>NC_134215.1:81822500-84322500 GCF_965140235.1 Caretta caretta | reverse complement strand
TAATTTTTATTGCCCTTCTCTGTAGCTTTTCCAATTCTAATATATCTTTTTTGAGATGGGGGCAACCAGAACTGCACACAGTATTCAAGATGTGGGCGTACCATGGATTTATATAGAGGCAACATGATATTTTCTGTCTTATTATCGATCCCTTTCTTAATGGTTCCCAACATTCTGTTCGCTTTTTTGACGGTCGCTGCACATTGAGTGAATGTTTTCAGAGAACTATCCACACTGACTCCAAGATCTCTTTCTTGAGTGGTAACAGCTAATTTAGACCCCATCATTTCTTATGTATAGCTGGGATTGTGTTTTCCAGAGTTCATGACTTTGCATTTATCAACATTGCATTTCATCTGCCATTTTGTTGCCCAGTCACCCAGTTTTGTGGTCCACCGTGCTAGGCATTCACATCTTACCATGCCCCATTAATGTGTTTAAACCTGAATGGACCATAATTACAGGCAGTCTTTGTGGTTTCCTCCCCTGAGGCCTGACTCTAATCAGATCAGCAGTTGCATAGTTGAGTACAGAGCATTGTTTGTCAGTGCTAGAAATGGCTGAGCAGCTCATTGACCTGGTGTTGGCAGCCAACTTCAATGTGGTCCCATCAGGTGGAAACACTAGCACTTGGAAAGCGGTCAGGGAACCTTTCTGCCACACCAGCTGTCCCCGCTGCACATCACAAGAAAGGCTTTAAAGATGTTTTGCTGCTCACTTGGGACTTGTCTACACACAAAGTCTGACTGGACACTCTTATTCCGGAATAGTTACTGCGCTTTAAATTCATGCCCTATCTTATGTCAGAATAGCTAGACAAGCCCTTTATCTTGTAGCTCGAAAGCTCATCTTCTCTACTTTGCATAAGGGGAGAAGGTTCTACCGAAGCAGGCTTTCTATTTCAGAATGGCTCCCGTCTTCTAAAACTTACACCATGCTCTTCATCCCCAATCCAGTTTGTCAGCTTCAGGTGATCAGGGACAGTTTGCCAGCAGGCAGCCTGGAGGGAGGCAGGCTACTCCTCCGGTTACCAAAAATGACAGCAATTAGCCGAGCTGTCACACAACAAGGCCCCCAGAGGCTAGGCCGTGGAAGGTCAGGCCGAAAGGACATTTCTGTGCTTGCATGTGTGTCTTTTTGGATCCTAGATGTTCTTGATACTTGTGATTAATTAATATTGTTGATTGGATAAGCTGAAGTTCTGGCTAAGTAAGTGGAGTCACTTTACTTTCTAGACCCTGTTTTATGTTGCTTTGTTGACATTTCTCCATAGTAGACCTTGGGTGACCCATCCTGGAGATCTAAATATTGTACTCCTGGCCTTATTGGATCCCGCACTGCATCATGCTGACTTGTAGTCCAACGGGGGAACCCAACCCATAAAGGAGATTAGGGACATGAGGCCCCAGAACTACAAGTCCGATGAGGTACTGCAGAGGTATTTCCATTTTTTTTTTCAGATGTAATTTTTCAAATTTTTAATGTTCTTTTTTATGAAGAGTCAAAATTTTCTACAGAAAGATTAAATGAAATTTTTCATAATCAAAAACCTGTTTTTTCCATAGAAAAACAGTTTTGTCAGAAAACTTTTGCCCAACACTCGACCCTTTCTCTTTTTTTAAAAAAGTGTTTTAATTTACTGAGGTGCAGAAACACAGATCATGGTTAGATTTCCCTGGCTCTGAAACATTCCTACTGTTCCTCTTCATCACACGTACACACCGAGACCAACTGAATGAATCACGTTTGGCATCAAGCCGGTTTTGAAACTAAGTAAATGAAGACACTGACATGCTGATGACAGGAAATCTGTTCTATTTACTTGTACAACCAGTAATGCCAATCGCCGCTTTTCCTTTCCAGCATCGTTTCGAAGGCATGCTCATCCATTTACTGGAGTCAACTGGAACCAAGAGACCAAACCCAACATTTGACACATCTTAGACTGCTTGGAAAGATTGTTTTTATATGCAGCAAAACCCAGCAAGCTTGACATTTGAAACTCACTTATTTCACTGCAAGGCAACATCTTATGCCTTTATACAGGATTTTTCCTGCTGTTTCTCAGCCCAGGAATGCTTGCTTACTGTAGCTTCAGATTGTTATGAACTGACCGGCATGAAAACAATCTATGCAGTAAGAATAACACTGGCATGGAGACTGCCGAAATCTGGATTGTCCAGGTGGGTCAGCCTTAGAGGACAACTCCTGTACCCACCCACACACTGGCTTTGTTACTCCCATATAGTCATAAGCAAAGAAGAGATGAACAGCAGTTCTCATCCTGACCACCTAAGCCACAGGAAATATAAGACTTAAAAAGACTGTTTGATGTTTAGGTTTTTTTAAATTAATTCATGTATTAAATAATAATGGCTGAAGTGCTGCAGCATGCATTAATGTAAAACATTTACCCTGCAGGGATGAAAAAAAATTATATTTTAAACTTTCATGGACTCTGAACGTTCATACAGCTGCTCCAGATACTTGAAACCTTTAATCCATCACTTGAGTGATTTTCCTCTTCCTTTCTCAGACCCTGATCGTGTTGAGTAGACTTACACTTACACCAGCTTCGTTAAGGCACCTCCTAACCTTGATTTTTTCCTGCCTTTCCCTTGGTTTGCCGGCGGAAGGAGTTCAGGGGAAAATGAGTTGATTGGTGTCCAAGGTTCTGTTTCGAATGCCTGGAAGTCAACGGCCCCTTTAGCTCGTTCTTCCTACAGCTGTTATCCCGTGGCTGCTGTTGCACCACGTAGGGGGGCGGTTAGAAAGGGGTTAAAAGCAGTCAGGGGAGGCTGGTTGGGTGAACAGCCGCAGGTGTGGCTGCACCCAATTCGGCCACAGCTGACCCTGATAAAAGGGCAGGCTGAGGGAGTGAGAGGACCAGGCTGCCTGGGAGAGCAAGCAGGGTACCTGGGGCAGAGCAGGGCTGAGGATCTCTGGCCTGGTGAGTCCCCAGGCTGAGGCCTTGCTAAAGGCCAGGGGAGGTACTAGGGCTGCAGGGAGGCAGCTGGGGCTGGAAAGGCCGCATATCCAACCCCCCGGCCGATGATGAGCGTCCATTACAGACTGCAGTTTGCCCCTGAGGAAGGGGCTAGATAAGGACTGGCAGTGGGTCACTGAGGCGAGGTGGGCTTAGGGGATTGGGTTCCCTGGGGAAGGGAGACCCAGAGTGTGGGGGCACTGCTGTGGGGCAGCACCCCAAGGTACGGGGCACCAGGATCCGGGAGGGACACAGGGCTGGAAGTGCTCTAAGTGGTGGAGGTCGGGAAGAATCAGGCACTGGTAGGAAGACTCTGGCCAGCAGGAGGCGCTCTGAGGCTGGAACTGAGCTAGTTCCCAGAGGACCAGCAGGAGGCGCCGCAGCGGTGAGTGCCCACCGTGCTGCACACCAATAAACCCTTCTCTGAGCCACAAGAGAGGGCAATGGTGGCAAGTCATCTTCCAGAACTCTCTTTTCCACAGTGCCGTTCTGCCTGTGTTTCACTGAGTTGCCTCCATTGTTTGGACCTTGTTCTGTATGGCCTCTGATGAAGCCATTGCTTGTCCCCATTAAATACCTCCTTTATTCTTTCACATCTCTGATTCTGGGACCTTGCGGGGACACCCTAGGGGTTCAGAGCTGCACAATACAGGAGCTGGATATTTTCAGTGTTGTGGCCTGGTGGCTCATGAACCAACTGTGGTTCTTCTCTTTCTTTTGTGGAGGTGACGAAACCGCTACGGCAAAGGCGCACAAAGCGGAACCGCTGCAAATCGCCAATGGTCAAGTCATGGTTTTCGGTAATTCCAGGAAGTGGGGCACACGGGGTTGAATTAGTGTTGCACAGAGGTCCCTGCGGTTCAGAGGGTAACACGCTATGTTACTCAGGAGCAGCGGGGGTGGGCGAGTCAGTCCCATGGAGCGTGCAAGACCCCACACAGCCCTGCACTAGTCCCTGGAGTGCATCCAGTTCAGAACTCTTCTCTTTGCTGCCAAGGCTCTGGGCAGCTCTGTCCCGGCCCGCTGCCCCTTGCAGCTGGTCACACACCACGCCCTTGTTCTGGCTCCTCGTGCTTCCATTCCTGCTTCTGCCCAGGCCCTTACTTCCTCCTGGCTCCTGAGCTCCCAAACCTTCTCCTCTGGTGCCCCCGTCCAAGCATGTCCTCTCCTCACCTGTTCGCTAGGATACCTCCCACCCCTCCTCTTTCCTGCTCCTCAGACCCCTTCTTTCCATTCTCCTTTCCCCCAGCAGTGACTCCCTGTGAGTTATTTAGAAAGATGACCTGCTCTCTGAGCATATGTGTTGTGTCCAACACACCACCCAGTGCCGCACTCGTACATTCCTCCATCCTCCGCCGGTCCTTCCTCTCTTTGCTGGCTGTGTCCAATCGACATTATACACTCCTGGGCAGGCCCATGGCCACATTCTCTCTCCATGCACCCGGCACGCCTCTGGCCCAGGCGCAAATGGCAAAAACAATGGGGACACACCCGTGGTACCCAATATCGACAAACCCTGGGAGTTGACAGGGAGTTGGCTGCCCAAAACCCCAGACCATGTCCCTCCATCTTCTCCACATTCTTTCCTGCCTTGCCGTGTTTCCTTCCTGTCTTCCCTTCCCTCCCCCCTTGCACGAAGATACAGTTCATGTAAAAGAGACAAAGCCCCACCCCAAACCCTATCTAAACAAAAAGGAATTTTGGGACTTCCATGCGACCTGCATGCTGCTTGCTCTGCTTGCACCACAGACCCCTGTGTCTCTCGCCTGTGCTGTGTAGTCTCTTTAGGGCACGGATGGGTTTGTATAGCCCCTAACACAGTGGTGCCCTGCTCTTGATTGGGGCCCTACCATAATACAAATAACAGCAATGCTATCTTTCCTGTGCTCCTCTAAACTAGTGCTGCTTTCTCAAATCTTCAAAGGCGCATGGGGCTCAAGGGACTCATCGTAGGAGGTATGGATATCACAGTGAATGATTTATGAGCTATTTTGAAAACAGAGTTGAAGCCCCTAGAGCCAAGCTGTCTTTTCTTTCTAAGCATTATCCCAGAACTGCACGTTCGCTCCAACGCTGGAGCACGTGGAATGATTTTTATAGCTGTAGCTAGGGTAGAGGTTGCCAAAACAGTCCTTCAGCTTTAGTCAGCTGTTTGCCAAGCAGGCTTCTCGCTGTCGTGGGCTGGAAGAGCGTGTTGTAGCTCTGGGTCACTCCGCACCGACATTGTCAGCACTTCCTTGCTGCCCTGCTTGAAATGCCGGCTGTTCCCAGAGCCTGCAGAAATCTTCCCTTCCTGGGGGCAGCTTGGCTGGTATTTATTAGTATGTGATCTCACGTTGCTAGCCAAGATGCAAAATGCAATGGGAAGCCAGCTGCCAGGTCCTCTCCTCAGTAATGATCTTTGTGAGAGGTTCCAGGTTAATGCATCAGTGTGGACGGAGAACCAGGGACCAGGTCCCTAAGAAAGGAGTATGACATTTGGACTGGCATTCAGCATTACAAGACCCGGGGCTATTCCTCGTGGCTGTCTAAGACCAGCTCAGAGGCATGGACACAGAGGTAAGGGCTTGATTTTTGGAGGTGTTTGGGTGCCTCGCTGCATCTTTAGGAGTCTAAAATATCTTTACAAATCTAGTCTAACTCCCTAGGGAAGGGCTCCTTCTCTATTGCCAGGGGATAACTAGCTCAGATCACGCAAAATGGGCAAGCAAAAGTTTCAGAGACTTACAAGTGGAACAGGGGAAAGCCAAACTAATGATCACTGAAGGCCAATTAATGTCAGTTAGTGCTTGGCCACCAGGTGCACTGAGCTACATCAACGGAGAGCTCAAGAAAGTAGTGTGGGAGTATTGCATAGTGCTGGTAAGAGCCAGGGTGGGCTGGCTGGAGATTAGACCAAGCCACGTGCTTTTCTGGTTTGTGCTAGGCATGCTTTTCCCTTCACCCGGCTCCTTACCCATTGGGCCCTGCAGCAACCACCCGAGCAAAGGGGTGGCAATTCCTGTGTGCAAGCTCTATTTTTCATGCTTTTCAGGCTTATATTTAAGGTGAGTCAAAGAGGCTGGAAACCCCCCTTGAAGCCATTTTAACTTCCTCTGTCCTGGCTGGCCTGACGAATTACAGCACTGCTTACAAAACTATGAAATTAACACTCTACAAAGTCAGTGCATTAATTAGATGGATTAAAAACTGGCTAATTGATAGATCTCAAAACTAATTGGATGATGATTCCCCATTTACAATTAGGGTGTGTCTACTGAGGTCCTGCAGGGAGCTGTTCTTGGTCCAGCGCAATCCAATGTCTTTATCGATGATCTGGAAGGAAATGGAAAATCGCTGCCGGTAAAGTTTGCAGATGACACAAAAATTGGTGGTTTGCTAAATAGCAATAAGGTCAAGTCAATTCTACAGAGCAATCTGGATCTTCTGGGAGCTGGGCACACTGGAACAAAATGCATTTGGATACACTGAAGTGCAAGGTCAGAATCCATCAGGGGACAAAGAATGTAGGTCACACGTATAGGATAAGGAATGTACTTTGGAAAGCAGTGACGTAGAATAGGACTTGGGGATCCTCATGAATAACCAAGTGAACATAAGCTCTGAGTGGTGCAGTGGCTGAGAGCTAATGCAATTCTTGGATGTAAAAACAGAGGGGTATCAGGTAGGAGTAGGGAGGTCGTATTAGCTCTGTCTATGCATCAGTGAGATCATTACTGGATACGGTGCCTAGCTCTGGTGTCCACACTTCTAGTAAAAGGAAATTTGATAAATTAGAGAGGGATCAGAAAAGAGCTACACGAATGATTTGAGGTCTGGAAAACTTGCCTTACAGGGAGAAGCTAAGTAAATTCAATCTATTCAGTTTAACATGGAGGTTAAGAGGCAACTTGATCACAGTCTGAGAGTATCTACATGGAGAACAGAAATTTGATTCTAGAGGGCTCTTCAGGCTAGCAGACAAAACTATAACAAAATCCAGTGGTTGGAAGCTGAAGCTAGACAAATTCAGACTACAAATTAGGTGCAGATTTTTAACGGTGTGGGTATTAACCACTGGAACAATGAGGTCAGAAGGGAATGGACTCAATGCCATCTGAAGTTTTTAAATCAAAATCTCATGTCCAGCTTAAAGATCTGCTCCAGCTCAAGCGAAAAGTACGGGCTTGAAGCAGGATCCCCTGGCAGACCGTCTCTGGGCTGCGTTCAGCAGGGGCTCAGGTCAGAGGACACTCACTTCCAGCCTTGGAATCTAGCACTCAGTGCATTGATTGCAGCACGAGGAGCTGCTCAGTCACTCAGGGCAGTGAGCGCATACACACCTGAGAAACAAAGACGCCTCAAGCCTGAGTCTTCTCTCCCCAGTGCGGGTACGAATTGAGGTGCTGGGTAGCTGTGGGTGAACCTCAAAAAGCTGGGTGCGGAGAGACACCCCTGAGTGCCCTCGATTTGTTCATTACTGCTGGGGAGCTTTGCAGGAGGCGGGTGTTTGCAGCAGGGCCTTTTAAAGGGCCAGTGAATCTCTTTTTCATATCTCCCATTGAACCCAGTAGCCCTGTTCTCCCGTGCTGCAGTCGCATGAGCATTTCTAGGGTTACCCTCGCGGGCAGTAAGTGGCTGCTCTCCTGGTACCCACCACTTCTGGGAGCCCTGATTCTCCCGTCTCTCCTGGATCAATGTAAAGCACTGAAGTGAGTGAAGTTCTGCTGGGCTGAGAGGAGACCCCAGCCCTGGGTGGGCACACAATGGTCTGGATTGTCCCGTGGCAGGCGGAGTGACAGCAGCCTGTAAGTGCTCTCCTCATGCTGGGAAGCTCGCTGCCGGGTAGAGCTGGTGGAGGCTGCAGAGCTGTCTCCTGGGCCAGCTGCTTTCCCTCCCCCTGGCAGGAAGGGAGGAAGGAGTCATATCAGAAGTGTGCTAGGCAGGGTGCATGGCGGGCAGGGTCCCTGGGGCTCCTTACCACAGCAGCGTTAAATGTGAGCTCTCATTTGGGCCAGGGTTCTGCAGCTTATGCTCCAGGACCTTGGATGCAGGTAAGAATATGGCGTAGTGTATTTGTCCAGCCTACCATGCGCTGGGGACCAGCAGGGAGTCTATTCAGGACTCTAGCTTTACCAGCTGCATTTTGTTATTACCGATAAACATAGACAGGAAACTTGGCTTTCAGACCCAAAGTGCCCACCAGCCTATGGGCATCACCAGAAATCAATAACAACACCCCATTGCCCTGGGCGTTATGGCTGTGCACCCCAGGGAGAAGGGCTCCTCAGATTGATCAGTCTGATCTCCGAAATGAACATCAGGAAGAAAGTGAAACATCTCTCTATTACTTGCACTGCCTGCCTGAAGTTCCTAACTAGGTCATGTCACGTATGCAGCAGCCATGGTCGAAGTCCAGTAACCATCTGAGTGAGCAAACTGATGTGAAGGGCGTGATGGGTGAAATGCTGGTGCCGTGTGCTGGCATAATCCTCCTCAAAGACAGAAATATGGATGGACTGGGAAATGCCAATCGAAAGTGCTTGTACTAGAAAGCCACTGGCTTAAAATAAGTAATTGACATTGTGACAAAGTTCTTCCTCTGCCTTGGTGGGTCCTGCGCTTATTGGTGGATTTTCTCGCCTCAGAGGTTCACGGCAGCCCTCAGTTTGGCCACTTTCGTGGCTCAAATCTGCCGTTCACTCAGTTAGCCTCATCACTGGCCAGCATGGAGAAAGGAAGAAGAACAATCCCCGCAGTCTCTGCTGATCCACCTAGTGGATTGGGGAACAGGCCAGAGACCTTCCCCCCGGTGGAACCCACAATCCAGTTCAACTCCTCCGGTATCAAGTAGGGAGTTGGGGGGATGGGGGGAACCCGGGCCCGCCCTCTACTCCGGGTTCCAGCCCAGGGCCCTGTGGAATGCAGCTGTCTAGACTGCCTCCTGGAACAGCTGTGTGACAGCTACAATCCCTGGGCTACTTCCCCATGGCCTCCTCCCAACACCTTCTTTATCCTCACCATAGGACCTTCCTCCTGGTGTCTGATAATGCTTGTACTCCTCGGTCCTCCAACAGTACGTGTTCTCACTCTCAGCTCCTCGTGCCTCTTGCTCCCAGCTCCTCACACATGCACCACAAACTGAAGTGAGCTCCTTTTTAAACCCAGGTGCCCTGATTAGCTTGCCTTAATTGATTCTAGCAGCTTCTTGGATTGGCCGCAGGTGTTCTAATCAGCCTGTCTGCCTTAATTGTTTCCAGAAAGTTTGTGATTGTTCTGGAACCTTCCCTGTTTCCTTACCCAGGGAAAAGGGACCTACTTAACCTGGGGCTAATATATCTGCCTTCTATCATTCTCCTGTAACCATCTGGCCCGACCCTGTCACAACATTAACCTACTAGCAAGATAGCAGGGACAGCGGGGGCATTACTTCAGGGACAACTCGCAGGAGAGGTAACTGCATGACAGCGAGGTGGCTTCAAAATGTTGATATCAATACAGAGCTGATAATTAACATAACTTGGGGGGGGGAATATTAGGTAAGGAAGATGCTTCTCTTCCATGCATTGAAACAAAATATATGTGTCCTAGAAGCAGGGGAACTGCGAGTGAGATCTGAAATGAACCAAATTAAGAGAAAAATTCAAGTCCCAAAGCAGGACGAGTAGAGGGGACAGAGGACTCCTCATTAGACCTTATGAAAGAAAGAGTGAGCCCCATCTTCCTTCAGCTTCGCACCTAGGAGGTGGTTTCTTTGGGGCATCCTCCCCCTGGGGAAGAAGCAAGCAAGGGGGATGTTTTTCTTCACCTAACTGAAGAGAGAGAATTTGGTACCCAGGATCCAAGAAGTGGGAGTTATGGTGGCAGGTTTTTCCCAGATTTTTCCACCCTCTTCCTGTTTTATGCCAATCCCTTTCCCTACCATTTTTTCTGGAGACGAAGTACCTAATATGCATGTGCTGAAGACGAAGCCCTTAAGCACACGGGTAAATCCCACTGAAGTCACTGAGATTATGCATGTGCTTAAATTCTTTGTTGAACTGGGATGGACTTGAGCACGTCTGTTTGGCTGATTTGGGGTCTAATATAGCCCTGCTTAGTGTAGTCAATGAAGGCTGCCTTCATCCATGTAGGAAATGGCTAGTGCTCAGATTCATACTTACTCCGTCTGTCTGCATGTAGCTTTTTCATTCCACATTGTGTCTCCTGCATTTGATCTTTCAAATTCATCAATGAAGGAGAGGAAAACTTGCAGTGAAAAGTCTTTCACATCCCCTGAAATAGCATCACTCCTCCCTCCCTTTGTGGCAGACTGCTGAATAAAATCCCCGTTATTACAGAAAAGTCACTTGTAAGATACAGAAGCCGCACATAATGTCTGAAAACTCACCCTCAGTAAGGCTTTCTTGTCTCAGGTGGTGCTAAGAGCCAAATGCCAGTTCATTGTTACCTCCAAATGTAACTTTGGAGCCACACATAACTTGGTAAGAAGCAGTGGCTTTACTCCTGTCTATTTGTGGATAAAGTGTCACTAAGAGTTGTGGATCTCACCGTGCTAACCAGGGATCTGACTGGAATCAGCCGTTTTCAAGAAGAGAAATAGATTTCTCCTCATAATGCGCCGCGAAGCACAATATTTTCAAGCTTCTTAGCAGATGGATCAGGCCCGCTCAGTAGATCTCAAACTCATCAGCTCCCCGACAGCTCAGAAAACAAAACAACGGTTTGAGTCTCTTGGTGAGAGAAGGGCATTTCTAATCCAACTAGCTCCATGCCATGGTCTGGTGATTTAAAACACCCAGCACAGTATTTGATTCGTGGTGTTGGAAGGGCCCCATTCTTACTCCTATCTTGCCGCGTTTGGTAGTCTCATTTTAGTGGTCACATAAGGAGCAACACAAAGGAAGCCATTTGTTGTGCACAGTAACAAGTGTTATTGGTCCTATAAAACCTGGTAACTATGCTACATCCTCTTGAGTGCCATCTGTTTGGCCCTTCTCTATTAACTCACCAGTGATGCGTACAGCCATAAAACACTCCCATAACGCCATTGATTTTGGCTGAGCTGCTCGTGCAAAGGGAGGCAGAGAAACCATCTTCGGGCCCAGTCACGCAGAGCAGATCCGTGGGGTCTGGGGCTGTGAGAGTTAATGTACACCATTTCTGTTACGCTGCCAGGCCGGAGTGGGGGGCGGGAAGGTTCCAGGAGCAGGGAGAGAGGCCTGAGGAGCATTGAGCATAACTGTAAAACGTGTTTCCAAAGCCTCCTTCATTTAAAAAACCTCTTTCCTGAGCCCCATGTGAAGTGCTGCACAGATGTGACCCTTCCTCAGGAACCGACTGCTAGTGGAAATGCACAGGCGTAGTACCCCCTTCTGGCACTGGCAACCCAGGTTGTCACCTAGCACCACTGACCCAGAAAGGGAGGGAGAAGTTGCCACGGTCAGGGAGGGATTCAGGTTCCCTTCATGACGACAATAAGGTGCCAGCCCAGCCACTGGGACAACACGCAATTCAAACTTCTGCCTGACCCATTAACCCTAGTTCTGTTAACGACCACTCCAGACTGAGGAGGAGTTAGGCCGCAGAAGGGGACAGAGCGTGGCATGCCCAGCGGAGAACTGGTTTTGCTTTGTGTTTCGGGGTTCGTTCAAACTTGAAACTCTGAGTGAAACAAGGGAGTGATGGGAACCCACTCAGATGAGGTTTTCACTAACTCCAGTGGGGCTTCCACAGCTCCAGTTTCTAGCCTAGTTTCCAGACAAAGGCGTTTGGCTAGCAAAGTGTTACTTCCTAGGGGCTCCTCTCGTGAGAGCTCAAGTGTTTAGCTGAGGCTGGTTTTTAGTTCTATCCAAACTCATTCTCCCATCACACCTGGGGATGAAATGGGGACGCCCCGGTAGCCAGTTCAGCTGGCTTTCTGGAACCTTTGCAAGGGGCTGCCGGCGCAAAGCAATGAGAACGGGGCCAGAATCAGAATCCGCATCAGAACTGCATTTCAAGGCAACAAAATCCACCCTCTGCTGTGCGCTCTGTCCGGGAGATTCTGTTTGATAGAATTGCCAAAGAAATGTCACGTGAGTGTGTTACTATCCAGTGCAATAGGATTTAGTAGAAAATTCCTTCTTTTCAAATGAAATTGATTTTGTCTCCCCCCATAGTCCTGGTTTCAATAGACCAGCAGTTTGTTTAAAGTGCTTTCCTCATGACAGAAAATCTATGGGAAAGCAGCAGCGTGATTGACTATTCTGAAAGATTTTATCATCAGTTCTCACCCACTGCAAAAAGCAATTTATTTTTAGTGAGCTCTGGGAACTGAGCAGTAATATTTTTAAAAAATTCATTTTTTTTTTGTCACAGAGCCTGTAGTTTTGTCACTAAGTTGTTGTTCTTTGCAGCCTATTTGTATTCCAGACAATACACTGCTGGGGATGATCCATGGATACAGGGCCTGGGTTTTAAAAGGTATAATTTTCTAACACTATAACTTTAAACACAGTCAGGTAGTTAATGCAGAGCAAATGCCTCAGGCCCCAGCCCTGTAAACACGTACATCCATGGTTTAGCTTTACTCACACAAGGAGCCCCGCTGAAGTCAAGGAACAATAGGCGGGATGCCGGAGCCATGGAGATGAGAGTGTATTAATGAGGAGGAGGTGCAAGACAGACACGCGCAACCCCCTCAGAGGGTTATAGACACCAGGGATCACTTGGCCACATCTTGCAGGCAGGTGGAGCCAGCCAGCCAGAATCCTCTCTGCCCATCTCTCCTCTTTAGCTGAGCCATGAGCCAGCCAGTCCAGTTATCTGACTGTCAAGCTCTCAGGATTTTCCCACGGCTGGTAGAAGATTCTGGCTGTCTGCCTTCCCGCCTCCCCACCGATTCCTTCATGGTGTGTTCAAAGTGACCGCAGTCTCTCAAACCTGGTGAGGGTTCCTGTCAGCCTGCCCACACCTCTTGCTCCAAGGGCTCACTGTTAATGCCCTGGGTGAAATACTCTGCATGCCTTGCTGTAACCAGCTGTAACATAGGTCCCCATCCAAGGGGACTCAGCCATTTCTACCTGCGCTCCTAGTTCCCCCACAGGGTCCAAATGGGCAGGAATACCCTCAAGGGAAAAATACAATAAAAACTAGAGGGATTTTCATGGGCACCTAAAGGCTGAAATTCAAGCAAGTGAAATTCATCTCTGGGTGTTTTAAAAACTTTTTCTTCATTTGGGGCTGTGATTCCGAATGCAAGGCTGCCACTCTGACTAGCTGCTAGCTTGGATTCTCCCCCAGTGCTTGACTGCACTGCTGTAAAGAGAGAGATTTATAAAATATCCTCTCGGAGTGGAGATGTAACCCTTTGTATCTCGTTAACAGATGGTGCCCAAGCAGCTGGCAGATGGACCTGGTGTGGTTTAATTGCACTGCTAATATGTCCTTTCCAACTATGAATCACCACATTTACAAGCAAGCATGTTGGCCGGTACAGAAAGAATACAGCTGTGACATTCCATTCCATATTCCCTAGGAAAATATGCTTACAATATGAATACGACATAGCGGAGATGTACTTTATGCACGATAGCTCATGGGAGATATCACTGGAAAGGTTCTGATTTACTGAATGTGATTATCCAGTTTGTATGCCTGTATCATTTCTGTATTTGAAGTTAGGAATATTAACTATGTATCTGTATTTAAAATGTGCTACTTTGGGTGTCACCCCCAACCAGCCCTTCAGGTACAACAATGGAAAAGCCAGACAGGGCTAATAGGCCATTAGCAGAGACAATGGACTGTGAAAGCGCTTAGCCTTCCTGTGGACGCTGGAGACAGCCCATGAGCCATGGCTGCCACAGTCCTGCAGAGACATGGGTCTGAGTCACCTGGGGCTGGATACCTCTCCTCCCCTTTTGGAATGCCAGTGGTTTTCCACTAGAAGACAAAGGGTTCCCTGCCTTACACAAGAGCTATATAAGGCAGGAGAGTGACATCATCATGGTTCTCCTCTGTCTCCCCACTCGAAGAGACACAGAAAAAGACCTGGAAGCAAGAACTGAACAGGGCGGAAGAAGGGTTGAACCCAAGCTGGAAGGGCATCGAGCTTGTGAGTCTCAAGAGGGAGACCAGTGTAGCTGCCTTTCAAGACTTTCTGTAATCTGCCTGTAACAATATCTAGGGTGAGACATACTGTTTGTTACCAATTTCTTTGGTGAAACTAGCTTCATTTGCATGTTTGGTTTCATTTGCTCAGTAATCTGGTTTGTTCTGTTTGATTCCCCTTTTACCACTTAACATCTGCCTTTTGTAGTTAATACAGTTTGTTTTGTTTATAATGTAACCCAGTTTCTGTCATTTCTAACTGGGGGCGGGGGGGGGGGGTGAGAAGTTGTGCATACCTTCCTCCACACTGAGGGAGGAGGCGAATTTCATAAAATACCTTTGGGTCTGCACTCCAAGAGGGGGGGTCACCTGAGTGCTGGAGCAAGTCCCTTAAGCTGAGTCTTCCCAGAGCTGATCTGCAGCTGGGTGTGGCCCTGCCTGTGTGTGTGTGTTAGAGGAGATTTTACTAGCCTGGCTCAGCAAGACAGGTAAAAGGGGGCCCAGGCTGGCAGAACAGGTAAACTTAGTGGTATCTCAGATGGCTTCCTAAGGGGAATAATGCATCACAATGGCCGCTGCAGCATGCTGCAGCTAGAGGAAACCCAGATTTTAAAATCGTACCTTCCCATCCATTAATTCAGTGCAGGAAACCAAAAACGATCGCAGCTGCTGTTTATTCAGGCTGTACAGCCAGCCTCAGGTTTAGAAGCACATATTCTGTAGAAGATTTATGGCAAGGGATAATAGCTTGTTTCCATGTACTTATGGAACTAACTTCTTACTTCATCTTTGGCCCAAAGACCTGGAATAGCCGTAGTGTCACCAAAAGAGTACTTCAGAATAAAATACTTGATCTCACACTTTTTTAACATTTCAGAAGAATCTACTTTAGGGAGGTAAAGTTTTCCTAGAGCCTGTTTTCAGTGAGCAGGGTATTAGGAGAGAAATCTGTGCATTGAGGTTTTGTTTTGTTTTGACAATAATGAACAGCCCTTGCTGTACCATGATATTAGCTGTATGTAAGGCTACACACACACACTGATGCAGCATATATGCTAACATGAACTTCGTAAGCAAAAAAGATCATAGAATTTCATTGAATTGGTTAAATGATGAAAAATGATATTTGTGAATAATTAATTAAAGAAAAATGCCAAAATTCATCAGATAATTTATCTGAAAATAATTTGACCCACTTTAGTGCTGAATAAACACTCAGGGCCTGATTCAAATTCACTCTCAGGCCCTTTTACACGGCTCTGGCTCTGCACTCCCACTTTAAGTCCCCTTTATACTCTAGGAGCCTTAGTGTAGATGAGAATCAGGCCCTCGGATCTCCATTTCGGGAGCACAGAATACATATCGCAAGTGTTCAAGGCAACAGTCTCTTCTTCACGAAGAATGTAACTGGTGGGCCAAAAACTAAAGTATGTTCTCCATGTTTCCTACTCTGTACATTTCCATGGAAGAAGAAAAAGATACATCTTGCTAACAAGCTTTTTAGCTGTGCATAAATCATAGAATCATAGGACTGGAAGGGACCTCGAGAGGTCATCTAGCCCAGTCCCCTGCAGGACTAAGTATTCTCAAGTCCATCCCTGACAGGTGTTTGTCTAACCTGCTCTTAAAAATCTCCAATGATGGAGATTCCACAACCTCCCTAGGCAATTTATTCCAGGGTTTAACCACCCTGACAGGAAGTTTTTCCTCATGCCCAACCTAAACCTCCCTTGATGCAATTTAAGCCCATTGCTTCTTGTCCTGTCCTCAGAGGTTAAAGAGAACAGTTTTTCTCCCTCCTCCTTGTAACAACCTTTTATGGACTTGAAAACTGTTATCATGTCCCCTCTCAGTCTTCTCTTTTCTAGACTAACCAAACCCAATTTTTTCAATCTTCCCTCAGAGGTCATGTTTTCCAAATCTTTCGTCATTTTTGTTGCTCTTCTCTGGACTTTCTCTAAGTTGTCCACATCTTTCCTGAAACGTGGCGCCCAGAACTAGACACAAGACTCCAGCTGAGGCCTCATCAGTGCTGCTTAGTATTGTTAATAATACTATTGGGAGGAGGAGTGCTAAGAAAGTGGCCCCTTACTTCTGAAATACCGTGTTGGCTACCCTAGCTCCCAGGGCCACGCCATGGCCCAAAGGGCTAATGCCATCCTTCGGTGCATTAAACAGAGGAATCTTGAGTCAGGTAGGGAGTTTTGTGACCTCTGTATCTGGCACTGGGATACCGCCTCCAGCTCTGGTGCCCACAAGTCAAGTAGGATGGTGGTGGATTGGAGAGGGTTCAGAGAAGAGCCCTGAGGCCGATTAAAGGATTGGAAAAACCTGCCTTACAGTGAGAAACTCAAAGAGCTCAGATGACAGCTTATCAGACAGGAGGCATGAGGATTTGGGAATCTGTCTGCACAGTTTAGTAATTCAGTGTGAGATTATGAACTTTCTGCTCATATCGATACCAAACTGCCAACTCCATTGTGAACGTGGGGGCAAATTGCCCTCTCTGTTGGGCTGTTACCTCCATATCAGACTGAAATGCCAAGGCGTCGTGATGCCAGGCTGGCAAAAGAGGGTAATTAACTTGGTTGGCCTGCTATTCAAATACAAACATCCTCCTACACAATAGACTAGCTCCTAACCAGAGGTCACCTGGCAGGGGAGGGGTCACCTAGCAATGAAGTCACCCGGTAGAGGTTTGGGATCACCTGAGGCTGATCCAGGAGTCACCTGACGGAGGGACTGGGAGGTTATAAAGGGCAGGGCCTGAGCTTCAGCCATCTTTACCAGCTCATGAAGAGGGAAGCTGCTGCAGAAGCCTGGTGAGGCAGGGGAGCCCCGCCTACCTGAACCCAGGTAGTCTCCCAAGGGACAGGTGAGCTGAGGGAGGGGCATTGTGTTCGGGGGCGGGGGCTTTTCTCTGTGATCCGCACTTGGTGAATTACAGCGATACTCAGACCTCAGGGGTTCAGGAGCCAAATCAGTGATCAGCATTACCCCAAAGAGCCACAGGAGAGTGACCTCATTGTGTCATAGCGCTGGAGATTCACGTGGAAATATTCCATTGCTATTTATTATTCTCACAGGAAAATGACTGCCCAAGTCGTAGTATTTTACCTACAGTTGGTTAAGAATGCAGGAAAAGGCTCCTGATGGTTAATATCCTGGGCTGCAAGGAGCTGCAGAAGACACATTAAATAGCCACTTGGGCTTGCGGGCCTCGGACCACCCCGGGTGCATGACGCTGCATGCAGGGCATGTTAGAATCTTCTGCAAAGCGTCTGCATGCTAAGGGTTCCCCCCTCCCTTGCAGATCCCTGGAGAAGTAACCCGGCGGGCTCGCGCCTGGCGGGGAGATCTGGGAAAGGGGTGACAGATGAAGGGTCCGTTCCTGGGAAAGGTGCCCAGGAGGAGCCAGGGCTGCAGCAGCCTGAGGCCCAGGGACACTGAAAGCGCATGGGGGTTCGGGGTCTGGATCCCCTTGCAGCGAGCTGGGGAGCCACCAGCAGGGGACCAGGTCTGTGATGAGGGCTCAGGGGTGAATGGATCATAGCCTGCTAGGGGACCAGATATGTGATCCCAGAGAGCTCGTCAGCCTAGCGGACAAAGGCGCAGTGAGGCCCCGTGGCTGGAAGTTGAGGTTCGATCATTCAGACTAGACACAAGGGGCACGTTTGTCGCAGTGAGGGTAACTGAGCGAGGGGGAGGGGGTGGATTCTCCATCCCAGGCAGAAGGGGAAGGTGCTTTATCAGTAGCAGAGCATCCGTTGTCCAGCTGTCCGTGCTGACGGGCCGGCGTTTCGCCCCAGGCTAGGTCAATGTGGGGTGGGGTAGGCGGCAGGCCTACGTTACCCACCTAAAGCTAGTTTGAACCCTGGGGATGGAAAGCGTTGCGAAAGTGCTAAGAATGATTGTTATAGCCCCAAATATACAAACTTCCTTCACCAAAAAGCAATCGCGTCAGCTGGCTGCCAGCTGGAGCGCCTTCCTGACAAACCAGGGAAACACAGTAAGGGGGGGAAGTTTCACACATAATCCCGAGGAGTCTTAATATAGCCGGTCCCCCAATGAGTGATGTCACTGTCTGCAGCGCCAGAGCTGAGGGGCCCTTGCTATCCTCGCAGATTTCCTGCAGGAGCATCGAGGGGTTCCTTGCACGCGTCAGTCCGTAGTGCGAGCAAAGCCGGGCACACAGTCTCGTGGCCAGGTAGCGACAGCTAGTACAGAAATCCCCGCGTGGCCGTGGTTCTCCGGGGAATGGTATGGGGTAGCGCTGTGAGGCCCACGCACAGCCACTGCCTGCCCTGTCTCAGATCCTGGGGCGTGGTAACTCCAGGGAAATGCTTATGCCTTAATGATGACCACCGTCCAAACCTGGGAACGGTTCGGCATTGGAGTTCCTCTCCAGCCCCGTTGTGCCAGCAGCAAGTGCCAGCTCCCGCTGACCTCCCTGCAAATTGGGGGGCTTGCCACCAGGCAGGACTGAGCCCTTGGCCTCCGTCTGGGACCTTCCAGGGGAGCGATTCTGACAGGAAACGTAAACACTCAAGCCAGGCGCTGGGAGCGCACCCCAAAAGCTACATCATTATTGGGGTCCAAGCCCTGAGATTCTTACTCCGGTGCAGGAGGGGCGGGACTCTCCACAGCTGTGCCATAGTCAGCTCACTCCCAGATCCCCCCTCCACACAACGGGGGTTTTGCTTGCGCAAGGACTGCAGGGTCAGGCCCTGTACACTTTGTCCCTCTCCTGCGTCTTTGCTTTCGCTAATCCGCAGCTGGGCTGGGTTCCGCTCCAGCGCAACAAGGGAGTGAGGGGCCGACGCCGTAGCCCAGACAGTTACAGGGCTGGGATTTCATACAGTTTTTGTACGTTTCTGTGACATGGGATGACACCAAAAGAGAAAAGCCTCCTCAGGGAGCAAGAGCGTAGCGTTCCTGAGCTTGGGCTGTTGTTTCCTGCCTGCAGGGTACGTTCAGACGGGGGGAGGGGCTTTCTGATCTTCACGTCAGTGGGGCAGAATAAACTACCTGAGGTACTGAACACCTCATTCCCCTCGCCAGCCCCTTACCATGGTCCGGGGCGGATTCCAGGGAGGAAGTCAATGCAGACATGTTACCACATCAGGCATTTGCCAAATGTCAAAGTAGCAGCAATCAGGGAGATGCATTTGTGTGCCGGGCAGCTGCACGAAATGTAACTTACCTGCTTTTGGAGGGTTGAGTCAAACCTGTAGCTCAGGCCAAGGCCATCAAGCTGCCAGTGAATCTGGGCTGGGGTTCAAGTGAAACTGCTCCAGCTCGAAACCCTGTGAAATGTGGCGATTTTAAAGGAGTTTTGCTTTCAGCGTTTGGTTCCATTTGAAGCAAGCAAGACTCCAGGTAGAAGTCGTGGGGTAGGGAGCTAGGAGGAGAATGGACGTGAAACAAGACCGGGAAGTAGATTTGTGCAAACCCCTGCAAACTCAAACTGCTGCGCAGTGCAAAGTTAGCTTATTTCAGACCCACCAATGGCAATAGGCACCAGCTTGGGCTCCGGAGACCTGAGCTAAATTCTCAGTAGTGCCACAGATTCCTGGTGTGACCTTGGCAAAGTCATTTAATCTCTGTCCCTCTGCTCCCCCTCTTTAAAATGGGGGTAATATAATAATGTGCCTTTTCTCCCATCCTTTGTCTGTCTCGTCTGTTTCATTCTGAGCTGTTCAGGAATGAAGAAACCCGTAACAGGTCTCCCAGCCAGTAACTGCATGTCGGGCAAACCAATCTCGCCAATAACAAATGTTTGCTGAGAAGCGAGGAATAAATGCAGCATGTCATGGATGCATTAAAAAGCCAGACTGAAGCTATCAACAGTGCATTTATCGCCTGGGAGAAAACCAGCAAGGTTTAGAAATATTCACGTTGCCTCATAGAGAGCTGAGAATAGCCTTCTCCCCCTCTGGCGAGGCCGGCCACATCCGTATCTCAGAAAAATTAACAGGCTCAGATTGAAATTAGACACTGGTGGTTGTCAAATGAAGATGTCAACGGGTTTAATTCTGCCACCTGGTGGCTAGCAGATATAACGCTTTAGCAAACTAGGCAGCCAGGCAGTAAGAGGAAATACCGTGCACCTGCTTCTCTGTTCGGTGTCAGAAGAGGTATCATCAGGGCTCTGCTCTGGTCTCTCGGGCTTGAAGCATTTAGCAGACACATACTAGCTGGAGGCCTAGACGTACTGGCCAGAAGAAGATACCAAACATGAGGGCACTGGGCTGGGGGCAGGGCCCTGCTGAGAAGTCAAGCCAGCCCGTCCCCCTCAGCTGTGAGGAAGAAGGAGAGAGCTGGGATTTCTACCCAGGCTGCTCTCATGGGTCCTGCATGAGAGCTGTGCACCAGATCCTCGGGTGATGTAAAGGGGCATGGAGCTCAGTGGAGCTACGCTGACTTACACCAGCTGAGGATCCACCCTCCGTCTCTTACACCAAGCCCCGGCTAGTCAGCGACGGACAGGCTCGAAGCTCTGTGCCCTACTCTGCTAATAGAAGGTGGAGCTTTCCGTCCCTTCTTGTCTCTCCAGAATCTGCTGTGTGTGTGTTGGGGGGGAGGGGGTCTCTGCTATTCTACCCCTCCCCCAGCCTGGCAACGGCATGGGGAGGGGTCTGCAGTGCTCTCCATCTCCTGTGCAGCATCAGCGTGAGGCCAATGTGATTCCTGACAGGTATTTGTGCACCCTTCCAGGAACACGCTCCTGGCTGCTGGGCACCTGCCCACTGAGGCCAAATGGTCTTTGCAGCTGCTCAGGTTCCTAGGGCAGCCCCACATCTCCGGGAAAGATCTGCTTCTCTAGGATAGCTGGCCCATCATCGGATTCTCCCCTGCTCCTTTCTGTGCATGCTGCAGGGATGCTATGGGAAAGCAGGATTAATCCTGTAGCAGTGTAATTCCCTGACGGATTCTATTTTTGCAAGGTGTGGGGGCTGTGGCATTGGAAGTGGGGCACTCTCCTTGCCAAACAGCAGTTGTGTGCAGACAAATAACTTCATCGGGACTCTCGTTTCTTTGCGAAGCAATTTGAGTGCAGTGGGGTTGTGGAGAGGAGCAGTTAATCCTTCTGGGCATCCACACAGTGGCCTTCATTTGTATAATCTGACCCGCTTGCCTAAGCAGCTACTGGAGATCTTCTTAGTTTATAACAATGAAACATTTGCCAGCCTCTTCTGAATTGGAAATCCACCTGACCATTGTAACTGATGGAAACCTGGCCCCTCTGCAGCGCCTCAGATTGTTGGAGCTATTTATAGGCCTGTCCTCTAGTAGGACTCATTTCACACATTAAAATCCAAACTCTGCACTTATCACACTTCTTCAAACAATCGCTTATTAATCCAAAGGTCCGTGGGATTTTTGCTCCCTCTTATGCCTGCTGGAAGGAAGAGAGGCAAAATCCATTTCTCCCTGATACCATGTATTAATTACTCACCAAGAGCCAGATATGAAACTCTTAATTAATTACCAATGGGTAAGAATTAAAGTAATAGTGCCCACAAATTCCAAGCTGATGAATCTCTTCCTGGGTGAGCAAAAGGAACAATCCCTGGTTCACATTATTTCCAGAGGGTTGTTCCCGTGACACTGAAATCTTACAAAAGTGGGTCCCAAAGGTTAGGTGCCTCGCTGCTTCTTTAGGCCCCTAAAGTCTTTTGAAAATCTGGCCCAGGCTGAGCTGCCTTCAGCTGCCCAACTCCCACTAACCCTAATGGGAACTGAGCAGCCAAATCTCTTAGGGGGCTTTGAAAACCTCACCCCTAAATTCCTATTTAAATGAGAGCGGCTAGATGTGAGGTGATCGGCCTGGCCCTAGCAATGTAAAAGCTTAAATATGGATTACAATGACTAATTTTATGCACCCAAGTTTGCACCCAAGTATGCACCAGTCGGCCCTGGTGTTTCCCATAACATACTAATCCCAGAATGAGTCTCTATCAGAACAAGTTATTTCTTAGTCCCTTACCTGGCTCTCACACGGCAGCAGAACCCGAAATGTGCCGAGTGGTGTCGAGTCCTAGAGGAAGAGACGGTCACTGCCCCCGTGCAGCATCAGGTCTGTTAGTGGCCACGTGGCATTGCACTGACTCCCTAGGAACGCAGGGGCCGGGCTAGCGGGTCCCAGGCAGAATCAGCGTCTCAGGTCTCGTGTTCAGGTATCTCCCAGAGAGGGATCTTTTCAGTTTTGCCTTTTCACCCTCCCTCATTTGGGAGCATTCTGTGCAGAGCCACCCAAAGCCTGGACCTTTCGCACTCCCTGGAGGTGGTGCTCAACATGGGGGCAAACAGGCCCCAGTTCTTCATGGTGTCTCTTCCCAGCCCAGAGCCTGGCTGTAGGGAGTCATCAGCACGGTCCCTAAGATCACAACAGCTGCAGGTCGTTTTTAAGTTTATTTTTATTATTGCTGTTTGGAACGGCCTTCAGAGGCCTCCTATGGATGAGAGGATCTGCACACACAGGATGGCTGCATTTCATCAAGGGGCAGACTAGGACAACCCTTAAATCCCTGATTTCTGGTTTTATTTTTGGATGATTCTGAAGCCCACTAGAAGCTGGAGAGACCATGTTACTCACTGGCACCCAGACTCCCCGTTCTGTAGCTGGGACAGGCCCGGCTTTCGAGTGTCCTTCATCCTGTCCTGCAAGCTTTGTGTTGTGTGTTCCCAGCCCTGCCCAAGGTGCTGTGGGCCTGCCTCCCTTCCCGAGCAGCCTGTTACCGGGACCCAGATCAGGAGAACTCAGTGTCTTACAGTGTTGGATCAGGAGCGGCTGAGTGATGACTCTGAGTGCCAGATGTAATGGATTAATCCTTGGCCACGAGTGTGAAAGGAAACAGCCCAGCAACTAGGAAGCAAAGTCACTTCCCTAGTGAGAGAGTTGTCACAGAAATGGCCTCGCTGAAATACTGCATCAGAGGAGGCATTCTGACATTTGTATAATCTTATCTCCCAGCCCGGCTTCTCAGTGGCCCCTGCATTTATTGTAATAATTGACAGAGGGGCCCTCCGGATGGCATCTGGGATCCTCACACGCTAAAACTAACATCCACTTATCAGCAATCACAACAGACAGCTCCACTGGCTCATCTGTGCTCAGCCATCCATCCACAGGCAAGGGAGAGGAGACAAGACCATGTCAGTGTAGACCCATCCAGCAGAAGCATAGCTGGGAGGGTGGGCCTTGCTCCAGGCTCTGAGCACTACAAACATTCAGGCTCTGATTAACTCCCAGGGATCAAGGGCTGGAGCCTAGGATGTCCTCGCCCTCCCCCCACCCGAGAATGCCCAGCCTCTTGGCCTCCAGATCTTCCAGCTAGGGGCAGGCAGTGGGATCTGGCTGTGAGACTTTCTTTGGGAGATGGTTGAAGAGCTGGGGATCCAAATGTAACCGGAGATTGGACACCACTTTGCCAAAGATGCTCCTATTCTCCTCATAACCCCCAACAGTTCCTCTGGCGGCTCCCCGCTTTAGATAAGCATCACCTTTGTCTCCTCCAGCATCAGCCAGCTCATCCCTATCCCGGTCTCTGTCCCAGCTTTGCACTGGGCCAGCAAGGAAGCAGCACAACCTGGATGCGATGAAAAGCGGCAGTGGACCTGAGCGCCCTTATTACATCCTGATAACACTACACCCTGAATGCTTCCCCACCCCAGCCCAGTGCAAACCTTGCCAGCAACTACCTAACGCCAGAAGGGGACCAATCTGCTACTGAGCTGAGGCCTTCTGGATTCACCAGGCTGCTCCTCCCAGCCAGGTGAGCGCACTCTGCCCATTGCTCACTCAGCAGCCCTGTAATGACAGGGTGTGACGCAGCAGGGATGGGGAGTGTTGACCTGGGAATGTGGCAGGGGAGTTTCACTGGGGATGGGAGACCTGAGAGCCTGTAACTGAGCGTGGTCACTCTGACCAGTGACCTGGGGAAGTTCAGGGCCCCCTCTCCGGGACAGCGCATCCGCTATCATGTTGGCCCTTCCCTTCACGTGGACCACGTCCATGTCGTCACCCTGCAGGAGCAGGCTCCACCTCAGGAGTTTGGCGTTGGCTCCTTTCATCTGGTGCAGCCAGGTCAGGGGCGAGTGGTCGGTGTAGACGGTGAAGTGTCACCCGAAGAGATAGGGCTCTAGTTTCTTGAGGGCCCACACCATGGCCAGGCACTCCTTCTCGATGGCCGCGTAGTGTTGCTCCCAGGGTAGCAGCTTCTTGCTCAGGTACACGATGGGGTGTCTCTCCTCCTTTTCCCCCTCTCCTGCATTAACACCGCCCCCAGTCCCGTGTCTGAGGCGTCGGTGAACACCTCAAAGGGCTTGTCAAAGTCTGGGTTTGCCAGAACTGGGCCACTGACCAGAGCCTCCTTCAGCGCCCGGAAAGCCTCCTGGCACTGCTTGGTCCAGACCACCTTGTCTGGCTTCCCCTTCTTGCCTAGCTCAGTGATGGGGGTGGCTATGGTGCTAAAGTGGGGCACAAATCGTCGGTAGTATCCTGCCAACCCAATAAAGGCTTGGACCTGCTTTTTGGTGTGGGGAGCGGGCCGGTCTCTGATCACCTCCACCTTGGCTGGTTCCGGCTTTAGGCTCCCCACCTGGTGGCCCAGGTAAGATACTTCAGCCATCCCCACCTTGCCCTTCTCCGCTTTTACAGTCAGCCCAGCCCCCTGGAGTTAGTCCAGCACTTGTCTAACCTGGGACACGTGGTCCTCCCAGGTCTGGCTAAAGACACAGATGTCATCAATATATGCCACGGCAAAACTCTCCATCCCCCTCAGTAGCTGGTCCACTAGGCGCTGGAAGGTGGCCGGCGCTCCCTTGAGGCCGAAAGGCAGGGTCAGGAACTCATAGAGCCCCAGAGGGGTGATAAAGGCCGATTTCAGCTGGGCATCTGCATCCAGCAGCACTTGCCAGTAGCCCTTTGTAAGGTCCATGGTGGTAAGGTACCGAGCTCCTCCCAGCTTGTCTAGGAGCTTGTCAGGCCTGGGCATGGGGTGGCAAAATCTACCACCCCCAGAATGTATTTCTTCCCCGACTGGGTCGTCTTGCTGAGAGGCCCCACGATGTCCATGGCCACTTTCTGGAAAGGTTCCTCTATGATGGGCAAAGGTTTCAAAGCCGCTTTCCCCTTGTCCCGGGTCTTCCCCACCCTCTGACAGGGGTCACAGGATCGGCAATACTGCCGGACCGTGGTAAAGACCCCGGGCCAGTAAAAGTTCTGTAGCAACCTCTGCCGGGTGCACCGGATTCCCTGGTGTCCTGAGAGGGGGGTGTCATGGGCCAGGTACAGTAGCTTATGGCGATACTTCTGGGGGACCGCCAGCTGCCTCCTGATCCCACAGGACTCCACTTCCCCTGGGGGAGCCCATTCTCGGCACAGGAACCCCTTCTCCCACAGGAACCTCTCCTGGCAACCTCTCCTCATGGTCCGTACCACACTGAGGTCGGCCAGGTCCCTGAGTTTCCGCAAGGAGGGATCTTTCCTCAACTCGGCCTGGAACTCAGCAGCTGGGGAAGGGATGGGGACCGGTTCCCTCTCACTGGCCAGGTCTGAGACCACAGCCTCTCTGAGCCGTGCCCCTCAGCGCTCCCTCCCCACCAGGGTAGGGTCCTGCGCCTCTGGTGGGTACCCTCCCCGAGGTCAGGGTGCAGTGCCCCTCGCCGGCTCTGGCTACGGGTCACAACCAGGGCAGTCTGGGGGTTGCTTGGCCAGTCCTCTAGGTCCCCCCCATCAACACCTCAGTGGGCAAATGGTGGTGTACCCTCACATCCTTGGGGCCCTCCTTGGCCCCCCATTTCAGGTGTACCCTTGCCATGGGCACCTTAAATGGGATCCCGCCCACCCCTGTCAGGGTCAGGTAGGTGTTGGGCACCACCCGATCTGGGGCCACCACCTCGGGCCGGGCCGGGCCAGCGTCACCTCCGCGCCCGTATCCCAGTATCCATTGACCTTCCTCCCATCCACCTCCAGGGGAACAAGGCACTCTCTCCGGAGGGACAGCCCCATGCCCACCCTGTAAACTGAGCACCCTGAGTCCAGAGCATCCAGCCCTCTAGCAGGGCTGGTCTGGGGTACTCTTCCCTCCTGAGCAGGTGGTAAGCTGGCAGCCCCCCTTGCCTGGGCCGTCTGCCCCTCGTCCATCTGGGTCCCTACCCAATTAACCCTGGGTAGGTTGGGTCTGCTCAGTCTGTCGCTGAGCCTGGGGCCCTGGGTCCGTACGTGGCCTCTCTGGCCACAGTGATAGCAGCTCAGGTCACGTTGGTCCCCTCGAGCAGGTCGGAGGGTCCCGACTCCAGGCGTTCCCCTTGGGAGGGGGTTCTCCCTATTTCCCCGCTGGGGGCCCCCTGGTGACTCTCTCTCTGCATCGGGGGGGGGGGGGGGACCTGTTCTTTTGGGATTCCTCCCGGCTACCCCCTGACCGACTGTTCACAAACTCGTTGGCCAGCTGCCCTGCGTGCTGGGGGTTCTCTAGCTTTTTGTCCACCAAGCACAGCCTCAGGTCGGAAGGGCACTGTTCATACAGTTGCTCCAGTACAATTAGGTCAAGCAGGTCCTCTTTAGCTTGGGCCCCAGCTGCCCACTTGCGGGCCTATCCCTGCATCCGGTTGACCAGTTGTAGGTATGTGACCTCAGGCGTTTTACGCTGACTCTGGAACCTTTTCCTGTACATCTCGGGGCTCAGCCCAAACTCACGGAGCAGGGCCTGTTTGAACAGTTTGTAGTCCCCTGCCTCCGCCCCTGTCATTTGGCTGTACACCTCCACGGCTTTGGGGTCCAGTAAGGGGGTGAGAAACTGGAGCCTGTCTGCAGGGTCAACCCTGTGCATCTTGCAGGCTTTGTCAAAGGTCGACAGGAAGCTATCTATGTCCCCCACTCCTTACGCTGCGCCAGGAAGCACTTATCAAAGCTCCTTGCAGTCTTGGGTCCCCCCGCACTCACCGCAGCTGGGGTCCCACTGCTCCTCAGCCTGGCCAGCTCCAGTTCATGCTGACGTTGCTTCTCCTTCTCGTCCAGCTCAGTTTGCCGCAACTTCTCCTCATGCTGACGCTGCTTTTCATGATCCTCCAGCTCCCTCATTTTCATCTCCCTCTCCCATTCCATCCGCCTTCACTCCAGGGATGGGGAGCTCCGCCGGGAGGATCCCCTGCTGGCTGCCAAGGTCAGGGTGCCCTCGGTATTCGCCGGGCTTCCCCCAACCCCTCCCCCAGACCTAGGTAGGAAGGGTCTTGGGATGTCCTCGGCAGCAGTCTGACCCCTCCCAGCCCGGTCAGGCCCCAGGGCCCACGCTGTGTCCACCAGACAGCTTCCCTCAGGGGCAGGGATCGGGTCATCCAAGCGATCCCTCTCCTCCAACTGGGCAATCAGCTGTTCCTTGGTGGACCTTGGCGCAGCCCCCTCTGCCTATACAGCTCCACCAGGTCACTCTTAAGGCATTTAGCGTACATCTCCCTGCTGGCTACTCACAGGCCTGGGCAGCTTTCCACGGTTTCCAGGGAGAATCCCTAGTGTGCCAGCCCTTCTTGAGGTCACCACCTCTTTGCCAGGGTCGAGCTGCAGACTCCTCCGCCCCTGGGACCGCTCGCTGCAATCCCCCGGGGGACCCTGTTACTGCGAAAGTCCTTCTCTCTGGTCACACACTCCCAGGGGTTAACCGCCCCCTGAAACCATCTCTCTCTGGACAACAGGAACACAGTCTAAAACAGAGCTTGTGGGTACAACCAGGACCCCTCAGTCAAGTCCTTCTGGGGGAGCAGGGAGCTTAGACCCCAGCCCTGGGGTTCCCTGCGTTCCACCACCCAGCACCAAACTGAAACTAAACCCCCCCAGCAGGCTCCCTCCTGCAGCCTCTGTCCACATTCCCGGGCAGAGGTGTTACGTCCCCCTCCCGCTCCTGGCTCCAGGGATGGGGTCTAATCTCCCTGCTCCCCCAGAAGGACTTGACTGAGGAGTCCTGGTTGTACCCACAAGCTCTGTTTGAGACTGTGTTCCTATTGTCCAATAAACCTTCCATTTTACTGGCTGGCTGAGAGTTACAGTGAATCCCAGGAAGAGGGGTGCAGGGCCCGGACTCCCCCACACTCGGTGACACAGAGTTCAATGACAAAGCCCTCATCACAACTCTAACCTACTGGCAGAGGTGTGGGACATGAACTGGTGGGGCAGCATGGGAAGGCTTGGCTGGAGAGTGTCAGTCTCCAAGTCTGGTAGTCACGTGCCTTTCACTAAATTCACACTGGGGAAATAATGAAATACATTCATTTCAGGAGCCAAACCTTCAGCAGGTGCGGAGAGGGAGTCAGCGTGGGAACAATGTGCCCACGTGTCCCTGGGTTGACCTGCAGATCAGGCAATTGTGCAGGCAGTCAGGTCGATGTTCACATGCAGTCTCCATGTTCTGGGTTCAGATACAGGTGCCCACTTGCCAGCGTGTGTCCAGGCTTCAGCGTCAACTTGTTGCAGATTTGGATCTAGCTGTTGAAGAGCGGCGAGGAAAATGTTTGAAAACACTTGTGCAATTGGCTGATTTGGTTGGAAATGAGTTTGTGGGGATATTCATTGCCACATTTAACACAGAAAAGAACCTTTCCCCCTTCTTGCTTCTCTTTCTTCTAATGTAAAGAGACAGCATTTAAGGAACAGGAGCCAATCAATGCTCTGAAGAATGGAGAAGAACATAGCTCATGCCCCATAGAGGGAATTGAACAATTTAAATGCCTAGGACTCGGAAAATGCTACTTTCTGGGCCTTTGAGAGCACAAGCCCCAATGGCAGGGTGCGGTTTTTTACCCTAGTGTGCAGCCTTCAGAGTCTGCTGATGCCAAGGAAATGATAAAGGGAGGAGCGCAGATGGGAGAGCTGGCACTGCCTGAGGGACACGAAGGGAAGGAAATGTCATGGGATGAGACCCGTCTGTAACTCGCCCATTGGTCCTGCTGTTCGTTAATCTCAGACCCTAAACCACTGTTCCCCGTAAACGCCCTGCCTGTAACTAACACAGAGCTTCCATATCCCATGTAGCTGCATTAACCCCTCAGAAGGACAATGTCACGGAAAGGCACTTCCTAGCAGAACTGCTGAGCTGTATTACCCTGGCAATACATCAACCCTACTAGGTCACTCCATAACAGCACTTCCTATCCAGATGATGCTAGTGGGATAATTATTAATGTCCATATTTAATACATAAGAAGAAATGCACCAGCAGAGCAAACTATGGCTCCCAGTGTGAGAACTATGCATGATCCAGCCCTAGTTCTCACCATCCGTCTGGAAACACGTGCACAGAGCAAACTGGGCAGCACGCCAGCCACACGCTGTGCTAATATAAATAAGAGTCTTGGATACAACAGCTTGTCTGTCCGGCTGTGAACAGGCTGCTGCCCGTCCTGCTGCCCCCTCGCTGCAGTCTGCACTGAAGAGCTCTGCCCTTTGCTTTCACATATATTATGCAAAATGCAGATATTGTGATCGCTACATTAATCACTGCATGTGAGTCGACATCGCCATCCTGCCTTCAGTCTCCCAAGCACACACTCCACCCCCCAGGGCAGAGCTGACCTGGTGTCTTTCTAGGTTTGCTTGTGCCAGCTGGAGATGGTTTCATGACCCCTGGTAACATCAGGTGTGCAGGGTCCCCCAGAGTTACAGTGAGGCAGGAATCCACATTAATGTCAGTGGTGCTCAGGAGACAGAGTCTGCCTCTGCCAGTTTCTGAACTGTCCAGAGTGTTTGAAAATTTTGGCATGATGCCATTTGCCTGGTCTCCCCATGCACCTGTCCAGGAACCTGCCACAGGGATCAGGCTTGTGCACCACGGGGTAGTCCCTCTTCTGGTAGTGGGCTCATTAGGGTGCATAGACTGGGCATTTGGGGCCCACCAGTGGCTCCTGCACATGTCAGGAATCCCAGGTTTTTAAATCCCTTGGTTAGCTCTGCCCCTCTGGCCCATTGAATGTATCTGGAGTTAGCTCGCAGAGCAGAGCAAGCATGGCCACACTGTGCTGTCATGCCCTCGGTTCAGTGACAACAATTCAATTCCCTAGTACAGACACAGCCTCACTGTTTTATTTAGCGCCTTCACCAGTGTCACATTTAACACTTCATCACGGCTTTAATTATTTGTTTACTTGTTCTTCACCAGTGCAATGCCGCATTCGTTCAGCGGGAGGACAGAAAGTCGCACAGTCACTCTCCTAAAACTACAGTTTAAAAAAGTATTTAACGCTGCAGTTAGTCTTTCCTCTTTCACCTCAGCTGAGAGCCTGCTTAGAGGTGGGACTCAGGATAAAGGAACCCCGCCAGCATCCCTCTGAGTTCAGAGAGCATCTGCAGCAACATTATGGTGACCACACACAGGTACCAGGCTTGTTCAGTTCTGCATCCCAATGGGTAAGGCAGGAGCCACTTTTGCCTTTTGCTTGGAGGCCCGTGCAAATATTGTTATGCCCCTGTAATGATAGCTCTGGAACAAGTGTGACCTGCTGTCATTCATCCCAATGGAGCATTAACCCTGAACCCTAACAAGGGCAAGCGTGCGATTAGGTTAAGTTGAACGGATATTCCACAGGAAAAGGTTTAGATTTAAGCATGCAAACAATTGCACCAGAATCTGTGACAGGGTCCTGGTACTAGGGCGCAGATGCATTAGAAATGTTAGTGGATAGATGAGATCGATAGAAGGCTACAATTGGATGGTCCATGAGAGGGGCATGCTGGGAAAGGCTTCTGTATAAAGGATAAGCCCACATGGAAGAGTTCACTGGTACCCAGGCAGGCAGGCACAGAAGACATGGCCAGAGATCTGGAGGAAGGATGTGCTAAGGGTTTTGTTGAGGAAGCTTGCGATGATTCAGCCAGTTATGCACTTTAACAGGTTTCAGAGTAACAGCCGTGTTAGTCTGTATTCGCAAAAAGAAAAGAAGGACTTGTGGCACCTTAGAGACTAACCAATTTATTTGAGCATAAGCTTTCGTGAGCTACAGCTCACTTCATCGGATGCATACCGTGGAAACTGCAGAAGACATTATATACACAGAGACCATGAAACAATATCTCCTCCCACCCCACTCTCCTGCTGGTAATTACCACCCCACTCATAGTCTCTGTGTATATAATGTCTTCTGAAGTTTCCACAGTATGCATCCAATGAAGTGAGCTGTAGCTCACGAAAGCTTATGCTCAAATAAATTGGTTAGTCTCTAAGGTGCCACAAGTCCTCCTTTTCTTTTTATGCACTTTAGTTTACTTTGATGATCTGTTTTTTGTAACAACCATCCAGGTGTCTTGGGGATGCCTAGAGTTTTTCATCATCCTGTTGCTAGGAAGACTAAAATAAAAGATAAGGCCTGTGGAATTATAAAAAATAGTTTGACTTTAAACTACCAGCTGAATAAATGCATCTGTTAAGTTATTAATACTCATCTGACCGTGCTTTAAAAGTCCCATGGATTTTCCGGCAGGTGTTCTGAAAATTTTCCACCGATTCTGGGACAAACGTTCCCATGGCTTTCCAGTGGCTCTAGTCATGATCTTACCAGAAAGCAGGCCGCTCCAGAGAGAGTGCCAATGGAAGGTTTCAGAGTAGCCGCCGTGTTAGTCTGTATTCGCAAAAAGAAAAGGAGGACTTGTGGCACCTTGGAGACTAACCAATTTATTTGAGCATGAGCTTTCGTGAGCTACAGAACATTTCCAGAAGATAATGGCCTCCTGCTGCTAGATAAATGCCTTGGCTTTCTTTCTGATTCTATGGAAATGAGATGCTGAAGCAAAGCTGAGATGTTTATTTTCTAAGCAAGAGTCACTGGTCCTGTAGCAAAGGCCTGTGAGCTAGTTTGTTGCTCCCAGAGCAAACAGGGTGTCTTGCTTGTTTGCTCAGTGTGTGGTGCAGTGCAGTGACCATAGCTCCTGCTGTGTGAAATTCACCCAGTGCAAAGTGCCACTGCAGAGACAGGTCACGTCTGCCATACGGGACACGGTGCGGGCCAGGGGCCAGGACACCGGGGTGGGAACCAGAGACGCCGAGTTCTAGTCCTGCTGTCGACTCAGTGTGTGACGGGGAGTACGCCCTGCAAACGGCCCCAAACTGGGCACTCACGTTTAGTGGAGGCTTTTGAACTTAGCTTCAGCCTCTCTGGGTAGGTCCCCGCTGCAGCTGGGAGACAGCCTCACACACTTGCACGAGCCTGCTCGAGGTAGCGTTAGTGTGGACAGGTGGCAGCTTGGGACCAGGGGATTGGGCAGGCTTGGATGCCGGCGGGCTCGAGCTGCTGTCCAGGCTGCAACGTCCACACTGTTATTTTGAGCATGCTAGCAGGAGTCTGCCTGCCTGGGCTCAGCCGCTCACTCCTAGCTGCAGCGTGGACATAGCCGCTGCGCCTGAGCTAGGACGGCAGGTCTGGGCCTGTGCTCAATAATAGGCAGGAGCCCAAAGATACAGTCCTCCAGTCCTTATACACACACAACGTATTGAGTTCACTGGACGTTTTAGTTGAGTAAGAACTGCAGGATTGGGCCCCAAAACTGTCCAGAACGTTTCTTCCTCCACAGAGAACTGCTGCAGGGACACTTCATTTAATTACCAGGCAAGTTGTAAAGGGCCAGGGTCAGCAAAGAGCCTCACCTGGCCCAAAGCCTCAGAAACCTTCCAGCATGAATCTCATAGACTGGAAGCGTGGTCTCTACAACTCGGGCTGGGACGGCAGAAGGGTGGGGTCCCTTCTCAGCTCTTCCCGGCACACTGTATGGCCGTCACGTTGGCCTCAGAGGAGCATTGTAGGGAGTGGTTCTTTCATGCTGAGACAGTGCTTGGAGATCTTCCGACAGGAGGTTCTAGAAAAGCACAATGTGTTGTCTGGCAGGCTGCCTTCGAGGTATCGGCACGGCCCATTTAGAATTACCGTGGAGTCTGGAGCCACGGCCCGTGCCGGACACCAGACGAATGGACTTCACTGGGCAATTGGTGCATGGAGTAGCTGGACCCTGCGGAGAGAGGTTGAGAAGGAGATGAGAAATGAGTCAGTCACTGATATTTATTCCATTCCCTTTCCCTCTGTCATTGTTAAGGTTCAAGCTAAGAAGTAAGAGAGCAGTTCACATCTGCTGCCAGGAATACATCAACCCTCTAAATGTCTTTTTTCAAATCTATCTGCAAAGACACGCGTAATAGATCCTAGAAATCATCTCACTGCTTTGATGTGCGGCTCTCTCCTTCCCAATCATCTGATTTACTAAACAGAAATGATACAGAACCATGTGTTTGCGCTCTCCCACGCAATCCAGAATATTAATAAGGGTCTGTTAAATGCCACGGGAAAAAACAAGGCTCCGGCTGGAAATCAGTAGTAAATAGTATTAGGAAGTAATTTCAGATATTCCATATGTAGCCCTGTAAATTGGGGAAAATGCATTGGTTCAAACCAAAGGCGTAGATTGTCCATTTCCCTTTCAACTCACACCTTAAATTCTAATCTAAATGCTCCAGGAGAGCCCCTGTGGGCTCCGATGTGCAAATAAATTCCTGGGCTCCTCCGAACAATGTAACTCTTTAATATCTAATCCTGTCTCTGTGGGAGGTTTGACAAAGTCAGTGTTGCCAAGAGCAGCTTAAGGCAGCCTTGCGGTGAACAGGCAGGAGGCAGGAAGAGCATAATATCCAACTTTTCCTTGGGAGGCAGCTTTCCCTCTGATCATCGGACAACAAGCTGCTCCTTGTATTTGCTGTTTAGCCCCTTCACACTTTTCATCTGCAGAACTCCGCGTCCCCCCCGCCGCCAGCTGCAATGCACCTGCTGCCTCCGACCCCCTTAATATTCTGCATCAGGAAGCGAGTGTATATTCTGTTGAAAGAGAATGGAGGGAGATTTCTTAGGTGTCTGCCTCAAACTGAGGCCGCAAGGCTAGCTGTTGCTATTAAAAAAGAAAAGAAAAGAGCTGTAGTTGGAAGATGCCAGGTAACTCCAACAAGAAAATGGCAAACCACGTGCATCCCAGAATGAAGGCTAGACAGCAGGGTGCAGGTGCAGGTATTTGTGAATTACATTCCTCTTTCTCCAATGTCAGGGGACATTTAGCAAATCTGCAATTATGATCTTCAGTGTATTTGCGGGTTTCAGATGGCATCCGATGAAGTGAGCTGTCGCTCACGAAAGGTTATGCTCAAATAAATTGGTTAGTCTCTAAGGTGCCACAAGTCCTCCTTTTCTTTTTGCGAATACAGACTAACACGGCTGCTACTCTGGAGCCTCTGATTGTGTGGCTGATGTGATTAGGCCCTGTGATGGTGTCCCCTGAACAGATATGTGGACACAGTTGGCAACGGGTTTTGTTGCAAGGATAGGTTCCTGGGTTAGTGGTTCTGTGGTGTGGTGTGTGGTTGCTGGTGAGTATTTGCTTCAGGCTGTGGGGCTCTCTGTAAGCGAGGACTGGCCTGTCCCCCAAGATCTGTGAGAGTGATGGGTCGTCCTTCAGGATAGGTTGTAGATCCTTGATGGTGCGTTGGAGAGGTTTTAGTTGGGGGCAAAAGGTGACGGCTAGTGGCGTTCTGTTATTTTCTTTGTTGGGCCTGTCCTGTAGTAGGTGACTTCTGGGTACTCTTCTGGCTCTGTCAGTCTGTTTCTTCACTTCAGCAGGTGGGTATTGTAGTTGTAAGAATGCTTGATAGAGATCTTGTAGGTGTTTGTCTGTGTCTGAGGGGTTGGAGCAAATGCGGGTGTATCGCAGAGCTTGGCTGTAGACAATGGATCGTGTGGTGTGGTCAGGGTGAAAGCTGGAGGCATATAGGTAGGCATAGCGGTCAGTTGGTTTCTGGTATAGGGTGGTGTTTATGTGACCATCACTTATTAGCACTGTAGTGTCCAGGAAGTGGATCTCTTGTGTGGACTGGTCCAGGCTGAGGTTGATGGTGGGATGGAAATTGTTGAAATCATGGTGGAATTCCTCAAGGGCTTCTTTTCCACGGGTCCAGATGATGAAGATGTCATCAATATAGCGCAAGTAGAGTAGGGGCGTTAGGGGACGAGAGCTGAGGAAGCGTTGTTCTAAGTCAGCCATAAAAATGTTGGCATACTGTGGGGCCATGCGGGTACCCATAGCAGTGCTGCTGATTTGAAGGTATACATTGTCCCTAATGTGAAATAGTTATGGGTGAGGACAAAGTCACAAAGTTCAGTCACCAGGCTTGCCGTGATATTATTGTGGATACTGTTCTTGACGGCTTGTAGTCCATCTTTGTGTGGAATGTTGGTGTAGAGGGCTTCTACATCCATAGTGGCCAGGATGGTGTTTTCAGGAAGATCACTGATGGACTGTAGTTTCCTCAGGAAGTCAGTGGTGTCTCAAAGGTAGCTGGGAGTGCTGGTAGCGTAGGGCCTGAAGAGGGAGTCTACATAGCCAGACAATCCTGCTGTCAGGGTGCCAATGCCTGAGATGATGGGGCGTCCAGGATTTCCAGGTTTATGGATCTTAGGTAGCAGATAGAATATCCCAGGTCGGGGTTCCAGGGGTGTGTCTGTGCGGATTTGTTCTTGTGCTTTTTCAGGGAGTTTCTTGAGCAAATGCTGTAGTTTCTTGGTAACTCTCAGTGGGACCAGAGGGTAATGGCTTGTAGAAAGTGGTGTTGGAGAGCTGCCGAGCAGCCTATTGGTCATATTCCGACCTATTCATGATGACGACAGAACCTCCTTTGTCAGCCTTTTTGATTGTGATGTCAGAGTTGTTTGTGGTGTTACATTTGTCACATTTAACTGCTGCCTGCCAGCAGGGACCCTCTATCCTTTAAAGTACAGGATCAGAAAAAATATCAAATCCATTTTGTGCTCAGCAATGCTGAGGCATTTGTAAAACCTTGGAGGTTTCAGAAATGCCTCGATACTATGGTCAGCCGGCAGCTTGCTAGTCTGATCTGCCATGTGATGAAAATTCATAAACCACTGTGTTGTATCACTTCTTACCACAGATTATCTGTCGCAGCAAAACCAGCTTCCCTGTAAGAGCTCAGCAAAGTATGTTCAAATGCACCTAGCTAGGATGCCTATAGGAACCTATTTGTCCCTAACACTGTACTTGTATCTCTGAATGCCGCTGTCAGTTCCCTGTCTGACACCATCACCAGTGACATATTTGCCCTTAATCATGCACTTGTCGTTCAGCGGTAACACCATCATTTCAGGTTTCAGAGTAGCAGCCATGTTAGTCTGTATCCGATGAAGTGAGCTATAGCTCACGAAAGCTTATGCTCAAATAAATTGGTTAGTCTCTAAGGTGCCACACGTCCTCCTGTTCTTTTTACCATCATTTCAAACATTACTTCATATTTTTCCCTGGAGGCTCACTGTCTGGCACTACCAACCCCACCCCGGTATGTTCACAAGCACATAAAAGGTTGTTACGAGGAGGGAGAAAAATGGTTCTCCTTAAGCTCTGCGGACAGGACAAGAAGCAATGGGCTCAGATTGCAGCAAGGGCGGTTAAGGTGGGACGTTAGGAAAAACTTCCTGTCAGGGTGGTTTCAGAGTAGCAGCCATGTTAGTCTGTATCCGCAAAAAGAAAAGGAGGATGTGTGGCACCTTGTTAGTCTCTAAGGTGCCACAAGTCCTCCTTTTCTTTCTGTCAGGGTGGTTAAACCCTGGAATAAATGGCCTAGGGAGGTTGTGGAATCTCCATCATTGGAGATTTTTAAAAGCAGCTCAGACAAACACCTTCTCAGGGCTGGTCTGGATACTTAGTCCTGCCAGGAGTGCAGGGGTCTGGACTAGATGACCTCTCGAGATCCCTTCCAGTCCTATGATTCTATGTTATCACAAACACTGACCAACAGCTTCCAGGCTCTCAGTCATGTTCTCCCCTGATCTATGACATTAGTATTTATTTGAATGTATTAAGGTGAGGATCACAACTGAGGTCAGGCCCCCAGGTGCTGGTGGGGTACATACACAGCGTGAGAACCGGGCCCTGCCCTGAAGGGCTCTAATTGGAGCTGCCAAAGGATGTTCCGGAGGGATGAGGGCCCACCACGGACACCCTGGCGTCTGTTGGGGGCCCAGCTCTGGAGTCTCAGCCCCGTGCCTTCACCACAGGCCCCTCCTCCTCCCACACTGCCGGGCCGTGACCGCAGCACTGCCAGGACTGGGCTGGCAGGTCTCCCGGTGTTTCCATGAGTCCTGCGGTGCTGAAGCTTTCCACCTGGCCTCTCGCAAGCCGGGCCGAGCCTCTCCCTGAGCTGTCGCTGATGCTGCTGCGGATTGCTGACCCCAAGGGCAGCTGGGGAGACTGAGCAACTGTTCTCATCCTGCAGAGTGAGTCTCAGCTCCCCTGTGCCAGGCTTGGTCCCAGGCACCCTGGGGCCGGGGCAGCAGCAGGCTCCTCCTGCCCTCTGCAGCTGCCCAGCACTGAGTGGGGTGAGAGAAGCAAAGGGGAACGGGAGGGGGAAGGGTGGTAGATGGAGCCTAGGCGTGGGGCCCCGACCTCCCCAGCGGGCTAGGCAGGGGCACTGTCTGAGAGGAGGAGCTGGGCAGAGAGCAAGGCAGGAGAAGGAGAGAGGGCAAAGCAGAGGGCAGTTTCCAGGGGAGGGAGGTAGCTGAGATCAGTGCCTGGGGAAGGGACGGGGAGTGCCCCCCGCCCAACCAGCAGGTGCCCAGGTTGGACGTAGCTTTGTGCATTTCAGGGCCAGTGGCCGGAGTAATTTGGGATTCCTCCCTTCCGGTTCAGGAGTCGGAAAATGCCAACGGAGGAGGGGCTAAAAGTTCATGAGCGGTTTTTAGTCTCTTTCTTGGGGGGGTGGGGGAGGGGCAGGTGTCTTGTCTCATGGCGTTTGGACTGAAGGGCAGCCTTACCCACCTCCTGTTAGAGGGGAAAAGGATACACCTGCCCCAGACACAGCTGCCCAGCCATCGTCCGGCTCCGTCAGAGATTGCTTGCAAAGAGCCAGGCGTTCTCTGGGGTCTCGTTCCTAGCGCTGCAGACATTTACACGAGGGTCCCTGCAAGCTCCGAGTGACCATGTCTGTCTGTCTAGTCTGAGTCAGATCGGCAGAGACCGTGGGAGGTTTCGCCTTCCTCTGCAGCATGGGGCACGAGTCACTTGCAGGGTTAAACTAGTGGAGTCTCTGTGACCTGAAGTGCTTAAATCAGGAGTTGAGGAGACCAGGCACTCAGTTACTGGTCGTTACAGGTTAGGGGACGTTACAGGAGGGGTTGGGCGAGATTCTCTGGTCTACGACGCGCACGAGGTCAGACTAGAGATCACGATGGTCCCTTCTGGCCTTGTAGCCCAGGAGTCTGTTTGAGAGGGGCCGATCTCTGCTGTTGCTCTTGCCTGGATCACCCAGCCTGGACCCAGACGTCGAGTGATGCAGAACAGGGAGCGGTGCATGTTTGTGTTGATGCCTCTGTGCTCAGCACTTGCGCTGTGCACCGGGGCAGGTGCTGGGGCAGTGGGGAGAGAAACAAGGTAGGAAATGGGGCCCAGAAAGGGAATCCAAGATGGTGTCCGTGGGCTCAGCCCTGACACCTGCGTTCAGTGCTAGACTGCAGGGAGCAGGGCATCACTGTGCCCAAAATACTGGGGGATATTTGGGGGGCAGGGGGATTTACCTTCTCTGTAGGATCACAGGACCCCAACACTCACCCTCAGCCTTCATTAGGTTCACGCCACATGGCTTTCTTTCTCCCCACCCCTCTTAAAGAAAGAGACCCCCCCAGTACTTACATTAGTTCCCCTGCCTCTCCTGTCATGCCCCCTACCCCATCTCTGCCCCCCAATAGATTCCTCCCCCTTGTGCCAGTCCCCCCATCTCTGCCCCCCCAATATCTGTTCCCTCCCAATAGCTGTCACCCTCTTTTGGAGGCTGGGACCTGTGCCCCTGCAGCTGTCTCTCCCCACGCGTGACTCTCCCTGGGGGGACGTGCAGTGAGAAGATGCTGCTCTCCCCCAGCCCCTTGCTCTGCGGACTGCGACCCAGCAGGGGACAGGCCCTGAGAAGGACGGAGCTGAGCCAGCTGCTAGGGTCATCCACAGCCACGGGAGTGCTGGAGACAGGCCCAGCTCCCCCAGAGGGCCGGGGGCACATGTTAGAACAGCCTTGCTGCCCCCTTGTACGTGGTGAACAAAGGCTGCCACTGGCAGTAGCCTCGGGTGGCCCCAGCGCTCCCCTGATGAGCACAGGGCTGGGCTGGGGCCAGGGCCCTGCCATGGGGTGTGAATGAGGAAGGCTTCTTGCCTGCTTCTCCCACCCTAGGGGAGACCCTGCCGCGTGGTGGCAGTGAGAACCCAGGAGCAGCAGGGCAGGGATGCCCAAAGAAGCAAGGCCCGGTTAGCGTGACTGGCTACAGATGGATAAAAGGCCCCCTCTGAAGAGTCCGTGGCAAGGTGAACAGCTAAAGAAAGACTCACCTGGCTACCCACAGCCTGGGGCCCTGTGGTGCCTGTCTCCTGTCAGGAAAACTGCAGCAGAGAGTTAAAACTGGACTCCAGGGACACCCTGAGCTGAGGACCGGCTCTGAGAGCAGGGAGTGGTTCTGGCCCGCACCTGGGTGTGTCAGTTCAGATCTTCCGCTCGGATGGGTGTCGAAAACCATAGCTACCTGAGTTGACAAAGTGATTGGTGGTGATGCAAATCCATACAGCTCTTGAACCGCAAGACAAAATCTGGCTCTCATTGCCCCTGCTCACCTGACGCTGCAGAACCAGCTCAGCCACCAACGGACTTTACAAACAAACAGCTGGTTCCCACTGGAAAAAGAAGGCAGGTCCCATGAGCCTGGAGTGAATGGAGCCTAGCAATGAATGAGGCTTTGGGCTGTCAGCATGCGGGGCAGAGCTGCACTCCACTTCAGTGCCTCTGCTTCCGCTTCACCATCCCTGGATTTTTGGTCATTTCTTCAGCACCTCAGCCTCCTGGTTAGACCCTGGCGTTTCTGCTGTAAGCCTTGCTTTTCTGAAGCTTCTGCCCTGGCTGGGAGGAGTCATTCTGGGCAGAAAGCTGGCCTCTCTGTTCCAGGCTGTGCAATTACAAGCAGTATTGTCAGGGCTGGCGAAGTTGTTTTCGTGCTAGGGCGGGACTGTTTGGTGGTCTGTGTGGAATGAGTTTGGTGGCCTCACCCAATTCCCAGTGGACACGGGTCTACACTGCAGAAAGTGTCTCCACATTTGGCATGGACTGACCTTCTTCACAGCCCTGGAGAGACTCCGAATTGGAAACAGGCCTGGAGCCTGACCTCTCCTCTCATCCGCCGAGCGCTGGGCCTGGCAGGCTGGGGCAAAGTCACATTGGCAGGGCCCTGTTGGGATGCTCATGGCGCCACGGTCTGTTCTGTGGATGGAGGACTTCAGTCCCCCGTGGACCACACACCATCATTAAATCACAGAATCGTAAGAGTGGAAGGGACCTTGAGAGGTCTCCTCGTCCAATCCCCTGCACATAAAGGCAACACTTTTCTTCTAAGTCTGTTAAGTGGCGAATCTTGCATCCCAGCACTGCATAAAGAGGAACAAGAAGATTTGCCAACAGTCATCTCTGCATGCTCTGAAAGTAAGTGAGAGAGATGTTGGCATAAATTACCACATTGTCATCCAGAGCTCTGAAATTCCCACAGAATATTTAGCGGTTCAAAGGGCTGTTGAAATAATTTTGCAGAGCCTAAGAACAGTTGGTGAGCTTGCCATTTAAAGTATGTCAACAAAACCCTGATTTCCTAGCATAGAAGATTTCCTGGCATCAGCAGGTCATGTGCAGCCGGCCCTTTTTTACACCAAACACAGCGAATTTAGTCCCGAGTGATTCATTAGCCTAATGAACACGCTGTGCCTTCATTCTTGCCTGGTAGGCCTGAGGTATACATCACGCTCCCCCCTGCACTTCAGCCCGAATGTCACTTTCCCGTCTGCTCCGCTCGCACGTTCCTGACTGGAGTCGCTGGCAATGTAATCACAACTTTGAAACATCAGTGTTGTCAAACCAACACGGTCCGAGCCCAGCCGGTCAAAGGGAGCTGTGATATGAAGGTGTCCAGTGCAGTCATCACAGCAATGTCTGTGTACAAAAGAGAGGCCGGCCGTTCCAATGACACTGGACAAGCCCATCACACACTGAAAAGCCAGTTAAAAACCAGTTTTGATTTTAACCACTAGATGGGAGGGAACTGCCTTCTGGGTAGAGTCACAGAGTCAGGCCTGAAGGGAGCACCACATCATCTAGTCTGACCTCCTGTGTGTCGCAGCTACCAACAGAAGGACAGGGCCATCACTGGCTATTAGCCAAGATGGTCAGGGGTGCACCCCATGCTCTAGGTGTCCCTAGCCTCTGACTGCCAGAAGCTGCGACTGGACGACAGGGGATGGATCACTTGATAATTGCCATGTTCTGTTCATTCCCTCTGGGGTACCTGGTTTTGCTGTTGGAAGACAGGGCACTAGGCTAGATGGACCATTGGCCATTCTTATGTTCTTAACACCATCCAGCACCCACTCACTAAACCCAGCAACCCAAGTATCACATCTCACAGCAGACTAGACTGTGATGTGCCACAAGCAGAGACTAAGGGGCACCAGTGCCCCAGGCCCCCGCAGGGGCAGGGAATGGATTTAGTGAGATACACCCAGACAACGCTGGGAAGTGTCCCACACCCACGCGCTGCAAAGGAAGGCAAAACCCCTCCAAGGTCCGGAGGGAAAATTCCTTCCCGACCTCATGTATGGTGCTCAGGTAGACCCTGAGCATGTAAGCAAAAACCAGCCAGCCAGGCACCTGACAGAGAGTGCTCGGAGAAACTAGCCTAGTGATGCAGGCTGCAGGAGCTTTTTGAATGGCTTGAATTTTCTCTTACAGCCATAACTGATTATTTCAGATTTCTTGGTTGCTGGATTCTCACTTGAAATCAGGGCTGTGTATGCAGGGAAATGCCACTTTCTAGAGCCCACTGCTGGCAGTAGCTCACGAAGAGCCCAGTGGCTGGCCACACCCGGGAACTGGAGCTTCCCATCATTGGGGAAGGTTTTTCTGTGGCAGGAGGAAGGTTCTCTGGTGAACTGTGAGCCAGCAGGGTGCACAGGCTGCTCCTCCCCTTCCCAGTCCAGTGATTTGATGATTAATGGACCCTTTTCAGTTCCAGGCCCCTGCCAGGATGGGCTGTTATCTGTACGTAGGAGTCAGCCTTGTGCAAACCCCACAGCCTGCCACTCCCAGCTGCCCTATGAGGTTCCTGCAAGTGAACGACCAAAGCTGGTAACTGCCACCCACTCGCCACTAATGAAAGGAGCCTGTGTGTTAGGCGTGACACGGCCCCACACGGCAGGGACTTGGCTGGAGATCTAAACCCTCCTCTGGCTGATGGTGCAATACATTCATGTCACTGGTGATGATTATGGGACTTCTAGAGGTCAATATCCATGGGAAGGTTCTGCCAGGGGAGCCCCTGGTCGTGTGGGGAAAGGGGGGTGGGTGTGATCTCCCAGGCTGATAGCTCTGTTCTCTCCACCCCCTTCCAGGCACTGGGCGGGGGGGGGGGGGAGGTTCCTAGCCAGAAGCAGGGGTTACACTCCCCAGTGAGATTCTGGCCAGGCCAGTGCAGGAATAACAGGGGAAGGGGAGCTGATTATGTCCAACCCCTGGTGAGTTGGCCCAAGGCTGATCAGGACTAGCTCGGTGATGCTGTTGATTCTGGAGCGCTGACCAGTGTATCCTGCTAACTGGTAGAGGGGAAAGATCACTGTGTGGTGCAGTGGCGGATAGGAACCCAGGCAGCGTGCCTATGGATTTGGATGGAAGAGTTGCTGAGTTTGAGGCCTAGGCAGGACTTGTTTCCTCTTTAAATCCCAAATTGTAGCATTGCTTAGGCAAATACACAGAGCACTTTGCAAATTGGTGTGTGATACAAAGTGGGGGCGGAAAGGGCACTGCTGAATTGTCATTTACTGGCTCTTCTGTTGGTTTGGGCAGAACATATGGAAAGCAAAGAGTGGAAAAGCAGCTGCTCAGGGCACCCCTTAGGTAGGGTGACCAGACAGCAAGTGTGAAAAATCGGGATGGGGTGGGGGGTAATAGGAGCCTATATAAGAAAAAGATCCAAAAATCAGGACTGTCCCTATAAAATCAGGACATCTGGTCACCCTACCCCTAGGATCTGCTGTAGGTCACTCAGTGCAACCAAGCATCCCGTTAGCACGTCTCCAGTCGCCGAACTCCGCAGGTCTCAGCTCGGAGCCACACAGCGCATACAGGTTTATCACACAATGTAGACAGCAGAGTTGTGTCTGACTGGCAAAGACCGAGGGCAGATCCAGCTCTGGTTAGGGCAGCTTCGCACACACCCTTGCAAAGCTGGCAGATCATGCCAGTAGAGAATCTCCTTATCTAAGTGAATCCCCAGTTGGCACAGACCTGTGGCATCTATTCCCTATCCCCTCCCATCCCCTGGCAGAGTGGGCATGGCTAGGGAGAGAAGGGTGTGGCCAGGGCATCCCTTTCTCTGTCATGGGTGGATGGTACGATTTAGACCAGCCTTCAGACTGCTCTGAGTTGCACATCAGGACATGACCAGCTTAAAGCAACCTCCCTGTCACCCACTTCTGCTGCACCCCCACCCCCACTGCACCGGGTGCACAAAGCATGGACCCCAAACTCTGGCCCACTGTTACCTCCTGTGTTGTTTTATTCAGACTCCTTCTCCTGCTGTGCTTGATTGGAACATGGATTTAAAATGATCTTGACTGGTTTCTTCAGTAAAGAAAGCCCCGTGATGGATTCAATCAGTATCTAATAGCACTTCACTTCTACCTGGCATTCAAACAATTGCTTAGCTACTGCTAAGGTTTGGCTTGATTGTTCTCCTGTCCAAATATGCAGTGAACAGAGATTGTGTTAAGGGCCATTTACAGCCACTGAGCATACACTGCATGTAAATGCTTCTAAACCAAAACTATCAGTCTCTGTGATTGCACAGTATACACAACAGGTTATTCCTGACTGGAGCCCTGTTTGAATTTTAACCCTATCCTCCAAAGCACTTGCAACTCCTTCCATCCTTTGTAATTTGACCTAGTTTCCACTTTTTGTAGGACTTTTTTTTTCTTTTCTTTTTTAAGATCATTGAAGGTCTCCTGGTTAAGCCATACTGCCAGACTTCCTGTCTTTCCTATGCAGTGGGATAGTTTGCTCTTGTACCCTTAATAATGTCTCTTTGAAAAACTGCTAATTGTCTTCAGTTGCTTTTCCCCTTAGAATTGCTTCCCATGGGATCGTACCTACCAACTCCCTGAGTTTGCTAAAGTCTGCCTTCTTGAAATCCATTGTCTCTATTGTGCTGTTCTCCCTCCTACCATTCCTTAGAATCATGAACTCTTATGATTTCATGATCACTTTCACCCAGGCTGCCTTCCACTTTCAAATTCTCAACCAGTTCCTCCCCATTTGTCAAAATCAAATCTAGACCAGCCTCTCCCCTGCTAGCTGTCTCCACCTTCTCAACTAAAAAATTGTCTCCAATACATTCCAAGAACTTCTTGGATAATCTGTGCCCTGCTGTGTTGTTTTCCCAACATATGTCTGGGTAGCTTGTCCCCGATCCCCACCAAGGCCTGGGCTTTGGACGATTGTGTTAGTTGTTTAAAAAAAGCCTCACCCACCTCTTCTTCCTGGCTAGGTGGTCTGTAGTAGACCCCTGCCGTGACATCACCCTTGTTTTTCACCCCTTTTATCCTGACCCAGCGACTTTCAACTAGTCTGTCTCATTTCTATCTCAACCTCAGTCCAAGGATGTACATTTTTAATATATAAGGCCACACCTCCTCCCTTTTTTCCCTGCCTGTCCTTCCTGAGCAAACTGAATCCTACTCTACTAATATTCCAGTCATGTGTATTAGCCCACTAGGTCTCCGTGATGCCAACTAGGTCATAGTTGTGTTTATTTACTAGCATTTTGAGTTCTTCCTGCTTATTCCCCATACTTCTCGCATTAGTATACAGACATCTCAGATACTGATTTGATTCCCCGCCCCCCCAGTTCTGTCTTGTCTCTCCCTTATCCCTGCTATAACAGCCCATGCGCCCCCCAAATTCTGACCCTTCTCCCAGGTCTCCATGTTTTTGACTTACGCGTGCGCTTTGGTGTCCTGCCCCCTTCGAACCTAGTTTAAGCCCTCCTCACTAGGTTAGCCAGTCTGTATCCAAATATGCTCTTCTCCTTCCTCGATAGGTGGACCCCATCTCTGTTTAGCAGTCCTTCTTCCCAGAACAGCATCCCATGGTCAAGGAAGCTGAATCCCTCCTGGTGACACCATCCTCGCAGACAGGCATTCACCTCCAGGATGCATCTGTCTCTGCCTGGGCCCCTACCCTTGACTGGAAAGACTAAAGAGAACACCACATGTGCTCTGAACTCCTTCACCCGTACTTCCAGAGCCCTGGAGTCACTTCTGATCTGCTGAGGGTCATACGTTGCAGTATCATTAGTGCCCACATGGATGAGTAGCATGGGGTAGTACTCAGAAGGCTAGATGATCCTCAACAATCCCTCCATAATGTCTCAGATACAGGCCCCTGGCAGGCAGCATAGCTCCCGGGATGCCATGTCAGGGTGACAGATGGGTGCCCCCGTCCTCCTCAGAAGAGAGTCTCCAACCACCCCTACCCTATGTTTCCTCTTGGGAATGGTGGGTGTGATTCTCCCAGCCTTGGGAGTACATGGCTTCTCCTCCTCCTCCCTTGGGGGTGATTCCTCATTGCCAGGGCAGCATAACTGTTCTCCATGACTATGGTTGGGGGGTTGGGAGTAGGGTTGGAGTACTGTCTGCTGCCAGAAGTCACCGGAGCCAGTGTTCTCCCTGTGACAGAGCCACGTCGTCCTCCCCCGAGGGTGTGACAGCAGTCCTCTGTAGCTGGATAGCTTTCTCAGCCTTGGATGTCTCCAGGTGAATACTCTCGAGGAATTCCTCGTGTGCAAGGATGCTCCTCAGCCGAGCCACCTCCTCCTGTAGCTCTCCCACCTGCTTCCTGAGAGATTCCACCAGCAGACACCTCGCACACTGGATGGTCCCCCCAACCTGGCTTTCTGTGAGTGGGAAATGCAGGTTCCTGTCTCTGCAAGTCCACACCAGGATCTGGGTGGAGGCCTCCACGGTCAGGTTCTCCGTCTGGACACAGGCGCAGGTGGAGGAGACAGGAGCGGCGTGGGCATTGGCGATGCGGCCTTTCCTACCCGTAGCGACTATATTACGTCTCCCTCCTACGAACTCCCTCTCAGACGCCCCTTGGTCACTTACCCTCTGGCTTTCAAGGCCTTCTCTCCTAGCTCAGCCCTGCCCCCTCATTAATCACACAGGGGGAGGGTGATCACAAGGCTGACTGAGGCTAATCAAAGATGATCAAGGATGATCCAGGGAACCAAAGGCTCAAACAGGCCCCAGACACACAATCCCAACTGACCCAGTAACTGAAATAACCTGAAAGAGAGAGAGAGAAAAACACAAACAGCCAAACAAACTCACTCACCCCAAAGTTAGTACTCGCGCCCTGTTCATTCAGAAGGGAGATCTCCTTCTCCCCACCTCAGACTCCCCTGTTTTATCAAGTGATCCATCCCCTGTCATCCACTCTCAGCATTTGAAGTCAGAGGCTCAGGGACACCCAGAACACGGGGTTGTCCCTGCCCATCTTGACTAATAGCCACTGCTGGACCTGTCCTCCATGAACTTATCTAGTTCTTTTTTTGAACCCAGTTATAGTTTTTCCCTTCACAAGTAACATCCCCTGGCAATGAGTTCCACAGGTTGACTGTGCATTGTGTGAAATAATACTTCCTTCTGTTTGTTTTAAACCTGCTGCCTGTTAAGCAAGGATGTTGTGTTTTTACACAACAATTGGTGTAGATTTTTCTTTGAGATATTGTCCCAGTCAACCCATGGTTTATGTAAAGTCCGAATGGGCTTGCATAGCCTCTGGTACCCCAATTTTGCACCAGTGAAACTTCATTAATGACAATAGAGTTACTCCAGATTTACATTAGCCCAAAGAAGAGGAGAATTAGACGCAGTGTGCAAGTTCTTGTTTGCTTGTGAGGCATGTGTACATGTGTGTGTGCGGGGCGTCTGAGCATGTTATACTCCTGACCTGGGCTGCAAAGCCGTTGGTCTGCTCATTTAAATCCCTGTGACGATTCACTTCTCCCACAACCCCTACAAGAAACGACCTGACTGCGGGTGCCGCTCATTCATTCTAGCTATTTATCTGCTCATTGCAAAAAATAGATTCGTAGCTGCATTGTGCTGTGCACTGCCCCGCTCTGAACAAGGACATCGGTGCCCCTGATTTTCAATTCCTGCCCCCACGTCCTCTTTGCACCTCTGGTTGGGCCGTCTGCAGATAGTTTGTACACTTCTTATGGCAGGGCTCATGCCATCCCTCTGCCCTGAGAGGCACCTAGCACATCCTACTGCCAGTACAGTAATAAGCAATAGTAACAATTGAATGCGTACAATTTTCATTGTTTGTCAGCGGACTGGGGTACCAGAGCAGATAAAGCATCCAAGCCTCTTAACGAAGTCATTTGCTTTTGCCACGAACCAGGCTGCAAGTTTTTGACTGCGTCCATCGGCGTCAGTGTTCATTAGAATGTTGATTTTCAGGCGCTGAGTGTATTGCACGTGTGGGAATCAATAAGTACGCTTCCCTCCCAGCTATTGAAAGGAACCTGTGTTACGTGCACACATCAGCCATTGATAACTGCAGCCTGGGGAAACGAGATCCATTACACACAAATCGCAGCTCCCAGGGGAGAGGATTTGACAGTGTCTGACAACACGTCTGGTGCCCCCGCTGCAGGTGGGAGCGTTGCTGAAGCAGGGCGGAGGAAACACCGCCTCTGTCTGTTACACAAAACTACAGGGTTCGTGGAATTTGGGCACTTTTACAACCATTTCTTACGGGCTTCTTTCATTTATAATCAGCCTGCTGGGCTCCCCAGAGCCATTCCAGCCCCAAGCCACTTCTATCTCCAGCAGGGCCAAACTGCAGCCCCTTTGGTTTAAGCAGCAGCTTATCCGACTTCAAATCTTCCTCGCTGCAGACAGGGTTATACAGAACGGCTCAGGACAGGCCCGCACTGGGGTTTGCTGCCCTGGCGTGCAGGGAATGAACCAAGGCCCCACAGACCAGTCTGAGACACGTGACGGGATGAGCTGTGGCCTGGGGGGCTGTCAGCCTCAGCTTTGCTCTAACTCTAGGGTTAGTGCTTCACTGCAATCGCAGCGGAGCGGAAGGTTGGTCTTTAGACAGTGAGAGTGGTTCAGAAAGCAGCCCCCACACCGAGGGGTCTCCCACCAGCACAGCCATGCTACGTCTGGCGCTGGTCTGCAGAGTCACACAGCGAGCGGCTGTGTAGCCATTGAAAAGACCTGGTAGCTCTTGGCCACCCGCTCGTGGCTGCTGCATAAGGCCGCACCCGCCGCAAACCGGAAACGCGCGGTGGCTCTGCAGAGCGCTGAAGGAAGAGAGGATAGCGAGCGATGCAGTCTGAGGCGTGTGCGTCCCACGGGGACGGTGCCGGGGCAGTGCTTCACTTCCAACCATCTGCCTGCTGTCAGCGCGCACGCATTCAGTCCTGGCAGTAGGATGCAGGTGGAAAAGGAAACCGCCCTAGCTAGAAACCAACATCCCACCTCCACCAGCCTTTGGGGGTGTATTCAAACCAAGGGAAGCAAGCTAAACAAACCGGGGCGGTGAGAACCCCGAGCCAGCGGCGCACGGGCAGACCTCGAGCACACGTGGCCCCGGGTTTGCAGGGCTCGCTGATGGAAGCAGAGCTGAGCCTTGGCGTAGCCTTCTGAGTGTGGAGTGGGTATGGAGAGCAAGGGCCCCTCTGTGTCCTGCCTGTCAGAGCTGCCAGGGGCTTGTCCAGTCCGTCTCTGCTCCTGTTCGGGCACCTGCACCCACTGAGGCCAGTGGTAACAGTCCGCTACACGTCGATGGATGCAGGACCAAGCCTTAAGGCCTGATCCAGTGCTCATTGGCTGCAGTGGGTGTCTTTCCACTGAGGTGGATCAGGCCCTGATTCACAGGGGGTGTGTTGAGTCCAGTAAAGGCTGTTTCCTGCCCGTCCCGTGACTGGGCCGTAAGGAGAGTGAAAGGAAGGTATCGTCTGAACCCCTTCTTTGAAAGTGGTGCCCAGCCGCTCAGCGCACAGCTGGTGTAAAGCAGGCCTCGGCTCATTCTAATGCAGCAGCAGCAACAGAGGGAGAGAGGAAAGAAGCTGGGAGGGCGGCACTTCCAGGAGCGCCATGCAGTCCCCGGTAGTGCTCCGAAACTCTAGCTGCAAGGCCCCCCTTTGGTGCAAGCACCGGCTGGGAAGAACTCCCGGGATAGCTAGGGCAAGGAGGGTATTCTGCTGCAAGTTTCATGTGGGTTATTTTGGCTCTTCTCCAGTTTTTTCACCACCAGAGCCTCTAAAAACTTGAATCTGATTCAGGAAATCATGAAGGTTATTGTACAGTGTAAATCACTGTAGTTTGGTGCAGAACCAGCATTCCTTCCTTTGTATTTGGTGTTTTGTGCCTTTGGGAGAAGAAAAATTCAGACGGGCGACTGAGTCATGATCGTTCTGTGGGGAATTCTGAAATTCTGCAGTCCTGCTGTGGATTCTGCATTTCATTATTCAGGACACACCTCTGAATTTTATGGGCAGGTTACAGTGAACGCAGGCTAGCTGTCACTGCAGTACTCAGAACACTCTGAACAGGATTCTAGTGACTGTCTGGGCAACATTCCTTGCGCGTGTGTGTGCATGTGTGTGTGTGCGTGTGCGTGTGCGCACGCACGTTCATATTCGCTCTCTCTATTTATATGTTAACAATATCTATAACAATCTATAATTAATACAACCCTAATAGTTTCTTCACTTCTAGTCATGGAATAGTTCCCTTGCACTGGTGCAGCTGAAATAGTTTCCTCTGATCATCCAGAAGAAGCTGTTGAAACAAGGTGATGCAAATCTAGTCCGCAATCCTGCAAACTCTTATGCATCCAAATAGGCCGGATCCACCAGTCACCCAACTGAAGCTTTTCTATGAACCTCTGACCTTGCAACAGACCTGCACGTGGCTCTTTAAAACACTCAGAGTTCTTTGCTAGCGTGAAGCTTTCTGTTAGTTTGTAGTATCCACGCTCCCACACACGTGTCTTTTTCTGTCCCCAGCAGCTTGGGCCAGCGTCTGCATTCACGCTGACGGTCTGTTGCCCCACACAGGGGGGCATGTGAAATGCCTGAGCCCAGTTCTCTGAACATCACTTTCTCTCAAGCTTCATTTAACGTGAGAGCAGCATGATCGTTAATGTGAGCAGAGAATTGCTCAGCCAATACCGAGCAGCGTGACATCTGCCGACTGCAGTCCAATCTCATCCTTTCAGCAAGTCTACAAACCTTTCGAGTTCTTGCAATCGGCAAGCATGCTTCAGCGTCGCATTCTCACTGCTATGGCCTGTGCGCCTGAGCACCATGGTACCTTGCACGGGCTCTGCAGCCTGCCTTGTAATCATGGTGCACCTTCTGTGCACTCAGAGTCGCCATTGCTCGCGGATGGTGCTTCAGAAGGCTACAGCATAGGACGCAATCAGGAGTGGGGATCCTGCTAGATCGCCATGGCTGGTGATGTCAAGAGTCCCGATGCACATTCTGGTAAACGTACACATCTCAGGAAAGCACCTGGGCTTGACAAGCATGTTGTGTCCGAACGCTGAAATTCACATATCAAGCAACTGCACAGAAAGAAACCTCTCTGCTTCCAAGGGTGAGGAATCCGCTTTACGAGTAGGAGCACAGGGAGTAAAACGCTTGCCAATAGCGTTGGATCAGTAAGAAGTAACGTGTGTAGAAATACCAAAGAGCATTTTGGCATAGGAGGGACATATTCCATGCGGGTACCTATCAAACGGGCGTTCTTCTGCCAACCCACAGGCAGCAGAGGTTGATTCTGGCCAGACATGTGCCAGGTGACACAAAAGTAATTTGATCAGTTGGCGAATATGGATGTACGTCAGTGAGCTACCAGTTGGGATACCAGGATTTAGGATCTGTCCTATTCCTATCTGCCGGTGGAGCCAAGTAGAAGAGTCTGGACTGCCTGGACTGATGATGGAAAATGGCAGATTGTGACCAGCGTGTGTACGTAACTTTCTTTATCTGTAAGGGAGATTATCTACGCGCACTGAAAGTGAAGTATGTGCCTCTTTCTTCACTATGACCTACTTTGCTTTCTCTCTCTGTTAATTCCATCCTCTTGGTCCATATCCATTAGGAATCATTGAAATTGATGCCCAAATATCTCAATAACCTCCATGTTCTTAGGCAGGTACCCACGCGCATGCGGATTCCCAGTATTTTGCAAACATATGGTCTAGATAATAGTTAGTCCTGCCACGAGTGCAGGGGACTGGACCAGAAGACCTCTTGAGGTCCCTTCCAGTCCTACATTTCTATCCAATAGCTGTGCAAAATTAACAGTTGATGTTTGATGGAATGTGGTACTAACTTCTTGTGCTGCTTTGTGGAGAGTTCACCCTTCTTTTGACAAAGTGGCTATTTTTGATCAAAATATGCGTTTTTATGGTTTCTCTGTGGAAGCTCCCAAAACAATCTGCTTTTGCTCAGGAACAGGCCTGGTGAAGGGGCCCATTTTCACTGGGAAGTGCGTGCACCTTAACGGAGATAGCTGGGAAGACGGCCCCTTTCCCAGTTCATATGGAAATATTGAACACCTTGCATTGCAAACAACTTTGCCTTTCTTTCTACCTATTTTGCACAACTCTGAAGCAGCCCCCGCACCCAGCTGTTCCATTCCAGGGGGCTCTTGTCTAGGGTTCAGTTTGTATTTAACGTGTTCATTACACAAAGTAAAACTATTTCCCCATGTTTATTTCCCCCCACCCCCACTGTTCCTCACATGTTCTTGTCAACTGCTAGAAATGGCCCACCTTGATTATCACTACAAAAGGTTTTTTTTCTCTCCTGCTGGTAATAGCTCATCTTAAGTGATCGCTCTCCTAACACCCATTGTTTCACGTTCTCCATGTATATAAATCTCCCCACTGTATTTTCCACTGAACGCATCCGATGAAGTGAGCTGTAGCCCACGAAAGCTTAGGCTCAAATAAATTTTAGTCTCCAACGTGCCACAAGTCCTCCTGTTCTTTTGGCGGATACAGACTCACACGGCTGCTCCTCTGATTCCTGAGCTGAATAACCCTGGCTAAGATCACAGAGGTTTCTTTACTAATGAAAACGAGGGGGAAATGTGGTTGGCCAAGATCAGTTTGTGCCTACTGGGGCCTGATTAAAATCAACGTGCTTGTTGCTCTGGCTCATATAATTAGAGACACTCAGTTGTTTCTATCCTCTCTATACAACCACTGTAAACTGTTTTGTGTTTGGCATTTCCCTTTTATATTCCTTTTCATTCTACATTGTCCACGGGGCAAGTAATGACCACGTGTGTCTGATTTACATGAGAAACGCAGGAAAAGCTTGCAGAGAGATCGGTCATAATCTAGCCGACTTCACATTGCCAGCCATGTGGTGGGACACGCACCCATCCCACTGGTGGAAAGGCTAACGAGCATTCCTGCACTCAGACAGTGCCAGCTGGTGCCCCTGCAGAACGTGCTCCACCTGGAGAAGTGGCGTTTAAATGGGTGAGACTGGCCGCAGAAGAGGGGAGGAGTTTTCCCAGGAGCAGGAGGCTGTTTGGGACTGCTAGGAAGCTGCAGAAGTAAGGGAATCTCAGCCTGAGGCAGTTGTTAGCCTTCTCCCACCCCCCCTTGTTTGGGGGCAGCTTGATACTATGAGCTTGGTCCTAACAAGGGGCCCTGGAAGGCTGCTCCCAACTGGTAACCTGTGGTAGGACCTGGGGGGGCCCTGCCAAGAGACTAGAGGTAAGTGGACTATAACTGGGCTCAGAAAGGACCCCAGGAGTGAGCAGAACTCCCGCTGGGAACAGTGAGGATGCCCAGGAGTGCGGGCTCCAGTAGGACACGTGGGGGCAAGAGCCTCCGACTGGTGCTGAGCCCAGGCTGGGGGTCAGCTGCCTACCAGTAGCTACTCGTGATAACGAAAGAGCTTTCCCGTGCATGGACAAGGTAACTCCGAGAGGCCCACCGCGAATCCTCTGGTTTGCGTTCATCATCCGATGCTCTGGTCCCAGCTGCAGTGAATGGCCATGAAGATAGAGGGCTACATTTGGATTTTAAGCCCTGGCGGCCAGGCAGTGGGGAGCAGGGGTCACCTCGCAGAGCGTGCTTCAGCAGGGTTATGGATGACCCAGACAAGGCGCCCCCAGGAGCTAGGAGAGGTGCCAGGGGTTATGAGCCCTGCCCCTTTTTATGGAACCGGGGGGGGGGGGGAGTCCTGTTTCTGTCTCCGCTCTCTTGGCCTCCTTTGGGGAGTCTAGTACCAGCCGTGAACACCAGGCCTGGGTTGCCTTTGCACTCCCCACTGGTCCCATGGGTGGCCCTGGCACAGGGCACAGTGTGGGACGGGGCAGGATATTTGTGCCCTGCTGCCATGCAGGGCCAGCCCCGAATGCTCAGCGTGGGCTCTTCGAAAGCACTCAGCGATGGCCCAGCGCTGCCCTGGTTGGGATCACAGGCAATTTACCACCGACTGCGGCGGAAACAGGGTCAGGCCAATGTGTAGAGCTTTGAAAACGCCACCCGTATGCCACACCATGGGGTTCCACAACCCGTGGGTCATGACCCAAAAGTGGGTCACCAGAATGTGTCAAAGGGTCACAGGGGAGATGCGGGGGAGGGGCAAGATTGGGTCCTACCTCCGGGAGTGGGGGGAAGCCCTGGAGGGGTGGTTTGCAGAACCTACCTCATGCTCACCCTGCCACGACGGCTCCTCTCCTGCAGCACCACTCAGGTCTGGCCCAGCCTCCCCTCTGGCGTGATGACAGGGGGGCTGGCCTGGGCAAATCTCAGGGACCGGTACTGTGACCCCATCTGCCAGTCGCAACCCCAGAGCAGGGAGCTGAACCCAGCCAGCCCTGCAGGACAGGAGCTGCCATTGCAGGTGAGTGTGGGGCAGGCTCTGCAAACACCCCCCAGGATCGCCCACCCCCCAGGGCAGGACCCGGCCCCCTCCCAGAACCTCCCACACCTCCCACACAAAGCTTGGACACGTTGTGACAGGATGCAATGCCCAGAGTGGGGAGCCGAACTGAGCCAGTCCCACAGGACAGGAACCATCGTGGACCGTTGACAATTTAGGGACGTACAGGGTCATGCCAGGCCATCGAGGTTTACAAATGGGGTGTGACCTCCTGAAAGGGTAAGAACCGCTGCTCTACAAGGGAGTTCCCTGGAATGTTTGCTGGCTGGGTGAAAGAGAAGCTGGATTAGGAAGGGGTAAGGACTGGAGATGAAAAGAATGAGACGAGACTTGGCCTATTAGCAGAGAATTATTTGTGCAATAAAATGCTGAAGCTGTCTATCTGCCATGGCTCTTGGTTACTGTGAAAGAATGACGTCCAATGAAAGGGGACAATGATCTGACCCTTGTAGCACTGAAAATTTGTGAGAGGTACTAAGTAGAGGGTGGAATGATCTATAGTACATATGGATCCTCACATGGTGTAAACTGGCATAGCCCCACTGTCTATGCTTGGTTTGTTTCCTCCTCACTGTTACTTGATGGTTGCATTTAAAAAATACGGCTTGTCTCAGAACCTAAGCTAGGGTATCTTCTTATGTAGAGTTGATGGAAAGATTTTCTGCTTTGGTTTCTCATTGTGAGATATCTATTAATATCTATTCAGGTACCAGTCCCAGTGTGTATTCAGTGAAATCTGTTCTTAATAGAAATCCACAGGACTAGCAAAAATTGTTTGCCTAGCGAACTAAAGGTTAAATATACCTGCACTGGAAACTTTACAGACAAGGGGTTTTCTGTTTGGGGTTATCCCTCATGTCGGTCTCACCATAATCACACTGGGCATGAATTTCATATGTACCCCGTGGGCTGGGTGCTGCTGAAAAGGGGAGGTGCACTGGAGATGTTTGCCCCACCCCAGTCCTAGGGCTGGTTCTGCACCAGCCCAGACTCTGGCGTACGTAGAGCAGCCTTGGGGCTGAGGTAAAGTATGCTGGCTCCCAAGGACATTCCAGCCGTCAGAGATGGCTGGCGCACGCTCTCTCTTCTCCAGGAACCTCCCCCTGCCATGACCAACAGCCAGCAGTTTCCCCTCTCCAGGGGCAGAACTACTAGGTTTAAGTCCAAGCACAAAGCCGAACTAGTGGAGCCCAGGCTCTGACCCAACGACGTCTCACTTCTGGCCAAGTGCAAGAAGCATATAGGGAAAAGCTTTTCAAAGGTGTAAAGGGCAGTTTGGCACCCAACTCCCACTGAAAGCCAGTGAGAGTTGGGCACCAAATTCCTATTCATGCCTTTGAAATTTTCTTCCATTGACTTCATTCCCCCAAAGGTGAGTAAAGCGAGCTGGCTAAGGAGGGCGGGCAGAAAGGGTTACTGGAGCACGTGGGGGTGAGATCAGTGAAAGGTGAGCAGGCTTTCCCCAAATCCTCCATTGTTCTAACAGCCCAGAGCCTCAGAAATAAATGTCCGGGGACTGACTCTGATACCTCCACATCCACTGATGATCAGGGGGCTAGGACAATTTGGATTGTGGGAGTGCTGAAAGCCATTGAACCAAACTGTAACCCCTGGATATGATGGAAACCACGTCAAGCCATGGCGTGCGGCAGCCCCCCAGCACCTATGCTGGTGATCTAAGAATGAGAAGACCTGGCTTGGCTTTGCTCTCTAAATTGCCTTTCCGATTCATCCTGTGATCAAACAACTTTGCATTTTTCAATTACAGAATTACCATGTAACTATCCAGTCTCCTCTTTACCCATCTAGTCCTGGCCTAAAGTACAGCCTCAGTGAACAGGAATTAAACTTCGGTAGGACGTCACATACCTGGTACGTGTTAGCCTTGTTTTTATAACTGAAACGCTTGTTCCCTGGCCCCTAAAAGTGCAGCTGAAACTCCTTCAACAAAGTGGGGGGGTTTCAAAAGCACCAAACAGTACATCTACACAGCAAAAAAACCTCATGGCAGCGAGTCTCAGAGCCCGGGTCGCCTGCCTCAGCCTTGCAGGGCTCACGCCATGGGACTAGAAATAGCAGTGTAGCTGTTCCTGCCCGGGCTGGAGCCCGGACTCTGAAAGGCGGGGAGAGGTGAGGGTCTCACAGCTGGGCTCCAGCCCGAATGGGAACAGCTACACTCTGTTTCTAGTGCTCCGTGAGCTTGAGCCAGCTGATGCAGGTTCGGAGCCTTGCTGGTGTGGGATATTGTTTTGCAGTGTAGACACACTGTCAGTGTCTTAGGCACAGAAGTCCCATTGGCCTGACTCTCAGTCGTGCTCAGAATCCTAAATCACGCAGGTGCTTTTGAACCGCAACCCTGCCCCCCAGTGTTCATGTGGGAGTCAGGTGCATGTAGCTTGTTTCCGCTCTAAAACGTACCTCACCCAGGGAAATCTGAGCATTCAAACTGGAGCGTAGGCGAGGGCGTCTGAGGTGTGCATCGTGTGGTCACTGTCAAGATTTTGGTAAAGAAAACGTGACCCAATTTTCACAGCTCTGGAAGCTGCTGTCCTGGGAAAGACGTTTCAGTGACCTCAAGTGTCAACCCCTGACCTGCCCCCTCTGCTGCTTCCCTGGGCCAGAGCTGACGACCAGGCCGGTGCCGCAGAACCGTAGCTGTATGAAAATGCCCAGGCTTCAGTACCACCTCGGGAGTCGGGACGCTAACGTGTCACAGCGAGTGCAATCTGCCGTGCGAGCAACTGAATGGGCTGCGGCGTTTGGAGCTCATGGAACAATATCCAGGTTCTGACTTATGTGCTGGCTTTTGGCGAGCTGATCCGCTCTGCTAAGCTAGCTGAGGTTTGTAGGCATGTCAATCAAACCAGGCCTCGCAGTGCAGGTCTGAGACAGGAGGGGAGCATTCGGTAAGCCCCAGCTCCCACGTTGTCCAGCAGTGTGTGGTAGAGAAGGAAAGGGTTTTGTTTTGTGCACGTGTTTAAGGTTAGTGTGCTCAACCTGTAGCTAAACCAGGGTGGCTGGTAAGCGTGAGGACCTTGTCGGGAATCCATGAACAAAAGAGAGAGACCAGCATTACACACAGGGCTGATCACTGCCCGCGCTGCAAGGCTGCATTCCCCCCAGGTAGTGCATTTGGAGCACACCTTTGCTCCCTGCATGCAGCCTACACACTGCTGGTCCCTGAATGTCAGCAGGGGGAGGAGGCCTGGGGGGTGCACCACACTGCTCTTTGACCTTAGGATGAATGTTTATTAACCTGCTGTTTGCCCACTGCTGGCTCATGTCCGCAACAGATGCAGCAGATGCGGGCGCCCTGGTAACCAGCCCCCTGCTAGGTTCCTCTCGAGTGTATTTCACACACAAGCTGCTGGGCAGCACCGGTACTGAAAAGCCAGCCTTGGCGTGTGCTGGGTGTCACAGTCAGGTGGGGGAGGGGAAAACGGAACGTTCTGAAACGAGGTTGTCAGGGCACAGGGAGCAAAACCAATTTGCGTTGTCTGTGGCTTTACAGCAGCACTCAGAATAACAAATCTTTTCTTCCATCCAAGCTTGAATGCTGGCGGAGACTCTGTAGAAACTGAATTGATTAGCAGGGTGCTGGCACATAAAAGATAGCTGTCTGCACAGTAACTGAGCTGGCAGTGGGCAAACGCAGGAGCCTAAATCCCCGGACAAAACAAATCCCAGCCCATCTCACCCCTCTCTCCCCATTATATTGGCACAGCAACGGTGCCAGGCTTGTGTTAGTAGACAGCCAATCTGCAACCCTAGTTATTGTAACCCCCACAACAAGCGCTGTGAGATCAACTGGAACTCAGCAAACCCACATCACCGGCCTTCTAGTATTATTGCCAAAATGACCAGCAACTCGACTGAGCGACCTTCGCTGTGTGACAGGCGAGGGGCTGGACTCAGATTTTTAGAACTGGACATTACAATGTCTGTAGCTGTCCATGAAAATGAACACTACGCCCTGGAACCGCTTATCTGCACACACACTTACCGCAGCTGCCGGTGCAATCACAGCACCTGCAACTAACTTATCTCGTTGAATGTTTGACATGCAGAATTGTTCAGAGCATTTCTAAATGCTGGGGCCTTGGTTTGGTGCCCTGGCCAATGGTCCAAACACCACTTACTCACCTCACTGTCGTCGCATCCTTTGGCCCTGCAAACCATTCAGAACATGTACTTTAGAGCTGCATGAGGCAGCGTTCCATTTCTCTTTGCAGTATGTTGAAACACACGCTGTATAGAAAATATACAGTGCGGGGCCCTTTCCCTTTGCCACAGCTCTGTTATTACCTGCTCGTCTCTCCTGGGATTCTGTCCTGGGCCTTTGTGCACCACTCATGTTCCTCCTCCTATCCTGTGCACTTGGACAGCAGCCCAGGGCCCGCTCTTTATGGGTGTTGCACTTTTTTAATCTTTGCTGTTACATCTTGCACTTTTTCTCAGGTATATGGGTGGGACTTCAGACTGGAGGCCTGGGAACATACTGTGAGTAAAAATACATGAATGAGCTTCACACAGGGCGTGGATTAGAGCTGGGCTGGGTGAATGATTCCTTACAAATAACATATTGGGAAAATACATTACAGATCTAGTGTGGGCAGCAGCCATCTTTGTTCTGTTTTTATACAAGGGGAGCCTGGCCCCTAGGTGCTTCTCCAAATAAAAATAACGTAAGTTTAGGCACAAGTATGAAATCCCAGGCCTTGGCCTTAAACTGCTATCATGAGCAAGCAGCGCAAGAGAGAGCTTTAAAAGTTGATTAAGGACAGAGAGAGAGAAGAAAACATTGCCATTAAAATATTTGGAAACAGAGAAAGAAATTAACATTTGTTCTGGAAAAAAAATCCTTTTTATTATTGCTTACATAAAGGTTTCAGAGTAGCAGCCATGTTAGTCTGTATTCGCAAAAGGAGGACTTGTGGCACCTTAGAGACTAACCAATTTATTTGAGCATAAATAAATGGGCTACATGGGCTTCAGCTCACTTCATTGGATGCATTCAGTGGAAAATACAGGGGGGAGATTTATATACATAGAGAACATGAAACAATGGGTGTTACCATACACACTGTAACAAGAGAGTGATCACTTAAGGTGAGCCATTACCAGCAGGAGAGCAGGGTGGGGTGGGAACCTTTTGTAGTGATAATCAAGGTGGGCCATTTCCAGCAGTTACATAAAGTTTGTAAGTTAAAGATGTCAGTAAAATGCCCTGGCAACTCACCCTGTTCCTTTGGGTGGAAAGAAAGATCAACTCAAACATTCTAGCTTGGGCCTGATTCTCCAGCTGTCAACTGGAAGCAGATCCACAGGAGGTCCCGGTGTTACAGCACTACAAGACTGGAGTAAGGAAGAGCAGAGGCAGGCCCATTTCCTCAGCAGCTGGGATTAATTCTGGCTAATTCATGTAGAAGACAAGAGAGAGGATAGAAAACAAATCAAAGTTTCTTGGTGTGGTGAATTATTCTTTTCCCAGCCTGCTGCTCCTGGACACATGGGCTCATTTTTTGCTGGCATGTTTGACATTCAGCCACCAGTTCTTTCACCCCAGCTGCGTGACATTCAGCCTGTCATGGTACAAAGCACTTGAGTCAATTGTGACTGCCAGGACTGGAAACAAAGAGACAAAGCTACATGCTGGAGAGTGCCTAGGACAGGCTAAGACCGTATGTTAGGGAATATTAGACTGGGGTGGGGGGATAACACAAGGTATCGCAGGCACTTGAAGCCTGCGTTGTCTTTGTGGTTAAGGTATGATGTCCTCTCTGGTTTCCCCAAGGGTGTCGCTGTAGCCTCGATGTGCTTGCCAAAGCCACACCTCCAGATCCAAACACCAAAAGGTGCCCGTGGGGCACTAGACATGTCCACCAAGGGCGTGGTCACATGAAATGTCCAATCAAATCAGTTCCTCGGTGCCTGCAAATGTGAACAACCTTCGTATTGCCCAGACCATTCCTCGGTGTTACCATGGCAATTTGTGACCTCATTAAAGTCCTTGGAGGCCTTCTAACATTTTCAGTCAAATTAACATAGTTTTTCCGATTCCCTTCGTGCCTGCTTATGGGAGCTAGGTCACACCCTGGGCCGGGGGCCAGGGGTTCCCTTTCCACCTCCTCAGCTTAGCCATGTTTTCAAGCAGCAGGTGCATTAGTTCAGGGCCTGGTCCAAAAGCCCATTGAAGTCAACGGGAGCCTTTCCACGGCTTCCAGTGGACTCCGATCAGGCCCTTGCAGTGTTTACACCTGTGCGGATGGGGAAACTGTCACAAAAGCATGATGTCAGATATAACTCTACAGAAGTGAATAATTGTCCTCTGTGCGGCTCCCCGCCAGGCTTGCAGATCGGCTGGCAGCCGATATAAAGTGCACGGCATTTGTGGACATACGTGGCCTCGCTGTCTTTCAAAGGCCTCAGCCCAACACCTGACTTTGCACAGGTGCAGTGCTGCAAAGGCCCCTCTTCTATCCCCCTTGCCCCCGATCAGCTGCCACTCCACTCAGGGAACTGAAATTTCTGCCTGGCGTAGGTTTTACTTACCATGGTATCTAGGGAAGCTGGGCAGAGTTTGGTGCCATAGCTCCTGTGTAGGGGAGTGGGATGATACACATTGGCAGAGCCCTGTCCTTCCTGCCGGCCAGAAAGGGAAGGGGTAACACCCTACAGCTTCCCCTTCCCCTTCCCCTGCACACAGCTCTCGCCTGGCTGCTTCTGTGATTTTCTTCCACTCCGGAAGTACACAAGGGCCAAAAGGAAGGAATTGCAGGAAACTAAATTAGCCCAATGGAAATCAGCAGAGGGGTCTCCCTTTCTCCCCCTCCCCCACCTGTTCCTGTGCTCAACTGGTACTAAACCATTGGGGTGGCCTGGAATATCACCTGGGGGTTGTGATGGGCAGCAAAGGAGCAAAGACAACAGGGAATGGGGTTGGAGGTTTTTGGATCAAGAATGCTTTGGCGTTCAGAGGGTTGGTCTCACATTACCCCAGCCTGGGAGGATCCCAGTGTACACAGATTAGGAGATTCCTATTCAAGCTGAGAGCTCAGGGTGGGAAACTGTTTACATTACTCCAGCCAGGCCACAAAGCCCCCTACAATGTAGCCACAGGCGGTAGTTAGTGGTTAACAGATTACTGGGCCATTAATCAGTGAGACTCCCTACGCTGAGGGAGAGCTCCCCCAGCTCTGCTCTCGGGGGGAGGGCGGCCCTGAGGGGCGATGGAGGGGGCCGGCCTCCTTCAAATCCAAATCCAACTGCCCCAGCTCGCAAAGGACGGGCGGGCTCTGCAGCCGGACTGCGCGCTCTCCTTGCCCCCGAAGGAGAAGCTGCGCATCTCGCCGCAGGGCTGGCGCCTGCCCGCTCCCGTCTCTGCTCCCGGGCGGGGGACGCAGCCTTCCCTGTACTTTCCACGCGAGTGTGTAGGCGAGGAGAAGCTAAAAATACCGCCGGCTCTGCCGTTAAGGTGCCGCCGCCGCACGCCGCCGCTGCGCCTCGGACGCGGCTGGCCGCACACTCGCGCTTCTCTCCGAGGGGCCGGGAAGGGCTCGCCCGGCGCGGGGCCGCTGGGGTCCGGCGAAGCCCGGCAGCGTGTCCCGCGGGGCGCTAATTGCGCGCCCGCGGCCAGGAGCCGGGGGCTCTGCGCGCGGCGCTGAAATTCGCGGTGCGCGCAGGACGCGCTGAGCCCGGGGCAGGGCGCGATGCAGCGGGGGCCGCCCCGGCGGGCGGCGGGCACCCGCCTGCCCTGACCCCCCCCCGCACTGGCCGCGCCCGCCCTGCCATGGAGACGCGGCCGCCTGCGCGCCCGGCAGGTCCCCCCTGCCCGTAGCGGGCCGTGCGCGGCGCGGTCCATGCTGCCGCTCTTGGCTCGGCTCGGCTCGGCTCGCATCACATGACTCCCCCGCTGGCAGGATCCGGGGCTCCCGCATCCAGCCGCGCTGCCAGCCCAGCGGGGACGCGTCGGGCTCGGGCTCCGTCCCCCGCGCGCCGGCCGGGGCCGGGCGCCGCTCGCCGGGGGCCGGCTGAGCACCATGCAGAAGGGGATGCGGCTGAACGACGGGCACGTCGCCTACCTGGGGCTGCTGGCGAAGCGGGACGGCAGCCGCCGCGGCTACCTGAGCAAGCGCAGCGGCGACAACACGAAATGGCAGAGCAAGTGGTTCGCGCTGCTGCAGAACATGCTCTTCTGCTTCGAGAGCGACTCCAGCTCGCGGCCCTCCGGCCTCTACCTGCTGGAGGGCAGCGCCTGCGACCGGGCGCCCTCCCCCAAGCCCGGGCTCTCGGCCAAGGACTCGCTGGAGAAGCAGGTCGGTGCCGCGCGGGCTCGGCGGGCGGCGCGGGGCCCCGCAGCCACCCCAGGGCGCGGGGCTGCGGCTGGCCCGGGCCCGGCCCCGCACAGGGCGAGCGGGCAGGGACCGCTCCTGGGCACCCCGGCAGCGCGCTAGGGACCGCCCGGGGCGGGGATCGCAAGGGCCAGGCTGCCAGGGAGCCCTGGGGTAGAGTGTGTAATACGGTGTGCGCGTGCAAAACAGTGCGTGCGTGTGCAATGCCGTGTGCAAGGCAGGGCGCGCGTGCTCCATCGCGTGCAATACGGCGTGCAATGACATGCATGCAACATAGCGTGTGTGTGCAAGATAGGGCGTGCAACACAGTGTGGCTAGGTGTGCAGTCTGGCGTGTAGGTGTGGGCAGTACAGGCGGTGTGCACGCACGGTCGGTAAAGCCCCGGGCGGGCACGGTGCTGCCGGGGATGCTGGCGCGGCCAGGTAGCGCGGGAGCTGCAGTGGCGGGGGCCGGGCCAGGAGCGGGCTGTGCCCAGCACCGGGTGTCCGTCGTGCCCGCAGAGCCGGCGGGTTCGCGGGCGCTGCGGTGCGAGCTCTGGCTCCCGGCTGGTCATTAGCAGGCTGGAGCCCGCTGCGAAATGCACCAAACGGCAGGCGGCTCTTGGAGGCGCTACGGAGCCGCAGTGGCTAGCTAATTAATTAGCGTTCAGCTGGGGACTATCAGGAGAACATTTCCCCTACATTATGGGTAATCAGCCGGATTTAATTAGGCGGGTCCTTGCAACGCAACGGCGCCCTCCGATGGGCGCCGAGGGGAAGCGGCTCTTCCGCAGCCCCCTCTGCCCCCAACGCAAAATCCGCGCCGGAGCCGCGTTTCCGCGGGGGGAGGCTGGGTGGGCGCAGCTGGCCTCTGTCCCTGCCCGGCCTCGGGGCCTCGCTGTGCAGCGCAGGGTGCTGCTGGGATGGCACCAGACGAGTATCATCATGTGCTTCCCTTGGAGCCTAGGGACAAACCAAGACTGGGCTCCCTTGTGCCCGGCGGGGCACAAACCCAGAGGTGCCATGGGCCCTGGGGTGGGCGAACAAGGGCATGGCAGCAAATATGTGATTTCCGAGGGGGGGGGTGTTTCAAAAACCACTGGCGGTGTTAGGAAAATACCTAGGCATGTGGGGCTGGAGAAGCCCTGCGGGGCCAAGGAATCCGTGCCAGGAACTGGTGCAGGAGCGCGCCTTCCCACTTATTTCCCAGCGCTGCCCTTTGCATTAGTTCAGGGCCTGGTCCAAAAGCCCGTTGAAGTCAACGGGAGCCTTTCCACGGCTTCCAGTGGACTCCGATCAGGCCCTTGCAGTGTTTACACCTGTGCGGATGGGGAAACTGTCACAAAAGCATGATGTCAGATATAACTCTACAAAAGTGAATAATTGTCCTCTGTGCGGCTCCCCGCCAGGCTTGCAGATTGGCTGGCAGCCGATATAAAGTGCATGGCATTTGTGGACATACGTGGCCTCGCTGTTTTTCAAAGGCCTCAGCCCAACATTTGACTTTGCTCAGGCTATGTTGTGCTCTGGCTGTGGGCACGCACGGCAGTGTTGACATCTGCCTTCCGGAGCTACGCACACAGGAAGATAAGTAGATGTCTCCATGCTGTCAGTTGCGGCCATAATTAATCTTAGGTGCCCAGCTGCAGGTGCAAATATGTGGTGCAGAATCACATCTGACACACCAGAGGCCAGTGGGAAGCCCCTGGAAGATTAAGGGCCATTATGTTTGTCACCAGAGCTGTCTCGGTTCTACACGTCAGAAGACTCGCTACGTGTTTTTCCAACCAAAGGTCCTATGCTAGGTTCCCGCCATCTTGGAGGCACTTAGGGTCGAGACTCTCATGTAAGATAACATTTCATCAAGCGTTACGTGTTTCCAGTGTGCCCATTAGGATATCATCTGCCTGAATTGTGGTATGTCACCCATAAGGGAGACATTAATGCAAATTCTACAGCTACAGGAGAAAAAAAGTGTTTTCAAATCCGTGAATGCCAATCCACATCCCAAATTTGACAAATGTATCCCAAGCCAGCTCTGTTCTATGGTGTAGGCAGTAACTGCTTTATTATAATGGCATTCACCACTCAGATTATATCCTTTCAGTGACACTGCACATGAAGGTCAACACCTGAGGTCGAGAACATACAATCGAGCATCTCAGAAGCGTCAATAAGGATTCATTTCTCGTCATTTGATGTCAAGTCTGTGCATTGACAAGAATCCCAATACATTGTGGGTCTAGTCCTGAAGTTCTTACATAATTCTTCCTCGGGCAGAACTCTCACTTACAGCAGTGAGAGTGGCTTGACTCAGAAGTGCAGGATTGGGTCCCCCAGGGGAAGATTTAAAAGGTGACATATTCTGGTGGATCAATCCGTGCCTAACTGTCTCCAGATGAAGATGGAATGCTCAGCACCCAGGAAATAGCAACGTTACATTAGTAAGTCTATGCTGTAGCCCTCGCACACCCTGGCAGATTTTGCTGAAGGAAACCTTTCCAGCGTGGGTTAGGGTACAAATGGATATGTCCTCATTTGCAGTCACTGGCCTTCTTTCAGTTTGCAAGGCTGAGCAAAAGGGAAAGTTCTATTCTCAAATATTTATAAAGGTAGGAGCCTGGCTTCCTTGTATCTAGCCTGCATGGAGTGTGATCAGCTCTCAAGGGGACTTTCACACTGCCGTACCAATTTCAACAGCCCACCTCCCTTTAGAACGATAGTCCTGCTCACATCGAGTTGCTCTTACACAGTGCTGGCTAGCTGCATTATCACTGTTTGTATTTGTTGTAAGGAGCTTCAGATCCGTTAAGCCCTAACATAAGAATGTCAAAATCCCTTCAGATTTCAAATTGCTCCTAGAAAAATGATCCTAAAGGTAAAAGGCAGATTGTTATCACATGCTGTAGTAAGCACCTGCCGAACCCGTATCCAGCGTAAATACTTCGGAGTCAGTGAAACTATGTTGATTTACAGTGGTTTTGGATCTGGCCCATACTGTCATATAATTTGTTAGGGCAAACAATTATATAAAACTACTCAAGCAGTTGAAGGCCTACTGCTTTGTAAATGAATTAATCAGCGCTTTAGATGAGGTAAATGGCAGCACAGTTGTGTTCTGGATCTGCAATATGTTCTGTCAGAGGCAGTGGAAGAAGAAAATGGCTAGCAAGATTTGAGGTTTGCAGCTCCTAAAAAGAAAGGTAGCTGAAGTCTGTAAAATGAATGCAATATTTCCTTAATACACCCCTTGAACAGAACCATATTCCAGGGACACAGGCCTTTCCCTTCCATTCTAATAATAGATCATTGAAACTAATTTGAAAGGAAAAGTGCTGAAGACTTTTCCAGCACTAGATATGGTTGTTTTTTATTTGTTGCCTATGGATACTTATCTATCTAGACAGCTATCATTAGAGCCGTGTGGAAGATGGAAGTTCTGTTTCACAAAGGGTTTTGAGATTTCACAACATGGCTCCATTCTGAATCATTGTGAAATTGTTTTGGGCCATTCAAAACATTTTTTGTTTTGACAAAATTATATCATTTGTGTTTTGACTTTTTGTATTATACCTTATAATAATATTGAATATAATACAACATAAATGACAAAAGGAAAAGCCATTTCAAAATGAAAAATCAAAATGTTTCATTCCCAAAATGTTAAAATGTCCTGTGATTAATTTCCCCCCAATTTTTCCCTAAACAAGTTCCAGTGAAATTGATTTGATCTGTGTTTTGATTTCAGCTGAACCATGTATTCCAGCAGACTATGGTCCCATCAAAGTTTCTCTGCCCAGCTCTAGCTATCCCACTCATCCCCAGAGTCTCTGAGCACCTGGTCTGTTCTAAAGAGATTACTCAGAGGGATCTTTTCTCTCTCCATCCATGCCCCATTCCTGGGTTACTGTGTGTTCTGAACTGATGATTATTGTTGTAGGGAGCCAGTTTGGAAGAAACCAACCTGGTCTTTCAGTCTGATGGCAGTGAGCTGTGGTCATTCTCATCAGCTCCGGACTGAGCCAGCTGTCTGGAAAGCTGCATCTCCAGGGGCAGCCCTTTCATCCTAGGATTCAGCATTGTAGAATCAGTAGATTCAGTTCCTTCAAGTAATCTCACTTGATGTTATGCTCGTGATTACTGAGTTCTATAGGAGAGACCACATGGGCTAAACAGATGGGGGTATGTAGGGTCGCTGTAGGGCTATTTATGGTTTATGGTCTGAGTTCATCAGTGCGCTAAAGGAGCAGTTGAAGGGATGAGTTCCGCTTTCAAGGCACTCTCTTGGTTGTCTATGCATCACTGTGTGTGAGCAGGGCAACAGAAAGGAACCTGAGCCTTGTCCTTTGTGCAGCGCTGGCCTGTCTGCACTGGCCCTGGTCCAACACGGATTGCGGGCTGTGCACCTCTCAATTGCACAATTTGTTTGTAGCCAGCAGTTGTCTCCGCATCTGTTACCTGAGCGCGTGTGGCATGGAGTCAAGGGGTGGTGCTGGGCCAAACCCTTGACTCGACGTTCAGATCCAAGGATTCATGGACGTGCACTGTCTAGCTGGAGCCATTTTCCCATCTGTGAGACTTGTGCCAGGCATGACGTGGATTGTTCGCCCTGTCAGGATGGCCGTGGGAATTTGAGGAAGCTTTGCATTATGTGCTGTAAACCTTGAGTTGAGTTGGTCAGCTGGTTGGAATCACATGGGATTTGTTCTGGTTCCCTGATTGGCTGGATCGACTGCATGTGGTTAGAAGGACTGCAGAAGCCATTTCCACCAGTGTCTCGGAGGAGAGGCTGTCTTCCTGCTCTCTGTAGCGCTTTCATTTCTGTCCCTTTCCTGCAACAAGCTGAAGCAAGAGCTGGGGGCCCCATAGAATTTCGCTCTGCACTGGCTGCAGGAGCTGGATAAGCAGTGTAAAGCCATCCAGCCTGCACACGCCACCTGCAGAGTTTGTGTACCACTTTGCAGCTGTCTGGCAGCAGTGGCCCCTGCGATGGGGTGTACCACCCCCACCCCAGGCCAGAAGGGGTTAACGAGAACCTGTGGGCTCAATCAGTCCTGCCCTGCTACACCTGCAAGAGGTGTCAAGCCTGGAGGGAGGAGTTCAAGGGACTGAACCCAGGTCAGGCGGGGCTGATCAGGAAGGAGAGCAGCCCTGACTCTCACTCAGTGAGAGAAGCCTAGTGGGAAACAGGGAGCTGAGATGTCCTGCTGGCAGACACCTAGAGGAAGCTAGGCCTGCCACAGGAAGCCCAAGAGAGATGGGGAGGAAAGCTGGAGGGGGTGAGTCTGCCCAGGGTTTTCCACGCTGGTGGAGGGGCCTGCGGGGACAGCCCTGCCAGGGGATTAGAGAGAACTGGCCTGCAGCAGACCCAGCTGGGTGGCAGGCCATGCTAAGAAGCTCTCCAGAGAAAGGTTTAGAGCAGTGGTTCTCAACCAGGGGTACGCAGGGGTCTTCCTGGGGTACATTAACTCAGCTGGATCTTTGCCTGTTTTTACAACAGGCTACATAAAAAGCACTAGCGACGTCAGTGCAAACTAACATACAGACAGTGACGTGTTTATACCTCTCTAGGTACTATACACTGACATGTAAGTACCATATTTCTATTCCAATTGATTTGTTTTATAGCTAATATGGTAAAAAGGAGAAAGTCAGCCGTTGTTCAGTAACAGTGTTGCTGGGACACTTCTGTATTTTTATGTCTGATTTTGTAAGCCAGTAGTTTTTAAGTGAGGTGAAAGTTGGGGTACGCAGGACAAATCAGCCTCCTGAAAGGGATACAGTGGTCTGGAAAGGTCGAGAGCCGCTGGCTTAGAGCACGTCTGATACACTGCATGCCCGGGAAGAGGCTGAGGCAAAGGTTGGAGACAGGGCAGGGTAGCAGGTGCTCTAGAGGAACAGCAAGGGGGGTAATAAGCTGGGGAGGCCTGACAACAAGGGGTCTCTGGACTGGAACCCAGGAGAGAGGGCGGGCCAGGGTCCCCCACCAGGCAGCGGGGAAGGTGGAACGGAACCCCCCTGACTGAGGTAAGGACTGTTGGAAACCCCTCAATCCTGGGATAAGGACTACTAAATCCAGAGTCTGACCAAAAGCCCCTCGTGAGATGGATGGCGGGTTGTTGGTTGGACTATTGGCTGGCTCTGGAGGGGGTGAGACTGCATGTGACCCAGCTGGAGAGACCACTGCAGGTCAGAGCAGCTGTCAGCAGGGGCTACAAAAGAAGGGGAACCAGCTACCTCACGCCTAGCCAGGAGGGGTGTACTGGCTGGTGAGTCGGGCCCCTACAGTCCAGCAGCCCTGAGCAATGTCCCCAGGCCCACCTGGCTCTGCAGTGAGACACAGGGAAAGAAGCAAGCCCAGCATTGGGCCTAGACTTGCCGGGCGTGCGGGGCGGGAAGCTGGTGCACTCTGCTCTCAGCTGTTCTGTGTGGTGGCAACCTCACCTCTGACATGATCCCCAACTGCTGAGCGCCTGGCTTTGGTACCGTAGCGCTCCTTCAGGGCAGTTTGGTATGCAGTGTCCATGGGACGGGGCGCAGGTTAACACAGCAGGGGACAAACTCTGAACCTCTCAGCAGAGCCCCTGCGCAGAGGCAATTCAACAAGGCAGACCAGGGTCTGGCCATATAAGCTGGATGGGGTGCGCGCATGCTGCTGCTCTGGGAAAGAGAGGAGGAAAGGGTACATCTACATGCTGCTTTGGGAAAGAAAGTCAGATGCTCGAAAATACCCTGATCCTGTTCATCTGCAATCCCCCTCTGAGAGGTCTGTGCTCCAGGGTTTTTTTTGAAGTCCTCCTGATAATACAAGTTCTGCTTATCCAGTCAAAGGGTAGCATAGGTGTGTGTGTGTATGAGACAAATTACAACTAGGCAACAGAACTGAAAGTTTGACGAAAGAATCTAGTACTTGCAGTGACTGGTTCAATCCCCAGACTAAAAAAATTCTCCCCCAAATTTGACACGTCAGTCCAAATAATGAGGAAATTTGAGGAAATCAGTCTTCTTGCTGGCTCTCTGTGCACAGGAAAAGAATCTAAAGTCTTATAATTTATTCTCTCAGTGGTAATCGTAACACAACTGAGAAAAACAATAACATATGAGGCAAAGCTACGTTTCAAGCCGAAAGCTAGATTTATTGCCATTTACAACCATCACCTTGAATCCAAAACCACGCTGCTGGCAGTGGGAAGTAGAGCAAATGAATGTGTTGTATTTATGAACTGTTCAGTGCAGGGTTTGCTAAATATCCTAATTTACCACAAGCAATCAGGGGCACATTTTTCGAAACACTGACATAAGAAAGGATTCAAATGTGCCTTGATCAATACAGTTCCCTGTTGTACATCATCAGAAATACAAATCACATTTTAATTAAAATAGTTTCTTGCACAGTTTCCCCGTCTGTCACATGCAGCTCCAAGTATATCTGTTCATCGCACCATCAATATTAGACACTCAAATGCCCCTGAGCCCTCAATCAAGTGCAAATTTCACCAGATTCCTGATATTTTGCCAGCCAATATTATGGGCCAAATTCTCTGTAGGTGGAAATAGGCACAGTTCTGCTGCAGTCAGTAGAGCTGCACCACTTAGAGCTGCCGGGAATTTGGCCTTGTGTTTCTGGCATATGTGTAACCTCTACCGTTAAACAGTTAAGATTTATTCGTTTTTTTTATTTTCTCTGTTGCTATTAACTTGCATTCCATTCCATGAAATCCTGGCCCCATTAAAATCAATGGCAAAGCTCTTAGTGACTTCATCAAGGCCTGAATTTCACCTCTTGTGTCTTTTTTACTTTTGATACTGGGAAATCTTAGAGCATGGATTTGGCCCTGCTCAGGCCCAGCTTGTTCCCTCCTGCCTGTCTCTGCTGCACAGGAGGGTCAGATTCTGCTCTCCCAGCTGTGCGAAGCCCATTTGCCATTTCTCTGTTCACATGCACAGCTATTGGCCTCTCATTCTGGCGCTGAGAGAGAGTTGTGGTTGGAGCACAGGCCTGGCATCGGGAACACAACGGTTACAATCTCAGCTCTGACACAGGGATGTCTAGGTGGGTTTTGTGATGTGTTCCCCCCGAGGTGCCATTTGGAACTGGGGTACCACTGAGCCCACCTGACCCACCAGCCTGGGCTCCCTGTGACAAGTTGCCAAGCTCTCCAAGCTTGCTTTTTCACCAGCATACACACAGGTAGGGACACACCCAGCTGCAGCTTCGCACAAGTGCTGAGATCAGCTCTGCATGGGAAGGCTTAGCTAAGGAACTGCCCAGTTACTCAAGTGCACCCCCCCCCTTTGAAGGGTAAACCTTAAATTATACCGTCTTGCACTACACAGGGAACTGTACAGCGTAAGCTCGTGAAGTTCACCCCCTCCCTCATGTGGAGGAAGATGTGCAACAGCTCTCTGCTCCCCGGCCCCCAGTTATGATTTCCAGACACTGGGTTTAGACCAAACAAAAACAAGTTTATTAAGTACAAGAGGTAGATTTTAAGTGATTATAAGGGATAGCAAACAGATCAAAGCAGATTACCTTAGTAAATAAACAAAAACCGCAAACTGAGCTTGACATACTAGATAGGAGGATATGAATTAGCAAATTCTCACTCTGGGTGATAAACAGGCTGGCAGAGGCTTAAGGCACAAGCTGCCTTGGCTTTCCCAGGTTTTCATACACTGGCTAAAAATCCTTCTAGCCTGGGACCATCATTTCTCACAGTTCAGTTCTTGCCCCTCAGGTGTTTCCAGGTATGTTGTTGCAGGGAGAGTGGGGTCCCCCATGATGTCATTTTCCACTTGCTGGAAAGCTCTTTTTTTGTGACCTGGGTCAAACAGTTCCCATAATGTAGTGCTATCTTGGAGAGGTTTCTGTTGTACACAGTTCCTGGGGTATAACCTTTGTGCTTGTGTGCATTTCCTCCATGAGCCATTAACATTGTTTGGCCTTTTTGCGGTTGTACCTGAAAGGCTGCTTATGGGTGTGTTCAACCTCACAACGTGTTTCAGTAACACATACATCTCCAAACTTCATACGACGATAGCATGTACAATCCAACGAGATATTACTGTCTAGCAGATCAAGATTTTTAGAACGATACCTCACAAGGCATACTTTGTACAAAACATATCCTGTTACATGACGGGGTGAATATTGGGGTGCCAGGGTGTCATAGGTTTGAACAAGTCGCTTAATCTTCCTGTTCCATGGCTACAATGAGGAAAACGGGGACTTTTTCCAGAGCATCTCAGTGACAAGTGACATTAGTAACTGTACAGAATTGCTTTGGCTAGTCACCAAGGTGCTTCTGAAAATGTTACCACCTATTCAAAACATTGTTTGAGTCTACATCCTTGGAGTTTCAGAACGATCCACGCCCCCTCTCAGGAGTGCAGGGAGCATTAATTAGTTATTTTGTACAGTTATTACTGTACCAGCTCACACTGGAGTTTAGGGAAGATGGAATAAAGCTGCTAAAGTGACTAGGTGACCAACCAACCAAGACTGCTCCTGGCTGCATGGCCAGAACCCTCCTCCAAAAGATTAAGGCAAAGTTTTTCATGATGAATGCTAGGTTCCAAAATCCAGAGCTAGACCCCTAACTGAGTGGCCTGATTTTAAAAAAAATTGGGAATATGTGATTTGTTTTGATTTTGTGATTTTTTTTTAAACAAAATTATAATCAACATTTTAATAAAATAATTTAAATCATTATCAAAATGTTTATTGAAATGTCATTTACTGAAGACTGGATTTTCAGTAAAACTTGGTTCCTGATAAACAAAATATGTTTTTGATTTTTAAAAAGTCATAAAAATAGCAAAAAAATGAAAAATTTTGAATAAATCAACAAGTTTTGGGGGTTTGTTTTCAAAAATGAAAATTTGATGGGAAAAATCTTTTGTCCATTGCCTCTCCTGAGTCTGCAGCTGTTCCCATTGACTTTAGGCACCTGGCTTTGGGAACCTTGGCCTAAGCCTCCATCACATGCTAGATATCCTGTAGACATTTAAAAGCTTTTAATTGAAAACTTTTTCTAGGCTCCCGCATCATTAGCCAAGACCACTGCAATAGGTGGAGCCTGTCAGAAACTCAGCTTCAGGCTAGTCAGTGTTAGAAACCTGAATTTATCCAGAGGAAATCGGAATTTGGAACATATTAAGCTTTTCACCTACGAAGTCACAGACTTCCCTATTTGTTTTTGAGCCAGGACCCTCATGTCAGTCCTTCCATTTTTTCAAACATTCTCATCTGATAGATCTCTAACGCCTGCTGCCAGAGACCCAAATTGCCCGACTAAGAACGATACCATCCCTGACAAGCACAGCCACGGCAACTCCAGGACACCCTGTGCTGTATTCACTCGGCGGCACATACCCGGCTTGCAGATTGCTTGTAAAGAGGCTGAGATGCTACAGCAATCAGAATATTAATTATGTAAATATTTTACTGCACTATGAATGTCAAACATTGCCAGGCGTAGGGACGTCATATAAGAGTAATAAGTTTCTTCCAGTGACTATTTTAATGAAGAATAAGGACCCTGCATATTAACACACTTCATTTTCAAACCCACAATAAGGTGAATTTCTGTATTATTTGGGGCCTTCTCTTTCTGTCTAGCTCCCAGCAGTCGTTTGAGTGCAGTGTTACCTGCTTACCTGAGCTTGGATAGGTTTTCACACTGACATTCACATTTACCACATAAAAAAGAGACGCAGGGGATGAGCTTTTCCATTCCATTGCTCCAGAGGCAACTAAGCACATCAACACTGCGTCTCCCAGGGAGCAAAAACCATTCACACAAGCACTCCTGTCATCTTCATTCCAGCCCTAACCTGCCAGTAGAAAGCACTGCCCAGACTCCCAGTGCAGTAGAAATCAGCACAATAATCAGAGCAAGGTAGGATAATTCAAACGAAAGAACCCAGAACTGGGAATCAATGCCCCAGAGAGAGAGAGAGAGGGAGAAATTGATCAACATTAAAACAAAACTAAATATTGTGTTACTACAAAAAGCAAAGGAAACAATTAGGATGAAATTCACACCGGGTGAAATTCACTCCTGTGCAGCTGGGTTCACTCCAGGGTCGGGCAATAATTAAGTCCCAGCAGGCCTATGCACCCTTTATCACCCAAAGGCTGAAGCAGAACATAAGGGGTGCAAAGATCTGGTGCAAGCTCTCTGCAGAATGCCCTGGAGTGGGGACTGGAGCAGGGAGGGGCTTGGTAACAGGTCACCAATTTGAATTCAGCCCCAGGTCAGTACTGACCACAAGTTGCTACCATCTGCTGTTGTATAATGAGCCCGTTCCCAGTAGACATAGAATCATAGAATCATAGAATATCAGGGTTGGAAGGGACCCCAGAAGGTCATCTAGTCCAACCCCCTGCTCGAAGCAGGACCAATTCCCAGTTAAATCATCCCAGCCAGGGCTTTGTCAAGCCTGACCTTAAAAACCTCTAAGGAAGGAGATTCTACCACCTCCCTAGGTAACGCATTCCACGTGTTTCACCACATACGTCCAGACTACAGACAAAACCACGTTGCAACTGGCACTTTTGCTGGCTATGCTCTGAGGGAGCCTCAGACAGAATAGGCTGTGGAAGTGGCTACACATCCTATAGGAAATTAGTAGTTGCTAAAAATCAAAATGAAAATTGAATGGGAACAGGGTGCAGGTCCAACAAAGGTGATTCTGCACCTTGCAGAGCGGACCCCCCTGGCTCTGCATTTTCTCCACTCACAGGAGCGTGCTTGTATTCATCATTTATGTGCACATGCACAAGGAATATTACTTTATGGCCTAAAGCTGAGGGCAAACATTTTGGCCTTGGGATTTTCTGTTCTTTTCTGTAGGCAAATGAAGGGTATGGGTCATTCATCCCCTTCTGTCTGCGTGACAGGCCCTGCCTTCTGCAATACAAATGAGATTTAGGTCAATGAAGTTAAAAGCTTTATTGCTAGCTGTTGATTTTTAGGCTCATCCACCCAAAGCAGGAGAATGCCGCTGTCTCGCCCTTTATGTCAGCTACGATAACCGTCAGCTGCTTGAACGCACTTACCCGCCATGACAACTGGAAGGCAAATTGGGTCTCGGGTTAGGCACTCTCGCCAGTTCCAGAAGGCACTCACAAATAAGTGAACGTTGGGAGACTAGGATAGTGCATAAAAGGCCCTAGGTAATGACACGACAAAACCACTTCACGTACTCAAGGAAAGGGATCGCTGCTTGTGACTCGGCATGGTTTCTAGTGGCCATCTTCCGTCAGCGTTGAGGTCTGCTGCAGGTCCGATGACTGAATTTCTGTAGAATTTCCTAGCCATCATATCCAGGGTTGAGCTGGAGGAAGGCGGTGGCCAGGGGAGAAAAGCAGTGATTTTCTACCAAGCCCCACCCATGGAGCTGCCAAAGTCCCATGTATTCTGTTGGGCTCCACTGCCTGCTCTCTCTCCCCCCGAAACTTCCCAGCAGTGTTGAACGGGAGGGTAAATGAGGGGGAGCCCTGCTGCCCCCAACCAGGGAGCCCTCAGGATGGGTGACGGGTCACCCCACCACACCTGAGCCCTCTCGAGGTCTGCTCCACCCCCCCCCCCCCGTAAGCCGTGGTGGCAGCACCTTGGAGTGAAAGGCATCGCAAGGGATCCACATGGTCACTTGATTCTCACTCGTCCTTGGCCTCCAGCCCAGACAGACCAGGCTGATGGCCGTCGGCACCACCGGGATTACTCGGGTCACTTTGGCACAACCTGATCTAGAACCTTCCAAAGGGTCTTCTCATCTGAGCAGTCCGCAGGCACCCAAGCTGTTTCCGCTCCTCACAGCCCCGTTCAGCCTCGGTCACCCGCCAGGAGTTCTCACAAAGGACGGTCGTACTGGGTTTACCTGCGGATTGCACACCCAGATGCTACGGTAGCAGCCAGGTAAGTACCATGGAGAAACGAAGGAGCGAGAGTCCGAGTAGGAGCAGTGGACCGGGGACCCTGGGGTGAAATTCACCCCATGCAGAAGCCAGCACAAATTTGTGCATCACTTCAGGCCTCGCTAAGTTCCATTCTGAGGGCTTCCGCGGTACACAGGCCCTGTGCTGGTCCTCTGCGAAGCAGGGCCGGATTAACCGATTAACCCTCCCCAGAGCGAGGGGCCAGCCAGGGGCAATGGGGCATGGCATGGCAGGGGCGTCCCTGCTCCGCCCAGCGCGAGGGCACTATTTATAAACCGGCAGTTGCCAGATGCACAATGTCCTGCCCAGCCCTGTGCTGCCAGCATGTCCCTTCCCCTCAGGGACGGGCTCATGCCGCGCCACACAGCCCCCCCACCCAACACCCCCCCGACTCCCTATGTCCAGAGCCCCCCCGAACCCACTGTGCCCAGCGCCCCCCAGATCCCCACACACAAATGCACAGTGCCCTGCACAACACCACCACTGCCCACAGCCCCACCACAACTGCCCAGCACCCCCCGCAGAACCCCTAGTGCCCCAACACACACACATCCTCCCCGCCCCTTCACAGCCCAGCACCCGCCCAGACTCCCCACAGCCCCACTCCCCCACGCCCTGCCTCCCGGCCGCACGCACCGGCCCTGCTGGGAGGCGACTGTGTCTGCCGGGCTGAGCCGGCAGCGCAGCCAGGGCTGGTCCCAGGGCCGAGAATCGCTCCGGCCCCTCGGGAGTGGCGCGATCAGCTGGGCCAGGGCCTGCCCCGGCCAGGCTCCCTCAGGACCCACTTGCCTGGAGGGGCCCAGCCAAGCCCCCCCACAGATACCTTCCCCCCCACCTGGCTGAGACTGGCCAGGCTTCTGCACCAGTCCCAGGCGGCTCAGCTCCGGGGAGACAGGCGGTGCCCCACAGGTGGTGGAAGCAGAGCCTGCCCGGAGCTGGAGGTGCCCTGGGGTCTGGCCCGGGGGCTGAGAGGAGCAGGGGATGGGGCCAGGAGAGGAGAGGATTCCTCGGCCAACTGGCAGGCAGGCCAAGAGGAGCAAGTGGTGGGCGGGGGGAGCCAGCGGGGTCTCGGGGCGCAGTGCAAGTGTGGCAGGCTGGGGCCCCTTCTGAGCATGGGCCCAGCTCCATGGAGCCTCTGGAGCCATTGTAAACCCGGCACTGGCAGGGGGTGAAATGGGACAACTTGCCCGAGCCAGAGGGGCTACCAGATGGGCTCTAGATATGAGGGGAAAACCGTCTCCTGAGGTCGGTCAGTGGAAGCCTGTTGGCAGGACCTGGACAGAAAACACCTGAATGTGCTAAATGGGAAGGTGTTGCAGGATTCTGCTAAAGGGAACGGGGGAAGGGAATGACTAGAAGCTGTCAGCCGAACACACTGTACAGCCACACGGCTGTAACGGAGACAGGGAGAAGGGTGCTGGGTGAAACTGCTGGAGTAACAGAATATAAATCAGACTGTACACCTCGACCCCGATATAATGCGGTCCTCGGGAGCCAAAAATCTTACCGCTTTATAGGTGAAACTGCGCTATATCGAACGTGCTTTCATCCACCGGAGTGCGCAGCCCCGCCCCCCCAGAGCGCTGCTTTACCGCGTTATATCCGAATTCGTGTTATATTGGGGTAGAGGTGTGTTTAGATGTGAAGTTCTTTTTAGACCTCCCCTGGAATACTTAACCATCGCTGCAGGGCAGATTGTCCTCGAGGAAGTGCAACGTGGAGGATCAGGAAGGTTTGGGTCTCAGAGAACTGGAACAAAAACCAGCTTAAATAACACTGTGGTTAGTTTAAAATACAAGTGCCGCTAAAAGCCAAAGGTGAAGGTTGCCTCCACACTTCGCTCATGCTGCTGTGCCTGTTTCACACCTGGGCTGGACTGAAAGAGCCCAAATGTCACAACCCTTGGGCACTGAAACACTTTCAAATGGTTATTTTTACAGTATAAATACCTAGTGGAGAGGCCACGAGGTTGGAATAGAGACTGTGTCTGAATCCACTCCCCGCCCCGTTCGCAGACATTGAGCCCCATGTTCAGATCCGTATTATCAAGCTTTAGGCTGGGATTTTCAAAGCAGCCTAAGGGGGTTAGGCACTCTGTTCAGTGGGAGTTAGGCATGGCAGCTAACTCTCGTAGGTAGGCCGTGAGAATCCCAGCTCAAGACACAAGTCTGTAGTGCGTGTGTTGCAGTGCTCACCGGAGTGGGATCGCTGCAGCCAGCTCCAGTCTGCCCCACAAACAGCCCTGTGGGCTGATGTCCCAATCTGCCCAGGGATCAGACTGTTCCACTGAACAAGGAACACGACGTGGGAAGCCATGCGGGGTGCCAGAGAGCCCAGCTCCCCACACAGGTAGGTCTGCCATCAAGGCAGGGCTGATGGACCCCCCGCTATCCTAATCCACTAGCCATTGCCCCACGGGGATGGGATGCAGGTCAAGGGGCTGGGAATACTGCAGCCTCGGGGGAATATGTCTGCCCAGTGGTCCGCTCCCTTACCAGGAGCCACCCTGTACCTGGCTACCCAGTCAGAACAGGTGCAGAGGGTTTACCCATGAAGCAGTCGGTCTATGTATGTAACATGTACATTATAAAATCATAGAATATCAGGGGGTTGGAAGGGTCCTCAGGAGGTCATCTACTCCAACCCCCTGCTCAAAGCAGGACCAAGCCCCAGCTAAATCATCCCAGCCAGGGCTTTGTCAAGCCTGACCTTAAAAACTTCTAAGGAAGGAGATTCCACCACCTCCCTAGGTGTCATGTGCTTCTTCCCTTGGCTGTGAGAGGAGGGTGATGATACCGATCTCCTTCAGAGAGCATGTGGTGATGTGCTGATGAACAGTGCTAGGGGTTGGCATTGTTACTGGCTGTTAATGGCATGGCCTGATTCTGCAGTGCGCTGGATCTGGTGCAGTTCTGTACCAGACAGTGAATAGCTACGTAGAAAGGCTTTAAAGTATCGTGGATCATAAGGGCTCCAGTGTGCTGGGTTCCTAATACCCCGGGAGGGACATTAGATGCATCAGGATGAAATTCCTGTGGAAATAGTTCCTGCCCATTAATGGCTCGACCAGTCTCCTTCATTAATCCAGAGTCATTTGTGAATGACGGGGAAGTGGAAATAGCTTCTAGGCAGACGCTTTGCTAGTGTCTGCACTTGTCTCAGTAAAAACAGCCAAACGAGGGGTTGGGGCTGGTCGGAAATCAGCAAATGCATCAAATGAAGCTCCCGGAGTTGAGAACGCTCTTGTGCAGCTTCAGTTTTGTACAGCTCAGCTGCGAACCCCAGTGTGACGGGGTGTGTGTGTCTCTGGCTGTACCCCTGAGAGACTCCAGCCCCTGGGCTGGGCTGAGAGGAGAGTCCCAGGCTTTAGAGACTGCTCCAGCTGCTAGGCCCGGAGAGAGGTGCTTACAGCTCTGGCCTGTTCAGATATGTCTGTGCTGCAGCTGGGGCAAGGCTCCCAGGCCGGGTAGACAGACTAGTTCGTGGGGAGCAGTGCAGCGTGCTAACAGTAGCTGTGTGGACGTGGGGGCTCCGGTGGAGACCTGGGCCAACCACCTGAACTCAGACCCAGGGGCCGAGTGGGCTTCTGAGCCCGAGCTGCTGTCTGACCCACAGTGTCCACACTGGTGCGTTTGGTGCGCTAGCCGGAGCAGAACTAGCATAAGTTGGTTTCCTGGGCTGGGCTGCTCGCTCTCAGCTAGCCATACCCGCCGGCTGCTAGGAACCAGCGCTGACCACTGTGCCCCCAACCGGTGCTGCCAGGTAAGATGCAAGGGGCCCTGTGAGGTGAGGGAGGGACAAGGAAGAAATGCTTTGGTTGTTCTTAGCCCGAGAGACTCCAGAACCAAACCCAGAGTGGGAAGTAAGGAGAACCCAGGCAGCTGGCCACCTTTCCTATACAGGAGGGTACACAGGTCCCCAGACGGTATAAATACAATGAGGCCCACTTTATTCTCACTGGGACCAGGTGAAAGGCAGCTGCCCTGGCTTGTTATGTTTCCCTCTGGGTGAGGCTGCAGGAAGCTGGGACTGACACATCTTTTCTTTTGGGCTGTGGCTTCCAGGGGCTGTGACCCCAAGGTGGGCTGGTCCCATGACACTACTGCAAACCCAGCTGTGGGAGTGTGAATGGTGTTGACCTTGTAGGGATCTCTTTGGTACAAAACATAGGTACAGGAATGCCCATCCCCATCTCCCAAAACTAAAGCTGTCTGCTGCGTGGAGAATCGGTGTTGTTTGGGCTGCAGTGAGACAATCATTAATTATGTGTGTTGCAGTAGTGCCCAAAGGTTTCAGTTAGGGCCCTGTTGGGCAAGGTGCTGTGCAAATACTCAGGGACATGTGGTTCCTGGCCTGAAGAGCTCACGGTCTAAATAAGTAGGTAAAACAAAAGGTGGGAGAACGGAGTGCTGGGTCCCTGCAGTGATCAGGCTGAAGAGGGGCTTGTGGACTGTCAGTTCTGTTATTGTTTTTGATTCTGGGGTGCTGCAGTGGAGATTGGTGGATAGGAAGCATGTAGTTGGATGGCAGGGGCCACTGGAGGACAGGTGCCTCCCCATCATCAAAAATGCATGGTCTTCTGAAGAGCATTGTGCCAGCTAGAGAGATCCCACCACGCCTCATGCAATGAAGTGCAAAGAATCTCTGGGACAGCTTCACAGGCAGCACCAGGTAGGGTCAGGGCATGCACGGTGTCAATGCAGAGATCGAGAGAGAGCGCAAGGTGCTGGGGTGGTTTTGTCCATCCCAGTGACATGGGTGTATGAGGCTGCTTTTGAATGTAATGAGGGACTGGAGCAAGGCCAGATCACTGTGAAATGGGGACTGTTTGCACAGGCAGAAGAGTTTATGCTGTTAGCATATACCCTGCTCCAGAGGGTCCAGGTTTCTGACCCATAGAGCAGTACAGGTGTACGCAAGTTTGAGAGATCCTGAACTTTGTCTCTGTGCAAACATGTGGTTGTGGCCATAGGCGAGACTGGGTGTCACTCAGGAGGTGGCGAAACCTGTTCATTGAAGAATGTCCTGACTGTTTGAACTCTGCTTATGGCCTAGGTAGATGAACTTGTCAGTGTTCTTCACTGTACTCGATCCCACCCGCACCAGGGGTTCTGGTGGCCCAGTTCAGAGGTTCTGGACCTTGGTCTTCAGCCACAAGACATTCAACCCCATAGTGTGGGTGGCAAGTTGGAGACCTTGGAGGGTGGGGCTGAAATTCTGACTTCTCCTCAAGCAAGGCAGCGTCATCAGCCTAATCTTGGTCATTAAATACGTCTTGAACAACCTGGATTCTGATGTATACAGTGGCAAGTCCTAATATCCAATCGATAGCTCAGCAGAATGGTGCTGGGGCTAGAATGCATCCCAGTTGCTCACCCGAGATTGAGCAAAAACATGGCAAAAGCCATGAACCGATGCACACTCTTGCACCAGTGCCAGCATGAAGACCATGCACAGATTTAGCAGAACATCTGGAATGCCAAAGTGCTGACCTGTCAGCTGAGTCAAGAGCTGCTTTGATGTCGATATGTGTCATGTGAAGCGGGTGGTTAATTCTTGGGACAGCTGAACCAGAAGGGAAGGACAGCATTTGTTGCTGACTGCCCACAGTGAAACCTGATTGCTGTGCATGATGATGTCTGTTAAGGTGCGGCTGCCTTCTACCCACCAGCATGTGCACAAAGACCTTTCCAGGGGAGCAGTAACAATGAGATTGGTTTGTAGTTCCACACTCAGTGTGGTGTGTCTCCACCAGTTCCACTCCCTCACCCCCAAAGTCTGGGGTACATAAGAGAGCTCAGACTGGGTCAGACCAAAGGTCCATCTAGCCCAGTGTCCTGTTTTCCAACAGCAGCCAAGGCCAGGGGCCCCAGAGGGAATGAACAGAACAGGGAATTTTCAAGTGATCCATCTCCTGTCACCCATTCCCAGCTTCTGGCAAACAGAGGCTATGGACACCATCCCGGCTAATAGCCATTGATGGATCTATCCTCCATGAACTTATCTAGTTCTTTTTTAAACCGTGTTATAGTCTTGGCCTTCACAACATCCTCTGGCAAGGAGTTCCTCAGGTTGACTGTGCGCTGTGTGAAGAAATACTTCCTTTGGTTTGTTTTAAATGTGCTGCCTATTAATTTCATTGGGTGACCCCTAGTTCTTGTGTTATGAGGAGTAAATAACAATTCCTTATTAACTTTCTCCACACCAGTCCTGATTTTGTAGTAGTCTAACTAGGAGGCAGCCACCTATTCTTTTAAGGTTGCTTATTCTTGAAAAGGGCCAAATTAACAGTCTGGACACTGATGCTCCCTGCAAATCTCTCCCCAGGCTGTACCAGGGTAATCCCCCCTTTGACGTGGGACGCGCACCTGTGAGTTAGCTCAGACTCCGGGTCCACTCAGGTCCTTGGCCTGGTTGCTGGGACTGATCACTGCTGTGCTGGGACTGAAAAGAGAACCCAGGCACGACTGTGGTTGAATGCTATTGAGAATGAATGGGTGTTTGCAAAGCTCTCTGAGGGCCTTGGAGGTGAAGTACTAGCATGTGCCAAGATGCAAATATTATTACAGGTCTGTCGTTAGGGTTGGCTTTGCATTAGGAGACTCTGATGTCTGTTGTTTATAATTTTTGCCAAACTTAAACCATTCAGGGTAAAATTTTCCCTGCTGGGTGTCTGCCACAGGCTGAATTATTTGGGGAAATTTCAGCTAAAGTGGTTCCGCCATTTCTGAGGATAAGATCGGGGGAAAATACCTTGTTTTGCCCATGTGAAAACATTCTTACCACGGTTTCAGTGAGAAGCTCTATTATGTCCAGTATTAAGCACAGAGAATTGAAAGTTGGCGAGGGGTGGGTATGCTGGTGGCAGGGAGTTGCCTTTGCTGCTTGCATGAAAATTTGCCCAAGTTATAATCCTTTGAAAAATCTCAGTTCAGACATGCTCAGGAGAGACGGGTTACAGTTTGGCTACTAAATTCTCCAAAGAATCTGTGTGCACTGAGCATGCTCCATCCCCTCGCAGCTCCTACATGCCGAGCAGACTGCCTGCACCGTTCTCACCGATCAGCCGAGCATGCGGCATCCTGGGACTGCAGGGGTGGAGCAGGATTTCCCTGCAATTGCTCCTCCCGCTGCTGGGGGCTGCTGTGCTGCTGGTCACCAAAATAACCTGCAGGCGGACAGTCTCTCCTCTGCTCTCAGTGCTTCTGCTGCTGGGGCCACGAAACGTGGTGCGGAAGGAGGAATAGAGGGCAAGAGCTATGGTATGGGAGGGTGGGTCAGAGGAGAGAGGGATAGGAGGGAACCCAGGAGTCCTGAGCCTCACCATTCCTCTGATAGCACATCGATGTGGACTTATTGTTGCAACATAAACTTCCCAAAAGTATGAAAAATCATAATCTAGTCACCTGACACAAAACAGACAATTAATTAACAAGCAAGAAACCCCAAGAGACCAACAAACCAAACCAGCAATGGATTAAACATTGTTTGGAGCAGGCCCAGGCCCTATGCTTTGTACAGCAATACGTTAGCTGCTGCTCAAAGCCTCAGTGACTTCTGTTTTTGCCTGTTGGCGTTTCTCGCGGAAGGTTAGTTAGAAATTACAAATGATGAATAAATTCGTAATTAATAGTTAAGGCCAGGCAGCGAATATAATAACGGCAATCTAGCCCTATGGGCTACGGAACCCACTGGCAAGGTGTGTGATGCTTGGTTCACATAGAAGCTAAGATTACTACGGCTACCCATTACTCCGTTAGCTCAGATGGGAGAGTTCTGAGCTGTGGATTGAAATGTCCACATCCTGCTGATGACTCGTGTGGTTCCTCGTGACAGCATTTCTGTCTTTTTGGTAGTGGGTTTTAAGGTAGAAAATTACATTTAAAAAACCTGTGGTAAAAGAATGTTAAGGGTGCAAAGTGAAGCCCTCAGAAGCTAGGAAAGGCCAGAGTTAAGGTTGCCTGTGCAACGATTGGCGGGCGGGAGAAAATGCCTGACAGCGAGAGGCTTGAAGAGCTCGATCTGTTTAGCTCGTCACAATGCAGCCTAGATGACAGCGTCAAAGCGCCGTCACAGAGGAGATACTGGGCGCTAAAGGGTCTAGGAGAGGAAGGCAGAAAAAGAGGCAAAGTCTGGAAGATAAAGCCAGACGAATTCAGATTAAATCCAAGGCACAACGTTTGAACAGTGAGGAGGATGAACAAACTCCCAAGGGAAGTGGGGATTCTCCAGCCCTTGGTGTCTTCACATCAAGACGGGCAGCTGGGGGATGCTGTTAACCAAACACAAGTTATTGGGCTCGCTGCAGGGGTAACTGAGGGAAATTCTGTGGCCTGTGATATCTACAATGCCATGATCCTGCCAATGCAGGCAGACACTTGTGCCTGTACGGTGCCCTATGGGGCACAAAGGCCCACTTGTGTGGATCTGACTGTAGCATCGAGGCTCAGACAGTGCTTGCCGGGTTCCATCCCTAGCGCCAAGCGAGGTCAGAGGCTGTGACGTGTGGGAGCCTCAGCCCACAGTGTTAGCGTGCTCCTTTCAGAAATAATGCCAGGGTGTTGAGTTTGATGTGTGAGTGTGATACCAGAGAGGGATCCTAATTCAGTAAGAGAGAAAAGGTGGTGGGAGTTTTATTATTCAAACATAAAATAATTTCCTTCTTTCACATGCACCGTGCTTCCTGAGTTCTGTCTGGGAATAAATCCGTCAGAGTGGTACAATGAACCCCCAGGTATACGTTCCAGCAACTCCCTGAATTAGATTTTAATTGTATATGAACTGACTTTCACTGCTTCTAGCATGAGCAAAATCCTCTGGTCTAGTCACATGAGTGACTTCAGCCGACTGCCTGCCTGACGTGGGAAGATTTAGCCCCCATGTCTTCAAACCTGAAATTGGAATGCAAGGTACAATTACAGAGAGGATTTAAACTGCAATTCACTGGAGAAGTGAAACAAAAACCCCAAAGGTCCAACTATCAGAACCGGCCAAAAGACAGACACTGTAGGTGGAGTTCCCCACAGGAAAGTGCATTGCACACAAAGACATTTTTGATCCTGGCCCTGGCATGTGTCCCACTGTCCCTGAGCTGGCAAGGACTTGGGGCTAAAATCAGTGATAGGAAAGGTGGTGGAAGATAGATCCTCTTATGCTCATTTCAACCCCCTTGGTCCTGCTCCTCCCTGTTGTAGCCATGTGAAGGGGAAGCTTAGTGCCTGTCACTTGCACTCACACCGTCTTCTGGCTCCTGACATCTGACATGGATCCCAGCTACTTTATCTTTCATCTTCTTAAATCCTCACGCTTCAGGGCATAAACCAAGCTCCAAGAAATGAAACTGATTAAGGCAGATACTTCCCGGCAGGTAGGTCACCCATAATTGCCTCCTGCTGAATTTATTGCTCCTTCCTCTTAAGCAGTCGGTGCTGGCCAGTGTCAGAGACGGGAGAATGGGCTAGCTGGAGCCCTGCTGGGACCTGCTCTGGCAATTCCTACGTTCTTTCTGTTCCTCAGGGTGTAACTGGGACCCCTTGGGCTCCGTACCCATTGGTAGAGAGGAGGCAGGCAACCCTAAGGGGTTCCAACTTCCACCTCCTTGCATGTCCTGTCTAAATGTGGCCCTGTGTACGATACAGGAGAGGCAGCTTCTGGTGCTTCTCCAGCCCGTGAGGAGTGACGGGAGGAAAGCTCAAAGCTGTTCTAGTCCCTGGGACGAAGGCTGGTCGCTGCGATGTGGGGCTTTGCTGGGCAGGGGTGTACAGTGCGGGGCTCCCAGGGCTCAGCGGGAATACAGGGGATCACTGGGGAACACAGAGTTGGACTGTGACCTGAACTGACCAATGCAGGGATGTTTCCTGGTTCAGCACAAGGGGCTAGAGCGGGGAACGTTAAGATAGCAGCATTCAGCTTTGACACTGCATGTTTGAGCCTTAAATGGGACTCTCCAGATTTTTGGATTCCTTAATTTTTACCTGTAGGTTTTATGGTGTGTGTTTATCTTGAGGACACAGTAGGTGATGCCTCCCTTCCTCAAGTCAAGGCTGAACAAATGCCCCAGCTCCTAATCGCTGGGCCATTCACAGAATCATAGAATATTGGGGTTGGAAGGGACCTAGTCCAACCCCCTGCTCAAAGCTGGACCAATCCCCATCTCAAAAGAAAGCATTTAGGTACGTGTATGGCCCTCATCACCCCTGGATCTGAGCAGCTCCCAAACTGATATAAAGAACAACCAAAAGCTCTCTCTCTTCTCCACCTGTACAAGCAGCTTGAAAGACAGCAGAATGCATTCCTTCCACCTCTCCCTCCAGCTGCCCCATGCAAGCCAACGGTCAGAAGAGGCAGGGAAGCGAAGTCAAAGAAATGCTTGCATGTCATTCTGAGCACAGTGTGGTCTCTTGTGGCACTGAGTTCCACCGTCCAGGCCCAACTCTTGTGAAAGGTTTCTCTCCCATGCTCTCAAACCTTCTCTCACTGCCTGACAGGTTCGTTGTGCCAGTGGAGTGTAGCTAGCATGGGAAGTCCTGGTTGCAGAGGGAGAGGCGATCTCTCCAGTAGCTCAAGCCATTCCCATGGTGGGCATTGACTAGCAGGACAGAGGTCTTGCACTAGCCTCGTTGCTCAGTGGGGAGCGATTGCAGAGAGCAGAGCACCTGGCTGTTGTGTTCGCGGAGACCCATGTTGCTGAGCAGAGAGGCTGCTGAGGTTGGTACCAGTTGGAGACGTTTAAGATGCTTTGGCTTCATGCGCAGATCTATGAGGTACAACACTGGAGCCCAGAGATCACAAAGGCATGAATCCTGGGGGCAGATCTGTGCCTGATGGGGTGAAGTGCAGACTTCTGGTCAGCTCTGGGTCACGAAGGGCATTTTCTGCAGCTGTGGCTATTTGAACATCTGGAAGCCCCGGGGCACCCAGAAGGGCACTGAGGCTGTGAACTGACTTTAGCATCATTAAAAATCCTATGGCATGATCAGCAGGAATGCTGAGTCTGTGAACTCCAGTGCCCCAGGCAAATGCTTACACAGGCAGTTATGTTCCTAGCCCATCGTACACCCCTCTCAAGTGCCCCGCATGGTGCAGGACATCCTGCATCTGCCCTGACTTGTAAAGTAGTCCTGTGGTCCCAAATTGCCATTGGGAAATCCTGCTCCAGCAACTGGACACACCCATGCCCGACAGCAGTGGTAGATCCCACCTCCGCCCTCTCTGCATGCACCGCACGTCACCCCACATCCTTCCAGGACAGCGGGCAGCTGAGAAAGCTCTCCGTGGGGCTGCTGGGGACCAGGCTGGGCAGCAGGGGTGGGACAGGCCCCATGGGGAGGGGAGGGAGTTCTGACATGGGGAGAGGGTGGACTGGGGATCTCTGACACAAGGACGAATGGGGGGTAGGGAGGGACACAACACAATAACAGCGAGCATTAGCGCAAATGGACTTTTTATTTTGCTGTAAATAGTGGCTCTCTGCATAAAGTGTGCTGTGTGCACAGCATCCTGGTTTGGCTTCAGTATCAGAAGTTCCAGGTCATTTGTTGGTTTAATAAAACAGTGTGTTCAGTACAGAAAAAATGATGTTCCTCAGGGTCCCCCATTTCCGAGGCCAGGGGGTCAGAGCTGGACTGTAGGACTTACGTTCCCAGGCTGGTTTCAGCTGGGGAAGTTAATGTTCTCTTCTGTCTTTAACAGCTAGGTCCTGTTCTGTGTGCTGTGAAACAGCCACCATGCCCTTCCCCAGAGATAACCGCATTTCACTGGGGAGGAAGTGATCCCCATGTACAGCCTATAAAACAGGGCCAGTTCCATTGAGAGATGAGAAAAGAAAACCTCCATTTACATCTGGATGCTGTGAAAAGGCTCATTTCCATAGCTTTCAAAGCCTTCCTTTCGGTACTTACATTTACAGTGTAATTATGTTGGAAGCTTAATTAAATTCCCAGAACGGTAAAATGTATCAGCTTTAAATCAAAGGCGCTGGAGTGGTGCTAGGCCCAGTTAGCTCACACTCTCCCAGGCTTGTCACAAGTAACGTAGCAAACGCCACAGCAGGCCCCTGCGGGGCAGAAGCACCCACAGATATAGAGGTCTGGCCTTGTGTCATTGGATCTGTAATTATTGGTGGGCAACTGCCCTAGCTGAAGCCTGTGTGCAAAGATCTAAGTCACGACCAAATCCTCTAGAAGAACAAGCCGGATGGCCTTGAGCCTCCAGCTGGAAAGAGTGCGACCGGCCCTAAGAAGGGGTATGGGTTTGCTCCTGAGTAAGGCAGCTGTCATCTTCTGCTGGAAAATCAGTTGTGACAGGCTTGCAGCTCTGCGTCCACGCCCCACGGAGCTTTGAGTTTAGACTCCATGGCAAAGCAGTGAGATGTTTTGCATGCATCAAGTGAGAACAATATCCCCTTCCTAACAGGGCAGCATGCCTGCGGGACGTGAGCAAAGCCGGCAGCCCTGCTGACAACATGGCCTGGCGGAGGAAGGGAGTTCCTGAGGGAAAGAGGGGGACTTTTTTTTTTCTTGCAAGCAAGATGCAAGAATACGTTGGAAGGATAAATCTTGTCCATGGGATCAGCAGTGGAAAGGGACTCAGGGAGACATCTCAGGCGGAAAATTCTTCATGAGATGGTGGGAATAACCCGGCATTAGGTGGTGAAATCAGCGCAAAACTGCTGGCATTTTCAGAAAAGTTCTGGAGAGGTCACTGAATACATGCGAACTCTGAGGGGGGCGGGAAATCTCCTTTCCATGACTGGTACAAAACACTGAAATGTTCTAAAGGCTGTGAATGCCAGAACCCCGGAGTTCTGTGTGTTAGGTTCAGGCGGCAGCCACCTCTTCCCCACGCCATTGCGCATCCTTCCCTGTGCTGTGCACTGTAGCTAACACACTAGAGCGGGTTTATGGTACACATTCCTATTTCACTAGCTGGGGAGAGCTTCAGGACTAAGCTCTCTTGCAGATCTAGTTAGAAAACTGCAGCAGTTAGAGAAGGGTGACAGATTCCCACCTCTGAAAGGACCATGTGTTGGAACATGTGAAGAGCCTGCCCCACCTGGAGTGATGTACAGGAAGTTCGCTTGGGGTCAGGAAGAAATAGAACAGACCCTGTTGGTATCCAGTGATGCGCCAGTTACTGAGACAGGGTAGCCAGCCAAGCCGGCCTTGTTCTAGAGGACAGGCATCACTTCAGTCTTCCCACAGGTCTGTATAAACCAGCCATAGCAGACGGTTTGTGCAATACGCTCATGTGCTCTCTGCATCTGCCTGGAGCTGCAGGTCAAAGCCGCCTACAAACTCCGGGTAGCCCAGCACTCTGCTCCTGGCCTGGGAGCAACAAAGGCCTGTGCACAAGGCCCCGCCATTGCACTGGACTCCTTCATTTCTGAGCTGAATGAAGAGACCTCGTCCTAACCTACAAGGGCCAGGACTGGAGACGTCAGAGGCTGCCTCTCTATCCACGACGACCCACCAAGACGAGTGCTCTCTGCAGCCCGCTGCAGCTAGCCAAGCCCAGAATAAGGTTCTCAGACCTGGGGGCCCAGCGTTTCCAGCAGTGAGACCTGGCTTTGGGAATGCTGTAGAGAGGAGATCGGACTGAGGCCACACCTGTCCCAAGTCCAGGTTTAACTGAAAACCTCTCCTCTCCTCAGTAGTGACACCTGCCTCTGGCCACCCCAGGAGGTGCCTGTAATGGAAGTTAGGACAAAAAGAGAGAGTGGAGGAAGAGAAGGATCAGAACAGGCTGTGGGGTACGTGGGAATGGGGGCAGACGGAGTAGAGCACCTTTGGGGAACACTCAGGGCTGCCTTGTCCAGCACTTGGAATATCACTGTGATGAGCAACTTATGGCAGGTAGGTAGATAGGCATGCCTGACCCTGAGTGACCTTCAGTGTACAGTTAGCACATTTCCCACAATAAACCCTTCTAACCAGGGAGAGAATTGCTGTGAAATGTGTGTGTCTTGTCTACTAGCTGACAAAAAATCCAAATTCAAAAATAAACGGCCATGGTCCCTAACCGAGCTACTGTCTTCCTGTAATTACTGTACCTGCTTATGTGGCTCAATGGAGTTTGTGCTAGCAGGCATCCTGTTACCTGGAGGTCTCAGAAATATTTAGACAAATCATAGAATCATAGAAGATTAGGGTTGAAAGAGACCTCAGGAGGTCATCTAGTCCAACCCGCTGCTCAAAGCAGGACCAACACAGACTAAATCATCCCAGCCAGGGCTTTGTCAAGCCAGGCCTTAAAAACCTCTGAGGATGGAGATTCTACCACCTCCCTAGGTAAGACAAGTGAGTAAGCTGCAAGCTGTTAGTTTTTTGCAGAGATCTCTGTTAATTCAGGTTTCTTGCTAAACTTTACTACAGACCAGAAGCTAATGGCAGAATGAGCATGTTCTAGCAGGGTTTGTATGAGTTCGGTGTAGTGTCTGACATTAGAGTACATTACCTGTTTCCTAGGAGACAACAGGAAAGTTCATGAACAGCGAAATCCTGGTTCCTGTGCTGGCTGCCACCATGATCACAATTAACACAAATACTGTAAATGTCAAGGGAAGCTAAATATAGTTAGTGCGCTGAGTCTTATTGTGCTGTTGGCCATTTGAGCCTTGCTCTCTGCTGCAGGCACATGGAGTGGGGCCTGCACTGAATGTCAAACCAAAGTCAAGGCATCAGGGATTGAGTTTAGGACACGCTGTGCCATGGTACGTCCATGGTCATGCCTCTCACTTCCATTCGCACGTAGGCAATGGCTAAAGGCCAGGCTGAGATTCCCCAAGCCTGCCACAGGGGATTGCCGTTTGTACCCCCCTGTGCCAGCTCGGCCCCAGGGGCCAGGGTGAGGTTTACTCCGAGAAGCACTCACCTGGCTTCTCTCCTGGGTAGCTGCAAGCGGCTCGCCCTGAATGTATATGGCAGATTCTATTTGCCAGTAACAGAATTCAGTCGGACCCTCTTCCCTGCCTCTTTCTCATTTCCACCTTCATTCCCACGTACAACGTGCTGACCTGGCCTTCCCACCGGGCGCCACTCTCTTGTCTGACGCTTTGGGTCCAATACATCTGTTTCGCAGGCTCTTAGGCAATATTTCAATGAGCTTCGTAACGAAATGAAACGTGGATGATCATAAAGTAAAAGCTCTGTTCCTAGTGACCCTGGTATGTTGGTAATCGTAGTATCTTTCTTTTTGCAGCATTATTTTACGGTTAGTTTCAACCATGACAATCAGAAAACCCTGGAGCTGAGGACGGAGGATGCCAAAGACTGCGACGAATGGGTAGCAGCGATAACTCACGCAAGGTATCACCTTCTGAAATCGCAAACGCCAAGTGACCTGGAGCATTTGGCTGCCAGGTGCAGAGCAGCAGTTTCAGAGTCCAAACAGGAGTGCTGTTCAGTTAATGGAAAACGATGGTTTGGTGAAGGGGCCTAAATTGTCACAACTCCCTGCTGCTTAAACAAGCTGCAGTTGGTCAACCTGGGGCTTGCTCTTGCAAGAGGCCGCTGGTGTCACTGGGAGTTGCGGGAGTGCGGCAGCTTCATGGGAGCAGAAATGTGTGTGTGTGCAGGAGGCCCAGCTTCAAACCCTACTGCCCCGGGGGAGCAAGAATTATAAGGGCCTGATCCTGCAAGCTGCTCTGTGTGGATGGATTCCAGGTAGGTGCACCCACAGGCAGAAGCTGGCAGAATCTGGCCCAGGTTAATAGTTGCCTCTCTCTGACCCGACTGACTGGCCAATGGATTAGACCCAACTTTGGTTTCAGAAAAAGTTACTTAATTTTTGTTCTGATCTAAAGAAAATCTGCAAAGAGCAAAGATGAAAGAATAGCATTGGACAGAAAGAGATACTCAAAGCCCATGTTTTCCTGGTTTGAAAAGGGGAATGCAGCTCATTTACAATTTTTGGGTGGGAGAGTCCGTGTGGCCAGCAGCCTGCATCGCTAAGGAGAAATACCCAGGCTGGGGATGGGGGGAGAAGATGTATAGTATTTGTGGGATGTTGGATAAACCTGTCTGGTGCAGTCTCTTAACAAAGGTGGATGTTTGTAAGAAAAGCAAGAGACAGCGACTTCCCTTCTGCTAAATTCATGGAACTTGACTGGCAGCTGTGATGGGAGAGGGGAATCTGGCCCTGAACGTTTTAATCTCTTTGCCACGTCTCTAGAAGTCACACGCTCTCTGGGTTTGATTCAGGTTCAGATGCTGACGCCTCTCACTTGTCATCAGTTCTGACTGAGTGTGTGCAGCCAGGCATTTCCGCACCCCATGTCGGAGAAGGGCATTTGCCCGGCGGAAGAGGCTTCTTGCCTGGTGATAAGGAGCTAGGAAACACTGGAGTAGTGGCCCTGATCCTGCGTAGCTTTACTCATACGAGTAACCTCATCAGAATCACGTGAGCAAAGTTATGCACGTTCTTAAGTGTCTGCAGGATCAGAACCAGCAGAGCCAGATCCCGCATGACTTAGTCTGGCAAAGCTTTCGACCAGCTTCAACAAGCCCTTGGCCTGAGCAAGGCTTGCAGGGTCAGATCTGTAGAATATTCCACGCTGGCGGAGCGTCCAGTGGTTCCTGAGCCCCTCGCCTGTAGTGGGCTGGTGTCCGTAACCACGGGTACCATAGCACAGACTGAGCAAGCAGCAGAGAATAGAGAGCAAGGAGGTAAAGGAGGATGGAAGGGGAGGAAACATTTTAACTGATGTGTCTATATAACAGTTATAGGAATCTTGCTACAGAGCATGAAGCTTTAATGCAGAAGTACCTCCATTTACTTCAGATTGTGGAAACCGAGAAAACTGTTGCCAAGCAACTAAGACAACAGATTGAAGATGGGGAAATCGAGATTGAACGTCTGAAATCGGAGGTAAAGAGCCCAACTCTCCAATGATACCGATCATTCTGAATTCAAAGCAAGAGGCACTGTTGGTTCATTTCCAGTAGGTTACTGGAAACATGCAGGTCACTTGGTTATATGGGTGTATTTATCACCTCATTTATTCTGGCATAAAGGTGAGAGAAAAGGACCATAGTCATTGATGGAGTCATTGGATGCAGTTACACCAGGAAGAGGATTTGGCCCTATGTGTTTATATTGTCCTACAAATTCTCCTACTCAGGGTCCCTGCAGTGGGTTGTCAAGGTGTTTTCTAGTGTCATTGCAGTGTTGGTCTAGCTGTATTGGTCCAAGTACATTAGAAAGATGCACACCAGGTGTTTCTAGGGTCATGAAATTTTCAGCAGAATCTGCGATCCCATCTGAACCAATGACCTCTCTGACTCTCCCCTGCCCTGCCCCTTGTGTGGTTATTTACAGCAGTGCAAAGGAGCTGTAAAACATTCTCTTTTGGAATTGGAGACATGCCACGCCCATTTTGCAGTTACTTTACACCGTTGCCAGTGACCACAAGAGCTACAAGGCAGTGAAAATTCTGCACTGTTTCTAGCAATTAGGGGCAGCCGTTCAGCCTGTTGGATGCATGCTTCTGCCTAATGCCTGGAATAGAAGGCCTGTTTGGGCTGCATGTAACACATAGGTGAGTGATTTTAAAAAGTGACTATATTTTACAGGACAAGGTTAACGCTGGTGGTTTGAGGTGGTGGGTGGAGAAAAGTAGAGAATTCCTGTGTTATTTTTGCCCGTTGTTCTATGTAACCCAATAATTAGATGTCCATTTACAGTAAAAACTTTCATAAAGAAGTCAACAATTAGGTGGCTAGAAAGAAGGAAAAGGAAAAAACATGAAAATGGATGTGATCTGCTGTTTCTAGGGCCAGGTCAAGCTTTGTAAGTGACTCTCCCTTTGCTATATACAAACTGCCATGACGTTGGTACCTAAATACATTCAGGGCAATTCATGTTAATGAATGCTTTACATTACATTGACAATTCACTAAGACTAAGCAAGTGGCTTTGAAAAGAGAGCAGCTCTGAAAACGTTTCTAAGCGCTGCACTGCCTTTACCACATTGCAGCTGTGGCATATGCATCAACTTAATGCCCTGTAATTGTAAATGTGCAGGATACAGCAGGAATAGAGACAATGGAAATTAAAACATGCAAAGCAACAAAACACAAAAATTATTCAGCAGAGCAATACTGAATACAAAAGGGGGAAATCATTAACGTAATTTAGACTGAAGGCAAAAGTCTGGGGATCTGTTATACTTTATATATTTGCCTCTATTGTTAAGAGTGTAAACATATGGGGATGTATGTTCCCCAACTTGGCATCCCATTAATGATATCATGAGCTGTACAGATGACGAAGGGGAGAATTACACCTCATAAGCTCAGTTCCATATCTCTTGTTTTACCATTTTTAATAGATTTTTAAGCTGATGGTGTTGTAATAATCAAGGTGAACCAGTAGGTGGCACTCTTCCTTGAGCCCCTACTGACTACCGGCCCACTCTTACCGTACAGTGCTGGATCACTTCGGGATGAGTCATAACTGGAGGAGAGCGGGAAACCGTTTTCTTCTCCTGCAAGAATTTTCGAGATTTAGAAGAGGGTTCCCATCCCAAACCGGCGTGAAAATCCGGCAGCTCGAAAATAGTCATGAACCAATGCGCTGAACGTTTATTGGATCAGGTCAATCAAAAGGGAATGTTTTAATAATTTCAAAATGTTTGGTTTACATTTTGCCCTTTCTGTATTTTTTACCTTTTTTTAGTAAAAATTACCTAAAATTTCGAAACAAAAAGTTGTGCTGAACCGAAAACAAAACTGTTCAGTTAGAAAATGTCCAAGTGGGACGCTTTGACATCTCTGAAACTTTGTTAAAACAAAGTTCCGATTGGGAGACTGGTTGAAACGGAACCTTTTTTGGACAATCCCTGACCCACTCTGGTCCTAGCACTCGAGACGCTAGCTGGGAGGGTTGTTAACTATCCCATGGCAGTATTCTAGGCAAAAGAGTCAGCCTGACAAAAGAGTCAGGATCCTGGTTACTTGGGATACTGATTCTTCCTTTTTACATTTTAATGGTGCTTGACTACAAAAGTCTCTGGGTGCCCGTGCACCAGCACCCCCCCAAAATAATCAAAGGGACTCCCTCTCCCCCAGAAACTATGCCCACCCACCTCCCAGCCAGCAGCCCAAGGACAGAGAGAAGCTCTGGGCCACATCCTACAAATTAACAAACTCTGTCGGAGCAGCAGGGGGAGAGAACTCCATAGCTGAGGGGCTTTGCCACCAAGAACGCTTGGTCACCAGCTGCCTTGCCCTGAAATCTGGTGCCTGGTAGCTCAGTTTTCCCCCCCGAGTTTTCCCCTAGCAAGGGGCTCTCTGTGCAGTGCCTAAAGCAGAGCCAGCATCTCAGCTAGGACCCTGGGCTTTAGAGATCAGTGCAACACTTTGAATTACACCCAGAACTGAACAGGCCTGCAGAGCAGCTGGCAAAATAATTACAGCTAACAAAACTGGGGTGTCCTGGGCTGTCTGTGGCTGGTTCCACTATGCAGGGCTGGCAGTTAGAAAAACACACTCCACTCTCTGGACCCTGGGCGCAAGCTGGTGCTTGCCAAAGGCAGAGAAGTGAGCTCTTCTGAAACACCCGGATGAGTCCGGCATAAACGTCACCTCTGCAAGGGTTATCTTGCAATATGCAAAGAGGGAGTAAGTGCCATCCACAGTACCCTCCATTTGGGGGTAGGATTTTTACGAGAATGTCACTGAGTCCCAGTCCTGCAGTTGGATCCACCGGGGGGCAAGTGCGCACACTGCAGGACAGAAAGGCCGAGCTGACCCTGAGGAGCTCTGGAAAAACAACCCCACGGTCCGGTGTACTGAGATTTTGTAATGCAGGCTTTATTATTTACAATCACCAATTCCTAAGTGTTAGCACTTGGAATTAAAAACAGCTGGCTGGTGTTGAACCCCTGAGGCCTGGTAGAGATGGTAAATGAAACCCTATGGACCCATGGCAGTTGTTAAATAAAAATACAGCTGTTACCGCTCTCCGAAGCGATGGATGAAGTGAGCTCTCCTAATATCCATTTTCTGCTGTTAATCTCAGCTGGGTCAAGTTTTCCATCCCGCCTGTCCCTGGCGATAAAGGCCTCAGTGATAATTATTGACATTTTAATAAGGCAAATATGGGAGTTGTGTGCAAACCCTAAAATTGGCCAAGGGATTATGGATTAAAAATGCCAAGCAATCAATAATCTAGGAACTGGCCAAGTGCTAGCAGTTAATTAGCACTTCCCTGAGCCCAAATGCATTTGATTTTACCTTGTGGTTTTTTCCCCTCTTCCGTGTTCTTTGAAGTAGAGATCAAATAATCAGCTTCTGCTTTAATGTGCAAATTCTGCTTACTTGATTTAAAAAAGAAAGAAAAGAAAACCCAGCCCTTTCCCACACTGTGTATTAGTCAGATGATTTAAGCCTCGCTCCCAGCTCGGAGAAGTAATTTCACCCATTAGATTGTAGGAAATCTGAAATAATTCAGTTTTGTCATTAATGTGCTGTCTTTGATAAATTCTAATTATTAATTAATTATGCCGTTTTGCGGCTGGCCCTGTGGTGCAGTTGGCAGAGCTAGGAGACCTGCTTCCAAGTGAGGCATCTGCTATTCTGGAGCCAAACCTTAGAACTCCTGTTGCTCGGCCTAGCAAGGGGCTGGGAGCATTGTGGAAGAGATACTCAGGCCAGATCCTGCATAGTTCTGATTGCTTCCGAGTAGTGCTGAACCCCAGCAGCTCAGAGAACGCAAGGGCGCTTGGGACCTCTTGGGAGCGCTCAGCACTTTGCAGGTTTGGGCCCTTAGGCCCCAATTCAGAAAAACATCCTTGTTCAGCAACGCGCTTGAGGAGGCGCATAAGTCGAGTGGATTGAAACATATACTTAAAGTTAAGCACATGCTGCTTTCCTGAATGAAATGCTTCGCGCTAGAGCAGAGCAGTGGCAGTCTGGGTCGCTCTGTATGAACGGCTGCAGCTGGCTGTGCAGTGAAAATTCAGCTGCAAAACGACCTGTTGCCTGTCAGTCATAAAACAAGGACTGGAAAGGGAGTTTTGAAAAGTAAAAGAGGGCCCTGGAAGGACGGGAAAGATCAACTTTGCTTCATCTTGTCTTTCCTTTGAATCAGCAATTCCTTGGCTTGGAAAGCCCCATACCCGTACGGAAAGGCCGGATAGAATTGGATAGAGAATGTTACCACCTTGCTGTAGCGTTTTTCATGCAGCCTATCGAAGTCTATTGCAGAAGTGCAATTTCTTTAGGTTGGTTTAAAATTCTGTAGAGAGGCACCCCATTCCGTATTAAATTCTATATGTTAAAAATCACTTCTATAGGAACCTATTTAATTTCTATAGGGGTTACTGATTTCATCCCTAGTAAATTCTATAGGGCTTTATAGGGATATGGAAGAAATGTTTCCTGTTAGGGATACAGCAGGTGTTCTGTCAAGATCCCAATTGTCCAAGATTCTAACCGCTTTGTCAGAATGGTCTTGGCGCAGTTCAAACCCTGGAGAAGGCCTGTTTTGGATATTCACACAGTTGCCCCCATGTGACAGAAGCTATTTCAATTTCAAACTCCACCCACCTTCTTCTGCCTCTCCTCTCTTGTCCTGAGATGATGTTCTCCGCCTCCTTGCACTGGTGACCCCCCAGTAACCCAGCGTATTGCCGTTTTGCACCATAGTCACCCCGTTCCCAATACTAGGACAGCACATTGAATAGAGCAAGTTGATTCCTTGTTGGAAACTCTTTTAATTTTAATTTTAGTTTTATTTGACAAAATTGAAAAAAGTCAATTTTTTTTCAGTTTTGTTCTTTGAATTATGTTGTTTTCTCTTCCCCCCCATTCCCTCTTTTCCTGCCCCGTTTTCAGTGACAAGATGGGGGAAGGAGAAAGGAAGGGAGGAAGATTTTTTTTAAAAACTGAAATTATTTTGACAATGAAAATTTAATAGCCTAAAATGTTCCATATAAATGTTCATGCAAAATGGTGAATAAATGAAAACTTGTTCATTTTTGAAAGGTGCAGGATGAAAGTGACTTGAGAATTTTCTGCAATTTCTTCCCACCCTATTTCTTGACAAGCTCTGTCTGGAGACTTTATCATAGAGCAGGTGCCCAGTTTTGCATTTGGTATCTGGCAACGTTTCTAGCCTAGAACTGTTACATGCTATTTCCCATTTTTTAAAATATCTTGGATAAAATGTGTTCAACCCATATTTCAAATACATTCTAATACATACAACTGGTTTATTTTGTTGATCTTTACGATACTCTTGTCATCTTTTCATCAGTGCATCCGTAGTGCTTTCTCATTAAAGGCAGAATCAACACAATCTATTACATTGTAATTTAAAATGGAATCAGGGCTAGATCTCAGCACTGCACGGGAGTCGAATGACTTTATCACGATTCACTTCTGACCCTTGGAGTTACGGCTGGTGCCTGCATGTAACTGGGGACAGGACTTAGCTCACACATGTCTTTTCACTTCCCGCGCTTGTGTACGGAGATGTCTCGCAGTGCCGGTGTTGGACCTGTTGGTCAGCGTGTTTTCCTGTGTGTTTGTAGATTGCCTCCTTGCTTAAAGATAACGAGCGCATCCAGTCCACTCAGAGCAGTGTGCCAAATGACGATGACAGCGATATCAAGAAAATCAAAAAGGTTTGTTTTGTCGTGTTAAAGACGTTCGCAGAAGTTGTGACTAAACCCTGGCACTGGGTACTTGCTAATGGCCTTTAAGGAGCTGTGACGTGAACACTTGACTTGAAATTTATTTCAGGGAGTGAAGCTTGGTCTTTGCTACCTGTTTCGGTGTTGCCTGGGCTGGGCTGTTCGACGAGCCGCCCCCACTCTATGAATTCATGAAGGAGAATGTGCACCACTGCTCTGCAAAGCTTTATGTTAATTGTCTCTGTCTTCTTCAGTACTGACCCCTTCTGCTGTTGGCGTGGGCACCTCACTGCCCTAATGGTGCCAGCACCTAGATGAATAGCCCCGTCTTAAATCTTGCCACATCCGTGCAGTGGGGACCTGTGAAAAGCAGGATTCCCTACAGGCAGAGATTTACAGACTGCGAGATGCTGCAAGGAAATTGTGTTAGAATGGATTATTCCTTGCAGAGAACAAATAGTCCTTTAAAGCTATCACTATTTGTTATACAGCCTGCTCTAATATTTCTAAAGCTACCAGCAGAAAAGGAGTTAAATCTGACCATTGCAGGAGAGCATCTTGGGCTAACTACATCTTGCACACAAAATCATCACCGTCTCTTCTTGGGGTCAGTTTCACCTGCACAGAAACCTGGTCCTACAGTTACTCCACCTCCATGGAGAACTCCCACTGACTGCAGTTAGAGTGACACATGTACAGGAGAAGGAGTCCTGGCTATGCCCCCACCAGTTCAGAGCTGTTGAGTTGTTGGGATGCCTTTGTTTGTTGTGTAGGAGATTTCAGCCTTAAAACATTGCACTTTCAGGTTTAAGTGGGTGTGCGGGGCTGGCTGCATATATCTGTCTGTGGCTAGATCTAGATACAGATTTGGGTATATTCCAAAACCTTTTTGTTTTTAACTTAGCAAATCTGTCTCTGTGTGTGCACAAACCTACTGGTTGATCAGTTAATTGGTAGATGGACAGATGGACAGATATGTGTTAGGTACTGGGTGGTTGGGTATTTTCATACCCTCACAGTCCTGCTGACAGTATAGGGCGCTGTACTTTTTACATGTGCAGTGGAAGGGGCAAATGTTAATGGGGTTTTCTTTTCATTTAATAGTGAGACTTACATTCATCTTTGTAAAAGGAGAAAGAGGCGATCTCATTTAAATGAGTTATTGTTCATTTCCCTGCAGCGAGGACATACCGAAGTACAGATAACAGAAACCGTTATGTACGGTTCAGCACAAAGCCCCATGAACATCATTAGCAAATGTATTGAGGTAGAACTGCCACACAATGGTCTGTTAATAGAAGAGCTTTTTGGTCTTTGCACCTAAACTGCTGCATAAATGCTAGCCCAGGCTATCGTGTAAAACCCCTAATGAGATTGTCAATCTGTTAACAGGTCCAGAGCTTTCTACGGGGCTGGCTATGCAGGAGAAAATGGAAGACGATCATTCAGGACTATATCCGATCTCCTCACGCTGACAGCATGAGGAAAAGGAACCAGGTTGTCTTCAGCATGCTGGAGGCAGAAGCAGAATACGTTCAACAGCTGCACATTCTGGTCAACAACTTCCTTCGCCCGCTGAGGATGGCAGCGAGCTCCAAGAAACCTCCCATCACCCACGATGATGTCAGCAGCATATTCCTGAACAGGTGAGCACCGTTCTTGGATGACCCATGCTCAGAGGAAGCTGGCGGTGTACTGACGGTAAGGGGACAGGATGCAAAGGAAGCGGGGGTATATGCCCAGTCCCCCCTCCACAACTGGCTGCTTGGTGATTGCAGGCACTTTTGCTGGGTTTAGAGCACTTGGTGTCGGTGACTGTCCAACCAGGGAGCACGTTCCTGCGTCAGGGAGGGCAGGGTTGTCAATGGATTCACTAGACCTGCCATGGGATTTTGGTCACTCTGATGAGCGCCTGCAGGCCTGGGCAGTGCCCGGCAATGTTCCCGACGGAGGGACTCCTTGACAGAGCTCTCTGCAGCTAAGCATTCAGAGTCACCCCGAAGGGTGCTCTATCTCTCGGGAGCAGGGGTTTCAGAGGCCTGGGGAGAATGAAGGAATGAGCGGGAGAATACAAGGAGACTCTTGGCCCCCCTCTTGCCTAGCCTGTCGCCTACATTAGGCCTTTTCTGCATGGGACCAGATTTAGGAGTTTCTCAGCTCACCTACCCATCCCCCAGTCCTCTTCTTACTTATCCAGAAACAACTTCCAGTGTTCCACACGGGGGAGCGTGAGGCCAGGTGATGAACAAATAGCCCAGGCCTTGAAGAGCAAATAAATAGAGGAATCAGCTTCCCTGATTTGCTATAAGGTGCTTCTCATACCTAAGGTTTCCCTTAGTTTTTGGATGGCTCCAGGGCTTACATCAATCCCACCCACGTTCCAAGCGTAAAAAAGTTTCCTTACGGCTCTGCTCCCTGCAGTAAGGATGGGTGCCTGGTATCTAACTAGAAAAATGTCAGTCAACTCCCTGCCACAGGAAGAAATCCAAATGTGCAAAGGGTCTGTTGTGCACAGAGGAGCCATACAGTGAAATCTCTCAGCAGCGACTGTGTGTTCATGCACTCATTGAAAACGGGAAGTGCTACGGATCCTTGTTTTTCAAAAGAGTTGAGTTCTGTGCCAGCTGCTCTGTCCTGAGACAATGGGATGTGCACCGGGACTGACAGCTGAAGGAGCTGAGTTAGATTGCTTTGGTTTCCCATTGGCTTAGGCAAGAGAGCTGAGGTTATCTCTGTATAATGAATGGGTCACTGAGGAAAAGGAACCAGGTCATCTTCAGCATGCTGGAGGCAGAAGCAGAATACGTTCAACAGCTGCACAGAAGAAAAAGGGAAGGAGAGAACATACTATCTGGGAGATGTTTTGTGTAGAGAGAGCAGGTGTAATCCCTCACCTGCGGTCTGCATAATGCTCTGTGCTTTGAGCGATGCTGTATGTCAGAGCCACCATGAACTGCACAGAGCCCAATCCATCCACAGGCCCTGGCTGAGGAGGAAGAATTAAGATGCGTAAATCCGGCCTGGGCCAAACAAAGGCATTGCCAAGTGTGTCTCTGTGACATGCCAGGTTTAACAGTAGCAATCCCTGCTGAATCCTGCATGAGGACATCGACTCTCGGACAGATCGTAATACAAAGTCCTACTCTAGAGCTGGTCTTGCTAGAGAGAACGGAAACCCGCCATGGCCAACATCTGCCCGATGGGTAACATCTGGTGTGCGACATCCCCTAGAGCACAGTTCAACTCCTCGGCGGTTGGGGTACAAAGCTCTTTCAATAGAGTCGTTCCTGGCCCACTCCTTTAAGGTTCCCAGTGGATTCGCTCAGTCCGATGTCGGCCTTAGCAGGCCCCTGGTGTGGGAGGGAAAGTTTAGCACTATGTTACTATTTACTACACAAGTTGATCATCTGTCTCCCCCTCCATCCCCTCCACCTCCTACTGTACCCCCAGAAACCTCCTACTCTCCCTGTCTGGGTTGTCAGTCCAACTGACCTAGGAAGAGAGGGGAGAGACGGAGAAACCCCAACCCAGCATCAGTGTTATTTTCCCAAGGGCCCGTCAGAATTCAGTGCTGGTTTAAGGTGCTGATACCCGAGTGGTTTTGTTCTGGCTATTTACTTTCACGGATCATGTGACAGAAAACGGTCCAGCAGGAAGCAAGGAGAGACTCTGCAAGGCCTGTGAGGGAGGTGGTCTAGTCTGGGAGAGCAGAACTTCGCACTGGCTGCTGTTGGGTTTGTCCATTGACGGGCTGAACTAACTAACCGAGGGAAAGAAAAATCCCCTAGTGAGTTAAACTGCAAGAGGCCAGCTGAACAGTGCAGGCCATGCCCAAGAGGGATTTGGCCTCCTAATTACTAGGAGAGGACTGCAGAAGGCACGAAATTTGGACCAAACCTTAGGACTAGAGGAGATTGCAACCTCCCCTGGGAAGAAGTAAGTTCTTCAGCGTTAAGGACACACACACTTGAGGGGATGCTGCTGCCGTTATCTCGCTGCAACTTCCACAAAGCTGTCCAGGAAACCAAACCCGCCTCATGTGGGATTTTCCAGTGCACGCCCATGGCAGGCAGTGCTGAGCTCACCCCTTCAGGCCAGCCCAGTGCAGTGCTGAATGTTCTGTCAGAGGGAGCTGAAACTCCCTGAAATCCTGCTTTCATCACTGCGCCTGTCATCCAGAAACCACTCGCTCTGTTGCTATGGCTACAGATGCATTTATCCTTCCCAGCACTGAAAGTGCCAACCCGGCATTCATTTATGGGCAGACTCTCTAGCCTGTTTCCCCCCCCCCTTAGGTTGGGGCCAGTTTTAACTGGGATTGGACTAATGAAAAGTAAAATACTTGTCCTAGAGTGTTGTAACACCCAAAGGACAGAGATGGTCCCTGGCGACAGAATTCCAATCCTCACGCTCCCAAAGCTCCAGGCCCATTTGCAGCTGGGGTTTGGCCCATTATAGAGAGATGGAGAAGCTGCAATTTGGCCCTGGATCTTGATCTGAGCTTTCCCAAACTCTGCAACTGTTCACATCCAGGATTTTGATTCAGGACCGTTTTTAATTCTAGGCCTTCCAAGATCTATGTAAATGCATTAAGTTAGACCACCCCTTAGCCCCCATGTTGCCTTGTTTAGCTTACCTAAAGATAAGCCCTTCCTTTGGATTAGTGTTGAGTGGATATTGAAATATTCAGAGACACATCTGAACTTATCAGAACAGCCCTCTCTGTTCTGGGAATCAGGAGATCTCATTAATTTCCTGGTATTTCCCAGTTTTAGGTAACTCAGAACTATACTAAGAAGAGAATTTTTCAGGCTATTTCTGATTCCAGCTTAAACCAGAAAATGCAGAGCCCTACGGAAATGGGCGAGAGAAAGGTAGTTGACTTTTACTGACCCTCAGAAACGGTTTGGCTGAGTTAGCAGTGAAGTATCGTTAGTGTGTTCAGAGGGGCCACACAGGAGAGGGAGCCCTGTATCCTGACTAGCTTCCGACTCTGGGGATTCCTTTCTTCATGCAGGACAATGGCAGAACTTATTCCCCCGTTTCCTTGCTCTCGCATTGCTAGCTAGCGCAATCCACCCCACAGCTCTCCGTGCTTCCCCTCTGGGAAATGCAGTGACAGCTCTTGCTCCTGCTGTAATGAGATGAAGTAGGTTGAAGAGGTGATGCTTTCAAGAAGATGGAGATTATCTGATACAGCCTCAGGGAAATCATCAGACATCAGACTGGAAGGGACCTTCTGGGTCATTGAGTCCAGTCCCTGCTATCCAGGGCCGGCTTTAGGGAAAATGGCACCCTGGCCAAACTTCTATATAAACTCCCCCCCCCCCATCACCCCTAGCCTTCACGGGCTCTCCCCCACCCACCCCAATCACCTCCAGGCCCTGCTGCCTCCCCCAGTGCTTAATTTGTATTGAAAGGGGTGCCAGAGCTCAGCCCCGGCACAAATTAAGCCCTGGCAGATCCTTGTTGGGCGAATGTCCATTTTTTCAAACCCAAAATACAGACACGAACCCATGAGTGAAATTTCACTCCTGTAAATGTGGCACACAAACCCAGAGCAGTGGCTACCATCTTCATTCAGACCGGGCGGAGGTGAGTGGTGTGTGAAACTGTCCACCAGGCACCGATGCCGGGGGAAGGGAGGGCCCTGAGAGGTATCCCCATCAGGCACCAAGAAGCCTGCAAACACAGCCGAGTGGCTTTGAGAGAGCGTGAAAAATGAGGAGAGCAGCACAGCCGCACCCAGCAAAGAAAAACTCTGCAAGAGGGTCACAGAACTAATGAGATCTGTGCCCGGGGCAGCAGGTCAGGGAAGGCAGCAGGAAGGGTCTGGCAAGCAGATGGCAAAGGTCATTTATGTACTGCTGAAAATTAAACAACTCCTTTGCCTCCCTGTCAGTAAAGGAAGATGAGGGACATGTAGCAGGGGAAAGCAGAAATTCCCCAGAGAAGGAAAAAGTCGTAGCAAAGGAGGAAACCCTAATCGGCACCTTGCCTGCAAACTGGGGAGGAAGAGACCTGACAACTGTCCCAAGCCGGGGGCATCCCGCGCTGAATGCAAAAGACAACAAAAACTAGGCAACCCTAACCTACCAAATCAGACACCTGTGCAGAGGGGGGGTGGGCGGGGAATAGCCGAAGGACTTGCTGATAATAAAGCCAGGTCCTTGGTACAGGAAAGTACAGACCTGCACATTTGAATTCTGCAGGTAGGATGATAGTGGTAAAACTAATTATGGCTGTAATGGTGAAGCACCTAGACTGATGAGTTAATCGAGGACTGTCAACTCTGAATGCTGGAGGGAAATCGTAACTAATTGATGCAAAATTATTTTGGGGTGCTTTGATAGAGAGTGGAATGGAAGCTGGGGAAATCTACGGGGCAGGTGCAAGGTCAGGGCCCACCTGGGCCGCTGTGCAGCCTTCTGCTCACCTGGTTATTAAATGAAGAAGAGAGACAAGGCAGGGACAGAGCAGAGGCTAGGAGCAGCAGACAGAGGCTCAAAGAGGTTATTTAAGAGGGTGTGAGAGAAACTTGACAAGCTCCAGCCACTCTGCATATCATTCCCAATCCTTTGTGGAGGGGAGCAGCAGCCAGCTGGACTCAGGAATGGCCCCAGTCGAGGTGTGGTGTGCACGTTTGGTGTCTTGCTAGGGAGTGGCTTTGGGCAGCTGCCCGTCTCCAGGGAATCCGTCTCTCCAGACTGAAATACAGGACGCCTCTTGCTAGTGCACGGTTCTCTTGTTGTCCACGTCCCCGGGTGTGGTGCTGGCTGCTTGTTTTAAATGTCCCCCGGGATGATCCTTCATTACAGCACTTAGGAGACTGTTCACGGGATCCTACATCTCACTACTGGGAAACAGGACCTGCTCACACTTTCCCTTTCTTCCTCATATCCCACTATTCCCACTAATTCTTCCCCTCGTCCCACGCTGAGGAATTTCTCTCCATCCGTCACTCTTTCAGTCTCTCCTCATCAGCCAGTCCACCCAGTCTCATCCTCATTTTGCAGTGCTTATCTGGCCTCCCCCCGTTAGAAGTGCCAGGAGTCTTACATTGTTAGCTGGTTCTTGTTCATCCACCTCTTTACCTTTTGGTTTATCTTTCAGTGAAACAATCATGTTTTTGCACCAGATCTTTTATCAAGGCCTGAAAGCAAGAATCTCTAGCTGGCCGACGCTAGTGCTTGGTGAGTAGATGCTGTTTCTTTATTGCATGTTCTTCCTCACTCTCATTAGCTCTTGCCTGTCCTTTCTTCTAATAAACTTTACAGTGGTTCTCTCTGAGCTACGCCACTGCACTGAATTGTTGCTAATTGTTGTGGTAAGGCATACATTTTTTTCATTCGTGGGAAAAAAACCCAAACCCATTCTAGTCGACCATGCAGCTCAGGTCCTAGTTTTGTAATCCAGTGACCTGACTGGCTGACTTCATGGGACTTTTCTTTATTCACAGAAGAGTTTATTGTGGTGCTGAAGGTTCTTGACATGTGCCCAGGCATGTTACCCACACAGCCCTGATGGATCCCACAGTTACATCACGGAGATTTGCCAATCCAGCCGCTCCTCGCTGACTGTTCCACCCCAGCTCCTCGTTCAGGAGCTGCTCCAGTGCTCTGCGCAGTAGTTCTCAGACGGGGGGCACAGTCTTGAGTCCCCCATTGTAAAGCTCTCTTCCTGTGGTTTTTGTGGGCGCTCAGAGGGTGCAGGGTGACATGCCTCACCCCTCCATGCCATAGGAAACATGCAGCAGGCAGGGCTTCTCCACCTGGCACGATGCAAGTCCCAGCACCCCCACCTACTGCCTGACACACCTTGGAAGGTGCATGTCCCTAAAGCGGTGAGCTCCAGGGAGGCCAGCCAAACTGGGCTTGGATTTCCTCGCTGTGCAAATGCCCATTTCTTCAAACCCAAAATCCAGGCACAGAGCCAGCGCGTGACGTGTCACTCCCGTAAATGTCAGACACACCCACAAATCAGTGGCTCCCGTCCTCATTCGGGCCAGGCACGGGTGAGTGAGCCTGTCCGCCCGGCACCGATGCTGCCGCGGCTGGAGCCCGGTGGGAGTGCGAGGCTCTCATGCGGTGCTGTAACCAGCTCGTTGCCTGCTTGCTTGCAGCTGATTTGTTTGACATCTTGCTGCCCATGCTGAACATCTACCAGGAGTTCGTGAGAAACCATCAGTACAGCCTGCAGATCCTGGCCCACTGCAAGCAGAACCGCGACTTCGACAAGCTGCTGAAGCACTACGAGGCCAAGCCGGACTGCGAGGAGAGGACGCTGGAGACCTTCCTGACGTACCCCATGTTCCAGGTGACACGTGGCTCTTGTGGCAGGCGCTAGCGGGCCATAAAATTCAGCGAGGAAGCCTCTTGCTCCCCAGATCTGTTGAGTCTCCTGCGCGCTGCGTATAAATAGTCTCCCAGGGCAATGGAGAAGGAGGGGGCCTGGCTGGCTGTTTAGAAGAGGAGTTCCTTTGGAGTATTCCAGGCCACGAAGTGACCAGCCAAACGTAGGCTCAGCCTCTCTGAGCCCGGTCACAGCCCAGCGGGCTCCCTCCCTGCAGACGGTCATTCGCACCCTGCGTGGGGGCAGGGATGGCCCCTAGGTTGGCTTCCTAGCCTTCCAATCCCACCTCCCACCCCCTCCACCCCAGCACCATAGACCATTCTGGAGTCGCTCTAGACTGAGCTCAGGGGGGTGCCTCAGCCTCAGCCCCTCCTTACAAGGGCACTGGAGACCTGGCAGTGTGAGAGCCCGACTCCCTCAGCCGGGAAAGCCACACCCAGCTTGAAACACTCACCCACCAGGTAACAAGCCTGTTGGACTCTGAGTTACTCCCATCGCCGGGTCCCTCTCCATTCACCCACGGCCTCCGGCTGATCCCCCAGAGACCCCAGGGGGCAGAGTCAACAAAGCCAGCCAGCACTCCCCGGGGCAAGCCTGGGGCTCCTCACTTTGCTGCCATGCTCAGTGATGGGAAACGAAGCCCCTGTAAGTCTCAGCGTCCCTAAGCATGAGCATTGGGCGGGGCCCGCCACCCTCTGCCTGTCCGAGACCGTGGCAAGCAGAGTACACGTGAGCGCGAGAGCCGTTCTCGCTTTCCCAGACACAGGGAATAACTCCGCTTTAGAACTACCATCCTGCGAGCCCCCCGCCCGCCATGGCTGGGTGGGACACAAGGGTTATTTTTGAAACGAAGCCTCCAGCTGAAACTTGTGAGTTCCGGAAAGACCAAAGTGAGGCCCAGTTAACCATTAAATGCTGGTACCTGAATTACAGGATATGAACCAGGGCTTGGTGGAGGACCCCAGAAGTGGTGCTGGGGCAGGACCTGGGCCTGTGCATGGGGAAGGGGTCGCTTTCCGGAGTGGGGCTCGGTGCAGGGCTGGATAGGTGGGCGCTCGTGGCTTTATGGAGCAGCACAAAGAAGTTTGTGGAGGCTGGGGGCCCAGCCTTCCCTAATTGCCCAGTTCACTTTGTACAAACCAGTCGTCCTTATGTGAGAGTTAATGCTAATTCGCTGCCGTGATTGTTCCTTCTGCTGACCCCTGATTTCCGGTTCCGACTCAGATTCCCAGATACATTCTGACGTTACATGAGCTGCTGGCGCACACGCCCCATGAGCACGTGGAGAGGAACAGCTTGGACTACGCCAAGTCCAAGCTAGAAGAGCTTTCCAGGTCAGAACCATCACGGGTTGATTCCTTCTCCTTCCAAGGAAGGCTTCAAAGGCTCTGCCACGGCAGCGGTTCTTGTCTCCGTAGGGCAGGCGTGGTGGAGAGGCCGTGTGTATGCTGTGGGAGGGGAAGGGGTGTTCCTTTTGAGGTGAAATATAGGAGAAGCTAAGGGGAAGTTGAATCCTTTCTTAGCCATTTCCCTCCCAAATGCGTGAATATCATTCTGGTCTGCTGCTCCATGAGGCCATCCATGAACTTGCTGAGTGTGCCGAATCTGTCGGCACTGCTTTGTGGCTCTATGGTAGTGAGTCTGCCGGGGGGACCAAAGTGGCGTCCTGAGCAGAATCTGTGGTGCACAGGGTGCAGGGGAAAGGACGGGTCCAAGGTGGCCTGTATTATTTCAGGTTCGGACCTTCCCTTTGAACATCATGATGCTCGTTGTCCGAATGCTGAGAAGCATTGAACGCTCCTTCACCTGCGGGTGCCAAGGGCATGAAACCACAAACCTCCCAAATAGAACCGAGCACTTGTGTCATATCCTGTCGTTCTGAGCTCTGTGATTTACAAATCAATGAATTAGATTTGTCAATGAATCAATGAATTAGTCCCATTTGCCTCCCCTCCCAGAAAAGGACAGAGTCCTCCTAAAACACAGTAGCTCTGTCCAGACCAGGACAAGAAGCTGCTGCTGAAGCTGGTTGTCTGTGTCGATTTCCCCTGAATCAGTACTGAGAACAGAGCAAGGGTGAGTAAATCAGTTCCAGCAGCACTTCAGAAAGTGTCTCGAGACACTGCTAGCATTCACAGCCTCTTTAGCACTGATCTGGGGGAACCGGTGCTGAAATCCATTTTCAAACCCTGTCCTCCAGACAAGACTGAGGAGTTCGAGCTCGCGGAATCGCTGCTGCACGGAAGGGGTAAGAACCGGAGCCATTAAATGCATCCGATGCATCCGATGAAGTGAGCTGTAGCTCATGAAAGCTTATGCTCACATAAATTGGTTAGTCTCTGAGGTGCCACACGTCCTCCTTTTCTTTTTATTAAATCCTCTGGAACCCAGAATTTGTCATGCGAATCACAGGGCTCTGTGCTGGCTGCTCCCGGAGCCAGTCACGTGGGTGCCAGCCTGGCAGCACCTGTACTGGCTCGAAATGAGTCTGCTTTCAGGTGCATGCCTGCACAGAGGGGCTTTTCCTCTCCTTTCCAAGTGCGGCGTGGAAACACTCACATTTCAAGTGGTTTCGGTTTCCTTCTGAAAAATGCAAACGCTGTTGGCCATGTCCTCGCGACAGTGCACCGAGCTGATCTGAGTGGCGTCACTTGTTGCTGGCACAGTTCAGCCTGCACCATTTCTTCCTCCTCGAGCTGTAGAATCAGCTGATGCAGGCCATGCTGTGGGCAGAGCCCGGAACTGCAGCACTCGCATACAAAATGCAGAAAGCCTGTCTCCGGCCCTGACCCTGCAGCTGGGCCCACGAGTGCAGACCAACAAGCCTGTGTGGAACCTAGTGGGCTCTGGGGTCCAGGCTAGGACCCAGAGCCAATTGCAGGATTAGGGCCTATATTTTTATCTGCAGTCTGTGCTCTGTCACTGGCTCTTGCAGTTAGGTATCACAGATTGAGTATGTTGAGGTATTTTAGGCCCTGATCCAGCTAATCACTTGAGCACATACTTACTTGTAAGGGTGTGCTTCTCCCCACTCACTTCAGCGGGGCTGCTTGTATGCTTAAAGTTAAGCACACACATAATTGCTTTGCCGGGTCAGGACCTTGACGCTGACTCAGGTGGGTGAGGAGCTCGCTAGCATGGCACGCCCGGTAGCCCTGAGACCAGTGCCACAGGCTTCCTCTTGTATGTTGTCTGGCTGTTGGAAGAGTTTGTACAACGCACTGCGCTTTCCTATCTGCAGAGCATATCTGGAATAGGCCAGCTCCAGCCAAGAAGGGCTGCCCAAACCGGCGTGCTTTAGCATTTGTAATCCGTAACGAGTCGGCCGGTGACGGGGTGGTGGGGTGGGATTTGCTGCTGTGGATTCAGGGGTATGCTGTGTAGTAGCAGATGTTGGAGAACGTCCCAGTATTCCCAGAAGTGCCATCCTGGGGTCAGAGGTCTGAAAAAGGCTTGACAGACGCATGGGCCTGTGAACACCCTACCCAGGGCCAGCTTTCGGATTGTGGGGGAACCCCAAGAAGCGCTCTTGGGGCTGGGGGGTTTCTAGCCTCGTCCTGTTCATGGCGTGATGATGTCAGTGCTTGCCCTTCCCTCCTTTGTGACGTCTGACGACACCGCCGTGCTACGGGCCCAGATAACGAGGTGCAGATCGGAGCTGGGCTACATTTTTCAAAACGTTCAATTTCAATGAAATTCAAATTATGGGGGGAAAATCAGGAAGAAACATTCCCCCAAACTATATGAATTTCTCCCCTTTTTTCCAGCTGGGTCTAGGGGAGACGCAGTGTGGCACTGTTCATGGACAAGCCGAGGGAAATCCAGCTGTGAGTGCCTGGGGCAGCGAAAGGGACCTTGCTCCCACCGTTGTCCCAGCAGCCTCTGGACTGACTTCTTTGACAATAGGGACCCCTGGATTCCCAGTGTCTGATACTTTCCTTCCGGAGGCTGAGAAGTGACGCATTCTGCTCTAGTCTCTCCGTTAGTCACATCGCGGCATACCACAGACGGGGAGATGAATCCCTCACCCCGACCCTGAGTTTACCCACACAAAGAATCGCCACCCCTCCATTCAGCTGCTCCACGAGCAGGAGCGTGAGACGTGGTTTGTCAGAGGGTGCAACGGGGTGGCCGCTGCCGCATTCCCAGAGCACCGGCGGTTCCGGTGCTTCCCGGAGGGGCCTGGGCCCGCCCCTGCCAGCGTGACCCCATCCCGCCAGGATGACCTCACGCATGGGGCATGTGAGCTCATGCCACACAGGACACCATTTTGAAAAGCGCCTGCCACCCTGTGCCCGCATGATCTCGCGCAGGAACAGCGTGTGGGGTCACGCTGGCGGGGGCGGAGCTGCGCGCTCTTCAGAAGGACGTCATCTGTCTGTGATACTGGGCAAAACCACGTCCAGTTTTGTCTGTGCTGGACGGGGATAAACCACAGGGAAAAAAGGACCCTCTGGCTTAAAACCAGACAAATGGCCTGCCTAGGGAGAGGTCATCCAGCCAGACGGGGCAGTTCCCAGCAAGAATGGAAATTCAAAAATCCGCCAACATTTTTATATTTAGAAACGTAGCAACTCCAGATGGACGTGTGTTGTCTCCTAGCCTCCAGGGTATAGGGCTGTATGTAGAGGGCAGTGCTGGGCTCCTTTTGCCGTCCTTTATCTCAGCTATGCTTAATGCAGCTACTGTTGAGTGTAAAAGCCACATTGCCATCTTCACCAACAGTTCTCTGGCAGATTTCACTGTCTCCAGTTGTCTCTTCTCCTCTTTAGGATAATGCATGACGAAGTGAGTGAGACAGAAAATATTCGAAAAAATCTGGCAATAGAAAGGATGATTATTGAAGGGTGTGAAATTCTCCTGGACACCAGCCAGACTTTTGTCAGACAAGGTATAACGTTTACACCTGTATAACTCCCCCCTCCTCTGTCCGTGCGATGCATTGCACTGGTGAGCTGCCTGGCTGCCTGTTTCCAGTACAGTGACACCGCGTCGGGCACAGTGCCATGACGTTGCGTGGAGAGCTGTAACATTAGAAATAGGGACCATTCATTCCTGCTGTAAACCTACTGGAGTGCGGACGGTCTCTGTTCCTGGATTGCCCTGCTCCACAGAGCTGGCATGTGTGTTATAGCACGAAATAGTTTTCTAGTGCCAAGTATTGGGCGGGATCCTGACCTTCTGGTAACCGGCACCCAGGGGAATGCCCGGGGTGGCGAGTCAGTTTAGCCTCCAGCCCTGTGGAGTGGGCATGGCCTGGAGAAAGGGGCATGGCCGGGGTGCTGCTGCTCTCTGGCAGCCCCCCACAGTCAGACCAGCCATTTGGTAGCTTGTGTGCCACCACAACTTACAAACGCTGCCCTGCAGGGCTGGGCCAAGCAGGGAGGGCTGGCCCTGGGGCTCCAGCTCGCTGGCCCTGGCCTCCTAGTAAGCGTTGCATCCCGTGAAGGACGTGGCTTTGTACCAGGGCCATTCCCCAGAGAGCTCGTGGTGGATGGATCCCTTTCTTTGTGCCTTTTCCCCGAGGTCTAATTGCAGCCCAGGTTTGGGTCAGCCATGGTGAGGTGCAGCTGTTCTCCACGGGGCTCCCACAGAGACTTCCCCTTAGTGGGGGACACGCCAGTGTATTGGATCCCTGCCCTTACTGCCCTTAGATGTGGAGAAGAGTCAAGGGCCTTGTCATGAGGAGCTCCAGCAAGCCTCCAAGGGCCCCCTTCTCACCACGTCATGGCTCGGAGGTCCAGTGGCAGGAGGCGGTCGAGCACGCTTGGCTGGAGGGGCTCGGGGCCTGCCATGGAGTGAGAGTGGCACACAGACCCCCCTGCAGCACAGCGGGTGTGCAAAGGCCCCCCTACATGGCTACTCCGCCAGTAGTGCTCCCCCGGCAGCCCCACCATGGGACCTTGGGGGTGGGAAAGTCGGTGTGGGGGCCCCTGGGATGTCTCACCCCGGAGCACTCTTTGTGTGCCAGGGCTGCTAACGGAAGCCTTCATTTGATCCGCTTCCCTGGTTCACAGCCGTGACAGCTGGGTCTTCCTGCCCTTTGCAGCACATGGCTTCCTGCCTGAGGCATCCGGCTACTTTCTTCACCAGCTGCCTTGCCAGTCTGACTCTGTCATCGTGTGTCTGAAACAGAACTAACTACACCCCCTGCAGGCGAGAAGAGACACAAAGGGCCAATAATGGGATTTTGTCCTCTCAACAGGTTCCCTCATCCAAGTGCCGATGTCCGAGAAAGGGAAGATCACCAGAGGGAGGCTGGGCTCCCTGTCCTTGAAGAAGGAGGGCGAGAGACAATGCTTCCTCTTCTCCAAGCACTTAATTATCTGTACAAGAGGCTCAGGTGGCAAATTACACTTAACCAAGGTGCGAATTGCAGAAAGGGCCAATTCTCTCACACTCGTGCAGATAACGAGCCCAGTAAGCGGGGGGGGGGGGGGGGGGGAGGGGGGAGTCACCTCGCCCAGCAATCCCCTTTGAAGTGTCATTTCACTGTGGGAGCTCAGGGTGACCCATCCGCCCCCGCTGCTGGGCAGGGTCAGTACAGCAATGCCGGCATTCAGATGAAGATCAGGGGTGGAATTTCCAACTGGCCTCCAGCCAGACCCTATTTCCCTGCCCCTCCGTTTGAATGAGTAACTGACTGTGTGCACAAAATCCACCTCTAAGTGAGCAACTGTGACTGCAGAAGCAGGCAGTGGGAAATGGAGGGTGCAGCTGATACTTTGTCCTAGAAAGCTTTAACCCCACCAGGCCCTGAAATGCAGCAGGAGCAGTTCCATGGCTTCTCTACTGTGGGACTTCAAAGTCAGCCATGCTCCAGAGCGACAGCTTTCCAGGCGGTGTTGTAAGAGAGAGATCTGCCATGAGCAGCCTTCCAGTCCCCTAGAGCCTTATTCTCCGAGTGCTGCGTTCTGCAGCTGTGTGGGACATGGATAGTCCATGGAACACCACTGGAGAACTGCAGCACTCTAGATTCCCAATGGGAATTAGGCACCTGAATACCTTTGAGGAGCTGAATTTCTGTCTCCGTTAAAAGTAAAATGGATGGGGGGACTCCAGGAAGCCAGGCCTGCCAGACTAAGCCTTTCCAATGTCCTATCAAACTCAGTAGGTCTGGAATGTGGGTTATAGTCTGTCTTATTACCGTCACCTTTGCAGCTCCTAAAACAGGTTTCTTAAGGTGCCAATTTCCCTCACATAATTGTAGCTTTGCAGATGTCTAAATGCAATCAAACAGGGCAGTTCAGCGTATTGCATGTGATTAGGACATCCTGTCACTTACGGAATGAGCTCTGTGTCATGTGCTAAGATAAAAATTACAAGTTCTCAGCAAGAGAAGTTATTTGTGATTTGCTGCGAGAATACTGACAATCTATGCAGTGGGAATCTTTAATTAGGCCTAAATTTGTACATAACACTTACAGGCTTCTCCAAACCATTCCCAAGACACTCACATTTGTCTATGGATGTTTTGCAGTTAATTTAGTGAGAATCTTAGAAAAATGGTTCTTTACTGACATTAAATTACCAGTTTGAAAGATTACAGTCCATGGCAAAGAGTTGCTGATTATCACAACAGACTTTGGGGAAACTTAATTTACTGTTCTTATTAAATAATTTATAAACAAATTCATTTGATCAGCAGTACAGGGAAAATTGCAATTTCCAAGCATTTAATAACTTATTTTCTACTAGTTAAAACACTGAATTCATTGGCAATAGGATCTGCTTTCAAATTGTAATAAATAAGGCCCCGATCCTGCAAACACTTGAGCACGTACTTAACTTTATGCCCAGGAGTCACCCTGGTGGGTTCCTGTTTGCAGGAACTGGGCTCAAAAAGCAAAGAAGATGGACACGTCTCCCCCTGGCCGCCCCTCCGAGGGGTTTCTGCAGAGATTGATTGATGTGTGCCTGTGCGAGTGTCACATTTCTTCCCTCTGTGGCTGTTCCTCTCTTTCAGAATGGTGTGATCTCTCTCATCGACTGCACCTTGATGGAGGAGCAGGAGAGCACTGATGAAGAAAGTAGGTATCAGCTGGAGCTGGGCAAACCCAACCCCCGAAATCCCTGTCCATTATTATTGGTGCGAATTTAAAAAAGAATTCCCTTCGGGCGCGTGCAAGCCCCGGGTGCGTTCCTTGGAGCTCTCCTCACGCACCTGCTAATGGAAGGAGACATGTTGGAAACGAGTACTGGCCCCGTGTTTGGTGTGGGCTTAGACGCTGCCTGACCCAACAAGGGGGCAAAGTCTGCGAAACCCTCCTCAGAGCCAGGACCCAGAAGCGTTAGAAAAGACCCATAAGGACTGACCATCCGCTTGCGATGAGGATTAAGGGCATGTGCAGTTAGGTTATGTGTATGTGATGCAAGAAAATGAAATATAAATTCGGGGTCCAGCCAGTAACTCAATCAACTCATTTTGCTCCCAAGGCAAAACCTACGCCTCCCAGACAGAGAAAAGATTTCAATGGCCCAACCCTGCTTAGCAGCTGCTTCTCCCTAACCTGCCACCTGCGTCTGGGAGATTCCAAGCCCAGGCGGCTTCTAAGGCCACAGTCTTGAATACAAGAGTAATTCTCATCAGACCAGGACACGGACGTCGTACTCTGTGACCCACAGGCCATTTGCAATCATCCAGCATGGCTGGAGTTTTCATGGCAGTTGACAGCGACTTGCAGGGAGATGTTTGCAATCAGTCCATAGAGGGTAAAACCAAAAGTGCAAACAAGTTGGTTGAGCAAATTCAAATAACGAATAATTCAAGGACATTGTGATCCACTGGCAGCCATTCCATAAGCGGAAAACAAGCTGTCATGAATCAAATACATTATCTGCCGTGAACAAAACAGAGGCACGTCTATGCAAATATAACTAGGGTGACCGGATAGCAACTGTGAAAAAACGGGACGGGGGTGGGGGGTAATAGGCACTGTGACAAAGTTCCTCCTCTACTTTGGTGGGTCTTGCGCTTATTGGTGGATTTGCTCACCTTGGAGCTTCACGGCAGCCCTCAGTTTGGCCGTTTTCATGAACCCCTCAGTCCAGGTCAATTCCTCCTGTGTCTGACCAGGAGCTGGGAGGTTTGGGGGGAAACCGGGCCCACCCTCTACTTCGGGTTCCAGCCCAGGGCCCTGTGGAATGCAGCTGTCTAGACTGCCTCCTGGAACAGCTGTGCGACAGCTACAATCCCTCGGCTACTTCCCCATGGCCTCCTCCCAACACCTTCTTTATCCTCACCATAGGACCTTCCTCCTGGTGTCTGATAATGCTTGTATACCTCAGTCCTCCAACAGTCCACGTTCTCACTCTCAGCTCCTAGCGCCTCTTGCTCCCAGTTCCTCACACGCACACCACAAACTGAAGTGAGCTCCTTTTTAAAACCCAGGTGCCCTGATTAGCCTGCCTTAATTGATTCTAACAGCTTCTTGATTGGCTGCAGGTGTTCTAATCAGCCTGTCTGCCTTAATTGTTTCCAGAAAGTTTGTGATTGTTCTGGAACCTTCCCTGTTACCTTACCCAGGGAAAAGGGACCTATTTAACCTGGGGCTAATATATCTGCCTTCTGTCACTCTCCTGTAGCTATCTGGCCCGACCCTGTCACAGAGCCTATATGAGAAAAAGTCCCAAAAAATGGGACTGTCCCTTTAAAAACGGGGTGGATGGTCACCCTAAATATAACCTTCCGAAGGTGGCCAATCTCGTCACGCACTGCAGTGTTAATGGCCTAATAAAACCAGGCTGCTGTAGGAGTGCAGCAAGCCCTGTCTAATTACAGTCTTTGTCATGGAAAACTCAGCTTGCTATTTTCTGTCCTCTTCAAAATCTTCCTCATAAAACTAAGAGCAGTGTGGCGAAACTCCGCCCACCTGTGACAGCCGCACACCTGGCTGTCGGGTTGGAGGAGTGACCCAGGGAGCCAAACGTTTGCAGCCAAGTTCTCAAAACTAGCCTCTTGGCTTTTCCTTAATCTAAAACTGGGGAGTCCCCCACTTTATTGCCTCTGTAGGTCACACTCCTTGCTTACCTCAGGGGCTCTTTCCATCCCTCCATTCCCCCCACAAGATCCCTGTGGGTCATGCTCCCACCCACCCCCCTCTCAGCCCACTCCCCTTGCTCATGCTAGGGGTTCTGCATGGCCCCCCTTCCACCCACTGTTATTTCGCAAAGTCACTCAGGGTGTTAAACTCTATTGGGAGGATAAACAGAGTGTAACCCAGTTCTGTGGTCTATGGATAATTACAGACCTGGCTGAGGATGATGGCTCTGCTAACCGGACGCATGGGGCTGTATGTGTTCCCCATTTCTCCTTTCTGGCTTTCTCATTTTGACCAAAATCAATAGGATTTGGGCCACTGATGCCTAAAACATTCCCAGAAGTTTTGGAATTGATCGGATGCAGCATTCAAAAGGTATTGCATTGAAAGAGCCAGATACCATCAAGTTGAGAACAGGGCCTCACTTTGGTCAGCCAAAAAAAGCTATTCAGAATGAAAGTATGGGTTTGCTCTCTCTGCATGAAAGCACAAATCCACAGGCTCCCCCCAGTAATGATGCTCCTTGCATCTGCGAGAAGGAGAAGAGGAAAGCAGTATGAGTTGGTGATTCATGGCCAACATGGAAGCTTAGGCTCTGAATTTGTATCCTCTGCACGGTTAACTCTGCATGCCATGGCCGAACAAAACCACAAAGTGCAAATGTTGTTTACAAGCCTATTGGAAAATGTCCTAGAAAAAAACCCTCAAACCTTACTCTGCTTGTTTATCTTGTCTATTACAAAGCAAAAGCATCAGGGCAAGACATAGACCATCTTGATTTCAAAATTGTAGTGGAACCAAAGGATTCTCCATCCTTTACTGTTATCTTGGTGGCATCGTCCAGGCAAGAAAAGGCTGCATGGACCAGTGATATCAGTCAGGTAAGAAGAAATCGAGCAAAAAACCAATCCATTTTTGGACACCTAACGAGGTGGGCTGATTTCAGAGTCCCGCTGGGTTTCCATGGCTGTTGCAGATTGCTTACTGCCTCTGAAATCAGGCCATTTATTTGGAAGCTCACATATGGGTATCATGCCTGACTTTAGGCACCTGAGTTGGAGAACATCTGCATTAATCTTTCTATGCATCACTTTTCTTATCTAGAAAAATAGAGACAGTGCTTAACTCATGAGGGTATTGTGAGGTTGAAGTCATTAAAATAACTAGAGCATCAGGAGAAAGTGCCATGTGAAGTATTAATAATTCTTATTTCTTATTTTATTTTGTTGAATTCAGGCCTTTCTGGCCACTTGGCAGTTCACACGCACACATCAAAGGTGGGAGTAAATCTATGTTAAAATTGGGGTCCATTCCATTTGGAAAAATACTATTGGCCCAACCCCCCCTTCCCGTGCAGCCAGCGGGTCATTTACATTTGTGCAAAAAGAGCATAAAAGGCTTCCAGCTCTGACTTTCCCACTCACTCCCACCAGTGGCAGCAATTTACACCGACTTTGCACTCACTTTGCAGACCATACATGATGCCACAAGGTGCAAAGAAGTGAAGAGTTGGGCCCATATGGTTACGTGAAATGTATGGTCTGCTCTTCCAGCTGGGAGGAAGAGAAAAATGAATGATTTCAATGGCAGATTTTTATAACATCTCGTTCTTAGCCACCTTTTTGCTGTGCAATGTCCTGTATTTTTCAGCGAGGAAGCAGTGTAGTATGTTTAACTCTTATCATAGCTTCCCAGGATAGATATAGGCAGGAACCTTAGATACGCAGGTGTAGGCCACATGCTGAGAGAGGCTGCCATAGAGTATATAACTGAAACTAGGTGGGCCAGGTAATATCTTTTATTGGGCCAACTTCTGCTGGTGAGAGAGACAAGTAGGGCAGCTTGAAAGCTGGTTTCTCTCACCAACAGAAGTTGGTTCAATAAGAGATTATCTCACCCACCTTCTGCACTAGTATCCCGGGACCCACACAGCTACAGCAACATGGCATATAGTGTGTAACCGGCAGAGGAGGAGGGGTCAGGGCACTCAGACTAAGGTGTGAGAGAGTATTTCTACCAGGACTATCAGGCAGAGTCCTCTGGGAGGAGACTTGGGCTGGAAGAGTCTAACTGGGAGAACAGAGGTGGAGAGAGCATTTCTGGAGATCCCTGTCTGTGGTTTTGCCCAGTCCACCTCTGATAGTTTCAGTCTAAATATGCCAAATCCTGCATTAGAAGAAAAGCTAATTTGTGTAGCTCTCTGTAACTTCTCCACTAGCAACTGGAATAAAGACTGACCGCCATGAACTCTTCTCCCTCTGGTCACCCAGTATTTATTGCCATTCGTATCTGAGGAAAGCAGCATTTTGAGCATCAATTTCATATCAAATGGCCCTTGGCAGATAAAATGAGTGAGGATGTATCCAGTTTGGATTAGTTCAACATCACCGTCCGCTTATGCTGTGATCTCAGCAACTGATCAAATCCTATATCGAGCCTCGAAACAAATTCTCTTTCCAGTGTAACTTGCGTTCTCCATTCCCCTGACCCTTCTGTGTTTCAGTGTGTAGACAACATTCGATGCAATGGCCTCATGATGAATGCATTTGAGGAGAACTCAAAAGTCACCGTTCCCCAGATGATCAAGTAAGTGCTTTGTGCGTTGGGAGACGTGTAACGTTGAGTGCCTGTGCAAATGTAGCTTGGCTACAGAGGCACCTGGGTTTAACTCTGCCCCTGAACCTGCAGAACTCGCTTTGGACCCCATAGCGTTCAACTCACTGAGCTGGCTCCATTTGGAAGCCGGTGGGAGCTTTGCCTGCTTAATCAGTGCAAGACTAAACCCTTTGTATGTAATCCTACTTGTCACACACCAGTAATCGATGACCACCATAGAAATATTGTAACAGTTAGTGATGAGCAAGGCTGAGGAGACATTCTACAACAAAGGCCTGTGATGTTTGTTTGGGGCCCTGGAGATTTTTCTTTGTGTCTAGGAGCTGTTGTGTGCTCTGTTGAGGTAACGAAGCACATTAGCAGGGTTTTGTCGGTGGTGTTTGGGGAGAGGACATTTGCTCAGGGCTGTGTGAAGGGAGGTGGGAGGAGCTGTGTGGGAAGGGGGGAGCTTCAAGAGGACACATGCGGAGGAATAAAGAAAGGGAAAAACAAAAGATTAAAAAGAAAGGGCTCAAGGAAATAGAAAGGCAGCTACCTCTGTGGATGCCGTATATACTGGTGCAGTGTGTATTTCTCCTGGTCTCCTCCCATGCTGCTCACAGGCCTTTACATTGGCGTAATTCCATTCTGGGCATTAGGATTCTATGGTTTCTTTGTCAGTGATCTGGCAATAATTATTACTGATGTAATGTTTTCTAAAATACAGATGAAATGGGTATGGGGGCGATGAAGGTGGGGAAGGAACCAGAGTCCCCTACCTCGCAGTACACTAGCAACCAGGCCAAGCGGATATGGTTCTATGACAGGACATCTTCCAGTAGACACCCATCATGTTCCTCCTGGTCCACAGTCCAGCGAGTCAGTCCTAGCTCTTATCAATGCCAGGTGTAGGTGCTGGAACTGGAGGTGCTGGGGGTGCTGCTCCCGCACCCCCTGGCTTGAAGTGGTTTCCACTTTGGGTCGTTGGCTCTCAGCCCCCCCATGTACACATTGTTCCAATAGCCCTGATGCCAGGAAGTTTCCACCCTCGACCCCATTTCATTCTAGTCTCCCCTGACCACAAAGCAGCGTTGAGCCTCGCTCTTGGCTGACCCTTTGCTCCCTGTGACAGATGGGGATAAGCCCAGTTCATCCCTGCGGTAACCCCACAGATCTTAGTGCATCTCGGGGAGGGCGGGGCTATGGCTCTGCCCTCTTCCCCGTACCCAGCCAGCCTGGCATGGCCTGGGGAGTCCTCTGTGCCTTTTCCAGGGCGGTGCAGCCTGCACACCTGCGTCTGTTGCATGGGAAAATTCCTGCTGATTCAGGCTCCAGCCGATGCGTGGCCGTCCTGCACCCTCTCTGAGGCGCCTGGTTGTGTGGAAGCCACAGTAAGAGTGTGCGCATCCCTAAATTCTGACAAACCCCTCCCGGGGGCAGGGGCTCTGGGCCGCTCTGCTCAGCTGCTTTCTCACACCGCAGACACTGCAGAACTTCAAAGTTTAACTCGTTTACAGCAAATCTGCTGCTTTTGCATATCCCAGAGTGTTTCCATGCACACTGGGATGGCGATTGTCACGTTCCCCTTGGGAGGCTCACAAATCAGAACGTTAATTAAGAGGCTCTCCAAGAGAACACCAGTGTTCAGTTAACCGTGGGGAGTCAGTACTGTCTCACTCTGCACCCCACGTAGGTATATCCAGGTGAAGTGTATCTGCCTACACAGCGCAGTGGTGTCACTCCAGGCTGGATCAGAGAGTTTCTGTATCCCCCGCAGGTCTGATGCCAGCTTGTATTGTGACGATGTCGACATTAGGTTCAGTAAAACGATGAATTCCTGCAAGGTCCTTCAGATCCGCTATGCAAGCGTGGAGCGGCTCTTAGAGAGGCTGACGGACCTGCGGTTCCTCAGCATCGACTTTCTCAACACGTTTCTGCATTCGTACCGGGTGTTCACCACGGCGGTGGTCGTTCTGGACAAACTCATCACTATCTACAAGAAACCCATCAGTGCAATTCCTGCCAGGTGAGGCTGCTCAGCCTCCTCTGTGCGTGAACCGGAGCCCTGACACCCAGGGGAAGTGGCCTGTGATCTGGGGGCTAGAGAAGGGGCTCTGAGGTTAGGACTCCTGGGTTTTATCCCTGGCTCCCTCAGTCCCTTGCTGGGTTATGCTGGGCAAGACATACATTCACTTGTGTCTCAGTTCCCTGTCTGTAAAATGCTCAGATGTCACCCGCCCGCCCACCCCATTATGAATTTCATTTGGCTGGAGTGTTGTTCTTTAAAGTTCCTTGATAATTTGAACACTACTGTTACTACTGCTCATATTGTAATGACACAGCTTCCCCCATTTATCCACCGTGTTGCAAGAGTTAGCTACTTTTAGCTTTGGCTAAGCAATGACTTGGGAAAATAAGTCTACAGAAATCAAGGAGAAAGCAGAGTCTTTCAGAACAGTGAAAAGGGCTGGAACGAGGAATAAGAGGCAGAATTAGGAAGGGGAAGATTTGGGCTGAATAGTGGGTCATGCGAGCCCCTCCTGCTGCCTGCCTTCTTGGGGATGGCCCAAGGTCCCCCCCACCTCCAGCCCGCTTGAGACCAGCCCGAGGCCCCCTTACCTCCTGCATGCAGGGCTGGCCCAAGATCCCCTGCCACCAGCCCCAGACGCTCTCCCAAGCCCTCCCTCCCACTCAGGGCTGGCGTTGCTGCTTGCCCCCTCCCCCTCACATGTTCCTCTGCACTCCACTAGGGGTCGCACCCCACTAAGGGTTGCACCTCGCTTTTTTGGCTGATCATCAGTTGGCAAGAGCAAAAGGGACAAATGCCCAGTTTTGCCAAAAAAAGTCAGGACAGCCAGGACAGGGCTTAAAAAAGGGACTGTCCCAGCCAAAACAGGACCTACGGTCACCCTACCTTTAAAGCGGGATGAATGGGAATCCGCTTTTGTTTCAATGCAGGTCACTGGAGCTCTTGTTTGCAAGCAGCCAGAACACCAAACTGCTTTACGGCGAGCCGCCCAAATCTCCAAGAGCAAATCGGAAATTCTCGTCCCCTCCCCCGCTGTCCATCACCAAGTCATCCTCTCCGAGCCGAAGGCGGAAGCTGTCCTTAAACATCCCCATCATCACGGGAGGGAAGGCTCTGGACCTGGCTGCACTGACTTGCTCCTCCAACGGCTATGCAAGCATGTCCTCTTCCATGTCGCCCTTCAGTAAGACCACTCTTGATATAAACAAACTTTACGTGTCCAGTAACTACCCCAATAAAATACCTGATGAAGGTGAAACTGCATCTGAAAAACAAGAGGAGACTCCTCCGAACAAGCCAGGTAAGTCACTGTTAGTTCACAGGCTGGTGAGAGGTTCTCAGGCAAACAGTGGGGATCTGAGCAGAGGGAGGCAGTAGCAACGGGCCCAGTTTTGTCTTGCAAGAGAAGAGTGTGTGGCATTTGTAGGCTTTAGGAGGAATGTATAATTCACATGCAAGAGGCCATGAAACTTACCCCAGCCTGCGGGGACCATGCGGCAATCCAACCAACCTAACGTGGGGAAGAAAATGTCTGTAGGTGGCTGAACACACACATTAGTGCCTGGTTGTGGAGAAGTGGGGTCAGGGCACCCAGAGCAACAGCTGAGGCGTGTGAGTCAGGCGACATGGAGAGGCCAGGACACATGGAGACCCCCATAAGGTGCTGAAGGAAGAGAGCCTGAGCCAGGTGGGAACACAGCTGTCTTACCACAAACGGAAGGTGAACTCTCCTGGCTGCCGGCAGCCCCAGCTGACATCAAAACACAGACCTATAAATGCCAGAAAGACAGAGCAGGAGAAAGGAAGGGGAGGCCAAACCTGGCCAAGTGTAACTGTAACCCTGGCTCACAGCACAATCCGTGGGGAGGGACACTCTGAGCCTGGCAAACTGACCAGCCCCTCAAACTGCTCAGTGCCAGGGATTTGGGATTAAACACCCACCCGACGTTAGCCAGGTCTCCTGCCAGGTACAGCTCTAAGGATCTGACCAGAGCCTGTCGGATCAAGGACCGGGAAGAGCATATTAACTTGGCAGGCCTGGCACCGTTTCTCTCCATCTGATTGACAAAGTCACAGTTATTTGCACCTGCAGTTTGTGGGGGAAAGAGCAAAGGGCAGCTTTAAAAAATCTCTCCCTTTGTGTCCAAGCGGCGCCAGTAGGGAGCCAATCCTGCAGATACCACTCAGAACTGGCCTGTCCTTCGCCAAATCCAGGCCCCCACCCCTTTGCGCCAGCCCAGTTGCATGGTGCAAGTGAGGGCAGAGATGGGAACTTGGCCTGGCTAAGGAGTGCAGGGTCAGCTACTACCAGTACGTTGAATTAAATGAGGCTCATGTCAGACTGCTGCTGGGAGAAGCATGTCACAAGCCACGATTCAAACATGTTCCCAAACCGTCCCAACTTGTCTTGTTGGGAACACAGTGTTACTGGTGTGTGCCGTGGTTTATCACAGGTCAGTGAAAATTCCTGGTTTGACGTTGCCAGCATCTCCCTGGAAGTTATCAAAGACAAAGAGCCTGATCCCCGGTTGGTGTAAATCAGCTTAACACCTTTGACTTCTGTGGAGCTACACCCATTGTAGGAACGATGGGGACAGATTGGAGAAAGTCCAGAGAAGAGCAACAAAAACAATGAAAAGTCTAGAAAACATGACATATGAGGGAAGATTGAAACAATGGGGTTTGTTCAGTCTGGAGAAGAGACGACTAAGAGGGGACATGAAAGTTTTCAAGTACATAAAAAGTTGCTGTAAGGAGAAGGGAGAGAAATTATTCCCCTTAACCTCCGAGGACAGGACAAGAAGCAATGGGCTTAAATTGCATCAAGGGAGGTTTAGGTTGGACATTAGGAAAAACTTCCTAACTATCAGGGTGGTTAAACACTGGAATAAATTGCCCAGGGAGGTTGTGGAATCTCCATCATTGGGGATTTTTAAGAGCAGGTTGGACAAACCCCTGTCAGGGATGGTCTAGACAATACCTAGTCCTGCCACAAGTGCTGGGGACTGGACTAGATGACCTCTCAAAGTCCCTTCCAGTCCTACGATTCTAGGATTTACACTAGCTAAGAATCTGGCCTCAAAAGTCTAGAAAACGTTGTTTGAAAGGGAAATGCTAAGAAAGAGATGGACAGATCTATAACTAGTTACTCCCAATTAACACATGCGCCTCCTAGAATCTGCCCCATTTTCACTTGGTATTCACTTGGGTTGTGAACACCACTAGGCCCCCTGCTGTCCTGAGGGCACTCTCATTTGTACGCACACACCTCATCTTGTGTGTGGAAATGTTATCATTTGAGTGTACAAAGTGCACTCTGACCTTGGTTCATGAACTGTACCCACTGGTGATTGGATACACACAGTTAGAGGCCCTGAGCCAGGCAGAAGACCAAAGGCCCATGTGGTGACATTCTGAGATGGCATGTGTCACGGAGTCCCTGGGCGATGCTCTGGAACTGCTCCCCATGAAGCCAGTCAGGACTCTGGGGCAGTCGCCTTTCTGTGAGCAGCCTGTCTTCAGGACACACAGCTCACACAGCTTCCACCTTCCTGGGTCTGACCTCGGAGCATTCAGCATCCTCTGCCCCTCCGTGCGCTTCCCACAGCGAGTCCGCTCAGGCGGGGCTCCTGGGGAAGCCAGAGGGTCCTGCACCCCAACTTCGCAGTCAGACGTGACTCTCAGCCAGCCAGTAAAACAGAAGGTTTATTAGACGACAGGAACATGGTCTAACACAGAGCTTGCAGGTGCAGAGAACGGGACCCCTCAGCTGGGTCCATTTTGGGGGGTAGTGAGCCAGACAACCACGTCTGCACTTCACTCCATGTCCCAGCCAGCCCCAAACTGAAACTCCCTCCAGCCCCTCCTCCTCTGGGCTTTGTTCCTTTCCCGGGCCAGGTGGTCACCTGATTCCTTTGTTCTCGGACCCTTCAGCTCTCACCTTGCAGGGGGGGAAGGGCTCAGGCCATCAGTTGCCAGGAAACAGGGTGTCGGCCATTCTCTGTGTCCAGACTCCTGCACACACCTGCCCTCTAGGGCTCTGCAATGATCATACACCCTTACTCCACCCCCTAGATACTTAAGAACTGCCTGGGGGAAACTGAGGCACCCCCACACTATTCAGAGGAAACATTAAGAACAGTCCCACTTCGTCACAGCATGGGATGTGCAAGTGGGGTAGGATAGGCATCATGGAACCCCACTTCCCATTATACGTAGTGATTTGGCCTGAAGCTTTCAGTGGATGACCAGTATAAATTCCCCGCGTTACACCATTAACCATCTATTCCATCCCAGTGACCTTACACCTACGTTTAATTTGCACTAGGCTGTTGTGTTGCTCAGCAGTTCTGTTACCATGTTCACCACCAATAAACAGAGCCTCCATCTTCTGAGCCCGACGCAGACATTTCAGCATAGAACTTCCAAACCCCAGGAACACCGTCAGCTGAAGTTATTTACATGCCGTGTGGCAACTAAAAGCTGAATAACTTTCTGTGCTGTGTAAAGGCTTGTGGGTTACCCAGGTCAGACAGTGACCAGTTTAATTGTGCAAAACATTTTAGAATTCAGGACCAAAGAAAAACCAAAAATAATTCTCAGGCAACAGAACTTTGGTGCTTTTGATTCTCGTGTGTCCAGTGCTGAATAAAGCAGGGTAACGAGTCCCTTTTGGACTGTAGAGAGATTTGAAGGCGCTAAACCGTGCCTGGTTCACACCGGCTTCCAAACCTTGTTTTGCTGCAGTATCAACAGTTACAAGTGGGGAGTCTGAACCAGCTCCTTGTTTCCTCCAGGTTCCGAGGTATCAGTTCGGGAGGAGTCAGACACTGATCCAAACCAGAGCGATGAAGCAGAAACGGAGACCTCGCCAACGAAATCTCCAACTACTCCTAAAGCCGTCAAATGCAAAAATTCATCAGGTAACGTGTGCAGAAAGTCATCTAGCACCTGGGATATTTGCACCACTACGTTTAGGATCTTTGGACCTGATTCTCCTCTCAGCTCTGCTGGAGTAAATCAGGAGAAGTTCCATTGAAGTCAGTGGAAATACACTGGTGTAAAACTGGTGTACATGGGAAGAGAAGCAGGACCTTTCTCTTGATTTTTTTTTTTCCTACAAGAATGGTGAAGGGCAGGGTTTTGTCTAGTTGCACCTGTGTCCTGCAGATGTTTCACTCTGGCCCAGTGGATGAGTACCTTCCTCCAGGGCTGCAATGCATTCTGCAGTGAATGTTCCTGTGATGATGTGAGCTCTGGGGTGACGCTAGGAGCCACGCTCTTTGAGTGTCTTGTCAGAAATAGTTCTCTTCTCCTTTCTGAGGGTGTTAGCAACCTGAGCAACAACTGGAGTGTGTTAGCCAGAGCCCCTTTGTGAAGCCATTCAGCCTGGGCTCTGAACTGCAAGGCCTAAGAATCAGTGCTGCATCATCGTTTAGGTCTGCCTCAAACTTCTATGCTGTGCTAGGTGTGCCAGGGAGGAAACTAGGCCTGCATCCCATAAAGGGGTCAGGGCGTGTGTAGAGATTTGTGAGATAATAGACTGTGCACACAAGAAATAAGTATTGCATAGCTTTGTGGGGCAATGCCTAGAGAACGTGAAAGCATTCTGTACGTTTTAACCCCCATTCTGTGGGATTGAACAGAGAACTCTGTCGTTCAGTGAGACATTTGATAAAGCCTAGGGGGAGGATAGACTCCTCTCGTAAACTCTCCCGTGGTAGATGTTTTGAATTTCTGTAGAACACTCTTGGTTTACGCCCTGCTAAAGCTGAGAAGGTGGCAGTTGGGCTACGAATTCTGGGGATGCTGCTCATGCGTTTCCAAGGGCAGCATTCTGTCCCATGGGGAAATGGGTAAACGAACGGGTAAAGCTGAGGAGACGACCTTTACCTTCTGTGCCTGACCTAGTTCTCCCGCTTCCTTTTATAGATTTCTCATTGTTTTCTTATAACAATGGAGTCGTTATGACGTCTTGCCGGGAGCTTGACAATAACCGCAGTGCCCTGTCAGCTGCTTCCGCTTTTGCGATTGCGACTGCTGGAGCCAACGAAGGCACCCCGACCAAGGAGAAATATAGAAGGATGTCGTTAGCAAGTGCAGGTGAGGATGCACTTGGGAGAACAATGCTCTGTAGCTTGGGGCAGGTTGCAGTTCTCCCACATGAAGAGAACCGTGAGCTACACAGCTATGGAGTATGGGACAAAGAGTTTATTTATAGGGCGACCATCACCGCTGTTTCTGGTTACTGTTCCCTCAAATAAATGCAGCATCATCCCATATTATTCAATAGGATGCTTCCCTTAAAAAAAATAGACTAAGGACAAAGGACAACCCACTGCATATTAGATCATGCTGCAGCAGAGAGCATGTGGCCAGGTGTAGTCGGCTGGCCCTCAGCTTGGGCTTAAGCCGTGGTAGCTTTGAGTCTCTTGCCCCTGGGTGCCCAACATGAGCCCCCACTTGTGGGCAATCTCATTGTTCTCGGCGGGAGTTCCCCTCACTCCTCGAGTCCTTTTCAGAGCTCGATTGACAGTCCCCTTCATTAGCCTCTAGGAGCGGTTCCCCGCCCCACCCCCGCAGCCCCCCAGGGCCTTCGCTTGTATGCATCTTGTCAAGTCCGACTGCCTCAAACAGGGGGCTGAAGGGAAAGGTTAGCAACTGCCTCAGGCTGAGCTCGCCTTGTTCCTGGGCACTAGCCTTCCCTGTCCCTGGGAAAACTCCCCACCCCCTTCTGCGACCAGTCTCACCCATTTAAACGCCACTTCTCCAGGTGGAGCACGTTCTGTAGGGGCACCTGAGTACAGGAATGCTCGTTAGCCTTTCCACTGCAGGGATGGGGGGTGCCCCACCACACCAGGGGACCAGCAGCTAAAACATGGCTACTCACCTGTGCGGTAGCTGGGCACAGTGGGAAGGATGGACTCTGAGAGAAAGGGGTCCCAGAGGATTTAGCCCTGTGCAGGTGATGATCAGTGTATTGTATTGCACCCATCCATTTGCACATGCGAATGCCGAGTCTCCATTTGCATGTGCAGTTTTGTTTGCACACCCAAATCCAAGTGCTTGAATGCACACAGCTCTCTCGTGTGCCCGCCAGAGCCTCTGCCTACAAACAGGGTTAGTTCTCAGAGTTTCCCTTTAAATGTAAGGGATTAACTGGCCATTCGGGCTGTTCCACATGATTTCTGTTAAATTGTTAATATTTTTAAAAAAGAACAGGAGGACTTGTGGCACCTTAGAGACTAACAAATGTATTTGAGCATAAGCTTTCATGAGCTACAGCCCACTTCATCAGATGCATGCAGTGGAAAATACAGTGGGGAGATTTATATACACAGAGAACATGAAACAATGGGTGTTACCATACACACGTAGCTCACGAAAGCTTATGCTCAAATAAATTTGTTAGTCTCTAAGGTGCCCCAAGTCCTCCTGTTCTTTTTGCGGATACCGACTAACACGGCTGCTCCTCTGAAACTTAATATTTGAAGTAATTCCTAAAATAATTGTATATGTGCTAAGTTCTTTGCAATGATTTTAGGCTTTCCCCCTGACCAAAGGAATGGGGACAAAGAGTTCGTGATAAGGAGAGCTGCAACCAACAGAGTGCTCAATGTTCTGCGCCACTGGGTCTCCAAACACTCGCAGGTACTTGTTAGCCCTGGGACAAAGGGATGGTTGCGCGTCTCTATGGCTGTGTGAGGCAGAGGCTGCACTGAGGCAATAGGATGAGATTTTACTGAACAATACTGGGACAATGAGCAGTCCTGTTGATTACGGTGAAATTCACCCAGTGCAGAGGGCCCTGTACACCCCTTAATAGGCCTTGGGGGTGCTCTCTGCTTGGGGGTGAATGCCACTGTACGCTTATTGGCTGAGCATGTTGGCCATCAGCTGGAAGAACTGCCTTTCCCTGTGTTTGTATAATTTGCACAAGGAGAGAAAAGCTCCGAGCTGCTGAAGAGGGGAGGCTGAGGAATCTGCAGATGCAAAACAGAACAGTCACTGATGTTACAGCAACGTAGCATGTACTGAGCATCCAAACCAACAGAACCCTCATTGTTTGTCCAACCCGGGTACCAAAATACAAGGCTGGGTCATAACAGTGGGTTGGGTTTTGTGTGCAAGAGGAAGGGGTTGCAGGAAGAGGTTAGTAAAACGTGTTCGGGATTGAAATGGCCTGAGGGCTGCTCAGCTCCCTGGGGCACCATTCCCCTTTCTCTCTCCTGCCTCTCAGCGCTGGCATTGCTTTTGGTGGCATGTGGAGCCACAGGAGCACCGCAGTTTATTAACAGTCGTGCCCCAAACTCTGCTCTGTCCAGATGCCGTTCATGCAAATGCAGAGACCAAAGTGGGTGCAGGGCCCTCCCTTTTCAATTCCTCTCTTGAAGATCTTCTGCGGCACAAACAGATTGTAACTGACAAGAGGACAAGCTGTTTTTCTTCCTTAGGAGGAGCAGACAGCATGTTCTGTCTCTTCTTGCAGGCAGAGATACCATAGTGATTAATCGCGGAGAGGTTTATAAAGGGAAATAAGACAGTGAACCTGCTTGTAATGTACTATAATCTGAATAAAATGCGTGAAACCCTTTAACTGTACATGCTTTTGGCAGGACTTTGAAACCAATGATGAACTAAAATGTAAAGTGATCAGCTTTCTGGAAGAAGTTATCCATGATCCTGAGCTCCTGACCCAGGAGAGAAAAGCAGCAGCCAACATTATAAGGTAAAGGCTTATTAGTGGGAATGCATGTTTTCCCAGAGCATTATGCTGTTGTTAGCAGCTACCACCTGCTTTCACCCAGGATGGAGGGGGAGTAACATGTTCTTTGAGCAGTTTTACCAGTAATTAGATTATACGATTCGGGAAGCAAACATCAAAGATGAGCCAGATTCTCTGTTCAGTGACACTACTGTAAGAGCAGCAAGTTACTCCCTGCCCAGACTGAGTTTGTATATTTAGATTTTTACAAGCTCCAATGAAAGAGCACAGCCCCTCCAGGGCCCTGGGCGCCGGTCAATACTCCATGAACAACATACTAAACAAACACATCCTTCAGTCCCCCCCAGTTGAATCAGATAACCCAGCATAAATCACCCACCCCTCCCCGCCCATGATATCCAGAGTCCCACACCACTTCTGCCAGCCCCGCCCAACACCCAGCTCCCCACAGGTGAGGGAGAGAAGGTGGGACTGATGACCCGCTCTGAGGGCTGGTAGAGCCCTGAGGAAGGAGAGAGTTCCAAAGGTCAGCACCAGGAGTAAGTGTCACGACTGGGGCTTGGGTGGTCACCCCAAGTGGTCAGAGTCAGGCTCAGAGCCAGAGTCAGAGCGTCAAGCCAAAAGTCGGAGACGGGGCAGGAACCAGGACCCGTCAGGAGAGCCGGGCTCAGGAGCCAGGTGAGGCGGCAGGGTCCAAGGTAGCAGCCAGCCAGGAATTCGCCCAGTTGGACAGAACTTCCTGTGCCTCCTTCTGGCTTAAATATGGCAGCTGGCTCAATCGGAGCCGGGCGCTCCTCCGATCAGGACGCCTGTGGGCGGTGCTTCTGGTGGGGCCAGAGTTCCATTGGCCACTCAGCCCACTAGTTACTAACCAGCCCCCGGACGGTGGCTGTGCAGGCTGCTTGGGGACCCGCAGACCCGGGTTCAAGACCCAGGGATCCTCGCAGTAAAACCTGTTGGCCAGTCCTGCAAACAGTCACTGCAGCACGGTGTGTTATCCCTGCGGGGAGGCCTGCTGACTGCAGTGACACCCTGCGCAGGAGGAGCTGTCCGCGCCGGAGTACCTGATGGCGGGATTGAGCCATGCCGTGGCCTCCTGGGCATGCCACGGGCTGCCCATTCCCTACACACACGCTACCTCTTCTCTTACCTTGCAGTGAAGAGAAGTGGGGGGGGGGGGGTTTGAGATGTGCTGCTGTCTCAGTACACAGGGCTACGGCTCATGCTTACCCTTCTCTGCACCAGGGACAGTCTCCTATCGCCCTGGATCTGGAAAGCAGCAGCCCGGCATGCCTCGCTTCCCTGCGCACGAGCACCTGCAGGCCCAAAGCCTTAGCTAGAAAACTCGTGGGGCTGGGAGCCAGGCACACGGTTCCCATCCTCCAGGGCTGTCGCTGTTTGGCATGTGCTTTGTGCGCATGAGCGGGCCTGTCCGTATGGTGCGCTAGTGAGTTAAGGCAGCGTGCGGATCTGCCTCCGTTCAGTCATTGTCCGACTGACATTAGGATGGCGCTGCCTGTGTGCAGGAACGCATTTGTTACACTGATCCTCTGCCCACTCAGCATGTGGCATTCCCACCGAAGTCAACGGGAGGCACTGGGGTGGAATAGCCATGTAGACCGGTGGGAAAGAGAAACAGACCCACCACTTCACACAGGACGGTATTGGCTCACACCTTTTCAGTGTGCGGGGCTAAGTCTGCAGACCCCTACTGACCCCAGTGGGAGTTGGACTCACAGGGATCTGAGGTCACAGTTTGGCGCATTAACTTTTTCTTTTTAAATAAGTAAAATGACAAATCTGACTCCACAGAAGCAGCTTCTTCCATACTCCTAAAAGTTTACTCTATCAAAATATCCACGGAATGAAACTCTAAATGTAAAGCTGTGTTCTAGACCCGCGGCTCTCAGTCTTTCTGGACTACTGTACCCCTCTCAGGAGGCTGATTTGTCTTGCGTACCCCAAGTTTCACCTCACTCAAAAACTGCTTGCTTACAAAATCAGAGGTAAAAATACAGAAGTGTCCCAGCCACTGTTACTGAACAACGGCTGACTTTCTCCTTTCTACCAGGGAGCTTTAAAATTAATCAATTGGAATAGAAATATGGTACTTCTATGTCAGTGTATAGTATATAGAGCAGTATAACCAAGTCCTTGTCTGTATGAAACTGTAGTTTTTTACTGACTTGGGTAGTGCTTTTTATGTAGCCTGTTGTAAAACTAGGCAAATATCTAGATGAGTTGATGTACCCCTGGAAGACCTCTGCATACCCCCAGAGCCAAGAAATGTATACAACCTGTTGTTCTTTCAGCTAAAGTAACACTGCCTTTCCATTGCATAGGACTTTGACTCAGGAAGATCCAGGAGACAATCAGATAACACTGGAGGAGATCATACAGATGGTAAACAATTTTCTCCCCTCACTTCTTTTAATTATCATCAGGTTGATAGAGTGAATTACTAATATTCTGCTGTGAGGCACCCAGTCAGTTTTCGCATAGCCTAGATGTATGGTAGCATGATCGGCTGGTAACCCCTTCCAGCCGTGCTTTATTTGGACTGCTCAATTTGTCACATAACCCTGTCCCTTTGTAATTGTCAACAGAGATTATTTTCTTTAGGCTCTTTTATAAGGTGCAGCTCTCTGTTACCCTGTGAATCATCTGGTGCTAAAGCTGGGTAAATAATGCACAAAATGTCTAGAGAATTTATGCTTGCATGTTTTTGTGTGCCTGTACTTGGCCCTTTGTGTTAGCTTCCAGCTAGTCATGAACATTACTAGTCACGTTTCACTAGCACGCACTCATGGAAAGCAGATTTCAATGTCCCATGTGCAAGTATTTTCAACGATGAATTTTAAATTCACACACACAATTACCTCTAGTGGAAGGGCTCTTGTGCTCATCCAATCTGGGACAGAAACTATCTAACCAATCAAAATTAAGAAATACAGCTAATTGTAATTGAGAGTAAAACAAATTAAAAACCTATTCCTAGCACAGATTAAAATAATGAAAACACATGAAAAGTTAGCCTGCTCTCAGGCAAAAAAAGTCAAATTTCATCCAGCAAATCATTCATTGTGAATTATTGACATAACTCTATCCAGTGTGATACAGCTGACCACTGTCTCCCCTAGAGCCACTGAAAGGTAATGCACACTTTCAGCATAGTGCATGGGGAGCTGGTCACACAACTCTCCATGTCTGCAGAATTTGTGTACAGGTTTCACCAGGAACTGGATTGAAATAACAAACCCCCGTACATCAGGGTTTCAGTTCACCAAAGGGTGGCTTTTCCCCTGTGCTGGTAAATCCCCAGACACATGTAACATGTATCGATATCTGAGTGCTTGTTCTGACTGCATCCAGTTCAGTATTGCCAGCCCCAAACCTTCAGAAATCCTGAGACAGGTCCCAAACGTCATGAGATGAGCTTTCAGGAGATTTACCGAAATAATAAACGTTGTTGTCTTTTTATTTGCCTTCTGGCTTCTGGTTCCGTAGGGTTCATTCACTTCACGTTTTCAAGCTTTTCTCTACAATCATGAGGGCTAGAAACTTACTTTAAAAATACCAAACAATGTGGAGATTCTTGTGCAGTCTCTCGATCCCAGCAGCTGGGATTTTAGGAATAACACCAAGCACTGCGAGACTCACAGGGAACTCCTAAGAATTGGCAGCACTGTGTTCTGGATGTTAAACATGCCCATGTGCACTCAGTCATTTGGGCGTGTTCTGATTTGAGGTTTCATTTCACCCTAATCATGAACTTTGAGACCAGGTCTGGGTCTGGGTGTTATTCAGGGTTCTGGTTTCGGCACATCTTGAGTTTTCACCTAATTTTTGTCCCTTGCAGCATTTCCACATTTTGTCCCTACTGGAGAATCAAAGGGTTAGAAGGGACCATGGGGTCATCTAATCTAGCCCCTGTCAAGATGCAGGATTTGTTGTTTCTAACCCATCCCAGAGAGGTGGCTCCAGATGTCTCCTTTTGCAAACCTCCAGTGAAGGAGCTTCCACAACCTCCCCAAGCATCTGTTCCATTGTCCCACTGCTCTTACAGTGAGGGAGGTTTTCCTGAGGTTGGATCTAAACCTGCTCTGCTGTAGTTTGAACCCACTGCCTCTTGTCCCGCCCTCTGTGGCAAGAGAGAACAAATTTCTCCATCTCTTTCATGGCAGCCTTTCAAGTATCTGAAGACTGCGATCCTGTCTCCCCTTAAGCTCCTCTTTTCCAGACCGAACATACCCAGTTCCTTCAGCCTTTGCTCATATGGCTGCATTCCTTCCCTTTGTCATCTTTGTCGCTCGTCTCGGGATCCTTTCCACATCCTTTCTGTACATTGGTGACCGATGCTGGACACAGTTCTCCAGCTGAGGCCTAACCAGTGACAAGCAGAGCGGAACTATCTCCTCCCGTGACTTGCATGCTCTGTACCTCTGTCAATGCAACCTCAAATTGCATTGGCTTTTTTGCAACAGCATCGCATTGCTGACTCATGTTGAGGTTGTGATCCACCCCAACTCCTTCTCAGACGTGCTGCTGCCAGGCCAGTTCTCCCCCACTCTGGAATTGTGCGTTTGGTTTTTCTTCCCAAAGTGGAGCATCTCACATTGGTCCTTGTTGAATGTCGTTGTGTTGTCAATAGCCCAGGTCTCCAATTGATCCGGATCCCTCTGAATTTTAGCTCTGTTCTCCAAAGTGTTGGCAACCCTCTCCCCAGCTTTGTGTTACCTGCAGACTTCATCAGCGTGCTCTCTAGTCCTCCGTCCAGGGCATTAATAAAGATCCTAAATCACACCGGGCCCAGAACTGATCCCTGTGGAACCCCACTGGAGACCTCCCTCCAACCTGACCTCATTCCATTCCTAGTCACTCTTTGTCTGTGGTTGTTTAACCAACGATGTGTCCGCTTAATGGTAGTTCTGCTGAGCCCACATTTCTCCAGCTTACTTGTCACAGTGTCTTGTGGGACTGTCAAAAGCCTGGCTGAAGTCCAGGTATATTATGTCCACCGCATTCCCGCTATCACCAATCCAGTTACCCTGTCAAAGTTGGAAATCAAGCTGGTTTGGACGATTTGTTCTTGGTAAATCCATGCTGGCTACGAGTGATTGCGCCTTCATCCTCCAGATATTCGCAAACTGAATGTTTTATACATTGCTCTGATACATGGGTGGCCAAACTTTTTGGCCCAAGGGCCACATCTGCAAACAGAAATTGTATGGCAGGCCATGAGCGCTCACAGAATTGGGGTTGGGGTGTGGGAGGGGGTGAGGGCTCTGGTTGGGGGTGCAGGCTCCGGTCTGGGGCCAGAAAGGAGTTCAGGGCGTGGGACAGGCTCCAGGCTGGGGCAGTGGGTTGGGGTACGGGAAGTGGTGCAGGCTCCGCTGGGGCTGTGGGCTCTGGGGTGGGGCTGGGGGGCTGGGGATGAGAGGTTTGGGGTGCAGGAGGTGCTCCGGACTGGGATCGAGGGGTTTGGAGGGGGATCAGGGCTGGGGCAGGGGGTTGGGGCATGGAGAGAGGCTCGGGGGTGCAGTCTCCCAGCAGCACGTACCTCAAGCGGCTCCTGGAAGCAGCGGCATGTCCCTTCTCCGACTCCTACGCAGAGGCGCAGCAAGTCGGCTCTGCACACTGCCCCGTCCGCAGGCACCGCCCCTGCAGCTCTCATTGGAGCGGGGCCATGCTTCCGGGGAGCTGCGTGGACCGGCCCCTGATGCTGCGCCCAGGCTGGAGGGCCAGAGGGGGGCAAGGCCCAGACCCTGCTCCTCAGCAGGAGCTCAAGGGCTGGCTTCAAACAGCTCACAGGCCAGATCCAGCCCAGGGGCCGTAGTTTGCCCATCCCTGCTCTAATAGCTTCCCAGGTATCAAAGTCGTTAAAGTTTCTGTTTATCTGGCCACTGTATTTGCTGTAGCCTCCATTTGGATAGTCTGGCCCCACTTTGGCTGGCATGGGGCCTGCCGATAGGCCCCCTTGACTCTGTGGGCACTAGAGATATAGTCACAAAGAAAATCCACTTGGACATTTTCTTCCTGGAACCCATTTGTACAGAACAGTTCCCTTTGGCCAGCAACAGACTTTAACTAGCCTCTTGACTCCCGTTCCACCTGGCTGGCTTTTAGCTGCTGCTGTCAATGAGGCTGGAGTTAGTTGCTCAGCAGAGCCAAGCCGTATTTTACTTGAGCAGCCTAGGAGATTGCTAGCACACTCCAGTGCTTCTGCTAGGGAGGGAACCCGGGTCTAATTCAGCTCGTGTTCGAGGACATCTCTCCCCGTCCCCCTCCCCATGATGTCTTCTTGCACAGGGAATGTCAGACACCGTTCTGAATTCTCTTTCTTCGCTGGAGTCTTTGGTTTCTGGACAGTAGCTGGGAGGGTCTGTTCCCGTTCGGAGGACAAAAAGCTCTATCAAAATCCACTTTAAAAAACAAATCAGAGAAGGGAGAAGCAGCCTTGCATTTCATACCCCCTGCATGTGCAGGCCATGCCACTTCACAGCTAAGCCCATTGCCATGACTGATCAAGGTACACCACTTCCCCCCAGGAGCTAGACAAGTGCCCCTTATGCTTCGCATTGCAGATACTCACAGGACTGAGGCCAGGACTAGAAGTGCTGAAGCAGCAAAGTATGCCTGGCTGTTAATTCCTTGAACAGAGCTGAGATACTCTTCAGATCAAAGACCGTATTAACATTGCATGGCACACTGTGCAGGGTAGAACAATGCAAGCATTTCCTTTGGCAGACATTCTTCTGTAGGAGGATGGGCTGTGGGCATAGGGCAGGCACCCACTGGCATGCTGGGGAACTGTATGGGGTCTGTATCGCACGTGGGAGCGACCAGGAGGAATTGCAGCAAAGCCATCCAGAATCCCTCCAGGGGAGCACATGCCAGAGCAGTGGCCCCACCATGTTTTCAGGGAATGCACTGTGCTCTCCGCTCCACGTCCGGCCAGTTTGAGGGAACGGGGGGACATGGCTTGGCCTTGCCTTATGCTGCCTACACCCTTTCAGGCAGCTAATGCCCATGAAGGTGTGAGCTGAGGGCACAGACTATTTGCCCCAGGGAGATTCAGGCCAGCAGCCATACAGAGGACAAGAGCAGGAGCGTGAGTGCCTTGCACCCCACACAGGGGCACTGCCTTGGGGTCCCTGAGAGTAGGCAGGGGACAGCAATCACCAGTTTAGAAATTCCTTATCATGGCACTTCTCTTAGGCGGAGGCCCAGTCAGGCACTGACCATGTCTCTAGCCCGGGATTGCTCCTGGCACAATCTGTTCCTAACTTCCTTACGGCCTTGACAGTTCAAGGTACCCAGTCTGCCAGATCCCCTCTTGCCGGCTGCTGGGAGGATAGAAAATCTGCTTGTTTTCTGGGGAGAGGGAAGCTGTGGTGGTCTGTGTTTTCCTGGCAGAGCCCCCCAGGTTGCTAGGAGCATGTGCCTCAGCCGGCTACTGATCTCCCTGGCCTTGGATTAAAAGGGGACAACAGGTCTGAGGAGGCAGCGTTCAGGCCTGGCTCTGGATTAGGCTTAGGTAGGGGACATGGTTCAAACTGTGAAGTCTTGTGACCAGTCGTGGCGACATTTTGGAGCCAATTGCTAGACTCTCACTGTTTGGAGATGGCAGCCATTTTATCCCAAACCAGAGTCAGAAGATAGGCACTCGCACTCTTAGCGCCACCGCAGAACCAGACCCAGAGAGGTGGGTTTGCTCCCCCGGGACTCAAATCTGAACCTTGTCCCCCAAAACGTGCAGGGGTGGGGATATGAAATTCCAGTTTTGGCTCATCTCAAGTTTTAATGCTCTGGGCTGAATTCTCCGCTAAATTCACTGGTGCAGTCATCTACAATTGCTTTGCTTGGTGGAGGCAGCGGGGAATTTTTGTGCTCGTTAGAAATTATCCCATTGGCTCTATACAACCTGGAACTAGTATTTTTAAGCCCAAGCAGTAGGCTCTCTATAGATCACTTGGTAAACTGGGTGCCAGTGAACAATATGCATTTCAACATGACAGATGTAAAGCCCTACATCTAGGGACAAAGAACGTAGGCCACACTTACAGGATGGGGGACTCTGTCCTGGGAAGCAGGGACTCTGAACAAGATTTGGGGGTTGTGGTGGATAATCAGCTGAGCATGAGCTCCCGGTGTGATGCTGTGGCCTAAAGGGCTAATGTAGTCCTGGGATGCATAAACAGGAGAGTATCGAGGAGGAGCAGACAGGTTATTTTCCCTCTGTTTGGCACTGGTGCGACCGCTGCTGGAATCCCCTGTCCAGTTCTGGTGCCCACAATTCCAGAAGGACGTTGATAAATTGGAAAGGGGTCCGAGAAGAGCCATGAGAATGATTAAAGGATTAAAAACCTGCCTTGTAGCGATAGACTCAGGGAGCTCCATCTACTCAGGTTTTCGAAGAGAAGAGCAAGGCATGGGTTGATCCAAGTCAGTAAGTACCTGATAACAAGGATGTCGGGTGAAAAGCCAGCCTGTCACAGGAATTAATGCTCCTTGATTTGTTACATTTTAACATTTAAATTATTTAAATGTAAACGTTGATTACTTGTATAGTATCACACGGAAGCAGACGATTCCTTAATTAACCTGAGCAGATTCTCAGACATTTGTGTAAAGTCACCCCGTCACAAATCCATCTGCGTAGGATGGGTTTTGCTTCAGAGCCCAATCCTGCTTCTGTTGAAGCCAATGGCAAAATTCCTATTGACCTTAATGGACACAGGACCAGGGCTTTGTTTTCGGGCCACATTCGACAGTCTATCCCTGCTCATGACAGCACTCAGGTACGTGCTTAGTCAAGCTGGGTAGGGGTGGATTTAAGCATGTGTTTACCTGCTCTGCTGGCCTGGGGCCTTGGTGTCACCAGCCTAGCAACAGCAAAGAAGTTTGGCCTGGAAAGTCCTGGTGCTGATCCGAATGTGGGTAGATCAGACAAGAAAACAACCCGACTCAGAGACTCCGTGTTCACATCCGCACAGATCGTTTGAGCCTCAAAGAAAACCAACTTCCAGGACATTATGGACACAACTGGGCTCCTCTTCCTCTCTCTTTGCTACCTAAGCTTGTCGGTGTCGTTCACGGAACAGCTGCTACTGCATACTCATGACCCTGTAGAAAGATCTGTGGCTCAGGGCACCACGGACAGGGTATGGTCGCTGGTAACTGGCTGTGTCTACACTATATCATTGATAGCACCGCCGCCGCACTGACGCACCTGGGCCGCGGCCGCACCTCTGGTGAAGACGCTCTACGCTGACGGGAGAGAGCCCTCCCGTCGGCTGAATCACTGCTTCCTCCCCCAGGGGGCGCTCTCCTGCCGGCATAGCGCTGTCCACACCGGCGCTTAGGTCAGTGTAACTCCCGGCGCTCGGGGGGCGGATTATTCAAATGACTTCTTATTACTGATTGGTTGATTATTACTTCAAGTTATACCAAAGTGATTTGTAATGTAGACGTAGCCTCGGAGTGTGGTGGTGGACCCCTCGCCCACATTGGTGGGCAGTTACTCACACACGGAGTCCCATTAAGAGAATGGAAATACTTGTGTGAGTCACTGGCCAGTGTGTGTAAGGGGATCACAGTGTGGCCTTCAAATGATGCTTGCTGCATAAGCTGCATTCTTATTTGTTTCTGGCTAAGATAGCAGGGCTGTAACACTTCGGGGAGACTCTTGTATTGGATCTGACATTCGTTTTATTTCAGTGCACAGATTGCAAATGATTCTTAATATATTCTTAACTAAATCATCCAGTGAAACACATGTTGACTCTTTAATTTAGGCAGAGGGAGTCAAAGCAGAACCCTTTGAAAATCACTCCGCTTTGGAAATAGCAGAACAGCTGACATTGTTGGATCACCTGGTCTTCAAGAAGATCCCATATGAGTAAGTACTGACCGTTCTCTGGCATTACACTTTGTCGCCTCTCCCAGCCGGACGGTTGCTGGTTGCGATGTTCAGGTCTACAGCACGATGATACAGGCAGCATCCGCCTGCAGCGTAGCAAAGCCTTGTACGGACTCCAGGACTGTTTCTAAACGCCCCTCGCTAGGGTGTGTGGGAACTGGGACTCTGGGTGGCAGGGGAAGTAGCAGTGTTGGGGATGTCCCTGCGAGGTGGGTGGCCTAGGCAGATGAACACGCTCCCCTGCTGGCATCACGAAGGCAAAGCTTTGTCCTTCCCTAAGCGGGGCTCTCCCGTGGCTTTTCCAACCAGACCCCCACCCTGTACGTGCCCGCTGCCGTCAGCACAGCTCTGCCCTCTGTAAACTGGCTTCCCATCTCCACCGCCAGATGCTGAAATGGGGAGTGAAGCAGTGAGTTTCCCATGAGCCAGCCCTGCCTCACCCGTCCCGGGGCTCAGGGTAGCCATGGAGCCGGTGGCACTTCTCCCGGTTTACCTGCGTATGCTACTAGGACACGGCCTGTGGTCCCCGCCCCTCCCAGAGTCACTGGTTTCTGGGCAGGCTGTGTCCCGGGCCAGTACCGATATAAAACCGGGCGCGGTTTGGCTGGTATCATTGTGCATGCACGGAGGGTGCCGTTTCGCAGAGCGCACTGCCCTATCCCTGCCACCATCACCTTGCTCGTAGCGCTTGTGCGAGGTAGCACCGGTAGGGACAGTAGAGTTGCCAACTTTCTAATGGCACAAAACCGAACACCCCTGCCCCACCCCTTCCCCTAGGCCCCGTCCAGGCCCTGCCCCTTTTCTGAGGCTCCGCCCCCGCTCACTCCATCCCTCCTCCCTCTGTCCTCTCCCCCCACCCTCGCTCACTCGCTCATTTTCACTGGGCTGGGGCAGGGGGTGAGGGCTCCGGCTGGGGATGCAGGCTCCATAGGCCAGAAATGAGGGGTTCAGGGTGCAGGAGGGGGCTGTGGGCTGGGGCAGGCCAGGGATGAGGGGTTTGGGGTACAGGAGGGGGCTACAAGCTGGGGGGTGGAGCCAAGGGGTTCAGAGTTTGGGACGCGGCTCTGGGCTGAGGCAGGGGGTTGGGGTGTGGGAGGGGGTACTGACTCTGGGCTGGGGGGTGCGGGCTCTGGGGTGGGGCCAAAAATGAGGGGTCCAGGGTGTGGGAGGGGGCTCCAGGCTATGGCAGGGGGTTGGAGTACAGGGGAGTGCGGGCTGTAGGGTCCAGGAGGGAGATTGGATATGAGAGGGGGCTTAAGGCTGGGACAGGGAGTTGGGGTACGGGAGGGGGCTCAGAAGGGGGTGGGGTAGGATGCAGGCTCTGGGAGGGAGTTTGGGTGCACAAGGGGGCTCAGGGCTGGGATGTGGTTGGGGTGCAGGAGGGGGTGCGGGCTCCGAGCGGTGCTTACTTCAGGGGGCTCCCCGGAAGCTGCAACATATCCTTCGGTGTAAGCAGAGGTGCGGCCAGGCAGCTCTGCGTGCTGCCTCCGCCCCCGCAGCTCCCATTGGCCGCGCTTCCTGGCCAATGGGCGCTGCGGAGCCGATGCTCAGAGCAGGGGCAGCGCGTGGAGCCCCCCTGACTGTGCCTCCGCCTAGGAGCTGAGGGACATGTCGCTGCTTCCAGGAGCTGTGCGGAGCCAGGTAAGAAGCCTTCCCACCCTGCCAACTGGACTGTTAATGGCCCAGTCAGCAGTGCTGACTGGAGCCGGTAGGGTCCCTTTTCGACTGGGTGTTCTGGTCAAAAGCTGGACACCTGGCAACCCTAAGGGGCAGCCCCAGAAGTCCTGTATTCTAGGGATGCGTCAGTGGTTTCTGCAGAGTAGCAAGACAATAGCCCTTGTCTCTCAAGAGCCCAGCTCATGCGTGACAGCTGTGGCTCCTCTGGTCTTGGCAATTCATGTGTCGAAGTTTTCTGTTGTGCGGCAAAGATGGGGGTGGAGAGAGGGAGGGAGGGAGGGAGGCCGCCTGATTCCTTCCCCCTTGCAGATGCAGGAAATTAACCTTCTTCTAACAGAGAATCCCTCCTCAGTGCTCCAGGGATGACTTAGAGCCAGGGGGTCTCAACTTCTTTCTTTCCAAGGCCCCCCCCAACATGCTATAAAACTCCATGGCCCCCCTAGGCCACAACAACTGGTTTTCTATGTATAAAAGCCAGGGCTGGCGTTAGGGGGTAGCAAACTGGGCAACTGCCACCATGCCACAGGGGCCCCCACGAAGCTACATTGCTCAGGCTTCAGCTTCAGCCCCGGGTAGCGGGACTCAGGGCCCCAGATGGCGGGGCTTCAACTTTATGCTCTGGGCCCGTGAGTCTAACGCTGGCCCCAGACTCCTGGTTTAGAACCACTGACTTAGAGAACCCCAGTGTGTCTGGGGAGAACTTCCTTCCTAACCCTGCATGTGATGAGTTGTGAGCGAGTATCTCTGTCACCAAGCCTCTTCTCTCATTTGTCCTGGGATACCGCTGAGGCTGACCGTTGCCCAGTTTTTCTCTAAACGAAGGAAGGCAGCTTCTTCCTGTACATCCGGATGCTTCGTTCCGAAGGGTGAGAGCCCTCCTGGTGAGAACTCGTTCCCCAGGGTATTTCTTAGGCAGTGCAGGGTATGGGGAAGAGTCAGTGATCCAGGGAGATGCAATAGAATTGATCCTGGATTTTGTAATTTGCAGAGAGTTTTTTGGGCAAGGTTGGATGAAGCTTGAAAAGAATGAAAGGACTCCTTACATTATGAAGAATACTAAACACTTCAATGATGTAAGTACAGCGCAGGCAGGCAGGGATATCGTGGTGCAGGTGGTGTAGGAGGAGTCAAGGCTTGCGTTGCATACCCTACGTCTGAGATTTACTGACCCCATTTCTATGGTGATTTCCACAGTGGGAGACGAGGCTGAACGGAATCCCAGTACAATGTGCTGATCCAGTTCTCTTAGAATGGGCCAAACCAACCCCCAGATCCAACACAAGGGAGTGAGGGGGTAAAATCTGAATCCAAACTTCCTCATAGTTCGGGTTGTTCAAATCTGGCCCATTGTACAGGGAGATCTGAGCTGAAAACTTGGGCCCAGGGTTTGGGTTTTGGACCCATCTCAGCATAAAATATGTCAGAACTGTGTTCTTACCCAGAGCAAAGTGAAATGGCCAGGGAAATACAAACTGAAGAGCATGGGCCACCATTTTCAATTTTGGACAGTTGAAGTTCAGCTCCTAGAGTGAAATCCTGACTCCCTTGGAGTCCCGGGCAAAACTCCCTATGACTTCAGGGCCCTGGATTTCCCCCCTAAATCTGTATCTGGATTCCTAAATCCGTGGCCTGCTTTCAAAGTGCTCGGCACCCGTCGCTCTGCCCTCTGAAAACGAGGCCTCTGCTCTAGGGGCTGATGTTTGAACATGTTGATCAGAGTGTTCCCTGTATCCATCCGAAGGAGCCTGAGCTCCCTCTCTAAGACATGTATACCTCTGTACGGGCCAGCTGCAGGCCAGTCAGAAATGTTGATACAGGCACTTAAGTACGTGCTTACATTCCTTTGACTTCAGAGTTAAAGTTAAGCATGTGCCTAGATGCTCTGCCGAGGCAGGGAGTCTCTGAACATTTTGTAAGTGGACTGCAGCTGGTCCATACATACGCTGCAGCTGGTCCATACATACGCTGCAGCTGGTCCATACATGTACTGTTAGTTGCTGTCTCTGTGAATTCCAGGAGGTGGCAATATTTAAATTCTCATCATGAATGAGATGCCAGAGCGGTGGATGTCTCAGAATGTGTTGCTGCAATAAAGCTACCATGCGGTTAGCACCTTCTGCTGGGAAAGTGCTTGCAGCAGAATCAGCCCTGTTCCTTCCTGTGGCTCTTGCTGAGAAGGACAGTAAAGGAGTGTCCGGATAAAAGATCTGCAATGAATTATTAGTACAAGCCCTTCTATGAAAGTGTTCCTAACATGATGGATTGTAACCTTGATCTCCCTGCAGATCAGTAACCTGATAGCTTCCGAAATCCTCCGCAACGAGGATGTCAATGCCAGAGGGAGCGCCATTGAGAAGTGGGTGGCTGTGGCAGATATCTGCAGGTGTCTGCACAATTACAATGCAGTCCTGGAGATCACCTCCTCCCTGAACCGCAGCGCCATCTTCCGGCTCAAGAAAACGTGGCTCAAAGTATCCAAGCAGGTACGTAGTTATAGCCATTCTTTACGATGTGTCTCGCTGTAGTGCCTGGGAGCCCATCCTGTCCCAGGACCGATTGTGTGAGGTGCTGTACCAACAGGATAGGTTTGGAAAGAACTCGCAGCCAGAGGGAACAGGGGATAGGCTGGAGAATCGCACCGTCACCAGGAAAAGGCAGGTCTATGTGATCGGGGACTCTTTACTGAGAAGACTAGACAGGCCTGTAACCAGAGCTGATCCAGAGAATAGAAGGGTGTGCTGTCTTCCAGGTGCTAAGATACGGGAGGTAGACCTGAGGTTGAAAAGGATCCTAAAGGGAGCAGGAAAGAATCCCCTAATTATCCTTCATGTGGGAACAAATGATATGGCTAAATTCTCGCTGGAAAGTATTAAGGGAGACTATGCTAGGCTGGGGAAGACTCTTAAGGAAACTGAGGCTCAGGTGATCTTTACTGGGATTCTGCCTGTTCCTAGAGAAGGGCAACAAAGGTGTGACAAGATTATGACTATCAACAGATGGCTCAGGCAGTGGTGCTGTAAGGAGGGCTTTGGGATGTATGGCCACTGGGAGGCATTCCTGGACAGAGGACAGTTCTCTCGGGATGGACTTCATCTGAGTAGGAAAGGAAATAGACTTCTAGGATGGAGGCTGGCACAACTGATTAAGAGAGCTTTAAACTAGGAATTTGAGGGAGATGGTTGGGAGATGCCCAGGTAATCTCCACGCCGGATTTTAGCATTGAGAGGGAAGAAAACGAAGTAAGAAAGGATACAGCCGTGGGTAGGATAATGTATATAAGGAGGAAGGGCAGTGTGGATACCAGTCTAATAGGTTATTCTGGCAGTAGAATGACCGTGCCCAATAGGGTACAGAATGTGAGGGAGGCCAAACAGCAAAAATGAAGATGTGTGTACACCAACGCGAGGAGCCTAGGCAACAAAATGGAGGAACTAGAGCTACTGGTGCAGGAAGTGAAACCAGATATTCTCGGGAGAACAGAAACAGGGTGGAATAGTCGTCATGACTGGACTACGGGTATTGAAGGGGATGTGCTGTTTAGGAAAGACCGAAATAAAAGTAAAGGTGGTGGAGTAGCATTGTAGATCAATGATGAGGTCGACTGTAAAGAAATAAGAAGCGATGGAATGGGTAAGACAGAGGCCGTCTGGGCAAAAATCACACTGGGGAAGAAAACTACTAGAGCCTGCCCTGGGGTAGTGCTTGGGGTGTGCTATAGACCGCCGGGATCTAATCTGGATATGGATAGAGCCCTCTTCAATGTTTTTAATGAAGTAAATACTAATGGGAACTGCGTGATCATGGGAGACTTTAACTTCCCAGAAATAGACTGGAGGACGAGTGCTAGTAATAATAATAGGGCTCAGATGTTCCTAGATGCGATAGCTGATGGATTTCTTCATCAAGTAGTTGCTGAACCGACTAGAGGGGATGCCATTTTAGATTTGGTTTTGGTGAGTAGTGAGGACCTCATAGAAGAAATGGTTGTAGGGGACAATCTTGGTTCAAGTGATCATGAGCTAATTCAGTTCAAACTGAATGGAAGGATAAACAAAAATAAATCTGTGACTAGGGTTTTTGATTTCAAAAGGGCTGACTTTTAAAAATTAAGGAAATTAGTTAGGGAAATGGATTGGACTGAAGGACTTGTGGATCTAAAGGCAGAGGAGGCCTGGGATTACTTCAAGTCAAAGCTGCAGAAGCTGTCGGAAGCCTGCATCCCAAGAAAGGGGGAAAAATTCATAGGCAGGAGTTGTAGACCAAGCTGGATGAGCAAGCATCTCAGAGAGGTGATTAAGAAAAAGCAGAAAGCATACAGGGAGTGGAAGATGGGAGGGATCAGCAAGGAAAGCTACCTTATTGAGGCCAGAACATGTAGGGATAAAGTGGGACAGGCTAAAAGTCAAGTAGAGTTGGACCTTGCAAAGGGAATTAAAACCAATAGTAAAAGGTTCTATAGCCATATAAATAAGAAGAAAACAAAGAAAGAAGAAGTGGGACCGCTAAACACTGAGGATGGAGTGGAGGTCAAGGATAATCTAGGCATGGCCCAATATCTAAACAAATACTTTGCCTCAGTCTTTAATAAGGCTAAAGAGGATCTGAGGGATAATGGTAGCATGACAAATGGGGATGAGGATATGGAGGTAGATATTACCATATCTGAGGTAGAAGTGAAACTCGAACAGCTTAATGGGACTAAATCGGGGGGCCCAGATAATCTTCATCCAAGAATATTAAAGGAACTGGCACATGAAATTGCAAGCCCATGAGCAAGAATTTTTAATGAATCTGTAAACTCAGGGGTTAGACCGTATGATTGGAGAATTGCTAACATAGTTCCTATTTTTAAGAAAGGAAAAAAAAAGTGATCCAAGTAACTACAGGCCTGTTAGTTTGACATCTGTAGTATGCAAGGTCTTGGAAAAAATTTTGAAGGAGAAAGTACTTAAGGACATTGAGGTCAATGGTAAATGGGACAAAATACAACATGGTTTTACAAAAGGTAAATCGTGCCAAACCAACCTGATTTCCTTCTTCAAGAAAGTAACAGATTTTTTAGACAAAGGAAACAGAGTGGATTTAATTTACCTAGATTTCAGTAAGGCGTTTAATACCGTGCCACATGTGGAATTATTAGTTAAATTGGAAAAGATGGGGATCAATATGAAAATTGAAAGGTGGATAAGGAATTGGTTAAAAGGGAAACTACAGCGGGTCCTACTGAAAGGTGAACTGTCAGGCCGGAGGGAGGTTACCAGTGGAGTTCCTCAGGGATCGGTTTTGGGACCAATCTTATTTAATCTTTTTATTACTGACCTCGGCACAAGAAGTGGGAGTCTGTGCTAATAAAGTTTGCGGATGATACAAAGCTGGGAGGTATTGCCAATTTAGAGAAGGACAGGGATATCATACAGGAAGATTTGGATGACCTTGTAAACTGGAGTAATAGTAATAGGATGAAATTTAATAGTGAGAAGTGTAAGGTTATGCATTTAGGGATTAATAACAAGAATTTTTGTTATAAGCTAGGGACGCATCAATTAGAAGTAACGGAGGAGGAGGAGGACCTTGGATTTTTGGCTGATCATAGTATGACTATGAGCCACCAATGTGATATGGCCATGAAAAAAGCTAATGCGGTCTTGGGATACATCAGGAGAGGTATTTCCAGTAGGGATAAGGAGGTTTTAGTACCATTATACAAGGCACTGGTGAGACCTCACCTGGAATACTGTGTGCAGTTCTGGTCTCCCATGTTTAAGAAGGATGAATTCAGACTGGAACAGGTGCAGCGAAGGGCTACTAGGATGATCCGAGGAATGGAAAACCTGTCTTATGAAAGGAGACTCAAGGAGCTTGGCTTGTTTAGCCTAACCAAAAGAAGGTTGAGGGGAGATATGATTGCTCTCTATAAATATATCCGAGGGATAAATACTGGAGAGGGAGAAGAATTATTTAAGCTCAGTACCAATGTGGACACAAGAACAAATGGATATAAACTGGTCATTGGGAAGTTTAGACTTGAAATTAGACAAAGGTTTCTGACCATTAGACGAGTGAAGTTTTGGAATAGCCTTCCAGGGGGAGCAGTGGGGGCAAAAGACCTATCTGGCTTTAAGATTAAACTCGATAAGTTTATGGAGGAGATGGTATAATGGGATAACATGATTTTGGTAATTCATTGATCTTTTAATATTCATGGTAAATAGGCCCAGTGGCCTGTGATGGGATGTTAGATGGGGTGGGATTTGAGTTACTACCGAAAATTCTTTCCTGGGTATCTGGCTGGTGAATCTTGTCCATATGCTCAGGGTTTAGCTGATCACCGTATTTGGGGTCGGGAAGGAATTTTCTTCCAGGGCAGATTGGAAGAGGCCCTGGAGGTTTTTCGCCTTCCTCTGTAGCATGGGGCACGGGTCACTTGCTGGAGAATTCTCTGCTCTTTGAAATCTTTACACCACGATTTGAGGACTTCAGTACCTCAGACATAGGTGAGAGGTTTTTTGCAGGAGTGGGTGGGTGAGATTCTGTGGCCTGTGTTGTACAGGAGGTCAGACTAGATGATCATAATGGTCCCTTCTGACTTTAGTATCTATGAATCTATGAACAGAACAGAAAGCCCCACGGAGCCGTGCTGAAGTGATTCTTCGTACGCATGGGGTGTGATGAAATGGTGTAGGGAGCCACTGGGGACATCTCCATTTGAATGGCCTAAAATGAACGCACACTAAAAACCTAGGGAGTAAAGAGATTAACCCTTTCAGATCATTGCAAACAGCCTAACTTCTGCATTATCGTCAGGTGACACTTCACCCCGGGGATTGTTCACACCGCAGGAGCACACTTCTCAGGCACGAATGCTGCTTCACGGCTAATGCTGTAAGCCCAGTCATTTCAGTTGTGGAGCTGGAAAGTTACTGCTGTGGGTGAATGCGTTTGTGTTTGGAATGGGGGGAGGGGTTCTCGGGGGCAGGGGCATGTCTTGCACTGGGATTTGCACAGTGACATGGCCACGGCAGGTCCTGTACTCCTTGCTGTTCTCGTGCAGTCTGGTATGGGCACTCAGGAGTCAGCTCCATCGAGCCCCAGCAGTGGAGGAAGTTGGAGTGAACTGGGGATGTTTTACAGCATTTCAATGGCCATGGGGCCAGAATAGGCCCTTTCCTACCCAGCGCAGAGGGTGCAAATGGGGTTTGCATGCCCCATTTTCCTACAGGGCCAGGTTCTCCTGCCCATACAGTGAGGAGTGCCCCGTCCCACAGCTAGCATGAGTACGAGCGTGAGACTCCGGATCATGGCAGCGGTTTAGATCTGGTGAAGTCAGGCGCCATTTCTGGCCTGTTTCCTGGTCTTCCTCTCCTCAGTGTGTCTTTGCCAGCATTGACACCCCACTGGCAGTCAGCCGAGAGCCCTTCTCCGGGCTCAGGCACGTTGCTCTGATGGGGAGGTGAGAGCAGTCTTTTCGCACTTCGGGCTTGTTTCCATGCATTTATTGCTTGACCGGCCCTCAAAATGGCCGCCAGGGTTTGTGCACGGCACAGCGTCTGTTTGGCTGATTAGGCTTTGCATCCCCCTGAACGCTCCATATGAAAGGCGAAGGGACGAGCTCCCAAAGCGCCGGCTGCCAGGCGAATACCGGATTGCCTCTTAGGATGTGTCTGCATTGGAGCTGGGAGGCGTGATTCCCAGCTGGTGTAGACGCACCCACACTCGTTCTGCTTGAGCTAGCACCTACAAATAGCAATGTAGCAGGGGAGCATGGGCGGTGGCTCGGACTAGCCATCCAAGAGCCTGCTCGGGGGAGCGGGTGGGCAGGTACTTGGGCAGCTCGCCCAAGCCGCCGTCCACACTGTCCCGGCAACGTGGCAGTTTGTAGGCGCTAGCTCGAGCACCCCCCGTGTAGACATACCTTTAAACAGCTCGGGTCCATTCACTGTCCCAGGCTGAAATCCTCATCCCTGCACACAGCTCTGGTACATGCATTAGGGCCAAGAGGACAGGGCTCTTCTCCCCGAATCCAGGCAGATCCACCCCACGCCCCGCTCTCAGAACCTAAAGACCCCATGTGCTGGGGCGATCCCATGTGGGCTCCTCAACGCCTGCGCCTCCTGCCGAGTGTGTGCACAGTGCTCAGGACCCTCCATGCCCACAGTGGGGAACGGGAGCAGGATATGTGCATAGGGCAGGGAGTCTTAACCCGTGGGCTGCAAACAAGGGTCCAGGGGTTGCAAGCACCCTGCCCTTCTCATGCTGCGTAATGGGGCGGTGGTTGTCCCAGCTAGATGGGAGGGGAGTCTTAGGATGGAAAAGGGGTCCCTGGTCACGAAAGAGGCCAAGAACCCTATCCCCCTAAGTCATTACATTGCATATCCTGCTGGCCCCTTTCTATCACAGGCCCATTCTGTGCAGGCAAGGTCTGCTTCTATGTAAGTTGTCAGCTGCAGGAGCCTTTTGTTTCTTTGCACTGTGACTTGGGAATGACGTCTCTGCCCTGCCTGGGCTCAGGTGGGGAGTCCAGATGGACAAGTCAGCAGTGCAGTCTCCTGTCCGCTCCCTTTGCGCTGTCGATGTTGCATCAAGGGGCACCTCCTGCTTTCCCTGCTCTGTGGGTGCAGAGGACACTGACCAGGCTGAGAGGCAGGATATGGGGTGACCTCTCAGGAGGTCTGCCCCTCCGCGCACAGCTCTGAACATCTCAAACGAAGGCCCCAGCCCTTGACTGTCAAAGGTTTCAGAATCACTCTCACTTCTGCCCCATGGGAAGGGTGCAGCTTTTCCCAGGGCCTTTTTCTAACTCCTACATGCTCTTCATTCCTTGCAGACGAAAGCTCTGATTGATAAGCTCCAAAGGCTGGTGTCGTCGGAGGGCCGGTTTAAGAATCTCCGAGAAGCTCTGAAAAAGTAAGTGACACGTGACTATCATTGTGTGTTTGCTGTTGAAAGCCTGTTACACATGGTTTCCGACAGGCAGCTTGCCTGGGTTTGTCACAGGGCGTGTGTCCTCCTGAAACTCCCCGGGGACCCAGCCTCGTCCAGGGGCAGCTAACACAGGGCTGCCAGCCTCTGCAGATAAGACTGGGATGTCATTATGCCAATGCATGTGTTCCTGTTTCCTACACACAGCCCACAGGTGAGAGAAACAGTCCCTGGAAAGGAGCTAAGATGACATCTGCAAAAGCCTTACTAAAAGCACCTCTGAAGGGCAGGAGCTAACGTCAAGGACAGGAAACATTTTTCCATAGATGCATGGAGTTGGTGGCCAGAAGCGACCACTAGATCATCTAGTCTGACCTCCTGTGTAACACAGGCCCTTACATTTCACCCGGTCACCCTGACTGGGCCCAGTAACTTGTGTTTGGCAAACGCATGTTCCAGAAAGGCTCCAGTATGGATTGGAAGCCATCAAGAGATAGAGAATCCACTGCTGGCATTGGGAGTTTGGTCCAAGAGTTAATCACCCTCCCTGTTGAACATTTGTGCCTAATTTCTGATTGAATTTGTCTGGCATCAGTTTCCAGCCATTGGTTCTGGCTCTGCCTTTCTCTGCGAGATTAAAGAGCTCTTTAGTACCCAGGATTTTCTCCCCATCAAGGTGCCGATACACCGGGCTCAAGTCGCTGCTTGCTCTTCTTTCTGATAAGCTAAACCCGTGGAGCTCCTTAAGTCTCTCACTGTCAGGCATTTTCTCCAGCCCTTGACAAATGTTTGTGGCTCTTCTCTGCACCCTCTCCAGTTTTTCAACATCGTTTTTAAAATGTGGACACCAGAGCTGGATGCGTTGTTCAGGTATCGGTCTCAGCAATGCCATTTACAGAGGTAAACTCCCCTCTTTGCTCCTGCTCCTCCCCTGTTTATACGTCCAAGGATTGCATTAGCCTTTGTGCCACAGCATCACGCTGGGAGCTTGTGTTCAGTTCTTGTCCATTGTGACCCCTACATTCTTTTCAGAGTCCCTGCTCTGCCCTGACCCCATCATTATTTACCATTCCACCAGCCGTCGGGTCATCTGCACATTGTATTAGCAGTGATTCTATATTTACTTGCTGAATAGCATCAGGCCTAGAACCAATCCCTGCAAAGCGCCACTAGATGCATCCCCAGTGATGCCCCGTGGACAGCTATTTCTTGAGACCTGTCAGCTGGCCAGTTCTTCATCCATTTCACTTGTATTGTATTGATATGGTATAGCGTTGATTTTCATCAGAATGTAGTGAAGTGCTAAGTCCAGTGGCTGACAGAAGGTGGAGTGTATTACGTCTGCACACTTACCTTTATCAACCAAACTTGATTTCATTCTTTGATGAGATTACGAGTTTATTTGACAAGAACAATTTTTTATAAAACCATGTTGATTGGCATTAATTATATTCCTATCCTTTGATTCTCTATTAATTGAATCTGGTACCAGCTTTTCCGTTATTTTACCTGGGATGAATGTCCGGCTAACCTGCCGTGTCATCCTGCTTGCCCTTGTTGAATATTGTCAGGACATGAGCACTCCTCAGGTCTGGAATTTCCCCCGTATTCCAAGATTTATTAAAAATGAACAGAAATGGGCCAGAGATCTCCTCAGCCTGCTCTTTTAAGTCTTGTTTGCAAGGTATGGGGGCTGCTGATTTAAAATGTTTATCCCCAGTAGATGATGTTTAATATCCTCCTCAGCTCTGCCACATACCTACACCAGTGACAGCATCACAGGACCTAACCAGATCAGCCCCACCATCACCGGTTCATTCACCTGCATGTCCACCAATGTAATCTACGCCATCACGTGCCAGCAATGCCCCTCTGCCGAGCGTGTCGGCCAAACTGGACCGTCCCTACATAAAAGGATAAATGGACACAAATCCGATATTAGGAACGGCAATATACAAAAACCTGTAGGAGAACACTTCAGCCTCGCTGGACACACAAGAGCAGATTTCAAGGTGGCCATCCTGCAGCCAAAACACGTCAGGGCCAGACTTCAAGGAGAAACTGCTGAGCTTCAGTTCATTTGCAAATTTGACCCCATCCGCTCAGGATTAAACAGACTGTGACTGGCTCGCCAACGACAAAAGCCGTTTCTCCTCCCTTGGGTTCACACCTCAGCTGCTAGAAGAGGGCCTCATCCGCCTGATCGAACTAACCTCCTTATCCCGAGCCTGATTCTTGCTTGCATATTGATACCTGCCTCTGGGAGTTTCCACTCCACGCATCCGACGAAGTGGGCATTTGCCCGCGAAAGCTCCTGCTGCAATCCGTCTGTTAGTCTCTAAGGTGCCACAGGATTCTCTGCCGCTTCTACAATATCCTCCTCAGTTATTGGGGTAGACGCCGCTGGGTCTTCCACGGCGCTGTGTGTGCACTCAGCCCACCAACGGCAGAGCTTTGCCTGGCAGTGCCTGGAGGGGCGGCGTTCACCCCCTGGCCCTAGCCCCTCCCCGGCTGTATACGAGCAGCACCGCTCTGACCCCTGCTCCTCGGCTCCTCCTCACGGCCCGCGGCTAGCATCGGAGCTCTGTGTGGCGTTTCATCTCGTGTGTTCGGTCTCAGCTCTCGGGAGTCTTTGCCTCTAGATAATAGTCAGTAGTACCCTAGGTTAGTTTGGCGTTAGCGGTTGGATGCCCTCACCAGGGTTCAAGTGCCGTCAGCCGTATGGGGGGCCTTCCCCAACAGTGATTGTCCCCGAGGTGCTCGCCGTGTCTACGTTACGGAACGGCGCTCCGTCTGCAAGGCGTTCCCCAAGAGGACTCGGGTGGAGCGAGACTTGCGGCTGCAGCAGCAGCTCCTGGAGCAGTCACGAGGCTCGTTTCAGCACCGAGACCCTCGTCTGATCGGCAGCCGCCTTCGGAGCCGGCAAGGGATGCTGCGCTGCATGGGGGCCTGGGGTTCCCCCAAGAGGGAGAGGAGTTGTTCTCCCTCCTCCTGTGCAGCGAGGAAGACGTCCTATAAGACTAGTTGGAAGCACAGCAGGGCTTGGGGAGACTCTCCTTTATCTCCTAACGAGGTGTGTGGACCCCACGCGGGATGGAGCAGGTCCGTCGAACCACTCCCCAGTACCGCACGGAGACCAGTGAGAACCCGGACTGTTGACTCTCATTGCGGCCCTGGCTCAGTGCCAGTGACATCGGCAACGGCCCGACTGGCTCCATGCTGGTGGCAGGTCGGGCAGCATCAGACCTGCTTTGCCTCTCACTCCCTGACTCTCCACTGGGCCAGGAGTTTCCCGGTGCCGCTTCCTCCTTTGTTATGCCCTGGGCACCTTCTGGCCAGGTCGTAGAGCTGCCAGGTTCGTCCCCAGATGCTGGAATTGAGCCTGACACTGTGCCCGCACCGACAGCCCCCTCGACGCTGGTCACCCTGTGTCGCTGTCACTGCCCTGGCACCAGATCCCCCCGCTGAGCTCAGTACCGCCCTTCGGGCCTCTTCCAGTACTGGGCCAGAGTGCGTCTCGCTCATACCGCCAGTGCAGAGCCCCCGTTCCTCATCTGCACCGAGGCCGCCCCCACGCTGGGCTTCAGATGAGTCTGATTGTTTGCTCGCCCCATGGGGGCTGGCTCCCCGTGTCACCAGAGAATCTCCAGGACTTCTCGAGATCCAGCCCAGGGTCATTCTCTCCATCGTCATCACCCGATAGGCACCAGACCATCCTCGGTACCAAAATCAGCGTCGTTCCCACAGTGGGGACAGGGGCTCTTGGCCTGGTGCCTCGTGGCCATCAAAGCCTGCTCCATTTGCCCAGTGGCCCACCTTGTGCCTCAGTCCGAGAGGTCCCAGTCTTCGACCCGCTCCAGAGTGAGATCACTGGTCCCATTGGTGGCTCTTGTTCCCAAACCATGGCAGCTACAAGGGAGTGCTGAGCCTGTTCCCGCTGGGCCTGCAGGGTTGTCCCACCCGGAGCCAGTGGTTCAGAAACAGGATCCGTTTCTGGCATGGGAAACCACTTCTTTGTCCTCTCCGGACGCCTCTGCCATGCCAGGCTCCTTCCCTACCTTTGCCAGGTTGCCTCTTTCTTTCTTCAAATGTGGCTGAAGTGGATCTATCATCCAAACCGTCATCCCTTGGACAGACTGCTCTGACTTCCGCTGCCGATCCTGGACGGCTCATGGCAATGTGTGACAGGGCATCCCCGTCGCTCGGTACCTGACGACCACAACAGTTGTCACCTCTGGGGTTGCTGACAGTTCGAAGCCTGTCGTTGGAACAGGAAGTCTCTCTGCATATCAGCACCCTGCAGCTTCGTGCCACCTTCCATGGCCATCCAGCCCTTCGAGATCACGTCAGGGACACGGTGGTGAACATCCTGACAGTCCATACCCCTGCAATGGATTATGTGAACAGATGGGGGAGCCCACTCCAGTGTGCTGGGTCAGGAGCAATCAGGCTCTGACCATTTTTCACCAGGGAAAACATTACCCCTGGGGCTGATCACTTTCCTGCTTAGCTTTTATTTGAAGATTGTGTCCAAAGTACATAACATAAGAATGGCCAGACTGGGTCAGACCAAAGGTCCATCTAGCCCAGTGTCCTGTCTTCCAACAGTGGCCAGTGGCAGGTGCCCCAGAGGGAAAGAACAGAACAGGGAATCATCAAGTGATCCATCCCCTGTCACCCATTCCCACCTTCTGGCAAACAGAGGCTAGGGACACATCCCTGTCCGTCCTAGCTAACAGCCATTGATGGACCTACCCTCCATGAACTTATCTAGTGGTTTTTGAACCCTGTTATGGTCTTGGCCTTCACAACATCCTCTGACAAGGAGTTCCTCAGGTTGGCTGTGTGTTGTGTGAAGAAATACTTCCTTTGGTTTGTTTTAAACTGCTGCCTACAATATTCATTTCCATTGGAGACCCCCTACTTCTTGTTATGAGAAGGAGTAAACAACACGTCCTTATTTACTTTCTCCACACTAGTCCTGATTTTATAGACCTCAATCATATCCCCCCGTAGTCGTCTCTTTTCCAAGCTGAACAGTCCCAGTCTTATTAATCTCTCCTCATACAAAAGCTGTTCCACACCCCTAACCATTTTTGTTGCCCTTTTCTGAACCTTTTCCAATTCCAATATATCTTTTTTGAGATGGGGCGTCCACATCTGCACCCAGTATTCAAGCTGTGGGCATACTATGGATTTATATAGAGGCAATATGGTATTTTCTGTCTTATTATCTATTTATACAACAGTTGGAAAACCCCCCAGAAATTCTGATTTCTGCATTCTGTGCTGCTAAGGGGGTGGAGATAGGAGGAGACGAGGGTCATTTTAACACTGATATTATTAGAAAAGAAGTTGTGAAAGTTCTTTCTAACCTTTTGCTAAAGCTCTCGTGGACTCAGGAAGGCGTCTGCTGGGGAGGGAGGACTCTGAACCTGCCCTTTTCTGCTCCCTACAAAGCATGTTCCCTTTAGTAGGGACCCTGTCCAGCACACCATTCACCACGAGACTCCAGTGGGGGCTAGGCATGAAAGTGTGCGTGGGACGAAAGGTCTGCAGGGACAGGCTGTAGACGTGCCATCTTCTTGCTGTTCGAGAAGAGCAGGAGGACCCAGAGGCGGATTGAGTAGACGGGCTTCTTTATTGCAGTGCTTGTTCCCCTCAACCCAATTGTCGAGTAAGCCCTGAGTTAATTACCTTGCGCTCTTTTATCTAAGTTAATAGGTAAATACCCACATTTACTACAATGCCCCCCCACCCCTTTAGGTGATCATATAAACGCCCATCTAATGAATATTCCTAGCTATATACTGAATACAATTATACCCGCCCCTGTTTACAGCATTATGCATATTCTACAGACATTTTTACCTTGAAGATACATTTCTTTGCAGTAATTGTGGCCATAAGTTCCCTTACTCAGCAGTTCCCAGGGAAGGGAGTATCCTTTAGTCCCCCACATTCCTTATGCAGCTCCAGTGCTTATCAATCCTTAACAAGCAGAAGGGAAGGGAGAGGGGTAGCACTTTATCTATCAAGCCCAGAAACGGTGCCTGCCCGTGCTTCTAACCACTAATACTATGCCAGCACACCAGCAGTTTCCCAGGTCTCTACTTAACCCTTACATATCCCAACATTTGCTTCCCAGAGAGAGGTGGTTTTTTCTCAAAGCTGATTGAACAGTTTCTCTATAGCTTCTTTAAAAAACAAAAAGTATGATTATTTTTTTCCTTTTCTCTGATTTGCTTTTAAGTTGCGACCCACCCTGTGTTCCTTACCTGGGAATGTATCTGACCGACCTGGCATTCATAGAGGAGGGAACTCCAAATTATACTGAAGATGGCTTGGTGAACTTCTCCAAAATGAGAATGGTGAGTTCCACTTTGGGGTAACTTATCAAGGTGAAACAAAGGAGAGTTTGGTACAATCCAGGACCAGGCTTGTGGAGGACTGGAATTGGAGAGAGCCTCGTGGCAATTGCACCAAGACGTTGCTGTGTTCGTACTGCACCAGAGTCCGCGCCCGCGTTGCCCTGCCCCAGAACTCCCGCTGAAGCCAGCTAGTGGCTGGAGGATGAGATGCAGGTCAGCACGGCCAGAGCGTTAAAGTCTGCACTAGAGAAGTGCCTCTAGAGATAATGCCATTTGTTGGGGCCACATTCGCAGTGGGTGTAAAGCGGCACAGTTCCAATAAGGTCAGGGGAGCCACGCTGATTTACACCAGGTGAGAATGTGGCCCTATGTTCCCAGTTAGTTCTTGAATTTCTTACTGCTCTACAAATACCTGGAACTACGGGAGCTGAGTAAAACTTACTGACGGCCTCGACAAACTCTCCCTTCAAGGCGAAGGTCTCAACCCCCCCACCCCCACCCCGCATGGTGGCTTGTCAGCAGGGTTTGAACCCAGAACTTTCAGCTCCACATCACAGACTCCCATCACCTGAGCAGAAGGAATAACTTCCTTATCTGACCGACCGCCCCCCCCACCCCACAGATAAATGTTCTTGCAGATGAAAGGAACAAATATATTTTTAGGGAACAAAGAGAGACTTTTTCATTGAAGGCTAAATAATGTCGTGTTTCAAAATTACATTAATATACAGAATGATTCTCTCTCTCCGCCCCCTCCCCCATTTGTGTCTGGGATGGAGCATGAGGTATTTAGGGAAGTTTGATATTGGCAGCTGCAGTAATATAAGACATTACACTGTTTTATCTCTGGACAGATTTCCCACATCATTCGAGAGATCCGCCAGTTTCAGCAAACGTCCTACAAGATAGAACACCAAGCCAAGGTATGTTCTTCCACTTCGATCTTCACAGGCTCTCCATCCTGCTCTTCTCAACTGCTGCTATAGCGTTCACAGCAAATCTGCTTTGCCTTTCCGACTGCTGCTCCAAAAAGGGTTTGATATTTTTAAACTAAATTTAAAATAGAAGAAACTAATTGGATCAGTTTCTGATGGTTCCCCGTGGAGAGCCTTCTGGAGCTGAGGGTGTGCAGGATGGGGTGTGTGGAGCAGAAGAAATGCTACATGGGCTCCCCACTGAGGGACTTGATGTCTTGCATTTCTAGAGCAGCTTTCATCCCCAGGTGCTGGTCTGCAAATGTGCTATCCTGTCCTCAGGCATCTCTTCGCTCCACACTGCCCCTCTGGCCCGTATCACAGCACAGCAGCGTGGCAAGGGAGCACGTCTCATTTGCGGAGTAGGGTGGCCTGGGGATTCTTCTACCTTCCCCATTTCTGAGACACTCTCCTATTCTGCCCCAAGCCCCTCAAACCCTTTAAAATGGCACTTCTCTCTCTGTTCAGTGTGTGTTGAGAAATGTCAAACTCACTCGAGAGCCATGTAGTTTGGGGCTCTAGGCTCATGCTCCTCTGTCTCCTTCCTCTTTCTCTCCTCCCCTTGTTGGCCTGTTCCCCTTCTCACTTCTCTCAGCCAGCCTGAGAAACCAGAACAGCAGCCAAAGGCTGTAAACACTTCAGTCATGAGACCAGAGTCTCCCTTAAAGTACCAGCTCCTGTTTAAACCAGTGGGAGTGGTACACACTTATCTACAATGCAGTGCTTGTTCTTTGTGTGCTTTGTGGGGCATTTCATTTCTTAATGTTTTAACACTTCTAGGGCTTGACGCTCATTAGCTTCACTGGGGAGCAAGGTCAAGTCCCTACTTAATAATGATTTGACTCTGCAAGTTCAATTTCTTTTCCAGGTGACACAGTATTTACTGGACCAATCATTTGTAATGGATGAAGAAAGTCTTTATGAATCTTCTCTTCGAATAGAACCTAAACTGCCTACCTGAATGTAGAGCAGTGGCCGGCAGTTCGTCTGTACACATCCTATATCATACTGTACATACCTGTTTGTTTATGTTGGGCACCCTAGATTGACTTCCTCGTATGTGCTTCTCAACTAAAACAAAACTTCCTCTTGCTATTGGAACACAGTAGAACTTGACTAGAACTTCCTGCATTGTTTAAGGATTCATGCATAAAGCATTTTGTTTATGGCAGTCCCGGTTTATTTTAAACAATGTTATTTTTGTCATTTGGTCTTCTCAGGGGGTGGGGAAGAGTTGGGGTAGCAGGAGAAAAACAGCAAATACACAACAAACCACCGGCAGAGCTCCAGTCGCCTTTCCTTTCCACTCTAGACACTGCTGTTGTGTTGGACGCACAATCAGGGCACTCACCTCAGCATGTTTCACGTAATTATTGTAACTGAAGGACCCTTGCTCTGGAGTCAGGCAATTTAAAAAGATTCTCCTATAATGCAGTTTAAAACAATAATTATTGGTCAAGCAGGTGATCTAAATCATTATATCACTGAGCCAACTTTGAGGCAACAGACAATCTGTAATTCATCACATCTCCATTAACCTGCGCTCTGTTTCTATCCCACCATCCCATTGGCTGTTCTGGTAACACCAGATAGCAGGACTGAGCTGAATGAGGCCCTGTGCCTGTGTGGGGAAAGAGACATATGTGTAAATTACACAATCCTTCACTCTTGTTGGTTGCTGCCCAGAGTTCATTAAGAGTAGGGGAGAGACAATATATCTTTTAATATTTTAGCTGCATAACACTCATTACACGCTTCTGTGGATATGCTATAAATCTGTATACCTTGTGACAATTATTAGTAACACAATGTAGAATTAGAAAAAAATGACCAAGTGTTTTTATTACATATACTGTAATCCTGTCTAACCACCGTCTAGCAGGAATATAGTAATGTAGTGCTTATTCTGTGAATACTACCATGTATTTTTTACATTGTACAGTATATAAACACAGTTTAACTTTAAAGTGGCAGGCATGCTCCACTGTAACAAACAGAAAACTTTTGCTGTAAGCAATACCTAGTGGTATGAGAATTCTATTTCAAGCCCTAAAATATTTCAACTTACAGCTTGTTTGGAAAAATATTTCCATTTTTGTAAAAATATATGTTTCCTGATTACCTCTTGCTAATAAATCTATTCTATCTCAGGGTGAACAATGATTTAAGAATTTTTTTTCAGCCTTACTTAAATGATTGTTTGCTTTGCTGAAGGTTCCTTTAAATAACTCATATCAGTCACTCAATTTCTGTGATTAAATGATGTGAATGCAGGGTCGATCCAGATGTTGGGCCCAATCCTACAAGGTGCCGAGTGTGTTCAGCTCCCATTCATTTCTCTGGGAGCTAAAGGTGAGCGTGTTTGCGCTAAGCAGAAAACAGGAAGTCCATTGGCACTCTGTTAACCTTTGACTCTGAGCTGTTAGTGGAATGCTGCATATGAATGTGTGTGGCAATAATGGAAAAGCATCAACAAGAGGAGCGAGGGGTCTCTGTGTTTTTATGGAATTTGTTTATTATCTTTCCTTGAAGATGGATGATCCTTTCCTTTCCTTAAGAATCTGGTCTACGATCTAGAATTTGTTCCAACAGATGCTCTGAGATACTCATTTCTTTCCAGGCCTTTGAAAAGAGTGATTTCCTCCTGGAACTGATAATACTGCATGTCTCCTTCCACTCCTCCTCCTCCTCCTCATGGGGGATGGTCTGAAAACAGTCTGGGCCCTTGCAGATGTACAGAGCAGAGCACATGGGCCAGGTTCTTGTCTGACGTGGGTGTGTTGTTCCATTAAACTCAAGGTGAAACCCAGAGCAGAATTCTGGCCTGTGATCAGCAGAAACAAAGATCAGCACTCAGGTTAGTATCCACCTAACCATGTTCCCCTAGCATGTACCGAGTAAGGGCCAGGTCTGCTCTCCGGTGCATGCGCCTAGCTCCCTGTGGCATCAGCTGAAGTGTTGGATATTCAGTTGACAGCAGGTATTTAGAATCAGAATCCCTCTGAATACCAGGGAGAGGCATTGTAATAAAAACAGGAACCGTCATTGCCCTGCTAGCCAGTGTGGTGAGCTACCTGGAAGCTGGGCTAGCATTGCAGTTACCTGTGAAGACGTGGATCCTGGGCTGCAGCTAAGAGGGACACAGCTCAGCAGGAGTGAGGGGCAAAGAGGGGTTTCAAACCCCTTTGCTCTCCCCTGGTCCTGGGTCCCTCACACCTGTCCCCCTGCATATATTAGAGCACAGTGTAGGCTGTGGTGCTGAAGTGGGAAGTATCTGTATTACTGTTTGTGACGATGGGGCAGACCTCCGAGTGTTTGGTGATGGTGGGTTACAGGAGACTACAACTGGGCATCCCACAGGAAATGAAACAGTGGCAAAGATAAGACAGCCCGGGGGTACGCACCTTCAAAGGAGCCATGCTAACAGTGGCTTGGCCATCAGTGGGGAAGAAATTACCTGTCTGGCTCCATCCAAGCTAGAGCCTGGGTTAAGCCTGGGATGCAAGGAAACCTAAAGCCTCAAAGACCCTAGAAAAATGGAGCTCGGGGAGGCTCCGCAAGCGTGCCAATGCAAAGCTTTGTGCCACCCCACAGAGGGAGAGAGGTAGAAAGTGCAGTAGGAGCAGTCTGCTTCTCCTGGCTCAGAGCTGGAGTTAGCTGGGTCGAGGGGAAGGAATCCCCAGGCGTGCAGGGGCTTGTCTCTCTTCTCACCCTTTGTACCTTTGAGGAGTGAATCCACGAGGACGTTTTGTTTGGAAGACACGGGTTCTGTGTCCCTGCAAACAGGTGATGTCACAAACCCCTGAGGGGAAACTGCCAGGTACAAAGGCCGCATGAGGCTATGGTGTAACCACGGTTGGGAGCCAGCCAGGGGCGCCGCAGCCCAGACTCAGTCTGCGAGTGGCTGGACCACAGAGCGAGGTGCAGGAAGCCAGGCTGGTCCCCTGAGGGTACGCTTCAGAGGGACTAAAGTAAGGTGTTAAGTTGCAGTTCGCCCTGTAGCTGTCACAGGCCCCAAGACGCTGGTGAGCGAGACAGGGATTAGCAGGGGGCAGGCAGATGTTAGGGGGAGGATGGTGGAGGGTTTCGGGCTGGTTTGCAGCAGCTGAGTATCTGGGCCTAATACCCAAATTGGCAGAAGGGAGGGAATCCATAATGGCAGATTTCAGAGTAGCAGCCGTGTTAGTCTGTACCGCAAAAAGAAAAGGAGTACGTGTGGCACCTCAGAGACTAACCAATTTATTTGAGCATAAGCTTTCGTGAGCTACAGCTCTGCATTAGTGACTCCAGGGATCCTGGCAGGAAGAGGTCAGAGTGTTTGCATATAAATCAAGCTGTATTTCCAACTGGCCTTTTATTATTATTAATTTGCATTTCAGTTCCATGTCGAGGTAGCAGTCATGAATCAGGCCCCCAGGGAGCTAGGTGCTGTGTAAATGCACAGGCACACGACACAGACAGTCCTGGCCCTTACGGTCCCGAAGTCCTCACTCTCACACACTGCCCTTGGAGGTTTTTTGCCTGAAAAAGGCTTACAGATTTCAGGGAATGTGGCCTCTGGTGTTTCCCAGCCGCTGGGGTGTTTCTCAGGAATGAGGGGCGAGCCCGTGCTCTCATGACCGTGTGTCATCCCTGCTGAAACGACAGAGCCTAATTTTAATAAAAGGAGCCATAAGCGTCTCAAAGTCCACGAAGAGCTGCATGGAGCCCGGCCTGTGAACTTGGTTAATGATTCTATCGGCGCGCAACGAGGAGAGAGCCTCAACTGCAGGGTTAAGACTGGGCTGAACGGAGTAGCGAGGAAGGAAAGAAAAGAGGGATCTGGAGCCTCCCCTTCTGCAGCAGGAAATCTGGGCAGCAGCAATCAGGAGTGGAAGCTGCGCAGTGCTTCATTGCAGGGAGGCTCTTCAGTCTTTGGCCAGGGCTGAACCCTAATTCTCCCCCTTTTTCTGCCAAGGGGTCTAGACCCCAGCCCCAGAGGGAGGGTTACTGACCCAGGCCCGGATCTCCACCGGCAGCCCTGGGGACCTAGGAGGGCTGCAGGTTCCAGCTCCAGGCCAGGCCAAAAAACCGAGGAGTCCAGTGGCACCTTAAAGACGAAACAGGTTTATTGGGGCAGAAGCTTCTGTGGCTAAAAAACCCACTTCTTCAGCCACTCCTTCAGATGCATCCGTCTGAAGAAGTGGGTTTTTCACCCACAGAAGCTTCTGCCCCAATAAATCTGTTTCGTCTTTAAGGTGCCACCGGATGCCTGTGTTTTGCGGATACAGACTACCAGGGCTCCCCCCATACGTGATGCCAGGCCAGTGGCCTGACTATTCCCCCCTCCCGTCCCTCCGCGCAGCTGCTCCTCCTTCTGCCCCCGTCCCCAGCCGCGCCTGCCCCAAGGCGGCGTCTCCAGCGGATCCTCCCCCCAGGGTTGAGTCCTGGCCGCTGGCCCGCCCCCGAGCGCACCCTGCGCCGCGCAGCCGGCTGGAAATGCGCGCAGGCATGCTGGCGGGGCGGCGGGCTCTGCTGGGGCTGCTGGCGGCGGCGGCCGCCCTGCTTCCCTGCGTTCGCAGCGCCCCGGCGGTCAGCGCGGAGGGTAGGTGGCGGGGGTCCCTGCCGGGGAGCGGAGGGACGGAGCCGGGCGCGCTGCGGGGCTTTGCTCCGGCCGGGTCCGGCTGCGGCGCTGGGTGCGCCCCGAGCGGGCCCGGGGGCTGCGGGCGGTGGAGCCCCGGGCGCTGCTGGGTCTCGCTGCCCAGGGTCGCGGTGGGCCCCGGGCAGACGGAGCCGCTTCCACGTCTGTCTCCGGGCGCTGGGCTGCGCGGGGCGGGGGGTCCCCGGGGCTGAGCCGGGTTGGGTTCATTTCCCTGCAGTCAGTGGGCCCAGCGAGTCACAGCCGGTCGGGGGAGCCCGGCGCTGCGCAGCGCTGAACAAGGCGCTGGGCTTGGGAGCCAGGGACCTGCCCTTTGGACGGGAGGATCCCAGGCCCCGCTACGGGCTGGGGACCCGCTGGCGAAGCGGCAGTTGTGCAGAAAAGGACCTGGGGTGACAGTGGACGAGGAGCTGGATAGGAGTCAGCAGCGTGCCCTTGTTGCCAAGAAGGCTAACGGCATTTTAGGCTGCATTAGCAGGATCATTGCCGGCAGATCGAGGGAAGAGATTATTCCCCTCTATTCGGCACTGGGAGGCCACATCTGGAGTATTGCATCCTGTTTTGGGTCCCCCCACTCCCGAAGGGATGTGGACAAATTGGAGAGAGTCCAGCGGAGGGCAGTGAAAATGATTACGGGGCTGGGGCGTATGACTTATGAGGAGAGGCTGAGGGAAGTGGATTTATTTAGTCTGCAGAAGAGAAGAGTGCGGGGGGGGGGGGGATTTGATAGCAGCCGTCAGCTACCCGAAGGGGGGCTCCAGAGAGGATGGAGCTGGGCTGTTCCCAGGGGTGGCAGATGATAGAACAAGGAGCAATGCTCTCAAGTTGCAGTGGGGGAGGTCTAGGTTGGATATTCGGAAACACGATTTCACGGGGAGGGGGGTGAAACGCTGGAATGGGTTCCCTAGGGAGGTGGTGGAATCTCCTTCCTTAGAGGTTTTTAAGGCCCGGCTTGACAAAGCCCTGGCTGGGATGATTTAGCTGGGGTTGGTCCTGCTTTGAGCAGGGGCTTGGGCTAGATGACCTCCTGAAGTCCCTTCCAACCCTGATCTTCTATGATTCTGTGACCTCGCCTGCTAGTCTCATGGCAAACCCGCCATTCAAACCCTGTTCAGTCTTCGATGAGAGATACAGAAAAAGAGGAAAAGCAGTTAAAGGATTTGAAATGTAAAGTGTTAATTTTAACAACATCCCTTGTTCCCGTTCCCTGTAACTGCAGAGAGTTTTGGTGTGGAATCGCCCCTGGTTTGACACTGGGTTTGAGGGTATTAAAGAGGGTAACTGTCCTTTAGGAAAAAGAGATGAACTTAGTTGAGCTGGGTTGGAGCTGCTGCTGCTGCTAAAGTCTGATCCGCCCTCCCCTCCCCTTAAAGACAAGAGAAGCCGCTCCCGCCGCACGGGGAGAGAACAGAGCCGCACAGCTAGAAAATGCAGCTTCTGGCTTTGGAGATGACTTTTCTTTGCTTCCTCGCTGCTGGAAAAACAAGAGGCCCAGCACACGGTCTCATCAGCCTCCCCGAGACCTGGCAAACTTGTACCCGCATCAGGCTGTTTAAGGCCCTGCTTTCTGCTCCTTTCTTCTCATGGGCTCAGAGCAATGTTGCAAATGCTGCAGCCTTGGCCAGCTGAGCCAGAGCCTTATTAAACAGAAAGCAGCAGGAGAGAGAGGTTGGGGAAAGAGGAAATAGGGAGGAAGGCAAAGGCCACCCAAGGGAAGGGTGACAGCCGGAACCCCAGTCACATGTTCCAGGTGTAGTTAGCTGAAGTCAGGGGTGGCACCAATGTCACCTGGGCCACTGTAGGGAGACAGGATACTGGGCGAGTGGGATCATTGGTCTGACCCGCTCTGGCCATTCTCAGGTTCTTCTCCTGGGGTCCCAGGAGACAGTGGGAGCCTGATGGTGGAGCTGACTCCTTCCAGTCCACTCACCCTCCATGGTTTGATCTCCCTGGAAAATCTCTGTTTCCAAGGACCCCTAACAGGGGTGAAATAGCCCATCCCCCTCATTACTGTGTTCACCAAGTCAGCCTCATTTCCGACACACCAGTTTGGATACATTCCTTCCCGATTCCATTCTTCTTTTGTTCACCAGTCACAATGTCAGCGAAGCCTCTGAGTCGTATCAGCAACCTCTGCTCTGCCAGTAACTTTTGCTGACTGTTATAAACAATTTCACACAAGAGGCTGAGCTGGACAACTTAGTTCACAGACATCTGCTCGACAGCTCTTGTTTACTGAAGGGTACAGGTGCTGGAACTAGGGGTGCTGCAGCACCCCATGGTTTGAAGTGGTTTTCATTACATAAAGGGTTTACGGTTTGGTTCAGTGGTTCTCCGCACTCCCACCATACGAATTGTTCCAGCCCCCTGGCTGAAAGGCGGTATTTTCTGTCGATATTAGGCTCTGTAAACACTGTAAATCCTGAATGCAAAATCATTTTAAGCCCCAGCATGTCTTTTTAAACACCAGGTTTTGTTTTAAAACAAAATCAGATCAAACGCAGGTGGGGGTGGGGAGGGGAGCAGGCAACATCCTTCTTCTAACTTTCAGTTAAAGTGGAAATTGATGTTAGCTAATGGAGGCAAACCCTTTCTTTAAGCTACACTAATATGTAACATTTTGGTTAGAAATAGGCAAAGATCGGTGAGGCAGTTATCCTAAATGAGTACAGTAGTTTATTGAAAATTCAAGTTTAGTTTAATTTTTTTTCACTTGATAATGTTTATTATGGTAGTATGGAGGGGCCACCCAAGAACAGGGCCACATTGTGCTGGGGGCTGTACAAACACAGAATAACAGACAGGCGTTTCATGTACTTCAATGCTTGTTTCTTTTTCTCTTTCCAGAGGAATTTCACTTTAAGTCCTGGATGCTGCAGGTAAAACTTCTTCTTTTCAAAGGGTTCAGAAGCCAAATGAACTGTCACGGGTTTGCTCCCCTCAGCAGATGTTCAAAATGGTCAGTCAGTGAAATAAACTTCTGCAAATGGAGAAAACAGACTAGTTTCATTATTGTTGTTCAACCATTTTGCACGGCAAGGGACTTCCTGGAAGGGGATTTTCCATGCTGGCAAGTGACCAGTTGCCAGGGACTCAGCCAAGGCTAAGTCTGGAGAAATAAATGCTCACAATAATACTCATGCATAACTCGGATTACAAGGTGCCTCCTGCCAAGATATTTCAGATGCGGTACAGTTACATTAAACAGCGTAAAACAGCTCACAGCAAACTCCCTGCATCCACCCGAACTCCCTTTCTCCTCCACTGAGCGTGAGGATATCTCTTCTCACACCGCCGGTCCTCGTGGGTTTGTATGGTGGACTCCACTCCCATTCTCCACCCCCAACCTCTCTGGGATCCGGGAGCAGTGTGTGATGGGAAATGCCCTGGCTATGTAGCTACATGTGTTTTTTAGAGGAAGATCTCTGCCCAGTCGTGATATGCACTGTGTGTATTTTCACTTCTGTATTCTGCACCTGCCATTGACTTCTTTTGTGTCTTTCATCTTTAGAACAACAGGAAGTACAGTCTGGAGGAGTATTACCAAAGGCTGCAGATCTTTGTCACCAATAAGAGACGAATCGACAAACACAATGCTGGGAATCACACGTTTGAAAGTCTGAGTTTATGCTCTTTAATTTCATTTCCTAATTCTCTCTTTTTATCTGGAGTGATGTTTTTGGTTTAGCTCTTTGATTAATAAAACTTCTTCTTCTTTTTAGTGGGTCTAAACCAATTTTCAGACATGACATTCACAGAATTTAGAAAAAAATATCTCTGGAGTGAACCTCAGGTAAATGTATTTGTTTAGTTTCGGCAGAGTTTTTGCTGACTTACAAGTACATGGCTCCTGTGGCCATGTTACCCAGGTTAGGGTCCCCTGGACACTTTTATACACCTCAGCTTTATTTTGTTCTGCCTCTAGCTATGGCTTTTAATGCCTCCAGAATTGTATTTTTCTTGGGAAGTCAGTGGGACTGATCTTGTGGTATGCTGAGCCCCAGGATCTCAATTAACTTTGAGGGTTGGATCGAGTCCCTGACGAGCACCCACAACTTCCATTGGCTCCACTGGGTGCTATGGGGGCTCAGCGCTTCCTAGGATTAGGCCCAACATAAATATTTTCAAATCCACGCTGCAAACAATGCTGGCATGGTGAATCTAGCCATAAGGGCTGGTGCATGGAGCCCCAGAGTATGGGCTCGTGACGTGATAGCTGGTACCACCTCGGCCGCAGGAAGAGTAATTTCTCTGCAGGCTGCCGTCTTAGAATCATAGACTATCAGGGTTGGAAGGGACCTCAGGAGGTCATCTAGTCCAACCCCCTGCTCAAAGCAGGACCAATCCCCAATTTTTGCCCCAGATCCCTAAATCTGATGTTCCATAAGACACAGCTATCCGCTCATCAGAACGCTCTCCTGTTGGTTGTAGAACTGCTCGGCCACAAAAGGGAATTTCCTGGCCAGCTCCGGGCCGTGTCCCTCCGCTATCGACTGGAGGAAAAAAGGAAACTATGTGACCCCAGTGAAGAACCAGGTAGGCAAAGTCTGTCAGCTCCACCATGCTCCGAATGGTTCTCTGGCACGTCGCTGCCTTCGAAACGTTCTGGACCAGTGGGAGAGAGGGAGAAGCTGGGGATAAAGCCACAAGGGCAAGTCTCTGACATCCCCCAGCCCAGCTGGGAGCACAGCGGGTATCCTGGGGTCTGTACCGTTCCCAAGGGGAGCATCAGGGCTTACGGGAGCCCCTCCATAGGGCTAGGGGGAGCATGGGCAGGCAGAGAGGTTGGGCTGGGGAACAGCTGCTCTTTATGATCCTATAGGAAAAATCCCCCAAGAGCGAGTGAGGCGCCTGTCAGCCCCCCAGAATCCCACGGCATGCTAGCTGCACCCCACTGGAGGGACACGGGAAGGTGCAGCCCAGGATCAGATGGAAAGGGAAAGCTAGGTGCTCCTAGGGAGAATGGCTTCCAGCACACAGCGGAGGGCCTGTGGGGTAGTGCCCATTCCCACAGGTCTGCACAGAGCTCAGGGTAACCATGAAGCCCTAGCCCCTATCCCTGATGGGATGGGGCATCTGGAGCTCATGAAGCTCCCCCTCCTCTGGGCTTTCCTGCGGGAAGGGATGATACAGCCCACAGCATTAGGAACCTGTTAACCTCCTGCTCCTGGTTCCTGACGCAGGGCGGATGTGGCAGCTGCTGGACCTTTTCCACTACTGGGTGTTTAGAGTCTGCAATTGCCATAGGAACAGGAAAGCTACTGTCACTGGTAAGAGATTCTCCTTTTCAGTGCACCGCTGCCAGAGAGCCTGCCTAGCACCTGGGGCACATGCCCAGGCTGTGCAGAGCCCTCCGGGCGGCCCCAGCCCTCGAGTGTTCTGTCGATTCTAGTCCCTCGGCTGCTTCTCCTGAACGGCCAGGTCACGCTCTCGTGCACACGACGGCAGCAAAATACAGACGGTGCGATGCAAACCGCTCAGCAGCGCCATGTGAGCACAGCAAGGCAGCCACGGGAGCAGCGGTGTGCAGCAGATCAGGGAGTCTGTCCCGCTCGAGACGTGTGTATTGCTGTCCTCACTGGAGCATCTGAGCACCAGGCTGGGGCAGTACCATTCATTTGGGAAAGGGAAATGGGAACTGATGGGACCTGACCTGCAATCCCTGGCTCCTGGGAGTAGATCTCATTAGTTAATGGGACGTCTGAGTCATGTTCCCACAGTGCACCATGAGCCTGCGGAACTCAGTGCCACAATAAAACAGTGGATGAAGGAGAACCAGATGATATAATTTATCTATAGACTTTTAAAAGGCTTTTAATTATTGGGGCCAAGAGTAGAGCAGGATTCCAAAAGGGATTAGAGATTTGGATGGATAACAGACTATCCAAAGCAGTTGCAACAAGTATTGAAAATAAGCAAGAGCATGGGAAGGGCTCTAAACCATCCTGCTCTGGGCATGAGCCAACCTCCAGCTATAGGGGCTGGGAGGAACGTTCCCTGCTGGCCAGTTAGCCCATAGCTGCCTGCTGAGGGATTCCTTGCACCTTCCTGCGAAGTAGCTGGTGCTGGTCCCCATCAGTGACACAGGAGCGGACAGCGCGGTCGCTGGCTCTGATCCAGTCTAGCAATCCCTAATCGCACTAGAGGAACACCCATTGGTGTGCAGTAAGGAAAAAGCTTCAGGGTGATACTATCTGCCATGTATTTTGTATTTAAAATGACAGAGAGAGGAGGAGATTGCTCTTCTGGATATACACTGATTCAAAGTATTTCTCTAGGCAGAGCAACAACTGGTTGACTGTGCTCAGGACTTCAATAACCATGGATGCAGTGGGTATGTAGCGTAAGCTGGGACCTACTAGAGATAAGAGAACTTGGCAGTCATAGTTTACAACCTTCAAGACTTACTGGGGATCTTGAATTCCGACCTTTCTGGAATATGTGATGTGTGGAGTTTGTTGGGCTTCACCAAACGTTTCCCAACACTCAGGGTTTCTCCCTCCCACCGGCTGTTTGGCCACATCTCTAATATGACAGTTATTGGTGGCTGAACACAGCAGGGGAAAGTGAGCGAGGTTTTGGCAGTTTCTCTGCGGCTGGATGACATTTGTCGGCGAGGCTCTGTGTTGAGCGTGAACCAGAAGGCCCCCCCAGACACCTCGGCCTTGCCTTCGGGAAACTCCACTGGCTTTCTTAAAGTGAAAGCTGCCAAAAATAAGCCCTTTTCAAATCCACTGCCTCCCGGAGGTAAACGCGCCCTGAAGTGCACAAACACCTTCGTTGTATGAGACCATGTTCTGGCACCATCTCCGGGACATTCTCGACTCCTCCTCACCTGCCTTCTCATGGCCCGTCCTTGTCCTCCTGGAAACAAGTTGCCAAAGACTTGCTGCAGGGGGCTGAGTCCCGTCCCCACCTCCCCCGTCACATTTCCTTTGTCAGTTTGCTCGGGCGGGGAAGGGACATGAGCAGCTCCTCGCTCAGGGCTGGGGATCTCCTTGCCAGCCTCTTCTTGTGCAGCGCTGGCGTCGCAGCCAAGAGCCTCCTGGCCGCAGGCCCCCAGCAAAGGTCTTGCAGCCTGAGGGCCAAATTCACCCTGCCCCGGAGCTGAGCTGGCATCACACGGGGAGCGGGCTTGGCTGGCAAAGATGGTTTGGTGCCTCCTGAGTGTTGGAGCTGCTGGGGCCTGTTCTTCCCCAGCACAGGTTACACTGAGGGGCTGCTTTCACTTGCTTCTCTGTGGGCCGTTTGGCAGCCAGGGTCTAGGAATGGCCCAGCCATGTCTCCCTCCCCCACAAATATCCCTGATGTGCATCCTGCACCAGGGTCCCCGATTGGGGGGGGGGCATAAGTCTGGAGTGGCTGATTCTGCCGCTGTTGGGGGCGCTTCTAATCCAGGGGAATTCCTTGTTCCTTCACCCCACCCAAGCTGCCCGCCAGGGACTTTAGGGCTCTGATGGGTCAGGCCCCGAGAGCCCTGGGAGGAGAGTGGTAGCTGGGATGTGAAGGGTGGGTGACATTTCCAGGTCCGGCGCTGTTAGCGGTGCAGGATGTGGCATCCCGCTGCCCATACTCTGATCACAGTCCAGACGCTTTATGGCTCATCCTTGAGAGAAAGCACATGGACTGATTTTTGCAGAAGATACAATGTTGTGGCCCTAATGAACTCACCGTTTTGCTGTGGTGTTTTTCAGGGGCCTGCCAAGCCAAGCTTTTGAGTACATCCTGTATAACAAAGGGCTCCAAGGAGAGGATACGTATCCTTACAAGGCTCAGGTATTCTTACCATTGCAGCAGAAGCATATTCAAACGCTGGACGTGCTGGTGACGAACGTGGGTTTAACGTTGATTCCTTTGTGTTTGCACAGAATGGAACCTGCAAGTTCCAGCCCGAAAAGGCTATCGCTTTTGTCAAAGATGTCGTCAATATCACCCTGGTCAGTTCCTCAGGCTTTGATTTAACAATCACTAATGAATGCACTGAGAGGCCCTGGGAATGGGGAGGCCAGTGCAGCATGCACATTCCGGCTGTTGCTTCTCAGATGAGGCTGGTCTGTTGAAGTATTTCAAGTGCGTATTCTTCCTTCTTCCTGTGCATCATCAGTGAAGCTAATTTCCTGGATGTACCTGGGTTCAGTTGATTTTTTGGCACCTAAGTTACTGCCTTCTACTGAGAGGCCAGGGCACTTCTCTTGGTGCCATTGTTTCAGAAAGTTCATCATGACAATTCTGAGTCCCCGCCAGGCTGTCTGCATTCTTACCGATATTTGCCATAGAAGTGGATCAGGTCTGTGGACACTAACAAAGCTGTAGAACCTGGTTGCTAGTATTTCATAACAAGCCAACCTCTCTGCACGATTCTGCCTGCTGGACTGAAAATAACTTGTTTCCCTTATTTTTAAAAGCACTCTGTGCATGGTAGACAGCTCTCAGGTCCTGACTCAGAAAGTTTTTACAGCCGAACAGGCTAATCCAGAAGGGACAAGGGTTGCACCTACTACTTCCTTCTGCTCAAGTTTGTTTCTCTCCTCTCTGCCCCCAACTTTCGTTCCCCATTATACAACTCACCTGTCGTGCCTGCAGCAAACTCCTGCTGCCTCTAGAGGGAAGTCGTAAAGCACACTACAACCTCTGCAGGCATGGAGTGTCCCATGGCCAACTCTTGCTGCTGGCAAATGAACTTGCCTAAAACAGACGGATCTGCTAGCAGCTCTTCGACAGGGTCGGTCTCCTATCTCCTGGGAGAAGGCTGGCCCCGTGGATGTTAGTAAGGCATGGCCTTGCCCTACCTGGGGAGCCCAGCTTTGCTGCTCCCTGTGTGAACAGGGCTGAAGTGTCTGCCATCTGTGTGTGTTTCCTCATTTGCACAGAAGAGGAAGCGAGGTTTATTCAGCTTGCCCAGTCTGTCTTTCTGGGGTGTCTGTCCCGTAGTGATGCTGACCAAGAAGTAAATAACACTTGGAATTGTCTCCTTCCAGTACGATGAGCTGGGCATGGTGGAAGCGGTGGGGAAGCATAATCCCGTTAGCTTCGCTTTTGAGGTGACTGATGACTTCTTGGGCTACAAAAAAGGCATTTACTCCAAGTGAGTATTTCTGAATGCAGAGGATGCCGCTAACCCATAGCAACGGAGTTGCTTTAACCATGTTCATTCCCCAGCTGGTTTCCCTTTGGGTTCCCGAGGAGAGTCATTCTCTGGCTGATTAGCATTTTTTAAAGACAAAGACAAAAAGAGTGGGAAGCTGCAGTTAATCTCTGAGTTCCCAGGAAGATGAGACAGTAGCATAGATTAACAAACCAGGGCCTGCAATGTATTTGAAACTTACAATTAGGAGTAGAGCCAGTCAAAAGCCGCTGAAGATTGTTCACAAAACACTTTGAATTTTCGAAACGTGTTTGAAATGCTGTTGACCAGCTCCAAGGCTGAGCCTGTCCCTGAATGAGCTGCTGCATGTTTCAGACAGTCCAGGGGAGGTCCAGTCTCTGGGAGAAGCCTATGGGAGCTCAGCAGGTAATGTGTGACCTGTGAGATGTTTGCCTGCAAACTCCCATAACAAAGCTTGGGGAAATTCATTCCACTGTTTAAAGCCTGTGTGTTTGAGCTCTGTGCAGGGGAGTGTGGGGAAATCTGCCTTTGTCACGCCAGGCGAGGGTGTGGGGCAGCCTCGCTGGTGTGGCTCTTCCATCCCAGGGGCTGTAATAGCAGCTGTTGAACTGCACCTGGCCAGCCCGCACAGCTGCCTTCTGTGCTGTGGTGCTGAAGCTCAAGAGGAAGCTCTGCAGGCCAGATTTACAAACGTGTTTAGGCCCCAGAGATGCAGATAGACACTTAGTGCAATTTACAAAAGCACCTAAGCAGGTTAGGTGCCCAGTGACTTCTAATGGGAATTAGGTGCCTACCTCACATAAGGTGCTTTTGAAAATCCCGTTAGTTGCCTACCTGCATCCTGAGGCACCTGAACGCCTTTGTAAATCTGTACCTCCCAGAAAAGAGGCAACGGGAGAAGTGTGGGTTTGAGGATGGGAACTGATCGGGTATAAAAATGGCTCAGGAGAGCAGTGTGTCCGCTCCACAGCCAAGGTGAGTAGCTGCCGAAGGGGCTGATGATTAGATTTCGGAGAGGCGGATTAATTCCTATTCCTGTGTTTATGGGGGCAGCGTGGGAGAGAGCTTGAAGGCGCTCATTTGAGAATGTACCAAGTGGGTGATGGAAGCTGGCAGCAGGGGCTGATCAGAGGGGGGCATCGACAGCTTGACAGTGAATGAGAGATGACTGGTCAGGTGGGGATAGGCCACGAGGGGCTTTGAAAGTGAAGACAGGCAGCTCGTGTTTGATACCATACAGAAGGGTGGGGGAGGTGTCTGTGGAGGGATGCAAAGATGGGGTGACATGGGCCAAGTGACAAGCTGGAAGCAAGATCTTTGCAGCAGGGTTCTGAATGGGTGTGAGCAGGGCAAGGTCACATTTGTCAAGGCTGGAGAAGAAGACACTGTGGTAATGGAAGTGAGAGGATGAGAATCTGGACACGAGTTTTTTGCTGTGTGGCTGAATAGGAAAAGCCATATCTTAGAGACGTTACGCAGAAAGAATCTGCAAGACTTGACACAGCCTGGATGTGAGGCCCTAGAGAGATGGCTGAGTCGAAGCTGATGCCCAGGTGATGAGCCTGAGTAGCAGGTAGTATTGTGGAGTTCTCCACAGGGGTTGAGAAAGGAGCTTGGGGTGTGGGTGGAGATTAAAAGCCTTGTTTGAGCCATGTGGAACTTGCGCTGATGGCTAGACAGCCACGAGAAGGTGTTGGAGAGACAGGCCGAGATTTTAGCTCGGACAGGAGGAGACTGGTCTGGTGTAGAAGACAAATCTGTTTGTCAATACAGTGATGGTAACAGAATCTGTGTTTGTGGCTGAGATGCACAGAGATACGGTGTAGAGGGGAAGTGAAGTAAGAGGATCGGGTTCCCCTCATGAGTAAGCAGAGACATGATAAACAGATATAAAATAACAAATGCTGAGAGAAGGTCGATCGGGGCTTCTGGTCTCATAACACAAGCACAAGGGGACATGCAATTAAATTGAAAAGTGGGAAATTCAAAACCAATGAAAGGAAATACTTCTTCACACAACACATAATTAGACCATGGATCTCATTGCCACAGAAAGCCATTGAGGTGAAGAATGTAGGAAGATTCAAGAAGGGGCTGGACGTTTATTTGAGTAACTAGAATATCCAGAGTAATGGTTAATCCTAACACACATTTTGGCAGGGATATTAAACCTCCTGCCTCACAGTTTAAGCCAACCTCTGAGTAGCAGAGACCAGGGTGTGGGGCAGATTGTCCCACATCTGCTACTGTGGGGTTCTTTCCCTTTCGCCCAGAGTGTCTGGTTCTAGCCACTGCCAGGGACAGGATACGGGATGCGATGGACCGTGGATCTGATCCAACCTAGCAGTTCCTGTGTGTGTTTGAGAGGTGCACGTATTTGGATTATAATGGCTCTGTGATCTATACTCACCTTCTTCCCGCCCTCTGGGCCCGTGATTTATGAGTCCACACCAACCATTCGTCAGTGCCTGCATTTCAAAAACTTCTTTAGACGCAGTTGTCCAAATAATCTGGGACCCCTCCCCTGCTGGGACGCTCCCCCCGGGGGTTGGAGCTCTCCTGCAGCCACGGGTTTCCATAAAACTGGAAAATGAACTACAGCGCTCCAGTGGAGATGGCCTTCAGCCTAGAAACATGGGCTGAATGACCCCGCTGCCTAGGCTGTGCGAAGTGTTCAGTACAGAAATCAATACGTTAATTTTAACTGTTAAAATCCTGCTTGGTGAAATCCTCTGGCACTTCACGCTGAACACGTCCCCGAATGCAGCGTCCCGCCACATGTGGCCCAGGCTACCGAAGAGCAAAGTTCAGTGGAGTGGAAACGAAGATGCGAGTGAAGTTGCTGCATGTCGTTAGTCTGTTTTCCTTTAAGAAACTGGTTGTGTTAAAGGGCCAATGTGTCCCGCGTGTGGGGCCTGGGAGCTCGTGCAGTATTCTCATAGCAGTGGGTTAGAGTGGTCCATTGGCTTTAAAATAACAGCTATCCAGTCTCAGCCAAGATCCTGCAGATGCACTGGTAGGTAGCGTCACTCACAGCTCCAGTCCCATTGAATAACTGTACTGCGTGCATAAGGGTTTGCAGGATCAGGCCCTGGAACTTGAAGGCTGAGCAAATGGTTACAGCTACAGCTAAGACCTTTCACTTTGCACCCCAAAATTCATGTGCTAATTTCCTCCATTGTAGTTCAGTCTTGTGAGTAATCCTGTTGATGTGAATTGCCTCTTTCAACTGAATAATGCTTAGTGCTTTTATAGCCTTTTATATCATCAGAATACAGTGACTAATTAATGACAAAATAGGTTTTCATATAATAAATGTGCTTTATTTTTGCCTTTTGTTTGCAGCCCAAAGTGTGATAAGACTCCAGACAAAGTGAACCATGCAGTTCTGGCTGTGGGTTATGGAGAAGAAAATGGAACTCCCTATTGGATCGTTAAAAACTCCTGGGGCCCATTCTGGGGCATGGATGGGTAAGGAGCTTCTGGCTGACGTCCACCACAGCTGGACACGCTATGGCCTAACTGAACCTAATCAAGAACCTCACATGCCAGTGTGCCTATAAAGCACCAACAGGTTCTAAGGGACTGTTTATCAACTAGTGAGCAGCCAGGGTTTCTGCAAAGAAGCTAGTGCAATGGCTGAGGATGTTAGCACCTTAAAACTGCTCAGTGTGACTGGTCAGATCAGCATCCAAATATTACAAACAAAGCCCTTTTGTAGCCACAGTACAGTCAGGCAGGGCATTTCTGTGAGAGGCTCAGGCTGTGTTGAAAAGTTTTCTTAACATTCGTCATAACAGCCCTTCCTCATACAGGGGAAACTTATCCTGGGACACTTCCTGGCCCCCGTGTTGCTGCTTCACACTGGCGTGCGGCACAAAGTAGCCACAAGCCTGGCTTACTTGCAGGGGTGCTGGAACGTGGGGTTCTGGGGGTGCAGCAGCACCCCTGGTTTGAAGTAACAATAACAACTAAATACATGGTTTCCCGCTTGCCTGGCTACATGAGGAATTCTCCCTGCGGTGGTGTAGCCAGCTCTCTAGGACTCCCCTGCATCCCATGACAAGAAGGTCAAGGGCAGGTGAGAACAGGGCTTGGCTGGTAGGCCCTTGTCCATGCAGCAGTCCAGCCACTCACATTGCTAGTGGATACAATTTAGAGCAGCCCCAAGGGTGAAAGTAAAATTTTGCAGGACTGGGCACTAACTTGGCTAGTTTATGAAAGTGACTCTGCCAATGAATTCCATTGCCTGGTGCAATCCCATTATTTGCAAAAACAAAAGACTCTGACGTACATCAACTCCTTGCACTGATAGGAGAAGGGAATTTACTTACTTTGTGCCGAATGATGCCGATCTGAACCATAGGTGACATGGTAACCTCATGCCAGGTCAGTTGTGTCTCGTGCTGCTGAAGGGGAGTAATGGGGAATGCTCACTAATCTGTGTTTATTTCTCCCTTTAGCTACTTCTATATTGAACGTGGCAAGAATATGTGTGGTCTCGCTGCGTGTGCATCTTATCCAATTCCTCAGGTCTAAGGTGGGGTCAGTGGCTGGGAAGAGTGGCCAAGGAAAGCAACCGATCTACTGTGTAAGCGTCTCCTAAACACCAAAGTACAGTACGTCAGAAAAATGAGAGATGGTAAAGGCCCACTAAGGTCCTGATCCTGCAAAGAGCTCCACACAGGCAGACTCCTGCATTTGTGGAGAGCTCATTGCAGGAGACAGACCTAAGTCACCTCTTCCTCTCCTACTCCAAATACATGTATGTTTCTCTGTAGCAGCAGTTCTCAAACTGGAGTCCTTCAGGGGGTCCACGAGTCATGTCAGGTCCGCTGGCCTGCTGATCAACTCCTCCCCTCCCTCCCAGTGCCTCCTGCATGCAGCGGAATAGGTGCACTTGGGGGAGGGGGCAGAAAGAGGAGGGGCAGAGGTGGGGCGGGTGTGGGGCCTTCGGGGAAGGGATGGAGTGGGGGTTGGGGCTGAGCGGGGTTGAGCACCTCCGGGAAAAATTAGAAGCTGGCTTGGGGGTCTGCGAAAAATTTTAAATCAAAATGGGGGTCCTCGGGTTGCTAAAGTTTGAGAACCGCTGCTCTGTAGTAAATTCTCCAGCGTTGTGGTGTGTTCCATGGACAGGGCTGAGAGCCAGAAACTCGTGTCTTCTAATCCCAGCTCAGCTCAATTTACCATGTGCTCTAGGAAAAGTCTTTGAGCCTCTCTGCCTCAGTTTCCCCATTTGTAAAAAGGGGGTAATACTACTTAACCTACCTCTCGGGGTGTGGTGATGGTTGATTAGATAATGTTTGTAAACCACTTGGATGCTGAAAGCGCTGTGCAGTTGTATTATTATTAAGTAGCATTTGTCAGCCCAGTTTGAAATTACTCCAGCAATGAGGCTTCCCCTTCCCGGGGGAGACTGTCCTGCACGTCAACAGATCTCCCTTCTAGGAAATCTGCATTCTTTTGACAAATGATCTATTTTTAAATAAATACTAATAAGTGTGTAAGAAAGCTATGTCTATTTTCATTAAATCTAAGATTTGATTATTTTTACAAAAATAAAGAGAATATTTTAATGAATATTAAAAGCATCAATGATTTTCTATACAGTTAAGGAAAAAGCAGAAACCTTATTTCAGCTTTTAAGCAGGTTTTTCAATATATTCTGTCTTAAGAGGACTCATGTCATGTATGCAAAAGGCATTTCGACTGCGTGTCATTTCACATTGCAGTACCGCCACCAAGACGTTACTGTGCGTTATGGAAATGAATAAAAACAACTTGTCACTTTTGTGGTATCTTTTGTGTTGCCTTTTCAATGTTTCTTCCATTAATTTAGTGTTTGTGAAAGGTGCTCTATTAGCATTTGAAGTTCTTTCCTTTGGAGTTTTGCCATTGAGTTCAGTAGGAGCAGGACTGAATCCTTCGTCTTTAGACACATACATCACCAGTTTTTTGCAGCGCTTTAACTATATCAGTTTCTAAATTGATATAATTAAAATCCCCTCCAGTGTGGATGCAGTTAAACTGGTTTAAAGGTGCTTATATCAGAGTAGCTTATTTCTGTAAATAACCTGAGGAACTAATTAATATTGTTAAAATGATACAAAAGCTTTGTGTAGACAAGCCCCAAATCCAGGTCATCGCCCCAAAGTGTTTACAGAGTAGGACCCAAGTCCTGCAAGATACCCCATGCAGTTGACCCCATGTGGAACCCTACTTATGTCACTGTTACTATTCATGTGCATAAAGCTGAGAACAGGTGTAAAACTTTGCAAGATCAGGGTCATCATTTGAATCAATGGACTGACATCTGCTTACAGTAGCTCTGGATTTAGCTGACAGAATTCAGGTTCAGTCTGGTATACACATGTTCCAGTGGTATGTTACAAAAGCAACTAGTAGTGTGTTGCTGCAAACATGCCCAATAGCTGATTCTACAAAGAACATAGTGATGTGTCTACAAATTTCTGGTCAAAGTCAAACCCATAGTGTCCATTAAGATGCACCCCTAAGATTATGCAGCATTTTTAAAAAATCAGAGTAAATAATTAAGGTGGCCTGATATGTTCTAAGACCCTGTTTTCAGTTGCTGATAACTTTTCCAAACCTAAGCCATTTGGGCTGAAATTTTCCATGCCAGGAGTCTGCCTCAGGCAAAAGTTTTCTGGAAAATTTCAGTAAAACAGTTAATCCATTTTTCAGAACAAGATTAGGGAAATAGACATGCTCAGAAATCCCTACAACAATTCAGTGGATGATCTCTAGCACTTCCCTTTTTTGAAGGAGAGACGTGACATTTTGCAGGGGGGTTCCCCTGGTGTCGAGGATGGCCAATGCCACATCCTTATGAACATCCACCCAAATTTGGCCAAGTTACCAGCCTCTGAAAGTCTTTGCACATGCTCAGTAGAGACTTGTTAAAGTTTGGAATTGGCAGCTAAATTCTCCACATTCTGTCTGCTCTGAGCATGCTCCCGTCCCTCACAGGATGTACATCCCAGTCTGGAGCTATGGGACCTGAGCAGGATGCCCGGCAATTGCTTTTCCTGGCAGCCAGGGGCTGCTGAGGCAGTAGACCTAGGAACTGATTGCAGAGAGGCTGAGGGCGGGCAGAGAAGGCCACACAGGCTGTGTGCGCTCTGGAGCAGATCTCTGGTGACCGCTGTAGTGCAGAGGAAATCTTGGGGCAAACTGGGGAAAGGCAAATGTTTAATCAGCAGGCTTGACTGCTGCCCACAGCCCCTAGAACAGCCGAGAGGCTGCAATAGCAGTCACAGAAGGGTCATGTGCCAGCACCACAAGCGGGATTCAGGTTGGGATGTGGACACTTTCTGCCCCTTTCCCCCCGTCTCTGCCCAACTTCCCCCAGCAAAACTAGGGTTTGCTGGGTGTTGAAAATTGTGCCATATAGTGTATTAGACATGAATCCCTTTGAAGTCCCCTTAAAGCCAGTTCTGAACAGCAACCTTCTGAGTGCCACTAGGGGTCCCGTGAATGAATGCCTCACTGGGACACCCGAAAGAATCCCAATGGCTTTCCTTTCCGTGAAATCTCAGGTGGTTGTCAGAGCCTTAATGCAGCAATTCATGATAAATCACGCTTTCAGCATAATGATGTCCTTTATTCACCAACTGCAAACAAAACACGAGTGATGCAAAGGAGTGCAGCTGTAATGTTTTCATAATTGCTTTTGTTTAAAAATTGGATAGCACAATGTTTTTGAGCTGCTGCCATGCGAATTTAATGCTAGGTGGTCTACAAAGTGCTCTTTCAAAGAAACACAAAGGGTGATGTGAGAAGCTATAGTGATGACAATTGGGAGGTTATTTATCAGCTAAGAATAGTACAGTATTTAGTTAGTACAGTATTTAGCAAAACAGTTAATCACAGAGACAATGTGTCAGATGTGGAAAAATATGTAAAGTCTCCAAATTCAGGCTTTCCCTATTACTTGAGTTTATCTGCTTTGAGAATAGAAATATGCCAATGAAGATGGAAAAGATGGTTTTGTAGTTAAATCACAAAAATGAGAGTTGAGAAATTCAGATTTTATCCTTCGGGCTACCACAGACTTCCTGTGTGACCTCAGGCAAATTACACAATCTCTCTGGTCTGGTGGCAACAGCTGCAGTTCCCATCCAGGTTATGCCAGGGCTGAATTTGAGTTCCAGAGTCTGAGGCAGAGCTGTTAGACTAGGACGAAAGGAGATTTGCAAATAATTTAATGAATAAACCAAGCAGCTTTGTGCTACTGTTATTTCTGAATCTGAATCCTTACATGCCATCAGCCATTGTTTAGGGCATGAACAGTTTGGGTCATATTATTAGTTATTTGTGAGTATTCAGGCAGCTGCAGGTTTAGTCTTCGAAATAGTTTGCGACTATAAACATGGAAAGATTTAAAATAGTCTCTAGCTGAACATTTCCCAACCATTTCTATGGCTGAGTTGCTTTGTGGGTCTGTGTGGAAAGCAGAGATTCTGAGCCTTAGATGAATAATCAGTTCTGTACATAAATCAGATTTGGCAAATCATGTATTAGTGTAAAATCCATATTTCCAGGGAGCCACATGTGCACATTAAAAGGCAGAGCTTGACCCAAGGTATGGAAATTACACAGTCAGTTACCTGATGAGAACCCCATTTTTCAGATAATATATATACCTGTGTTTGTGTATATAATTTATCTGACATTTCCCATTGTACTGGCTATCATACCTTTGTATTTTGTATAGCAGGCTTCCTGTGTGAAGAGAATTAACAATTCCAAAAGATTTTGGCTGCTTTTGTGAATTGTCCTTATTTGTTTGAAATTGCCTAACTGCCCAGGGCTAGAGAGAAACTTCCTCTCTTTGTCCACTAAGGGTTATTGCACCTTTCTCTGAAGCAGCTCGTGCTGGGCACTGTCAAGAGGCAGGACACTGGACTAGAGGGACCCTGGGCCAATCTTGTCTGACAAGCCCTATATCCCTAAACCTAGTGCTCAGTTTCCCACAAACGCTCCACTCCATCTGTGTCAGATATGAAACATATCCTGTCTGTTACTCTGTTCCTGCACCTGGGACAGAGATTGAGGGTGTCACAAAAGTGGCTTTATGTGACCTCTGCACACCCTGTCTTTTGAGTCTGCACAGCTTCTGGCGTACACCAGAGCCGACTCAGAGCTCTCCAAGGCCTGGCTTCACCGTGCACCCTGTCTGCGCACCAGGGTGAAGCTGAAGGGTGGGGGGCGGGGACGCTCTGCTGTATCGCAGCCCAGGCTAAGTGACACCCTGATTCCCAGGGCACTCGTTATCCTCTCCACGGATAACGAGTCAGCAGGGCCCCGGCCTAGGTCACGACCCTGGCCGTAACGGGCTCAGCACTGCCCTCTGAGCAGGCCCTGCCGATCGAGGCTGAGCCCCATTCACCCCGTGACGCCCCAACAGCAAACTGCCCGGGCTGGCAGGAAGGGCAATGCCACAGACTGGGGACGGGCTGCATCCCCGTTCCAGGGGGGTCGTCAGGGTGGGGAATATGGAATAGCCACCAAACAACCCACCCAGAATGATGTGGTCCAGAACCCCCCGCCAGCTGCAGAATGAAGTGACCCTGACACCACCAACCCCCCCCCCATGCAGAATGGAGTGACCCTGACACCACCAACCCCCCCCGCAGCTGCAGAATGGAGTGATCCTGACACCACCCAACCCCCCCAGCTGCAGAATGGAGTGATCCTGACACCACCAAACCGCCCCCCCACTGCAGAATGGAGTGATCCTGACACCACCAAACCGCCCCCCCCACTGCAGAATGGAGTGATCCTGACACCACCCAACCCCCCCAGCTGCAGAATGGAGTGATCCTGACACCACCAAACCGCCCCCCCCACTGCAGAATGGAGTGATCCTGACACACACACACACCCCAGCTGCAGAATGGAGTGATCCTGACACCACCAAACCGCCCCCCCGCTGCAGAATGGAATGATCCTCACACACACACACCCCCAGCTGCAGAATGGAGTGATCCTCACACACAGACACACACCCCCCAGCTGCAGAATGGAGTGATCCTGACCTCCCCCCCCCGCCGCCAGTTGCAGATGGAGTGATCCTGACCCACCCCCATGTCCAGAATAAGTTCGCCCTGAAGTCGCGCCAGAAGGGACAGTCCCAGTCTTGAAATTAGAAAAGGAGTACTTGTGGCACCTTAGAGACTAACCAATTTATTTGAGCATGAGCTTTCGTGAGCTACAGCTCACTTCATCAGATGTTTACCGTGGAAACTGCAGCAGACTTTATATACACACAGAGAATATGAAACAATACCTCCTCCCACCCCACTGTCCTGCTGGTAATAGCTTATCTAAAGTGATCATCAGGTGGGCCATTTCCAGCACAAATCCAGGTTTTCTCACCCTCCACCCCCCCACACAAATTCACTCTCCTGCTGGTGCTAGCCCATCCAAAGTGACAACTCTTTACATAATCAAGTCGGGCTATTTCCTCCATAGATCCAGGTTTTCTCACATCCCCCCCCACCCCCATACACACACAAACTCACTCTCCTGCTGGTAATAGCTCATCTAAACTGACCACTCTCCAAGTTTAAATCCAAGTTAAACCAGAACAGCTGGGGGGGGGGGGGTAGGAAAAAACAAGAGGAAACAGGCTACCTTGCATAATGACTTAGCCACTCCCAGTCTAGGAAATAGCCCGACTTGATTATGTAAAGAGTTGTCACTTTGGATGGGCTAGCACCAGCAGGAGAGTGAATTTGTGTGGGGGGGTGGAGGGTGAGAAAACCTGGATTTGTGCTGGAAATGGCCCACCTGATGATCACTTTAGATAAGCTATTACCAGCAGGACAGTGGGGTGGGAGGAGGTATTGTTTCATATTCTCTGTGTGTATATAAAGTCTGCTGCAGTTTCCATGGTAAACATCTGATGAAGTGAGCTGTAGCTCAGGAAAGCTCATGCTCAAATAAATTGGTTAGTCTCTAAGGTGCCACAAGTACTCCTTTTCTTTTTGCGAATACAGAGTAACATGGCTGTTCCTCTGAAACCAGTCTTGAAATTAGTTAGCTCCCCCTCCACTCCAGAATGGAATGGCCCCAAACTTGTGCTCCCCCCCGCCCTGGAATGGAATCACCCAGAACGCCCGGCCGGCCTGCGCTGACCGCGCACACCCCTAAAGCGCTGCTGGCCGCTGCCCTGGGGGGAGGGGACGGAAGCGTTCTGTCGTCACTTCCCCCCCCGAGTCCTGCAGCCAATGGGGAAGCCGCACTCTGGGGAGGTGGGTTGGCGCCAAATGCGAAGGGAGCGGGGCGCGCGGGGGCCCAGGAGGGGGCTGGGCCGGGCCGGGCCGGGCCGCGCCGCGCGGCTGGGACAGGTGAGGGGGCAGCGGGGCCGGGGAAGGGGAAGGGCCCGGCGCTAACACAGGCACGGTCGGTGGCCGCGGCTCCCGCCGGCCGGTCAGGGCCCCCTCGAGCCTGCTCCCGCTCCTCGCCCTAGCTGGCTCTGGGGGGGTCCCGGGGGGCGGGGGGGAGGCTACCCCAGAAACGGCCCCCGGCCTGGCACCAGCGCCTTGGCGGTGGCCCACGCCTGTCCCACGGGGAGAGGCGCTCGGGGGGCAGGCCGCGGCAGGAGCCCTGCCTTCGAGCCACCGAACGGGGCGGGGACGCGCCGGGCCGCTCGGGAGGAAAATCATAGACTGTCAGGGCTGGAAGGGACCTCAGGAGGTCATCTAGTCCAACCCCCTGCTCAAAGCAGGACCAATCCCCAGTTTTTGCCCCAGATCCCTAAATGGCCCCCTCAAGGATTGAACTCACGACCCTGGGTTTAGCGGGCCAATGCTCAAACCAGTGAGCTCTCCCTCCCCCCGAAAAGGCCACGAAGCTTCTGCCTAACTGCAACAGCATGTCCCCAGAGCATCTGCTGTGGCTGCCGTGAAGCATCCCGAAGGCCCCGAGTCTGACAAGGATGGCTTCAGTTGCTGCTAAGCTGACAGGATCCTTGGGGTGAAACATGGCAGCCGTTTGCCAGCGCACGTCACCACAGAACAACAGTTTGGGGCAACGTGTCAGACTTGGAATTCAATTGCATTTCGCTGACCCTGCAGAATGTGATTTGCCCTCCTTTCTGCAGGCTACCACACTGTGGCCTCTTTGTTATCTGGTGCGGTTCATGATCATGTTCAAACTTTTGATAGTCTTTTAAGGTAGACAAGTCCTCAAACATCACAAAAAGAAAAGGAGGACTTGTGGCACCTTAGAGACTAACAAATTTATTTGAGCATAAGCTACAGCTCACTTCATCGGATGCTGTAGCTCACAAAAGCTTATGCTCAAATAAATGTTAGTCTCTAAGGTGCCACAGGTACTCCTTTCCTTTTTGCGAATACAGACTAACACGGCTGCTACTCTGAAATCAAACATCACCGGAATTTTCTGTTAATCCACCTAAATTTTTGGTAATCATAGAACTTGCTCTCCCACTAGCACCTGCTGCATAACCCTAACTTTGAGAGCTATTATTATGCGTGCTGTTTTCAACATCTACCAGGTCCTCTTGAAAAAAGAAAAGGAGTACTTGTGGCACCTTAGAGACTAACCAATTTATTTGAGCATGAGCTTTTGTGAGCTACAGCTCACTTCATCGGAAACCACTCTGAAACCAGGTCCTCTTGGTATGCCACTCTGAACGGTCCATAATATTCTGGTGTGATGACAGTTGCACTTTGGTATTTTGGTACTCTCTTGATTCAGCCACTACCAATAATGGTTTAAGCCTGACTGTTAAGGGTTTCTGTTTTTTAACCTAGTTCATATTAATTCATGTTCTCAGTTTTAAGCTGCAACATGACTTGAGCCAATTGGTGGTGATAACATTTCCACATAAGAGGTGCTACAGTACCTGAACAGAGAAGTTGGTCTTGGAGGGAGGCATTAAATGGGTCCTTCTGCTTATGCCTTTCTAAAAATCCACATATCTTTAAATAAAATAAAATAAAAAGCCTGGATAACCTAAAGCTTCTCTTACACCCTATAGTGATTGATATTTTTACACATAAATGGCCAAACCATTTCAGCTTGGCATAACAATAACTTTGCTTTATTGGTCACTCACACGTAATGTCTTGAATCGGAAATGTGCTGTGTAATCACTTACACTTACATAGCACCTTTCATGAAAGGTTCTGTAGCACTTTACAATTTAACAAACTTAAATGTCCTTTTGTTCACAGAGCTCTGCTTACTTTTAAATTAGCCTACTGTGTATGTCTCTTATATGGTCTTATTTTACTTTAACTCTTAACCTTTCCTGTTATGATGATGATAGGATGAATTTTTTGGTCTTATTAGGGAAGTAATGTATATACCGTAATCTGTCAAAGATTGTTAGCACCCTTACTGTCCATATTTACACTTGTAATCATCAATGCCCAGTATATCACTCTTCCACAAAAATAGCCTGTAGGTGGCAAAATTTCAAAAAGCCTTCTTAGTTTGAACCCATAGGAGAGTTTGTGTAGCCAGTGATATTCTTAATGTAATACCTTAAATCGTCTTTTTTTTTTTTTTTTTTTGGATAGCATGGCTGATCTTCCACAGAACAACCTCCAGAAGCAGCTAGAGCTTCATTCAGCAAAAGGAACTCACAATAAACTAGCTCTTCCAAAACATAAAGCAGCGTAAGTATCAGTCTAGCTTGCTGCTCATCATCAAAAGTAACAAAGAAAAGTACCATGGTTGTCAACTTTTTGTCAGTTTGGGTTCTGGTCTTTTTTTTTTCTTTACAATTTCTCTGCTTAAAGTTGATGCAGAAAATTAAACAGAGGGCCTGCTTCTGGGTTTTTTAAAAAATATTCTTCTGTGTCTCCTAAGTAGAATGGATTGTGTGGGCTTCCATGGAGTGGCCAAGATAGGCTTATTGTTTAATTGGCATGGAAAAACTACACTCACTACAATCAAACTAAAGTATAATTTTATTACTAACTGCATGGAATCCAGACCACTACTTCTGGTGACATGCTGCTTTATGCTACTGAGTATCAAAGTATGAAAAATGTTTTTATCAATATTGAAGTAAACTTCTTAACATCTGAGTGATGTTCAAAGCAAAAGTCATGATACTTAAGGCCAAATGGCCTGATTTTCAGAGGTTCTGTTAGCACCCACAACTTCCATTCTAGTCGGAGGGAGCCTTGTGTGCGCAGCACCTTGTAACACTTGGTTAAAATGATTTAAGATACATAATTATGGACATAAATCATAATCTATGGCATTTAGGGTGCTTAATCCACATAAAATAAATACTATAATCCATTAAAAGCTAGAATGCCTATGTGTGAGACTGAAATATAGAATTCAGAAAAAATAGCTACCAATAGCTTCTCAGTTATGTTAAATGCACACTTTTGATATTTGGTCGTGTGAAGGGATTTTTGATGTTGATGAAATGTAGCTTTATTTTTGTTTTTCCAAAAATAAATAAATTTTACAATGTTAAAAACTCTGAAAAAATCCATTTTATTTTGCAGAGGTTTCACTTTCAAAAAGAAAAGTGCTCCAGGTAATGCTGTATCCATAAACTGTTTCAGTGTTACAAAGAGCTCTGCATTGAAGGAGAAGGACGTTAATACTTTCCAGACTAAATCTGTTGCATCTTTTCCCACATCAAAGGATAAGCAGATAAAAATCAATGACCTCTTTGAGAAGACATCCAAACAGCACGAAATACAACAACTTTGTCCAAACTGGATATCGTTAAATTCTTTTGAATGTTCCCAGCAAGTTTCAAATGATTTACCTCCTAGAAAGGAAGAGAATGTAAGCAAGAAACCAGGTGATTCTGCTTCCCAGAAAGTAGACCACAATTGTTCAGATGACTCCATTATTACTATAGAAGATGACTGGGATGACATAAATGACTTTGATATATCTGGTAAACAAAACTCAAAATCATTGGTTTTGTCCCCCAAAAATCCAATTGTAAAACCCAGCAAGACTCTTCAAATATCCAATTCCTGTACAGTTAGATTATCTAAGGCATCCAGGACTGTGAACAGTGAGCAACGACTCTCAAAACATTGTCTTTCTGAGAATGATGAAAAATCACTGAATGACAAACAGCCAACTCTATCAAACAGATCTTTGATTTGTCTTGATGTTTCAGATCCCAAAGATTGTAAAAGACTTTTAGGTGAAGATCTTCATGAGAAAAAGTTGTCTACAGAAACTATTCTGAGTGACGAAAAAGAAGAAACTCATACAGGTAATGCATTCTCTTAATGTATTTTATATGTAATATTTCAAATAAAATTGGCCTGATGTCATAATAAACTTAGAGGACTATTTTCAGGTCTACACACTAAGGGTCTGATTCTCAGAAGTGCCTAGCCCTCACCACTCTAACTAAAGTCAAATCAGGGAGCTGAAAATCAGGGTCTAAGTGTGTAGCATATGGATTTTGTTGTAGAAAGTGCCATCACTGATGTTTAGAACCTCTGTTTGACAATGGACTTTCACTCCTGGGGAAAAACCAGTAAGCCCTATAATGTACTGTTGGAGAAGGAAGATCTCCTGGAGTAGCATTCAGGAAAAAAAGAGGCACTTGCAGATGCTGCAGTGAAATTAGACTCCCAATTTTAATTCATTGCAAGTGCTTTCAGTTTCCATTTATAGTTCAGTGTGACTATGGGAAATATTGAGTAATAGAAATTAATCTGTATCACGGCATTTTAATCCATTACATTTAAAAAGTGCATGAAATGGGGAGTTTACTATCCGTTAACTTTGAGCTGTTTCCCGCTTAGCTGCTCATTGTTTGCTTTAGCCTCTAAATAAATTTTAGTCTCTAAGGTGCCACAAGTACTCCTTTTCTTTTTGTGCTTAATGTTTCTTGATTGTTACGTAGGGTAGATTCTTATTCTTCATTTTCCTTATGGAAAGGAATAGGTACTTAGACTGTAATATCTTAATGGCACAGTGAATAACAAAAACCACCTCAGTAGTCAGGATGTGATTTCTCACATTTCTGAAGAATCCATATTTTGCTAAAGATACCTCATTTAATTCTCACAATAGGGAGGGCAAGTAATTAGAATAGATATTAGGTCTTGTCTAAACACACATTGTGCTGCTTTAAAATGGTACACCTCCCCCTGCCCCCCTCGCTTGCCACCTCCCCTCCCCCCCCAGCATGGATGCAGTTATATCAGAATAAAGATGCTTTATACTGGTATAACTCTTCTCATACAAGAAGGGAAATAGGCTTTACCTGTATATGGTATCTTTATGCTAGTATAACTGTGTCTACACTAAGGGTTGTATTGGTATGACTCTCTCATTTAAAAAATATTGCACACCTAACAAGAAATAGTTATACCAGTGCAAAAAAAGTGTATAGATTGGGCCTTAGAGCAGAAACATCTTCCGTATACCAGAGATTCCCAAACATTTTTTTTTTTGGCTGAACCCCCGTTTGGAGATTCATGTCCTATGCATGCACACCCTTTTTCTAAGGGGAGAGGGGTGCCCTGTACTCATGAGGGGTGCCCGAAATCTCCTGGAGGAGTGACGGGGGGAAAAACTCACCATATGGCAGTTGAGGAAGCCACCTGGTTCCTGCAGTGGTCATTTGGTCTCAGCTGCCTGGACTCAGTTCCTTGCCTGTCAGGAGGGGAGCAGACAGCTGCACTCCTTGAGTACTGGCCCCCTGCTGAACAGAGTTCCTTGCTGACCCCAGCCCTTGAGCACAGCTCCATCAGCTTCCCCTGCACAGGCTCTTTCCAGCAGAGGACAGGGCTCTGTGCCCTAGAACTGTGCTGAAGGGTTGGCGTCAGCAGGGGGCTTTGACTGGCAGGGAAGGGTCAGTAGTTCAGCTTTCCGCTCCCTGCTCACATAGTCCCTGGTGCTACCCCAGTAGAGGAAGGTAACTGTCCATTGGTGGCTGCTGCAGCTGTGACAGTGGAGCAGCAAAAAAGACAGGGAGCCTGGTCCTGGCAGCTGAGACCACCTGTATAGAGCCCCATCTACTTCCATTTTGTACAGAGTCCCCTGCTGACTCCGGACCTCCAGTGCACCCCGTCAAGTCTTTGTACCCCTCGATAACCTCTTTGTGTGCCCCACAGTTTGGGAACTTCTGCCTTACACTACAAATGAGGGAAGAATACATAAACTGAAAAAATCTATAATACCTAATCCATATTATGGAGATGGCTTCTGTTTATAAGGTTAGTTTTCTAGTTCAGCTATAGAAGATGTAACTACTCAGTAATGTTTTGAAGTTTCAGCTCTTGAGAAGACACTTGTACTATAATAAGAAAAATCTGCAAGATGTACTTTATAGAAGTTGTGTTTGAAGAAGCACCATTTTTGTCCTTTGTAATGCCCCAGTTTTCTAAGCCACTTATTTAAAATTATTTTGGAGGGATTTGCTTTTTATGCAAAAGAACATTGTTGTGGGAATAGAGTCTGTATCATTTATTAAAGCTGAGAAATAGTAAACTCCATTTGAAATATATAGAATCCTAGGTAGTAAAGCTTCATTGTTCTTTTTTTCAGTTGCGTCTTTGGTTATTTCCAAAATGAAGAAAAGGTTATAACCTTGCCCAACATCTCTCTTCTGTTTCAGCTCTCAGTAAAAAACAGCATAATGGCAAACAAAAGCTAAATGAGGGTGAGAAGAATAGCTATGCGTTGAAGGAACTGGCTAAAGGATCGGATGAGACTCCTGATTACACTGGAATTGAGGAGGATGATTACCTAGATTTCATTCCACCTTCTCCAGAGGAAGAAGTGCTTTCTTCCTCATCTTCTATAAAAAACATTAGGTAAAACAAAATTCACTATAGCAAATGTTTATCACTAGGATGGTTTAAACAGGTTAAAAAAGGATGCTAGTCCTAAAATCTCCACTTGTTAAAATGTTACTGGCTGAATTGACTGGGTGAATGAATAGACCTGAGACCTTGTTTCTTGAACAAATGGCAGTGTAGCAATTGGCAATAATGAATGTCATGAAATGCAGTCTTCTGCTATGCTCAGAGTGGTGTTAGCTTCACAGGAAGCACCATTTCCACCCTAGCCAAGCCTGTATCAAGGGCCTAATTTGGTTCTGAATCAGGTGGGTGGAAGATGGACTTACTCAATTATTTACTTGGGGTTCACTCGTTTTTGAGAGTTAAGTAGTTTTGTGTAATATACATAGTGCATAAAACTGTTATCCTAAGCATGCAAATTAATTTCTCCTCCCGTGAAAATAATTTGATTTATTGATATGTGTTTTAATGACTTTTCATTTTAATATTAGTAATATTTTCAAAGAACCTGCTGTAGATGGAAAATTAATGACTGATAACAGTCTGTCAAAACCTGGGAAAATCATCAGAAAGCAGCCTACCAGTGGGACCAGTATAGAGCATGCAGGTATAAGAAACACTTCAGCTGAAACATCTATGCATTAAATGTCTCTTGAAGGGTGTGCAATTCCTTTTGTTCTCATTTTCTTCATCTACTGTGCTACAGGAATGAGCATTTGCTAGTGGTTAAAGCACAGGACTGGGAGGCAGGAGATTTGGAGTTCCGTTCCTGATTCTACCATTTACTTGCTATGTAACCTTGAGCACATCGCTTAGCCAGAATCACTGGACTCTTTTGAGGCCATCTGTTCCTGGGTGCCCTGCCAGGGATATCTTGGGCCTGATTTTCTGAAGTAATGAGCACTCACAAGGCGTCAAACTGAGTTCTCAAAGTGATCACTCTAGAAAATGTTTCCTCTTAATTTTTAATGCTTGTCCCCCCCCCCCCTTTTTTTTTTAACTATGGAGATCATACTCATTTTATAAGGAGCGTTGAGCTAAATTAACATTTGTAAAGAATTTTTCAATTCTTGTATTGAAGGTAAGGTTTTACCATTGGTGCAACATTAAGACTGCAAATTTAAACAGACAGTCCAGGCATATAACAAGTTATGGCTCAGAGTAATATAAACTCTCCCAGGCTTTACATATTTCATATATGAAGTTACACATTCAACATTACTAAAAACATATGTGCAATGTGGGTTAGTTAACGGTACTATTCTGGAAGCCAGACTCTGAGAGACAGAGGTTGATCATATTTTTTTCTTGTGCACCATCAACAAAACAGTTTGCCAACTTTCAATGTAAGGGCCAAATTGTGCCCTGGGTTCCACCTGTGCAACTGCATTAAAAACCAGTTCCACAGGCGCAAAAAAAAAAAGTATGTATGTATGTATAGCTTAAAACTTAATGTTGCATGCATAGAAATAGTCTTTTGATTGCTAATAATTACATAACTTTAAAATATACCAAATAAGCAGTTTAAACTTTTATACATATTACATTTTTCTTTGCCATTTGGGGAAAATATTGACATCACATAATTAAAACTTTATTAAATGTATACTATATTACTTTGCAGATGAATTCTTAAGTTTGGAACAGCATCTCTTTAGTGTGATGGAGGACATCTGTAAACTAGTAGATTCTATCCCAATACATGAACTTAAGTCTTTGTCTTGTGGGAATGACCTTCTTCAACAGAGATGTCTCAGGTGTGTTTTAATTAGGAGTCTTTAGTACTACTTCTACATTTTTGTGCGCATCAGCATCTTGATTGTATGTTTCAGAGTAGCAGCTGTGTTAGTCTGTATTCGCAAAAGAAAAGGAGGACTTGTGGCACCTTAGAGACTAACAAATTTATTTGAGCATAAGCTTTCGTGAGCTGCTCAAATAAATTTGTTAGTCTCTAAGGTGCCACAAGTACTCCTTTTCTTTTTGATTGTATGTGTTTTCTATCAGACTGGTAAGGTGGCAGTTAATATTTTTAAACAAGTTAATATTCCTGGGTAAATGAAATGATCTTTTCAATGGTGTAGAAGTGTTAACTCTTTTTGGATAGAATAATTAGGGATCTGTAAGAACAGAAACTGCCAGACTGAATCAGATTTGAGGTCCAGCTAGTCCATTATCCTTTCTCTGACAGTGCCCAGTACCAGACACATCAGAGGAAGAACCCCTGTGGTAGGCAGAAATGGGATAATCTGCCCTCTGCATTAAGTCTAACCCTGGTTTCTAATAGTTAGAGATTAAGTCCTGAAGCATGAGCTTTAATATTCCTGCCAACATTTTTGTTAGGATTAACAATTATGACTCTAGATATACTAGTTTTTCCTATAATTGTCTGTCTAATCCTGTTTTTAATCTTGTTGTGCCAATGGTTCTATAGTCTAATTATGCATTGTGTGAAAAGTATTCGTTTTATTGGTTTGAAGTTCCCAGTTTTTTTTCTTGTGTTACGAGACAGGAGAATACAAGCTCCCAATCTACCTTTTCTACACCGTTCATTATTTTATATACTTTTATAATGTCCCTTCTTATTCTCCTTTCTTAAGTAAACAATCCCAATCTTTTAAGTCTTTAAGAAATAGATAGGGAAAATAATATAGCTCAAGCATATTATTTTCATTTTCTTCAAATTGAGGCCCATAATTATTAAACTATTAAAACTATTTCCCCCTCCAACTGTGTTCGAGGATTATCTATTTATAACATTACTTCAGTGTCATGCTGGTAGCAAAACCAAGGATTTAAATCTTTTTGCTAGGACATTTAATTATTTTACTTTTTAATTGAAAGTAAGGTTTTTTCTTTTTATTTATCATTTCTTAATAATTGAGATTCATAACAAAAGACAAGTTTAAAAAATTATAAAAATAAAGTATCAACAGTTTTTCTTCCATAAAGTTTTTCCTTTTTCTTAAGATATCTGATAACTACTCAGATCTCAATACTGTATCTTTGATCTCAGAATCTCCAGGGTGCAGGTATAGCAAATGCTAATGCACGTTTGACTTTAAGCATGTTTGTAGTCCCTTGACTTCAAGGGGGTTAAACAAGTAAAATTAAGCATATATTTGCAGGATTGGGGCCTAAATTAGTCAGCTAACTCAATCTGATAAAGGTCTGTTGGGTCAGTGTCAGAATGATTAAGCATATTCACAGAACTGTCTTCTATTTTGAGAATCAAGAAAAGCTGTCTACATAATTTACAGTAAGAAAAAAAAAAGACAAATGGAATGCTTTTGGTCTTTAACTTAATACTGTCAGGAAACAAAACAGAAGCAGAAAAAACAAAATAGTAACAAATACTGTCTTAAGCAGGTATAAGTTTTTACATCTGGAAAAAGTGATTTCTAAAAATCCAGAGATTATATAATTTGTTATATCTAACTACCACTCTCACTCTCCCTCCTCCTTCCCCCCGCCCCCAATGGTACTGTTACATTTGATCTTACCTGGTTTGGATTTAATAACGTCTGTCTCTGTTCAGCCATTGTTACAAATTTCAAACCCAGTAGTCTAATTCAGCAAGATACTTGACAGATTTTTTGTTTTTTACCCTCTTCCAAGCAGTGTAGAATTGCAGAGTAACCTAGAAGTGAGAGAGGTTGTGCAAATAAGAACTTGTTTTCATTTCATCCTCTCTCTGACCAGTAATCCTGACTGTCTAGGAGTCTGGAGAGGTGAGTGGTGGTTCCTGAAGCCAGCCATTGCACTCTCTTCTTTTTGTACAGTTGGCTTTACAAATCAGGAAACATTCCATAGAGCAAAATATGGATATGGAAGCTCCTATTAGGCCCTTTAACAAATCAAAGCTGCACTTAAAGCTTCTTCAAAGCTGCTTCATTTGTCTGGACCGTTTTTTTGGTTTTGTCTTTGGCTGTTGGAGAATAGGAAATTTCCTAGCTTGTGAAAAGGTTCCCAAACTTTTTTTTGCTAAGCCCCACTTCAGAGATTCATGTCCCATGCACATACCCCCTCTTTTCAATGGGGTTATGGGGGAGGAGTACCCTGTAACCATGGGGGACAGGTGGGGTGCTGAAAGGCTGGAGTCAGGAGGGGGCTTCTGTTCCCTTCAGCAGTCAGGCAGTCTTGGCTGCACGAACCAGCTCCCTGCCTGTGTCACTCCTCACCTGTGCAGGGGAGGTGAACAGGGCAGCACTGAAGGGCCCTGGGATCGGGGGGGAATGGAGAGATGTACCATGTGAGTACTGGCCTCCTGCTGGACGGGGCATCCTTCTGACTCTAGCCCTTGTGTGCGACCCTGCCTGCTTTTCCTGCGCAGGATCTGTCTGGCAGTTCAAGTGGATGGGGCTCTGTACCCTGGAGCTGCACTGAAGGGTCAGGAGGGGACTTTGTCTGGCAGTGGTGTCAGTATTCCTGGGGTGTAGCCTTCCGTTCCCTGCTTGCAGAGTCTCTGCCAACCTCCCCAGCAGAAATGCGTAACTGCTTGTTGGTGGCTGCTACTGGTGTAGCAGTGTGGGAGTGAGGTGCGCAGGGATCCTGGTCCTGGCAGCTGCAATCACCTGCACAGAGCCCTGTCTGCTTCCCCAAGGTCTTCGTGCCCCCTTGATAACCTTATTGCTCTCCCACAGAGGTCAGCAATAGTTTGGGAACCTCTGCTCTACAATTTTTAAACACCAGAATTCTGGCACAGTTGTGTTATAAACTAACTCACTTTATTTGTATATTTTAAGGAAGCCTTATTTTTTCCTGTGGTGGCAGAAGACAAAAGACAATATTTGAGTGTTGTAGAATTTATGATGTCTTACTACTCTGTGTTTTGTTTTGTTTTTTCAGGAGAGAACTGTTAGCTAATCATATTGATGCAAATGCAAACAAAAGTGACTTAGGTATGCTCTTTGCCTCAAACTGGAAATCCCATCCTGGGCATGTTACCTCTATGGATGACAGCATTCCTGTTCAGTCAGGTCAAAAGTATAGCTTAAACTCTGAAGGAAACTCATTCAAATTTACAAAAGTTCCCTCTAAACTTTCTGTTGCTGTTGAATGTCAAGGAAACCTTAATATGAGCACCTTCTCTACAACAAAACTTCAAACCCTAGATACCTCAGGTACATCAAATTTTTTGCAGTGTGCTGCCCTGGATACCAACATCACAAAAAATGCAGGACTTTCTTTTTCGAAGATGGATGTCAAAGAAAGAACATCACGCAGCTTTCACTCTGAGATATCTTCTTTCAACAGTAGCTGGTGTGAAAAACCAAGGATAGAAGAGGATGGAAGCTGCCTTTTTTCAGAAATGCCTGTAACAAGCACTACTTTGAAAGTTGAAAATAAAAGGTCTACTAGTATTAATAACATAGGAGGAGATGACAATTTAGGAGCAAGGGACATAGACTTTGATCTTGATAATTTTGTTCTTGATGATGATTTTGATGAGAGGTGGGATAATCCACTGTATGTTTCAGCAAATGAAAAGACATCTACGCCACTATACCAACCTATCAGGGAAGGTCAATCTGCAAAATCATTATTGAAGTCATTTTCGACAGTCAAGGAAACTAGCCCTATATCTAATCCTGTTTCAAAACCAAATATCTTGGTGTCAGCCAAGAACTGCTCAGGTAAATTATACTAATTTTGATTAATTTATCATAGCAAAAATTATATGCTAAAAAGTATTGTGAGGGGTGAATTTAAGTAATTTACGATAGACTGTAAGTATATTTTGTTGTGGAAATTTCTACTGGTGTATTACTAATTGCAACGTCACAATTTCTAGGTAACATGCTCTTTCGTCTAATCAAATCACACTTCACAGCAATGTGTATTTGCAGGGCAGGTTTCTGACTTCTAGCAGCTTCAGCTTTGCAAAATTTGAAACAAATGTATTTATTATAGTAACAATCCTGCAAGCATTAGAACTAGGCAGGTGACTTGGAATTAACTTTGTTATATTGTGCAAGAGAGCATATTTGCATATACATCACTTCTTAAAACAAATCTAATCCTTCTGGTAGGATATAGGTCAGACTATCTGTCCCTTTGTTCACAGGTGCTATAATGGCTTTCAGCCTTCTTTTTGGCTCTTGAATTCTAGTCTGCAGTGTAATTTAGAGCAGCTTTGAAGTTATGCTAAATATGCTAAATTGCACAAGCCTGTATGTAATGGGACCCTTCCAGACTGTTATACCAACTGGAGCTCAGTATGTTCTGGACACACCTTCTCCTGAGGCACCATGCTTAAAGATATGGGGTGTAGTGGAGCCATTCTGTTCGCTTTATGTCACCTGGCAAGCCCCCTTACGTTGTGAACACTCCTCAAGGACTGCTTCCTTTCTTTTACAGCTCCTTTGTGCTACAAGAACACTGAGGGCTGGAGTGTTCTGCAGAAGTTGACTCACTGTTTTTTATGTGGAAGAATTTAAATTAAACAGGTTTTTGTCTGTAGTCTACAAACTCATCCAAATTATTGGACCATCGTCATGGGAGAATAATTTTAAAACATAACCAACCTTGACCAGGCTTATCTAAAAAGAGGAATTCACTGTTGCCTAATCTGGCAGTTTGCATCCTTCTGTGCTGTCATATCTACTTACTAAATCCTGTTCCGCTGATTTTTAAAACAGCCCCTTTAAAAATGAACACCACAAATGTATGCAATTTTGAAAAAGGTGTTTAACAGAATAAGGTTATGCATTTCATATAATGGGCCACTGATATAGTGCTTTTCATTCACTGAAATCCAAACAGTACCCAAATGTGGATGTAAGTGCTACAGAGTTCAAAATCTACTCTCTTGACTATCTTGAGCGCTATATGCATGCATTTTTCTTTAGATAATTTATGTTTTTGTAGTGATGAACAGTTAAGTGGTGAATTAGTCATCTGCGTTACACTTAAAGCAAAACAGTTTTTGTTTTATATTGTAAAACATGTCCAGTGGAACCTGAAGTCAACCTTGGAATTAGCTGAACTTTTAGGTCACTAGGTTACAGTCCTTGTTTGACAGAAGACTCTTGATTTGTATATTAGCCACTTTTGAAATGATCTGTATTGTTTTATAAATGCAAACAGGAGCATAATGAGAATTTGCTAAATTGCGCATGATTTAAAATGTTCCCTAACTTACACACACATCCCCATTTAAGTAAATTTTTTATAACATGGGTCTTAATTTGTGCTGCTTTAGCAACTGCAAAAAGAATTAAAGGTGTCCGTCCGCCCCCTCCCCCCCCCATTTGGGGCTACAGTTTTTTCATAACTAACACACATATCAAAATTGTTTTGTATGTGGTCATAAAATGTCTAAAAGTAAACTCTAATCCTGATGCTTTGCTCTGAGAATCACCTGGATTCTCTGCAGGGTTTGGCTCTGCGTGGAGTGTAAAATAGTAAGATTTCTCTGTATCTGATTGTTTTATTGGTAACCAATTACGATGCTAATTTTAATAGGCTTTCCTTTTCTGCTAGACCCACCGCTGAAAAAATCACCATCCGAAAATCCAGCACTAGCACGCTTCAGAGGCTTTACGTTTTCCCATTCTAAAGATATGATGAAGATATTTCACAAAAAATTTGGTCTGCACCATTTTCGAACAAATCAGCTGGAGGCCATCAATGCTTCCCTGCTGGGTGAAGATTGTTTTATCTTAATGCCCACTGGTACGTATCTATGTACATCAGCCAACTGGAAACTGTCAGTGGTGTATGACATCTTGCACAAACTTCTGATAAGTAGATCAGATGCTATAGAGATTAATACAGATTCAGTTCCTATAGGAAGACTAACAGAATTTGTGGTAAGCTTAATAAATTCCCTACATTTGGGGAAGTGATAATACATTACTATGCTCCCAGAATCTGTTGGCTGTAGGATTCATGATATCTCACTAACCCTGGAATTTATTTAGCCTTTGTCTTTAGTATTTAAAGGGAAGGTGACTAAAGCTCTGATTTCTGTAATAATCCACATGGTAACTCTGCTATGAGAGGTTTCAGAGTAGCAGCCGTGTTAGTCTGTATTCGCAAAAAGAAAAGGAGTACTTGTGGCACCTTAGAGACTAACCAATTTATTTGAGCATGAGCTTTCGTGAGCTACAGCTCACTTCATTGGATGCATACCGTGGAAACTGCAGCAGACTTTATATATACACAGAGAATATGAAACAATACCTCCTCCCACCCCACTGTCCTGCTGGTAATAGCTTATCTAAAGTGATCATCAGGTGGGCCATTTCCAGCACAAATCCAGGTTTTCTCACCCTCCACCCCCCCACACAAATTCACTCTCCTGCTGGTGATAGCCCATCCAAAGTGACAACTCTTTACACAATGTGCATGATAATCAAGTCGGGCTATTTCCACCACATTTCCACCAATGTGATATATGCCATCATGTGCCAGCAATGCCCCTCTGCCATGTACATTGGTCAAACTGGACAGTCTCTATGTAAAAGAATAAATGGACAAAAATCAGATGTCAAGAATTATAACATTCATAAACCAGTCGGAGAACACTTCAATCTCTCTGGTCACGCAATCACAGACATGAAGGTCGCTATCTTAAAACAAAAAAACTTCAAATCCAGACTCCAGTGAGAAACTGCTGAATTGGAATTCATTTGCAAATTGGATACTATCAATTTAGGCTTAAATAGAGACTGGGAGTGGCTAAGTCATTATGCAAGGTAGCCTGTTTCCTCTTGTTTTTTCCTACCCCCCCCCCCCCCCAGATGTTCTGGTTTAACTTGGATTTAAACTTGGAGAGTGGTCAGTTTGGATGAGCTATTACCAGCAGGAGAGTGAGTTTGTGTGTGTATGGGGGTGGGGGGGATGTGAGAAAACCTGGATTTGTGCAGGAAATAGCCCGACTTGATTATCATGCACATTGTGTAAAGAGTTGTCACTTTGGATGGGCTATCACCAGCAGGAGAGTGAATTTGTGTGGGGGGGTGGAGGGTGAGAAAACCTGGATTTGTGCTGGAAATGGCCCACCTGATGATCACTTTAGATAAGCTATTACCAGCAGGACAGTGGGGTGGGAGGAGGTATTGTTTCATATTCTCTGTGTATATATAAAGTCTGCTGCAGTTTCCACGGTATGCATCCGATGAAGTGAGCTGTAGCTCACGAAAGCTCATGCTCAAATAAATTGGTTAGTCTCTAAGGTGCCACAAGTACTCCTTTTCTTTCTGCTATGAGATTGTAGGTTATAGAATATCTTATAATATTTACAAAAAGAAAAGGAGGACTTGTGGCACCTTAGAGACTAACCAATTTATTTGAGCATGAGCTTTCGTGAGCTACAGCTCACTTCATCACTCCTTTTCTTTTTGCGAATACAGACTAACACGGCTGTTCCTCTGAAACTTATAATATTTAAAGACTTCAGAACAGTTGAGATATGTCAATGTAATTTTAAAGTTACCTAGTGATATAACTTGCATCCCCGTTGGTAATAAGTTTTAAGAGGACAAAGACTGCAGTAAAATGAGACTTGAATGCTGAACTCTAGAACATGGTATTTTTATAAGAGTACTTCAGAAGACATCAGGTTAAAATTATATTTAATAGAACAAAAATCCTCATGTAAATTACAAATTTCTTTTATTCTTAAATCTGAGGAGTTTAATTTTCACTATTTAGGCTTTGTTTACTTCTGCAATTCTCTCCCCTTCAACAGTTAAAATGGTTTCATTATCTGGTTCACATACGCTAATGCAATATTGTAATCACTTCAGGGAATAGTGTTTTAAAAACAAAGTTATAATTCAAATCCATAATTTAAACTCTTCTTTGGGCCTTCAATTTTTTAGATATGTAATTTGACCACCTACGTTTTGAGATGAACTTAACAAATTTGATTCCATCTTTTCCACCTTAAATAATCATATATTTTGCCTTGCATTTTATATAGGTGGTGGTAAAAGTCTGTGCTACCAGCTACCAGCCTGTTTATCCCCTGGCGTCACTATTGTAATTTCTCCACTGAGGTCATTGATATTAGATCAAGTTGAGAAGCTAATGACGTTGGGTGTAAGTTCAAACAATTTCTTTGCATTTAAGGAATGCGATAAAGGTCTGAATTGTTCCTGATGAATTTTATTCTCTTTTTATTTGTTTTTTGTATATGAAATAGTTGCATATTTGAACAGAGAACCAGTAAGCATACATACATTGTACAAATACCTAGGAAAGGGAAAACAAGAGTCACATCAGCTAACTGTAAATCAGACTAATTAGAAGTAACCAGCAATTTTATCATTGACTCTGTGAATGCACACAAGCAATAATTGCTAGGGCTAAACTTTCAAATGTAATGCCTAAATATAGGCTCCAAAGGCCATGTTTAGACACACAAAAAAGCAACCCGATATTTTCCGGGAAGCTAAGCACATGCAGTGCCTGTTGACTTCAGTGACAGCTGTGGCTGCTCAACATTGCTGGAAAAATGGCATGCATGGCGGGAAGGCACTTAGAGAAAGCATAATCATGGCGGTAGATTGCAAAGGATGGTTGAGAACTTAACTAGGAATTGCCTGGTGGCTTTTTTACTGGTTATATTGGTGGACATTTTGAGCAACTGTAACTGTTTTTTTAGAAAAGTGAATAGTATTTGTTTTGGGGAATAGATAATACATTTTAAGGGCAAAATGCTGAGTGCAACTAAGGTGGGGGAGAGGTGCAAACAGGAGCATGCTACAACTTCCCAATCCTAAGCCCTTAAACTGCTGTCTGTTACTCTGGCTGGCTATGATCCCCAAGTGACAACCTGCCATCCAGGGAATGCTGGAGCAGAGTGTGCTTTGTCCATGCTCTCTCACCACACCTCCTTGCTGCCAACAAACACATCTATGCTGAGGGCTGCAAGGGTGGTGATGTAAGACCCAGCTATACTTGCTCTGTGACTGCTGGGGACTTGCCTGCACTGGAGGAATTCCCGACTGGAGAGCTGCAGCTGTCTTTTTCCTCCACCTTAGCAGAGCTGAGGGCCAGGATTTGTCCCTGTATGTTGGTTATATTACACTTTCAAAGTAAGTTTATGTCTCTCTTTCATAGCAGAGTCTAATTCATATGTTACAATTTACTGTTTATACTGAAGTTAATTGTTAGAGTATAAATTACTTCCTTCCTTGGAATATGGGTCATCTGTTCTGGCACCACATTATTATATGTTTGTGGGTACTAGGGAAGATATTAATTTTATTTAAAAATACTTCGTGTCTTCTAAGAACATCTACAGTGCTTCTCACATAAGATCTCAAATCACTTTACAAATATTACGTAAGTTTTAACCCATTAAGTAAGCAAGTATCATTACAGCTATTTTATTGATGGGAATACTGGAGCACAGAGTAGGTAGGTGACTCCCAAAGTCACACAGTGCTTCCTTGATAGAGTTTGGAGCAGAACAAAGGAGTTCTGATTCCCATTCTTTTGCCTGATCGCTAGAGAGCACTGTGATGCCTGTAGTATGACTAGGTTTTTGTATTTTGCATGTATTTAGCATTTTCAAGATTTTTTTCAAATTCTGTATTCAGTGACAAAATGTATGAATACAGACCAGGTGTGCTTTTAATTTAGAAACAGGTTAAATGCTACATTAAGAAGAAATTTCTGAAGTTAAATGGATGTTAGATGAAATCTAAATATCTTTTTTCTTCTATACCACATAGATTTCTGCTACTTATCTGACTGGTGATAGGACTGATGCTGAGGCTTCAAAAATCTATATACAGCTGTCAAAAAAAGATCCTCAAATAAAACTTCTTTATGTTACTCCAGAGAAGGTTTGTATTTATCTTAAAAGTGAAAAGTGTCATCAAGGCAACAAAACAAAGATTTTTACTAGTAAAAATGTTTTGTAAGAATTTTTAATGCATCTAAATTTAAAAAAAAATGCAACAAACATCTATCAGGAAACAACAAAAAATCATTACAAAGGGATAAGCTACTAACATCTTTAGATAATTTTGTGAGATGCTGCCTGTCTGTAACTAATATGAATCAAAGAACAGCCCAAACAAAGCACAACCAAGTAAGTGGTGAAATTTGAAATGAAAGACTGCCATGTTAATAATCCTTTCTAGAATGTATACCAGTCTGTCTCCCCAGCTGGTTGGGATAGAGTAACCTGTTATAAGTCTAACAGATCCAGGAGCTGCACTCTCATTTTCAGCCAAAATTCATATGGCTGTTTTGAGAGAGATTACAGGGGTAAACCAATAATTGTTATCCACCCAATCAAAGTAATTGGTTGCAGATCAATATCAAAGGAACTATTCTGCTGCATTAATTTCCTACTGTAAAAATCGTCAATATGAAATGCTGTCTCTTTGATTATTCCTTGAAAGCCTTCTGGGGGAGCTGTTTAGTGGTGGAGGGGTCATGCTAATGAGTCTTTCCTCCCCCCAAGTCAATTTTGCATTTGATTTGGTGAGAAATAGGCTCTTTAAATGGCCAGTCACAGAAACCTGTGGGATTCCCTAACGCTGCTTAAAACAGAATTTTGGCTGGATAAAAAAATAAGGATTTTTAGTTCCACATCAGTTTTCTAGTTGTTCATGAAAATCTGTCTAGAATGATGACCATTAAAGACTGCTTTAAAGGTTCTGTAGGCAGTTAAAAAAAAAAAACAAAAACAAAAAACCACCTCTCTACAGAATCCTTAGTTTCATAATCTCTTAATTAAATAGGGTGGTGATTATTGTTAGGGGGCTTATTCCTTCACCCACTTACTTCCCTGGTCCTTCTCGCATGAACAGAGAACAACAATACCCAAAGTCCAAAGGTGCAAACAATTTGATGTTTATTGGGGTGAACTTCCAGCAAGCATGATTCCAGTTTGCTTCCTTAGTGTCCCCCTTCCCAGCTCTGACACCACAGAGCCTTACACCTGTGTCCCTGTTCCCATTTCTGCCCTTAGCCAAACATGATTCCAATTTCCCCACCCCCATTCCCTGTTCCCATTTCCCCCACCCTTACTTCCTGATTGACTGCAGACTATATAGTAAAACTTGAGTTCTGCCTAGCTATACCTTAACCAATCATTTTCCTGAAATTTAACTAACCAATCCTAACATATTGTAACATGATTATGTAACCAGTCATATCCCACCACCTTAATTAGTTTACACCCAGCAAAATTAATTATACAGCAGACAGAAACAATCACAGAATCAGACAGAGATTATACAGACAAACAATAGCAAAGTGGGAACTATAAAGACAAAAAAATACAGAAGTGAGGATTTCACATCCCAGCTATTGATAAGTGAGTTCTTGCCAGGCAGGATGCTATCAAACTAAGTTTCCTTTTACATCTTCTAGGCACTTCCCTTTCTCCGGAGGCGACAGGCATTATCAGGACAGGATTGTATTCCTAACATCCCAATAGCACCTTATTTCAATGTGATTAGTTCGGAATGTGAGGAGGTGACCGGTCGCTTCCCAGCTTATGGCTGCCTCTGCTGGTTAGCCAAAGGCGTTAGCCTAAGAACAGGGCTTCAGACTGTCACAGTAAGAGAAGGCTCTTACACTGGCAGACAGTGATTTTGATTTTCTTTTATACCTCTATAACTAGCCAAGTGATAAGAATACACCTAAATTCTTAGAGAATAGGCCTTTACAGACAGGCCTGAATATCTATATTCTAACAATTATGTTTTAATGTTTTTCTGTTAAAAACACTTTGTGGTGGGTCTACCTAGGTTTGTTCAAGTGGCAGACTGATTTCAGCCCTGAAAAATCTGTATGAGAGGGACCTATTGGCACGTTTCGTTATTGATGAAGCGCACTGTGTCAGTCAGGTAGATAGATACCTATTGATTTTTATTTTGAAATATCCACAATTTCAAAATAGTTGGAAAACTTTATTCAGTAGAGTGTGAAAAGGTTAATTTTGTTTTTTAAACTAGTGGGGCCATGATTTTCGTCAAGACTATAAACGGCTGAACATGCTTCGCCAGAAGTTTCGCTCTGTTCCTATGATGGCTCTTACTGCAACTGCTAATCCCAGAGTACAAAAGGATATTCTAAATCAACTTGAGATGCTAAAACCACAGGTGTAAGTTGTTTGGAAGTATTAAGAAAAATTTGTATAAATTGCACTTCATCTCTAGGCAGAAAAATTTTCACTTTCAATTTAAGAAATGAACTTGTGTTAATCCCTACTCAGTCACCTGAAAAATATAGATATTTGTATCTAATTTAATGTGATGGAGTACATGGAATTTAAAATCCATTAAATACAAAAAAGGTTAAAAATGAAGAGCAGACTTCCCAAATTTCTTTCCCCACTTGGGGAGACCAACTCTTCACACAGTAAAGTGTCATGAAGTTTTCTTTATCATTGAAAGGATGGGAGGGTAAATTGTAATTTTTGGGCTGGTAAATTGTCATGAAAACCTTGCAAAGCTGGTAAAGAATACGATCTATAGCATTTAGTGGGAAAATTCCAAAGCTTGAGTATGGCAAGGATTTTTTAATGTGGTAAACAGTGCAACTAAGGTATCAAATTAAATCTGGACTGTATTGCATTTGCACTGCGTGCAATAGAAAAACTGAAGTAATTTTGTCCTCCTTAAACCTACTGACTTCAAAGAGACTATCTGTGAAGTAAGGTGCTACTCAGGGTGAATAATCTGATCCATAGTTCTTTAGCATCAGATCTGGTAAATTTCTATTGCTCTTGGAAACTGTGATAGTCTGTTATTAAGAAACAGATATGCTTCAGTGCATGCATTTGATAGGTTTTGGAGTTATAAACCATTACAAACTCTGTTACCAGTGTACATCAGGCTTCACAAATAGATAAATCAGGTGTCACTTTAAATAGTGCATAAAGATTTGGTATCTTAACAATCAAATGATAGATTTGATGTGGACATTTGGGCTTTTTTATGGTTGACATGTAAAAGAAATGTCATCTAGTGTAGTTCATGCCCTGAAGAATGCATATAACAATCCTCATATTCTAAGCATGCCAGGATTTAAAAGGGAAAAATTAAGGTAGGTAAATTTCACTTTTCACCATATATATAAATATATATATAAATTTCACCGAATTTCACCAATTTTCACCATGTGTTCTGTCTCTGAGCATGTTTGTCCTGCTGGTTTATGTACTGCAGAGAGTAGGCCTGCTTTCCCAGCCATAGGATGAACACAACAACACTAGCATTTACCGAAGTGATCCCAGTTCCAAAAAGTGAGGAAAATCAATCCCAACAGGGCCAGGTAGAATGAAAAAAGACCCCCTATTCAGAGGTTTAGGGGAGGAAGTAGTAGTTAATCTTAATTTGGAGTCCTTTGAGACAATTCCTATCCTATGGAGATTACTACATAGTGCAAAATTGTGCAATACCAGGGTCACTCATTAATATCCTGGATTCAAAATTATGTTCTCAATGACAATCTAGTCTCATTTGCTTTGACCTTTTACTCTGAAGACTTGTAGCACCTCTTTTAAAAATATACTATGTATATGACGCTAACATGCTTTGGACATTATGTTTTAGGTTTACTATGAGCTTTAACAGGCATAACTTGAAATATGATGTATTGCCCAAAAAGCCAAAAAGGGTGGCATTGGACTGCTTGGAATGGATCAAAAAATATCATCCGTGTGAGTACTGAATCTTCTTGTAGATGGATGTGCTCATATACATTTCAATGAATTACAGTTCTTGTATAAGGCAATAGTGGGTACATAAAATTCTACTCTCCTATGCCTTTTGAGAGTACTGGTAAATGTAGAAGAACAAAATGCCGGAGGCAGAGTAATTTAGTTCTTTGATGCCATGACTTAAGTTTAATCAGTGGGACACCTTAAAATAGGGGTTCCTGATGGGAATGAATAGGAAAAAGGGATGGCAGGGACTTGTAGGTTAAAATATCTAAATAAGAAAATTGCCTTTGCCATGCAAATGTTTATTTTTTTAGCAAACTCTTAATGGATTTTATTAAAGCTGGGTTGACTGAGAAGGCTATTGATCCTTGTGAAACAGAAGAACCTACATTCCAGCACAAACTTTCTCTTTATATTCACAGATGACTCTGGAATAATTTACTGCCTCTCACGACAGGACTGTAACAAAACCGCTGAAATTCTACAGGAAAAGGGTCTTGCTGCACTTGCCTATCATGCTGGCCTCAGTGACTCTGTTAGAGATCTTGTACAACGAAAATGGATTAATCAGGATGGGTGTCAGGTAAAAAGGAAAAACAAATGAGAAGGTTAATAGAGATTCTACAGGAAGAATGTGGGACTCTCACGAAAACTCAAAGTGTAAACTAGAGCAAAATGCACATAAAAAATGAAACCAAAGTTGATATAAAAATCTTACATGACTAGACATGGAATTAAATAACTGTGCAGAATAGAGAGTCAGAAAACAGTTGCTAGCCCTTCTGTAGGGGAAGTGCGAATGTCAGCATCGCATTTATGTGGAATATTTATAAGCAACAGTAATAAATATTATACTTAAGAATTTTACAGAGGTTAAGGACTTGAGGCATTGTCGTACTGCTGTGAGGGAAGGCACCCTTTCACAGGTGGGGAAAATAAGGCACAAAGTCGTTAAGTGTTTTTGCACAAGGTCACACAGCAAGTTTATGGCAGAGCAGGAGCTCGACCTCGCATCTTCTCTCAGTTCTGTGCTCTAACCACTAGACGCTTTCTGGGAAAGTAGCTGACATTTGTAAATATGTTTTGGCTGAATGTGTCTTACTCCTCTTGGGATACACCAAAATTAATTTGCATTCAATACAGGATCATATTAGGAGGGCCGTACCAAATTCACAGCCATGAAAAATGCGTCATGGACCGTGAAATCTGGTCTCCTCCCTCCCCCCCCACCCGTGAAATCTGGTCTTTTGTGTGCTATTACCCTATACGCTACAGGTTTCATGGGAGACCAGCGTTTCTCAAGTTGGGGGCACAGACCCAAAAGGGAGTTGGGAGGGGGGGAGGGGTTTGCAAGGTTACTTTAGGGGAGTCGCAGTATTGCCACCTTTACTTCTGTGCTGCCTTCAGAGCTGGACAGCGGCAGCTGCTGCCTGGGTGCCCAGCTCTGAAGGCGGCACTCTGCCAGCAGCAGTGCAGAAGTAAGGGTGGCAATACCAATCCGTGACCCCCTGCAACTCTTTTTTTTTTGGGGGGGGGGGGGTTAGGACCCCTACAATTACCACACTGTGAAATTAAATAGCTGAAATCATGAAATTTACAATTTTTAAAATCCTATGACCATGAAATGGACTAAAATGGACTGTGAATTTGGTAGGGCCCTACATATGAATGATCACAATACATTCATAGTGTAAAGTTGCTGTATGAATAGCTTGCATTAGCTTTATGATTGTATAATAATTTATGGCTCTTATTCCAGGTTATATGTGCAACAATTGCTTTTGGCATGGGAATTGATAAACCAGATGTACGCTATGTTGTTCATGCATCTCTCCCTAAATCTATGGAAGGTTATTATCAAGAATCTGGCAGAGCTGGACGAGATGGTGAAGTTTCTCACTGTGTGCTTTTCTATAGTTATAGTGATGTAACCAGGCTTAGAAGGCTAATACAAAGTAAGCAAAGGCTCCCATCTCTGATATATCAAATGTTATGACAGGAAATAAGTAATTCAGTCAGTGTTAAGTTTTTGTCCTGTTCTATTTACATATTAGTTTGCTATTTTAAAGATCTTCAGAATGCCATATAATGCTGGACTGAGTCACTGTAGTTGCAGAGTCCCCCCAGCATGCTTTCATTGTTCCCCTCTCTGAAAATTTTCTTTACCTATACCTTAGTTTTAGTTTAAAAACCCAACCAATGTATTCATTTTGCAGAATTTCCAAACTTCTACTTTTGGGGCAGATACTGAGAGCATTTCTGTGGCTTTCTTTCTCCCCCATGTTCTTAAATTCTTAAAAGTGGAATGAGATGTCTTGACTGGGTAAGAATGTATTTTTTTGCCTAGGTAGCTGACTACTTTTATCTAAGTGCTTGAGGTAATTTGTTTGATCAGTAATGACTTTAGCCTTTGTGTACATTGTGTAACAAATACAATGAATGCATCCCTTTTATTTCAGTGGAAAAAGATGGAAACAGTCAAACAAGAAAAACCCACTTTGACAACCTTTACAGTATGGTTCATTACTGTGAGAATGTACATGAATGCCGGAGAATACAGCTTTTGGCTTACTTTGGGGAAACTGGTTTTAATCTTTCCTTTTGTAAGGAACACCCAGAAGTAACTTGTGACAACTGCTGTAGAAAGAAGGTAAAAAATTACATCATCTGTAAATTTCAGCTCTTAAAATTGTGGGGTGTTTTTCTTAAGGTTGGTAAAAAAAAAAACAACAACAACAACAAAAAAAAACCCTTGATAATATATTCTAGAAGGCAGTACAGAGATACTGAGTGAGATCCTTCATGCCCTGTGATACCAAGTGTTTTGAGTTGGTCCCAAGGTGTAACCTAGAACAGACTTACACTAGTTGCATTTGGACCCCAGGAACTGTTGGGGCAGCTGGGGACTGGGAAGTTTAATGATACCCTCCAACACCTCTTTTCTCCCAGCCATGGCTACTGTGCCAGAAGAAGTTGGCACAGAACTCACTGTGGTGGCTATGCCACCTAGGAATTCTCCCCCACAGGTGGAATCCTCCAGCTACTGTCTAAGAGGGCTCGAAGGCAGCTTTGTTTTGGGGTAGGAGAGGGTTTGCAGTCTCTGCAGGTCAAGGTCTGTTGACCAATAGATTGCTAGTGTGAACAGGAGTAAAACAAAAGGGTTGATGGATATCTTAAACCCACCATTTTGTCCAGCTTTGCAGGCCAATCAAGCATCTACCGATATTTGGTTTAAATATCTGGTGCTCCAAGTAATTCAGTAGATGACATTTTCAAATAAATATTACAATATTAATAATCCACAAAATAAAGGCTAGGTTTAATTCATATATATTGACCTACTTACTCGTTACCCATATTTTCCTTTATCTGAATTAACTTTTAAAAAGGTATTCAATTGCAGTATAAATTACTGTCTTCAAGAAAAGTTAAGAAATAGTTTTTAAGTGCCTTAGAAAGGAAGTCCTGTTACCTTAAGAAAAAACTAATTGGTGGGAAAAAGTGCAGGAGGACTTTTTTCCACACCAAATGTAAGATTCTTTAATAAGTCTGCTGATTGAATTTAGTACACCTAGTTTTTAAACTGCAGAGGACTTCAAACACTAATCCCCATAATACCTCAAGGTAGGTAAGTATGATACCATTTTACAGATGGTGAAACTGAGGCAGAAAGGTGTTTGTTTCCACAGTGAGTCAATATTACAGTCCAAAGGACTTTATTTCTTAATCCTGTGCTCACTCTTCTCAGTTTTAAACCAATGATAATATTGAATAAAATAATGTAGACTCTACATAGTATATTATCATTTGGATGCACTAGAATTTATGCATCCAACTCTCGTTACTGTTGAGTTGAGTAAATCCTATATGGATATTTTTAAAATTAGTTAACTTGATCAACACAATACTCGAACAGTACTCTTGCAGTTTGAGTGTATAAACTCTGTTAAACCAAATAGAATCATAGAATCGTAGGACTGGAAGAGACTTTGAGAAGGCTTCTAGTCCAGTCCCCTGCACTTATGGGAGGACTAAGAATTCTCTAGATCATTCCTGAGAGGTGTTTGGAGATTTTTAAGAGCAGATTAGACAATGACAGAGATTCCACAACCTCCTTAAGCAATTCATTCCAGTGCTTAATCACCCTGACAGTTAGGAAATGTTTCCTAAAGTCCAACCTAAACTGTCCCTGCTGCAATTTAAGCCCATTGCTTCTTGTCTTATCCTCAGAGGTTAAGGAGAACAATTTTTCTCCCTCCTCCTCTTTTATGTACTTGAAAGCTGTTATCATGTCCCCTTGCAGTCTTCTTTTCCAGACTAACCAAACCCAATTTTTTCAATCTTCCCTCATAGGTCATGTTTTCTAGACCTTTAATCATTTTTGTTGCTCTTCTCTGGACTTTCTCCAATTTGTCCACATCTTTCCTGAAATGTGGCCCCCAGAACTGGACACAATACTTCAGTTGAGGCCTAATCTGCGTGGAGTAGAGTGGAAGAATTATTTTTCATGTCTTGTTTACAGCACTCCTGCTAATACATCCCAGAATTATGTTTGGTTGTTTTTTTTTGCAACAGCATTACACTATTGACTCATCTTTAGCTTGTGATCCACTATGACCCCCAGATACCTTTCTGCAGTACTCCTTCCTCGGCAATCATTTCCCATTTTGTGTGTGTGCAACTGATTGTACCTTGCATTTGTCCTTTCTGAATTTCATCCTATTTATTTTACACCATTTCTACAGTTTGTCCAGATCATTTTGAATTCTCATCTTATCCTCCAAAGCACTTGCACGTACCAGCTTGGTATTGTCTGCAAACTTTATATGTGTACTCTCTATGCCATCCATCTAAATAATCAATGAAGATACTGAACAGAACTGGACTCAACTAATCCCTGTGGGACCCCACTTGATATGCCCTTCCAGCTTGACTGCAAACCACCAATAACTAGTCACTGGGAACGGTTTTCCAGCCCGTTATGCACCCATTTTACGGTAGCTCCATTTAGGTTATATTTTCCTAGTTTGTTTATGAGAAGGTCGTGCAAGACAGTATCAGAAGCCTTACTAAAGTCAAGATATACCACATCTACCACTTCCCCCCTATCCACAAAGCTTATTGCCCTGTCAAAGAACGCTATTAGGTTGGTTTGCCATGATTTGTTCTGGGCAAATCCATGCTGACTGTTACTTATCACCTTATTATCTTCCAGGTGTTTGCAAATCGATTGCTTAATTATTTGCTCCATTATCTTTCTGGGTACTGAAGTTAAGATGACTGGTCTGTAATTCCCTGGGTTGTCCTTATTCCCCTTTTTATAGATTGGAACTATATTTGCCCTTTTCCAGTCTTCTGGAATACTGTATCAATTTTGTACAACAATAAAATTGCTTTGCAATATCTATGTTCTTTTACTTTATTGATCCTTTTACATTTTCAAAGGATTATTTACTAACCTAAAATTCCCAATGGCAATGGCATATCAATGTAAATAGGCAATAACTAATCTGTATGTGGATCAGAATTAATTTATGATTGAAAAAGCCCAGCAGTGAGAAACAAAGTTGTCAGTAGCAAATGGTATTAGTTACAATGGAAACAAATCTTTCTAATCAAATCTATTGTGATAGGATTACAAATCAAGAAATGTGACGAATGAAGTGAAAAGTATTATAAGATTTGTTCAAGAGCATTGTGGACAAATGGGGAGAAGAAATGCAAGTTCTGGAAGGTATACGTTGAACATGATGATTGACATTTTCTTGGGTAAGTTCTGTTCTACCGCTCAAATTTGGTGTAGGCTGTATGCCAGAGGGCCCATAAAGCACGGGCAGAAGCTAGAAACAAGATATCTACCAATAGGGTTCCTTTCTGAGAGTAATCCATATGGCATGTGCTCTAGAATAAATAAAAACCCTAGCCTTAACTGGACTATATAGTGTAGATAAAATGATAATTATTGTAAGTCTTCAAGCTTCTGCCACTTGTTCAGGTTTTTGTGAATGGGCTGTGCAAAATGGCTCCATAGCCTTCTACAGTTGTGTAACTTACTGGCTTGGTTATTAGACCAATTCTGTTTGTTCTTACTAAACAGGTACGAAAAGTGCTAGGATTCAGTCCGGTATATTTGGGAAGGGAGCTGCTTACTCACGACATAATGCGGAAAGGCTGTTTAGAAAGCTAGTACTGGATAAGATTCTTGAGGAAGAATTGTATATCACTGCTGCCGAGCAAGCAGTAGCATATGTAACGGTAGGAGAGAAAGCGCAGGCTGTCCTAGATGGATATCTACAGGTGTGTAACAAATTTACTTTTTCTTTAATTCTACATTGGTGTTTCCTTCTTAAATTAAAATGAAACTGTTGTTCTTCTCTGCTTTAAGAACATGCTTTGAATTTACATTGAGTGCCAGGATAGTTTAAAAACAAAAATAACTATATTTCTATAATCTCATATATTCAATAATTTCAGGGTGCTTTGCAACCATTAGTTAAACTTTACAAAACTCTGGTGAGTTGTCAAGAGTACTAGTATAACCTGCTTGTAGATGATGGAAGCTATTACCAGCAGGAGAGTGGGGTGGGGGGAGGTATTTTTTTCATGCTTTGTGTGTATAAAAAGATCTTCTGCACTTTCCACGGAATGCATCAGATGAAGTGAGCTGTAGCTCATGAAAGCTTATGCTCAAATAAATTGGTTAGTCTCTAAGGTGCCACAAGTCCTCCTTTTCTTTTTGAGGTACAGAAATTACTTGTCACCTGTAGGAAATAGTATGCGGTAGGTCTGGTTTCCAGTCCAATGCTCTAACCAAGCACTTCTCAAGTGGTAGGGCATGACTCAAAAAGTGGTTCATAAGGGGGCATCAACTGGGTTACACCCCACAAGGGGAGAAACAAAACTGGCAAAATCCTGTGATCCCTAGGACTCAAAAGGAGCTAGTTAAGTGGAGGAAAAAAGCAACTCTCTCCTTTCCTTGAGGCTGTTTCTGCCTTGCTCCTTTCTCTCCTAACCCCAGTCCATCTGCAGCTCCTCAGCCCTCTTCACCAGCCAGTGTTAAGCTCCAAGGAAAGCTGCACTACAAGAGGCTGCATAGCCAGTGCACCGGTAACTCCCCTTTCAGAGCAGTCCTGTGTACGTAGAGGTAAAAGAGAGAAGCCACTCTAAGCAGCCAGCCCGCAACAATAGTCCCACCAGCTCCATCAGCCCCCACCCAAACTTGCTGTGTGGTTTTTTGTTTTTTTCCTGTTTTTTGTGAACTCAGTCCCACAATTCTTTTAAAAAGGATTGTGCCTACTAACCACGTGGCTTTGGGATTCCTGGTGAAAAACCCCATACACATAAAAAGGATCTTGTATAGAGTTGTTCTTCTTGTTGGGTAAACAGTTACCTTAAGTCAATAACAAATGTTATTAAAAACATTTTTTTTTTCAGTTTTAATACCTGTTTTTACTGGTTAAAGGCCAGATATCTGCTGTTCAGCAGCTCTGGAATTTCTCTCATATAAATTAATCACTCATTTCAACAGGTGGAGTTTTATGAAACTGAGAATGCCAGCAGTATTCGAAAGCAAAGGGCTTCAGTGACAAAAATGTCACAACGGGAAGAGATGGTTAAGAAATGTCTTGTGGAACTTACAGATGTTTGCAAAACTCTTGGAAAAGTTTTTGCTGTCCATTACTTCAATATTTTTAACACTGCTACACTCAAGAGAATAGCAGGTAATGTTTATCCTCATGACCAAAACTCCTATGGGGGCATACAGAGAAAAGGTCCAGGGCAGGATTTCTGGTTCAGGGCAGGATTCATCCCAGGGTGGGCTTACACTTGGTGGTGGCGGGCACGCTTTGTGACAGTTTGAAAGCACACTGATTGACTTCTATCCTTCAGCTTGCTGCTGATAGTAGTGTACATGCTAACTAACTGGGAGGCGATCTGCTGGAAGAGAGGCATGTGCGCTATTCTGCCCTGATTTCTTTAAACCCCCGTTCCTAAACTGTGCTCTGATGGGCATGATTAAGTGCTATTTGTCTACTGCGTATTAAGCTCTATAATGGAGCTCTTGAAAGAGTATTTAAGATTTTCTCTGATTGTTTGTTCCTTGTTTAGTATATGAATGGGAGTTGGTAGTTCTGACATCCTACTGATGAGCAACATATTGCCCATCTTCCAACAAAATTCCAAAAATACATCTAGTTGTCTGATTCAATCCTGTCTACACTTTACCTGAATTTTAAATCTACAAATGTTCCTTTGGTTTTTTTTGTTGTTTTTTTTTAAAGTGTGCAAAATCTGTTTTGTCTGATATAAATTTTATCTAATCAAAATTTCTTTACATCTGCATACAGAAACCTTGTCTTCTGACTCAGAGGTTTTGCTTCAGATTGATGGTGTTACAGAAGACAAACTGGAAAAGTATGGTGCAGAAATAATTCAAGTCATGCAAAAGTACTCTGAATGGACACTGCCAGGTATAGTATGCCTTGCATCCAAATGGGTGTGCTTTTTATTTAAAAGCCTTTTCTCTGTATGAAGTTACATAAATAAGGGGTCCATGTTAAAATACAGCTTTATGGCCTGTGTTCAAACTTTCATTTTTAAAAATTGTGGCTTTTCAGAGCACGGAAGCATCCTTAACTAAGAGGTGGGAGGGGAGGTGGAAGAGGAGAGATTCACTATCTATCTTAAGAAATAGACAGTGGTGGATAACTGGACTTCAGATGTCCTGGGTAAGAACAAGAGAAGAAGAGTAAGATTGCTCATCTGTTGGCCCGCCTTTCATGGCTGGGAGCATAGAGGAGATTTTCAGCCTTGAGGTGTATCGTGCACTGTAATTTTCCCATTCACATCAACTAGTTATGGGCTAGCATTGTAGCATGGGTGAACAAATCAGACTAAAGTTCTCCAATGACTCCTGTGTTGGTCAACTGTAAATCTAGCAGAGAAAAGTGTAACCTGATTCAATGGTTGAAAGTTGAAGCTAGACAAATTCAGGCCAAAAATAAGGCATAAATTATTAGCAGGGAAGGTAATTAGCCACTGGAACTATTTATCAAGGGTTCTGGTGGATTCTCCATCACTGACCATTTTTAAATCAAGATTGCTCTAGGAATTATTTTGTGGAAGTTGTCCCAGACCATGTCCCAGTTGCATTAGTTTTAACAAAATGTCCATTTGTAGAAGACACTGACTCTTACCACACTGTGGACACGGACGCTGGAAAACGTGAGAGTGAGGAGATAGAGACACACACAACTTCTAGCTATTTTTGCAACAGCACAAACAAAGGAAAGAAGAGGAAAAGACCACCATTCTTCAGAGAATCCAAGAAGAAAAAAACAGGTTATGGTGGTAGCCAGCAGTCTCGTTCCAAGGGGTATGTAGTTTGTTAATACTTGTAACACGGATTTAACCAAAATAGCATGATAAAAATACCCACTAGAGTGTTGGATTAAGGTTGCTTTAATTTAATGTTGAAGAATATAGTCAGTAGGAAAACGGTGAAGGGGAAGAGAGGCATTAGCCCAGCCGCATGAAAAACATGGATTTGGAAGTATTTATAACCTCTTTATAAAGTCATTATTGTACAATGGTGATACTTCAGAAGCACACATGACTCCTGTGGAATCCCTGGATCTGAGAGGTGGTTGTCTCTCTCTGATTTCACACAAGGCTAGAATATGGAGTGCAGAGCAGATGATCTCTTCCTTGCTCTCCAGGCATCCAGGAGGGTAGCAGTGTCAGGAGAAATGCACCCCATGTAGCAGTGGGAAATGGGTTTGAAGCAAGAGACTGATCTTATGCATGACAATATGTTAAGGATTTCACTCCACCAATCTCATTTTAATCAAGTTAAGGTCCTGGAAGACTTGTATCCATTCCATAGAATTACAGTAAACTGAGGGATCCAGGGATTGAAAAAATCTTACATCACACTCACAACTGTTTTCAGATAATGAAAAAAATATTCTAAGCTTGATTCTGTGCCTTCCCTTTGAAATCTCCTTCTGTCTCCTAAAAATGGAAGTGGGACAGACGTTCCCCAGTTATTTTTCCATCTGGAATCTCCAGTAAATATATCTTTTAAATGCTAAGCAGCCTGCCAGAGCCCTGAAATTTAGGTTCATTACTAAACATTAGTTTTGTGGTTTTCAATACAGTACACAACTGCAGATGTGCTGGTGGGGCAAATGTTCTTGTTTTCCTTTGTCACTGTAATTGGTGACATCTGTATTTCCCAAAAGCTCCTATCAAAGTTGCATGCTTTGCAGCAGTTTTTAATTCTGATATTAACTTAAAGCAAGCCACAATTTTATTGGCATACCTTTCCACTGTTTTTGAAACTTTTGCAGGCAAGGCAACAGATCGAGCAAAATTTAAAGAGATGCTGTCAGGAATCTTTTGTTTATTTTTTGCTTACTCACTTGGAATTAGTGCTAAAAAAATGATTTTGGAAGCTTGAGAATTAGTTTTGTCTTTCTGGTTTTTCCTTTTGTAAACATTTTATCTTCCTCCCCCTTCTTTTGCCCACAGCTTCTCACATAGAGCACCCAACAATATAGCTCTGCTTCACTTCCTTATCTGTATACTATTGGTATTGGTAGCATTAAATTGTGTTTCTTAATTTGTGCTCCATTTGTTCACTATGGATACATATATACCACCCGAACAAGCAACCTTGTAGGTCCTACGTACACAATGGCTATTTAAGCATTCATTTATTTCTTGCAACAGCAAGGAGGATTTTGAAATACAGAGGACATTTCCCCCAGAAGTTGGGGCTTAAACTGTATGGTGGTTTGCTGCTTAACTTTCTGGGTTAAATGAATTTATTCCATAACAGCAGTATTTAAAACATTTGACAGAGAAGGTCTGAAGTTAAAATGAGTCATGAGAGACAAACTGCATTTGATATAAACAAGATTAGTGCAAACATGTTGTTTTTACCCAATAAGTTTCCTCTTCTAGATGAGAATCACAGGGGAAAAAACCCTGGATAATGTTAATACATAACAGTTACTTAAGTCTAAAGACACTGGAAACTAAATGTAGGTAATACTCATTTTAGAAAATTAGAAGGAAGCTGGAAAGCACAGAAAAATTGTCTGGCCTCATTAAGGCATTCAGAGATCCATCTTCAAAATGGATCTTTTCTACTCATACCATAAAGTTCATATCAATTGCTCCCCCCAAAAGCTTTTACCTTAATTGTGCAGTGTCTGCAAAGATTCCCATCTTCTCCATGCTCTTAGGTAACATATTTTTATTCTATTTTTATTCTTGAATTGGCAAAATAAATGATTTCCCACTATTCACAAAGATTACCTATGCCAGCAGCCAGAGGTGTTTTTTACGTAGCACTAGCACATCTGCATGAACGAACATGCTAGGTCCAGATCAGAAAATAATGAAATTTACGTGGGAAGAGCAAAGGTTACCTTCTGGTTCATTTGGAGATGTTATTCACACTTACCCTCCTAAAAACTACTGTGTAGTGTTCCAGGCACAAAACATTGTGGCATCCCACCACAGAAGGGGAATAGTAAATGGTGGGTGAAATAGTTATGGAGGGAACTGATCGTATAGCACTTTCTATTATAAAGGATTCTTCTGACCTTTTTTCTGAGACACACTCAGACCTTCATTGTTTGCAGCAGCCTTTGATATTTGGCTTGAGCTAGGGAAGTGCCTTTTCTTTGTTCCCTGCAATCCCATTCAACTTTTTGCTGACATATAAATTACTAAAAATTGCCATTTCCCTTCTCCTGTTTACATAGCTCATCATGAGAAAATAACTGAACACAATAACATTCCAAAGTGCTCATCTCACACCACCACCAAATCATCATTAGCAGATACTATACCTGGGGTTGCCACAGAACAGCTGTAATTTGTGGGGGAAGGGGACTGAGTTGGGATCCTTGGACCCAGCAGATGGCCCTAACAGATCCATAGCCCCCTCTGGGTGCACCTGCATGAGGCAGAAACCAGGCTGGGTTCTTCCCCATCCCTTCCACATAAGTACCTGGCTCCAGTTGCACCATCCCCCGGATTCACCATATGAAGCAGGAATGCCAAGTCCTGGAGATGAACAGAAGGCTAGGCTGGATTTAACTCCATTCTTCATGGACCCAGAAGTCCATCCTCCCTCTGGGATGACAGCCTCCTGCTGCCAGTTAAGTTAGCCCTGGAGCTCAAGTGGTAGCAGCCTGTGCTGTAGGTTCATGGTACAAACCCTGATAATGATGGATCGGGGGGTGGGGAGAGGGGAGGAGAAGAGGAATGGTGGTTAGTTACGCTAGTAAATTTATTTTTTCTTTTAAAATACAGTTAGAAAAACATACAGAAAATTACACTAAAGGTCAAGCACGTGAAAGTTAGGAGATTCCAGATTTATGGTTATCTATAACATTAATTCTGCCCCCTTGTGCATATGCATTATGGAACAGTCTAGGTTCTAGTCTATGATCATATGCAGTTTTTCCTCAGGATTCCTGCCCATTCAGTGTACAGGATGGACATGCAGGAGTGCAGACTTTATTGTACAGGCAACCATAGATCTGGCATTTCTTAACGTCTGAGTGCTTGACTTTGCATTTTAAACAACATTCTTTTAACAAGCTTTGTATGTAATTCCTATAAGGTCTGTAAATTGCTTTGGTAGCTTTCCTAGATCAGGGGAATCAAACTCATTTGGAGGACAGGGCCAAATTGTATAATTAATTATAGTTCTTGAGCCTGGCTATACAATCAGGACTATATACTCACAATGCAGTGGAACACCCACTGATGTCAGTAGGTGGTTTTCAGAGCGCAAGAAAAGACAATGGCCTGTATGTACTGATTATGTTCAGTTATTTATTCAATGCCTTTATTGAGAGAAAATAAGATCTCCTTTAATCCCACTGCTGTTTCTGCCCTCTCCTTCTCTCTATCTTTTCTGGATTTCCTCCTCTGCAGGAACTCCCAATTTCCAATCCAGTGAACTTCCCTACCTTTCTATCCTCTAAAATGATCAGTGATTTCAGTATTTAAAGTTGTCACTAAGGTGTCATTTAAAGTTGTTCCACTAATCAGATTAATAGAGGAAAAGGGACTTCACCCTTTTGCATGACTGTTTCAGGCTGTCCGCAGACATCATAGCCTATATTACACTTGGTTCACCTTTAAAAGGTTACTTCTGCACCCATGAGCGTTAGAAATTTACTTTTGTTTTTAAATGAAAGATTAGATTCTGGAGAATATGAACGTGTTTATGCAAGCCACATCATGCCGGTGGATTTGGCACATGGGTCATATATTTGACTCTCTTAGATAAAATGTAATATACAGGTTTATGGTATTGGTTATCATGTTGATATGCTAAATCATCCTTTTTTCTCTACATTTGTAGGGGTTATATCAACAACAAAAAGGTCTCTTCTAACGCCAAAGCCCAGACATCATCAAGATACAATTCAACATCTTATGGTGCTACAGTCATGCCAGGAACCAGTAGGAAACTGGGGATTATGGCACCACCAAAGCCCAAAACCAGACAATTCCTTAAACCTTCCTACTCACTACTGTAACTACTAGAATGTAAATACTGTATAAAGCTACAAGCTGTCAGCATTTCCATTGACTTCCAGTTTTTCAAATGTATTAAAGCTTTGACATCATACATCTGTACAGTACAAAGAGTGTATTTGTTTAAATAAATGCTTTTAGATGAATGCATCTCTTTATTTGGAACTTTTAATTCTTCCCTGATGCTAAATATTCTTCTTATAAAAAGAACATGCTAATTTTGATTGATTATAGAAGACTTAGTAGTTATTGATCATTGTAAGAATGCTCTAATTCTTTGAGAACTGCCTTTCTCTGATTCCACATATGGGATGTATATGACTGTAGCTCAAACCCAGTTACCAGCCGTGATGGTTGGAGCCACGAACCTCATTGACCATACTAATAAAGGATGATATCCTTCAGTAGTTCAGGGCCAGCTAGCTGGTCTTGAATGGTTTTCTATAAAAAAAAAATCTAGGTTTTAGGATGACTTTCTTAGTTTGAGGTGTTTAGCTTAATTTAGTTTTAGTATCATAGTCCTGGATATTTCCCCCACATCTCCTGGGTCTAGCAGCCCCTTGGGGCATTTGAAGTGTTGCCAAGAGTATGTGTGAAAACTGCAAGGCTTTATAGTCTGTCAGACACATAAGTGCTGCCTGAGCTAAGGGCATTCTTTGGATCTTACCTGGCTTGTGGTGGGGTTTCCTTCAGAGCTTCAAAACACCCTTCTGTCCTCATGAGCTCTGAATTGCATCAACATAGGTCCACATCCACACTTGATAAATTGCACTTTCACCCCATCCATTTATTTAAATGCTTCACAGATTTTTTAAGCCTGGAAGGGACCATTATGACTATCTTGACCTGCATAACACAGGTGAGAGAATTTCACCAACTCCTGCATCAAACCCATAACTTCTAGTTGAGCTAGAAACACATCTTTTAGAAAGACAAGCAATCATAATTTAAAGACTTCAAGTGATGGATAATATACCACATCCCTTTGTAAGTTGTTCCAATGGCTAATTACCGTAACCATTACAAATCTGCCTCTCATTTGTAGCCTAAATTTGTCTAGCTTCAGCTTCAAGCTATTGGCCCTTATTCTTTTGTCTCCTAGCTTTAAAAACCCCTATCAAATTCTTCTCCCTGAGCAGGTACTTGTAGACCACGGTCAAGTCACTTCTTAATCTTGTCTTTAAAGAAAATCTATTTACTTTAACAGTTTCACTGAAGGCAGGTTTTTCAGACTTCTAATCATTGTAGTTCTTTTCTGAACTCTCCAGTTTGTCAGCATAGGCTTCTTCTCATATTAGCATCACTTCAACTGTACCTAGTTTGTTATATGGACTTCTCTACCTCTCTTAGGCAGTGGGAAAGCATAGAAATTTCCATATTCAAGATTTTCACTGAGCTTGATACTCAACCAACATAGAAGGTGCTGTAGATACTCTTACTATGTTCCTAATGGTCATACATGCATATTGAACAGGAGCAATGAAAAGCTGCAGCTTTACGGACCACCAGGAGTTTCCTAGGTAAAGCATAGTGGCAAGTACCCATCACCTTCTCTAAGATCTCCAAAAAGGAAGGAAAGAATCTACCTAAAGCCGCCCACTTGTGAAATTCTGAAGGCAAATCAACAAAATGTTGTGGACTCAAGTTACCAAAATCTCTTGATAAATCTAGGAAAGACATTTTACCTTCCTCTATTGCCAGGAGAAGATCTAGTTCATCTACTCTGGGACTAATGCACAAATGCTCTCTGTTCTGTATAATACCAGCTAATGGGCTTCTTCACTTCTGTCAGGAAAGGTTGTGGAAATTTGTTTACATACTCTCCACTCTTATTTGGCAACATAGCAACATACTGGTAACCATCTGAGGATAAGAAAAATCTCACCTGATCTCTATTCAACTCCTACATTTTCTAGTGCTGTATGGAGGCAAGTTTTAAATGAGCCAAGCAATGTGCTTTTCACCCCTACCCTGCCATGCTATGCTAGTCTGATTAGCTATTACAAGCTCCCCTTAATTACATTTCATCTCATTCTTTTACCTGTTACTTCTTCTCCCTCATTAAACCATTACTTTCTAATCATTACTGATCACCATAGTATTATGTGCTTGCAAAAGCGTGTTTCTTTATAACAGGACTCCAGCCTGATATATGGAGAGAGTCCAGCGGAGGGCAATGAAAATCATGAGGCGGCTGGGGCACAGGAATTACAAGGAGAGGCTGAGGGAACTGGGCTTGTCTAGTCTGCAGAAGAGAAGAGTGCGGGGGGTGGGGATTTGATAGCAGCCCTCAGCTACCCGAAGGGGGGCTCCAGAGAGGATGGAGCTGGGCTGTTCCCAGGGGTGGCAGATGACAGAACAAGGAGCAATGGTCTCAAGTTGCAGGGGGGAGGTCTAGGCTGGATATTCGGAAACACGATTTCACGGGGCGGGGGGTGAAGCGCTGGAATGGGATCCCTGGGGAGGTGGCGGACTCTCCATCCTTGGAGGCTTTTAGGGTTTTTGACAAAGCCCTGGCTGGGAGGAGGACGCGGGTACCCAACAGGCGGGGGGGGGGGGGGGGGGGGCAGCGTTGATGTTGGCGCCGCTGTGAGCCGGGGGCGGGACTGGATGGCTCCTGAGGTCCCTTCCAGCCCTGGCCTTCGCTGAGTCCAAACGCTGGAAACCCCTTGGGGCCGGGGGGGCTGCCGCAGCCCTGGTCCCGGCACCAGCGCCGGGGGGCCCCGCGTTTCCTCTCGCCCGCCGGGGGCGCCTCTGAGGGAAGCGGCGCCCGGCGGGGCGAGCTCGCTGCGCGGGCCGTGGCGGGCGGGGTCTGTGCGGGCGGCTCGCAGCCCCGGGCCCCCCCGCGCCGTTAGGTAACCGCGCCCCGCCCCCTTGCACAAGCGGGAAGGGGAGGCCCCGCCCCCGCCGGGGAGATGCCGTTGGCCGAGGCCGGGACGCTCGGGGCTGAGGAGCCGCTCTCGCCGCTCGCCCGGCAGCGGACGCAGGTCAGGCGGTTGCGGCGGCCGGAGCAGACCGGCCTCTTCCGCCCTCTTCCGCCCTCAGCGCCTCCGGGACCGCCCCGGGGACCGCCCCGGCTGGGCTCGCTGAGCCCCGAGCGAGCCCGGCCCGGGGGCGGCCGCCGCCCCGCTCCCTTCCCCGGCGGCAGCGCCCGTTCCTCGGCAGGCTCCGCTCCCTGGCGTTGGGCGCGCCTTTGTACAGCGCCGGGCACCCACGCGCCGCTGAGCCAGAGCGGGCCGGGCCCCCCCACCCCGGGTGCGAGGGAGGAAACCCAGGCAGCAGTTGCGTTGCCTGGAGGAAAGAAAACGCCGTGGCTCCGCGGCTGGGCGGGACCGGGTCGCCGTCCCGCCACCTGCTCCTCGTCTGAAGGGGCTGACCCTGCCCGGGCGCGCCAGCCCCTGCCCGGCGTCTCCTACCGCGGCGGCGGCGGCGGCCTGTCACCGGGGAACCCGCCGGCCCCGCGCAGCCAGGCGGGAGGGTCGGGTCGGGTCGGGTCGGGTCTGTGCGCGCGCGGTGCACCTGGGTCTGGCGGGGGGCGGGGGGCGGCTCTCCCCACCGCCCGGGGTCTCGGCCGTGCCTGGTCCCGGAGGACGGAGGGCCAGCCCTCTGCGGGCCGCGGGACCAAAGCCGGGGCGATGTTTCCATCCCCGTGTTGTAAGCGCTTCCTGGCCACTGCATCGGAAGGAGCTGCCGGCGAGGCTTGCCCTGTGAGCAGGGACCCACCAAGAGGCTGGGAAGGGCCCTTCCTTTTGGGAGGAAAGCTCCACGCCTTGGGCTCCGTCTATAAGGCAGGAGAAAAGGCAGCAGCAGGATTTTGTTTTGTTTTTTTACGCTGAAGCGTTTGTATATTTAATATGCCACTGGTTTTCACATGATCTGTGCCTGTTGCTAGTTATGTGGAGGCAAGTTACAGGAGCTGAGCTCCAGTGCAGGTTTCGGAGGAGCAGCCCTGTTAGTCGGTACCCGCGGAAAGAACAGGAGCACTTGTCGCTCCTTTAGAGACTAACGCATTTACTTGAGCATAGTATACTTTATATTTTTCTCTACGTCATTTGTGTAGGAGCACACACCGAAAGACAACCCCAGTATGAGCTATGTATCAGAAAAAGCTGAACGAAGAGCAGTTTTTGGAAAACAAGTGAAAGTTCTTCTCACCCCCTTATCCATGGAAGAAGAGAAACGCAACAAACGTCTGCCCCAGAAACGCTTACTAGAAAAGTTTTCTAGTACTGAAGGGCCTTCAGAAAGAGAACCAAAAGTCAAAAAATCCCGCGATGATCCCACAAGTCAGCAAATAAGAGATGTATCCTACAAGGCTTCTTCCAGTCCACAAGGAGTAATCCCCAGTATGTCTTCACTTCATCATAAAAGTAGGATGGTGTCACCCACAAACGCCTCAGTTACAGTTGATCATGATTCAGAAAACAATTGGGATACAGACAGTGAAGGAAGTAATTCCGATGTCTCTTATGTGGTAAGAAACCAAACATTTTTTGTGACTATATTCTCTTTTGCTTTTAGCTTCCTCTGTATATTCTTAGCCTAGCCCTCAGTTTCTCTTATTTGGCATCTTTTACATTTTGAAACTTCAAGTATTGATGATTTTGTAAACGAGGAACTGTTTGCCCCATAGAAAATAGCAAAAGGAATAAAATTATTGTACTGTTTTTAAGGGAATGCAATTATTTTACTTCATTTTTTTTAAAGATAGAAAAAGAAGACCATGTTTTTCATAATTATTCAATATAAGTTATTCATTTTTACATAGCCCTCCGTTTTAGATCTTTTTCTTAACAATACATATTGGCTGTAGATAAATAATCTTGACAGTCTGTAATGTATGACAGGTTTCAGAGGAACAGCCGTGTTAGTCTGTATTCGCAAAAAGAAAAGGAGTACTTGTGGCACCTTAGAGACTAACCAATTTATTTGAGCATGAGCTTTCGTGAGCTACAGCTCACTTCATCGGATGCATACCGTGGAAACTGCAGCAGACTTTATATATACACAGAGAATATGAAACAATACCTCCTCCCACCCCACTGTCCTGCTGGTAATAGCTTATCTAAAGTGATCAACAGGTGGGCCATTTCCAGCACAAAAGAAAACCTGGATTTGTGCTGGAAATGGCCCACCTGTTGATCACTTTAGATAAGCTATTACCAGCAGGACAGTGGGGTGGGAGGAGGTATTGTTTCATATTCTCTGTGTATATATAAAGTCTGCTGCAGTTTCCACGGTATGCATCCGATGAAGTGAGCTGTAGCTCACGAAAGCTCATGCTCAAATAAATTGGTTAGTCTCTAAGGTGCCACAAGTACTCCTTTTCTTTTTGTAATGTGTGAGAGACTATTTCTTTCAAGCAGTCATAGCTAAACAAAATCCCGACAGCAAAAATCCAACCTAAGGTCTTGATCCTGCCACTGACTCCACATGGGCCTTCCTGAGTAGTATCAGTTTCAGGATTGGCTCATAAAAGTTTTGTTACCAGAAAAAGAAAATTATTCTATTTTATTATCCTATTGACCAGTATTGTCTTGTCATTTCCTTGTACTCTGTCTGTCTAGCCATCTGTTGTCTCTTCTCTTAAGCTTAGATTGTAAGCTGTTTCGGGCAGAGTCTGCCTTTTTGTTCTGTAGTTGTACAGGATTTAGTACAGTGGGTTCCTGGTCTGTCACTAGGGCTCCTAAGTGCTATGGTAATCCAAATAATAATTTTCAGACTGTACCACATTTCCCTTTTTCTCTAAGGTACCAAGAAATAACACACCGCTTACTCCATTTGCATCCAGTATTTTGCTTATGAATATAACTGAAAGATGTATATCTGAATAACTCCACTCTTATAAAGACTTTAGTTACCTTTAGTTCTAAAAAGGACTCAATTTTTCTATAAACAATACCATAGACAACTATTATAAGACAGCCTAATATCTGTATTGTTGTACATTTCAGTGTTGTATAATTGCCTCAGGCTTTCATTTCTTATTTATCAATGTAATATTAAAGATATTATTGAAATAATTTTAACATCCATAAAGAACTTTGAGACTAATCTTTAACACTCCATCTTCATAAGTGTGTGCCTGAGCTGAGTGTGCAAAACACTCCTATCCTGATACAAAACCAGCTTGGCTTCGGTCAATATGTGCAATTAAAGGTTTTCTAAAGTTACCATATTGACTAGCTCCCCCACATTTTTCTTCAGATCTTCTTCAAAACTTAGCAGGTGTGCCTTCAAGAAATTTAATTCAGTCACCATTCCTTAAATATCAGTCTCTGGGGCTGGTCTGTTTTATCCTTTCCTGTTGTGGTGTATCTCTTGGGGGGTGGGAGGGAGAATGCTTCTGCGGCAGGGTAAAACAAAGAATCCGCAGCTTCTCTTTGTATTAAGGCAAAATATAAATTGATATTCATGTTTGTGATTGGACACTTTCTGGCCACACTGATGGAGCTCTCTTAAAGCAGTACTGCCTAGGAGTTTGGTGTAATGTGCCACTTTTCCCCCGTTCCTCCCTATTCTGTTTTAACCAGTTTGTCAACTTTCTAGTGTTTTGTGCCTTTTTGCTTTTAATGACCGCATACTTTAACAGTTGTTTGGAAATGGAGGAATGTCAGGTACTCCTCACTATAAAGTAACATTTATTGTAAGAGAAGTTTGGAACCTAAAAAAAAAAAAGGCCATGCAACTTTGTACAGTGCTTTATTTTCTCAACAGTCCAGGCCTTTTTTGTGCACTCCGTGTAATATCCTAAACATTATCCTACAGAGTAATTGCTTTTATTTATTTGTGCAGGATGGATCTTCACAGCTGTCAGCCTATGAAAGAAAAAGACTAAAGAACATTACAGAAAATGCTAATTTTTTTGCTTCTCTAAAGCTGCTTGAGGTTTGTATGATGTCTCCCTAGAATAAGAATAAAATTGTCACTCTAAACATAATAGAAATTGCCATACCAAAACTGACCCATAGTTCATTTAGTTATGAAACATGTCTCTAACAGTGACCTATACCAGATGCTTGAGAGAGAGGCATAAAAACTTCACAACTGACTTTGCAATGATATATTGCAATGATCTCCCACGGTGATCTGATTATACTTTGTGCATACTTTTTGATAGGGCTCTATTTTTTTTTTGAAGGTGGGATTTAATTCATTAATATGTATAAAGTACTTTAAATTATGGAAAGCATTATAATTGCTATGTATTATACTGCTACACAGTGGAGGAAGTAATCCAATAAATTAAAGTAGTGACATTTTAAATGTTATCTACAGACACGGGTCCTGCTCTTCCTCTCCTTTCCAGGTTCCTTCTCTCTCCTGTGTTCTGTTCTGTTCTTCCTCATAGGTCCACTCTTGCATTAAGGAGTAAGCTCCTTCCTTGAAAGGTCACTCCTTTATTCACCCAGAGCTGGTTCTGCGCAGTCTCTGCTGTTTCTTCTCACAACAGAGCTAGAAAAGCTGGAGATGGAACTGTTCAGTCCCAGGCGCAGAGAGCCCTAGCTGGGAGGAAATAGGGCTTATGCTCACCAAGACTCAACCTCTGTGGTTGGGGTAGGAGGGAGTGACTTGAAAAAATCTCCCCAGATGTCTCTGAAGAGCTCAGCAGAGACAAGTTTAAACCCCTCCTTCCCTCCCCCCCATGTAGCACATTGGATTCCTTCCTACCTGTGTACACAAACCACTCTAAAATTCCATATGTCTAAAGAAATAAAACACTGAACAAGCACTCGGCTGTCCCCCAATTTGGACTTTATCCCTGCAGTTGTATGCTGAATTCAAGTCCCATAGTGATTATAATTATAGTGAATTAAACTGCTGATATTTCAGCTTTTATATATCTAATCCTCTTACGAGTCTTATTCATAAATTCAAAATCTAATATAAGTTTTTATATATTGGCATCTCTTTTAAAATATGATTTCTGTTCAAAGTCACTTCTCTGGTGCTTCTTGTTTAGGATTTTGTTTTTCTTATCACTGCAAGATGAATACAGCTGTAGAATAGCAAGATGGACTGTATTCTGTTCTTGTTTGCCATCTACATTATTCAGTGAATTTTGTTGGTAGTGGGTAACAACTTGAAAGAACAAGAGGTAGAAACAACACAGTTTGAGTTTCAGATTTACTCTTTAGTTTGTAGAATTGGAAGTTAGGAAAATTTGACTGGTAAACTGAACAAGTCAGATAATTAATTGAGAGAATAAACACAAAAATTGTAATTTTTAGTCACTTCATAATCACTAGTTTCCTTTAGTTAACTGCATTGCACAAAAATATTCCAAAAAAACCACTTGTTCATCTGACTATATTTCTTACATTTCTACACTTTTCTTTAAAGTCAGCTGCAAGACTTCGCAAAATGGCAACCAAAGGACAATCTCATGGAATCAAAAGGTAAAATAACATCAATATTTAAACAAAAATAAAAATCAACATTTTTTTGCTAATTCTACTTTTTTCATTATATATGTATGCAGTACATATTTAAATCTTGATCTAGGCCAGGGTTTCTCAAATGCGGCCCCCAGGGGCTTGTCTTGTGGCCACAGCCTTCTGGACTGTGATGGGGGACAGGGCAAAGCAGTGGCCCCTTCCCCGAGGCTGCCAGCAGGGGTTGGGTCCTGCCCCCTTCTGGAGAGACAAATGCTGGAGGAGCAGGCTGCTAGTGAGTTCCTCACCTTCCCTGGGGTGCCATCCATTCCCCTTCTGTCCCCCCATCCATTCTCCTCATTGCCTTTGGCCCTCAACGGTACTGTACCCACCTCCCCATCCAGGGCTTAATTTGTCCCTGGGCTTTCCAGGGCTGCGTAAGTCTTCTGCGTGTGAAAAGTAATATTTGTATGTTTGTTAATATCACTTTTCACAACAGCAGACTTAATAGTTAGCAAGTCTTTAAAAAAGCAACCCAAAACACACAATAAACAACAGCAGCAAAAGACAAGAACCTACAAAGCACCTTATTTGTGTTTCTGTTCTGTTTAGTTCCAGTAAAGAATAGAGAGAAGTGTACATTATTTTTGAGTCTGCAAAAAATACCAACATAAATAAATTGGAATGATTTGGACATGTATATGTGCATGTTTATTTCTGTCTTTCCTAAACTTAATTAGGAATTTTAGTTAAAATTGTAACAGCGGTCACCAGCAAGAGTTGGTGGCTGCACTCTGAGGCCGTGAGAACCCCTGATCTAGACCACCAATTACCTTAAACTGTCCATGTGACTTCTCCATTGGTAGGTTTTCACTTAGTGTATTTCTGTACCTCATCCTTTTTTTTTTTTTTTTTTTTTAAGAGAAGTAATGGTAGTATGAATGTCTTTCTGGTCAAAATAGCATGAAAGTAGCAATTGTATTTTCAGTGAGATTTCAAGAGCAACTTGTTCTTATAGAATCATAAAATTTAAGGCTGGAAGGGACCTCAAGAAGTCATCTAGTGTGATATCGAGCTTGACAGCTAAGAAGAAAAAAATCAGTCTGATAATGGAACAAAGGGAAAGGGAGCTGGAGAGGAAAAAATTGAAAGGATAAAAGGGAACATTAGGTATAGGTATAATAAGTATAGAAACACTGGCATTAAGTAAAAACAGGAAAACAAGCTACAGGACAGAGGAATAAGAAGAAAATAAAATACAGTATGGAAGATGATGTAAAGGAAGACTAGTGGATAGAATGGAGGTCTGGAGAGAGACAGATTCAACATGTACATTTCAGTAACTGTGGGGTTGGCAAAGTAAAGGCGTATGTGTTAACGGGGTGTATTAGGGCATTGCTGAAAGAGGTCAGAGCTAAGCTTGCATGGGCAACCTTAACTTTGCATTTCCTGATTTCAGAAGTTTTGGGTTTTGCTCCACTCACTGTTCTGCCACAGGATGACATACCCCCAAGCAGCTTTAAATTAGTTGTTTGCCACTGAATAAATAGCTAGAGTTGGGGAGCGAGGAGAACAGGGAGAAGGTAGATCATAACTGAAAACCAAAAATGTAATAAAGGTAAACATTCCTAGACAACAAAAAGAACGAGGAGTATTTGTGGCACCTTAGAGACTAACAAATTTATTTGAGCATAAGCTTTCGTGGGCTAAAACCCACTTCATCGGATGCATGCAGTGGAAAATACAGTAGGAAGATATAAGTAAATACACAGAGAACATGAAACAATGGGTGTTGCCATACCCACTACAACAAGAGTGATCAGTTAAGGTGAGCTATTATCCGCAGGAGAAAAAAAACCTTTTGTGGTGATAAACAGGATGGCCCATTTCCAACAGTTGATAAGACGGTGTGAGTAACAGTAGGGGGGGAAATAAGCATGGGGGAATAGTTTTACTTTGTGTAATGACCCATCCACTCTCACAGCAAATCTGGTGGCTGAACTTTGTCCTCACCCATAACTATTTCACATTTGGGGACAATGTATACCTTCAAGTCAGCGGCACTGCTATGGTTACCCGCAAACTGGACACCATTAAATTAGGCTTGAATAAAGACTGGGAGTGGATGGGTCATTACACAAAGTAAAACTATTTCCCCATGCTTCTTTTTCCCCCCTACTGTTACTCACACCTTCTTGTCAACTGTTGGAAATGGGCCATCCTGATTATCACTGCAAAAGGTTTTTTTTTTCTCCTGATGATAATAGCTCACCTTAACTGATCACTCTTGTTGTAGTGGGTATGGCAACACCCATTGTTTCATGTTCTCTGTGTATAGACTTCCTACTGTATTTTCCACTGCATGCATCCGATGAAGTGGGTTTTAGCCCACGAAAGTTTATGCTCAAATAAATTAGTCTCTAAGGTGCCACAAGTACTCCTCGTTCTTTTTGCTGATACAGACTAACACGGCTACCACTCTGATTCCTAGACAACGTAGACTAAAGACATAATGTGGTGTAGTAATTCTTTTGTAGGTAAACACCGTTTGGGATGGCCTAAGTATACTTGGTCCTGTCTCAGCACAAGGGGCATGGACTAGACAGCCTCTTGAGAGGGTCCCTTCCAGCCCTACATTTCTATGATTCTGTGAGCAAAACACATTTCTAGAATGAATCAAAGCTATTTGTGATATTAGTCTGGGTCAGAGTTCTGGAAATAAAGATCCAAACCTATTTTGGATTTCTTTACCACAGGAACTCATGGCTTATTTGAATATATATTGTTTGACTATTTCCATTCCTCTAGAGTTAAGCCCAAAAAGACAGAAGCTGAGACAGTACGTCGAAGATCTATGCGCTTACAAAGAGTAGATCCATCAGGAGTTCCATTGCCAGAAATTCCAGCACAGCCAGAACCAGTAATTGATGAATATGTAAGATGGTGAAGGAAAAAAGAAGAAATACAGTACAGTGCATATTTGGCAGCTTTATGAAAACATGTTAGATTTTTATTTAGAGATATTGAAATTTTTAATAAATCTGAATGGGTTTGGCTGTGATAATACTTATCCCTAATTGGCTAAATAAGTTTTATTCGATAACCTGGAGATACTTGAGAAGTTTTTCATGCAGCCAATAGTATGGGTCAGATTCTTCCACCAGTGTTCATGTTGAGTAGTACTTTGTTCCATGAAGAGCCCCATTGGCTTCTATGGGACTTCTCAAGAGCAAGAACAGGAGAATATGGCCCTGTGAAAGTGATCTAGGGTTGTGCAGAAACAAAGTAAATTCTATTCAAAATGATCTCAACAGAGCATGCTCTGAGAAGTTCTATTGAAAGTAAATCTGATGGTAGAAGTGGAGTGTGCAATAGTTAATTCTGTGTTCTGTGGCTCAAGCTGAAGAAATAATACTTTCCCACTTCTGCATAACATTATAGAATCTTGATAGAATGTTATGTATGCTCAGTAATTCATAGATTCAGCTGTGGCAGCGTTAATTCATATTTTTCTTGTTCGGGTTTTGTGTTTTCAGCATACCTTGAATCTAACTTTTCGTTAGCTTATTTTTTTCCTGAGACATGTACTACCTTATTTGAGGAAGTTATACAGCAACATGTAAAACTATATTCCTATGTGAGCTGATAATTTAGGTTTTTTGCATTACTACGGAAATAACGCTAAATTTCTGCAACATATAGTTGTTGAAGACAATGCTTCTCGGAGTCGGGAGAAAAGGAAAGGGTATAGGAGGCCACCTTTTTACACACTTGTATTTACTATTTCCTGCCCTTCCCTCCTGGAATAAGATATATTTTGATATGAATTTCTTTTTATGCACATTTTAATATCTTGAAAGGATAGATTTATGTTTGTGGCATATATAATTGCTGAATAGCTCCCTTTGCTTATCCATTTTTCTAGTTGAATGAACTGGTTGGGAAGCTGTAAAAGATGCACAGGGTATTTAACATAGTTTCTGCCTTTTAAATAGCCTCAGTTGCCACCTGGACCTCTTCCAATGGTACCTACAAATCAGAATAAGAGCAGTGAATTAACGGATGGGTTTCTGGATACATGGACAAAGATAAGTCAGGTATCCGTCAGAATTCACTAATTTTTTGGGGCATTTAGCCTGAGCTCATAATAACTTTGCCAGTAAATCTGTGCCCAAATTTAACTGGTACTTTTTCCCCCTGTCTTACAATGCAGATAAACCCTAATGATACTGAAAAACACATATGTAACTTAGAAAGGTAATCTATAAACAACTTATTTCTGTCAATTTTAACTTTTTGGCGGGAAATATCTAACAATTTAATGATGTTGCCTAGATACAAAGCCAGTCTGAGTCATATGATCCTGAGTGAAGATGCTGTTACAAAAGTTGTCAAAAATAGAATATATTCTGTGGCTATCCATCCTTCTGAAAGCAGGACCTTGGTGGCAGCCGGAGACAAGTCTGGACAGATTGGTCTTTGGGATTTGGTAAATTGCTTGTGTGATATCTCTTTGGGGGAGGAGAGGGTTGTGCTTAGGATTCATTTATTGGGAATCGTATGGGGTGGGAAATCAGATAACTGGTGAGAACGATTTTAGTAAATCTGATTAGTAGACAGTTACTGAAATGCGGCTCCAGTGCTAAGGAGGTAACATCTATGAGACAATACAGTTTTGGGGGGGTAGGCAATACAATCTTTATGTGCATGAGATTGGGATGATGGCAATGAGGGAATCATGTCATCTCAACTAGTGTAAATAAAATTGTTATGCCATCACACACTATCATGCCTTTATTTATGCTACTTTGTGTCTCTCTCATCAACAGAAGTTGGTCCAATAGAAGATATTACCTCACCGACCTTTCTCTCACATTGTAGAACATTATTGAAAATTTGTTAGCAAATCAAAACTACTATTTTTCATATCACCTTGACTCTGACATCAACTTGTCTTACTTATTCCTACAATCAAAGTTCTTGTCCATGTCTTTCTCTTGTGACTTGATTATTGTAGCTTCTTTCACTCTGGCCTCCCTGACACCCGCATCGGCTCCCTCAGATTCATATAGAATGAAGCTGCTAGTATAATCTTCCTTGCACACTGTACTGAATGTTCCAGCTCTCTCTCTGTCTACTCTAGCACTGTGTTTTTCTAATGCATTACATTCCAGTTTCTTGTCCTCCTCTTTAAGACCCTTCACAATTCTGCCTTTTACTACTTATTTGCAAATATCTTGTATTGTGTCACCATCCTCTCTGTTCTGCCATAGATGCCCATCTTAAATGCCCATTTCTCTCTTCTGCAGCTGTTTGCTCTTCCTTTCATGCTGTCCCTTATACATGAAGCCACCCTCCCTGACTTAGTGTGTAAAGCTGCTGCCCTTCATGTCTTAAAAACCTTCCTCAAAACCCATTTCTGCCTTGATGCCTCCAAGAAATCAGTCAGCTAATCTTAGCTAGATTAAGAAACTCAAAGATAACTGAATAATACCAGCTATGTATAGGGTTAAAAAAATCTTCATAATTTAGAACCATCAAGTTGTGCCAACCAGTGTTGTTACATGATGAGGCGAAGTATGATCCAGTGGTTCTGATGCCAGCTGTCCCAGGTCCGGTTCTAAGCTTTGCCATAGAGACACCCTTTGTGACTACAGGCAATGCATTTAGAGTGAAATCCTACCTCCATTGAAGTCCGTGGCAAAACCCCCTTTGACTTCAGAGGGGCTAGGACTTTACCCTTTAGTCTCTCTGTGCCTCAGTTCCTCACCTATAAAATGGGAATAATAGTACTCCCCTACTTGACAGGGATGTTATGAGGATAAAAATGTTAAAGATTATAAAGTGATCATGTACTAAAGTAATGGCGGACCCACAAGATCGTTGATCTCTTAGGTACCTATTTTCATAATGCTTGTCCTCCTTTTCTTCTGTTTGTTAGAATTGTTACGTTGTCTTAAATTCTAAGAGCAGAAGCTATATCTTTATATATGCTTGTATAGCCCCCTGCACAACATGGTTATATTCTTGATTGGTGCCTTTGGTCATTGCTGCAACACACACAAATAATATAGGCCACGGAGTGACACACAAAAAAATGGGAATAAATTGTAAAACCCTCTAAAAATGACCTAATGTAATTTTTCTCTATATCTGTGTTCAGTGTCCATCAAGGATAGGACGAGTTTAGTTTGCAGTAAGGGAGATTTGGTTTGGATATTAGGGCAAAACTTTCTAACTATACAGGTAGTTAAGCACTGGAACAAGTTACCTAAGGAGGTTGTAGAATCCCCATTCTTGGAGGTTTTTAAGAACAGGTTAGACAGAGACTTGTCAAGGATGGTCTAGGGATATTTACGCCTTCCTTATCATGGGGGAATGGACTCTAGATGACCTCTTGAGGCCCCTTCCAGACCTACGTTCTATGGTTGTATAATATTGCAAATCAACAGAACAAGAAACAAATGCTTTTGCCATAAGCCTGGAATCTCCCGTCTCCAGTGGAATAAGGCAGAAATTATCACATTACCACATACAGTTGTGTACATTAGGCCTACAGAATTATCATAATGTGCATGGGCAACAAGACCTATTCACCCTCTTACTCCAAATGACTAATGATAAAGGAAAAGCAAATGCTACTTTAACCTCCTCTGGAAAGCTCATCCACAAGAGAAGCTTGTGTTACTAATTAAGATGTAATAGCTGTCTTAGTTTTCTCTGAATTCAGTCTAGGTTTACTGAAGGTAGCTCAGTTTGGGGGCAAAGAATAACATCCATAGAAGGAAGAGAGTACCAGAACCAAAAAATAAGCATTTGACTGTATTTTAAAATTTTGATTGGATGCTGTAGTGGTATTAGCATTATTAGAAGATAAGATGTAGGAAAGTTTTACTGTCCAGTTTTTAATTCCCAAATTGAATGTAAACCAATTCTAGCAATAAAAACAATATGATGAAATAGAACTTTACGTTATAGCACCTAAATTTTGTTAGTCTCTAAGGTGCCACAAGTACTCCTTTTCTTTTTGCGGATACAGACTAACATGGCTGCTACTCTGAAATAAGTTATAGCAGAAGTTGTAGCTCTTACTCTCTGGGAGGTATAGTAATTATGAAATTGACAGTAAATGTCTAGCTCATGTAACTAAGCCTGTTGTACAGTGATGAAAAGGATGAGGGGAAACAAAGCATAGGCCTGTCAGTAGTATGTTGAACTGTAAATTGTGAGCAAAATCCTGCACTATGCCCTCAGGCAGAACTCATTGACATCAATGGCTGTTTAGCCTGATCAAGGGCTCCAACGACTTGCCTCAGAGAGGCTCAAATAGGGCTACATTTGCAATTTGGACTACTGGAAGTAGTCTTGTTCTATTAGTTTACCTAGCAGAATGAATTTATTGCTGTATGCAATCATTCAGAAAAGATTAGGAAAAAGCAAATCAATATTAGTTGTGATACAGAATTGAGACATAAGTAACTTTTTGAAAGAGCAATAAATGTAAAAGTAGAAATGACATGGTTAATTTAACATTGTGTTAATTAAATCTTTTTATTTTCAGAACTCTAAATCTGAAGATGGAGTATATGTCTTTATACCACATAGTCAACCAGTAAGCTGCATGTATTTTTCTCCATTTAATCCTGTTCATTTGCTATCCCTGAGCCATGATGGAACAGTACGATGTGGAGATGTTACCAGAGCTATCTTTGAAGAGGTGAATGTTCATGCAGTTCCATTATGTATAAGTCTCCTTATGAATCTATCAATATGTATAGCTATGAAGTATATTCAGCCACTTAATACCAAAAATAATTTGTTAGCTCCTCGGATTGCTGGAAAGTTTACCAGTATTCCCTCATAAGGCAACATAAAATAACCATAAAAAACATTTTCATAAAAATACAGTCCAAAAAAAAATATGGAAACCACGTAGCCAATCAAATATCTGGAAAATTTGCCTTGTTTTTGATTTGACTGCGGTGTTTTAAGAAAACATCCTCATAACATGTCATGGACACTCTCTTTAACTTATTCTCACTAAGGAACTCTGTTTCATGTTAAAATGAGTTTCATCTGCATCTATGTGACTATTTAACCCAGTAAATCTCTTCATTTTTTTAAGAGTATATTTTAAAGCAGCAAATTAACAGTTTTTCTTTAGAGGAGCTCTGAAAATATCAATCATGGTGCAACGTAAAACTCCTGTTAGCTTAATTGTTCTCACCCATTCCCCAGACAACTGCTTAGAACTCCACAAAGGGGCCAAGTGACACATAACATCCTAACACGGCTGTTACTCTAAAACCATCCTAGCTTTGTGGATCTTGGGAAGAGATTTGCAATTCTTCTCTCCTGTTTGCCTGTTTCTCATGGTCACATGGCTTCTACAAGAGGAGTGCTGCCATTGGCCAGGCTCCCCTGGAGGGCACAGTAATGAAGTCTTAAATTAATGTTGCTTAAAGTACCATTACCTTAACTGTGGATAATGGCCACTATGCTGGGAGACTGGCATGAACAAGCTCAGAACGAGCCTTTGTCCCTCAAATTCCATGGAGCCTGATCCTTCTTGGTGCACCCCTGGGCCTGAGGTGAAGACAGCCAGTACTACCCATTTCAGTACCCAACTGAGATTTGCTTGGTGAGTCTTTCCTTTGCTTGTGGAAATAGTTGGATGACAAGACCTTATGTGGGAGTTATAAATACTTTGCATTCTGTTCAGTCTATTGTCCAAAATACCCTATATAGAGACACTTTCTGTATTCCACCTGCTCTCATGAAAAAGCTACTTAAATGGATCACTGCTGCTGTTTTAACTGATGTTACTAGCATAATTCAGTGTGAAAGGACATAGCTGTAGTTAAAGCAGATTACATTCTATTGTATACTTCAATTGCTGTGAAGTATCAATATGGAAATGGTTGATTAGTCTGATTTTATTTTTAACCAATTATACATTGCTTTACATAAATGCCTGTTTCATACTTAGGTGTACAGAAGTGAAGAAAAACGCTTTTCTTCCTTTGACTTCTTGGCAAACAATGCCTCCACATTGGTGGTAGGACAGTGGGATGGTGACGTGGCTATTGTGGACAGACGGACCCCAGGAACTTCTTCTGAACTTACTGCAAACGTTAATGCAAAGACAACAAGAACTGTCCATGTTCATCCAGTGAACAGACAGTATTTCATTGCTGCTGGTGCAGTGTATGTACTTCAAAATGTATTACAGTGACTTGTGCTTTCAGAACTCTGTGCAGCGGTTTCACAGGAAGGCATTGGGAATCAGCTGTAAATGGGATCGGTTTGGGGAGAGCGATCATCTACTGATATTTATAATAGGGAAGTTAATTTTTTAACTTAAATATGTATATTCAAGGTTTTTCTGATCATTTAGGAAAACGTTCTACAAAGAAACTTGAAATCTGATATAATTTGGCTTTCCCTAATATTTTGGTGTTGGGAGTAAGAAAAGGACACTATGCGACACTTCGGTTTTGGGAAAAGAGGATTAAAAGTACTAGCACACCCACAGTTGTCATTTTCATGGATGGTGCCACTTCAAAAATAATGAGTAGCATCTTTTTTTAGGCTTCAGAGGAGCAGCCGTGTTAGTCTGTATCTGCAAAAAGAAAAGGAGGACTTGTGGCACCTTTAGAGACTAACCAATTTATTTGAGCATAAGCTTTCGTGAGCTACAGCTCACATCCTTGGGGAAATAAAGGCTTTTGGTAATGGCTTATGAAGGAATTGACATTTGTAATTACTGTTTGCCTTGTGAGTGGTTTAGGGCAGGCTGTACTATACATTCTAGCTCTTAACCTAAATATAATAATAATTGCCTTTTTTTTAAGGTGCAGCTAGTACACTCTGTTCCTCCACTTACATGGAAGTGAAAACTGAAAATTTAAATTTTAAAGACTATGCAACTACTTGACTTTAGAGTAGTTAGTTAACTACTTAACGTTCCATAATGATACCTGTTCTAAAATGGTGCTGTGTGTGTCTTGCAGGAATGTTTGCATTTTTGATACACGATACCTGAAGCCTAATGAAAACAAGCCCATAAGCTTTCTCAGTGGACACACAAAGAGTGTTGCTTCTGCGTATTTCTCACCTATTACTGGTAACAGAGTGGTAACAACGTGTGCTGATGATATGTTGAGGTAAGGGTGTGGGAAGGAAGAGAATACAGAAGTACAATTCACTGCCTAATATTTGTTCTTGATAGCTTTTTCTTTACATTTTTAAGTAGAATTTCTTGTAACAGTTTTTATAACTAATGATTTCTTTGCTACCATTTTTGCCCTCATTTCTCTTTAGAACCTACAACTGTGACCATAAATAGACACAGTGATAGGGCTAGCTTTTAAAAAACCTGGTTAATGAGTCCATGTATAGCAGTTACAAGCGCTGAGGTCCTGAATTTCTTCAGTGTTGCTGCTAAAAGTCTGACAAAAGAGCTGGTGTTTTTATATGTTGCCTAGAGGTGGATAAAGCATATGACATAATTAGGACTGAAATTGTCGTGGGGACTGTGTTTTTTAAAAAGTCTCACTTTTCATGCTGTCAGTTTGTGATCATTATTTAAATAATCTGGACATCTAAGTATCTGATTACATCCACAAATCGGGTACTTAAATGTTTAAGTAACCTAAATTACATCACAGAATAGTAGGCACAAAATGGGAGGCCTGGTTAAGGCTGAAAAATCAAGCCATATACAAAACTGTCTGTGTTTTAAAAACAAAATCATATTCTTTCAAGAATGTATGCAATAGTCATATCGCTATAACTGACATGTCAGAGAGAGGAGAATGAGAAGACAGTGAAGAGAGCAAAGAGGAAAGCGCAGCAGGCCTCAAGTTGTAATAGTGCACTGGCTTCATCTTCTGGCCCTGTGCTTTACCCCGGGTTATTCACGGCAAAGACTATTGCTCAAGAATTGGACTTTTCAGCCACTTGCGATGCTGCAGCACAACAGACAGTAACTGAACTGTGGTGGTGCTTACACCGTCATGGTTCAGAATGGATGGTTGCTATTAATTCATAAATTACGTGTATATATTAGATACTAAGTCTGTGTAGACAGGAGGAAATGCAGCTACACAAATTCTTGTATATTCTTTGCAATACATCTTTACAGCTCCGTATGCACAACAGATATTCAAAGACCTACTCTTAAAAAGTAGGGCGTGATACGGAACCAACCCAGTAGTAAAGACTTCTTAAATCTTTGCAGTTTGAACAAGACAAACATAGAAGTTCAGCTATTCCAGATATATTTTCAAAGGAGCATATTAGTACTGGGGGTCTGTGTGAGCTTTTTACATCCGGTAACCCTCTACTCCATAGGCTTTGGAGCCAGGAATGGGCACCAGCGCTTTCATAGACTAAGGTTAGAAGGGATCATCATGATCATCTAGTCTAGCAGCTCTCAACCAGGGGTCTGGGACCCCTGGGGGGCCGTGAGCAGGTTTCAGAGGGTCCACCAAGGGGGGTTGGCATTAGACTTGCTGGAGCCCAGGGCGGAAAGTTGAAGCCCCGTCGTGTGGGGCAGAAGCCTGGGGCCTTGAGCCCCACCACCTGGCTGTGAAGCTGAAGCCTGCACAACTTAGCTTTGCGGGGCCCTGGGCAGTTGCCCTGCTTGCTATCCCTAACGCCGGTCCTGACTCTTAATCTACTGGATATGCAGAAAAACAGTTGTGGCACGGGTGGGCCATGAAGTTTTTATAGCATGGTGGGGTAGAGTGTGGAGAGGGGCTTTCAATGCAAAAGGTTGTGAATCCCTAGCCTCTGACCTCCTGCACATTGCAGACCACAGAACCTCATCCATCCACTCCTGTAATAGACCCTAACTTGAGGCTGAGTTACTGAAGTCGTTTAATCATGATTTAAAGACTTGAAGTTAGTTAACTTTTTTTTTTTTTTTGGCTGGGATAAACTTGAGTGGTGCTGTGACCCCACATGCCAGGTCCCAGTGCCACTCACTTAGATTTGGAGGGTGTGGGTGTAGGGGCTCATGGGCCAGGGGTGTTAGGTTGCTGGTGTGGTAGGGCACCTGAGAGGGGAAGAGGAAGATCAGGTGGAGGAGCAAATCTTTGCCTCCCCCTACCCCAGTTTAAATTGCCCTCTGCAGCCCCTGCTCCGCTCTAATGTTATAAGGTAACAAACGAAAGTAATTCTGTTCAAAAATACAAAAATTTGCTTTAGAATGCGTATCTATTAATGGAATCAGGACTTTAACACCTATCCCTAAATTGGATTTCACAAGTACAGAACCTATTACTGTATTCCAAAACTTGTATTGTCTGATACCTGTAAAATGCCTATGTATATAGTCAGGAAAATCTTGTTTTTATTATTGTGTGTGTGTTTATATATAGTTTTATGATTTGCTTTACTTCACAGAGTCTATGATACCAGCTCTTTATCATCTACGATTTCTGTTCTCACTGCTGTCAGGTAAGGTACATATACTAGTGCTAAGGATCTTGCCTTTTCTGGCTGCTTTGAGTTGCTGTAAAGCTAGCATAACCACTTGGTGGAGAGAGCCGCCGGGTGGCAGAGAGCTGCCATAGTGGCTTTTACTGTGAAAAGGGGGCATGGCGGGGGCTTGCCCTAAACCTGGTGATTCTCCAGCTCCTAGGACAGCTATTGGTGTCCTAGGCAGCTGCATAAGAGAGAGCAGCCCTGATGCTGGTCTTTATTAGACGGAGGACTAGCTTTGGTCCTGAGCTAAACCCAGGCTCAGGGTTGTATATAGCCAGCTTTGAGTCCACTCGATTTGTGAGGAGGCTTTTAATATCTTTCTGTGTAACTAGAGTATTAAAGCCTGTTATGTCCCTGTACTTTTGAGAAGTTTTCTCATGTTTCAGGGTGTGGTCTCATAGGTGTTTCTTTTTAAAATTATTTTGTAATTCTAAAAATATTTTGCAATTGAACAAGATACTCAAAGCAACACATTTTGATAATAAAGGGCACTGCTTATAAATGGGGAGATCTATCTTTTCCTTATTCCCTTTCCTTCATTCCTGCTTCGCCCAGGCTTAAAGCTTGCAAATCCTTTCTGTGAACAAGAAAGGCGGGACTCCCTCCATCATATCAGTCATTGCCACCTCTGGGGTCACTGAGGGGTTGGTATTAATATGGCTGGCCTGAAAGTTTAAAATTTTGCATTTTTTAAAAGGCCTTAATGGTTTTCCCCTGGATTTGTATCAAGACAATTCCAGAGCTTGAGTACCTTTTACAAATAGTTGCTTATTATGTCAGAAGATCTCTTGCTACACTTTTCTTGCCTTTAGTTCTCCTTTTTGTCCTGTTACAGTCCCTTCCTCTAGGTCTGTGAGAGGAAAGGGGTGGCTCTTATCATTAATGTACACTTCTCCTCTGATCTGTTGAGGAGTAGTGTTGAACGGTTCTGAAAAGTACCATTCCCAAACTAGCTGAATATGATGATGGCTAGAAGGTGAGGATAGATGTGTGGCTAATGGATGCTCTAAACAAGAGCACCTGAAATGGCAGTATTTAAATATGCAACTTACTAAATTCAGTGTTTGATTTTTATGTTTTCTTTCATTTTTCTGAATAGACATAACAATAACACAGGACGCTGGTTAACTAGGTTCAGAGCAATATGGGACCCTAAACAGGAAGACTGTTTTGTGGTTGGCAGTATGGCACGCCCAAGGCAAATAGAAATCTTCCAGGACACTGGTGAACAGTTACACTCTTTTTATAATGTAGATTACCTTGGCTCTGTTTGTTCCATCAATGCTGTGCACCCTACAAAGAATATCTTAGTGGGTGGTAACTCCAGTGGTCGTCTCCATGTATTCAAGGATTGAAAAAGTTGCTGAATTTTTTTCCTACATAAAGTATGTTTGTTTCTCAGGACAAAAATATGCATTACAAGGTTTTAAATTACATTGTTTTAATTTGGAAGCATTCTGTATTCTTTTTTTAATAAGTTACAAATATTAAATCTGTAGCAATCCTACTACACCAGCCTATGGTGAGTTGTGTGTACCCAAGTATGGGAGAAGCAGCATTCATAATAAAAAGTCATATTTCCTAAAGCCATTTTAAGTATGACCTTTTAACAAATATTTATCATGTATAGCTCTAACATTAGACCTTTTCTAGATTGGGCCTCAACTTGCTTTTTAGATGTAATACATCATGATTGTGGTTTTCCTGAAATTTATCTTAAGCTTACTATACAACATAGTCTGTTTTTCAGTAAAACATATCCGTTTAGTAAAATGTCTGATGTGCCAGGAAATTTTACTCCCAGAATTGTTTAATATGGGTGTGTGTAAATGAATGTTGTCAGGTGCACTGAGAATTGGGTGAAGACAACGATAATAAATAGCAATACATTGAGTTGATCAGTTGTTTTGAGATGCTGCATTAGGTGGGAACTATAATTTTATTTAACGTCTTCACTGACACTTGGAAATGAAAGTAAACAGCACTTTGATGAAATTTCACAGATAATATTGGGAGATGTAGAGCTGGGGGTCATTGTGTGGGTTCATTATTATGGTAGCACCTTCAAACTCGTCTCTGGGATTAAGGTCCCATTGCTGGAAGCACTGTGGATATGTAACAAAGACAACAGTCCCTGCCCCAGAAAGTTCACATTCTATACGTAGGCTAGGACACAAGTGGTCTAAATACAGAGAGGATGGGGTGAGTTGAGAGGATGAGGTAACAATAAAATAAACAGGGTTTTGCAGAAAAGCACAAATCACACATTGTTGCTTGCCTAATGGTTTCACTGTAAAGTTGACAATAGTTAAGGTTGCAGCAGGATATTCCCTCTTTAAGGTGGCTAAGCTGTTGAATAATACAGTGGAAAGGATTGAGCCTTGCCCTTCTGCAGTTGAGGGATTTGGATCTGGGAGAACAACTGAGCATAAAAACTCTGAGTTCAGTCTGAGTGGAAAGACCTGAGCCATTCAGGATATTTCCATGCTCCTCTGCAGCTGTCTGGAGGCATGGTAGGTGTATATGGTGGTGAATAGTACTAAATGCCACAGAGAAGTCCAGGAGGAAGAGTAGATGCATACCACATAACTATGAATACCAAATGGTCTTCTACCAGATCAACAAGTCTGGCCTGACTGAGAAGGAACGATTCTACTGACTGCTGACAAGTGACATTGGAGTCAGTTTTTGCTAGCTACTTGATTTTTAGCTTGTGTAGAAAAGATCTGTAGTTGTGACACTCCAGCGTCACAAAGTAGTTTCTTTTAGTATTGGTTGTAGTATAGCATCTTTTAGTATGGATGCTAGATCATCGTCGCTGCCTTTGACAGGAGCAGTCCCTTTTAGGAAGGGGCTGCAGATGTTTCACTCTCTCTCCCTTAGCATCTGGCAGGGGGTCAGAGTTGCAGGTGGTGGCACTGACTGTTCTGTGTTTCCATGATGCTCTTGTGCGAATGGGCTCAAACTTTGGAAAGAGGGCATTGTGTTTCTGGTCCTGCTTTCACCTTCTTCTTGGTGGCCCAAGGCTATCCCAGATGTGGGTGATTTCCTTTTTTTTTCTGGGAAGTAAGAATTCTTGGCAACAGGAGATAATGAGTTACCGGGCCGAGGGGAGATGGTCTGCATCAGACCTCTTGCCTGAGGCAGGTTCAGCCTCACTGCCCCATATTCTCAGACTGTGTTTTGCAGGATAGGACTGCTAAAACCTCTTTGCATAGACAGCCCTACTCTGCTGTGGGCCACTGCTCACTGCCCGTCTCTCCTTTCCTTCAAGGGCACAAAGAGGCCTGGAAGGGAAGGAGTGGAGCAGCCTGGGCGCAGAGGAATCAAAGTGGCCACAGGCCTCTCGGCTCATGAGACGCTGTGGCTGAAAGAGTTTAGAGCTGTGTGGACACTTGCACTCGCCCTGCTTGGCCCGCTTTCACTTTCATTGATGTGTAAGCAGGTGCTGAATGAGCTCTCCCCTGACAGCTAATGGTGATCTGGGGGGAAAGACCTCAGAGCCGCCTCTCTGCAGAGACGCACCTACTCTGCCCAGGGGATCAGCAGACAGACCTGCATTGCTGAAGTGATTGGTTTTGGGTTAAAATTCACTGTACTCATACAATAAGGATATTTCATTACCACTGCATTCAATGTTAAAGACAGCAGGACTATACTTAGTGAGCCCAAATGGGGCGGGGGGGAGGTGGTCACCCTAACTTTAACCTCTCTCATTGTCAGGAGTAGTGATGCCAAATGTAAGAGTCAGAGGGGGTATTTAAACAGGTCCACACAACCAGGCTTAAAGGTGCCAGAAGCCATTTGATCCTCCCCGTCACTGTTTTGAGACAGCTGACTAGACGCATTGTAGAGGCCTGGCTCCTTCTCAGTGATGTGCTGGCCTACAGGCGCTAACCTTAGCCCTAGCACAGAGACAGTGCAGAAGAGATGGCAGCAGAGGTTCCCGGCTCTCCTGTGAAATCACTGAGGAGCTGAGATCACTGAGAATGGGATGAACCCAAGAACACCGCTGCCACCATTACTGCTGCATCTCTGATGCTGGGGAGCCATGGCAGAGAAACTGGCAGGCCACCACCTCCATCCCTCAGGAACAAGAGGTGAACACCCCCAGACATGTCCCTCAGACCACACAATGAGTTGAAGTCCAAGGGATGAAAGTCTCTACCATGCCCCTCTTCTGGAAACCAACAGCACAAGGTGGGACTCAGACAACAAGGACACTGCCCAAGATACTATGGGGTGGGTGTTTTACTTCTTGGTGTTGTACTTTCAAATCCTGGTTGCAGGGTTTTCCCAAATTAATGCTGTTTTCATCTTTAATAAAAGTTTTCTTGTATTCTACATAGACTCGGTATTTGTGAGAGAGCTCTTGGAGGCACCCAGGGTGGTGGTTCGTTCCCCTAGATTACTGGAGAGGTTGTGGGCCAGGGTGAGTGAGTGTGTGAGCCAGCTCTGTCCTGTAAAAGAGGAACCTGTCGCTTGTTGCTGCCTAAACTACCTGGCAGAAGGGTTACACTGATTCACCGTGCAAACATAAAAACCTACAGTGTGATAGAAAAGATCATTACACTTGCCTGGATACAAACCTTCATTGCTCAAGTCTAATACACTTCTGGTTTCAAGGGACAAGTGGGTCCTGCAAAAGTCAGCTGAAATGAGGTCACTTTAACACACCGTGTCACCACTCTGCTACACAATGACCTCTCCAGTGGGTAAGCAAAGAAGTTGTGCCATTTTCTGCCTTAAGTTCCCAGCCTGGCTTGGCCTTCACTCTTGAAGCTGGCTCTGTGAGCCGTTTTCAGTCCGGCTTAATTGCTGTTGGCTTCAAAATGCAGGTGCTTTGGTATTCACACTCTGCATGTAAGCTGCGTGTAATGAGTTTAACTGTGATCAGTTAGCCATGACTGGCCCAATGCCCAGCAGAACAGGAAGAGGGAGCAGAAGGTGATAGGTGTGCCTGTCTCTATGATGTGTTAGATTCGTCTTTCTCTATGGGGTCAGCTTCATTCAGGCAGCAATGCATATTTATAATGTGCCTGAATCAGCTCTTTTGGTTCTGTTCCATGTTTCAAAGGATGGATTTTTAGAAAACGAGGATGAAGGCAAAATTGTTAGCCATGCAGATGCATAAAATGATACAGGGAGATCATGCTTGCATTAGGCTTATCGGTGTTTATAATTTTGAAATTTCTCTGCTTAAAAGGCCAAATTCTGCACTGATTCTCTTCCCCCCTCCCCCCAAATGGGAAGTTAGCGTAAGTTAAAGGTGCAGAATTTGGACCCATTGTGTTTAAGGGCCAATTTCTTCAGTTCTTGATCAAGTAAAACTTGTTGAAGCAGTAAAATACTATCATCAGTCAAATGAGCAATTTATTTAAAAATAAAAAATGCCAACTCTTGTTTTCATGATACTTAAATATTTATTTAAATTTAAAAATACTTTTCATGGCACCAATGATTTTATGCTAACTACATATTGAATATGTAGAAAAAGGTACATTATTTTGGAGGGAAAAAAAGTAACTTACAGTATATGGCACATGAAAGGTTAACTTCTATGAAAACTAAGAAATTCACATTTTCAGGTATTTTTACCCTCTACTGCTTTAAAGATGCAGTACACTATTCTTTATTAAGAGTTTTGCTTCCTCTGATAGAAGAACTATCAAAATGACTTTTTCTACAAATGACAGATAAAACGAACAGCTAGCAAAACATGAAACATGGCACATAGAGGGGAAAAAACCATAAGATTAAAAAATTACTAATTGTAATGGTTTTAGGATAAAATGCCAGGTGAAAACAGCAAAAGGTTAAACAAGGTGTGGTATTTATTACTATTCTAAAAGCAGACCGATGCAAAAGTTTTTCAAAGTTAATATTTCATATCTTGTGGTTTTTGAAAATGAAAATGTTTAAAGTACAACACATTGGAGCTGCACCTGTCACTGAATGATAATGTATTGTTATGACAAACAAGTAGTATTAGCAATTAGCAGTTAAAACAATGGAATACTGCATCTTTAACCTAGGATGAAAAATGTTTAGTTGAAGACTATCACTCACTGCATAGAAACACCATTTACAGACTGAGGTAGGAACACTACACTAAAAGTTAATTTTGCTATGTTGCATAAAACGGTGTATATATCCATGTAAAAATCTAGCCTTTCTTCTCCTGTGGTTGGCATTCACAACTTAATATTAAATTGAATGCAAAATCTTTTTCAGCTTTTCTGACAATCAAATGGCCATGGTTAATGTTTAAAGTAAAAATGACAAACTGCATTTAAAAAAAAAAAATCTGACAGACTAGTAAAATGGACCTTATTTATTGCAGTGACAAATAGTCTGAATCTAATTGACTTTGATTGTTCTCTATATTGATGATTGAGCATTTGGCAAAAGAGAACAATTGACCAGTTCAGGATGAAATCATAACTCATCTTCAAAGGGAATGGGGGTGTGAGTGCGTGTGTACACGCGTGCATCAGCACTGCTTGAACTCGTGTACAGAGATGGTTGATGGTGCAGAAAATGTAAATCAGACTTTTAAAATTGGGTCTATGGCCTCGGCTTGCTTAAAATCTCTTCCCTGAGATGAAATGAAACTCTTGCTAGTCTGTTTTTATTCTGTTTTGTTAAATATGCCCAGCTTCGCAAGAAACTGTACAGTAGTGATTATTGCTCCCCTTACAAATGGGCTGCTATTTTTGCCAAATAATAAGAGTCAAGTGTTCATGTCACAATAGAAATTAGTTAATTACACCTTTTCCCCCTAAGGACAGAGCTCATATTTGTCTTGGTGTTTTCCAGTGTTGTCTCCACTTCTGTAATTCTGCTCTTTACCTTTGAAACATTTCAAAAAATCTGCTGCTCTTTTTTCCAAAACTAGTAATGGGTTAATCTGCCATTAGAGTCCCATTCTACAAACAAGTTATTCTCAAAATAATTGGCTTACTCCAGTCATTTTGTATATCATGCTATGTTCATCTAATCCATAAAGTTAAAAAGACTTGATTAGTATCAATAACAAAATGCTATTTTGTTTAAAATATAGGTTTAACAGTTATTTTTTATACAAAACACGCACAACTTTCTGAGGCAAAACGTATCCCAAATCATCAGGTATGATTCCTAACTACACACCCAGACTTTGTAGAACATAACTGAGTACATTTATCTACTCCCCCCGTATACTCCACTCCCACTGTCGTTAGGGATTTAACACCTCTATAGTAAACGCCACTGTGGTGCACTACAGGTCCAAGGCTTAACATATTCTGAAAAGGCCTAAGTGCTAGGATAGGACAGGTATTCACATCTTTCTATGCTATTTAAAGGAACAGACACTGCCACTCCTGGCTTCCCTGTTTCTTGCCCACTCTGTTGTTTGTGAAAACGTTTCTAAGTTGATAATGGTATTGTACCAGATCGCTTTCTAAGGACTAAGCCATTTGCCAGTTAAGAAGCTCTGGGTAGTAAAAGGAGGATCTCTAAAATACTAATTTGAAGGTGGAAGTGCTGTGCACAGAGGCAGTTTTAATAATGAAACAATCTACTAGCATTTAAATTACAACTCAGTAGCACCATTACTAAAGCTCCTGCATAATGCAATATCTCTAGTCTTGGACTAGTGCCTCCGCTATGGGCTGGCACTAATCAGTAGTAATAAAATAAATTCCTCTTATTCAATACTTCCAAAGTAATACACACATCTATGAAAATTAACATCTTAAATTATTCTGCAAACTTCAAGGATTAAAAACTGAATGGTTGAATGCTTCAGGAAAGTGGAGCTCTAAATAAATGCGTTTTTAATCTGGCATAAATCTATCGCTTTCTTCTTCCAGGAACAAACCTCCTAGGGTGCAGTGTACTTTGATTCATGAAAGGAGGACTTAGTTTATGGGCCGATGGTGCCACGATGGGTCCCATTTGCTGGGAACTGGTAGCAGGTATCTTCTGAATCCACCTGGCTAGTTATTAGGAAGTCATGCCTTCAGGTGTCAATGAGCAGGCTCAGCACGGAGCGGACTTTGCAGGCAAACCATCGCCTGAGGGGACAAAAGTATTGATAATGGAATTGTTCAAACTCGGGGGTCTGGCGAATATCACGGAAAAAGGCAATGTCAAGGTCAGACTCGGTAAGGATGATCAGGAGAAGGAGCAAAACAAAGAGGAGTCCAACTGTCACAAGGAGCAAACGGAGGACACTTAAAACAAACTTATTCACCTGTGCAGCTTGTGTCCCGCCATTGCCACCAACACCCTGGCACAAGGCTTTGAACTCGCCTCCCATCTCATCAGCCTCAGTTGCAGTGGGTGTGTTGGCTTCAGACTCCTTTTCTTCTTCAATACTGCAGGGGGCACCATTGATCTGCCTGGAGAGCAGCATCAGCTCCAGGCTGTGTTCTGCCACCGGCGTGGGAAGTACGCTGTCTGCGGGGCTGTAGATCTCGTCAGAGATGACTGCCACTCTCTCGCTGCTCTCAGCTCTGCTGCTCCGCGAATGGGACATGAAAGCATCGCTGTGAGAGGCTGAACGCACGGGGGTCGAGTGAGCGCTGTCCCTCAGAGACTCCAGGCCTGGAGAGGGAAGGACAGCAGTGAGTGTGATGGGCAAGAGCTAGGAGGCAGAGGGGGGTTAGTGACCTGGGTGTGGAGCCCTTCTCCTGTATAGACCAACCCTACGCTGCACTTACATCACACTCCAGGAGCTCAGACGGCTTCGCAAATATGAGAGCCACAAGCTGGGTCAGGCAATAACTTCTATTGGACCAGCTTCTGGGGCGGGGAGGAAACTTTCAAGCTTACACAGAGCTCTTCTTCAGGTCACGCATACAAAAGAACAAAGCCTGAGACACTGCCATGGAGGTCATTATTATCCCCATCTTATGGATGGTGATAACAAAGCTCAGACAGACTATGGCCTCACGTTTTCCAAGGGTCTGCTAATTTTGGGTGCCCACGATGAGTGATCTGGTCTGATTGTCCATTCCTTTAACGTGTGGTTTTTGTTTGTTTTTTTGGTTTTTTAAATTCTGCTCCCTTAATGCTTTTGATGACTAAGGGGCTCACGTTGTGGTCCAGTAGCATCAATCCCAGTAACTAGGAGGCAGCCTGATGTCTGTACTATGGGCCAGACCGTTAGCTGGAATAAGTTCATGCCCCTGGAGTCAATGAAGCCATGCTGACTTATACTAGCTGAGGATCTGACTCTAGGTATTGCTTTCTCAAAATACTGCAACTTCCTAGCAGCACAAAACTGCATGGAAAATATAACCTCAGACCCTGCATGTCCCAAAAATCTGTCACCTGCAGGAGTGGCAGACAGGCTATTAAAACCATCATTCATGTGGCAGGATGAACTTCCCTCTGGGCAAGGGTTCGCCCCAGCCTTGGCCCCCTTACCCTGTCTGCATTCCCCCTCGGCCAGAGCCGTGGCCCTGCTCCCAGTTCAGGAGGGGGACAGTGTAAAAAAGTTTGGGACCATTGTATTACAGACAGTGAACCCTACCATGCTGGGCCCCACCTGTGCCTGCCTGCCCTACTTCCACTAGGGCATGGCCCTGGAAGGAGGGACAGTGGCACAAGCTCCCCACCCCAGCCCTACCTCTTGGGGTTGCCAATCTGCTAATCGCACAGAACTGAACACCCTTCGCAGAGCAGGGCCGGCTCTAGGGCTTTCGCTGCCCCAAGCTGAGGTGGGGCTGGGGCTCACAGGCGGTGCTGGAAGCGGAGGGTCGGCACCTTCTCCCAGTGCCTGCAGGGGTTTTCCCCGTGTCCCTGCCGCGAAGCCCCAAGATAAGGGGTAGCCTAGCAGCCAGGGCACAGACCCAGCTGCCCAGCAGGACTCGCCCTCTCCTCCCCAGGTAGTGGCTGGGCCCGGGCAGCTCAGCATCCCGGGGCCGCGGTCGGGAGCAGGGAGGCGCAATGCCCTCGCCCCGTCTAAGTGGCACAGCTCAGAGTGCAACTGCCCCGAAAGAAAAGGAGGGCTGGGATCCCGCCCCCGGCAATGTGCCGCCCCACACACGCGCGTGCTTTGGGGGTGCCTAGAGCCGGTCCTGTCTCTGAGGCCCTGCCCCGTGGAAACACGCTGGCATGGCCCTGTCCGTTCTCACCCCCTCCCCCCCCCCGCCCATAGGAGGGACTCACTTGCACAGGGGGAAAGGCAGCCCCTATAAATTAAGGCTGAAGAGGCTGCATGGGGCAACTCTGTACCCCCTGGCCCAGGCAGCGATGTTGGCTGAAAAACAAGTGCAGGGGGACAATAGGCTGCTGCCCGCTTAAAATTCAAGCCGCTAGCGCAGGTGGGTGCAGGGAGGGCGCAAATCCCACTCCCTCCCGCTGCACGAGCGCTGCCTGGCCCGGGCCAGCAAGCGCCACTCGAGCCATTCGTATGAGCACCCTGGGGGCTGAATTCAAAGCCCACGGCCCCGCCCCGTGGCCTGCCGCTCTGAGCCGCGCTGAGGCCTTGGGGCTGTGCTAATTCACAGCCTCCCGTCCCAGGGACGCGCGGGTGCCGCTTGCTCTCAGGCCCCTACAGGCGAGCGCCTGGTACGGTGTCAAATGGTCCTAGCCCCTCTCTAGCATGCAGAAGCACTGCGCCTGCGTCAGCTGCCCTGCCAAAAGACCGTGACACAAGCCTTCCCTTTAAAACACGGCTGAGCGCCTGTCCTCGGGCCTTAAAGGCCACCCTCCTTCACCCTCCCACCCCCAAATCTAGAAACTTACATTTCCCTCATCAGCCTTAACTCGGCACCCACCCTGCCTGCTGACTTTCCACCCATGGCTGGAGCCGCCCTCTGGCCCCCACCTGAAGCTCAACCTCCCTCTGCTGGGGGGGTGAATTGGTCGTTAAGCTGTAGAACAGCCGCCTCCCCCGCGCTGTGTCTGCGGCCTGTGCTGGTGAAGCCCCAGGCAGCCGGGTCTGTTGTCACTGGCAGCTAAGGTGAGAGCAGCACGCTGGCCACCCATAGGCGGTGGGACGGGATGGACGTGCCTCTAGGAATAGGGCCCATAGCATGGCCTAGATCTCACACGGGGAAATCCCCTGCTGGGCCGAGGGGCAAGTACAAAACCCAGACAGCTTCAGGCTGAAGAAGTGGGGCCTAGGTCTCATACCAGCCACTCTGCCGAGGGCTGCGTTTCCTCCTTAGGCAATAACAGCAAAAAGTGCCCAGTCCCCCTCCAATCAGGTCCCCTGCCCGTGACTGCGGTAAGACGAGAACATGATAATTTCAGTAGAACGAACACTGGAGCGAGCAATCACCAGCGCGCTGGGTTGGGGGGGGGCTGAACCTGCTTCCAGCCAAGTGTGGAATCTTCCCCATCATATTTTCCAGCTCTCACCCTGGGCTCCTTCCTGAGTACGCAGCCCTCCTGAGCCCACTCATTTTAAAATGAATGACTTGCTCCAGGAGGCATTTGCCCAGCCCTGCCTGACGACATGCAGGATGGCCCCAGCGCTAAGCACAGCAGAGCAATGAAAATGTTCGCATCCCGCCAGGTATTTTTGTTCTAAGGAGGCTAAAAGTTTCTGTAAGCCAATCCCCAGGCGGCAGTCGTGAACCTTTCTGTCAGGGACAGCACGTTGGCTAACGCCTGTCAGACGCTGCTGGGGACTTACACAGCGAGCTTTGGGTTTTCTGCTGCTGCTGGCCATCACCCTGGTATCCCAGCTCCTGCAAGTGTCGGAACGAGCACTCTCTGTCCATGGACTCCTGCACTGGGGACCTTCCTATTCAGCCCCCCCGGCAACCGTCCCTCCTGGCTGTTCTCTCGAACAGAGACTGGTCTAAGCCACCAGCTCCAACCACGCCGCCCTGGGGGAAAGGCTGGAGCCAGACTTAGGCCCAGCGGTAACACAGGCCAGCTGCTGTGGAGAGCGCAGTAAAAGCGCAGGAGGGGACACCACGTTGATTTGAACCCGGAGCAAGGGTGCCCATTCCTCGCGCCCAAGGCCTGGCTCGGTGGGAGGGGAGTAGCGCACGGTAGCGCCATCCGGCCAGCGCCCACAAAGTGCTGGGGACGTGCGGGTGTACGAACAAGCTAACTGGGAACGGCAAAACGCCAAACAGCGACTCCCAAGCAGGGATGTGGCCGCTACTTACCTGGTGTGAGCACAGCGCGCTGGTCCCGGGGCGCATCGCGGGCGAAGCCGGGGAGGGCCAGGAGAAGAGGCGAGGCACCGAGGGCTTTGCCCAGCAGCCGGGGGCCCAGGTTCAGCACTCGCACCTTCACATCCCGGCAGCAGTGATTGATTATCCGCAGATGGACGGAAACTTTTGTTTTAATCTTTATCAGACACTTCCCCATGGTGACCTTGGACTAGCCCACTTCCTGCAGCCTCCCCGCTCCCCTGCGCTCAGCAGCAGGGCACGGGACGGAGCCGCCGCAGGAACTGCGGGAATGCAAGGTGAGGGCTGCAGCCGCGTCACCCAGTGGCACGCATGACCTCAATGACTGCGGTGCAGCTGACCCTGGAGCCAGCGCTATTTTGGGATCCCATGTTTCCGGGTACCCAGCTGAAGTGAGAGTGAGGAAAGGCAGCTGCAGCGCTGGGGGTGGGCAGCCTGGGGGTTGGTTAGAATAACGCTGTTAAATGTTATTTAATTCCCTGCTTGCTTTGCCGTTGATCCTTTTGTGGCACATTTGACATGCTACAGCACTAAGTCCTGTGTCACAACAACACAATGGGGCTGGCCATGGGCTCCGAGGCTGACCCCCCCAGCCCAGCCAGTCAGCACAGAAATCAACCTGATATTCGCTGTATACAACCCAATCCTTTACCTCCTCTGGGACCATCCCCAGTCTGCTCAGCACCCCCTAGAACAGGGGTGGGCAAACTTTTTGGTCCGAGGACCACATCTGGGTGGGGAAATTGCATGCAGGGCCATGAATGTAGGGCTGGGGCGTTGGGGTGTGGGAGGGGGTGCGGCGTGCAGGAAGGGGCTCAGGGCAGGGGATTAGGGGGCAGGAGGGGTGCATAGTGTGGGAGGGGGCTCAGGGCAGGGGGTTGAGGTGTGAGCTCTGGCCCTGCACCCTTACCTCGAGCGGCTCTGAGGTGGCAGCGGCGCACCGTGGGGCTAAGGCAGGCTCCCTGCCTGCCGTGGCCCCGCACCGCTCCCAGAAGTGCCCAGCACCACGTCCCTGGGGAGGGGGCAGAGGGCTCCGTGTGCTGCCCTCGCCTGTGGGTACCTCCCCCAAAGCTCCCATCGGCCACGGTTCCCCATGCCCAGCCAATGAGAGCTGCGGGGGAGGTACCCGCAGGTGAGGGCAGCGCACGGAGCCCTCTGCCCCCCCCTCCCCAAGGGGCTGCAGGGAGCCTGCCTTAGCCCTGCGGCACCATGGGGGTGGCAATCCCACAGGCCAGATCCAAAGCCCTGAGGGGCTGGATCCGGCCTGCGGGCCGTAGTTTGCCCACCCCTGCGCTAGAATGCACTATGGGCCCAATCCTGCCTCCACTGAGGACAGTGGCAAAACTCTCTGGCTACAAGGGGGCAGGCCTAGGCCCTGCAATCGTGCTGCGTCGGAACCGGAATACACTGGCTTTTGGGAAACCCCGAGGCCCAACAGCCTTTCCCGTGGGAGGCTCCATCTGTATCAGTCCCCGTTCCATGCGCCAGCCTGTTGAACAAGGGCATTCTGCATCTGCAGTGGGGACTAGCTCTGCCCCAAGCTTCCCGACGCAGCTGAGTGTAGGGCTGTGTGGGGCTTGTTTCCCATGGAAAGTGTTATTTGGGCTAGGATACAGCGACGGGCAGGCAACCCTGCCCAACACACCTGTTATCCCCTGGGATTTACACCACCGTTTCCTTTCCCTGGCACCATCAGCTGCTGCCCGGGAAGGAAAGGATCTGTTTGGCCGGGATGCCTTTCCCCTCCCGCCGGAGCACAGATCTGTCTGTCACTGGGAAGGGCTGTTTGCAGTCAGCAGGCAGATATTTCAGTGAAGCCGACAGACTGAGCAGAGGTTTCGCTTTCACCAGCAGGAATCTTTTCGCTGCCCAGAACTCCCACCAAGCATCTGGGCGCTAGTGACAGTGACTCAACTGTCCCTCTGTTCGTTTTTATTTGAAAGTTGCCACTAGCTGTTGCACCACGAGCTTTGTCGTGATGGGGGAGCCCTGCGGGAACAACCCCCTCCCCTCTGCACAGGGCCAGCTAGGGTAAGTTATCAAAGGAATGCCTGGTGGGGGGGGAGGGGGGGTTAGTCAAGCACCTCTCATCCCCGTTAGCACAGGTTCCCAGGCTACAAGGCCGTGCATGCTTTGAAAATGCAGGGTTTCTGTTCCAAAGCATCCCCTCCCGCCCCGCCAGCCGACCGCTGGGAGACAGCAGAGCACTGACGAGCTGTTTGCTACTGAATCAGCTTTATGTACCTGGAAGCATTAAAATACAACTTATTCCCTGGCTGCTGGGGCTGCGGTCTGGTTCTTAAGCCCCGGGCTAAGGTCGGGTGCACAAGGCTTGGGAGTGGGAGCTCCCAGCAGCCTTCGGGCTAGTAAATATGACCTGGGCCAGGCTTTCGCCCAGCCGGGGAGCCACCTCTCTCCAAAGTGGGCAGAAGAGAGCAACGGTCCGAGAAGGGTAAGGGCAGTGGTCGGGCAAGGGGGCCTTATCACTGCCCTGCCTATGCAGGATTCCTGTCTCTGCAGACAAGTTGTGAAGAAACCAAGGGAATTCCTAGGCCACCAGCTTGTTACACCAGGGCTAAGACTGTAAATAGCTACCAGCCACCTTAAAAGCAAGCTGCAGTTCTCTTAACCCACACAAACGTTAGCCTGACAATTCAAAACCATTGTTTTTATTTGGTTTTTAAGTGAATCCCGGAAGAAACCTGGGAATGAAAGTCCCTCGGCAGCCGAGAAGCCAGGGCCTGATTCTGATCTCACTGCCGCTGGCGTAGCTCTGCCGTCTTCCTGGGAATTTCTCTGGATTTGCCGCCATAAGAGATCGGCGTCAGGCCCGCAGCCACATTTTCAGCAGGCCACTGGCCCTGTGTTCACACCTGTGAGTGCATAGGTTTGCATGTGCAGAGCAGAACCTGGGATCTGTCTGGCACGCACAAATGCAGGTTTTGTGTGTGCAAAACACAATCACAGATGTTCCAGATAATATTAAGGGGGGGGGGAGGGTCAGTGACACTCTGTCACAAAGAGCCTGCTCTGTGCAGGCCGCAGCGCAGCCTGGTGGCCAGGTTTAAAATTAAAAAGAAGTTTATATTTCATGAACTCACCAAATCCCTGGAAGACTTCCCCTCCTCCAGCTCAGAAACAGCCAAACCAACGTGATTATAAAGATGGGGGGAAGGGGAGAAATATTCCCTGGCCAAGTCCTTGTGTATCTAGTTTTAGCCTTGAGGAAACTTTCCTAGCTGAGTGATAAACCAGCCGCTGAGAAATGGCCCTCATGCTGGATTGCTGCTGGACCCTGAATTAAAGGAGGCCCAGCCCGTCTCACACACCCCCAGGCTCTCCTAAAACCTTCACTTTCATTGTCAGAGCAGAGCAATAAAGTCCCATCTGTCACCAAAACAAGTAAAGAGCAATCAGCAGAGCAGTTCCCATGTGAGACACGCATCGCATCGGGGGCAGCCACTTCCCCTGGCCTTCCACAGCCTCAGGGACTGAGTGGCAATGCTGATGGGCGGTGAGTGAACACCCCCGCCTGGTGCAGCCCCCCCACAAAAGGGAAGGAGGAGACAGGACTGTTCAGAGGAGGAAACGTACGTTGGCTCCCCCAGCTCCATCCAGAGTGCAAGTTTGCAGCCAGAACTGAAACACCTCACTCAAAGGCACCAGAAACGTGATTCATGTCGGTTACACAAGGGCCACTTCTCTGCTGTGGAGAGAGGCCCAGCTCGCTAGTTAACATGGGAACTCGGGAGTGTATTTCATGGTCCGCTTCACACCTTTTATTCCCACTCACCCTGGTGCTCACGGCTCGGCAGGTGTGGGCTCAAAGCATGCACTGCAGCCGGGCACCTCTGGCACAATCCAGCCAGGGACATTGGGTTTTTCTCCACTACCAGGCGCCGAGGGAAGCCAAATCCCTGGAAGCTGCCGGGGGCTGTGCAGAGGGCAGATTCCCTACGAGCACGTTGCCATGTCTTTCCTCGTCAGAGCTGCAGCTCAGCTCCACATGGCTGAGAGGAGCCAGGGGCAGGTAATGCAGCATCTCCGTACCCTATTGCGCACTTGGATCGTCCCCCACTCCTTGGTGCAGCAGTGACTTACTCTCGCCAGTCGGTACACATAGCAGAGAAGTGGGATGTGCGTAAGCTACAAGACCACCCTTCTGCTTGCCTCCTTTCACACCCTGGATTCTGCTACACAAAGCAGGCAACTAGAACAGGTTTGCCGCTCCGCTGGGTGTGGGGCAGCGATGGCTGAGTGGCTAAGAGCTGCCAGGTTTGCCGGAAGTGAGTGCAGTAGCTGCAGCCAGTCATTAGCAGCAGGGTAAGTGGAGGGAGAGTCTGGCCCTTTACAGGCAAGGGAGGTAGTTTGGGGTGACAGTTACCCTGGTCCATGTGTCCAGGGAAAGCAGCTGAAGGCTGGAAAAACAACAGGCAGACCCAGGGAGGGAAAAAATGGGAGCAGTTAGTGTCTGGGAGAGGGAAGGTCTGGGGTCATCCCAAACCATTGTTCCATGAAGGGCACCCTCTCTCCCAGCCAGCGCCGCCGGGGAATTGGGGTTATCAGACCCACCTGCAGAGAGTCAAGGGACTGATGAGCTGGCTGGGTGGGTGACTCAAAAGTCAAGGGAGAGCTGCTGTGCCTGAAAGGAAGAACTCAGCTGGGACACAACCAAGGAGGAAGGGCTGGGGCTGCGGGAGGGTACAGGCCAGGCCTGGAAACACACAGCTCCTAAAGAAGGCTGTGAACCCCTGAATCTAAAAGGGGAGCTGGTTAGTATGACTACATTACCCCAAATGAGGGGGCATATTCTTCTTACAGATATTCGGTGTAAAGGGATTATTCTCAGAACCCAGGGGAAACTGAGGCAGGGTGCATGCGTGGCCATCCCAGGCCACAAGGGGGGGCATGCTGGGACAGCACCCATCTGCAATATGTATTAATTCAGGGTAGGGACCTGCCTTCTGCCATCTCTGCGGACCACCAGACACCCTGATAGCACAATATAAATGACCAGTCTTGGTGATCCGCAGAAGAGTGTGGGGAGATGCTGATCATGAAACATCACTAGAGAAACCGATGTTCTGTTCTATGGCACTTCGTTTCTGTCCCTTAGACGGGAGGGCTGGGCTTGGGAGTGGGGGAAGGAGCTCCTTTGGGAGCAGTGTGGGTCTAGGCCGCTGGCTAGGAGCTCTTCAGAGCGCAGCTGGCAATGGCTGGGGTGGAGAAGCAGAAGGCTGAGCAGCAGTGCTGAGATGACCGGAGGAAGAAGGGCGGCTGGCTTAGGTTGGTTCCCAGGGGTGAAGATTCACAGCAGGCCCTGGAAGGGTCTAAGCCGATGGGCAGGCAAGAGGCGCCTGCAGCTCCTCCTCTGGGTCCTCTCCCTGCACCAACACCCTCCATTTCTGACGGGACACATGGCAAGAACCTCCAGACCACAGAACAGCAGCCAAGTCAGCCAGCCCCTGTGCAATTCGTTTGCGTTAGGAATTAGGCTCTCAAGCATCCAAGGAGCATGAGTCAAGCTGGAGCCAAGGGTGGACTTCGCTTGGTTTAGCCCTGTCCTGCTCGGAGGGTTGTTTTTCCGTACACCTCTTACTGCAGCAAAGGCAAATCCCCTGAGCGCTCTGCAGGGAGAGCGGAGATGCCGTCCTGCTGGGAGCCGGGCTCAGACATGCAGGCTAACACACACAGACCTTGGTGGGCTTCACCCTCCTCACCTCCTGCCCACGTGCTTCTGCTGCTGCTCTCGCAGAGATCCCCGCGGGCCTGGGGTTCACTCCTCCCCTCCCCCCCGATGGCCCTGGGGTTCCCTCCACGCCCCAGGGGAAAATGCCCAACCAGCACGCCCGCTGTGCACTGACTGGAGTCTGCTCTGGCCCAACAATGGCCTCCTAGACCGGCGGGAGGGGACTGGCCAGCTGTGCTCCTTGTCCGCCTGCCCTACAGCACCCCTGCTCTGCTGCTGGGGCTCAGGCCTGACCTGCAGCAGCCCTGCTATTCCCAGCCTGGGCCACGGCCCTGCAGACATGGCCCGGTGGCCCAGGCTAGGGGGAGAAGCCTGGGTCCCTATGATGGCAAAGGGCATGTCCGGCCTTGTGCACGACTGGCTCTCGGCTCCCTCCTTCCTCCTCCCTGGCGCCTAGCAGCAGCAACACCCAGCCGCCCCCTGATGAGCACACACCTTCCCCGCCACTGCATGTCAAACCCACCCAGGAAGTTACTGCTGCTCCAAGCAGCAGCCGCGTGCGGCTCGTTAACAGGCTGCATTAACCTTCCTGTGCTGAGCATCCCACCTGGCTCCTCGAAGACACACCCGGCCCCATCGCAGCGGCTCCGAAGAGGATATTAGTGGCTACGAGTTCCCAGAGAATGTTCTGGCCTCTCCGTAGCTCCCGACAATTTCAATGGATTTGGCTTCCCTTGGTGCCATGCGGAGCTGAAGCTGGGCTGCGTCCCCAGATCTGTGCAGCCTTGGGCAAGTCACTCGCAATATGGCTCTTTGTTAACAGAACTAACAACCCATCCCTACCTCACAAGCATGCAAAGCTTCATTCCTTAATGCCTGGGGATCCCGGGGAGGCCCCAGAAGGAAGGTGCCGGAACAGCAGTGGTGGGGAGGGATGGATAATGGCCACAATGGTTATCCCCCACACTTGTCAGATACCGCGACAAGGAGTCTGACTAGAGCTAGCAAGGCAGGCCGGGAAGTCTCTCACCCCAAGGACAGGAAGTCACGGCCCTTCAATCTGAATATAAAATGCCAGCCTTGGAGTGAGTAGCTCATGCTGGCCGTTAGCACACCAGGCTTGTACCGCTAGGCCCCTGCACTCAGGTCGTGGGCTACGCCATAAGCACAGGCTCATTTCTGTTCCCTTTTCTGTACATCACTAAACCTCCGCCGAGAGTGGAGTGTGCGCTCAGGAGATACGGGTTCCAGGAGCAGCCGGGGTGCTGCAGGGCCCATGCCCCACCAAGCAGAGTTATATGGCTTAACACAAAGGAGCATCCATTGCAATCTGACACACACTAAATCCAGTTCCTAAGAAATCCCGCTCTGTTCTTCTGCACCTGAAACTTCCGTTCCACAACTGTGCTGTTTCAACTTAGCCTGCGCTGGAATCTTACGTCATGACAGCTTCTAAGCAACAAAAGCAACCTGGGAGCAGTTAAACACATCTCTAGAAAAAACCGGGATACGTTATTTCAACAATCCCTCCAGCCCCCATCTTTCCGCTCAGGTTGCATGGTGCAAGAAAATACCCCTCAATGAAGGGGCTGCTGTATTCTTATTGGTTCTTATTGCTATTGTAAGTCCTGAGTCTATAAAATAAATTAATTTAAAATAAAGGTTGTTTTTCCTGATACCACTCTTCCCTATGAGATAAAACAGCTAATGCCCCGGTGACAATTTTAGCTTTCCTATGCTATGATTATAATCAGAGTGGAGAGGAAACATTTCTGCAAATATCTGATCAAATACCAATTCAAATTGCTTGGGCAGTGTTCCTCCCCCTCTTCCATTTGCTTTCCTCAAATATTCTAGTGAATGAGTTTTCCTGCAGGAATGTTCACGGACACGGTGATTTTAGAGGAACGCTAGGGAATATGCACCAAAAGCACCTTTTAACTAATATAAGCGAGGAACCACAGTGGAAGCCTGAGTCTAAGAATTATTTGCATCCAACCAGGGACCAGGACACAATCATATGATCTACATGTCCAATCAAAACTAACAAATACATTTGGAATATCAAATATGCACAATAAACTTCTCGTGAACCACCAACAGGCTAAGAATCATTTGCAGGAAGTTTTTGACAGATAATCTCAAATAGCAAATATATCTGAGAAATGTGAAAGCTGCTCACAGAAAATCACAAAGAGAAGCAGCAGCTAAATGAGTTGGCCATATTACTTGCTATGAATTGGTCACTCAACTCTGCTTATAAGCAGCTATGAACTCATCTCTTGGGAGAATTCAGAGTTAGTTTTAGGTGAGTGGTATTAAAACCTAGGCCTCAGGTACTTCCAGCTAAGTGCACTGCCGTAAAATCCAGGGAACACCTGTTACACCTTTCATCTCTCCTCTGCTGGGCAGAATTGCTACGAAGCCAGCAACCCTGTCAATATACCAGAGCCCTGATTTCTGTGGGAGTTAATGACCAAAACCATTTTTTTTTCTTGTAAGTGACCTGTAAATATTTTTTTAGTGATTAATGAAATATGTTTCCATGTAATCAATGCCCCAGCTAGCTCGGGCTCAGGGGCATTCAGCACATATAGAAACTCCTGTTAAACTCCCACAGCAGCTTCCCTGAACTCCCTAACTGGAGCGTACAGAGGAGAGCAACAAAAATAACGAGAGATTTACAAAACATGACCGATGAGGACAGGTTGGAAATATTGGACAGTTTTAGTCTAGAGAAGACAAAACTGGGGGTGGAGCGGTGATAACAGTCATCAAATATGTTATAAAGAGGATCTTAATTAGCCTCTTACTCCACCTTTTCATGTTCTCTGTATGTATATATCTATCTTCTTACTATATGTTCCATTCTATGCATCCGATGAAGTGAGCTGTAGCCCACGAAAGCTTATGCTCTAATAAATTTGTTAGTTTCTAAGGTGCCACAAGGACTCCTGTTCTTTCCATAAAGAGGATGGTGATTCATTGTTCTCCACACTCACGGAGGGTAGCACAAGAAGTCATCAGCTCAGCTTGCAGCAAGGAGATTTAGACTGGCTCTTAGGAAGAACTTTCTAACTCTAGTTAAGCCCTGGAGCAGGGTCCGCAGGGAGGCTGTGGAAGCCCCGTCATTGCAGGGTTTCTAGGAAGAGGTTGGACAAACCCGTCAGGGAAGCTCTAGGTCCACGGTCCTGCCTCAGTGCAGGCAGCAGAACTACGTGACCTCTGGAGGTCTTTTCCAGCCCCACATTCCTGTGCTTTTCCCTAATGCACCATGAGCCTCTAGGGCTGGTCCACAGCTCTCAGGTCAGAAGAGTAGATTGTGCCACTGGGAATTTTTACAAAATCGCATGTTATTCCCTTTGGTGCAATATATATTTATACATGTCTATACACGTATGTATGTCGTACCTATAGAACTATATATGTGCATAGCTCTCCGTTTGTGTATATAATATACATCATTACACAGATAAACGCCCATTACCCGAGAGTCAACTACTCCAAATAACCTGTACCCACCTTTGGCACCTGGGGTCCATATAGCTCTCTCTAACCACACCCACCCAACACATTTCACTGGCATGGGAGTCCCCTTCTTTTGACTAATGCCAAGAAGCTGCTAAGATCTATTCTTGTTTCTGTAATGGAGATGAACTGCCCATTGCTGTATTTGACTAGATCCTTTGATCCTTCCTGAGCAGGCCCTTCTGAGTGGATGAGCAGCTACAGCCTTGTGGTCCTGATTGACATCTCCCCTTTACTGGTGACTGGAGCAGAGGAAAAGGGGAGAAGAAATCAGCACATACGTTGCTAGCTGGTAAGGCAGAAACATCCACTGGACTCATAGGTGATTTCTTAATGGAAGTGAGCCACAAATGAGTGTGCAGCTGAATACCTCTGCTCTCAGCCAGGGATTCTCTGCTCTAACTGGCAATTATTCCATTCAGGAGGGGACAAGGAGCATGGATCCAGCTGAAGCATCATTAACTGCACTCTGAGAGGGAGGAAAATGGGAATGGAACACCGCGAATGCACGTAAAACACAGCCAGAGTTATCCATGCCCCGAGCTCACCTTCCATGATTGATATGTGAACAGCTCTCCGTCGAGTCCTGGGGACACTGCTGAGTCTTGGCCCATGAGTGATGGAAGGACAGCTGCGGCTAGGAACCAATCCTGCTCTACAGAAACAGAAAAGAGATGAGCGCTGACACCTAGGGACTAGTAAAAGGAAACCAAGCGAGAAGCAGAAGAGCCAGGCAGGTGCAACTTAATGAAAATGCACACGGCTGCGCTCCCCTTGGCAGGCCGCTCAGGAGCCGGGCACGGGGCTGCCAGACCAGGCGTGGAGAGCCCAGATGCAGGATGTGGGCAGGCACGGTTTCGCTTTTGGCTTCTTTCCTGAGCTCTGCAGGCTCTGGATGCCGGGAGCTGAGAGTGGTGTTTCAAACAAGTAATTATTCACCCCCCCTCCACAAGCACTGGAGTCCCCCCACCCCTTCACACCAGGCAGAAAACAACCTCCTTACAAAACTGAGAAGACCACGAGTCTCTTCCAGAGATGTGCAAAACTACGTCTTTGTGGCTCACACCACAGGCACAGCAAACCAAGTGCCCGCTGTTCTGCTCTCCAGGGCACAGAGGAATCCAGGCTCCGGAGGAGCAGGCCTGGGGTCAGCAGAAGTCTTGGAACTGCTGCTTGTTCAGCCCCGTCAAAAGCACATGAATGCCTGGGAGCAAAAGCTCCACGCTGAGCGTCTGGGAACGGAGCAGCGCTCTGCAGAGCTCCAGGCAAAGCAATTCTCCCCCAGATGTAACCACCGCTCCTTGGCAGGCAGTGCTGGGGCCCCATCTGAGCTCAGTGATGTCTGGTCGGAAAAGAATAACCAACAAAAATATCAGCAGATACTTTTAGCAACAGCTGGATGGACACATGGACATTAAATCAATGAGTTCTTGTGACATGGTGGCTTGGAGCTAAAATCTGCAGCCCTTCCTCAGCTAAGCTCTCAGGGTGGTTTTAGACTAAACTAAAGCTGAGTACGGTTGTCAGGTTTTTGGTCTTTTAGGAGCAGCAAAGGCAGATGCTGGGGAAACCTTTTGCTTGGTGCACACACTACACACAGGGCCTGACAACTGAGTGACTCTGATAACACTTGTGTAATGCAGCGGAGAAGCAGCTTGCAGATATATTATAGGTAGGGCCCTACCAAATTCACGGTCCATTTTGGTCAATTTCACAATCATGGGATTTTTAAAATTGTAAATGTAATGATTTCAGCTATTTAAATCTGAAATTTCACAGTGGTGTAACAGTAGGGGTCCTGACTCAAAAGAGGGTTATGGGAGGATCACAAGGTTATTGTAGGGGGTCGCGGTATTACTACCCGTACTTCTGTGCTGCTGCTGACGAGGCCTTGCCTTCAGACGGTAAAAGTACACAAGAGACCAGATTTCACGGGGGAGACTAGATTTCCGTGATGCGTTTTTCACGGCTGTGAATTTGGTAGGGTCCTAATTATATTGCACAGTGAACAAGAGAGCATCTCATGGAAGGATCTCCTCCCTGGCATGGGGACTGGAGACAATACAAATGATCCTGGAAGTCTCACTGTGCCTCTGAACATCCCACAAAAGAGAGTACAGACAATGGCAACCAGAAAAAGGTTAAGAGGGCAGCTGGCAGCAGTAAGGAGAGACAACCGGAAAAGTCCAGGCCCTCTTTGGCAAAAACACCAAAAGCAGGGAAGTCAATCCTAGGATCCTGCAGCAGCTGGACTGTGGGTTTTTTTCAAAACGGATTTTCACACATAGCAAAAATGCGAGAGCTTCACTTACAGAACGACATTCTTACACGTTGTAGCTGGAACATGCTGAATAGCAATATAACTACCACGAGAACATATCTGCACAGAGTGAGACTAGACAAAGAGCGTCACTGAACGAGGCTTCAAACCCAAGCTTTTGGAAGAAGGTGGGGACTGAAGTGGGTCAGCAAAGGGCACATTGCAATCTGCGTTGGGACCATTGCAATCTGCGGCGTATCGTCACGAGCAAATGTCTGTGCAAATATGAAGCTGAGCCCATATCCGCCACTCAGGGAACCTCCGACAGAAAAAGCAACACAAGCAAGTGCAGGAGAAATAGCAGATTAAAGATGAGCAAGGATCCTCATTGGACATACTGGATGACATCCTGGCACCGCTGAAATCAATGCCAAGAGAACAGATATATTGGAATTGGAGAAGGTACAGAGACAGGCAACAAACATGATTAGGGGTGTGGAAAGACTTCCATATGAGGAGAGATGAATAAGATTGGGACATTTCAGCTTGGAAAAGAGACGATTCAGGGGGCATATGACAGAGGTCTATAAAATTATGACTGGTGTGGAGAAAGTAAACAAGGAAGTGTTATTTACTCCTTCTCATAACACAAGAACTAGGGGTCACCAAATGAAGTTAACAGGCAGCAGGTTTAAAAACAAACCGAAGGAAGTATTTTTTCACACAGCGCACAGTCAACCTGTGAAACTCTTTGCCAGAGGATGTTGTGAAAGCCAAGACTATAACAGAGTTTAAAAAAAAAAACCTAGATAAATTAATGGAGGATAGGTCCATCAATGGCTATTAGGCAGGATGGGCAGGGATGGTGTCCCTAGCCTGTTTGCAAGAAGCTGGGAATGGGTGACAGGGGATGGATCACTGGATGATTCCCTGTTCTGTTCATTCCCTCGAAAGACAGGGATACTGGGCTAAATGGACCTTTGGTCTGACGCAGTCTGGCTGTTCTTATGTTCTTAATAAGTCCCCAAGCCGAGATGGTATCATCCAAGAGTTCTGAGGGAAATCAAATGTGAAATTGCAGAACAACTAACCTGTGGTATGTAACCTATCACTGAAACAAGGCTTTGTACCAGATGAGTGGAGGATAGCTAATGTGACACCAATTTTTAAAAAAGGCTCCACAGGTGATCCCGAAAATTACAGGCTGGTTGAAACCAGGCAAACCGGTTGAAACTACAGCAAAGAACAGAACTATCAGACACATAGATGAATATGATTTGTTGGGGAAGAGTCAATACCGCTTGTGTAAAGGGAAATCCTGCCTCACCAATCCATTAAAATTCTTTGAGGGGGTCAACAGGCATGTGGACAAGGGTGATCCAGTCAATATAACGTACTTGGATTTCAGAAAGTTTTGACAGAGTCCCTACGAAAGGCTTTTAAGGAAACTAAGCTGTCATGGGATAAGAGGGAAGGTTCTCTCCTGGATCAGTAACTGGTTAAAAGACAGGAAACAAAGGGTAGGAATAAACGGTCAGTTCTCACAGTGGAGATGTAAACAGAGGGTTCACTGAAGGGTCTGTACTGGGACCGTGCTGGTCAACATGTTCATAAACAATATGGAAAAGGGGTAAACGGCGAGGTGGCAAAATTTGCAGATGCTACAAAATGACTCAGGATAGTTAAGACCAAAGCTGACAGCAATGAGTTGCAAAGGGATCTCACAAAACTGGATGACTGGGGAATAAAATGGCAGGTGAAATTCAACATTGATAAATGCATGCTAATGTACATTGGAAAAAATATTCCCAACTACACATATATAATGATAGGGTCTAAATGAGCTTTTACCACTCAAACGAGAGATCTTGGTAGTCATCCTGGGTAGTTCTCTGAAAACTTCTGTTCAATGCACAGCAGTGGTGAAAAAGACTAACAATGTTAGGAACTATTAGGAAAGGCATAGAAAATAAGACAGAAATGATCATAACCATCATATAAACCCACTTTGAATACTGTGTCCCGTTCTGGCTGCCCGTTTCCAAAAGGACATAGTGGAACTGGAGAAGGTGCAGAGAAGGGCAACAAAGATGAGTAGGGGTACGGGGTACGCAGCAGCTTCCATATGGGGAGAACTAAAAAGATTGTGGCCGGTCAGCTTAGTAAAAGGACGACTAAGGGGGCTACGAGAGAGGTCTGTACACTCATGAGTGGGGTGGGAAAAATGCATAGAAAAGTGTTATTTGCCCCTTTCCCAAAATACAAAAACTAGGCACCATCTGGTGAAATTAATAGGCAGCAGGTTTAATATAAACAGGAGAGAATACTTTCTCCACATAATGGACAATTAACCTGTGGAACTCACTGCCATGGGATGCTGTGATGCCCCAAAGTATAGCTGGGTTCAGAAAAGAACGAGGTAATTTCATGAAGAACAGGTCCATCAATGGCTATCAGCCAAGATGGTCAGGGATGTAACCCCATGTTTGGGGTGACCCTAAACCTCTGGTTGTCAGAAGCTGGTTGCCCTGTTTTGTACAGTGCCCCTGAAGCTTTGGTACTGGCCACTGTTGGAAGACAGGATACTGGGCTAGGGGGACCTTTGGTCTCACCCAGTATGGCTGTTCTTATGTCCTTCATGGCAAAACTTACACTGACTTCATTGGGGCCAGGATTTCACCCACTGTCTAGACACACCAGCAAAGCTCATTAGCAATGTATTTAAACAAGCCTCTGGGATCTGAAACACCTCACTTAGTCAAAGAATCCAGCCCCACTTCTAATGCTGCTTGAGTACCAGACTGCAAGAAGTGCTCAGCGTTACCGTTAGACAAAACAGAAGTGAACCAGCGTCCTTACCAGCTAACAATGCCCTTTTACTACCAACCTCTGCTCAGGAATGGTACCGCAGTGATATGCACCCTACTCGTGCAGGAAGCAGCTTGAAAGAGCACTTGCTACACTCTGGCTGTCTACAGGATATTCCCAACACTTCAGGCGGGACTGAAATCAAGGTGAGACGTCGTAGATCAATGCACCTCGTGTCCAGGACTGTGCTATGAAGATGCTGATGGTACTTACCTGTGAATTTCTGGGGGCTCCCTCTTGATCTTGGCACTAGATTCCATCACTTCTTTTGCAACTCGGCCACTGCAAGTGGTTCAAGAACAGAAACAGGGCAAGAACTGAAAAAGCATTCTGGCTATTGCTGAGATTTTTCTACTGCTCTGATAAATGGTCACCCCTTTGCCCCCCCTCCGCCCCATAACAGTACATCCTTCAACAGAACTCCATCCCTACTCCAGTCTCACACACAGGAACCGAGCGCTGTGGGCAAACAGTCTCCAAATGGAGAAGAAAAGACAGACGTTTGCTAAAAATGAACAGGTTTGGGGTTCCAGAAGGGCAGCAACCCTTTCGGTCACATCCTGTTCAATCAGTCCGTCCCACCTCCTGGAATGCCACATCCCCCTTGAGTGGAATTTCATTCTCCTCTGATGAGTAGGATTCTGACCATCAAACAACAGCGGACACTCCAGACTGACGCATGTGTGCGTGAGATCAGAATTTGGCCCAATGTCTCCACACTGTTTGGAGCCTCTTTACACACCTCTAACACTTGGCTGTGTCCCACACTTTGATCGTTCCTTACAGCCTGCTAAAATTCAGCATCTAAACTTCGGATGCAGGAAGGAACATCACCTTTGAGGAACTGGAATGTTTCAACGCGTTGCTGTATTTTTAAACATCAGCTGCAATTTTTTCTCTCTCACTCTCTCAATTTTTTTTTTTTTTTTTTTGGTCTGTTGCGGTGAGAGAGGTGTAAGGGATAAAATTAGGAACAACACGTAGCAAAATAAAACAAAGCCCAAGGAAATATAAAAGGACGGCTAGGTTACTTAGCTACCTGGAAATGCTTTGATACAAAAATCTCCTGCGACAAAGGAGTCTCTTTTCAGTAAGACTTTCAGAAAAGTCTTGTATTTAATGCAGTCAGGAAGCCGCTAAATCCACCACCCAGGAGTGTCTGAAAATATATCCAGTAACTGCTACTTACTGTCATTATTTACCTGTATCGGAACCGGCTTCCTTTAAAGAACAAGTTGCTGCTGGATACTGTGCGGACCTGGCTTGACTTCTCCAACCTGAAACAAGACCAAGAACATGGAGAACCCTCCACAAACAGGTCGGGCTGCGGCAGGCCAATGCCTATGGATGCGACACAGCTCGCTGGCCATGTTTTACCAAGAGCGGCAGCCCAGGCCTTTGGGGTGCAGCTGATTCTATTAAAGGATCGACCAGTGCACCCTCAAACGGAGCCCACGACAGACAGCGCCTTCCCTTCCGCGGCCCCTACCACACATTCTCCGCTTCCAACCCCAGGTGGCAGCAGGGAGCGGGATCCTGAAGAACTCGAAAACATCTACACAGGCACTCAGCGAGGGCATTACCAACTGCCATCAAACAGGGAGCGGTTCTGAGCACCCACAGCCCCCAGGGAATCAGGCCCGCTCAGGACCAGCCACTTCAACAGACAGTAACACCCCGTGTTACTTGCAAACGCAGCCCAAAACGTGCCAGTCGGCTCTCCTTGCTCAGAGCCAGCTCCCTCCCCGCATCCCTGGGGGCTGGAGCTTGGAACTGACGGCAAACCATTAGGCCATCTGTGAAACAGGGCTCAGCCCTGAGCTGGAGGGAAAGCAGCCAGCCCACATCATTAACCCAGCCCTGAATGGTAAGCATGTAACCCAAGTCCCAGGGACACTGCCCCTCCGGCAGGGTGGGCACAGATAGCCCTTGGGGTCCCTGCAGCCCCACCGCGCTGTACGTCCGACAGTCACGCGGGCACGGTGTGACCGGACTGTCCTCACGCCACAGCGCCGCAGTCCCCGCCGCAGACGTTCACTAGAAGAGCGCACGCTGAAGGCAACTTCGGAGGGGCGTAAGGGCGACGCAGGGACAAGTGGACTGTGAAAGCTGTTCACCGTGGGGTCGAACCTGCCCTCGGGACAGCGAGTTCTGCTTGCTCAAGCGCATTACAGCCACGCCCGTCGGAAAAGGGCAGATCAGACATGCTGCCAGCTTGCTCCCTGGAGCCCAGGAGCAGACGGGCTGCCGGCTCCGGGTCGCTATGGCACTGCACAGGGGCTGTGTTCTGGTCCGAGCTGGCCGCGGGAGAAGCCCCCTCCCACGGGGGAGCTGTGTAACCACCTCCTCCCACACCTGCCACAGGGGAGCGAGGGCATGTGGGACCGTCCCCAGGAAGGGAGGGGTGGAGTGGAGCTCCCCTATCCTCCAGGGGCACAAACTGGAGCAGGTCCCCAGCTGCTCTAACAGACCCCAGGGCCCGCTCCCTGCAGCCCTCGCCTCTCAGCTCTGCTCAGGCACAGGGGAGAATCCGGCCCCCTAGTCCCCTCCCCCGCCCCGAGCAAACGTACTTTGGGTGCAGTCTGCTCCCCAGGACCCAGCCCAAGTTACTGCGATGGGATCTCCAGGGACAGGGGGATCCCTCCCTCAGGCCGTGCACACTGCTCCAGCCTCGGGCAGCTGCACACTCTCGGGTCCCATGTTCTCGTCCCCCGGCGACAACGGCAGAGGCATTCATGCAGTGCTGGGTGCACCCCCAGGCCTCGCTCACGGAGCCACGCATGGATCTGCACCAACCTTCCAACCCATTCAGCGGAACCGCATGGTCCTGCCACGTCTGGGTCAGTCAGAGGAGCTGGCAGGGTTTGCTCCTCTCAGCAGAGGGGATTCACAATGGTCAACATACCGGCTCTTTGTTCTACTGCCCGTGGCACGAGAGGCAGCCCACACATGGCGCGGGAAAGCCGCACAACTGCCGGGCTTTGCTTTTCTGTTCCATGAAGAGGATTGCCTATTTTGGGGGCGGGGGAGGAGTGGCGACCTTTTGCAGGTTTTTGCCCGCAAGCAGAATGCTCTTGAGTGAAAAACTGCAAATTCAATACAAGAATCCTGATTTCAGGACATTTCCTGAAAACAGGCAATATGAATGGAGGAGAAATCAACGCCCCCCTCCTAGATCATATATGAACACACAGGAAGTGCCGTCCACGGAGAAAACGGCTAGTCTACAAAATGGCCTGTACAGCAAATAACCCTTTCATTGCGCAGCTGGAGCCTGAGGATCTGGACGAAGAAACTGTCAGCACTAGCCAGCCTGTCCTCTGGGGGAGTTTATTTGGTTAGTGATGTTTCTATGGCTTCTGCATGTAAATGTCTAGTGAGCTCTGGAACATGCTGCTAGCTTATCTTGTACCAGCGCTTGTCAGGGTAGGGTGGCTTGTGGGACATCCACATACAATGACTCTGACTTGAAATGATTTAACTGTGGACTTTATCTGTGACCTCGATTAACCCCAAACCATCACAGGCAAGGAACTGCGCAGAAGAATGGGCGGACCCCGGGAGTTGCTGAGCAAATGCCGAGACCCTGCAGCTCCCACCTCCTCAGAGAGCATTTGCAGCTGCTTGGCTCCTCCCAGGACTGGGCCCAAATCCGCTCCCAGGACAGCCCTGCTATACATGAAGTTTCGCGGTCGCTGTGATCTCTACGGGAGGGTCCACTGCTTTAGCCCAAAGCTGGTGCACACGCTTTCAGGCAACATCACTTAAGTGTTTTCAAAATGTTCTCCTGATGGAGCTTACTGGAATCGCAGCACAGTACAGAGACACTGGTGCGGTCGCAGGGCAACAAATGCCTTTCCCCGAGCCGCTGGCCTCACCTCTTCTACAGCGCGCAAGGAAGGGAACGCAGCCCTTGTGGGCTCCCTGACACACAGCATACCAGGGCAGGCCTGCCCCTCCTCCTTCCACTACCCCTTCCCTGGGGGAACAAACAGCTGTTTTTACTCTACTTAGATCTGGAGCTGATTGAACCTTTGTAGTCAAAACTTTTTTCTGTTGAAGGAGGTGGGTTCTTCCACCTTTTTACTGCCAGAAGCAGGTGGTTACATTTTTCAGGCTTTGTCCATCAGAAATGGAAAATGTTCTGTTTTCCACAACTGAACAAACACTGAGTTTTGACAAAAGAACCAGAACTGGGTGAAACAAATTCATGGATATAAATTTTTTCATCCTTTAATTCCAAACAATTTTCACAGAACGTTTGAAATCCATTTTTGAACCAGCTCCAGTTACGATCAGGAACAGCCCTGACCTGGAAACTTAAATCCAACCCTCCCTCCTCACCAAGTGTCAGGAATTTGAATTCCCAGGTTCCATCCCATCCCAACAGGTTTGGTTCTGATGCTGATCCAAAGGTGGGAGGCATCTGATTCAGGCTGGAGACAGCATGTGGCCAGCCCAAGATGGCAGAAATCTTACAAGAACAGTTGCTCTCGCGCCAACTGCACCATTCAACGTGGCGTTTAAGAATGTCAGCACCAGCGTCTAACCCCCATCCTGCAAACACTGAGCACACTGATGCACTTATCTGCTCTGAATAGTCCCATTAACCCCCAGAGGTACTCCTACAATCAATGTACGTGAACGGGACTGCTTGTGCCAGTAAGCAGCATGGTTGGCAGAAAGCATGGGCAGGATCAGGCCCCTCATCTAAGGTGGATGAGGATACTGCCTCTTGCTCCAATCCTCTTAAAAGAAAATGGTAACCAGAGATGGGGCAAGGAGCTGTCGCTCTGCAGGGAATCTGCACTTCCCATAGCTAGCACTATGTGATGGACTCCAGAAACAGCTCCAGTTATTTGTGGTTTATCCTCGTGCAACAGCAGCTAATGAGGGAGAGGGTGGAGGCAAAGAGCCAGGGCCTTCTGGCTGCCACGTTCCTTTCATTCTCCCGCTCTCAAATTGATCTCACAGATCTTACCAGATGTAACTTTTAGCAGCAGCAGCAGATAGGAGTCTGACACTGACTGAGAATGGTAATGAGACAGAATTCAAAGAGTCGGCCCTCTGAGATATATAACACAATGAGATAAGATAAGTGGCTTACACAGGACAGTAGGCTGGAATGGAAAGGACTGCTAAGAGCTTGAGTTCTAATTATATCTATTCACAACCCTCCAATCATTAATACTGTACCTCCCTCGGCGACCTGCCAAGAACTGGGACAGACACGTTTCCTGAACTTTACCCAAGCACCCTAAAGGCCTATTACAATGAGCTGCTCTTTAACCATGGTGCAGCCCTTTGAAAGAGAACCTGGGCTCAGACAGCATCTCCAGCGCAATGAGCGCTCAGAGGAGGGAGACGTGGAGGGTCTTTATTCGGTGGTGATGTAGGAATATGAGTAGCCCCTGGCTGTCCACTGGTGGCATTCTGCCACGCTGGGCAGTCACAGATACGTCCAGACACAATGAACACAGGCATCGCACTTCACCATCAGGCCAAGCCAAGAACACTGCACCCCAGGAGACGATTAACAAGATTCTGTGTTTGGTTTCTGTGTGGGCTGAAACTATCCAGTGTATTAAGATACCTACCAGAACCTCTGACTGGGAGGATGCTGAGTACACAGATCACGCACTACCTGGAGGCAGCCTGGCACCTTTCTGGATGAGACTTTGGTCAGAAATACATCAGACGCCCTGACGGATGACACCACCTGCTCCTCAGTCATCCCGGGAGAATCCAGCATGACCCTCATTGAGCAGTACACACACACTGCAGCATGAATGAAACCACGATCCATTTTAACGGGTGCGTAACCCACCAACATTATTAGTCGTAACAAAAAGTTGTAATGCAATAGAGCAATTTCATTTCATGTTCACATAACGAGAAACGAAACCTGCTGATTGCAGTATTCCCAAAGAGAATACAGAACACTTTATCTTACATCTCACTGATTACAATAAAACTCATTACAAAGTACAAAACAGTCTATTTTTAAGTAAAACAGAAAGCAGTGTGGTGAAACCAAAATGTTCTATCTGATGTCTTATTGATTTACAGATCAGTGACTTCTTTCATACCCTGATTCTTTCAAGATCAAACTAATTAATCAAAAGAAGAAAGGAACAGAAAACTGACGTGTTTTCCCAAACAAGCATCCCAGAGAGTTCTGGCTTTGTAAAGGTGCAACAATTTCTACCCTAAAGGCTTCCCCACTTTTCAGCCCCTCCCTCTCCCTTTTGGAAACAAGGAATGTCTGTCTGGGGTGTTCTGAATTTGGTGACAAAGCACCGTACATTTATATCACAGGACTGTAATTCTTCAAGGATTGCTGAAAGGTTGTATACTGAAAATTTTTGATTTCACCCAAGAAAGCTGACGCAGTACGATCCCTGGTTCTTCCAGCAGCTGTCCAGTCCTCTCCAATGCAATTTCAGAAACTCTCTTTGAGACAAAACTAATGACAAACTCTTGAGTCCTGAGATAACCATGTACAAAAGAGCAATGTGAGATGAACTATCCCAGTGCTTTGCAGTCTGCTCTAAGGAGTTCACTTTACAAACTCCACCATGGGTCATTGGGCGGGAATTAAGTGGTGCACTGGCCTCAGGCTGCCCCTTTGCCTGGGGCTTGTTCCATCAGTGGAAGCTGCCTGCATGCATTCAAGGGCAGAGCTGGGCCGATATCATTTCACAGCGAGGGACCTGAGACTGCAGTTTTTACTGAGAATGAGCATTAAACCCCCACCCGAGACTAGGTCTGTACATTAAAGGCTGTTCTATTTGGCGGGGGTCTGATATGGCTCATCACCATAACAGCTGAGCGCCTCACAATCTTTAATGGATTTTATCCTCACAAGACCCTGCCGCTCCCTATAGTACAGATGGGAACTGAGGCACAGAAAGATTAAGTGACTTGCCCACGGTCAGACAGGAAGTCTGGCAGAATTGGGAACTGACCCCGGGTTTCTGAAGTCCCAGGCTAGTGCTCTGATCCCCAGACCATCCTTCCTTCCCTATTCAGAAGGGAGAAGGGCTTGAAGTGTCCGATCATGGTCAGGAACATGTTTCTTTCAGTTCTTCCCTCTGAGCTGCATTTGTATTAGATGCCTCAAACTTTCTGATACATAAACTCAATACAAAAAGGAGAGATGCCATGGGCCTAATTCTCTGTCCTTCCAAGACCCTTCATGGTGCTGGGCTTAAAGCGACCGTCGGGCAGGAAATGAGGACTCTTCAACTACTGGAGATGTCTTGGCTAGCACAGGGTAGGGGTGGGGACCCAGGGTGTGCTGGGCTCTGGAGATCCCAGCTAGTGGAGTGGGAAAAGGGAAGCTGTTTCACTTTTTGCCAGGGGCCGGTCCACCCACCAGCACCCCCATGGTCAGTGGCTTGGAGTCACTGAAGCCCCAGCCCCTGTCTCCAGGTGTGCGGGGCACACCTCTGGCACGCTGTGGATCTGGCCCATCGTTATAAGCCAGGACGTGCCTGATCTCTCTGCACTGGTGAGGTTTAGCGCGGTATTTGCTGTAGCTGAGCACTCAGAGGCAGGCTCTAGCCACGCATGGGTCGTGACCCCAAACTGGAATGTGTCAAAGGGTCCCCTGGAAGCCGGGAAGTTGGGTCCTGCCCCCAGAGGGGTGGGAGGACATGGGCTGGGGGGTTGCAGGGCCTGCTCTCCGCTGGCGGCTCCTGTAGCTCCGGTCCTGCAGGGCAGGCTGGGCTCAGCTCCCCACTCCAGGGGGTCACGGTGCTGCTCAGATTTGACCCAGGCATCCTCTGTCGTGATGATGGGGGGGGGGGGGGGGAAGCCAGGCCAGACTTGGTCTCTATCAGCTGTTTAGTGTTAAAGTTTTAATCTCCAAACAATTAAAGTTTTAATTTCCTGCTTAAACTTTTACGACTAAGCAATTAGCCGTGGAAGTTTCAAATGCTAAGCACTTGGCTGCATTCCAGAACCAGGAAGGGGCAGAGACGCTCCCAGTCTGGTGCGTAGGCACCCACGGCAGATGGCAGACCTGCTAATCATTATTTTTTTTTTAATTAGATGCTCTCATGCCCTGTGACACATGAGGCAACCGAGGTTGTCCACGTCCGTCTGTCGAGGGCCACATTCCTTGCTCCATTACAGTCTATTTCCGTGACAGCAACACGGTATTTGTATACGTCATCTGTTGTCCGCCTCTTTTCTGTCTTCCACCAGGTCTGAAGCTTGTCCAAGAATACATTTTGCCTGAGGCATCCTAAGCTACCAGCGTGTCCCTCAGGTGGCGGATGAGGGAACCCCATACACAGTATGGGCTGTTCCAAATGTATTGAATAAGGAGCCATGGACCTATGGGGTAGCGTGTCAGGCTAACCACTCACCCACATGAAAAAAAGACACAGCTATGGAAACCCCTCTGAAATCTGCTAAGATCTAGCAGAACAGGGCTCCTTTCCTCCAGGCCTTAGCAGAGGGAGGTGAGTGACCTGGGTGGAGGCATGGAAGGAGTTGGTTTGGATCTGGATCGGATTCTGTGCTGCCTTGATGCTATAATCACATGTTCATACAAGGCCTGTTGCTACAAGCCCACAGAAAACGTACAGTACAAAAAATTAAAAACTCCTAATAATCTTTGTACTTACTTGTAAAAAGCTTGGTTTTCTATCCCACATTTCCAGAGATGCTTGCACGCTTCTGGTGTTGGAGCAAAATAAGTAAGAGCAATTTTCTTTTCCTACAAAAAATTCCACATGGAAACAACTGAGTGTGGTTAGCAGGCGGCATATTTACAATCTGCAGGGCAGCTGAAACTAAAGCAGCTCATTTATTACACAGCAAACCTTCAAGACTCACCACAATACATGGAAACATGTATCTGACTGACTGATCCTACTGGAAATATGTCTGATTTCCACTGGTAAAGACCCAATTAACTGATGCTTGGTTCATCCATATTCCTGTGTATCCAAAAATATATATTTTAAAAATTCACAGGGATTAGCTAACTCTCTCTCATGTGCTGTACCGTACTTAACCCATTTCAAAATCGAAGTGTGCACACTCATTTAGATAATCAGGTCCGACTGGGATGGGCAGGGCTAACATGTGGCCCTCAGAAATAACACCCCCGAAATGCAGTGTGAAGCCCTGCCCTGAGCAGATGATATAGATATTGAACTGGATGCCCTCCAAGAGATACCTGAATGTTCTGACCCTTGTATATGTAAGCAGAGTCAGGATGAGCTCTACCCTGACATCTGGTGGCGAATTGTGGCAAGTTGCGGAAAAGAACTTCAGGGGCTGATTTTGTTTGCATAGGCACACCCACCCCGCCTAGCATGAGCCCACAGCAGCCCAAATGGTCACTTTGGCTGCTGTGGGATCCCCAGTTTCTCTATTATTGGGGCAGGAAGAATAAAGTGTTTTTACCCTGATTATGTGAATCAAGGACAGTGGAACTGTTTTATGACGGAGCGACTCACCATCAACTAAGTAGCACTCACAGACAAGGGACATGGGTTCCAAAACCTAGTGAATTGAGAGAGGCTGGGGACAGGTATAACTTAGATAATTTTTTCACTTCAAGGTCCAAGAGATACAGACAAGATTTTCATCTCAAGCCCAAAAGACCAAAAACATCAAGATACTTGGATAGCCAAGAGACTACTTACACTTGATCTTAGCTCATAGAGCCAAGAAGCGATATACTTGGTGGCATGGGCCTCTGGTGAGGGCCCTAAATGCCAATTGCACCTTCTCCTCTCTCCACTGTGGAATATCAGAGCTAGTTTTGATTCCATTAGGAGTCTAGTCACAGAATACTGAGCTGAATTCACTTTGGGCCAATGGTGCACCAGCACTGAGGCTCCCTTACTACAAGCTGAAATCACGAAAGAGCTAAAATTACTAAGAGCTGAAATCACTGAGTGCTGTGTTAAGTAGTGGGGGCGGGGGCTGAAGATATATTGCCAGATGGCTGGAGCAGCTCACCGGACAGCTGGTGGAGAGAAGCAGTTTGTGGGACAGCTGGCAGAGCAGAGTGGAGGCCCATGGAGAGGCGGAGCAGTCAGCTTTGGACCATGTAAGGTGCCCCTTAACCCCCCCCATTTCCACCCAGCCTGGGAGGTAAAACTCTGCAGATAAACGTTCAAACTCTGGGGCTGCACTGACCATGGGCAGAGACTGTTGGGTTGTTGTACTTTTGGGACTTTGGGTGACTTTTGGTTTGCTGGACTCAAGAACCCAAGGGAAAAGACACAGCCCAATTTGCTTGGGGTGGGTTTTTGCTCATGGTTTGTGTTAGGAATCCTGTTGGTGGTGTCTCCCCAACATAATGCCACATTGTTTCTCTCTGTTATTAAAAGGCTTTTGCTACACTCAGACTATGTGCTTGCGAGAGGGGAAGTATTCCCTCTTGGAGGCGCCCAGGGGTGGCGGTGGTGGTATATATTTGTCACTGGGTGGGGGCTCGAGCCGGTTTTGCACGGTGTTATTGGACTGGATCCCCTCGATACTGAACCCGGCCCTTGTTGCTGCCGACTCTGACGGGCAGGAGGGCTACACACAGATGCCCGACCACTGGACTGCACTGGTTTGGGACCCGGAATGCCTACACCTGAATGTCAGAGGGCTGCCGTTGGTCTGAAAGGCCACTTCGTTTGCCACTGCCAGATCTGTGTATATTTTTTAAATACGTGTCATAACCTTCATTTCTATTTTGTAAGTAAGGGCTGGATCCTGCTTTCCTTGGAGCCAACAGAGATCAGACCTTAACTGTGTGATTACAGGAGAAGGCTGCAAAAGCAGGAATAAAGTAGTTATTACTTAGTCCTGCGTGGAGTGCAGGGGACTGGACTAGATGACCTACTGAGGTCCCTTCCAGTCCTACGCTTCTCTGATTCTAGGATTAAATGCAGCGTCGTAGGTCGGTAACAGACTTCTGGAGCTGTGTTTATTTTTTTCTACCAGGCACAATAGCAAATGTTTAATATTTGAGGCAGAAGTAAAGACTGTACCTAGTGAGCCCTGACATGATGAGAAAATCCACTCACCTCTTTCTGACTTACATATAAACAGAATGTCTTTCCTTCGAATTTCATTTTGGCTACCTCGTTCCTAAAATTACAAAACCACATATGTAACAGACATGTTGCTTATCACCCATATCACTGTCATTAATGCAGAACCCACACACAGTGGAATTGGATCCGGTAATATGCACAAATTAAGCCAAATTGTTTGTATGAAACGCAAAGTTAATCAATAGACTATTTTCAGAACAGTAGTTGGAACAGCCTCAAAGCCATATTTTTCAGTTCGTCTGAAGTGTAACATAGTGACAAGAGGACTCCTGGCTCAAAGACAGTGGCTGGAAAGGGGAACGTCTCGGGATGGAATGTGACTCGCAGGGGAACGTCCAGGAGTCGTCTGAGAACTTTGCTTATATATGTGCATTATCTGGATGAAAATATCAAATGTAAGATACCACACTGAGCTGATGAGGCCAAAATTTGAGATACAGCGAAGAATGAGGAACAATGCAACCAGATTCAGAGGGTCTGGGGGGTCTTTCAGGTGACTGGGCCAATACATGGACAATGTAGTTTAATGTAGACAAATGTAAAAAATAATAAGTCTGGGGCAACAAACCAAATATAGAGAGTACATATTACATGGAACAGTCATGCAGCGTACTGACCGGGAAAGGGGTTTAGGGGTTATTGTAGAAAAATCCTTGAAGCCATCAGCCCAGTGTGTGGCTGCAGTAAAAAAGGCAAACAGGATACTGGGATGCATCAACAGTGGGATAGAATACAAAGCAAGAGAAGTGATACTGTAACTGTACATTGCATGGGTTAGATCTTAGCTAGAACACTGCGTTTGGTTTTAGTCACCCTTTCAAAGGAAAACACCATTGCCCTGGAGAGGGCAGAGTTCAGAACGCCTAGAGTTAACCTACTGGCAGCATTTAAGAGGACTTTCTCTTTTTCTGCAGCAGAAATATCCATCTGCCAAGAGACTTCCTCCGTTTAACAGATACTGTGTGTACCTGTGAGATACGTGGTGTTTGCATTTACATTGCATTTTCATTTCTGTTTATGGCATTTTCCAGACTGCTTACCAATTAATGCTTAAGAGCATGAATATTCTGTGTTTGTGACACACTTCCAGTGGTTCATGCAACAGGCCAACCAGGCAAAATGTACCCTTTGCACCAGCAAATCTGCTTCTGTGCACAACCCGGGTAGCTGCATGTCTAACCAGGCATTCACAAACCTCATTACCAGGATTTGTGTATGCAGTCGTCTGTCTACACATGCTACGTAGGGCTTTGCAAATACAGAAAATACGCATGCAATTTGTGGGAGTCATCAACTGCTGGCATCTTTAAAAACCCACAGGTGCACACTACATGAACCCAATCCTGCATCCACAATGCCCATTGAAATCAATGGAAATGCTCGATGTGCAAGAAATGCAGGATAAGCCCTATAGATCTCTAGAGTATCTAAAGGGTTAAGCTGGCAAGAAGCCCCATTTTTGAGACCAGCCACAGTGTAAGCTCACTGCCATCACCAACACTGGGCAGCTCTGCAGAAAGATTTTAACCAAATATGATGATCCCACATTTTAAGAAAAGTTCTCATAAAGGAAAGGCTAAAAAGACTGAGCCTGTTTTCGTTAACGAACAGTCACGGTCAGGGTGCCCTGAAGTGCCCCAGCTCTCTCCAGTAAGATTAACCAGTTTAACCCACACAATGTTAAACCAGTTCAAGCTAATTCCTGGCCAGGGTACATGGAGCCAATGCGGGTTTAAATAAAGTTGGGGCACAACAATTTAGCCTCTGTCTAGTCACAGTTTGGCCCCATTCATGCACAGTGGCCAAACCATCTCTAAGCTTAATTAGCTGAAACCCGTTTAAAACAATGCTTTGAATCAGTTCTTCAAACATGGTTTCAGCTGTGGGGCCAAAGTGGAACAGAATAAACTCCTCACCCTAAAGGGAGAGACAATCTAAAAGGAATTTACAACTAACAGTTAATTGGCAAATTCGTTTCACTTCGATTCCCATGTCCTGTCCTCACATGCCCCGTGTATTATGGCATATATAGGCGAGCTGCTGTGTACCATACACTAAAATATGCAGTTACTCTGGGCAGGGGAAACACTTGTATATTTCCCCTTGCAGGGGGATGAAAAAAGCAAGTTACACAAACTCTCCTTTTGGGGAGAGGAGGAGGCAGGTGAAAGGGGGAAGCAAAACCTGCCAGAAAAAGATGTGCCCAGATCCCAAGCTGAACACATGCTGAGCATGAGTCCCACACAGTCAGACCCCATCACATAATTATTATTAACCATCCAGGCACCTTCGAATAATCCCATAACCATAGACCCATGCCATGTTCATAAATAGATCAACCAAGCCTCCTACTCTGCCACCAGTTGATTGATGCAGCTGACGAACAGTTACTATGATCTTTGCACAAGACAGAGAATGGGGAAGGGAGATTCTGAAAGCGTCGAGGAAATGCACACTATCCAGTGCTCAACTGTAATTTACAGCAGAATTTAGCCTCCTCCATTTAAAGGAAACATGTTGCAATAGGCTCCCTATTAGATTTATTGTTCCTTTTAAATCATGTGAATTTGTAATCACTGAAGAGGCCGTACTGAGCCTCAGTAAAACAGCATGACATTATTATTAAGAAATATACTCTGATTTTATAAATACACGAAATAAGAGGGCAGTAAGAACGATATCAAGCACGTCCCATGTGCAAAGTGCTGCGTGAACATGGCCAACTCACCATCATGCTGCAGAGCTGTCTGGTCACCACTGGAACACCTTGCAGTTAGTTCATCGCATGAGCAGTCAGGAATCATGCACAAAATACTAGTGCAATCGGGCTAACGTGCGCTGGGGTTTATGGATGTGAGGAGATGATCTTTGTTCCTGGTGAGATTCTGTTTGGCAGCATCCCAAATGTGTTTCTCTTTCTTTCATGTGTATGGTGTGAAATTCACCCCAGCCAGGAAAATCCCAGGAGGTACCTATCTCCATCCTTAAGTTACTCCATGCCTTCAGAAATCTGCCTCTTCAGCCCCAGTTCAATTGCCCAGCAAAGGACAAACCTTCTCCCCAGCAGGAGTCGCTCATCTGGCCACTAAGGAGTCTATGCCGGGGCAAGCAGGAAGAATTCCTCTTCCCCAACACTAGATTCTCACTTGGTTTGGGAATGCACCAGAGGCCCTGGCATAGCAGCAAATCCTCTGGCCCATTACAGGGGACTCTGCTCCCTCTCAGCTGCATTCTAAAACCCTGCTCAGCCGGCCAAATGCACAATGGAAATGCATCAGTTCTGCTACCCAGGCTGCAAAGAGAAATGCAGGATTTCCTCTAAGGTCCTAGAGGAGGCTGCTGCCAGTGATACAAAGGGCAGGACCTCTGCCCTGAGGGGAATTTAGCCCACTGCACATATTGAGGGTGCAGAAACATGGATTCATTTACACTGTGGATGAGGTGGAAAGTAGGTACCTGTATATGGAACTGGCTATAAACTGTCCCCTGATATAAACACCTTCCACAGGCTGTTACAAAGCTGCGCATCTCACATATCAAATGGGCAGAATAGGCCAACTGATGAGATGCCAGGGTCAAGACACACAAGTTTGTGCCTGTGATTGGAGATGACCCAGAGAATATTTAAAAAATGGGACAGTGTCTATCAGGCCATCAAAGCAGAAAGTACAGTGGTGTATGAGACAGACATTTCATGGGAAGAAACATCAAGGGGTTGAGAGAGAAAGCAGGAAGGTGGCAGTGAGACAAGCTTAAGGGTCTCTGACAAGCAGTCTAGGCCCAAAATGTGACCTCCCTCACTCAAGAGACAGCCCAATCTCCATGACTACTGCAGGACAAGCCACCCCTCAAACCTTCATCGGTGAGAAAGGAGGAGAGGTCTTTTTGTTCTCTTCCTAGTTATCGACACACTCAAAGACCTGTGGCTTGTTACTGTGCTTGGAGTGAACATGCAACTAACGCTCATGACCTGTCCACACCCGCCGACTAACCCTTCACATAAGGGGGTCTTGGAGACAGTCAGCTCTCAGTGACACTGTGGTAAAGCTGGAGTGACTCCATATTTAAAAGGAGTTATTCTAATTGACATAAGTATTATTGAGATTGGAATCTGGCTCAATTAATATAAATATTTCTAAATACGTTTTTAACAAATGAAATTGCTAGCAACAGTTAACCCGGGGGTAACATCCTTATGGGCACAGGACTATCCTCACACAGCACTGATGGTCTTGTTTTGCTCCTCCAACCATCCCGAACTAGCCTCTCTCTTCTTTTTCCCAACAGGGAATTCCAACCACTATTCTTGGCAATAACAATGTAAGAACATCAGAATGGCCAGACTGGGTCAGACCCAAGGTCCATCCAGCCCAGTGTCCTGTCTGCCGACAGTGGCCAGCACCAGGTGCCCCAGAGGGAATGAAAAGAACAGGGAATCATTGAGTGATCCATCCCCTGCTGTCCAGTCCCAGCTTCTGGCAGTCAGAGGCTTACGGACACCCAAAGCAATTCCACTTGTCAGTGCCGTTTGTTGGACTAGTAGCTTTTATACTCCCCAGTGAATTTTAACGTCTTCACAGAAGACGCTGTGAATGGGATTTTCAAATGCACTTGGTATTAGCTTAACTCCGCTTCCATTTTCGTCAGTAGGAGTTTTCCCACTGATGCCAACAGGAGGGAAGTTAGGTCAATGCAGAGCTCTTTTCAAAATCTAACCCTACCGCTCAAGTAGCACGCCTACTATTTATCACATGCCACGGCTATATTGGCGGAAACACAGCTAGTGCTATGCTTTATCCTCGTCCTTTGGATATATTTCTTATTGTTGCAATCAAGAGAAATAATATAGTGAGTTACCAGCGCTTGATAAAAGCATCTTAAACAAACAAACACTAGAACGGGCTGAAATTGGGGGAACTCACCATTTGATGAAGTGAATTCTCTTGTTTCCCTGCAGAACAACAAAACCAAAGGGAGTGAAGGCCAAAAATGCCGCATTTCCTGACACATCCTGCAACACAAGAAGATCTCATCAAAACGCTGCAGCGCCAGCAAAGTTTACACGTCAATAGCAACACTCAGTCCTGAATACGGTGGGGTAATGAATCTTCCCTCTTAAATTACGCCAACAGAACAGTTCCTGGCAGCCTTATCTAGACCGTGACATCCTGCCTATAGACGGGAATCTGCAGGAGCACAAAAAACACGACTCGCCCAGCAGAATATACAATACAACTCTCGGACCTGTGGGACTACTGATTTGCTGTCTAGCGCTAACCAAGGAAGAAAGCTCCCACGTATCACCGAGTCTCTTTCTTAAACCTGAAAACCTTAAATTGTTAGTTGCACAGATCTGAGCAGCACGTACAAAAGGTCCAGCTGGCCAGAATCAAGACATTTTTAAAAGCAGTGACTAGTGTCATGGACAGTGCGAGTCAGCAGTTTAATTTAATCATAATGTTTAGGCTCTAGTGAAGGGAACATTAATTGTCTTGGCACTTGTGGAAAAAAACATGCGTCGATTTTTTAAAATATTACGCGCAGCAGTGGGCGCTGTGTAGGTAAGACTGGAGGTTTCTTTCTTTTATAAACTGGATTTTCAACCCACGCCCTAGCCTAAGTTCCCTGGCGCAGCAGGCTATTAAGGGCCGCGCAGGCTCGCAGCGGAGAGAAATGCCTCTCCCCCAGCCCCACCGGAGCTGCTGCGGCACGGAAAGGCACCTCTCCCCTAGCCCCGGGCTGCTGCAGCGAGAGAGGGCTGGGGGGAGTCCTCTCTCCCCACCACAACCCCGGGGCAGCCTGCACCCCAAATCTCTCATCCACGGCCCCACCTCAGAGCCCGCACCTCCAGCCAGAGCCCTCACACCCCCCCCCGCACCCCAACCCTCTGCTCTAGCCCGGAGCCCCCTCCCACATCACAACCTCCCCCATCCCCGGCCCCACCCCAAAGCCCACAGCCCCCTGCACTCCAACCCTCTGCCCCAGCCGAGCCCCCTCCCACACTCTGAACCCTTCAGCCCCACCCCCGCCACTCATCACCTCCATATTGGTGCACATAACAAAATTCATTCCGCACATGGGCGTAAAAAGTCAAAGGGAACATTGGCCCTAATTTCTTTAAAAAGACCCTCATCTGACTGTAATTTTGTATGCCGCACGTCATCTCAAGGTACAGGCTTGCTGGGAAGTTTGGTAAAAATCAGACAGAGTTTTGAAGCTGGTGTTCTGGAACGTTCTGAACACGCGGCTCTAGTTCCCTTCTTTTCTAGTATGTGACCACATTTCTTGGTTCAGAGAAATACGACGTGGCCTTAATGGAAGGCAGAATCTAACCCAGTGAGGTGCTTCTGCGTACAACAGACGGACTGAATTATCAGCATTCAAAATGTTCCCTATATGTTTCCTCATCTGACAATGATCACAGTATGAACCACCACATCGTCTGTCATTCATGATCATTAAGGCTGCAATTTAGTCATGGATTCCGTGACTTCCAAACACCTCAGTGACTCCAGCCAGCGCCGGCTGGGAGATGTGGGGAACCCCACAGCTCCTGGCCACAGCGGGCGGCAGGGAGGATCCCCACCGCTGCCAGCCACCACGGGCAGCAGGGGCACCCCCATAGCTCCCGCTTCTCCTGGCCCCTGCAGGGGGCAGGGGGGACCCCCGCAGCTCTCAGGTGCCACAGGTGAGATCCCTGCTGCTCCCGCCACTCCTGGCAGCTGCAGGAGGCAGGGGGAACCCCCTCTGCTTGGAACTGCCAGCGGAGGGGGACCCTGAAGCTCCCAGCCCCGCCGCAGCTGCCCAAACCCCCCATTTTGTCACAGATATTTTTAGTAAAAGTCAGGGGCAGGGAATGGGCTTCTGTGAATTTTTCATTCTTGCCTGTGACCTGTCCGTGACTGTTACTAAAAATATCTGTGACAAAACCTTAGCATTAGTGATTATGAATGCTGACAGATGTAGGCAGGCAGAGGTAGGTCCCAGTTTTTGTTGTTTAGGCTGCTGGTATGGAATAGAAATGGAGGGACTAGAAATGGCGGGTTAGCAGAGAGAAATGCTGAGAATAGGAATCTGGGGGAAAGGAGTTTGTGGAGGAGTTTAAAGGAGTGGAATTTCTGATGATCTGTGTGAATTACAGACAGTCCTGATGTTTCTGACACATTGAAATAGCTCATAATAGTGCTGTCACCGTGCGAATGCTCTGACAAAGAAGGAGCTGCCCTGTACACGTCTGAGCGCCGTGTGTTGGCCTGGCTAGTGGGATGGGGTTTGCTGTACAAATTCATTTGGGGGGTGGGGGTCTGTCTGGATACAGACAGAAAGGAGAAGAATAGCTCCAGATAGCCACCTAACAATGGCCAGAACTATTCGCTTTGATGGCTCTGTCTCCATCTCTGGCCAGTCTCCGAGACAGGCCCAGCCAGGGACTACCCAGGCCCTGCAAACACAGGAAAGCAAAGAACTCAGGTGGGTTTTACAAGGAGCACATCTGACTGCTCAAACGCCATGTCACACTAGCAGAAAATGTATGGCACTCTAACGACACCAGCTAATGCACCCCTGGGATAAGTTGGCTTTGAAATCTTTAGATCTAATTAAATAAATAGCATATAATTTATTCAGTACATAACCAACAACTTATTATCTCAGCAAACAACGAGGGGCGAATGTTAAGATTGGACCGGGGGTGTAACTAGCCATCTTCTGAGATGTCATGAGCTGTAACCTCTATTTCCATCCAACGCAGAAGAGGATTTCTCTATCCTCAGCTGCAGCAGCTGAATATTTGCAAAAGCTCCCAAATTAGAGGCTCTATCGTTCCACCTCTTCAAGCCCCAGGCATTTACTGATGCTATAGGACGTCATGGTTACATTAGGAGGGTCGCATCTGGTTTTTAGACATGTTACTTAAAACATGACCGTTCCTTTGGCGTATTTAAGAACTATCAGGCAACTGCTAGAGAGACAAGGTAGATGAGGTAACACACAGACCTCAAAAGCTGGTACCTTCCTGCAAAGGAAGCTGCTCCAATGAAAGATATGACCTCACCACCTGGTCTCTCTAATGTCCTGGGACCAACAGGGCTGCACACTGCACCTGGAGACAGCCATCTGTGAAAGCCCCGGGTGTAAAACATGTACACCAAGGATCCATGAAGGGGAAAAAATTAATAGTTGCCAATATACCACCACTCAGATCCGACTCCGTTGGCCAATACCACTTTCTTTAAATGCAAAATCAAAATCAAAGCTACTTTTTAAAATTCTGCATAAGAGTGTAGTTGTTAACTCAAAAGAGGCCCAGAGCCCTTTAATTGCTGAATGAGAGCAGGCAGCTGCTGACAGCTCCTTGGTGACAGTTTACCCTGACATTGTAACTGCTACCAAATATCCACGGATCTCTGTTTGGGGTCTCGGCAGCACAGGAACTTAAAAGAAGGCGCAGACTTTCCTTTGGCTTCAAATCTACACCACAGCAAGTGAGAGAGGACCATCACCATGCCTTCACCCGAGCTACTCCTCTTACACCACACTACACTGTTACCCCTTCTTGACACAGCTGAGACTTTTGCGGGCTAACCGTGCTCACAGATGGGTTATCCTGCCATCCGCTGGCGTCTTTCACTCATTGCAAGACAATGTCAGAGACGGGCCTATGGATCTCCTCACCCTGGAACCTGGGGGAGCTCGGAATCTGGATCTGAATTTTTGGCCTTACTACAAAACCTCATAACCACGTATAATCAGCAATTACTGCAGCTGTCACTAAGCTCTCACTTTTTTAATATCAAACCTGGAAGGCCTCCTATTGGCACACAGTGCATAGAAATGAAGCCATTTTTCACTCTAATCAAAAAGCTCTCAATGGACAGTACTAATTGCTTCTTGAAATCGCGGGCAGGCTTCAGCGCAAGACAATCCTTGTGCCAAGCTCAGAGAGAGATGGTGCTATTGGGGTGAAAGTTGGACAAAAGATGATCATGATTGCAGCATTATAGGCTCATGTAGGCACTGTGTGGTCCAGCTATTTAGGGCATTATTTTTTATTGGACAGATCACCTCTAAATGCCTCTACAAACAAGAGCTTCAGAGTGTAATTAGAGAACGGCACAGTGCCATGGGGCGACCTCAGGCAAATAACACAGTGGGTTTGAGAACAGCTGACAATCCCTCACAAAAATCCCAGACACTGTGGCATATGATCATTAAAGGCCATATGATCCCCAACACAGGACAAACCCACATGGGAGCAGGAAACATCATGAGTCTCCGGCGCACTGGTTCATTGGCAGGGCTGTGTATACCGCCCCCCACATCCCTTGGTACACACGTGACCCTCATCACTGTTCTGTCCGAACCCTGATATCGCACCTAGGGTTGCCCCACGTTCCATAGAGCAGTGGTGCCCAACCTTGCCCCTCACGCCCCCCTTACCAGTAGTGGAATCTGTCCGTGCCCCCCGGTACTACACAGTTGGCTCAGCAGAGGAGCTTGGGCTGAAGACGAAGCTGGAGGCAGAACTGGGATGGGGAAGGAGCTAGGGCTAGAGGGAGAGTTGGCCTGGGGTGGAGAGGGCACGAGGGCAGAGCTGGGCTGCGGGTGGAGCTGGTCTGCGGTGCAGCAGGGGGCGGCGTGGAGCTGCAGCTGGGGGCGGAGCTGGGCTGGGTGCAGCAGGGGGAGGGGTGGAGCTGGGCTGGGTGGAGCTGAGCTGGGTGCAGCAGGGGGCGGCGTGGTGCTGGGCTGGGGGCGGAGCTGGGCTGGATGGAGCATGGGGAGGGGTGGAGCTGCAGTGGAAGGCGGAGCTGGGCTGGGCGGAGCTGGGCTGGGTGGAGCAGGGGGAGGGGTGGAGCTGGGCTGGGTGCAGCAGGGGGCGGCGTGGAGCTGGGCTAGGGACGGACCTGGGCTGGGTGCAGCAGGGGGAGGGGCGGAGCTGGGCTGGGTGCAGCAGGGGGAGGGGTGGAGCTGGGCTGGGTGCAGCAGGGGGAGGGGTGGAGCTGGGCTGGGCAGAGCTGGGCTGTGGTGCAGCAGGGGGCGGCGTGGTGCTGGGCTGGGGGCGGAGCTGGGCTGGGTGGAGCATGGGGAGGGGTGGAGCTGCAGTGGAAGGCGGAGCTGGGCTGGGCGGAGCTGGACTGTGGTGCAGCAGGGGGCGGTGTGGTGCTGGGCTGGGGGCGGAGCTGGGCTGGGTGGAGCAGGGGGAGGGGTGGAGCTGCAGCTGGAGGCGGAGCTGGGCTGGGTGGAGCACGGGGAGGGGTGGAGCTGCAACTGGGGGCGGACCTGGGCTGGGTGGAGCAGGGGGAGGGGTGGAGCTGCAGCTGGAGGCGGACCTGGGCTGGGTGGAGCTGGACTGTGGTGCAGCAGGGGGCGGCGTGGTGCTGGGCTGGGGGCGGAGCTGGGCTGGGTGGAGCACGGGGAGGGGTGGAGCTGCAGCTGGGGGCGGAGCTGGGCTGGGTGGAACTGGACTGTGGTGCAGCAGGGGGCGGCATGGTGCTGGGCTGGGGGCGGAGCTGGGCTGGGTGGAGCAGGGGGAGGGGTGGAGCTGCATGGAAGGCGGAGCTGGGCTGGGCGGAGCTGGGCTGGGTGCAGCATGGGGAGGGGTGGAGCTGGGCTGGGCGGAGCTGGGCTGGGTGGAGCAGGGGGAGGGGTGGAGCTGCAGTGGAAGGCGGAGCTGGGCTGGGCGGAGCTGGACTGTGGTGCAGCAGGGGGCGGTGTGGTGCTGGGCTGGGGGCGGAGCTGGGCTGGGTGGAGCAGGGGGAGGGGTGGAGCTGCAACTGGGGGCGGACCTGGGCTGGGTGGAGCAGGGGGAGGGGTGGAGCTGCAGCTGGAGGCGGAGCTGGGCTGGGTGGAGCACGGGGAGGGGTGGAGCTGCAACTGGGGGCGGACCTGGGCTGGGTGGAGCAGGGGGAGGGGTGGAGCTGCAGCTGGAGGCGGACCTGGGCTGGGTGGAGCTGGACTGTGGTGCAGCAGGGGGCGGCGTGGTGCTGGGCTGGGGGCGGAGCTGGGCTGGGTGGAGCACGGGGAGGGGTGGAGCTGCAGCTGGGGGCGGAGCTGGGCTGGGTGGAACTGGACTGTGGTGCAGCAGGGGGCGGCATGGTGCTGGGCTGGGGGCGGAGCTGGGCTGGGTGGAGCAGGGGGAGGGGTGGAGCTGCATGGAAGGCGGAGCTGGGCTGGGCGGAGCTGGGCTGGGTGCAGCATGGGGAGGGGTGGAGCTGCAGTGGAAGGCGGAGCTGGTCTGGGGGAGGAGCTGGACTGTGGTGTAGCAGGGGGCGGCGTGGAGCTGGGCTGGGCGGAGCTGGGCTGGGTGGAGCAGGGGGAGGGGTGGAGCTGCAGTGGAAGGCGGAGCTGGGCTGGGCGGAGCTGGGCTGGGTGGAGCAGGGGGAGGGGTGGAGCTGGGCTGGGTGCAGCAGGGGGCGGCGTGGAGCTGGGCTAGGGACGGACCTGGGCTGGGTGCAGCAGGGGGAGGGGTGGAGCTGCAGCTGGGGGTGGAGCTGGGCTGGGTGCAGCATGGGGAGGGGTGGAGCTGCAGTGGAAGGCGGAGCTGGGCTGGGCGGAGCTGGACTGTGGTGCAGCAGGGGGCAGCGTGGAGCTGGTCTGGGGGCGGAGCTGGGCTGGGTGGAGCAGGGGGAGGGGTGGAGCTGCAGCTGGGGGCGGAGCTGGGCTGGGTGGAGCAGGGAGAGGGGTGGAGCTGCAGCTGGGGGCGGAGCTGGGCTGGGTGCAGCATGGGGAGGGGTGGAGCTGCAGCTGGGGGCGGAGCTGGGCTGGGTGCAGCATGGGGAGGGGTGGAGCTGCAGCTGGGGGCGGAGCTGGGCTGGGTGCAGCATGGGGAGGGGTGGAGCTGCAGTGGAAGGCGGAGCTGGGCTGGGCGGAGCTGGACTGTGGTGCAGCAGGGGGCGGCGTGGTGCTGGGCTGGGGGCGGAGCTGGGCTGGGTGGAGCAGGGAGAGGGGTGGAGCTGCAGCTGGGGGCGGAGCTGGGCTGGGTGCAGCATGGGGAGGGGTGGAGCTGCAGCTGGAGGTGGACCTGGGCTGGGTGGCACTCACTCCCTGCCCCCCGTGGAGGCTGGCCTGGGCCCTGCGCCCCTGAACAGTGCTCTGTGCCTCCCAAGAGGGGCGCACCCCACACTTTGGGGACCACTGCCACAGAGAAATTGTGAGGAGCATCACAGGAGCCTAAGCAGCTATGGACCCCCCACTGAGGGCTACTCATGAACAATCCTCCAGTATCGCTCCCCACAGCCCCCCCAGAGCCTGACCCCTGAGGATTAGGAGCAGAGGGGCTTCCAGGAGGTTAGGCCACAAAGCTGCGGCTCTCCCCCTGTGGCCAGTTTCTGGTGAGTTTGGCTACCTCCTGCTCAAAGAATGGGAACCTATAGGCCTCGCCCCCGTGCTCACTCTGAGTGCAACTCTGTAAATCTGGTTATTGTTAGTAATCGGGCTGGTGGTTCAGTGCTCCCCACCTCCCTTATCCAGTGAGCCCTGCCAACCATCGCCCTTTTACACAGCACCATGCCCTCAACGCCCCTCCAGGCGCTTTCAGAAAGATATGCTCAGAAACGGCAGTAGCTGGGGATGCACCTGCTGGGCTTATATTTGCTCCATGAAAGGCAGGGAAGACAGGAGAGCATTTCCCATGACTGTAGGCACTGCAGCTTGGAGTCACTTTACAAGAGACGTACGCGGTGGTGAACATGCAGATGTTTAGCTCTTGGGGCCATCGTGCTAAAACCCCAAGACGTCTCAGCTTCATTGGGTCAGACAGGCTGGATTTTCTCTGATTCCATGTCCCGGTGTTGAGCTGTTGCTTCAGGTGTAAGCTTTCTCTTTCTATCAATCCACTCACGGGATGGGCTCCTCACGAGGGTTTATTATTTTTACCTACGGTGCTTGCAATGGCTTCTAACCGAGCCATACAAGGACGCAGAAGACAACCCCCATGCCTACGGGTGCACTGAAGAAGTCAGCGTGGCACCCATCAATTGGGGAAAGTAGACTGCTCAGCACACCTGCCCTGTATAACCTGTCCTTACTAGACATCATGCCCAAGGTGAGTTATGTAGGTAGAAGGCCAGACTGATTTCAACGGGGGGATGCTGATTTACATCAGCTAAGGAATACTTCATATTTACATCAAGCGACAAGACTGAGTTAGCAAATATCCATACCGAAACCAAAGCCCTGCGTGACAGCAAATAGCACACAAAAACATCAGCAGATCTGGGGCAGGGAGACCCCACCAGCCCTAACCAGGATCTGCAGCCCAGAGCCCACCTCCTGCCCAGGGACTACAGCATTGTCAGTGGTTTCTGATTTGCACAGTTGTAACATTTTAGGGTGTTTCCATCATCTCAACACAAATCTCAGTTATTGTCCTTGTGTTTCAGCTCCACACAGCAGAGAGGAAGTCACCTGAAATACATGTCAGAGCCATACTGGCAGCTAGTTTCTCTGATTAGATCGCAAGAATTTGAGTAGTGAACAAATTGGTTTTAAATCCAGATTAGAGTGAAATCCATCTCAGTGTGACAAGGGTGAATGGTCAAAAGTAAAAAGCATTCTCTGAACAACCTCAATCCAATCTCCTGCACAAAGCGACACATAAATCCCCAAACTAATCGCGTCTGAGATTCTGGACACAGCTTGAGAAAGTGGAAAGGTCTCCATGTGTCTCCACCGTGACCAGGCTCTGTTTCCTATGTGAGGGAAGCGTTGCTGCACACAGAATACTCCCTAACCACGGGCCAGATCCCAAGATCTAGCCTTGAAGTGCCTGGTGCAGCTCAGGGAATACAGCTTTGGGAATACAAAGGTGATTTCGTGCCACCGTTCCCTTCCCCTGGTCCTGGGGCCAGTTCTCCAGGCTGCTCTGCACTAGGTCAGCTGCCCACAAAGGACCATTCTGGAAGCCATGAATTGCTGGGACGGAAGGATGCCATCTGATCCCCCTTTCCCTGGGCTGCATCGCCTCAGCTGGAGAAGGGCACAGGAGCAAGGATAGCATCCCTGGCCGGATTTCCTCTCTAGGAGGATCTGTCAGTGGCTCTGGTTGACATGGCACCATGCAGGCTGAGGTGTTAAATGACTATTTTGCTTCAGTCTTCATTCAAAAGGTTAATTGTGATCAGATACTTAGCACAGATAGTATCAATAGCAAGGGGGAAGGAACGCAAGCCAGACGAGGGTAAGACTAGGTTAAAGAACATTTTTCTAATTTAGGTGTATTAAAGCAGGTAGGACCTGACAAAATTCATCCCAGGGTACTTAAGGAACTAGCTGAAGCAATCTTGGTATTGTTCACTTGTTTGTTATTGTTGGCGATCACTTTGAGAACTCCTGGAGGATGGGCCAGGGCCCAGAAGACTGGAGAAGGATAAACATAGATCCTATCTTTAGAAGGGGAACAAAGAGGATCCAGGAGTTATAGACCAGTTAGCCTAGCTTCAATACCTAGAAAGAGACTGGAACAAATCAGTAAACCATCAATTTGTAACCACCTGGAGACTAACAGGGTGATAGGGAATAGCCAGCATGGATTTGTCAAGAACAAATCATGCCAAACCCACCTAATTTCCTTCTTTGTCGGGGTTAATGGACTAGTGCCCAGGGGAGAAGCAACAGATGTGATATATCATGATTTTAGTAAGGATTTTGATACAGTCTCACAGGCGAACTGTGGAAATGTGCTCTGAATGAAATTGCTATAAGGGGGGTACACAACTGGTTGAAAAAATGTACTCAAAGGGTAATCATCAATGGTTCCCTGTCAAACTGTACGGAGGTGTCTGGAGAGGTCCCACTAGGGTCTGTTCTGGGTCCAGTTCTATTCTATACTTTCATTAATGACATAGATAATGGAGTGGAGAGTACGCTTCTAAAATCTGCAATGACACCAAGCTGGGAAGGGTTGCAAGCACATTGGAGGGCAGAATTAGAATTCCAAATGACTCACAAATTGAAGAATTGATCCGGAATCAACAAGATGAAATTCAGTACAGACAAGTGCAAAGTACTGCCCTTAGGAAGGAAAACCAGCTGCATAACTACGCAATGGGGACTAAGGGGCAAGGCGGCAGTACTGCTGGAAAGGACCTGGGGGTGTGAGCGGATCGCATGTTGAATATGAGTCAACGACGTGGTGAGTGTGTGAAAAAGGCTAATAATGTTCTGGGGCATATTACCAGGAGTGTCTTACGTGCGACACGGAAGGTCATTGTTCCACTCTGCTCGGCACTGGAGGGGCCTCTCAAGATCCTTCCCAGCTCTATGTTCTATGATTAAGCTGAATAGGAGGTTGCCTTGTGCAATGGGCTGAGTATCGGGCACAAAATATTATGTTAAATTGGAACATTCCAGTCCCCTTTGAGGTTCAGAGCTCGCACAGATTTAACCGATTACAAGTGACTTCTTGCATCTAACGTCTATCAATATTTAAAGGAGCAGGTTTTTAACAAAGAATCTGTCTGTCTGAGGGTTTTCTTTAGCTCCCTTCATTGTCATTTGCAAGTGCTTCCCAGACAGACCAGACCTGCACAGTGAAGTCCCTAGTGACTTCATGGAGCTTCCACTCTTCACCTTTCCCTGATGCAGGAAGTTCTCTGCCTATTAGTTCTCTCTTTGGCACAGAGAAAAAGGCTTCCCAAAGGAGTGTTCACACCTAATGGACAAAGCACTGGACTGGGATTCAGGAGACCTGGGTTCTATTCCTGACTCTGCCATTGGACTCAAGGGGAACTTGGGCAAGTCATTTCATTTGCCTCATTTTCCTCATCTATAAAATGGGGATAACTATACTGACCTCCCTTGTGAAGTGCTTTGAGAGCTACTGATGAAAAGTACCAGATAAGAGCTAGGGATTATCATCTTATTTTGATATCGCTGAGGTAGTTCAGATATGACAAATAGAAAGTATACCATTATTGTCTCCTTAGTGCTTAGATATCATGTGGTGGGGATTAGCTATAGAGATCATAAAGGTTCTCAAAAACTGTTGAATAAAACATTGAAACATGACGGACATATAAAGAACAACTAAAACACAGGCCAGTAACAATCAGTACTTCATAAATGTGTGCATCCAGACGTGGCAAAAGGAAAACACAGCATATGGATTAAAAGCCTTCCTGATCAGGCTACAAATTCCCATCAGGAAGTTAGCTGAAAAAAAGGGATTTGGGAAATTACAAATTTGAATTTAATCAATTCAAAAATTGTGCTGGATGAGAGCAAAGCAAAGGGAATGCATGATCCCTATGGTATGCAGGTGTGCGCTTTTCACTTCATCTGGTATGAGCTCCTATTGGAGTTATTTGGGTGACATTTTATTACATTTCTACTATATTGTACTTGGGTAACATTTTAAAAGGTACCCAAATGACACAGACTCTGTGTCCTATTGACTTTCAATGGGATCTAGGCTCCTAAATCACGTAGACACTTTTGAAATGGTTACACTTTGTCTTTTTTGCTTTGCTTGGTGCCCTGAGCACTTTGGCTGGATGGGAAGGGATTAAGGGAAATGCTATTAGGGTTTCTTGTTTTCTTTACACATTCTGAAGCAAATAAACTAAGATTGTGATGTAGCAAAAAAAAAAATGAAAATAGAAGTCAAACATATAAGTCACAGAAAGAAAAGGGTCCACATTAATATAAATTAAATGTAGCCTTTTTAAAACCGTAGATTAATTATTAAATGCACCGTCTGTGATGTAGCACTGTTCCTGTCAAACGACGAATCTCAGGGCAGCCCAATATGATAAATGCTTTCTCACAGCACAGTCCCGTTTTAATTTTCCTCTGATTCACATCTAATGTTAATAAATCTCTATAAACCTCTGGGAAGAGGAAGGGATTGGCAGAATGGAATATTCCATAAAGATTTAGCATACTGTACTGAGACGGGATTTGTGGGTCACTGGGAATGGAGTTAAGTCACAGAGATCTTGATGATGATGATGATTTTGCAGAAAAGAGATTATCTTCACTGTCGGACTCTTTTATATTCCACTCCCATGATTCCTGACTCCTACGAATAATCGAAAAAGAAACTTTACACAGGCCACGCAGCTGACCATTCCCATAGTTCTGCCTGCTTGTTGAATACATTCTTCAGTCAGAGGCTAGGTAAAAAGCCAAGTGATTTATATATTTAATTCCCAATTTTCTTCTATTATCTATCGACTCCTAAGATTTAACATATTCACATCTTCTCAAAGAATTTGTTTGCTTTAGAAATGAGTTTGCCCCCGACAAGATTATGCAGCCACTTCCCCTGCTGGAATGCTCCCAAACTGCTAATGTCACTGGTGAAATAGTGTTAGAGTCCCCTAGCACCTTATACACACACACACACAAGCACAAACACACACACACACACACACACACACAGAGTGACAGTCTGAGGATAGGTCCCCCTGTCAAATCAGGCAGGCAGACACACACACTTTTTGAAGTACACAAAAAGGGAACAGTTTTATTTCAGTAAGAATATTTTACATCAAAGCTTGTCCCTCCCTGTGTCGGAGTAAGGACCTTAATGCTCACACACACTTGCAAAATCCTACCTGCTCAGGATGGCACAATGGCACAAAATAAACCAGGAATAAAATGAATGGTAGAAAATTAAACATTGTGTGCCTGGTTCTCATTTACACACCTCTAACAGTATAAAGGGGACTTAAAGTGGGTGTGAAAATAGGAGTGATGTAAATGGGCCTCAGGCCTGGTCTACACATAAAAGTTAGGTCAACGAAGCCCTGCGCTAAGGGGTGTGAAAAACCCACACCCCTGAGTGCTGTCACTATGGCAACCTAACTCCCGGTGTAGACGCAGCTAGGTCAGTGGAAGATCACTTCTGTCGACCTAGCTGTGGTCACGTGGGGAGGTGGAGTTCCTGCACGTTTCTTCAGCCGCTGTAATCCGCATCTCCAGTACGAATTTATGCGGCATGCCTACGGCACACAGCTATGCTGCTACAGCATTGGTAGCACAGACATGGTCTTCGAGTAAATGAGACTTGGGCCCTGTGCTTTTCCTGAGTGAGCACCGTCCCATGGCACGTGTACCATTTCCTCCTTTTGCCACCTGGGCCTAGGCACTGCAGCTGGCATGCAGCGTACAAAGAGGAAACCGAGCCAAAGCATGGAAGAAATCCAGGGGCACCCTCACAAGGATTCTGAAGTTACTCAGTTGTCTCCATTACCTTGTCCGTGTTTCACCAAACCAAGTTACAACCCCATGCAATCAGAGCTCGTTACAAAACATGTACTTCGCACCGCAGCGTTCCAACAGGGTCCCAGAGACTGAGTCGGTGTCTTCAGCCAAGGAGGTGGGACTGACGAGAGAAAACGTGAGTCCGTGTCTCACAGGGAGGAAGGGGGAGTCCCAGACAGATGAGGCAGCACAAGCAAAAGAGGGTCGGCGCTAGGGCACAGGCCAAGGCTGGAGGGGCAGGTTCAGGAGCGTGGATGGAGGTAATCAGGTCAGCGCGGGAGAAAGCAGCAAGTCTGTGGAGAGTTTTGAAAATGCCGCAAAGCAATTGTGAACAGGCCTGGGAAATGGAGAGGAGGCTGGCGAACGTGCCCGAAAGGGAGCGGGGAAACAACCGTATCATGATCCTGCTTCCTGAAATTCACAGGAAAGGCTTCTAAAGGTGATGGACGAAGGCCTGGAGAAAGATTTCCACAGAGGCGAGATCAAGGGGACGTCTCTCTCTATCATCATCACCGTCCGGAAACGTTTATATCAATGAATGATACTGCCAGAGGCTGGCTACAGGGACTGCTGCTCCAAGTACCAAGCCACAGTCACATGAAATGAAAGCTCATGGTCCAGTGACGTGTAACATTAATCTTCCTCCGGACTCTGAGGACCAACAGCCAAGCATTGGCTTGGATCAATGACACGTAATAATTAATTAAAATGATGATTTAAAAATAAGTTCCAAGACACTGAGGGCTTGTCTACAACTAAAGCGCTGCAGTGTAGACAGTGTCTACATGACAGGAGGGGTTCTCCCACTGGCAGGGGTAATCTACCTCCCCAACCTAGTGCCGTCTATGTGGGGACGTAGGTCATCTTAGCAATGCTGCTTGCGGGGGAGAAGGGGGGCTGGATTTTTCACACCCCTGAGCAATGTAGTTAAACAGACCTAATTTTCTAATGTAGATCAGGCCTAAATATGGGATGGATTCAAAATTCTTGTGTCTCTCGTTAACACCAGCCAGAAGCATCATACATGTGCAGATGGCAGTGTCTGGATATGGCCAGAGAGCCCTGAGTTGAGGGTCCATCTACACAGCAGCTGGGGGACCAGAGTCCCAGCTCAGGCAGATGGACACACAACCACTCTGCTCGAGCTTGCACTTCAAAGCAGCACCATGGCCACAGCCAGCCCGGGCAGTGGCTTGGGGCGGCTGCCCGAGTGCAATCCCCTGCTGCCCATGCCGCTGTGGCCACGCTGCCATTTTTCGTGTACTAGCTCGAGCCGAGCCGTTGTGCGTACGTCTACCCAATCCAGGAATGCCACCTCCCAGCTGTCGGGCAGACACACCCTAAATGTGATGGCCATGAGGTGGGAAGAAGGGAGAAAGGGGAAAGTAATTGTGAGGCTTTCAGTGAATTCTCTATAGTCACCATCACCAGACACTGGACAACGTAATCAAGTGGAGTTTGAGAGACCAAGAGGCCGGAAAACCACGTTTGTAGAAGTACAGACCGTGTGAGTTAATGGGCCTGATTCTGCTCCCTCTGTCAGGACTCCTGTACACTTCACTGGCCTCACTGGGGGCAGGACGGTGATCAGTGTTTGAATATCGAGGAGACTCCATCAAGTGGTGCCACTAGATACCACAGAGACGGTCATAAGAACATAAGAACGGCCATACTGGGTCAGACCAAAGGTCCCTCCAGCCCAGTATCCTGTCTACTAACAGTGGCCAATGCCAGAGGGAGTGAACCTAACAGGTAATGATCAAGTGATCTCTCTCCTGCCATCCAGGTCTCTGCAGGATGCCTCCGCTCTGTGCCAAACTGGATTTAATCCTTAGGTCAAATATCCAAATTACTTCATGGACAGTAAAGTCACTGACTTAAAACCCGAGGTGTGTGGAGAGGGGGCATTCCATTTCAGGGAGGGGTTCAATACTCCAGAATTTTGTCCCATTCCAATTTGGAAAGAAAACTAAACATTTCAGGATTCCTTGTGAAGGGGATGGAGCCCTTGCTGCTGGGCAGTCCACCTTGTGGGCTGCCCCAGAGCCATGGACCCTCGGAGCCCTGGGGTCACCTCTGGGGCAGTTTGGCATGTGGGCTGCCAAGAAGCCGGCCAGCATACTAGCAGAAAATCAGGGAGGTCTGAAAACCTGCCTGGGAAGGCAGGGTTCCGATGGAACTCCACTGAAATCAAACCATCTCCGTGAAACGCCTGGATTTCAACAAAACTGGCACATTCCCATTAAACATTTTTTTCCATCAGAATTTTTCCAACGAGCTCTACTTGACGTGTTTATTCCTGTATCAAGCACCCCCATAACTGAGTCTCACAAATGTGATAAACTGGAGATAGTTGTTAGCCCAGGAGAAAAACAACCCTTCCTGCTTCTAAGTAAACCAGCGTTAGCTCTTCTGGAACTGTGAAAGCATCCTCCCTCTGCGTCTGACACACCATCAATTAATCAGCTTTTCCTCTCTTGGGAAGAAGAGCTGAATGGGCAGCAGGGGAATACCTCTGGAATTCTGCTGATTGGAATCTGATCACTTATAGATAATAAGGGCATCTCCTCCTCCTTAAATTAGGTAGCTGATCATACTGGGCATCAGTGGAGAGACCAGTCCGATTTTATTTAATTATATCAGTATGATTCCCCTTTTCTCATTTTTCCCAGGGCAGCAGGCCCCAGATTCCACCAGCCTGGTCATGCTCTCGAAGCGAAGAGAGATCATTTTTATTTATTACACTGCATCTCTCTTGCTGCTTCCATCTCTTCTAGTAGGAACATTAACGTGGATGCTGGCCAGAAAACTACCCAAGTGAACTCTATTTAGCTAATAAGGAAATGTCAGAGAAACTCTCTTAACGTCTCTGCTCTTCTTATGTGCTGGTGGCACATTGTAAGGTCTCTTAGCGACTCTCACACATTCAGCATCAGGCTATCAGTGTAATTGACTTCAATGTTTTTTCCACTCTGGCTACAGTCACATAGTCAAGGCTCCTGGTTACAGTTTGAGATAGCACCAGAGTGCAGGGTCTCCCTGTCTCTGCTGGATGTTTGCAAGTGTGACTGTTAACTAGCCTTCTTCTGTAGGCATCCAGCACCCTATATGTCAACAAAATATCCTGGCCACAGGGAACCTGACGGCTTGCAGGCCTTCTGATTGTTGTTGATTTTGCTTATGTTAGAGTCAGCTCCCCTGACCCCTCAAGGGGTGTTGAACTCTGTGGTACCCTGGGCATGCTGAAAGGGATCAAATAAGTATAAACCTGTTTTAACGAAGTGTGGTTGAACTCACTTTGGCTTTTTCTCTGCTAGGAAATGGACCCTAAGATTTCCCACTATTGCTAATGCTGCTTCATCTCCGTCCATGGCAGCAAAGACGGGCGCGCTGAGGCAGACGAGGTGCTGGCAGCTGCTGGAGTTTTACGTGTCAGGTTGTGGGGTAGGCCTGCTCTCAGCGGGCAAGTTGGAACAGCCTCTAAAACGCTGGTGGCACCTCCAGGCTGCTCTCAGCTGTTCAGCACGACCAATGGCAGAAACTAGCACTCCTAGAGATGCTCCCACCGACGGAGCTGAGCAGCTGATAGCAACAGAGGGAAAATCTAAGGACAAAAGGCTAATGTAAAGGCAGCCTTTGAATGGGGGAGTCCACCAGAGTTTGGGGCTTAACAAGTGTTGAACTTGGTTGATCCTATCAATGGAGTTCAGCACAATAATAGTGGGCAGAGGCGCCCCACAGTCAAACAGAACAGAGTATTCAAGTACAGACAGAGCTGAAACGCCTCCGACTGTCTCACTATCTGCCTACTCTCGATACTTACATGGTACTACAGTATCTGAGCAACTCCAAGCTTCACTGTATTTACCCTCACAGCACCCCTGCGAGGAAGGGCAGAGTTGTTATCCCCAGCCCAATTCACAGAGGGGGAACCGAGGCACAGAGAGGTTAAGTGACTTGCCCAGGGTCACACACTGTGGCGGAGATGGAAATTGAAGCTCCCACATCCCAGGCTAGTGCCCTGACCAGTGGCCCAGCTTTGATTTTTGTACTGGTGTTCTCAGGAATGTTTGGAACTAGTGACATCCTGAATATCCACCTCCGTAGCAAGGCGACAGCTAGAGAATTACTCCTTGGGGACGGGCTAGTTTTAAGTGGATGTGGGAAATAAACATATCTGAAAGGGACAAGCATAAGGGAGCCTAAAGGAGAGGAACATGTAAAGTACAGCTCTGCTATGGGGAATGCCAGTGCTGAGGCAGGAAAGACAAGGGCTACTATGTTAATACGTGACAGTTGTTTTGCAAACCAAGAAAACTGAACTGACAAAAAGAAAAGGAGGACTTGTGGCACCTTAGAGACTAACAAATTTATTTGAGCATAAGCTTTCGTGAGCTACAGCTCAGTTCATCGGATGCATTCAGTGGAAACTGACAAAGTAATTCATTTGTCCCAACTCTGCATTGGCCTTTCTCTGTAGTAAGGGCTAACTGCTTCGTAAATCCAAAACACAGGGCAAGACAATGCCAGTGAATGGGGCAGGCAACCCATCCCAACAGTAGCACTTTTACTAGCCACGGGCAGGCATGTATGCTGTATAAATTCACTTTAAATAACTGGAAGACCCCCACAGAGTAAAGACACTGACGTCATGTACATATTCGCTGTCTGCTTTACACTGTTGCACATTCATAAACGTGCAATGGAATTCTATGGGGCACATCATAGCTAAATGAAATGACCATGTTACCAAAGTCAGTAAAAACCGTTTTGTAAAGAAAACTAAATTATGGGCCAGGGAACGATGGGAATTGAGCCCATCTGTGGCGGATCAATCCCTATGGATCTCTCTCACATATTACTGATCTTGTCATTTCCTCAAAAATAAATGTTGCTACAAAGGATAATTAAACATTGTCCTTTCATTTGTCTTCATTTAAATTTACTTTCCTATGCAGTAGAACACCAGAGTTACAAATTGACCAGTCAGCCACACACCTCAGTTGGAACCAGAAGTACACAATCAGACAGCAGCAGAGACAAAAAAAAAAAAAAGGCAAATACACCACACTGCCGTGTTAAACATAAACTACTAAAAAAATAAAGGGAAAGTTAAAAAAAAGTTCTGACAAGATAAGGAAACTATCAGAGTGGTAGCCGTGTTAGTCTGTATCCATAAAAACAACGAGGAGTCTGGTGGCACCTTAAAGACTAACAGATTTATTTGGGCATAAGCTTTCGTTGGTAAAAAACCCACTTCTTCAGATGTGGTTGCATCTGAAGAAGTGGGTTTTTTACCCACAAAAGCTTATGCCCAAATAAATCTGTTAGTCTTTAAGGTAAGGAAACTGTTTCTGTGCTTGTTTCATTTAAATTAGGACGGTTAAAAGCAGCATTTTTCTTCCGCATAGTAAAGTTTCAAAGCTGTATTAAGTCAATTTTCAGTTGTAAACTACAACCATAATGTTTTGTTCAGAGTTATGAACTTTTCAGAGTTACGAGCTACCTCCATTCCCGAGGTGTTCGAAACTCTGAGGTTCTACTGTAGTTTCCTTAAATACTCTGGTGGCTACATTTCTTAGCAGCACCCAGAACCAAACCTTTTATGCCATTTTTAATCCAAGCAAGCAAATGGACCGCTAATCAGGCCTATCCCTTGAAGAGGGCCTGCAAGCCACGTACAGAACATGTCACTATCGCATGGCCCTGCAAATGCCATGTGAGGCACTATGATAGCAAGGAGAAATTGCTGTACCTGGAACCAATCAATGTAACCTTTGCAACTTGTCATTTGCTAGTAATCTGCAAGGCTGAAAATCTAACAGAAGAAAAAGCTTTTAGAGATGAGCTTTACCTTGCATGGGTGTGGGTCAACCCCGTATGTCTCCAGGGTCTGGGCTTTTCTTAAAAAATTTAACTCTGAAGTAGCTGGTGTCTGACCACTGGAAGAAAGAAAATCAGGGAAAGGTGTGAACATCAGGATCAGTCATTATGTTCACTGTTTCCATTAACAATACCGGGCATCAAATCAAGCAGATTCCTTTGACTTCATTCAGCCAACATACTGAATCTAAAACAGGATCTTGTAAAGGGGCTCGGCTGTTAAGCCTGTCCATCCCGATCTGAAAGTTGGAGTTCAGCAGTACAGAAGACAGTCTCCCAACGCTAAAAAGGAACAGAATAAAGGAGCCTCTGCAAAAGGTACGGTTTAATTAAATATAATCAGCCCAAGCTCCGATAAGCATTTCACTTGGTTGTGGAGCATTACATGCAGAAAGCAGCTCATTTCATATATGTTTTTCAGGTCCCTTTCATGATGTCACATCAAATGACGTAACATCTATACATGTGTCTGAGGTTAAAAACAAATACAGAACTCCCTCTTCGGAAATGCGAGAGCTGGTAAAAGGAAGTTCAAAAAATTATCTACGGCCCATGGACAGCTCATAACTCCTTCTCTGAGCACCACAAGAACAGATTTACTATCTCTGGCTCCCAGGATGCCCATTCTGGATTCTTATCTTGCCGGCAACTTTGCAAGCCTTATTGCCTGGGTCACCTTCACACAGTTTTGTGAATGGACTTGAAGTGTAATAGACTGTGGCTTGTCATATGTCATAAACAAAGATACAGCTAGTATAATGGGAATATCATAATAGGATGATATCTTACTTTTATACAGCACCTCATCCCAAAATAGTATTTGAATAATAGAGCAGGCAGCTGAAACTGCAGGGGGAATTTAGGAAGGCAGACTATATTTATCCAGGATGAAATATAGTTACCATCCCTGCTCGATAAGAAAAAGCCATGGGATCTTTAATCAGCCCGTAAACTGGGCTGAGTTCAAGACTCAGCAAAATAAATAAATAAATAAATAAATAAAATAGAAGTCAGAGACTCCGCCTGAGCTGGGCCCCGGGCTCGTGCGGAGATATTAGGAAAGCATTGATACAAACTGCCTGAGCCATACATTTTCGTTACAAGCTAATGACATTCCACTGTTGGGAAATGATATTCCCAGCACTCCACTGAGACCACTTTAGGCCTTTCTTTAATTCTACAAATGGTCGGGACCTCAGTTTGAAATCTCATCTGACGGATGTTCAATGGATAAGATAGATAAAGATTTCAGGTTTTTTATTATTCTTTGATTATTTACATTTTAAAGCACTTTGGGTAATTTTTTTAGGCAGTTTATTATGTTCCTATTTCAGGAAGTAGAGGTTTGGTATTAGATGCCATGTCCTATTCCCAGAATATTTTTATTTTTGTTTTGTTGTAATGCATCTAATAGTGCTTAACAAATTGACCTTAATTTTTAAGAACATCTCCATTATTTTCCCTCTTATTAAATGTGAAACATGTTACCAAAAGAAACTTTTTTTCTGATTTAGTGTATGTACAAATGCAATAAAGCTATTCATCCCCTTACACAGAACTGTTATGTTCAAAACCTTAAATAGGAATAGCAGCAAACAAAGTACCAATAAGTCTATAGTTAATCAACATACATGACCCCTTTTAAATGGTACAGTACATTAAATCCCAAAGCTAATGTTACCTGAGTTCTGTTTTGTGAATCTCTGCAATTTTCCTTTCCAGCTTTTCCGAATGTTTGGGGAAAAACTGGAACTTGGAGCTGTAGCCTTCTGGGTGCTTCCCAGGGTCATAGTCCCCAATCTCCGCTAGTAAAAGAAAGAGAGGCTATATAATGAAGTAACAAGGTTTTTGTCATTTGGAGTGAAATCATTTTAGAAGTAACTGCAATTAAAAGAACAAACTGGTTTAATATTAAAAGTCAAAGGGCATCTGCCCAGAAAGGGGGTTTGTGGGTTGGAAACAGAAAACTGTTTCTTCTCCAAATGAAGTTGATAGCGAGGGGCTAACTAGCCGAGGGGGCTGGCAATGGGATACTGAGCAGTTCCCTTCTAGGGGCCCGATCCTCCAAAGTGATGGGTACCTTCAAACCCCCCAGGTGCCGATGAGAATGGAGGATGCTCAGCACCTCGCAGAGGTAGGGATCAGGTGACCAGTTCAACTCCAGCCAAGCTGGTGGCGAGCCTGGGTGAGTGGAACCCTGTGTGGAATTAGTTTGATGGGTCTCTGTCCAGTTCCCAGTGCACAGGTGTCCACAATACAAGAAATCCACCATCACACCTGGGTCCTAGTCTCAGCAGGGAAATCAGAAAGTGAACAGGCCTGGAGAGTGAATGAACCTCTGACTCCTAGCCAGAGCTAAGGCTCATCACATGGTGAAACAGCATGGGAAAACTCGCGCTGCCGATGCCTGCAGCTGGGTGCAGGGTTTGCAAGGAATCATGTCTCTCTGACTTTCACTCTCTGTTTGTGAGCAGATGGTCACTGGCTCACCTTTATTCATTCTTCAGAATTATTCTGTCCAGTAATTAGTAGGAACTACTCTCGGCCTGCAGTGCATTTCCAAGCAGTTCACTGCCAATATTAAAAGTGGAGTTATTCTGCGAGGACCAGTCGTTCACATGGTGTAGCCCTGTTCCGACTGGAGGAGCAGAACTCTAAGAATCAGCGTTCCAGTGCAAAAACTCCCCCTTCTAAATGTGAACCCCCATCTTGGAATAATCTGTAACATTCACTTCACATTTACTGTTTGGGCAACATTTCTGCCAATAAACTAATTTGCTAGCATAGTGCTTAAAAATGAGCACAGGAGTGGCATGGACACAACCGAAGAGGATTTTAAAGTGTGAATGAATATCTACAGAATTGTTTTGCGTGGTATCTTCCCATCTCTACTGCGCTGAACCTGCTCTAGGGAAGATTGGAGGAGTCCACTTGGCAGGATTTGCAATTGGGCAGCTTCCCCTAGCATTAATGTACACAAAAATGTTAACAAAAATAAAATTTACATCTCTATCCATGCCATCTCCCACAACAGCCACCACATGGCTGTAGAACAGGGACCAGCTCCTGAAGTCACCAGGATGTATTCCTGTGCTCAGAGGATGTCTTCTGTCCTTTCACATTAAACAAGACAGAGCAATGAATCACGCTCCACTTGTCTAGATGGGAAAATGATTCTAATACCATCCAAGAGGTTCTGAGGAATGCTGGGTCCGTAGCCACTAATGTCTACAACAGAACTCCGGAGGCACAGTGCGCCATTGTATCACATCTTATAAGCTCAGAACAATTCAAACTACCGTGGACATTTAAAAAAAAGATTTTTGTGTACTCCGTGGATGTGACTCTGCTTGCACCTCAGAAAAACAAAGTTAATTAGTTGGAAAGATCTTCAGATTGGCACTGGCAGAAAGAGCCTTTTGTTTGCTTTCTGAAATGAGCAAATTCCCAATGAATAATAACGAAAATAACAACCCTAATGGCCCTCCTGTATGACACGCCATAGCAGGGGACTCTCTTGCAGGGAACTTATGCAAGGATTCTCACATGGACGTTTCCACTATATCACCTCCTGGCAGGATGGAGTTTGCTCCTCCTCCTTGGAAAGGTTGCTCCCAAACGTGGCAGACACCCTTGGGCAGGGCTGGCTGTGCGGAAGCCCTGTACCCCCCCAGAGGCTCTAGTCCCATAGTACCAACTCCAGTGACATGATTCCACTGCAGTCACACTACCAGGGGCTCCCCTCTGCTGTGGCATTCCCGAGGAACCACTTTAATATATGGTGAGGTGCCTCTACAGGATGGGGGTGGGTGAAGACAGCTTACGTTGAGCTACTCCTTGTCCTGTCCTTTCCCCCTTCAGTGGCTCATCCAAATACATCCCATCTCCCCAGACAGACCCCAGGCCCCACCCACCCATGACACACACAAAACATACCCACCCTGAATCCAGGACATACTCAGCAACCAGGAAAAATACCCCATTCCAAATTGTTTGCTTTGAGATTGGGAGGCTTTTCCCAATCCAAAATCTAAAGAGCGACACTGAGGCATGAACCCACAAGAACACAGCCCAACAAGAATGTCTTTGGGAGCCTCAGGCAAGCAAAACTCCTCTAGGCCCCACAGTCCCATCAGAAACATCGAGGATTATGCAGGTGAATAGCTCAGAGCTGGTTCCTCTAGCTCCATCACACGTTCAAATGTGTTTCATAATCTCTCCTGAACAATTAGCATGAGGAGGAGCAGGTCCTGCAGTGGTGCAGCATATAGCTGCCAGGCTGGAGCTGCCCATGAAGCCAAGACAATAAACTGACTTATCAGCTGATTAAAAATCAGCTCTGCTCTTTTCATACATCTGAAAGAAATGGGCTGATTTCTCCTCGAGACAGGCTGAACAGGCAGCTACCCTGTTTCCACTTGCATCACCCTCTGGGAAGCAGCCAGTAATTAAATCCAAATTTGACTCAAGCTGCAGTAAAGGGGAACAGAAAAGATGAAAAAATGGTCCTCTCTTGGCTGAACAAGGCAGTACAGTATTTCATCTCTGTCTCGTGCTACTTAGCTGCGTATCTGCTTTCCATACTATATACAAGTCCTGCATCTGCAGCATCTCACAACTCAGCTGGAAAGGACCTCTCTCTCTCATTCAATTTCCTTTGGTCTGTGGCTAGTGAAACGTAGATGTGATGTTAATGTTCATGCTTCCCCTGTAAAATGCTGAAGGGGGGAAATACACCCGTATTTCAAAACTAATGATTAGTGCCTCTAAAAAATTCAAATATATTGAACTGTAAACACATGCGTGAGTATAGAAAAAATATCCGGTCTACTATGAAATATCTTGTACGTGCTTTGGAACTGGAACTTGTCATTCTGTACATCCATGGCTCTATATAAGCGATGACATGCACAAAACTACATTAAAAAGAGCATTATAGGCCTATGCCACCTTAAATCAGCTTTCTTATTATGCACATGCATTGTGACAGAGTCTTTAATTATAGTCACGTTGTATTTTTGCCATAGGCTTGGACAAATCTGAGCAGATTTCATGGGAATGGCAAACAGTACACCCCAGACACAAATGCCACCCCGCTGCAAATTTCAAGTCTCAGCTCTCAAGCTCTGGGGTGCTAGATTTTTTTAACATGGACGAAACAATGTATTTTGCCCTAGTCTCATTCTCAGAAACAGATGAACTTGTTTTGGCTGAAATTAAAAAATAAACCAAAAATCAGCCTGAGGCAGACACTCAGAATGGAAAATTTCAGCCCGAACAGTTAAAGTTTGGCAAAGTTATAAGCAACCGAAAACAAGGTCGTCTTAGGAGAAGTGTCAGTCAAACTTAATACGAGGCTGTGCTACCAGAATGTCTACAGATTTGCAACCCAGACCTTCGGCTGTTCAGTCCTTTAGGACTCCACAAACTGGAGGGACGTTGGCCTCTTCTGGCCTTTCCATGTCTTGGGCTGGGGATATCCAGACAAGAGTGCTTTGTGTAGCAGAGACACTGGCAAGAACAGGAGTGGTAAAATAAGCAAGAGGTTTCCAGATATTTTCCCCCACCCCACGCTGTGCAACCAACCTGGGTCCTGTCTGCAACTTGCTGACAAGTTGTTTCTTGGCTGATGAGCTTGATGGAAAGCCATGAATTTGTATAAGGACATGTTCATTTGTGCCCCCAGCTAACAAAGCTGTGTTTGTTGTACTCGGGTCCCTCTTTAAAGCCACACACTAGAAGGGCATGCAGTCACTCATGTGGAAAGAGCAGTATTTTCTTGCAAGGCTCTTTAGGACTATCCATGCTCATTTGTCTGGTGTGTACATATTGGAGAGACCAGGAGATGGTAACAATGCAGTCCTTAATGTTTTAGCTGAAGCACAAACAATTATTTCATTTTTCCTTAGTTAAAATGTCTGGCTCCATAAACCAGGTCTTTCCTTTGGAATCCACCCTTCTCTGAGGTTTGTAAAGAGATGCCCTTCTACAGCTAATAGCTCTTACCCAGGAATTCTGACTTTCTTCATTCAGACAAGGGGAAAAAACAAATGTCAGTCTCAACTTTCAGTAAATGAGTCTATTTCTTATCTATCTTATCTGTCTGTTATATTTAGATTTATATATTTTAAGGCCAGGAGGGACTATTCCTTCAACTAGTTGGACCTCCTGTATAACATAGGCCACAGAATTTCATCCAGTTACTCCTGTATTGAGCCCAGAAACTTGTGTTTGACTAAAGCAAACCTTTTAGTAAGGCATCCAGTCTTAATCTGAAGACTTCAAGAGATGGGATTTACAGAGCCAGTCACCATAATTGCAGTTTCGAGAGACCTTCTGCAATACTGAAAAATATAAACATAGCCAAGCTTCCTTCTATGTCTTTACTGATAACTAGGCATCACCCTGCCAAAACTGGCCACACTTGCTGTCTGGCACTGGGATGTCTCACGGAAGACAGGAAGGAGAAAGTTACGCTGAGGAGGGTAAATCAGGACAGGACCAACCAATTTAACTTTGAGATTCCAAATCAGAGGGTAATAACAGCAAGAAAATGATACTCTCGAAAGCACCAGTTATCACATCTATTGCGCAACTACAGCACTGATGCATGTCTGGACACCAATGTCTGGTGTGTCTGAGGATGCAGCAAAACTTCTGTAGGAAGTCTCAACACACGAGAGTGTTTTCTGCCCTGCAAGTACCCCAAATTACCTAGGAGATTTCTCTGAAATCAGTACTGAGTCCCATGCTGCTACAAGCCTCACCTACCTATTCGAGAGTATCACTTCAACTCCAGAAATCCCTGTATCCTAGTTACAGAGGAAGCGTGGATTAGGAGCTGCAACACAGTGACCCGGAAATCAGGAGTTCTAGATGCCCTTTTTTGCTTTATCACTGAATCTGTGTCGCTTAATGCATGGTGCCTCATTTCCCATCTGTTAAATGGGGATAAACCCACCTGCCTGACAGGGAGATTGTGATTTTGTAAAGTGCTTTGAGACCCTCAGATGGAAACAAGTGCAAAATACTAGACACATAATGTTGATCAAAGGGCCATTTATTCAGACACAACTGACCTGAATCCAGGTGGAATAACTTTGAGGGAATAGATGGCAGAGTTGTTGCTTCTGGTACAGTTTTAGATCACACTATCAATTCTAATTTTATTATAGACCAACGTGGTACTGGCACAAGGACAATCTTGAAGTATGAGCCCTGCATTGGTTAGATGACATTTGTATTCAAGGTGCAGTGATCTATTGTAAGTGAAATAATGTAATCAGTACTTAGCATGAAAAGAAAATTTATCTTGTCACAAAGCATTACCTTGAAGGATATAGGCAGCTAACAATGCAGCATCCGACGTCTTGCAGAGAAGGCGACCATGGTAGAGATCTCTTTTGATCTGCAGGAAGACTAAATACCTGAGGAGAGAAACAGAATTAGCTCTGAATTATTTCTTTTATTAAGCAATGCTTAAGTTACCTAAACGTCTGACTCAAACAACGAAAATCTATCGAGACACTTCCACTCTACATTCTCCCCAAACATTCCGTTTACAAGATATTACATCAGCTGTGACTTAGTCAAGTGCTAATTTGCCAGTCAGTCCTCAAGTTACGGTCAATTCTCAGGGCTCAGAGGTATGCATGCCACTCCTGCTGAAGTCCACAGGAGTGGCGATATGCATATATATGAGACAAGAATCTGATTCATAATTTGTCGTGCAGGTCTGAGACACAACCATCTAGTCACTTACCTGCCTTCTTACAGGTGCAGAAATCAAAAAAACAAAGCCGAGATGCAGACAGAAATTAAGAGCTGTGTCTTTAATGGGAATACTCCAGAGATCTTTTTCCACAAGACCAGAGGAAACGCGGAAAGGAAGGAACATTCGTACAAATATTTACTCTAATGCCAACTCTCTTCATTTCCATTCAAGCCCACTGAAATCAATGAAACCCTCTCACTGATTTCAATGGGTTTTGGATCAGCCCCAAAGAGAGGTAAAATAAACAAGGGCTTTCAACAATCCTAGCTTCTACATCAGCGAGGCCTCCAGAGTCCTGTATTTCTGACGTCCACAGAAATGAGCATGATGTCACAAATGTCTGACTCTCCCTCAAGGCCAAAGACAGGAAGGGTAGGACCAAACCCTACTCTGAGCACCTTTATACAGAATTGGAATGGTCTCAGCCAATCAGAGAACAGACTGCTGTGCCAAACTGACCAACAACTATGCTTATTTCTTATTTATGCAATTCTCTTCACTCCGATTGGCTACTGGGGTATGATTTGCATAATGGTTTCCAGTTATTTTTCACCAACTGCATAGCACCGAAATCCCTGTAATCTAATGGTTAATTATTGGGTTTTTACTCTTGGTCTTGCAGTAGTGCCAAAGTCCCCATTGAAGGCTATTCCTCTGGTTTTAAACTTCTCTGAACTTGCACTTCACCCTTGGAACTCAAAACCTTTACAGAACACCAACTTAGAAGAACCTATTCTTCCCTTAATGTACATCTGTATGGTCTAGTAGCACTGTTACAATTACTGACATTATTATGTGCAAGGTCCATTAACATTATTCCCCTCTATGTGCCTCGATTTCTCTATCTGTAAAATGGGGGTACTGATACTGACCTCCTTTGTAAAATGCTGAGAGTGACACTGGAAAGCATGATACAAGAGCTAGGGATTGTTATTACTACTGTTATGAGATATTTTAAGAGCTTAAATTCCTCTGAAAGCATTCACCTCTCTCCTTGGCATCTGTCATTAGTGGATAATAAAATCAGCAATTCCTATGCTTGACAGTCACTATTTCTCTAGATTTTATGCAATTTCAATAAATCAAAGCCAGCAAAAAGAAAAAACAAAATATGACTAAAAATTATAGTATGATAATAATGATAATAAAGTTAAAATAAGTAACTGTGTGGCAGTTCAGACTGAGTTACGATGGCATTCATTACATTTGGGAAAAATAATCTGATGTAAAACATAACTCACGTAATTAAGGAGCAAACTGTAAACTGGCATGCTTGGAAATATGTTTAAATAATTTAACTTCCATTCTGCAGAACCTCAGCCAACCTTGATTTCTTGAGTTCAGATTTCTGATACTGCAAGCATCATCATTTTACTGGTAAAATTACAAGAATGTTGAGAAAAATCCAACTATCATAACCCACACCATGCTCCCTCCTGCTAGGACAATTGCAAGCCCCAGCTCTGCTCTTAGTTTCATGCATACATCTCATGGCAGATTTAGACTCAAAATGTCTTTATAAGTAGAACCAGCTCCTAGCAGCTAATTAGCTTTTACTCTTTGCTGTCCTACAGAATGAATATCCATGTCACCATTCCAGCTGTTTCGCTATGTATTTCAATTTCTACTCTCCCCACATTGAGTACTATTCATATGTACCCAAATCTCACTGACATGCTGGTGAGGTCAGGTGCGCTCTGTAATCCTGTTTGCAGATGGGAGAATTTCTGCCATTTCTACCTAACCACTTAAACCAGTTCTGGAGGGCGGTTTTTGGTGACCCAGGATGGTTTCCCTATATGCCTATACCTTTAAATGGCACTGGGAGTCAGACTTTTCCACCACAAAGGGACACAATGGCAGCCCTGGCTCTACAGGCATGAAGGAATTAATGCAGAGAAGTGTGGCTTGCGAGGTGTGGACAGAGGGGGAGGCCCGTTTTTAGAAGATTAACGCACAGGGATGCTGGCTATTGCTCGTGGATAGTGGGAACCAGGATGAGACCTCTCATTGGCCTGCAGTCAAGATGCCAAAATAGAGAGTCCTCAGCAGCAACCGAACGGTTACGTCCCAATGGCATATTTGGTAACTGACATGGGGGAAAAAGCTAACTGTGTTTGTGAAAAATCACTGTCGTTCTGATTCAACGCCCTGCCTTGGCTGATTTTGAAAGACACACGGAGAGGGGAAAGAAGAGACCGCATCAGCCCTGAAGTCTGCAGGCAGCACGAACATGCAATGTACTGTCTTTCCCACACCTATACAGAGCTACCTTAGCCCCTGCCACGCCACATGACATGAGCCACTTGCAGACATACAGAAGAAATCTTCCCACCCCGCCCTCATGCCGATGCCAAATGTGTGAGTATTTGTTACCGTCACCCAAACAGCTCTCCCTCTTTCTATCCCAGCCCCCCAAACCTCTTTTCATCTTACAGGCCTTAATTAATGGACTGTATTTAAAAACAAAAGAGCAGATGGTGCAGGACACATAATTTAAGCTTTTCTGTGGCCTGACTTTTGTCACCGTTGCCAACATTTTCTGGGTATATTATAGTTTATTAGACACTAACGAACACAGGCAACTCTCAAGCTACTTGAACACCGTCGTGTCCACTGGGTAACTACTGGCCATCTCATCGGCAAAAAATGCTGAGTCATTCAAATGAACTAATGAGTCAGCTGATGACACTTCAATCCACCAATTGTGATGTCCGATGCCTCATGCAGATTCCCAGCAAATCTAAATCTGCCCCACGCCTGTGCAATGGTGGGACCGCAGAAGCACTCAGTCAGTCAGTCTCTTTTGGGTTTCAAGTACAGGATCTGTATCGAATTATTAGATCATCAAAGAATAGTGGAAAGAAGTAGATATGGGTGAACTAATTTGGCCTACTGCCAAACACACATGAACATGGAGGGCAAAAGTTGGACGCAGACAAGAAGGTTATTGTGTTTATGCTCCACTAAGGAAAGAATGTGAAAAGGGAAGCAGACAGCAGGAGAGACATCTAATGGCAAGGTAGGGTGGAAAATGGAGCAGAGATTGGGGAGAGTGAGTGACAAATATAGAGACGCTGAAAAAAAAGCTGAGAAAAAGCAAGAACCTTCTGAATAAAAAAAATGTAGCACGTGCACCATGGACGGAGCTATCTGGCTTCCAGAGAGTTCTTCAGTACCTGATACAAAGCTTTCCCTCACCTACAGATATGTGTTGTACAAAAACTGAATCAACCTTGCAATAAAGCCCTGAAGAAATCATGGGTTTAAATTCGGGAAAATACATTTGTGAACTTCGTCTGGTTTTGCGAAGTGCAGCAAAAGGTTTCAAGAGGTCTCCAACACAAGGAACTTGCAAATATTCCCCCGTCTGTAGAAAACACCCAACTCAGCCAGCGAAAGGAAATTTCCAAGAGAAGGGCTTGTGTTCTGGAAATGTCGTTTCCTTTAAAAATGTAGTGAAGAAAATTATGCAGTTTTCTGAACTAGAGAGTTTCCTCTGTCACAGCTCAGCCACTCCTCCTATTGCCAATTTTCTCTTCAATCAGGAACTTTTAAAGCTAACTTAACTCTGAACTCACTGAAGATTTTTCCTGGTCTCAGCACCAATCAATACCTGAAGTTTCTTAGGACCAGCATCACTTATCCCCCCTGTTGATTACTTTCTAACGGATTCCCTCTGTCCGTCTCGCCAGCGCGTTGGGACTGGAACACGGACAAAGTGAACGACAAGTGACCCCCATGCCTAAGAATAGCTTTTTCGTCCATGAAACCCCCCGGGCTTCCTTTAAATTCTTCTGCCTGGGAGAAATGCATGTCACTAGACCCCAAAGACAATGGGAGTGTGAGATTTACATACCTGTAAGAAAGTAGCTATGCCGACGGAGCAAAAGCTGTCATCAAAACATGCGATCACGTGATCTTGGAAATAAGCCACAGTCTGTCTGGTTCTAGACTCCAAGTAACACAAAGTGCTACTGCTCCTCCCTCCCCCACCCCCTGATTGCTATATTAAGTGCAAGAGGTTAAATCTTCAGTGGCCTTAATTGGCGAAGTTTTCACCCCGCCCTCCCAAAGCAGAAATCTGACCTGCATTTCAATTCTTATTATACCTGACAACTGCAGATGTTGTGCTAATCTCGCATTACAGAAAAGAAACAGAATACCGAAGGAACAGCTTAATGACCATGCCCACCTAATAGCGATCGCTGTTCAGAGAGATGTCACTGGCCATTTCACATTTAAAGTGAGACCTAATGACTGCAAAATTTTGCAGTTGTTAGGAGTTAACATAAAATCTGCAAATCAAATAAGTGGCTCTTAAAAAAGAGCAAACACATGCATCTGTCTGAGATCTATGCCTGGACACTTCTTTGTTTCTCCCCAAATGTACCTGGAACAAAAACCAAATCAATTGTATCTGGGAAAGTTGATTCGGGGCGCCTTCTTATAGAAGCAGAAATGCTTGTGTTTTGGATATGAAGTTATTTTAAAACAGGCTCAGCAAATAAGAATGGCCTATTTACAAATGATTGATTTTGTGCTCATCTGACTCGACTATGGGGGCTGGCAATCAGGTTCAGAAAGAGTTGCTCATGTATTCAGGATACTAACTTCTCAGACTTTCAGATAAGAACTATGGGTTTTATTTGTCTCTCCCTAAAGCACAAGAAAAGCTTCCATTAATTCTGAACATTATCAAGAAAGGCATAGAACTCCAGAATCCCTCTTCCTATGCTGATCTCATCTTCTATTGTACATCTTCTGTTTTCTAACCCATCCTTCTAAAGAAAAATATATTGAGTTTATTAATACAAAAGCAAAAGGTACATAATCTTGCGCCCAGGAGTATTTCAAATACACCATATAAAAGAGGGCAAAATCCCAGAGTCCATCCAACCAACGTCCTCGCTCACCAGACACCAGAGAAAGAGCACATCCAAGGGATGGTATGCAGTGGGCTGGACTAGAAGACCTCCTGAGGTTCCATCCAGCCCTACACGTCTATGGTTCTATGAATGCTGGAATATATTTGGCCCTTCCAGAAAGCCTACTTAATTCTGGAAGAACTTAGTTTTGATCTTGACTATCCATCTTTGATGTTTAAAGACGTACAGAGAGGCCTGTGCAATATGATTCCTCAAATGCCAGTGGGAAAAACATCAGATGGCCGAGGGGACCAGCAGAGGGATTTAGAGCCTTCCACCTTCAGGTCACTGAGCCTAATCAAGCCCACGTCCGTGACCACTGAGCTTTGTCTCCACCTGGCAACCATGGAGGGCATACGGAAATAAGTCTTGTGGTCTTGTAATTTCTAGAAGACATGCAGCTACCTCACTCAGCAACTGCACATGATTTGAGGATACAAAGGGGAAACAGCTTGTGCCGCTGTCCCTGGTTTTACTCCATACAGAAATGGAGGCATTCGTTCGCCAGGGCTGTCAATCTAATGCCTTTAATTAGCACTACCTTCATCTACAAATTAAAAAAGCAAAGGACCCCTCATCAATCTATTATGCCAGCAGTTAGTAAACAACTTTTCTAATCCCAGCATCACCCCCCCGCCCCGTGTCCTCTGCTCCATCAGCAGTCTGTTGACCATCACCTGTGGCGATTTCAGGTTCTTTTACAACATACACATGTAGGACAAGAAAATTAGTCAATAAGGGCTACTTCTAAAGAATAAAAACAGGTACTCAGGTTTCATATGCAAGAGTTAAAAGCTGATGGGTGCAAATTGGTAACTGCATAGCAAAATATGCATCTGAATGCACAGAATGGGTGTCTTCACACGCACCCATCTGCACGTACAGTGATCTATTTGCAGACACCTGATCACATTTGCATACACAACTTAACATGTCATTTTGCAGATTTGACCCTCAACATTTTTGTTTTCTTAGGTCCAGGAAATAAATACATATCTCCACAGAATACTCTGATCACTGTCAGGTAGATTGGAATAGACTCGTGCCCCAGTTCTCTTAAATTAGGTTTGTTTCCCAAAATGTTTGTCTCCTTTTGACTAGATCTGGGATGTAGTCAAGAAAAACTCTCTCACATTTACTCTTTCAAATGTGGTTTCTCCAATTTATAAACCTGTGTTCAGGATTTGATTGCATTCACTGGCAGGAAATCATGAAATTAGGATGTTCAATAAAGTTTACAGAAGCCTCACTATAACAAATAAAACAAAACTATTTCAGCCCCAAAGGGTATGGTATGAAATGGGCCCAGAGTATGTAGAAGCCATTTAAACACGAAATTGTCCCCATTCTCTTTAGCCAGCAGATCTGTAATTCAAGTGGACACATCCCCAACCCGTACTTCCCATTAAATAGGTTTGGATCCGTGTGATCAGTCTGGCTGTTTACTTGTATTCTGTAAACGATTAAATCACAGCAGCGACTAATGGTAGCTTCTAAGGTTCAACTTCTCATCTGTACCAGTCAGCTGAGAACCCAGCTGTTCCAATGTGCCACTGACCATGGAAACGCTGGCTGTAGCCCGGATCCAGCCGTCTCTGGGTCACCATCTCCTTACCCCAGAGCACAGGACAGGCACCTTTACCCAAGTTTAATTCAGTACTCGCTCCCTTGATAAAGGAGACCCCCGGCTTTGCAAGCGTCCATGCGTGGGTCCAGAGAGGCTTGCTTTGAAGCCTTCGCCGGCTAAGAATGTTCTCCACACCCGACTCTTTCCATATCACCTCTGTCACAGCGCACCCGTGCAGGGAATGTTCACACTCAGTCATGCACTGGAACCATAGACCAATATCCAATTGATCTTAAAATTAACCACAATAAAAGTGAAATTAAACAGAGCTAAACAATAGATTCTGCAAAAGCTTCTGACACACTTTAGCAGTGCCCTGCCATCCCACTTCCACACTTTTGGTTCCTTATCCCTTTCTCTGAGATAGAAATGCTGTTGCATGCTTCAGTGCTTAAGATCCTAGTAGAAAGCGATGGAAAACATCTTCTGTATTGTTGAGACCACCCCCCAGCAAGGACAGGGTCTCGTCTCCCACTAGCTGATATTATATTGATTTTACACGTTGTCTTAGCCAAACATTTCATGACGTAGGGAAAAAAGCGAAGTCTCGGGTGCTAGAATGCTGACACCAATTTCCCCTTTATTTCCAAGGAGGGAACAACTAGGCATTGGAAACAGCTTTGAAGATTTCTCACCTTTGCCGCAATGCAAAATATATTGTGTTGTTTACCTGAAACTGAAACATGTCTCACCAACGTCTCTATATTCTCTTTCCTGTCAACTTCACCCTCTCTCACGGCGAATCCTAATTCCTTTGGACACCTTATTTTCCAAACTTGTTAGGACACAGATGTGTGTTTGGAATTTGTTCTGTCTGAAAGAGTAATTACACTTTGGACAAAGTGGACAGTGTTGTAAACAACTCTACCCAATAGCTGCTTTTGGCAGAATTATTTGTTAATGATGCTGTTCTGTTCCAATGTGCTCAATTAACATTTGTGCTACCCTCCTTTCTGGAGAGCCAAGAGGATATTTAGCATATTAAACACTGCCTACTGCAAAGACCTCTTAAAAAATTAAAGTCATTTTTTAATAAACTCCACATCATACTATACCTCCCCTCCCCCCACCTGAGATCTGCAGCACAGAAAGAGAGGAACATCCATTTCTCTGAAGATGACAAAAAGCATTCATCAAGGTCTTTGGACTAAATGTATTGCCTGGGAAGTGTCCAATTTACTGAACCCAGCTCTCAATTCCCCATCTCATTCTGCCTCAGCCCTGCTTTACAGCAGCCTTCTAAAAAGACAAGATTATAAGGCAGGAATCGAGCATCCGAACCATCTCAAAGCGCAGCACTGACAGCTGCATTTGTTTCACGTTCAGGTGGTGGGACAGGCTTTTTGCCATTCCTTGACTTATTATCCATCTGCAGCATCTGGGAACAGGTGCGCCTTCCTTGTAGCAGGCAGGAATGAAGAGTGGAAGGGACTCACAGCTGGCTTGCAGGCAAGTTAACACTGTGCAAGTGGCAAGGAGAAAGGGGAATCATGGGGAACAAATGTCAGAATTAGCCAGTTTTGGAATTGTTGTATTGGCCTGATAGCCGCGTGCTGTAACTTTCATTATTAAAACTGCACGTCTGGAAATTCTTCACACCCCAGAACCAAAGACATGCTCCTGAAACAAACCTGCCTGTTTTTCTGTTTGCTCCAGCTGGACAAAGGGCACAAACGAGGGTAGGGCTCCTACAATCACACAGTCTGGAATGGACACAGTCTCCTGCTCCCTCCCTGCCCAGCCAGTGCTCCTCTAGAACGTGTTCCCATCGAAATCAAGGAGAGTTGTGCCATTCGCTTCATGGAAGCAGGATTGAGCCCTTACTGCCTTGAGTGTTAGAGTTAAAGGGACACTGCCAGCTACTCATAAGCATTTCCCCCCTCTGCTTTTCCTATCGCTTCTTAGAAGCCTGGAAATAAACCAGCTCTCCCTCAATGCATACAGCGGACAAAGAACAAACATCTAGAGGGGACGTGCAGTGGAAATAAGCAAGTAGCAGGGCTGTTCATCTGGCTCCATCGTTTAAGCAGAAGAAGCAGATCAGTGCCCGCATTGGCCATCAATTTGCTGCAAACAACAGACAAGGAGATAGTCAGGCTAACAGAACCAGCTATGAAAAGGTTAGACAAAGAGCCCTGGCCACAAATAACAAGCCCCGCTGGGGGCTCAGGAAGGGCGTGTTTAAACAGGTCATTAGATCTGGGAGTGAATCTTGAGTATTGGAAAGCAGGAAACACCCCACCCTCTTCGAAAAGGCAAAGAAACAAAGCAGGAAATCTTTGGTCCTGTGATGAGACCTTTGGAAAATGACTAGCGATGGCCTAAGAGATCTCTCCCAGCTCTGTCTTCTATGATGGACTGGAGACAACGGGAACCAAAGGTAGCATTTCCAAGAACACCACCTTGCGGTAGCTCGTGGCAATACGCTCCACTACCACAGCAAATTCTAGCGTGAAAAGCTCAGCTCTCTGGGTTTGGTGCATCGCAGCTACTGTGACCTGTTGTGTGTGAACAGAGCTGTGCTGAATGTTCTTACACACATCCCAAGAGAGCAGCAAGCCAAGATGTGAAAGCGTTTGGGGGTGGTGTCAACACATGGGCAGCGTGGCTAACTCAGGCATGTTTCCTTTTCCATTTGCTAGCAAAATCTGGGAACAAATCCACATGCTGAGCCCCAAACCACCCCCCTTCTTGATGCCTACATGGACACGTGTGACAAATTCTGCACTCCCGCATGCAACCCGCTGGCATTAGCTTCCCCTCCCCTGTTCTGAAGTCACACCCAGCACTTCCTCACCTCCCTGCAGTTCTAATCACACCCAGCGCTTCCTCACCTCCCTGCAGTCCTAATCACACCCAGCCTTTCACATTCAAGCCAACTTCATCTCTCACCGCTCTGCAAACTCCACCCCATTGCTTTTAAACAGTGGTGATAAATTCCGGATCAGCATTTAGTGCAATCGACCCCCTGCCAAAGACCCGTCATCTGAACGGGATGTCACAAGCGAATCTACTGTTACCTGAGCAGTATTACAAATGAGACATTGCAGCCACCGAGCCAGATTGGTCTTCCAGGTGCAAGAGAATTTTAATATTTATGGCCCACCTAGAATCAGGCACATTTTGTACAAAGAGTCAACGAAGTTCAGATAAAGCGTGACTGTCTAAAGATGACTGTGAATTACCCCTAAGAGAATGTCTGGCAGCCAGCAAGGCTGGATGGGCAGCTAAAGTCTAAGTACTGAAAACAATTTAAAAACAATCAGGCTTCAGCCAGCTTAGTTACATAAATACAATACTTTTTTTAAGGGGGAGTTCATGTCGGATTGGCTGAGGCAAACAATAGGATTCTGCTCCGCCCCCGAAGTGAATCTAAATGCAGCATGTCAGGAACAGTGAGCAATTCAAACTCTAGTGCACCAACATCTACCAGGTAAAATGATTCAATCTGAATCAGTCATTGGATATGATAGAAACGGAGTCACCGTAATGGAATGCTGCCAGAGGATCCAGTGCCCTGCCTTGAAAATAAACGACTCAGCTTTACTCCGACACGCATGTAGCAGCGGGAGGGCATCACGCTCTGACAACATTCCAGCTCACTGACATTCTCTCTGAAATATGCCTACCCAGCGCTCAGATTCATGGGGAGCTAGGGGTGGGGAAAATGTAAATCCCCGTGAGTGAGATGTTTCATATACTGGCATAGGGAGAAGGAGGACATTGGCTCTCCTGCCCTTCAGGAATGTTCATCATTCCCGTCCTGTGGCCAGACCTTGTGGGAAATGCTGCTATTGTCCCATGACTTCATCAGTGTCCACAGGACAGGAATTCCCCCATCTGCTGTTCAAAGGCCACAGGCTTCTTACAAACACTTCAGTCCACCACTAGGCGCGTGAACCTGTGAGCGTCAAACACTCTGCTCCACAGCCAGGCATACCACGGAGACACAGGAGTAGCGGCCCATCAACTGTGCTGGGTCTGGAGCAAGTGGCTTCAGTCAACCCAAGAGAGGGCTGGATTCCCCAGATTTGATCCCGCTTAAACCTCGGGTTTCCTTCAGGTTTGTCCGAGCGAAGCTGAAATGCCAAACAAATCTCCGGATAAAACTGCCTAAATATTTTCTTTTCAGCAGCATTTTTATTCCTGGGACAAGACCACTCTGTCAGGGCTGAGTCAGCAGAGCCCAGGAGAGGCCAGCTCCACCAGCGACAGGAAAAGCATCCCTTCAATCAACCCCTGGTGGGAGTGCTGGGAACCTGCCTCCGCACATCACTGGTTAAACCTCGTGAGGTGTGGCGGGGCAGATGGGGCCCGGAAGGGGTTCTTAGCAGCCTTGACACAACTCACGCCTCATGCAGTGAAACTAGAGAGTTTCACATCCCCTTCCCTGGCTGTCACCTGGAGCCCTCCCTCCTTCCCTCCATCGACAGGACTGGCACGACTCACATGGGATTTCTCCCCCCTCCCCAAACATATATCAACCCCCTGTCCTCCACTGACCCGAGTGTAATCTCATGACCACTTGGCCTGCTCTCCCACCTTGAACCTCCAGGGGAACAAGTTGGACCACTGCACCCCACAAAGGACCATAAAGCACCCACTATTTAGGATCTGCAGGGAGGAGGAGGTCCTAATCTTAATCAGGTGCCCAAATATAGCTGTGTCAAACATTTCCATCACATCAGGTCACCCCCATACCCCAATGCAGCACAAGAAGAAAGATCCCACCAGTTGCTTCAATCACTGCAGCTTGGAACCACGCTCCCCGCGTTCTCACATTTACCCTACTGGCCAAGGCCATGTGCCTTCCCTCCTCAGAGCAGACGATGAAGTGGGGACTGAACTAAGCCAGGGTTTGCCCACCCCCAGCAGATCAGCAGCTTGGTAGCTGTGTTCCACCATCCCAGTCAGTGAAGAGACCTTTGAGGGACTGGTGAATCGCCACAGATTCACTGTTGCTGTTCCAAACTACAGAGCAACGGAGTCACCTTTCAGCAGAGACCAACCGTGGCTAAATTCAGCCTCAAAGGTGAAAGTTACAAGGAACTGAAATACCCAGGGGTTAGACTAGAACCTGTTCTGCGATCATAGCTATCGTAGTCACTGTGGGTATGTCTCCACTGCACACTATGGCCCAGTTCTGAGTCTGGTTTGAACCTAAGCCCCACTTCCATCCACACACAAGACAACCTGACTCAGGTCAGCAAGCGCTCAGGATCTGGGTCCTAGGACCCTGTTAGTGGGACAGGCCAGAGTCCCAGTCGTGCTGTGAAGCCCATTTATTTTGCAGCATGGATGCACCTCAAGCCACAGACCCAAGTCAGGAGGTCTGCGCAGTGCAGTGTGGACGCATTAGCACGGCTGAGACACCTGGGTCCAGCATCGTAAGCCCAGATTTACAGTGCAGGGTGGACGCTTAAGTGCAGGCCTAGAAACACCGAGTCTGCAAGCCCCGCTCTCACAGACCCAGGTTTACAAGGCAGCGTAGACGGACCCTCAGGCTCCTGCTATAATTATGACATACACTCTAAGTGCGGTGTTCTGGCAACTCAATCTTCTTAACAGACTGTCGTGGAAGCTCAAGCTAGTGAGTTTAAATCAACGGCTAATGATAAACATCCGCTGTGGCGGGATGACTTTGCAAGTCAATAAAATGCTTCCAGTGTATAGTAACAGTATTGTCATGCTTCTTTATACACAAACACGGTGGGTCACACTGACTGGTTCTGTTTAGGAAAATCTGACATTACATAGATGGCTCTGTAACTCACAACAGACACAAAACTTTTCAGGTTGCGAAGCTCCAAGCGTGTCTGACCTTTAACAATACCTTCTGGAAGCACCCAACGCAAACCCCATTCCATGGCTACTAGCTTCAGTCTTACCTGGTTATTTCCTCTTTCAGAGCAGCAGGGTCAGTGGGATAAAACTTCACACGAAAACACATGGTGAAGGGAGGCTGGGCTGCAGTGTAAAATGACAATGTACGGTCACCTGAATTGTATCCATTGAGAGCAAATACACCAGTGTCTTCCTCAGCTATTAACTCAAATAAAGGAGCTATTCAAATCTTTTTCAGGACCAGATCTGGCTCCTCAGTTACTTATCCCCCCAAAGCACAGACAGAGCATTCATTAACAATAAGGGCAGTTGCGATCACAACTCCCCATGCACCAAGAGAAAGAATGGGCCTCAAGCACCTCCCTTTGTCATAAAGGCAAAAGAATTCAATGGGAAAGCTAAAAGCCCTCCTTTGCCCCCCTGTTTTGCGCAAGGATTGTGGCGTAAATAACAATCTAGAGTCCCCCAGTGTTTCTAGACACCTAAGAATACATGGAGGACACTGCTTGAAATCTGAATGGCCTGTTTATCCGCCCCCCCATCCCTACCAACACAAACACAGTACACACACACACACACACCCATGTACACTTTATAGGCTAGACTGTGAGCAGGCCTTCACAGCCACAGAGGACGGGAAGGATCAGAAAGATGATCCTCACCCACCTTCACCTTAGCCAAGCAAGGGCTGCTCATGACAGCAGTCACTGTGCCCCCACACTTGGCTTCCACCCTACAAACAGGATGCCAAAGACAATGGAGGCGGACAGGGAGGGGATGGGGTTTCTGCCACACAATGCCCATGGCTCCTCCTGCATTGGCCCATGGAGCAGAGGGACAGCTTGGGGTGGGGGGCACGATCTCTAAAACACAACTCAAGGAATAATGGGGCATTTCCAAAGGGGGTTTTCATTAGGCTCCATGGCTGTGTCGACAGTACATGTCACTGTATCTGTTGTGCGGGCAAAACAGGTGGGCTTGCAAATTGTTATTTGCACCCCTGAATCATTTTTCCATGCAGTTACCTGTTTTGTTCAAGCAAACACAGATTTTGCATGTGCAAAATGGACATACTTACATTGGCACAAGAAGGGTGGTTTAATGAAAATGTACCCCAGAGAGAATTATTTCATTGTCAACGTAACAGAGATACTCAGAAGGGTACATTCGCTAGGTGATGCACAGGGAATAAGCCACACGAGTCAAGTTTCTGAACCAGAGGCAAATGCTTATAAAATTAAGGGGAGCATGCATAGTCTCCACAGGACATCTTCATACAGATGCACAGTAAATGCAATACTCACCTCTCATCTGCTTCACGACAGACTTTGTAAACTCCAACCAATGCTGAAATGAAAAAGAAAGTTTTTTTTTTAAAAAAAGGACCAGTAACAAATACCCTCACATTCATTTTGCAATGCCTCCCCTTTGGGGTAAAAATAAAAGAAACAGAAAAAAACAGGTTGAAACAGAGGCATGTTTCTTTGAATGACCAATACGTGATACAGAGAAAGAGGTAACCATGCAGCAAGTTTAAAACGCAGGGGCCTGATATTCCACTGCCTCACATCTTCTATCGTTATCTACACCTGTGCAAGGCAGGCATACAACACGAACAGGCTGTACAGGTTTGCCATGGGTGTCAATAGCCAAACAAAGGGTAAGACAGTAGGGTATCAGACCCTAACGTGTCAGACGCAAATCCCCATCACTACAACGACCAGCCACTGGGATCCTGAGTTTGTCAAAATACCTGGAATATTTTAGGAACATTTGCTCAACCAGCTGCGCTGCAAGCAAGGCTGAGAAAAATGCCTGATCCCTGGAATAACGAGAACTCATTCCTGCTCGCGTGGAAGCTCCTGAGAGTTCTACCACTGACATCAGTGGGAGCAGGGTAAGTCTTCTTCTAGTCTGGCCACGTGCTCACGACGTAGTTCATGCCAGCTCACATGGGGGTGGCAAAATCTAAGAAATCAGTAGGTGAAACTGATACCTCACAACTGACAACGTTCCACCCAGAGCAGGCAGTGCTGCTTCCCTACGACCTCTGTGGGGCGACAGCTTGCAGTAGAAATGGAGTCGGAAGAGGCAGCCTCCGATACCATGGGCAGGGCTAGCAGACAATCTGAAAAGCCAAACCTCCATCCCACTACAGTGGGGTTTAACCCTGACAAGGACAGTACACCTGGAAGAGCCAGCTGCTGCTACGTGCTGGGACAGTTGGAAATCACTGGGCCCAGCCATGCGGATCATATAGTCATGATGGGTGCCTCTGAGCAGGCCAAGCCAGGAATCAGCGACATGGCATGGCCCATCTGAGTGGGGCAGCAAGGACTGAGGTTTGCTCTGAAAGCTGTCCCATCTCCAGCTGCTATCCCAGCAAAGCACACAGCCCCTGGCTAGCCCGGTCACTCTGTCCTCAGACTGCCCAGACTCCTAGAACCCGCAGCCGGAGAGACTAGTGTAAGCGGAGTCAGGATGAGCTCCACCCTGACATCTGGTGGTGAGGTGTGGCAAGTTGTGGAAAAGAACTTCAGGGGCCGATCTCATTTGCATAGGAACACCCACCCCGCCTAGAATGAGTCCATAGCTGCCCAAATGGTCACTTTGGCTGCTGTGGGATCCCCAGTGTCTCTGTTATTGGGGCAGGAAGAATAAATTGTTATTACCCTGATTATGGGAATCAAGGACAGTGGAACTGTACTTGGCCTTATGATGGAGGGACTCGCCATCAACTAAGTAGCACTCGCTAGGCAAGGGACATGGGTTCCAAAACTCTGTGAATTGAGAGAGAAGCTTGAGACAGGTATTTGTACCTGGTGGCGTGGGCCCCTTTGTGAGGGCCTGAAACACCAATTGCACCTCTGTCTCTCTCCACTGTGGAATGTCAGAGCTAATTTGGGGCCTATTAAGAGTCTAGCTACAGGTACTGTGCTGAATTCACTTTGGCCTTATGGTGCAGCAGCACTAAGGCTCCTGCTACTCCAAGCTGAAGTTACCAAAGAGCTGAAATCACTGTGCCAAGTAGTGGGGAGCCTGAAGATGCAGAGCGGTTTGTGAGACAGCTGGCGGAGCGGAGCAGCTTGTGGAGTGGATCAGAGTGAAGAGCTGTGGGGCAGTCGACTTCAGGTCATGTAAGGTGCCCCTTACCTCTTTCCTTCTCCACCCCACATTTTAACCCAGACTGGGGAGTAACACTCTGCAGATGAACTTTTGAACTCTGGAGCTGGACTTTTGGGGTGGTTGGATTTTTTTTTGACTTTGGGTGATTTCTGGATTGCTAGACTCAAGGTTTGGGTTGTGGGACTCAAGAACCCGAGGGAAAGGATGTGGTCCAATTTGCTGGGGGGGTGTCTTTGCTCATGGTTTGGTTGATGAACCCTAGTTGTGGTGTTTTCCCAATTTAATGCTGATGTCGTTTACCTCCTGTTATTAAAGGTTCTCTGCTACACTGAGATGCTTGCAAGAGGGGAAGTATTGCCTTTTTGAGGCACCCAGGGGTGTGTGTAAGATTTTCCCAGGTCACTGCGTGGGGGCTCGAGCCAGTTTTGCATTTGCTTTGATAAGAGGGAACCCCTGTGTACTGAGCCCAGCCCTTGCTGCTATCAACTTGGCCTGGCAGAAGGGTTACACTATGACCGGGATGCAGTGGGCATTTCTGGCAGAGCACTCTGATGGGTCTGACTTGAACCACCTTATTTCCCAAAGGAAGACCCCCACCTTTGTTTAAGTTGTCCCCTCTCCGCTCCTTCTCAGGGCAGCACTCGCTTGGCTGCTCCCCCCGGGTCAGTTGGGGGGCATCCCCCGACCTGCAGTTTGCAGGGCCTCTGATCAGCACTAAATATGGCAGGGAATAAGATGGCATCAGTGGATATAAAGTGTCCCCCCCAGCGTCAGAGTCTCTGATTAAAATCCACCCTCTTGCACAGAAAAATCTTTCAAGGCATTTCCTTCCCTCTGGCGTCCTCGGGGGTGGGGAGCAGAGGAGTTGGAGGGAGAATTTCCCTCTCTCCCTAGTGCGTGACCAGCCAGCAGTTTCCCCTCTGCCCTTGCTCCTTTAGACCCCGGGAACCCAAGAGACCATGTTACATTTCTATTACAATTCTCGCTCTGCGCTCCGCCGAGATGGAGAAGGTTTGCCACACTTCCTCTCAGCTGTACCATTACATCTGACTAGGTATCACCATCCAAGTCCATTTGAGTGGGAGCGTTTTATCTTGCTGGGTTAAGCAAGAACTCTGCCAGCCGGACAGCAGTCTCTTCTGCTGGCATCTCGAAGCACTTGCCGAGGTGAAGCACAAGATAGTTGGGAAATATTTCCCCTTGCTTTATTAGCTGCAGCATCCCAAGGTCAGGTGCAGGTTTCCATTTGCGACAACAGATCAGTCAGGTTACGTGTCAAACACATTAATCTTCGGCTTGGGCACCTTCCATTAGCTGGTGTCTGCAGCTCTGTATCACCTGACGGTCTGATTCCTTACAGAGCACAGCGAGCTGACAGGACCCTGTCAATGTCTAGGCCCATGGGTTACACCCACGTGTTATAGCTGGACACGTGCTTTGTGTTGTGAAAACAGACATCTATCACTCCAATTCTGAATGATTAAAACCAAAGCCCAAAGTGGGGTACTTTTAGGCCTGGTCTACACCCAACATGTAGGTTGACCTAGCTACATTGCTCACACCACTGAGACGTTGTTAAGCCGACCTCAGCCCCAGTGAAGACTCCTGTTGATCTAGCTCCCGCCTCTCAGAGGGATGGAAGAAGCCCACAGGTTCAGCTGCAGCATTTCTAGCATGGGCATACCCTTAGTATCGATCCTGCACTATAAACATGTACACCAACACCTGCATGCGTGCTGTGACAAACCCCTCCCTATCTGAGAAACTGCCTCTTTCAAATCGCAGCGGGAGGATTTTGCAGCTATGCCCCAAGCCTGCTGGATCCCTCCCCCTGTCCTGCACAAACACCTCTCTTTTAAAGGGATGATTCTTGTTATTTAACTGTGCTGCCGTGCCAGAGATACAGGCAAACAGCGCTGGGATGTACGATCAGCTCAGCTGCATCTGCAAAATGCCTTTTCCCCTTGGCACTGCCTGGACTGATAGATTGAAATCCCCCAGCGTAAGCTGGGGGGGCAAAAAAAGCACACCTTTCATTATAACGTGACTGAGCAGGTTACACCTGAGGCCTGTCTTTCCGGAGTGACTCTGACAGCACCTTCCAAAAAGAAGCCCGAGGTCCTTATTGCAGCAAGGGTTTGCTACCATCGCTGCTCAGGTCTGTGGCCCAACTTAAAGGGAGATGCAAGAAACGGAAAGATTTCCCTCGGCATGAAGAGGAGGCTAACAGATGCCTGGGGAGAAGTACCACCACATAGCAGAGGAAAATGACATCACAGCCGTCACGGGACAGGTCAGTGAACACAAAACATTGCAGGCAGCGTGAAGAACCATCCTGAGGAAACAGCGGGCCCGCCCCAGGAGCCAGGAGCTCAAAGTACACCGGCAGTGCCATCGCTGGAGAAGCCGTTCGCACGAGACGTGCGGCACATGGCACACCCCAGCGAGGACAGCACGCCGCCCCCCCCCTTTCCTCGAGAGGGGCTCGAGCTCTTGGAGGCCTTCGCTGAGTCCTTGCGGAGGGAGAATTTCTTTGGGTGGCCAAGGGAGGAATGGGATTGCATGAAGGGAAAGGAAATGTCAGCAGCGCATCAGGAAAAACCTTCCCCAACAGCGAGCGGTGTCTGAGATCCCCCAGGGAAGTGGGGAAAGTCCCATCACCTGGAACACTTCACACTGGATCAGATAAACACCAGGACACCTCTGGTAGGGGAGGACCCTCGCTCCAGCTGGGGTAGGCTCAGGGCACCCGTCATCAGAAGCCATCACCAATTTCTAAGATTTTTATGGTATGAGAAAAATTTCAAAACCACTGTTTCTGGCTCCACAGTCTCTCAAACCACCCTTTCTAAACTGCTGACGGTTTGTAGCTACGCAGAACAGTTTCCTTGCCAAGCCTGGCCATACTCCGCAAATAAATACGTTTGCAATAAATATCAGATACTTTTTCTGTATGGCCCAGAACTCTCTGCCAGGCATGTGCTCGGCTGGTACAATCACACTTCCTGGAGCCTGCGAACACTGGATAATGGCATTTAGTGATGTCAGGACCAAGCCCAGGGTTTTTTTCACACTAAATGCCATCATCACTTCAGTGTGGACAAGACAAAACAGCTCATGTTCTCCAGGCCTCCATCCCAACCAGTTGTGCAGACATTTCAATAGAAGAAACAATGTCACTGCTTGAATCTATTAATATGTACGGAGAAATTCCCAGAGGCACTTCTTAGCCTTTGTGTGGACTCATGGTGCATGCAATTTTCTGTAGGATGGTCCCTTTTCAATGGCCATGCAAACAGACAACACATTCCAGTGTATCACACGCAAGGCCTTATCTGTACATATATTTAAAGAAGCTATTTGCCAACAAGCAGGAAAACAAAGAGGCAACACAACCAGAGCGGCAGTTAGTGATCAGTCAGAATCACTGCAAGAAAAATGTTGCTCTCCACCGCTAAAGAGCCACCATAGTTTAGCCCATTACGAATTCAGCCGCTCCTTCAAATGAGGTTATTCATCGCCCGTGACACTGATGAGCAGGAAGAAAGGTCGGAGAGATTTCAGAGAGGAGCATGGAAGCACAAGTGCCCAGAAAAAAACTTGCAGGGTTAAAGAAAGGCATTGGGAGTCAGCTGATCACGAACACACAGGAAAGACATTGAGGCCACTGATGCTGCTGCATCATTGCTAGCCAGGAATTTAGCCACGGAGGCGGGAAGCACAAAAACCAGCGAGTGCCGAAGAGACAGCAAGCAGAGCCTCCTGGGCACTGGTGTGTGTTCCGCTGGGAGAGGAAAAGGAGACAAGTGAAAGACCCAAACTGCCATCCCCGTGCTTAATGGGAATTAACCATAACAGCTGTTCAACAAGGACAGCTCATGGCACCACCTCACTCTTCAGGGAGCCGCGCTGTAAGTTCTCTTCCCCTGCGTATCCTCGCTGTTTCTCTGATGCCATGACGGGTGCAAGGGGACTGAGCAGGAACAGACATTACTCCTGTTCTGAGGCTTTTGGGAAAGGTCTTAAGCTCAGCAGCAAACTCAGTGCTACCATCAGAGTAAAAACCAGTTGGGAGTTATACAGAGCTTCCAACCCATCCATTTCGGGTGCTCATGTGGCACGTGCTGTACGCGTGTACACATTCTGCATTCTTTGTGTGTTTGTAAAGGAATATTAATCTAATGTAGAAAACTAACCTTGAGAAGTGGCAGAAATAACACACACACATTTGAGTTCTTGGCGATACTGTGATATTCATTATACGTAGCCACAAAGGCACAGCTCAGCAAGTCCCTGTTCCTGCAGTAACAACCACTGTTGTGTACCCCTGCACCTGGGCAGAGTTGTTTTGACTTGAAGGGGACATTGCAAACGTGCATGGATTGGGGCTCGCAAACTGCACTGTGCAATCGGCACCCATCATCCTGCTGTCTGAAACAATCTCATGAATGCAATGCACAGCCAATTCCTAACCTAGAAGTCTTCTCTATCAAGCTTCCACATACTGTATTTTTTCTTCTCATGCTTTATTGCCCCAGGTAGCAGCTGCTCTATTTCCTACCCTAGAGGGGATTGTTGCATTTCAGTCTCTATGTGAAAATGTGGTTCCGGGGGCAGGGGGAGAGCTCAGTGGTTTGAGCATTGGCCTGCTAAATCCAGGGTTGTGAGTTCAAACCTTGAGGGAGCCATTTAGGGATCTGGGGCAAAAAAAAATTGGGGACTGGTCCTGCTTTGAGCAGGGGGTTGGACTAGATGACCTCCTGAGGTCCCTTCCAACCCAGATCTTCTGTGATTCTACTTGGTAAAGCTACCCTGAAAAAAATGGGCATTAGGAAGTTCCATGTCTGCTCCTCCTTTTCGCCCCTACCTATCTGCTCATTTTACAAATGAAAAGATTTTTTTCCTAAGTGCCAGCTCATCCTGGGATCTGTGACTCCTGCTGAGTTCTTTCTGGTTCACACATCACAGCCTAAGTGAATAATTCCGTTGCTGATGCATGAGCCAGAATGCGATCCAGCTCCCCTCTCAGAGCCGCATAGGCTCTGAAATGCTTGAGGGAACAGAAAGTATCAAAACATACTTTTGTAATGAAAGGAAACAGATGAGACTCCTCCCCTGGTACAGTGTGAATGAGGGAGACCTCTGGCTTTTTGATTGACAGGTGGACCACATTACCCTACCAATTAACCCATTGGGGTATACACTATTTCTCAGGCTGGTCTTCTTGCAGAACAGCAGAGATAGGAAAAGCTATAGAGAAAGACTCCTGACAAAGGGCTGGGTTGATTTCTGTTCTAAATAGTTTATTTCCCTGTTTGTTTTGCACTGTGTCTGTTAGTCTCATGAAAAACAACAATTCTCTTTCTCTCTCTCTCTTTTTTTTTTTTTTTAATAGTGAATCACTAAGAAAAAATGCAAATACAAACCCCAGACAGGAAGGGTATATTTTCCCCAGCTAAGGACTGTGACATGTACCTGGAGCAGCACTGCCTTAGAGGTTTACTGTAGGGAAAATTCCTCCAGACTATCCAAGCATGTCTTGGAAACAGATCTTAGTGTAGCTCGTAACTTGGCTGCTACTTACCCTTTGCTTGTCCGGGTCCACAAACCGAATTCCAAAGTAGTCTTTCTCCAGTAAGTTTAGGTGGTGGCAGAGAAGGTCAAACAGATACTGACCCTTGGCATCTCTCTGCAAGATAAAGAAACTGCATTTACAAATGGATAGACACACACCTGCTACGTTTAACTAAAAAGCAAAACCACAGCTCCCCTAGAGTACTGAAATAGTCAACAGTACACCCAGCAGGCTTTGCTTTTGCTGAAAACAAGATGGTGAAGGATTTGCAAGCGGGAGCATGACATACCAATACGCTCGGCCATCTGAAACCTAGGATCACACCCAGGTTTGGTTTAGTCCCATTAACTTCCCTGGAGTTTTATCACAGATGAATTCATCTCAGTGGGTCACATTCTGCTCTCCCCTACACCACAGAGAAGTCCCGTTCATGTCATTAGGGCTGCACAGGTGTAACGGAGAGTAGAACCCAGTGTGTTTTTATCTGATTGGTCCTGGCCTGAGAAATGTAAAATCGTCACACTAAGCACTCAGGATTAATATTATCAGGGATGTTTCTGGGTTATGTGAAATACCCACAACCTTTTGCAATCAAGTGGAGTCTAGCTCAGGTTGACAAAAGAAGGAAGTTCTGAGTCCAGGCTGCTCCACACCAACTTACCCTGCCTGTGTCCCAGGTTTTAGGAGAACGTGTGATCTGAATGATCAGACATGCTCCAATATTATGCACAATGGAACAAACTATCAACCCTAACTGAATTATCTTCCTTCTGTTACTCAGCTCAGACTCTACCAACTCGTGGGCCACTACTGACCGACGCCCCAATTCAGCAAAGCATTTAAGAATGTTCTTATCTTTAAGCACATGCTTAAATCCCATTGAAGTTAAATGTCTGTTAGTGCTTGCTGAATTGGGGCCTCAGTGTGGGTACTCCTCCAAGTTGCTCCAGGCTTCTGCTGACCTGGCAGTAGACCACTCAAATGGCCCCATTTAATTTTATTTCAATCACCATCTATCGGATGGTTTCCCAATTCAATAAAAACCCCTTTCAAATGTTCACGCAGCGTGTGCCAGTATTTGCATCCAGCCAATCACCATCCTCATTCCCCAACAGACTCCTTGCAGAAGAACGCTGCAGCCTGTAGTCTGACACTTCACTAGCAGGCACGTAATTCATTAGTAAGAAAACTGCTTCTAAGTAACCCTGTTTCATTTTTTCCATGGAATGGCTGTCACTGGAGCCAGTCCACCCTAATAAAGAACAATGAGGATGCTCTGAAACACTGTAATTACATTCTTGGATACTTCTAAGGGAATGTTTTCACTGTTTTTTATAAACATCTTGCCAGAGATTCATGTCTGTTTTCACAAATTTCCTGCTTTTAGTAATTTTCCTTTCACTTGCTTCAATAATATTTAGCATTTATGTAGCACTTTTCAAACATTAACTCTCACAACCCCCTGTGATGCCATCCTTTGTTCACACATGTACAACTAGCTTCTCTCATAAGGTTACATAAGTCCACATTGGCCTTTAGGTCACATTGCAAGGCATATATTTCTTTTCCCAAGCTTTGAGGGAGGAGGGATAGCTCAGTGGTTTGAGCACTGGCCTGCTAAACCCAGGGTTGTGAGCTCAATCCTTGAGGGAGCCATTTAGGGTTCTGGGGCAAAATTGGGAACTGGTCCTACTTTGAGCAGGGGGTTGGACTAGATGACCTCCTGAGGTCCCTTCCCCAACCCTGATATTCTATGATTCTATGACCTCCTGAGGTTCCTTCCAACCCTGATATTTGATGAGGAGACCTCAGCTGTATGGAGGAAGGGGTTTAAACTGTTTGTAGAGCCCTGCATGGATAACTGCTCCCCGGAATAGAAAGTGGGGATATCCGCAGATTTTCAGAGCAGCAGCCATTTGTTAGCAGTGGGATTAGAACTCATGAATGTCCAGTTTACAGTGCTCTGCTCAGACTGTGGTATCTCACCTCCTAATTTCTGTTGTCCAGCGTTCTACATTACGGTTCCACAGCAGAAGCTGTAAGATTACCACTCTTTTTTCAAACAGTAAAGCAGCAGAACACTGCACTGATGTTTTTATAGATTCATAGGACTTTAAGGCCAGAAGATATGATCATTCGGTCTGGCCTCTTGCATAACACAGGCCAGAGAACCTCACCCAGTGACTTCTGCATCAAACACAACTTCTGCTTGACCTAGAGCAGATCTTTTAGAAAGACATCCCGTCTTGGTTTAAAGACCCCAAGTGATAGAGAATCTACCGCATCCCCTAGCAAGTTGTTCCAATGGTTAACTTCCCTCGCTATTAAAAATTTGCACCTTTTTTCTAGTCTGAATTTGTCAGGCTTCAGCTTCCAGCCATAGGAGCCTTATGCCTTCATCCACTAAAGAGCCATCTAGTGTCAGAAATCGGTTCCCCACCTATGTACCTGCAGACCATGCTCAATTAACCTCTTGGCTTTTTCTTGGATAAACTAAGCAGGTTGAGTTTCTTTAGTCTTTCACTATTTTATGATTCAAGGACTAACATTTATTTTTAACCTTGTCAAGGTTCCTTCCCCACTCTGAACTCTGGGGTACAGATGTGGGGACCCGCATGAAAGACCCCCTAGTCTTATTTCTACCATCTAAGGTTAAAAACTTCCCCAAAGCACAAAATCTTTGCCTTTGGACTAGGGTATGCTGCCACCACCAAGCGCTTTAACAAAGAACCAGGGAAAAGGACCACTTGGAGTTCCTCTTCCCCCAGCTATCCCCCCAAGCCCTTACACCCCCTTTCCTGGGGAGGCTTGAGAATAAACAAGTTGAACACAGACCAGCTTGGGTTTCTTAGGACCCTAAAAACCCAATCAGATTCTTAAAAAAACAGAACTTTATTAGAAGAACAAAACAAAGATAAAAGAAACACTAAGATTAGAATGGAAGATAATCTCACAGGCAGTCAGATTCAAAACACAGAGAATCCCTCTAGGCAAAAACTTAAGTTACAAAAAGACACAAAACCAGGAATACACATTCCCTCCAGCACAGCGAATTTATAAGCCAAAACAAAGAAAACCTAACGTATTTTCTAGCTAGATTAGTTACTATCTTTACAGGAGTTGGAAGGCTTGCATCCTTGATCTGTTCCCGGCAAAGGTATCACAGAGACAGACAAAACCCTTTCCCCCCCCGCCTCCAGATTTGAAAGTATCTTGTCCCCGCATTGGTCATTTTGGGTCAGGTGCCAGCGAGGTTACCTTAGCTTCTTAACCCTTTACAGGTGAAAGGATTTTGCCTCCGGCCAGGAGGGATTTTATAGCACTGTATACAGAAAGGTGGTTACCCTTCCCTTTATATTTATGACAAACCTGTTTTCGCTCTCTCCTTTTCTACTGAGATATTGAGACTAATTTCTTCTTCCCTTCCTGCTCTACACTGGTTTGTATTGCTGTGTGCTGTTAAAGTCTATATTTATCTATAACCAACGAGTGCTTTCACGACTCCATGCTAAGGAAACACCCACTCCTAAAGGGAGCTTCTAAACATTCTAATTCATGAAAGCATTGCTGAATTACAGCAGAACTCCTTTGGAAGAACAGGATGAACATCCAGTCCAATTACCATTAAGAATAGGACAAGGCATCTACGGAAAAGTAGCAATGTTCAAACCTGGTCCGTGTAATGGCATTGATTAGCTCTGCTTCCCAGTATGGCTAAACGGAACGTTTTAAGAGGCATGGCTGGGGGGGCTAAGCCATAGTCTATTTTTTTCTGGTTCTTACAATTCAGTCCCTCCCTGAGTCACTTCAGCTAATCTGCCAAGAGGAACTGGTATTGGTTTTGGGCAGCTTCTTTAGTCAGCTGTGTGCAGGTGAAGGTGCTTCCGCTCTGCATTTGCTGCAGCAGAGATATCAAAGACACGGCGATGACTCCTGTAAGAAGCTGAATAGGCTGTCTATAAAACTGCATGGTAGTTGGGCAGAAACCTGTTTTTCATAAGGTCCCACGTGCCAGGACAATTTCTAAATACAGCTAGACTGGGAATTACAGAGGAATTTTGAAGTATCATAGACCTAACACTTGGTATATTTTGAGATTATTAAAACCTGAAGCCCAGTCCTGCAAAGCCTTAGACACATGCTTAATTCTAGATAGTGAGAGTGGTACCATTGAAGTCCATGGGGCTGCAGACTGTGTATGAAGTTAGGCACAGGTTTAGGTCCTCAGCGGATAGTGCCTATATATCCTCTAGATTAGAAGTATGATTACTATTTTTCCAAAATTTTCTCCAATCCACTGCTGAAAGTTTTTTGTTTTTTTTTGGGGGGGGAGGGGGGAGCCAATATTAATGTAGGACCTACAAAAATATTTGTTGCACTTGGTGTTTCTTTGTTCTCCAGCATCACTTAACTAAGGATTGGTCCATACAAAGAACTGTATCCATTTAATCAACAGTGTGATTTATTATTGATTTAGTTAACCCAGTACATCATCATCTCTGGACACTGTTGCATCAGTGTAAACCTGGCCCATAACCATTTAGTGGGTGTCAGTACATTTACAGACACAAGCTAAGTCAATGTAAGCTGCTGTTTTAAAACAATACAGAAGTGTTCGCACGAGGGGGGTGGGGTTGCACTGGTGTAACTGAATTCTTTTTTTAACTGATTTAAGATAAACGAGTGCAATTTGTGTGTATAGACAAGCCCTAAGAAACACTATTCTCAACCCTTCCAACCCCCAAGTGCTATGGACACAGAGGCAGGTGCATACAATGTCCATTTCTTGTGTTCTGGGCTCAGGAGAAAAACTAAATACTGATGGGAAAAAAAAAAGGTGTCTGTGTCTATTTCAAGATCTGTTAGGAACCGCAGGGGGAAAACTCACCATTTAGCAAATCGACAAGAGACAAGATTGGATGGGAAAGAAATTACATTTCCAAATTCTGAGAGACTATTACAAATAATGATGGATTTTCAAGATAGTGCTCAGTAAAGCATTATGCTGATGACTCATTCTGTGGTATATTTTGTGGAGGGGAATATAGTGCTCATCAGTCAAGGGCTAAGAGCACCTTGGAAAGCCAGGTGCAGTGTGAACAGGATGAGCACAAGCTTCCCCACCCATCACTGCCACTGCATCCCAGTTTGGAGCGCAGCACCCATGCCAGGCCAGTTTAGAGGCTAACCTTGCTAAATGGTGCTAGATTCCTGAGGTGCTTTCATGGCTTTGATAAAATGCTGCCCTCAGACCCCACTATGAAGATCTACTTCAAGAACTCATGGACCACCTTTCAAGTCAGGCATTTGCACTCACTATCAGCATTAAGAAAACAGTTGTATTAGGACATGGGGTTCCACAAGATCCTTCAATTACCTTAAACGTAAACCAGCTAGAGGTCCAAAAGTTCAGCTATTTATGTTCTACAGTGACCACCAACCTCTCACTGGATGAAGAACTAAATGTTTGCATTGGAAAGGCTGCCACCATCTTTAGCAGATGACCTAAAATAGCATGGAACAACTCAGAGCTTGCCAACAAGACCAAAATACTAGTGTACCAAGCTTGCGTCCTCAGCGCTCTCAAGTGTGGTGGGGAAACATGGACAACTTGTGCTCATCAGGAGAAAAGGGTGAACAGTTTCTGCCTACACTGTTTACGCCGCATACTCAACACCAAATGGCAAGATCAAGTCACCAACGCAGAGGTTCTTCGAAGGGCAAATTTACCAACCTTGACAGACCGGCTCAAGCAAAGACGACCGCGCTGGCTGGGCCATCTGAGTAGGTTTGAAGACAGACGCATACACAAGGACATGCTGTACGGGGAGCTATCTGAGGGAACAAGAGCAACAGGACATCCCAAGCTTCGCTATAAAGACACATGCAAGCGAGATATGAAGGAATTTGGAATTGATCCTGACCAATGGGAAATCTTGGCAAGCGATAATAACAAGTGGCGCCATCGTCTCCATCAGGGTATCAAAGTCCATGACAGAAGCTGGCCCGCCAAAGCTTGAGCAGAAACGAGCCCGAAGGAAGCAAGCAGCTTCCAGCCAAGATACAGACATTTGCAACAACTGCCAAAGATCATTCAAATCTCAGATTGGACTGTTCAGTCACATGGAACATTGCAAACCATCTACATCATAGGCTGCCATTCCCACCATCTCCTGCAGATGACAGGATGCCAAAAAAAAAAAGAAAAAGAGACTGGGGCCATGTCAAGGTTCCTTCCCCACTCTGAACTCTAGGGTACAGATGTGGGGACCTGCATGAAAACCTCCTAAGCTTACTTTCACCAGCTTAGGTTAAAACTTTCCCAAGGTACAAATTAATTTTATCTGTTGACCCTGGATCTCCACTGCCACCACCGAACTCTAACTGGGTTTACTGGGAAACGTAGTTTGGACACGTCTTTCCCCCCAAAATCCTCCCAACCCTTGCACCCCACTTCCTGGGAAAGGATTGGTAAAAATCCTCACCAATTTGCATAGGTGACCACAGACCCAAACCCTTGGATCTGAGAACAATGAAAAAGCATTCAGTTTTCTTACAAGAAGACTTTTAATAGAAGTAAAGGAATCACCTCTGTAAAATCAGGATGGTAGATACCTTACAGGGTAATTAGATTCAAAACATAGAGAATCCCTCTAGGCAAAACCTTAAGTTACTAAAAAGACACACAGACAGGAATAGTCATTCTATTCAGCACAGTTCTTTTCTCAGCCATTTAAAGAAATCATAATCTAACACATATCTAGCTAGATTACTTACTAAAAGTTCTAAGACTCCACTCCTGCTCTATCCCTGGCAAAAGCAGCAAACAGACAGACCCAGACCCTTTGTTTTTCTTCCTCCTCCCAGCTTTTGAAAGTATCTTGTCTCCTCATTGGTCATTTTGGTCAGGTGCCAGCGAGGTTACCTTTAGCTTCTTAACCCTTTACAGGTGAGAGGATTTTTCCTCTGGCCAGGAGGGATTTTAAAGGGGTTTACCCTTCCCTTTATATTTATGACAGGCCGTTATGCTCCTTTTCACTTCTTACCTAATTAGAACAAGAACACTCGGACCCCATGTGGTGCTGAGTTCCCTCAACGCCCGCTGAAGGTACCCACAGTGTCCGGCCCCAAGTCTCCAGAGGCAGGAAGCTGGCGTATGATGCTCCCAACCCAGCACTGTGATTCCAAAATGACTGATTTCCAGAGGGCGGGTGCTCAGCATCTTCTGACGATCAGGCCCCCTTACAACGGCTCCAGTTGGGCACCCAAAAATCACAAGTCACATCCGGAAATCTCAAGCCATGCTACCTAGCCCGAGCAGTGTTCTTGGAAAAGACTCCAGGCATAGAGCTTTCCAGGGGTTTCTCTCACTGCAGTTCTTACTTACTGTAGTGGGGCGGCTGCCCCACTCCATGAAGAAAAGGGCTAGAACAGGCCAGAGACGCTGTGCAGACCAGCAGCCAATCAGCAAGGGCCTGTGGAGGGCCAATCAGGGCTAAGGAAGAGGCAGCTAATCAGGGCCGGACTGGGCCCTATATAAAGACCGCCTAGCAAAGGAGAAGGCAGTCTCTCCCTGGTTAGCAAGGGAGAAGGACTGGCTCCTGAGGTAAGGAGGTAGCACCTTAGACAGAGGAGAGCTCCGGCCCAGTTACCTGCCAGGCTGCAGCCCCTGCTAGAAAGGGTCAAGAAGGTGCACTGGGCCAAAGGGGAAATGACCCAGGGAAGACAGGCAGACAAGAGGGGAGGGAAGAAGGGCAGAGAGAGGCTGCCGCTAGAGGGTCCCTGGGTTAAAACCCAGAGTAGCAGGTGGGCCTGGGTCTCCCCTCCCCCTTGCACTGCACCTGGCCACAGAGGAGTGTGGCCAAGACAGACTGCAACTTGCCCCTGAGGTGAGGGGCTAGACTTTGGGGTTGTGGTTGGCCACTGAGGGAGGTGCAAGACGAAGGACTGTTGTTATCTCCCCCCTCGCCTCCCTGGAAGGGGGTGAGAATGGAGAGGACACTGCCGAGTGGGGAGCAAGGCGGTTCCCAAACCAGCAGAGCAGACAACGGGCGAGACACCACACGCAGAAGGTGCTCTGCAGCTGACAAGAGCTAATTCCCGGAGCAACCAGCAGGAGTCTCCAGCGGTGGTGAGTCGTGACCCCGTTACACTTACCAAGAGAAAAAAGAGAAAGCTAGGGGGCCAGATTCTGCTCTTACCTGTACCAGTGAGAATCTGGAGCCAGTGCACCACAGCCATTGGATCTGGCCTGTCCATCTGGCATGGTCTCGTTCATGGTATGCTAGTTCTGAAAGCACTCCAGCACCTCTTTGCCTTGCCAGAGACACACTCGGTCACCTGGCTACGTTTGCGTTCTCAAGTCAGCATGAGCTGTGCTTTAATACTTTTCATCTTGCACAGATCAAATGTTGCTTCTGACAGCTGACAGGGCTCCTTTAAGATAACACAGGATCCTATTTTCCTACAAATCCATTTAATGAATATGTTGTTATCTGATCAAATAATCACTCACTAGAAATAGGCCAGGCAATCAGGGAACCCCTAGAGGTCTGTCTCTAGCGCGTTTCTGGCATTTGATACATTATGGTAAATGTCACTGCATTTTAAATCAATTGTGCTTCATTTAAAGAGTTAATAAATTCAGACTGGAATTATGCAAATATTGAAATGATTTGCTTACTCCACATCAGCCTGTACTTGCTGAGGTGTCCGACCTTTCCAAAGGGCTTGCAATAAGCCACCCAGAGTCAGGCTGAAGCAGTAATGGAAGGGCTGACCCCAATCCTTTGCAACAGCAGGCCTGTGTTTCCAAGTATAAATGCATGTCAAGGTCTATTCCGTTTGCAAGTCTGCTGCATTTAATTGGCTCCCATCCTGCTGTAACAGGTTACTAGTGTCTCGTGCAGTCATAGAGGGAAGTCAGCAGTGATGGGGACAAGGAGAGGGACTCTGCTTGAGACACACCAGGTGTGAAGTTCCAGCTCCAGCAGAGAACGAGCCTGTGGAAATCCAGCCACTGCATCCAGCAGAGTGACAGAGGGGAGAATGGCAGAGTGATCTGGACACCAAGTAGAGTCCACTGAGCATGGAAATCAGTGCTCATTCTCTTCCACTGCTTCGAAAAGCTTGTAACCTGGGGTGATCACTTACTCTGAGCTTTCTTCAGAGACTCGTGTTGCTCCTACTGGGAAACTATCACTCGGCTGTCCCTAGAATTCTCCTGCCTTGTGACCAGGCTGTCTCCTTTACAACCTTGCCGCACAGTCTTTCATTCTATACTAATTTCCCTGCTCTGATACCTGCTTTACACACCTGCGGTCTGCACAAACCTCCAGAGGCAGAATTCTCTCCAGAGCCAGTCTGCGAGCACAGCCCTCATACGCGACGCGAACCTCACTGGCACTTTTCTAGGTGATGCCATGGATGATTCTGCTTGCCTACAAGGCTACTCACTGCAGTCTCACTCTGTCCCCCAACAGCTACCTAGCCAGCATTCCCCTAAAGCCTGGTCTCAGCTGTAGACCTGAATAATTCTTGACAGCTCTCAGTTAGCACTGCATCAGTTGGTAACCGTGCTTTCTTTCCACCCTTACCCGCTGGAACTCACTTGCAGCACTGTCAAGGTTTCTTCCCCACTCTGAACTCTAGGGTACAAATGTGGGGACCTGCATGAAAACCTCCTAAGCTTACTTTTACCAGCTTAGGTTAAAAGAAAAGGAGTACTTGTGGCACCTTAGAGACTAACCAATTTATTTGAGCATGAGCTTTCGTGAGCTACAGCTCACTTCATCGGATGTAGCTCACGAAAGCTCATGCTCAAATAAATTGGTTAGTCTCTAAGGTGCCACAAGTACTCCTTTTCTTTTTGCGAATACAGACTAACACGGCTGTTACTCTGAAACCTATCAGCTTAGGTTAAAACTTCCCCAAGGTACAAACTATTTTACCCTTTGCCCTTGGTTTTTCACTGCTACCACCAAACGTTTCTCTGAGTTCCTGAGAAAGTGTTGTTTGGAAAAGTCTTTCCTCCCAACCCTTGCACCCTACTTCTCGGGGAAGATTTGGTAAAAATCCTCACCAATTTGCATAGGTGACCACAGACCCAAACCCTTGGATCTTAGAACAATAAAAAAAAGCATTCAGTTCTTGAAAAGAAACATTTTAATAGAAGAAACAATAAAAAGGAAAGAATCACCTCTGTAAGATCAGGATGGTAAATATCTTACAGGGTAATCAGATTCAAAACCTAGAGAATACCTCTAGGCAATACCTTAGGTTACAAAAAGACACAAACAGGAATCTACGTTCCATTCAGCACAGCTTATTTTCTCAGCCATTTAAAGAAATCATAATCTAACGCATCTCTAGCTAGATTACTTACTAAATTTTAAGACTCCATTCCTGTTCTGTCCCCAGCAAAAGCCTCACCCGGACAGACACAGACCCTTTGATGTTCTCCCTCTTCCCAGCTTTTGAAAGTATCTTGTCTCCTCATTGGTCATTTTGGTCAGGTGCCAGTGAGGTTATCCTAGCTTCTTAACCCTCTAGAGGTGAAAGGGTTTTTTCCTCTGGCCAGGAGGGATTTAAAGGTGCTTAGCCTTCCCTTTATATTTATGACACTGGCCTCAGCTGTAGACCTGAATAATTCTTGACAGCTCTCTGTTAGCACTGCATCAGTTGGTAACTGTGCTTTCTTTCCACCCTTACCCGCTGGAACTCACTTGCAGCACAAACTGGTCTCACTGAAAGAAAAGGAGGACTTGTGGCACCTTAGAGACTAACCAATTTATTTGAGCATGAGCTTTCGTGAGCTACAGCTCAGATGAAGTGCCACAAGTACTCCTTTTCTTTTTGCGAATACAGACTAACACGGCTGTTACTCTGAAACTGGTCTCACTGAGTCATTAACTAAGTTTAAATCAAGTCTAAAGACTCTCCTGTTGCAACCATGATTGATCTATTCGTAAAGCGTCTGTGATGCTGTTGTGAAGGGCGTGAAATGTAATGGTTGACGCAGTACATACCATTTGAAAAGACTGTTTCAACACGCTGAGAGCTGAGAAAGACAAGTGAGTTCACTACTGCAGGTGCAGAAGGTTTTAGAGACTTTGCATATCTTTGCTGATTATATAGTGGGTTATGTTGAAATATGCAGTGTATGTGAGTTAAAAAGACAGTTAGGAAAAGCTTCATTTGAACAGACAAGAATGTTTCAAAATGATTTATCAACAGCCACCTCCTCCCAGTGAAATTAGTCAAACCTGGGGGCTCCAGCAGCCTGCCCTTGGAATATAATTAACAGTGCACATGGCCCCTAGCTAAAGCAGTAACTAGAGTCTGTGTAACCCAGGGCCACATTTTATGTGATTTTACATAACACTGAAGGACCAATAAACTGGTTTTCAACTTGTTCCAATTATGGTAACACAAAATGGAACCAGAACAAGTTTTGTGAACAAATCCACATGGACAAATTTAAGAGGTTCCTATCTATGAGTGGAAACACCCTGCTGTCTTATCCCCTTCCTCCCAGGCCAAAGGCCCCCAAGCATTATAGCCATGACCTACACGGCAGAGGGGCCCCCCTTCAGCTGGAGCCAGAGCCCTTCCCTCCAAGGGCAAACTAGAAATACCACTGCTCCTGAAAGTATATGCTTAACATATGCAGGGCTTTCCCACACAGGAGGAAACCACAGAGAACGTGTTTAGGGCACATCTGTCCATGGAAATTCATGTCTGTTCCATCGACTTAGCTCTCTGTAGTGCTCATCACTGTATCATCTAGCACCCCAACCTGATCAGAAAATTTCCTGTGGACTTCTAGGGGCCCTAAGCACTGTGTTCTCTTCTGCACTAGTGTTTAGAAATGAGAGGGGCCCTGTGTTAAAACCAAGAAACGAAAAGGCTTTTGAGCCAAATGTATCCCACCTTTCCCCTTCATTGTTTGCCATAAATGCAAAGGACCACATTTGTTCCTGGTGTAACTCCACTGGCTCCTGGAAAGTTACACCAGGGATTTATCTGGCCCAGAGTGACAGAAACCACATCAGCTGCTCTCCCTTGGGATGTGGGTTTGTTTTCTCTCAGATGAGTTTTTAATCTGAGACCATCTGACTAGCACAATAAACACCCCCATTCACTAACCTATGCAAGAGGCAGCTCAATATAAAAATTCCTTCCTCTGATAGCAGCAGCAACAAACCAATGCCATAGAAACCCCGAAGCTGCAATGGCCAGCAGTGTGCACAAAGGAACCCATGGCCAGAATGGCACGAACTAATGTCTAGTCCTCACCATTGCTGCTTCTTTGAGTTTTTCCTGAAGGTATCTGGGAGCCCCCTGCAGGGCCTCTGCTGCTAACCTCTCCTGCTGACTATTTAGTATTCATCCCTCTCATTCCTATCGATAACACAGAACATAAAAACCCAGGCATGGATGCTATTCAGCACTTTGCTCTATTTACAAACACTGCAGACGTTCAAGGGAGGAGTTAAATATTTATAAATCCAGCCTGTTGTCTCCCACTCTTGTATTTCCTGGCTGGAGATACTGTGTGCCTCTCCCCTGAAGCCCATTAGATACATTTCCATTGACAGCACGGACGCTCAGCGGTAAAGCAGAGCAGACCCACAGCTACATCTCTGGCTGCTACTGGTCTCATCGAGTCAAGTGACACTGCCCCAGCTTACGACATTGAACCTGGGCTGCAGAGCTCAGAGCTAGAATTGGATCTGCGACCGGGTGCCTGGGACGGGCCATGCCGAGGGCAGACTATCCCCAAGGCTGGTGGTTTGCTCTAGAATTAGATTCACCAGGCCAGTAACAAAAGAGCGGTTAGCCAGAAGCCAAACACCGTCCCCTGTAGGCATCCCAGCCCTTGGCTCCCACCCAGACAACCCAATCTAATACAGTGAGAGGTTATTGGAAACCCATTTAATCATAGGTGAGGTTCATTCTAATCCCAAAGGATCAGACACTTCCTTACCCCCAGGTCAAGATGTATCTCAGATCTTACCCAAATATCACTCTGTGAACTAATCTTTAGTAAACTAACTAAGGTTTAACAGTAAAAGAGAAAAAGGGTTATAAATGGCTAGTAGATCATACACATACAAATGATTGCAAAGTCCTTGTGTTAGGGGTGTAGCAGTGGTGGAAGAGACAGCTGGCTCGTAAAGTCCCTGGTTCCGTCCAAAAGATTGGAAGGTGGATCCATAGTTCATAATGCTCCTCTGAGTTGTAAATCCACAGTCCAGAGAATTGGAGCAGGAAAGAGACAACATGGAGATGTCTCAGGTGTCTTTTTAGATCCTCTGCCCTGTGCATGGAAATTTCCTGTCCCAAACAAAGCCCACAGCCCTGGTGAATGGACAGTTACTGGCTCCAGATGGAGTCTGGGGTCACATCAGCCTATCATGTCCTTTCATGGTTTGCTGAATCACAGGGGGTGGCCATTGGCTCCTCGCTGTCTGAGGCATCCACAGGAAGAGTTATCCGGTGTGGGATGAGTTTCTTCAATGACCCATTAGGAGAGTGGGCCCAATTCTGTATATAACACAATCTTTCAACCTTCCCAGATGATCCTCCTTCACTGGCTTCTTGGCTGTCTTTCATCACCAGTTTACATAACCCTGACTTCGTTACACTGTAGAGCACGGCATTCATTCATTATTATTATCATCATCATCAGAGCACCTAGGAACCCGGTCTCGAACCAGACACTGCTGTTCTCGGTGCTGTATAAAGAGAGCCCCCCAGACCCACACTCGAAGTGCGCTTTCTTCTCTCCACACCATACACCGCTCCAACATAGAGCTATCCATAGCGTGTCACGAGAGCCAACGTAGTCTAAATGCGTGCAGTCAGTGTCTGGGACTCTCTCCCCTGCTACTGCACAGAGTGAGACTGACTCTCGGACACAAGGAAGTAAGGGCACGGTATTAAACAAAATAAATCCTGCTTCAGACACTAGTAAATCTTCACCAGGCTCTGTTTCAGTCACTAAAGGCAGCATGTAGGAAGAGGCTGTGACCATTCTGTACAGAGTAACGTAGATTCACAGATCCCAAGGCCAGAAGGGACCATTGTGATCATCCGGCCCGTGGGACCATCCTGCCTGGCTCCTGAGCTCCCGGACGGGGAGGCTTGTCCCCGGCCTCTCCCCCACTTTCCCCCCTCCCCTGCAGCCTGCCGCTCTGAGCAGCCTGGTAAGGGGGCGGGGAGAGGAGGGGGCAGGAGGTCCCGGGGGGCAGTCAGGGGACAGGGGGCGGTCAGATGGGGCAGAGGTTCGGGGAGCAGGGTAGTCAGGAGACAGGGAGCAGGGGGGGTTGGATAGGGGGTGGGGTCCTGGGGGGGCAGTTAGGGACGGGGGTACCGGGAGGGGGCGGTCAGAGGACAAGAAGTGTGTGTGGGGGGATGGATGGGTCGGGGTCCTGGGGGGCCTGTCAGGGGGCAGGGGTGTGGATAGGGGTCGGGGCAGCTGGAGACAAGGAGCAAGGGGGCTTAGAGAAGAGGGGGGTCTGGGGGGGGTTAGGGGCAGGGGGTCCCAGGAGAGGGTGGTCAGGGGACAAGGAACAGGGGGGTTGGATTGGTGGGGGGTTCTGAGGGGGGCAGTCAGCGGGCGGGAAGTGGGTGGGGGCCAGCCTGTTTGGGGGACACAGACTTCCCTACCAGGCCCTCCATACCGTTTCGCAACCTCGACGTGGCCCTTGGGCCAAAAAGTTTGCCCACCCCTATCTAGTCTGACCTGCTGGGTGACACAGGCCACAGACCGACCCCATAATCACTCCTAGAGCAGAGCTTATAGAAAAACACCTCACTGTGATTTTAAAATGGTCAGTGACAGAGACTCCAGCATGACCCTTTGCAAACTGCTCCCAGGGTTAATTAGTCTCGCCGTTAAAAATGCACACCTTATTTTCAGCCTGAATTTGTCTAGCTTCAGTTTCTGATCACATTAGACCTTTCTCTGCTAGGTTAAAGAGCCCATTATTAAATATTTGTTCCCCATGTCGCTACTTACAGACCGGGATCAAGTCCGCCTTTGACCTTTTCTTTGTTAAAGCTAAAGCGATTGAGCTCCTGGGGTCCGCCACCAAATGAGGCACCACCCTCGTCCTTGCTAATTATCCAGGTGCCCTGGAAGCCTCTAATCATTCATTCCCCACTGCTGATACCGCCGAACTGGAAGGCTGGGAACAAGATGGTGACCGCTGTGTCCCTTGCCACGGACCTTTTACTGTCCACTGGTCAGCCTTAAGTAACAACACTGTGCAAGGTGTGGGAACCCCACTGCTTTAGATGCAATGGCATCATAACAATGCAACACATTATGCGAGTGTAAAGTGAAGCTTCTCAGGATGTGTCTGGCCTTGCCGTTTGCTACTTTCATCTCACACTTCACCTGCTGTCACCTTTCAAGTGCAGCTAAATTGTTTGTTGCGTTCCGAATGTCACTGCAGTTTGATTACACTGGGAAAACATGCAATTGAACTGACAGACTGACAGCGATTAGCATTAACCATAACTCTTCATGCTGCAATTGCAACAATTGTGTCTAGAGATGAGACAAGCAGTTCTGACAAAGCAGAAATTGAGTCAAACCCTTGCCTGAGCCTTGTACAGCACACAACAAAACTCTGTAGTGTAAGCACTAATTCTGATCTCGCTCCCACCCAAACTGGACAGTCTCTATGTGAAAGAATAAATGGACGCAAATCAGACGTCAAGAATTATAACATTCAAAAACCAGCTGGAGAACACTTCACTCTCTTTGGTCACTCGATTACGGACCTAAAAGTGGCAATTCTTCAACCAAAAAAACTTCAAAAACAGACTCCAACGAGAGACTGCTGAATTGGAATTAATTTGAAAACTGGATACAATTAACTTAGGCTTGAATAAAGACTGGGAGTGGATGGGTCATTACACAAACTAAAACTATTTCCCCTTGTTTATCCCGCCACTGTTCCTCACACCTTCTTGTCAACTGCTGGAAATGGCCCACCTTGATTATCACTACAAAAGGTCCCCTTCCCCCTCCCCCCAGGCTCTCTTGCTGGTAATAGCTCACCTTACCTGACCACTCTTGTTACAGTGTGTATGGTAACACCTATTGTTTCATGTTCTCTGTGTATATAAAATCTCCCCACTGTATTTTCCACTGAATGCATCCGATGAAGTGAGCTGTAGCTCACAAAAGCTTATGCTCAAATAAATTTGTTAGTCTCTAAGGTTCCAAAAGTACTCCTTTCCTTTTTGAGGAGTAACTCTGTACCCACAGAAGTCAGTTTCGGCCCTGGATCCTTTCAACAGTTGCTTTTCCCTAATCAATCTTTGCTGCAGCACAAACGAAACAAAAAATCCCAACTTCCTGTGCAAGACTGCAAACAGTGAGAAGCCACCGTCACTCAATCAGTTTGACAATTATTATAAATGGCTGATCGCACACTTGTGACTGACAAAGGTCCTGCAGGCAGACCGCTACTGTGCACCAAGGGGCACTCCGTCAGTTGGTATCATTAACACATCTGGGAAAATTACAGTTTCACCGTCACCCACATAGCTTATGCCAGCATAACGTACAGACTGATGTTGGGAAGTGGCTGGGAGAAACCCTAGGATTTCTTTGTTGCCCTTTCCAATGTTAGACAAGGATGGAAAAAACACAATTTTAAGACATTTCCTAGAGCATTTTAAGCAACAAAGCTCAGCTTCTTGATCAGCTGCTGCAGTAACCTCTGCAGCCTACATGGACAAATTTCTGCATCAAGGATAAACATACGATAACATCCCGCCCATAAAGATTAATGAACAGCTGGCTGAGATTCTTTGCATCAGCTGCAGAACCTCTCGAGCCCAGACAGCTCATAGGTCTCTGGCCATGAAATCACCCCACGGGACCTAGAATTTGTTTAACCCCATCAGTTCACTTCAATGCACGAAGTAGCGGCAAGACAAAAGAGGAAAACCACAGCAGGGATGCATCCCTGGATATGGAATCTGCTAGAGAGGCCAATGCAGCAAAATTCAGAAACCTTCCACCACACCCCACCCCAGCCCAAAAGAAAAGTTCAGAGGTGTCCACACGCGCGGCTGAGGTTCAGCCCTCTCTGTAGTACCTCACTAACCATTCCCCAGGGACTGCTGGGTATAAAGGTTTAAATATTAAAACGATAAGAGCAGGAAAAGACCAACTCTGCACAGCAATGTTTAAACCTAGACTCTCTTTTCATTCCACGGATGTGCTTCAGCCTGTGGACTTTTGATTCTGATCAGAATGAGATCTACAGATGTCCCACCCACAAGGACAGGTCTCCAGATCCCCTCTAGTCAGCACCAGCCGATTGTGCATTCATTTATCTGATGCCTGCACTGTACGGTATGTAACATCTTCCCACCAAGGAGCTCTTCTCCATTATTCAAGCTAGCAGCATGAACGCATATCAAGAAACAATCGCACACCAAGAGAGCTCTTCCCGGTGAGTATGGCAGCTACCGTTCAGAAGGTGATTGCGTAAGGCTGGCATACGTAACATCAAGGGGGTTTGTGCGTAAGAGAAAACCACCAGGAATTACCTGGTGTTGAGGGCGCCTTAGCTGCACCGTTAGCTTAAGCTACAACTTTAGTTTTGTCCCTAACTTAAGTCATGACCCCACATACACACACATCTCTAAAGGGTGCTTTCCACCTGAGCTAGCCCACTGGGTCTGGGGGGAAGCTACACAGCTATTTTTAGCATGCTAGCTGGATCCAAGCCAGCGCATGTCCATCCACCTCCAGCTGCAGAATAGATGCACCCTGAGTAAAAGGTGGACTCGGGAGGCATTGGCGGGTAGTGGTCAGTGGCAGGGCTCCGGCTGAGACATTGATTTGCGGCATGACCTATGTTCCCCAATCTACAATAATTTACCCACCTCCCAGGGAATAATTTACCCACCTCCCAGGGAAACTATGCGGATTAATTAGATAGTGTCTGTGGCGGGCTTGGAGGGTTTCAGTGGGACTGCTCAAGCCCTTCAAGTTAAGCACATGCTGCAGTTCCGGGCTGCAAAGGGATGCGTAAACATCCCTGAAGTCTCTTCCAACCCTAATCTTCTATGATTTACCTGAGGAGGGATTTAAATAGTTTTAAAAGGAAGTGAAATGTGAATAAAAAGTTGTCAGACCCCAGCTGAAAAGTGAGCTGGGGGGAGGGGATCTCCTGTTTTTCCAATGACACTTGTGTCTCAAGTATCTGTTGTCGATCGTTTCTTTGTTCTGTTCCACCCGTCCCATGGCTGGGATCCTCAGTGGAACAAGCAGCGTCTCAGCTACAGAACTACAGTACACCTGCTTGCCTCCTTGTAACCCCTTTACTGAAAGGAATTTGGATGACACAGAAACAGGGCACGTGGGTTCCTAACACTTCTATTACAGACTGCCCAAGCGAGGCCTTGCAGGGACTGACTTTCCCCCAATGCTTTAGGCTTCTGCTCTGTCACATGGGCAATTCTGAGGGAGGAGCAGTGCAGGAACCTCTCGAGACAAACTGCTAGTCAGACAGTGGCTCCTAGCGTTCCCTTCTTATGCTGGGGGTGCTAATTTACTGCAGCCCTTCAAAGGAAATGGTGCTGTGCACTACCCCTCTGCTGGCCCATGCGTGATGGGCTGGAGCCATGACTCTGCTCCCTCTTCTCCACCCTCTCACCCCCAAAGAGCACTCTGCCAGGAGGATCCTCACCTGGGGGGTTGTGACCACCTTCCTTCTCTTTATGCCTGGATGGGAGGCAGGTCCTGGAACTGTAACCTGTGGCAGCATACATGAGTGACAGTCCAGGAAAGGCTGAGACCCACCAATTGAAATTCTGTAACCAGCACCAGCCCCCTAGCTCTGAGTGATCTATTGCAGGAGCTATCAGGGAGCAGGGCCCCCTCGTGTTGGGCACTGTCCATTCACACCGAGCGAAAAGACGGTCCCTGCCCCAGTTTACAACTCCAGCAAACACTTGGAACCCCTCCAACGCTGGGCACGTTTGCATTTTGAGATTAATTAGGGCCAAGCCAAAAGCCTGGATCCAAATGCCCCAACCTTTAGTAAGGTTTACAGCCAAATCTGAACCTGGCAGCTTAGACTCCTCTCTAGTTCGAGCTCGTTCTCTTGCTACCATGGTCACAAGCTGATTAGTAGCAGCGTCCAGCATGGCAGAGGCAAAGCCAAGAACAGAACCCAAGCATTCCTGGCTCCCAGTTTAGTACTCTTACCACTGACGTGTGCCTAACTATTTAACAAGAACTGCACAAAAAGTGTATTAAACAGCCACGGCTTTAAGCACCGTCTCCGCTGTAACAACCGTGGGCAAATGAATGAGTTCTACTAAGGGCCTTCTACATTTAAGACAAGGAGCTAAAGGGAAAACAAGCCCCCTGGGCTGCTAGTTAGAAAAGTAATACAATTTTAAATGCGTCCACATTTACTGGAACTATAAAAGGCATTCTGTGAAACGGGGCTTGCCTTACTTGTCCCTCAGAAAAAGTCTAGATTACTCCACGTTGGAGATGATGCCACCATAAGCTAATTGTAGCCTCCAACTTTTCCCCCTTTGGCTTTCACAGATGAAAAAGCATCAAACTGGCAGATGAGGAGGAAAAAAAAAGCAAGGGAGCTCAAAGATTATTCCGCACGTTTAGTCTGCAGCTGCAGCATTCACACTGTAAGGATGCTATCCAGGGCACTGGCCGACGCTGCGCTGTCTGATAGGAAATGCAAGGCAGCCGTATCGACAAGGTTACAGCATTAGCACCCTGGCCTGCGTTCACTAATTCCACTCACTGAGGCTGCTCGAAGCTTCTCACATGGAAATTGCCCGCCACTGCGTCTCACGTGTGTTACAAGCTAATGAGCACTAATAATGGGATTTGGGATTCTAATCACCACTCCACTGTAATAACACTTAGACCAACATCATTTACTACTGAACAGCTTTCTAACAAACCACTGAAAGGCCACCTGTGCTGAAGGACCCAGACTAAATGCCAGAGTAGGAAGACTGCAACTGCAAGTCTCACCAGCTGTCTTGCAGAGGCAGAGAGAGAAGCAACTAACCGACAGGGTTCTTTCCTCTCCATATCCCAATCCAAAAATAAGTGGGCTCTGAAAATAGCCATTTCAGCGAGCTCTGGTGTTGTAACGCCCTGTCCCCTGCAGGAAGCCAGATGGTGGGGTGGTTCTCTCTAAAACAGCCCTGCAATCACGCCCCTTGCCGCCATTCGCAAGCCCTGCTTTGGCAGGCTGGATTGCCATCAGGGTGGAAAAGCAGAAGCGTCCTCACCTGTCCCTCTGCTGCCAGGGATAAAACGAGGTTCTGCTTTAGAAGGGACTCGGACACTTTTCTCAAAGGCTGAATTGGAACAAAATCAGCAAGACAAAACAAGAACGGGGGGAGGGGGACAAAATTCACCCAGCTGCCTAGCTAGCCAGCAGAGCACGCATCAGTCCAAGAAAAACCACCATCCTGTTTCTCTTTCCCCTTTGGTATGCAGGGGATTTAGCCACACAACTCCCAGAGGTTTTAACAGAGTCCCAGCGAGGTTTTTATAGACAACAACATAACTGCTGTGCTCCCTTCTCATCTCCGCTGCTTTCATGCGCGTGGGAGTCCTGGGCTGCTGGCATCCCCACATTTCTTTGTTAAAAGACATCTCCGTTTCGTGTATTGATCTTTTCGGATCAAAACCAGGTGATAAGTGGGTTGAGGGGGCTTGTTAGAACAAGATGGTTATTCTCCTTTGTGACACATTATGTGGAACCTAAGGACTGTTTGATCAATCCAATATTAAGCAGTGAATCACCACTGTTCACTGCCTAACCTTCATGGGTGAACAGGCCCCAGTGTGTATCAGACCCCCTTGCAGGGGCTTACAAACAATGCACTCACACCAGCATTACTGCTCCTCTCCCATACTCAGATGATAGCCTGTCGTCTTCATACTGGTTATCCCTGAAACAAAAGTTGAGATACCTCCTGCCTGAGCTTTTTATACTGTGAAGTGAATGTACTACTTTCCATTCCACATGCATGTTCCAGGCCTGATCTAATAAACAGCCCTGTGCAGCAGATATCACACCAGTTATACAGATGGGGAAACTGAGGCACATTGAGATGAATTAATCATAGCAGGAAACAGTTATAGTCAGAAACTGGCCTTAGAAGTCTTGGCTGCCTGTCCTTTGCTGTCATCAACAGATAACACTGATTTGTAGGCGTTATGTAAAGAACTTCAAAGTGTACAGTATCAATATTAGAAAGGGGTCTATCTTGATCCACCAAGAGCCAGCAGTATTCAGATTTCAGGATGACACGCCATCTGTAAACTGCTCCATTGTATTTCAGTGTTGCAATACACAGCCCACATGATACAATACAATAGCTGCTATTCCGAGGTTCCTGGAGAAAAGACGGCCACCCTGAGAGCAGCAGTGGATCGTGAACAGGACGGTCACTAGACCTGAATTCCATTACTGGCTCTGCCTCCAATCTGCTGTGAGATTTCATGGCAGTCACTCCTATGCTCTGTGCCTCAATTTCCCTACCTCTAAAATGGAGGTCTATAGATGAACAGCATTATATAAGTAAGAGCAAAGTGTTATCATTATGCTGAATCAAGAAGAATCATGTATTGGGTTGGGGAGTCATAATTCTGAATATCTTGTGCCTTGGTGGGGTTCAGACAGGCAGATCCTACCCGCTGTTCCAACACATCTGACTGTGTGGAATTCTGCTCATCCAGAGATTATGGCTCGTGGAAGTCTGCACAACGGTTCTGGGTACATCCGGGAGGTTATTTTAAAATTGTTCTGTGTGTGTGAGAATCTCAACTGTGCATTTTTGTATTTTAAACATTACGTTTAAAAGGAAGAAGACGGGAAGAATCCCTTTGAGTAAGTGAATGACAGAGGAGACAATCTTTGCTAATTTGTCTGTGTAAATACAGTTCCCAATCAATGAAAACTAACCTGTTCTTAGGGAAGTTTTCCGGCAAGTACTTAAAATGTAGCAGTGCAAATTCACTGCTGTAATGAGAGTAAAATTATCTTTTATCTCTCACTTCAGAGCCTTAGGAGTATTGATGCAAGACTGCAATAAAAAACAAGTACCTGCTACCAACTGGTGTTTTAATATACAGCAGAAGCAGCTTTTCCTTTGAAGAGTTGATCTCAGACATGCTGGTGTTGCTGTCCACTGACAAAGGAAAATCCAAGGGAGCTGGGCAGTGAATGCAGATCCACTGAGTCCAAGTCCTGTGCCTTGACCACAAGACTGCTTCTGGTCACTGACCAGCCTTGCAGAGCCATGACGATGAGCTTTTCTCGCTGGGTTTTGAGTCACATTCGCTCCCCACTTCTCCTCTTTTTCTGCTTTGTGAAGAAGCCATAAAGCACTTAAAACTGCCGTGCTGGTGTTTAACAAATACCCCCAACTCCCTCTTCTCCCAAGCCCCAGCGTCACCGACACACGCACCGTCATACTGGGTCACATCACGCAGGGCAGCACACACAAAGAACTGGGCTGTGGGAAAGGCGCTGATCGTTCCCATCGCTGGGCTGACTGAAGACTGAATTTCACATCCTGCAACTCTTTTTTATGCCAAGGCTAACAGGTGCAGTCAGGCTAACTACAGAGAGCGAGTCGACCCTGCAAGGCACAAAGGATGGTTCAGGAGCTAGGATATTCGCTTAGAACTCAGGTGACCCAGGTTCAATTCCCTTCTTTTCCACAGACCTATGGCAAGTGCTTTAGCCTCTCCGTTTTCCCCTCTGTAAAATGGGGATAACATCTCCTCACAGGGTGCTGCGAGGACAGCAGCATTAAAGACTGTAAAGTGCTTTGAGATCTACTGAGAAAAAGGGCTATACAGGAGGCAGGCATTATTACTGTATCTTTCCGAGCAGAGCCTGTTAAAGGGATACGTGGCTCGCTGCAGCTCCAGTAACATTTAACATTCATACAGCACTGCTCCTTCAAGGACCTCACAGAGCTTTATAAACATACATTACACCATATTATCCCCCAAGGTAGGCAGGCAGGCATTACTGTGCCCCTTACAGACAGAATTTGGCCCTCTGTGTCAGGTTCTGTCAGTAAGGGGGCACAGTGCCCTTCCATTGGTGTAAATCCACCGTGGATTCAGAGATACCAGTGGAGACATTCCATATTTGCACAGGTGTTGCTGAGATCTGATTTTGCCCAATTCTTTTAAAACCTTCTAATCTCAAAAACAAAAATGGCAAAGGAATAAACAGAAGCTCAAAGAGATGGATCAGTGATGAAATGCCATGGTCAGTCCAAGCAAGTGACCCCGGGGGAGCCCACTTTCCTGCCTCCCCCAGTCTAAAGAGAAGCGGGGAGCTCCTCCTTGTTTATCTTGATTTGATCCTTAGCCTCTATATTGCAGAGGACATGGCTAGATACTGATTGTCTGGACAGTACAGAAAAAAGCTAGTTTTCAAAATTAGCAATATAACTATGGTATTTGCACATGCAAATTGACCCTTTGGACACTTAACATTACAGCACAAAAATGCCTCCTTCAGAGTGCAAATGGGGCGTGCAGCCGTGTTTGCTGGTGCAATCAGGTATGAGTGCTGAAGTCAGCACAGAGAGCTGGAGGCGGGGTTGAAAGAGAAGCCCCCCAATGTCTGATGCTGCCACATCATTTCCATACTTGGTCACAGTAATTTGTTCTTGACTGATAAGATGATAACAGAGTGTAAAGCTAATTCAGCTTATTCACACATCTTATTTTTAACTTAATTGTTGCAGTTATTCTGGGCCTGACCATGCAACCATTACTCATGAGAGTAGTGTTTACTGATAAGAATAGTCCCAAATAAGCTTGGGTGAGTAAGGATTGAAAGGTAAGTATAACAGTGTGGAATTGGAGTAACAGCCGTGTTAGTCTGTATTCGCAAAAAGAAAGGAGTACTTGTGGCACCTTAGAGACTAACCAATTTATTTGAGCATGAGCTTTCGTGAGCTACAGCTCACTTCATCGGATCCATACCGTGGAAACTGCAGCAGACTTTATATATACACAGAGAATATGAAACAATACCTCCTCCCACCCCACTGTCCTGCTGGTAATAGCTTATCTAAAGTGATCATCAGGTGGGCCATTTCCAGCACAAATCCAGGTTTTCTCACCCTCCACCCCCCCACACAAATTCACTCTCCTGCTGGTGATAGCCCATCCAAAGTGACAACCCTTTACACAATGTGCATGATAATCAAGTTGGGCTATTTCCTGCACAAATCCAGGTTTTCTCACATCCCCCCCACCCCGATACACACACAAACTCACTCTCCTGCTGGTAATAGCTCATCCAAACCAGCAGGAGAGTGAGTTTGTGTGTGTATGGGGGTGGGGGGGATGTGAGAAAACCTGGATTTGTGCAGGAAATAGCCCAACTTGATTATCATGCACATTGTGTAAAGAGTTGTCACTTTGGATGGGCTATCACCAGCAGGAGAGTGAATTTGTGTGGGGGGGTGGAGGGTGAGAAAACCCGGATTTGTGCTGGAAATGGCCCAACCTGATGATCACTTTAGATAAGCTATTACCAGCAGGACAGTGGGGTGGGAGGAGGTATTGTTTCATATTCTCTGTGTGTATATAAAGTCTGCTGCAGTTTCCACGGTATGCATCCGATGAAGTGAGCTGTAGCTCACGAAAGCTCATGCTCAAATAAATTGGTTAGTCTCTAAGGTGCCACAAGTACTCCTTTTCTTTTAGTGTGGAATTGAACTCACTAATGAAAACTACAGTCTTAGTTTAGAACTTACCTACGAGAACATCATGGCCCAACAGTACTTCCCGCTACCGTTCCACATGCAACTTATAGAGTATGAGAATTTACTGTAGGCTACATGCATCTCTATGATAAATCTTATGAGCGATCACTAATTCATTTGCATTGCACGATCACTCAAAGCCAGCACGCTATTGGTATGGCCACCACAGAACGAAAGGAACAGGAGTTCTCAAGGCTGAGTGGGAACAGATGTCCTTCTGAGTTCACATGGTAAGTACAGGTTTCAGAGTAACAGCCGTGTTAGTCTGTATCCGTAAAAAGAAAAGGAGTACTTGTGGCATCTTAGAGACTAACAAATTTATTGGAGCATAAGCTTTCATGGGCTATAGCTCACTTCATCAGATGCATCCGATGAAGTGAGCTGTAGCTCACGAAAGCTTATGCTCCAATAAATTTGTTAGTCTCTAAGGTGCCACAAGTACTCCTTTTCTTTTCATGTTAAGTATGTGACTCTTAGGCTTTGAACAGCAAACTGAAGTTGGAGGCATCTGGCTGTAAATACATGTGACCACTTACTTGGCATCACAAACTGCAATCAGGGGGAAAAAAATAAACCCAATTTTTTGCACAAGTCGTGGCAATTAACAAAACCTCCCAGAAAAGGGCAGCTGTTTTATCTGCAGGACTACCACGGGCCCAACAGGGCACTAGGGAAAACAACTGGCTCTTTTTGACAGGAGTAACAGTCACAGGAGCAAAAGGAAGATGGTCTGCAGGGGTGAACCTTCATGCATGAGTGAGTCATAACTCAAACAGGAGGAGCCACGTTCTTGTCTCCGCTGGAGGCCTGCTGACTTCAGCAGAATGGCATCAGTGTAGCTGGGAAGCACTCAGCATGGACTAACAAGTTACGGGAGGCACATCTAACACAATCAGTGGGCGAGTGATTCCCTCCCCACAGACAGGCTCTTTGGAATTTACGTCATGTCAGAACAGCACTGTACATTAATAATGGCACAGCAAAGATGGACGGATGCAGCAGCATCTGGATCTAAAAGACACCGGAGTGAGAATTTGGGATTCAAATTTTCCTCCAAACTCAGGCCCAGATACACATTCGGATCTGGTGTCCCAATGAACATGGCAGCGCTCTCGCAAGCATTGCTGCTGAGGGGCTAGCTGTTAGAGTGGGGAGTGACGGGTGCTGCTCCCTACTGCCCCAGATGTGTATGGAGGAGGGATTAGGTGGGCTGTCACCCATAGAACGTCCCCTAAGGTAGTCTAATGTGGAAATCTTTTCCCTCCCTCCAACTCCTGAAGATTCACCAAGGGCAGCAGCCCTCTAGCACCCTTTGGAGAGCCGGAAACTGGAAGAGTGCTCTGTGGGCATCCCTCTCTGAAGACAGCTGTGGCGAGTGGGGTATGGGACAGTTCTAAGTGGCAGCCCTAGGGCAGGACATGGGGTGAACCGGTGTGATGGGGTGCACTAGAGCCAGAGGCCTCCCGCTTGAGGCCTCGCAGCCCTGACTCACCATGTCCCAGAAAAGAGCAGAGGAGAAGTCCTCCAAGCAGCCAATCAGAGGGGCTGCTGGAGCGACCAGTCAGGGGCCAGGAGGGCCATATAAAATGAAGCTGCAGAGACAGAGCAGTCAGTTGCTGCCTGGAGCCGGAATAGAGAGAATCGGGTTCCTGGCTGGCTGGAAGAGCATCAGGACCATGGACAACTCTGCATGGGCAAGACTGAGCCCAGGAAGGGCTGCTAAAGACTGGGGGAGCTAACTAGGAGCTTGCGGGGCCAAGCAAGGACTGAGCCCAGAGCCTAGCCAGACCAAGCGCGGGTACCATGAGCCCAGGGAGGGCTGCCAAAGAGGACACAGCAACTGAGGGTACTGTGATGGGCCCTGTTGGACTGTTACAGGAGGGCAGCGTCTCCGGGGAGAAAGAGGCTTCTTTGTTTGTCACGTTTACAGATAGTGTGAGAGATTTGGCCAGAGGGCTAAGTCACTGAAGACCTGTCGAAGAAACCTGACCAGAAGGGGGCGCTCATGAGAGATAGGTGCCACCCCATTCCAAACTGAGAAACTGCAGACATGCACTTGGCCAAAGGGGGGTGCCTGCGAGAGCAGCTAACAACCCCGTTACAACCAGAAACTGGCCTTTTCTGGGATTTGGAGCCAAATGGATCAAAACTCTGGAAAACTGTCTGGCTCCAGACCACCTGCACTGGACTGGTCCCAAATATCAGGTGGCTCGAGAGTAGTAGGGAGGGTCCCTGACTTCATCAAAGATTCTCAAAATCAATACCAAAGCTAAAGGGGAATTGGCCTGGAATCTAGATACCTGCCAACAGCAATTGGCCCAGCTTTCAAAATATTGCTGTAAGAACTAACAGAGCTAACTCCTAGCAGATCTGCTGGCTACTCTAGGCTGTAACATTCAGCCCAATGGAACAGATTCCTTCCTACGACATCACAAGCGCGCCAGTCATTTCAGTCTACTGAACCTCCCGTCCCCTCCCTCAAACCCAGGTTATTTCTCAGCATTTTCTAGGAGTCTGCCTGGGAAACTCTAAGCAGGTGAGCGCTCTCAGGGCGGGAGGGGGTGGTCAGCTGGTGCGACAGTGACTGTTGATAGTATTTGCACATGGATATGGTTCTATTTTGACATGTAACAAAGTCGTCGGTGTTTCTACCAATGCACTGCGTACGCCATCAGTTCTAAGAGCATTCTGGCTATGCAGGTATATCGGGCATCCAGATCTCACCCTCCACAGCAGTGCAGCACTAACAAGGGTGCTGTGATCCCCATTGACGTTGGGGTGATGGCCCAATTGCTAGTTACACCACTGCTCCTTCTCCAGTTCCCAGCCTAACCCAAAGCCATCATCCCTACCTGCAAAGGCCTTTCCCCCGCTGCCAACACACTAACCTGCACGTCTCTGAAATATTCAGCACCATACATCTACCTGTCCATCAGAGATTCACTCAGCAGAGCGAGAGATTCACATTTTCATATTCGGATTCTGAGATTCATATTTCACCTGACACCCACAGGACCCTCTCCCCTTGGCTGGATAACAGGGGTAGATTAAGTAGCTGGTCAGCCACCCAAGTCTCCAAAGAAGTCATTTTTAAAGATGTCCCTGAAGCCCCAGCAGTCTAGCACAGAATTGTTCGCGGAGCCAGGATATGCAACAAATTGTTAGATTTCAAGGTGGGTTTTACCTCTATCTGCAAGCCACAGATCACAGGTTGCTTTCCTGGAGATCTCACACCTCTCGTCCTGGCTGAGATCAGGTGTCCTACCTCTGTGATCTCCCTGTACTGTGCCAGACTGTGACCAGCCATCTCTGGAGCAGCAGGTTCCAAGTACCCCTTTTCGAGGGGCTTTCGCCTCATCCACTGTCTCCTGTTTGTGAAGTTGCCCTTTTTCCTGCTCATCCTACAAACTGCACCCCTGGTGTCTTCGTGCTGGGACCCTGCCCATTCCCCAAACCCCCTGGGTATAAATCCAGGCTGCTCAGTGCTGCTTCAAAGGTTTTCACGGAAACATTTATTTATTTATTTATTTATTTTAACAAAAAATGCTTTTTTCGTTAAGATCCAAAGATTGTGAAAAGTATGTCAATTTCTAGAAAAATTCCCCTGGAAAAGGCATGTCAAACTGTTTCATTACAAACAGGAAATACTTTGTCCTAAAAAAGAGGTTCAGAGGTTTCAATCAATACTAAGTAGCAGCTGTTCTTAATAATTTTAAAATTAAATAAAAAGAGTATTTCAATTATATTGTGTCACATAATTAGAACTGACATGTCACACAGTAAAATAAAAGAAAAATTGAAACCATTTCAGAAATCTGAAACTAAAACTTTCCAAATCTAACATTTTGCAGAAATTCTGTTTTGCAAAAAGGAGAACAAATTTTGAAATGACAATTTCCTGCAAAACGGAACTTCTGGGTTTTAACCAGCTCTAATGCTGTCTCCCCATCTCCCCCCCGCACTCACTTTGTACTGTGTCTCTGCAGTAATTCTTTTGTCCTCTCTTATCCCTTGTTTGTTTTATTATCTATATATTGGTTATTGTTTCAGTCAATGGCGGCTGGTCACCCCTTTGCCTCCCTGTGACTGCTTTGTGCATAGTTCTTCCCAACTCAGCACCGCCAGGAGCTCTGAGAACCCTGCCCAAGGCCACAGGGAGATGACTCTTCCATCATCCAGGCTTTGTACAGGAATCTCTGTGGGGACCAGAGTAACCTCGACTTCCCACCATCTCCAGGGAGAAGAGCATCAGCAGAGCTACTATTACATGTTCAGGGCTGCAGTAACAGTATTCCCGCTACGCATTCTCTACATGGAGGACTGGGCCAATATAGCCATGGACCAACTGAGTCGCAGCCTTGCCCCTCTCCTGGCTCCCACCCCACCTCACCAGCCCAAATCCATGCTGTCCCAGAGACCACCGCTGAGGAACACTGCCCAGTGGTGCACGAGAAGTAGGGAGTCTCCTGTACCACTTCCTGCAGGCCTTACTCTGCAGTGGAACTGAGGTAGAGTGCCCTGGAAGGAAGAGGGGGAGCACTCAGCCCTCTGTTCTGGAGGTTGCCACTGGGTGGGAGTGATGGGGATTCATGCCAATAGGTAATTACTCATTCAGGAATGGCAGACTTATTACAGGTTTCAGAGGGGCAGAAACTAACAAATTTATTTGAGCATAAGCTTTCGTGGGATATAACCCAAGTCCTCGTTGTTTTTACTGATACAGAGTAAAAACAACAAGGACTTTGGGTTATATCCCACGAAAGCTTATGCCCAAATAAATTTGTTAGTCTCTAACGTGCCACAAGGACTCCTCGTTGTTTTTAGACTTATTACAGCAGCTAATCTCTCCCCAACTCCTAGGGAAAATTTGCAGGGCCTTTCCTCTGGACTCCCATTTTCCTTTTAGCTGGTGTAGGTCCTTGATGTAACAGAAAGGGAAGAAAAATGCATGTGAATACTAAAGAAGAGACACTCCCGGAAAGTCTCCAGTAAGCACCTGGGGACTTTGCACAATTACACTATGTGGACACCATTACAGAGGTTTTTTAGAACGCTTTTTTTATCAGATTGTACAATGAACCAGTGAGGGTTTCCAGCCATTCCAAAGGCCTCAATAATATAACAGAAAACCCACTTGTCCAATAAACTTACTCAGCAGCATATTTGGAAAACCAAAGGAAGAGGGAGAAAGAACAACGCGGAACTCTTCCAATTTAGGTGGTTTTAGAGACTGTGTGTGTGAGTGTGAGAGAGAGAGAGAGAGATATGTATGGGTCTTCAACCCAGGACCTTCCCACAGGAGTAACTCCGTGAGCTGACGGCAGTAGTGGACCGTTAGCCTCTAATGGACCAGCCACTAAAGGGAGGCAGCACACACACTTCGGTTCGTGTGCGTCACGGTGGCAATCTGCTTATGCAAAGAGGTGTCTGTATGAATAAGCTGGGCAACTGCAACACGTCCATTAGTTTTTGATGGAACTGAAATCAGCAGGAGGGTGCTCGGCCCTCACCAAAGGGGCACCAAAGGATGGGAGTCTGCCCTTTACTGGGGCTGCTCTGAACAATTTACTGATAAACCAGAGCCCAGCTAGGAGGCCTAAGGCGAGGCAGCCTGATTTCCAGAGCAGCTGAGCATTCACAGGCCCAGTGAAGTCACTGGGGGCTGCGGGATGTCAGCCTCTCTGGAAACGAGGCCATTTATTGAGGAACCTAAATATGGATTTAGGTGCCTAGCTTTAGACACTGAAGTTGGAAAATTGTGGCCTAGATTTAGCTCTATTAATAGACTTTTGATTGAGTTTGAGTATATCATTCATCATCAGGGGCAACTGCCTCCTACCACTGGAGAGTCTGTCTTGCAGAACTACTAGGCCACATAGTGAAGAAAATAACTCAGCCTGCTGGATTCATAACTCCTTGGCCTGGGTCAAGCGAGATTTTAAGCAGCTGGTTTTCAGTTGAATCATGGTGTTTATGTTTTCAGTGAATGGGTTTAAGAGACGATATGGAGCTTGAAAACAGATGAATCACAGCAACACCTTTGAAAAGAAAGGGAAAATTGGAGTCATGGCAGCCATAACTCCCTATCAGGCAGTGAAACAATCTGTCATGGTCACCTGTGCTCTACATACTAGGAATAACGTACCCCAGGCAAGAAAATATTAGGTGGAAATTTTAAATTATAAAGTTGTTTTGGTTGATTTTTATAGGAAAAAGATGTCATTTTGCAAATCCTGCTTTAGAGAGACACATTTGACATAAGTCACGCTTATCATAGCTTAGTGCAGAGCTTAAATCTATCAACCCAATAATAGAAATTGTACTTGCATAAATAAAGAGATACTTGTAAATTCTTCCAAATTAAACCTGAAGGGCTGTTAAAATAGATGCAGCTCGTCTAACAAATGTAATTTCTGTTCCCACTTTGCGGCTAGTGGTGCAGAACACACACACTAACACACACTGTTTGGAAAACTGCACTAAAGCTAAGCAGATCTGGGAAGCTGGAACCGTGTTCTCTATTGACTGCATTACAGCAACTTTAACTCTGTCATATTAATGCTAATTTAACTTCCACACTCAGCAGAGTCTGTTACAGACATGAAAAATGTCACAGGAAACTGCATTAAGCACAAATACTTCCACTTCAGCAAGACAACAAAAGGGCTGATTTAACCCATCCACTTCTTGATGAGATTTGCTACAGGAATTTTGTATTTGTCAAAGTAGCATGGATGTCTGCATGATGTTTTCCCTTCCAATTTTAACATGTAAGCAGAAATACAGCCAGAACAAATCAGACATTCTCCCCATCCAATGAAATGTGGCTAAAGTGTAAAAAAACAAATGGTATTATGGGGAGGAAACGGTTTCATATTTGATCTCACTCACTTGAATTAAACATAATTTAAATTAATAATTGAGAATGTGTCTTTTAGGGAATTATCTGGACTGTCTTTACAATCACAACTTAAAAGAGCGGTCGATTGCATAACATCCATTTAAAATTATTTTTATCTTTATAAGAACTTATAAAACAAGATTTACATCTATCTTAATTATTTGCTAGTTTTCTAAGCTCAGCCTTAAATCTTTCAGGATACAGTAGCCCAATGAACAGAATATAATGAACAGATTTAATTGGGGATCGGTCCTGCTTTGAGCAGGGGGTTGGACTAGATGACCTCCTGAGGTCCCTTCCAACCCTGATATTCTATGATTCTATGAATATTGCTTACTGCCAGTGTTACTGAAAAAGTAAAATAAAAAGCTCCTTATGTACAAACCTCAGTGTCTCTCCAAAGCATTAAACCTGAATTTCTGATAATCCTCCTTTGCATAAACTTGGGTGTTGTACACTAAACTGGCATGCATCAAATAAGGTTATCTGATGCTGAATATTAACACACGCTAATCGTTTCCTCATGTCTTAAACATCCATTGCATTTAAATACTGGAGGAATTATGGACAATCACACTGAGTACCATGCCCATTTGGAAGCAGTAGGACAGTATGTTATTAATAATCTGAATAGTGCAATCACACAAGATAAATAAATGGGTTTATACTCAGAATGTTGTTTACGGATGCAAATGCATAGACAGCTTGTGTGCCAGGAACCCACACAGCTATGTAAATTGTATTCTTCTGGCTATTGATTTCACAGTAGCAGTCACTATGGATAATACAAATTGTCAGTCGCTCCTGACAGACCGTGCAGAACTATTTTGATGCATAATATCCCCTAGCTTTGCTAGTAGCATGTTTAATAGGATGAAGATGTGCTGCCATTCTCAACAGGCTGCACTATGGCATGGTAAGTCAGGCAGTCTGCAATCCCATTTCTCTAAGACGGTGGAGTACAGTATTCATCTATAAAAGGTCTTCATTGGGACTCACTCTTTCCCGATATTATCTAGGGAATTTTTCTGTGTCAAGTAATGGGGGGCAGTGGAGGGGGGGCAGTGGGGAAGCTGTTCTTCACTTTTAAAATCCAAGCAGCAAAAGGCGTGTGTGTTCAGTTTCACGAATGCCTGGCCCCTTTGAATGCTTAAATTAGATTTTATACGATGGCTATTTAAACACCAAATAGAATGGGTCCCTGGTGCTCCCAGAACTAGAACTGACTGACTGGGATAAGAGGAGCAACAAGCAAAGAGAGCTTAACAATGCAGAATTCTTTGCCATAGGTCAACAGTCACAAAGCAAGGGCCCGATCCTGCTCCTATTCAATCTAATGGTAAAACCTCCATGGATTTCACTGGGGATAGGACTGGGTCCCACGCGAAGGTAGAAATGTAAGACAATACAAGACCAGCCATCCAGCTATTCAGCCAGTGACACTCTTCAAGGGTTTGGTCCTTCCATGTGCTGAGCATCTTGGCCCAACCCAGCAACACACTTAAGTGCATGGTTCCCATGAGGGGCGACACTGAAGAGATGGAGCAGGAGTACTCCACACCTGGCAGGATCAAGCCCCTAATGATCACTGACACCCCCCCCCCCTAAAATCCCTGTGCAAAGAGTCTGCTCCAGAGTCATCATTCTGGGACGTATGGAAAGACACCCTGGAACTCTTCTAGATGCCCCTTGTTCCTGAAAAAGGGCCGAACCCTTCCTTGGAGACTCCCAGATCATCCGACCGCTTTTACGCCTCCAGACCACAACCTTGGGTGGTGCAGCCTCCCACACCTTTGTAGAGTCCCTTTAACTTCACTAGGCCAAGCTGAGGGCTCAGGGAGCCAGGCTACCATGTGCTGATTCTGGACTAGGCTTTAGCCTGTCAGCTCAGAGGGGCCGGGAAGTCTTTATGTCTGTGCAGCATGAAGCACCTAGCTGCCATACCTCAGCCAAACTAAGAGTAAATGTGACTACAGCTCTGCAGTTGGGAAGTTTGCTTTGGAGGGAATTTTGGGGTGAGCTGAATGGGATCATTTCTCCCTCTCTGACTCCGATCCCTGTACTGCATGCAACATGGAATGCACAAAGCTTTGCCTTATCCTGCAATGCCCCAGTTTTCAAACCTCCTCCCTTGGATGAGCGACAGCAGAGACAGCTGAATGTATCCTAATTCTTATACCTTCGCCTATAATCACAGACCAAGAGACTGAAAAAGGCCGAGTACCGTAGGACCTCAGAGTTTCAAACACCTCGGAAATGGAGGTTTCTTGTAACTCTGAAATGTTCATAACGCTGAACAAAACATTATGGTAGTTCTTTCAAAAGTTTACAGCCGAACACTGACTTCATACATCTTTGAAACTTTACTATGCCGAAGAAAAATGCTGCTTTCCCTTTATTTTTTAGTAGTTTATGTTGAACACAGTATGGTACTGTGTTTGGTTTTTTCGTCTCGGCTGCTGCTGGACTGCGTACTTCCAGTTCCAAATGAGGTGTGTGGTTGAGTGGTCAGTTTGGAAATCTGGTGTTGTAATTCTTAGGTTCTGCTGTAGATAATTGGAGGGAACTCCTAAGGAAGTCAGCCAGATCACCTTGTTTTGGTATCTGGCTTCTCTAAGCCACTTCCACCTTCTTGGCTTTGCACCCATCTTTGTAGAGGGAAGTACTTTTCACTAAAGCTCTTAACTGCAGCGGTTTTCTAAAAATCCCTCTTCCCTCTCCATGCAGCTAGCAGAACAGCGAGAGGCAGATTGTCAGGGGATGCAGAGGGCTTAGAGAGCACAGGATGGAAAAGGAAAGGAGGAACGAACCAGAAAAAGTTAACTGAAGAGGAAAGTGCGGGGCATAAGGAAGACTGAAAGGGTGAGTGAATGGGTGGGAAGAAACAATATTCACAGCAGAAAGGAGAGTTCGGCTGAATGATAAAATCTGAACAAAGGACAGAGATTCCCCAATGCCACCTGCTCCACTGTCTGCTTTTATTTATGGTGATCCACCTAATTTAGAGGCACCAGCCTGCTTAGGAGGGCGGGAGTGACGGATCTGGCTCATAATTTGTAAACTCCTTGGGCCAGGAACTTTGTCTGCTTGGCCTATAACGTGCCACATAGACCACTGCCCCCATGGTACCACACAGCAGTAAACAACAGTTCTGTCAGGCTGGCGATGTCCTGGGCTCTAACGTGTCAGGGCTCTGCTGACATCAAACAGCAAGAACATCTAAGGGATTTAGGAATGAACCCACATTCCTAATTCCTAAATCTCCCCCGGAGCGCTGTCAGTGTAGCCAAGCCCTCCATCTGCGGCCCCCTCTCGCTCCAGGAGCTGCTGCTTCCTCTTCGTGGCTGGGCCCTCCGAGCAGGTCACTGAGTGGCTTCCCCTTCTGGGGTGGTCTTCCAAAGTTTCTCTCCACAAGCAGCCTCAGGCAGTCCTCACGCCTGCTGCCCTGTGTCACACCCGCAGCCACCCCAGCTGTCTTCCGATCCACTGCCCTCAGCAGTACTGCTCTGCAGGGGCTGGCAGGGAACCCAGGCCTGCCCCCTATTCCGGGTCCAGCCCAGGGCCCGGTAGTGAACAGTTACCGTCTGTAACTATGCCAGCCTTACAGCTCTCACCCCTGGACTCCTTCCCACCATGCTCCAAGCTCCTGGTGCTCTGAGTGGCATGGCAAGGGGGTGGCGCGCGCGGCAGTGATGGGGTTGGGTAGGGGGTTCTGGGGGGCAGTCAGGGGACAGGGAGCAGGTGGCGGTTAGGGGCGGAGGGTCCCGGGGGGCAGTCAGGGGACAGGGGGCGGTTGGGTAGGGCGTGGGAGTCCCGGGGGGGGCCTGTCAGGGGGCGGGGGTGTGAATAGGTTGGAGCAGTCAGGGGACAGGGAGTGGGGGGGGTTGGATAGGGGGTGGGATACCGGGGGGGGTGGTTTGAGGCAGGGGGTCCCAGCAGGGGGCAGTCAGGGGACAAGGAGTGGGAGCGGGGTTGGACGGGTGGGGTGTTCTGAGGGGGACAGTCAGGGGGTGGGGGCCAGGCTGTTTGGGGTCACAGCCTTTCCCACCCTGCCCTCCATACAGTTTCGCACCCTGATGTAGCCCTCGGCCAAAAAGTTTGCCCACCCCTTCTCTAAATCCTCATTATTCACTCATTAGGGTCTAAAAAGAAAAGGAGTACTTGTGGCACCTTAGAGACTAACCAATTTATTTGAGCATGAGCTTTCGTGAGCCACAGCTCACTTCATCTGAGCTGTGGCTCACGAAAGCTCATGCTCAAATAAATTGGTTAGTCTCTAAGGTGCCACAAGTACTCCTTTTCTTTTTGCGAATACAGACTAACACGGCTGTTCCTCTGAAACCTGTCATTAGGGTCTGTAAGGTGAAGTGGCAGGGTTAGCCAGTCACTGGATAAGCATGCACTGACCATGTCTTCATAGATCAAGTAGAGAGCCAGACGTGAAGCCAACAGGAGTTATGGATTTAGGGATGAATCTCCCAGATAAAGCTTAGCCAGGGCACCAAGGCTGACACCCTTGGCCTCTGAAAAACAATAGGAGCAAAAACTTTCACAGCAAGTTCTCAGGATTTTAACTTCATGACTCATCCAAAACACAGCAAGCCCATGGGCAGAGCACTCCCAAATACCAGGCTGGGGGAACCAGTTTGATACCGACTCCAAGGGAAGAGCGCCATCTACTGAATCAACAGCACATCATCATCCACCTGGGCTTTTCTTGGAGGTCTCCCATCACAGAGGCCGGGCCAACCTTCCTTGCTTTAGGAGATCCGTTGAGATCACAGGACAGAGGTGCTATGGGCTGCAGGCTGCTCTTACAGCTGTTGGCAACATCTCTAACACATCCACAGGAAAGTACACAGGGAAAGAAGATCTCTTCAATATATTTCATTTTTCTAATTTCTTATGCTCCCCTTGATATATTTGTTGTTCTCCTCTAGTTATTCAACATCCTGGTTCTAGATTAGACACATTACAGCTCCATATTGTGTTGGCTGCTAATTATTTTCAGACAATGTTACAGAATCTATTACCCAAATTGGAGAGGAAATGTTCCTGAAGGATGCATCACAGTTGTTACATTTCACAAAAGGAGCAAATGGAATCCTAAACCCTTATGACAAACTAGATCAGCTAAAGAGTCAGAGAGAATATCCACAGAATTAAGCAAACAGCTGTGTGCTGGCAAATGCTGCCACTACATAGTGACATGGGTAAAAAGCAAAGCAAGAAAGCTACTTTAAAATGCATTGCAGTCTGAAGAGAAGAAACTGGAATAAGGGGATTTTAACCTTAATCACCATAGCATAAATAAATACAAACTAAACATTTCATAATACCAAAAAGCTTCTGAAAAGTTCTTACACAAAGTCCAAGTCAAGGGAGGCGGATAGTGCAGCAGAATCGTGAGCTAGCCTTTCACAACAATGCAGCCAAGTTCCTATGCCAGTTGGGTTAAATCACAAGTAGAAATGGGTTTTGCAGGCCTTGTCCTAGTCTCCATTTGTACACAAGACAAAACCACCACCCAATTCATATGATTAGCAATCTCTTTTCAAGGAGTGCCCAAGCCAGGAATACCAGAGTAGTTGTACACAGGAAAGAGTTGCGTTGTCAGATCTGTAGATAAAATGAATAATGAGGGATCAGCTCTTTCCATCTTCAGAACACTTCAAACATAGTTAATCCCTGGTGAGTAACAGCCATGGAAACATCAGCTGCACCTGAGCTATCACACCGTTATTTCCTCTTCCAGGTCAGGGGAATCTGAGTAATTCCTTCTCACCTTTAGGGCAGACCACTGCAAATGAAGTTAATTTTCCTATCTACAAAAGGGAGAATAAAGACAGAGAAATTAAAGACCTGATTTTCAGAGGTGCTGAACACCCAAAACTGAAGGTAAAAGTCAACAGGGGATGCTGGTGCTCAGCACCTATCAAAATAAGATCCTCAATGACTTGCTAAGTACAAACACAACAAGTCAGCATTGCGATTAGTACTCAGGAGCTACTGATTCCCAGCCCAGTGCCCTCACCATTCCCCCAGATCCTTATGTGCCTGTATGATGTTCAGCAGCATTAGCGTTACACTGTCAGCAACCACTGTAGACCCAGCCATTTTTGAAGTTAATGGGACTGCCCATGGGATGAGTTATTAAAAGCAGAAACGTTTGTAGGCTCAGGTTCTAAATTCAAATTCATTCAAGGTTCTTTTAGGAGGAGGTTCACGAAACAAAAAGTCAAAATAAGTGTTCAAAATGTGCTACTTCTGGAGGCCTAGAGGCTGACAGGAAAATTCCAAAGTGAGGCCACAATTCGAATTCAGAGAGTCACATGCCTCCCTGGTGTAACTACTCTGAAATTACTTCACTGAAGATGTTTCATGGCGTTACTCTAAGGCCTGGTCTACACTGGGGGGGGGAGGGGGGAATCTATCTAAGTTATGCAACTTCAGCTACGTGAGTAACGTAGCTGAAGTCGACGTACTTGGACCTACTCACCGCGGTGTCTTCACTATTGTGAGTCGACTGCTGCCGCCCCCGCGTCGACTTTGCCTGCGCCTCTCGCCGCGCTGGAGTACAGGCGTCGACGGGAGAGCACCCGGGGGTCGATGGCTGCCCGCCGATCCAGCGGGTAGTAAAGACATACCCTAAGAGGGAGTTTAGTTCAGATTTTCCATTCTTTTAATTTGGGGGCTCCAATGCTAGAGAACAGGGTATAGACAACCAGAATTAATTAATATTCTTCACCCCAACTCAATTGTTCTTTATAAAAATGTTCTTTAATGAGATCAGCCTGGTGTCATAGCAGTGCTTATGTAATTACTTTTTATAGCTCTGTCAGCTGAAGGCAATGGGGGAATGAAATCTTATCAGTGTATTACAACGAATAACTCCTACCCATACCTTCTCTGCATAGTGCTGCAATTGGCATGCTCCAGTATCCTAGCAATTATGCCAACAGAAAGCTGGAGTCCCATTAATGCTGGCAATGCAGCGCCTCTCCCCATCTGCAGGATTTCTCCCTTCAGAGATCAGACTTTGGAACCCTTTGGGAACACATCCTTTCTGCTGCAACACTTTAAAATGAGAGCAAATTCCTCTTGGCATCGACTCTGTAATACACTCAGTAAACTCTAAGACACAACTTGGCCCATGTTGTAATAAGATAACCCCATGCCTGGGGTGCTTGAGGAAGGGAACAGCACTTCCCCCATCGAAGGTCTGGGTTTATAACTACTACTGCGATTATTGCTAGGCCAATCCTGATCTATTTGCTTAGTCAACACAGTTAACAAGAACGTTATGTGAATAAGGAATGAGGTCTGAAATTTAGGATTTTTACCATTATAAATTAATAAGTGTTAATTATTATTACTGAGATCACCAGATATATATATGCACACATCACCTTCTTCTAATTATCTGGTTATAACATGCCCTGGAGTGTTATGATATTTTAAAATATATATATGTATATATGTGGGGGAGGTTTAGGTTGGATATTAGGAAAAACTTTTTCACTAGGAGGGTGGTGAAGCACTGGAATGGGTTACCTAGGGAGGTGGTGGAATCTCCTTCCTTAGAGGTTTTTAAGGTCAGGCTTGACAAAGCCCTGGCTGGGATGATTTAATTGGTGATTGGTCCTGCTTTGAGCAGGGGGTTGGATGAGATGACCTCCTGAGGTCCCTTCCTACCCTGATATTCTATGATTCTAGTGAGATGGAGTGAAGATTTAGTGGTTAGAATAGGAGATTGGCAGTAAAACCTCAGTTCTGTGCTTGACGCTGCTACTGGATTGCTACATGACATCAAGTAATTTATTTAACCTCTCTGTGCCTCAGTTTCCCCATATGTGAAGTGAGGATAACACTTACAGTGTCTCACAGTGATTTATAATTAATGTCTGTAAATCACTTCAGGACGAAAGGCACTATAAGTGTGCAAAGACCTGGCACTGAAAGTCTCTGACATTCTTATCACTGGTAAACCAGTCGTGTGTGGAAGCTTTGAATAACTGAATGCAAAAAAATAATTCTACAATAGGTTTCTGCAGGAAAACAAGGGCCTAGCATACAATCAAAGAGTAAAATCCCAACAGATTTTTTAAGACGCCAAGGTTAAAACAACCTTGTATCTTCAATTTTCGAAAGAAAGTCATTGGGGTCAGCCTAAGCAATTGAAATTACAATTCATAGCCACTACTAACTGACTCTGCCAAGTGTTAAAGAGTATTTCAACAGGATCCTGTCAAATCTGCAGAAGTGAAGACATGTTATCTCTCCAGCAGCAAAAAATCTCTGCACATTCCATGACATTTATCTGAGCCCTACATGAAACCAAGGTACAATCCAGAGCGTCACTTAAGCATGTGCCTAACTTTAACCCCTGAGAAATCAATGAGAGTACTTATACTTAAAGCTAGGCACATACTTAAGTGCTTTGTAGCGTCGCCCAAGTTCACTTTGGCACTGCAAGCTACAGAGAGAAGGTGTATGGTTCTCTAACTCTGTGTTGGTGGTGGAAGGTGCGAGGGGGGGAAAACAAGGACATCAAGAACAGCCTCGTAAAGGTCCGAGTCAGAAGCTACATCTCACTTCTTGAGACAGCTTGAAAGATTAAAGGGCAAGCGTTGGAAATTCCCTAAAGGTTCTGAACTGAGACCCAGTGGAGGAGAACACGATAATCTTCTCTGTAGATGCTTTAGATAAGGCCCAGTGCTCCTTTGGGGTTAAGAAGGTTTTTTTGAAATAAATTGTCTTTACACAGAGTGCGCTTTTCCTTCTATTCCAATATGCATAGAGCGCAGCTCTTCGCACTCCCCTGTGTTTTCCATTTGGAACGTGGGTTCATACTTTCCTTGCAGGGCCAGATTCTGACCTCACTCATGCTGGTCTAAACCTGAAGTAACTCTGGGATTAGACACGGGTACCCAAGAGCATAATGTAGCTCAGTCTCTTTTATATTACACTGCTGAATGAATGGTTTCAGAGGAACAGCCGTGTTAGTCTGTATTCGCAAAAAGAAAAGGAGTACTTGTGGCACCTTAGAGACTAACCAATTTATTTGAGCATGAGCTTTCGTGAGCTACAACTCACTTCATCAGATGTTTACCGTGGAAACTGCAGCAGACTTTATATACACACAGAGAATATGAAACAATACCTCCTCCCACCCCACTGTCCTGCTGTTATTTGCAATTTTTCCTCACTGTGAGCCTGCTGTTAACTATCTAGCACATAGAAGAAGGAAGGAAGCTGAGTAACATGAGCACCCTGGAAATATGCTCCTGTAATGTCAAGCATCAGAACTCTCAACAGATGTTTGCTAGAGATCTTTTGAAGAGAAAGATAAGTTTTGCAGAGCATATTTTAAGCGGTTCAGTCTGTGACGCATGTTTCTGGGCACTGACAGGGAAAGTTCATGGCAGAAGAACTCGAGATTGATTATGCTGATCACATAAGGACCAGTAAAACAGGCCTTAGCCCTAAGTACTGTGTGCACTTGAAATGGGTAATTACTGGTGTGAACAGAAAGGGTAGCTAGTCATGCAGCTGCTTGATTTGGTGCATCCCTGGCTGCTGGGGGAGATAACATAGGTTCACAGTGATTACGGCTGCCGCAATCAGATGCATAAAATGGAGCCAGGGCTGACTATGTGGTCTTCCCTTTCCTTTGTTGTTGGTGGCGGCGTTTTGGGGTGTTTTTGCTAGAGTATGTACACTGCATGACTTCCTGCTTTATAACATTTACATGTGTAGCCATTTGATGTTGTTAAACTACTCATCTGAGCAGCCTAAATGTGTTACTTTTCATCGTTAAATAAATCAGACAAAGCTGTATTACACAATGACAGGGAAACTGCTCATCCATGTATTTTGTTGAATAGATTCAATTAAAGACCATCATGAAAAGGACTGTTCAGTCTACACGTTCTCTTCTCTTCAAGTTCTAAAAGACACACAGAGCAGCCAGCATTACAGAAGGATTGGAACCATTCAGATTTAAACTGACAGTAACACATTAATATCTGGGCAGCCTTTTTACCTGGAAAAACTAACGGCAGTTATGATCCGGATGCTTTTGGGGTTGCTAACCTGCAGGATGCTCTTTTCTTTTTGTACTATCTTTAGCTCTTAGTTAATAGCCCCATTACAGGCTTTGCTCACCAGAGAATACAATTAATTTTTTACATCCTTCCTACAGAGCTCTCCCAAGACAGTCCAATAATCGGAAGTGTGACAGCATGCGGCTAGTCTGACTCCGCAGCAGCAGCAAAGAGCAAACCACGATTAGGGAGTATTGGTGCAGTGAGACACCTCAGCAATGTCAAGGACTGGAGCCATCCAACTGAGAGCGATAGGGGCAGAGCACAGCAAAACACTGATCTAAGCACTATAATGTCTGGAGACTAAAGGTGAATACAAACTCAGTCTTCAGTCCTTACTTATGCAAAACTCTCACTGAATTCAACTGGAGTGCTGCAGGAGCAGGCTGTATCATCACAAATTTGTTCCACAATGCAGGGAAGAATATGACATGATCACGTGGTATTCATTTGTTTTCAGTCATCAAGGTGTTAAAGCAAACACTTTCTGGATCAACTGGGCCGAGCATGGCAACCAACAGGCGCATCTCCAATAACAGAGTTAGAAAATCCTGTTCATAAGGGATGGAAGCTTTCAGGTATTTGGCAAGTTAAACATTTACTGTTGCAACAGAATTTTGAGAGGAGAAAAGCAACAATGAAAGAAAAGCTGCGCCAAGCTGCTGAATTTACATATGCAAAATAGGCACCTGCAATTTAACTGTGGGCATTAGTCAGAGTACTTGTATAAGCCCTAGAGCTATAAGGAACAGATGCTCTTTGGCATCCTTTGTAGGTGAAGTCAGAGCCTTGAGGATGTATACCCACCCGCTGCCAGGCTAATTTGCATATGCTACTCTCTGGCTCCCCCTACTGATAAAAGGGGAAATATAAGGAGCTCCCTACCTGCAGGTATAATTTGCATACACTTTGGAGGAGTTCCATGAAGTGCCAAAAGCAATTCCCTCCAGCACTTCTCCATGCTCCACACTCATGAGCTGCATTAAACATGATACATAATTGCAGATACCAGAAAGGAGCAACAAGTGTGAGAATTCATGGGCTTTATTCAGTGGGGAAGGTGGGCCATCCTAATCTGGCTGTCAGTGGACCCAGATTGGTTAGTCAGGCCCAAGAAGAACAAAGGAGACCAGGGATTTCAGTTTGGAGTTCTCTTCTCTCGGCTTTGGTGAGAAAGATTCTAAGTGTCTTGGACTCTGCTGGAGAACCAGACAGACCCTAGAAAGGATGGGCTTGAGCTGACTGGGTGGAGAAGCAGCAGCAAACTGGATGGGAGAGAGCTGTGTTGGGCCCAAGCTGACTTTGGGAAGTGGTAGCAATAACTGGACAGGAGCTGACAACTGAAAGCCAAGGAGACAGTGGCAGATTTAGTTGGGGGTTGGTCCTGTTTTGAACAGGGGGTTGGACTAGATGAACTCCTGAGGTCCCTTCTAACCCTGCTATTCTATGATCCTATGACTGAATACACCTTGTGTCACTTGGCCACAGCAAGTCCACAACTGAAGGGAGTGGCTAAGGGGAGCCTCTGCACCCACCTGACTGAGATGGGGTTGGGCTGGTTTTGTGGGGGAGGCCTACATGGGGCTTTCTGCCGGCAGACTATTTAGTTTGTTTTCCCAGTCAAATTGGTTCTGTTTCCTGATAACGAAGACTCCAATGTGTGCCTGTGGGGGGGGGGGGGGGGGGAAGGGGGGGAAATGACCATTAAAGATGGGGCGGGGCAAGAGCAGGGCGAGAGTTTTCGGTTTTGTGCAATGAGAAAGTTGGCACCCTAACCTCACCACTACCTGCTCTGAGGGTGAAGCCATCTTGTCTGTGCCTGCTGTGGATCAGCTCCCTGAAATCATCAACCTCTGGCCCACAAGCACGGCCCCCTGGGCTCCCGCAGGCCTCGCTCCCTCTGCAGGGGCAATGATAGGCACACGCCACCCTCCGAGCCACTGGCGCATTCCCTGCAGTGTTCCGACCCTCAGCCACTGAACACTCACAGAACAACGAGGCCCAAAGGACAAGCGCACACCAGCTCCTGAGATTCAACTCACGACCCCCACTTTGCTCAGCACCACCCTGCTTGGATAGCTTTACAGGGAAAACAAGAGTAAGGTGGGTTACCAAGGGACAGTGAGTAAGAATATTGGAAACATATGGTAACATACAAAACAAAATCATATCATGCTTTCTAGAGACTGGCTGAGACCCTTTTTCATACAGCAATCTCGCTGTCCATTTACTTCCTCAGGGAAGGGATGGAAGGGTGTCTCCTTTGTCTCCCAAATTTAGCAGAGTAAACCATTGCTGTGCACCTCGAGATACGGGGCTCTCCCTCCCTGCCCCACCTCCCAGCAGTTTTTCTCTACCTGTTAGTTTGTTTCTTTCTGAAGTCTGTGCCAGCTCTTCGTTAGCACTTGACTTACAACGCTAATTGGTGCCCATTGTGAATGAGACAATACTCAATTGACATGGAACCAGAGAGATGGATAAATGGCTCTTGCCTGACAGAGAACAACCAGCTTCACGTTTGCGGGCCACCAACCCCCCAGTTGCCTATCCTATGAACATAACGTTCAGCACACTATGACTTCTCCCATCGTATCTGTACATCACACATGTCACGGTGACACTGACAACCAGCACTACCCAGGCTGTTACTAGAGACCTCATGTGACACTCAGGTGAACTAGAACGTAAATACCAAACTCGGGGGGGTCCTGTTCCCTTATGCCCTCTGCCAGTTGGCATCAAAAGGCCCCTGGGTCACAGAGGAAGGGATGGATTTTCTTCTGTTGCCAGCATGAGCAGGACACACACTGCACTGGAGTGGAAAGATGAGGGGAACCCCACTCTGGCAGGCTGCTACTCCCCAGACCCTGGCAGGGAACGAGGAGGTAGGGGCGCGGAATGGGTGTAACCTTAACTCTGTCCCCCAGTGCACTAGTTCCAATGCAGAGGGGGAAGTAAAATGTGCCAAAGGCCAGGCACAGATCACGTTCCCTGGTAGCCAGAGGAAGCAGAAACTAGACTGACTCACAGCTCCAGTGTGGTTCCTGCCCCTCTGGAGCAGCGAAGGTGCATGCTACCCCTCACCGGGAGCAACTGTCCGGTTCCAATCCAGCCCTCCATGCCCAGACAGGTCATTGTGAAATCACATCCCAGTTCCTTCACTTTGCTCCACCTCTTAACCAAGAGGGAAATCCAAGCCCCTTCCCTTTCCCAGCCAGCTATCCTGACATGCAGAAGTACAGATGATTTCAAAGCCTATCTGTGCAGACTAGAAAGAGAGTCTATTCACAAGCGTAGCTGTGTTCTTCTCCATTTCAGCGCAGTTAACCACTGGCGAAAGCCACTGGAAGACTCACTCCAAACTGCATAAGGAAAGGTTTGCGTCTCTCGCCAATGTCAATGTCATAATCTGACTCTTTCCTTCACAAAAATTCCATGCAATCTTTTCTTTGTTTTAATTTTCTTTATGGGTTCATGAAAGGTGCCAGGAAAATGGCACCAGCAGCTTCAGGCCCTCTATACACCCAGACAGAGGCAGCCGTGGAGCAAGCTTTCTAGACAGGAACTGGGAGGCTTAATTCAGGCTGCCCCACTAATGCAGCTCAGCCCTGCCCTGTGAGACATGCCTGGATGTCCCTTTCACCCGATTTAGCTTGCTGGTTTCATGTAGTAACCTGTCCCTGTCCCACTCCCACACCAGCCAGATTCAAACCCACTTACACCAAAGCTGAATTTGGCCCCTGAAGTCATCAGGTTTGTGGTTTTGTTTCCTTCTTTCCTGAAGCCAACAACTACAAAAGGGGGAGAACTGCATGCTGCCCCGTGTCCCCGAAATCTCATCCCGGAATGCCGAGGAACAGGCTGAACGAGGGCTCTCAGAAAGCACAGAGCACAGCGGCTACAGATGGCACCAGCAGAAGAGGAGTTCCTTGGAAATGCTGCCTCATACAGACACCCGTTGTGCCCCTCACTCCTGACCTCACCTCACTGTGGCCCAATTCCAGGGCCCCAGAACTCCATTTGCTTTTATCCAGGAGACAATTTCCTAACTCCAATAGTTTGCATTTGTTTAAATCTTTTAGTTAACAGTAGTTTGAAACTCAGCTCCCTTCTTCCGCTAAGGTTTCACAAGCTCCTTCTGTGGCCAGCCCTTTCTTCCCCCTTCATGGGCATAGGAATGTAAAAATTAAAGGAAGAAATCTGCCAAAAAAACCCTAACATTATTCTGTATCATGAAGTTCAGGCATAAATCTCTATGTCTGCAACACCTGAGCCATAAGAGATGAAAGTCCCATCACCTCCACTGCCCCCCTGGAGAGACTGTCAGTAATGATTTGGTTTTAGTATTGTGGTTTAAATGCTCAGCTTTCAAGACTCTACACATTGTTGTGTGAACCATAAGAAGGGTCCTTTAGAGGTTAGCTAACAACCTTCCAAAAGGTAGCCTTCAGTGGCTGGAAGGTTTCTTAGTTTCTCCACAAATAAGCTGGTTTCTAGCCAGAGCTACAGCATGACTAAGTGGAGGAGTATTTAAGGAGATATGAACTTGCGGGAGAGGGAAAAGTACAATTCCCACTTTCAGGTGGGGGAAACTGAGGCACGGGGGAACAGCAACTGGCTCCAGGTCACACAGAAAGTCTGCGATGGACAGGGACGAGAACCCAAATTTGCAAGCTCCCACAGCAGTGCCTTATCCACAACTTGCTTCCTCTTCCTATAACTCCTGTAGGGCTGTACTGTACATGAAAGGTTCTGCCCGGCCCGGGGTGGGGACGCACAGTGCTGGCACAGGAGCCCCTGGAGGCACTGTGTCTGCAGAAACCAGTGTAGAGGACACGAGGACACATGCTTCAGGTACTTACTACGTGAGTTCCTTTCCCAATGTGCATGTAGGTGGAGGGGGCCATGGGCACATCTCCGGCCAGAAACACCTCCCCTGGAGCCGGCAGTATTGGGCACACCTCCCTCCGATGTTGACATATTACAGCTTGTTCCTGTGTGGGGCACCGTGGTAGTGAAGGGGCTCCTGCCCCCCCTCCTGCTCCCACGCAGCACGGGCATCTCTGTATAGATTGATGGATGAGACTCATTTTGGGCTCATCTGGTTTCTCAGCAGACACATTGCACATTACTCCTCAGATGTTTGCTTCTATCACGATTAAGCGTTATCCTTAGTCAGTATGAGTCTTGCTGCTCCTATGACGGATTGAGAACGGACACTACGCTTCTCTTCAGAATAACTCAGATCATTTCCGATTCCCTCTCCAGCCTTCCCCTCCACTCCACCTCCACGCCAGGCTGGTCACGCCTAGACAAAATCAGCGCTGAGCTGATAAATAGGAGAGCCCATTTTGAAAGCCAGCTCTTGACACAGTGGCCAGGGAGAAATGGCTGAGGGACATTTGCAGTCACGTGTCACATCCCAAGAGACAGCCCTGTTCTGTGGAGGTGAAACAGGCTTTGTCAGATGCTAGATATCATTAGGCCAGTCTCCAGTCAACTGTCCTATTGGGTTTAAAGGGAAGTAACCAAAAATCAAAGGGGGGGGAAACAATCAGCATTTATTGGAACAAACAAAAAATAGAGCATGCTCGGTGGATGAACCTGTAACTTTTGCCTTTCCTAAAGATCCCAGAGTTTTGCCGGTATATCAGAATGTTTTATTTCAATCTGGATAATTCATTCAGTGTAAACAGGTGAAATTCACCTCTGTGCAGAGACCAAGACCAGGCCCATACACCACATCCCACTAAGGCTTTCAAACCAGGGATTAAGCAGCCCTTGAGCACTTTCTGCATCTGCCTGGCACTGCACAGTGGCAGAGAGAGCAGGCTCAACTTCCCGGAAGTTATCCCATTGCAGGGCTTTGATGTGCTAGCCTGTTCAGAGGAGGGGCAGCAATATGCCACAGAGCATAGGGGAAGGATGCAAACATCCCCCAGGGGCACAGAGTCACAGGTTATTAACAAAAAGAAAAGGAGGACTTGTGGCACCTTAGAGACTAACCAATTTATTTGAGCATAAGCTTTCGTGAGCTACAGCTCACTTCATTGGATGCATTCAGTGGGAAATACAGTGGGGAGATTTATATACACACAGAACATGAAAAAATGGGTGTTATACACACTGTAAGGAGAGTGATCACTTATGATAACACCCATTTTTTCATGTTCTGTGTGTATATAAATCTCCTCACTGTATTTCCCACTGAATGCATCCGACGAAGTGAGCTGTAGCTCACGGAAGCTCATGCTCAAATAAATTGGTTAGTCTCTAAGGTGCCACAAGTACTCCTTTTCTTTTTGCGAGTACAGACTAACACGGCGGCTACTCTGAAACAGGTTATTAAGAGGCCCATCAGATCAGAGTGATGCCTTGGATGTACCACAGACTTCGGAGAGAGAGAGAGGCCATTGTGCTCCCAGTAATAATTACAGCTGGGCAAAACCTGCAAGTGAATTTTCACAAATGCTCACGTGAGTCGCTCGCCTCAGCTGTGGTTATGAAAATGGGACTTATTGATTCTGGATTACATTTTTAAAAATACCAAACTGTGTTTGTGGGAATCACTCCATCCTCTGCTGAAATGCAGCCCCGTAGGAAATGCAACAACTGTCTAACACTGGCCAGAAGCACTTCACAGCACACTAGGCAAGAAGTGAAAAATGCTATCCATCAGATGCTTCAGAGGAAATTTTAAAGCAGGCAAAATTAAATTTCACCAATGGGACAAGTTCTATCTAGACTTACATCTTTTTAGTCCATCAGTGCACAAGTGTAACTGATGGCAAAACTGTTTCCAGGGTGTTAAAATCTCTCATTTATAGCTTTCAGTTTTGCCTCTAAAGTTCTTGGCTCCATCCCTGGAGAAAACACTCCAAAGTACGGTAGTTCAGTTCTTGTATGGAGACAATCTAATGAAAATAAGATAATTCCATAACGAACCAGCACAGGATTAGCGATTTAAAACCAAAGGGATGGGACTGGATCTGGAGAGAACAGACAGCGTGTTATTATTACTAATTAGTTGTACTACAGGATCAAACATGGATGAGGGCTCCATTGTCCGAGAGACTGTATAAGCATGTAGTAAAAAGACAGTCCCTGACCCAAACAACGTAAAAGCATGGTTAATGAGAAGATGCAACACAGGGAAGGAGCAAACTGGTCAGAGTTAGGGGAGGATTGGGAAGGAAATACCAATAACATCAGCATGTTTTCATGTAGACTAGAGGTACATCTACATAGCAACTAGACACCTGCAGCTGGCTCAGCCCCAATATATTTCACCACCTGCCTAGCTACTATCAACTGGCAACATCCTACAGGTCTTGCAGGTGAAGCAAGTCTTAAGGAGGGATCGATTTCTCTCTGCAGAGTGTTCGCATTGCAGCTGTAGTCTGATAGCTTTTGAGTTATTTCCATCTTCCCGCCATCCCCTTCACTAGTCTCATTGCAGGCACGTACAGTTTTAGCAACTAGAAAGAGTGTCCAGACAGAAGGTTCAGAATTTAGAAGAGCTTTTGAAAGACTCCATGTAAATATTCTGTACTGTCATAGATTTAAAATGTGGCACATCTTCTGGGTACATATTAAAACAGAGAAAATGAGTTGATAGATCATAAATCTAGACTGGTCTGCACCTTGAAATAAATATTTATCTGTTTAAACATTTTACAACTGACCTGTTATTTAGCACTGAGTAAAAAGCCTTTTATAAACCCAAACAAGGACAAATATATCCTGCTTCGACTACAGGCATTATTTCAGTGTCAGGCCTTGGGTAGAGTTTTCATTGTCAACAAAAAATTACCTGCATAGCTCCTCAAGCAGAGAAGAGACTGTAGCCCAAGGAGTTTAATTTGAAGCAGGTCATTAGGTAGATTTTAGCTCTCCATCCATTCACCTGACACCAGACGGTAGAGATTCTCTCCAAAATGAATTGCTAAAATCCTCAAATTACAATCTAAACAATTTTATGGCCAATCTCCAGACAAATGTCAGAGGACAGATTTCCATGGCTTTCATTTTAGAAAGCCTTTTCTCTGGGCCTGGGGAGAGAAAGAGGTGATCATCAAAACAGAAATCCTCACCTTCGCTGATAGCACACCATATTTGACTTTGCGGACAAAGGTTTCCAGCAGCACCGAAATATCCTAGACTAACCTCACGTTGTTCTGAGCTCGCCCAGTAGTAACATTCTGCAGTATCAATTGAAAGTCATGGGTTTAATTCCCTGCTCTAACCTGGAGCTTCCCAGGACACCAAGTGCTGGAAGTGTGGCAGAGATTGCATACATTGCCTGGCAGGGATAGGAATTGCCTCACTCAGCCGTGACCAGATGATTAGGGAATGGTGCGGACGGATTTCAAAGACAATCCTGGAGAGACAGATTTTGCCTGTGAGGGAGGGATGTCAAGCAATGAAAACTGGGTGGCTCTTAAGGGTCCTAGCAGGGATACAGCGATCAACGAAGGGAGCAAAAAGCACAAGCATCAGTTTGTATTACCGCCCTACATATTAATTCTGACATCTGTGCCGAGATAAACAAAAATGTAAAACCGGGGTTAGTTCTTGGCCACTTGAAAACTTCACTTGTCTGACATGAGTGGCTATGAAGCATGGACATTTCCACAGTGAAGGAAAGTGCTGCTGACCGCTTACCTGGCAGAAATGCTGGCACTAAGGCAGGTGCCATTTCATTCATAGTACTGACAGCTTGACACGGTTCCTGGCCCTGCGTAAAGAGATAACCAGAATCTCCCAATCCCCAGCTAAATGGACCCAGCTCTCCTACATTATTAATCTCTCTAACCAGAAGCTGCAGCCCAGTCTTCCAGAGAAGCTCCTGCCCCAGGATGAAGACCTGTCTCTTCTTGTAGAGTCACAAGGAGGATGCTGGAAGGCAACAGAAACACACCTCTCAGCTGTGACATAAAATCTGGGACAGCAGGCCAAAACTCAGGAGCCACCTCTAAATAACCAAAGGACAGGACGGCTCAGGAAGCTAGTCTAGTAAACAAGCCCGATTTAAAGTACATTAAAGAATGCTACATAGACACTTCTAATAGGCAACACAATATTGAGCTCACAAAAGCTCCAGTCCCAGGAGCGGTAGGAAATCAATGGAAACTCTAGCCCAGTGTCTTTGGGCCTTTTCCCAAAGGCTGGCTGTCCGGCCTGTTCACACAATGCAGCAGATAGTGTAACAGACTCATTAACCAGGAGAAATGAAGGAAAAGGAGAAACGGAATTCAAGAAAGACAAAAGAAAAGGAATAGCTAAGTCTGGGCACATATGCTTCCAGCGCAGGCACTGTGCAGATATTCATTCTACTCTGAGATCACGTAGCCCAAACAGTCCCTCTGGAAAATCCTCTATGCTGGATCTGTGGGGCAAGTTTGCAAAGCGATAGCATCACCCAGGCAGCAAGATACCCCTCAGCACAAACACTGTCAAATACATTTCTTGTAATTTGCTGGAGATTGCTTGCTGCAAAGACCCAGCAAAGAAACCTGATCATTCAGTCTTAGTTACTATTCAGAAAGGGTCTCTTGAGCTCTCCAGATCAGTTTGCATGTCTGCACATCCTTCTTCAGCAAGGGATGCTCACGATGGGTGAAGTCCTGCCCTCAGAGTTGCATGCATGGCTGCCCGTGGGAGCTGTATATCTGAGGGCAGGATCTGGATTTTAATGAATAGCCATGTCCTGTGTGTCACACGGACAGATCTCCATGAAACAAACAGGAAAATCAATTTGCTCAAATGAAGAAATAACTGTAGTCACTTTTCTCACTGCAGAGACATTGTTGCTAAGATAGCAATGAAATCAACCACCTAAAAAACGAGTGCTAATTAAATGACTTTCCCAAGGTCAGAATGTATGGCAGTGGCAGAATCAGGAATATGCTCCGGGAGTTCTGATACCCAGTCCCCTGCTTTAACCATTAGGCAATACTTTCACTAGCATTTACTACAACCACTGCAATATATGAAAAACAGCATGAAATAAGAATCCTTCTCACATGTTAATTTTATCCAGGCCACCAAAGGACAATAACAAAGAAGGCCAGGTAACTGTAGGCTTATTTTCACAATTTTACCTAATACTTCAAGTGCAATCCTTGCATATTTATAACATACGCGTTTCAAGACTAATTCTTTGCCATCTATAATCCTATTTATTCTTAACTGACACAATAATCTCTATCTTCAAGCCTCATCATGGGAGTTTTCTCCATAGGATTATAAATCTTTTAAGAAAATAAATTACTTTGAAAAATTACTTCTAGAATGTCAAGAGTCTCTTGGATCCTTAAACTCTGAATTACAGTTTCCATTTCTTTAATTTTAATCCATGAACTAGTTTTTAAAAACCTTTCATGTGCCAATTTATGTTAAATACCTCCATGTTAGAGCTCTAGGTCAGTACGAATTCAGTATCTGATATTTCTTCTGCTCACTTAGGTCCCAATTCAGGAAAGCATCCATACTCAGGAGAGCACTTAAGCATGTGCTTAATTTTAAGCTTAAAGTTAGGCACATGCTTCAGTGCTGGCCTGAACAGAAAAGAACATGTTTCCTGACTCAGAGACCGTTTATGCCAGCTTTCAGTAGTAAAATTAAATAGACTGCAGATGTATAAATGAAAGGCTAAGCCTGGTCTACACGGGGGGGTGGGGGGGGAATCAATCTAAGTTACGCAAATTCAGCTACATGAATAACGTAGCTGAAGTCGACGTACTCAGACCTACTCACCGCGGTGTCTTCACCACGGTGAGTCGACTGCTGCCGCCCCCTCCTCGACTCTGCCTGCGCCTCTCGTGGCACTGGAGCACAGGCGTCGACGGGAGAGCGCCCGGGGGTTGATTTATCAAGTCTAGACTAGACACGATAAATCGATCCCCACTGGATCGAGTGCTGCCTGCCGATCCAGCGGGTAGTATAGACATACCCTTACATTACCCCCCACCAGCAGTATTTCACTGCCTAGCTCGGAAGTTTTTACTTAGGAATGTCTATTCCGTTAAACAGAATGCATTGTTTCCCTGCCAGGTCCAGATGCCCAGTGGATTTTGATCATCTGTGACCTATTCTCCCCCACCTGACCTGATCCTGATAAAAATCCGAATACTGAAGATCCCACCACGAAGAGCAAAGCACAACCACTCCTGCCATAATTTGAGGGAAATTAATATCTTCCCAGCCAGAGATAGCATGCTGCCAGAATCCTGCAAGGGGATAAGAAGCAAAGCAACCTGTTGCTATCGCACTGGGCCACACCTGGTGTGGCAGACCCTGCCTAGTGTCATCTGCACTCCACCAGTGCACTGTCACAGCATCTGAAAGGGATCACTTCTGCACAACTGACCACCTTGTTTACACAGGTTTTCACATTCCTTGGAGCGACCCTGGATTGGCCCTTGCTGGAAACAGGATACCAGAATGTGGATGGACCATTGATCTGATCTGTCCCAACATGGCAGCTCCCATAAGCCTCTGAAAATATTTCCCATCCCCTCTATTTGTCTGAACACGCATGAATGGGAAAATTATGCTAGTTTTCAACACAATTATGCCATTACCTGAACAATGCCTACGACCTGGCCAAAACACGCTATAAAATTCTATTTCACCTTTTCCTTTCCCTGTTTGCCTGTTACTCAGACGAAAGGCTCATGGATGAAGTCATTTAAGAGGAGGGGGACAAATATGAGTGCTGTGTCTGATCCCAAATCCCCAAACAGGACTTGAACGAAGAAACCAACCCTCTCACAGAAAGCACCCACTAACAATCACAGACTATTATGTGTTATTCAAAACAAAATAAACCACAGTAATTCCATGAAAAATGTCTCCTATTTGGACCCAGTCTTGCTGCTTTGATTCCTGTAACAGGGCTATCTGTCTGCAATTCCTTACATGAAAACACTCTTCAGTGAATCACAATTAAGGACAAGAAGATGCATCCGATGAAGTGAGCTGCAGCTCACGAAAGCTTATGCTCAAATAAATTGGTTAGTCTCTAAGGCGCCACAAGTCCTCCTTTTCTTTTTGCAGATACCGACTAACACAGCTGCTCCTCTGAAACCTAATTAAGGACAAGGAAGACACAAGCCTCTGCCAGAATGATAAATTTAACACCATTCAAACATTCATAATGCCTTAAATACAGAGGATTTTTATAAAAGGGTTTCAGACAAAAAATATTTTTGTTTAATTTTTAAAATAACCCTACCAAACCTACCGTCATCGCTTGCTGCTCCCAGATGGCCTTACAACAAACAAGGTAATCAGTGCAGTGCCTGTGAAGTTGGAATTCACACATCAAGAATGTGAATAAGAAATCAGTGAGCAGAGAACTATGAACACCCTGCGCCATTGTATTACCCAGATGACAGTATTTTTTGGTTAGGACAGCATTTCTATAACAAGATCAGGATAATGCAGGCCAATATTTCTGCTTAGCTCTATTTCACAGACAGTTTAAAACATTAATCTAAGAGATGAAGAGGAATGTTGCAGCAGAGAAAATTCAAGCTGCAAGCTAGATTTTCAGCACACTTGCTTCTGAAAAGGAAACTGAGATCATTATTACAAAAAGCTGAGTTATTAATATATGCAAGAGAAATGGGAAGACTAATACCGAGTAATGGAAATCCAGGTCCCATATGACTTCGCTGAGCCTTGAAGCTATAGTTCATTTTGAAATGAAAACTCCATTGCAATTTTATATTTAGCATGATCTCAACTAGCCATATTAACAGACAGAATGTGCAGCTATCTTGCTTTCATGAAAAATCTGCACCAGGCAGCTCTTCTAGGGCTGGATGCTATCAGGTGCTAAGTACTCTAGCCACAGTCTAGCAAAGCACTTAAGCACACGATTCATTGGAAGCACAGACCCATAGGTATAAGTTTATATGACCAGTCCAGGGTTCAGATCCTAGGTTTTTCTGTTGGTTGCTGGCGGTCATGAGTGCCTTGAAAGGCCCTGAGCTGCCCCTATAAAGAGGAAGGCATTCCTCAAATCAAGGACTGCCTTGGCATGTTCCAACAACATAGTACCAGTTCTCCTTAGGTCAAAGAACGATGGCCAACACATGGCGCTTTCGGGATAGAAAGTAGAGACATGCTCAGAGCTCTGGCAGAGAAGATGAGGTCCCCTTCCCATCCAGGAATAAAATCAAGCTATCGTGCTTGTAGATGTGGTTGACAAATCTGATGCGTGACATGCAGGTAAATAAGCATGGATTGAAGGAATCCTCTGGGATTAAGATTGTGTGCTATAAACAGCAATTGGTTTAAATTTCCACCCTCACCCAGAATAGACTCAAGAGTTCTAAGTGAAACACCTCTTCAAACCACTCATGAAACATCAGGGTTTAGAGATATCTAAGTTGGAAACATCTTTGACATCTAATCAGAAATGCCAGCTGATTGTACAGGCAAAGATACTATTTGAATAGCTTCTGATAAGGATACCACTAGTCCAGTGTCTCCACTACCATTATGGACATATCCCGAGGCATCTGGTAATGTGCATAGCCTGCAGAGAAAGCTAAGAAACACAGAGCATCTCTGTGCCAGCTGAAAATCCACAGAGGGCAACTCCTCCTGTTCTCACTTGCTAAAGCAATTACAATCTCTTGCTTTATATGACTGGAGGGTGCTGCTGCTGGAAAAGGGGCTGGATGAATTCCTTTTATCAAGGAAAACCATCAGCAGCTTGACAAATCCTGTCTGCGTTCGGTGTTTTTAAAGGCTTTAGGCTGCATGAATTTCAAGTTATTTGAGAAAACAGAGACTTTTCTCCCCTGACCACCTTGGTTGTAACAGCACCTGCCTTGAATAGGCCAAAAAGTAAAAAGAAAAGGAGTACTTGTGGCACCTTAGAGACTAACCAGGTGCCACAAGTACTCCTTTTCTTTTTGCGAATACAGACTAACACGGCTGTTACTCTGAAACCAAAAAGTAAAGTCATTGGTTAGGGGTCTTGCATTAAGCCCAGAGCAGTAAAATAGTACATCGGTGCTAATCTGGAGCTGTCAGGACACATCTGAACTGAACTTCAGTCATTAAATGTCCATAGAGTATAAATGGAAGCAATTACCAAGTTTACTTTCGTAGTAATCTGACTGCTAATCTGAGAAACAGGGATCATTTGATTGCATACTAGTACTTCCTAGTACTCCTAACTAAAGCCAACCTGTCTGGTGCATCCACTGTGGGGCAGAGGAAAGAAAGACCAGACAGAGCCAAGCTGGGACATCAAGGAGGTGTGGGTGCGACTCCAGAGTTTCAGAAACAGGGGCTCCCGATAGGCGTCCACATGCCTATCTCCCACCTAACCCCAGAGCAGTTCTCAAACAGGGCGTAGGCAGACATTCAGAGGCCTGTATATGTCCAGTGGGTGGCCTCTGCCCACACCTCCTGAAGCGGGTCCAATGACTCCAGGAGGAGGTGGTGGTCTCTCTCGCTGGCCCAATTACTCTTTCAATATTTATCCAAATAAATTTTGGGCCAGTCATTGGGCCAGAGGAGGGGTGGGGGAAGTTTTCAGATTGTTTCACTACCCTGCAATGTGTAAATTACAGTTGTGGTAATGGGAAAACCCCACATACCGTGACACTGCTGTGTGAAAAGAAAAATCTCCTTCATGCTCAATGTCTTTCATGTTATTTCCTGTTGGAGCTGCCTCAACTGACTTGTGCAATGTGTCAAAATAAACTTTTGCCCGTATTTTCTTCCAAAAACTCACAGAGTCACAGCAGGGCTCTAAGAACTATGTTTAATTTCTAACTATTGCAATAATTTATTTGGTCATCACATATGCTATTTTCTGCACACACCAATTAATACAGGGCAACTTGTATTCATTTACTAATTATGCCCCTAGTCTTGTGATAAATGCCACGCAGACACAAAGATCCATTTTTATAGATCCCACTACAGAACAGGAACCCTTGAGAGGGCCACACAAACGCCTTCTTCAGAGCTTTCCTGAGCCCAACAGCAACACACCTCAGTCCTTTCCTATGCTTAGCACTCCCAGCGTTACAAGTCCTGGCGGTTGATGACACGTCATCTTACATTTTGCTACTGTACAGTTTTTATGAATTAAATTTCAAATGTATATGTCTACAGTGTAGAGATACTGAAAATCTCTCTCCATACAAGCAAATCAGTGTGCCCACACTGGCATCCTTTAATTCAAACTCACTCTCTTTCATTCCTGCCAGCTTGGGATGACTCCATGTTTGCTCTTGTTTAAACTGGCATGCTGTATTTTCATTAGGCTGCAATATATCCTTGATGCATCTCATTCCAGTTTATTTTATTCAGCGATCTGCAAACTCCTCCACAATAGTCCTCATTAGAGGAAAGATATTGTTTTGCCAAGGAGCAAACTCTACTTGCTGTATATAAATAAGACCAATTTTGAATTTAAGTTATCCTGATTGTTTCATATAAGCTGGAAATCAATACGCTAGCTCTCGCTTTGCACCTGGGCATTGTTGAGTGGACTTTTGAAAACCAGGGGTGTCAAGCTTGGCCTGGGCAAATGAGAAGCTGGGTAGTTACACTTCCAAGCTAGAACTAGGAGCGACTCAACTCAGTGACCCTGAACAGTGCTGCTTTGCAGAACTGCCCTGGATTGATCTATGGTCTGAGTGATGCACGCACTGAAGTTTTGCTTTTGCATATGGAACTTATGCCAGCAGGAGCTTGCAATAAATCATTAGTAAGTACTGTGGGTTTGAGCCCCAGAGTCCCATTAGAGTCCAGCACATTCAGGACTGATCCCGCTTGCACTGCAGCCTAGGAGTCCCTCACATTGACTTCACTGGGAGCTGGATCAGAGCTTGTTCGACTGAGATGTGTGTTGAGATCACTGAACATCAGCGCAGTACATGGGCCTGAGTCTCTTCCCATTTACACCACTGTTAACCAGGAGTAATTCCACTAATGTCAATGGACTTATGCCAGTGAAAACCACTGTGAGTAGATCTGGTGCAAGTCAGTCTAAAGCACCAAAGAGATGTTAATTGCAAATAGATCTGGATTCCACATCCTACTGAAAAGCTTAGTTTCCCTGCAGGGATCTGCAGGGGGTATTTGCAAAGCCCTGCAGGGAATCTCCATTATAAAAGAGTGCCTCTTACGAGACCCTTCAAGAGCAGGCTCTGTGCTTTGCGGCTGATGCTACTGCACGAATAGTTGATTTAAAAATCGAAGGAGGATATATTACTTACAATCAGAGAAACAGGCACCCTTGCTTAGGTTTTCTTGGCAACATTCCTGCAGAGCTCACTTTTCTTCTAGCAACTGAATTCAAGAAAAAGCTCGGGGGAAAAAGGAAATTTATAAATGGTTCATAAAAAATTTATTTTTCCTGAAAGTGAAGTGAGCTACAAAAGTTACAAAACCGCTTAGCAAAGCCAAAGCTAAACAGAGTCCTTTGCTAGCCTTACGCAATGCAACCATTCAAGATAAAGCCCTGCTATTTGTGGTAATGCCGTGTATTATCACAGAGCGTTTAGCTGCTTTGGTAGACATTCAGTGATATGGTTTCAGAGTAGCAGCCGTGTTAGTCTGTATCTGCAAAAAGAAAAGGAGTACTTGTGGCACCTTAGAGACTAACAAATTTATCTGAGCGTACGCTTTCGTGAGCTACAGCTCACTTCATCGGATGCATTCAGTGGAAAATACAGTGGGGAGATTTTATACACACAGAGAACAGGAAACAATGGGTGTTACCATATACACTGTAACCAGAGTGATCAGGTAAGGTGAGCTACTACCAGCAGAAGAGCGGGGGGGGGGGGGGGACAGGGCGGTGGGGAACCTTTTGTAGTGATAATCAAGGTGGGCTATTTCCAGCAGTTGACAAGAACATCTGAGGAACAGTGGGGGGGGGCAGGGGGGAATAAACATGGGGAAATAGTTTTACTTTGTGTAATGACACATCCACTCCCAGTGTTTATTCAAGCTTAAGTTAATTGTATCCAGTTTGCAAATTAATTCCAATTCAGCAGTCTCTCGTTGGAGTCTGTTTTTGAAGTTTTTTTGTTGAAGAATTGCCACTTTTAGATCTGTAATCGAGTGACCAAAGAGACTGAAGTGTTCTCCGACTGGTTTTTGAATGTTATAATTCTTGACGTCTGATTTGTGTCCATTTATTCTTTTACGTAGAGACTGTCCAGTCTGGCCAATGTACATGGCGGAGGGGCATTGCTGGCACATGATGGCATATATCATACTGGCAGATGTGCAGGTGAACGAGCTTCTGATAGTGTGGCTGATGTGGTAATAGCTCACCTTACCTGATCACTCTCTTTACAGTCTGTATGGTAACACCCATTGTTTCATGTTCTCTGTGCATATAAAATCTCCCCACTGTATTTTCCACTGCATGCATCCAAAGAAGTGAGCTGTAGCTCATGAAAGCTTATGCTCAACTATATTTGTTAGTCTCCAAGGTGCCACAAGTCCTCCTTTTCTTTTTTCAGTGATATGGGTCTCTGCTAGTCCACAGCACTGCGGAAGATCTCAGCTGGGGATTAGCTGCATTTTCATTAATGTGGAGCTTTGTCAATCTTCCATTAACATTTCAGAATTAAAAAAGGAACAGGATTTTTAGCGATGTTTGAAACACAGTTTAAAACCCAAACCCTTCTTCAGCAGGGTTTGTTGTATTTTTTATAAAGGGATTGTGCCTTGATTTTTAATTTTCTATCTATGCAACCTAGGCATTTTCTCCATATTATTCCTTTATATTTTGTATTTATCAACATAAATAATAATCATTTGCATTTAGAGACTAATATGACGCTCTCCTCAATGCAACGCAGACCCATAAGCCACTGTGTTACCCCTCTGCCTTAGCAAAAGTGAGCTTTGCAGACTGCATCAGCTCCTTGCCACACCAGTCTGCCAGCTTCACAGCAAACTCCTTGAAACTCTGTCCGTCTTCACCTTGCCTGGCAGATAACCAGTGAACCCCCATTCCCGAGATCCCCAGAGAGGTCTCTCTGCAGCATCCATTCCCTCTCACTGGACACTCACAAAAATTATCAGTATCGCTACCTCCAAAGAGACCCTGCACACACCAGTCAGCTGGTTTAAATGAGGACTCACACTTCATTCAATGGAACAGCACTGATATGATTTACAGTAAAACTAAAACTAAATTTATTAACGAAGAACAGAAACTTTAGTGACGCTGCACAGAGGTAACAGAAACAGAAAATAGTACAAACAAAACAACACAGGCTTTCTAGTGACTAAAATGTAATTTTAGCAGGCTACATTCTACACACAACAAATCCTGCATCTTGGTAGGGGCTCAGACTAGATGACCCTGGCGGTCCCTTCTAACCCTAGGGGTCTAGGATTCTATGATATCTTTGTCTAAACAGTTTCTCACTTGCAGCAAATTATCAGTCTCCTGCCCTCAGGCCAAGAGGATCCACTGTTCACAGGTTCCAAGGGCATTGTGCTCAGTCTCCCCTAGGTGATGAATAATTACGTCTTTGTGTTCCCCTCATATTTCCCAAAGTCCATTGTCTTTGCCTCAGGTGCCAGGCACACTTCCTGGGGTGCAAATTCTGTCCCCTGGTGTGCTCACTAAACCGAATCCTCTGCCGCTTGTTAGCTTGATTGCTTTGTTTAACTTCTATGTAAATGTACTTTCCTTGTCTTGTTACAAAGCTTGACTCAGACAGGTAAATCCACACACCTCTGTCTAAGGCAGGCCTCTTTACCAAGTCTGTCCCCAAAACGTATTTTAAGAATGTATTTCCTGCACACATACATAACTCTTTGTACACCACCCATACACATATCATGCAATGGAGGATAGGTCCATCCATGGCTATCAGCCAGGATGGGCAGGGATGGTGTCCCTAGCCTCTGTTTGCCAGAAGCTGGGAATGAGCAACAGGAACTGGATCACTTGGCGATGACCTGTTCTGTTCATTCCCTCTGGGGCACTTGGCATTGGCCACTGTTGGAAGACAGGATACTGGGCTAGCTGGACCATTGTTCTGAGCCAGCCATTCTTGTGTTCTTAATGATCTTCATAACCAGCATGTCACGGGCTTTCATAAAGACCATACTTGAAACACTCTTATAGTAAAATAAGATTGCATACAGTCAGTTGATTCAATTGTTTATTCTTTGGGGTTCAGACCCCTTGTTCTGCACCACGGATGTCTGGACCCTGATTGTCACAATCACTTATTATCTCTAGGTCTCAAAGCATTTTAAAATGCTGCGGAAGTCTCATTATCCTCACTTTATAGGCACAAAGCATTTATAAGATTTGCCCAGAAGCACAGAGCCAGGAATAAAATCTTGGTCTCTTGACTCCAAGTTCATGGGTTTATCACAGGATCATACTGCCTCTCCTTCCCTAAGAGTTCTGCTAATAAAGCACGTCTACAGTGGTGAATACTGAAGAGTGCCAAGTTTTCCTTGTAGTTCCCTGATTATGGGAGACAGTGAGTTGTAATTAGCATGCCCTTATTTGCCATCTCTCCAAGCCCCTTCTGCAGGGATTTCACTTTTCTGCTGACTTTACTATACATACCCTGCACTATCAGCTGGGTTATTTTTAAGTTTGTTTTACCCAAAATCCAATACATGCAGCAGATCTTCTGTGACCTACATAGCTTGCAATGCCCAGTTACTTGGGACACACCCTTCAGTTACAGCCTGTGTGTCCTAGACACACCCCATGGGCCATTTCACACACTTAGTGTAACTATTCCAAGCCCACATGGGCTTCACAGTCAACAGACAGAACAGAATGCAAGAGCTTCTGCTCACAAAACACAAGCTGGGCCCAACGGAAGGAGAAACTCTCTTAGCTGGTAGCTGTATTAAGAGACTTGGCCTTTCTGCAGGCCATAGAGCTATAGGATTATCACAACCATGCCAGAGCAGGACTGACATTCTGTCCACTAGACAGCACTGTGAGCCACAGGGTTCAGAGCAGCAGCCGTGTTATTCTGTATCCGCAAAAAGAACAGGACGACTTGTGGCACCTTAGAGGCTAACAAAATTTATTTGAGCATAAGCTTTCGTGGGCTAACTAGACAGTTATCCATAGATCAGGACCTGCTGAATGATTGGAGACTAGCAGAGATTTGTCCAGGGACACAGTGGTAATGTGTTCCTTGGCACCAGGTAACAGTGCTTATCTATGCTCTAGCGGATCCAAAAAAAATCCAACTTTTTTCTGAATGTACAGGCAGTTTCTCACAATTTGTTCAGCAAAGCAGCCAGCTAACCAGGAAAGCGAGCGTGCCCTGACATGCTCTCCCAGCCTTTCTGTGACGCTTCCTGCACCTTCGATCAGCTTCCGCCATAGGCAAGATGATGTCTTTTATGATTAAGCTAGCCTCCTGCCCTTTCCCTCCCCTCTTCCTGCTGGGGGTTAGTCCACTACTTGGTGTATGATTTATTTGTTTAAAATAAACACACACACACACACACTTCCAGTATCACAAGGGGATGATTCCGTCTCTTTCTTCCCTGGTGCTTTATGCTTCTACCCTGATGCTTGCTGTTCATCTTCTTACACTGTGAGTTCCTGGGGGCGCGGGCGAGGAGGACTCCATGCAGCCCCCAGGAGTGCCGCTAAACAAGTAATAATCACTGTACAAACCACACATCCTAGAGAAGTGGTTGCCAATAACACTAAGTATCAAAATATGCCTGCAACGATGAAACAATCTGTTTAATTTGTTTTTTAACGAACTGCAAGTGTCCACAGAACTGTTTGATATTGTATTGTGTACGCCTTTGAAATAATTAAATATGAGAAATTAGATAAAACAGCCGTGGGCAAATCCTTCCCTAAAATGCATGACAAGCAGATAAATATGAAATGGAACAATATCCCCCTCATACTTGAATCATCTCTAAAAAATAAATACCCAGGCTTATGACTTTCCCAGAATCATTACCCAAAACAAAGTTCACCACACCCATCTATGCACTTCTCCCGCTCCAGTAAAGTAGAGAAGCTAATAAACGTATAGAATAATGAATTAAAATATAAAAAAGATAGGTGGTAAAATCTGGCACAAAATGCATAAGATAAGCAAACTGTCCCTGCATCAAAGACAACAGCTAATCCGAAATAAAATAATATTCAGATCTTCCTGAACTCTGGCCTGTGAATGAAAACTGTCAGAAAGGGAAATGACAAATGCTGGCCTTGCGAGAAAGACAGAATAATTCTAATTCACATGTTATGGAACTGTCCATATATATATTCCCTGTTGGGAGAAAGTAATCAGAAGGATTAACATGATAATGAACTCTGATATACTAAGCAACCCGAAGATCTTTGTCCTTGGAGACATTACATTTCATACTGAATATTAACAAGGAACAAGAGAAAATTTTGCTCAGGGCATTGGCTGTCTGCAAAGTGATTAATCCTCCAAAAAATAGGTATCTGCTAGAAGAACTGAAAACTGCAGCCTTGTACAAAGGCCTAAATGAACCAACTAATCTAGAAAAGGTAATATTCCAGGTGGATAGGGAAGAAAGCAGGAATATTCCAATACATCCAATCGTGCTTTCATTTTTTTAAGACATCCACACAGTGTTTTACTGACTATATAAAATAAATATTAGCTAGCGCAGAGAGTGTGTCATTCAAAGAGAATCTGGAAAGTCTGCTTTTGAACATAGTTTATCCTTGGTTAGTGTATCCTCTACACTGGATCCATTCCTTCCACTTATCTTTGACAATCTTCAATTGAGGTAGAACACCTCTGTGGAAACTCTTTATGGAAAAGCACCAGCAAAAACCTTTCCCATATTCTCAAAGATGCCACGTGCGGGGCTGCTCCATGCCCCTGTGCCCTTTCTCATGGCTGAGAGGGAGTCACTGATTCCCCATCACACACATGCGGTCTGTGGCAGGACAGAGCTGCACAGCACTGGGGAGCTCTGCTGGGGCAGGCGGGAGAATGCTGGAGGGAGTCTGGGGGGGGCCTTTGGAGGATGTCAAGGGGCGCTGGGTAGCTGGGGGATGGTGGAGGGTGTCTGGAAATATCTGGGGTAGGGTTAGCTGGGGCAGGGATTACACTCCTCACCAGCAGCAAGCATCCTTTTGCAGCTCCCTCCCAGCAGGAGCCCGGAGAGGGGGAACAGAGAGGCCCTGGTTGCTGCCTACTGTCCGGTCACCACATTGGACCAGGAAGAGCAATTGCAGCGCTGTGCCCCAATGCCAGTCGGTTCACTCCCAAGCCAGGCCTCCCCCTGCATCTCAGGGCAATGCCAGTAAGTGACAGTAAGTGGTTAGCCAGTGGGGTAAAACCAAAGTCTTCTCTGTTAGGCTGGTTTGGGTTGCCTTGGTGTGCATAGAAACCCCAGCCTTGGGCTGTAACTGCCCTGCTTTAAGCAATTTGTCCTGAATTGGCATTCTCAGTTGGGTCCCGCCAGGACCAGCCTCATTATACATGGCAATGAATCAGTTTAGCAAAGGAAGTAACTCCAATGCAGTAGAGTGGAGAGGTTCCTCTGTGCCAAAAGGCATGTCTACACTACATCTTAAATCGACCTAGGTTAGGTCAACCTACAGCCACTGCAATAATTACTGCGCTGGCTGATGTCCACACTACCCTCCTTCCGTGGGTGGTATGCATCCTACCAGGAGCGCTCCCACCGACTGAACAGCAGCACAAGGGGGGCTGAGAGCCAGAGTTCTCAGCTCCGCACTTCTCCCCACCAGGAGCCAAGCTGCCCTCCAAGGCTTCTCACCTTCCTACTCCCAGCCGGGAGCAGGGGGTGCAGCCAGGCTTTCTTGTCCATTTCACAGCTCCAACAGCCAATGATCACTGCGTCCTCCTAACTACACCAACATGCGCCTATGCCTCTCATGGAGGTGGAGTTATGATGTCAGTGTGGTAGGGCCCTTACATCGGTGGGAGCAAGGCCGTAGCTGCCTTATGTCCACCTAGCTGTGTAGTGCAGGTGGGGGTGGAATGTGAGTGTTCCTATAACCATCAGGCAAAGGAACAGGAAAAGACCTGTTCAGATATTGGCACAAAATAAGAGATAATTTGAAAGGAAAGAGGGATCTGGGCAAAGGTCAGCCTTGATTCGTTTCAATCAGTTAAATCAATGGATAGAAAAGGATGGAGGCTTTTCTAAGGCAGAGCTATCGCTTCATGCAATGACACAGAGGGTGTCAAAGAGCAGGTCAGGGAAGTGGAGGGGAGACACTGTTAATGGGAAAAAATAATATAAAATGAAGCTGCTTTACTACTCAGGGAACACAGGAAGAAATGGAGGTCTGTGTCTCAAAGACATGCCCTAGCTCCAAGACAATCGATGGGCATGATGGTTGGGCGAGGGGATTACTGGGTGAAATTCTCGGGCCTGTGCTATGCAGCATGTCACAGGAGATGATCCTGGTCTTTTCTGACCTTATGCTCTGAGTCCATGAAAATGGTGAAGGCCCAAACTTCGAACTCCAGGTGGCTGTTTTAGGTGCCAAAGGTGCTGAAGTTTGAGACTTAGCCCCGGAGTGAACTTAGGAAGAGGTCAAAGGGAGAGGAAAGGACAATGGTGCCAGATGTACATGTGCACAGTGAGTTTTCAAACTGTAAATATAAAGTGGTGAATTATGTTTGGTGAATCAATGATTTGGTGACAATGCAGTGAGCCATTGTCCATCTCTGATGAGGACGTAAGACAACAAGGTCTGGGTCTGTCGGTACCAGGTTACTTCATTCAAAGTGTTTATCAGTGAATTTAGCTCTCCTGGGACACTGAATTAATTTTACTGGCTAGAGCCAGGTATCATGTGAACGGGCACCGAGCAAGCATTTCAACTCTGCTTTGCCAACTCATCTCACCCGACCTGAAGACTGAGCACTGGTTGAGTTCCAAACCTCTCCATGCAGTTCTGCCAAAGCTCCTCAACCCTGACCTGCAACACCCTCGACCTCAAAGCTTGAGAAACCCAAAAAGCTTTGCAAATGCATATTGGCACTGATCTGGAATACAGCTTCTCTGTCAGTCTTGCATCTCTTTTGAGCAGAGGCTGCCACGTGGACCACTGTTTGATAACAACACTTCTCGATGACTGGGCTGCAAAACAGTTTACCACAGATAAAATCACAATGTCTTGACTGTAAACTTGTGACCACTGGCAACTTTACCACCAAGGGAGAATTTTAAGTGAAAAAATACTAGTTCACGTGCTTAAGCACCTTGAGACCGAGATGAAAGGTCAAGGCTACTGGGACTTAACTAATCAGCTAGCGGCTCATGTAGAGAGAGTCAGGGGTTTTCAATCTCAGTTAGAGCTCAGCTGTCATAAAACCTGCCAGCATCACATGAAGATGAGAGATTCAGTTTGTGGTTCATTTTTGCTTTGCACAACGTTATTTCAAAGCAGTCTGCTCCCACTCAGAAAGGCAAATTTGTACTTTTCCTGTTGGTTCTGATCTTGCAACAATCATTCTCTCTGCAGTAGCTGCTCAAATCGAGCTTTTACCACTCATTGACTATCTTTTCAGGGAGGTTCTTGAGGGGAGGCAGGAGGCATGCTTGATCACAGCTCTGTTCTTAGACCTAAATGCTTTACATGCTATTGCAGAGAGCAATTGTTTTATTCATCAAGAGTCTGGAATCAAAACCCGTTAGGATGGAGAGCCCTTCAGAGAAAGAAAGGGTTGTAACTATTTATTATTCCGGTCCCATGTCCCTGAATGTACATTGCAATTTGCATGCGACTTGGGCTCAGCATCTTTTTTCTGTGCAACCAAAGACTGGGTTGTACCTACTTGTAACTATATTTAGTGCAGTCTTAAATATCTAGGTATGGAGAAAGCACAGTGCTTCTGTATGAGGAGAAAGAGATGCTCTAAAGTGTTTACGTGAGATAATAGGCATACGTAGCACTCACTAATACCAATGGAGTTGTGTGTGTGAATGAAGAGAAGAAAGGACTTGGCTTGCAGGACTGATTGCATTGCTCCTGTTCATTAAAAAAAATAGCCAAATGCAAGCACATGTACGGAGCACTGCACTGACGGCAAAGGGGTGTATTCCCTGCAAATCAGGCCCTAGCAGGTTGATGGCTGTACAGTTTCAGCCTATACGTTCCACATTCCCATGTCAAGTATGGGATTCACCTCAGTTCAGCACAGTCATTGTAGTACATTAACATCCTGCCCCCAATGCGTGGGTCTCAAGTTAACCCAGTCCAGGCTGACTCACTTCTCAGGTGCCTTTCATCATAGGATCTCGAAGTGACTCACATTCATTAAGTCTCCCATCACCTCAGTGAGCTAGGGGAATTGTGTTATCCCCATTCTACAGATGGGTAAAGTGGAGCACAACAACATTACAGACAAAGGCTGGAGTTTTCCAGAACTGAGTTCCTAAAGTGTGACTCCTAAATCCATATTTAGGTGATGAACTGATTTTCAAGAGTGCTGGGCACCCAGATCTCGATCTGAAATCCAGCGATCAACTCCCAGTCCCTGGCTCTAATCCCTGACAACTGCCGTCTCCTGCTCTCCTTTGACAGTAACCCTCTGGAAGATGATGCAGTTTGAGAGGTTGCTGCCCTCCAGCAGAGAATCACACCTTTCCCCTTCCCTCACCCCCAATAGCAGAATCTGACAACAGGAAGGAGAGATTATGCTAGCAGAGGGAATGGGGAGGCAGGGGTCGAACACTCTTTTGGGTGTTATCTCCACCATCTGACCCTAGCAGACCTACTTTTAGCCCTGCAGAACCAGGCACAGAGAGAAGACGGATCGAGAACAGCCTACCATGCTACCAAAGGCTCTGATTTCTGTGTCCCGTTATGTCTCCCATGCCTGCACATGTGCATTCCCAACCAAACCATAAACTCCCCCAAGAGGGCGGGGTGTACGGTGAGGGGTCCCTCATCCATAACATCACCACATCTTCACTGGTGCAGTTGATGAAAACATGATGGCTCACCAAGATGTTCCTGAGCCTGATCTACTTCTGGAGAAGAACAACACTGTGGCTGAATGATGAATCCAGATCAATGGCCTCCCACCCACCATTTCTGCTGATTACAGCCCCACACAATCAATCTCTAATCCCTCCCTTTAACACTCAAGAAATGTCGGTCTGCTGAGTTACCTGACTTTCAGGATCATCCAATATGACGGCAAGGTTCATTGTTTGTGTTTTAATGTAATGCCACCCAGTTTGCTTCCAGTAATAACGTGGTTGGCAGATTCTGAGTTGGGTATCCTTTGGAAAACCAAAGCCAAGTTACAGAATCTGTTATTACACTGCACCTGAATTAACATGGCACATATTCCTGGGGCTGCAAAGATGAGTTCTATTTAATTTACTTCTGGGCATTGATTTAAAAACCAGATTTAGATCCTTTGCTTTGAAAGAGCATGCAAGAGCCCTTCATCTTCAGGGTAGCGTCTCAGCTGGTGAGATGATGTTCTTTAGACATTCCATACATTACAGACTGCTACTATTTGTACAGAACTGTTTTAAACAGAACAGGTTCATTGCATCCAACAGTCTACATTAGCCATGTTGAACTGGGTTAAGTTTTGCTTCATAACCACACCAGCACTCATCCCAACCATTTCAGCTTCCATGTGCCACAACCCTGGGCTCTTTTCCTACAAGCAGCATGGTCTAGGGCAGTGGTTCTCAACCAGGGGTACATGTACCCCCTGGGGGCATGCAGGGGTCTTCCAGGGGTACACGTACATCAACTCAGCTAGATATTTGCCTAGTTTTACAATAGGCTACATAAAAAGCACGTACAAACTAAAATTGCAGACAATGACTTGTTTCTACTGCTTTATATACTACACACTGAAATGCAAGTACAATATTTATATTCTAATTGACTTACTTTATAATTACAGGGCAAAATGAGAAAGTCAGCAATTTTCAGTAATAGTGTGGCTGTGACACTATTTGCATTATGCCATGTCTGATTTTGGAAGCCAGTAGTTTTTAAGTGAGGTGAAACTTGGGGGAACCGCAAGACAAATCAGCCTCCTGAAAGGGGTACAGGGGTCTGGAAAGGTTGAGAGCCACCGGTCTAGGAGACGTAACATGGTCAGTCGCACATGAGGACAGCAGCAGAACGACAAGTTGAACCATTTCAGCTTGTATAAAACCATACTACACTAAACCAGTTCAAACCCAACAGGTAAAGCTTTAATCAGTCACGAAAACTGCCAAAGGATCATCTCATCGAACTGGCCATTAGACCATTTGTAGAGCTGTTCAGCTATTTGTCTGTGAGGACACAAAATGTTTTATGCATGTTCTAGGGGCTTTAACTAGTCTGACTGAACTAGAGTAAACCAAGCCTTGGAGAAAAACAAGGAGAAAGAAGGGTGTTTATAGCATGTAAGATTCCATTTGCCAGCCTCTCAGCTTGTGAACGTCTTAACTAGCTTTTCAGCATTTAAACTAGTTGCCCCTATTGTTTGGGACTTTTCTTTGTGCTCTGGTGAAAACTGCCATCTGGCTGAAAACAATAGCATTTACATGGTCAAAAGGATCCATCTCAGAATCCCCATGAGAGTCAATTGCTAGGCAACAAGCTATCATCTCTCTGGTCTAAATTATTGGCTTCCAGGAAAGCAGCTAGCCAGCCATTAGCCTAGAAGACATCAAGTGCCAGGTGCTTCTTACTGGTTAATAACCATGGGGATTGAGGAGCTGTTCGTGGGAGAGGAGGAGGAGGAGAAGAAAAGGAATTTAGCAAATCCCAGCCAGGTAAGGTTGTGGAATGGTTCATTCCCAATATACAGCTCTCTGAAAGGCCCTTTAGGGCATGAGTTCCCTGCAGCACATCCCTGTGTGGATTTCAGCACAGCTCTGCTGGCGTGTCCAGTGAACACCGCCTTTGTTGCCCCAATGAGTTTGAGAAACCGTGTGACAGCTTAGAAGATGAGGAGAAACTGGAGGGCACTGAACCAGCAACTGTGAAATGAATGGCAGACAGAGAGACTGAACGTTGAAAAAACCGTCAAGAAGATGGAGGTGTTAGGGTCATGGGCTATGGTTGTACTGTAGTCTAGTGCAAGACAGGGGTGTAAAGAGTAGCTAATTACAATAAATATTCAACAGGGTTCTGGCTGATCCAGACCCTGACTTGATTGCATGTATCTGTCTAGTTTGCATATCAGTTTGCTTACATTTGTAAAGCAAGCTGGGACCACTCAGGATACAGGGCATTGTGTGATAATGGGGGCGGGGAAAAAAAATCACAGAAAGTCTCTTTCTGCAAACTCTGAACAAGGAACTTCATTAGAATAAAGAAAACAGTACTGTTCCAAAAACTATGCTCATAGAATCAAAGAAATGTAGGCCTGAAAGGGACCTTGAGAGGTCAACTAGTCCAACCACCTGCGGTGAGACAGGACCAAGTAAACCTAGACCAGTCCTGACAGGGGTTTGTCCAACCTGTTCTTCAAACCCTCCCGTGATGGGGATTCCACAACCTCCTATGGAAGCCTGTTCCGGAGCTTAACTACCCCTATGGTTAGAAAGCTTTTCCCTAATATCTAACTTAAATCTTCCTTGCTGCAGTTTCAGCCTATTACCTCTTGTCTCTCTTCAGTAGTCCTGGAGAACAACTGATCACCCTCCTCATTATACCAGCTCTTTTAACATATTTGAAAACAGTTATCTGTTCTCTTTCCTGAAGAGCAGTTCCCAACATTGGACACATTGCCCCAGTTGAGGCCTCATCAGTGCCAAGTAGATTGAGACAAATACCTCCTGTGTCCCACATCTGACACACGTTAACACACCCAGAAGGACATTAGCCTTTTTTACAATAGCATCACATTGTTGACTCATATTCAGTTCGTGATCCACTATTACCCCCAGATCCTTTTCAGCAGTTCTACACCTCGCCAGTTATTCCCCACTTTGTAGTTGCGCACTGGATTTTTTCCTTCCTAAGTGAAATGCTTTGCACTTGTTTTTCCAAATTTCATCTTGTTGATTTCAGACCAGTTTGTCAAGATCACTTTGAATTCTAATCCCATCCTCCAAAAAGTACGCGTAACCCCTCCCAGTTTGGTGTCATCCGCAAATTGTATAAGCATACCCTTCTCAACTGTTATCCAAGTCATTAATGAAAATACTGACTAGTATCTGACCCAGGACAGTCCCCTGCAGGACCCCAATAGATAATCCCTACCATTTTGACAGCAAACCATTGATAACTACGTTTTGACGACAGTCTTTCCACCCGTTGTACACCCACCTTACAGTAATGTCATCTTGACCACATTTCCCTAGTTTGCTTATGAGACTGTCATGTGGGACTGTGCCAAAAGTCTTAATAAAATCAAAATATATCCTGTCTACAGCTTCTCCCTTATCCACTGATAAAGAAGGAAATTAGGCTGTTTTGACATAATTCGTTCTTGACAACTCCAAGTTGGCTAATCTTTGTCACCCTGTTATCCTCTGTTTACAAACGACTAATTAGTAATGTGTTCCATTATCTTTCCAGGCATTGAAGTTAGGCTGGCTGGTCTATATTTCCCCAGGGTCCTCTTGGTTCCCCTTTTTAAAGATAGGTGCTGTGTTTGCCCTTCTCCACCCCTCTGGGACTCACCCATCCTCCAGGAGATCTCACAGATAATTGCTAATAGTTCCAAGATTGCTTCAGCTAGTTCCTTAAATACCCTAGGGTGAATTTCACAAGGCCCTAACAACTTGAATACATCTAACAATATAAATATACTTTAACCTGTTCTCTCTCTCTCTCTCTCTCTCACTTCCACCAAAAAACTCCCTAAAACCTTCTTCAGCCCCTAGACCTGGCTTTCTATTACAGATTTAAAAAACAATCTTACATCCCTACATCGCCTTCCTTCCCCCATTTTTGTCCTAAACCTTTAACAACAATTAATATTTAACAATAGCTCCAGATGCAAAGGTGCTCGGGGGGTGCTACTGCCCCCCATGGCTTGAAGCAGTATTAACAACCCAAATACATAGTTTCTGTCTTTACCCCCAACACACACTATAAAAATTGTTCCAGCACTACTGTCCAGATGAGATACTGGCTCCACCTCTCCTTCAGATCTGGCCACCTTACAAATCTTGAGGAGACTCCTGTTGCATTCACTGGGAGGAGCAAATCCCAAAGATGCAAGTGCCTCTTCTCAGCAGGACTAGCTCCCTTCACAAAGACTGTGGAGTGAGCACCATTCTACTAGACTCACTCAGCAACCAGCTGGACTGAAAACCAGTTGAAATTGTTGCATGTTGAATATTTTTGCTCATCCAGTTTTATCAGGACTGGGTTCCCTAGTTTAAGCCTGGGTAAGCTTCAAGCAACATTGCAAAGGTTAAAAAAAAAGTCTTAAGAAAGGAAGGCTAGTGCAGACAAGGCCTTAAAGAAAATAATGCCCTCTAATGAACCACCAGCAAGCACTACTGTCTGCAGTACCTTGGGTTTTCTCAGCAGGTCTCCCATCCAAGCATTGACATGGCCGGATCCTGCTAAGTTTGTGAGATCTGAAGGGATTGCCTTGCAAAGTGGTACAGCTCCAGGAAGGGAGCTACTCACAATCTTTAATACTTTTTCATACTTTTTTAAACTGAGATTACATGGGATTTTAGGATTAACGTGATTGTGGGATTGCTCTAGGATTGTAGGCCCACACGTTTATGATTTGTATCCCACACAGAGCCCATAATCCAGCATTTCTTTTATTTTTTTTCCTCTCAATGGATTGATAGCTCAGTTCCACATAAACAGTGAAGTCCTCACAATAGTTTTTGATTTTTCAGAAAAAAAATAATTACCTTATTTGGCGCTGCGGCTTTTCCAATATCGAAAAAGCACACAATGTGGCATGTTTGTTATCTCAGAAAGGTCTTTATTTTGCCTGTAGGGTGTAATGTTTCAAAATATGTATTCATTTAAATGCAAATTTTTGCTTCCACTTGAGACTCAACAAAAGCTTTTGCTGAAATGAAAGTTGAACTTTCACATTTTCTCTCCATTTTCCCATGTTTTCTTCTATGAATTAAAGCCTTTAAAGATGACCAATTCTTTCACACTTCACTATGAAGAATATCAAATGAGAAAGAAAAAAGGAAAAAAAGAGTTGTGGATAAATTGGAGAGAGTCCAGCGAAGGGCAACAAAAATGATTAGGGGACTGGAACACATGAGTTATGAGGGGAGGCTGAGGGAGCTGGGATTGTTTAGCCTGCAGAAGAGAAGAATGAGAGGGGATTTGATAGCTGCTTTCAACTACCTGAAAGGGGGTTCCAAAGAGGATGGCTCTAGACTGTTCTCAATGGTAGCAGATGACAGAACGAGGAGTAATGGTCTCAAGTTGCAGTGGGGGAGGTTTAGATTGGATATTAGGAAAAACTTTTTCACTAAGAGGGTGGTGAAACACTCGAATGCGTTACCTAGGGAGGTGGTAGAATCTCCTTCCTTAGAGGTTTTTAAGGTCAGGCTCGACAAAGCCCTGGCTGGGATGATTTAACTGGGAATTGGTCCTGCTTTGAGCAGGGGGTTGGACTAGATGACCTTCAGGGGTCCCTTCCAACCCTGATATTCTATGATTCTATGAATCCTGATATGTTTTCACCTAACACTGGTTTTTCCTCTTTAGTAAACCAAATACAAATTTACAATGATAAAAGGAACAACTCTCCCATTCGGCAAAGAATCTGTGATCACAGCTTCCAAAGTGTCACCATGTTGTCATTACAAGAGGTAGTAGCAAACTTTCCCAACAAAATCATGTTTCCTACATTAGCCGATTCTGAGGGTTAACTGGCTTCTCAGCTGGCAATCTAGACCACACAGTCACCCCCCCAGCCCCTCACTCCCATTTGCACCAGAACTCTGAAAATGGAGACCATCAAACAAATGAGCTGATTTCCAACTCCTCCACCATCTGCTGTTTGACCACACATCTACATCTGGACAAGTTTTGCAGTTCAGAAATGCTGAGAAAATGTTAGACCTCTGTTATCTTGCAGAGCAGTTCAATGAAAGCCTGGTCTACTCCATGACGGTATTGCAATCCAGCCAAACAGATTTAAAATGAAACGTATTACAAACTTCAGCGTGCTTACACCAGTTTCTCTCTCAAAAACTTGGCGGTATCATCAGCAATACCAGGAGAAAGGAGCTGGAGTGTCACTGAGAAGCGAAGTTGGGAAAGTAACTGAACTACTTCTCTGATGGATTGTATTTTCTGAGGGACAACCTACCCTTAATTCTCCATTACTGAGCGATAATCTACACTCGTTGCTATATTTGCTTTCCACAAGCTACTCTTAGTATAACCTTTTATGAGTGATGTATCCAAATATTTAGATGCTAATATTTAAACTGTATCGTTAAATTTATTAACCTTAATTTGGGACATTGCAGATTATGTACTATGTGTATTTTATGACTTTTTAAACCACATTTTGTACTTTTGGATACTTTTAGCATTATATCCAGGTATATAGAAACGCCTTCTTTCTTTAGCTGTATATTAGATAGTTTTAACATTAGCTTTAATAAAAAGTTTAAATATTAGGTGCTGAATATGCCCATCATCATTAGTCAGATGAATTATCATACCTGCTGTGTTATTTTATCAAAATCATTACCAAACCAGGTGGTGAGAATTTTAGGAATGCAACAAAATCACACAGAATGTGGTTACCATCAGTAACATATTTAGGGACATAATGTGGGTTCCTTTGGCACATTTTTAGATTCCCTTTAATTACTTATTTCCATATCAGCCACATGTCAGTTACACTGTAAATAATTTAGTAATGTGAATTTAAGACAAGTACTGAAATCTGGTGTCCTATCTACAAATAATGTAACTAGACCTAGTGATTCAAATTCATCCCTTTCAAGAAAGGCCCTTCTTCTTCCACTGGGCAGTCACACACGAACGCCACACACCACCTTTCAGATTAACCTGAGAGGGCAAAATGCATTTCCTCCATAAAGTGCCATGTTGGGAGTGGTTCTGTGGATTGACAGCTTCACTCCAAAACAGCCACAAGAAGCAGAGGCTTAGGATTTTCAGAGCACTCACGTGAAAGACACGTCAGCAAACTCCAGCCATGTTCAGGACCAAACACTACAAAGAGAGAAACACAACGTAAAGCAAGAAAAGCAAATTTCGCAGCCATCAGAGGCGTGGGACAGCACTCCCTTCTCCACCCCCTTATCCACGGCCCATAGGCGTAGGACAGCACTCCCTTCTCCACCCCCTTATCCACGGCCCATAGGCGTAGGACAGCACTCCCTTCTCCACCCCCTTATCCACGGCCCATAGGCGTGGAACAGCACTCTTCTCCACCACCTTACCCACGGCCCATAGGCGTAGGACAGCACTCCCTTCTCCACCCCCTTATCCACGGCCCATAGGCGTGGGACAGCACTCTCTTCTCCACCACCTTACCCACGGCCCATCGGCGTGGGACAGCACTCCCTTCTCCACCACCTTACCCACGGCCCTCTAAAAAGGGCTCTTCTAAAAGACCAGGGATGGAATGCTGCATTTTGGCAGTGTGACATGCCGCCGTTACTGTGCTGAAATGGTATCTCTGAGTTTCAGCACTTCACAATGCTTATTGGTGTTCAGGTGCTCACTGGCCACGCAGAACCCCTTCAGCTTCCATAACACCATGGCAATAGCACGCTGCCTTAGGCACCAGGCACAGGACAACGGCTCAGAAAAGAAGGAATAAAGCAAGGGGCCAGGCATCTTTAAAACTAGGGGATAATAAAGACTGAGAATTGATATCAATCTGTTCCACTCCCACTTCCTTCCAGATGCTCATACTTAAAATGGGCCTCCCTTTTTGAGTCTTTTAGTTCTCTAGTTACATGATATGCAGGTGCAGCCAGGTAAGGCAGGCAGAGGTCCAAATGACATAAAAAACACCCACAAAGAACTGCAGGGACCAAAACGGAGGCTTGATTAAGACCAGTTTGAAAAATCAGGTCCCATATAGTTTAAAACCATCCTAATGGAATGTTACAGTTGATATTTAAAGCCATGGAAATCAGGAAACTTCAGTTAAGCATCCCATCTCTTATGGAACACCTCCTATGTAATTGCACAGAAAATTATAACCTTTCTGTATTTCTAAACCAGCCTATAGAATTCTACAGAAGAGATACAATTGTCTATTTAATTTAACAGGCTGAGTTAAGAATTAAATAATATGCATTATTTTTCCATTAAATTTGATGGGCTTTTAGGGTAATTTCTATAGAACCCTATTAGTTTAATCCCAAATACATTCTGGGTCTGGGAATACCACATAAACAGTATCCTCAGTCCCAAGCTCAATGAAGTCCAGATAGTTAAGAACAGCATCTGATGGGCTTTGATTTGAAAGGAGTCAGCACTGGGCTTCTCCAGAGACAAGGACAACAGCCAAGACCGAGGGCTTTAATCATGGTGGACATGGGGGGGGGGGGGCGGGGGGGAGAGGGGTTAGCAGAGGGGAGTGACAGAGTGATCCATTCAGCTCTAACAGAACCTCCTGAAAGAGAACTTAAGGGAGAAACCTCTTTGTAAACCCCAAATTCATTCCCTGCTGTGACGAAGCAAGAGCACTCCTCCTAGGAAACACATCCTGGGTCTCTAGATGCAGGAGCACTTTCTGCATTTTATTTTGGTGACAAGTGACCTACCCCATGCTAATCATATTGCAGACAGTATATTTCTTTCCTCAGTATATCTATAATAATCTAATTCCATATATACAGTAGGCACAGAGCATGCAACACTCCCTGCATGCTAAATTCCACGGAGTGAAATTAAGTAATTGCTGGGGATGAAACGATCGTTGGCTTTGCTGCATACTAAAATCCTGAATGCAGCAGTAGAGTGACTTTACATGAAGGTGTTTACCTCCGGGAGAAAAGAAAGGTCCCCAGCTTGACTCAATAAAAAGGAAATCTGGTGACCCATCCTGTCCAGAAGCTGAAAATTAGTTTATCAGTGCATCGTGGGGGGTTGATTGCTTAAAGAAACACATCACTCAGCTACGGCTGCATTTCCAGAAAAGGCCAAAGGTGAGAATCTTGCAGTAGCAGGTAAAAACCTTTAAGACATGGTATTTAATTTAACCGTCTACCTGCTCCATCACTTACTCTCAGGATGTTGCATAATGAAGGGAAAAACACTGAGCCACCAAAACAACATTCACCACACATAAGGGTCTGACTAAAAACCACAAATGCCAGGCAATTTGGAGCTACGACTGAACCTGTTTTAAAGCCATCTTACTGTGCCTAGATTTTTCAACACCTTGGCATGTCTGATCACCTAGATTTTTTTAGATACCTGTAATATCTAAGTGTAATACTTAATGTGCACAGCTCTTGGGGATGGCTGTAGGGCAAGGGATTGGTAATGAGCCACAAAGACCTTCTCCACTATGTTCCCCATTCTGTTCTGGCAATAACAGCATTGTTCCATTGTGTGGTTATTTGATGGCCTTGATGATTTCAGTCCCTTCCTAATGGACAGATGTCCACAACACAAAAAACACCACCCCAACTGAAACCAAATGGTACCCTGACTGAGAGTCTCAAACGGGCATCCAAGGCGTGGACTGAGTATGGGGACTGAACCAGCCTCCCTATTCCTAGAAATGGCCCCTCCAGGGCAGAGCTAAGACACACCGGTGGAGCAGCATGGGGAAGCCTGCACGGCTGCTGACTGTGCTGTACTTTGTTCCGTGGCATGATAAAGGTCTCCTGCCTCCTGGGCAATCAATCTACCATCTTTCAGGAGCGAAGCCGTCAGCCATGTAAAACTACTTTGCGTTGACTGCACTTGGCACTATTCAACTGAGCAGATGTACGGGTCACAAGCAATAATTAAGGCTCACAACAACCCAAGTGAGTTAGGGAAGTAGCCCTGTTTCGATGGCTGAGGAACTGTGGTCAAAGGCCACAACAGTGTCCACTCATTTTGGATGCTTCCCTGGTTGGGTGACAAAACGGTAACACTTAGGGCACTCAGTTCTCAGTGGCTTCAAATAGACATTTGGTGCTGAGCATATCTGCGATCTAGGCTCTAGGTACCTCATGTCCAACATCATAAAACTAAAACAGCACAATTAGTGGCTGCTTTCGAAAATTTGGGCTTAAAATTACTTTCCCGGGGTAACAAAGCCTGTCAGTAGCAAAGCTAGGAACAGAACCCAGGAATCCTGATTCCCAGCCTGCTGCTCTAAGCAATTGGGTATATGCTGTGCCATGAAGTATAATGGGATGAATTAAGAATAGATTATCAGTCTGAGTTTATTAATTTCATGCTTGGACAGTCACAGTCTTTAAGTTACTGAAAGTACAGACGTTTTATGATTTAATTTCCTCATTTGCTATTGCATATATGAATAATATATCAAATCCTTTCTTAGATACTATGAAAAAGGATCTCTCAACATACAGTGGATGTGCTATAAAGATTCAGGCTCCTGAGAACTAAATGCCATGTCAGACACATGGGAGGGTTAGTCAAGATTTTGAGGTTACTCAGAAAGCACGTTACCTGTATGCCCCTAGCTAATTTCTTCAAAATTCCTATTGAACATGGGATGTTTAGCAATAATTATTACTTACGTAGTGCCATAGGGGCACATGCCACTTTAGATACAAGTATAAGATACAGTCCCTGTACCAATGAACTTACATTCTAGGGACCAAACCTGCAAACACACCCCACAGTAACTTTACTCATAGGAGTATAACCACTGAAATCACGTACTCATATGCATAACTGGGTCTCAGGAATGCGTGCTAACAGCAGCCTGCATCTGCAGCATCCACAATTCCACGTGCCTATGTGAGCAGGTACAGAGATCCTAACTTTAGGAGGCAGCGGACAAGGTCTTGGTCTGAGGCTTAGGAAACCTGCATCCTACTCCTAGCCGTGACCTTGGACAAGTCCCTTCACTTCTCCGAGCCTCTGTTTTCCCTTCCCAGATTTTGTCTGTCTTGTCCATTGAGATAAGATCTTCAGGGTGGGGATGGCCTCTCATTATGTGTTTGTACACCTACACGCTACCTCAATGTCAAATGTTAAATGTGTTCGTATTATCGTGTCCTTTCCAGATGGGTGAAAAGAACAACGCTTCAGAAGTGACTGAGATTTTTTAAAAGATTCAAATCCAATATATTTAATTTTGCTTTTGCATTCTCCTCATTTTCATGAAATCTGCATTGCATTTTCTCCATTTGTGTGTCCGTATGTCAGAGAAAGACACAGAGAGAAAATAATATTTGCTCCTGGCCCGTATGTCCCATCACGGTCTCTGAAAACAGGGTCGGGGCAATGCTGGAGCGGACGTTGCTATAATATGAGGCTGGTCTGTGCTGTGTCAGCAGCGGACCAGACACAGACAGCTGTCTATTCAGGTCTAGTACTCACAGACGAGGAGACTGTCTGCCTGGTTCCTGACCTGCCAGCAGAAACTGCCTGTACTCTCAGGCTTACGTCTACACTAGGCAAACAGATGTGTTTTTAAAACACATCCGCCAACACGTTTCAGAGCCCTAGTGTAGACAGGACAAGCTGTAGTTTTATCATGTATTAACTGTTCAAGGTGAACCCTAGGGGAAAGCCAAGGCTACAACACACAGCCGGGCAATGCTGGTCCAAACACGTGTGCCTGCCTCATAACAGGGCTTTTCAATTGTGTCACCCTAAATCAACTGAGCTAACACACCCCTTTTTGCCCATCAACACAGGGCCACAAAGCCAGAGGGAGGCACAAAAAGGGGTTTGGTGGTGCAAACCCGGTTCTAAACGCATTGTAATCAAAGGGAATCTTTCCATTGGCTTCAATGGGCACAGGATCAGTCCCCAGAAGAGAGACAAACGCTTTCACTAGAGCACACTCAGGGATGTTTTTCAAAAAATTTCCCACGGTTGCACAGTTTGGTTGTTCTGGTGATGGGAAAAGTGGCCAATTTTAGGTAAACCATCCCGATGCAGGCATCACCTGGGCAGCTCTGTACAAGAGGCAAGGACTTTCCTTTCTCATCAGAAGCAAAGACACAAGCTGCAGCTTTCTGCTTGACGCAGTGATGAGCCAAGGAAAGCTCCCGAAAATGGACTGAGCTAAATAACAAGTTTCATTACACTAAGTGAAGCAAGGTCATTCTTTTTAATTATTGCAATGTTTTTAGCCAGACAATAAAACATTACAGCAAAATGACAGAGATGTCATTTGACCCCTCCCTGCATATACTGCAATAATTCTCCTGACACAAACTTCAGGGCTCGGCTGCTGAGCCTGCATGCTGCCTGACAGGGCCTGTCTGAACAAATAGTTACTGGGGGAAAATAAATGGGATATAATCTCCTCCCAGCATGACCAGAGGTAGATAGTGCACTTGGTGGTGCTTTGCTTCTGCCTGGCATTCAGGGATCAATGCAGCTGTCACTTTCTCAGATCTCCCCGCTTCTGCCTTTGTTACCTCAAACAATCATGTGGATTTGTAAAGCAACTAATTAGGAGAATTACTGAAGTAAGTAAAACCATAGCTATCCCAGCGGGGTACAGAACAGGCTTTGGAGATATAATGCTGATGGCGTGCCACTGAGCCAGGACTGCACCAATTCTATTTCAAACCACAGGAGGTCAGGCATGGAACCACTCGACAGCAGGCTCTGAGACCAACTGGTTAAGTTCTCAATCCCCACTCCTGGCTTTGACCCCATCTCCTTCTAACCCACCATCCTCTTCAAGAAGATCCAACTATTACGAAGACTCCCTGCCGAGGGACATGTCTACTGCCAGCTCGTGGCGGCCCCAGGAGTAGCATAAAGCAAAATGAAAGTAGACAAAATGCAGAGAAACATGTATGAAAGAGCATTTATACTGGTTGCTCGTGTATGTTGATGGCTCTTCTTGTGAGTAAAACCTAGATTAGAATCTACTGCGAGTAGTGTCAGAATAAGCTATTTACACCCACTACAGAAATTAACCCACCTCTGGGGTGGAAACTGACAGCAGCTGAAGAGCACAGAGTAGCACTTTGGAACAATTCAGACCAAGGAAAGAGGAATATTTTATCCTAGTGAAACTAGAGAGGGAATTTTAGGCAAACAGACTATATTCATCCAGTTAGAATTTGTCTGGAATATTAAAGGGATGCTGCCAAGTTAAAACAAATGCTCTTATCTATGTTACAATCAACATCTTGCCATATCACAAAACTTATTTGAAACGTCTAAATTCATTTTCCTGCAGCCGCACTCTTTGTTTATAGTCTCCTTTTCCTTCGACGCTCAAACTATGCAGTTAGTCTCACTCTCTGGCTCGCTTGCCCTATTGCTATGACGCTGTACCACTTATAACTGCTGCAGAGAGTTAAACTTTTTAGAATTAAAAAATACATCATAGAAGTACGTCCTTTGGTCACAGGCTTGGTAAAAGTGAATTTTTACAAAACCTAAGTTATAGGGCAAATTTGAGCTGAGAAAGTCATTTTATGAGGTCACGGGAACCGCCTCAGAACTATATTGTGAGTTTTTCCACAGAGGATACAAGACAGAGAGTGAGCACTGAGGTCCTCCCAGAAGAGTTTCTGGCTAAACTTTCTCCCTGGTAGGACGAATTTAGGGACTCCCAGTGGAGCTCAGGGGTGCAGCCTCCCAACCATGCAGATCCCCATAAGGCAACCAGCTAGACAGACAGATGGACCAACCTTCAGGGAAGTGCTATAGCGGTGTTTACACAGAGCTGGCCTCTCGGTACTGTTTGCTGTCCTGCCATAGATTTCCAGTCATAGACTGGAAGATCAGGAGGGACCATTAGGTCATGTAGCCTGACCTATATAACACAGGCCATCACATTTCATCCAGCAACTCCTCCAATGGAAGGAATCCCCCTTCCTTCCTCAGGAAGTGTCACTATGGAACCCAATAACTTGTGGGTCACCGACCTGCACAAAACCCCTCTCTGGAAGGGGGAAGGGTGTTGCACCAGAGGTATTTTTAACGTCATTAACTGGGTCACGGATAAAGGCTATGGGCCATGCCATGGAAAGCAGGTGCTCCAAATTCTGCAGAACCTTGGCCGCATGGAACTGGAGAGGAGTCCCATTTAACCACTTCACCAGTGTAACCAGTTTACCTAATTCAGCTTACCTAATTCAGGCATATCTGTTTCTTGTACACCAGCAGTCACCCATCAGTCTTACAAGGGCCTAGCAGACCAAAGTCCTTCCATCCCTTCTGCAAGGGACAGAAGGTCCTATCTGCCAGTTGCTAGATTGCAAAAAAGGCCCTGAGTCACTTTAAATGCAGCCTTTTTCATGCCAAAAGCTCTTTGTCTGTTGTTTTCTGGCAAATCCAGTTTGAACCAGTATAAAGAAGCCTCCCCAGGGGTGGTTACCTCTCTGGAGACGTTTACAACTTGACTGATTCACCTTAATCGTCCCCCATTGTTCAACCTTCCCCCAGGGAGTTGCATACATAAACCATTCATACACTTAATACAATATGGTCTCCAAAGACACTGCATGCAGTTGCAATGTCTGTCACAATATGCACAAAACCATGTGAGAAAAAACATACCACCAGACTGTAAACCCAATACAGGAATAAGCAGGTGCCTATCATGTTTCTAATCAAATCACCTGAAGAAACATTTTATTGGTTTTTAATAAATGATGGAAGCTTCTTGCTTTAAATCAAAGAAGTAATAAATATTTCATTAAGTGAAATACCTATGTGGGAAAATTCAGGGAGGAAATTATAATGCATATGAATTATGCAATAAGCCAGGTCTGTTCATTCCGATTACAAGAGGCAGACGACTGAGCTTTACAAACACCTAATTTGATTGCCATTTGAAAAAACACCTTTTGGATATAACCAGCTCGTTCAGCCCTGCATGCCAGGTCACTTTCCTTCTTAAGGCCCAATCCTGTGAGGTGCTGAGTGCCAGCAAGTCCCACTCAATTCAACATGCACGGATATGTGCTGGAAGGGGGGAGGGCAGTACTGCATGGAGCTCTACATCTCAAGAGCTTCCCCTTTTCCAAGTCACAGGGTCTTTGCAGCTCTGTTTCCCATGGCCAGGCCTCAATGCAGCACCCCATCCCGCCCCGCAGTGACTCTCTCTAAAAATTCTTGACTTTCAAGAAACCCAAGCGCAAGAGAGAGCTTGGAAAGGAAAAGTTGAGGGATCCAGCCATAGCCATGCACTGGGCCTTGGTCTATCATTTTACCAGGGGCTCCAAAGGTTGTTCTGCACAGGAAAGAAGGGTACGGCCAGCGAGGCAGGAACAGAGTACTTATTCGAGAAAGCCGAGTAAATGGACATAACCGCTCTACTACAGCGTATGCCTCACTTTCAGCAGCAAGAAAACCCACTACAAAGACAGTGATTAAAGGGCTATGGCATGGAAAAGAGCCAGAGAAAAGCATTAAGAGCTCTTAGCTACATTTACCTCAGGAATCCAGCTACAGAACACACAGCTTAACAGTGGGCTTTGCCCCCCCCCCCCACACACACACACCCCTGGTACACACGCTAAAGATCCTCCAGGACAATCTGTATGCTTCTCCAAACGGAATATACTGGAGGCCACTGAGAAGCAAGGATTGGATCCAGTCTAGTACGTGCATCAAGTAGTCCCATCTCCTGTATGAATATCTTTCCCCCAAAGTGTAGGTGATTATTTTTTCCTAACTGTTTAAAATCTTTGGAATAACCTGGAGCACTGGATACCTGACCCTATCTTAACTAATCCTAAGGAGAAGCCTGGCCAAGCAGACAGACAGCATCGTGAGTGGGGTGCACAGCTTAGGATTTACATGGAACTTGATTCGGTAACCTAGCATTTAGTGGGCCAGCTGGAAAGGTATAGCTATAGGATACCCTAAAGAAAGGGGAAAATATCCTTTGCATACAAACTTTTTGAGTTGCACCTTTGAGTTGCCTCAACTATTGTCACAATGCAAGTGTTCTACGCTAAACAATCTGGACCTAATCCAAAATCCACTGCAGTCAATGAAAGATTTCCCACTGATTTCAACAGGCATTAGATCAGGTCCTCTGACATTAGAAGCCTGTTAAACAAAGACATCCTTGTGAGGTGTGTCTCACTAAGCTGACATTCTCCAATAGAGTTCTTCTTTATTATTCTTGTGTGTGTGTGTATGTATTACACACACACACACACACACACACACACGTACTTCTCACAATCCCTGGGGGCAAATACAATCAATAAGTCATCAATTAAATTAAAAATTAATCTGAAAAACTCTCACCAGATTCCAAACAGCCCACCACACTCAAACCACCCACCCCTGGCTACCGGCTGAGAGTTCAAATAAATCCTGCAGCTTCCAGAGTTCTTCTAGGAATCCATTTGTTTCCACTGATTGTGTACAGCATTCTTGGATCAGAAGCACTATTCACAAGCTTCCACTCAATATGGTCAAAAGCCCTTTCTTGCACTAACTTAAGAATATGCAGGCTGCACTTTAAGAAGTTTCTGGTATTGTTTCTTTATCTGAAATGCTTCACAGACCTTGTTTCTGTTGAGACAATTCATTTAGAAACCTCTTGTGTAGAATTTTACCCGAAAACTTGGCATCCACCGTGACAAGATAGTAGGTGATAAAACATAATTCACAATTTGTGCATCTCCCCCCACACCCAATTTCATATGAACAAGACAAACAACAGTCTCTGATTGCTCTGGGGTAATTTTTTGGAGGTACACAGATTATTCACAAAACTGTCTAACCTCCACATAAGCTCCATTGGTATCAACATTACAAACAATGCGCAATAGAAAACAGTATGTACTATCATGTTTGTTGGGATGTTTTAAATGTCCATGCTTGGTGCTCCACAAAACCAACAGCAGAAAGCTCCTTCCAGTCACCTCGCTACGGCAGTTACCAAGACTCCAAAGGGCAGCAAAGCTGATAAATGGTCTATAGCGTACGGAGAGAGAGATGAAGGGTACTGAATAAATACACTGGTGAACAAGTCAGCAAAGGCAGTGCGCAAGATCAGTGGGCTTAGTCCTACGAAGTGCTGATTTCATCCTGCTAACGCATCTTCAGTTCCTGTGAAGTCAATGGGACCTGGAGGGATCCAGCGGCTCCCGGAATGCAGCTTTGTGCAGGGAAGTGTAACAAAGAAAAGGGAAAGTAAACACTGTACGTGGCTCATGGAGCATCACTAAGGGGAATGGCCACAAAACAGAAAAGGGGAAACTTAAGTCAGATATTAGGAAGCACTTTCCTAACAGCAAGGTCAGTTAGAAAATGGAACTATTTGCCAAGAGAGGTGGAGCAGGTGCCACCTCTAGAGGGGGTCATGATGAAGCCTGCAAAACGCGTCTGGGTTTAATGCAGAGGAGACTCCAGCCTCACAACGGTCATACTCTGTGCCATGCAGAGCACGCAGACACAGGGACTGCAGTGAGTTGCCCTGTGTAGGGTCTCTCTCCCCCACCCCTCCCCACTTTGCTTTTCTGGTGAGATCCAACAAGTGTCAGGACACAGGCACACACCCAGGAGCACTGCATGTACTGGCACTTAATGAGGACGCCGAAGCGGGAAGGTGTATACCGAACCTGTCATCAGAAATTCAAATTTAGGGCAGCTTGAGCATGCATATGGGACGCACCGACTAACTAGGACAGCTGAGTTACCTGCTACCCCACAGACGCACTCTGTGACCCTGGGCGAGTTATCTAAAGACAAATTGCAGAAGGGATCTAACCCTGGTCTCCATTTGCTTGCACCGGTGTGACCGGTGTAGTCAGTCTTTGAGCTTGCTCTGTCTCTCTCAGCTGCATAAAATAGATGAACTGCTCATGAGTAAAAACCCACTCATACTCAATTCGTGTAAAGTAGCGTGCTACAGGGAATGATTCTACTTGGGCAGGGAACGCACCGGATCACCAACAGGTCCTGGTTTGGGGCTGCTTGTAAATGACGTGATGCATTAACTGCGTGCGTTGCAGTGTCACAAAGGGTCTTGAAAAAAATCACCACGTAACTTATGGACAGCTCCTTTTAGGAGTCGACCATTAGTGTGCAAAACCCGCATGCCCAAGTAACTGCCCAGGCAAGTTGCACGTGCAATGAGAGGCGACTTTTGGAAAAGGCAGCACGACACGTTTCTGCACCTAGAACTGTATTCAGATCGCGACAGGAAGTTCAGGAAAAGCTGAAAGTGTTCGAGTTGTTCTGCATTTTTCATTTTTGTACTTACTCTCAGTCTCCTTTATTTTTATAATGCCGCAGTTACTTATTTTATTTTAAATAAAAAAAGAATGGCTTGCACTCCTGAAATCATTTTAAAAACCACAGACCCCTCATCAAATCATGACAAAAATGAAATCCGCATGCTTTCCCACATCAAATCTAATTATTTTAAGGCTGCGGGGGAAATTGGGCCCGCAGGAAGATAGTGTCCCTTTCAATAACTCAGCCAGGAAGGCTGTCAAGATAGGCCCATCATTTCTTATATGGCTCTATGTGGATCCCATCGGGTGCCAGAGCCATGCCAGATTGTACATCCAAAACAGCTATTTTTACCTCCTCTGTAATGATCTAGGCATTAAGAAGATCCCAGTTTTGTTCATCAGGGGTCAGTAAAGGCTATGCTCCGAAGGTAGATGTCTAACTCAGTCTGTTTGGCCTGAGAATCAGAGTGACATCATTTACTATAATACGATGTAAAAAGGTCACAGACCTCATCAAGAAGGAATGCAGCTCACCCATCCTTTAGAGTACAGGCATTTGCTTTTCTCAAGCCTCCTAGTCATTGCTGCATGGCTAGTAATCTGCCTGGTCTGTCATCCTGTTTGACGAACCTCCGCCTTATTATCTTTGAAAAGCCACTCAATCTCTTTAGCCCGCACCTCAGCTAATTTAGCTCTGCCTCTCCAAAACTAAGTAAGCAGAGTGCTCTCCGCCCTGCGCCGATTGTTGATGCAATGGCTCCAGCACTTTACTTTCCATAATCAGATGAGTCTTCTCTTTTAATTTGTTCTGCTAGGAACAGGAGGTGAAAGCAAGGCAGTGCCCACTTAATGCCACGCCTGAGCGCTTCCCAGCATGCACCTACTGGTTATCGGGGAGGAAAAGCCTTCCGTCTTAGTCTGGAGTCATTTAACTACAGACTCTTTAGCCCAACACTGGACATTAGAAAGCTAGCTGTTGTCAGGTTTCTCTGAAGCAAAGGAAGGAATAGCGTGGGGAATACATGGTGATCCATTATAACCATAGGCAAAATATCACCACTTAGTGCTCTAGAAAGAAAGGAGTGAGGAGAAAATCACCTTAGATCTGTGACAGGCCTGGTGAGCAGCAAAGGAAAAAGGGTATTCCCAGGGAAGGAGGCAATGCCACACACCACAGAAAGTCTTCCAACGCCTGCTGGTTTCAGATGAAGCCATAAACGAGACGCAAGACTCTCTCTGGAAGGGCATACTCCTAAATTAAAATCCCTGACTACTGGGATCTATTACGTGTAGCACAACAGAAGTGGCAGCCTCCTATAAGAACAATTCATTGTCATGGAGCAATTAACATGAGGGCAGCACAAAGAGTGAGAAATGTTGATATTCTGAACCCTGCTCCGGCAACCATCTACTTTAATTAGAACAAGGCACTTCAAGAGCAACCTTGCTGGAATTATTCTTCTCCGCTGGCTCGATCCCGCAAGGTCGTGAGTGCCTCCTACACATGCAGGCCCTCCGCCAGGCTTACGCACAGGAGTCAGGGCTGCCATAGCCAGTTTGTAAAGCCCGAGTAAAACCAGCCTACTTTCTTTTTGTCATACAAACGGCAAACAAGGCAAGCAGATTCAGCAGTGCTGAGAGCCAGAGAAATGCCCCTACCTAGTGACAACGGCAATGCAATAACTGAATTTTAAAATGCCACAGCTTCCCAACTTCCAAATTGGCAGCATGTTACACAAACAATTCAATGGAAACAAGAACGTCACAATGGCCAAATGCGAGGTAGTGCCCTTCAGTTCTGCCACGTGCCAAACTACTGTCCAGGACCAGAGGATGTGAAATTTGGAAAAGTCTTGCATCATAGTTAATAAATTTCCATCATGAAGAAACAATTTAGGCTTCAGTAATTAACAAAGTATTCCACACCTGCTGGTAAAATGCACCTCTCAATATCCAGCATCATTGGGATGGATGCATTTTCCACTGTTCTCTTAATCAACACTAAAGATGTGATTATAATCGGCAGGTTTAAAAGAGTCCTGTTCTGCAAGACTTCCTCCCTCAATTTCTAGAGATGAGCACGTGGCACAAGAACCTTCGATAGCTCTAAATCTACGCAGACTAGCACACCCCCTTCGCCACCGACCAAAATCAAGAAAACCCACCTGGCCTTGTGCCACAGCTCTCCTTGTGGAAGATAAGGACGTCTGCAGAAGATGGTCTGAAGCCTGGGCAGCTGCTGATGTACCGAACGAAAATCTAGTCGATGACCCAACTGTGCAAGTGCCGGGCTTCTCCTCCCCACAGCGCACATGGGCAGCTCCAAACCATATCCACACCCGACGTGGAAGATGCACATACTTACTCCATAGAAGAAAGTGAGGGAACCGCCGAACTGCGACTGTGGCGTAGTGCAAACTATTGGATACATCATGAGCGAATGCCCACCCTGTGCACATCCTGGAGGCGTCACAGCCATTCACATGGCTACCCCTGTGCTCTGGGCTGGATAAGAGCCCTTAAGACCCAACTGCAGTTACGCCGTTGCTTTCACTGTTCCACTATCACCACATGAAAGAAGCAGCAGCTCTAAACCCCTTTAGGACCTGAGACAAAGGGTTTATATCCACAATGCTGGACCCGAATATTACAGGGTCAGAGTTTCACAAAAAGGTAGGTGCACACAACGGATGACTAACAGGCCCTAAGTGGGACTGAAGTGGTACATAAGTTTTCAGTTGGCCCTCTGCACAAGGGATGAATTTCACTGTGCGCGCACAGTTTTGTGCTTATTTGTGCAGGCAATTAGCACAATTCCACATGGAAACCAGGTACGCGCCTAATCAGTCGTTTGGCGGGCGCAACTACCTGATGTGCATGCATAGTTAAGGTAGCCGCATGTAAATGTTGGCAGGAAATTATGTGCATTTTGTGGGATTGCCTTCGTTTGCACATCAGTTTGAAAGCTGGCCATGATTTGGGTACATTCCCCTTCTGCAGAGCAATTTTATATTTACCACACATACAAAGTTTCAGCTCAGCAGATTTTCATTCCTGAACATTCTGAGCTGACTCCAACAATTCGCTCCAGCGTGCAGGCCAAATCGGCCTGACAGGGAACAATATGAGGCTGCCCCCTAAGGGACTATCGCCAAATAGGACTACAAAACACACAATCATTGCTTGCTGGGAAACATCTACCAATTACTGTACATTAAGCAAACCACCTCATGACAGTTCTATTATAAATTTGCAGCAGTCTCCCAAGGTATTTTTGTTTGTTTGTTATTGATAACAGTGCCCTAAACCTTCAATGAAAATAGAACAGAAAACAGTTGCTGAGTTGTGCATAGATCTTCTCCTTAACCCAGACAGGCTTAACCCTTTATGCCTGCACACTTTGCAATTACTATTTATCCTTGGACAAAGTGCACCAAAGCTAATGGAATTACATCAGGGCAAATGTGGCCCATTATGTTCTCATGTCGTTGCATGAAGAATAAGATTTGTTGCTATAGTAATGATACCTCCCCCTCCCCGGAACCATGTTACCAACTCACAATTTTAGGGCAATGTAGTGGGGTGGTTTCCCCGCTCCGGCCCTGGAGGCCTTAAAAGAGCCCTGGGAGAGGGTTGTGGCAGGGGAAAAGCTGGGCTGATTGGGAAAGCAGCCACAGCTGGAGCCAGTGCAGTCAGGGCCAGAGCCAGGGTCAGTTTCAAAATTCCAAGAAAAAATGCAAATGACCTTGAATGTGTCCTTTCCAACAGATACATTTCACCCCTTTTTGGACAAGTCATGCCTTGCAGAACTCCAATGACTCTCACTGACTTTCCCAGTTTCCTACTAGTTGTGACAGTCACGGTCCAGACACTTCAGAGGCACAGCAGGGGGTTTGAACACCAAAAAATAAGCAACTGAATCAATCGATTGTATATAATATTACTGTATTATCAGAGTGCATTGAGTTAGGTCTTTTACCCTCTTGTAATTAATATTATCATGTGATGTATGTACAGATAGGGTGTAAAGAGTTATGCAAGAGTAAAAAGTGCTAGAAATATGTTCTTAAAATATACTGTGGAAAGAGTTGATAAATAAGCCTGTCTTAGACAAAGGAATGTTGAAATTACCTGTTTGGGTCACACTTTCTAAGCTAGAGGACAAGGAAAGTACATGTAAATGTACAGTAAACAACGCAAACAAGCTAACAAGCAGCAGCTTAGTGAACACACTGGGAGACAATCTGCACTCCCAGGAAATCATCCTGGCTCTTAAGGCAAAGACAATGGACTTTGGGAAATAATAAGGGGAGCAAACAGATATCCTCGTTAAGGAACAAAGGGGACAGCCCCCTATAATTCTGTGAAAGTTGGATCCTCTGGCCTGGAGGGCTAGAGATGCAGGTAACCTGAGGTAAGTTAGGAAAACTGCTTAGGCAAAAATTGTAACTTGCTAAACTTAAGTTATAGTCACTTGAAAGCAAGTTTTGGTTTTTTTTGGTAACCATCTCTCGCTTTTATTCGTGCCTGGCATCACTTAAATCTGTATTCTTTATTAATAAACTTATTCTTGTTTTATTACAAAGCCATCTTGGTGCTGTTCTTCTGAGGTAAGTGTGAATCCTCAAGTTAAACCCGCTGACTGGTGTGTGCACTGCCTCTTTGGAGGCAGAGAATTTGATAATTTCTAAAGAGGGAACACAGGGAGATGTCTCTGGGGAGGTGTCACTCATTGTTACCGGCAAGGTAAGGTAAAGATGGGCAGAGTCACGAGGAGCTTGCTGATGAGGCGGACAGACTGGTGTGGCAAGGCACTGACACACAGTCTAATCTCCAACAAAGCTGACGCTTGTTCAGGTACAGGGTAACAGCGCCTTTCGGTTCTGTGCGTCCTGAGGAGAACGTCACAAGAATGTCATCTGCAAACATCTGAAAAGAGCAGTTTTGGGAAACAAACACTCCATCACGGACAAACTAAGCAAACCACTCCCAGAGACAAATGTGAAATAGCACAGTCTTGACTAACAGCACAAAATATCAAAACACAAGCAAGGGTTTTAAAAAGCAACATCCTGGCTGTATTGAATCTTATCCCTTCACTGAACAGTTTTAAATCTCTTGGTTTGCAGAAATGTAGTTACATTTGGCAAAAAGCTAGAAATAATTACAAAGATTAATCTTATTAAAAGATAAGCCAACAATAAAATACACTGGAATTGTTTTTTCTGATTACTTATGTGATTATCAGATACCCAATTATCATAAAAACGATACTCCAGAGAATAACTCTTTAGAGCAAATGGAAACTGTAGGAAGCGGTTACAAAAGCTGAGCACCCAAACAAGTCTAGTTCATGTAGGTGTTAAAACCGGACACAGGAAAAAAAAAATCTATGAAAACATGTATGTCAGAGGAACCACCAAGAATGTTTTAAATACCAAAGAGCCCTTAACATACTGTGCATGTCCTGTATTCCCTTTCTGATGGCAGGGCACACTCAAGCAGTCAGATACCATAGGGATGAGGAGCATGGTATAAAAACTTGGACAGATTAAACCATATTCTGCAGCTGGAAAGTCAGTCACTAGTCTTTCAAGGTCAAATCTACTCAGCCTTGCCACTGTACAGCTTCTGTAACCCAAATGGATTTCCCTGGCATTTCTCTGTGCAACTGAGAGCAGAATTTAGCTCTCACATACTGCTGCCAGAACCAATTTTAAGGGCTGAAAATTTCTCCCTCAATTTTACTGAACTGCTTTGAAATGAAATGACAGCCATTATAGCATGATCATTCCCAAACGCCAGCATCCCCGTATCCCTCTGCAGCACATTCTCCACTCCGGCGAATACTTAGGAGAGCAGAGAGGAATAACTCCACTTTACTATTGTTCACAGAAACGAGACTGTCAGAAGTAAGGCACAAACTCAGCCCTTCAACCTCTAGTGCCTTGCACAATAAAACAGCTCGAGGGGAAACAATCTGCAGCTGTCCCTGAGACGAAGCACAGGGTGAAAGCCAATAACCAGAGAGTTATTAACACTGAACTGCATGTGTCCTTGCATAAAGAACTTCAGGGCTACTCTGGTTCACCTTACTTTGGAACTCCACTGACTTTGTGAGGAGGCTGCAGTAAGCAGGATAGGGCCTTTAAGGCTTTCCCAGCTTTTTTTGTAATTTGACCTTGGGTTGTGGGATACAGAGTTTTTGGCAAAGACCAGTTTTCCTTCTGAGCTGTCCTGTTATGTTGTAAAGAGAGGCTGCTAATGAAGTCTGACAGTTTCTTCTCCCCTTCTGGGTGCATCTTGTAGTGCAGAATACACTTCGAATGACTCACACTAAACAGGCCACTCAACCCACATCAGCAATATTTACCTCCCTTAATTAAATATGGCAATCATAAACATGAAATACGGGAGAAAACAATACTGCCTCAGGGAGTAAATAAATAAATAAATACTGCCTCAGGGAGCTTAGTATGTCCTTGTGAACTGAGCTAGAAACACGCAAGATCAGATGCTGTATCATTCTTAACTTCAAAAGGTATATTCCCACATAACAGCAAAATTATAAAAATTCCCATCATACATGAGACTTGGGTGTGACTGGAACCACCACACGTCAGATACGAGAGGAGGGGAGAAAACGTGATACTTGGTTCCCTCCAAGGAAGAGGGCTAACAAGTGGGGGGAACAGAGAATTTTAAAATCAGTAGTGTTGGAGAAGAGCTGCTGAGTGTAAGGATTAGCTCCCAGGCGGGCCCTGATCCAGCAGAGTGAGGCATGAGCTTACGCATGCAGACAAGTCCCATTCAACTCACAGGCACTGCTCACGCATGTCAAGTTAAGCACATGCATGAGTCTTTGCAGATTTGAGGCCTTAGTATTTTTTCTAGGACGTGGAGGGAAGCCTTGCTGGACATCATTTCTTCTGTGTGCTTGAAGGGCAGGGTCACTAGCCTCCATTTAGAAGAGAATTATGCTCCCCACAACTTGCGTGCTCAGTACAAAGTGGGGAACCACAAGAGAAACTCAATTACAAGGAACTACGAAGGCCTCTATCAGTCAATCTTTTGGAGGGGCTCCGGGGGGGGGGGGGAGGGGGCGGAGAGAGAGACTGGCAGAGCCTGAGGGTAGCTCCCCTTGCATTGCTTTTTTAACACTAATTGGAAAAAGAATGCTTCCCGCAGATGCCAAGTCGTCGTTTTTTCTTAAAGCACTCTCAGCCCTGGTCTACACTACAACCCCTGAGCAACGTCGTGATACCGACCTCACTCCCAGCATAGACAGTGCTAAGTCGACAGGGGCGCTTCTCCCATCGTCACAGCTACCCGTTCTCGCGTGGTGGAATACGCCACCAGAACCACGACACTTTCCAAGGCTTGAGCCCTTCTGTCGGGGCAAACCCATTCCAGCATGCCCTGCCTTTCCCAAAGAAAGGAGAACTCTCCCCAGGGCTCCTGCCAGATTCTCCAGGATCGCTGGTTACCACACTGGGTGCCTCACGGAGCCCATCTCTGCCACTCCACTTCGGAGATCTAAACCCAAATCCCTTCCAATCAGCTGAGCGTTAAGTGCTGCAGCTGCACCAGGGCAGCAATATAAGGGTGGACAAGCCCTCAGTATTTTGTCTAAGGAATCATTTGGGGAACACCATACTCTCGACTGATGGATGAGTTACCAATTCAGGAAACTACCACTGAGGCTGTTTCGAGAGATTGTCATTATTCCCCTTTGTCTTTTCTCATTGGACCCAATCTCTTTTACACAACGGGCCCTTTACACTGAGGCCACATTGCACTGCCCTGGCAGTTTAAAAGGGCCCTAATGGGCATAAATTATGTATGTACTCACTTTAAAGCCCTTTTACACAGTCGGAGCAGTGCAACTTGGCCTCAGTGTAAAACAGAATTAGGGCTTTAAATTTCAAAGCTAAGTGCTTCAACTTTCATTTACTTCAATGGGAACTGTTGAGTGGACGCACTTTAGAAATAAGGCCGTGTATTTTAGGTGCCTAAATATGGCCTGAAGAGTCTAACTTTAGGCCCCAGTTTTCAAAATCTTGGCTAATCAAACTTCCTTGCCTGTGTCACTAACAGGGCACTAGATTACCAAACCTGAAAGAGTTAACACGACTTTTCTCTGGTCTGAAGTAGGGATGTAAAATGTTAACTGGTTAACCAATAAGCATCAGTCTTACCAGTAACGTATTCAGTTAATGTTTAAATGCCTAATGTGCCAGCCCAGCCCCGGGGTCCCACCTGCCGGCTCTGCACCCACCCCCAGCTGTGACCCCAGCTTCGGCCCCCTTGCCTGTCTGGGAGCGGGGCGGCAGCCTGGAAACCGGGCAAAATGTGGGGGTGCTGCAGCACCTCCAGGACCCAGAGTTCCTGCACTTATGTTGTGAACTTGTTAACAGTTAAACGTTTAACTGATAGTTTTAATAATTTAAATGGTTACTTTTTTAAAATGCTATTTACATCCCTATCCTGAAGAGTTTACCCTCAATCCTGCAAAGACCTATGCACAGGCTTGACTTTAACCTCTGAGTTCAGTGAGAGTGCTCACTGGCTTACAGTGAAGCTTGTGCATAAGTCTTTGCAGGATCAGGGTTGAAATATTTAGATAGTCCCTGCTCCAAAGAGTCTACAGTCTCTTCCTGTTTGTCGGTACAACAGGGCTCCAATTTTCACACCTATAGGTGCTAGGGTCGTTTTCTTTTTTCAAAAAGAATGAAAGAGGAAAGGCTGGAACAGAAAATATGGACTGAATGATTCACTTCCTGGAGGTGCTGCTTACGCTTTAGCTCCTCTTGCAATGTCTGGGTTGCAAACACTGCAAAGAGGGTTAAAAACAAGCAAAAATCGGTTGTCATTGATTTTCTTATAATTTCACAGAAATTTTTCTATAAACATTAGGGGGTGTTTTTGTTTGTTTTCATGTCCAGTTTTGATTAAAACGTTCCGTTAAAATTCTGTAATAGGACTTCTGTAGGAGTCCTATTGCATTTAAACCACTTCCACAGCTTTCACAATGCGGGTCTTAGGAGAAAAATCTTCCCCTACAGTTTCATTTTTACCAATTCCTTATAATGTATTTTGTCATCTTAGAATTTATTGTAGTTTTGATCCTTAGCTGGTGCAGTTTATTGTGACGAGTGGCTGGTCAGAGGCAGATTAAAGACAGGGGAATGCATACAAAAGTGGCTAACAACTAAAGGAGTGAGAAACAGTAGAGGCTGTTTGCTGCTGTCCAGCAGCTGTAGATCAAGGCTTCTTACCATTTGGGATTGTTGGTAACTAAATATTAGAAATACAGCTTCTCCTGCTCTAAAATCCTGACACGGCCTGGTAGCGCCTCTCCAAACACCAGCCCTGAATAGTTGATACAGGTTGGGGACTGTCAGATTTTGTGACATGCATACCAAGAGATGGGGAAATCCTTTCAGAGCTGTATATAACTGACAGCAAGCAAGCAGAAGAGATTTGCATTTGCCTGTTCATCTCACGATCCCATTCCTTTGTGCAAAGTCAAAATCATTCATCTCTCCCCGAAAGAATGGGATCAAAGGTGAATCTGAGTGTAAAGGAACCCCAACCACATCACTCAGACAGCCAGAGAACAATTCTGGAGGCCTATAGGTACAAGATAAATTTTTAGTCTTCTAACATTCAGACATTTGTGACTGCATCAAAGGGTGTCCTGCAAACAGCGTCCGCAATACAAAACATTCTGCAAGATTTTCAACAGCTATTAATAATTTTCCAGCCTTAGCTGAGCTAGCAAAAAAAAAGGGGGGGAGGGGAAAGTGACAGGTTCCCCCCCGGGGTGTCACTTGGGACTGGGGTGCCACTGAGCCTGCCTGACCCACCAGCCTGGGCTCCCTTTACGCTGTATTGCTGAGGCAAGCCAGCCAAGCCCTCCCTCAGGCTTCGGACTGCACTTAACCAGCACACATGCAGGTAGGGATGCACCCAGCTGCAGCAACACACACAGATGCTGAGATCAGCTCTGCATGGGAAGGCTCAGCTAAGGAACCGCCCAATACTCAAGTGCACCCCCACCCCCCGGGAGTGTAAACCCAAAATTATACCGTCTTGCACTGCACAGGAACAGTACAGCATTAGCTCATAAAATTCATCCCTTCCCTCAGTGTGGAGAGAGATGTGCAACAACTTTCTGCCCCAAGTTACAATCTACACACACTGGTTTTAGACAAAACAAAAACAAGTTTATTAAGTACAAAAGACAGATTTGAAGTGATTATAAGTGATAGCAAACAGATCAAAGCAGATTACCTTAGTAATTAAAAAAACCCCGCAAACTGAGCTTAACACACTAGATAGGTAAAATATGAGTTAGCAAAAACTCACCCTGAGGCTGGCAGATTCTTAAGCACAAGCCGCCTTGGCTTTCCCAGGTTTTCATACACTGGCTAAAAATCCCTCTAGCCTGAGACCATTACTTCCCACAGTTCAGTCCTTGCCCCTCAGGTGTTTCCAAGTGTGTTGTTGCAGGGAGAGTGAGGTCCCCCAGGATCTCATTGTCCCCCTTTTATATCTTCTTCCCACTTACTGGAAAGCTCTTTTGCTGTGAGCTGGGTCAAACAGTTCCCATTCTGTAGTGCTATCTCGAAGAGGTTTCTATTGTACACAGTTCCTGGGGGTAACCCTTGTGTCTGTGTCCATTTTCTCCATGAGCCATTAACATGGTTTGGCCTTTTTATTGTCGCACCTGTAAAGCTGCTTGTGGGTGTGTTCAACCTCACAACAGGTTTCAGTAACACACACAGAGCCAAACTTCATAACTTCACACACGACGGCAGCACATATAATCCAAGGAGATATTACTGTCTAGCAGATTGACACATTTAGAATGATACCTCACAAGACATACTTTATACAAAACATATCCTAATTACATGACGGAAGTGAATACTGGGGTACCAGGGTGTCACAGGGGGGCGGGCAGAAAGGAGGAAGACAACAGACCGGTAGTGAGACCATCTGCAAACAAAGGTTCTGGTTGAAAAAAATATAGCACTTCTCAGCCTTTCCAACAGATTTTCCCCCAAGCCACGAAGTTTGGATAAGGGTTCAGATCTCAATCCAAACTTCAAGGGGGAAGGTTCATCCTCATTTATAGGGCTATATGTCCAATGAGGGAGGTCAGCTTCAGATCGAGACCTGAATTTTCCCAAACTGGATGTAACGTTCTGGTCAGGGCCAATTTCTAACTTCCAGGTTGGGAATGAGGAAGAAATTCTATTGTGGCACCTGGATGCGTAAGTGCAATAAGACGTCTAGCAGATTCCTCGACCTTGGAATGGCTTTTGACTTTTCCCCATCAGACTTGGTAAATGAACCAAGCTGGGTTTTGTGTCATTATTTCATTGTGCTCATGCATTCCTGTTTCTGGTGGTTTCTCCAGACGTTATCAATTGCTATTTTCATTCCTACTTTTTGGAAATACACAATCCACCAATATCACCACATGTTGCTCCTTAGGAATTTTCCATTTTATAATTGTCAGGGACCAGTTACAAGGCATTTTCTGGGAAATGGGGTTCTAATGAGCATAAATCATACCCACCATGAACTGACAAATCATTTTGCTTTTATGGTAATTATTTTAATACTTCAATCACCTCAATGGTATCAGGATTTGTTCCCATCACTTTAACCCTCAGAATTCAGCTCTGCTTCTTGGTCTTTAAGACTTTCGGCTTATTCCAGCCCAAGCCCAGCCAGAGAGCCAATGGCACCTTATGAACAGGTCCCTGCGTGTCTTATATCAAGAACATGAGCTAGGTCCAGGCTCCAAACCCATTCAGCCTCTCCCCAGAAGCTGAAGGACCATTTACCTGTCCTTGTCCAATAACCCCCCAAAAAGCCAATGGCCCAGATCCCCCACACAGCTGCAGTGGGATAGCAAAGATGGTTTTAAGACTCCTTACATTTCCCCAACCCTGAGATCAGCTCCCAGACTTAAGTCACAGCTGCCCACAAACCCAAGGGGCCGTTCCACCTGTTAAGAGTCTCCAGTCACCACTATGTAGCTCAGTATGCAGAACAAATGACCTCGGGTCTGGATCTTCAACACCTAGCCCAAGTTTTCACCAGACAAAAATCTCCTCCCATAACTCCAGAAGTTAGTACGGATTTTCTCTGGTGTACATGACAGGAAGAACAGGGACACCTACTGTGGCCAGAGAAAATACTGAGTCATTTGTCTCTATCAAGTAGGCTCCTTTGCAGGCAGCAACTAAGACTGCCAAAGGTCCTCTCCTGTTGTGAGTAAATTTTACATCTGTATTTCATTTCTGATTTTGAAGTCCTTTGGTTTCAACACTGTTTCCACTTCCATTTCCCTGATGACCATTCAGCCTAAGAACTGTAACTATTCAGCAAAGGTTTTAGCTGCAGTTTCCTGGAACTCCTGGCAAGTTACAATGCCAGCTTGAAATTTGTTTATATACATCATAAAAATAGAGAAACGGCCACTTCATGCATTCAAATGGAATTTCTTCAGAGGAAAAAAAACCCCAAACATTGTTCACTCCATTGGCCCTACATTTCCTGCACCACCTCAGTCGTCTCTCTCCGGCTCCAAAATGCTGGCCATGGTATTGGAGCCTCTCCCCCAGTCCACTGCTACTGTCACTTGGGATTTTACCTGAAACCTTAAAGCGTTATTCCTCGGGGTCAAAATGTGTCTCTGGCCCAAATTCTGTGCCAACTTTCATCACGTGAAAGCCCACTGAAGTCAAGAGTGCTAAATTCTAATCTCAGGAACGCTAGTGGAAATCTGGGGTAACTCCACGGACCCAGTGGAGTTAAACTGGATTTCCAGCAGGACATCCAAAAGCAGATTCTGGCCCTGAGGTTACATTAATGTACCATATTTTATCCCAAAGCCCCCTAGAACGTCTTTACACATTGCAACTGCAGGAAGCACGTCACTCACCATCTCTGGACAGAATTTGGCAGCTATTTTACACTGTAGAGGAACGCAAATATTTAATGCAGAAAGCCAGCAAAAAATAACATATCCAACTGAATTAGCATTAAATGTCAAATGCTACCAAAGACAATCAACATTGCCAGCATCATCAGAAAGTCACTGGTCAGAGGATATACTTTCATCATTAATGCTTGGATGTAAAATCAATCTCGCTTATTCCTAGACTAGTTCATCACCAATGAGAAGGAAGGTTGAGAAGTTAACGTATCTATTATTCATTTCCTAAGTCTTAGATGCATTGTCAATGCTGTTGGCTGAATTAGTGAGACGTAATCACACTATATGTATTTTAATATCAAATTGCACAATGTACTGAGACAACATTGTCCAAGGACTTACATGGCACCCCATCACCATGCTTTCTGAGATAGGATCTCGTGATTTGATCCTGGGAATGGGAGCCAGTAACTCCCAGCATGGACTTGCTGTGTGACCTTGGACCAGTCAGTTAACCTACCTGCATCTCTGGGCTGGATTCTTCACAGTCTTTCGTTTGGACCAGCGCAATGTGGATGTTCAATGCTACCAACAGAGGGAGTGAGTGAAGGATCTGGATGTGCCAGAGTTGGACGGCTGTTTGCACTGGTGTAAAAGAGGGCACTAAGCAGTGGGGAGCATCAGGTTCTCAGTTTCTACATCTCTAAAATGGAAGTGAGAATACTTAGCCCTGGTCTACACTTAGCATTTAGATTGATCAGCTACATTGCTCAGGGGTGTGAAAAATTCACAACCCTAAGCGCCATAGTTAAGCCATCCGAACCCCTGGTATAGACATGGCTAGATCAAGTGGAGAATTCTTCTGTCAACCTAGCTACTGCTAGTCAGGGAAGTGGATCACATACGTCAACGGAAAACCTGCTGTAGCGCCCATAATGTCCACATGCACTTTGCCTACCTCAGGTGGCTGGTGTGAGGACCAGTTAATGCGTGTTAGGTGCTTTGAAGAAGAAGAAGAGCTAAGTGTTAAGTCCTGTTTGCTAGAATCGCCTTTGTTTTAGCCGCACAGGACCTTATTGTTCTCGGCAGCTCTCAGTTTTTTCTATATTTACCAATACTGCGACATAACAGAAGCTCAAAATTACTGCATTCATACAGTGGGGAGAACAATATCTGCACATTCGTTGTATATAGCATAGCATATGGATAGCGGCACTAATTGCATATTAAGCAGTATTTTTTAAACAGTTGTAATCCACCCAAAGCAGACTTTCATAGTCCATCAAGAGCAACTGATTACTATTTATGACTTTTTCATTTTACATTAAACACTGATTACATAGGAACTCTCGGACATGTAGTTCAGTGACCATTCTCCTCACTTTGATTTGATAACTGTTCTAATAGTTACGTTTATTATGTAGAAATGTTACCTGTCAACACCACCACTAAGGCACAGCCTCTGTGTTACCCTGTGTATTTGTAGAGATCCTCCACTGGTCTCAATCATTGCAGCTCCAAGAGCTTCAAAAGACCAATGCCAATTTACATCAGCTAAGGAACTGGCCCACATACTGAGGGCCAAATTTCCACAATGCCCATGTAATCAGCTGTACACGCCTTCTCTTGCATCTCACCACTTGCCCATGAAAATGACGGAATTTAAATGCAAGACCCCATTTTGTAGATTAAAATAGAGCACAAATGGGTTTTTTCACATGTAAATTTTATCGTTTGCCTGCTGAAAGCGGCATGTGCATAGATGGAGGCAAGTATGAGGCACATATGACAGCATATTAACGTATTTACCCATGGCAGTGCTACATGCATCATATAATGATATTGTAATAATATCAAATCCATTAAATCATCATGGATTTTTAACGAGTATTTCCAACAAACAGTAAAGATCTGTTTCAGTGAGTGCATCTGGTCTGACCTCAGATTCTATTGTCTGGCTATTCACAGTTTTGAGGAATGGAAGACAAACGCTAGTGTCTCCTGTTACAGAGAGAGGGAACAAACACATTTTAAAGAACTGCACTGATGGGCTGACTCAGTGATTATCCAACAGCACATGCATACATAAAAGCTCAAGCACTTCTCTGCTGCACCAAATTATATGCAGTAAAGTTTTTGACATTTAAAAATAGTCACAGACCCATACACTATAAAAAGCAATAAGTTGACAGTAGTAAGTTAAGTGGAATTAATTCCATCTTGGCCTTCTGATGAAAATCACACACAGCTCAAGCTCCACTCAGACTCATACATTTTAAGGTCAGAAGAGACAGTTATGATCAGTGACTCTGACCTGCTGCATAATACAGGCCATAGAATTTCACCCAGTGATTCATGCATCAAAAACAGTAACTTGTAGTGAAACTAGGACACTCTTTTAGACGAACATCCAAACTTGTTTTACACACTGTAAGTGATGGAGAATCCACCACTCACCCACCGGTAACTTTTTTCAATAGTTAGTTAACGTCACTGTTTGAAACAATGTTCACGTTATTTGTAGTTTGACGTTGTCTGGCTTCAGCTTCCAGCCAATGGGTCTTGTTATGCCTTTGTCTGCTAAATTAAAAACTCATTTAGTATTTGATACATTGTCCACGTGTGTGATGGGATGTCCACCCCACACAGGCCTGGAAGGGTTAAGTTGGCCAAGTGGGCCTATTAACTCCACAGGCTACACCTGAAGGAAGAGCCAAGGAGCAGGGAATTGATTGCAACCAGGCTCAGCTGTGCAGGAAGAGGTGGAGCCTATTAAGCCAGGAAGCTGGCAACAGACAGAGGCAGCTGCTTCTGGGATAGGGCAATCACTCCCTGGGAAGAGGGAGGAGGATTTGGAGCTGGTACACCCAGAGCAAGGGGGGGAACCAAGAATTGTAGGAAACAATCCAGGTAAGGAGCAGTGAGGGCTGGGAGAGGAAAGCCCAGAACTGCTGGGTTGAGGGTCCCTGGATTGGAACCTGGAGTAGTGGGCGGGCCCGGGTTCCCCTACCAGCCACCGAAGAAGTGGCACCGGTGGGACAGTGAATGGGAAGACTGCCTGGGAGCGAGAGAGAACTGAAGGACTGTACCCAGGAAGGGGGGAAACGCCGAGTGACCTGGCCAGAGGGCTGAGTCACCAAGACAATGCTGCAGTTCTAAGGACAGGAGAAGAGCTACAGACCCGAGAGAGAGACAGAAAAAGTGCAACCACAGGAAGGAGCGTCAACCTCGAGAGCTAAACCCCAGAGTGACCAAGAGGAGGGGCCACACAAGCAGTGAGTGGTGCACCCCATGACAACACACCAGTACTTACATAACTTGATCAAGTCACTCCTTAACCTTTTTGTTAAGCTCAACAAACTGAGCTCCTTAAATTTCTCATTGGAAGGCCTGCTTTCCCATCCTCAGATCATTCCTATAGCCCCTCCTGTGGCTTCTGTAACCAGAACCACCGCAGTTGTTTTCTCTAGCTTCACCACATCCCATCCCTTATTATCTGTGTAATAAATGTATTACCAAGTGTAATGTAAAACTAAACACAGCTGGCAGTAAAAACACACACAGCAAAAGATTTGGAAGAAACAGCACCTGATTCCACCTCCTGCAAAGGCAGCATTTATCCTCCAGTGCAAATTTTTTCTAAAATTCATTTTATATCAGAGTCAGAAATAATCTAGTTATTTATCCTTTAGGTAGAAAAGGCAAACTGCTAGTCATTGTGACCCGAACTCCTCAAGTTTGGATCAGCCCAGAAGTATTTTTGGCCATTACAAATCTGGAATCCCAGACTTCAGCTAATAAGCATCAAATAAAGAGGAAGAAACCTTCAATTCTAAAAAGCACATTAGCCTGTGAGCTGTGAAATTCATAAAAATCATTTTGAGGATATCAGCAGGAGGATAATGGAAGGTCTTTTATGTTTCATAACAAGGGCATAACTAGTAACTGCTATCTTACAGAAGCTTGTTTTCCCCAGGGTACAAACATCACCCCTTCTGTTGTATGCCACACTGTCCTGCTTTCTTATCGGTTTCAACAGCTCACAAAGTAACTTGACATTTTTAGAATACTGTTGATCAATTACCAAGGTAGCTTTTACCATTTTTTGTGCCAATTCTATTACTACATAGATATTTCAATATCGCGCACACCTTTCTGGAACGTAGGCAACTAGCTGCTAGCAAGTCTTCTGTAATGCAAACAGCTCTAATTCATAAACTGTAAGGCCAGAAGGGACCATTGTAATCCTCTAGTGAGACCTCCTGCATAACAAAGGCTACAGGACTTCTCTGAATTAAATTCCTGTTTAAACTAAAGAGCATCTCTTTTAGAAAAACATCTTAAAATTTCCAGTGAATGTAAGTTGTCCAGTGATTAAAAAACCTCATTTTCAAATCTGCACCTTATTTCTAGTCTGAATTTCAGCTTCCAGCCATTGGATTTTGTTATAGCTTTGTCGGCTAGCCTGAAGAGCCCGTTAGTATCAAATTTCTGTTCCTCATGTAGATACTCAGACTGTGAATAAGTCATCCTTTAACACCCTAAATAGACTGAGCAAATTGAGTCTTTCAGTATAAGTTATGTTTTCCAATCCACTGGTATAGGGAATGGTGTTTGGTTACATTCATTCTCCTAACTCTGTTTTAAGGTATAAGCAGTTGTAGGTTAGAATATTTAAAATGCACATTTTTGTAGCAAGAGGGACACACACACAAACGCTCTCTCTCTCTCACACACACACTTACACACACACTTAGCATTTTTAGATTAAAACTATCACTGCTTGATGATGGTTTTCATATGCTCAGCAGACCTTTACAAAGACTTATGCCCCAAGTGAGGCTACTAGAAATGATTTTACCACCGAAATTCCAAAGTGACCTAAAGTAGGGATGCGAGCCATTTCACCTGCAGCCTTTTACTGGTAACAACAACATATACCACAATATCAACTCAACAGTATCGTTTCCAAGATCTGCTCTGCTGCTGCAAGCAGTATAAAGTTTGAGTATAAAGTTTAAAACCCAAACTTGTTGTGAAGAAATAGCTTGAAAAATGTATTTTTCTACCATAGCTTCAGAAACAGATTATGTAGCAAACTTTCTCAGCTGCCTCCCTTAAAGCCTCTCCAAATAACCTGCAAATAGGCCTGCCTGTGTGAAAAGCAAAGAAAGAAAATAAGTATATTGTGCAAATCTCAGCATGGAGCCACCAAAGGCATTTATCAGTTCTAAAAATATGAGCTGTGAAAAGGGTTTCTTAAAGAAACATAGTACAGGGAAGGGAGACCTAAAATCTGCCTTTTACAGTGTCAAATACTTGCACTTTTCCTGATAAAATGTGATTTACTTCAAGTTGTTTCTTCTATTTGACAATAATATAATCTCTGCATTTCACAGGATTCCTGATGGAAATTGCAAAATAACCCGGTCAGTTACTTTTATAAGCTCAGGGCAATTTTTAGCCTTCCCAGCAATTCTGTGTTTGACAGCTCTCACATATCTAAGATAGATCAGCTCCACAAAGCCAAAGGGGAAGAGGTGACAATCTACTGCCTCTGTCCTGTTCTACCCCAGTCCTGTCACTGGCCTTCCCATTGGCAAAGATCCAGGGTGAAGTAGCTCTGTTCTTTAAAAGAGCACAGAGCTGTATATCCTGGTCCTCTGTAGACTTTGACCACCTCCTCCTTCGTGCAGGCAGGGACAGATCCTCAGCTGGTGTGAACCTGTGTAGCCCCACTGAGGGCAACAGGCCTTCACCAAGTCACCCCAGCTGATGATGTTGCCCGCGTTCTCTACCATCTACTGGCTGAGGCATCATGCCAACCGTCTTACTGAAGGCTGGCAATGAATTCCACAGAAACCAGGGGATTTTCCTGTTGGCCCTGTGAATACACGGGGAGGAGTGGGAGGTATGTCTGCTTGGGAGCTGAAATCATGCAGCATTTGCTTGTTTGAATCTGTCACTAATACCAACGCATAAGAGCTGAAATCACTAAGTGTTGTGTTAAGCAGTGGGGGAGCCTGAAGATATATTGTGGAGCAGTTTGCAGGATGGCTGGAGTGCCTTGTGGACAGGCTGGTGGAGCAGTTCATAGGACGGCGGGAGCTGCTTTTGGAATGCGGAGCAGTCTGTGGATCGGCTGGTGGAGCAGTTCGTGGGATGGCAGGAGCTGCTTGTGGGCCACAGAGCGGAGCCGAGTGAAGCAGTTCATGGGGTGGTTGGCGGAGCGGAGGCCTATGGAGCTGTGGGGCGGTCAGCTTCAGATCATGTAAGGTGCCCCTTACCTCTCTCTCTTCCCCTCCCCACCCCCCATCTCCACCCAGGTTGGGAGGTAAAGCTCTGCAGATAAACTTTCGAACTCTGGGGGTGCCCTGACCAGGGACAGAGACTTTTGGGTCATTGGACTTTTGGGACTTTGGGTGATTTGGGGTTGCTGGACTCAAGAACCAAAGGGAAAGGGCATGCCCTAATTTGCTTGGGGTGGGTTTTTTTGCTCATGGGTTGTGTTATGAATCCTGTTGGTGGTGTTTCCCCAACATAATGCCACATTGTTTCTCTCTGTTATTAAAAGACTTTTTGCTACACTCAGACTATGTGTTTGCGAGAGGGGAAGTATTGCCTCCTGGAGATGCCCAGCGGGGGTGGTATATATTTGTCCCAGGTCACTGGGTGGGGGCTCGAGCCGGTTTGCATTGTCTTATTGAACTGGATCCCCCTAGATATTGAACCCGGCCCTTGTTGCTGCCAACTCTGATGTGCAGAAGGGTTACAAAAGAAAACCCCTAAGTGACAATTATATTACACCCTGCAACTGCTCATTACTGACCAGGTCAGCTGTACATGGTAGCATTCAAACTCTTTCCCCATGCATTATCTTTCTAGTTTAGCAAGGTCTTGTCCTTCCTTTCTATGAATATTTCCAGCTTCCCCCTCTCTCATTCCTATTCCCCTTGCACAAAATATTATTGTAAGTCCTTTCTGCCGAACCACATAATTATCAATGCTTCCCTTTGCATCTATTGTACCCAGACCAGCCATGTTCCATACCGTACTCTCTTCTTCACATTGTATTAGTCTATTCCTCTGATTCAATGTCTCGTTTTCACTTCTTTTGCTTCTTACTAGATTTCTACCTCCTGCCACAAACATATTGTTCACCATTATACTGCTGCAACTCAATCCCTACCTGATGAATTATCAATATTGTTTTGGCATAAAAAGTCCCTACATTGTTCCTCTTTGAAGAACAATCCCCGTAACTAGGAGGCGTTTGTATGAGTCTTCACAATCATTTTAGTACCTTATGCTGAAGTGATAATATCCTTTTATCTGATAAGTTTTGAAGTTTTCCAATAGAGGCTATATCACACATAACGCACAAAGAGAGCACAGCCCCAATTATCTAAAATATTCCAGACACCTCAAACACACGAAGGGAAATGGGGGGTTGGCAACTAATGGCGAGCTGCTGGGTATGTGATTCATAGCTGAAGACAAAGACTTAAACGAGAGGGAAGGTTAAATGGGACTGCAGTATGCACGTGTGCGCGCGAACATACTTCAAACAGAACTCTGCAGTGTGTGCACACCTGTTCACAGGATGCACGTACACACACACACACAGTTTGAAAGAAGAGGGTTGAGGAATATAATTTTCCCCTCTCTGCTATTTATAGCAACCCCCTTGCAAGTTATCAGCTGGAATCTGTTTCTCCTCCATTGCACTTGCTCGCTGCTTTGTTACTAGAGTGTTATTCATAAGCGCTGGGCAACTGGCATTGATGTTTTAGCACCGATGCATTTGGTTATAAAGACACAGATTTTTAAGAAAGAATATCAAAATTAAGGGCCTACCTACCTTGAGGTTGTCCTTTCAATGACTCTACAATATCACAGTTAACACTATGACACCCAGCAGCCAGAACAAAGATTTCATTCCCCTTATGACTATGCCGCGTGGCAGTATTTACATCACCTTTTGTATGGGTGTACCCACCCACCACCCAAAATAATAGTGACTGTCTCTCTTTATTAATGATTTAAAAACACAAGTCTTAAACCATGAAGCTTCATCTAAGCTATCTAACGCTCCTGGGGACTGGGAGATGAGTAAATATTTATTAGCTGTACATGACAATATGGAAATTAATTGCCATGGGCAACACAGTACAGAAAGTCCCTGATTTGGTTGCGGTCTGCTGCCACTGTACAAATATCTCAGTGGACAGCTGTGAGTATTTTTATACTAGTGACATCATGCTCAGATTTGTCATATTGCTTTGAGTCACACAGATGTCCAAGAATGAGCTGCTTAACCTTGAATGGAACACGGACTGTTTAATCAATTAGTGCAGAATCTGGTATTAAAAAAACAGCCCCAAATACATGAATGTTGTGTGTCCACACGGAATTAGCATGGACACAGAAGAGGGGCACAGTGTGTGTTTGAGGGGAAAGGCTGTTTGTTTTTCTCACGACTTTTGTCATCTTACTTTCACTTGCTGATGTGCTATGGTCTTAGGATCAGCTAAGAAGTCATCTCTGTCAGGCAGATGCTAGGTGCCAGATGAAGCCCTTCGAAAGGCAAAACTGCAGAAACTGACCCTTTCAGTGGATCCAGGCAGCAGAACTTCTACCCGATCCTGGCCTTTCCTTCAGTCCCCATCACCTGCACTGGAACAGCCTGTTTGCCGAAACAGAATTCAAACCAGTTTGTCACATACTGTACCATTCCTGCCCACCATCATCCTGCCAACCAGCTGCAGGACTTCAGTGTTTGTATCCAGCTAGCGAAAGGCTTGCAGCGCTGTACCGAAGAAACGCATGGCCAGTTCTCAGCTAGTTGACTTCAAAAACAAGGCTCGGTTTAGCCATCTTTAATCCTTCATTCTGGTTTTGAAACACAAAATGGGCTGCTTTTATTTACCTGGGAGTAGGATTGTTTTCCTCAGTGGAAATACATTATTCCATATTCTAAATATTTTCCAGAATGATCATGTATTGCTGTTATGGATTAATGGTACATAATGGAAATGTCTGTTGCAGCATAATATAAGGAATTTCCTAAAGCCAGCAATTCTAGATCTGCAAGATGCTTGCACAGACTATGCCCCAGAAGCACTCCAGTGCAGTCTGAAAGTGTCAAGGGATGAAAAGGATGCTTCTAAAACCTAAAATACATACAGCACTGCAATACAGCTGACCTGTATTATATGTGGAATATATGTACATACTATACTGCAGTAACACACTGTCAAGATTGCAGAGCCTTGCAGTGTGTGTCATGAGCATCAATGATGTATTAGACATTTCACTCAACCACTTTTCATCCCACTTTGAGCTCATTAAACTAAGTTTTTCTTCTACCTCAGATTTGATAATTTCTATTTCTGTACATTTGTTTCCATTGCTCATCTTGCCTTCATGCCCCTGTATCATGTTACCATCCTTACTGAAAACCAAGGCAAAGTATTCATTTAATTTTGGGGGCCACACCTAGATTATCTTTACTCTCCTTCCCATCCCCACTGCACAATGGCCCAACCTCATTCTTCCTTATTCTCTGTTTATTAATATAGCCAAAAAACCTTTAAGTTATTTTAATTTCCTTGGCAAGAGTTAATTCAACTTTTAGCAATTCTCACTTTATTCCTACATTTTCTATCCTCCAATATGTAACTTTCTTTGCTGAACAACCCGTTTATCCACTCCCGACAGGCTCTCTGCTCACTCCTAATAACCTTTTTGATATGATTATTCATCCCGCTAGATCTGAAGCCTTTCCCTGGAAGTTATTTCCCCTTGCTTGGGATGCGAATTTCAGATATAGTTTTTACATAGTTAATCAAAAGAAATTCCAAGCCTCCGCCACATTTAAGTCCTTGAGCAATTCAGTCTAGCAGGCTCCGTTAACTCCATTAATTGCCCAATGTCTCACCTTTTGAAATAAAGAACCATAGTCGATGACCTGGTTTTGACTGTCCTTCCATTTAATTTAAACTGAATAAACTCGTGATCACTCAATCCAAGTTTATTTCTCACAACCAGCTTTTCTACGATGACCCCACTACTTACCAAATTAAATCTAAAATTGAATCCTCTATAGTTGGTCCTGTGACAATCTGAAAAAAGCTGTCATCTATCAGATCCAGGAATAACTGGCTCCTACCAGTATAAGTAGCTAATCTACTTAGTACTCTAAGTAGTAATCTAATCTAAATTAAGTAATCTAATCTAAATCTGGCAAGTTAAAGTCTCCCATTATGACAATTCCCAACAGTATTTCTCTCTCTAGCAATATTAAAGGGATTGCTATCCATATCTGAGTCTGACCTTGGGGGTCCATAGCAGACCCATAACATTATCCCAACAGAATCTCTTTTTCAATCCTTACCGAAAGTGGTTTTGACCCAAACAGATTCTATTTGTCCACACTGTCACTTCTTATTTCTTTATTGTTTACCACTTCGTTGATGTACAACACTGTTCCACCGCTTGGCCTTTACTGCTATTTCTCCTGAACAGCATATACCCTTTCCAGCTGGGCCATGACTCTGCCAGCTTGCAGCAAGACAAAGTGGGTAGCAAGCCACAGCCAAAACGGTGCATGACGTGCCTTCTACTTCAAATGGTATGTGTGCCACAAAATATTCTCACAAATTATAAAATGAACAGTTATTTGGTCTGCTGCTTGCTCACAAATTGTGTCCTACAAGAGTTAAAGGAAAATTAATTTTACTTTTGATTAGCACATGATGCTGTTGAGAGGATTACGTATACTCTTCACCTTATTCATAATTGAGAGGTGTGGGGTATTTCGGGGTGGGGTTTTTTTTGGTAATTTGGAATATGGATGCTTTCCTCTAAATGGCAAGAACAGTACTGGCACAAGATACAGATATGACATGGATCACTGTCATCCATTCATTTAGTTTATACTCCAAAAATCTCACATGTCCCAAATGTCATATTTTTTTAAAGTAAGGTCGTTATTGGAGATCTTTTTTAAAAGTGACGTTTAAGCAGGCATTGTAAGCAAACAGGGTCAACTAACCTTACAAGGGAGTAGATCAGCTGAAAGACCTAAGCATGACATACTATTAGTGAGCAGAATAAATTAAGGTGGGGGGCCTACAGCAGGGTCAGAATTCCAGAATTTGCATTCTGAAATTTGATAAATGCGAAATTGTGTGTAACCAGACAACATCCCAATCTATCCAATTGCCTGCACATCCAAAGAAGCTCAAAAGGGTTATTCCACCTACTTCCAAATGTTTCCAACAGTATCACAGGAATTGGGGTGGGTTTTTTTGCTTATTTCAATCACATTTGGTCAAATCTTGGTCTACTCTTTCTGGAAAAACACAGCGTAACAGCAGAACCTTAATTAATTCAAAGGCTGCTGAAAAACATCCATAAAGCCTGATTCGAGAGATCCACAGTGCTGAGCCAACAGTAGCAACTGGGTCCACTGCATAAAAGTACTAAAATAAAATGACAGATGTCTACCGACTTTCATGCATCTATTGGCTTGGCATGATTTTCTCTTGACTATTTGCTCTAGGTTGTACATTGCTGCTGAGAAATAGTGTATTGTTCACAAATAAAAGCAGCACTGGCCATGATTTTGCCCTACGATAACATTTCTCCTGCTCACTCTTCCATAAAGTTCCCCTGGAGATCTCTTTGAGGCAAGGTGGACAGGTTATGACAGCATTCATCATCTACATCAATGGCTAACTTGAGGGCATTACAGATGGTCACTGGTATTACCCTATGAAGGACTGCAACTGGTAATGTAAAAATATATACATGTGCCTTTTTATTTTCTGTTTCCCCCCAAAACCACTAATTTTGCCTTTTATTTGACAAGGGATGGCCTGAAGATGCTAGGGCTTAATTACAAGGCAGGGGAAGGGAACAGACTGCTTACCTTTCAAGGGGAATGTTCTACTAGGACATTTAAATGTACAAAGGTGAAACGCAGATGCAGTGCTGTTCTCCCTGCGTGAGCCAGTCCCAACGTTAGAGAGTAAATCACCGTAATGCTAATAGTAACAGCTGCCCTAGGTCTGACTTCAGTTAAATATAAAGACCTCTCCTGCTGCACATGGATCTCAGATTTTCAGGGAGCTTCAATGAATTGGCATTGGTGGTAGCAGCTTCTGACAAGATGACAAACTGCTGGTACCCTCTTCCTCCCTCCTGGAATCTACTGCCTTCCTCCCAAAGATCTGCTCACTAGTGGATGTGACAGATCCCAATGCGGGGAGAGCAAGCAGAGATATGGTAGAAGAGGTCTGGACAAGCCAACAAGTTCATAAGCATTCTTCTCTTGAAGAGGGACTCAGAGGAGAGGGTGCATATATTACAAATGCCCCCAGGCAGTGCTTAGCTGACCAACACTTACTCGGCAGATTGCATAGGTCTCAGGGACGTTGGCAGTACTGCCGAGGTTGTATATTCACATGGGTGAACTGTTCCCGGACAATTTCCCCAAAATCTTTAGCACAGACATGCTTTTCTTCTCCAACAGGGATGTAAGTTATCATCAAGCTGCTCCTTTCTTGCACAAATTTCTGGTGGCCATTACAAGGGAAATCCTGCTTTCCGCTCATTCTTTTTCATTTACTTTTTTATTGCTGTTTAGAAAGATCACCCTGCTAAGATGACTGCATGAAAAATAAATAAATAAATAAATAAATACTTACCACATTCTCAGTCTTCAGGAGACCCAGTAACTGTTCCCAATATACAGCCACCCAACTGCGTTACCAAGTGACAATGCAATTTCTCTCTTTTGGAACTCAGTAACAGAATGTAACTTGGAAGGATGCCTTGGGAAAAGGGAAGAGGTGAAACAGAAATTTTTCTGCTCCACCTACAGAACTGCACCTCAGACTCCAACAAACTTTCTGAAGTTCATAAAATTAGGGTAGCATTTATCCCATCGATTTAATTCCTGCACCTCTCTTCACTGACAGGATCCATCCAGGAGTGGATACAGAAGTGTCGAAATAGTGAGAAAAGGCCTTTTCGTTCTTATCAGGTCTGGAGCTCAAACAAAAGTAGGAGGCACTGGTCATCTCACTAGAAAGTCTGCTTTCACACCTTTTTTCACACAACTTTTGCAGATTCGTAAGGTATGGATAAGCTGGGGATCAGCATCCAAATGCTCAGAGGCCCACCTGCACCATGCTCAGATTCTGAACCTTCACTGATTTGTCTGTCACCTTCCGAGCTGCAAGTGCAGAACCCAGGAAAAGGCTATATAATGACAATGAAGTTCACTTGAATAGATTTACTGTCACTTGATGCAAGCAGAGATCACTCACTCCCTACCCCCAAAAGGTTTCTCCAAAATCTCAGAGATGGATTGAGTTGAAGAGACCTTGACACAATGTACAGCCTCACTGCTTCCTTGTGCTTTTCCATCAACCCACATCCGCCTGTTGTCTCCTGTTTTATACTTAGAACCCCTGCCCCACAGAGCTTACCAACTGCTCTCATATGGGACCGAGAGCAATGGGACTGTGGTCCGTGATAATACAAATCATAAACAACAACAAAAAGGAGGTGAGCCAATGCCTGGATATCAAAAAGTAGGTTTCACCCTAACTGCAAGGAAATCTAGAGTTTATATAAACACAGAGAGCTACACTGTAATTGGCCCTTGTCTGGTTGTGGGGGAGGAACTGCTCACATAACTGAGCACAGAATGTGATGCATAATATTATTTAGCAACCAAAGTTTGGTGACAGGACCAGTGTCCCCCGCCCAAAGGGGGCAACAGGTAAGAAAACTGCGGGGTTCACCCTGCAGAGGTTCCTCCAGAGGAGTATGTTAGGAATGAGGGTCCCACAGCTCTAGAGTGATGCTCTGGTCAACAGTGCCATTGGCAGAGGCCCTGGGCATGCTCAAAGTTCATCCACCCTCCCCAGGGACGGGTGAATCTGTACCCTGTCCATGGTACACAATCAGGGCCATAGAGCTCATCTGTGAAACCTTTGATTACACAACCCTTCCATGGAGGTTGGTGGACTGCATGGTTTCAGTGGGAGTCTTGCCTGAGTATGGTCTAGAGGGCTGAGCCCCAGAAGAGAAGTTCCCCAAACGGGGCCCTTCAGAAACCAGACCAACCTTGGCCTCTCTGGCCCGTCCCTACTCCCAGCACACCTATGTCCTATTGACTGTCTGTTCCTTTCTTCAAGGCAGGGAACATCCATGAGTCCAAGCTTCTGCTTGTGACCCAGCGTTGGAGGGTGCCTCCACGGCACGCTGCTGTATAAAGACTCGTGCGGTTCACAGGATGCTGCCTATGGTTTAAGTGCATGTTTCCCCCTGCTGAGCTGGAACCATCAGCCTAGCCAATGGCAGAGGTCTGGGAACAAGCTTTCTTACTTTGCTGCAGGTGGTTTTCCAGACTGACGTGGAGACAGACTCACTGCTGACATGCAGAAGTTCAGCAGCAGTACTGAATCTACCTGCTTGTAAGTTTGAAAGAAGCCAGAATACATGGCAAACTCTTACAGTTTCTAAGGACTGCAGAAGGCTACAGAGCTGTACCACCCCTATTAAAGTAAATGGTGGTTACACAGCCAGAGCGTCAGACCACTCTTTGAAAATGGAGGAGACAGAGTTTGATTTAAGCTGTCTTTGTGAAAAAACATAAAATGCAACTAGCTCACTTTTTGCTTAGCTCTCTTCCAAGCACTGCTATTTCTTTCCCTTTATGGTCCTTTCCTTACTGTGTCAATTAAGTTTATATATTTTCCAACTGATTTGTTCTGAATGGCTCTCCTTGTGTTCTCTTCTCAATGAAATGTTCACCTTTACTGACTTGCTGAACAAAAAATCATTTGGATAAGAGAGTCTAAGCAATATCACATGGCTCGTGTGATGTGAGTCAGCCCAATCATCTCTGAAATCGTAGCAACCAAAACTACAGTAAAAGAACAGCTGTTAAAAGTTTAAAATCAAATTTCTGAGCATAGAAATAATCAGACGCAAGTAAGATCGGCATCCAAAACCAAAAGTGACCCCTGCTTGTGATTCAACAGTGGATCAAACATTATTCCTAAATATTAATTCAAAAGCACATGCTAAAGAGATAGGCCTTGGTGAATTAAATTTGCAGTGTGTAAATATGGTATTAATAAGAATATAGAAATCCTATTCTCCATTACACATTTTACAGCATCACTTACAGACTTTGAGAACACAGTACATCCAAATGCAACTGTTTATCTGCTCCATTGTTATTACATCTAGATAAAATAAGACTAATATTTTTTACAGCAATAAACAAGGTAACTGTCACCCCCAAAAGAAATCAGAACCCTGAGGGCTGCTGCTGGAATCAACTTACTGCATGTTTGCAATAAATTCAGAGCAAAAATGCTACAGGTGACAAGTGAACCAGACATACTAACAGAAAACTGCAGCTACAGTCAGTCTTTCCCAAAATACAATTTTTGAAAGGGGGTTCCAAAAAGGATGGCTCTAGACTGTTCTCAGTAGCAGCAGATGACAGAACAAGGAGTAATGTTGTTGTTGGGGAAATTTAAAGTTGCAGTGGGGGAAATTTAGGTTGGATATTAGGAAAAAATTTTTCACTAGGAGGGTGGTGAAACACTGGAATGCGTTACCTAGGGAGGTGGTGGAATCTCCTTCCCTAGAAGTTTTTAAGGTCAGGCTTGACAAAAGCCCTGGCTGGGATGATTTAGTCGGGGATCGGTCCTGCTTTGAGCAGGGGGTTGGACTAGATGACTTCCTGAGGTCCCTTCCAACCCTGATATTCTATGATTCTATGACTCTATGATCAGCAGGAGTTACTCCTACCTGCAATGGGAGAACAGGACCGCAGAAGCTGATTATTTCCTTTGGGGGATAGAAAAAAGACAAAACAGCCACAGAAGATTGTATCCTAGTATGACTTATGTATGGTAGGGAAATGCCTGAACAGAAATAAAAAGATGACAAGCCAAGTGCACTTTGTAACTCACCAAGGCCTCCTGCCACTTCCAGACAGGCTGGTTCCCCAAACCAGCCGTAGAACCAAATCTGAGAGCAGCTTCAAGGACTCCAAGAGAGAGAGGCACTCAGGATGAATTTAGAGTCATGAACATGGGCCTGCACTAATCACTCAAAGCTATATCCCTGAGGGGCACAGCAAGACCCCTGAGGGATCTGGCACAAGAACTGTGGGGGGGGCCCTTCCCAATTCCAAAATCGGAAATTTTGCTTACCTTTACCATCTTGGAAAACCAGAACACATCCATTTTATCCATAAACACACCACCACAATATGCAGGCTATCTACAAGCAGAAAAGATCTCGTTACACGTTTATACAAAATGCTCACTGGCAGTGCGCACTGCTAACTTTTACAGTGCAAGAGCTCTGTAGAAATGATCTCAACTTGGTAATTCTGTCGAGCATGAGATTGTTTCCAAAATCTACCTTGTGTGATACATCATTATAAGATAAAGCACCCATATTCAAAACCTTACTAACATTTCACCAGTATATTTTCTCCAATTGAAAATCTGCACAACAGTAATTAGTAATAAATACACAGAGTGTATCAACATAGAACAAACATAACTCAGCTTTTATATGCCAAACTATAAACTAAGTAGCAAGGCACCTCCTAAGCACACATGTAGTTAGTCAAAAAACCCAAGGGACTGAGTCACCATTGTGTTACTCCAGTTTTAAGTTGGTGTAATTCGAGTGGAATGTAGTGGAGTTACACTGCTGTAAAAGGGAAGTTATGCAGTGAGGAATCAAGCCCCAAATCTTTACACCAGAACCCATAATTTTGCCCATAGAAAAACTCGCTATTTGATCTCAGCCAGCATTTCCTCTACATCCACCAATCACGTGTATGTGACTGGGTGCCAAATGGAAAAAAGTGTCACAAATATACAGGCCTCGCCTCTGGGTCAGAGAAACCAGACACAAGGATCTATACTGCCATGCAATTGAAAACAGAGAAACACAAACCACCTATTAAACCAACTACATCCTCCGCACTTTTCAAAGACTGTGATACCTAGTCCATTTTACATTACTACGTCAGGCACGTATGGTCTGTCTGCTTCCATAGCATAGAAACGCTACCTGACCTAGATAAAACGCCAGCTCTCACCAACACCTGCAACATCTTCTAAGTATAAAATCATGAATGGTGTGAAGGAAGTGAATAGGGAAGTGTTATTTACCCCTTCGTGTAACACAAGAACCAGGGGTCATCCAATGAAATTAATAGGCAGCAGGTTTAAAACAAACATCAGGGAGTATTTCTGCACACAATGCACGGTCACTCTATGGAACTCATTCCAATGAGATGTTGTGAAGGCCAAAACTATAACTGGATTAAAAAAGAATTCGATAAATTCACAGAGGATTGGCCCACCAATGGCTATTAAGCCAAGACAATCAGGGACACAATTCCATGCTCCTGGTGTCCCAAGGCCTCTGACTACCAGATGCTGGGACTGGATGACGGGATGGATCGCTTGACAATTACCCTGTTCTCTTAACTCCCTTTGAAGTATCTGGCACCGGCTGCTGTCGGACGACAGGACACTAGGCTAGATGGATCCTTGATCTGTCCCACTATGGCCGTACTTATGTTCATGTTTTTTAACATACATACGTTATTTGATTAGGGTTTAATCCAACTTTACATGGGGCAAGGATCATAGTATGCTCCAGCTATTCTTGGGCCATTCCAACCACTCAGTTTAACTGGCTGACCAGACCACGCTGACAATGGTTTTCCAATATCAAAATGTTGTGTAGGAGCTAGAGTGCCCAAGTGAATCCGGCCTAGATCGGAGAAACACATTCCACCAGAGTAAAGAGTTTAATTCTGATCAAGGGCTGATCCCCATTCTCCCTCTGCCACCCCCCACCCTCTTCCACTTCCAGTGCTGCGACCCACTCCTCATTTGCCCCCCACTTCAACCCTTCCCCGCCCTCCCCATCCCCAGTCCACCCAGCCTCCCCACCATCCGCCTCCCCAGCCTCCCTGCCCCACCCATCCTCCCGTCCCACCATCCGCATCCCCAGCCCCAAAACACAAACCCAGTTCCCCCCCTCCCACACCTTTTAGGATTAGCTCCTCATGGCTGAAGTGGCAGTAGGGGCCAGGGCAGGGGAACAGCAGGTGCGGGCTGGGTGCCACTCACAGAGCCACCCAGCCCGATGCCCAGCACCTGAGCCGCGGCTGTGATCCTACCCAGGCCGGGGGCATGGAGTGGGAGTGCTTCCCCAGCAGCCCAGCTGAGCGCTGCTTCCGGTATCTCGAAGCCCCAGCTGGTGGGCAATTGCATCATCTGCTGATAGGCGGTGTAACAACTAGGATAGAGCAGCCTCTGTAGGCGGGCCATAAGCATTCCAAATGACTCGCCTCGCCACACAGCCCAGGAGATCCCCAGTGCCTCTTGATCCTTCCTGCAAGGAGTCTCCATCCCATTGCAAATGGCTCACAGTGAGACATGCGTTTCATACCTTTACCACTTTTGCTGCACGAATTTGTTCCATCTGTATTTTTACAACGGGCTTCATGGTTTCAACACACTTTATAAAACTCTCTCACTGAACCAACCAGCTATGGGCTGCTTTCATCTCCTCCACAATACAGAGCGCACACAAATTGCTAGGTGATCTTTTTTACTGGACCAAATCAAATTAAAATGGGCAAGATTTGAAAAATCAAGCCACACCCCGATGAACTCAAACCGTCAATAGTTAATTTAATTCAAATCCATAGTAGAGCCACTGAAAGATGCCATCTATATTTCATAGTAAAATCAAGTATTTGGAAAAAAATACATATAGGAAAAATTTCCAGTAAATTTTAAGAAAGCCCATCACATTTCTGCATTTAAGGCTGTTCAAAAATACATGTTTATGAACCATATTGTAACATTATGGAGGGTTTTTTTTTTTTAATTGTAATTGATTATATTTTTTATTTTTATTATTTACCAGTGAATTGGGGCCCACTGTCTACCTTTGATTCACAAGGATACCAGTTTTATAACAACACGAACAATTGTTTTGGCAGGGTATAGCCACGCATAGATTTACCCATGGAAATCAAATATGGCCACAGGGAAATAGCCCCGTCTGTTCGCACTACATTCAACAGCTGGAGTTTACATAGATTCTTATTTAATAAAAGTGACAGTAGCCATCTTTGTGCAGCATTTTTAAATAGAACTAGCTAACGACTGAAGAAGACTGCTTAATGCAGAGAAATATCTGATCTTATTGCTCTCTGATAAGGGTCACTCACTCAAGCTGGTTAATAAAAAGGTAAATGAAAACAATTTGGAGAGAATGGAGAAAGCAGCTTCTCTAGCCCTGTCATTATTAATTAGCCAATTTCTTACAGGCATCACGACACAGGGGGATCTACGGGAAGAACTGATCAGTCCAGCGTGAGTTCAGTGAGGAGGAAGGCGACGTGGGGAAGCTGGTATGAGGTGCTGGCTAACAGGCAGAAAAGACTGGGGACACTTGGTGGAATGGTGGGAACAGAGCAAGAAGAGACAAAAGGGGATAAGACAAGGATTGAAGGCGAGGGACAAGAAGCTGGCACTGACATACAAACAGAGCCAGTGGAGGGATTCAGAGAGGAGGGTCATGCAGTGAGAGCCATGGGCAAACGAGGGCTTCATGCGGTGAGGGGGGTGGCACAGAGCATAGGGCTCTGGATCAGGAGAGCAGGGTGCTGTTCACAACTCTGCTGTTGACCCGCTGTGTGACTTTCGGCAAGTTGCTGCCCCGCTCTGTGCCTCAGTTTCCCCTCCCAGCCTGCGTCTGTCTTTGTCTGTTTAGATGGTGCCATCTTCAGGGCTGGGACTTTCCCTCACATGAGGTTTGCACAGTGCCTCACGCAATGGGGTGCCACCTTTGCATGCAGGGCTCCTGGCTCTAATGTAATGTTATTTATAAATGAACTGGAAGTAATATAGGTGTGAGCAAGACGCTACAGCAATCAAGGCCAAGCTAGCTGGACAGAAAGAAAACGGTGGACCTTAGATCTGCTATGGAGGAACCAGCAAGATGTGGACCCAGACTGCATGGGCAGGGCAAAAGAGGCAGGAGTTGAAGCTGGTCCCCAGGTTACGGACCCAAGGGTGGTGGCATTGTCAGCAGTTAGCGAGTGAGGCCAGACTCACTGGTACACTCCAGCTGCTGCGCGCAGCTCTGGAGACACAAAACTGCCATGAACCCAGCCTAACCGGCTAGTCACACCGAGCTTACGGCTGCCTGGCATGGGCGAAGCGGGCAGAGGAGATAGAGCATTGCGATGAATCGAGGCAGATATGTTGATGGGGAGACGTCCAGGAGGAGAGATTAGAGCAGGGGTCTCAAACATGCGGCCCGCGGGGTTATTTCCTGCTGCCTGCCAAGCTCCCCACGCCCCCCCGGAGCAATTTCCGGCGGCCTGTCAGGCTCCCTTCCCCCCAGCGCACCGCATCCCTGCTCCTCTGCCTACCTGCAGGCGCTTTCCAGGAGGGAAGGGGGAGGAGGAGGGAGCTGCGTGCTCAGGCGAGGCGGCAGAGAAGAGGTGGGGCAGGGGTGGGGATTTGGGGAAGGGAGTTGGAATGGGGGCGGGGAAAGAGTGGGAAGAGGCAGGGCCGGGCGGGGCCTCATGGAAGGGGTGGAGCGGGGGAGGGGGGAGCATGGGGGTGGTCAGTGATGCAGCCCTCGGGCCAATGTACTAGTCCTTGTGTGGCCCTCGTGGTGATTCGAGTTTGAGATCCCTGGGTTAGACACACACGCTGAGTGGTGGAGTCAGAAGTGCGGAGAGATCCGTGTCTCATCAGGGCAGACGTTGTAGCCGGAGCTGGGTCAGCAGGCAATATCGTCCAGAGTGAGAGCAGAGCTGGGAGCCAAGGACGGAGGCCCACAGCCACCCCCAAGGCAGAGTGTGAGGGCAGGGGAAGACCCACCAAATGAAACACTAAAGGAGAGATCAGAGGAGCAAAAGCAGACCCGGGAAGGGCGGAGTCCCCCCCGGGGATGCAGCCCAGGGGGCAGGTGGAAGGGTTAGACAGAGAGCAGATGAGATGGTGAAAGGGGATGAGGAGCAGGAGGAGAGGGGTGTTGGAAGGGGAGTGGGGAAAAGAAGCCAGAGGGAGGTCAAGGCCAATCTTTTCTTTGACAGAGTCTGAATTTCCAAGCTGCTCTTTACTGTGAAGTTACAAAGTCGAAGAACACGCAGGGGTGATACTGTTGCTGCCTCCCCAGTTCCTCTCCGATCCTGGATCCTTAAGCTAGCGTTACCTCCTCGACATCTGTCCTACACTTCAGCCTCCACCGACATGAGAACACGAATGCTAATTCATCAGCACTCGAGCTACGCCGCTAACCTATCAGATTATTCATAAACCGGGGGCTTCCAATCATTTAAATCTCCCACTACACAACATGCATCAAACCTGATGAGAGGCGTTACAGTGACTTTGAACAAAGTGGAAGAAAACCGAAGAGAAAACACACATTCTACTGATCATTAGAGGGGGGGACTTTTAAAAGGTCATTTTCTAATTTAAAAACAGTCCGCAGTAGGGTTCTTTGCTGCTACTAGTGTTATTAATGCCAGGCCATGTGCATCCCTGGTGTAACTCAGTGAAGTCAAATTAACTATGCCTGGGCTGTGGCTGGCCCATTTTATCTATTTTATTTAAATGCAGCCAGCACAGAGATATGATGTAGCAGAATACAATTACACACATCAGTGCTATCGACCAGTCTTTAAGATCTCAAGAGTGTTACCAGGTACAGGCAAATGTAGTCCCATGCCAGAGGATTTCCTGGTAATTTATATACGTTATAGTTATTATTAATGCAAACTAATCACACAGGGACGTGCACTTGCTCCTGGGTTGGTGTGGGTTTTTTGTTTGTTTGTTGTTTTTTTTTTAACATTTTGAAGGCAGGATGCAACAATACAGCATGCAACACAAAGATTGGGGGTCGATGCAAAATAGAAGACTAATTCGATGTCGAGACTGGATGGTGTAACACCCAAAAGGAACGGAGGAAGTTTAGGATGAAGGCATACCTGCAGCTGGAACCCTTGGGCACATGCATTATGATTCCGGGATACATTTTTCAAAGGCACAGGCCTTAAGCACCTAGTTTCCTTAACTATGTGCCTTTGAAAAACGGTACAAATATCCACTGCGGGTCAAACACACTCCATTTGTCAGATAATACAATGCAATGGCTCTAAAATCTTAGATACACATGTGTCTTTAGGAAGCCATCATCATATAATAAATGTATGCATAAATGAGGTAGCAGAATTAGGTTTGCATATTCGACAAAGGGCCATATCTTCACCTGGTGTAAATCTGTATAGTACCATTGACTTCAGCAGAGCTACACCAGTTTACACTGCTGGAGGGCCGCCCGGTATGTGTCCCCTTTCCTTACTTTTAAATGATTATTATTCTCAATGTTGGTTTTTACAGAGAAGAAGCAGCATAAAGAAAAAAACTCTAGTTCTGTACCTAACAGACATTAGTCAGCAAGGGTCCACTGGCACATAGCAGCGTCTTTACTAAACGCGGCATCTGTACACGAACAGTCATCCATCAGCCAAGATCAAAAAGATTCTGTCACGAGGACAGGCTAGGTAAGCCGTTTCTGTAAAAACACGCGGTACTCCACTGGAACAAGTCTGTGGTTCCCAAGTACACATGGGCTGTCACTACACCACAGGGCACTCAAACTTCACAGTGAGAACGCGATGGCACTCCAGGCAGCCTTGTGTTGCAAAACCGCTACGTCGACCACCTTACCTAAAGGAGAACCTCGCTCAGCTGTCTGCAGTCTACCTGAGCAAGTAACAGCTGACACCCAGACTGTCCGAGCAGGAGTCATACAGAACAATCCAGATCACTTCCAAAGCTAGGCCCATTCAAACAAAATGTGGGTTAACACAGCAAAGCGAGAGGCCGGGTATGTCGAGAACAGGGGTAGCTATCCTGGAGAGCAGTGACACTAAAAGGGAGTTAGGGCTCAGAGCGCACAAGCAATTTGACTTCAGCTCCACTGTGGCAAGCAGGGCAAATGCGATCCTGAGCAGTGCAAACAAAGGAGCGGCAAGTAGGAGCACGGAGGTGATTTTTACCCTTTATATGCACAGCTACTGTCCACATTTTTAAAGAGATGTTGAAAATTGGAGAGGGGGCAGAAAAGAGCCACAAAATGATTGAAGAGCTGGAGAAAATGCCCGTTTACCAGTGAGACTTAAAGAGCTCCATCAGTTTAGCATTTCTCAAAGAAGACTGAGAGGTGACTTGAGTTCAACGTACAAACGCCTCCATGGGGAGAACATACCAGGTACTAAAGGGCTCTTCAGTTTAGTGAAGAAAGGCAGGACAAGAAGCAATGGCTGGAAGCTGAAGCCAGACAAATTCAAATTGGAAATAAGGCACAAATTATTAACAATGAGGGTGATTAGCCATTAGAACAACTCCCAAGGGGAAGTCACAGATTCTCCTTCTCTAGATGTCTCCATATCAAGACAGGTTGCCTGGAAGATGCTTTAGCCAAAAACAAGTTATTGGGCTCAATACAGGGATAACTGGAGAAAATGCAATGGGCATTTGATATACAGGTCAGACTAGATGCTTTAATGGTCCCTTTTAGGCTTAAAATGTATAAATCTATAATTTCAAATAAACACAGGTGATTGTTTACAAAAAGTTGACAAGCAGACTGCAAAATAATCAAATATGTTCATTTAAAACTATTTGCAAATTTCTTCACAACATTCTCCCTTATATAAATAGCTTGCAAAGCATTCATTGCAAATATATGATATTCAACATCAAAATTCCCAGTGTGTTGGTTGGTTACATGACAAGGTGGTATTGTTGCAATTCCCTGATTGCTTTATGCGACAAGCCAACACAGTACAAATTTTGCACATGAATATAGATCTACTTCATATTTTCCTTCTGGTGAATGTTTGAGCCTTCAAGTTTAAAATTCACTTTTGTGCAAATGCTCATTCTTAGAAAGCTTGACCACTCAAACCTGGCCTGAGCAGAAAGCAAGACTGAAAGGACATCAGCCGTGGTCAAATGGAAATTAATTTCAGAACTGAAAAAATATTTACAGAAACACAGAAAAACATTACCACCTATTGGCTGTTCCCACTATTTGCTTAGTTCTAGTTAGCAGAATAGAGCCTATGATACAAATTTGAGCAGTTCTGATTCTTTCCAGCAGAAGACAGTAGTTCACATGACTAGCCAATATTGTACAAGTATTGTATACTGTAGGGATATTACACAGAAATAGAATGCACACATATACTGTACATCTGCATTCCCTGTTTTCATCTAAAATTATGTTTTATTTTCAAATACTCTGCATTGCATCCTATTTTAAAATGAACCTTTGCTTTCAATACTGTATGTAAGACACGCACACACACACACGCGCTAGAAACTAAAATGTGCATTAAACAAGGCAGCAGGCTAGACAGGCTGAATGGAGGACAGAACAAACAGCCAGAAATAGCCAAGAAACTATACATACGTTGGAAAAGCAGCTGTGCTGAAGTTATAAATGTAAATAAATAATTTTGGAATCTCTTCTTCTGATGCTTTATGTGCATGATTCCCATTCAGTGTCTGTTGCAGGTATAGCTGAGATGGCAGCAGTCTCACCATGGACACAGGAATGTGTTGCTAGGGGATGATGCACTGTGAAAGCTGGTGTGTTTTTCACCAAAGGAAAGGAAGCAATATTTTGCTAACTGTAGCAGAGTGGTAAGAGTATTTACAATCACATTTTGGAGTACACCAATTTTTTTAAACAAAGGATAAATATCCAAGTTCTGTAAATTTTGACTTAAGACAAAGAAACTATGATGAATTCTGCATTCAGAAGGTATTATGTTAGCATGCAATTCTGGTTTGCTGTTTGCCTGAGGAAGAAACATATTTCAGCCACTTTAAAAATGTTCCAAAAAGGAAGTAGTAATTAATGGGAATAATTTTTAAAAAGTTTGTTGTGGATCCATCAAGGGATTGTTAAAGCATTTCTCATGGTTTAAAATGCAAACAACCCAATATGAGAAAATGCCAATTTGTGAAAATGGTTAATTTGCGCAGCATCTAACTCTACCAGCAGGGGAGCCTCGCTCCTAAGGTACAGTAACCATGGAAACATTAGGTAACACAGTTATGACATAAATCGAGGATACAATTTTATTGCCTGAGCCCTGAGTTTTTTAGATCAGCTTCTAGGGACTGTGTGTTGATAACAGTTTCATTCCATTTATCATGGGTCTTTATTGTCTCTTTAATGAACTCTCTAGGAAAACCTGAAGTGCATTTCCTCAGAGAATGAATGCTAAGAAATAAAATTCCAAGTTAAGTGGTTTCATTTGCTGGTGAATTCCTTATATATGCAAACACCTTCAAGTATGTAGGAGCCTGATCAACTATTAATAACAGGACATTTACAAAGGCCGCATTACAGTCTATTTGGGTGCCATTTCTTCACTAGTGCATCTCAAGCGTTAGCCTCAACAGGCTCCTCCATGAGAGGTAATGGTGTAGGAGATAACACTGGGGATGCAACAACTCCTGGACTACGCATGTGTGAGTGAGTTTTACAGTCCCAATTGTCACAAGCACAATATTTTTCTCACAGTCCGCTACTTCCTAGCTAGCATTTCCGTTACGCCACTGCACATTAAGAAGTTTGTAAACGTTCATACCGCAGTATGTCACTTGTCACATACACCATGAGACTGATTCACCACAGCGTTCCTCTAATTTTATGTCAGTGTATGTGCACTGAAATCAATAGACACACAGAGATGCATCAGACCCACAAGAGTCAGTTCAGATAGATGATTATGGAGAAGAGGAGGACTGGTATATATGTAATTAAACCAATGCATGTTCAAAATAAGAATGCAACAAAACAAATTTAATCATAACAGTAAAAGATGGGAAACTTTTGAAATATGGCAATACGGTTACTGTGTTATTAAAATGTTTATTATGTAAAAATAAATCCCACAGTCTTACTGGATGGCTTTCATCGCGTTTTAACTTATATTAATTCCATCACCTACAGCATTGTAGCTTTGATATTACGGAACACTTGGTGCACTATTCTAGAATTGTATTAGGAAGTGAATAAAAAACTACATTCCATCTGAGAGTCAGCTACTTGTATGGCACAACCAGAAAGCCTCAATTTCTCTTGTCTTTTGCAGCGAACTCATTGACCTCTGATGCAAGAGTTTCTTGAGAACACAGATAGAATCCTGCAAAACTGAAGAGATAGAGTTTAGAAAAGTTGTTGCACTGTTCCAGTACCCTTCCTGATTCACATCCGCAAGCCCATTATCATCACGAGATCTATCGCTGTGAAACAGCCTCACCGACAAATTGATTCTTTCAAAAAAGGTTCTGAGCCAAGATTCTAGATGAAATATGTGGTAGCAGCAATTCAATTTATAGTGGATACGTGATGCACGTCAGCACGCCCAGAATAATATGGCCCAGCAGGTCATTTCTGCTTAGAAGATATTCAGCTAATGAACAGGAACACTGGACATAGGCCTGGGTCCTCCTAGGTCATCAAGACCTGTCCCCCAGCTACCACACGCAATCCTGTCATATAATCGCATTCAGAAACTTACCAAGCTTCCTCTACAAAGAGTTAGGGTTTTTTGCCCCCACTCCTCCTCCTCCTCCTCTTGAAATTATGATAGCTGAACTGAAGAATTGTGAGGTCACCAGTTCAGTGCCTATATGCACATACAGAGCAGAATGCAAACACACATACAATGTAAATCCCACTGCTAGGTCATAGCAGAAAACAGCCAGTGACACAGCTCCATTAACTGACTCCCCTGGGAAACTTAGGGTTGAGTCGTCGTGTCACTAATATTTCTATAGATTTACCAACCGGCAATGGCATGTGGTGCTACTTATTAGGCACCTAGGTAACCACACACCTGGTGCATTGTGGCTGAGCAGAAAGGATGCTGATACAACAGTGTATTCACTTCCACCCCAGAGTGTCCTCAGTAACCAACAGAAATTAACACACACAGAATGCTCACACTCCCACCCACCCACGCCCAAACAGGAGAATCCCCTTCTCTCCAGATATATATCCAAACATTCAGCTCTGTGTACTTCTGCTTCCAAAGCAAGCAGTGCCTTCTCTGCTAACTGAGGTCAATCAATAGCAATGGCTCAATCTTCCACAGAATGTCACTTACTGAGAACGAATCTAACTTCTTCCTCCAGTTCCTGGAGGGGCTATATAGAATTTCCTAATCCCTTCCTCCATCCTGTACCTCTCAAGTGGCTCTTTATAATGTATAGGTTTTAGCCAAGTTCTCTTGAAGGGTTAATTTAAAGAAGAGAAACAAATATAAAGTTCTGTTAATGGTAAGTTAATTTTTGGTTGAGTCAGTCAGATTGCATAAAACATGATCCTATACAGATTCTGTATGGGTAACAACGGACTCCCTAGTGTCCAACACAGAATTTAAAATATACTTTCCATATCTTGGAGTCAGACACATTCCAGAAGCTACAGGAGAAGATAGTACTTTGTATCTCTGTACTGCCTTTCATCCGAGAATCTCAAAATGCTTTGCCTAAATTGCAATATGCCTGTGAAGTCAGCAAGTATTCTTACCTCTTTTTCCCATTTCACATATAAGAAAATAGAGGCAGAAAGATTAAAATGACTTGCCCAGGGTCACACAATTAGTCTGTGGCAAACACAGGAACAGAACCCCAGGTCTTTTGACTCCCAGTCCTGGGCTGGTCTGCACAACCTCACTAATCTGCTTGTCACCGAATCTCACTTTAGTCACACAAAAACGGTGGTGTCTCCTTATTTCCCAATAATGTTGAAAGAAAGAGAGCAGTAGTGAGGTCTTGCATGAATAAGGCTACATTATTCTGAAGAATATTCTATAGCATGTTGACTTGTTCATTACGAAGTAGTCTATAAAACTACAGCCAACAAAATAAATGAACAAGGCACCAATTATTATTCAGCAGCCTGGAATTATTTCAATTATTTACTTATTCATTCATTTGGAAGGCAAATTACAAATGACTGAATTTTGCAGTTATTAGTGCAAACAAGGGCTCGGGAGATTCTGTTGCATGCACGCACGCGCACGCACACACAAAAACTCCAAATACTTAAAAAGCAGAGCTGATAGGTATGCAGAAATCTAACCAGACAGAATATTTTTGGTTACGGTTTAACTTCCCCATATCTCAGTGTGAAAGCGTAGCTGTACAAATGGATAATCAGAGCACTTCACTTGTACTTTGCAGCTCAAAAAGGTACCTAGCAATGAAGCTAACCCACTACAAAATATAGCCCACATTTCCCACCTCAAGACACTGTGCTGAACTGTGATTTGGCCAGTGACCAATTTTAAAAGTGTCATTCCTTATTTCTTGTCCCTATGTGCTCATGTACTTCGAAGAGTAAAATAAAAGGCACCATAGATATTTCAAATAAATTCCATCCCCACCCCTCTTGGAAGTTTTTATTCTCTACAGAAGAATATATTTTAACATAATTACTAAAGCCTTGAAGTATTCCTGTATCTTTGTCCTCTCAGAACCCCTTCATCTGTCAGCTCAGCCCCAGTCCTCACAGCAAGCAGATGTCAAGCTGTGGAAGGCAATTTTACAGTCTCTTCTGCATAAGCCGCTGTTGATATGATCAGGTGCTCTGCCATGTCCTCCTTAATGCTAACACAAATGAGTATTTGCATATTTCAGAGTAGCAGCCGTGTTAGTCTGTATCCGCAAATGGAAAAGGAGGACTTGGGGCACCTCAGAGACTAACCAATTTATTTGAGCATAAGCTTTCGTGAGCTACAGGCTGTAGCTCACGAAAGCTTATGCTCAAATAAACTGGTTAGTCTCTAAGGTGCCCCAAGTCCTCCTTTTCCATTTGCATATTGTAACCTCTTCGGGAATATGGTTCAATATGTGCAGCTTTTCTCCTGAGATTCATGTACAAGCTCTGACAGCACGGGAAGATCATTCCCAAAGGCAAAGGATATGCCGCATGCCTTGTATAAGTCTCCTGCATGGACTGACCTTGAAGACTACCACAGGTCATTTGCACACTATTTGCAACCAACAAAAAAGAATGTTCTCCATTTACGCCCTTTGTAGCACTTTTTAACTCCATTCTCTCTGCACTCAATGAATTCTTCTGGCGAAAAAAATCTCATGTGTTCTTTCCAGTCCGTCTGCATCCAGAATCCTTATAAAAAAATTGACCTTTTTCTCTGATTTGAGCAGCAGTGAAGTACTGCTTTCTACGTGGTGTGGCCGAAAGACAGGTCTCATTGTCATAGTATTTATGGTATTTCACTAAACTACCCAATAAGAAAACTGGAATGACAATTAATTTTCATCAAATATTTTGGAACTGTTTCAGAAAAGTGCTACACATCCCAGGCATGTCAAAATCCTTAACTGGCACCAGAATTCACTACATGCCATCAGAAAAGAGGCATACATGTGATATTATTAAAAGGTAATTGAGGAAAATCCAACTCTTGTCTTGGCTGTTTGTGAAGAAGTCCACTCTACATTGTATACTAATCATTCAGTTTTTACTATGTCAACAAACAAATTCTACAACACAGTTTGTAACTTACAATCATTGAACATCTTCTAAAAAACACATACGCTGTTACCTAGTGTCGATTTATTTTAGTCTGCAGGTTGTTTCTAAGAGTAATTTTGCTGAATGAACATCATAGGAGTGCTGATTCTGAAGGTTTCAAGCAGGAGTATAAATTTCTCTATGAAGCCTGGTATGTTCCTCAAGAATGACAAAGAACTGAAAGGGAAAAAAATTCTTAGCTGTAATTTTGGTTTCTCCAAATATGGATCTATTGAACTGGACAAACACTCCCTGTGCTTAAAAGGAAAAGGAGGACTTGTGGCGCCTTAGAGGCTAACAAATTTATTTGAGCATGAGCTTTCGTGAGCTACAGCTCACTTCAAGTATCACAAGTTAACTGGGTTTGGCATGGGAATTCTGTTTCGTCTTCCTGCAAGACAGGAGGAGAGGGAAGATGAAATGGGGCTAAAATGTCTCTGTCTCAGCACAATGGCTATGTTCGTGTCTGCAGTTTAAATCCTAACAATTGTTCTAACACTTGGAGAGGGTGTTGTCAGTTCAGCAAATATGCCAGCAGCAGCAGCAGCAGGGGCAGCTTTCAAATACAGTTTTAAAAAAAAGGAATTCTACCTCCAATAGGTTTGACTGGTCAGAAAAACTCATGAATTACAAGTCCTGTCCAGAGTAGTGCATCCACCACAAGACAGACAACATTATTCTCAGCCCATGTGTGGCTTGAGCATATGACCTAGAGCCAGCAAACCCAGAGTTCTTGTCCTGATTGCAAACAGACAAACATTGCTTCAACTCTTTCTGTTGCCCTGGCTATAAAATGGGGGACAATACCATTGAAAATAACCTTTTATCTGGCTATTTACTGAAATAGATTTGTCAAATACATTAAATAAACTAAAAACATGGACTGTCAAATTTACAGCAACTTTAGGATTTTGAAAAAAATTATGATGCATGAAAAGAACAAAAGATAGGTAGGGCGCTCAGAATGCACAAAACCAAGCAAACCAAGCCCAGAAATGACTGCGGATTAACTAGCTAATGTGTACACAGCGCCTTAGAGAGATGAAAGGCAGCAGGTTTAAACACGACAAGTATTTTCATCATCCAGTTACTGACAGTCTTCCCATTATCTATCATTCAGAACTACCCTCTGAAGAAAATGGAAGCAGAGTCCATGGACATGTAAATTGCCTTGGCAGAGTTTGATTTTTTAAAATATAATTTCAATAGACAATATTGATGTTTATTTTTAAGCTTTTTTATTTGTATCCATTTACATTTTCACAGTTGAGCAAAATTCTGGAGCTTAAGCATTTACCTATTGTTATCAATTTACATTTTCACAGCTGCAGGAAATTACAGGGGATGGGGGGAAATCAGACAATTATTTAGTAAGAGTGGATGCTGTGATTCAAGAAGTTAAAGCTCTCTACTGTTAAAAACACAAATTGTTAGCATCGTATACACAGTAAAGATTCTTAAATCAAATTCTAATAAGCTCTTAAGCAGCATTTTTCTTACTTTGCCTTTCAGTAACTTACAGATATCAACAAAAATATATTTTGCCAATTTTTGTGTGTATGGCGCGATCAATGTTTACCAACATCTACTGATAAAAATCTCACCCTCCCAATCCTGCCTGTAAAGAATAATTTCCATTTACCCCTTTCACTGCTGCACATTGTCTTGGAAAGGACTCTATGGTAAACTCTGTGGTTAAGATTCTGATTTTACTCTACACATGTAGCTCAACCAACCTTCTAACTTCTCTGTGTCGTTTGCACATGGAGAGACCTGACTGCACATAGTTTGACAAAAAAGGGTTCCCGAGTTGGCTACTGGATACTTGTATGTGGCTGAGGTTTGGCAAACCACACATTTAACTGTGGATCAGACTGTGACCTCTCTGGGGCAAGAACTGTCCGTTATTTGTTTGTACAGTGCCTATCAGGCTAGGTCCTAACCCAGGTTTAGAGGCCCTAGGCACTACTGCAATACAAACAACATAGCAAGGGCATGAGAATTCTTTTTATTACACCACATGACACAAAGGAACAAAAACTGATCTAAAACACTGGCTTAACCCTTTAAAATGTATTTAAAAATTAAGATCTGGGTTCTGATCCTGTTCCACTGAAGTCAGTGGGAATTTTGCCACTGACTTTCAATGACAGCAGCATCAGGCACCCAGGATACAAGTGTTGGTAGGTTTTACAGAGGAGCAAAAACTAATTCAGCGCAATCTCCGTATGCTGATCCTCTTTAAACAGCTTCTGCCATTGTCACCACTGCAGCATAGTCACAAGAGACAAGACTAGGGACACATTTGGCATCTTCTCACGCAGTCATGGGGGGAAAGCAATCTGCAAGCCGAAAAGTCACCAAATGCCACTCGTTCTATGGAGCTGGGTTTTGTGGTTTTATTTTTAAAGCAGGGCTATGCAAGACACAGACCTGCTTGGAACAAGACCCTATAGTGCATCCCTGACCTAGAATATCATGGGAGCAACTTTGGAGAACTCCAGTGTCAACGGAGAGGGAGAATTTCCTTGCGTTGTTTGTGGAAGAAAGAAAGTAGCTGGAACAAGTGGATGAGCATGCCTGCAGATGAAAGGCGCTTCTGTGCCTAGCGCACTGGGAGCATTGTTCACTGGCCATTCACCCTTGCGTAAGGGCTGCCCTTGTAATGCTGCCACGGTTAATCTCAGCTTGGGCCACCAGTGGCGTAAGAGCTGGTGGTTGTGTACTTGCACAATTGACTTCTTGGGAGTTTCTCTTCTGTGATGCTTGTAAATTGTGTTCAGCCGAACCCGAGAGCCTCCCTTTGCAATTCCTCTTCCCTTTCTTAGTACATTACATTCAAGAAGAGAGGGCTGCTCTAAGGATTGTGCTAATAACAGCGCCAAAGTTAGGAATTGGTCCACGCGTTCCGAAGAGTTGAGATGAGCAAACCAAGAGGAGATTTTGATTTTGTAAAATGAACCAGAAGCTGGGGTGATCTGTACAGGGTCCCCATTTTATCCAAAATCTTTCAATCTGGAAGGGGGGAGAGCTCCATCTTGCAAGGTCCTCATCTCCTAGTGACTCCAGTGGGAGCTGAGGATCTTTCCATGATCAGGCCCTCTGCAAGGAGGAGTGAGCTAATGTCTCGGAAGGTGGCAAGGATCTCTGGGCTGATGAAAAACCACCCCAAGAGGCAGAGTGTGAAATGCAGAAGATGGAGGAGAGCGCCCACGTGCAGAGTGGTGCTGGCTTGTGGTGCTGTTCTTGGAGGAACAGTTCTCTCACATTGAGTTTTATTGTTATACCTACACAGTCATTCTCGGCTCAGTCATTTCTGGCTAGGAGTCCCAATGCAAGAGTCCTGCCATAACTACACCTCAGCACACAACAGCCTAAGTCTAGGTCTCTCCAGCCACATTGTCCCGATGGCAGAGTAGCTGTGCTGGAGGGTTACGGATGATAAAGCAGGCAGAAGGTGACAATTCATTAATCCAGATGACTACAAAGTGAGGAGTATCCACAGGGCATCAGCACCAGAAAGCACTCCAGTGAGACCTGCATGACAGGGAGGTAGGTAAAGAATATTAAATGGCAAACTAAGGCAGTGACATCGATCCCTAAGGGGAAGGCAAGTGGTGTACAAACTGAAGATAAATGGGGGCGCAAGGGAACACGCCTTCTTCCCATTTCAGAATCCATCTATGGTTTGACTTATTGCTCTCAAAATTCCCTGCAGTAGATACTAGTTCCTGCCCATGTGTTTTCATGCAATGCTATTCAGTTGTTAGTCACGCTTGCTGAAAGCTGGTTAAATGGTCCCGTGTGGACCGTGGTAGTATTTTTAGATTACTCTTGGTTTTTAAATTCAGAATAAACTATAATGTTCAGTCAAGGTGTAAGGTGGGTGGAGAAAAGAAACTGCCTTTCATCCTCATGGTAGCATGCCTCAGAAGCTGGCTGGAGCAGTTTCCAGAATTGGAATTAAGAGCCTCCCCAAATGTCTCAGATTCTGACCTGTAACTTACTCTTTCTGAGCTGTTTTGACATTATATTTTCATAGTAAAGCCATTGGCAGGCTGAAAGTTAAGGCTGCACGAGGATTTTTAATGGAGAACTGTTTTTGCAAAAGCTGTTAACAGTAAGAATAGGCTGTGGGGTGCAGCTCGTGACACACAGTCTCAGCCGGGAAATCTTTCATCCACCAATTACTCCAAAAGGTTTGGATTTGTAATTATATAAACAAACATTTACTGATTTGACCCTTTGACTTGTGACCGTGGCGGTGAAAAATCACTGATTTAAGCAATTACATTTAGCAAGCTGGTCACAGATTAGTGCAAGGTCTAGTCACTTGTGGTATTTGGAAAAAATGAACAGGAAATATTTAATTACCTCCCTCAATAAGTTTACTATGTTCAGTCTCAGAAGCAGGACTGATCAAAAAGATAAACAATTCTGCAGATCATCACAGTTTACAGGTTCAACTGCTCCAATGTGTTCACAGTCCAAGAGCCAAGACAGACCAGAAGGATGAAACAAACAAGCAGGTGGGTTGGAGGGGAAGGGCATGGTACCAAAAATAACAGCACATATTAGCAGAGACTAGCCAGTTCACAGCCAATCAGCAGCAGTGATCACAGCTCGCGACTGGGTGATCAGTCAGACACGTGTCTTCAAAAGAGGCAGGTGGTAAAAACTACAAATCTGAACCTGCGAGGTGCTGACTGCCCTCAACACGCTTTGGAAGTCAACAAGAGCAGAGGTGTGCTCAGCAGCTCAGATAATCAGCCCTGTGTATTTCAGTGGTTGGTGCTGTATCCTTTCCAAAGGTGTTTCAAAACCACAGTCCAACAACGCTGAGAAGCTGTCAGTCATGTCCACTTTCGCCCCCCTTTTTTCTGTCCTCTCAATTAAAAACTTTTCGTCACTCTTGAAGAAACAAGGACAATCAAATGCATCATCTGTGCTTAAATCGCATGCAGGCCTTTGCACTGCCAAACCCAACACAGGAGTCAGACAATGCAGCACTGGGGCTGTGAACTAGGGCTTTATTTCACACACTCACCCACCCACCCACCCGGGGATGAGTCAAGGGTAGAACAGGGAGCTCTGTTTCCTGACCTTCATGATCATTTTAAAAACATACCTGGGAGGCGGAGTCTGGTGGGGTGAATATGAATTAGCTTGATCTTTGCTGCAACGAAATCAACAACTCTCTCTCGCTTCCAAAGATCGTAATGCCAGCCTGCGATGTGAACGGAAAATGCAACGCAAAGATGCACAGCCATGATCCCACGCCACAGAACTCAAAGGGGGGGGAAACGGGTCTTGGACACGGAACTGGGTTCTTGCTGTTTATTTTTACAGAAAAGATACCGTTAAAAAGCCCCTGAAGCAGAGTGCACATATACAGCACAGAAACCTCAACACTCTCATGCCTCTGTCAGACAGAAGTACACGTCTGGTGTGCTACACCTGCTTGTTATCCTTGAGGCAGGAACACGGGCACCTACTAAACTTTGGAACACTGTGGTCTGTCCCTGGCGTATCTAAACGTAACTCATGCTTGCCTGGGGTTGTTTCGCTTGGATTTTCTTCGGAATACGCTGATCAGTTACCACCACGAGTTACATTTCGCTCACGGCAATTGCCAGGGAATTGGGAGGAGCCCCTGCCACCCGGGCTCAGCCACTTCACATGATTCCCTGTGGACAGAATACCCCACGTGTGCGGAAAGTCTTCATAGAAATCCACCCCACTCAACCCCAAATCAGTCAAGGCTTGGATTATTCGCCTTGTTGCTCTGATATACGTTGCCATATGGCAATGAGCACAACCGGGCTAGGTGCATCAACAGAGCAAAGGAAACACTGATTCCGATGTACACTTCCTAAGACCCCGCTCTTTGAAGTCCTGGTCTAATACACTTTGGCCACATAATTGTCCGCAATCCCTAGACACAGTTATACAGTGCTGTCAGTTGACAGAGGAGAATTTACATGGCCAAGACAAGGAGTCCCCAATGTCCAAAGCCAGTAACTAAAGCAGTCCCAGTTACTCAGGTGAATAAACTCTCACATTTCCTCTCCCTCCCAATCCATTTCATTTGTTTAAAAGCATTTCTAGGGCACTCCTGAGCTTCTCAACCACCAATGAATGAAGACCTCATTTCCCAGAAGCATCTATTGATTTTGGGTGCTCAGTCTGAGACCCCCTGAGCCAAATTTTCAGAAGCACTGAGCCTCTTCAACTGATGAAGTGAGCTGTAGCTCACGCTCAAATAAATTGGTTAGTCTCTAAGGTGCCACAAGTACTCCTTTTCTTTTTGCGAATACAGACTAACACGGCTGTTCCTCTGAAACTCTTCAACTCCTGTTGACTAAAGCTGGAGACGTGAGTGTTCAGCACCTCTGAACAACCCGAGTTCAGAGGGGTTCCACGCCGGATACCCCAAAACAGAGGAACCTACAAGTAGGAGTTCTTTCAGAAAATTGTAGCCACCACCTCACAAAAGGGACTCATCATCCCCACCCCATTTTACAGATACAGAAACTGAGGTACAGTGAGGTCCAGCAATCTGCCCAAGGCCCCACAGGTAACCTGAGGCAGAACCATGACTAGAACCCACTCCCATCCCCTGACTCTTAATTCTGTGGCTTAACCACAAGATCACTTGACCCCTGCACAACTACTGCTGCCAGCAAGTTCATTGTTCTACTGGAAACCACTAAGCCAAACCCATGTCCTTGATGCTGACAATAGTTTTGAGAAACTAGAGAGCATTTTTTAAACAATTTCTTCCTATTTACACACAAAGGAGATAGAGGCCAGCCATTTTACACTTGATTCCGACTAACAGGGAGGAGAAATTGGTGTGACTCTGAAGGCAATTTGGGTGAAAGTGATCATGAAATGATGATTTCTTGATTCTAACGAAAGGAAGGAGTGAAAGCAGCAGAATAAGGACAATGGACTTCAAAAGAGCCAACTTTACCAAACTCACAGAACTGGTAGGTGAGGGAAGAAAATCTAAGGGAAAAAGGAGTTCAGGAGAGATGACAGTTTCTCAGAGAGACCATATTAAAGGTGCCACAGCAAACGATCCTAAAGGGAAGGAAAGATAGGAAAAATACTGAGGCAAATATGGCTCCATGAGGACCTCTTTAATTACCTGAAAATTAAAAAGGAAGTGGAAACGGACAAATTGCTTAGGATGAGTAAAAAGAATACCACGAACATGTAGGGACAAAATCAGAAAGGCTAAAGCACAAAATGAGTTCCATCTAGCACGGGACAAAGGGCAATCAGAAGAGGTTGCATATATACATAAGGAGCAAGAGAAAGGTGAAGGAGAGTATAGGTCCTCTACTTAATGAGGAAGGAAAGCTAACAGACAACATCAAGGCTGAAGTGTTTTGCCGATTTCAATGCAGTCTTCAGTAAAAAGATTAATCATGACCAGATACTTAACATAATTATTATTAAAAACAAGGGGGAAGGAAGTCGAGCCAAAATAGGGAAAGAACAGGTTAAAGAATATTTAGATGAGTTAAATGTATTCAGGTCATCAGGGCCTGATTAAATTCATCTTTGGATATTTAAGGAACTAGCTGAAGCAATCTTGAAACTGTTAGCAATGACTTTCATGAACTCCAGGAGAACAGTGGAGGTCCCAGAGGACTGGAGAAGGACAAACATAGTAATCTATTTTAAAAGGGGAACAAAGAGGATACAGGAAAATATAGACCATCAGCGTAAATTCGATACCTAGAAAGATACCAGAACAAATTATTAAACAATGAGTGTGTAAGCACCTGATCAATAACAGGGTTATAAGAAATAACCAGAATGGATTTGTCAAGAACAAATCAGGCCAAACCAACCTAATTTCCTTCTCTGACAGGGCTACTGGCCTAGTAGATGGGGGGGGGGGGGACTGTAGACGTGATGTATCTTGATTTTTAGCAAGGCTTTTGACACAGTCCCACATGACAGTCGCATAAGCAAACTAGGGAAATGTGGTTGAGAGGACATTACTTTAAGGTGCACAACTGGTTAAAAGATTGTACTCAATGAATAGTTATCAGTGGTCCGGTGTCAAACTGGGAGCACATATCTTGTGGAGTTCTACAGGGGTCTGTTCTGGGTCACGAAAGCTCATGCTCAAATAAATTGGTTAGTCTCTAAGGTGCCACAAGTACTCCTTTTCTTTTTGCGAATACAGACTAACACGGCTGTTACTCTGAAACCTGTTCTGAGTCTGGCACTATTCAATATTTTCATTAATGACTTGAATAATGTAGTAGAGAGTATGCTAATAAAGTCTGCAGATGATACCAACATGGGACAGGTTGCAAACACTTTGGAGGGCAGGATTAGAATTCAAAATGACCCTGACAAATGAGAAAATTGGTCTGAATTCAACAGGATGAAATTCAAAATAAATGGAAAGTACTACACGTAAGAAGGAAAAATCCAATACACAACTACAAAATGGGGAATTAACAGGCTAGGTGGCAGAACTGCTGACAAGGATGTGGGGGTTATAGTAAATCACAAATGGAATAAGTCAACAATGTGATGCACTTGTGAAAAAAAAGTATAATTCCAGGGTGTATTAACAGGAATTTGTATGTTAGACACAGGAGGTAACTGTCCAGCTCCACTCAGCACTGGTGAGGCCTAGGCTGGAGCACCGTGTCCAATTCTGGGCACCACACTTCAGAAAAGTTGGGGACAAACTGGAGAAACTGAAGTGGAGAGCATCAGAAATGTGGAATAAATAGAAAACCTGACCTATAAGGAAAGGTTAAGAAACCTGGGCATGGTTAGTCTTGAGAAAAGAAGGGAGGGGGGACGTAATAACACAGGCTTCAAATACATTACAAAGAGGATGGTGATCAATTGTTGTCCTGCCTTCAGGGGACATCGAGAAGTAGTAATGAGCTCAATTGTCAGTGAAGGAGGTTTAGGTTACACATTAGGAAAAACTTTCTAGCTATAAGGGCAGTCAAGCACTGGAATATGCTTCCAAAAAAGATCATGGAATCCCCATTATTGGAGGTTTTTAAGAACAGGTGAGACAAATACCTGTTGGGGTGGTCTAGGTTAACTTGGTCTTGCCTCAGTTCTGTGGGCTAGACTAGATGACCTCTCAAGGTCCCTTCCAATCCTATACTTCTATGATTTTATGATAGCACCAATGGAAGCTCCAGACAAAATTCCAACGTTAACACCATCTGGAATTTTTTGTAAATTCCAGAGTGTAGACATGGCCACAGAGTCTTTATATATGCTCCCTGTCCTTGTATGATCTTGAATGAGCATATAAAGGCTAATAAACTTTATCTTCAAAACTCACACAAAGCACCTTACAGGTTCAAGCTAATAATTATGAATAGAAATAGGACTGGAGTCTCTGGCTTGCATAACAAGCAGCAATGAGCTAAAAGAGCAAGCCCCGGTATCAAGCCCCGAGGAGGCTTGGGTTATTTTAAACTGTTCTTTACAGGTCCAGCGTGGTTAGTATTTTGTTTTGCTGATGGAGCTGTGACCTCAGCTGGGCTGGCATTTGATCCTGAAAAGGGAGAAAAAAAAAGACACTACTGTACAAAAAGTTGCAGATGGCCTAAAGCAGAAATATGCTGGAGCAATGAGCTTCTCATGACTCAAGTTCAGCTGCACAAATTGTACACTTGATTAACTGTGCTATAAACAGTAGATGTCATTGGACTCAAAAGGAAAACCAGCAAAGGGTTCCAGGATACATGGCCAAGAGTGGCGAAGCAAAAAGGCACAAACCAATATATGAAAGAACATTCCAGAGAGGAAACTGGATCTTATGAAAGAGGCAGGAAGAAGGGTAATGGTGAGTTCTACATACCAAGCATGGTACAGTTAAATGAGGAGGGAAAAGGAGAGACACTGAGACCTTGTGTGTTTCTTTTGAAAGGTGTATGGTGCTCAGACACTATGGCGATGAACGCAGTATAAAAACCTAATCAGATTGGACAGACAGAAAGCAGCTTTATGTACAATCAACGTCAGCTTTAAACCTGTGCGTATAGTGGTTCTAGGTCTATGGTTACTTAAGGGGTGGATTGTGTTAACTAACAACTGGCAAGCTAGCAGCCTACAAAACATCATGTCATGGGTTCTTCAGCAAAAGGAGCTAGGACTTTGTAATCCACCTCCTCTGCCTACCAACATTTAAGCTAATTGAAAGATGATGGGCCAGATCCTTAGCTGGTGTAAATCAGCACAGCTTCACTGCAGCCCTTAGAGCTCTGCCAGGTTACACCAGCTGAGGATCTCAAAAGGGAAATCATGAATCAAGGACAGTGTAGTCCCAGACCTAGAATCTAATTTCTTATACCAGTGTAGGGGTGGAGTAGCTCAGTTGACTTCTAGGGATTTTCTTCAGACTTCCCTCAGCGCAACTAGGAATAAGACTGGCCTCAAGAATGCAGTATGCTCCGTTCAGATCGGGGCCCTATATTACCAGAAAGATTCTGACAAATAGGAGTCCGGAGAAGAATAACAACAGTGATGAATGGGCTGAAGGGACTGAGTTATGAGGAAAGATTAAAGGAGATAAATACAAACAGCTTGGGAAAGTGGCGACTTACTGGATATAAGAGCACAGAACCGTGCAACTGGTATTAACACCAAAGGTACATGCGTACGGTACATGGTGGGTAGGGGTGTTAAGGGGATTAAATTAAGAAAAGGGAAATGTAGGCTGAATATCAGGGGAAAAAACTTTCTGGTAGCAAAATAGTCAGTCAGTCAGCGTGTACCACACCTGCCGAAGGCGCGGTGCACACCACACCAGACGGGACACCCCCGAGAAGAGTGTGTCCAAGGGAACAATGGTACGGTGGGACAGGGACTGGGTGCTAGCTGGCCTGCACCATCTCTCCGTTTCTATAAAGGTGCAACTGATCATTTGCAAATAAAAGCAACTGTACCAGGGGAAGAAACTGACAGGATGGTGATCAAGAGAAAGGAAGAGTTTTATAAATAAGTCAGTAAACAACTCAATGGCACAGCAGCTGTGCAGGAGACCCAAGCTCAGGAAGTAGCCTCCTCTTTCTTCTTTCTTGGGCTACTGGAGTTCAGTCTCATAGAAAAAGACGTAAATTTATTTTGAGCATCAAGCGAGCAAACAGACATTCTCTACACCACTACATTGTGCCAACCAAGCCAAGATGTGACATTAACCTTAGTTTCAGAAAAGCCTAATTACACATCACTTAGTTTAATGGAGGAGCATAACTATGGCAGCCATAGCTAAAGGAGCAGTATAAATGGTTTACGGGCAAAAGAGACACTCCAGCAAAATAAAAGAAAAAGAATTCTTATAATCCCCCATCTGGGTTGGGCCAGTCACCACATGAAGATTTAGCTCAATAGATGCCTTGAGGGTTCAACTAAAAAAAACAAACTTTTTTTAGTGAGTTGGTATCATCAAGATACAAAACAGAAAATCTGGTATAAACATGATCTTGCCACTTTAAAAGGATTAACAAATCAAATGGAACGGATTGGTTGGTACTATGTTTTAGCTTTTTGCTGTAGACAAGAGCTGGTAACAACTCCATGCTGATGTCTTTGTTGATCTATGATCCATCTAAAAATTCTTTGCCAATAGCTTTCTACACATGCTGTGAGCCAGCTATTGATTTTTAGCAACAGCAAAAGGTTACTTACAAGTAGACGGATGGGGATAGAGTGACGCAGCAATGGTCCTGTGTTCCCGTCAAACGATTTTTCTCCCCTTGCTAACTGAGGGATAAAACTAAGAGGCTAATTCAGACAAGAGGAGCAGATTGTGTCTTTTTTAATACTAGGCAATGATTAGTGTGATTCTTTAATCCCCAAATACAGCTCGAGCACAAGTTCTGCAAGAATGCACTCTTTCCGATGACAAAAAAATCTCTACAAAGCAGATCACTTTGCAAAAGTCAAGTTCGATGGGAGAGGGCAGCAGGATAGCTAGTTTTAGGAGAATGCTAGCCTACAGCAGGAAGAGCAGAGACTACTCAAGGGAGCTCACTTTTTTAGATGTCTTCTGAGGGAAAATGACAGGGCAAAACTCAGAATTTGCCCTGTTCTGTCTGAAACTGCAGAAACTCCCTAGAAAGTCATTTATAAGCCTACATAGCTGAGAGAGAGCCATCCGCTCCAGAGATCTCTTGGGTGCCAGTTGCAGAATATCACATGCATGAAGAACAGAGTATCTGCACATGAAATTAGCAGCAGAGGCATGGAGCTGTCCTACCTATGGAGATCACTGTAAACAAGTACCATGTTGAAAGCACGTTTCATTTAACTATAAAATGTCCAGTGTAATAAAGGCACTTCTGAGGACAGCAGGTGCACAAACAACATGCCTGCCGATTGTCAAGGTTTTACTGATTGGAGAGAATTCCTTATTTATATAATGGGGAAATATGGACACCAGCTGAGGAACATTTGAGTGTGCCCACTGCGCTATTTTTAAGTGTCACTTTCATTGTTTGAGGAGACATTCTACTGAATAATTTCACTTAAAAATTAGTAAAATTCTCAGGGTGTCTTGGACAATCCTATGCTCCACCCAAGTATCATTTGCTGGCATCTCTGCTCAAGGAAAAAGTTTTCTCCGTTGGGAAGCACGTTATTCTGCAATTAGTCCCATTCGTTTCACTGACATTACTTGAGTAAGGTTCTACAGAACATGAGTAAAAATGACAGAGTCAAGCCCCACGAGAGTTCTATTGCAGATATATTTATTGTAAGCCTTTTTTCAAAAGTCCCTCCCACGCATAAAATCCAGTATTGGGTTTAACTTTTTAAACCTCTGTGCTTGGTGAACAAAAGAGCAGAGGAATGAAAAGGAGAACCTTCACTATGTAGCTAGAGTCCGTTGTTGCTTGGAGAATTCTGTTCTCCCGACAGCCCGGTATAACCATTTTCACAGCCAGGAGACAATTCCCCAAAATAATCACTATCTAGTGAAAGGTTTTTATTACACAATGGGGCCTTCTTCACCATTGCGAGGATTGTCCCCCTTCAGATCTTTACAAGAGAAGGTTCTCTTCCCTCTCTGGAATTTGTCACTAAAGAGAGGGGACACTTTTCCCAAAAGGTCCTTCCACCTCTCTGTGTGTCCTACCCATAATAATCCCACTATCTCCAACCCTAATTGTTCAAAATCATGAGTCACATCTCAGAAAATCATGATATTTAAAAAAATACATGAAGGGTTCTTTTGATTTGCTTTCATGTTTTGGAACATTAAGAATTTGCCTTTTCAGGTCTTTTCTCTGTAGCCACAAAGGCCAGCACCTTCCCTTTTCAATAAATGGCTGAGATTCTCAGGTGGTAACATCACTCCAGCAGCAACTGGGACTCTAGCAAAATACCTGTACAGCGAGCCACGTGACCAAAACCATCAAGAGTTGGCAATACTGTGATCCTGTCACGATGGCGCCCTTGAGGCAGTCTCCCACCCTCCATTCTGCTGGAGCAGAATAAATTCCATGTTTGTGTAATGCTGTACGATGACTGTCTCCACAGTAGAGCATTTATAGCATCCAGCACATTATGAAATATTTAAGTCTTGTTAAACATTTAAATTGAGGGTGACCAAATGGCACCACAACTGACATACATCAGGGCAAAAAACACTCATTGTCAGCAACAAAACGTCAAGCTACAAAGCCAATAGGACAAAATGGTCTTTGTTAACTAGATGCTTTTGTTTTAATGCCGTCTGCTTAGATCTCTCTGGGATTTCTATATGGGATGCAGGGACTCAATGACCTAAGTCTTTTCAGTTTCTGATTGTGAAGCCTAAACAGTGTTTAGGCCTCTCTTAATATCAATGCTTTAACCTGGGTCACGTAGCTCAGTTAATTCCTCTTTATTTAGCAGATTCGGCTTCCCTTCCTGGAGTAGTGCCTTTCTCCTGGAAATGAATGGGGCTACTTGAGTAGTAATTTCCTACTCAACGTAAGTGATATTGGCAGACTCCAGCCTTAATGCAGATTTTGCAGTTATGCCATGTCCCTTTATTCCCACTTTGCCTATACACATCTGAAGACAGGTTCGTTACCTTTACCCTTGGTAACCTCACCTTTGTTGATTATTACACCATAGTTGATTTCAAGGTTCACGAGTAGGTGACTGTTACCCTTTCATTTCCTGCTTTGGTGTAGTTTGGGATGTTATTCCTTGAAATAGGGGGTAGAGCAGCCATTGATGTTTGGCCACGTAGATTTTGTGGTCTCGCTACTAATCTTGCCACCAACCATCTCAAAAAGCTGCCAGCCACGCATCTGTATGAAAAACCCAACAAGAGCACAGATTGGGCAAACAAATCCCAGGCTGGATTTCCAGGATATGTTTGTGAATACATTTCCCAGCTGGTGCTCTTGCTAACTGCCATCTTCCTCCTCTTGCAAAGCTTTCCTTAAACCCCACTTTCTCCCTGAATCCATCCTGTATTGTTCTCCCCACCAGTAATCTCGCTGCATCCCTACCCTGCATGAGCCGCTTCCCAGTCTGTTTTAGGTTTCAAGCTCCTCAGGGCACAGAACAAGTCGTATTCTAGGTATGCAATGTGCTGCGTACATTTATGGCACTACACATATACGACCTCATACTAATAATACTAACGAAGAGTGCTATGTAAATGCCAAGTACTGTTATTATATTGGAGACTCTCTCAGATACAGTTCAATCTCCAGTGCTCTCTGGGACTTCTCCTGATGCGTTTTGACACATCCCCTGCTTGTTCCTACACTGAAAATCAAACATCCAGAGCTTTGTTACCTTTCCAAAGCTTTCCACGTTCTTCTTTTAACCAAACCAGCTCACCCATCTCTGTGCAAAATCACTTTGTATATGACAGGTTAATTACAGTTACAAGTTTTTTGAATATTAGTTTATTAAAGCAAAAATCATTATCTTAGCATTACTAAATTAATATATTTTAACTAGTCTATGGTAAATATCACAAAGTACTTTGCCATGCCTTATAATGCAAAACTGCAGTAACTTTATGCAGGCAGAGAGCTAAGCAGCCTTAAATGAGCTGTAACATTTCATGTTTGTCTTATATCATGTTGATTCATAAGACGAGAGGAAAATAAGATAGGAATTCTCGCCATAATTTCAGTTTTTAATTCCCCTTACTTCTTATCACCAGGAATGCAGACACCTGAGTAAGAGTCCACTCCCCTTCGAACGGCATGGTTTGTCACAGACGCTTAAGAAAACCAATAAATTTCCTACAGAAAAATGCTGCCATAGCAAGCTATGCAGTAATCCCACTGGACATCCTGCCATAACCTGTGACTGAGAAACAAAGTCCAAACATCTGCACCCAGGTACCCTGGTCACCAACAATTGCATGTCAGAGGATTAATCCAGGAGTTGCAGTAGCAGAGCCCAGAAATCTGCAGTGTGATCATAATTCTTAATAAGCTAACCGAGCAAGTGAGAGAACATAAAGGGCCTGGTTTTTAAAAGACTCAACTCAGCTTCCTATTTTGTGCCTGCAATGTTGAGCAAGCTAATAACTGCTGTTACAGTTAATCTTGGGCACAAATTATGCCATGTGGACACCTAAATAGTCATGCAGACTATGGTGCAATCAGGTAGATGACAAATATCAATGTTAGCTTCTCACTTGACACAGTTATGGCCACATTTGGACCACTCTTACCCACCACTGGGGAGGCAATGGGGCCTAGTAGAGAAGGCACTGGACTGAGACTCCAGAGACCTAGGTTCAATTTCCGCCACTGCTTCACTGGACGACCTTGGGCAAGTAACTTCCCTCTCTGTGCCCCAGTTTTCCCATCTGTAAAATGGGGATAATGATACTGACTTCCTTTGTAAAGCACTTTGAGATCTCTGGACAATTAGAGCTAGATATTAATTACTATTATCGATACCCTTACCTGGGGGAACTCCTACTGAAATAAGTGGGACAAATCCCAAAGTAAGGTTTTATTCAGAGTGCATAAGAGTGGGAGAATCTAGCCTGCTGTTCCAGGGATAACATACCACATAAGGTACTTCTCAATATGAGGAAGACAGAACCTGTGCTGTAATAAACTGCAATAACTGTGCCAGGAAGCAACCCAACTCAACAAGCCCTCTCATTCAGAATTACATCAGGAGCTAACATTGATCCTTTTTCTACAGAGCTCTAAACAAAGGCTTTGTTTCCCTCGGTAGAGAACCAAAGCAAATATTTTGAAAATACAACAGTGGTGTGTAAGCGTGATTTATTTTTTGAAAGCACATGGCATTTTCAACTTTCCCTACATGAATTCATTGCGGTCTTCAAGGTGCACAAAAAATCTAAAGCCTATCATCACACGTTAGATGGAGAAAAATTGCATTATTTCCTTAGCCAGCTCGTTTCAATGGAAGTTTAAAATATTTACTGCTTTCGCCTTCCCATGCAGTCAGTGAGTGTACTGAACCATCACTGTCTGATTAAAGCCTAATTCATTTTTTTTTAAAATACCATACACAGTAGAAATAAAATTGTGTGTGAAAGAGAGAGGGAGAGAGACAGAGAGAGTGAAAGGTTACTGATCTTACATTCGATTTGCCCAGAGAAATACCTCGCTTTTAACTGGCACGTACACAAAGTTCAATTGAAATTTTATCTTTTCCGCACATACAAAAACTGCTGCCAGAGGAATTTGCAGATCCTCTCTCCCTCCATAGATTTACATCTTTCACCGGCATGGATCACGAAAATTTCAAATACCTTTAAAGGGACACTGTCAATTTCTTTAGGTCCAAATTTTAGAGTTTTTTTTTAACTGGTGTTTATAAACCCCAAACAAAACTATATTCTTTACATAATTACCTTTTAATTAAATGAAACCAGCTGTGTTGTAAATTTCCACATAGCAACACGGAGTACAGGGGAAGTCAAAAGTGCCTTCTCGGGTTCCTGTTCCACATTGACTGCCAGGATATTGGAGCAACTAGTTCAGGGTCACAGTGCAGCATAAGCAGGACAGGCAAATGGCATCCACAGTGAACTATGAACCAGATTATAAATTTATTGTGGGTTCAATAACCTAGGGCACGACAGGTGACAGGGACCACAAGGGAAGGTTTTACTAAATAACTCCTATTTTGAGGGAGTCCCTTTAAAATGTAAGAAGGAAAAACAATTACAATAAAATTACAAATCTGTTGGAGAGCTAGAGTGGGTTTTTTCACAGATGCCTAAGGGAGCTAGGCACCAAAGTCAAATGACAGTTAGACACCTCACTTGCGTATGTGCCTTTGAAAATGCCACCCTGACCCTGTATGGTCCGACTGAATTCAGGTTAACAGCCCCCCAGCATGCTGCAGGCTCAGCCCCATAGCTACCGTGGAAATGCAGGACACTTTCTTCCCTGAAATAAAACATACAAGATCAAATTCTCAGTTTGTGATTCTGGGCAATCGCTGAGTAGGCATGAGAAACTGGCCCATAAAGCACAGAAGTTTAACTTCAGTACCAAAAGCTGCTCCACCTTCTCTCTGACCTGCAGCACTGATGTGTGTTCATGTTAGTCCTGTCAGGAGAGTTGATGTCATTTCCTGCTACCCTGTTAACCATCAGTGGGTGCCCATAATACTATGGTGTTAGAGCAGTGGTTTCCCACCTGGGGGTGGGGCAGGGAGGCACGCAGGTCGAGCTGCGTGTGACTTACCAACACTACACCACACGCAGCACAAGTGGGGAAAGAACAAAACAGACAGACAAGAGGCCCAGTGGCGACGCATGAGCTGGAAAAAAAAAAACCTAGTGGGACCATCAAAGCCCCAGCCGAGTCCACGGGGTGGGCAGTTAGAAACATCTTTTTACTTGTGAACCGAGCACAGAAACCGCTGGGAGTCAATGAACATGGATCCCTACACTGACGTTTTTACACAGCCACTTTTCAGAGTAAAACCTCACATTAGGGACAGACACAAACTCACTGTACACACAAGCATGCCCATAAGTTCAGATCTGACCCCATGGTTCAGACCCCGGATCGTCTGCTAAATAAGGGAAAGAAGAGCATTCTGGGTACCAGCATGCAAACAAACACATTTTACTTTGCATTAGGAGCAAAACCCTAACCCACCTCACACGAGGGATCCGAGGTCAGCTTTGAACCTGGGCGTCCCCCACACTGAAGGCAGGTGCACCAGCAGTGAGCCATAGGTCTGATATGTGTTTGTGAAAGACCTCACTACCTGCGACAGCGCAGGGTTATAACACGGAAACAGCGGGAAAGCCCCTTCCCCAGCCCCAACATACAATATGTATTGCTAAAACAGTGTTAGTAGGGGAGGAGGAGAGTACTCTGAGGTGACACAAGAAGCAAGCTGCGGTTCAGACAAGCTCAAAACAAGAGAGATGAATAGTGTAGAGAGAGAGTACACGTAGGTAATAATTCTTACCACTTCTACAGCACTTTCCAGTCACAGATCTAAGTGCTCTACCAAGATGGGTAAGCACCATTCTCCACATTTTACAGATGGGGAAACTGAGGCACAGAGCAGTTTCAGGGTGATTTGCTCTGCAGATTACAGATATAGAATGCCACGTTCACCTTCCCCTCTCTCACTCAGATGGACCTGAGTTTTTCCAAAGCAGCCCAGCTCATCTCTACTTGCAGTGTTTCACGCTAACGACCTCTCCATAGGAAAGAGAACCAGAATGAATCCTCATGGCCACATGTTGCTCCGACATTCATCACACCCTGATGCCCCCAGAAAGGATTTTTTAAAACTACGATCAGATTTAAACATACGGCTCCTGGCACAATCCCAAGGGCTCTCTAATTGCAGCACTCTCTCCCTTCACTATTTTAATATTTATCAGACTGACAATCTCTTACCCTTTAGGAACTCCTGCAAACACTTTGCCCAGAGCCCTTAAACCTTAAAGACACCTCTGCACCAGCATGAACAAATGTTACCAAGACCCACAGCTTGCCTAGCCTCGCATCAACTCTGCTGGGACCAGGAAGGATAACTTCTAGACCCAAACATGAAAGGTGGAAATTTTTTCTTGGTTTTGCCATTACCGTTTGTGTCTGTCAAGGGCTACACTTCTGTAAAGCAGCCTCCAAATGAGGGCACTCAAAATTTGGATTTCCTTGTGCAAATAACAACTGTGACCCCCAAATGGCACAGGTACTGTAAGTATTTAGCTATCCAAGCAGAGCAAACAAGAGGCCATTAGCATGAACGAATCCGAGTTCTGGGAGCCTCAAGGTTTGGAAGCACAGATTTAGAGATCGGGTTAAAACCCAATTGTAAGTAAAAACTTCTCCTCTCCCCACTCCCATTAAAATTAGAGTGAATTTTTTAGGACCAAAATATTTTTTCCCGTGAAAGGTACTTCACCTGTCACCACAGCATCCATTTTACTCTAGAATTCAAATACAAAGTAAGGGTTTTCAGGGGGGTCGGGGGGGAGTAATCTGGCCACCTTTTGTCCCTTAAACTTCATTCTCAGCCATGGTTACTGGCCATGAAAATAGCACACCGGACGGTAGAGGACCTGTTACTCCATGCCCTTTCGGACTAAGAAATCCCATTACAGTTGGCTCCAGACAATCTTCCTATGCTGCCCCTAACCATATGTGGCCTTTGAAGTGTCCATAATTAAGCATCAAGCATTAACATTCATGATTTGCATCACTTATTTCTTAATAATTCCTACACACAGATACAGTCTAACTGCTTAGATACCTAACTGCTAATGCCCCCTAAATCTCCCTTCTTGCAGAATTCTTTGGCGTACTATACAAGTTCGTGATTACTTGATTGTGTCTCAGAAGGGGAGTGCAAAACACCTGACCTGGGATTATCTCCATAGGTGTCTCTCATTTTGGCTACACTTCAGTCTTTGATATAACTGCTCCCACAAAGCCTTAACTTAATATAACAGGCTCTTAACTACAGCAAGCTTAATAATACCCCATTTACTTATGTTCACTTATTTATCCCCCGTGCATATTCCAAGCTAATAAGCAACATACCCGTCAATCTTATACTCCAATAAATATCACTTTACCTCCACCAAGCATAAAATTATCCTTGAGACATGACACAGAGTCATAGGTCATAAGATCAGGTCAGGGGTCAATCCTGTCTCGGACTCTGATCCCCCGGTATCTGAACCAGCCTGGTTCCCAACTCCTGCTCCAACCAGTAGGTCAGACTGCTCATGTCAGCACCGTCACAGGTCAAGTTTTGTACTTAATGACCTTGAATATGTCCTTGTATATCTAACCAATCCATTCCTTATTAAAACAACGATTAACAGTATCGCTGCTCTATTGAGCTGCTTGAGACACAAAATAACGTTCCCACGAGCAGCCTATAATGCCGGGGTAACTTGCCTATTTGAGGCGACATTTATCTACAGCCATGTTCGCAGATAGACTCTGCAAGTCAAGTTTCATGTACGAAGGGTTCTGCCTGTCTGTTTCAGTTAGTCACGACGGACCATGTTTTCACATATAATTAGAGCATTTTTCTACAAAAGGAAAGCTATGTCAGGTGAAACCTGCAACAAGACTACTTAAAACACACCCATAGACCATTCAGATAGACTGCAGAGGTCACTGCAAGTTACACTAATTTTATCATCAAGAACAAACATTTTAATGATATCATGTAGCACACACAAAAATAATTCCTTGCATTCTACAGCACCTTCTATACAAGGATCTCAAAGGACTACGCTGTGTGTGTGTGTGTGTGTGTATATCTTAATGAAATAAGGCTCTATCATCCCCATAAGGTCTGTAAAGTGTTCTCCTCCCTTCATTTTACAGATAGGGAAGCCAATGCCCACTGGTTAAGTGACCTACTTAATGTTACACAGAAGGTCTGTGAAAAAAGACATTACAGACTCCAGCTAAATGAGCCCCTTGTCCTATTTGGCTAAAAGTATATGGCATCCATCTCTGCATCTCACAAACATGAATTTACCCTACTGATACTCCTATGGGGGAGTTTCACAGCGTGACTGAGTGACTTGCCCAAGGTCTGTCACTGAACTCGGCTCTATATTACCTCCCAGGCCTCCGCGTCAGATGCAGGAGTTCATTCCTTCAGAATAACTGAACTATTAGTAATATTCACACAGCTAAAATGTGGCAACCACAGTTGTTTTGGAAACTCCAATATCAGATTCTGATTCATCAATTCTTTCTGGAAGCTGCGGTTCTTCAAAATGCGTGAGAGAAAATTTCTCAACGTATATAAGCAGAAAATGAAACACAGGGTGTATATGGCAAGGTAAGCTCTGAGTTAGGAGAACTCAAGTTAGCAGACCCTGGATTTGATAATGTAGGGCTTAAGCCTCTGCACTCATTCGTAATTCCAGGTTAGGAATTGTTGAACCCTGGGTCTCAGCCTGGGGCGCCAATGTCTCCACTGCCTTATGCAGACCTGAGTCCAACCATCCCTATCCCCGACTTCCTAGCATCCTCCCCAAATGGGGCTGCTCTAGCAATTTGTGATGCAGACTGGGAAAACTTGACTGTCCAAAGGACAAAGAAAATCTCCTGTGGGATGTGACGCGGAGGCCTGGGAGGTAATATAGAGCCGAGTTCAGTGACAGACCTTGGGCAAGTCACTCAGTCACGCTGTGAAATTCCCCCATAAGAGTATCAGTAGGGTAAATTCATGTTTGTGACATGCAGAGATGGATGCCATATACTTTTAGCTAGATAGGACAAGGGGCTCATTAAGCTGGAGTCTGTAATGTCTTTTTTCACAGACCTTCTGTGTAACATTAAGTAGGTCACTTAACCAGTGGGCATTGGCTTCCCTATCTGTAAAATGAAGGGAGGAGAACACTTTACAGACCTTATGGGGATGATAGAGCCTTATTTCATTATGATATAGATATCCCACAGATGGCCAGCCCTCTGTGGAGATAGAGGTGGTTAGGGACTATTTAGAAAAGCTGGACGTGCACAAGTCCATGGGGCCGGACGAGTTGCATCCGAGAGTGCTGGAGGAATTGGCGGCTGTGATTGCAGAGCCATTGGCCATTATCTTTGAAAACTCGTGGCGAACCGGGGAAGTCCCGGATGACTGGAAAAAGGCTAATGTAGTGCCAATCTTTAAAAAAGGGAAGAAGGAGGATCCTGGGAACTACAGGCCAGTCAGCCTCACCTCAGTCCCTGGAAAAATCATGGAGCAGGTCCTCAAAGAATCAATCCTGAAGCACATGCATGAGAGGAAAGTGATCAGGAACAGCCAGCATGGATTCACCAAGGGAAGGTCATGCCTGACTAATCTAATCGCCTTTTATGATGAGATTACTGGTTCTGTGGATGAAGGGAAAGCAGTGGATGTATTGTTTCTTGACTTTAGCAAAGCTTTTGACACGGTCTCCCACAGTATTCTTGTCAGCAAGTTAAGGAAGTATGGGCTGGAAGAATGCACTATAAGGTGGGTAGAAAGTTGGCTAGATTGTCGGGCTCAACGGGTAGTGATCAACGGCTCCATGTCTAGTTGGCAGCCGGTATCAAGTGGAGTGCCCCAAGGGTCGGTCCTGGGGCCGGTTTTGTTCAATATCTTCATAAATGATCTGGAGGATGGTGTGGATTGCACTCTCAGCAAATTTGCGGATGATACTAAACTGGGAGGAGTGGTAGATACGCTGGAGGGGAGGGATAGGATACAGAAGGACCTAGACAAATTGGAGGATTGGGCCAAAAGAAATCTGATGAGGTTCAATAAGGATAAGTGCAGGGTCCTGCACTTAGGATGGAAGAACCCAATGCACAGCTACAGACTAGGGACCGAATGGCTAGGCAGCAGTTCTGTGGAAAAGGACCTAGGGGTGACAGTGGACGAGAAGCTGGATATGAGTCAGCAGTGTGCCCTTGTTGCCAAGAAGGCCAATGGCATTTTGGGATGTATAAGTAGGGGCATAGCGAGCAGATCGAGGGACGTGATCGTTCCCCTCTATTCGACATTGGTGAGGCCTCATCTGGAGTACTGTGTCCAGTTTTGGGCCCCACACTTCAAGAAGGATGTGGATAAATTGGAGAGAGTCCAGCGAAGGGCAACAAAAATGATTAGGGGTCTAGAACACATGACTTATGAGGAGAGGCTGAGGGAGCTGGGATTGTTTAGCCTGCAGAAGAGAAGAATGAGGGGGGATTTGATAGCTGCTTTCAACTACCTGAAAGGGGGTTCCAAAGAGGATGGCTCTAGACTGTTCTCAATGGTAGCAGATGACAGAACGAGGAGTAATGGTCTCAAGTTGCAGTGGGGGAGGTTTAGATTGGATATTAGGAAAAACTTTTTCACTAAGAGGGTGGTGAAACACTGGAATGCGTTACCTAGGGAGGTGGTAGAATCTCCTTCCTTAGAGGTTTTTAAGGTCAGGCTTGACAAAGCCCTGGCTGGGATGATTTAACTGGGATTTGGTCCTGCTTCGAGCAGGGGGTTGGACTAGATGACCTTCTGGGGTCCCTTCCAACCCTTATATTCTATGATTCTATGAGGAACACTTTTGGCGGATGGCCAGAAAACGAGTCCAGTGAGGCTGTGTCTACACTGCAAAGCAATAGGGCTTGGACCCTGGGTCCCAGCTTGACTCAGGCTCTGACCCTTCCTGGGACCCTGGGTCCAAGCCCTAGATTAGCACGATTTGTGTGTAGACAAAAGGGTTAGGCTTGAGCCGGAGTTTGAACCCTGGGCTTACAATGCTGTGTAGACATACCCTCAGTGCTATTACCTATGGCCAATGTAAGGAGTCAGATAAAAAGAATTTGCATGGCAACAGGTCAATTCATGTTTGTCGGTACTAAGGGCCAACTAGAGCATCAGTGGAGCAAGGATTTCACCCCAATATATTCTTTCCTTGTAGACACAGAGCTCTATGAAAGCCGTTTTATTATTGTGGGGTCTCAGATTGATTATTTTCTGGGGGGGGATTCCATTTTAAAAAAAATCCATCTTTATTTTTTGAATCAAAATTGTTTGATACATTAACAATTAAGTAGCCTTACTATAAATGCATAAAAATATTCAGAATTGGATTGCAATGGGAAAAATTGGTTTTACAAAAAAAATCCTACAATTTAAACAAAACATCCTGCAGATATACAGTACGCAGTAAAAGTAACACATTTTAAATCACTTTTTACTTTGGGCATGTTACTCAGTAATAGGACCAAGCTGACATTGCTGATCAATAACACAAGAAGTTCACAGAAGTAAAAGCCTCTTACACTGCCAATGTAACTGAATTTGTATTTGAATAATTTAAAACATTTAAAAATGCACTAAACATACAAGAGAAGGTTACTTGCCTTGTGCAGTAACTGAGGTTCTTTGAGATGGCTGTCCCTGTGGGTGCTCCACTTTAGCTGTCTTGGCGCCCTGCACTTGTAAGGTCCCACATAGGAGTAGGGTCTTTCAGAGGTGGGTAGATGTTAGTCATGCCCTTTAGGAAACGCTTAGTTGTTGGGTGAGTAAAGATGGTGGTTCCGTCTACCTTATTGTGTAGTGAGGTGATTGCAGCTAGGTGGACCTTTATGGAACTGTTGGAGATCCGATTTTTTAAGGCCTAGTATATAGTCCAGGGTAGAGGAGCGGAATGAGGGACATGTGGTTAGCCTCACACCAGGTGCAGAACCGTACCCACTTCTGAGCATATGTTGTCCATGTGCTGGGCCTGCGGCTATTTAAGAGAATGTCTTTAACTTCCTCGGAGTAGTCATTATCCGGCCCCATTAGCCATGGAGTAACTCGTGAGAGGGGTTCCTGAAGAGGGACAGGGCAGGTGGGTGGGTGGGGTAGAAGTAAATGGGATAGCACAACCCTTCTGGATGATTTCCAGAACCCATTTGTCTGTAGTAATGTTGTTCCAGACTCGGTAGTGTGATAGCAAGCGGTCTCCAAATGGACTGGAGGTCATCTGATATTCCGAAATGGGAGAACATAGAGCTCTCGATTCCTTGACCAATATTTCAAAACGATTGACATGAGGTTGAAAGTTGAGATGTAGCAAGCTGATCTTGGTTCTGCCTGTGTCTCGACTGTTTTTGTTTGCAGCGTTGATCACAGTGTCTCTGGGGTTGGGAGTATTGGGGTAGGATGGAATCTTTGAGTGTAAAATCTGCTCTGTTTCTTCTTATTTGGGGGGCCGTAAATATCCAAGGTCTTCAAGGTGGTTCTCGAGTTCTTTAAGGCCGTGGTTCTCAAAGCTGGTCCACCGCTTGTTCAGGGAAAGCCCCTGGCAGGCCAGGCCAGTTTGTTTACCTGCCACGTCCGCAGGTTCAGCCGATTGCAGCTCCCACTGGCCGCGGTTCACCGCTCCAGGCCAATGGGGGCTGCAGAAAGTGGCGTGGGCCGAGGGACATGCTGGCCGCCCTTCCCACATCCCCCATTGGCCTGGAGCGGTGAACTGCAGCCAGTGGGAGCCGCGATCGGCCGAACCTGCGGACACGGCAGGTAAACAAACCAGCCCGGCCCGCCAGGGGCTTTCCCTGAACAAGCAGCAGACCAGCTTTGAGAACCACTGCTTTAAGGTATGTAGAGATGCATCTGTGCTTTCAGCAAATAGTTTTTGCGTCCAAAGAGGTCAAGCCTTTTCCAGTCTTTGCCATAAGGGATGGTTTTTGACTGGTGCTATTTTCCCCTTTGGTTTCCTGCCTCTACAACCAGTGAATTTGGAACCAGGTGAGTAAATAAGAATTCAGCCTCCTTCACTGGTACGGAATATTTTCTGTCCGAGCATTTACAGGAGGGTGGGATAGTGGCAGGTGTCTGCCATATTGTCTTTGCAGGATCCATTGTGGCAGCATTGATGGGCAGGGCTATCTTTGCTGATGGGGATGCCTGTAGGATGTCGGTAAGTTTGTGCTGGGTCTCTGGCAGCTCTGCTAAAGAGATGTCCAGGGATTCTGCATCTCTTTTGAATAAGTCCTGGAAGGACTTGAAGTCATCTCCTGTGGTGGGAGGTGGTGGCATAATTGTTTCGGCCGGGGATGAGCATGAAATATGGGTGGATGGCAGTGTAACTCCTTCAGGGGCCTCTTCGGGCTCCGCTCCCTCTTCCTACTGGGCCTTCGATGGTGATGGGCCCCAGGGGTGAAGGGGACAGGGTGGTCCTTCATGCTGATGGATTGGGAGGTTTAAGATTCTGGGCCCTGTAGATCGCCCAGGGGTCCCAGTATGGCCAATTGGGTGGCAGAGCAATGGGCGGTGGCATCCACGGTTGTGTCTGCAAGCTTTGTTCTAGCACAGGTGGTTGTTGGTGAGATGGTCCCGGTTTTGGGGAGGAATGACCAGGGGTCTAAAGGCCCGAGTGATCCTCTTCATCCTTATCACTGGATAGTGGAGGTGCAGATGCACTAGGAGTGCCTGTTTGGCTCGGTCCTGGCCTAACTGGGGTACCTTTGGTGCCGAACAAAGGAGTCCCTGGCGTGGAGGTGACTACGAGGTTCGCGTGCCCGCTGAATTGGCATAGTACCGGGAAGCTCAGTGCCGGGGATGGGAGTACACTCTGACTTGCAGTTGATGTCAGAGCGGTCGGTATCGCAGACTTGCTGTGCTGTGTGGGTACCAAGGGTGGCACCATCGCACTGCTCGGTGCCAAGGATTTCTTTGGCTCCACCAGTGCTGAGGTAGGTCTCTTATTCTGATGGCGTGCACCCAAGAGAGAGCTTGCTCATTTTTGCCGAGTCTTTAGTCTTGTGGTCCGACGGTTTCCGTGCTGTTGGTACTGAGGCAGATTTTCCCCTGGAGATCACTTTCTTTTGGGTGAATCTCTCTGTGGGGATGTGTGGGTCCACTTTTTTGAGACCTTTTTGGAAGCAGGCTCCTTGGCAACAGTCTTAGAGATAGAGCCCCTGTCAGAGGCTGCCGATGGTGATTGTTGGCCCGGAGGTTTCCTGGTCTCAGGGTCTGAGGCACTCTTCCATCATTAACAGTTTGAATGGGAGGTCCCTGGCCTTTCATGTCCTAGCAGTTAACTTTTTACAATGCGGCACTTCTGGGCAACATGAGTCTCTCCGAGGCAGCGGATGCACGGAGCGTGGCTGTCTGACACAGGAATGGAGAGTCTACAGGTCAGGCAGCGTTTGACACCAGGAGAGCCAGGCATGCCTGAGGGAAGGAGACGAGTCCCGCACTTGGCTGTTGTTATTCGAAGTGGGGACCACACTGGAGGTGGGGTGGGTAGAAAAAAGAAACTATAAAGAAAAAGATTAGATAGATAGATAGATAGATAGATAGATAGATAGATAGATAGATAGATAGATAGATAGATAGATAGATAGATAGATAGATAGATAGATAGATAGATAGATAGATAGATAGATAGATTTTAAAGGGTAAAGGTAGGGTAAATAAGAGAACAAAATGAAAGGAAGGGTAGTTCATAAAGAAAAAAGGGTAGCTATCTACCATTTGAGAGAGGTGCTGCTGTCGGTCCTACTCAAGCCAAAGGCGGCAGAGAAGGAACTGAGGGCGGTTGGCTGCGCACGCTAGGTAAGTGCTTGGAGCGGCACGAGACAGCTGCCATGCATGCGCAGCCAACCAGGGCACAGCTACTACAAATCTCCAATTACAAGCGCAAGGCGCAGAGACACCTAAAGAGGAGCACCCACAGGGACACTCCTCAAAGGAGAAGAATTTATCCTTTTGCAGTCACTGCTGCTGTTTTAAATTACACTCAGGACTTTCAAGCTGCCTATATTCTGAAGGAATGCTTCAATTAATCTCAAAATTGATCAAATAATTTCAAACTAGGAAATCAAGAGTTTATTACTGAGGAGGATTACGAATTGACAAACTTAAATGCCATTATTTTTGCCATCTCTGGCAGACCTCTGCATTGTGGAACATTATGGTTAGCCTTTCAGTGTTTTCCTCAGAAACGGATTCCCTCGTGTCTGTAAGGTAGATTTTTATATTTTCTAAAGCTTCTCTCTCTGTCTACAGAGCTGACAGGGAAGAAGATGTAAGGTAAGGCAACCTCTGCTACTTTAGGCACTCGTCCTTTCATAACCTTCAAGTAAGCGCAAAGATCCAGTGGATCTGGGATGGGCTCATTCTGAGTGATGGGCAGAAACACCAGCCATTGTTCATACAGTTGTGCTGAGGGGTGGGTGAGAGGCGGTAACTTGCTTGGGAACTTGCTGTAGTCTGCAAGGGATCAATCAAAACACGTCTTTTGGTGGATGGACATCCTCGTATTTGGAGAATTTGGTAAAAGCAAGCTGATAGACTTCCTGCAGACTATCCAGGATATTTCTCTTCCCTCTTATGGAGAAGTCATCCAAGAATCTGTCAGTTTTTTCACCAGCAAACCTACAGCTTTTGGGTGTTCCAGAAACCAAGACAGATCCCAGGTCTTCCATAATATTGAAAGCTGAGACAGCTGTATGGTGGTGGGTACCCTCAAAGACGGTCAGGGCTGTTATGAGTTTGGGGCAAGCTTCAGACACGAAAGCTGTCTTAAGTTCTGGCAAGTCGGATTTCTCCTGACTGCTAAGCAATGTCAAAAGGTTTGTGTCAGCCTGTGCTGATGACTTCTCTTTTTCAAAAAAAGTCCCGGCAGAGATCAATACGCTCTGCATGGTATATTACTGCCTGAAACCAGCTATTCCATCTTGAGTGTTCTGCTTCAGAGAGGACCTTTATGGTGTGCACGTCTTCTTTGGACTTAAGAAAAGCAACCCATCTTCGCTTTCTGGCTGGCTTTTTGAAGAAGGCAGATTTCATCCAAGTAATGAAAGATGCCACATCGCTAAAGAAGTGAAAATGCTGCCATGTCTCAACAATCAGATTGATTATGTGACAGACATGTCACATGTACACTGTTGGGTACGACACATTTCAGGGCTTACGCTTTGATGCGGTTACAACTGCCCAAACACCCCTGGGCCTGGACTAGTTCCAATTCATTGACTCCACAGCGGCCTGTGAGAACGTGGAGTGGTTGCAGCTCTCCATGAATATCACCTCAGTCAAACAGTGCGATCTTCATCACCTGAAAAAAATATATATATTCTCTTGGCCTCATTTTTATACTTTTGTTATTGGAGGATTTCATTAAACAAACTTAACACTCTGTAATGGAAAAAAAAAATATCCAACTTCCAAATCACTGTAGTATCATTTAATGTTAAAAGGGGTTTTTTTAATATTATACAAGCATAATATTACAGATGCATTGCAATACACAATTACATTTCATAATGCATATTAAATATAAAATGCTTGATAAAATTATTAACTAGCATTTTCTAGAATAGCTCCAAAATCCCAATGTGGCGCTTTTTAAAAAAGCTTTTAAAAACTTTTTTTCTTAAATTATCTGTACTTAAAGTGTCTAAGTGGTTAGCCTTTTCTACGTATAACCAACATTTTCCTAAATGCACATATTATAAAAAATCACCTACTTAGGGATCTGTCATTATAGTAAAAGAACAAAAACTTACCTATGACCATATTTAGCATGCTCCAGTTTCGGATATCTGTTGTCTAGATGATCACCACGGAAATCTTTTCCCCGTGGATTTAGGCCACCAGTGCCACCATGTGCTCCTGACAAACACACGGCAGGTGAATCTGCCAAAGCACCGCTTCATTTTCAGGCAACCCCCCCACAGTATTTTAAAGAGGAAAGGTTGAAGCTTCTTCACTTTTTCCAGCGGGATTTCAGCTTCAGCACAGACCCCAACAGAAACTTCCCCAAACCTTGTCTGGCATCTGCAGATTTCATACTGCCTGCAACTGTTCTCTGTGGAGAGTGAGAACCTCAATGATTCTTGTCATTTGTGGCATGATGCTTCAGATGGGTTTTTGACATTAGCTGCTCATTGCAGGTAGCTTTTTCGGTTCAACCTAACGTATGTTGCCAGCATCTGCTGAACATCATACCTCCTGATTCATAGACGTCATCAGGGAACGGAGTAGCTCTTAACTTGGGTGTCAGCATGTTGTTTCTTAGCTTTCTAGATGAGCATTTTCCAGGTACAGAAGGCCTCGTAGACATGTTTAAATCACACAGTGAACCATGCGGGGGGAACCACACTAGCAGTAGCAGGCCGCGTCTCTAAGCAATGGTCAGTTAATCTACCGCAGCTGAGAAGGATGAAAATGCATATGGAGTACACCCTCACTATAATGCTCTTTGCAATAGTGAACCTCGGGCAATAGCAAACCCCATTCCTGGATCCCCACCTCAAGTGGGCGGGGCCACAGAGCTCCTCTGGCCCCTGGGCCCCAGCCAGGACATACAGATCTTCTCCAGCCCCAGAGCCACGAAAACAAGACATCTTTTTTTTTTTTTTGGTATAGCACCGGATTTTTTTTTTTTTTTTTACACAGCTCTGGATTCTACGATATTGTTTTGATTTAGCGATTCCATCCATGTTCTCGTTAACGTGGATTTCACTAGGCCCTAGACACAGAGGGTCTCTCACTTATATCTGCATAAATCTGGAGTAATTCCATAGAAATTGATGGCATTAAATTGGCGTAATGAGAGGAGAATCAAGGTCATGCAGATATTTGAATGTCTAATTCCTTATCAGACTTCTCCTGACCACAAATTCTCTAACAGAGAAAGGAGGACAAGGTAAGAAAAGCAATCCAAGCATAACTGATAACCTACCTTTTTATCCAGGACAAGCTGACAACAGTTTTGCATGCACTCTTACAAACAGAGTTAAATAGATGCAAGTATATTTTTAACAAATATTCAATGCACATTAAGAGTAAAAGAAGGGTCTGGAGTGAATTTCAGCCTATTTTAAGTACTGAGGAAACTGCACCAGCCAGCTGCATAAAGTCATCCAATTATACCTGTTCATATAATGGAGCAAACCCTGTTCCTTGAACAATAGTGCCTAGTGCTCCTCTGTGAAAGCACCAGAAATGCCACCTTCTTTCAATGACAGGTTTCAGAGGAACAGCCGTGTTAGTCTGTATTCGCAAAAAGAAAAGGAGTACTTGTGGCACCTTAGAGACTAACCAATTTGAGCATGAGCTTTCGTGAGCTACAACTCACTTCATCAGATGTATACCGTGGAAACTGCAGCAGACTTTATATACACACAGAGAATATGAAACAATACCTCCTCCCACATCTTTCAATGTGTCTCATAAACCTGGGTCCTACAGTCAGTTGCCACCTTCAGTCAAGGATGCTGGCCAGTTAGCTTATTCCTTTAAGATGTATTTAAAACTACCCCCTTTGCCTCTTCAAGAGTCAAGGATCCTCTGCTTAGCAGGTAATCTCGAACCTATGTTAAAGGGCTACAGCTTATGAAGCAGTTCCACACAAAGCCAGCATTTCTAAAAACAGAGCACAGATTACCGTTACTGACTGCATGCCATTGTCATTTTGACATGTAACCATAACAGTAACCACCATCTTTTCAGAAGTCTATCAGCAATTCACATTACTGCATTCAAAAACCTCTCTCCGAGTAACGTTCAAACACTCGCTTAAAGAGAGAGTGGAAAGTCAGAACTAAATAGTCTTCAGCCCATCTGACTGTGGTGCCTAGGGGAGTGCAATTGTCTAATAAAGACCCCTCCATGGACCCTCCAAGTCTCAGTCAGAGGCTCAAATTGCAGCACAGATTTGTAAAGGCACCTTGGGGACAATCCCTGAACCCACTGACGTTAATGGCAAAATTCCTGCTGATATCAAGACGACCAAAATGTGGCACTTTCTGCACATAAATGCTCATATGAGAATTTAAATAAAAGATCTGGCCATCACATTAAGATGCCCTTGCTTGAAAATGTGACCCACATGTGGTTCCAACATCTGCCGTGGCAAAGTGGAGTTTCATTTCTATCCCGTGATGATAAGCATTATTCTACACAGGCCATGGGGCAAAGTGAATCATTTCATACATCAGCTTGCGTGGTGCTAGACGAGTGCCACGGCTTCAGGTGGAAGCCGTCAGAACCCAGGTGAGATCATGCTCTACCTTGAGAGAGGTAACCCCTAGGTGGTCTCTTATGAGCCGGACAATAATGCACCACCGTGTCACTAGGGACCAAATTTTCAACCAAAATAAAGGTGACCTACGCTTTAAAACACGATTGTGCATGAAAAGTAAGGCCATTCCCCCCCCCCCCCCCCCAACCACCACCACTTGCTATACCCATTCAAAATATGAAATTGCATGCACAGCCATATATCAATAGCTGGTCACCCACCTCCTTACATGGGCACGCTCAATGGGCGCACACCCATTAGTGGCATGGGCAAATGCGAAGCAAATGTTTAAGATGTGCCCCAGTACGCACTGCAGTACCTAAGCACAACAGGAAGACAAAGAACCCATCCATGACGGCACTTCAACAATGTGAGCAGAACAGCGTAAAGAGGAAAGAAAACCATTTTTAAGGCAGTTCAGCTAGCAAAAACATTTTCCCAGGCCAATAGTCTAGCAAAAAGGTTTTAGAACAGTCCCTTCCATACTGGTCGTGCAGATCATATTGACCATGTTAGCCTGAACCATGTGCATGTGGTTTCAAAGTCACTGTTGATGAGGCCTTGAACACAGAGCAACAGCCTCACATCTAAACCATCCTCCATCAAAACATGATTCAGCAAAACTAAAGAGCAGCAGCTTGTACGAATAAGGACCGCTGAGTGACGAGGGGCTGGAGAGCAGCTGAGTTGGAGCTAGGTGTGCCCAGTGTGGGTGCCAAACCAAGAAAAGGCAGAAGAGAGCAGGGGAATGGTGCGTATACACATCCCCTCTGCCGTATTCACTATCTCGACTCACCTACAGAGAGCTGGGCCGATCGCTTACAAGAAACTATTTGCCAAATAACGGATTTGTTTTAAAAAGCGAGATGTTAAATAACTTATTAAATGAATATTAATCAGATAGCTCTGCACAGAGAACACAGTGCTCACAACAGGCTCTGTGAAAATAAAGGCAAATAAATACCTGGGAAATCAGGGGGTGTGGACCTTCACAGTGCAGAATGGCTGTCATGTTTTAGTTATAGGATTCTTTGTAAGTCCTTTGAAGGGCTGATGAATTCACTATGGAGCATGAAAGGATTTGAGCCCATTCACTTAAACAGAACGAGGTGTGTTTGCAGTATAGCTAAGGTAAGACTCAGCTCAGATGGTGCCTGGACTCAAAGTTGTACTCAAAGCTTCTGTATGCTTCCTATTTACTTTATATCCGACCACTTAATGAACAGCATAAAGACATCCCAAGTCTTGAACCAATACCCCAGACCTGAACACTCCAAATTTTGGAAAATTCTGGAGCCAGATCGGAGTTTTGGGTCTTGTCCCCATCTTCATTTTGGTTCTTTCCCTTGATGCTGCCTGTCTGTCTTCCAGAGCATCTGGTGTACGTCAGACTCCATACAATAAGCAAGTTACAATGCACATGCCCACACAGTTACCTAGCAAGACCCTTCTCTTTATATGGTAGGTTGCCTGCAGGCATTTGGGCAGGACACAAAGGAACAATAATAATTCCATAGCACATGTGCCAGTCATGTTTCAAAGCTAAATACCATGCCCACTTAAATTTAAACAAGTAAAAAATTTATTTCAAAATATCACATGGCATCAGTTTACTTTATTCACTATGCACCTGTATAAATTGCTATTTTAATTACAGCAGGCCAGAAAAGTAGCAGGGGTTTTATCAAAGAACTATGAACTATTTAACTGCTTTTGAATTATTTAAAAATATAATAAAAACAGAATGTGCACAATTTAACTGTAATATGATTTCAGGGTAGTGTGAAAAGACTGAAAAACTAGCTTAGAATTAAAAAAAAAAAATCTCATCCTTAACTATACAATCACAAAGATGACGCTATCTTAAATTACCCAACGTCATTACCAGATCAATACTGTTCATGGAGTCCGTCTCCGCAACCGGCGCGTCTACACTGCAATTGTGGCATGTCCCAGCTTTCATTTAGCTAGCTTGGGTACCAAAAGCAGTGAAGCCACGGAAGCATGGGCTGTACAAAGTGCCCGGGACCCCACGTACACACTGGAGTGGCTAACCTGTGGTGAAGTCCATGCTGTCGCAGCGTACCCAAGGTAGCTATATTAAAGTTGGCCAGGTATTCATACGCACGCTGCAGTCACAACCCCTAACTGCAGTGCAGACTGTCCACTTGACTAAAAGGCAGAAGGAAACATACACAAGAAACACGAACTGTCTTAACACCACGCCGCCAGCCCTGGGACGGGGACTGATCAGCCCTGTACTGATACACCAGGGGAGTCACAGTGACATGCCCTCGACAGTTTCTCACGCAGAAGCTAAACATCCCAAAGCAAGGCTCAGTCCTGCAAACCCCGATCACAAGACTTCACTGGGAACGTTCACTGAGTCAAGGTGGGCCCAGAAAGTTATCGACGAGAATTCCTAGCAGCATTTAATTGGTGAGACAGATAACTTGGCACGAATACTATTAGCTATTCTGTTTGTTACAACTGGGCAGAGCCATTGCTGGGTTTCTATACAGCACCTGAATGCTTTACAGAGCAAAAAAGTGAGGTACAGTTATGTGAAAGGAACTACAGATCTCCGAATTATTACTGATGATGTTGTTGTTACAACTGCACCCCGCAGGCAGCATCTCACGATTTGTTATTTCATTAGTATTTTCTTCGGTATTCTAAAAAACCCACAACTCTTTATAACCATCAGGCTGCAAAATTAATATAATAGCAAAAGTCTGGTGTAAGTCTAGCGACTAAGGGTCTCAGCTAGGGTCGCTTTCGTAATGGTTTCCCTTCTGAATGTCAGATTTTTAAACTGACTAGCATTTGCAGGGAGGTTTAGCGACCAGTCAATTATATTTATGTATGTGATTATCAAGCTACTATATTTTATGGGATGTATTTAAATACAAAAGGAAACTATGAAGCAGCGATCACACTTTATGCTGGAGACTGAAGTAAAACCCTAGCATTTAATGATTACAAGAAGGGCTCCAAGCCGCTACCCCCTAGCACCAGAGCCCAGTTCTACAGCCCTTACTCTGACAAGACTCCAAGGGTCTGTCTACACTGCATTAAAGCACCATGGCTGGCCTGTGCCAGCTGACAGTCTCGCGGGGCTCGGGCTGCAGTGCAGATGTTGAGGCTCAGGCTGGAGTCTGCACACAGGGACCCTGCGAGGGTCTTCAGTAGGTGTCTTGCCAGAGTAAGAGCAGCAGGAGTGAGACCTTTAAATTACTTCCTGGACACTGCTGGTCTAGTGCCACATTTGTTAATGTGTGTGAAACAGAACGCGTGCTAATGGGTGTCATTTACACTCTAAAGCCTAAATCTGAAACGCGGCCCACGCTGCCAGACGTAAGCTGCTAATTTAGTTTCATTTCACTTTAAATTCTAAGCTGCTACTTACTGTGCACAGGGTGGTTTGGTTTTGGTTTTTTTAAATGCTTTTTTACTCATTCTTCTCTGGATCGCAATTTTTTGTAAGTTCTTTCTGCGGGACACAAAACATCCTTTTTATTTTACTGCACCAAAGATTGCAGACAAACAGCTCAGGCATGTTTCGTATACATCCTAAACATACTGATTCCACTTTCAGCAGTTGCTTTTTTCTGAGAACCACAAAGGGTAAAAAGTTTCCAAATGGACAATTTTGTGACTTCAGAAAAGGGCGCAGAGCGTATGTGACTCACATTGCGCTGAGCACAGATTTCACATTTCTGACCTTTCAAAAAAAGCCTCAAGGACTTTTCACATTATGTTAGTCACTTGCCCGCTTAGATAATGGATTCATATTTCACTTGACTATGTAGGGTTTCTTTCCTGGTCTAAGGCTTCATTTCTGTAACACAAACAAGTCTCTTTGTTCAACCCATGATGAAAACCCTCTTCTTGACTGAGCTATTAGTTAAACTGGATTTTCAGTGGATTGCTTCAGGATTTCGTTTCACCAGTCCCTGGCAGGTGATGTTAGCTCAGATCAGCTCTTCCAAGGGAGTTTTACATCTTGTGCCTCACCGCTATCCGGTGAACACAGTGGAGCAAGCGAATTCTCCTGGAGTCCACTGACTTCAAGGATGAATCTGGCCCAGTAAGTTTCAGCTTGAAATAGGAGATGAACTGACTGCCACATTTTTTTTTAAATGTTGGGCACAGGTAAGCAGAACAGAAGGGTTTGCTGTAGGCTTATAGACTTTTCAGGGAACCCAGAGGGAGAAAAAGAAATAGGAGTTTGCTGTTTGCAGCCCCAGGCACTTGGACCCTTCCAATCATTTCCAATTTCTTATTTCTCCACTTCAAAATTGTCATGACTGGTTCCACTCCATCCATCGCCCTACAGAAAGTGATAGCAAGACAACACTGCCTTTTTGCTTGCCTCCCAACATCTCTTCCCCCACCTGAAAGCAACAGCCCAAGAATGTGGTCACCAAGGCTTGTCATGAATCTAAGACGTCTCAGATAGAACACACAGAAGGGGACAGTTTGGGAGGTAAGCAGCCTCCTACCCCGTCCCCATCTCCCTACCCACCCCCGTCCGACCATACCATGCAGAGCCCAAGCACTCGGGCTTTATGCCGGTGGTATGAACTCCACTCTCACTGATCAGAAGGCATCAGTAGCCATGTGCAGCTGTGAGCATAAAAGTCTATCCACATGTGCAGCGAATGGAGACAGAGACAGTGGTTCTGAACAGAAATAAAAGACCAAAAAATAGGAAGTGCTTATATAACGGCTCTGACTATTAGCTTAATTATGGTCCTTACTTCTTAGAGACAGATCCCTGAATGAATCTGTCATTTTTAGCTTCAGTCGCTTTCACTCTGCAACGTGGTCAGTGCTGGCTGCATCTCAGAAAGAGAGAGGAGACCACAGGGACTCTGATCTCCAATCTTATAAAGTCTGAACTCACTTTGGTTCCTCAGAATCACAGAAATGTTTTTTCCTATGAGCCTGATATGAAAATACAATTTCAACTGGTTACTATCTCCAGGATCCACTGCTCTCTGTCACTCAGACAATGTTCAAAAAGGAAACAGAGACTCTGGACTATCTGAGATTTAATTTAGAGCCTATACGAAAGTGCGTCTATCTAAACTATCTAACTGCATTTGAATTATTTTAAAAAATAAGAAGAACAGAATGTGCACAATTTAAATGGAATATGATTTTTAAATGTAATTGAGAAACATACCTGGATTTTATAATGATGCAATAGCAGAATTTTCAGCATGCCAACAGCCACATCTATTTGTCTGTTTAATGCCTGATGACGACACATCCTTCTCAGTGCCTCCCTGTGCACACACCAATAATACCATATAAAAATGCAAAGAATCGTCCACAGAAACAGGGGGATAACCCCACAGAAAACAGAAGCAAGCCCATCCCCTTCGATCCAAAAGCTTGTGCGTACAGATGGCCTTTGTGCCACGTCCGGAAGATGAGCAAAGAGAATCAGGCTCTGCTGGGCTGAATGGGAGAGAAGAATTCCTCCAAACCAAGGGCCATTCACTGAAAATAGCCTGCTAGTTAAAATCTAGTGATTGTTCATCCAATTGCTTAAGCTCATCTCCGCTGCCGTGGTCAAGAACTGGGAGAAAGGTGATTCTTAGATGCTAAGCACCCAAGCCACTTCAAGTTTTAAATAATACAGGGGGCTAATATTGACACACGGATGTATTCTTCCCCCGGCTCACCTCCCAGTGCCCCACGCAAGCTAGCTGACTAGGCCTCTGCCTTGGCCAGCTCAGAGCATTTCTTCACACTGCATGCTTGTAGAGACAATTTTTAAATTAAATCATCGAAATTACTTAGCACATTTTCACTGAGCGGGGGCCTGGTTTACACAGCAAAAACAAAGTGTGAGAAATCGAAGCGTGACTGTGACCTGGAAAACAGCATGGTTTAAGTGGTGCACAGGCCAAGCACAGAAGAGTGAAAGAAATCTCTGAGGCCAGCCTTATCCCCTGGCAAAAGAAAGGGGAGAATCCGGAAAGAGCTGGGAGAAAGCAAATGGGACTCTCTTCCTTCCCTTTGCCCTGCCAGTTAGACAGCACCCGTACAGCTTTCAAGAGAGACACAGGGTTCAATTCACCTCGGGCAGGAAGCAGGCAAAACTCCACTGAAGCCGATGGACTTGCAGCCAGTAAAGCTGGTAACAGAATTATCCCATGTGTTGTAATAATTGGGGGCCTAAAAACGTACTCTACTTGTGAGCTCAACTGAAGAAGCATGTGAAAGTTCACAAGATGTTACAATAACCTATAACAGGTACTGAGGGGGAAACAGACCTAAATTGTTTTTCTAAACAAAAAGGCCTTCGGAGGTCATTCAAGACCTGACATGATTATACCAAGCTTGGTAAAAACAGAAGATGTGGACCTGGAAATTCATGAACCAGATTTGGTGTATCTGATATTAGGCCTTAGTGGTGGACAAAATAATGAAGGGATGAACTATGCCATCCCCTTCCTTCCCCCCGCCTCCTCTTTTCAGTTTTTGACAGAAGACTTTGGGGGGAAAAATCTCATCCCAACACATCTTCCCTTCACAGCTCTCATCTTGTCCCAACTGCTCTCATCTTCCTCGACCACGAGATAGAGGGAGGAGGCTAGACCAAAAAATTGTCTTCCCGAGAGGAAAGTCATCAGGCCTTGCAGGCCTTTGTTGCTTTTCATCTGAGTGTCATAATATCATTGTGACACCCAGTCCTCTGCCCATCAGTGGGGATAACTGATGGCTAGCATAGCAGAGGCTCAGAACATCCTGTTCTGTCTCCCTTCCTTGTTGTGTTACTTTCTGCCCAATCCTCTTGCTCTCTCAGCTTCTCATCAAATCCTGAAATTAACAGTACTGCTTCAGCATAGCAAGAGGAGAGGGCCCCAATCCTGCCCTGTCTAAGAAGAGAGGACCCAACCAGACGATGTCCGTGATAGGGACGTGAGCCTGGGGCCAAGCAACAGGCGTTGTGGTTGCCCTGCCAGTTTAAAGCATCTATCGGTAACTGACCAGCTGCCCGGTGTTCTCAGAACATCTATAAAAGGCTGCATTTCCCACACCCAGGGAAATAAAATAGGAGAACACACCCTGCACACATCAGGGCAGAGAAAAATTAACCCTTTGCTTGTCATCAAAGAAAGATTGCTAATGAAAATAAGAGACTGATATTTTGCCTCCAAAAGGATAGACACTTTAATCAGTTTTGATTACGTTTGTTTTGTAGAATTCTCAATTTCTGTTTAAATATAAATGCTTGTTTAATTTTGGAAGGGGGGGAGATTGTGTTTGACAAATAAACTTCCAACATTAGAATAAACGCTTTTGGGTGTTTGCCAAAAAAAGGAGCAAGCCAGGGTCTTGGTAAGGGGAAAAAACCCAAACCACTGTTTTAATGTTGGGCAGAGACAGAGTTTAACACCTTTAATGCTTTTGGTCTTTGATATTATACAGCAGGTACCAGAAGAGCTGTTAGATGGGACTCAGACGCCAGAAGGTTCCATGGCAGGTGGGATGGAGATCGGGACAGGTCAGTGATGTCTGAGGAGGGGGGGGAGTTAACCTTCTGGGCCAAGTTCCAACCCTGGGAGTCCTGTACTCTCCTCTCCGAAACCAAACTCAGTTTACTAGAGCTTTAGGGTACTTGGCTTAAGGTATCGTTCAGGAATATGGGTGTGTCAGGCAGGCAGCTGTAAGGTCTATTGAAGGTTTCACTGCCACCTGGTGGAAACCTCTCCAGAAAGCACAGCCAGGTCAACTCATCACGTGAAGGAGACAAACCCCAGTAAGAACCGCTGTGAAAAGCTGGACCCATACCCGTTTTCCTACCCTGGGGAAGGAGGGTATTGGGAGCACTGACTTTTTTCTGCATTTGGTGTTTCTGCACCAAATCAGTAACTATTTCAGGAAAAAACCCAGTACAGAAGTTTAAAATCACCCAGCAACACGCTCCAAGCAACCCACTCATTAGTGTTTTCAGTTCATAGAATCTCAGGGTTGGAAGGGACCTCAGGAGGTCGTCTAGTCCAACCCCCTGCTCAAAGCAGGACCAATCCCCAATTTTTGCCCCAGATCCTGAAATGGCCCCCTCAAGGATTGAACTCACAACCCTGGGTTTAGCAGGCCAATTGAAGTCCTGCTCCAGGCAAGTTGGTCAAACTAGATACTAACAAATTAAAAGAAAGGCTTTAAGCTTTGACCCATAACCAAAGAACTTTCCACAATTTGAAATAAATATATACGATTACCACATACTTATACAATTATTATCGTAACACTTTGCTCGTGTTGATATCATCACTCTACGTTTGTTATTGACAAGCAATATAGAGATCACTCTGCCTTTATAAAAATGATAATACTGTATTTATATTCCTAAGCAACTGCACAAAACTTCTAGGTCTCTCCCCTCACAACTCCTGGCCTGTCATTTATTCCTCTCAATACTGCACTGCAGCTTTAAGAAGCACAGCATGTCTGGAAAGCACGGCGTCTAGCTGAATTTCCTTCTACTTGATTTGGATTTGGAAACCTGAACTGACAATGGAGAGTCTGTTAGTATACAACAAACCTGCTGATGCTGTGAGACGACAGTTTGTTGAAATCAGCAGATAAACTTCAGCAAACACCTTTAACCTATTTCCCAAAGTTCCAGTGGGAGATTTTCATTAAACTCTCTACATAATTTTTTCTGCTCTTCAGCTTTCTTTTCAGTCTAATAATTCCCATCATTTTGATGATTACATCAAAAACTTCTTCAAAGAACAATGGAAAAAGGGCTTAGCTATTTTTTCTCCTTTGCAAAGATTATGTAATCCACATGCTGTCATCCCTGCAGTGCTAAAGACAGCAAAGACGTGCAGGACAAAGTTCACTTGTTTTCCTTTGACAGATTTCTGCTGAAGAAGGTTTTATAGTCAAAATGTGGCAATTAAATTTACTTTCTATTTTTTGGCCTTTATTTTAACTGGAGTTGTATGAAATAATCCACATCAGTGGCAAAACGGGCCCCAAAACAATCATTTTTGTTAGATCAGTGCAGATTGGGAAGCGGTGGTATCTGGTCTTTGGTCTGGATTTGGGGGGCTGGGGGGGGGGCGTAGAGAAGAGGGAAGGAGTGAGGCAAAACCCTAACCTGTGTCCAGCAGTAGCCTCTGGAAAGCACCACGTCCTTCTGCATGCCTGGCCAGAACATACACTTTTAAAATCGCCTCTGGGAGGCTCTTGCCACCAGCTCATGGAGCTCCCCGGGTACCGTTTCCATGGCAAACGGCAACAAACAGATTTTCATGAAAAAGTGTCAAGTTTTAGTGCCTTCAAACCACTTCCGGCCAGCAGGAAATACGTAGCACCACTGCAGGCCATGTAGGCGCAAGCAGAAAAAAAGCGAGCCTGCTCTGGGGGACAACGCATTCACAGGGAAACGGTGCCAAGGGATGAAAAAAAGAAAAGAAACCCCAACATCATTATACAATGGCCCTTAGCACGGCTGCTTCGAAGCAGGTGACTGCAAAGGTTTGGACAGTTACTCTGGTCAAGTCCCACGGCAAACTCCTAGGAAATAGCTGGAGTAAGTTGAAGACAGTTGGTTAAAAGCTGGGTTAATTAATTTAACCCCGAGAAATAAGTCTCTAAAAAAGACATTGTTGGGGTGGGGGAAGGATCCGTATTATTTTGCCCCACTGAGCTCCTCAAATTTGTTCACTTTACAGTGAACAGATTTTCTTGTTCTGAACTGCCAGCCTCACACACTGTGCCTCGGATCTGAAGTCATGCCAGGGTCTCTCTGGCTTTCTCATCGCAAATAATGATTCTGCCCTTGGAATTCAGTTAACAATTCTATTAGCGACACTTGAGCCAGCAGAAAATGCAGATCACAGCTCTGGTGGTACTGCCAGGCAAGCAGGAAAATAATATTAAGGGCATAATCCAAAGCTCACTCAAGTCAATCAGATCTTTCTATAGATTTCGATGCATTTTGGATTAGACCTTAGAATTTATTTGGTCTCTAAAGCGACCTGGAGCAGTTCTGCTTAGTAAGAAGCTGCCAACTGTATATGGCAATTTTTCTGACCATAACCACACTTTAAAAAAACATGAATATGAGTAAATCTGCAGCTCTGTAAAACATAAATTATTATACGACAAGGCTATTGCAGTTACACTGCGACAAATAATCAGGCATTTGGGACTATTACAGAGATGTGTGAACTGGAAGAATTACAGCCCAACATTCCTGTGTATGAAAGAAACAAGGAAACCAGACAGACATAAACCTGACTGTAACTGTTAAAATATATTAGAGATTATGATAAGACACAGGTTTGCACAGGATTGAAAATGCATCATAGTGCAAGACTAACACCTCTGATTTAGAGAAGGAAAATTGTGTCAAATAATATTGTGCATATTTTAATACATTATCAAATTAGTTACAACGATGAAACAGTGGTGGACGTAATTTATCTGCATTTCAGGCGAGCGTTAGATATTGTAAAACATGACAAATTGATTTACGTAGTTAGAAGGCAAACTGGTATCGGGAATAACCACTGCAATGGATTAAACATTGGCTCAGGGTCAGGAATCATCCAGGATCAGGAAAATCTGATGCACAGAGAGGTACAGAAGAACTTAACAAGAAAGGAAAAGACTGATGCCAGTGAAACATTGGGACAGTTGGCAACTAACGCCAGAGAAAACAAGAGATCAGAGGCGGAGGAAGAGGCTAGCACGGGAGGCGTTCTATAGCTTTTGATTGCATGGTGTATGACGGGAATACAGAACAAGAACTAGTTTTAGCAGCAGAAGTGAGCAGAGTGCAGTACACCCAGTCGGGAGGAAGAATACACACTGTTATGTTAGCAGCTATTGCTGAACACAAGGCTTTGCTGACATGCCAGCTGTCCCCACCAGGGGTTGGAATCACTCCAGAGCATCCGTGCTTCTGCCTTCCAGAGTGATCCCAGAGGACGGCCAAAGGTGGCTGGTTGTTTGCCTACCTGAAGGACACAGTGTGCCAGAAGGCTCAGTCTTGTTGGCACTTCTTGTCCATTTGCTTCTGGGGCCGCTAGGATGGCTAGCAAGGATCCATAGGCTGTAGCGCTTCCCTTTACACGGACAGACACAGAGCTGTATGTTAACCTCTCCTGACCAAGCTGGGGCAACTAAGTTTATAACTTCAAACTGGGGCTTGGTGAGAGTTAGCTGGAGAGACTGCTGGCAGGTGAGGAGAAGTAACCCAAAGAGATGCTTGAGCTCGGATCAGCTCCCTTTCTCGGAGGGATTGGGCCTGCCATTCGAGGCTCATCTTAGACCCTAAGTCATTCCTGGATGAGCAGGCAGCAGCTGCCACAGGACTGCTTCTCCCACCCCCGTGCTTGGGGAGAAGGCTGTGAGCCAGGCGCTTGTGTCTTTGCCCCAGGGTTAATGCAATGCTGTAAAACTGGGACTATTCCAAAACTCAAGCAAGTACGGCGGAAGCCCTCTGACTAAACCATGCTTCATGCTGGAGGTACATCACAGTGGGGTGCCACAGTCTGCAGTAGACATTGGCTGGTTTCCTGTGCAGCTTACGTGGTTTGTCTTGAGCTATAAAGCCCTAAATGGTTTGGGACCTGGCTACCTGAGAGACTGCCTCTCCCCAATGCCACTGAGATCAGCTGAGGCAACAGTTCTCTAGCCCAGCGGTTCCCAAACCTTTTTCCTCCAAGGACCCCTTTGGCATCTTACCAAGTGTCCTGGACCCCTTTCATTTCTGGTACGACGGGGATGACCCCGCCAGCGTGGGGCTGAGTAGCCCTTCCACTGTGCTCAGACACTTAACACAGACTATGCCCAGGGTTTCCCTCAACAGGAGGGTACATTGTGATGAAGTGAAACTGAGGCCACTGTAACTTGGATACATTTGGTTCTTTGTACAAGTAAATCAGAATGGGCCGAGGCCAACAGCAGACAGCAACAACAGCCTTCCTACCCATTCCTCCCCCCACACATCTGTTTTTACACTCAGTTCACTCAGGAGACCTGCCTTTTATAAGGGTGTAGTAGGTCCACACCGCACATTCAGGTGTGGCTGGGGCATGCTTTAATCAAGCTAGCACAGGTAACCCTAGTAGCGTAGTCATGGCACCTAGACCTCAGTGCAGGCGAGCCACCCATCTACTAGCCCATCGGAGAGCCTGGGTGCTCACGTGGACTGCCAGCCCACACGCACATCTCTGATATTACTGTGCTAGATTAAAGCTAGCATGGGTGCGCCAACCCACAATACAATTAAACCTGAATGCGTGTGACTTGGAGCTCTGCTATCAACGCAGAACTGAGTGGGCCGTTTGAAAATCTTTTTAGAAAGCCAAACACCTTGTTTTCAGCTCTTCACATCAAAAGGTAATTCACCGTAAGAGCTCTTCTGATATGAATACAGGATATGCAATTCCAGCCTGGAAACCATGCGCTATTTTTAGCATAGGAGTGTGAAAGGTGGTAGATTGACAAGAGTTATCCCTCAAACACCACCACAGCTGACTTATTTTCTAACTGAAAAACTCAGTTTTAGTAAGTTCTGTACCCCTCAGAGACGCTAGCGCCTGCAAACACACATCAGGAACAGGGACCCTAACACCAGGTAAAGGACTACGGGTTAAACGATCCTCTGCCCCCCCCCACAAACGCACAGGCTGCCATTCCACGCAGCACTGGTGCAGACAACCCCTTACGCTCTCCCCACGCACCTCAGACACATTAGGAACCACCGAGCGACCTGGAACAGAATTTGGTCCTCACACAAACTCATGTCAATGGGGCTATTTGTAAAACAAGGTGCTACTCAAGGTGAGCCACAGTACAGGAAGCTATTCAGATAATTTACATTAGAAGAGAACGCACTGAGCGTTGTGGAGCCCCCGACTTACTTCTCTGCACAAAGGCAATCTGAGCATATCAGGCAGCACCCACAGTGTGTGAAATACTCTCCAGACAAACAGCGGGACACAAAGCATGCTCCTCAACTGACAGACAAGTCAACACCTGGAAAGCCCTGAAGGGCAAAAAGGGTGTATTTACAATGGTACTAGCTCAGAACGATTGTGACATGACTGAAAAACTCCATTAATAAAGGCCATGACATGGCTAGCTACTATGGGTTCAGATGTGCTCACTTGCATTTTAATGGGGTTTTTCTATGACATTAAGCTAACTCAACTAAGTTACACCCTGGCAACACACCTTTTTTGCCCCTCAAGACAGACCCAGGGGATCTGGGATGGGGCTGGGGGAGAGAGAAAACAACTGTACACCCAAAGGTAGTTTAATATATATTTTAAAGACTCTCACACACACACACACACTTACTTCTATCCAGGCCATTATTAGATGGCTAATTTCTTGTAGGCATCATGGCAAAAGTGGGTACCCCGGTGGGAGACGTAGGATGACTGGGCACCCTCCTCCTGAACTAGTTCAATAGATGTGGTCCAGGCATATGTGGGTGAAGAAGAAAACACAAGATGTTACAGAGAAGCAGACAGATGTGGGAAGCGGGGAGGGATGGAGATGGGAAGTGGATGTCAAAGCAGGTTAGATAGATCCATACATGATGACTTAGTGAGGGCCAATGGCTCCCGCAATAACAAAAGTTATCTTATTTTATATGAAAAGTCAAATGTTACGTGAGCACATAAATGATCTTGGCCATCTGAATGTAACAGATAAGCTGGTTGGGAAGGAATTTTCCTCCAGGGCAGATTGGAAGAGGCCCTGGAGGTTTTTCGCTTTCCTCTATAGCATGGGGCACGGGTCACTTGCTGGAGGAGTCTCTGCTCTTTGAAGTCTTTAAACCACGATTTGAGGACTTCAATAGCTCAGACATAGGTGAGAGGTTTTTCGCAGGAGTGGGTGGGTGAGATTCTGTGGCCTGCGTTGTGCAGGAGGTCAGACTAGATGATCATAATGGTCCCTTCTGACCTTAGTATCTATGAATCTATGAACATGTTCAGTCCAAGTTCTTTTGCTATCCACTTAATCTCCACAGGTGAATTTCCAAAGAGTCACCACTCGATGGGGCCCTACAAACCTTGTGCAGGCATTTGTTCCCCTGTTCCTTTAAGCTAATTGCACACACACACTGCCTTTGAAATCATGGTTCCTCTTGCAACGTACCATAAAGCACAGGCTATTCCATCCCAAGGCATCCAAATGGGACTGCCTGCCCTGTTGCTTAGAAGGCATTTTCCCAACCCCAGGAGGAACATTCCGATGCAGAACACAGAAGCTTAACGTTTGCTTTCAGCTGAGCAGCAAAAAAAGAAGGAAAGCAAGAAGGAAAGAAAAAGAGAAAGAGAAAGAGAAAGAGAGAAAGAAAAAGAAAAAAGAACAGCACACACCAATATGCTACTTTGCTTAACTCACAGTGCAAGCGGCACAACTGAAGGGACGATCTGTCCAGTTCAGATGGGTTTTGATAACTTCTGAGCAACCCCAAAGCAGTGCTAAAATATATGCAGCCTTTAAAATCATAACCTTCTTATCTGACAGCGAATGTAGAATTGAGGGTTGGTGCTTAGATACCTCAGTGACAAATACCTAGGAATGCACTTGGGCCAATTTTTCATCCATGCAGAACAAAAGCACGGGAGCTTACTTAAAAACATGGTAATCCACCAGGCAACCTTGAGTCACTGGCAAAAAGTACAAAACCACCCTTCTGTCCTCAGGCTGTTTCACTGCCCTGCGGGTAGAGGAGAGGCTGGCTTACACATTGGTATGAAGAGAGGGCAGCAAAACGAATGCACAACAACTGTCGTACAACTAACGCTGAGAAAGGAAGCACAAGTGCCCTGTGGCCCAGTCCTACATGCAGGAGTCACCTTTTCAAGGTTACTAGCACAACCCACCATTGCGTGACGAAGCTCTCCTTAGGACCACACGAACTTAATGGTTCATTTTTTAAAAACCGCTTTAAAAATAGACTCCCAATACCATTTCACCTGAAGCCATAGGCAGCCCATGGCATTCAATGAAATTTCTCCCTGAAAGCTTGCTTATATGAGAGGCAGTAACGACAGATGCGCCAGACCCCTGTAGTTCATGCAGTATGCACTTAAACTGGGCACAGATTACACGACCTTCGTTTGAGTGAACCTGTCGCTTTCCCCCCCCTGCCCCCCACAGCACGCGTTTTACTCTGTACTACCTCTGATCCATGCTCTTCACTTCAAGACCACTGAATTATACCATGGAACCAACCTTGCATCAAACGAAAGCTCTGAACACATGGACCAGGCTGAATGTAATGGTGACAGAAGGATCAGTTGTATTCATAGACGTCTCTCTTTGGCTTTGTCGACAGTGGCACTTTCGTCACTCATGGGTATGAACACACACACACACACACACACCCCCGAAGGACAAAAGAATTAGCGATGAAAAGCACCGGAGTCAACAGCGCTTCATTGGTGGGAGCCGCGCTCCCGTCGACGAAGCTACCGCCCCTCGTTGGGGGTGGTTTTAGTTTGTCGCTGGGAGAGCTCGCTCCCGTCGACAAAGAGCAGCTACACCGTGCCCCTTACAACAGCATGGCTGCAGCAGCAAAGCCGCACCATTGTAAGGGTCGCAGTGTAGACGTAGCTTTAGGTCCTGTTGTTACCGAGAATAAAATTATTTTGTTTTTCTATTGACACTTAAGAAGAGATGGTAACAAACATACTGGCACCAGTGACCCATAACATTCGTACTCGACATGGGACTTCTTATGGCCCTCTTGTATGTCAAGTTTATATAACAGCAGCTTACTCTCTTTGGAGAATAATGCTATGAAATGGTAACATGCTTTCTCTGAAAAAGAAGTAAGGAAGAAAGTTGTACAGTTACTTCAGCAGCCCCACTTTGCTCCCAGAACGTCAACATCAGAAGCACACAGTACAGTACACCATACCACGGTTTTGCTTCAAAAAGCTGAAATAGGTTTGTCATAGGTCTTGAACAATCTTCTTATTTTCAGACAAGTTGCTATAGTCATCTAGAACAACTGGGGTCAAATTCTGGCCAATGCAGGGAAAACAACTAAACTAACCCCCTGAATGGGCACGTACCCATCATGCATGGGGCCCCTCTGCACTCACCTCTACAACAGGTTCTTGCTAGGAACAGAGGTTACACCAAAGGACCACTGCCGGGACAGGGATTGCATGAGTATTAACTTGTGCACTCCTTGTGTGTCCTTAACTCTAGGGCACCCCCTCCAGCCCAGACACAGTGTTGCAGGAGACTTTGCCTTCTTCACCACCTCTGGTGGCCACTTTCTCAACCATGATGGCCAGTCCCAGCCGGTCTCCTCTCCAGATTCTCACTGAGTCTGTCTCCTGTGGCTTAGCCCTCTGGCCAAGTCACATAAGAGTTCTGTCCCCTTCTAAGACGAAAGGTCCGTCACCCCTCCTGGTCTCAGCTTCAATTCTTCAGCTCAAGACAGTTAAGTCCCAAACAAACTGCGAAGAACTATAAAAGGGTCTTTCAAAACTGGGTGACTGAGCAACAAAAAGGCAGATGAAATTCAATGTTGATAACTGTAAAGTAATGCACATTAGAAAACATAATCCCAAGTATATATATAAAATGATGGGGTCTAAATTAGCTGTTACCACTCAAGAAAGAGATCTTGGAGTCATTGTGGATAGTTCTCTGAAAACATCCACTCCATGTGCAGCGGCAGGCAAAAAAGCGAACAGAATGTTGGGCACCATTAAGAAAGGGACAGATAATAAGACAGAAAATATCATATTGCCTCTGTATAAATCCATGGTACGCCCACAGCTTGAATACAGCCAGCCAGCAATGCCGCTCTTTCCTGTGCCCTGCCTATGTGACTCATGTAGAGAAGGATCTGCAGAGAGGCCTCTGAGGTTTGGAGTCGGGATGGAGGAACATGCCCTGCCATGTGATACAACACCTCTACAGCATGCGTGCCATCTTGCTGGGATCGGTACACGTGCATGGCCAATGAGAACTGGGTCCTGTACAAGCCATTACAATTAATTGTGATAGAACATTAAGAACTGAAGCATACAGCCACCAGGATTTAAACCTTCCTATCAGTGCAGACAGAACTCACACTGGTAAAATTAGGTAAAGTTAAACTGTAATAAAATAGCATTTAAAATACCCTACACAATGGATGCCCAGAAATGCAGGATAGTCTCCATTTGTACGGCAGCTTTACTAGCAGCTACATACCCAGTAATGATCTTCCGACCTTTGCCTCAGAGCTTAAAAGTAACCTTGCTTTTGCTAGCAATGGGATACACCAGGACATTCAGAATCCCAGCACTTAGTTGCTAATAGTACAGGACGCTATCCTTTATGCACACCCGGTAGCAACAACAACAGAAAAACTGAATACGACACATCTTAAACACAACAGATCCAGTTCTGTCCTCAGAAACAGGAGTGCAAATCACGAGCAGTGTCTGAGTGTACAACTGACCCTTCGGACTATAATTTAACGGATTGAAGGGAATCCAAGGTAATATGTGGTTTATTGGTATTAATGTGATGCTCAAACAGAATCTGAAAAAAAAAAAGAGTAGATACCATTAAAAAAGGGACATGCACAAAAGCAGACACAAATACTGATCACTGCTTGCATTTCCTAATGAAATCTAATTCTCAAAATAGAGCAAAAAGCCATTTCAATGAGGCAGACCTAAAATATACACAAAATAAACCAATACTAACCAACAAGTGGCCATATTTCAAAACGGGATCCACAGCCAAACACAGAAAATTCAGCACAGAACTGTACAGGTACCAGCGACACACAATCCCGCCAAGGGCCTCAATGCCTGCAGCCAGCCAGTTAAACCTGATGTCTGACCATGGTACCAAAATATGCATTAAATGACCCTATCTCTGAGAAATAGACCCACACCATTGCACATGCATTGCTAACTTGTATGACAAAGATTTCTGATTAAGTGCGTATTCTGCATAATATTTAAGTTAATTTCAAGCGGAGTTTCAAATTGGATACAGAAAGTAGGAAACAGGCAACAATTCACAAACATTATTTTGTTACTAACTTTTTAGTAAAGAACCAGAATTGTTGATGATTCTAGTTATTTTTTACAAAACTTACAAAAAAGAAAATGACCAATAGAAAGAGAGAAGACGATTTAACCGTTAGGCTGCTGGTTTGTGGCACAGGAGACCCATGTTCCTCATTTGTAACATTGGAATACCACCTTGTGGGGATGACATGAGAATAAACATATTTACAGACTTAGGTACTGTGGTAAAGGGGGCCATGTAAGTACCTTACCTAGATAGACAGACCGGTAGGAAATACCACAGTGTTGTTGCAATATGGGTTTAGTGTCGCAACCTAGCGATTCTAACAGTGAGAGCAATTTTTTAAAAATCTTAATTCACTTGTTACTCGAACACAGGGCAGCACGCTTTATATGACCTCATTTCGCTTAGAATATTTTATTGTGGTCGCCGCATTTCCATAGATGGTCTTCTGTTTAGAAACCAGATAATGACATTCACCCCGTGCAGAGCATCACCTTGGCCCATAAATCTTAACGTAACTCCCATTTAAGTCTTGAAAACAGAACTTAAGTGGGACTTGAATGGTGAATAAATTTTAGGGATGTCTTCTATCCAGGAGGTGAATTGCATCCACAGTGATGAATACATTGCTAGCTGCAATCACAAGATGCTGAACAGCGGTGTCTCGGTCTCATTTCAGCAGATAAGAACACCTTCCTAATGCCACCACAGTACCTGGAATTTGGGGGATAGATACCCATGAAATAAATTATAATTTTCTAGTACTAGATCTAAGTTCCTTATTTAAAGAGTGCTTTTTAAAAAAAACAAGCCATGCCAGGATAATAAAGTTTCAAGTAACATCTAATCTAATTGAAGAGCGATGATAGTCTCGTTCATGATTTAATTTTCCTGGCATTGATGAAAGGGATGCTTTCATGAGGTCACTTATTTGCTGAAAGTGATGTGCTACCAAACCCACACCACAGCCTTGAGGGACAAAAAGGACCCAATTCACCAAAGCAAATGCTTAACTTTAAACACACGATTAAGGGCTCTGCTAAATCAGGACCAGCGCCACAACCAAACACCTCATGGTACCAGAGTCCCTTCCTGATTTTGAAGAAACTTCTCCCCTTTAGCAGAAATACTTTGCAGTGTCACATTGGAGGTACCAAATGTGATTTATGCCTCTCCCCACCTCTACTAGGGAAAAGCGTAATAAACCTACTTCGTAGATTAGTGGAATGAGATACACAGAGCTGAGAAGTGATCCTATGAACCTTGGGATCCTACACTCCTTCCCTAACCACTAGGCAACACCGAGTGTACACAGCTGTCTATCCAGGGTGCAATTTTCAGAGGCACAAATGGCAGGTGGGCATCTAACAGGCATTTCTGCCTCTGAAGGTATCCCTCACACACACACAGTTTTCTTGGCATGTAAGGACCTGCAGTGACCTAATCATGCAATAGACAATATTGTTTCTCATCTGAAATTATTTTCTTATGACCAGTTTTGTTCTTGGTATGAATTAAGATGAAGTTATTCCCTGCCCCAGTAAAAGTTCTGACTATTCTGTTGCGTGACAATAAAGATTCTTAAGATCCCTGATTCAACTATGTGGAATTGCTAAAATATGTGCATTTTTTACCTTTACTCCCTATTCTCTGAAACATCAGCGTGTAGGGAGCTGGTGCGGTTGCCTGGTGCCCCGGAGAGGGACGAACCCTCTCTACACAGTCTTATTAATCAGGTTTTAGTCTTCTGCACTGGACAGAAAGATGTGTACCAAGGTCCAGTGCAGTATTTTCAAGAAGGTCCTCGCTGTTCTAGAAATCACATCTAAGATTTTGTTAACAGGTGATGCTACAATATCAAACCACGCACAGCACTATGCAAACCAGGTGCACAGCACAGGGTCTGGGAAGCCTTTCAGTACAGGATTATAGTCTCCATTCCCTAGCCAATACTGGAAGAAATAGCAGCAGCAAAGATTGCACAATCACTTCGGCTATCCCAAAGTCCAGGTTTGAATAAGCTTGCTTAACTTAGAGAAGTACATTGATTCCTATGTATGTTGGTGTCATTCCCTGTCCTTCTCCCCTGGCACATGGAATTGGGGCTAATCTTGCTTTTAGTTACATGGGTGCATCCCTGACAAAACTCTGAGGTTGCACTGGAGTAACAGAGCAGAATTGGACCCCGGCATGCAAAACTTGGTGGGGGGGGAGGGTTAAAATTCCAATTCAATCAACTCTGCGAGCCAGTCATGCATCCTAACCAGCATGTGATTCCTTCATTTTACTCTTGTTGATAAAAGAAACTTCTTTTAACCTTAAACAGGCAAGATCCAATTCTGCCCTGACTTACACCTTGTGCAGTTAATTTCAGAAATAGGATTTCAAAGATTTTTGTTTTTCTTTACAGCTGTAGAGCCATCTGCTTCTTTTTAATTCAGACTGGCAGTGCATGAAGAAGGGATTTTATGCTGGGTTTTATCCTTTAAATGTTCATCATGCACCTTCTCAGGTAACTATTGCACTAGGTGTTTTTATCTGTTGTGTTAGGCACCCAGAAGACTTTGGACATCAGACACCTGATAAACAAATTTTTGTTATTAGGTACGGGTAGGAACCTCCGCCTGAATACTGGGATCCACGGTCAGTAGAAAACAGAACAGAAAAGAACAGACAGCAGGATTTTAAGTATCTATAATGACCAACGTCACAGGATGATGGCTATTTTAATTAGGCTGTATTCCCCAAAGTTTGCTTCTGCCACTCCCTCTCCTGTGCACCCCTATCATTCTGCCTGGGATCCTCCCCTTTCCCCACACTGTCCCCAGTGCCCGAGTCCTGCTCCTGCTCCCTCCAGCCTCCCCATTCCTGCCCCAGGAGACTGCAGCTATCAGTGCGAACATTCAGTTCTTGACAAAACCGAAAGCCACTATTTGGTATTTCTACAAATACCACATCAGAGGATTCCCCGCATCCCTACGTGACTACTGATGGCTTTGGATGAAGCTATGTCTGAAATAAAACGGAGAGGTTAAGGTGCCTCACAGTTACTTTCACTGGGGGAAAGTGAAGTTCCTGACTGGAAGTTTTAGCACAATGTCCCATGAAGTGAGCATGGAGGGCATCTCCTAGGCAATGGCACCATTCATCAGACATGGACAGTTGTATTTCCTCTGTTTCCATGGCAATCACAGGCCCAGCCAGCTGCCTTCAAACATTGACTTTTTTTTCTTGGAGATCCAAGGAACAAAACAAAGCAAAACAATTAAGCCCTGTCTCTAGGGGTCAAAATACAGTCATTCCTTTCAAAGAGATTTACTAGTTTCCAAGTTCCATTTCAAAGCCAACCTGAAACCCATTGTTTGCTACTTTTTACTTTTATCCCTATCTTGTGGAGGTTTTATATAAACACAAAAACTGCAGCCCAGTTGAACTTACCTCCTAGTCATGTCATTTGACTAACTGGCGTGATGCCAACCACCACTTTCAAAGGTTAACTCTGCAAAGCCGTCCATATTTGTGTCTGGGTCCAAGACCATGCCTACCAAAGGATACAACCACTTTCCAGGTGTAAAGAACGATCAACAGGCAAGAGGAGAACTAAGAGAAAGGGAAACTTGTGACACTGACATGCTTAAAAAACCCAGAACTTCCATGAAAGAGGCAAGACAGCCAGGGATCTTTGCTCAGTGCAGAGGACAGGACACCAAACCTCTGTTCCAAGAACATCAGCAGCTTTGCAGTCTGGCCAGCTTTCTAGAAACTGCACTCAAGAGTTGAAAAAACCAGCCAGTGTTCTTATCCTGCGGTACAGCATTTATATAAATCCAAGAGAGCATTCGCAAATTTTGATTTATCAGGAGTTTTGTTCAGTGAGCTGAAACAGGAATAAAGTCCTAGAAAAAAAATGAACGAGAAATAAAAAATTGTTTAAAAAAGCCAATTATATTCCAAGAATATAAAATAATAACTCTTCCTGCCTTGAGAGTGCAAGGTTTAATTGAGATGCTTAATGCTATCAGTTGCTAATGCACTTTAATGGAGAAATCCTCTTCTACTTCCTCTTTATTTGATGACACAATAATTATCATTGGGTAGCACTGTTGCCATGGTAAGAATTCCAGCAAGCTTCCAAAGGGAAAACCCTTCTCCTTGGCCTTGAATTGTCTTTTGCTTCATTCCATGTTTGCCTTGGTTATGACATCATGCCTCAGTGGTGACCTCATAACTTGCAGGCTCACCAAGGCAGTCACGTGAAGTAGCTGGTTATTATGAAGGATCTGGTCAGAAGTCCATGGTTAACGTGGACGTGAGCTTTGCACTTCAAGCAGAGATTAAACCTCTCCGTTATGCGTCAAGAAGAGACTGTGTTTTCCCCAAATTTACAGCATTTACTCCAAGTACAGAAAGTATTTCTGAGAACTTACCAATAAACTTGTTAGCTACAAGAGCTGCTCTTGCAGCTACACCGCCAGACTATTTGACTGAAGACTCCAGTTCTAGACACAATTTTTTTTTACTACTGAACATGTCTACCTGTCATTGGGGAAATGTGCAACATTCTCTGCTGATGCGCACAAAATATTACACACCTCAAAAGGGCACCTGTGTGCCTCTTGGCTGACGTGGTTTACCTTCCTTTGTAGTCCCACATTTCAAAAGTAACAAACTCAATTTTCCCAAATGGAAGTGAATTAATATCTGTCTATCATATCTACAAATACAAGTGTCCATCATTGTATCCGCCAAGCCCTAAACAGCAAGTCTCTATCCATACAGCCCCCATCCCCATTGTATCTGAGCACCTAACAATCTTTAACACAGTTATCCTCACAAAGCCCCTGCGAGGTACGGATGTGCCATTATGCCCATTTGGGAGACTAAGGCACGGAGAAGCTAAGTGATGTGCCCAAGGTCACATGGGACGTCTATGGCACAGCAGGGAATTGAACCCATCTCTCTCAAGTCCTAGGCTAGTGCCTTACCCACCAGACCATCCTACAATGTTTTTCGACACTGCCTAACAACTGGAAGGCAGGGTTCTAAAATGATTCATCGATAACCAGGGATCTGATATAAATATTAGCCATGGAACAGAATTGTATCCCTTCTGGAAAAGTCCTATAGAATTGTCCAGAATGATACACTTTCTATAGAATTTTCAGCCAACCAATAGCATTTTAAAATGATTCTAGATATAATTAAAATTCATTTAGATCCCACTAGAGAATGGTTTAAAAAGTCTACGGAAAGTATAGCATTCACCATTCATTTGTATAGGGGTTTTACTGAGTAAGCTCTAAAGAAAGCTATTTAGTTTTTAGAACACTCTGAGTTTCATCCTTATTTAATTCTATGAGGCTTTTCCATAAGGGTAATACCGCAAATACCGGACATCTACATGCTTAACTTGAACCATCTAGTAATGGTGGGAGGGGAAATGGATCATTATTATTCAAATCACCCCACGTAGGAATGAATTTTTAATGAGGTAGACCTCATGTATTTCTAATTCTGCTCTAGCACCTTCTTTATAGCTGTAACTAAATCTCACTGCGTCGCTGTGTTGTTAAGCTGCAGGACACAGTATCCAATTAATACCAAACCAGCATTAAAGCAACATAAAAGGTCCAACTTAAACCCAAGGAAGTAAAAAAAATTCAGAGTGAAAGCTGTCATGCCATCCTTTGCTCCCTCCGACAGGCAGCTGCCCTGAGGTTCCTGGTTTGTTCTGAAGTCCCAGATGGAAGATGATGTCATCCTTACAAACTAAGTACAACAGGTAAGTCAAAGACCTAACAGTCGTCATAACGGGTTGACTCAAGGAAGTGGTGACAGGCTGTAGAGCCTCTGATCTCTAAGTCACTGGTCTGAATTCAGTCCTCAATGATAACGATGCAACATTTTGACTACCTAAGGAGTAATAAGCTAAACAGAAAGAAAACACTCAAGGGAAGAACAGGCGTTTGGGACAGAAAAAGGAAAGCGCCAGTTTAATAACAGGAAACCATTCTTAACCCTAAGATGAAACCAGGCAATGTAATATTTTAGGCAAGAAGGTGTTCAAAATGAAGTTACATGCAGAATTTAGAGGGAAGTGATACAGGAATTCCACTGGGTGATGTGGGAACTGAGCATATACGGTACATCAACATAGACCCCTCTTTGGGTAAACCCCAACTTCAATCAATAGGAGTTTATACGAAGGTATATGCTGCAATCCTCTAAACAGCAACGCTCTATATGCAGCTCTGTTACCCAACCCTTGAATCCGACCTCTTAATATAGTAGCTTCTATCGTGACAGTCTGTTGAGCTGAATAAACGCATAACTCTCCAGTGCTTTCCCAGCTTCCTATGTTGTTCTACTTTTATTCCATCTGTACCACCACAATCCTGCCTCACTCAACCGCTGCATTGAGCCATTCTTCCTCCTTCAGATTTCTTCTTATCAACCCCAGTAGTTCTAGGACCTCCTGAATTTCAGATCCCAAATACATTCTATTCACATCACACATTTCCTCAGGAAGCTCACTGACATTTGCATGCCAAAAATTTTAGTCAGCAGGCCGTACAGTGCAATGATAATGAGAATTAAATTGATTCAAGGAAAGCACCTGCTCAGCATGTTCATTTGCTATTTTTCAGACATAAGTATATTGACATGGGCGTTTTTTAAAATCTAAAAATGCAGTCTATCCTGGGCTAACCGAATGTGTAACATGGCAAGAATCACCTCAAACTACCAACAATATCCATCTTTAAAGCACCTCTCTAGCTACAAAATGGCTTAATCGATTCTGATGATTTTTTTATAAAAGAAAATTTCATATAGGTAACTAGATGGATACTGCTCCTGGGATCAGTACTTACGTGCCAAGCTTAAGACCAATATGATTTGAAACAGCCAAGCTATAAACCCTTTCTGCAAAATGGAAAACTGTGACAGACGTAACAGACATGCACTATAATTAAAGTCTTTGGTAAATGACACTAACACAGCCAAAATTTTCTATTTCAAGCTATAGCATTGATCAAATTTTGACATGTAAGATTAACTGGAAGGATCTCTCTGGACTGATGAGAACAGTAAGCCACAAAGCTTGTGTTAATTTTCCTTGATACATTTGCATTATGCATTTGACAAGATACAGGCATCTAGCAAGTACTGACCTAAGTGTTTTATTTGTAACGCTACTGAGCAAACAAATGCCCCTCCTTTCAATATCCCAGACTATCAGAAGATATTTCTCTATGCTCAAGAGTCAAGCGATTATATTCTTTCCTCCCAGATATGAAAGTTTAAAATATGTGCCAACCTTGAATTTCCAGTGAGAAGTTCAATCAATGCAGAAAACTGAGTCTCTCAGGAAGAAAAACAGGGTTCAACAGAATGCACTGTTGTAAAGAGAATACTAACCAGTCAGGAGTGGCCAAGGTGTAGGGCCATAACAAAAACTCTTTGACAGGTTTCAGTGTAACAGCCGTGTTAGTCTGTCTTTGCAAAAAGAAAAGGAGTACTTGTGGCACCTTGGAGACTAACCAATTTATTTGAGCATGAGCTTTCGTGAGCTACAGCTCACTTCATCGGATGCATACCGTGGAAACTGCAGTAGACATTATATACACACAGAGACCATGAAACAATACCCCCTCCCACCCCACTGTCCTGCTGGTAATAGCTTATCTAAAGTGATCAAGTGATCTGTAGTGAGCTGTAGCTCACGAAAGCTCATGCTCAAATAAATTGGTTAGTCTCTAAGGTGCCACAAGTACTCCTTTTCTTTTTGCAAAAACTCTTTGTACTCCCAACTCAGAAATCAAAAGAAAGTATTTTAAAATTAAGTAGACTCATCCTCCTTCCTGTTTACCAGGCAGATTTCAATTCTCTTGCGCATGCTACCAAGCTGCAAGCCAGTTAGGTGGCTGTTCAAACCCTCTCTTCTCCTCAAGCTGGGGGGGAACTGGACCTGGCTCTCCCACATCCCGGCTGAGTGCTCTTACCACTCGAGTGGGAGCGGTAAGGTAGGCAGCACCATCATCACCTCCTCTTCCAGTTTCCAAATTCTGAATGGAAGCCGATCTGATAGGTAGCTTCTGAGCACGCCTACCAGATCAGGCCGCAGAAGTGAGATAGGCAGACGAACACTTATCTTCCCTGGATCATGGATGGCACCACGGCTTCGATAGGAGACAGGTGTCCAGACACCTAATCGGAGGCAGCAGTGTGCATGGCCGGAGGCAGAAACACAGGCCCTTAGGGAACTTTTACCCTAACAACTTAGGCACGTAGAGAATTTAGGTACCGAGTTTGGCAACAGCCAGCCGGGAGTTTTGTAGATCGCAGTGAAGCCTAAAACTGGGATTTAGGCACCTAAATCTGGGGGTTAGGGTCCAAAGTACCTTTGTGGATCTAGGCTCAAGAGATTATTACAAATGATCGAGGAAAAACCTGCTATAACCAAGGAGTTAACAGCATTCTTTCAAACCATCCCCTCAGTCATGCAAGACACATTCATTTTCATGGATGTGCATAGGTAAGGATGTAATTTAACCAGATTAGAACTATTTCACATTTCCTTGTTTGCATCTCCAGGGCTACAAATAAAGCCATACTCCATGCAATCATACACACTGTAAATTCATCAGCCTTACAGGCAATTCTAGAATCATCAATATGAAATTGTTTGCACACTGCTGTGATAATTTACCCTGGAAAAAGTTCAACACAGAAGGATATGTTCCAAAACGTCCTTATTGCAAAAACAGCTCCAAGTCTTTCTGTAAATAAATAATAATTATTCTTTTGACCACAATCAAACAGCTGCTGAGAGAAGTATAGTTCAATTTTGCTATCTCTGTAACAGCACCATTTACTGACCCATATATTGATGAGCTATAGCCAATATTTGACAAAACTGAAAATAAACATGTCTTTTTTCAACAGCAAATCCCTGCTTGTTCCCTAGACTGGTTTAGTAATGTACTGTCATTTATAACAAGTGACAATTGTGCCACATTTCTTTTGCTGCTTGAAAATGGGATTTTCAGAGCCTGCTTATTTCAGAGGTTTTTCCACTCCTATAATTTAATTTCCTATTCTGAGGAGACAGCGACACTGAGTAAACCAAAGGGGACTACTCTCATTTGAACGAGGTCATACACAGTATTGGCTCCACATTTTGGATCAAATTTTAATTTGTTACAGTATACCCACAGAGTGTTGCACTACCTATTATCTGACTGTGTGCGTACTGGAAAGTGTTGAACTGTGAAAGTAACAGCACATACGTGCCATTAGAGTTCAGCTCTCACGTTAACAGACTATGCTGTTCTGCAGACTGATGTCAAGGCAAGATGTTGCACCTGTGCAATCCTATTGACTTCAGTGGTATCATAAAGGCGTGAATTGGAACAGAATTCAATCATTATTTTGTGAACTATAACACATGGCTAAGAGATTAATTTCTTTTGGAGAGCTAAAACTTTTCAGTTCATTTTGTTACCTTGTCCTCCCAACGCATACATCACTTTTATCCATTACTTGTTACACGCTGCCTGACATGCAGATTGTGGTTTGCAGCATTGCTGTAGCCGTGTCGACCCAGGATACCAGAGAGACAAGATGGGTGAGGTAATGTCTTTCATTGGACCAACTCCTATTCATAGAATCATAGAATATCAGGGTTGGAAGGGACCTCAGGAGGTCATCTAGTCCAACCCCCTGCTCAAAGCAGGACCGATCCCCAGCTAAATCATCCCAGCCAGGGGTTTGTCAAGCCTGACCTTAAAAACTTCTAGGGAAGGAGATTCCACCACCTCCCTAGGTAACGCACTCCAGTGCTTCACCACCCTCCTATGAAAAAGTTTTTCCTAATATCCAACCTAAACCTCCCCCACTGCAACTTGAGACCATTACTCCTTGTTCTGTCATCTGCTACCGAGAACAGTCTAGAGCCATCCTCTTTGGAACCCCCTTTCAGGTAGTTGAAAGCAGCTATCAAATCCCCCCTCATTCTTCTCTTCTGCAGACTAAACAATCCCAGTTCCCTCAGCCTCCCCTCATAAGTCATGTGCTCCAGCCCCCTAATTTTCGTTGTCCTCCGCTGGACTCTATCCAATTTGTCCACATCCTTTCTGTAGTGGGGGGCCCAAAACAGGATGCAATACTCCAGATGTGGCCTCCCCAGTGCTGAATAGAGGGGAATAATTTCTTCCCTCGATCTGCTGGCAATGCCCCTACCTATACATCCCAAAATGCCATTAGCTTTCTTGGCAACAAGGGCACACTGTTGACTCATATCCAGCTTCTCGTCCACTGTAACCCCAGGTCCTTTTCTGCAGAACTACTGCCTAGCCATTCGGTTCCTAGTCTGTAGCGGTGTATGAGATTCTTCCATCCTAAGTGCAGGACTCTGCACTTGTCCTTGTTGAACCTCTTCAGAGTTCTTTTGGCCCAATCCTCCAACTTGTCTAGGTCCCTCTGTATCCTATCCCTACCCTCCAGCGTATCTATCTCTCCTCCCAGTTTAGTGTCATCTGCAAACTTGCTGAGGGTGCAGTCCACGCCATCCTCCAGATCAGTAATGAAGATATTGAACAAAACCAGCCCGAGGACTGACCCTTGGGGCACTCCGCTTGATACCGGCTGCCAACTAGACATGGAGCCATTGATCACTACCCGTTGAGCTCGACTATCTAGCCAGCTTCCTATCCACCTTATAGTCCAGTCATCCAGCCCATACTTCTTTAACTTGCTAGCAAGAATACTGTGGGAGACCGTGTCAAAAGCTTTGCTAAAGTCAAGGAACAACACATCCACTGCTTTCCCCTCATCCACAGAGCCAGTTATCATAGAAGGCAATTAGATTAGTCAGGCATGACTTGCCCTTGGTGAATCCATGCTGACTGTTCCTGATCACTTTCCTCTCCTCTAAGTGCTTCAGAATTGATTCCTTGAGGACCTGCTCCATGATTTTTCCAGAGACTGAGGTGAGGCTGACTGGCCTCTAGTTCCCTGGATCCTCCCTCTTCCCTTTTTTAAAGATGGGCACTACATTAGCCTGTTTCCAGTCATCCGGGACTTCCCCCGATCGCCATGAGTTTTCAAAGATAATGGCCAATGGCTCTGCAATCACATCCGCCAACTCCTTTAGCACCCTCGGATGCAGCGCATCCGGCCCCATGGACTTGTGCTCGTCCAGCTTTTCTAAATAGTCCTGAACCACTTCTTTCTCCACAGAGGGCTGGTCACCTCCTGCCCTGCTGTGCTGCCCAGTGCAGTAGTCTGGGAGCTGACCTTGTTCATGAAGACAGAGGCAAAAAAAAGCATTGAGTACATTAGCTTTTTCCACATCCTCTGTCACGAGGTTGCCTCCCTCATTCAGAAAGGGGCCCACACTTTCTTTTACTTTCTTCTTGTTGCTAACATACCTGAAGAAACCCTTCTTGTTACTCTTAACATCTCTTGCTAGCTGCAACTCCAGGTGTGATTTGGCCTTCCTGATTTCACTCCTGCATGCCCGAGCAATATTTTTATACTCTTCCCTGGTCATTTGTCCAATCCTCCACTTCTTGTAAGCTTCTTTTTGTATTTAAGATCAGAAAGGATTTCACTGTTAAGCCAAGCTGGTCGCCCGCCATATTTACTATTCTTTCTACACATCGGGATGGTTTGTTCCTGTAACCTCAATAAGGATTCTTTAAAATACAGCCAGCTCTCCTGGATTCCCGCCCCCTCATGTTATTCTCCCAGGGGATCCTGCCCATCAATTCCCTGAGGGAGTCAAAGTCTGCTTTTCCGAAGTCCAGGGCCGTATTCTGCTGCTCTCCTTTCTTCCTTGAGTCAGGATCCTGAATTCCACCATCTCATGGTCACTGTCTCCCAGGTTCCCATCCACTTTTGCTTCCCCTACTAATTCTTCCCGGTTTGTGAGCAGCAGGTCAAGAAGAGCTCTGCCCCTAGTTGGTTCCTCCAGCACTTGCACCAGGTAATTGTCCCCTACACTTTCCAAAAAGTTCTTGGATTGTCTGTGCACCGCTGTATTGCTCTTCCAGCAGATATCAGGATGATTGAAGCCTCCCATGAGAACCAGGGCCTGCGATATAGTAACTTCCATTAGAAAGCCTCGTCCACCTCATCCCCCTGATCTGGTGGTCTACAACAGACTCCTACCACAACATCACCCTTGTTGCTCACACTTCTAAACTTAATCCAGAGACTCTCAGGTTTTTCTGAAGTTGATGAAAGAGACAAGCTTTGAAGCTCAGAGCTCTTCAAGTCTGGGGAAGACACTCACAGTGTCACAGCTAAACACAAGGTGGAGCACATAAGGAGTTAATACATGTTGCAAGAGACCACAGAAGAGAAGGAATATTGGAACTCATAGAAATCAGCCTCAAACCACTCATCACATAAAGAGAGAGTTTTCTTCAGGACACAACTGACTTCCTCCAGAAACTCTGCAACATTAACAACCACCTCAAAACACCATCCTTGCCACCAGGGATGTCACCTCCCTTTACACCAACACCCCTCACAATGACAGAATCACTGCCTGCCTCAAATATCTGCAAGACAACGGACAATGCTAAGATAACCACCCCGAACACATCGCCAAACTCATCCATCTCATCCTCCCCCATAGCAATTTTACATTCAACACTACATGCTTTGTCCAAACCATGGGAATAGCTATGGGTACTAAGATAGCTCCCCATAATGCCAACCTCTTCATAGACCACCTAGAGGAAGAATTTCTGGACAAATATACCATAAAACCAATGATATACCTGAGATACAGTTTTCAGAGGAACAGCCGTGTTAGTCTGTATTCGCAAAAAGAAAAGGAGTACTTGTGGCACCTTAGAGACTAACCAATTTATTTGAGCATGAGCTTTCGTGAGCCACAGCTCACTTCATCAGTGAGATACAGTGAAGATATTTTCATCCTCTGGACAGATGACCCAAACTCCCTCATAGATTTCCACCACAATTTCAGTGACCATCACTCATCCATTAAACTCTCTTTAGAAAATTCCCAATGCCAGCCTCAACTTTCTGGACACCATGATCAGCTTCAACAATGGAACCCTACAGACAACTATATACAAGAAACCCACTGATCACCAAGCCTACCTTTACAGATCCAGTAACCACCCCAAACACACCAAAATATCTGTTATCTACAGCCAGGCTCTCAGATACCACAGTATATGATCCAAGGAGAAAATCCAGGATATACACCTTAACACTCTTAAAACTGCTTTCACTAAACAAGGATACTAGTGCATTACAGAACGTGCCACCCAAACACCCTGAGAGAACCTGCTTCAATATAAGGGAAAAAACCTTCCGTTCACACACACACCTAGTTGTCACTCACCACCCCACTCTGGGGCCCATACAGGGTATAAACAATTACAATCCATACTCAAGAAATCTTTCCCAAACCCCCTCTTCTGGCCTTCAGACAACCCCGCAACCTCGCCAAGCTCATCATCACAAGCAAGCTCCCCAAAACCAGGGCACACAAACTCAAAACAGCATCAGACCTTGTCATAACAGATGCATCAGCACAGTTATGACGATCAATACCCTCCACAGCACACCTTTCAAGATCCACTAGCTCTACACATGTCCATTGCAACGTGTGGAGTACGTCATCCCATGCACTAAATGCCCCAACAACAACTATGTGGGTGAAAAGAGACAATCACTACGCTCTCAAATGAACTCTCACAGAAAAAGGGTAAAAGACAAAAACATGACATCATCTGTGGGCAAACACTGTTCACAAAATGATCACTCCATATCTGACCTCTCATTCCTCGTTGTCAACAGAAACCTGCAGCACACTGGCAAAAGACAAGCCTGGGAACTTAAATTCATAACTCCGCTAGACACCAAAAATCATGGACTTAACAAAGACACCGGATCTATGGCCCCTTACAACAATCTGTAACCCACTAACCCTCCTTTGTCCTTCAACTGTAAAGGTGGTTTCTATGAGTCCCAATATTCCTTCTCTTCTATGGTCTCCTGCAACTGTAAAGGTGTTAAGTGCCTACTTCACCTTGAATGGTCTCTTGCAACATTTGTTAATTACTTATCTGTTCCACCTTGTAGGTGGCTGTGACACTCGAGTACCTTTCTCAGACCTGCAGAAGAGCTCTGTGAATGCTTGAAAGCTTCTCTCTTTCACCAACAGAAGTTGGTCCAACTAAAGATATTACCTCACCCACCTTGTCTCTCTGATGTAGATGGGGAACATTCTGGGGCAGGTACTGTTTTTACATTACTTGTCTGGGTAGTGCCTATCACAACAGGATCTCAAGGCTTCCGGGGGCTCCTAGACATCAATATAATTATTTTGTGACTCAGTATTTTAGAGGAACTTGAATGAGCCACATCCAACATTTTTTACTCAGGCAAAACTCCCACTAACTACAGTGGGGACACATACCACAGTGTGGAGAGAGTCAAAAGGGTTGAATAGGACCACGTGTCATACCTATACTTCTGTAACACAATCTTGCTTAGATGTCAGGTGTAAAATGGTTGCCACATAATGGCAACAGCAATTTTGGCCCTTTGTTGACAGCCAAAATATCCAAACACTACAGAAGCAAATACTACGCCCAGTGCTCCCTCTCATACTGACAAATGGACCTTGCCATGCTGTGCTATGAACTCCAGGGTCAAATCCTGGCCCTACTGAAGATTAGTACTGTAGAAGCTTCCCCGTGCACTTCACAAGGGTTCAGATTTCACCCCAGCTCTTCATACAATAAGCAATTGTCCAACCTTCATCTGATTCCCTCTAAGAGGAGCCCGCAGTTGGAGGCTTAGTTAGGAAGTGTATCGTAAACAGACTCACTAGTCCCTCTTTGTTTAGGGACACCAAAGACCATATCATGCCATCAGCCTGTGTGTGGGACTCCCACTGAAATCAATGGAAACGCTGTCCAAGATTCAATGGTAGGACAGAGCCATGAATGAACACTGCTACCACTGTTCTTTTCTTTCAGTATGATCACTTTACCTACTGAGGAGAGAACTTAAAGGAGTCTTGTACATTCCAAGTCCTTTAAGTACGTGGGGTATGTCAGACACCCTAGAAACCTACAACTTCACTAGCTGATTTTACTGGATAAAAGCAGAAACCATCTTTTCCATTAAGCTATATATGATAAATTCAATGTTATGCACTTTTTAAAAAGAGATTTAAATAATTCCTCAATATCCTGAGGGTGGAAAAAAACTAAAAAATATTCACTTTGGAAAATGGCTACTGAACGAGAGGATAGGAGAGAGTTTCTATGTTTGTTTTACAATGCCAGCTCCTGTGCAAGTTAATAGGATGCGAGCACTTCAAGAAGCGTTGCAGTAGCCGCAGTAAAAATAGTCTCAGTGTATAGCCATGACATTTCCACTAACGCTAGCTTCCACTAAAATGAAAGTAAAGACGGCACTGTTTGCTTTAGTGGGAATTTCTGCTTTAGCACCTTTTCAACAGCTGTCTTTTTACATTCTTACAATTTAAGGTATACACTTGGAAACTAAATATGACGTTAAAACCAAGGAAATTCTGAGTTCAGGGTACCACTAGGTCTCTTAACACCCACACATTGTGTATCTCTGCACATACGCACACGATTTTGCTATTGGAAACTTCATAACGCAACGAACCCACATACCATGTGCACTTAAATGTCTAGGCACTGAATTAAGCATGCAGTACATATAGCATGCAGTTCTATAGTGATTTAGCTAGGCACGAATTACAGGTTTCTCTTACAAATGAATTTTTGTTTTTATGAGTAAATGCATTATTGGTCAATAGATTTCACGGAAAAACAGCTGTAAAGAAGTCTTGTCAATACTATTTTTACCACTGTTAAAATTGTATGTCTATAATGTATAGGACACGTGGTGAAATCCTAGACCTACTGAAGTCAGTGGGAGTTTTACCATCCCAGTGACTTCAGTGGGTCTAGGATTTCACCTAGGGTCAATATATTCCTGCCGATACAATTACATTACTTTAATCTTACTGGCACCTTGCTCTGAGATCGTGCAAAAAATCCACAGAGCTCTACCTACCATATAGACAAACAACATTGCCAGTGTGTTTGTTCCTCAAATTCATTCTTACTCAGTGTTTCTGAAGAGGTGTCTCTTGTTTGCAGTACTCCCTTTATTACCTGCAGTTAGTTTTCAGGCTGAGGAGAGACTAATGTTTCTGCCTTCAAACAGGAAGGCATGAGAAACAGTTCGAAACTTTATAACATGAAGCCTCATGGTTTCTTGAGTTCACAGCAGTAGGCAGAGAGCTATAATCCTCAAATGAAAAACACATCACCTTTGCTTGAGATTTCAGACAAGTAATCCCATTCTGTAAGTAGAAATTTGCTACCATCTTTCCCAGAAAAAGCAATTGGAAACTATCAGAAGATAAAAAAAAAAAGATCGTGAACAAGCTGGGATGCTGGAACAATTCTTATAGCGGGAGTGCTGAAAGCCACTGAACAAAACTAAATCCTCTAGATCAGTGGGTTTTAACCTTTTTTCATTTGCAGACCCCTAAACAATTTTGAATGGAGGTCCGAACCCCTTTGGAAATCTTAGACATAGTCTGAGGACCCCTAGAGATTGCGGACCACAGGTTGAAAACCACTGCTCTATACGATGGAAGCCATGCATTCTGTTGCGCTTACTTTTAGCCCGGGGATACTGCCGCATCTCCAGCACTCCTGTGTACAAGTAACCTGCACTCGGCTAGACCTGCAAGAAACAGGGGTTCCTATAGTCTATTGTGTAAATTATCTGTTAATGATCTTGTCAGGTCTTCCAATGAACTTTGCATATCGTACGGATTTTTGTCCAAGGGAGCAAAAGACTGTTAAAATTAGGACAGTTTTAAAGTTATGTGAGAAACTGTTAAATCGCAAATCCATATTTTATGTCTTCATGTTTCTCTTCCCAAGCATTCACGTTCTGCTTTTCTGCAACAAAATATCAACTGTCTTTTCAGTAAAGTACTTGGTGCCCTTATGCAATAAATCATTCATAATTTCAGGTTCTTTATACTACCAATGATATTGACATCATAGTGAAAATACTAAACTTTCCTCGGACAAGTAATATTTTTCAATGTACATTTTATTCAAAGTTTTATTAGTTTGCCTTCCTGATAAATTGTTTCATAGGGGGAACAGACATGACAAATTAATTATATGGCTACACTAGAGTCAAAACTGATGAGACAAGCTTGATAAGTTTATGGAGGGGATGGTATGATGGGATAGCCTAATTTTGGCAATTAATTGATCTTTGACTATTAGCGGTAAAGATGCCAAATGGCCTATGTTGGGATTTAGATGGGGTGGGATCTGAGTTACTACAGGGAATTCTTTCCTGGGTGTCTGGCTGGTGAGTCTTGCCCACATGCTCAGGGTTTAGCTAATTACCATGTTTGGGTTCGGGAAGGAATTTTCCTCTAAGGGATATTGGTAGAGGCCCTGGGGTTTTTTTGCCTTCCTCTGCAGCGTGGGGCACGGGTCACTTGCTGGAGGATTCTCTGCACCTTGAAGTCTTTAAACCCCATGATTTGAGGACTTCAATAGCTCAGACATAGGTGAGAGATTTTTCGCAGGAGTGGGTGGGTGAGATTCTGTGGCCTGCGTTGTGCACAAGGTCGGACTGGACAATCATAATGGTCCCTTCTGATCTTGAAGTCTATGAGATGAACAAAAGATTTAAGGTTCCCCATGTTCTCCAGGTGATGTGTCCGGTATTGGGATTTTTAGGAACGGCTGGGATTCAGAACTTGGCTGCAGTAGTGAATGTTTAATGTTTATAAAACTTCTGTCATGTAACAGCACAACTGAACCGTGACAATCTCCGACACCTTAAGATTTCTGACTCACCATCAGTTTTAGAAGCAGGGATGATACTGATTTTACTGCTTCTAATAAAAAGAAAAGGAGTACTTGTGGCACCTTAGCGACCTGAAGACCACCTAATACTATTAAACCAAAAGCTTTCCCAAGCCATGAAAATATAAACAGCTGTATGCTCCTCTACACATATAAAGTCATTGAAATAACACCACATCCCTTGTAAGTTATTGAAATCAGTGATCCTGCTTGTATTCAGACACTGAGATCAGCGCTACACATTATATCAAGGACTGTGGCTAGGAAAATAACCCTCTGATGTCAGACTTCTAGTGGATAAGAAGAATACAAAAATGTTTATGCGGGGCCTGATCCAAAGCCCACTGAAGTCAAGGTACAAAGACTCCCATTAACTGCAATGGTCTTTGGATCAGGCCCATAGTTATTTGGCTTGGGAAGGACCTTTACTGAGGCAATTAGCCCATTCAGACTGGATGTTTTAGAATGCAAATTAAGACCAAAATAGACAAAGGATTCATCACAGCATAGATGCTGACATGCTCATTTAGTGCAGCAATATTAATAAATGAGATTTCTGTAATCAAGTTCATAAAGATTTAATTGAGAAAAGGAATATTCAAAGTAACTGTCTACAAAGCATATCATTAGATGTTCTTTGTCAAGCAAAGCCAGAGGTTAAGTTTGGTTAACGGGTTTAACCAGTTCTCTTAGAGATGTATTTCTGTTAAAACCAGATCAATTTCTGAACTGTTCCTCTTTTTCAAGCAATACAAAAGCCAGCCAACGTGTCAGATGTTCAGCATTCAGAAACATGTATGTGCCACTGATGTAAATCGCTACAATCTCTCTCTATAGCCAACTACTATATGTGTCTCCATTCCCATTTACAAAATTACAAACTTCTACAGAACATCCTCACTAACCCCTTTCACATTCTGTGTATCGTATTTAATGGTCCTACACACTGAAATTATAACCTCTGATTTGTATGTTGTCTCTCTATATTTAACAAAAAATGGAAGCATACATAAACAAAAATGAAAAGATACATATCAGTTTGGATGAAGAAACGCCATGGATCTGTGCAAGACAGAAGAAATATCTGCATTTATAAGGTAATGACCTTCAAAACTCATTCACTGTTCTCTAGGCTGTAAATTTACAGTGATTTTCTCATTCCTGAGACATTATACATTTCCACCATGTATGCTTTAATTTGTCATGGAATATAAATACTTTTGCTTAAAAGTCAGCATGAAAGCAACAGAAAAACATTTACCTGTGGTAACCTTGAGTGTGAGGGTATTAGGAGCTGACGCTCTTTTACCGTAAATCACACATACAACATACCAGTATTTCTGTTCACTGCCCCCAAAATCATATAAACTGGTGAAACACAGCATCAAGTGGCATTTTATGTCAAAATTATATACAAGGATACTCTTATTTTAATTCTATTCCCAAGTAAATCAAAGAAAGACAATCCAGCTTTCTTCCAAACTGGATTCCCCGTACTTACCTATCTAAGCTACATTTTTATCCAATTGATTTATATTAAAAGCCATCTCTCAAAAATTAATTGATTTTTGTATAAGCACAACTAATTTGACTGCCATTACAGCCACTTAAGTCACTACTTTGCAGTTAAGGTGGGGGAGAGGCAAGCTAGGGAAGGAAATCAGTAACATTAACATTCCTGAGATGTTATTTACACAGAACAGATTTTTAAAAACACATTTATTTATTTTCCTTTGCTTAAGCAGAAGTGAAGCCTCCCACAGCCTGCAGTATTTATTTGTAACCAGTTATTTAATTCGAAGTATGCTTCTGCATGCATTTAAAAGATTTTCTACTTGCCCTAGAGCTACAATCGAGTCAGAATCAGCAACACCCAAATAAATCAGTGGAGAGATGGGAGTTGTTATTTACACGTTGTATCACAATTATCCAAAAATCTTGCCTGAATTTTCTACAGCTTACAAGTTGGAAGAGTGCCAGTTGACACTGTCAGGAAACAGAATCAACGAGTAAGGCTACGAATCTGTCATGGACTCCATGATTTTACGAGACCTCCACGACTTCTTGAAAATTCCAGTAATTCAGCCCCGGGCAGTGGGAATCAGGCTTCAGCCCCAGGCGGCAGGACTCGGGCTTCAGTACCGATGTAGTTAAAACTGCATTAATGTGTGTACATTTCTGTGATTTATTGTTTATTGCCCGCATCCTGTCCATGACTTTTAATTAAAATACCCATGCCAAAATCTTAGCCTTAACAATGAGTGCTATGGTGTACATTCAGTCTGCATGCTTATCACATGGATGTTCTCTGTTATGATTAAAAAATTAAGATTAAAAACTGTCTATACAAAATGGAAACCTCCTGTACATGTCAGCCACCCTGTGTCCTCTGTCCTAGTATTATAGTTCCTAGCTAGTTGTTAAGGCAATAGTGTTGTGATTAGGTTACTCACGTTCAAAACATTCTGATAGTCTAGTAGCCTAATGATGTATCACTAAATCCTTACTAGCAAATCATTCATATCCAGATTAGAGAGAAAACTGATTTTGACTCAAGAAAATTTCATTACAACACAATATCTGAACACTTATCTGGCCTAGAACACTTTGAGTAGTGATCTAGACTATTTTAAAGTTAAATCAGTCATTAAAGCAGGATAGAGGCAGTACTCCGATACATCTCCTGGTATTTGTGTTTGGCTCTGACAGCATTTACTAAACTTTAATTTGCATCAAAATCATTTTTAAAAGAACTTACTATATGTATTGCACTCATAGAGTCCCCGGCAGAATTGTACAAGTCTAAGAGCACCAATTTTACTCAGCAAGAGGTATAAATTAAGCTCTTCTTCCATCATCCAACCATGTTTACTTGATTTGATTATACCCCACCAATGGAAAGCAGCAGCATGAGAGCTGTTCTGTAATCATATTTGCACCAGGGAAGGTTAGTGAAAATTGCGGGTTTTGATTTTGAACAGAAAAAAGAATGTCAGTAAAACTTGCAGCAATCGTCCATGTTCTGGTTTATTATAAAAGACTGAATCAGGGTAATATATTAGTTCTATAAAATAACAAAGACACTTATTTTACATACGGTATATCCAATAATAGTGATGTTGTGGGAAGTGGTGGAGGGTAAGGGGGACACAACTTTAGTCCTCTGAAATTCATCATATTCCATTAAATTGTTTGGGTTTTTTTGAGGGGAGGGGAACACAGTCGGGAAAATGGTAAGCTCCGTGTTAAAAGCTAGAGACTACCCCCGTTTCACAGGGCCACTTGGCCTGCGAGGAGCTATTCTTTTGTGAATGCCGAGAATTCTGACTCACAGAAGTGCTGATCAAAATAATGACGTGAGACATTATTTTCCTGGTGGAATCAAAAAGCTTCTGTGTGACTAAAGTCCCTCCCCTGAGCAACATCCCAGTCAAGCTGATCAGACTTTTCTTTCTGAGGGCTGAAAAACTGGATACATCAATTTGCCCAGTTGAGAAGGGGGGGCGCATTTCAGAATTAAAGGTCACTGAATGAAGTGGGGATTCATTTGCTTTCTTCCCCCTCCTCCCCCCACTCTTTGTGTAATGCTTCCAGCTGTTGCCGTCTCGAGTGGCTGTAATTCACTGATGAGCACCGGGTCCACACGCCAGCCCACACACCTAGCTGGAAAGCTACAGGTCTGTCTTTGTTCCCATCCGACGGAAAAACCACCCAGATCCTGTAGCATCCTCCATCAAACACAAACTTTACGACGCCAAGCCCAGGAGCGGCGTTCATGCTTCGACGCCCCACGGAACCCGCTTCGCAGCCCAGGGGCCACCCCGCGGGGTGTCTCTGCGGAGCGGCCGGAGGAGGAGGAGGAGGACGCGGACAGCCAGCGCCGGATCCCGCGTCGCTTTTGTTTGCAGCCCGCGGACTCCATTCGGCAGCCCGGGCGGGGGGCGCTGCGAAGTGGGACTGGGGGGCGCTGGGGGGGGGGCGGGGGTGACACGGGGCTGCTTCTCCCCGGCCCCGATTCTGCCCCATCGCCCGTGTTTTTGTTCACACCCGCACCGATTTTTTGCCCCCAGCATGCGAAGGGATCCCCACCGCGTTTCGGGAGCCGGCGCCAGATTAAAAAAAAAAACAAAACACACACACAACCCCACACACACACACACAACCCCACACACACACACACACACACACAACCCCACACACACACACACACACACAACCCCACACACACACACACACACACAACCCCACACACACACACACACAACCCCACACACACACACACAACCCCCCCCCCCCACACACACACAACCCCCCCCCCACACACACACACAACCCCCCCCCCCACACACACACACAACCCCCCCCCCCACACACACACACAACCCCCCCCCCCACACACACACAACCCCCCCCCACACACACACAACCCCCCCCCACACACACACACACAGACCCACACCCCAGCACGCCCGTTTGCGCCCCTCCCCCGAAACAAAAGTAACGTTTTCCGCAGGGGCCCGCACCCGCCGGGCTCTGGACCGCATCCCCCCGCAGGGTCAGGCGAAGCCAGGGAGTTTTCCCAAGCTCGGGCGCCCTCCAAGCTCGCCGGCGGTGCGCGAGTTCGCGCGGAGCCCCCCCCGCTCCCCAAGCCATGCTCGGGACAGGTCGCCCCCCTCCACCGGCAGCCGCCCCGCGCCCGCGAAGCCCCGTCACCCCCCGGGGGCCGCCCGCGCGGCGCGCAGGGGAGAGCGGGGCGCCCCCCCGAAGGGTGAAGTTCTCTGCGGCGGGGGCGAGCCTGCGGGGCTCGGCTCGGCTCCGCTCCGGGGGCGGGTCACGCAGCGAGCCCGGGCGCCGCGCTCTGCGGGCTCTGCGATGCTCGGTGCAGCCCGGGGGGGCCGCTGCACCCCGCGCCCCCCCCCCCGCGCCCGGCCCGCCGACCTGGAGGGTGCAGGTGTACTCGCTGTCATCCAGCAGCCGGACGGTGCAGCCGTACTCCCGCTCCAGGCTCCTGCTGCTGCCGCTCATCCAGCGGCTCAGCATCTTCCCCGGCCCGGCCGGCGGCGGGGCGCTCACAGGGGCCGGGCGGCTCGGCGGGGGCGCTCGCCCGCTGCCCGGCTCCGCGGCACCCCAGCGGCCCCGACGCCGGGCAGAGCCGAGTGCGAGTCCCCGCGCCGCGCGCCGGCCGGGGGGCGGGGCCGGCGCTGAGCGGCGGGCGGGCGGGCCAATGGCGGCGCGGGGTCGCCGCAGGCCCCGGCGCCGCCGGCGGAGGGGGAGGGGGAAGCCCGGCCTCGGCCTCGGCCTGGGGAGCGGGGCCGCCCCCCGGTGGGGCCTCAGCCTCGCGCCCCGCCCCCGGCCCTGGGGGGCGGGGACTGCAGGGACCCCCTGTCTGGGGAGCCAAGCGCGCAGCTGCGGGGCGAGGGACCCCCCCTCCTCCGGGACCCCCCTCGACCCCCCCTCCGTCCCCCGGGGACCCCCCAGGACCCCCCCCAGGCACGGGGAGCCCTGCGAGGGACCCCCGCTCTGCCATGCCCAGGCACAGGGAGTTCTGCGGGGGACCCCCCTCCGCCCCCCGGGGCCACCCTCCGCCCCCCCAGGCACGGGGAGCCCTGCAAGGGACCGCCCTCTGCCCCCGGGGACCCCCCTCCGCCCCCCCAGGCACGGGGAGCCCTGCGAGGGACCCCCCTCCGCCCCCCCAGGCACGGGGAGCCCTGCAAGGGACCGCCCTCCTACCCTCCCCCAGGCACGGGGAGCCCTGCAAGGGACCCCCCTCCGCCCCCCGGGGCCACCCTCCGCCCCCCCAGGCACGGGGAGCCCTGCAAGGGACCACCCTCTGCCCCCGGGGACCCCCTCCGCCCCCCCAGGCACGGGGAGCCCTGCGAGGGACCCCCCTCCACCCCCCCCAGGCACGGGGAGCCCTGCAAGGGACCGCCCTCTGCCCCCGGGGACCCCCTCCGCCCCCCCAGGCACGGGGAGCCCTGCGAGGGACCCCCGCTCTGTCATGCCCAGGCACAGGGAGCTCTGCGGGGGACCCTCCTCTGGTTCCCCCCCCCAGGGCATGGGGAGCCTGGACACCCCATGTGTCAATGGGAGCCAGGGTGGGGATTCAAGGGGTAAGAGCAGCATCCGCCCTGCCCCATGTTGTGCTCGGGGAGCCTCTGCACATGCCCAGGCTGCTGCGGCCCCAAGGAGCAGGGGCCAGGTGGGTACAGAGCCCCTGACAGCCACTGCCCTGACCCCATCCTCTGCCCAGAGCCAGAGGGTAGGAACGGGCTTGCAGAAGAGAAGGGCAGATGGGCGTGGAGGGGGCACAGATCAGGGGCATCAGTGTGCGTTGGGAGAGACTTTAGAACACTGTGGAATCAGGGCCCCATGGCGCTAGGTGCTGTACAAACAAGTGACATTCTAGCAAGCCCAGCCCCAGAGAGCTGATAGCCTAGTTATGGGGCTGGGGGAGATGATGGAGCAGAGGAGGGTGGAGAAGCATGTCTGTGTGGAGATCTAGGTAATGGGGGCGCGGAGAGGAGCCCATTGGAGTGCCCCTATTAGAAATGCTAGCATTAGGCACCATGCCCACAAAACACCTTTTTATAAGTCTTTTTGTCCTCCCCCATGTAGGGGGTTGGTCCACCTGGGCAGCAGTCACCCCTCTTGCTCCTATGCTTTGTCTCTGTGGCTGGAAGATATGTCTTCTATCTTCTCAGACTATGAGAGGGAATTCTCTTTGTCAGCCAGCCTACTTGAGAAGGACAAATTTCCCCCCTTCCTCCTCCCCTGGAAGAGAAGCACCCAGCCTGTGGCAGCAGAATGAGCCCCTACGAACCAGTCCTCCTAGCTCTCACTGGGGAGAGGGAAGTGGATTAGCAGGTTGATGTTCTAGTTTAGAGGTCCAACATCATAGCATCCAAATACTGAGATAATCCCAGGGGCATCTGTGGCCCTGTCTGCATCATTTGACTAGGAGAGCAGTGTCTTATTTCAGATTAACTAATAAATTACCTTTTTTGGTTCATTTCACGTGTTTATTCAGATTTGGCTGCAATTGCTGTTATCACAGCTGGCACTGTGGAAGTAGAACATCCGATGGTCCTATCGTACATGGGTGAGGGCTTGCATTGCCGCAGATCAGACCAGAGTTCTGCCCACAAACCCACTCATTTTCACTGACTCCATGGATGGTTGCAGCAGGGAGATGGAAGAGAGAGGATCCTGCCCAGGGAGTTCACTAAAGTTTCACCAAGTTTTCCCCCCAAACTCCCTGCAAAACAAACATCCAAAACAGACAAACAGCCACGAGGTCATTTATATCTATCTCCAACTTCCCTCAGTCTGTCACCTTGAGAACCACTGCCTGGTGTCAGTGTTCTCTCAATTTTATGGTAAGTCCTGTTGTATAGCTCCTGACACTTCCTCCCACCATTCCTTATTGTGCCTCTAACTCCCATCAGTCCTCAGAACTACAAGTTCCAGAATTCCCCTGTTATGAAGTGGGAACAGGGCTGTCCTGGGTCTGTAGCCTGCCATTAAGGGCCTGCGTGCCCTATTACAGAAGCTCATCCCTCAGGGGTCACCCAATAAGTCCTGCTCCACTTCTCAGTAGGCTTTGCCTTACCTCAGTCCTGATCTGCTTCGTGCCCCTCCTCAAATCCTTTCACTCCTGCCCTGCATGTCCTCCCACACCAGGCCCATTCTTCCCTCCTAGCCGGACCCTCCCCAACATCAGGTCCATCTAGGCCCTATCTACTCCTCTCCCACCTCAATCTCATACTCTCACTGTCTTCTAGAGGGAGAGCATTTAGGATTCACATCACAAAGGCCTCTTACCCCACCCTTGGCCCTGACAACATTGGGTGTGGCTCTTAACACTACCACTTCTGCATGGTCTTCCAGGGGCCCTGGTATCTGTCTTTGGGGTCCTAAAAGTCAGGCCTTCTTCCCCTTCCCTGGCCACTTAACATTTAGCAATTTTCAGGAGACCACCCCTATAATCTGGCAGCATCAGGGCCTCTGTCCAACTGACACTGCAACAGGGCACCACACTATTAGCTTGGTAAATCGTAAAATGGAGACAAGATGAGGCAAGTTCCACAGTCTTGTAGCAGAGCATGAAACACAGGTTGTTAGGAGTGATTTGCACACCGAAGTGTTAAATATAGGAGATCATTCTCAGAAAGGAGCCCAGAGCTCTGTACACTGCTGAAAACAGGTGCTAGAAGTAGATCAGAAGCTTACCCTGTGGACTGATAGGGGCTAGCTTGGATAACACATTATCCAGTGCTATTTGGGAGAAATAATGGCAGACCAACAGCATCAATGTGTATGGGGCATCTATTGGTACAATTTGAACATCATGATACCATAGAAGATGTATATCCCTTTTGCCCAAGATGTTGCTATAGGATTACTGAGAACTAGAGATCCTAGTTAAAAAATGCAAATAATCTTCCTTCTGTTGAAATATAACCATAGTCCTATTTTTAGCCATTAAAAGTCTACTGTATATCATCTTCAGTTATGGCTCAACAATGTTACAAAAGAAATAACACAAAACACCTTCTTACACCAACAAAAGTTGGTCCAATGAAAGGAATCACCTCACCCGCCTTGTCTCTTTCATGTCCTGGGACCGACATGGCTACGACTAGGCTGCAAAACACTTATTAATTCCACAAGGTGTAGACAGTACTGCATCATAGAAAATGAACCACAGAACACTTCCCAGCCAGCTCTATCCTACACATATGCAATTATGGAGGCTACATTGGTATTTGGGGGGATACACTGGCCAAGACTGAGGAAGAATGAATGGGGATAGGAAAAGTAGGAGATAAGTTCAATCAGGAGCCAGGGAGAAAAAATGGACCTTGAAATAGGATCTGAAAAGAGTCAGAGAGCGGCAAGGTTAGTAGGTACCTGTGGAGACTGTTCCAGTTCCTGGGACAGCGGGAAAGAGAGAGCAGAAAGAACCCTTACAGTCAGGCCAGTGGCTCTCAATCTTCCCAGACTACTGTACCCCTTTCAGGAGTCTGATTTGCCTTACATACCCCAAGTTTCTCCTCACTTAAAAACTACTGGCCTACAAAATCAAACATAAACATACAAAAGCATCACAGCCACTGTTACTGAAAAATTGCTGATTTTCTCAGTTTACCACATAATTATAAAATAAATCAATTGGAATATAAATATTTTACTTCCATTTCAGTGTATAGTATATACAGCAGTATAAGCAAGTCATTGTCCCTATGAAATTTGAGTTTGTACTGACTTCGCTAGTGCTTTTTATGTAGCCTGTTGTAAAACTAGGCAAATACTAGATGAGTTGATGTACCCCCTGGAAGACCTCTGCATACCCCCAGGGGTATGTGTACCCCTGATTGAGAACCACTGGGTTAGAGCACTCTCCTGTAAGGTAGCTGTTCAAAACCCTCTTCTCCTCAGGCTGGGGGGGAACTGAATCTGGCTCTCCCACATTGATCAGGGGTTCCCAAACTGTGGTACGCATCCCCCTGGGGGCACGTGAGACATCTCTGGGGGGTATGCAGGAGAAATTGTGTAATGGTGGGTTTTATTTATTATTTCATTTATTGGATTTTCATAATAAGCTACTCAGATGCAGCTTTAAAACTTTCTGGGAATTTGTTATATAAAATATGGTAGTTAATTACTTCAAGATGTACCAATGAGAACACAGATACACCAAGACGCAGACGTACAGAACCCTTCCTCCAATCACCGTACAACGCGGGTTCAGTTGCCCAGCAACTGTCCCGTCTCACTGAGCTCAGAACTTAGTCAGGAGTTTTTATTCGGTTGTCTACGTCATGCTAAAACTATATCTGTACGTAAAAGTGAAATATGGAAGATGGCTAAAGACAGGTGAGATAGTGTTAAGGAGAACATACAAAGTATCAGTGATGAGTAGGGTAGGGTACACGGGCAGCTGGTAGATCTGGAAAGGAGTACGCAAAAAGAAAAATGTGTGAACTTCTGGCATAGATAACACACCACAACCTTCAGAGTAACAGCCGTGTTAGTCTGTATTCGCAAAAAGAAAAGGAGTACTTGTGGCACCTTAGAGACTAACCAATTTATTTGAGCATGAGCTTTCGTGAGCTACAGCTCACTTCATCGGATGCACAACCTTAATTCTGCCCAGCAGCCCTTCAAGGCAGGGACCGTTTCTTTGTTATATGTTTGTATTTGGACAGTGTTTAGCACACTGGGGCCTTGAACTGTAGATGCTACAACAATCAGAATAAAATAATCATAAATAATAATTAATGCCAGCATTTGAGCACCCTTTCTGCAAACTCTCCACAACCACAAAAAGACCGGACTTCCTTTCCCTACTATCTTTTCTGCACAATTCTGGAGAATCACATTTACCCATGTGTAGGGAGAGGGTGCTGAAAGGCTAAAACTCCGACTGGGGCAGAATTAAGGGGTGTTGTCTGTGGTATATGTTGGTTGTTCCACAGGTGAGAGGTGTGTATCTCTGGTAGAGGAGTAGATGCACTGTTAGATGCCTTAGCTTTTCATTTCTTTGCATGTCCTTTCCTTTCTTTTTGTGTTAGGTACGTTATGTATAGAACAACTTTAACTCGCTCAGAACCTAGTAATTGGCCAGGTTTTCTTAGATTCATAAAGAATCTCCAAAACCACAGTGGCCACTTTCATAAAGAATAGGATCTCTGTGAAAGTGCCCTTTTGTGAGGCTGGAGTTCTTGAACCAGCTGGGTGGTTTCACAAACATCCTATTTGTGAACAGCAGTAGCTGCTGCTTTGTCAAAGATCTTCCTCTGCAAATGCAATAGCAATGCTCTGGAATAGTAAAACTCTGTTCCGCTCCAGCACGTTGGGGCCCAGTTGTGAAAGGAGGGCACGCAGCTTGGGGCAAATGCTAACAGACAATATTGTATGTCTCTTCTAAGTTGTTTCAAAGTAGAGGTGGCCGGCCAACTTTTTATTTTAAAAGGGAAATGTATGCTTTCCTTAGCAAAAACTAAACTTTTCATGTTCTCCATTAGGTGAACAATGCACATAACGATTCAGCTACGAGGGCTGATGCTAATAGATTAAGAAAGGCTCTTCGACACAGCAATGATTCCTTTCACAAAGAACAGAACCCGCCTCTGAACTGACTCGGCACTTTCATGAAGATCCTAATATTTGTCAAAGTTGCCACTACTTTGTCATAGATCCTGTCCTCATACACTGTTCATCTACCTCAAAGCTCCCCTTCTGAACTGCTCCTGAGTAATAGGGTCATCGCCATTCGTGGTTCTTGTTTTCATACAGACCAGGAGCTCGTGAGCCAGCTGAACAGTTTAACGAAGAACAAAATTCAGGACACACCAGCCAGCGCTTTGTCAAAGATCCTGTTCTCTTGTCTACTGTTCAGATGCTAATTAGGTTTGTTCTGGAACCAACTGAACAGTTTCATCGAGAGCCTGGTCTTTGACAAAGTAGCTGCTATTTTTTTGAAGATCTTCACCAAAGCAATGCAGAAACCCCTTGAGTAGTCACACTCATTCCTCATCCCCAGGCCAGCCCCAGGGTTTGGACGCAGGGACCTTTATGGAGTTGGGAGGTCTATGTCAAAAATTGGTTTTCTTTCCTCATCCAAACCTGTTTAAAAAGGCTTCCCCTGTTTCAGATAACAAAAATAGCCCATGAAAGTTTTCTCTATTGTCTCATTGCGGCAGACAGAAATTCAGTTTTGATTAATAATGCAACTTTTTTCTTTTTATTAATTAACAAAATAATTCCATAGCCGTAAGGAGCCCTGTGAACTCTCGCGACGAGCACATTTTTGACTCTACGGTTTGTAGTTTTAAGTTACAGGAAAAAGTCATGAGGCTCAGCATGTGAATTTTTTGGCGCCATTTATTAATCAGTTAGAACTCAGAAATGACTTTGCTTGAAAAGCCTCTGAAAATCCAAGCTTTGCTCAGAGTTTATGTGCTGAAAAATTTGGGCAGATACACTGTCATCTGTTCCAGCCCCAATACCAATACCAAAAATTGTGGTAGAACTCCTTCTATGAGTGCAAAATAGAAGCCAACCTTAACAATGGCATGACAATGGCTTCCTCATAATAAAGCGACTAAGGCCCTGTCTACCCTGGCAGGTTTCTGGGCAGCAAAGCTGGTTTCTGCGCTGTAACGCCCGAAGCGAACACACAGCCAAGCTACTTAGTGCTCAGAAACTGCGCAGTTGCAGCGCTGTAAAAACCCACCCTGACGAGCGGCGTAGAGCTGTCTGCACCAGGGCTACAGCACCGCGGGGCCAGTGTAGACACCCTGGTCGATGATAGTGCTGTGACTTGCCTCCGGGAGGTGTCCCACAATGCGTGTTCTCGCCTCTCTGGTCATCGGTTTGAACTCTACTGCCCTGCCCTCAGGTGATGAACCGTGAGCCCCACCCCGTAAATTCCTTGGGAATTTTGAAAGTCCCCTTCTTGTTTGCTCGGTGACGCATGCAGCGGTCTCAGTGCATCTTTCCAGGTGGCCAGGCCTGCTCCACGCAGCAGGCGATCCCCCACTTGGAGCAATGCCGAGCTGCTGGACCTTGTCAGCATTTGCGGAGAGGAGGCTGTCCAGTCCCAGCTGCGCTCCAGACAGATGTCACGATGCATGACAGAAAGAGGCCATGACGGGGACACACTGCAGTGCAGGGTCAAAGTGAAGGAGCTGCGGAACGCCTACCACAAGGCGCGGGAGGCAAACCGCCGCTCCGGGGCTGCGCCCATGAGTTGCCGGTTCTACAAAGAGCTGGATGTGATACTCGGTGGCGACTCCACCTCCACTGCAAAGGCCTCTGTGGATACGTCGGTGGCTCGTGTGCCAGTCGAGAGTGGACTGAGCTAGGAGGAGGAAATCTTGGATGAGGCTGTGGAGGGGGAGGGGGACCCAGAGGCAGAGGACGATTCAGAGGTCAGAGATGCATGCAGCAAGGAGCTCTTCTCTACCCTGGAGGAGGCTAGCCAGTCACAGCTGTCGGATGTTGGCGAAGCGCAAAAAGGAGAGGAGGCCCCTCGTAAGTGGCTTTGATTTTGGGAATCGCTGAAGTGAGTTGTTGGGGGCAGGAGGGTTGCAGAAAGCAGGCTTGTGTCTGGATGACGTGTGTACCACCGCATGCCTAGTCTGAGCGGCGGAACAGGGTGTTGATTGACTCCCTCACTTCACGGGAATCTGCCTCAGAGATCTCCACGAAACTCTCATGGTGATACTGGGCAATCTGCTGCTGCAGGTTCTTTGGCAGAACTGCTTTGTGTCTTGCCCCATTAACGGTAACTTTCCCAGGCCACTCTGTCATCACAGGGCGGGAGGATCATTTCTGTATACAGGCAAGCCGCATAAGGTCCAGGGCAGAAGCCGCAGGCTTGGAGAAGACCCTCCCTTGATTCCCTGTTCACACTCAGCAGCGAGATATCTTCCATAATGAGCACAGCCTGTGGAAAATGTGGGGACAGTAATGATTATAAGCCTCCCTTCCCCCCACAGTGCTGGCTCTCCCCAAGAGCCACATGCCCAGTGCACAGTACAGTCCTGGAACGTTGATTTGCCCTGCCCCTGCAGTTACTCACCATTCTGGGGGTCTCGTGGCTCATGTGTGCTTGCCTGGGGTCAGCCAGTTAGTGACAGGTGTGTGAATAGTGGCTGTGTTTTAAATCACTGAGTCAGTGGTCTGTGTATTGCAAACAACGCTGCTTCTGTAAAACGTTGCATTTTGGCTTCACAGAGCTGACCTTGGGAGCCCAGCCTCCCTCTTTGTTATCGGTGGCAGAACGGTTGCGCAGAATTAGAAAGCGGCCACGAAGAACTAAAGAGGACTTTCTGCGTGAGGTCATGATGCACTCTGCAGCGGAGAAACAGGAATTGAAGGAGTGGGCGGGACAGGGAGAAGAGGGACAGAAAGGAGAACGCGGCGCGCCAGGACGAAGCCACGGAGCAGCTATTAAACGTTATGGCGTGCCAAGTGGACACGCTCCGGGTGCGACTAGCACTGCAAACCGAGCAGCTCCGCGCCTGCCCGCTCCTGCAGCCGCTGTCGCAAAACTCTTTCCCATGTGCCCCCCAGACACCGCCAGCGCACACTTCTCAACCTCCTGGCTCCAGTCTGTACCCGCTGCGTTCCACTCCTGCCCCGTCACAGTCCAGCCCTGCGGACTCCCAGTACCCACTGCCCTCCACACCCGTCCCGTTGCAGTTTAGCCCTGCCGAAGTACAGTACCCGCTGCACTGGACTCCAAAGGGGAAGGTTGGAGATGGTATCTGGACATACACAAATCTTCAACCGTTCCCCACCTCCTCCTGGGACCCTCCCTTCCCCCATCCTCCTCAGTGCTGATGTGTTTTTTTGTTTGTCTCTCTCCTCTGGTTGTCGTTTTTTAATAAAAGAATTGTTTTGGTTTGAAAGCAATCTTTGTTCCATTAACTGACAGCAAACAGAGCCCTGCAAAGCAACAGGCAATTTTCTTAAACCTTCCTAGGGCATCGCCTGCACCAATCACAATCACCTCCTAGCATTACAAGCACTGCACTCAAGAGCATAGCAACAAATATTAGCGGTTTTCAGCTTCAAATTGCTGCCTCAAGGCATCCGTGATCCTGATGGCCCCATGCTGCACCCCTCTAATAGCCCTGGCCTCTGGCTTTTCAAATTCAGCCTCCAGACGCTAAGCCTCAGCGGTCCAGCCCTGAGTGAAGCTTTCACCCACCCCTTCACAAATATTATGGAGCATACAGCATGCGGCTGTAAGCATTGGAATATTGTCGTCAGCCAGGTCCAGCCTCCCATATAGGCAGCACCAGCAGGCCTTTAAATGGCCAAAAGCCCACTCCACAGTCATTCTGCACTTGCTCAGCCTGTTGTTGAACCGCTCCTTGCTGCTGTCAAGGTGCCCCATGTGTGGCTTCATAAGACACGTCATTAAGGGGTAGGTGGGGTCTCTCAGGATCACAATGGACATTTCGACTTCCCCTACGATGATCTTCTGGTCCGTGAAGAAAGCCCCTGTTTGCAGCTTCCTGAACAGGCCAGTGTTCTGAAAGATGCATGGGATCATGCACCTTTCCGGACTAGCCTGCGATAATGTCCATGAAATGCCCACGGTGATCCATAAGTGCCTGGAGAACCATTGAGAAATACCCCTACCGATGAATGTACTTGGTGGCTAGGTGGTCTGGTGCCAGAATTGAAATGTGCCTGCCGTTTATTGCCCCTCTGCAGTTAGGGAAGCCCATTTGTGCAAAGCCATCCACAATGTCACGCACGTTGCCCAGAGTCACGGTCTTTTGGAGCAGGATGTGATTAATGGCCCTGCACACTTCCATCAACACGAGTCCAACAGTCAATTTCCCCACTCCAAACTGGTTAGTGACCAATTGGTAGCAGTCTGGAGTAGCCAGCTTCCACAGTGCAATCGCCACGTGCTTCTCCAATGGCAGGGCAGCTCTCATTCTTGTGACCTTGCACCGCAGGGCTGGGGCGAGCTCATCACACAGTCCCATGAATGTGCCTTTCCTCATCCGAAAGTTCTGCAGCCACTGCTCCTCAGCCCAGACGTGCGTGACGATGTGATCCCACCTCTCAGCGCTTGTTTCCCAAACCCAGAGGTGGCGTTCCATTGTGGTCAGCACCTTCGTGAATGCCACAAGCAGTCTAATATCGTAGCTATTACATGTGGCAAGATCAATGTCAAACTGCTCTTGCCTTTGTCGTTTAAGGAATAACTCCGCTGCCTCTCGTGACATGTTAATCAGAGCGAGCAGCATATTGGGCAACGGTGCGGGATCCATTCCTGCAGCCCGAAGAGGAGGGCAGAGCGCGCAGTACACAAACCATTGAAAGATGGTGCCAAATGCGGATGGAAACACAGGGATTCCTGGGATGTGAAGCAATGCATCGTGGGACATTGGGACAGGACCCAGAATGACCTGCGACCCCTTCCACCTTTGCACAACTCTTAGCGGCAGAAGAGGAAGAGCTGTTCTGTGGGACAGAGTGCACTGCTCCGAATATCATTGCAAGTGCCGCACGTGTGAACACACCATTGCACAGGCACCTGACAGTGTGAACACACAACAGCCGTTTCCCTACAGCACTCTCTGAGCGGCCCTGGAACTCCACCAGTGTAGACATATCCTTAGCTTCCCAGAGCTATGAAACTTCACTTAAATAACAGGAAAAGATTTTCCAAAGTCAGACATCAGGGGGAATGTGTCGAAATGCAATCAGAAACTTCATTTCTGTCCATTTCTACTGTATGCAAACTGACCTAGGCTGGTTTTGAACGATTGATTGAAAGGTGAAAAGTTTTCTATATCCAATTACCAAGCCCATGAGCCAGTTAATACTACTGACTGGACAATTTTCATCATCCCAATCAATAGGTTTATAAACAGGATTTTACAGTATGCCTCAGGCTCTCTGTTAACCATACCCTTGTATCCATCACATTTAGGTGCAAGCCTCTTCCCTTTTTGATATATCTTACAATGTAAACAGCATAGCAGCTAATTATTGACATTGCTTGTCATTTGTTCAATGACAATCATATTCATGCGTTTCCAATGAAAATTGACAGTGTGATCCAGTCTGGCAAGTTTTGCTGATATTTAGAAAGTGCTCCAGCTGTTTTACAAGGTGTCTAATAATCTGACATTGACAAAATCAATGATTCAATTACCATCTTAAATTTTAAAAGGGGGCAATTTATTATCCTCTTTCTGTTCTGGATAGAGCCATGGGAATTATGATACATCTTATTTTTATGATACATAATAAACATCTAACCTTAGTACAGAAAGCGGGTATGATTGCAAACAAGGCTAAGAGAACAGAATATTCCATGTCCTAAGGAGGCATCTGGCAATAAGGAGAGCTTTCTGCTAGGGGGTCCCTAGATTTTCCACTCTGGAGGATTCATCTGTTCATATAGGATTCTGTTTACTCAATAATAACACTACTGAATGGCTGGTTTGACACAATTTTAAAGGGTAACTGCTTACTAAAAAACATGTTTTTAAAAATTCTCCTAATATGCTACTTATAATATCTTTATATTCGTATTAAATATGCAATACATAAATCTGATTTAATTTCCACCATTAACGCTGTTTACTTTTTGTATTTCATTCTCTCATATCCTGGCTACAACAACACTGCAAACAATGTTGACATTTGCATTATTAATTATTATCAGTCTTCTGAGTTAATAGCCCATTGACAGGAACTGGGGTCAGTCACACTTCTCTGGGCTATTCTTTCAGGCAATCTGCCAACACAGGCAGACAGCTCTTCTTTGGTTTACTTCTTTCTGGCCTAGGTTTTTCTTTCTATAGACTTAAATCCGAATTCTCTGTTGATCCTTAATTTTTCAAATCTTGCCCTTAATTTATTTGTTAAATGAAATACCCTGGAGGACAAGACTGCAGCCTCCAGGGAGACGTTGCTACTCACCAAGGTGCCATAAGCCAGCCCAATTCAACCGCTAACTTCCACTCATTTTCACTTGCTCTCGATCTAGAACAAATGCTTGTGTGTCCTTCGTCATGTTTTACTGGATGTTTCCTAGAGTAATGAATAATTATAAACATTGCGGTCATCAAAAGGGACTCATCACGAGCTTTTTGGCCAATCTAGAATTGTGTCTGGGTTACAGATGGCAGTGTTTCTCTTTTCCGGTGGAGTGTTCTACCATTCGGTGAATCTCCGTGAAGGGGAGAAGCAGCCCTTCAGCTAGCATGGGCACAGCTCTCATCCTCCGTCGAACGTTAGTGCCCGAGTGGAGTATTTGCCCCAGCAACTGTGTTACCACCGCCAGCAAAATTACATCAGGTCCGGAAGTTCCACTCGTGTAGAGCTAGACTGTGCCTTTAAGGCATGGCATACCGCCCCTGGGGTCACTGGCTCTCCACAAAGCCCCGCAACAGCACAGTTCCTCCCAGGGGTTCTCCTGTTGCATGGGGGAGAGGAATAATTTGTCACACCACTATATAGGAGCGACGTATTTGTCCCATGCAGCCGTTAGCTCTGCTGGGCAGTGTATAGGGAGGCAGACCCATGGTTTCACCTGTTCTCCTGTTCCTCCCTGGGGTGGGGGCAGTACCTGGCACACAGGGGCTCTGCACTTCTGAGGGCCTGGAACTGGGATTCAGGCAGCCCAAATGCAGTCATGCAAAAAGAAATCCTTGTGTGGTTGCATTAGGGCTAGGTGCAATCTAATTCTAAATGCTGCACGACTGCAACTTGTGTGGTGTCATGCTTAAGTTCTCAAGGCTGCAGGGGAATGTTGAAATCTCCACCACACATAAAAACCCTGTTATCTTTTTCTGAGTTCATAAGAAATCCTACATGTGGGTCCTAAACTGAGCTGAGAAAATCTCTTTATACAGAGTATTTTTTATACTCAAACAAAAATAAAGTTAGGACAAATAATATTTCACAGATCATAAGGCCAAAAGCGACCACTTTGATCATAGTCTGACTTGTCTAAGACAGGCCAGAGAACTTCCCTGAATTAATTCCTGTCTGAACTAGAGCAGATATACTGGGAAAACAGCCTTTCTTGATTTAAAAATGGCCAGTGCTGGAGGATATTTAACATGCCAGTCTGCAGAAGCAAGAGATTTGCAGCTGTCTGAGGCACCTGGGCCTGAGTTTTAACATACACCTACTCAGCCTCCATTTTACCAATACTATTTTGCACTTGCAAGTAATTTGTGAAAGGAACCAAGCACTTAGACTCCTGCGTGGTAGAAACTGCTCCTGCAGGTACTTGCAGGCACAAAACTGTGACTGTGAAAAAGGGGGAGCCAGGAATGACGATCTGGCCCTAAGCCACCAGGCGCTGATCAGGGAAAATGCCAATCCCCATTCAGCTGAGCTGTTACATCGCGTCTCTTCTTATCCCACAAGATTGTACCTCATTCCAAAGACAAACGTGGCACTTCTGTTTCTCTCATGGCTGGCTTAGTAACCTGTGAAACACTGCTGATGAGAACGCAGTGTCTGAGCCCTGCTAGTAGGGCGAGTGATTTGATATGCCCAGGTGTGAGGATTGGCTTTATCCCAGATTATACGCCATGGTTACTAACGAAAAGAAAACGTTTTCCATGTGAGATTATCTGGCTGTAGTAACAGAGTGTTATGTGAACATCCTTTCTCTGACTCAGAGGTAGTGGTTGATGTTTTAATATATTTCTTTTAACACTATCTGATGAGGGTGGGAGCTGCTCGATGGTGCAGATGGTTTGATTTGCCACTAGGGAAGAGCATTCCTCCAGATTTTCTTTGAGGATAAATTTTCCTCTGACCCAAAAGAAAACATTAAGAGGAAGCAAGAAAAGGAAGAGAGGAGGGGAGGGCAAAGAAAGGAGAGGAAAAGCCAGAGACTGATGGCCTGTCTACACTGCAGATATGACAGCAGCACAGCTGTAAGCCTAGGGCAGGCTTTCACCTGTTCAGAAGTATTGGGAACCTGCAGGGCGGCAGATTAATTACTGCTGGTTTACTGGGACAGGCTTATTAGCCTCAGATCTGCTTGAGTTCTTCCATGGGCTGTAGGGCATGATGCAGGAATTTCTGGGTGTAATGCTATGGCCTGCGTTAGGCAGGAGGTCGGACTAGATAGTCACAAAGATCCCTTCTGGCCTTAAAGTCTGTAAATCTTTTGCTCTTCCTTGAGCATAAGGGAAGTGGGAGTAGCCCTGTGGAAGAGGGAGGTAAGGTTGTTTGCAACGAGCCCTGAAAGCACCCAAACACAGGACAAGGCTCAGGTTAGGGTTCCTGCTAGGGTATTTTGGAATTTCCTCTTTGTTAATAAAAGCAATCCCAGGGTGTGGTGACTTTTTCAACTCTTCTGTCCGGATGTGACTTGTGTTGATGGGAGGAAATGGGAGTAGGGATCCTAAAGGTCCCTGCCTCAAAAAACAAAGCACAAGAAACAAAACCCCAAATCCCACAATCTGAGGTAGCATCTGGAAGGGAATATTGCTCTAATCTAGAGTTTGACCAAGGTACACAGCTATCAAGCAACCTCTGCTTAGCTCCAAAGCCTACAAACAATCCATTTCACAGCAGCATAATTACTATGCCAACAACATTTACAAACCTTATTCTAATGCCATCTGTGTAGCACTCTGCCCCTTCACTTGGCTCAGTTACCCAGGGAGAGACACATCTCTCCAAAGAGCGTGTAGGGCCAAACCACCCAGCAATCTCCAGCAAAAGGTAACACCCACATCCAGGTACTCCCAGCAGGCTGAAGGGTTTGGTCATAGCTGGATTTTATAGGGCTGGGCTTGCTGCAGAGGAAGCTGTAGCTCACAAAAGCTTATGCTCAAATAAATTTGTTAGCCTCTAAGGTGCCACAAGTCCTCCGTTTCTTTTTGCGGATACCGACTAACACGGCCGCTACTCTGAAACCTGTCGTTGTAAACTGCGTTGCTTCTCTTTTTACACTAAGTGGTTAGATATCTATCTAGATACACACAGCAGGTGTTTAGCAAAGATTACAAACAAAGGACCCTGGAATCGGGGTACCTGGGAGGTTACCTTCCCAGTGCTAGGGCAATACATCCTACCTGGAGTACTCTTACTATTCCAACCCCGAAGTAAGATCATTATGTTGATTTGCGCCTACTGACCTGATGTAGGCAAAAGGTCCACAAGGGACTAGACTAATGCTGGGATTCACTGTTTATTTCATTAATGCATTAATGTTTTAACAGCTTTTCAGAAACAAAAAGTTGAAACCATAATCCACCACATTGCCAAAATCTGTCAGTTGTTCTATCATTCCTCTTCGGCTGCCTTCCTGCAGTGTCTGAGCCCCTGATTCAGGGCACTCTGACCTCACCTGGCTTTCAGGGGTGTCTAATTTGGGCTTTCCTTTCATCTAACAGAAGCTCTGCCACACCACAAGCCTCGCAAGGCCTTCTCAAGTTGCCATGACACCTGCATCACTCCACAGAGTTGCCAACACTCATGATTTTATCACATCTCGTGATACTTGGTGTTTTTTTCTTAAAGCCCTAGCTCCTGGCTTCATGTGAACATGTTGGAATGTTTAAAATAAATACATACAGTTTCTATCCTTCATGGTTGCAGCAAGAAGCTTGAAAATGTGACCCCTGGGCACTCCAAAGGCTCAGAAACCAGAAGGCTAACAAAAGGAACTCCTAGGGTTTTTTCAATCTCATATTTTGCTAGCCAGGCTCATGAGTTGGTGGGGGCAGGCTCATGATACTTGAACCCTTGCCGCTGCTGTGTACAAATGTTGGAATGCTAAATGTCTAGGTGCAAAGAAAAAAATAGGGTCCAAGGGCGGGATTTTCAATGGGGCCTCAAAGTAGTTAAGTTTTGGACCCTCCTATCTTTCCAGAGACAACCCTACCCTGGCCTCTGCCTACTTGGCACGGAACCCCCACTGGCACCAACCTACTGACATGCCAGGGATGTTTATTTATGTCACCCCTGAATTTGTCCCTGGTGCTGGCCACTGTCAGAGCCAGGAGGCCAGACTAGATGGGCCACGGGTCTGGTGCTATCTACCAAGTCCGTAATTTCCCTCAGACCATCAATACTAAAATGCCCTAAATGAAAGTCCATCACATACAGGACTCGGGACTGACTCCATGTCAAGTAGGCAACTCTGTAGTAAGAGACTGAGACATCTCCTTGTGTAAAACCATCTCATTGCCTGAACTGGATATTATCCAAGACTACACCATAGCCACTGCTGCTGCAGCCCCCATCTGTAGGGCTGTCAGCCGGCAGTCTGAGCTGACCCAGGCCTAAATCTGTAGCTTTGCCACAGGGGAGAGTAAATCTGGCAGACCCTGCAGAAGAGCTATGGCTCATTCCCCACTGTTAACTCAGGCCTGCAACCCCTTTTCCATGATTAGGGGTGACAGAGTTAGAGCCTTAAGGAAACTCTCCTAAAAATATCTTTTCCCTTGGGATCGGAGGAGGGAGAACTGCCCTGGGTTAGAATAAGTCTATTCAGCAGTAGCGTGAGCCTATTAATAGCAAACAGCCCAACACTCTGTTCCAGCCACTTGTGGTAATATCACAAGGTTTGACAAGCACTGGATTTAATTTGGATTTAATTTAAACTACTTATGGCATTTCTGCTTTGAATTCTGCTTGATTCTTCCAGTGACTGAGTTAGAAGAAACAGGAGGAGCGGATGTCACTTCAGTTCAAATACTCTCCATATGTGCAAAACATACAGTGTGTTTTTCAGCTTGTCTAGCTTTACTGTGATGAGGACAGTATACTCAATGCTTCATCAGGTGGGATGTGTAGTGGTTCAAGCAGAAGACAGAGTCAGGAAGCCTGGACTGTATGTCTGACTCTGCCTCTGGCCTTGGGCAAGGGAATCGCTCTGTGTCTCAGTTTCCCCCACTCTGTATAACAATGATGGTCATTTTTACCCACTTTTGTAAAGTGCTGTCAGATCCTTGGACCAAGATGCTGGCTAAACCTTCCTTACACCGTGCTATAGGGGTGCACAACTCTTCACAGACAAATGCAGGATGATGCGCTTCCAACCCTGAAGAGCTTACGTCTTCAGCATCTGAGTCTGCCACCCTGAAATCCTGTTGAGAAGCATTATGTCTTACTCCACGCAACTTCAGTGGTACTACCTGCACAGTAAGGCATGACTGAGCACAAGGCTGGCAAAATGTATTGTCTGAATTACTGTAGCCCCAAAGAAGCCCCCGCGATGGATGAAGATCCCACTGTGCTAGGTGCTGTACAAACATTTAACCACAAGACAGGCCTTGGATGCCTAAAACCTACCTTTAAGACAACACCTGGATATAGACAGATGAGAGAATACAAGTAAACAGTGAGACAGTACTGGGCAGCATGACAGCATTGGTCTCTGTATTCTAGTAGCGTAATGCTTGTCATTTTCTGTAGGCGTGATGGCAAAGGAGAGTTACGTATATCCAAAGGAGGTGGGAAAGGACGTAACAGTCAGTGAAATATGCACTGCTGAAGTTTGGTACTTTTCTTGTAGGATCTATTTGTAGGTATGTTGTAAAATAATGGTCTATATAGGCAAGAGAATGGGAGAGGATCGTTAGCAACAGAGGGCTAGCCACAAGGATGGTTGGGAGGTGCTGAAATGGAGGCAAGAGAAGCTGGCTGATCCATTAGGTCACACAGTGTGTTCTAGGCATAAGGCATAATAAAAATATTAATTGCTTTTATTAATTATTTACTCCATATATGGAAAGTTTTTTCTCCCTCTCAATAGCATTTTAAAATATTTCTGGTTGCATGTTTGAAGAAAATGGTATCCTATATTGATTTTACATCTACAAATTCAAAAATTTGGGTGGAATCTTTACTAGTTGCTATCAGCAATTCCACGTGCAGAATTTTTGATAATTCCGTCTGCACGAAAGCTGTATAGAAGATTTTTGCATTTACAGATTAATTATTGGTTTACTGATTGGGGTTGAATGATCTCTTACACCGTGTGAAACATACGCAAGTCTACTGTTCATTGCTGGTGGAATAAGACCTTGTGGCCTAACAGGAGAGAGTACACAGCCGTTTTCTCACTAGTCACCCATCTGCATTTTCTTCAGTCTACACAGCACCTTTGACAACAGAAAAATCTTTGACTACTTCAGATTACACAGACTTTCAAGAGATGGCTGGATATTTAGGCTGGAAGTTAGAAGGTGGTTTCTAGCCAACAGAGGAGTGAGGTTCTGGAACAACCTCCAGATAGGAGCAATGAGGGGCAAACAATTTAACAAGATGGAACTTGACAAGTTTATGAATGGGATTATATAACAGGGTTGCTTGTATCAGGAGGGAACTGGACTTGATGACCCTTCCAGTCCTATGTTCTGATAACGAATCTCAGACTGGACTTGGTGGCCAATAAGTGGAGGGTCTTCTACTGTATGTCTAGCCAGACCATGCTGTATTCTTGTTTTTCTTCATGCAATGTAGGGCTGGAAGGGACCTTGATAGGTCATCTAGTCCCATCTGCAGCACTGAGGCAGGACTAAGTATTTTCTAAACCAGTGGTCCCCAAACTGTGGGAAATGCCCTCCTCAGGGGGCACAGAGGAATGTTCAGGGGGGAGTGCAGCAGGGCAGGGCCAGCCTCCACGGGGGGGAGAGAGGGAGCACCCCCAAGCCCCAGTATGCCCCCAGCCACAGCTCCGCTCCACCCCCAACCCAGCTCTCAACACAGTCACAGTCCCCTCCGCCCCCAGCCCAGGTCCAGCCCCAGCCCCAGCTCCACTCTGACCTCTGCTCTGAGCCCAGCCCAGCTCTGCCCTCATTCCCTCTCCACCCCAGGCCAACTCTCCCTCTAGCCCCAGCTCCTTCCCCATCCCCAGTTCTGCCCCCAGCTTCGCCTTCAGCCCAAGCTCCTCTGCTGAGCCGACTGTGCAGTAACGGGGGGCACGGACAGATTCCATTACGGTAAGGGGGGCGTGACAGGGAAAATTTGGGCACCACTGATCTAGACCATCCCTGACAGGTGTTTGTCTAACCTGTTCTTACAAACCTCCAGTGAGGGAGATTCCACAACCTCCCTCGGTAATTTGTTCCAGTGCTTAACCACCCTTATAGTTCGAAAGTTTTCCCTGATGTCTAACCCAGGGGTGGCCAACCTGGGGCTCCGGAGCCACACACAGCTCTTCAGAAGTTAATATGCGACTCCTTGTGTAGGCACCGACTCTGGGGCTGGAGCTACAGGTGCCAACTTTCCAATGTGCCGGGGGGGGTGCTCACTGCTCAACCCCTGGCTCTGCCACAGGCCCTGCCCCCACTCCACCCCTTCCTACCCCCTCCCCTAAGCCTGCCGTGCCCTCGCTCCTCCCACTCCCCCCAGAGTCTCCTGCACACCACAAAACAGCTGATCAGGAGGTGCGGGAGGGAGGGAGAGGTGCTGATCAGTGGGGCTGCCGGTGGGCAGGAGGCACTGGGAGCGGGGGAGAAGGGGGGCTGCTGACATATTACTGTGCCTCTTTGACAATGTACATTGGTAAATTCTGGCTCCTTTTCAGACTCAAGCTGGCCACGCCTGGTCTAACCTAAATCTCCCTTGCTGGAGTTTAAGACCGTTCTTCTCGTCCTGTCTTCTCCTCTTTATAACAACCTTTTACATACTTGAAGACTCTTATCCTGTTCCCCCCTCAGTCTTTTCTTCTCCAGACTAAACAAATCCAGTTTTTTCAATCTTTCCTCAAGGGCCATGTTTTCTAGACCGTTAATTTTTTTTGTCCTCTTCTGAACTTCCTCCAATTTGTCCACATCTTTCCCAAAGCATGGTGCCCAGAGCTGGACACAGTACCGCAGCTGAGCCCTTATCAGAGCTGAGTAGAGTGGAAGAATTACTTCTCGTTTCTTGCTTACAACACTTCTGCTAATACACCCCAGAATGATGTTTGCTTTTTTTTGCAACAGTATTACATTGTTGACTCAAATTTAGTTTGTAATCCACTATTACCCCAGATCCTTTTCTGCAGTACTCCTTCCTAGACAGTCATTTCCCATTTTGTACATATGTTTCCTTCCTAAGTGGAGTACTTTGCATTTGTTCTTATTGAATCTCATCCTATTTACTTTAGACCATTTCTCCAATTTCTCCAAAATTCAAAAATTTTGAATTTTAATCCTGTCCTCCAAAGTATTTGCAAGCCCCCTCAGCTTGGTATCATCTGCAAACTTTGTAAGTGTACTCTTGCCACTATCCAAATTACTTATAAAGATATTGAATAGAACTAGATTTAGGACCAATCCCTGCGGGACCCGACTCAGTATGCCCTTCCATCTTGAGTGTGAACCATTGATAACTACTCTGAGCATGGTTTTCCAACCAATTGTGCACCTACCTTATAGTATGTTCATCTAGGCTATATTTCCCTAGTTTGTTTATGAGACAGTCATGTGAGACAGTTTCAAAAGCCTTTTTAAAGTCTAGATATATCACATCTATTGCTCCCCCCATCCACAAGGCTTGTTACCCTGTCAAAGAAGGATATTAGTTGGTCTGACATGATTTTTTGATGAATTCATGCGGACTGTTCTTATCACCTTATTTTCTTCTAGGTGCTTACAAACTGATGTTTGATTATTTGCTCCATTATCTTGCATGGTACCAAAGTTAAGATGACTGGTTTCTAATTCTCTGGGTTGTCCTGATTCCCCTTTTTATAGATCGGTACTACATTTTCCATTCTCTTATGAATTTAATACTTTGCAGAGCTATGTTTTCTCTAATATACACTAATAAACTAAATGCTAAGTGTTCCTTCACAAACGCATAGCTACTGTTAAGGTTTCCAACCCTCCAGGATTGTCTTGGAGTCTCCAGGAATTAAAGATTAATCTTTAATTAAAGATTATGTCATATGATGAAACCTCCAGGAATACGTCCAACCAAAACTGGCAACCCTACCTACTGTGCAAATGCTTAACGTCATTTTATTGATCCCAGCCTAAAAAAATCAATGCAATGATGCCTGCTTTTTATTCAGTATATGGCATTTTCCTCATAAAGCAGTATAAAGAGTTCACATTATTGAGGTGAATCAGTTTTTAAGGGGAAAGGTACAGTGTGTTTCAAAGGGTACTGTATATGCATTGTGCAACACATCTGTCTTAAAACTTCAATAAGTAGCCCTGTAATGGTCCTGCGCTAGCTGCACTGGATGACAAGATAAGGCTGCCATTCCACTTTACCAAATTCCCATGTTCTATTTTCTCTGTGTCTGTCTGATATTCCCTTGTCCCTCCAGCTTTTAAACTGAGCGCGGTTTGGATTCCAATCAGAGAGTGTGCCAACTCACAGACAAGAGGGAAAAACATGTTTAATTTATTGCAAAGGCAGATATTTTACATGGACAAAAATTAATTAATTAGCCATCTGAAGGAAAATACCCCAATGTAATTGTATTTAAGAAAGCAGTTCTTAGCTAATTTTGTTCATCACTCCCCAAAATGCAAGCAAGCAGTTTATCCTCCCATTAAAACCCAGGGGACATGAATGAGTAGCTCCTTCCCACATAAACCTTCAGTACATCAGTGAGAACACAGGCTCTGTTTCTAGATCAGAGTAATACGTTCCCCCAGGTCACCATATATTACTGATGAGTAGAACATCAAATGGGATGGGGAGAGAGTAGTTTTCTTAAGTTGGATAAACTGCAGTGAAATAATTCATCATTTTCTTTCCTAAACATTTAGACTGTATTGCCCTTTGTTGTAAATGATCAATCTATAAAGGACACATTTTAAGTGAAATCATAACCTACAGCTTCATATGGAAGCATTCCTAGAATCCTAATTTTACCCACCCACTTCTTAAACTGCAACACAGAGAGTGCATTTCCACTTTCAGCAATGGTTGCTCTGATGGTCCCTTTAGATAATCTAGACAGTGAGGGCCATATTCTGGATATTAGAGTTCAGCCCGGATGTGCTCAGGAAATGGCAAACTAAAGGTGCAGGGCCAAAGCATGGACTTCTCAGTCCAATATTACTCCTGGGGGGAACTCTGCACCACTGTGCCTGCGCAGAATTTATGTCCTCCACAGATTTCTTTGCTTCCCCACAGAAAAATGACTTTCTGTCAGGGAAGCAAAGGGAAGCTGCAAGAGCGGCCACGCACCACTCCCACGCTGTGCAGGTACATTGCTTCAGGCACCTGGAGCAGCCGTTGAAGAGGTAAATCACTGCTGGGCTGGGGACACCCCAGCCAGTGGCTCCTACCCTGAGCTGGAATCAGCTGCTAGTCCCAGCTGGACTGGAGGCAGGAGAGGACAGGACTTTCTCTTCCCTTGCAAAGAGTGGCTGGGGCTGTGTCAGACCTACCCCCAGAAACTTCCCACAGCTGCAGGAAGCTCAGCATCCTCCCCTGCTTCCTGCCCCAATTGGTCCTCAGCTGTGGGGGGAGGGGTCACTGTACCAGGAGCTGCTCCCCCATCTGCCCAATCCCCATGCATCTGGACCTTCCATACTAGACACCCCTACCAAGTCTCACCCTCACCCGGAACCCCCCTAACCTCCATACCCGAATCCCACCATACTGAACCTCAACCCCTGCATCTGGAGCCCCCCTTCACCCAGACCCCCTGCCTCTGGACCCCCACCCCTGCACCCAGACCACCTCCCACTGAGCTCCCTGCACTCAAACCCCCACCCTGATGAGCCTGAGCCCCCACATCCAGACCCCCATGCCACTGACCCCCAACTAGCTGCACCCCAACTCCCACCCCACCAAACCCCACTCCCACAGCATCCAGACCCCCCTGCTGAGACCCAACCATCTTCACCTGGAAGCCCCTGCAGAGTCCCCTTGGCCCTGTACCTGGAACCTGCCCCCCCCATGAGCCTCTGTGCATCCAGATCTCCCACACACACCTAGACCCCCCACTGAGCTGTCTGCACCCAGATTGTCCCACACAGAATCCTCTCACCCCACATTTGGATCCCCCACATTGAGCCCCTCCACGCTTGGTTGAGCAGGGACTGCCTGGTTGAGCCTGCCTGCCCCACACGTGGTGTGCATGGCACAGAGCAGCAGGGACCCAGAGTATTTCTGGGACAGGCCCAGGCCTTGTGCTCGGTCAGGGTCAGGAGCAGCCTCACCACTGAGTCCATGTCCTGGGGGTTGGGTGTGGGGAGGCTGCCAGGTGATCTCCCACCTTCGTACAGTCGGTGGCCTGTGCTCCTTACTGCCATGCTGGAGCCGCTGCATTTATTTATTGACAAATAAAACTTGCAGAATTTTAAAATATTGTGCGCAGAATTTTTAATTTTTTCGTGCAGAATGCCCTCAGGAGTAATTCAATATGCACCCAACATAAGGTAACTATTTTGGACTTCATTATGATGGATAAAGTTGAACTGATCACTGGCCTGGAAGTAGGTGGTTGCCTAAGGACCTGTGATCATGACCTCATTATAATGGATATGGGCAAACAGAGGACTCTGCCAATCAGTAATATATACTTCAAAAGGACTAAGTTCCCAAAGCTGAGGGAAATTTTGAGCCAAATTAATTGGGAGGAAAAAATTAAATAGAAAAATGTGAATAAAAATTGGGAGTTCTTTAAGAAGAGTTTTTGAGAGGGCCAAAAAACCCACAGTTCCACAATTCCACAATCAAGAAAGAGGACAACTTTGAGTAAAAGCCCAAGAGGCTAAAATTAGAAATAAAAAACAAGTGGGTAAAAGGGGACATAGATAGCAATTGATATGTTAGAAGCCATGAAGTGTAGATGATTGATTAGAGAAATGAAAGACATAAGGCAAAATCCACGGCTGATAAGGCTAAGGACAATAAGGAGTTTTTTATGTATATCAGAAACAAAAGAAATCCTAGCAGTGGTATATACCTTTCAGAAGTGGTGTGCCGAGTCTTCATTTATTCGCTCTAATTTAAGGTTTCGCGTGCCCATAATACATTTTAATGTTTTTAGAATGTCTCGTTCGATAAATCTATAATATATAACGAAACTATTGTTGTATGTAAGGTAAGGTTTTTAAAATGTTTAAGAAGCTTCATTTAAAATTAAATTAAAATGCAGAGCCCCCCCGGACCAGTGGCCAGGACCCGGGCAGTGTGAGTGCCACTGAAAATCAGCTTGTGTGCCGCCTTCGGCACTTGTGCCATAGGTTGCCTACTCCGGTATATGCCCTTGACGAGAAGTAGATTGGAAAATAGTTATTACTGATGTAAAAAAGGGCAAAGTGTTCACCAAATATTTCTGTTCTGTATTTGGAAAGAAGCCGGAGGCTATCCTCATATCACATGAAGATGATGAAGTACTTTCCAGTCCATTAGTAACCAAGGAGGATGTTAAACAACATCTATTAGGGATAAACATTTTTAAATCAGCAGGCCTGGATAATTTCCACCAAAGAGTCCTAAAAGAGTTGGCTAAGGAGACCTTTGACCTGCTGACATTAATTTTTAATAAATCTTAGAACACTGGGGAAATTCCAGAACACTGCAAGAGTGCTCATGTTGTGTCCATATTAAAAAAAGGGCAAGTGGGATAACCAGGGTAACTACAAGCTAGTTAGACTGACATTAATCCTGAGCAAAATAATGGAAAAGCTGATGTGGGATTCAATTAACAATTAACAGTTATAAATACAATTAATGCCAGTCAATATGACTTTATGCAAAATAGGTCTTGTTGAACATACCTGATTTCATTTTTCGATGAGATTAAAAGTTTGGTTGATAAAAGTAACTATGTAGGTAACAGTAGGGTATTTGATTTAGTACAGCACGACATTCTGATTACAAAAATAGTACATACAACAAGAGGAAAGCACACGTTAAATGGATTAAGAATTGGCTAACTGACAGATCTCAAAAAGTAACTGTCAATGGGGAATCATCACTGAATGGAGGGGTTTCTAGTGGGGTTCCACAGAGATTGGTACTCAGCCCAATTCAATATTTTTATCAGTGATCTGGAAGCAAGTATAAAATCACTGCTGATAACATTTGCAGATAACACAAAATTTGGTGGAATGGTAAATAGTGATAAGGACAGGGCAGTCATACAGAGAGATCTGGATTGCTTGGTAACCTGAGCTCATTCAAACACAATGTGTTTTAATACACCCAAATGCAAGGAACAAATAATGTAGGCCATACCTACAGATTGGGGACTGTCTCCTGGAAAGCAGTGACTCAGAAAAGGATTTAGGGACCATGGTGGACAAGCAGCTAAACACAAACTCCCAATGTGATTCTGTGGCAAAAAGGGCCATTTCAGCTCCTGGATGTACAGACAGGGGAATAGCGTGCAGGAATAGAGAGATGATTTTACTTCTGAATGCAGCACTGCTGAGCCAGATTCTGGAACACTGCATCCACTTGTGGTGTCCACCCTGAAAAATTGGAGAGGGAGCAGAAAGGTACCACCAAAATTATTGGGGGGCACTGACTACAGTGGGAGCAGGACCAGGTTTGGTGGGATGGCATCAGCCAGATGGGAGCGTAATGGTGTGATCTGGCACACAAGCTAGTGGGAGCTCTGTTTGCCAGATGTGTACACAGGATATCCACCACCTCTGATACAACCCTTTCCTCATTTTTGTTCTCACTGTTTCTGAATCCAAGTCTATTTTGGAGCCATAAGGGATGAAGCTCTAAAGCCAGCTCTTCGTGAAAACAAAAGGGAACATGAAAGCAGAACGATTTAAGCACAAACCAGACAAACTTAAAAGCTTAAAAGCAAACACTAATTAACCTTCATATTTTGAAAATCTGGCTTCACAGAGCACAGCCAACCCACATCCTAGATGGGGGCGGCCATGTTCAGACAGTACAGGAAAGCTCCTCTTCTGCAGGGAACATAATGCAGTTTGAAGAGCTTGTTTTTAGCCCTGCGCAAATGAGTGATTTCAGAATCTGCGTGCTGGGCTGCTTAGTGTCATTTTAGTGCCGACACAAGATGCCACGCGTGTTCAGTGGCAACACCGGCTTTTCCACGTGGCCCCACTAATGTGGCTCCGCCGTTGCGCAGAAAGAGCACGTGTGAGAAATGTTCATTCTCTGGGTCTAGTCAGTACCTGGCCTCTCTGTTCCCGATCCCGATTGGGATGGAAGCACCTGTCTGCTAGCAACTAGCGCGAGCCCCCCAAATGGCATGTTGTGTTATTTCTGAAGGATAGTGACAATGGCTGTGGCATAAAGAGATCTGGCAGTCTATGCCAAAAGGAGAGAGAGAGAGACAGATCAATGGACCACAACCACTGAGGTTTGCAATATTCCTCCTTCCTGGCCATCAACAGTAAGTGGAATGAGTTCAATGAAGATTATATGTGGCTTTGGCAGGTGCATGTGCTGGCCTCCCTTGATTTCAGGGTAACTAAAGCAGACAGACTGAGATGTTTGATCAGTGGTCGGGAAGGTTTTAAACAGCCAGACACCCGTATATGCTGTACCCAATGGACTTTTCCTCCTTAAATACGCTGGAGAGTCTGAGCTGCAGACTCCCTTGCTGCCTCTGTACTTCCCTCTGTTGTAGCCTCTCACCACTGAAGTGAATAGCACTTCTCAGGGATTCCATCTGTGGCACATAGCCCTGCAGCAGAACGGAAGTGATTTCATTATGCAACGCTGTATTTTACTAGTCAGTTGAAATGGCTATATTAGACCCTTGCATAATAAAATCTTTACTGTACCACTGCAGAAAACCCACACAACGACACAGCACAGTGCTTCAGTGGGGGAACATCGCAACAGAACAAAAAGCCAAAGGCAGCAGCCGTGGCAAATTAAGACAGGATCTTTTTTTGAACCAGGATATAGGCCCCTGGTGTCAGAGAAAGCCTCTGATTTGGAAACACGAAGCAGGTGGTATGAAGGATCTGAGAGCTCAGCACAAAGACCCAGGGCTGTTTTGAAGCCCCTAGTCCTTTTCTCACCCATGTGAGAGGCTTCAGCACAGTGCAGATGGGACATGCAGGAGGGAGACAGGAACTGTTGAGACTCTTTCTAGTCAAGTGGAAAGCAGCAGCATGGGCTGCTCAAACTACTGCCATGTCCGCACTGCCATGGAAACCCTCAGTCCTCCACCGAGAGTGAGGGGACACAGTGAGCACCCACCTCTGGGAAAGGCTAGGATAATCTGAGCTTCCGGCCCCAGTTCCCAGTGAAAGCCTGCAGTAGTATCCCACTTTGCTTCTGAGCAGCCAGTTGGGAGGAAAAGTAACTGAACAGCAGCATTTCAGGGAGGGTTTTTCGGAGAAGGCTGAAATGTTGGTGTGTCGAGGGTCCATTTTGTATTAACTCCCCCTTGGAAAGCAGGAACATGCAGAGGAATCTGTAGGTCGGACTGTTCTTTTCCTTTCTCTGAGGACATCCACTGTGCAGCTACAGCAGTGTGAGAACTCAGCTGCCAGAACTAAGGGACCCTTTCATTCGGCATGACCTATCATGGGATACAGGGATTCTTCTTGGATTGCTCGGGCTGAGACCTGGCAAACATCTAATGGCTGTACCATAGCCGGCCCAACAGTAGGTGACCAGCCAGCTGCAGTAGCATTCTTCTACCTGCACGAGTGGCGAGCAAATCGTAACTCTTAGCACCGAGAGGGCCAGGGGCCAGGTTCCACTATCCATACTCACACTGCATAGCGCCTTACTCTGGGAGCAGGTTCACTCAGACAGGAGTACGGGTGACACAATCTGGCCCTGAGGAAACACTCACCCAGACAAAGGACTTTAAGTGGGAAGCCTCAGTACACTCAAAAAAATAACACGGTGAATTGCCTAATGAAGCAAACAACACATTGGCAAGAAAACAGGCCTGTGGAAGTGACAAAACCGAAAAGGAGTTCAGATTTCCTCAATGTTGACCATAATCCTTCATTCTGGTAAGTAAGGAGAACTTCCACCAAAGTCAAAGGGAGCTCTGCCTGTGTACACACTGTAGGATCAGGCACTGGATCAGCTGGAAACCGCATGACCACAGCATTGTCTCAGTGCATCTGTGGTGGGTTTTAATCTCAAACCTCCCTTGCCATGTTCACAATGCCAGAATTCCCTCCTCAACACACTCAGCATCCCTGATATCTATGCACTACAGAGATCTTGTCACATTCACAACGGACCACCAGATCATCTAGTCTGACCTCCTGTATATCACAGGCTACTTAACACCACCCAGTACCCACACACTGAGCCAACAACCAAAATCAGACCCAAGTATTACAGCCCTCACTGTGTTGCTGTACAGAACCAGTCCAGCCCACTTCCACCCCTGTACATCAGCAAGGTACTATTCACAATCCAAAAATTACTGACTTCTGAAAGTATCTGCAGTGTCTTTAAATACAAAGTGAAGCAGGAGTATTCATAAGTGCAGAATGAAAATCTGCTTAGTGAATAGAAACATCAATTCCAAACAGTGGACTATCTGTCAATCTAGCTGGTCATAATGCCCACAGTGTTCCAGCATCTGCCAGTGGCTCATACCTTCAGTTCATGTGTACCACCCCTCTGAAATGACCTACTTTTAAAAAAAATATTTTTAAGTATTTGCAATTACGCTGGTTATCCTTTTTTTTAATCCTTTATCCCAGTGGGGCCCACTTCATGCCTCATGAATTAAATTAAGGACTATAAAGTACCATATTGGATTAAGTCCTGTGAGGTGTTGAGCATGGCAATTCACCATCTCAAACGTTAACCAGTGGACTACAGATAATATTTCATCATATTGTTAATGACATTTACAGTCAATGGGTCTGTTCTTGTTTCCATGTAAGTTGGGGAGCTTTGCCATTGACTTTAGCAGGAGCAGGCATTTCGTCTTGTAAGAATAGGCTACTCTTTGAACTGGAGGGACAGCCCAACACTGAACTTACATAGAAAGTGTTCCTGCAGTACACATAGGGCTTGCTCCTGTCCTGTCCCACTGAGGTCACTGGGAATTGTGTAGAGAGAGCAGAATCAGGCCCACAATTGTTTGCAATCAGCTTCTGATCGATTTCTTATTATTTGCCTCTACAAGTTAAAAGCCATTCGATTTGGGTTGTCCCCTTAGCTATGCACAGAGAGGGTGGCTGATAAGAGTAATGCCTTGTGATGGAGTAGGTGACTTCAAGTTCACAAAGTTGTGAGAACTTTACAGTCAAGGCTTTTTGTCGACCAGGAAGCCAGCAATAATAGACCAATTGCATGAAAGCCCACCGATATTCCAATCCCAGTATCTCTACAGAGGATTTGCTGCTGGCAACAGCGAAGATGAGGTTCCCATGGGAACTGAGAGTGCTGACATCTCCAAACTAAAAAAAGGAAAGAAGAAGCAAAGTATCTGGTCTGCAGAACTGCCTGGACATGGATGTATAGAATATATTTTTCTCTTCCCAGTAAGGAGCTTTTCTGTGCTTGAAGGTAAGATGCTTTTAAAATAATCCAAGTGTAACGATATTAGCATGTTTCATCTCGAGGGCAGGATGCAAGCAAAGTTGTATTTATCTATTTTATGACAGGTTTCAGAGAAACAGCCGTGTTAGTCTGTATTCGCAAAAAGAAAAGGAGTACTTGTGGCACCTTAGAGACTAACCAATTTATTTGAGCATGAGCTTTCGTGAGCTACAGCTCACTTCATCAGATGCATACCGTGGAAACTGCAGCAGACTTTATATATACACAGAGAATATGAAACAATACCTCCTCCCACCCCACTGTCCTGCTGGTAATAGCTTATCTAAAGTGATCAACAGGTGGGCCATTTCCAGCACAAATCCAGGTTTTCTCACCCTCCACCCCCCCACACAAATTCACTCTCCTGCTGGTGATAGCCCATCCAAAGTGACAACTCTTTACACAATGTGCATGATAATCAAGTCGGGCTATTTCCTGCACAAATCCAGGTTTTCTCACATCCCCCCCACCCCCATACACACACAAACTCACTCTCCTGCTGGTAATAGCTCATCCAAACTGACCACTCTCCAAGTTTAAATCCAAGTTAAACCAGAACATCTGGGGGGGGGGGGGTAGGAAAAAACAAGAGGAAACAGGCTACCTTGCATAATGACTTAGCCACTCCCAGTCTCTATTTAAGCCTAAATTGATAGTATCCAATTTGCAAATGAATTCCAATTCAGCAGTTTCTCGCTGGAGTCTGGATTTGAAGTTTTTTTGTTTTAAGATAGCGACCTTCATGTCTGTGATTGCGTGACCAGAGAGATTGAAGTGTTCTCCGACTGGTTGACAAAGGAGGTGCTGTTGTCATCATGAATAGGTCGGAATATGAACAAGAGGCTGCTCGGCAGCTCTCCAACACGAGTTTCTACAAGCCATTACCCTATGATCCCACTGAGAGTTACCAAAAGCAACTACAGCATTTGCTCAAGAAACTTCCTGAAAAAGCACAAGATCAAATCCGCACAGACACACCCCTGGAACCCCGACCTGGGATATTCTATCTACTACCCAAGATCCATAAACCTGGAAATCCTGGGCGCCCCATCATCTCAGGCATTGGCACCCTGACAGCAGGATTGTCTGGCTATGTAGACTCCCTCCTCAGGCCCTACGCTACCAGCACTCCCAGCTACCTTCGAGACACCACTGACTTCCTGAGGAAACTTCAATCCATCGGTGATCTTCCTGATAACACCATCCTGGCTACTATGGATGTAGAAGTCCTCTACACCAACATTCCACACAAAGATGGACTACAAGCCGTCAAGAACACTATCCCCAATAATGTCACGGCTAACCTGGTGGCTGAACTTTGTGACTTTGTCCTTACCCATAACTATTTCACATTTGGGGACAATGTATACCTTCAGATCAGCGGCACTGCTATGGGTACCCGCATGGCCCCACAGTATGCCAACATTTTTATGGCTGATTTAGAACAACGCTTCCTCAGCTCTCGTCCCCTAAAGCCCCTACTCTACTTGCGCTATATTGATGACATCTTCATCATCTGGACCCATGGAAAAGAGGCCCTTGAGGAATTCCACCATGATTTCAACAATTTCCATCCCACCACCAACCTCAGCCTGGTCCAGTCCACACAAGAGATCCACTTCCTGGACACTACAGTGCTAATAAACAATGGCCACATAAACACCACCTTATACCGGAAACCTACTGACCGCTATTCCTACCTGCATGCCTCCAGCTTTCACCCTGACCACACCACACGATCCATCGTCTACAGCCAAGCTCTGCGATACAACCGCATTTGCTCCAACCCCTCAGACAGAGACAAACACCTACAAGATCTCTGTCAAGCTTTCTTACAACTACAATACCCACCTGCAGAAGTAAAGAAACAGATTGATAGAGCCAGAAGAGTTCCCAGAAGTTACCTACTACAGGACAGGCCTAACAAAGAAAATAACAGAACGCCACTAGCTTCTGAGTATCAGAGTATCAGAGGCTCGTTCACCTGCACATCCACCGATGTGATATATGCCATCATGTGCCAGCAATGCCCCTCTGCCATGTACATTGGTCAAACTGGACAGTCTCTACGTAAAAGAATAAATGGACACAAATCAGATGTCAAGAATTATAACATTCATAAACCAGTCGGAGAACACTTCAATCTCTCTGGTCACGCAATCACAGACATGAAGGTCGCTATCTTAAAACAAAAAAACTTCAAATCCAGACTCCAGCAAGAAACTGCTGAATTGGAATTCATTTGCAAATTGGATACTATTAATTTAGGCTTAAATAGAGACTGGGAGTGGCTAAGTCATTATGCAAGGTAAGCCTGTTTCCTCTTGTTTTTTCCTACCCCCCCCCCAGATGTTCTGGTTTAACTTGGATTTAAACTTGGAGAGTAGTCAGTTTAGATGAGCTATTACCAGCAGGAGAGTGAGTTTGTGTGTGTATGGGGGTGGGGGGGATGTGAGAAAACCTGGATCTATGCAGGAAATAGCCCGACTTGATTATGTAAAGAGTTGTCACTTTGGATGGGCTAGCACCAGCAGGAGAGTGAATTTGTGTGGGGGGTGGAGGGTGAGAAAACCTGGATTTGTGCTGGAAATGGCCCACCTGATGATCACTTTAGATAAGCTATTACCAGCAGGACAGTGGGGTGGGAGGAGGTATTGTTTCATATTCTCTGTGTATATATAAAGTCTGCTGCAGTTTCCACGGTATGCATCCGATGAAGTGAGCTGTAGCTCACGAAAGCTCATGCTCAAATAAATTGGTTAGTCTCTAAGGTGCCACAAGTACTCCTTATCTATTTTATGTTTGCTGTGTCATTCCAGGAAGATGCCCTGGAAAGTTCATTTTTACGTGGAGACTTTACCTGTAACTACATTAAAGAAGACAAAGCGCCAGCACAAAGTCACACTGAGCCATTTGTCTTTCCCATGCAAAATGACTGAGATAAATACGACACATTCAAATGCCATAGTGCTGGTGTTCAATTGTTTGTAAAGGCAATGCAGTACTGTACTGCTGCATGGTCGATTAATGCCTTAGAGTTTCAAACAGAATCCCTTTTTGGCTTGAGCAGATGTATCTCATTCTGTCAGTTCAAAACAGCGTCAGAAGGGTGGCTGACTCCGTAATGAAGTAGCCATTGGTATCCCCCTGTTAAAATGGCAATGATACCACCCCAAATGCAGGTCTCCCAGACAAACGTCCTGGATTGATTATCATACATGAAGTTTCACTGGTGAGTGTAATCCCGTTATTCTGCACAGCACAAAGTCACACCACAAACTGGCTCCATTATTTAAAGTCCAATAAAATTTCCCACAGAACTAAAGGGTGGGAGGGGGATGGACTCAGGAACAAGGACGTCTGTGTGAGCTTCTGCTCTTCTTAATACAAGATCCTTGAGAGTGAGTGGTAGGAAAAGTGTGTGGGGAGGGGACTTACACAAGTGGTACAGGATTTTGAAAGTGCATCAGTAAATATTCAGGGGCAGGAAGAGAAACAAGGAGGAAATACTACATTTTGTTGACCTGGTGGTACCTCTGTATAACAAAACAAAATCAATGAACTGCATCATTTTGGGATGCCAAACAGCATCATCTATTGTGGGCAGGGACTGCTGTAGGTTTAAGGGAAAAGTAGCTGCTGATACACCTGACAGATTTATGGACAGGATTGAGAGGCTCCTCCATTGGACAGACACCTTCAACATCCGTAAATGTGACAAGCCTGTTAAAAAGGTTGGTTGTAGCTCTGCAAGGGCCAGAAAGAAATCCCTCAACGTAAGGCAAAGAAATAAGCCTGACTGAAAACTTCCCTCAGGATTTACCACACAGCTGGAGACTTCCTCCTAGTTAGCCCTGCAGACTGAACCACAAGCTGAAATGGACAGGGGAACTGATGAAATCATAACACAGCTGGAATGAAAGAAAGCCCTTGAGAGAGTGGATGGAGCCCTGGACCCACGCTGAGGCTAACATATCAACCACGGAGGTAATGACAGCTGCAGAGAGCTCAGCAGTGCAGCTGCAGAAAGGAAAAGTAACAAAGGTAATGAACCAGAGGAAGCCCAGGACATGGTGGGAACGAGACAAGAGCAAACAGCCCCAGTGACTGAAGTGATCCATGATAGAGAATTATCAGGACTTGTTTAGCGATGCTGAGCCTGGGATCTGCACTCATGGAAGCAAAGCAGAAGGGAAATGGAATAGCAGCACCCAACACAGATTAACAATTTATACACAGATGTAAATCTCCAAAAAGCTTGAGGGGCAGGTTCTGAGTTGGAACTCAGCACGGCTCCAAGGAGCTGAGCATCTGGAGTTCAGAGAGATTCAAACTAATGCAGCAAGTGAGCGCATTAACGATACCTGTGAACATGCACGACGCAGGCACAAAAAGGTGCTCATTTGGTGGCAACTTCTTATGGGACAGATCCTGCCCTCTCTGGCGGTTATGACGAGTCCCAGCCTGTTAGTGTGGGTCTGTTTGGGCACAGAAAATGGAGAGTCCACACCTATTCTTATTGGCATCAGAGGAGCACCCAGCTGTCGCGCTCAGGATCAGGGCCCCGTTATGTCACAGACAGATAGTAGAAGGCAGCTCCTGCCCCAGAGAACTCACACTCGAAGGATATGTCTGCCCAGCTGTAATTTCCAGATCTGGAAAATGTACACGCACCAGCTCTGCCAAGCTAGAGCCTCAAAGTAGCAATGGCTGCCCGAGCTGGAAATGACACCTCCCAGCTCCCGTGTAGACGTTCCCTAAAAGACAAGATGTAAAAGGGGAGTGAAGCAAATGAGGGTGAGGTGGACGACAAGGCAATGATCACACCGGGGTATTTGGCCATTTGCAGTCACACAGTGAATAAGCAGATCAACAGCAGCAATCACAACTCCCCTCCTGCTGAGCTGGTGTCAGGTGCTAGCATGCTGTAGGCCCCGGGTCAGTGACTGCAGGGGATTGAAATAGGAGCTTGAGCTCCCACAATGCACCAGCCAGGGACAGAGGTGGAGGGAGCTTGGGTTATCCAAGCCATGGGGAGGCTCCCCACACTGCTCCCCGTTTATTTTATACCCTACTGAATGCCCCTTGCAGACTGCAGCCCTGCTCTGCAGAAAGAAAAGGAGGACTTGTGGAATGCAGGTCAGAACTCCTGTAAGGAGTTAATAAGCAATCTAGTTAGATATGCATTAGATTCTGTTTTGTTTAAATGGCTGATAAAATAAGCTGTCCTGAATGGAATGTAGATTCCTGTTTTTGTGTCTTTTTGTAACTTAAGGTTTTGCCTAGAGGGATTCTCTATGGTTTGAATCTGATTACCCTGTAAGGTATTTACCATCCTGATTTTACAGAGGTGATTCTTTTACTTTTTCTTTAATTAAAATTCTTCTTTTAAGAACCTGATGGCTTTTTCATTGTTCTTAAGATCCAAGGGTTTGTGTCTGTGTTCACCTATGCAAATTGGTGAGGATTTTTATCAAGCCTTCCCCAGGAAAGGGGGTGTAGTGCTTGGGGGGATATTTTGGGAGGGAGACGTTTCCAAGCGGGCACTTCCCCTGTTCTTTGTGTAACACTTTGGTGGTGGCAGCATTTAACCTAAGCTGGTAAGAATAAGCTTAGGGGGTCTTTCATGCAGGTCCCCACATCTGTACCCTAGAGTTCAGAGTGGGGAAGGAACCTTGCATGTCCTAGTGCAGCAGGGCCTGAGTGTGGGCAGGGTGTACCTCTGAAACTGCGCCACCAGTCATTATCCTCGGGGAGCAAGGGCTGCTGCAGCCTCAGGACTGTAGTAGCAGCCGTGGAGAGGTGGGTTCCTTGCCTGTGTTCCCACTTCCAGATCCTGCCAGCTCTAAGTCCAGCTACTCCAGGTACGTTGGTACCAAGGCAGGATTTAACCCTTAGTGCAGTGGTGGCTTTGTTCCCCTGCTGCCCCCAAATTCACTCTAAGCAGAGTTTCCCTGTAATAGCAGAGGACAAAGCCATTCTGTCCTGCTGCATAGAGTGACTTGCACAGATTACTCTAACTTTCTTACCTTCACTTTAAATTTTCCCTACAACAATTACAATGTATTTAGGATATTATTATAGAAAACAACAGTTACCAGCCCCAAATTCCCCTCAGTGCTCTCCCCTCACATCCCCTCTCCCCCCACCCCACCCCCTCAAATTCCCCCCCCCCTCCATGCTCCTTCCCCAGCTCTTTAAAATATCTGGACGTCAGTTCTGATTTGCTGCATACCATACAGGAGGGGAAATAAAGCTAGCACCCAAAGAAAATATCTCCCGCGTGTGCTCATTATTCTCATCAGCTGCCTCATTCAGAGAGCTGACAAAGAGCTCCTCGATTTAGCAGACAATCGCCCTGAGTTAGCAACCAGTAAAGAACAATGCTCCTTTTCCATAGTATTACCATTCCCATCCCTCAAGTCCCTCGCAAATAACTTAATTTGGGAAATTTCAAACTTGTTGGATCAGTGAGAGATAGAAAGAAAATGAATCTGAGACAGGCGGGGGAAGCCTTTAGCTCTGAGAGGTAATGAATTGTTTTTGGAAGGGTGGGTGATGGGGAGAAAGGCTGGTGTTGTTTAGGCATATGGAACCTCTTTGGAGCCAGAGCTATGTGGCCAGCCACAGACCCAACTGGTAACTCAGAGCTGGAATGCTATCACGACAGGAGAAGTTCTCCCATCAGCGTAGATAACCCACCTTCCCAAGAGGCAATAGCTAGGTCAACAGAATTCTTCCATCAACCTAGCACTGTCTACACCAGGGATTAGGTGAACTACATCCCTCAGGAGTATGGATTTTTCACACCCCTGAGTGACATAGCTGGGTTGGTTTAACTTTTGGGTGTAGACCTGGCCTAAGTGCATTTTACAACAAGCTCCTGTTGGATGTTGGTTTCTTTGCCATTGGGTGTGGGGTGGGTGGGGAAGTAGGTTAGTACATGTGATCACGAGTTTTACAGATGGAGAAATTGTGGCTGAGGGGTTAGAGAGCTGCCCAGGGCCACAACAAAGGTTAGGGTCGCAGCTGGGATTACAACCCCGAGTATTCAACCGTGCCTCTCTCTAGTCCTAGAGTGAAATCTTGGCCCCCTGAAGTCCAGGGGAACTTTGCTATTAACATCAATGAGGCCAGAACGTCACCCAGGGTGACTCACCAGTTCCTACCTAGAGACTGGGGAGGGAATTACTGACCGTAAATTTGCAGGTCTCTCTTTGTCTCGTGATTGTGTGCATGCAAGTGTGTGCGCGCCTTCTTGTATGTTCTTAAATATTTGTTCCCTAAATTGTTTGGAAATATTTTTTGAATTGCTTGTTCCCCTCCCCTATGTGTGGTTTATAAAAAACAGCAGCAGATTCCCCACTGGGATGTTGCCTTTTTGGGAGGTAGAAACATTATATTAAACAAATGGATGTGAAGGGAGTGCTTTCCCAAGCAAACTAACCAGGCGAATAGCATGAGTTCGGTCTCCAGACTGTGTCCTGTTTTCACCGTCAGAACAGTGGCACTCCAGTGAATGAAGCAGGAGGGATGAGTGTGCGCACAAATGACTCGGCCAGCTCACTGACCTGCAGGTGGCATTTGGTCAGCACACCCCTCATTATAACCAGGGCTACTTACAAGTGTCCATTATTTAGCTCAAAGGAGACAGTAATTTTCATAAATATTCGCTCCTAAGTACAGCAGAGCGTATTTTCTAAATCAGCTTCTATACTGTGCTCCCAGCCTCCCGCTGCTCTCCTCTTGCATCGCATCACATCACATTACTACTTAGTGGTGACTGCGCCTTTCCTGATGCAATATGATGCTACACCTACAAATACGCGTTCCTGGTGAGTACTGGGTATTTCCAATTTAAGGCATCCAGAGTCTGGACATAAGCAATAGGGCTCTCAATGCAGGTGCACACCAGTACTGTAAGACTCATGTTAATGTACACAGATTACTTCCACAGGCAATGATGTACCTGGGGACGGCTCTTGCAGAATGTGGGGAGTACTCCATACACACGCAGACCAAGCAAAACAGGCAAAAAGGCACTAAACAAGAACCGCTGTACCATCAAACAGACACACAATACACAGCACAGTAACGGCTGCTGCCTCTCAAGAAAAGACACTGCTCAGAGACCAGGCCACCCATCAAAATGTAATAAACTCAGGTGAGGCAGCATCTGCTGTGACCTATACACTTTTCACAGCCACGTGTGCAAAAGCACTTGCAGCAAATGTTGCAGGGTCTTCCCAAACTGCACTGGAACTTTGCGAGGACAGACTTCATTATTATTATTAAGAGCTGAAAAAATTCTGTTCATAGCCATGTGTCCTCCCCACTGGGGGCAAATGGGCTGGTACTGTCACTTCAAGACAACACTTGAGACACCCACCCCGCCAACTGCTAGGCAAGGCCTCGATCCAGCAAATATGTGCTAATAGGTACAGTTCATCTCAGGTGTCAGCAGAACCACTGAGGGTAGTAAGCACTGCACCAAGTAGTGTGAGTCAGGCCCTCTGCTATGATATCTTACAACCGCTGTATTTCCCCCAAGGCAAAACAAAGGCAGCCCCTGTGTTATTCACAGCATGAAGCCATTGCCAATGTGTAACTACTCACTGATGAAATACTGCTCTGAAATGCATCAGCTTTTCTGTGTGAAGAATTGGGGGTGATCAGGTCAGGGCTTCCCTGCCAATATTCTCACACCTTCCTCTAGGCAGACTGCTCGCCCCCCCAGTTGCCGGCTACCTCGTTTTCAAAGTCCTCGCAATGATGCTGCTCATACTCTAAGGATGGGAGAGCACATAACAAAAGTGGCTAGAGAAGTCCAATGGAAAACATTGCTCAAAAAGAGCCCATCTGTGGGGATTTCTCTGGCTGTTTAATGTGTCACTCCCTCTTTTTAAGCTATTGAGTGGGTTTAAGCATTGTTTGGGTTAGGCCATAACCCTCTTTTATTTCAACAAGAAGAGAGCAAGCTTCTCTCTGCAGCTGTACATTGGGTGTTAGCACCAGACCTTGGCTTCCAAGGGCAAAGAAAGTGAAGCAGCGCGTTCTGCAGGAAACAGAGAGGTTGAGACGTAGCCCATTCTTAGCATGAACCACTCGCAAGCAGACAGGATTACAAGGGCTGCCTCAGGCCTGCATGACAGACCACATGCCTAGAATTTGCTAGTGCTTGCTCTGCAATGGCTTGCTCTTTGATTGCTGTTGCTTGAAGAAATTGTATGGTAACAATGGCACAATGAAATATTTCTTTTTTTATAAGTGTCTGCGAGTCAAATTCTGACCTAAGTTACTGAAGTCCCAGGAGCAACCCTGGTGTAATGAAGATCAGAACCCAGTCTTGACTTTGGATTCCCTAGACTCCAAACTGCTCTCACAAATAGCGACAGAATGTCCCTCCCTTTCAGCTCGTCACTTACCACAGGGAAGAAAAGGAAAGGGATCATTCATCTTCATGAGGCTATACCTGTATCTGCATTAGCCACAAAAGGACAGTGCAAACCACTGGACAGACATGATTCCCATTCCCCCTGCCCCCGTCCATAATGCAATCCCCCAGTAATGCTGAATGAGGTGAAAATGAGATTCGCTCTCTATGCCAAGATGACAGGTTCCTGCAGTAGATGCTTATTGATGCAATGAGAACATGACAATTTTGGGTAAATATCAGAACAAACTTCCTGACAGGGAATTAAATTGTGGGATAGACTTCCAAGGAAAGTGGAAGAAGTCTCTTTGCTTGGAATATTTTCAGCTTGATTAGAAAAGCACTGGAGAGTATAATACAGGGAACAAACCTGCCTTGGAAGAAATCTTTTCCATCTCTTATTTTTGATTCTATATATTACTCAAAGGTACCAGAAAACCATTGCACAAATGCTGTGTAATGTAGCTCAGTAGAGAAATGCATGTCACATCTGGGTGTGACCTGACCCAAACCCCTCGATCTGAACTCCCCTAACCTTTGGGGAAGTTTGATTCTGGATTCAAACTTCATGGACTGGCCTCATCTCTAATGTGCTAACCTGTCGAATCAGGTCATGATTACAGTCTTTGTTTGTAGAAACAGATTTTAAATCATCCACACGACAGATATAGTCCATCTCTTGCCAGACCTACTGTCTAGGTCAGAAACTCACCACTAGAACTAATGGTAAGCATATGAAATCATCTGATAGTCTGACTCCAGAAAGTCAACCCAGAGCCCAGCTGAAATAAAGACTCAGCTAAAGAACTAACATAGCTATTCTTTCCATCCATCTGGCATCACTTCTTTCTCTGAAGATGCAGGCCCTGCATTTCAGCCTGCCGGTAAGGGGAACCTCCCTTTTGGCACCTGAAATTGTCTAGACATAAATAACTTGCTAAGTAGACAATGAGAAGTGGTTTGTCAGAGCCTGCCAATGTGCCACATCAGCAAAGGCTTGCGGGTCTCAAAGTGCCAATGAATGCAGCTTATCCCTGAGAAGAGGCAGGACCACAAAGGGTAACTGGCTTTCCCCCATCTCGGTATCATTGTCCGTCACCAAGTGGACTGGTATTTTTCCTGCTAAAGTCTGAATTCCGGAAAGAATGTATTGGTGGGGTTTAAAAACAAAATTAAACTTCAGATTGCTCACTTGCAACAGAAGATCTTTGTTCCTGACTGATCATAAGCAGAAGCTGCTGGGATAAGTCACAGCTGTAGTATGGATTGCCATCCTCACTCAAACTTGACAGGATAAAGAGGGGAGGAAAAGCGACAACTGAGCCTGTATGAGCTCTTGACATTCTTCCTTGGATTTACATTTTTAAGTGAAAGCTTCTACTTGAATTCCACTCTTTTGGATAAATATGAATTTTTAAAATGTGTTAAATACAGATTTGTGACAGGCCATGCAGCTGTGAGGGGTGAATGATCAGAACTGGCTTCCTAAACCCCTTTCATTCTAAAAGTGATACTCTTTATGAAAACAGGCTCATATTATTGCTCTCCCTCCCTAGCATCCAGGCACTTGTTTGTCTTATGCACTTACTGCATCTTATTAACCAGGACTGCAAGCTCTTTGGGGCAGGAACTGTCTTTTTACTAAGGTGGTGTACTGAAAACAGTGACTTAGCACTTTAAATTCTTTGGGGTTTTCCTGATCCTGCTTGCAAGCAGGGTGGCTCTGTAGGGAAGCATGCCATCAGAATCAGTGTGCAGACAGGCGGCCTATGCTGAAGTGGGGTGAGCTGTGCCTTTCTGTACTAGGAAGCAGCCTGCTTTGTCTCTCTCTGTACAGTGCAGTCCTGATCCCTGTGTGGGGCCCCTAAGAGCTACTGCAATATAAATAGAAATAACTGACAATTAATTTGAAATTATATATTTTTCACTCAAGAATCACCCATGGCTACAGAAGTGTTAGACAATAGATACCTATTATTTATAAATACATGTATTGTTTATTGTGCAATAAATGCTGGTGCAGAAATAGCGTGTTTAGGCGTGGGGATGCAAGCCACCATGGTCAGCTTCAGAAACTGCCCTGATCTGAAAGAACCACGTCCATTAGTAGTATGGCTTTATTATTTCTGTGAGTTGGCCATTAGATATCGAAAAGACCCATTAGCTCCTCCGGTCCTTCTCTTTGCTAGTTCAGGGAATTCACATGATTGTACGCAGTGAACATTGTTTTTCAAGATTTTCTTTTTAAAGCTGGTTTATTTAATTCCCACAGTGAGAACACCTCAATTAAATCAAAAAGAAAAGGAGTACTTGTGGCACCTTAGAGACTAACCAATTTATTTGAGCATGAGCTTTCGTGAGCCACAGCTCACTTCATCAGATGTTTACCGTGGAAACTGCAGCAGACTTTATATACACACAGAAATCATGAAACAATACCTCCTCCCACCCCACTGTCCTGCTGGTAATAGCTTATCTAAAGTGATCAACAGGTGGGCCATTTCCAGCACAAATCCAGGTTTTCTCACCTTCCACCCCCCCACACAAATTCACTCTCCTGCTGGTGCTAGCCCATCCAAAGTGACAACTCTTTACATAATCAAGTCGGGCTATTTCCTGCATAGATCAAGGTTTTCTCACATCCCCCCCACCCCCATACACACACAAACTCACTCTCCTGCTGGTAATAGCTCATCTAAACTGACCACTCTCCAGGTTTAAATCCAAGTTAAACCAGAACATCTGGGGGGGGGGGGGGTAGGAAAAAACAAGAGGAAACAGGCTACCTTGCATAATGACTTAGCCACTCCCAGTCTCTATTTAAGCCTAAATTAATAGTATCCAATTTGCAAATGAATTCCAATTCAGCAGTTTCTCGCTGGAGTCTGGATTTGAAGTTTTTTTGTTTTAAGATAGCGACCTTCATGTCTGTGATTGCGTGACCAGAGAGATTGAAGTGTTCTCCGACTGGTTTATGAATGTTATAATTCTTGACATCTGATTTGTGTCCATTTATTCTTTTATGTAGAGACTGTCCAGTTTGACCAATGTACATGGCAGAGGGGCATTGCTGGCACATGATGGCATATATCACATTGGTGGATGTGCAGGTGAACGAGCCTCTGATAGTGTGGCTGATGTTATTAGGCCCTGTGATGGTGTCCCCTGAATAGATATGTGGGCACAATTGGCAACGGGCTTTGTTGCAAGGATAAGTTCCTGGGTTAGTGGTTCTGTTGTGTGGTATGTGGTTGTTGGTGAGTATTTGCTTCAGGTTGCGGGGCTGTCTGTAGGCAAGGACTGGCCTGTCTCCCAAGACTTGTGAGAGTGTTGGGTCATCCTTTAGGATAGGTTGTAGATCCTTAATAATGCGTTGGAGGGGTTTTAGTTGGGGGCTGAAGGTGACCGCTAGTGGCGTTCTGTTATTTTCTTTGTTAGGCCTGTCCTGTAGTAGGTAACTTCTGGGAACTCTTCTGGCTCTATCAATCTGTTTCTTTACTTCTGCAGGTGGGTATTGTAGTTGTAAGAAAGCTTGACAGAGATCTTGTAGGTGTTTGTCTCTGTCTGAGGGGTTGGAGCAAATGCGGTTGTATCGCAGAGCTTGGCTGTAGACGATGGATCGTGTGGTGTGGTCAGGGTGAAAGCTGGAGGCATGCAGGTAGGAATAGCGGTCAGTAGGTTTCCGGTATAGGGTGGTGTTTATGTGGCCATTGTTTATTAGCACTGTAGTGTCCAGGAAGTGGATCTCTTGTGTGGACTGGACCAGGCTGAGGTTGGTGGTGGGATGGAAATTGTTGAAATCATGGTGGAATTCCTCAAGGGCTTCTTTTCCATGGGTCATTATGGGTCATTATGCAAGGCACTGCATTTAGCCGTATGGAGTGGAAATCTATCAACTGCATGAAGAAACTTGTACAGATACAGACAGACATCATCTTCCTTTCCAAATGCAAACAGATGGACATCGTACCAAAAGGACTGAAGGTCAAAAATCCATTACAATCTACATACCACACAGACTATGCTGACAGCTTGTGCCTCACGCTCTCAAAGAAACTGCGGAATCACCTGATCAAGATCCTCTACAGCAAACAGGGAAAGATTAAGAATGAGCTCTCAAAAATGGATACTCTCATAAAGAACCAATCTTCCACACAAACTTCCTCGTGGCTGGATTTTACTAAAACTAGACAAGCCATTTACAACGCACACTTTGCTTCTCTACAAAAGAAAAAAGACACTAAACTTTCTAAACTACTACATGCTACAAGGGGCCACAGCAATGGTTCCCTCACCCCACCTAGCAATATTGTTAACCTATCCAACTATACTCTCAGCCCAGCAGAAGCAGCTGTTCTATCTCGGGGCATCTCCTTCTGCCCCTCCACCCCCACGAACATGATACAGTTCTGTGGTGACCTAGAATCCTATTTTCGACGTCTCCGTCTCAAGGAATATTTCCAAAATACCTCTGAACAACATACTAATCCACAGAGGTCTCCCTGCCAACACTACAGAAAGAGGGATTCTAGATGGACTCCTCCTGAAGGTCGAAACAGCAGACTGGACTTCTACATAGAGTGCTTCCGCCGACGTGCACGGGCTGAAATTGTGGAAAAGCAGCATCACTTGCCCCATAACCTCAGCCATGCGGAACGCAATGCCATCCACAGCCTCAGAAACAACTCTGACATCATAATCAAAAAGGCTGACAAAGGAGGTGCTGTTGTCATCATGAATAGGTCGGAATATGAACAAGAGGCTGCTCGGCAGCTCTCCAACACGAGTTTCTACAAGCCATTACCCTATGATCCCACTGAGAGTTACCAAAAGCAACTACAGCATTTGCTCAAGAAACTTCCTGAAAAAGCACAAGATCAAATCCGCACAGACACACCCCTGGAACCCCGACCTGGGATATTCTATCTACTACCCAAGATCCATAAACCTGGAAATCCTGGGCGCCCCATCATCTCAGGCATTGGCACCCTGACAGCAGGATTGTCTGGCTATGTAGACTCCCTCCTCAGGCCCTACGCTACCAGCACTCCCAGCTACCTTCGAGACACCACTGACTTCCTGAGGAAACTTCAATCCATCGGTGATCTTCCTGATAACACCATCCTGGCTACTATGGATGTAGAAGCCCTCTACACCAACATTCCACACAAAGATGGACTACAGGCCGTCAAGAACACTATCCCCGATAATGTCACGGCTAACCTGGTGGCTGAACTTTGTGACTTTGTCCTTACCCATAACTATTTCACATTTGGGGACAATGTATACCTTCAGATCAGCGGCACTGCTATGGGTACCCGCATGGCCCCACAGTATGCCAACATTTTTATGGCTGATTTAGAACAACGCTTCCTCAGCTCTCGTCCCCTAAAGCCCCTACTCTACTTGCGCTATATTGATGACATCTTCATCATCTGGACCCATGGAAAAGAAGCCCTTGAGGAATTCCACCATGATTTCAACAATTTCCATCCCACCACCAACCTCAGCCTGGTCCAGTCCACACAAGAGATCCACTTCCTGGACACTACAGTGCTAATAAACAATGGCCACATAAACACCACCCTATACCGGAAACCTACTGACCGCTATTCCTACCTGCATGCCTCCAGCTTTCACCCTGACCACACCACACGATCCATCGTCTACAGCCAAGCTCTGCGATACAACCGCATTTGCTCCAACCCCTCAGACAGAGACAAACACCTACAAGATCTCTGTCAAGCTTTCTTACAACTACAATACCCACCTGCAGAAGTAAAGAAACAGATTGATAGAGCCAGAAGAGTTCCCAGAAGTTACCTACTACAGGACAGGCCTAACAAAGAAAATAACAGAACGCCACTAGCGGTCACCTTCAGCCCCCAACTAAAACCCCTCCAACGCATTATTAAGGATCTACAACCTATCCTAAAGGATGACCCAACACTCTCACAAGTCTTGGGAGACAGGCCAGTCCTTGCCTACAGACAGCCCCGCAACCTGAAGCAAATACTCACCAACAACCACATACCACACAACAGAACCACTAACCCAGGAACTTATCCTTGCAACAAAGCCCGTTGCCAATTGTGCCCACATATCTATTCAGGGGACACCATCACAGGGCCTAATAACATCAGCCACACTATCAGAGGCTCGTTCACCTGCACATCCACCAATGTGATATATGCCATCATGTGCCAGCAATGCCCCTCTGCCATGTACATTGGTCAAACTGGACAGTCTCTACATAAAAGAATAAATGGACACAAATCAGATGTCAAGAATTATAACATTCATAAACCAGTCGGAGAACACTTCAATCTCTCTGGTCACGCAATCACAGACATGAAGGTCGCTATCTTAAAACAAAAAAACTTCAAATCCAGACTCCAGCGAGAAACTGCTGAATTGGAATTCATTTGCAAATTGGATACTATTAATTTAGGCTTAAATAGAGACTGGGAGTGGCTAAGTCATTATGCAAGGTAGCCTGTTTCCTCTTGTTTTTTCCTACCCCCCCCCCCCCCAGATGTTCTGGTTTAACTTGGATTTAAACCTGGAGAGTGGTCAGTTTAGATGAGCTATTACCAGCAGGAGAGTGAGTTTGTGTGTGTATGGGGGTGGGGGGGATGTGAGAAAACCTTGATCTATGCAGGAAATAGCCCGACTTGATTATGTAAAGAGTTGTCACTTTGGATGGGCTAGCACCAGCAGGAGAGTGAATTTGTGTGGGGGGGTGGAGGGTGAGAAAACCTGGATTTGTGCTGGAAATGGCCCACCTGTTGATCACTTTAGATAAGCTATTACCAGCAGGACAGTGGGGTGGGAGGAGGTATTGTTTCATGATTTCTGTGTGTATATAAAGTCTGCTGCAGTTTCCACGGTAAACATCTGATGAAGTGAGCTGTGGCTCACGAAAGCTCATGCTCAAATAAATTGGTTAGTCTCTAAGGTGCCACAAGTACTCCTTTTCTTTTTGCGAATACAGACTAACACGGCTGTTCCTCTGAAACCTGTCAATTAAATCAGGTTTTGTAGTTTAAAAGCCATTACAAATTGTCAGTTATGGAACAAGACACTACCAAACACCAATGTTCCACATTTTGATCATGTGTCACACATTTTGACTGCTGGTATCACACATTGTCAGGATTAAAGGCTGAGACTGAAGCTGCTTTCACTCTCCAGTGTGACTTTTCTATAAGGAGAAAATACTTTGGGTCTGAAGGGTTTAAAAACATTTCTTGCATATTTTAAAAGATTTAAATGTTTGCAATCAAGTGGAAAAAAGGGAAAAGAAATCCTTCCTCTCTCATCTCATGGACTTGACCTTGTCTGGATAAGGGAGAACTCACATCTCCGCAAGTCCTGAGCATAAGCAAAACAGCTGACATTACAAGGGATGCAGCAATTGCACCTGCATAACTGAGGACAGGATGGTGTCCTCAGACCTTTAACAAAAACACTTACACAATAACAATCTAACGGAAACAGCTAATGAACAACACAGCTTTTCACCTGAGAAACTCAAAGCACTCACAGGGTCTGATTCTCATTTATACTAGTCCCCCTTTACACCACTTTGACAGCATAAAAGAGCCTTTATGTGGGTGTAAAAGTACTTTGTACTCACTTTGTGGCCTTTTTCCACTAAGTGCCATACTCACAGGCTCCACTTTTCTCCTGTCCTAGAGGCTTTGGCCTCCCCAGTCTGGCACTGCAGGTACTTCTGTAATGAAGTAGGTCTGGAGTGATATTCCTGTCTTCTGCTGTGCTCAAGAGAACCAGCAGAATGCTTTACGTGACCCCGTTAATGGGGGAAGGAACGCTGATGTCCAGGGTAGGGAGGAATAATATGTCTACATAGCAATCCACAGCACCAAGTCTCAGAGGCCAGGCCAACTGGCTGAGGCTCACGCTACAGGGCTAAAAATAGCCACGAAGATGTTCCCCCTTGGACTGAAGCATCTATGCTGCTATTTGTAGCCCCCTAGCATTGGCCTGGGTCTGTCAACCCAGGCTCCGAGACTTGCTGCCATGGGTTTTGGTTCTGCTGTGTAGACGTACCCAAAAGATTCCACAGTAGGAGCTCCGGCCAAATGGCAGTTGAAGGAAAACAGGGGACAGGGGGTGTACACCAAGGAAACGTGAAGTGAGGCAGAGGGGAGGAGGAGAATGGGGTAAAGGGAAGGAAAACAGAGGAAATAAAGGCTGGAAAGGACAAGAAAACAGCTGTTGGAGTGTAATAGGGCACATCACTTCCCGCATGTCCCCTCAAGACCTGGTGTGGCTCTGTAGAAGCCTTTTTCAGTTTCAGTTTCTCTCAGAACTCTTTAATAGGCTCCCCACAGGCAAACACCATCCCTGCCCGGGGCTGGTTTAACGACAGACTGTTGAAAACAATGTCCAAAGTCCCAAAATAAAGTCCATCACTCCAACCCCAAAGTTCCTACTCAGCTCCAGCATCTTCAGCCAGTCCTGGAGCGCATCTCCTCTCTCGGCCTGCTCTCCCGCAGCAGCCACTCCCAGCCCTTTCTAGCTAAAGCCCAGCCTTCTTCAGCTCTCTCTCAGGCCACCCCTATACTGCGTGTGTACGCACACCTGCGCTAGCTCAAGAACAACGAGCAGCGTCGCTGTAGGAGCACGGGCAGTGGCAGCTCGGCTGAGAACATACCCAGTGGTTTCAGGCATCTTTGTTCTCGGCATGACTCAGCCATGCCTCTGCTGCCATTACCCACCCAATGCAGCTATGCTGCTCTTCACACTCGCGCTCACTCAACTGGAGAGTGTGAGGACGCCGGGTCACACCCCGAGCTCGTAGTGTAAACGGAGCCTCACAGGTCAACAGGTAAACACCTTCTGCTGTTCCCCTGGCTACTCAGAGTCTCCTGCAGGAGCCTTCTGCTCTCTGCAGCCTCTGTGACAGCGTCCTCCAGCAGCACCCTTACCTCCCTGGGCTGAGCAAAGATCAGTGGATAGTCACCCTCCTCTGCTGGTGTTTCCCCTTTGTAAGGCTCAGGTGCCTGCCCCTAAACCCTTTGGGGCAGCAAGTAATGAGCCACTGGACCTGCTCTCTTTTAAAGGGGCCAGTCAGCATGTGACAAGGAGCATAAGCATTTTAAGAGCCTGGCATTGCAGAGAGTCCCAGGTCTGTTGACTATTGATGGCTAGCATCAGAGGACCTCTGAGCTGCAACAGGAGACTAGTTCTCAAATAAACTGTTCCCTTGGCACAAGGTAACAGAGAGAAAGTCAGGAATGAACAGAATATGACAATGAAATGTGAGTGCATACAGTTGTTTAGCAAGAAGTCTATTTGGCATTAGACTGAATTTTACTGGACTGTAAGTTTAGTTGAAGTTTCTGTAAGTATCAGTTTAAACAATATTTAGTTATCAAGTTTCTGAAAATACAAATCTTAAATTGAATTTTGGTAAGTAGCAATTAAGATCCAAGTTTAGATACTAGCTCTTGAAGACAAGTAAGGTAATAAAACTTACGTAGCCCGTAGTTACTTCTTTAAAAATAGCTCTGGGGAGATCATAGAATCATCATAGAAGATTAGGGTTGGAAAAGACCTCATGGGGTCATCTAGTCCAACCCCCTGCTCAAAGTGGGACCAACCCCAACTAAATCATCCCAGCCAGGGGTTTGTCAAGCCGGGCCTTAAAAACCTCTAAGGATGGAGATTCCACCACCTCCCTAAGTTACCCATTCCAGTGCTTCATCACCCTCCTAGTGAAATAGTGTTTCCTAATATCCAATCTAAACCTCCCCCACTGCAGCTTGAGACCATTACTCCTTGTCCTGTCCTCTGCCACCACTGAGAACAGCCGAGCTCCAGCCTCTTTGGAACCCCCCTTCAGGTAGTTGAAGGCTGCTATCAAATCTGCCCTTGTGCTTCTCTTCTGCAGACTAAATTAAGCCCAGTTCCCTCAGCCTCTCCTCGTAAATCATGTGCCCCAGCCCCCTAATAATTTTCGTTGTCCTCCGCTGGACTCTCTCCAATTTGTCCACATCCTTTCTGTAGTGGGGGGCCCAAAACAGGATGCAATACTCCAGATGTGGCCTCCTCAGTGCTGAATAGAGGGGAATAATCTCTTCCCTCAATCTGCTGGCAATGATCCTACTAATGCAGCCCAATATGCCATTAGCCTTCTTGGCAACAAGGGCATACTGCTGACTCATATCCAGCTTCTCGTCCACTGTAATCCCCAGGTCCTTTTCTGCAGAACTGCCGCTTCGCCGGTCGGTCCTCAGCCTGTAGCAGTGCATGGGATTCTTCCGTCCTAAGTGCAGGACTCTGCACTCGTCCTTGTTGAACTTCATCAGATTTCTTTTGGCCCAATCCTCTAATTTGTCTAGATGGGGTGGTCCAGTAGACAGGACTCTGGACTGGATTTCCACAAACCTACTCTGAAACCTGTCACAAACCTCACTTCTCTATTTCTGGGTCTGCTATTAGCTTGCTCAATGACCTTGTCAGGTCACTTACATCGCTCTGGACCTTAATTTCCCCAAGAAGGCTAATGCTAATTTTCTTTTGACATTTACAAAGTGCTATATAAGAGCTAAATGCCATTAAAAAGAGTGAATCATAGAATCATAAAATAACAGAGTTGGAAGGGACCTCTGGAGGCCATCTAGTCCAACCCTCTGCCCAGAGCAGGATCAATCCCAACTAAATCATCCCAGCCAGGGCTTTGTCAAGCCTGACCTTAAAAACTTCTAAGGAAGGGGATTCTACCACCTCCCTAGGTAACGCATTCCAGTGTTTCACCACCCTCTTAGTGAAAAAGTTTTTCCTAATATCCAACCTAAATCTCCCCCACTGCAACTTGAGACCATTACTCCTTGTCCTGTCATCTGCTATCACTGAGAATAGTCTAGATCCATCCTCTTTGGATCCACCTTTCAGGTAGTTATAAGCAGCTATCAAATCCCCTCTCATTCTTCTCTTCCGTAGACTAAACAATCCCAGTTCCCTCAGCCTCTCCTCATAAGTCATGTGTTCCAGACCCCTAATCATTTTTGTTGCCCTTCGCTGGACTCTCTCCAATTTCTCCACATCCTTCTTGTAGTGTGGGGCCCAAAACTGGACACAGTATTCCAGATGAGGCCTCACCAATGTCGAATAGAGGGGAATGATCACGTCCCTCAATCTGCTGGCAATGCCCCTACTTATACACTCCAAAATGCCATTGGCCTTCTTGGCAACAAGGGCACACTGTTGACTCATATCCAGCTTCTCATCCACTGTCACCCCAGGTCCTTCTCTGCAGAACTGCTGCCTAGCCATTCGGTCCCTAGTCTGTAGCGGTGCATTGGGTTCTTCCGTCCTAAGTGCAGGACTCTGCACTTGTCCTTGTTGAACCTCATCAGATTTCTTTTGGCCCAATCCTCCAGTTTGTCTAGGTCCCTCTGTATCCTATCCCTACCCTCCAGCGTATCTACCACTCCTCCCAGTTTAGTGTCATCCGCAAACTTGCTGAGGGTGCAATCAACACCATCCTCCAGATCATTAATGAAGATATTGAACAAAACCAGCCCCAGGACCGACCCTTGGGGCACTCTGCTAGATACCGGCTGCCAACTAGATATGGAGCCATTGATCACTACCTGTTGAGCCCGACAATCTAGCCAACTTTCTACCCATCTTGTAGTGCATCCATCCAGCCCATACTTCTTTAACTTGCTGACAAGAATACTGTGGGAGACCGTGTCAAAAGCTTTGCTAAAGTCGAGGAATAACACGTGGACCTATTCGAAGTGAATAGAAGGAGAAGCTGAACCACAGAGACATTCTGCATTAACCCACCTATTCCAATTCACACTTGTTACCCAAACTGGGTAATCTGACGCTGAAAATTAGCAGGGTCAATAGAAATATATCTGCTATCCACGGGTAAGTGAGCGCACACACATCCAGAAGAATCTAATCAAAAGAGTAACCATTTACAAAAATGTTAATGCCCTAGGAGTAATTTTATGGTCTGCTGTGCTTTTGATATGCATTAGTAACTATAATGTTGCTGGAAGTTACTCTTGAAGAGGAAAATATACGAATTCACGTACAGCTTCGCTGAGGAATTCTTCAGTCACTGCATATGCACGGCTCCACAGAGAGATTAACAGTGTCAGGCAGAACTACTGCCAAATGCATGCCAAGCATGACTGAATATGAAAGGTCCATAGTCTTCCCACCCTGCTCATCTCAGAGCATCCTATAGAACCCAGGTACTGGAGGTGGACTATCAGTGATATGTAGCATTTACTGTATTTCAATCTGTGATCACTCAGGAATACAAATACAACAGACTCTGATAATACAACACTGACAGATTTTACACCTGTATAAGTCAGGAAGCTGAAAATTATGGTTCCAACAGAACTATAACTGGGACACATTACACATCCATATGAACACAGGTAAGCCATTGCCATATTCCGTAATACAAAACACTGTATGTATCCATCATACCTTGGAACTCCCTGACCTTTTGCTTCTAAAATTTCAAGTATAATGTTGCATTTTATATAATTTATTTTGCATTGAATGTTTACAGTCTATATATCTATAACAACACAACTATTAATCTGCGATGCCTCTGGAGTCATTGCTCTAGACACAGTACTAATCACTATATAAATGCAAAAGCCTGTTTTTATATAGAGCCTCAGCCCGGTCCTCCTTTTTGCACTTACAGATGAGGACATGTGCAGATCTCACTGCCTGGTTGACAAGTGCAATCAGATATTTAGATTTACATCTGCAAAAAGGAAAGCTGGATTGTAAAAATCAGACCCAAAGTATAACAAATGTTTGGCAGTCTCAAGAACTGCACATATAATACTTTTATGGAACAATTCATCAATGAATTGCATACCAACTATCAGAGCATCTAATCAGATTTACTCAGGAACAAAGTGTAAAATATAAAATAAGTATGTTTAACATTGCACTTGTTGCCCTCGGGCACTGGAATTATTCCATCATTCTGTACATGGGGTGTAACAAAAACATCATCAGATTCTGATGAAAACAGATTGCTCTAGCTCAAGGGCATAAAATACAGCATGTTTTGATGGTATTTAAAATGTGAAAATAGAGCTAAATAACTTCCCAAGGTCAGCTGATTCTGGTCTTCTAGCCATTTTTAACAACACGTTGTGTTCTATTTGTGTCTGTTTCAGATTTATAAAATATGCAATACTCAACACTGTGGTCCACTTTTACACACTTTGCATATGTAAATAAAGTTAGATATGTAAAGTATACGTACATTTATGGTAGTGAAAGTCTATTTGTGTCTCTAGAGCCTGAGCCCTGTGTCTTTCTGCATGCTTCTCTCTGGCTCTGGGAGCATACAGGCATCTATGACCTACGCAGGGAGTCTTTCCTTCTATGGAGTGTATATGCTAATAGATATGTTCCTTTTCTGCACTTAACCCTTGGTCTGGGGACATGCCATTAAGCAATCATAAAAAGAGCCATCCTGCTAGAATTGGAGATTGCAAGTCTTGGTCAGTGACAGTACAAGTGTCTTCATAATGCTGTCAGTGGTCTGCAGCTCTGACCAGAGGAACCTCTTCTGGAGCCAGAGACAAAATGTGAAAAAAGAGCAGTTGTGAAACTGACAAGAATGTCAATTTCACTGCTGGTAGGCTCCCTGCTGTGAAATTGAGTCTCCAGGCTGCCAGTTCCTGGCAGTGGGGAGGACTCCAGCTGACAGCTAACAGCAGCTGACAGCTAACAGGTGCCTACAGAGACACTGCATCACCCTAACTATATCAACGTAAGCATTACTCCTCTTGTGGAGGTGGAGTTATTAATTTGATGTCGTGGGCCATTTACATGGATGGGAGCACCATTGTAATGCAGACACTGACTAACTCTCTAGTGTGGACCAGGCCTTAAGGTACAACATGGGCAGAACAGTAGAAAGGACTAAGGGTATGTCTACACTACAAAATTAGGTCGAATTTATAGAAGTCATTATTTTGGAAATTGTTTTTATATAGTCGAGTGTGCGTGTCCCCACACAAAATGCTCTAAGTGCATTAAGTGCATTCACTAGGCGGAGTGCTTCCACAGTACCGAGGCTAGAGTCGACTTCCGGAGCGTTGCACTGTGGGTACCTATCCCACAGTTCCCGCAGTCTCCGCTGCCCATTGGAATTCTGGGTTGAGATCCCAATGCCTGATGGGGCAAAAAACATTGTCGCAGGTGGTTCTGGGTACATGTTGTCAGGCCCTCCCTCCCTCTGTGAAAGCAACGGCAGACAATTGTTTGCACCTTTTTTCCTGAGTTACCTGTGCAGACGCCATACCACGGCAAGCATGGAGCCCACTCAGCTCACTGTCACCGTATGTCTCCTGGGTGCTGGCAGACGCGGTACTGCATTGCTACACAGCAGCAGCAACCCATTGCCTTGTGGCAGCAGATGGTACAATAGGCCTGAAAACCATCCTCATCGTGTCCAAGGTGCTCCTGGCAGCCTCGGTAAGGTCAGTCAGGAGCGCCTGGGCAGACATGTGCGCAGGGACTAAATTAGGAGTAACTCGACCAGGTCATTCTCTTTAGCCCTGCAGGCAGTCCTATTGTACCATCTTATGGTGAGCAGGCAGGAGATGTGGATGGCTAGCAGTCCTATTGCACCATCTTCTGCTGGGCAGGCAGGAGAGGAGGATGGCTAGCAGTCCTATTGCGCCGTCTGCTGCCAGCCAAAGATGTAAAAGATAGATGGAGTGGATCAAAACAAGAAATAGACCAGATTTGTTTTGTATTCATTTACTCCCCCCTCCCTAAAATCAACAGCTGACAATCATTTTGGTGAGGTCTGTCAGGGGCACCTTGAAAACTTTAATGGAGATTCAGTCCTGCCTGAAATACCAGAGGGAAGGATAGCTTAGTGGGTTGAGCATTGGCCTGCTAACCCCAGAGGTTTGAGTTCAATCCTTGAGGGGGCCATTCTGTATGACAGTTGTTTTTGTTTCTCCTTGATGTAAAGCCATCCCCTTTGTTGATTTTAATTCCCTGTAAGCCAACCCTGCAAGCTATGTCATCAGTCGCCCCTCCCTCCGTCAGAGCAATGGCAGACAATCGTTCCAAGCCTTTTTTCTGTGCAGACGCCATATCACGGCAAGCATGCAGCCGGCTCAGATCACTTTGGCAATTAGCAAAAAGAAAAGGAGTACTTGTGGCACCTTAGAGACTAACCAATTTATTTGAGCATGAGCTTTCGTGAGGTGAGCTGTAGCTCACGAAAGCTCATGCTCAAATAAATTGGTTAGTCTCTAAGGTGCCACAAGTACTCCTTTTCTTTTTGCGAATACAGACTAACACGGCTGTTCCTCTGAAATTTGGCAATTAGGAGCACATTAAACACCACGCGCATTATCCAGCAGTATATACAGCACCAGAACCTGGCAAAATGAAACCGGGCGAGTAGGCCATGTCAGCGCGGTGACGAGAGTGATGAGGACATGGACACAGGCTTCTCTCAAAGCACGGGCCCTGGCAATGCGGGCATCATGGTGCTAATGGGGCAGGTTCATGCAGTGGAATGCTGATTCTGGGCCCGGGAAACAAGCACAGACTAGTGGGACCGCATAGTGTTGCAGGTCTGGGACGATTCCCAGTGGCTGCGAAACTTTCGCATGCGTAAGGGCACTTTCATGGAACTTTGTGACTTGCTTTCCCCTGCCCTGAAGCGCATGAATACCAAGATGAGAGCAGCCCCCACAGTTGAGAAGCGAGTGGCAATAGTCCGGTGGAAGCTTGCAATGCCAGACAGCTACCGATCAGTCGGGAATCAATTTGGAGTGGGCAAATCTACTGTGGGGGCTGCTGTGATGCAAGTAGCCAACACAATCAAAGATCTGCTGATATCAAGGGTAGTAACCCTGGGAAATGTGCAGGTAACAGTGGATGGCTTTGCTGCAATGGGATTCCCTAACTGTGGTGGGGCCATAGACGGAACCCATATCTCTATCTTGGCATCGGAGCACCAAGCCGGTGAGTACATAAACCGCAAGGGGCACTTTTCAATAGTGCTGCAAGTACTGGTGGATCACAAGGGACATTTCACCAACATCAACGTGGGATGGCCAGGAAAGGTACATGACGCTCGCATCTTCAGGAACTCTGGTCTGTTTCAAAAGCTGCAGGAAGGGACTTTATTCCCAGACCAGAAAATAACTGTTGGGGATGTTGAAATGCCTACATGTATCCTTGGGGACCCAGCCTACCCCTTAATGCCATGGCTCATGAAGCCGTACACAGGCAGCCTGGACAGTAGTCAGGAGCTGTTCAACTACAGGCTGAGCAAGTGCAGAATGGTGGTAGAATGTGCATTTGGACGTTTAAAAGTGCACTGGCGCAGTTTACTGACTCGCTTAGACCTCAGCGAAACCAATATTCCCACTGTTATTACTGCTTGCTGTGTGCTCCACAATATCTGTGAGAGTAAGGGGGAGACGTTTATGGAGGGGTGGGATGTTGAGGCAAATCGTCTGGCCACTGGTTATGCGCAGCCAGATACCAGGACGGTTAGAAGAGCACAGGAGGGTGCGGTGCACATCAGAGAAGCTTTGAAAACCAGTTTTGTGACTGGCCAGGCTACGGTGTGAAAGTTCCGTTTGTTTCTCCTTGATGAAACCCCCCGCCCCTTGGTTGACTCTACTTCCCTGTAAGCTACCCATCCTCCTCTCCTCCCTTTGATCACCACTTGCAGAGGCAATAAGGTCATTGTTGCTTCACATTCATGCATTCTTTATTAATTCATCACACAAATTGCGGGATAACTGCCAAGGTAGCCCGGGAAGGGTGGTGGAGGAGAGAAGCACTGGGAGGGGTGGTAGAGGAGGGAAGGACAAGGCCACACAGCACTTTAAAAGTTTAAAACTTTAAAACTTATTGAATGCCAGCCTTCTGTTGCTTGGGCAATCCTCTGGGGTGGAGTGGCTGGGTGGCCGGAGGCCCCCCACCGCGTTCTTGGGCGTCTGGGTGAGGAGGCTATGGAACTTGGGGAGGAGGACAGTTGGTTACACAGGGGCTGTAGTGGTGGTCTGTGCTCCAGCTGCCTTTCCTGCAGCTCAACCATACGCTGGAGCATATTAGTTTGATCCTCCAGCAGCCTCAGCATTGAATCCTGCCTCCTCTCATCACACTGCCGCCACCTTTCAGCTTCAGCCCTCTCTTCACCACTTACTCTCTTCAGCCCGCCACCTCTCCTCCCAGTCATTTTGTGCTTTCCTGCACTCTGACATTGTCTGCCTCCACGCATTCGTCTGTGCTCTGTCAGTGTGGGAGGACAGCATGAGCTCAGAGAACATTTCATTGCGAGTGCGTTTTTTTCGCCTTCTAATCTTCACTAGTTTCTGGGAAGGAGAAGATCCTGTGATCCTTGAAACACATGCAGCTGGTGGAGAAAAAAAAAAGGGGCACTGGTATTTAAGACAGATTTTATAGAACAATGGGTAGACTCTTTCACGGTAAACCTTACTATTAACATTACATACATAGCACATGTGCTTTCGTTCCAAGGTCGCATTTTACCTCCCCCCACCAAGTGGCTAGCCCCTCCCTCCTCCCTGTGGCTAACAGCAGGAATGTTTCTGTTCAGCCACAGGCAAACAGCGCAGCAGGAACGGGCACCTCTGAATGTCCCCTTAAGAAAAGCACCCTATTTCAACCAGGTGACCATGAATGATATCACTCTCCTGAGGATAACACAGAGAGATAAAGAACGGATGTTGTTTGAACGCAGGCAAACATACACTGCAATGCTTTGTTCTACAATGATTCCCAAATACATGCTACTGGCCTGGAGTGGTAAAGTGTCCTACCATGAATAAGGCTGCCCTCCCCAGAAACCTTTTGCAAAGGCTTTGGGAGTGCATCCAGGAGAGCCGCAAATGCCAGGGCAAATTAATCCTTTCACATGCTTGCTTTTAAACCATGTATAGTATTTTAAAAGGTACACTCACCGGAGGTCCCTTCTCCGCCTGGCGGGTCCGGGAGGCAGCCTTGGGTGGGTTCGGGGGGTACTGGCTCCAGGTCCAGGGTGAGAAACAGTTCCTGGCTGTCAGGAAAACTGGTTTTTCCACTTGCTTGCTGTGAGCTGTCTACAACTTCATCATCCTCATCATCTTCCTCGTCCCCAAAACCTGCTTCCGTGTTGCCTCCATCTCCATTGAAGGAGTCAAACACCATGGCTGGGGTAGTGGTGACTGAACCCCCTAAAATGGCATGCAGCTCATCATAGAAGCGGCATGTTTGGGGCTCTGACCCGGAGCGGCCGTTTGCCTCTCTGGTTTTCTGGTAGGCTTGCCTCAGCTCCTTAAGTTTCACGCGGCACTGCTTTGGGTCCCCGTTATGGCCTCTGTCCTTCATGCCCTGGGAGATTTTGACAAATGTTTTGGCATTTCGAAAACTGGAACGTAGTTCTGATAGCACGGATTCCTCTCCGCATACAGCGATCAGATCCTGTACCTCCCGTTCGGTCCATGCTGGAGCTCTTTTGCGATTCTGGGACTCCATCATGGTCACCTCTGCTGATGAGCTCTGCACTCACCTGCAGCTTGCCATGCTGGCCAAACAGGAAATTGAAATGCAAAAGTTCACGGGCCTTTTCCTGTACCTGGCCAGTGGATCTGAGTTGAGAGTGCTGTCCAGAGCAGTCACAATGGAGCACTGTGGGATAGCTCCCGGAGGCCAATACCGTTTAATTGCATCCACAGTACTCCAAATTCGACCCAGCAAGGCCAATTTCAGCGCTAATCCCCTTGCCGGGGGTGGAATAAGAAAATCGATTTTAAGAGCCCTTTAAGTCAAAAAAAAAAGGGTTTCGTTGTGTGAATGGGTGCAGGGTTAAATCGATTTAACGCTGCTAAATTCGACCTCAACTCCTAGTGTAGACCAGGGCTAAGACAATAGGCTCACCTGGAACTTTCACTTGCATATAAGTTTCATTGTGTCTTATATTCACGCTCATAACTCATGGGGCACTAGCTATGCAACAATATGTGCCGGAACTAAAGGTATGGGGGGTGCTGATGGTGGATGGATACATTTGACTTCTCTGGATGATGCTACTATGATAGTCACTTACCCAACACTGAATTAATTGTTTGTGCCATCAGAAGCCATATGCCAGAGACCCCAGTCATGCCCTCACAGGTCAGAACTTTTTCTAACTAATCCAGTCAACACAGAAGCAGAGATTCACACCATTAAGAGTTGACTGTAGCAATAACCATGGTGATTGGTTGGTTTTATAGCCTCAGCAATAGAGGACCAAAGAGGATCAGGTTGAGTTTCCCGCCCCCCACTCACCTTTTCTGTAGACATTTGCCATCCCATGCAATTATTATCATTTCATGATGAATGGTACTTTGGAAATATTGGTCAGGTCAGTAGCCGGAGCTCCCGTCAGTAATCCTTGCCCAAATCCCTCTTAACAAATCTACATTCTGCAGAATCCTCCAATGGCTGCTGCCTGGTACCTTCTCTCCAACCCCAGACTGTCTCCCTCAACACGGAGCCCGTCCCTGGGGGATCTTGCATGAAGGAGCTTCCCCAGCATCTAAGTTTGGAAGGAACATGCTGCAGAGGAATGGCTTCCTTTTCCCACTGATTGGGCCCATTTTTCTCCACACTGAAGTGCATAAAGTAGGGCACCACGTGGCCTGTCATCAGCAGTAAAACAACAGTGTATTGTCGCCACTGAGATCAACGTAAATCAACACAAATAATTATACAGAATATCATGCCTATTGAATGGCCAGACTAAAAGCTGATTTGGAGGGGAGTACTATAATTTAAAACCAAGAGGAAGGTCCCTCACCAACATTTCCACTGGCAGGTAAACAAACTGCTCTGCAAACACAGGATGAAATGATGCTGAAGCTCAGACTCAGTATATAGTGCAAGACGGATGCTCCTGAATTTGAGAAGTCTTAAAAAACTTTCAACAGAATCTGTTAGAGAACTGCAGGGAGCCTGGGGGAAATGCTGCTCTTCATCTTAAAGAGTGAAGTTTAACTGAAACCAGCTTGTGTAAGGGATCTCCCAAAACAGGGCATGTCTGTGACATAACAGCACAGTTCTAGTGTATTGCTCAGCCCTGGGCCCTGCACAGTCCCTTCACACCCGAGAAAGTGGAAGTTGTCCCCCGTAATCACACATATTGGTGTCTTACATCCTGATCCTGGAGGTGCTGAACACCTGCTGCAACTCCCACTGAAGGCAATTCTGAGGATGTGAGGAAGGGTTCAAGCTTGCAAGTGAAAGGGAATGAACCCAGGATGAATTAAAGGCACAGTACCGTGTGCATGCAAGAAACACTTCCAAATGAGCAGCTATGTCTTATAATGCCTTCTTTGGAAAAAAACGTAGATCATTATAACACAAACAGGCTTAAGCTGCTGTATTAAAACCATTCCATTCAGACCCCTCAGGACCAGATTTCCAGCTAGCCAATCAGATTATTCCCTCAGTTCTGCCCTGGGGATATGGTACAATTTCTATGATCTGATCCTCACTTTATCCAAAATAGGGTCACGTCCCTGACGTCCGTTGCTTTCACTGAAGACGCTCTCAACTACGTGAATGTATTAAGTGCCTCCCATGACATTTGAATAATCAAGGTCACACTGTACATATAGCCTTTGACAATCTTCAGTTTGCTATCCATCTTTATGTGCTGAGTGCTTTTATGCACAAGGGAAATGTGTATGTTTTGAGACATAATATGCTGCTAAATAGCAGGGTTTCCATTATTTTAATCCAAGTTGTTCAGGAGTAACTGAATTTTCCAAGTGTTAGTTGAACCCAATTAACTGATATAATACATGACGGCAGCTTTCCTGAAGGAAGAGAAACATCTTATATTCTGCTTATGTCTGGCTACCAAGGTGATTTTTTAAAAGTTTAATTTAATTAACTTTTTGAGAATGAGAATCTGTTGAAGGAGTGTCATTGACAAGGGCTGCCCGCTGCTGACATACTCTAGTACTCTGGGAAAAAAATCTTAAGGAACACTTGGAAAAACACAATCTCATTCAGGAGAGTACATGTGGACTTCAGGAGGGTAGGTCTTCCTTTCCTAATCTCTCGGAATTCTTTAAAAATATTGTGGCAAGATAGGGGAATCGTTAAATGTAAATTTTCAGAAAGCATTTGCTAAACTTCGACATCAGAGATTAATGGCTAAGGTAAAGAGATGTTATTAGTGTGTATCTAAGGTTGTAGAAAAAATGTTTATCATATCATTTCTCAAATAATACATTAAGTGATCATATAGGTAGGGACTGTAGGTAATGCATAACTTCAAGGGTTTCAAAAAAGGAATCCTACAAAAAGTAGAAACATTGTCAAATTGCTAAGAGGAAGTAAAAAAGAATAGCACAAGCATGTATGAACAAAATCAGAAAGGGCTCAGGCAAAAAATGAGTTACACCTACCAAGGGTGTAAAGGCAATAAGAAGAGGTTATTTTAATATATTAGGAGCAAGAAAAAAGACAAAGGAAAGTGTAGGTCCTCTGCTTAGTGAGGAAGGAAAGCTAATATCTGATGACATCAAGAGAAAGTTGAGTTAATGCTTATTTCACTTCAGTCTTCATTAAAAATGTTAATTATGACCAGATATTCAACACTATATCAACGAGGGGTAAGGAGTGCAAGCCAAAATAGAGATAGAACATATTGAACAATATTTAGGTAAGTTAGATGTATACAAGTCAGCAGGACATGACAAAATTCATCCTAGGGTACTTAAGGAACTAGCTGAAGCAATTTTGGGATCGTTAGCAATTATCTTTGAGAACTACTGAAGAATGGGTGAGGTCCCAGAAGACTGGAGAAGGACAAACATAGCACCTATCTCTAAAAAGGGGAACAAAGAGGATCCAGGAGTTATAGACCAGCCAGCCTAACATAGGGCATGGCTACACTTGCAGATGTAGAGCGCTTTGAGTTAAACCCGCCTTTGGAGAGCGCAGTAGGGAAAGTGCTGCAGTCTTTCCACACTGACAGGAACAAGCGCAGTGGCGTGGTCACATTTGCAGCACTTGCAGTGGCATTGGGAGTGGTGCATTATGGGCAGCTATCCCACAGAGCACCTCTTCCCATTCTGGCACTGTGGCTTGTGGGAAGGGGGCAGGGAGTGCAGCGCATTCTGGGTCCTGTCCCAACGCCCTGTGATGCATCAGTTCGCATCCCAGCAATCCCTGTGCTTCTGTCCACATTTGGCACCATCTTTCAACATTTTTTGTACTGCACACTCTGTCTTCCCTTTCAGTCTGCGGGAATGGAGCCCAAACTGCTGAGGAGTGTGCTGATGAGTCTTGCCAGCATGTCACGTTTGGCAGTCGAGTTATTCTTTATGATCCAAAGTGACAGTAAGGGCTCCGACAATGATATCGACTTGAGTAACGCATATGACACGAGTTTGCTTGTGGCATTCACGGGCATGCTCACCACCGTGGAACGCCACTTTTGGGCTCAGGAAACAAGCACTGAGTGGTGGGATCACACTGTCATACAAGTCTGGGATCACAAGCAGTGGCTGCAGAACTTTCAGATGAGAAAAGCCACTTTCATGGGGCTGTGTGAGGAGCTCTCCCCTATCCTGTGGCACAAGGACACGAGATTGAGAGTTGCTCTGATAGTGGAGAAGCGGGTGGCTATTGCAATCTGGAAGCTGGCAACTCCAGACAGCTACCGATCAGTCGCTAACCAGTTTGGAGTGGGGAAGTCAACCATTGGAATCGTGTTCATACAAGTTTGCAGGGCCATTAATCGCATCCTGCTCAGAAGAACCATGACTCTGGGTAAAATGCATGACATTGTGGATGGCTTTGCACAAATGGGTTTCCAAGGGGCGATAGATGGCACACATATTCCAATTCTGGCACCATCCCACCTAGCTTCCAAGTACGTTAATCGGAAGGAGTATTTCTCTATGGTTCTCCAGGTGCTTGTGGATCAGTGTGGGCATTTCATTGACATTAACGCAGGCTGGCCCAGAAAGGTGCATGACGCAAGCATCTTTCGGAACACTGGCCTGTTCAGAAAGCTGCAAGCCGGGACTTTTTTCTCAGACCAGAAAATCACCGTAGGGGAAGTCGAAATGCCCATTGTGATCCTTGGAGACCCCACTTACCCTTTAATGCTGTGGCTCATGAAACCCTACACAGGGAGCCTTGACAGCAGCAAGGAGCGGTTCAACAACAGGGTGAGCCGGTGCAGAATGACTGTGGAGAGTGCTTTTGGCTGTTTAAAGGGCCACTGGTGCTCTCTGTATGGGAAGCTGGACCTGGCCGATGACAGCATCCCTGCGGTTATATCCTTGTGCTGTACCCTCCATAACATTTGTGAAGGGAAGGATGAACGATTCACTCAGGCATGGAACTTGGAGGTTCAACACCTGAAGGCTGAATTTGAACAGCCAGAGAGCAGGGCTATTAGAAGGGCCCATTGCGGGGCTGCCAGGATTAGGGATGCCTTGAGGGAGCAATTTGAGGCTGATAGCCACCAGTAATGTCTGGTGCCCTACACAGGAGTGAAGTGCAGTGGTTCCAATGTTAGTAGGAATCTGTGTTTGCTACGCTGACTTGCAGTGCCTGTTTCTTTCCTGGGCTAAGGTATCTTTTACTTTATGCAATAATAAAGAATGTTTTCAAAGACAAAAAATCCATTTATTGAAAAGAAAAATTCATTTATTGAAAAGAAACACAACTGCCTGGGAAACAGAAAGGGCAGGGGGCTGGGGTGGGGAACGGTTCAATCACAGATTTGCATATGTCTTGTTATCATACTCAGCCTTCCTGTCTGGATTGCTGTGCAATGAGTGCTGCACTTCAGGATGGCTGTACTGCATGGTGATGGGGGTTGAGTGCAGAGGGTCAGGGTCGTAGTTTTCAGGGCTGGGTGGTGAAGCTACAGGTGCTGGAGGCAGCTGGTGGTGGTAAGAACCTGGATGTTGGGGAAAGTGGGTTGGAGGTGACATGGGGGCACAAGGGAAAGAGCTTTGGGACAAGGGCTGCGGGGGGGTCGGGCACAGTAGTGCTCCGCCTGCGTGGCTACGAGTGCCTGGATCGAGTCCGCTTGGCGCTCCATTATGCTTATCAGCCGATCCGGGCTTTGCTGCCGGAGCACCGCGCTTTTGTGCCGGCGCTCCTCATTCTGCTGGCGGATCCTCCTTTCACTGTCCCGCCACTCCTGCACTTTTCAATTTTCATTACTTGAATGCTGCATTACTTCATGCAACGTGTCTTCCTTGCTTCTACGTGGCCTCTTTCTGATTCTTTGGAGTCTTTCAGCCTGTGATAACACGGATGGCTGAGATCTCACGGTTGCATCTGTAAAGGCAAAATGCAACACTTACCAGAGGCAGCATTGTTCACACCAGACAGAGCAATGATTCCCTTGTACTTAAGTGCAAGCACAGTCTACACAATAGCATCATTTGCCCGTCCCAAAGCAAGTGCACATAACCCACAGAAGTCTCAAAATGGTGAGTAAGCACAGGGTCAAGCGTGACTGATTGTTTCACGGCTGTACTGTCCTCTGGGTTTCTGTGCCTTGGGGAGAGCCAAGAGCGGCAGGGGGTCCCTATACTGAACACTGTCCCCACATTTTCCACAGGAGTTCATCCTGGAAGCTATCTCGCTGCTGAGGGTGACCTGGGAAGCAAGGGAGGGCCTTCAACTGCAATGTGGATTCCGCCCTGGCCCATATGCAGCTTGCCTGTGTGCAGCAATGGTCCCCCGGCCCCTCACGGCACAGTGGCATGGACAAGTTAGCCTTACTGGGACAAGGACCACAGTGGCTCTCCCACGAAACCTGTGCAAGCACATTTCAAAGGTCTCATCTAGAACTTGGGCAGAAATCACTGAGGCCGATTACCACGATGTGAGAGAGCACATCAACGCCCTACTCCGCATCTAGGCATGCGCACAGCCCTAACCCTCCTCGCCCTAAGAGCCCGCACCAAATAACTTTCTTCCCAAAATAAAAGCCGCTTACTGGGAACCTCCTCTGGTGTTTGTCCTTCCCCAAGCACCGGCCGCCGCAACTGGCTACCTTCCTCCTGGCTTGAGAACAGCTCCTGGCTGCATGCATCTAGGGATTCTGGGGTGTCTTCCTCCGCCTCAGCACCCTCGCTCCTGCTTTGCTCCTCTTCCTCCCACCTTGTTGAACTGGGCTCTGAAGTGTCCATGGTGGTACTCGGAGTGGAGGTGGGGTCGCCCCCAAGTATCACGTCCAGCTCTTTGTAGAAACGGCAGGTTGCGGGGGCAGCACCAGAGTCTGTGTGTATATAAAGTCTGCTGCAGTTTCCACGGTAAACATCTGATGAAGTGAGCTGTAGCTCACGAAAGCTCATGCTCAAATAAATTGGTTAGTCTCTAAGGTGCCACAAGTACTCCTTTTCGGTTTGCCTCTCGCGCTTTGCAGTCGGCATTCCGCAGCTCCTTCACTTTAACCCTGCACTGCAGTGCGTCCCGGTCATGGCCTCTTTCCATCATGTCCCTTGATATCTGCCCAAAGGTATCGTAATTCCTACAGCTGGAGTGCAGCTGGGACTGGACAGCTTCCTCCCCCCAAACACTGATGAGGTCCAGCACCTCGCCATTGTTCCATGCTGGGGTTCGCCTGGCTCGTGGAGGCATGGTCACCTGGAAAGATGCACTGAGAGCACTCCATGCCTGGCTGAGCAAACGGGAAGGGGATTTTCAAAATTCCCAGAGAATTTAAAGGGCAGGTCTGATGGTTGGTCACCTGAGGGCAGGGCAGTAGAGTTCAAAGTGATGACCAGAGTGGCCAGAACAGGCATTGTGGGACACCTCTGGAGGCTGATCAGAGCGCACTAATGGACCAGGTTGTCCACACTGGCAACGCGGTGCTCCCGTGGGGGTGCAGCAAACGTTACTCCACTCGCCAAGGTGGAGACCAGCAGCGCTGTAGTCATGGACTCAGAGCGCTCTACGTACCTTGCCAGCATGGACGGGTAGTGAGCTAGTTTGCCCGGGGCTCCTTTATTGCACTGTAACTCGCAAGTGTAGCCAAGCCCTTATATATCTGGAAAGATATTGGAACAATCTATTAAACAATCAGTTTGTAACCACCTGGAGAATAATAGGGTTATAAAGAACAGCTAGCTTGTATTTGTCAAGAACAAATCAGGCCAAACCAACCAAATTTCCTTCTTTGACGGGATTACTGGCCACATGGCATTGTCATAAACAAACTAGGGAAATGTCATCTAGATTAAATCACTATCAAGTGGGCACACAACTGGTTGAGAGACTATACTTATCAATGGTTCATTGTCAAACTGGGAGGTTGTATCTAGTAGGGAGCTCACAAGTCAGTCCTGAGTGTGGTACTATTAAATATTTTCATTAATGACTTGGATAATAGAGTGGAGTATGCTTATAAAGTTTTCAGATTGCATCAAACTGCAGCAAAAACTTTGGAGGACAGGATTAGAATTCAAAATGACCTTGACAAATTGGAGAATTGGTCTGAATTCAACAAGATGAAATTCAATAAAGTCAAGTGCAAAGTACTTCACTTGGGAAGCTAAAAATCCAATGCATAACTACAAAATGGGGAATAACTGGCGAGGTGGTAGGACTGCTGAAAAGGATCTAAGAGTTATAGTGGATCACAGATTGAATATGAGTCAACAATGTGATGCAGCAACAAAAAAGGCTAATATTGTTCTAGGGGGTAATTAACAGTACTGTTGTATGTAAGACATGGGCGGTAGCTGTCCCGCTCCACTCAGCACTGGTGAGGCATCAACTGGAGTACTGTGTCCAATTCTGGGTGCCAAACTTTAAGAAAGATACAGATAATGTGGAGAGAATCCAGAGGAGAGCAACAAAAATGATAACAGATTTAGAAAACCTGACATACAAGGAAAGGTTAGAAAACTGGGCATGTTTAATCTTGAGAAAAGAAGAGTGAGGGGGGACCTGGTAAGAGTCTTCACATACGTTAAGGGCTGTTGTAAAGAGGATGGTGATCAATTGTTCTCCATGTCCACTGAAGATAGGACAAGAAGCAATGGGTTTAATCTGCAGCAAGAGAGATTTAGGTTAGATATTAGGAAATGCTTTCTAATTATAGGGGGTAGTCAAGCTCTTTAACAGGCTTCAAAGGAGGTTGTGGAATCCGCATCATTGGATGTTTTTAAAAACAGGTTGGACAAACCCCTGTGAAGGATGGTCCAGGTTTACTTGGTTGTGCCACACTGCCTGGGGGTGGGCTTAATGACTTCTCAAGGCCCCTCCCAGCCCTACATTTCTGTGATTCTATAAGGGGCAGAATTAAGGTTGCAATATTGTTGCCTTCCCTCCTTTACTGTGCCTTTTGTATGCAGCAAGAAAGTCAGCACTGAGCAGTTTTATTATTTTATAGAAAGATATTTTTAAATGAAATTTCAGATTGCCCAGCACATAACTTGATGCTGCAAAGGGATCTGCAAGAGTGGACCTTTCTGCTGAGTAGAGTCCCCTGGAGTGTAGTGTCAATCAGAACAAGCTCACTGCTATGGCAATAACTAATTACAGGAATTTATTTGGAGACAGGCTTCAACTGATTTAGTATAAATGAATGAATTAGGCATTACACTTTTTTTTCTTTTAGTTTAGGCATGACGCAAGTAATAGACAAAGCGAAAGCAACTGTAATGACCCATACAGCCCAGCTGTTAGGAGACGTGGGTTAAAGTTTGGCCTGATGTAAATCACTCCTGGATTCAATCTAAGTTAGCTCCCACTGCCTCTACCTGGAAAGCTGGGATGGATTTTAGGCCACAGAGATATTTTAAACAGAGAGTGGAGATATTCTAAAATGAACAGAAAAAAGAAAGCAGGTGGAAGCAAAAGAAAGGGAAACAGAATAAACAAGACATGTTTATTATTAAAATTTACAAACCAAAATGTTGCAACAATCGAAACACAAAGTGTTCTATTTTATTAAAATGGGGTCTAAGAGATCAACAAAAATGTGACTATTCTCTCCAGGCTCTTGTAACTCAGCGAGGTATCTGAGCGACCACAGATCCCTCCATTGACTGCTCTGGGATGCACAAGGAGTCTGGTAAAATAAGGGTAGCAATGAGACACTTTTTGTGAGCCCCTCAGAACATACTGCTTGGGCTCCATGTGCACACCAGCCAGGCCGGGGTGCGGCTACATGTTGCCTGGCTCCTGTATCTCTCTCTAGCCGTTCCAGCTTCTCCCTCATCAAATCTTCACATTCATTTGCTCACTGGCCCTTATCCTGTAACCCACTCCAGACGGAGATCTCCAGGGAGTAATCCAACCCCACTTCATGCAGGGCCACTTGAAGAACTTCTAACAGTCTCTAGATCAGTGTTTCTCAACGACCAGTCTGTGGACCAGCACCAGTCCCCAAGATCTCCCTGACACAGTTTAGGAAGGCAGCAAATCAGTTCCTGGTCTCAAAAAGGTTGAGAAACACTGCTCTAGATGATCCATTTCAGTTTCAGCACCTACCAACGGCCATCCCACAAGGCAACATGTTTATTAGATCAGCATGGGGGAAAATAAGGGACTGGGATAAGAAGGAAAATAGTATGTGCAGCAAGTGAAATGGAACCAAAAATACCTTCTTGTAAGCGACAGCAAGCCCAGGGCATTTTCACCTTTCTCTCCCACAAGCCATAGCCACCGACACGCTCTGCAGACCCAACCATCGGTAGGAGAAGGATGTTGTAACTCAACAAAATGTAGGCACAGCCTTCGTGGGCTTCTGACTCTGTTACAGAGACGTTTCCGTGTGGGGCCCAACGTTTGTGGCGCTGCCAGTTGCCGCGGGGCACAGGGCCTCACCCCGCTGGCTTGAGGGAGGTGATACACGCACAGCTACCTCAGCACTGAGGCCTAGTGGTGCTGGAGCTGGTACCAGGTGGCTTCTCTCTCCATTTCCCCTCAGCCAACTCCACTCTCCAACCCCAGGAGCTTCTCCTCACGATGGATCCCCAGGTTTGTCCTCACTGCCATCCATGAGCCTACCAGTTGGGTCTACTAGCAGTTGGGTGGGGGTCACACGAGGGAGGCGGATACCTTTTGGCCACCACCTGGCAGCAGGAGCAAGTGGCGTTCTGAGGACACCAGAGTTACAGGATTGCCTCGGCTATGGCTGAGCCATTGTGGCGCTCTCAGCTAGGGCAGTTGTGACCCTAACACAGGGTGCTCTTTCCTACAGTGGCATTCTTCTGCCTGCTCAAAAGAAATAAATCAGACCCAAAACACGTATTGCCTGTCCTCGCCCCTTCTCCCCATTCCCATCAACCGATGCTACACCACACTTGGTCTCCAATTTAAGGCAAGGCTCACAGGCCACTCAGGAAAGCAAAAGCTGGGCCCAAGAGGCCTTGCCTTCTTGAGCTCTCCATTAGTGCAGGTGATCAGGCTGAGTGATGTGACTCCAGCCCCAGGGCTTTTAGGGAGGCAGTGTCTACACGCAGTGGGATGGAGAGGCAGAAAAGGAAAGCAATCAAGCTGTTGAAAGCTGCTGCATTGCTTCTCCTCTCCTGGGATGCATGGGGTGGAGCAACATCAAGAAAACCCAAACTCCTAGTATAGGTCCTCCATCAAGGGAAGAGAGTGAAGGCAGAAAAAGCCACTTCTGCTTCTGCTTCACAGGGAGAAGTGAGTGGCCCAGGAGAGGAAGCCCCTCCTCACACTTCCCTTTGGGGAAGGAAAGGAGGAGACCAGACCATAAGGGCCTCTCATGTTTCTCTCCTCCAGTGAAAGGGTGTTTGGGGGGTGGGGGGCTTCCTGAATGTGGAGCAAGCTTCGGGCTGGGGGGGCAGAAAGGAAAGGGAAGTACATGGGAGACATCCCGCACAGGGGGAGTACATGTGATGGACATCAAAAGGGGGAGGAGGGCCACCAGCACCGTTCCCTAAATACCAATGCCTGTAGGAGAGTGGTCAGAGGAGGAGCAAGGGAAGCCAGTCATCAGACCCTGATGGTGCCTCCTGTGTATCTTATTTGTAAAGAGTGTCACAGGGTGACAGTGGCTCTCTGAGGGAAGAGGTCAATGCACCCATGACTCCTCAGCTGACCCCAGTTTGGCTTAAGAGAGGACACCTGAGTCACAGAAGGAGGAAAGTGCTGGTGGGTCAGAGCTGCCTTGTAGCAAAAGAACAGCAAGTGAGAGCTGCTAGGAGACTGTGGGAGGTCCCTGGATAAACTGGAGGAGCTTCCTGGGGGAAGGCTGAAGAGCAGCAAGAGGGGTTTGCCAGCTGAGTTTCCCAAGCAGAGGACTGAAGGCCAGACACCAGTGGAGGGTCTAACCCACTGGTTCTGCCACAGCCTCCCCTGGGGGTCACGCCAAGCGGGGTCACCCTAGACACGGGCTTTACAAGGACATCATCCATAACATACTTCTTCTCTGATTACAGATTTGCCTCACCCCCTTCCCAGACTACACAATGGCTCCATGAAGCAGAGTCCCTCAGGCTAATGGATTTTCTCACAAACTCTTTTGATGCTCTGAGTAGTTTGAATCAGCAACCCTCAATATATAAACTATCCACTGTGCTGCTAACTGTCAGGGATGTGATTAAAAAGAACCAACCTTTTTATTTCCCTGCTGAGGTAGCTCTTGATGGTGAGGAGATAACATTTGATTTCAGTTTTTTCACTAGACTGATACTTGCTTTATGTATGGATTTTGTTGTGTAATTGCATGTTGATTGCTACTTTTTCATAATACAAACGATGAAATTACTTTTTACATCCTTTTTGATTAGTTGCTAGCCCTATTCATCTAGAAACCAAACATGGAAGCGAAGAGGGATGTTTTAACCCCCGACTCCCTACTGAATCTGACAATTCTCTAAGTGGTACAGTGAGGATGCATTACTATCCCTTTTTTAAACACAGTGGGATTACATAAATGTAGGAGACTAAAGATCCTTGGGACAAGAACTGTCTAGCCAGACACTTAATACAGTTCAGACACAAGAAAAACAGGATAAGCATCCAGTATGTTGGTGTTGTGTTTATTGTAATATGCACAGTGGGTCAAATTCTACTCTTGTAGTTGAACTGGGTGGTCACAAAGTTACTGTAGGGGGGATTGTGGTACGGCTACCCCTACTTCTGCACTGCTGCTGGCGGGGGCTCTGCCTTCAGAGCTGGGCAGCTGGAAAGTGGTGGCTGCTGGCCGGGAGCCCAGCTCTGAAGGCAGAGCCCCCGCCAGCAGCAGCAAGGGTGGCAACACCAGGACCCCCCTAAAATAATCTTGCGACCCCCCCTCTGCAACTCCCTTTTGGGTCAGGACCCTCAATTTGAGAAACACTGTCTGCCCCATGAAATCTGTAGAGTATTTGCTAAAAGCACACAAAAGACCAGATTTCACCGGGGGGGGTGGGGGGTGGAAACCAGATTTCACGGTCTGTGAGGCGATTTTCATGGCCAGGAATTTGGTAGGGCCCTACTCATGTGATTGAGCTTTCACAAGCAACACCACTGCAGGTGATAGGACGATTCACAGCCCAAAAAGCATTGTGCAACTTGCCCTACATTTGGAAAAAGCCAAACTGCTGTTTGAATTTAGTTCTTTCTGCAGTGTTTTCCTGGCACTTCACTTGCCAGTTGGTTATTTCCTCCTTTTTAATTCTTAGTGTTAAAATGTTTTCTTGTATCCAAAAGGTTTGTCTTTTTATTAGTTTTCATAACTGGGCATTTTTGTTAGAGAAAGCTTTCCTTGGAGATTGGGACATCTGGTCTTTACATTGCTTTCCTTTTGCAATCACAGTATTGGCACAGGGAAACATAACCACAACTGCTGTGTATTGTTAAATTTCTGACTTTGGAAGCTGTGTTCCTATTCTCAGGGGTCAAAAACAAGTCATTCCCATTCCAAACTGTGCTTCCCTGTTATAAAGTATCTGCTTGTATAAACTTCACCTTCATGTGTTCATTTTACAATTTCAGTCCTGAAAATCTTGTTTAATAATTTTGTAACCTGACCCAACACCTCTGAGATTGTTCATCTTGATGCCTTGAACCAGCAGTCCACCCTTAACTTTCAAGCATGTGCACCGTCGTGTTGATTTCAGTGGGACCATCACACCCTTCAGCACCTGCCCACACAACGCTAATTCAGCTTCCTCTCAGCACCGTTCAGGGCTTGTTTAGCTCCTCTAACCAAGCAGCAACTCAGTTATTTCATTTCTCCTTCCTGACAGGACACATGTCCAATTTATTTCCCCATGCTGGACAGCACCAATTGCCCCAGTTTATCGTCACCACATCCAATTCCAGGGCTCCACTATCGAGGTTACAAGTAACTCCTAGTGATTCTAGCTCAGAGAGAGATATAGGATGCACCAACAAGAGGAGGAGACAGGATACTTTAATGGGACGCAGGCCACACAGACTTCCAAAGAAATGTACTGGAGTCCTGGTTAACAGCCTGCTTGGCAAGAACAGAGCAATCGGTGAAGACCCCAGCTGAGATAACCAGTGTACTGTGTAACTAAGCCTAGAACTGAGCTAGCTACTCTTAGTGCAGCAGTTGGTCTGTGTTTATATCCTGCTAACATCAATTTTGTTTGTGATTTTCTCATATCATATGCCAAATAAACTTGGCTTTTATTTACTGTGCCTGGGGCTTGATTCTCCCCCTATGGAACTGCGAGTAACTTATTGATTTCAAAACACAAACAACAGGGCCAGCTCAGAGTTACCTGATGACTTCATGTGTTCAATTCTCCATCTCTAGCATCCATTAGATTGCCATCTCGGATCCAGCATGTCTCTTGGGAAATGTGTGGGATGTGTCCCATCCCTGCGACCCTTTAATCTGGAAAAGAAAAAAAAAAAACATCAACCCAGTTTGATGCCCTTTTGTTGAAGGACTCCATTTTCTTCAAACTTCCAGGATGCTTTATACTATGCCCACGGGCCATCCCGGAGGTGTGGATTGCTGGAGCGCAGCTTGCTGCAGACATGCCCCTCCTTACCTCACCTCTCTCACCCTTCACAAGGTGGAGCTGCAGGCCCGGTGGCATAGGAGTTGGCTACACCAGCCCTAAAACAGCTGGCTCCCCAAGCCTGAGATCCCCAGCAAGGAAGAGCAGGCTGCTTTCCCGTCCCTTGCATGCTGTGAGTAGCACAATAATGGATCCTCAGCCCTGCTCTCTTTATCAGCACGACTATGGCCCTATGGACACAATAATGACCCACAACAATTACTATTTTAGTGATACATAAATGAGATCAGAGCTGTATAAAGCTCATGTGATTAATAGGTTAATGCATAATCTACGTGGACAGTCCTTCTAGGCCTTGGGTCAACCAAACTGCTGCTTTTCCAATATTAACTTGCAGAATCTTATTTATAATACAAAAAAACCTGCCAAATTTCTGCTATGGGGTGTCCTTTACACAAAGGTGGCTTTAGCTGGGGTCCCTGGGTGCAACTGCATCCACAGAAATCAGGCTAGGTCAGAGTGGTGACCTGCAACACAGGGCAGAGGGTCGCAATGCCACCCAAACTGAAAGGGAAGCTGGCCGTCTGAGCAAGCGGCATTGCGATCCTGTGTGCCAAGTTGCAACACCACACAGGATTGGCCCAGCTGCTCCTCTGTCATGACGGAGCAGTGAGACAGCCCAATTTGTGTGAGTGGACCTGGAGCGCAGAGTCACAGCACAGCTCAGGTTTGGGGCCCACCATAGATAGCGTGGGGAGCTGCTTGCCCTCCCTGGCTGGGCCCTGATCCCACTGGCATCGTCACCAACATCCTGGTGGGCCCCAAGCTGACCTGCCAAGCCAAGACCCCAGAACTGGGAGCAGGGCTGGGGATGTCACTCCCACCAGCAGCGGGGCTGGAGCTCATGGAGATGTAGGACCAAAAGAGCACCCTGGCTACATGTAAAGCAGAGCTCCCCACATACCCACAGGCAGGACAGTGACCTGGCCTGGGCCCTATCTGACCTCCTGCACCCCAGCATGCTTGAATAAGGAAGTTCCATCTGTCCCTGCCTTTAAAAACCCTCTTGGATTCTTAAATATGACCGAAATATTTTCAGATCCATGTGATTTAATTATTTCTCCTGTTGATGAGTTGGGCCAAAAAGAGATGGAACATCTAGCATGTTTCTGGAGTGTCTGAGACTACAAAAGCCCTTTATAGATTTAGTCAGAGATACCAGAGGTTACCTAGTACACCAATAGTCTGGGATGCTTTTAATTTGTAGCTTTCTTAGACTACAAGAAAAACCAACCAGGAATCAAAACCACTAGCTAAGAACACAGAGCACAAGGAAGCTGAATATTCAGGTAGCTGTATTCCTGCACGCAAACCTGAGGATTCTAATCCCCTGTTTGGTGCAAGCGCTCTAAACCATTTGAGTCATTATAAAGAAGGCAGGAGTGGGGCTCCTTCCTAATTACTTTTCACCACAGCACATTCTGCCTCCATTACAGAAAATGAAGCCTCCATGCCATCACAGATGTCACACTCAGAGCTCTGATCTGTACACACGAGTAAGCTTTTCAGCAGAGAAGCCAATTGTACCACGCAATTGAATTAATAGATTGAGGTGTTGTAGATAACCCACATCACCATGAAAATTCAGGTACCAAGCCTCAAAACAAAAGGTTTCACCAAATCATAAGTAGGATACCCGTAGCATTTTGATGTCTTTCATTCTACTTGCTCAAGGGGCAGAACAACATTCCTAAACTGATTGTCATGGTAGGGAGCACACGGCCTCCTATGGATAGGAAGACATCTGGTTTGTACACATGGCATAATGACATTGGCTATGCTTAAGCAGAGTCTTTTGTCATTATTTTTTGCTTAAAGTTAATGCTTGTGAAAGTTTGTGGACTGACAGTACTGTCGACAGGCACCTTATCTACAGCACAGGCACGGCACTCTCCTTCTAGCCTTAAACGTGTCTCAGTTTTGAGATGGAGAAGCCTGGGACAGGGAGATGTGAAGAATTCTCCTTCCATTTATTCCTTGGTCTTTCTGCTGAGACCAGCAGCCATGACTGCGTGAGTGATCATGACTTCACTCACTACAGACCTGGTCCACATTCATACCATCCAGTTAGAAGTGAAAGGTATGGACCCATTACCACTATAACCAAGGCATCCCAATTCCAAGTCTACTATTTTCTTGTATTCCAACTCAAAAGCAGAAAGCAGCAGTGACCATTAACATAACAGGTTGGGAAAACAAAGAATTAGCACGATTTCAGCATAATTGCTTATAGCCCAGTGCACTCTCCTTGAATCTCTTAACCCTTAAAAAGGATTAATCAGTTCTTAATTGCTGATTAAGTTAATTTTAACCTAGTTCTTACGCCGTAATTGATGGGCATTGTTTGCAATAGAGTTTTATAGCACTTCAATACAGATGAAAAGTCTTGCTTCAGTTGTGTTCTTGTGTTCATGACGGCAAAGCACAATGGAAACCAGCACCACCTAGTGCTCAGACGCTGTGAACTGTGACACAGTTAACGAAAACACGAAGATTCCTACTGAAACCCCTGTTTAAGAGTCTTAGTCATACTGTTTACTTTAGATTAAACGGATTTTAGTAAATTACTACAGTAGCTCTAGTTTTCCTTGAGTGAAAGAATTTTGTCATACAAAAACACAGTCAGATTGCATTGGGGGTGCATACGGAGGAGTTCTGGGAGGGATTAGACAAATTTGGCATAATCATGACACTCAAATAGCCTAATCCTGTGAGGTGCTGAGTGTCCTCAGCTCCTGTTGTCTTCCATGGGAGCCAAGAGTGCTAAGCCTCTCCCAGGATTGGTCCCAAAGACAATAAAAGGGAAAAAAAAGAAGAGCCACTCTGTGAAATCATACAGTGTGAGCTTCCCAAACTTACAGGTTGTACTGATGCACCCACTTATTTATGCTCACATGACTAGGTAGGTGTTGGATGGCTCCAGGAAGATTTACTTCTCACTTATACACCTTTGACAGACAGAAAGTCCTTTATTTTATGTTACATACAAGAGGTTAAGTATATTTATTAGTCCAAAGCTACCGGTACTAGAAAGCAGCCTTCCAGGATCTGCAATTATAGGTTAATGAGACTTTAACTGAGAGCCCCCCCTGTGCATCAGAGCAGAATTTGGCCCTTTAAAGTGTAAGATTAGATTTTAGTTATTGATGTGCTTTCATTGTTAAAACCGGCAAAGAGTCCTGTGGCACCTTATAGACTAACAGACATATTAGAGCATAAGCTTTCATGGGTGAATACCCACTTCGTCGGATGCATGCATTCACCCACGAAAGCTTATACTCCAATACGTCTGTTAGTAAATAAGGTGCCACAGGACTCTTTGCCACTTGTACAGATCCAGACTAACACGGCTACCCCTCTGATGATTGTTAAAACAATTATAGTTATTCAACAAGAGGAAATCTAACTTGGGTGCAGTTGTATCTGCCAGTTGGTCAACACTACAAAGGACTTGACAAAAAACTCAGTGGTTGGATAAATAATGTGTGGCCCACACATTTTGTAACCATGGCAAGAACTGCCTTCATATTCCGAAGTCAGGTATTTTAGCAGGTGACTGAAGCAAACTCACATATAGCCAAGTTAGCAGAAGTGTGCTAAGCTTGTCTACTTGAAAGTCTCACAGAGACGCCAACTCTTGCTGTTTTATCATGTGTCTCATGATATTTGATGCTTAACTTTAGAACTTCAGCACCCTTTTTGCAGCTTTTATATATTTGTTATTAACACATTAATTGTAGGGTGAACTTGTTCTACCAACAATAGTTTTACATTGTGAATCTGAGATATTATTTCTATTCCAGTAGCAATTGCAATGTGCAAGGTAATTTCCACACATGAGACACAGAAAGAGCTTATAGTCTAGAGATCACAATTTAGAAGATGTTAAGACACTATTTAGTAGCAATACAAGGGGATGAAGTATGCCTAAAAGGGTTTAAATAATACAGGAGGTAACACATGCAAGTTACTGGGCTTTGAGGTACCCAACTGATCAGTTTGATCAATCCCTGTGAGTTGATTGCACATGTAGGGTAGGATTAGGTGTTTTTAAATTGATTGCCTTCTCACCCTGATGAGCAGTGTGTGTTTGATTTTTGGAGATTCTGAGCATCAGCAGCCACCACTAACTTCAACTGAAGTTGTGGCTGTTCAGCACCTTTAAAAAACCAAACACCCCCGCCCCGGCCTACGCCAATATTACCTTTTGTGTAGATTACGAATGTGCACTGCATTCTAGTCACCTCATAATCCAACTGTGTCAGTGGTAACCAACTCACTAGTTCTCTTTTTAGTTCTCTCATGTGAGCATGAGACCAACATCTGTTGCCAGAAACATGTCCAAATTACAATTCAAATACACGGTGTCCAGGAAATCTTGTGGCACTCGAGATAACTGAGGTGCAGAAAAGCAGCATATTATTCTTTAGAACCACACACAACAGTCCTGAGTTAGCCTTGCTTTGTAGAGGGTGGAGGAATGTTTACTAGGAGGGTATTTTAAAAAAACAACAACATGTGTATCTTAAAATAGTGCCCAGGAGTCCTAACTGAGATCAGGGCCTCATTGTCTGAGGTGCAGTACAACACATACAGACAGCCTCTGCCCCAAGAGACTATGACTGTATCCGAGTGACCATAAACGTAGAGCGAAAAGGACACAGTCAAAATATTTACAGCTTTCAAAATTTATGTTCTTGAAACTCTAAGGGCCTACTTGTGAGACTTGTTTCCTCCTGGTCTTACTCTAGAGCCCACAGATAACTACCAATGCAATGAATGACACTTGGACATCTCTGTGCCTGAAAACCAGGCACCATCAGATACGTTATAGGAGGAACTGGTAGAAACTGTATTAGGTAGCTCAGCACCTTTGATTATAAAAGATGCTTGAGACCTTTTTCTGGGAAGATCTAATACCTCCATTGTTTGAGGATGGTCTCTGAAATCTGGCATGGAGGTAGCCTCGGGCTAAAGAAGTGCCTTTTCTTTGTCTCATGAAATTCCATCGAGGTTTAGCTAAGTTATAAAGTATTTATCACTATTTCCCTTCTCTTGCTTGCTTTCCTCAGGAAAATGCTGGCACACACTAGAACAAGAGCCCGGGTCACATCACCACTACAGCAGTAGCAGAAGCAATGCACACAGTCTGCCCCAAACCAAACTTTCTGTACCCAGAACGTGGCCCCAGCATCGCATCGCATCCCATCCCCAGCTTTGGAGGCACCAGATAGGCAAGAGACCCCCACATACTGGGGTGGAAGAGCAAGACACACACACCCTGGCCAGGTGTCCCCTAACTATTACCAGACCCAGAACATGACACTAGTGGGCTGTCCCCCTTCTGAGATGAACAGCTTTCTTCTGCTGAAAGTCTGCATAGTTATCCTGTAGCTCAAGAATTCCCTCGGTAGAAATCTACGCCTGTTTGAAAGCAGGGTAGATCAAATCACAATACAGAACTTCTAGTGAGCAGAAGGGCCCATACAAACACTTAGTGCATGACAGGCCATTGCGGGATAGATTTATACCCCAGCTTGCTGTGAATGAAGTGTTTGTGTAGACAAGCCCTTAGATTGGAAAGTCAGGTGATCAAAAGCTAGCAAATACCAGATTTACAGTTACCAGTCCAATCTTAATTCTGCCCACTTGTATGAGTGTATTAAATTAGCTTTTAATTATGTGACCACATATTTTCCGTAAAACTCCTGTCTCATTCAGTACACAAGTTGGATATACAAGGGGGCAGAATTAACGTTACACAGACAACCATAATTCCAGCATTTCCTAGATTCAAGTATTTGATTTTGCAACCTAAACAATGCTCTTTTAAAGTAGTTCTTGTACGCTCGTTATCTTCACTTATCGATAACGCACAGCCGTATGAAAACCAACGTATTATGCACTCAGCCAGCGTCCTCTCCCCTGCCCATTTACCTTAGTGTGTCTTTACCCTGACAATACCAGACTTCAAAATCCACGTCACCATGAACTACACTGTATGTTTTCTTTTTGCATAATTTCAGTACTAATGGGTATTAATTAAAGATGACTATTACTCAGTAAATACAGAATTTAAAGAGACAGGTGTTCTTTATTTGGTATCCTATGTATTTCCTTTAATTGGTTTCCTTTGTATTTGTCTAAGAGGTGATTTAAGGGGTGCAATCTTGTTCAATAACAGCTGGTGCCTTGGTTACTCCCCCCCAACTGTGCCTCAGTTTCCCTCTCAGCTGGCAGGACAGTTGAATTTAGCCCAAAAAACAAACACACACACATAGTTCTTCACCCTTTCTGGACCACAGCTCCCTTCCTGGGGTCCTTCTCCTTTAGTAGCAGCGGTTTCCAAAAGTCATCCTACCCAGGCTGGAGGGAGTCCAAGCTCTTCAGCCACTGCAGTTCCAGGTTCTTGCTGGGTTTAGGACCAGCTCTCACTCCACTGAAGGAGGAATGGGGGTATGGGTACTTCCTCTCCTAGGAGGCCCAACCATGGGCCCTGCAAGCAGTTCTGGTTAGAGCACCATGGCCCACCTGGCATCAGAGCATGGCATTGCAGGGGTCTCCATCTCCACCACCCTGGCTGACCACTTCTTTGGCACTATAATGGCCTATCTGTCTGCATCTTCCATAGCCTAACCCTCCATCCAGCTTACTTTTAATTTCATGCACCTTCCAGGTGAACAAAAGTCCAACTGAAAATACAGATAAGGGATTCTTATGCCTCTCTTCAGCTCTGCTCAAGGTCCCTGCTCCGCCCCCCTACTTGCAGAGTTCTTCTATGCTTCCTAAGCAGAGCACTGCCTCCCAAGGCTTTTCTCCTGGAGGCCCTTCTTTCAGCAGGTTTCCCCACTGCCTGCAGTCCCCAGGGATCCCAGCCACTTCTCCCAGGAGTCTCCCTGCTTCCAGACCCCCACAGGAACATAACCAGGTCCCTATAGGCTCTCTTCCACCTACCTTCAATCAGAGCAGAAACCTGTTCTCTTCCCTTTCTCTGTGGCTCTCCCTGACCCTTCCACAGCTGGGATCACTACCTGTAACTGAATCCAGAACAGGATCAGCTAAGGGTTTACTGCTAGGTCCCCAATTCCTCTTAAAGGGCCAGCCAACCTGTGCTAGCACCTTGAAAAGGAAGAAGCTGCTCACGCTAGGTTTTCTGCAAGCTCTGTCTCAATGTCCAGGGTCTTATCCTTCCCCCACTTCTGCAGCCTGTTGGTAGACTGTAGATTACAGCACTGTTCAGGCTGCTTTCTGCAGGTCCTACCAAGCCCCCAGTCAGCTCCTCCTTGGCAAGATCTGACAGCAGCCCTAGTCTATCCAAGTCTACCCCTGTTCACAGAGTGATCCATAGCAAGGCTTTCCTCTTCTCTGGTCATTCTTTCTGGAGAAAAGGGAGCTCTCTTATCTCTGTGTACCCTTCCACAGCATATGTTGCTGGTCAGCCTCTGTCCCACCAGATTATGTCCATCAGAGCTGAACAGAGACTGCACTCCCCTTCAGGAGCCCAGCCCACAGTTACAGGTGACAAACCCTTTCCCAGGGCCACTTCTTCCAAGGACAGTTCTTTTGGTGCGGCAGATGTTATATTACAAATAAAGAGTCTAAAACAATACTTCACCTTTTTAATAGCTGTTCAGAATCTCTAGTGGAGCCTTTCAGAACTTCTTGCTTTTTACCTTCACTACAGAGGTTGTTTGTTGCTGAAGGAATATCACAGGTACATGGATGCCTGGAGGTCTGGAATGGCACCACAGTAACTTCCATTTTAAAAATTACTCTTTCTTTTTCGCAAGTGTGATTTAAAGAAGGCATCCCCTCTCAAACTGCCTGACTCTGCACTGAAACTCCCCAACCACTCCTCACGAACAGATGTCTCTCCTCCTCCCAATTGGCTTGAAACTTCAAATCAGTTACTGTTCCCTGTACACAAGTGTATTCTTTAGACTGTTTTTTTCACAACATTCTGCCATTTCACCTGATTCAACCTCATTATAACCCCAGATGTGTCTCCGGTTGTTTTCATAATGCAACATATATCTTAACAATCCCCTATAACAACCCTCCAAGCTACTTATCCTCAAAAAGCCTTCCATGAATATTACTCAAAGGAACTTCATTTACATAAAGAAATGTATTGATCTCATTGCCATTTTTCCCCAAGCTGTTCCATGTATAATTTTATCCCTAGAGGTAAAAGCACATATTTTCCCCTAATAGAAAACATGCTTTAGTATTTGCCTTTTGCAGCCGAAGATTCATCCTATCTCAGTGACTGGGAGATTGTTGTTTAGCTGTTTATGAACTGAAGTTAGAACTCAGGCTAGTGATTCACAACCTTTAATTTTTCTTGGGTCAGCTTCCACCCCTCCAGTGTCCCTTTACAACACATCCCAACACCTCCATCTCCCCTTTCACCATCTATTTTCTCTCTGTCTGTCCTTTTCTTTTTATTTTCCTGGTCTTTCCCTCCCTTCTTCACTTTGCTCTTTTACAAGCGTTTGTGTGTATGTTCCTCTTCCCAGTGGTCCCTACTCCTATAGCTTTAATTCCTGCTCCCACATTCCCCGCACTTGCTGGAAAGTGGCAGGTTAATGGGTGTGGAATGCATCTGTTACTGCCACCCAAGAATGAACTGAGAAGCTTGGGCTCGAGGAAGGTGGCTTGTAAGAGCTTTGTCCATGTGAATGGCTCCCCCAACTGGTTACTTTAGGAGCAGTAAAGGGAGCAGGGAGAAAAGGCAGAAGGGGCTTTGAAAGACTCAGCTGCTGCTGTACCTGCAGATGTAACAGTACATTTAAAGAGTATGTATGTGTAGGGAGAAGATTTGAGGTCCTGCAGCTTTCTTTATAAACACACAGATGCTGTCCTCTCCTCTATGCTCCCCTACCCCAGGAGTAGTCAGGCACCCCCTTCCCCAGATTAGGACAAACAGTAATTAGCATTTTGAAAGTTGCAGAGGACTGGGAGCCACTCTGGCTTTTGACAAGACAGATTGCTTTTACCCTTAAAAGACATGAAATCTCTTCCAAGACAGATGTTACTAGTAAACCCTGGGCATGCTGATTCAAGTAATTTGTTGTTGATAATGAGCTTCGATAAACTTTCCAAATGCAGAAAGAATTGTCAGACAAGTTTACAAATTACTTTGTTAAGGTGTTGAATGTTAAGGAGTGCAAGCAGCCTGGTATACCCGTAAGAATTGAAGAACTCAAGGATCTGAATGTGGAAGAGTCTTGGAATTAGTTTGTCAAAGTTGCAGAAACTATCTGAAGCCTGCATCTTGTTGCCTGTATCTCAGACAACAGGAAAAAAACCATAGGGAAGGATTGCAGACCAAACTGGAAGAGCAAACATTTCAAACAAGTTATTAATTCCTCTCTATTCGGCACTGGTGAGGCCACATCTGGAGTACTGCATCCAGTTTTGGGCCCCACACTACAGAAAGGATATGGACAAACTGGAGAGAGTCAAGAGGAGGGCAACAAAAATGAGTAGGGGGCTGGGGTATATGATTTATGAGGAGAGGCTGAGGGAACTGGGCTTATTTAGTCTGCAGAAGAGAAGAGTGAGGTGGGGATCTGATAGCAGCCTTCAACTCCCTGAAGGGGGGTTCCAGAGAGGATTGAGCTTGGCTGTTCTCAGTGGTGGCAGATGACAAAATAAAGAGCAATGGTGTTAAGTTGCAGTGGGGGAGGTCTAGGTTGAATATTAGGAAACACTATTTCACTAGGAGGGTGGTGAAACACTGGAATGGGTTACCTAGGGAGGTGGTAGAATCTCCATCCTTAGAAGTTTTTAAGGCCCGGCTTGACAAACCCCTGGCTGGGATGATTTAGTTGGGCTTGGTCCTGCGTTGAGCAGGGGGTTAGACTAGATAGCCTCCTGATGTCTCTTCCAACCCTTATCGTCTATGATTCTATGATTAAAAGAAAACCTACAAGGAATGGAAGCTACTCTTGGAGGTCAGAAAGCACCGGTGAAAAGTGAGAACTGCCAAAAAACAAGCCGAGTTGGACCTTGCAAAGGAACTCAAAACCAATAATAAAAGGGTTTTTAGCCATATAAATAAAAAGAAAACAAGGAAAGAAGTGGGACTGCTAAACACGGAGGATGGGGTCGAGATTGAAGATAATCTAGGCACGGCCCAACATGTAAACAAATATTTTGCCTCAGTTTTTAAAAAGGGTAATGAGGATTTTGGGTGCAGAGGTATGGTGGCCAATGGGAACAAGATACAGAAGTAGAAATTACTGTATCCAAGCTGAAACCAAACTCAAACAGTTAATGGGACCAAACTGGGGTGGGGGAGCTAATCTGCATCCCAAGATTATTAAAGGAACCGGCACAAGAAATTGCAAACCTAATAGCAAAGATTTTTAATGAATCTGTAAACTCGGGGATTCTACCTTATGACTGGAGAATTTCAAATATAGTACCTATATATAAGAAACGGGGGGCGGGGAGGGAACTGATCCAGGAAACTACAGGCCAGGTAGTTTGACCTCAATTATATGCAAATTCTTAGAACAAATTTTGAAAGAAAGGGTAGTTAAGGACATAGAAGTAAATGGTAATTGGGATAAATACAACATGATTTACATAAGGTAAATCATGCCAGACCTACCTGATCTCTTTCTTTGAGAAGGAAATCATTTTCTAGACAAAGGAAATGCAGTAGATCTAATCTACCTGGATTTCAGTAAGGTATTTGATACAATTCCACATGGGAAATTTTCACTTAAATTGGACAAGATGGGGATTAATACAAGAATCAAAAGGAAGGTAAGGAACTGGTTAAAGGGCAGACTACAGTCAGTCATGCTGGAAGGCGCACTATCAGGCTGAATGGAGGTTACTATTGGAGTTCCTCAAGGATCGGTCTTGGGGCCAATCTTATTTAACATTTTTATTAATGATGTTGGCACAAAATGATTTTATTAATGATGTTGGGAGTCTGCTAATAAAATATGTGGCTAACACAAAACTGGGAGATATTGTCAGTAAGGAGGAGGACCAGAATATCATACAAGAAAATTTGGATGACCTTGAAAACTGGAGTAATAGAAATAGGATGAAATTTAATAGTGTAAAGTGCAAGGTCATGCACTTATGGACCAGCAACAACAATTTTTGCTATAAGTTGGAAACATATCAGTTGGAAGCAACAGAGGAGGAGAAAGACCTGAGTGTATTGGTTGATCGCCAGACGACTATGAGCCACCAATATGATCTAGCTGTGAAAAAAAGCTAATGCAATCCTAGAATGCATCTGGTGAGGTATTTCCAGTAGAGACAGGAAAGTGTTATTACCATTATATAAGGCACTGGTGAGATCTCATCCGGAATCCTGTGTGCAATTCTGGTCTCCCATGGTTAAGAAAGATGAATTCAAACTGGAGCAGGTGCTGGAGAAGGTGTACTAGGATCATCAGAGGAATGGAGAACCTGCCTTACAAGAGGAGACTTAAGCTTGGCTTGTTTAACCTAACCAAACAAAGGCAGAGGGGAGATATGATTGCCCTCTATAAATATGTCAGAGGGATAAACACCAGGGAAGGAGAGAAGTTTTTTAAGTTAAAGACTAATGCTGGCACATGAACAAATGGATATAAACTGGACGTCAATAAGTTTAGGCTTGGAATTAGACAAAGGTTTCTAACCATCAGCAGAGTAAAGCTCTGGAACAGCCTTCCAAGGGGAGCAGTGGGACAAAAAACCTAACCTGTTTTAAAACAGAGCTTAATAAATTTATGGAGGGAATGGCATAATGAGACTGCCTACAAAAGCATACCGCCCATGCGCAACTGCTATTAGCAAATATCTCCAGCAGCTGGCAATGGGACACCAGATGGGGAGAGCTGAGTTACTACAGAAAATTCTTTCCCAGATTTCCAGCTGGTGGGTCTCACCCATGTGCTCCAGATCAAACCAATCACATTTGGGGTTGGGAAGGAATCTTCCCCCACGTCAGATTGGCAGAGACCTTGGGGAGTTTTCACCTTCCTCTGTAGCATGGAGTACAAGTCATCTTGTTTGCTTTTCTGACCCCAGCTGTACACTGAGCTGAAGTCTTCAGTGAGTTGTTACAATTAATTAAGAAATTCATTATGTGCATGACTGATTTAAATTTTCCCTCTAATGTAAATTTTACTTCCTATCACATTGCCTGTTCACCTGGTGTGGTTGGATCCCTCTGAAATTCCTCAAAATATCCTCTGGTCCTTAATAATCTAAATAAGTTTGTGCCATCTACAAACTTTGCTACCTCACTACTCACCCCCCTTTTATGATCTTTAATATATTAAACACCACTGGGCCCATTAAGACAGCATTTCTCAAATATGGCCACCAGAGGCTTTTCTTGCAGCCACAGACTCCTGGGCAGTGACTGGGGGAGAAAGTGAAGCAGTAGTCCCTCCACAAGGGCCACCAGCAGGGATTGGACCCTGCCTCTCTCGGGAGACACAAATACTGGAGGAGGAGGTAACTAGTAAGTTCCCCACCTTCCTGGAGATGTAGGGTTAGGCTCCAGCTCTGGAGTGGCAGGCAGAAGGCTCTGATCATGGGACTCACCCCCTGCTGCCTCTGCCAGCCTGTCATGCATTTCCCTTCCCCCCTACCCACCTCCCCATCCAGGGCTTAATTTGTCCCCAGGCTTGCCAGGACTGAGTAAGTCTGCTGCTGTGAAAAGTGATATTTGTATGTTTGGCACCTTAGAGACTAACCAATTTATTTGAGCATAAGCTTTCATGAGCTACAGCTCACTTCATCAGATGCATATGCTCATATAAACTGGTTAGTCTCTAAGATGCCACAAGTACTCCTTTTTCTTTTTGCTAATACAGACTAACAGGGCTGTTACTCTGAAATCTGTATGTTTGTTAATATCACTTTTCACAGCAGCAGACTTACTAGCTCGCAAGTCTTTTTAAAAAAGCAACCATAAAAAGGAAAAGAAGCAACAACAAAAAAGACAAAGAACCTGCAGAGCACCTTATTTGTGTTTCTGTTCTGTTCAGGTCCTGTAAAGAAGAGAGACACCTATACATTATCTTTATTATGGAGTCTGCAAAAAGATTCAATACGTTCACCATGATTTGGAGGCGCGTATGTGCATCGATATTTGTTTTTCCTGAAGTTAATTAAGGATTTTAGGGGAAAATGTCAGCAGGGTCACCAAGCAGCGTGTTGTGAGAGCCCCTGCGTGAGGGAACCTGCAGGCTCCCTGCTGCCCGTCTTGGGCCAGGGCGAGACCGGACCAGGGCACCCTGCTCCTCGCTTCGCCTCCAAGACAGGTTCTGACCCAAGGCAACGCCTCGTCCCTCACGCCAGGAGCACCCAACAACAGACCTCAACGGGGCAATTCTGGAAATTCAAAAAAAAAAAAAAATTTTCAGAAACAGAAGCTGCAGCCCTGGAATTAATGCGCCGACTAGACACCATCAGACTGGGCCCGAGTAAAGACTGGGCGTGGCTGGGTCACTACAAAAACCGTAACCCCCCCCCCCCCAACTTCTCTCCCCGCTCCCCTCAACTTCTCTCCCCGCTCCCCTCACGCCTCGACACCCGCCCCCGTCCCTGCCCCCGTCACGCGGGCTTCCAGCCCAGGAGAGCGCGCGCGCGCCCCCGCCGCCGCCGTGCCCGCCTCTCAGGCGCCCCAGGGACTCCCCCGCCTTCCTGCGGGGCGGGGCTGACACGGCTCCCCCCGGGGAGGGGCAGGGAGAGCGGGGCGGGCCCCGCGGAGCGAGAGAGGCCGCCGCAGCCCCGCCACGCCCCCCGCTCGCGGCAGCGGGGCTCTCGCGAGAGCTCGGGGGGCGGGGAGGGGGGCTTTCTCGCGAGACGCGGTAACGCGGAAGTGGCGGGGCCTGCCCTAGAGCCGCCGGCGGGGTCCGGGACCGGCGCGGGAGGAGGGCGGAGGGCGCGCGCGGGGTCGGCAGCGCTTCTCCCGTGCGGGGCGGGACGGCGCTCCGGGTCCCCTCGGCCGCCGCGAGCTGCCCCTGCCCCGCCCCCCTCTGCGGCGCCCCCCTCGTAGCCGTGCCCCGAGGGGCCTCCCCACGTCCCGCCGGGTCCTGAGGGGCCTTCCCCGGGCCCCGTTCTCGGCTTCTCCCCTCAGCGGTGGGCGGAGGCGGCGCGCGGCGAAGCCCCCCCGGCCTCCTCCATGGTGGGGTTCGGGGCCAACAGGAGGGGCGGCCGTCTCCCGTCCTTGGTCTTCGCGGCGCTGCTGGTGCTGATCGCCGTCCTCGCCTTCAACTACTGGAGCGCCGCGTCCCGCCAGGCCCTGCTGCAGGAGGAGGTGGCCGGGCTGCAGGGCCAGGCCAGGCGCGGCGAGGTGGCCCGCGGGCGGCTGGAGAAGAGGAACTCGGACCTCATGCTCAGGGTGGACTCCCAGCAGAAGCAGCTGGAGCAGAAGGAGGCGGACTGCAGACACCTGAGCGGCCAGCTGCAAGCCAGGGACAGCCAGGCTGCCAGATGCGAGGACAGCAAGGTAAAGGGGTGCGGGGCCGACGTCCTGGCAGGGCTGGGGGGGTGGGTGTGAAAAGTACCCCTGGAAGTGAGAGTCCCTCTGTACTTCCTGCGGTGCTGTGACCCTGGTGTCGGGGATCTCTCTTCTTTCCTTCCACTCTCAGTCCTCTCCAGTGCCCAATATAGAGAAATAACAAACCTCAGGGCAGAGTTTGGGAGTTATTGTTGCTGCCTCTTCTAGGACTAGTGACAGGTTTCAGAGTAACAGCCGTGTTAGTCTGTATTCGCAAAAAGAAAAGGAGGACTTGTGGCACCTTGGAGACTAACCAATTTATTTGAGCATAAGCTTTCCTGAGCTGCAGCTCACTTCATCGGATGCATACTGTGGAAAATACAGAAGATGTTCTTATACATACAAACCATGAAAAAAATGGGTATTTACCACTACAAAAGGTTTTCTCTCCCCCCCCCACCCCACTCTTCTGCTGGTAATAGCTTATCTAAAGTGATAGCTCTCCTTACAATGTGTATGATAATCAAGGTGGGCCATTTCCAGCATAAATCCACGGTTTAACAAGAACGTCTGAGGAAGGGGGAGGGGGGTGTGTAGGTAGGAAAAAACAAGGGGAAATAGGTTATCTTGCATAATGACTTAGCCACTCCCAGCCTCTATTCAAGCCTAAGTTAATTGTATCCAATTTGCAAATGAATTCCTATTCAACAGTCTCTCCCTGGAGTCTGGTTTTGAAGTTTTTCTGTTGTAATATCGCAACTTTCATGTCTGTAATCGCGTGACCAGAGAGATTGAAGTGTTCTCTGACTGGTTTATGAATGTTATAGTTCTTGATATCTGATTTGTGTCCATTTATTCTTTTACGTAGAGACTGTCCAGTTTGACCAATGTACATGGCAGAGGGGCATTGCTGGCACATGATGGCATATATCACATTGGTAGATGTGCAGGTGAACGAGCCTCTGATAGTGTGGTTGATGTTATTAGGCCCTGTGATGGTGTCCCCTGAATAGATATGTGGGCTAGTGAGTTTGTTATCCTAACGTTTTGCAGCTCCTGAAGGATGATGGAATGGGTGCAAGAAACAAACTCAAGGCTTTACCCAGTGTTGGATGTTGGCTATTTGAGTATAACCTTGGAAGTGGGTTAATATACTGCAGGTCAGCTCATTTTTTCTTGAACTCGTTTTCTTCCATTGATCTGATCTGTTCTGACTAATGAAAAAGAGATCCGAAGCTTTAAAGCTAGGGAACTACTGTTCTGTCTTGCTTAATGGGTGACCTGTTATGGAAACATAACTCGTTTAAACAGCACATTGAAAAACCAAGATAGTACCTCCTGTGCACTTTTCTTCACCACTTTATCTTGCAAAACTCTGTATAGAAAGTTTATTTTGATTTTTGAAAGATCAAAAAATACCTTTTTTTCTTTCATAATTTCCTCGCTAAAATCAGTCATGGCTGGTGCTAGTCCACTCTGTAGGGATATTTTAAACTAACTATGCAAAATGATATTTTTCCATTTGGTTTGTCATGGAAAAGAGTGCATGAATAGATTTTGTGCTAGTGGGGTACATTTTCATAACAACTTTGCCAGGCTGTGTTAAACAAGCAGCTCTTTTTAATAGTAAGAAACTAAAGATGTGGTGGTAATAGTTTGAGATGAGTGATGTGATTGAATATTGTAAGAAACACTTTGTATGGTAGTAAGTGCAGTGTCGTTTGAATGGAGTTGGGGATCGTGGTCTTGTGGTTGAACAGTTTGTACTTTTTTAATTACTATTTTTGTCATAGAATTTAAGGAAATACCATTGTGTGACAAATTTTACTGCTTTTTTGAATGCCTTTCTTTCTGATTCACATCACACAATTAATTTTGCAACAAAATATCATGATCAAATAGCATGATATGAAGTGTGATGGTGTAGTTTGGTAAGTGGAATTTGACTGACCTGCTGAAATAAGAACTGTCAAGGTTGGTTTTAAAAACTGTCCTACTTAAACAGCAATTATCCCATGTCTAAATGAAAAATGCATCTTATTCCGATTAGCAGGAAATATGGTGGGAGAGCACCACAAATTTTGCCTCTTAAATGGCAGCCCAGCATATTTTGGTCTGTCTGTAGTGAAGTCATCATTTCCCACTGCAACAATGAATGAGCTATTTAGATCTTGCCACTGAGGTGATAGGTTCTTCCAATAATTCAGTGTTTGCTGAGAATTAACTTTTGAGTGCTTAGAAAATAGACAGTGTGATTAAGTATGTATTTTTAGAAGTTGATATACCTCTCTGGAAAACAAATGATACAGAATTTAAAAAAAAAAAATACTTCTACTGCATTTGACTTCGCAGCTGTTTGTGTTTGGTTAATTACTAAAAAGTATGTTCTACAGGGATACTAAAATTAATTGGAAATTCTGACCCTTAAGGCACTTGGAAAACTACATTGTACAGTACCAGGATAGTGGTGTGGTTTTTTTGGGTTTTTTTTGTTTTGGTTTGTTTTTTTTAGTGATTTGTAAGTTACAGTTGGCTGAAATTTTCCAAACTCCAATTTTTTTTGTTGAGTTTTTCATCATTATTTCAGTGAAATCAAGTGGTGGGGTTTTTTTTGTGTGAACTTTATCAAATTCATCCTACTTCTTGGCCAGCTCTTTCTAAATATTGCTATGACACTAACTAAGAGACTGTCTTATATTCTAAAATGCTTGGCTTATTACTTTTTTACTCTTATTGCACAGATTTTAAAAGCCAAATGTTTAGTAACATGTACAGTATTAAGCATATTTAACAGGTTTCAGAGTAGCAGCCGTGTTAGTCTGTATTTGCAAACAGAAAAGGAGTACTTATGACACCTTAGAGACTAACAAATTTATCTGAGCATAAGCTACATGCACTACATGCATCCGATGAAGTGAGCTGTAGCTCACAAAAGCTTATGCTCTTTTGTACTACTTCAGATCATAACCCTAAGTCTGCTGCTTGAATTTTACCTAAATGTAGTCATCCTGAATATACATATTCAGCTAGAGATACAGTATTACAACTGACTTACACAGAATCTGTGGTATAATAAAGAACTCTTCATTAGTACATTGTTATAACTGGCAACTATAAAACTGTACTGGGAGCACTCCATGGTAAACTGGTAGTGATTGGGTTAAATATTATGACTTGCTTATAACAGAGAACTGGTTTTTTGGGGGTTTTTTTTTTTTAAGTCTGTCTTCTGCAGCGAGGACTAAATCTATTTTCCCACTTGAAAAGGCTTATGAATACTTCCCTGTGGTTTTAGGGGTTTTTTTTTTCACCTGTACTTAATTCAAAAGAGGTGAATGTTAACAATTGAAAGTTTATGGTTATTTAGCTGCATTTATTATTTTTAAGATAGCAGCTCTATAGAGAGAGGTATTATATAAAGTACCTACTTTTCATAGCACTTCCATTTATTCCAACCTGAGAGCAGATGTAGCTTTAAAAAAAAAAAAAACAGGTATTCCAAATGCCTGACTCAAAGATATTAAAACTTCAGAAAGTAGGTGGGGATTGAAATATCTAATATCCCTTTTTTCCCCAAAGCAAAGGGGTATGTCCATATTGTACAATTTTAAAAGTAACTATAAATAAATTGGTTTCAGAGTAGCAGCCGTGTTAGTCCGTATTTGCAAAAAGAAAAGGAGGACTTGTGGCACCTTAGAGACTAACCAATTTATTTGAGCATAAGCTTTCGTGAGCTACAGCTCAATTTGTTAGCCCTGGTCTACACTAGGACTTTAGATCGAATTTAGCAGCGTTAAATCGATTTAAACCTGCACCCGTCCACACAATGAAGCCCTTTATTTCGACTTAAAGGGCTCTTAAAATCGATTTCCTTACTCCACCCCTGACAAGTGGATTAGCGCTTAAATCGACGTTGCCGGCTCGAATTTGGGGTACTGTGGACACAATTCGATGGTATTGGCCTCCGGGAGCTATCCCAGAGTGCTCCATTCTGACCGCTCTGGACAGCGCTCGCAACTCAGATGCACTGGCCAGGTAGACAGGAAAAGAACCGCGAACTTTTGAATCTCATTTCCTGTTTGGCCAGCGTGGCAAGCTGCAGGTGACCATGCAGAGCTCATCAGCAGAGGTGACCATGATGGAGTCCCAGAATCGCAAAAGAGCTCCAGCATGGACTGAACGGGAGGTACGGGATCTGATCGCTGTTTGGGGAGAGGAATCCGTGCTATCAGAACTCCGTTCCAGTTTTCGAAATGCCAAAACCTTTCTGAAAATCTCCCAGGGCATGAAGGACAGAGGCCATAACAGGGACCCGAAGCAGTGCCGCGTGAAACTGAAGGAGCTGAGGCAAGCCTACCAGAAAACCAGAGAGGCGAACGGCCGCTCTGGGTCAGAGCCCCAAACATGCCGCTTCTATGATGAGCTGCATGCCATTTTAGGGGGTTCAGCCACCACTACCCCAGCCGTGTTGTTTGACTCCTTCAATGGAGATGGAGGCAATACAGAAGTAGGTTTTGGGGACGAAGAAGATGATGATGAGGAGGTTGTAGATAGCTCACAGCAAGCAAGCGGAGAAACCGGTTTTCCCGACAGCCAGGAACTGTTTCTCACCCTAGACCTGGAGCCAGTACCCCCCGAACCCACCCAAGGCTGCCTCCTGGACTCAGCAGGCGGAGAAGGGACCTCTGGTGAGTGTACCTTTTAAAATGCTATACATGGTTTAAAAGCAAGCATGTGAAAGGATTACTTTGCCCTGGCATTTGCGGTTCTGCCTTTGCAAAAGGTTTCTGGGGAGGGCAGCCTTATTTCGTCCTTCATGGTAGGACACTTTACCACTCCAGGCCAGCAACACGTACTGGGGAATCACTGTAGAACAAAGCATTGCAGTGTATGTTTGCTGGCATTCAACCAAAATCCGTTCACGCGGTGGGAGGAGGCAAAATGCGACCTTGTAACGAAAGCACATGTGCTATGTATGTAATGTTAACTTTCAAGCTTTACCCTGAAAGAGTGTAGCCACTGTTTTATAAAATGTGTCTTTTTAAATACCGCTGTCCCTTTTTTTTTCTCCACCAGCTGCATGTGTTTCAATGATCACAGGATCTTCTCCTTCCCAGAGGCTAGTGAAGCTTAGAAAGAAAAAAAAACGCACTCGCGATGAAATGTTCTCCGAGCTCATGCTGTCCTCCCACACTGACAGAGCACAGACGAATGCGTGGAGGCAAATAATGTCAGAGTGCAGGAAAGCACAAAATGACCGGGAGGAGAGGTGGAGGGCTGAAGAGAGTAAGTGGCGGGCTGAAGAGAGTAAGTGGCGGGCTGAAGACAGGGCTGAAGCTCAAAGGTGGCGGCAGCGTGATGAGAGGAGGCAGGATTCAATGCTGAGGCTGCTGCAGGACCAAACCAGTATGCTCCAGTGTATGGTTGAGCTGCAGCAAAGGCAGCTGGAGCACAGACTGCCACTGCAGCCCCTCTGTAACCAACCGCCCTCCTCCCCAAGTTCCATAGCCTCCACACCCAGACGCCCAAGAACACGGTGGGGAGGCCTCCGGCCAACCAGCCACTCCCCCACAGAGGATTGCCCAAAAAAAAGAAGGCTGTCATTCAATAAATTTTAAAGTTGTAAACTTTTAAAGTGCTGTGCTTAAAGTGCTGTGTGGCATTTTCCTTCCCTCCTCCACCACCCCTCCTGGGATACCTTGGTAGTCATCCCCCTATTTGTGTGATGAATGAATAACGAATGCATGACTGTGAAGCAGCAATGACTTTATTGGCTCTGCAAGCAATGATTAAAGGGAGGAGGGGAGGGTGGTTAGCTTACAGGGAAGTAGAGTGAACCAAGGGGCGGGGGGGTTCATCAAGGAGAAACAAACAGAACTTTTACACCGTAGCCTGGCCAGTCATGAAACTGTTTTTCAAAGCTTCTCTGATGCGTACCGCGCCCTCCTGTGCTCTTCTAACCGCCCTGGTGTCTGGCTGCGCGTAACCAGCAGCCAGGCGATTTGCCTCAACCTCCCACCCCGCCATAAACGTCTCCCCCTTACTCTCACAGATATTGTGGAGCACACAGCAAGCAGTAATAACAGTGGGAATATTGGTTTCGCTGAGGTCTAAGCGAGTCAATAAACTGCGCCAGCGCGCCTTTAAACGTCCAAATGCACATTCTACCACCATTCTGCACTTGCTCAGCCTGTAGTTGAACAGCTCCTGACCACTGTCCAGGCTGCCTGTGTACGGCTTCATGAGCCATGGCATTAAGGGGTAGGCTGGGTCCCCAAGGATACATATAGGCATTTCAACATCCCCAACAGTTATTTTCTGGTCTGGGAATAAAGTCCCTTCCTGCAGCTTTTGAAACAGACCAGAGTTCCTGAAGATGCGAGCATCATGCACCTTTCCCGGCCATCCCACGTTGATGTTGGTGAAACGTCCCTTGTGATCCACCAGAGCTTGCAGCACTATTGAAAAGTACCCCTTGCGGTTTATGTACTCGGCGGCTTGGTGCTCCGGTGCCAAGATAGGGATATGGGTTCCATCTATAGCCCCACCACAGTTAGGGAATCCCATTGCAGCAAAGCCATCCACTATGACCTGCACATTTCCCAGGGTCACTACCCTTGATATCAGCAGATCTTTGATTGCGTGGGCTACTTGCATCACAGCAGCCCCCACAGTAGATTTGCCCACTCCAAATTGATTCCCAACTGACCGGTAGCTGTCTGGCGTTGCAAGCTTCCACAGGGCTATCGCCACTCGCTTCTCAACTGTGAGGGCTGCTCTCATCTTGGTATTCATGCGCTTCAGGACAGGGGAAAGCAAGTCACAAAGTTCCATGAAAGTGCCCTTACGCATGCGAAAGTTTCGTAGCCACTGGGAATCGTCCCAGACCTGCAACACTATGCGGTCCCACCAGTCTGTGCTTGTTTCCCGAGCCCAGAATCGGCGTTCCACAGCATGAACCTGCCCCATTAGCACCATGATGCATGCATTGTCAGGGCCCATGCTTTCAGAGAAATCTGTGTCCATGTCCTGATCACTCACGGGACCGCGCTGACGTCGCCTCCTCGCCCGGTATCGCGTTGCCATGTTCTGGTGCTGCATATACTGCTGAATAATGCGTGTGGTGGTTAATGTGCTCCTAATTGCCAAAGTGAGCTGAGCGGGCTCCATGCTTGCCGTGGTATGGCGTCCGCACAGAAAAAAGGCGCGGAACGATTGTCTGCCGTTGCTCTGACGGAGGGAGGGGCGACTGACGACACGGCTTACAGGGTTGGCTTCAGGGAGCTAAAATCAACAAAGGGGGTGCCTGTACATCAAGGAGTATTTCAGGCAGGACTGCACGGAGGGTTCCAATAAGAAATGGTGCACCTAAGTTATCGTTGTTATTGGAACAAGGAGGTTAGCCTGGCCTCTGATTGATACATGGCTAGATTTACCTCGCTGCACCTTCTCTGTGAGTGACTGCAGTGTGACCTAGAGGAATGAGTCCCCTAGACAGGGGAGGAGGCAAATGAGTACAAAACAAATCTGGTCTATTTCTTGTTTTGACCCACTCCATCTATCTTTTACATCTTTGGCTGGCAGCAGACGGTGCAGAAGGACTGCATGCCATCCACATCTCATGGCTGCTTGGCAGAAGATGGTACAGTACGCCTGCTAGCCATCCCCATCTCTTGCCTGCCTGGCAGAAGATGGTGCAATACGACTGCTAGCAATCCTCATCTCTTGCCTGCCTGGCAGAAGATGGTACAGTACGACTGCTAGCAGTCCGTATCGCCTGCCTGCTCACCATAAGACGGTTCAATAGGACTGACTGCAGGACTAAAGAGAATGACCTGGTCAAGTCACTCCAAATTTAGTCCCTGCGCCCATGTCTGCCCAGGCGCTCCCAGCCGACGCGGCCAGGAGCACCTCGGACACGATGAGGACGACTACCAATCGTATTGCACCGTCTGCTGCCAGAAGGCAAGGGGTTGCTGCTACTGTGCAGCAAAGCCGTACCGCGTCTGCCAGCACCCAGGAGACATAGGGTGACGGTTACCTGAGCGGGCTCCATGCTTGCTGTGGTATGGCGTCTGCACAGGTAACTCAGGAAAAAAGGCGCGAAATGATTGTCTGCCCTTGCTTTCACGGAGGGAGGGAGGGAACGGGGGCCTGACGACACGTACCCAGAACCACCCGCGACAATGTTTTAGCCCCATCAGAGCGCTCCATTGTGACTGCTCTGGACAGCACTCTCAGATGCCCGATTGTTTGCCATTGCTCTGACGCTGGGAGGGGCGCTTACAGGGTTGGCTTCAGGGAGCTAAAATCAACAAAGGGGGTGGCTTTACATCAAGGAGTATTTCAGGCAGGACTTCACAGAGGGTTCCAATAAGAAATGGTGCACCTAAGTTATTGTCCTTATTGGAGCAAGAAGGTTAGCCTGGCCTCTGATTGATACATGGCTAGATTTACCTCGCTGCATCTTGACTGCAGTGTGATCTAGAAGAATGAGTCCCCTAGACAGGGGAGGGGGGGGAAGCAAATGAGTACAAAACAAATCTGGTCTATTTCTTGTTTTGACCCACTCCATCTATCTTTTACATCTTTGGCTGGCAGCAGACGGACTGCATGCCATCCACATCTCATGACTGCTCGGCAGAAGATGGTACAGCACGACTGCTAGCAGTCCGTATCGCCTGCCCGCTCACCATAAGACGGTTCAATAGGACTGACTGCAGGACTAAAGAGAATGACCTGGTCAAGTCACTCCAAATTTAGTCCCTGTGCCCATGTCTGCCCAGGCGCTCCTGATCGACCTCACAGAGGCGACCAGGAGCACCTCAGACATGACGATGACGGCTACCAGTCGTACTGTACCGTCTGCTGCCACAAGGCAAGGGGTTGCTGCTACTGTGTAGCAATGCCGTACCGCGTCTGCCAGCACCCAGGAGACATAGGGTGACGGTTACCTGAGCGGGCTCCATGCTTGCCATGGTATGGCGTCTGCACAGGTAACTCAGGAAAAAAGGCGCGAAATGATTGTCTGCCCTTGCTTTCACGGGGGGAGGGAGGGAACGGGAGGCTGACGATATGTACCCAGAACCACCCGCGACAATGTTTTAGCCCCATCAGGCATTGGGATCTCAACCCAGAATTCCAATGGGCAGCGGAGACTGCGGGAACTGTGGGATAGCTACCCACAGTGCAACGCTCCGGAAGTCGACGCTTGCCTCGGTACTGTGGAAGCGCTCCGCCGAGTTAATGCACTTAATGCACTTAGAGCATTTACTGTGGGGACACACACACTCGAATTTATAAAACCGATTTCTAAAAAACCGACTTCTATAAATTCGACCTTATTCCGTAGTGTAGACATACCCAAGGTCTCTAAGGTGCCACAAGTCCTCCTTTTCTTTTTATAAATAAATTGTGGCTACTTTTTAAAAGGGAAGATAATTGAATTCTAATGTTTAGTTTAAACCTAAAAGTTTAGCAGCCCTACTGGGGAATACTTATGACCCCAACAGAGACAAGTTTCTTTCAAAAACTAACTGTGCAGGGGTCAGTTTCTGACATAATTCCTTGTCTCTGCATGGTGTTTCTTCGGTTCGAGCCATTGTTCCCTCACTTCTAACATTTTTCATCTTTGCTTTGGTTGATTTGTTGTTTGAAAAAATAAAGAAATATAAGGTATTTTGGCATGATAATGGCTTTATATTTACACTTACCTTTGCATGTGTTCTCATTGGTTGTAATTGTTAGTGCTTTTACATAATGAAAATATCTAATCAAATCCTTCATAGAAGTCTGGCTCCATCAGAGCTGAGGCAGATCTCTTAAAGACATGCTTTCATATGAAAAGTATTGTTTAAAGCAAATATTCTTAGTTGTTTTGCCATTGCTTTTCACTTTAGTACAACTGAAACATTTGTAAATGATTTTTCACTATTAATACTGTTTACCTTGCAGCACTTAGGCTTGGACAGTAAAATCGTGACTCGTATGTTCAGTTTTTCATGCAGTACCACAATGCAATCTTAATGTTACAAATGATAGATTTAAAGATATATTTATTTACTTTGTTAGTTTTCAGAAAATATTTCTATTAAAGGTGGGTTTAGCTAAACCTGTCTCAGCAAAACTTAGGGACTTAACTTGTAAGGAAAATGTATGATTGATTTTACTTGCAGTACCTTCCATCTGTGATTCTGAAAGCGGTTCACACAAGTTTGTAAAATGACACTTTTACTTAATTGTGAGATCAAAATGTGTTCAAATGCTTCTGGCTTATTTAGGTGTAAATATATATTTACATCTTTAAACTTCTTTCTTTGCAGATCAAACTACAGAACAACATATCATATCAAATGGCAGACATACATCGTTTAAAAGGTAAGGAACTTACTACTTACACATCGTTTGAGAATAGCATACGAACACTAAAATCTTTTAGAATTCCCTAGGTATTGAGGAGTGCATGCTGAAAGAAGAATCTAGAGTATGTCTGAGGCTGGAGTATTAACAAGTGGCAGCTTGGGTCTTTCAGCTGCGGAAGTTTTATAAAACGTAATTCTTTATCTGGCTTAGATAATAAGGGCTGGATGGATTTCCATATCAGCCTTTTCATGTTATGTAGTGGAGGGAGAGGATACATTCTACCAAAAACTTTTCTAAAATACCCAAAATCATTTTCAAGGTGAAATGTAATGTAATATTCTAGGTACCAGTAATATCAAATTTGTATTAAGTAATTTGTCTATTGATGTAAAAATTATGACTGAAGGAGTGAGGGGAGAGGGAGTCTGATTCCTGCATAACATAGAAAATTATAGAAATAAAAAAAGGACCAGAAAATCTATCTACGACAGTGGTCACCAACCGGTCGATTGCGATTGACTGGTTGATCCTAGAGTATCTTCCGGTCGATCCCAGAGCGGAGCTGCTGCTAAGGTAGGCTCCCCAGCTGCCCTGGCCCCATACCGCTCTTGGAAGCGGCCAGGGCGGGGTCTCCCTCTGCATGCTGCCCTACTCTGCAAGCATTGCCCCTGCAGCTCCCATTGGCTGGGAACGAGGAGCTGTGGCCAATGGGAGCTGTGGGGGCGGTGCTTGCAGAGAGGGGCAGTGCATGGAGTTGCAGGGGCACATTGCCACCTTTCGGGAGCGGTGTGGGGCCGGGGTATGCAGGAAAACCCCTGAGGCTCCTGCAGCTGGAGGAGATTTGTGAAGGTGGGTCCAGTATCCCCCTACTCCTGGAAGCCCCCCAGTCAGTGAGCTCCTAGCTGTGTCCCTGCTGGGCTGGGGCAAGACAGGACTTGTCCTTCCCTTGCCTGGCAGCTGCGGGGGAGGGTGAGAGGAGAGGGAAGATCAGACCCACTTCCGGGTACCTTTTGGGTTGGGACCCTCAAGGTTACAACATTGTGAAATTTCAGATGTTAACAGGTGAAATTGTGAAATTGATCAATTTTAAAACCCTCTGGCCATGAAATTGATCAAAGTGGACCTGAATTTGGTAGGGCCCTAGTAATGTTGACTCCTAACTTGCTTAATATCTTGGTTTTCTGTTTAAAGCAATTACAAGTAATTAATACTCAATAAATATGAGTAGGCATTTTATATCTCACATTTGCACCCAAAGCAGCAGGGAGGTGAAACTTCTAAAGTAGCTGTTTTGAAAACTAAAGTGTATGTTAAATGTTAATGTAGATAGGTGTAAAAATATGACATGTATTTTTTTAAAAAAATTTTTGGAGTAAAAGAAGCACAGAATGTCTGCTGCATGCTAAGGATGATGATTATATAGTGTAAATGGCTGACCCTGTAGCGAGAGAGAGGGTTCCATTTATACTGCTATATTTTTCAAAATAAGACTATATATTAGGAGAGAATATAATATATAAGGAGATTAACATGAAATTATTTCTCATAAGTAGATGAATCATATAGCCCTTTGGAATGAAGAGTTAAATTTTTACCATATATTCTTATCCTGAAAGTATCTTATCACAAGTAGTACTCTTGGCTTCAAAATAAATGTGTATGAATTGATTTCTAGTTTACAATAATAACTTATTTGGCATGCTGTGTGGCTATGCAATGGGGGCAGGGAATCAATAAATACAGTAGAGATCAGAAAGATTTGAAAATGAGCATTTTTCATCTAAGAAGCATCAATGGTAAAAGGTATTAAAGGGGGGCATTTTTCTACTCACGTTGATTTGTGCAATTTGGCCTAGAACAACTAGCAGAATTACGCCAAGAATTCATTCGTCAAGAGGACCAGCTTCATGAGTACAAGAAGAACAATACTCGTCTTGGGAGGAGGCTGGAGTATGAGAGGTATGATGCTTTTCAGTGTTTCAGTACACATAGATTTGTGTACCGTTCCCATAAATGTGAACTCCCGTTAAATCACAAACTAGTCAAATAGATCTTTATTCCTCAAATAGACCTTAACCAATAGATAGTTGACAAATCAAAGAAGCTGTCAGGATTTCTAATGTAAACCTTTATTTTCTGGTGTTTTGTGTTTTGTTGGGAGTGGGAAAGTCTCTAGAGAAATGTGACTTCCCAGAATTGTGCTTTTTATTCAGTTTGACTTAACTCGTACTTGAGACGATATGTGATTTGAGACAATAGAAGAACAATTATATTTAATCAAACTGTGGGTAATTGAAGTGTTACGGGTGTGTTTATCAAAGTCTTCATGACCAATTTATTTGATTGGAATTGAGGTAAAAATACTATGCTTAGGCTGAAATTAACTCGAAATGTTGGCTATAAATTTGGAAGAGAAATCAAATTTTAGGAAGCAATTCTTTCCCCCCATATCTTGTAGGGAAGGGTGAGACACAGTAACACTGAGAAAAGGCTTAAAACTTCTGAAAGCATAATTTATAATGTGTTTGGTTTAAAATATGTGTATTGGAAGCTTTCACAACAAAATACATAGAGTAGAAAATTTAAAGCTTTGCAGGGCTACTACCTCTTCACATGTTATCCCCAAACTCCTCAATTTGTGGACCATCCTTGGTTCACTTCTAGGCCTAAAAACTATTTTTAAAAATAGCTTTAAGGGTCTGTTACTTTTATATTTGTTCATGTGTTCCACCTTTCCTCCTTGAAGCTGCTGTGATAATCTCATGCTCTTTCGTCATCAGTATTAATTGGCTGTTGCTAGCACATAAGATACTACCTTCCTCTCTGTCAACTCAAGCCTTACAAGAGATAAAATACAGAGAGTAGAAGGAGGCAGACATAACCATCCTGGGTTTAACTCCTGAAAGCCTAATGGAGTAAGCCAAGCAACTCTCCCATTTTGAGATGATAGCCCTTTACTTGTTTCAGTTATGTGCCCATAAATAAACATTGTATGGAATGGAACACATTAAAACTGTCACTTAGCATAACTGTTTATTCAGCCAATATACATGCATAGGAAGGAATGCACTGCATTGTATCCTGGTTCCTTTTAACTTGAACAAACTTCTAATAATTAGAGAAACCCTAATATGTCCTTGTGGACTGCAGTTTTATAACAGTGATTTGCTGCTATTTTAACCAAATTAATGGGCTTTTCATCTAGGGCATTCTTAAACATACTATTAATTTTACAGCTTGTAGGAATTTATTTGTTTCCATGATCGGTTCTGAAACTTATCCAAAAATATTTAAATACCTTAATGATACATTTCAGATGTAAGATCCATTTTGAGCAAATAAACACAGTTCTAATAAATGTTGTTTCTTTGAAGATAAGAATTAGTGATTTCAGAAGAATAGAGAATTCAGGTGGGTGAGAGTGTGTGGAAAGTTACTTTGTTTAACTGAAAGGGTTTCTAAAACTGTATTCAAAATCAGTTTACTGACCACTGGCTTTTCTATTATAAACAAATATGAAACTCTTGCAGAGATTCTCTTCTCAATATAGAATTAGTAATATTTTATATATATATACTCGGTATATATAAACGGTATTAAAAACATAAAGGTTCAAATTCAAGCACTCAGAACTTAAGTAATGCCATAATTAAGGTTACCTGTGCAACTGTAATTTGGTCTCCTTGTGCATGTGCATTACAATTGTCTTTAATTATGGTCACATTTCTTTTGCATAGTACCTTAAGTATGGCATTTCCTAACTGGAGTTCTTTACTCTGTACCCTTAATATTTTCACTATAGTTTTGTTTGTTTGTTTTTTTCTCTTTAAATCTGACAAAACATACCATCCTAGTGCATAATATAAATACACCCACATAGTTCATCAGCATGGTTGGAATCTTTAGATCCACTGCACAGACCCTGTTACTAGAGCCAACAGAGTATCTGGTAGTAGAAGTAGTTTGCCATCCTTTATGAGGATGGGCACTGGAGAGGATGAGACACTTTACTCGTGAGTTTCACAGATATTTGCTGATAGAGGAATGGTGAAACTCAGGAATTTTGGGTTCTTTTCCAGGCTTGTCAGGGAGTGTACTCTGCTGGTCACAGACCCTTCTGCTCACCCCACCTTTGAAACCTTGGTATTTTCTACTATATCCCAGTTTCTACTCCTCAAGCTTCCTGTGCCAGTCCATTTTCTTTTTTTCCCAGGCAGTTATGGGAGACTTGGTATAATCCAAATCAAATGTGTAACTGTTAGTGTGCTTCCAATTAAGTTTGCAGTGTGGACAACAAATCAAAGACATGAAAATGCAACATGAAGAAAATATAAAGAAGTTAATGGACCAAGGTGTACAAGAACAAAAGGTAAATAGTAGCTAAAAATAATCCTGTTGTTGAAACGGGATTTTTGTTTCAATTTAATATCATCATCATCTTGAGCAATAAAATCGGAACTAGTTTGGATGTCTAAGACACTGGCTTGGGTTCACCAAAATGTCACCTTGTAATTATTTTGTTTTTTTATTTTGTTTTAATTCTATCACATTTAAGGTCTCTCTTGTGAATCAGCAGCTCTAGAAACTCTTGCTGTATCCCATAGTGGAGCTGGATGCTAGATTTTGCTCATGAGATATGCGGTGGAACTACCTGTTAGTCCAAGGCCTATGTATGGTAACTTCCCACTAGAGGCAGAGTGGTAGAAAACCTATTAATAATGATAAAACTAATTTTTTCTAACCTTTACTGTACAATATAGTACAAGCAAAATACATGTATTATGGTGGAGTAACTGTTTTCTTGGTGGTCCTTTGGGATGATTGTGATATCTGCTTCACAAATTGTATAAGAAGTTCCGCCATTCCAAATTCATGCCAGTGAAAGCTTTGTACAACCACACAATCCTCCATTTTCTCTCTAGATATAAATGTGATGGCATACTTTCAGCCAGACAGCAACCTAGCAACCCTATTTGAGGGTGAAGTTCATGTCTGTAAAATGAACTTCAGGTACAAATCTGAGTAATTGCACCTTATTTAATATGCACCTTTGTTCAGATAGAGGTATACCTACTCTGTAATTTCACCCTTATTCTATTCTGGGGATATAAATTGTTCCTGAAAAAGGGAATTACTGAATTGAGCACCATATAAACCAGTTAAGATCTGTCTTGCTGTAAATGGAGTCATTGACTTGGTACAGGGTATTCAGGAATTCTTACCCTTGTGATGCACCTGTTGGAGGAAGAGAAACATGGTCAGGGTGGGCCCTTTACGAGCCATAAGCCTAGATTCGCTCAGGGATGTCTGTATTTGTGTTTGAAGTCTGATTTTGTGTTACCTTTCTGAAGGCTCTTTTCCCTCTTGTCCTGAGACACAATCTTTGATCTTACAATGTTTTTGAATTGGCATTTCTTTCTGATAGTCTGTTCCTGCACAACTGCAGGAATTGACTCATGTTTGGTGCACAGTTACCAACTTCCACGCAGTAAATAAGCACCCTGACTTTCACAATAAACCAAAAATCAAGCTAATCCCATTTCAAAACAAGGCCAAAACAAGCCAATCCCTAAGAACCCCAACACTCTGTGACTAGATTTCCTCCCTGGCATGCAGTCTGGGACTGTGGTGGGCCCGCTTTGCATCCCGGACTCTATCTTCTCTTTTTTCCCCCTTTTGCCCCTGCTTGCCGGGAGCCAATCAAAAAAAAAAAGAAGCAACAAGCTACAACCCAAAAACTAGTCAACAAACAACTCACAAGCCAATTAAGCCAAAAACAAGCCCAGTTTTTGTGTGTGTGTGTGTGTGTTTTTTTTGTTGTTGTTTTTTTTGGTGGTTTTGGCATGTCTGGTTTGGAGGGCATGGGCAGCATGTATACCTGGCAGGCAACGGCAGATGTTGGTCTATAGGGGGTCTGGCTCATGCTCTGTCATATTACCCACTGCTCTCAAGGTTCATTCTCCTAAGGAGCCAAGACATAGGTGTGAGAACTCTGCAAGATATGTTCAGAGAAGCAGCATTGCAAGGTGTAGTGAGTGATTTCCCCTCTCCTTTTAAGGGTCATCTTGATTAATGTTTAATCTGTTTTAAAAACAGGATGCACAGAGAATCCAGCCAAGACAAGACATTGAACAGGGTTTGAATGATCAAGCGATATCTAAGACTGTTCAAGAGACACATGAGAAAAATTTAGTAAAGAATGAAGAACCCTCAAGCAATCACATCCCTAATGGCAAAGGTATTTCCTTTTTGCGTCACTGGATAAATGTGTTAATTGTGTTCTACCCTCCCCGTCAAACAGAATCATTATTGTTTTTGAGGTAGGACAGTCAGCAGTTTGCCTCAGTTCAGTTGTGATTGGCTAGATATTCGGATTACAAAAGCTACTGCTATGATGCCCTTGTCCTTCTCCGCACAGAGGGAAAAGACTGAGTTCCAAGTCCCAACTGCCCTTTCATTGGTCCCTCCAGAACAGAGTGGAAGTCCACTAGCAGGGCAATGTGCGGAATCTTGTGCTGTCATTGCTGACACGCTGCCTGGTCTGTGGATAACTGACTCAATTCCAGTGCTGTCAGCCCAGTGCCTTTCACCAATGCGAAATTCACTATTAAAGTCAAAAGAACAATACAGAAGAACTTCATATTTTTATTTTGACAGAGCAAATCAAATCAGGAGGTGATGCAGGCATGCCTGGAATAGAAGAGAATGATCCTGCTAAAGCTGAAGATACTCCTGCTGGTTGGAAAAATCATGTTCTAATTGGATAGGATATTGCTATTTGATATCATTCTGATTTAAATCTGTGAAATGTTAGACAGCCAATTAGTCAGTGAACATAGTCCAGATGATTTAAAACCCATATATGTTAGGAGTTGTGTCAATACAGACTTTTCGGTGAGAAAACATTCGGATTTTTGGTAGAAGGTAAAATGTCAAGTGCTTAAGTCACTGGGGATTAAGCTGCTTCATCATTCAAGCTCTTTTTTGAAAACTTTACTCAGAAGTTTTAATTTCTCAATTGTAGCACTGGGATTTTGAAATGAAATTTGGTATAAATAGAACTTTGTTAAAGCAAAGCCTAGAATGTAGTGGTGGTTCTATTGGACAAAACTCTTATTGTGAATCCATTTATTTTCTTTAGCTTTAAAGAAGCCTCTTATTTCAGCTTCTCAAAGCGAAGGTCATCAACCCAATCTGAATCTTCCTACTTTACAGCCCCATATGCCAAATATGGTTCCAGGTATGAACTCTAACGGGCAACACTTCAAAATCTCATAAGATCTTGTTCAATAGCTAATTTCTGCTACCAAATCATTTAAGGTTAGCTGCAAGCATCCACTGATTCTGACTTTTGAAACCACAAGAAACAGTACATTATTTTTCTAAGCCTAACCAGTTAGATTTAGTTCTACTAATGTCAGGCAGAGAGCAAGGGTACAGAAGATGATGATGTGGGTTTGGTTTCTGTTTTTGAAGTCCTGGGGAAAGGTTGGATTCTGTCTACACTATAGTTCAAAATGCATGTTCAAATGTTGTTAGGAAGGTGAAACATAGTTTGTTTGTGTGTAAATTGACCAAACAGCTTTAGGATATTTGTAAGTTGTGCCAGTAGAACTACCAGTGGTCAAAGAAAAAATATGTCCCTTAATGGTCCATTGCAAATTCTTAAAGAAATTAAACTTAAGATACTAAAACTAGTGGATTTTTGTGTTCAGAGTTTGCATAGGTATAAGCTTAAAAATGTTTTAAATATCCAAATAGTAGGTCTTTAAGAAATTACTCTTTCTACATCTATTTCTATAATTGTACATGGCTCTGACTTTGTTCCACAAAAGCTATTTCGTTCTGGGTAAATTAGTTTTCCTCGTCTCTAAGAAAAGCAGTAGAGACCATGTGAAATCTTGGCCCCACTGCATTCAGTAAGAGCTTTGATTTCAGTGGCAATGGGGAAAGGATTTCACTTTCTGAAAGGATTCTCTGTGCTCCTTATTCATGTGTGTCTGCCACCCCATTTGCAGTAACTTTGCATTTGAATTAAGGCTGTCAAACGGTTTAAAAAAAAGTCTCAATCACAGTTTTAATTGCATTGTTGAGCAATAATAGAATACCAATTTACATGTAATTATAAATATTTTTGGATTCTTTTCTACATTTTCAAATATGTTGATTTCAGTTACAACATGGAATACAAAGTGAACAGTGCTCACTTTATTTTATTTTTTATTACAAATATTTGCAATGTAAAAAAGAAACACAGAAATAGTATTTTTCAATTCACCTCATACAAGTCTACTCAGTCCTATTTCTTGTTCAGCCAGTTGTTAAGACAAACAAGTTTGTTTACTTTTACAGGAGATAATGCTGCCTGCTTCTTATTTAGGTCACCTGAAAGGGAGAACAGGCATTGGCATGGCACTGTTGTAGCCAGTGTTGCAAGGTATCTACCTGCCAGATATGCTAAACATTCATATTGTTATACCAATAAAATAAAAACCAGCAGGATCTTACTAAAGAGGAAAAGGCAAAATACCACATTTATTGTGAATACAGAAAGAATCACAGTAAGCAGTTAGTTATAGCTATGACATTCCATTCAATCTCATATTTATTCACACGTTCATTCATACACACACACACACAGGTTCTGCAAGGTTGTTATCATAGTTACCAGCCTTAGAGTTGCTCATGCGAAGCCACTGGCCAGGGGGCCTGGACATGAGGAGGGAGCAGGGCCTTGTCAGATGCTCGTCTGATGCTCCTGGAAGTTGGTTTGCAGAATCAGACCCCCAAAGTTCTCACTTTCTAGAGTCTGTTTTTATAGGAATTTCTTCCTAGGCCAGTCTATGGGAATTGCTTCTTCATGCTGTTGCTGAATCAATCAGCAGATAGCACATTCCTGATGGCTCCGTGCTGCTAGATGTTATCTTGTTCTTTGGTTCTCCCATTCTTGAGGCTGTTGGGTGGATTCCAGTCTGCCCTCTGGGGGTCCTCTGGTTATTTCCACTTGACGCCTTCTTCAGCCGATGGACACTGGATTCTTAGGCTGGCACCTCCCTGATCATTCAGTTATTATCCACACCAAGCATCCATCCACATACATCCTCTATCTCTATTTTAATCACAATTGTTAATACAACAAAAGGGCGGGGAGTCTGTGGGTGCTGTTTCTGTTGTTACAGAGTATTGCTTTGAGTCTCTCTCTGTGTGAATTGCTTTGAGAACATACTCTGTCTTAGAATGTACTAACGCAATTAGCAGCTTGCAAGTTTCACACATAGAGGGAGAGAAACAGTACCAAAAACCAAGAGACCTCTTAATTAGTAATACCCTGGAATTTAAACTATGGGGAATCAAACTCATTTGTGATTTTAATACAGAACTTCTTTAATATGATCCAACATAATGACCCTTCATGCTTCGACATGTAGACTCTATAAAGTTTTACATTGTTTTGTTTTTGAGTGCAGTTATGTAAAATAAATAAAAATAGTTCTACATTTGTAAGTTGCACTTTAACAATAGAGATTGTACAACAGTACTTGTATGAACTGAATTGAAAAATACTATTTCTTGTTTATAGTGCAAATATTTGTAATCAAAAACAGTAATATAAAGTGAGCACTGTACACTTTTTGTATTGTGTTGTAATTGAAATCAATATATTTGAAAATGTAGAAAAGAATCCAAAAATATTTATAACAACTTTAAATTGGTATTCTGTTTAACAGCACAATTAAAACTGCGATTAATCACAATTATTTTTTAATCTAGCTAATTTGTTTTGCATTTATCGCTTGAGTTAACTGTGATTGACAGCCCTAATTTAAATCATTACTCTTGAAATCTTAAATGCTGTACAGGAGGTATTGATTAAAAATCCAGGACAGAATGCATGTGGGGAGGAAGCTTAGCACAATCCTATGCTTATTGGGTCAGAAACAGATTGAAAAGTATCTGAGTGAAGCAATCAGTGCCTTGCCCTCGTCATTAATATAAGTATGGACTACACTAAATTATCTTCTTCATGCTGTAGATTTAAATGCTGACAATGAAGGAAATGTTAATATTGTGAAGCAGATACCTCCAAATCCTCCTCAGCTCTTGATTCCTGAACAAAATTTGGAAAGTAAAAAAGAACACAAAATTAAAACTGAACTTGGAAAACAAGCTCCAAAGGATAGAGTTGGTGAATTCCAGAAGATGAAGCAAAGTAAGTTAGTCAATACCATTGTACTTCAATACCTTGGGATGCATCTGTCTTTTCATTTGTATCTATTGCAATAACACTCATTAAAAACAGTGACCAATTGTGTGGGTGGCCTTATAGAAATTAAACATGCAGAAAATTTAAATATGTAAAGATATTACTACAGAAAGTACATTCCTTAATTTTCTTAAGACAATAGCATGTTACTATTAGAGAGATTAGTTTTAATTATTAAACTATCTTTATGGGTATTAAAAATGTAGAAATTTATAACAAAATTTACATTTTAAATAATTAGGTATGAAGACATTCAATCAAAATATTAAAATCAGTTTGTATTTTGCAGGTAGACAGCTGCTTGTATCTATCAATATGACTTAACTCCGTTTTAACTTTTTCTTCTTAGTGGCTATGTCTTGAATGCTCTTGACAAAGAAATAGTTTGGTACTATAATGGGGGAGGAAATTGACTTGGTTTGGTTGCTTTTTGCATATTGTTGAGAAACTTGTTCTGTTCCAAACATATCATCCAGAAGAACCCTTATGTTGCCTTATGTCCATGTTGGAGAATTGTTCTTCTTCTGACAGAAGCAAGTTGCACTTAATGTGCAGAATGAGTTGTTGTCCTGCCAAGGATGGATTAGTGGGCAGAGTGTAGGTGAAACAAAGGTGCATCACAAATACAATTTCACGTGGCTCTGTAATCTATCATGTGGACTGCATGTTGTGTGTTACACACATAGTATGTTTTGTTATATTTCATCTTTAAATTGTAGTTTTCAGTCTTTGAAACATCAAGTTTTTCATGTTAGCATTGAGGATACTCTGCTCTTCAGTACATCTTAACCCAGTTATTTTTCAAGACCTAATTTCATCTGTTTAAGAATTACTTGTTTACAATGCCTTTGGGGTGAGAAAAGGCCATTTACAATAACTTTAGCACTGTATTTTATTTTGTCGTCTTTTCCTGGGAAGTCTCTTCTTCTTGTAAATCTGTTGACATTTAGTAGCGTTAGAAGCTCAAGGTTGCACTGGCATGAGCACTTACATTGATTTTATATATTTCATCCAGGTTTTTTTTTCCCTTGCATCAAAACAAAGCTCTTCAAACTTTTCAGATGAAAACTTCCCTGTGAAGTGTGGTTCTATGTACTGGGATAGGTTTTGTACTTCCTCTTAAAATCCCAGATTTGTGCTCTTTATAAAAAAAAAAAACAAAAACAACCACAAAAACTCTCTTCTGCTTGCTTGTGTTTTTTTCCAATTGAAAAGCATTTTATAAACATATATCTGTAAAAATAAGTGACTTCTGGAAACTTAACTTTTGTTTACTGTTGACTTTTTAAAAGCACATTATCCAAATGGTGTGCATGTTATTCATGGAAGAAACAAAAGACAAGTTTTTTTGATTAGACATTCTTAAATCTACTTCTGAATGTGAAGCTTTAGAACAGTGAAAACTAACTTGTCTATAGTAAGTCTGAAGCACTTGGGCTGCTTTTAGGCAGGAAGGGTATAACAATTCTTTTTTTTTTTTTTAAAGTAAAGCAGAATCAATTAAATGAATGAACTGACTTTGATTCAGAGTAATTATTTTGCATACCTAACAAAATGTGAACTGGACAAACTTTCTCCAACAGTGCATTGTAGTCTATTATTCTAGTAGGAACAAATATCTAAAGATACTGAAATATTTAGTTAATGGAATTCTTGTGTTGACTCTTTGTTTCCCTTGCCTTTTGGAAGGGAACACTGTTGCTATAGAAGTCCCCAAAGAACAGCTACTTTTCCTATAGCCTGTTCTTTCTTTCTTTGACTGATTTGTCCACATGTATTCCAGTTTTTGTGACTTGCAAGCAGTGAACTCGTGTTCAGTGTCACTGAAAAATGACTGTATGATAGCTCTTCCAAAGAACGTATCAGACCTGGAGCTCTCTACCAAGGATTAGTGCTGGGTAAAGGTGTGACCTGAACTCCAGGTAGCTGTTCTACACATCTGAGATTGGAACACCTTAGTGAAACTGCAGAAGCTGCTTGAGCTCTGGGAGAGTAGGTTCTGATCTGTTTAGGTGGGTCCCAATGTTCTACCTCAAACATGTTCTAATGCAGTCCAGAACCCATTTAGATAGTGTGACAGGGTCAGGCCAGATGGCTACAGGAGAGTAATAGAAGGCAGATATATTAGCCCCAGGTTAAGTAGGTCCCTTTTTCCCTGGGTAAGGTAACAGGGAAGGTTCCAGAACAATCAGGAACCTTCTGGAGACAATTAAGACAGACAGGCTGATTAGAACACCTGCAGCCAATCAAGAACCTGCTAGAATCAATTAAGGCAGGCTAATCAGGGCACCTGGGTTTAAAAAGGAGCTCACTTCAGTTTGTGGTGCACTGTTTGAGCTGGGAGCAAGAGGTACTAGGAGCTGAGAGTGAGAACACGTACTGTTGGAGGACCGAGGAGTACAAGCATTATCAGACACCAGAAGGAAGGTCCTATGGTGAGAATAAAGAAGGTGTTGGGAGGAGGCCATGGGGAAGTAGCCCAGGGAGTTGTAGCTGTCACACAGCTGTTCCAGGAGGCACTCTAGACAGCTGCATTCCGCAGGGCCCTGGGCTGGAACCCTGAGTAGAGGGCGGGCCCGGGTTCCCCCCAAACCTCCCAACTCCTGGTCAGACACAGGAGGAGTTGACCTGGACTTCGGGTTCACGAAAACGGCCAAACTGAGGGCTGCCGTGAAGCTCCAAGGCGAGCAAATCCGCCAATAAGTGCAAGAGCCACCAAGGTAGAGGAGGAACTTTGTCACAACTGGTTTTGGGTACAAATGGGCTATCCTTTCACTCTACCAAATGCCAGAAACACTCTAGGTGAATTCCTAAATGTTCTTGTTCAATCCAAACAGTAAGAGAGAGTCCTGATTACATCTTAAAAGTATGTAATCTAGCTTCCACCCCTGACTGGTATGAGGCTTGGGGAAGAAAACTAGCAGGTGGATCGCTTATTTAGGTGAAAGTCGAGGACTACTTTAGGTGAGGGCAGGAAAATTGATCCTGTGGTTCTGTGTGGTTGTCGTCTGTGCTGTCAAACCTGCTGATGGGAGTGGAGGAAGGGTCAGAAGGTTGTCTCCTCTGGGACCTCTCCCTCTTCCTTGGAGGCTGTGTTATCTGTTGGCCTGTATTGCTTCCTCCTGGAGGTGGGGCTGTATGCCCCCAAAGAGCACAAGGTGGCTCATGAGTCTTTTAGCATACGTAAGGCCTCATTGGTATGGTACTGAGAAGGTTATGATCCTTGAACGATGGCTCCTTAGTGGTCATTTGGGCCTTCTTCAGAATACTGGACAACTGCAACCAAGATGCTTTGCATGTAGTAGTTGGGGTTGCTATGGTGCTTATTGACATCTGAGACATCTAAGGATGCTTGTAAGGAGGTGCAAGTTACCAGTTGCTCCTCAATGATGAGTCTTAAGTTCTTTCCTATTTTCCTGAGGGAGTGTCTCAATAAAATGATGTTCTGGCCCAATTCAGGAAGTTGTATCTAGCCGGAAGTTTTTGGGAGTTTGATAGGTGTGTCTGTAAGTTAGCTGAGGAATGGGCTTTACAGCCAGAGAGGTGTTGCTTTGGGTGGTCTCTATTTAGACCTCTTTGGGACAGCTGCAACTACCAAGGATCCAGGTATGGGGTGATTATAGAAATACTAATACCCCTCCAATGGGACTTGGTAGTGCCTATCTGTCTTCTGTGACGTGGGTGTCACTGATCTTTGGGTCTGCCATAGATCCCTTGTTTATTCCAAGAAACCTTTGATATTTTGGCATTGACAGTCTTCTAGAAATTGAATATGGAATGTCAAGAAGTATGTGCAACTTCTCTTGTGCTATTTCTACTGGAATTTCCAAGATATCAGCCATTCATTGGAGGTGCTCCTGGAAGATCCAGTAATCACCTGACTGGGTTGGAACAGTTGGAGTGACAGCTTCATTAGGTGATACTGTATTGCCATTGGGATAGGCTGGACATCTGTCTCTTGAAGAAATTTTTGGTCTAAATCCTGGTCCAGATATTGGGAAGTATGGTGCACCAGTTGCCCTTCTTGATGTGGTCTAAGATGTGAGGGAGGACCTGGTTTTGGAGACAGAAACAGTTGATGAAACTTTCTGCTGTTGCGTCTCCCAACGGCCCCAGAATGGCTATGATTGTATCTGTTTGGGATGTGGTACTGTTGGCCAGAGAGGATTCCCCAAGAGGGCCCAGGGATGAGCTCCCTCCCTCCCCTTCACCTCCTGTTGTCCTGTGGAATTTTGTCCATGTCAGAATGGCTTGGCTCAAAATGAGGAGAGCATGGTAAGTATATGGGTGACATCTCTACTTTACTTGGCTGAAGTCGAGGAGGGAAGAGTATATGTCCTCCAGAAGTGGAGCCATTCTCTCAGACAGTGTAGATGGTTCCTAAATATCTTGTGTACAAACTGAGGTGGTTGACCCAGATGCCCCCAGAGCTAGGAGTTTTTTATTAGTGGCCAGCAATGGCAATTCTGGGAGGCTGGTTACTGTTAAGTCTCCTGGTACCAAAAAGATCTGCTCTGGATGTGCATCTCTCGCATTAGCAGGTAACATGGTAGGTGGTTTGTTGCCGGATGTCTCAGTGCCGGTGCTTTGGTACTAGTCAAGGCATGTACCAGCTCATGAAACAGTGCAGAGGCCATCTGGAAACCTGCTGGTGTTGAGGTGTCAGTGGCACAACGGGTCTCAAACTGTCTCCTACTCTACTGGGTGCTGATGAGGGAGATCTGTCTCTCCTATCCCTTTGAGAGCAGTGTTCTTTCCTCCTCTCTCCTCAGAACTCTGCAGCGAGGAGAGTTTGGAGGTTTTTGCTGATTCTGTGATGGATGTATGGAACTTGCTTGATGAGGCCTGGACCCAGGGCTTGCAGGAGCACTAACTGACACTGTCTACTCTGGCTTGGAGGATACCCTCAGGGACCTTTCCATGAGGAAAAGTTTTAGGTGGGATTCCCTCTGTGTGTTTGTGTGTGTCTGAAAAAGCATGACATTGAGCACTTGAGCAATATGTGTGCTTCAGTGAGGCAGAAGAGGCACTTTAGGTGTCCATTATTAATATGAATAGTGACTTTGCAAGAGGGACAGGATCCTGGGGATTTTGATTTCACCATGTCCAGGTGGTACTGTACTGGAGCATCTCTCATCTAAATTTTTTTTTTGCCAATGAGTTTAAAACTTTTACTAATCTACCTAAGAATTATAACTACAATACTGACTTAAAAACTTGATAGAGAAGGAAACTGCACAGTGCTCAGCATGGGTTCCAGCTTGTCTTTGGTAGTAAGGAGATGGACAGCCACAACCAGCCTTCAACCCTTATGCCTTTGGTGACAAGGCTCAGGTGAGACCCCGGGGGACGGTGCTGTTCAGAAGAATCCAACTTTGTATGCATGGTGGGAGGGGAGGCATGCGCACCAGAAGTGGAATACTTGTGGACAGTTTCCTAAACTGTAATGGTTTTGTAGGAGCGGTTACTTAGCTTGTTTCCATACCTAGCTGCAATCAGCTCATTCAAGAAAAAGGGCAGATGATGGATCATATAAATATAATAATTTAGCTCTTGGTGCTTCTGAGAGTCCATAGCACTTTACAAATATTAATATAACAAAATATCAAGCTTTTGCAGGGCACATGGTAAAGAGTGAGAGTTTAAGTAAAAGTGAAATCTCCAGGAAATCTGTTTTGTAAATTAACAGAATTCTCACTACAAGCTTTAAGTGGGAAAAACTCAACACCTAACCTACATGACCAGTTTACTGAAAGCTTTTGTTTTCTTGTTGGGTGCAGTGGTCCCTTATTTTTGTAATATCTTTTGGAATTTTCTATAGCACCTTTTTACCATAGTATCAAAATCTATATTTTTCTTTTTCTCTTGTAGTACAGTGATATGGTACACTGCTTGGTTTAGATTATCCTTTGTTTAGATTGTTAGACCCTTTGGAACAAGGAGTGTGTCTCATACCTCGGGTGTGCATATAACAGCTAGCACAGCAGAGCTCTGATCTCATTTGTACTTCCATAATACAAATAAATAATAAGTCTCTGTGCTTCCATAATACAAATAAATAATAATCTTGTCACAACTTGTAGGAACACCTGGGTATGTTAACTAAAAAGAAAAGTAACTCTCATGCCAAGCTCAATCTCTGTAAATGGAATATTTTTAAATATACTACAGATTTCCTTGACATTGATCGGAAATTATATGCCCTTATTTTTAAGTTGAGAAACTTGGTGTGCAATATCAGTGAAATTCATTTTTTTGATCTTTTTAAGGACTTGAATGATTTTCATTGCCAATTTTACTGTCCTGTTGAATCACACTTGGTCTGCTTTATTTTATTTTTTTGAACACTAGAAATTGGTCCAAACACTTCATCTCCTGTTTTCATGTTTTACATTGAGGCTTAACTTTTAACAAATTCTCAAAATGATTGATGTTTTTCATGTGTCTTATATACCGATACTGAAATTTGATTTTTTTTTAAACATTTAAGCAGAGTGTCATGCAATTGAGATTAAACTATTTCTATTCACGTATCAATGGACAAAATACTGTATTATACGAATATTTGAAATCAGGAAAATTTAATGGAACTATAGCCATGGAAGTTGTTTGAATCTCCAACAAAAAATTTCCCCAAAGTGAGTATGTTCTTAATAGCAAATTAAGGTTCATCTGTGCATATGAATCTCTTTATTTGATAGTATTTATAACTAATTTCAACTAAACCAACCTAATAGGCTGTTTAAAAATAAACAAATATAGACTATTCTGTTTAGTCTTCTACTAAAGCTGGGCATATGTAAATAAAATAACATTGGAGGCGAGTTGAGTGTATTAAAAGATCATTTTGTGTCCTTACATGTGTTCCATATAGTTTTATCCTTTTAGAAATTCTGAAGGGCTTGGCATTTCTTTGAAACAAGGGTATGGAACTCCCTTTTAACTTTTTTATCAAGTGGCACTTGTCCACCTTATCATGCCTTCTGGCTGTTCACAAAACCCATTCTGTTGATGGACTGAATATCTGAACCACTTGGGGCCCTTCCTAGTCCTGTAACATGTAAGTAGATGGCATACCAGTCTATCTACGTGCTATATGCTACAGAATAAAGCCTCAGATAGTAAGAAATCTTACAGTAATGTCCCAAATACACACTTAAACAATGACTCTGCAAAGCTAGAAAACAATCGAACAATGAAAAAATGCAGAACGTATAGTCTTGTTATATCTGTTGGCACTGTGCCATCTGTTGGCCATAGATTCTCTTTTTAGAGGGAAATTTTTATTCAAAAATACAATTTTCTGATGTTTCTGGCACATGATGGCTACAAGTCAGTACCACAGAATCACTTGGGTTGATAGAAACTCCTGTTTGTCCTCAGATATATTGCTTCATTGTGGCACAGTGGGTTTAATTATTCTTAAATAAACTCGATAAATATTTATCCATTCTAGCCTTCAATATCTGCCACAACTCTTTAGCAGCTATGTTCTGTTTCCTACCTGTGTGCCTCAGTTTTTAACCTGAATTATCTGACTGTAGGTTATGCTAATTTTGGCTGACTAAAGTTGATCTATTCTCTTCATATTTGAAAACTTAACACATGTACTTCTCTCCTGAGTTCTGACCTTTATTTGTTTAAAATGCAGTACCAAGAATACACGCAGTAATTAACTTAGTGCTAATTAAAGCAGTTGTCTCTAACATCTTTTCGATACATTCAGCATTTCACACTCGTATCTAAAGGACTTTTTTGCTTGTGAGCTGGTCATAATTTCTTCTAACCTGTTATATGAAACTATTTTTGTGAGTCGTCTTACATATGGATTAATTTTGAGAAGTTCTGAGAATAGGTCGGTACCGCTCAAGACATGTGCACTACCTGTGATTGCTCAAATAAGAAACATGGTATTGTTTCTGTTCCCTGTGGGTTTTTTTTTTTAAATAAATGCATGTAGTACATACCTGTGCATGTAATCTTCCAATTTCCTTGTATAAGACTTAGAAACTTTCTGTGGACACTTGTCAGTTAAACTCAGATTTGCTTTCTGTGAATATTAGTGCAATAAAAAAGATGTACAAACATAGCTGAAGAGAACTCACTTAAAAATTCAAGCAAATATTTGTGGAAAACCTTACTCAGTATTTGCCAATCTCTGTTAATCACATGTTACTGTACACAATGAAGCATTAGCTTTTCCTAAAACAATGCCACTCTGTCAGATCATCCACTGCACGCACACTTTTCTCTGATACTAATGTTGAAGTGGCATTCTCCCATTCAGTTTTTCTGCATTTAATTGCTTTTTACATATGTGACTTTTCATCTGTCATGATTGTGATATAATCAAATCTCAATTTTCTGCTCATCTCCAATATATAAAGATTGTATTGCATTTTAATCTAGTTTCCAGTTGCAATCCTTCCAGGTTCCTATCTGCAAATTTGATTAGCATATTGCACTCCCTCCTCCAAGTAGTTGACAAATTTATTGAATTGTAGTGGACTCGGACCCCCCTGGATACTCAACTGAACACCTGTTCTCAATTTGACATTAAACCATTCATCTTTCCTCATATATTTTTAGTATGTGTATCCGTTTTGTAGTTCCAACTAATTCACATTTTTGTAGTACTTTATTTCATTATGGAACTATTCCTCATACCCGTTTAAAAGCTTAAGATATTTACTATATTTTTGAAACCTTTAAATCATAACAAGAAAGTTAGTATAAAGATATAGTAACTACATAGTTCAACAAAAATATTCAAGACTCCACACAGATCTTTGTTGGATTGGACCCACAGACAGCATGGTGCACTCAAGAGACTAGCTGAATTCCTTTTGCAGTATTTATACTTCACCACTGTGAGCAGAAAACCACCAATGTGCTTTCTAAGGAGAAGATTTTTTGAATTTTTGCCAATGTGATGGTAAAAGTCAGGCAAATCTAACTTCAGAATTCTTCATTGTCATGGATAAATCCTGGCATTCGAGGAAAAGTGAATGGTATTTCTGGGTCTTCCTATATGGAGCCTTCCTTTTGAAACACTTTTTTTTCTCCAAATTGTGAAGCCCATAGTAACCAAATGCTGTAAGAGCTAGCTGGCATGTGCCACTGACCAGCAGAATTCTCCAAACTCCTTTTAAATAATCAAGTAAATCTTTTTGCATGGAGATGTTTTCATAAAACAGTATTCGTTTTTCACAACTGACATGGCTACGAGGACTGAAGAATCTAACCTATGATCTGCTTTGTTAGAATCCTTTCTTTTCTTTCCTTTCCTCTTTGCTTCTGACTTAATCCTTTGCCTACTTCACAGGCCGATTCTTTGATGAGAATGAATCCCCTGTTGATCCGCAGCATGGCTCTAAATTGGCGGATTATAATGGGGATGATGGTAACGTGGGTGAGTATGAGGCAGACAAGCAGGCTGAACTTGCCTACAATGAGGAAGAGGATGGTGATGGTGGAGAAGAAGACGTCCAAGGTGAGCTTGGGCCTTGTCTCCATCCCACTAAAGAAAAATCTACACTGAGTTTACTTGTTGAATTTGTGTACAGCTTCAATATTACTAGCTAATCAAAACTGCCTTAGCATAAAAGAAATGTTCTTCAGGCAGTCTTTCACTTATGTTTATACTTACTGTTTCAAAACCAACCTTATAACGGTTTTCAATACAGTATATTTTAACATTTTATAAATCTTTGAAAGAATCTGCTTTATTATACTAGTAAAGTTAGCATGACTGAAATTTCAGGAACAGTTTTATTTGCCTTCAATAATCAGGAAGTCTCATAGCTAGTTATTTTGAACATACATGCTTCTGCATTTATTAAAACAATTTCAAAGGCATATTAACATGTATTTTGAGACTACTACTTATATCTGTAGTATTCACAACTATCTTAGGGTGTTACATGTTTGCTGATCATAAAATTATCAGCACTTAGTAGCTAAAAACTATACTAAACATTTTTGTGCTTAATACACAGATTCAACAGACATTCAATTTACCCTATTAACTTCAAAACTAGTTAACTCAGTGATAGTCTAATATCCACTTATATGTGCATGCCTCCATCTTTTGTTCTGCGGGCACTTCAGTGTATTGACTCTTCATAGAATCATAGAATATCAGGGTTGGAAGGGACCTCAGGAGGTCATCTAGTCCAACCCCCTGCTCAAAAGCAGGACCAATCCCCAATTAAATCATCCCAGCCAGGGCTTTGTCAAGCCTGACCTTAAAAACTTCTAAGGAAGGAGATTCCACCACCTCCCTAGGCAACGCATTCCAGTGTTTCACCACCCTCCTAGTGAAAAAGTTTTTCCTAATATCCAACCTAAACCTCTTCATTGCATGTTTCCAATTACACTATTAATGTTGTATGGTAGTGTAGTAGTAGTTTGTGAAAAGTTTGCACAATTTTATGGAGAAATTGTTTCAGGTACTAAATATATCTCCAGCTAAAAGAAAATTGCATAAGACAAAATATTTTGAAGTTTTATAGGTGCCTGTTCTTGATCATCTTATTGTAACCACATATTCTTTTCCTGAAAAGTTCCCAGATAACAGGGTTTGTACAGCAGGAAATAAATTTGAAAGACTTTCTTCTAAGCGTAGTTAATAGAGACCCTAAATATGGTTAGAACCAACCGACTCCTGTAGCTGTGCACTTAAATATGCATCATGCTGTGGCCGTGTTGGCGTGGGGAAGCTAATGAACAGGTGAAGGAGTACGTAAGTACAGATCAGAACTTTGAGCAATGAATTAACTTACTGACAAACAAAGCCTACTGCTGCTCTTCCAGCATGAGGCTCCTGTTCTTGCGGTTTTGATCAGCGGTGACAGGTGCATTTCTAAATGCTCTGGATTACTGTCTTCAGTTTCATCTGAATAGGGCTGCTATGTCTTCAGTTCTGTCTGTAAAACCCACTTTGTATCTTCGATTTGGAGATCTGACCAAGTAGAATACATAGCCTGTTTATTTTATTGCCATTGACTTATAGAAGTATGGGATTTCTGCTCTTAACCATACATCTTGTAAAGTTAAGGAAAGAGTTCTATCTAGACACTCATGTGTAACTGTCTAAACCATGCATTCAGATTTTCAAAAATAGGAGCTTAAAGTTAGGCTTCAGTCTGGCTTTTGAAAAGAGATGAGCATCCAACAGCTCCCTCAGTAGGTACTTGTTGGATGCTCATCTTTTGACAGCTCAGGCTGGTGACTAAATATGACTCCAGTTTTTTAAAACCTTGGCCATATTGCCTAGCTTTTCATTTTAGTCCCTACAATACTATGACCACTCTTAAATCTCCTCAAAGTGCTAGTTTTCTGTATTCTACTCAGTACGGTCCCCTCTCTCTCTCTCTCTACTGCTGTGCTCTATGAATCATAAATTAGAGATGGGGGGAAAACTGATTAGGTCATCTAGTCCAATGCTATGGACTAGTGCAGGATTGTTCCCCCTGCAGTATGCAGCTCTTGCTCAACTGACTAGATCAGTGTGTGAGTTCTTAGGTTGGATTCAGTTTTGACTTACCTTTCAATACTAACCCAGTGTCGTAGTGGTTTGTATTCTACAGAGCAAGTGATGATATTGAGTACACATAACTTGTGTTGCATGCCATTATAAACAGCATATTTTAGTATACTATTCTGTACACCAGTTCTTACAGCACGATTCTATAAGGTATGTTGGTGGGAAATTGAAAAGTTAGAGGCACAGAGAGCTGTGGTTAAATTGTATTTATTCAAATAAGCCTTGGGTTGTAAATTGCTTTAACTTGTTTGTACTTAATATCGATTTGGATCAGCTGGTGGCAAAGAGAAATTGCTTTGTAAAAGTCTTGGACGTTTACAGATACGATGCCTGACAATTCAGTAATCTGGGTTCTGCGGCTTTATTTTGGACTAGCAGATAGGAAACTTAGATTTTTGGAACTCATACTGTATACATCAAAAGTGACAGTGGGCTTAATTTTTGTCAGTAAAGGTCAGTGTGTTAACTTGTGAGCATCTGCCTGAAAAGAAGAGTAGCAGATATGATCTCTACAGGTTCAAGATGAAAGAAGTGGCTTGGAACTGAAGGGAAAAAGAATGACAGCTGGGTATTTGCTCTGTTTTTCTGTGTGCTGGTTATTTGCCTGATTTTGGTGTACAGATCAATGGCAGGGAAAAGCCAACAATACTTTGCTCAGGGGAAGCATTAAAAATGTGTTTAGTCAACGCGCTTTTTGGTGACATGGCTTCATTGTTGTAATGAGTGGAAGGGAAAAATCTCAATGGTCTTTGGCTAAAGTGAAACCGAAATGTTTTTGGAAAATATTCTGTGGCTTTAAAGGCAAAGCAGAAAGTATTGTAGGTACAAACAAATCAAGTTAAGCAGCTCTTGTTTTTTATCACAAAATGTTTATATTCCAGGTTGTATTTAATAGCAATATCAGTGTTTGAAAATTTCACATTCATATAAGAATGTAGGGGATGCAGTCTTCTTGAGTAGCTTTAATTGTTTAATAATTCTTGACACCTGTATTATGAGTCTTTGGCTCAACTGAAATACCCCTGAGCCAATGGCAGCCTGGTTTCATTGTAATGCGCATTTCACAGAGGTTAAATTTGAGACTTGGACTATTGCAGTATGTAATAGAACGGTAAGACTCCTTCCAGAATTGTTAGAAGGATACTACCATTAAAAAACTGAAACTTTCCAGCTTGCAAATGCAAAGTACTTTAGGAAGGAAGATTTCAGTGTGAACTTTCTGAATAAGACACATTTTGAGGAAAGATCTAATTAAACCTCTTCCAGCAGTGAAACTTGCCCATGTTACTTCTAGGAATGGGAGGGATGCAACAAATTTGGAGAAGGGGAGCTCTAAGCTTTGAAATATCTTTCAGAATTTGCCATTGCTGTATTTGGAACTTCAGCTTTCTTGGTTTGAAAGCAGGAAGGAAAAGGCCAGAGCCCCATGTTAGGTTGGAAAGAAGAAATAGAACAGGACAGTAAAGTTTGACAATTGCTGTGGTAGGCTGTTAGGGTATTGGAAAGTTTGGTGAAAGTGAGAACTCCTCTTCCCTTCCCGTGGTTGAGGATGAAGTTACAAATCTATCAAAAGCCTACCAATCAAAGGCTGATATGAAGGATACAATCCTCTATTCGGTGTTCACACATGGTATCTGATTAGAAATTCGACCACTTTGCAGCATCTGGAATTAGCAGTGCGGTTGGGCATTTCCCTTGGATCTCACCCTCCAAAGAAATCTTTCATCTCTACCTCTGGCTAATGTCTGGCTTAAAATATTTTTTTTCCCAAGTCCTGAGCAGGTAAATGTCATAAATGACATGGTGGATATTAGTCAGATGATAACCTTTCTGGATAACTGCATTCATCTTTTGAGCAGAAAGGGATAACTGAGAATTTTATCATGGGCAGTATGATGATATTGAAGATGAACACACAACAAAGATTGAATTGACCTGAAGATGAAAGAAAAATATAAAACCATATTAGAGCTAATATATAAAATATAAGACTGAAGCTTAGAGTTTGCTGTTTAAAGACTTCATAAGACACTGTACTATGGTGTCTTAGAAGCACAAATGTGAACTTTAATATAGCAGACTTCAAAAACACTGATTAAAAGTACAATTTGAAATACTGGGCATGGATTCCACTGCTTCACAATTGACTGTGCCAAAGATTTTTGGAGTGTTCCTCCCTTTTATGCTCATGAGGAAGAGAGAGAAGAAATATATAGCTTGGTTCATTATCAGACCATATACAGCTTTTTTGGCAGTGGGAGCTAGAGGCAAGAGTGTAACTTTTCTGCATGAGGTACACAGTTTTGTTGTGTGGTGTTTTTTTCTTGTAATGCACTGTCTGTGAAGGTGGGGGAAAATGGAGAAGGCACAAAGTCTCATTCTTCTGGAAAGGATTTGGCTTTAATAGGATTGTCTGGCACATTTAAAAGGGACATTCTCAACTGATAAATATAACCAGTCCTAGAATGTCTTAAAATCAATCAAATCTCTGAAACTCAGCACTCCAAAATAAGGGTATCTAGCACCATCAAAATCCCACTTCTTCAGCAGAGGCAACCCAAAAAATGAAGACCACTGGGTTTGTAATTAGATATAGCCATCATGGCATCTCTAGCATGTCTAGTCTATTCTTGTGAACAGGCAGGTTTAATGTGGTGTGCACCCATGTCAGTATCCACATATATCTGTAACCCGATGTGTTCTGGAAAGCTATTTTTAAATGAGTTTCAGTAGTGATCATTTAGTTGTATATTAATTTGGATCTGAATATTTCAATTGCAGATGATGAAGAGAAAGAACTTCAAATGGACCTTGGAGACTATAGAAAGTCACGCTTCAATGATGTGCTTTAAAGCCTGAATTAAAATCTAAGAGAATTTGCAACAGAACTGAAGCACTGCAAAACTGAACCATTTTTGTTTCAGTAATCCTTAAGATGGTAATAAAGAAACAATAATAGGGTTACTTAAAATAAATTTACTTAATGTTAGTTAAGTAATGGAAGGAGACACAAAATGCTGTGTGTATATATGTACATAGTTGTACTATTGCAAATTGTATTATCAAAATGACATTTCTGTTCTGTTATAGTGAGCCAATTAAATTTAAAGACTGTACCTTACCTGTAATCTTTGCTTTTAAAACAAACTAATATATTATCAATTTAGTCTGAATTGTTTCTGCAAATTAGGAAATCTTGTAAACTGGAGAACTTGTACAGTTTGTATCTTACATATGGAAGAAATATACTGTGGAAACAATTGGACAGCCGAAGGACTTCTTTTATACAGGAATATATCATCTGTATGAATGAAAATACCCCTTTGTTTTCCATGGGTGCTGTATTTTGTATTTTGCAGGTAAGCTTTCAATTGAGACAACTGAATGAAAATGTGTAAAAAATATTTATGGGTTGCACCTTCCTTAATAAATTAAGGACAGAGATAGGTGACTGAAACATTCTACAGCAACTTTCTAGAAATCAGAGCCATTTAATCCTAGCACACAGTGACCAAAGTTTATATCCATAGTTGGAAATCAGTGATATTAGAGTATTAGTAACTTCATCCATGATGGAAGAGGTATGGCTAGCTGATTTCACCAGTCAAACTAAAAACTGAATCAGTATTTTAAAACTTCCCTTAACAAAGCTGTAGGAAACTTATTTGCTAACACCTTTAAAGGGTACAAGTGTTTCTTAAATTAGAAGTAGTCTACAACAGTTCTGTATAAATAGCTCACATTAGAGAAAACTAAAGGAAAGTATGTGCAGTCTTTGCAATCACGAGATATAATCATATGAACCCTCTTAATTTCATGAACAGCTCAAGTCTGTCATTTTAATTTAAAGTTTAATACTGTGATACAGATCTCTTCAAGCATTTGACATCTGCACTGTTGCTTTTCTATTTCAAAAGAGTTTGTACTTGTTTGTATTCTGGGTTGAAATACTTTCTGAATTCCACAGAAATGGTTTTGTTTATTTACAGTAAGTTCAAATTTAAGGTTAACGCTACCTGCCTCTCAAAAAGGGCTACTGGGAATAGAATTTATGGGGCCTATGACGGGGTGATTGTACTTTGCTATCTCTGCACTCAGGTTCAAATTTAAAATAGCATCGTATTACATTTAAGGTTCATTGTGGTGATTAAGTGAACATTTTGAATAAATTTTGAGTAAATAGTAAAAGGTCATCAGGTTTTTTTACTTCAGTAACAATTCGTAGTTATACAATAACTTCCTGAAAACAAAGCTTTGAGAAGATTCTGCTTAAGCAGCTGACTTTTTTTTTTTTTTTTTTTTTGGAAGACTTGAGCTTTGTCGACTTAAGCCAGGACTATTCATTACACACTTTAAAAATATTGCATGATGTGAGTATATTTTCAACATGAAAATAAAAAGCTGAACCTGCTCAGTGAGATGCCATAACAATACCCCATTACGATACAAATCTTAAAATTCTAAATTTGCAGTCTTCAGTAGATAACACTGTACTTTGTACACTGCAAGATTTTACTTAAGATGCTTTCAAAATGTAACTTTTGTCCTGAATGAGGTGTTCAAGATTCAGTTACTGAAACCATTTATTGGGTTCTAATAAATTAAGCTAAGTTTTCACTGTCTCATTATTGGCTTTGTGGGCTATTTTAGACAAATCATATGTATCTGAAGTTAATTCTTTTCACCTCGACTTCTTGTGTGTGGTGTTGGGTTTTGTTTATTTTTGTACTGGATTAATGTCTTCATAAAAGTGATGGATTGCTGAATACTAGCCATGCGTAAGCAAATGCTGTGAAAGCTGCTGTTTATATGCCAACCAGAATAGTTATTTTGGATGAGACCATTCACTTCAAGATATGCTTTCACTTGTGATACTAAATACAGGATATTAACCTAGATTTTCATATGCAGAAAGGCTAGGCCACTGCAGAACCTAGCTCCCCTTCTAGGTTGGTTTAAGAAAGTTATAATTTTCCCTTAATACCAAATGCCAGAATGAAATGTGGACACTAAATATTTTAATGTCCTGTGGAAACAGTAAAGTAGGTGTGTCAAGGCTGATTCCCCACTCTGACACTTTGAGTGCAGACGGTGGGGCCTGCAAGGATTTTAAAAATTAACGCCGTCTACTCCAGGCTGGTATTAAACTCCCAAGGTCACAGCTTCTCTCTGACCATGGATGGGTAGATGCTGCCGCCACCCAAGTGCAAAAAAACAAACCCTTTTGAGCAGTGGGTCTCAATCTTCAGCCCAATCAGCACAGCTGCGGCCCATGTGACATCCTCAGGGCCACCCAGGTAGTATTGGATGTGGTCTACAATGGTAAATAGGTTGAGAACCACTGGCTTAGAGTAACTTTATTGATATGATTCTTTCCTTCTTTAATGAAACACCAACTTGACAATACTGCATATACCTATTACATAAATCTATCACTATGTAACTCAAGTGTTTGTTTTTCAGATTTAACTGTTCAGTCCTCTCTAGGTCTGATTTGTGTGATGGTCTCTCTCTGTTACACCATTTCATCAGGAACTCCACAATCATAACTTTCTTACCTACATTTGGGACTCTGCCCCTTTTGAATATTTATTTTGTGAAACAATGGCTTGTCTACTTTAAAAAAAAAAAAAAAAATTGGTCCTAGAAAAGATTTCACCCACCTTGTCTCATTTAAAAAAATGTCTTGCACTAAAATTGGGTGCAATATTCTGCCATGCACTGGCACATCTTGATATGGTTAGTAGCTCTGTCTGAACAAATATCCTATCTAGAATAGGTCTCAATATTTTACATCCTCTGTGGCTGCTGTCGCCTGGCAACATTTGTTATAAATGGAGGAAATTATGCAATCTGCCATTTTTAGACACTAGTAAAATCACTAAAGTGGATACAGTTCATATGGGATGGTTGGTGTACTCACCCTCTAATACCATTCTTGCTGTGAATTATAATTAAGCCCTTTTGTTTTCAGTTGAATCCGATTTTTACGGGGAAAATTCCTGGGTTTTACAAGAAGTATGCATTTTCCAATTTTTACTCTACTTTTGTATCATTCAAATATATAAAAAAACTTATGAGGAAAATACAGTACATTGCATGAGATATTTATTATGATGCTACATTCGTCTGTGTGTATATGCAAAGCTGCCTGTTGAAGTAAGGCTCTATTGGTCCAGAAGATACACATCAGAGCTTGTGTGCCTCTTTGTTCAATGTGTGTATGTCCATCTGAACATACTGATGAATCTCAGGCCCCCACATACACATTTCAAGCTGTTAGCAGATAACGGTTTGAAGATTTGATGCATGAAAATGGGAAGAAAATGAAAATCTATCCTGTCCACTAAAGTAAACCCTGATATTTATCCAGAAAAATTCTTAACTTTTTGCACTGATTTTCAGCTGGTTTTGTTGTAATAAACACCAGTAAATTCCTGTGGAAAATCAAAAACCAAAAACAAAGGGTCCTAATTGTAATGCAGGGATAGTCATTGTCAAACTTATTTCATATAGTTTTCATTTTTGTGATCTTCAGACAGATTCAGTATTGGCCAAACCATTCAGGTGACAGTGGCTGGCTGTCTACAGTAGTCAAAATGACTTGTCAGATCATAACCAGTGAGACTGTGCATTGCCCAGTCCTAACATTCACATTCCTAGGTATGCATACAGGCCAATAATTAACATTATATAGACAGGCAGAAGAAACTATAAATGTCCACACTTGTTCATGCTGTTTTAATAGGAAAACAGAGGAAGTTTCATGTTGGTACTGTTAGAAGGGATAACCTATTAACTCATTATGAGTAACTCAATTCTTCTTTAAAATAAGGCCCTATATTAAGAATTAAATTTAGATTCCAAGGACAAAAGTAATAGGTATGGCTTCCACAGTTTATTTCCTAGTTAATCAAAGCTATAGAATGACGATGAAAAATGTCAGAGTCTAATCCTGCCTCCTGGAGTAGGAGTCCAGAAAAACATAGTGCATGCTGATATTGGTGTCTGGATCTCTTACTGAGAGAATTCCACTTCTTGAGGGCTTTTAGCAGGGGTGCTCTGAGGAAGGTTCCAGCTATATTTGACTACTGTGGAGAGAGATTGACTATCCCTTTATAGCAAAGCGAGTACAGAGGTAGAAATCTCATTTTCTCCATAGTTTTGGAAAATATTTAATTATAACCAATAGAAACATCTTTTGGTGGTCACAGGGTATCAATTTATGGAACCTAATTTAGGTCACTGAGCACTTTACCCTTCATTCTTTAGTGAGCCAACGTTTAAAGAATTTTGTTCCTAATGTGAATTATACTGTCAAACCAATCCCACTTCAGTGAAAAAAACTCTGCATTGTTATGGGAAACTGTCAGTTTTTCTTTAGAGGCTATATGATGATCTATTCATGCCAAAAAAGACATCACTCCAGCCACTACTTAAACTAGAAAACAGGAGAACAAAACTAAAGCTGTAAGCTACAATCAGCGGCACCTTCATTCTCCAGTAACTTCCAGAGTAGAACAACAAAAAAGGTCTAGAAAACATGACATCTGAGGGAAGATTGAAAAAAACTGGGTTTGCTTAGCCTGGAGAAGAGAAAGTGGAGAGGGGACACGACAACAGTTTTCAAATACATAAAAGGTTGTTGAAGGGAGAAAAAAATTTCTTTTAAACCTCTGAGGATAGGACAAGAAGCAATGGGCTCAAATTGCAGTAAGGGCAGTTAGGAAAAACTTCGTAACTGTCAGAGTAGTTAAGCACTCAAATAAATTGCTTAGGGAGGTTGTGGAATCTCCATCATTGGGGATTTTTAAGAGCAGGTTGGACAAACCCCTGTCAGGGATGGGCTAGAGAATACTTAGTCCTGCCTTGAGTGCAGGGGACTGGACTAGATGACCTCTCGAGGTCCCTTCCAGTCCTACGATTCTATGTGCTCAGTCCCATCTCAAATATAGAATTTATACTTTGGACAATATCCTGAGTGGCTATAAGCATGGCTAGTTCAATCCTAATGCTTAAGCTAACTATATTGTGGCACCAATGAGTTCTATAAGTGACACTCTTGCCTGTAAAAGAGGTATTCACAGAGGAGATTCACTTCTAATCATAGAATCTTCAAACCACTCACTCCAGCATGAGGAGAGAATGACAATGCAGATATATGATTAATCTGTTTTTTTTAGTCAAGAGGTTCTCAACCTTTTTCTCTCTGACACCCTCACAACATGCTGTGAAAATTCCATGACCCCGCTGGGCCACAACAGCTGTTTGTCTGCATATAAAAGCCAGGGCCGGTGTTAGTGGGTAGAGAGCCGGGCAATTGTCTGGGGCTCTACACCACAGGGAGCGCTGCAAAGCTCAGTTGCTCAGGCTTTGACTTCAGCCCTGTGTGGTGGGACTTTGGCAACCAGGGCTACATAACTGTGCGGTGGGACTTCGGCTTTCTGCCCTGGGCCCAAGCAAGCCTAATGCCGGCCATGCTTGGTGGACCCCCTGAAACCTGCTCGGGGGCCCTGGACCCCTAGTTGAGAACCATTGTTTTAGATGGTACTAAGATAAGGTTCAAACTCTCAAGAAGCCTTAAAGGTCTAGGGCTCCCTAACTCACTATTGGAAGATTAATTTTGTAAATTTGACAAATTGCTGAACGCTTGTACTTCTTACTCATTTCAATAGATAAAAATATTTAATCTGACTTTTATGGGGAGTGAGATGTGAGTGCATTGCGAGATCTTATCTTCCTTCAAGTAGATGAAAGGAGGAGACTGGTGCAAGGGTTTTTTAAAAAGTTTTTTTTAAGTAAGTGGATCAATTTTTTAAAAATATTTTTAAAAAATTAATTTAATCACAGGATTTTGCTACTGCAGAACCATTTGAGCTGACTGCTTTCCTAGGAGCAACTATAGAACAGAGCCTTTGAAATTTAGCTATGTTCCATCCCCTGCTACAATTAAAACTGACACACGGTCAACAAAAACATAAGTGACTTTAACCTATCCAGTTTTTTAAAAATGGATAGTTTAGAAATACCCAAACCATTCTTGCTAAGTCAGTATCAGTTTCCATGGAAATGGCAGCATACAAAACGGTGACAGATTTCAGAGACACTGCTTCTTGAACACCTGCTTGCCTAAAAACACCACCTAGACTTCAAAATTAAATTGATTCCCACAGTCTGTAGTATTAGTTTTAAAAGAAAAATTAAAACAAAGCACCTTTAAAGGACATCACCAGGGTTTTCTCTATACGTTGATGTAAATAAGAAAATTAAAATAGTCAAGCTAGTCCTGATCTGTGTGCACATCATATACCCACACAGCTAGAATGGTATTCAGCTCATCAAATTCTTGTTTTAATGCCCACAACAAAGTACTCTCTCCAGAAAGCAGCAAATAGGACCAACTGGCCATCCTTTTTCACAGCTTTACATAAATTCAAATTAGATTCTCTTACACTAAATGCTACGTTCTTCCTCTAAAGCTTGTATCACTAACTGCTTGGCCTTGTCTACAGTAGGAAAATAGAGGCATGGCAAAAATGGCCACCTGCTCTACACTAGAGTGCTACACTAGTCCTCAAAATATTTTACAAATGTTCCTATTGGTTGTCTAAAACATTCTAGAAATAATTTTAACTGAAAATGTATTTGAGTTTTAAACACAGCTCCTTAAATTAGGTAAAAAGCCTTGAGGTGAGAACTGACTATGTGTTTGGGCTTTCCAGTAAGTAATTTGCCATCGACTTAAATTCAATAGTTTCCCTTTGGGGAGATAAAAGGGAGAGAGTGTGAAGTAGTGCAATAGTTTACTATTTTTCAGTTAAATTTTTAGTTCCTAACTTTTTTCAATAAGGTCTTGTGAATACTACTACTTCTCTTTTGACACACACGCAGTAGAGCCAATAAAGGAAAATAACATGAAGTAGCCAAGTTGTTTTTTCCCTAGCCTATATTTTAAATGTGCTTCTTACTGATACTAGATTCATCTGTGTAAATGAATATGTTGAACAAACCAAACCTCTGCCTCCACCCTGCTATAAATAAATAAAAATATATATAACCTACCACTTCCCTAAGACAAAAGCCTGAGTAACCAGATTAGTTTTACCCCATTTGCTGAACCTCAGCAAATGTGGGCTCTGTCAGAGCAATGAGGGAAGTAGGTTCCAGCCACAAGAGCTGAAAAAGCCCCATCTGCTGCACCCAGAAATTCAAAGGTAGAGCCTGTGGGTGAGAGTGCATCTCAGTAGTTGTGGTAATACACAGCAGAAGTTGTCCCTTTGGTAGCAAGGACCAAACCATGCAAGGGTGTAAACATTAATGTGAACACTTTGAATATCACCTAGACATGAACAGGAAAACTGCAACCTCTGGAGCACTATTACAGGTTTAAATCACTGCATATTTCAACAGCTTTAATTTCCAATTTACCTGCAAGCATAGCTGCACATGGAGCTAATTGTACTAACTTTGTGGAGGTGACAAAAGCAGTGTTGCCAAAATTGCAGGTCTAGTTATATTTAATGTTTTTCTTAAAGCCCCTGTTCCTGGATTATTGTTACGTGAGACTCTCACCTTTCATTAAAAAAAGTTTCTAGTCTTTATAATTGTGAAGAAAAACTTGAAAATGGGAACTTAACAGCTTTAAAAAGACAAATTAAAAGAATCCCAACTTTATTTATTAAAAATCTCATGATTTTAAACATGCGAGGTGGTCAGTACTATAAAGGAATGGTTTACTGAGGCAAAGCCCATTGGAAACTGCCTAATGACAGGTTTCAGAGGAGCAGCCGTGTTTGTCTGTATCCGCAAAAAGAAAAGGAGGACTTGTGGCACCTTAAAGACTAACAAATTGTTTACCCCCTCCCTCCCACCCACCCCTCTTCCTCACACGTTCTTGTCAACTGCTGGAAATGGCCCACCTTGATTATCACTACAAAAGGTTCGTCGTCGTCCCCCCCCGTCCCCCCCGCACTCTCCTGCTGGTAATAGCTCACCTTACCTGATCACTCTTGTTACAGTGTGTATGGTAACACTCATTGTTTCATGTTCTCTGTGTATATAAATCTCCCCACTGTATTTTCCACTGCATGCATCCGATGAAGTGAGCTATAGCTCACGAAAGTTTATGCTCAAATAAATTCATTAGGCTCTAAGGTACCACAAGTACGCCTTTTCTTTTTGCCTAATGATAATAGCTAGACAAGTGGCTTGAGAGTGATTTTTATAACAAAGCATTCACTTACCTTACTACCAAAATGTATGCTTCCATGTTATACAGTTAATATATATACATAACCTTGTGTCATCACTGTCACCCTTGTCTCTCCCTCTCCACTTATTCGATACCCAACTGTTGTGTTTTGCCCACTTTACATTGTAAGCTTCCTGGGACAGGGACTAGTGTTGTCATCTGTGCAGTACCTAGTACAATGGGGCCCTGACCAAGCTGGGGCCTCTGAGTCCTATCATAATAGAAATAACAACTATTGATGAAAGAAATGAACTGGCTACTGCAGCCTTTCAAGAGTCTAGGAGAAACTGGTGAAGTGGGAGTACCCAAACAGTGCACCTCACAGACAAAGGGAGGCAAAACCATGTCAGTAATGAGGGAAGGAGGAGAAGAGTTTTTATAAAGGCTTCCCCCAACCATTGAGCAACAACTTTCTTCAATTTCCTCAACCAATTTTAATGTATCTTGCTCTGGCACTTGGGGAAGCAGACACTGCACTGTTCAGATTCAATGAAAGAGACATAGAACTTTGAACTCTATTTTCTTACATCAGTGGTTCTCAACCAGGGGCACATGTACCCCTGGGGTACACAGAGGTCTTCCAATGGGTACATCAACTCATCTAGATATTTGCCTAGTTTTACAACAGCCTACATAAAAAGCACTACCCAAGTCAGTACAAATTAAAATTTCATACAATGACTTGTCTATCTTGCTCTATATACTATACACTGAAATGTAAGTATAATATTTCTATTCCAACTGATTTATTTTATAATTATATGGTAAAAGTGAGAAAGTAAGCAAGTTTTCAGTAATAGTGGACTGGGACACTTCTGTATTTTTATGTCTGATTTTGTAAGCAAGTAGTTTTTTAGTGAGATGAAACTTGGGGTACACAAGAGAAATCAGCCTCCTGAAAGGGATACAGTTGGAAAGGTTGAGAGCCGCTGTCTTACATCATGTCCCTAACTCTATCTGAGCATCTCATATTAACATACTGAGGCCACCACAGCCCAAGCAGCCTCTCTGTATCTTGTTTGGCTTCACCTACTTTGAGAAGGGAAGAACATTTGAAAAGTTGGGGGAAAATACTACAGTTTGAATTAAAAGTTACCTTTTCTTGGTATTGCTGTGAACTTTGGCTCAGGCCTTTGCTTCCATATTCCTCCTCAATCCCGCTTTTCATTTATTTTTCCTTCCAGAAAAGAAAATGGAGACAGAGATACATACTAAGGATTTCAGCTCTGCAAGTTAGAAATCAAAGTAGTATATTTATTTAGTTGCCCCCTTTTCTGGCACTTTCCCAATGTGTCTCCTACTAAGCTAGAAACCTAAAAAAAAGTGAAAGCAGCTTTTAAAACCAAAAACCTTTTAAAGTTTGGAAATCTTAATTTGTCTAGCAATATTAACAGCTGTTTATGGCACAGCAGATGCTATGCTGACTGGTGCTTTTTGAAAATTTCAGATAGTACACAAGGCCATTTATCGGCTTTAGGGGATGATTAAACACTGAAGTGCTAGTGCCATTAACATCCAATTATAATATAACAATAATATTCTTCTTGCTTTGCAAGTTCTGCATTGTTACCTTCTTGTACTTTTTGGGGTATGGTTTAAATAAATAATTGTCCAAAGACAAATCTAAAAGGTGACTAATTGTTCAAGAGCACGTCACTGTGACTGAATAGTAATTATTGTTGAACAATAACGATGTTAGCAAATTGTGTGAGACAAAATGGTATTTATGGTTTGTGCCTACTGAAATCCCTAGGAATATTTCTAATATTAATCTACTGCTATTTTGCAATTGTAGTTAGGCACGACAGGGCATGTGTTATGCTATAACAGAACCACTTCTTGGATGGCTTTCTTAAATCTCATGCTTTTAATACCTAAGGCATACTGCAACATAAACTTTCTCATTACTGCTTAATTAGCATAATTAGTTCCAACTCACAGCTGAATCAACAATACAGCTAGTAGTCATTAATCAGGTCTCTTAACTTATCCAAATAATTCTGCATTTAAAACATAGACCTGGAAAAGTTTGTGAAGGTGTAACCCCCAGGCATTGTTGCACTCCTCACCTATTCTTGATTTTTCAATCCACTGGAAGAATTCCTAACTAAATTTATTCTATACCTCAAACTCAATGTGGTATCCTAAAACTCAAACTGCATGCTTTCTTCATATATCCACAATACAAATTGTGGAATTCTAGTGTAACTGGCAAACCTACTGATTTGGAAGAGAACAGAATACAACATGCTCTTTGTAGTGCTGACAACAGTAAGCTGATTTCTGTCACAAAATGAATGACTAAAATATAGTGAGATGATACATATAGTAAAAGGGACCAACTATTACAAAATCACTTTCCTAACCTAAAAAGAAAAGGAGTACTTATGGCACCTTAGAGAGTACTCCTTTTCTTTTTGCGAATACAGACTACCACGGCTGTAACTCTGAAACCTTTCCTAACCTAGTTTATTTTAAAACTGAATAAAATCATTTAGCAAGACAACCCACCACACAAAGATTTCCACCCAAAAAATATACTCATCCTTCAATAGAAGAGACACTAGAAATCCATGTGTGCAAAATATCCATACATATTTGGATGTTTTCTTCAGAATTTAATATTTTATGTTTTCCTCTCTTCTTGTTTCAGTAGCTAATATGTTCTGTATCAATCCACTGGGTCACAAAAGTGTTGAACAGGACAAATTGTCATTGCACTGAGACATCATGCTGGAAATTGCCCTGACGTCAACTGGGGAATTTTGGGATTGACAAACTCCCATAAAGCAACTTCCAGAATTTTTTTCCTAGTCTAGAAGTTTCCCAAAATTAATTGTACCATAGTCGCTACTGAGAGACCATGTAATAATTGCCCAGGTAAAAATACTGTTGTGCCAAAAAGCAAAATTGCTTTCTGGATATCCTCAGTTGTTAGGGACATCCAAAATCAGATTTATCATCAGATTTTCTTATTCAACAGAATCATCTGAGACTTACAAAGTATAGTATAGACTTTGTCTGCAGTAGGGTGGAATAATTTAAATCAAAGCAATTTAAATCACCAATTTTAATCATGATTTAAATCAGCAGACAAGAAACCTTGATTTAAGTAATTGATTTTAATCTTGTTTTGCATTTATACTTTTTAGTTTTTTTTCCTGAAGAAAGGTTGAGTCTCATTGGTTGGTAACCTTTAAAACATTTTGATTTGCAGTTAAATATAGCTTTTACAGTAAATTAGCTGCTTTTTTGCTACCAGTAGCAAACACTACATCTTATAAACATTTATTTAAACAATTATGTAGTATTTATTCAGATTCTTAATGTTTACATTTGTTAATGTTAGAAAATGGTGAATGATACATTTCTTATTTACTACATGATAATTAACTTTTTACTCACGATTTGTGTCAAACTGTATTTGGATAGAAACTGGAATTCAATTTAAAATGCACAAAACAGCATTTTTTATTAGTTAAATAAAATTATCTTGAGTGTGCTGGATACGTAAGAACCAATAAGTTTTTCAAAACATGTTTTGCATTTAAAACTGATTTACTGAAACAAATGAAGTGTTATCTGTAGTCAGTGACTTGAAATGATTATTCTGAACACTGTCTAAATATTAGGATGGGTGAACTGGAGAGCATGGCATTAAATGAGGTTATTGATATAATAGGCATTGTGGAAACTTGGTGAATGAGAATAATCAATGGTACATGTAACACCAGGATAGAAAGTACATAGGAATGACAGAGTAGGTCGCACTAGTGGGGGAGTAATACTATATGTGAAAGAAAGCAGAGTCAAATAAAGTAAAATTGAAATTAATCAAACTGTACAGAATCTCTATGGATAGAAAGTCCATGCTTGAACAGTAAGAGTATAGCAGCAGGAATATACTACCAATCATGTGACCAGGATGCTGGTAATGGTAACTGTGAGATGCTCAGGGAAATCAGAGAGGCTAAAGGCAGAAAATACAACAATAATGGGAAATTTCAACTGTCCTCATACTGAGTGGGTATATGTCACCTCAAGAGGAGATCCAGAGGTAAAACTTCTAGACACCATAAATGACTGCTTCTTGGAGCAGCTTGTCCTGGAACCCACAAGGGGAGAGGCAATTCTTGATTTAGTACTAATGGAGCACAGGATTTGGTCCAAGAGGTGAATATAGCGTAACCACACGGTAACAGCAACCATCATGTAACAAAATTTAACATCTTTGTAGGGAGAAAAATGCCAAAGAAACCCACCACAGTAGCATTTAACTTCAGAAAGGGGAACTATGCAAAAATGAGGAAGTTAGTTAAATGGAAATTAAAAGGAATAGTCACAACAGTGAAGTGCCTGCAAACTGCATGGGGACAACTAAAAACACCATAACAGAAACTCAGACTAAATGTATACCCCAAATGAAAAAAATAAATTAGGAAGAGGACCAAAAAATGCCACCATGGCTAAACAGCAAAGTAAAAGAGATGGTTTAGAGGCAAAAAACTTTAAAACTTTAAAAACTGGAAGTCAAATCCTACTGAGAAAAACAAAGGAGCATAAACTCTGGCAAGTCAAGTATAATGAGGCAGGCCAAGAAAGAATGTGAAGACCTACTAGCTAAAGACACAAAAACTAAAAGCAAAAAAAGTACGTGCATAACAGCCAGGAAGCCTGCCAAACAGGCAGTGGGGCCACTAGACGATTGAGGTGCTAAAAGAAAAGGAGTACTTGTGGCACCTTAGAGACTAACCAATTTATTTGAGCATAAGCTTTCGTGAGCTACAGCTCACTTCATCGGATGCACTTCATCCGATGAAGTGAGCTGTAGCTCACGAAAGCTTATGTTCAAATAAATTGGTTAGTCTCTAAGGTGCCACAAGTACTCCTTTTCTTTTTGCGAATACAGACTAACACGGCTGTTACTCTGAAACCTGTGAGGTGCTAAAGGAGCACTCATGGAAGACAAGACCATTGGAGGAACTAAAAGAATTCTCTGCATCAGTCTTCACTGCAGAGGACATGAAGGAAATCCCCACACCTGAGCCAACCTTTTTAGGTGACAAATGCAAGGAACTGTCCCAGGTTGAGGTGTCAATAAAGGTGGTTTTGGAACAGATTGATAAATTAAACAGTAATAAGTCACCAGGACCAGATGGTATTCACCCAAGGCTTCTGAAGGGCACAAATATGAAACTGCAGATCTACTAACTGTGGTATATAACCTATCATTTAAATCAGCCTCTCTACCAGATGACCAGAGGATAGCTAACATAATGCCAATTTTTTTAAAAGGCTCCAGAGGCAATCCTGGCATTTACAGGCTGGTAAGTCTAACTTCAGTGCCAGGCAAATTGGACACCATTACATTAGGCCTGAATAAAGACTGGGAGTGGTTGGGTCATTACAAAACCTAAACCTAATTTCCTCCACACTAATTTTCCCCTACTGTTACTCACACCTTCTTGTCAACTGTTTGAAATGGATCACTCTCATTACCACTGTTGTAAGAACGCTTGATAGAGCTCTTGTAGGTGTTTGTCTCTGTCTGAGGGGTTGGAGCAAATGTGGTTGTATCTTAGAGTTTGGCTGTAGACAATGGATCATGTGGTGTGGTGTGGTGTGGATGAAAGCTGGAGGCATGTAGGTAAGTATAGCCATCAGTAGGTTTCTGGTATAGGGTAGTGTTTATGTGACCTTCACTTATTAGCACTGTAGTGTCCAGGAAGTGGATCTCTTGTGTGGACTGGTCCAGGCTGAGGTTGATGGTGGGATGGAAATTGTTGAAATCATGGTGGAATTCCTCAAGGGCTTCTTTGCCATGGGTCCAGATGATGAAGATGTCATCAATATAGTGCAAGTAGAGTAGGGGCGTTAGGGCACAAGAGCTGAGGAAGCGTTGTTCTAAGTCAGCTATAAAAATGTCGGCATACGTGGGGCCATGCGGGTACCCATAGCAGTGCTGCTGATTTGCAGGTATACATTGTCCCCAAATGTGAAATAGTTATGGGTGAGGACAAAGTCAGGACAGGGCTCTGCATCTTACTGCGTTGCTTACTGCTGCTGTCAGCAGTAGGCCAGACTCCTGCCCTGACTGTGCCTGTCAGTTCTAGCATTGCCAACTGCATTTCACCCATGGGAAAAACTGGGGAAAAGGCTGTCTATCAGTGTTGCTATAGCCACATTGGTCCCAGAATATTACAGAAACAAGGTGGTGAGGCAATATCTTTTATTGGACCAACTTCTGTGGGTGAGGGAGAAGCTTTCAAGTTCACACAGAGCTCTTCTTCACGTCTTGCTGACCAGACCAGACCCGAAGAAGAGCTCCGTGTAAACTTGAAAGTTTCTTTCCCCCACAGAAATTGGTTCAATAAAAGATACTAGCTCACCCACCGTGTCTCTCGAATATGCCTGTCCATCTATTTATCCCATACCAATCACAAGGGTATCTGAACCCACTGCCTCCTCACAGTGCCGGAGTATGGGCCCCTCTCACACTATAGTGTAAAGCAGTGCTCACCCAGGCCTGCCTCCCCCTCCAGTGTGAGGTGCCCCCCGCCACTCACAACCCTCTTCTGCCAGTGTGAGGTGCCCCCCGCTGACAGCCCCCTCCCAGTGTGAGCCGCCCCCCAAGCCTCCTCTCACTGTTAGGTGCCCCCCCACTGACAGTCCCCTCCCAGTGTGAAGCAACGCCCCCACTCAGAGCCCCCTCTCACTGTGAGGCGCCCCCCCCAGTGTGAGGCAACCCCCCCAGTGTGAGGCAACCCCCACTCAGAGCCCCCCCCAGTGTGAGGCAACGCCCCCACTCAGAGCCCCCTCTCACTGTGAGGCAACCCCCCCAGTGTGAGGCAACCCCCCCAGTGTGAGGCAACCCCCACTCAGAGCCCCCCCCAGTGTGAGGCGCCCCCCCACAGCTCTCGCCCCACTGACAGCCCCCCCAGCGTGAGGCGCCCCACAATCCCCTTCCCAGCGTGACCCCCCCCCCGACAGCCCGACCGCCCACTGACAGCCCCTCCCGGGGTCGGCCGCTCCGCCTCAGCCGCCCGCTCCCCTCGGCGTTGCCCCCCGCGCGAGGCCCCGCTCCTCCCCGGCACCGTCCCGACCCCCGCCCCCGGCAGGGCTGCGCCTGCGCGGCGGCCCCTCTCCCATCCGGGTCCCTCCGTGCGGTGTAGCAGGTCGGTAGGCGGGAAATGGCGACTGGCTGCTGAGCGGCTGCGGAGCCCCGGCGGCGGTGTAAACACAGCGGCGTCCGCCCGGCCTGGCCGCCGGGGCCCCGGATACCGGGGCCCGCCTCCTCCTCGGCACCCCGCACCCACAGGTAGCTGACACCCCCTCCCAGCCAGCGCGGGGTCCCGCCCGGGATCGGGGGGAGCCAAGGGGGCTCACTCCCAAAGTGGCCCTGGAGGAGCCCCCCCTTCGGGCCTTGCCCCCCCCTTACTAGCGGGCTCCCCCCCCCGGTGTAAACCCTTCCCCGTCGGGGGCTCCTCTGCCCCGGGTGTGAGGAGACACCGCTTCCCTGGTCGCCCTCCCTCCCCACCTCAGAGGCCACTCAGTGCACCCCCCTCCGGAGAGGGGCCCCAGCCTCCCCCCCCGACCCCCCCTGTGCTGGGGGAGGGGGCTGGGGGACTGTCACCTCCCCCCTGACACCCCGAGCCTCCCCCTTCAGGCCTAGGCCTATGGTGAGACGACTCCGCCTAGAATCCCAGATGCCTCCCCCAAGCTGCTCCCCCACCTCCGGGCTGCCCCCGGTTATTCTGGGGGGGTCGGTGTGTATGGTTAATGCTCTGACTCGGTAGGCTGCCTGGGTGTCCAGTGGGGGGTACCCCCCTGCTGCTGCTGGCTTGTGTGCATCCCAAGTTGGGTTTGTTTAGGGGGCGTAGCTCTGCTGGCTGCATCTGAGTCCATGTTACACACAAACACGCGCACACACAGGGGGAAGTGTGGGGAGTGCAACACAGGACCTGCCTGTTGCTGACTCTTGTTGCAATTATATTGGGGAGTGAAGCACTGGACATGGCTGTGGGCTAACTCTGAAAGTAATAGCACTGTAGTATGGGATGAGCCTGTCCTGGACTGAATAATGATGCTGGGGAACACTGTGCATGCCTGTCACTGACTCTTATTGCTGTGATATTGGGGAGCACAGTGCCAGCTGTCCCTACCCTTGACTCTAACAGTAGTAGGAATGGGGTGAGTAGTGCCAGATAGGCTTGTTGCTCTGTCTATTGGTAATAATAATGGGGAACATAACCTTGGATGTGCTTGTTGCTGACTGTTAAAGGAATAATATTGGGGAGAGCATCACTGGACATTCCTGTAACTGACTACAGTAATATTATTGGAGTGGTAGACAGCCCTGTAGCCTTTTATAGTAATTAATTGGGGAACTGCCGCAGTGGACATGTCTCACTCACTATGATAATATTGGGGACCACTGCATAAGATGTCCCCATCACTGAGTTGTATCATAATATTGGGAATGCACTGAATGTGTCAGTTGCTCACTTCTATAATGTTGGGGAGTGCAGCAGTGGGTTTGCCTGTTGCTCATTTTACAATAATACTTGGGACTGCATCACAGAATGGGTACAATGGTCATTTTTGCAACAATTTAGTAGGCTCTATGTCAGAACCGGCTATCACTCCTTTTATCATAATACCAAAGAGTGCATTGCTGGATGTGTTTGTTCCCTTTCATAATGATGATTTTTGGGGATGTAGTTCAGTACCTGTCTCACTCTGTTTTATTAGAATATTTGGTTTCACAACTTCGTATATTTATTTTTCATTTAAAAAATAATACTGAGGATCACAATGCTGCATATGCCTGGTTCTTTCCTTTTTTGGATGATGACAGAGTACTTTTCACTCTTATAGTGCTGTGGTGTATGAGAGGATCTCAAAGCACTTAATTATTCCTCGGTTGCCTCAGGCAAGTCACTTAACCTCTTTTCTGGTTTTCTCATCAGTAAAATGGGAATAATATAATACCTCACAGGGGTGTTGTGAGGATTGATTAGTTCATGTTTGTGAAGGGCTGTGAAGATAAAAAGACCTGTATAAATGTTATGTATTATTATTATGTCATGACACACTGAGGTAAGGTAGTTATATTGTACCTATTTTACACATGGCTGAACTGAGGTATAGCGAGGTTATGACTTAAAGTTACACAAAAAGAAAAAAAGGAGTACTTGTGGCATTTTAGAGACTAAAATTTGAGCATAAGCTTTGTAGCTCACTAAAGCTTATGCTCAGATAAATTTGTTAGTCTCTAAGGTGCCACAAGTACTCCTTTTCTTTTTGCGAATACAGACCAACATGGCTGCTACTCTGAAACCTGTCAAAGTTACACACTGAATGTTTGACAGTGGCAAAAATAAAATCCTGGAACCTTAATTCTTACATGCTGTGAGCACAAGAGAACACCACTACTTTTATTTCTGTCTAATGGGTATATTATAATATTTTCTCAGATGTTATTTGTCCTAGGAAGTGTTATGATTTTGGTGAAGCTATTTTGTTTTACACACATGTCTTGCCCATTTGTAGACTTTAAAGATGTCGTGGCACTTTTTGTAAGAATTAGGGGTGCGTGCCCCAGGGTTCTGGACAAATTCAGGTAATTACATTTCGCCTCTCTAAATTCTGTTATTCCTGCCAGGATATTTACACTGTGTAAAGCATTCTTCACTTTCTTTCCTAAAATATTGTGTGGCATTCTGGTCAAGACTTCTCACTGACTTCAGGGGTACAGAATAAAGTTCCAAATCATTACCCTGTACCGTCTCAAATATGACTGCATTTCAGGGATTTGTCTTTAGATATCCCTTTCCTGCGCCACACAGGTTTTCAGAGTTTTAATGTTTGTAAAGTTATTGGAGATCTCTTGTGAAGGGTATTATAGAAGTTGAGGATATTATTTTGTAAATGTCCATGCATTTCAGTAACCTAAAGGTAACTTTACTTCAATAGTGTGTAAATTTAAAGCTGGAGGGAAAGATGGCACTAACAAGTTACTGTGAAAAAAGTCTTACTTTGTTCATCAAAAGAATGACATAATGACAAAACTTATTTTTGGAATAGCCAAGCTGAGTGGTGTTCTTTGTTTCCTTTTTAATTACATTATCCTCTTCAGCCATTTAGCACCCTTAATTTTACTGTGTTTGTCAGTAGCAGTCTTTCATGATTCATATAAGTGAATATCTCTTTTCTTGACACCAGTTAGTGAAATTAAGGTTGTGACACTAATAAAAGCAAGGAAATACAAAATTAAAACTGAAATTGAGACTGAGGCCTGTCCTATTGTAACTGGTAGGTAATGAAGCATGATTTATATATAAAATAAATCACTGTTAGGAGACTCTTTGCAGTAGGGGGTGTAACAGGCACAGCTTACACATGGGGTGACAGCAAAAATGTAACCCTTTGCTCTTGTTTGACTCAAAATTTGAGTGTTAATTTTGAATAGTAACTATTTTTAATCAGAATTTTTGAAGAGGTGGAGAAGAGAATCCCAAAATAGAATATCAGGGTTGGTCCTCCTGAGGTAGTCTTCTAGACCAACCCCCTGCTCAAAGCAGGACCAATCCCCAATTAAATCATCCCAGCCAGGGCTTTGTCAAGCCTGACCTTAAAAACTTCTAAGGAAGGAGATTCTACCACCTCCAAATAAATAGGTTGAAGAGTTGAAATGTATGTTAACTTCATTTAAGTTTTAGTTTTTAGAGTAATTGAGTATATATTTATTAACAATGTATTTATGAGCAGATGGTAATGGTTTCTTTGGATTGTTTACGACATTCACGGACAGATTGTCTGATGTGCTCATATACATAGACTGCTTAAAATAGTTTTCTGGTCTCTTCTGTTTTACCATCCTTGAGAACCCCATGTAGCAGTGACCCTTCATCTAGCTGAAGGCCACTGGACATGACCTCCTCTAGAGCCAAACTAAAGCTACCCTGAGGAGTCACTTGGAGAGGTTTCTTAAGTATAAAATAATGATTTCTTCCCCAAAGAGGGACAGGTGTTCTGAATCTAAAGAACTTTTAGCTCTTGACTCCATGTTGAGTGAAGAGCCAAATTCTGTCTAGAAGCTATATCCTTTGCTGGGCTGATTTTTACCATTTCTGTTCTTTCAAACACAGAAAGAAGAGAGACTTTCTGTTTCTGCAGAATTGTGTACTGTTTGTTACTAGAAGACAAACTGGAACTTTCAGAAGTGAAGTAACATGTACTCATGGATTTTTTGTTGGCTATTTCCCTAACTTCCAGTCTGTTCATTCTTGGAACTCCTGGGCCCTGTCCCCCTTGCTGCCAACTGGTGTGCTTACTATTTTAGCCTGGCCTCCCCTGGCCAGCCACGGAGTATCTCACACTGTTTATGGACTGCATTGATGTCAGAACAGGACTTTAATTCAGGCTGCCAAGTTTTCTTCCCTCTTGATTCCACTCCCCTTCCTTGCTTTGTCTTAGGAGCATTCCTGTTGACAAAGTGCTGTTGTGATGCACGAACGGATCAGACACTGATGCTCCCAGCTTTTAGTGTCCCAGGAGGAGATGGACTAAGCCTGAATCAAATTCTGTTCCTTCATGTAGTAGCACTTTGCATTACCAGTCATTAGAAGGAGCTTTTCTTTATTATTTCACACTCTCCCAATCAAATTCATAGTAAGTTATACTTAAGGATGGAATTTTTTGTTGGGGAAATCCTTCTCTGATTCTCCAGCGGAATAGTAAATTCTCCCTATAAGCTTGGTCAGTAAAGTAGAATTCTGGTTCACATTGCCTTTGGCATTCAAAATGTCAAGCCCTGTAAAACATTCTTAATATTGTAGGTTGTTATGCTAAAATGTAATGCCTGTTGCAGAGTAATGTTGTATTGATTTGTATTTTTTTAGTTTTGCTTTTCATAGATCAAGCTATTTGGAAACAAATCTGTTGTTGTATGGTTGTGTTAAACTGTCTACATTGCACCACTACTTTAAAATATAAAGTGGCTTTATTAGTATCAGTTTTACATTTCTAGGTGAAGGTCTTAATTTTTCAACTACTATTGAAAAATTAGAGATGATCCATACACTTCATGGATCCCTACTGTGATCACTTAAAAAAATGGGATTGGTGGATTTTGAATTGTTGGCATATTTCATTTTATGTTAAGTGATTTCCATAAAGTCAGTTTCAGGGATTAGTTCAACCGAGGCTTTCTTAGGGTTTGCCTACACAGGGCCATTCAGAAGAGATATATCCAGATTAATTGAAGGTATGAATTTAAAGTGAATTAGTTAAACCACATAAACCCCTATGTGGATGCTCTTATTCAGAATTAAAGTGACCTTAATTTGGTTTAGGAAATTAATTAAAGTAAGCTGAAGACCAACCTCTTTAATTCTGAAAGACTGCACCTTCACAGGAGCTTGTTGTTTAACTAATCCACTTTAAATTCAAACTTTAAGTTAATTCTGATTAGCTTTGAGTGTCCCTGTGTAAACAATCCCTTAGTCATGTGTAAAATATTGTAAGTGGCTTTGGTTTTACCTGGTTGTCTATGGAAGGAGATTTGGGGAGGGAAGAGGGGGACATTTCAGATAGGATGGCCCAGTGACACTCTTGAGTGTCAAGAGGCTGGTTTATTCCCAGCTCTGCGAATGACCTGCTGTGTGACCCTGAACAAATCACCACCTCTGTGATTCAGTTTCCTGATCAGTAAAATGATTTATTGTAGTTTATAAAGCATTAAGATCTATGGGCAAGCCTGTGTGATGCAGAAGTATAGCTGGTGCTGAAGAATGTGTCCAGTTTTGGGCCCCACACAAGAAGGATGTGGATAAATTGGAGAGAGTCCAGCGAAGGGCAACAAAAATGATTAGGGGTCTAGAACACATGACTTATGAGGAGAGGCTGAGGGAGCTGGGATTGTTTAGCCTGCAGAAGAGAAGAATGAGGGGGGATTTGATAGCTGCTTTCAACTACCTGAAAGGGGGTTCCAAAGAGGATGGCTCTAGACTGTTCTCAATTGTAGCAGATGACAGAACGAGGAGTAATGGTCTCAAGTTGCAGTGGGGGAGGTTTAGATTGGATATTAGGAAAAACTTTTTCACTATGAGGGTGGTGAAACACTGGAATGCGTTACCTAGGGAGGTGGTAGAATCTCTTTCCTTAGAGGTTTTTAAGGTCAGGCTTGACAAAGCCCTGGCTGGGATGATTTAACTGGGAATTGGTCCTGCTTCGAGTAGGGGGTTGGACTAGATGACCTTCTGGGGTCCCTTCCAAACCTGATATTCTATGATTCTATGAATATTCTCTTTACTAGCAGCTGCATGTGATTCCTTCTGTTGTAGTGGAAAATCTAATGAGTGTAGCTCCTGACAGCTGGTTTTATGAGAACCCAGCCCCCCCATCAACCAGGCTTGCTAAAACTAACATTAAATACAATGTTTAAAGAACCCCCTACATGTTGCAGCAGATCTAAGCGGGATCCACTGCCTAAGGGCTTGTCTACACTTGAAATGCTACAGTGGCCCAGCTGTAGCACTTAAGTGTAGACACATACCAGAGCAATGGGAGAGGTTCTCCAATTGATTTAGTTAATCCACCTGCCTGAGAGGCAATAGCTAGATCAATGGAAAAAATAGTCCATTAACCTAGGGCAGTCTATACCTGGGGTTAGGTCAATTTAACTATAAAAGCAGCAAAGAGTCCTGTGGCACCTTATAGGCCAACAGACGTATTGGAGCATAAGCTTGTGGGTGAATACCCACTTGGACGTGCATCTGACAAAATGGGTATTCATGCACAAAAGCTTATGTTCCAATATGTCTGTTAGTCTATAAGGTGCCATAGGACTCTTTGCTGCTTTTAGAGATCCAGACTAACACAGCTACCCCTCTGATACAATTTAACTAGGTCACTCAGGGTGTGACTTTTTCGCACTCCTGAGACACCTACATAGGTTGACCTAATGTAGGAGTGTAGACATGGCCTAAGTTTTATGTAGGCAGACAGTGTTGGTCAACTATGAAAATGTAGGCCATAGAAAATTTCTTTCAGAGCTCACATTCAGACTTCCTGTTAAAAGTTGGAGAAATCAAGCAAAAGATACAAAGAAAGCATAAAAATTAACTCTTCGTGAAATTTCGCACTGTTCTTCCACCTGTCTTTAGGTAAACAGGACTTTATGCCTCATTTTAAGCCCATTTTACTGTGCGTAGTAACTATGGAGTTGTTACCAGGCATCTCCATAATCATGGAGGACATAGGTGAGGAAATATTGGTACAAGCTTACATGTTTTGTTTCCTTTTTTTTCCAGTTTTGAATTTGCAATACTTATTTTGCCTTCATGTAGTTTAATCAGGTATAAAATTATTTAGTGAGATGCCTCTCCCATGATTAAGCAAGCCTTCACCTCATTTAAAAAAAAGTGGCTTTTTTCAGGTCAACAGTGAGTTTCACTTTGCAGAATTACCAGCTCCTGTTTGATGTGATGCCCCAGGATGCCTGCTGCTGCTACCCATCTCATCCCAAAAGCTGGGGTATAAAATTAATTTTATAAAAGAATGATAAGAATTTCTAAATAAATTTAGAATTGCCTTTACTTCATAGGTAGGCTCCAATATTTATTGCTTTTTTGTGGTGAGTGTGATGTTGTCAAGTGATCAAGCTGGTGATCTGCAACACATTTGGACTTTGTGGAATATGCAAGTAGCGGAAGGCAGCAAGTACACAAGGCCAAACTTAGACTTAAAAGACTAGACTTTAAAGGTGTAATATTATGTAGTTACCTACCTCAGGTTAGGACCAAGCAATTGTTCTTAGGGTGAGCTATGCTGACCAAGTCAAAGCTTTAACAACCATATGCTAAAATTCAGTTGCTTAGACTTAAACTATGTTCAGAAAGCATTAGCTAGATTGAGGTAAGTTACTCAGTCTAATATCACATTTGTAAATTCTTGTCTAGATATCTGCAGCTACAATATAACTACAGGATAATTGCAGGTGCTGAATATTTCTTAAAATCTGGCCTAAATTTGTTTAATTACCCTGTGTAATAGATTCTTACCTCATCTATTGTTCAACACTTCTGCTGCCTGCAGTGTATCTCCTTCCATAAACTGCTACTGCTGGTGGTTTTGAAGTAGTCTCTTCTCAATAATCTGGTTTACTAACATGAAACACAGTTAAAACTAGAATGTCCCAGCCTTCTTCTCAGGGCTTTGTAATCTGTTTTGCTCCTTCATTCTATCTGAAGGGTTTTGCCCCTCCCTCTCCGTAGCTCCAGCTTTCCTGCTGGCTGGTAGGGAAGAGCTTCTTCCGTGGGTCCCCTCTGGATTCCTTCCAGTTCTCTCTCCTTTTTACCCTTATAACTCAGTGCATTAGATGACAGCTCTGTTCAGCCTTTTCTAGCCCTTAGTCTCCTCACCTCTGAGGCAGCAGGTGCCCTTTTATAGGAAGGACTGCCCTTGGGCTATAATGAGGTGCCTGCTCACCTGACCCAACCACTGGCTCAAGCCCAAATCCATCACCTGTGGGGCTGGGCCCATCTCCCTTAAAGGACCAGCCCAAAGTGTGGTATTCTGGCTGTTTGGAGCAATGTGCACATGCTTGTAGTGCGTGTATGTATAGGTACACACTTTATTTATACATTTTGAAAATGAAAGCTTCTATCAGAATAATTAAAAAAGCATAGTTGTGAAAGAGTTACATTGCTTCTGTGAGGAAAAGGATTATTAGGACTGCCTGAGGCCATAAGTCAGAGATCAGTTTTCTGGAAACAGCAGACAGGAAGTCACAGTAGATAAAGGTAATATATAGATAACAGAAATAGCTATTAAAAAGTTAAATGTATTTACAGACCTTGCCTAGACTAGATTTAAAGGTATGACATTAGATTGAATTACTTAATTCAGTCTAGTTAACACCTTTTAAAACTAATAAAGACAAAGCAATTATACTTTTTTAAACTGATTTAGTTTAAACATGGTTGAAAAACACCCTGTTAGCCCATCAAGACAGGGCCCATGATTGTTAAAGGAAGTGAGCCAGGAAGTTCTTTGAACCTTGACATTTTTAGTGGACATTCTTAAAAGATCAGTAAGTTTGGAAGAAACTTCTGAGAATTTGAACGTGGCAAACATGATTCCATTGTTTAAAACAAGTGTCAAAAAGTTACTTGAGTTTAGGGGTATCCTGCTAACCAAACTGTTGGAGTTATTTAGAGGTATTTCTGCTTGATAGGGAAATTCAGTTGATTTACTGCACTTAGGTTTTCAAAAAACATACCATAATGTTCACCTTCAAAGATTGATAACCAGTATAAATGTGTCCTGGACCAGTGCATGAAGTAGGGTTCCAAACTGTAAAGTGGCTTGAGATCAGGAAATAGAGGTCTGTCATAGATGGTTCCCTACTTTTCATGTTAAAAAGATATTCCAAATGGAGTGCTCTTGCAGCCTCTCTCCATATATTTCTTTCTTCTCCTTTTTGTTTCAGGTGGCAGCAACTTTAGAGATGGAGGTGTGACAAAGTGTGCTCCTGCATATTCACACTTTTCCAGTGGTAGGGGCAATTGGAAATTGGCCTCAACTACACACAAATTTTGTACTGGCATAACTATTTCAATTAGGGGTTTGATTATTTTTTTACCAAAATAATTATACTGTACAACCCCTAGTAAGGACACAAATAGACTGGTATAGATTATTCACCTTGCTGTATAGATAGTTATAGCAGTATAATCACTTTTATACTGGCATAACAGCACCCGTACTGTGGTCAGTTGCACTGTTTTAACTATACCAGTATAGTTAAGTTAGTACAGCGGTTCTGAAACTGTGGGTTGGGCCCCCAAAGTGGGTCGTGACCCTGTTTTAATGGGGTCACCAGGGCTGGCCTTAGACTTGCGCAGGCCGAGGGCTGAAGCTAAAGCCTGAGCCCCACTGCCCGGGACTGAAGCTGAAGCCTGAAGGCTTTAGCCCTGGGTGGTGGGGCTCAGACTTCGGCTTCAACCCTGAGTAGCAGGGCTCAGGTTACAGTCCCGACATTGGGGGATGAAGCCCTCAGACTTTGGTTTGGGACTCCCATCCCCCCTCCACCCCTGCTGGGGCAGCAGGGCTTGGGCTTGGGCTCAGGCTTTGGTCCCCCTTCTTGGGGTCGTGTAGTAATTTTTGTTGTCAGAAGGGGTGCAATGAAATTTGAGAACCGCTGAAGTAGTACAGCTTTTGTATGCAGAAAAGGTGTGTAGATAGTGTAAAACCAGTTGGTCTCATGCTTCTGTGGCTGCTTTCAGTCAGGACAGCACTCTTCCACATGAATGATTTGATCATTCTGTGAAATTCCCACACTAAAAATGAAATAATAATAGTTGGGGGGTTGTAAGAAAAGATTTTGATGATTCTGCACCCAGTGTCACATTTCCTTAACACAAAGTGGAACTGAAGTGGTATTTTCCTATTTTCAGATTCAGAGTACAAATTAAAAACTACAGTGTCTGACCAGAAAGAAAAGGAGTACTTGTGGCACCTTAGAGACTAACCAATTTATTTGAGCATGAGCTTTCGTGAGCTACAGCTTGAATAGAGACTGGGAGTGGCTAAGTCATTATGCAAGGTAACCTATTTCACCTTGTTTTTTCCTACCCCCCTCTCCCCGCCCCCAGACGTTCTTATTAAACCCTGGATTTGTGCTGGAAATGGCCCACCTTGATTATCATACACATTGTAAGGAGAGTGGTCACTTTAGATAAGCTATTAGCAGCAAGAGAGTGGGGTGGGAGGAGGTATTTTTTCATGCTTTGTGTGTATATAAAAAGATCTTCTACACTTTCCACAGTATGCATCCTATGAAGTGAGCTGTAGCTCACGAAAGCTTATGCTCAAATAAATTGGTTAGTCTCTAAGGTGCTACAAGTACTCCTTTTCTTTTTGTGGTGATAAGGGTACACTCAAACTTGCCTACAGGAGTAAATGGAACCATTGGGGGGGAGGGATAGCTCAATGGTTTGAGCATTGTAAATTCAATCCTTGAAGGGGTCATTTAGGGATCTGGGGCAAAAATTGGGGATTGGTCCTACTTTGAGCAGGGGGTTGGATAGATGACCTCCTGAGGTCCCTTCCAACCCTAATATTCTGTGATATTCTGTGAATAGAAGATTGTTGGTGGCGGAATAGAGCTGGGTAAGGAGAAGCAGTCTGGAGATAAATGTGAGAAGGGAGGGACAGGCAGTAGAAACAAAAGTGAAACTGTTTGAGCAGCGTATTCCAGAATGCACTTTTATGTAGAAATCCATGATTAAATCGAGTCTTCCTGACTAATGATTTCAATAATTATTTTAATCAATTTGATTTAAATCAAATCCACCGTTTGTGATATTCAAAAAGCGCATGAGGTCTCAATCAAAGCTCTGCAGAATTGATTAATGCATTCTTCAATCTGTTTTCCCTCAATCTCTGACTTTTAAAAACATGTTTCGTGGGAGTGTTCTACCATTGTTGTCTCTGATGCTACCTGCTACTCTGCCTACCTGTTAAAAATTATAAGTATTTGAAAATAAGGCTGTTGTTTTTTTATAAATAATTGGGATTTCTGAGCTTGCTGTTGGTGGGTAACTATCTTGCTAAAAAGGGTCCACATTTGTGACACTTACACCATGAGAGCTGCCTTATGGCCAGGAACAGAGCTTGGGGAAAGTGTTAAAGCATGGTATAGTTAAAATGGCTTCTCAACAGGTTTTTGTAAGTAATTATGAGTTGGGACAAATTGTGTTAAATGTTTAAAACAAACTGTGCCTAGGCTAGGATGCACTTTTTAAAAAAACATCCTTAACTTGTCCACATTAGCCAACTAAAATGTTAGAAGTCAGTTGTGTTGGACTTTGTTCAAGCATTATTTCCAAATTTGGTTCCAAGCCCACTGTGTACAGGACATAAGGAAGCTAGAAATTAATGTCTAACATTCTTCAAAACTGATTTAACACTTACGGACTTGTATATGTGGGCTTGTCCTACATGCAGGGCTTGTCTATGCTGCCCTGCAGTTCGGACTATGGGGCTGTCAACAGCAGTGTGCACCAAAGTACTGCACGGAGGCTCCCCTGTCTGGACACTGCCTGCAGAAACCAAAAGGTTCCTAGTTCACATTAAAACATTAAACACGTTGATGCGCTTTGCTATTCATACCTGCAGTGGTCTGAACTGCAGGGCAATTCAGGCATGGCCTCAGTAAAGTTAATCTGAATTAACTTTCAAAGTGGTAGTTAGACCACATTAAATCCCTGTGTGGATACTCTTATTCAGAATTAATTAAATTGAATTAAGCTAACCTGAATTAAGGCCACTTTAATTCTGAATAAGAGTATCTACACAGAGGTTTAAAGCAGTTTAACTTATCTACTTTAAATTCACACCTTTAATATCAATTGGGTTCATTTTCTTGAGTGGCCCTGTATAGAAAATTCCTTATGTTTTTTTTTCTTTTTTCTTTTCCTTCCCCCTCGCCCCCCCTTCAGTCATGATGTATGGTGAAGAAGGGCCTGAAAGAGGTGTTTGGGTGAAAGGAGATATTCCTCTTATTTACATGAGAAATATTAAGAATTTCAAGAATGGTCTTGCCTGGTTTTGCTGGTGAGCTTCTTAAGAATTCCCCAGGATGTTTATTGTGAGCTCTCACCTTAATTGAAGAGGTAGAGGTGATGACTACCTTTTGTTCCAAGTATTTGTTAAGCAGTGAAGTTAATAGTTAACAAAAATGAACAAAAATATCTGGCATTTTAAACAGTGTGACTATCCTTTCCTGTCTTATATGCTCACTTCTTACTCCTTTTCTTTTTGCGAATACAGACTAACACGGCTGTTACTCTGAAACTTGTTTCTTATGATGTCAAAATTTCTCTAGCTTTCTAATTGCCGTAAAGTCTCCTATGTTAGAGAAGACCTGAATTTCTAATATAAAAATTAGAAAGCCTCCCCAATTCACCCTTCCCTGCACCAAAACCCCCCACCTCCCCGCCAAACCCACAAGTCACTAACAGCAAGATCTCCTTTAAATGTCGTAAACAACAAAGAATACAAGCCCATTTTTGATCCTTGCAGGTCAGTTTTCCCTCTACAGTTTTGTAGTGCCATATGAATATATATACATCAGTATATTGTATACAACTGTGTATAAGGATGGAAAATAATGAATTTGATGAAACTTGAAAATATGAGATGATAAAGGTTATTTTTGTTATGAGTGAGGGGAAAGGAAGATAACGATTATTCTCATCTGTATTAGAATCCAGAGGATTCCCCCAAACAGTTGTATCTCTTACTTTTATATAAATCACTTAATCACTGCAATCATCCTAATAGTCAAGGAGGACTAGACTAGAATCCCTTTGGAGCCTGGCATCGTTATTCCCTAAACAGCTGCTTACTCCTGGGGGAATCTGCATCACTGTAGATGCCCAGAATTCATGTTCCCCGCAGATTTCTTTGCTTCCCTGCAGAAAAATGACTTCTGATGGGGGAGCAAAAGAAAACTGCAAGAGCAGTCATATGCCCCTCCCTGGCATCACAGGCAAGTTGGTTCGGGTGCCCAGAGCAGCCAATAGAGATGTAAATCACCAGCTGGGGTGTGTGAAGGGGTGAGCAGGCGTGCATGAGAGAGAGAGAGAGAGAGAGAGAGAGACACTCTGTCCCTCTCGCTCACTATTGTGGCACGCTTATCATGGAGGGAACTGAGATTGTTTAGTCTGTGGAAGAGAAGAATGAGGGGGGATTTGATAGCTGCTTTCAACTTCCTGAAAGGGGGTTCCAAAGAGGATGGATCTAGACTGTTCAGTGGTAGCAGACGAGTAATGGTCTCAAGTTGCAGTGCAGGAGGTTTAGGTTGGATATTAGGAAAAACTTTTTCACTAGGAGGATGGTGAAGCATTACCTAGGGAGGTGGTGGAATCTCCTTCCTTTGAAGTTTTTAAGGTCAGGCTTGACAAAGTCCTGGCTGGGATGATTTAGTTGGGGATTGGTCCTGCTTTGAGCAGGGGGTTGGAGGAGATGACCTCCTGAGGTCCCTTCCAACCCTGATATTCTATGATTCTATGAGGAGCAGGGCTTCGGAGTGTGTCTGAGGAAGTAGGTGTGGCGCAGGCTGTCCCCTCAGGCAGAGCAGAATGTAGCAGCCTGCCTGCTTAGTGAATTGTTCCCATTGTCTTTGTGAATTCTCCCAGGAGCATAAAACAGGTGTAAAAGTTTTAAAGCTCCTTTACACGGCCAGAGTGGTGTAAAGGACAGTATGGCCTTATAAATGCTTATGGTGCTTTAGTGATGAGAACTGGTCTAAATTTTTGGACTGAAAAAATTTCTCATCAGAATGTACTCCATGAACTGTTTGCTACTGATCTTTCTGGAGATGGTCAGTAGTCGATATAAATTGTGAGTTTGATTCCCCAGCCCTCACTTGTTCTTCAGTTGCCTATGAAGTAACACTGTGCATATGGATGCAGATATTTGTTGACTAATAACTAGAAATAAAGGGTCAAACCTAGCTACATTACTATTAGGCAAGGGGGCTTGGGGATTTCCTCCAATGCTCCCCCCTCCCATTCTTCATCCATTGTATTGTAGTTTAAATAAATTGCCTAATAATTGAACACATTACCTAATAATTGAAACTGGCGTGATTATATTGCATTATTTTGACAAATAAAATATGCAGAATATTAAAATATGATGTGCAGAATTTTTAATTTTTTGGTGCAGAATTCCCTCAGGAGTAACAGCTGGAGGGGTTGCTGATGAGAGACGCAAGGCATTCCATCTCTTCCCCCTTCCCGGGGGGCTGCCTCCACAGCAGGGAAGGATTTGAAAAATCCAAGAACCACATAAATTCACAAGTACTGTTTGCCAGTGTAGACAAGCCCTAAAAGATGCAATAGTTAAAGTGCTGCCGTGGAGGTGTTTTAACATGGCTTGTGAGGTCGCGGAACAGGGCTGGGAAAGAGCTCTCCCAGTGCTCTAAAAAAACCCACCTCCACGAGGGGTGTAGGTACCAGTACTGGAAGCTCGTCTCCCAGCGCTGGTGTACTGTCTATACTGTTTCAGTTACAGTGCTGAAACTTGCAGCGCTCAGGGGTGTGTTTTTTCACACCCCTGAGCGAGAAAGTTGCAGTGCTGTAAAGTGCCAGTGTAGACAAGCCCTTAGTCTTGCAGGTCTATCATAAATGTTAACTAAAAAATCTCAAGTTACACACCACACTAAAATACCAACTTGTTCACATTTTCAGCACTTGAGAATGTGTCCGTGTTGTATAGATTTAATAATCGTAATATTTAATAATTCTCTAGCACCTCCTTTCTGAGGAACTTTTTAAACTTGAAAAAAGAAAAGGAGTACTTGTGGCACCTTAGAGACTAACAAATTTATTTGAGCATAAGCTTTCATGAGCTGCAGCTCACTTCATCGGATGCATGCAGTGGAAAATACAGTGGGGAGATTTATATACATAGAGAACATGAAACAATGGGTGTTACCATACACTCTGTAACAAGAGTGATCAGATAAGGTGAGCTATTACCAGCAGGAGAGTGGGGGTGGTTGTTGGGGGGAACATTTTGTAATGCTAATCAAGGTGGTCCATTTCCAGCAGTTGACAAGAACATGTGAGGAACAGTGGGGGGGGGGGAAATAAATGGCAACTTGTGATGTTTTTTGTTGTTGTACCCTGAAAAATGACAACATAAAAATGGCATCTTCTTCCTCAACAGATCTGGTTCCTCTATATTTTGAGTCACCTCTGCTTACTTTTATAGTGCAAAAATACAATGTCACTACATTTTACACCTGTTAACATGGCAGAGTCATCACTGGTAGAATAAACTGGAGCCAATTAGATTGAATCAATTTAAGTGCCGCTCAGGGCAGAATTTGAGAACAGTGGGATCATACTGATGTAGCTGAAGACAGACTTTAATGTAGAGAATTGTTATTTTTTTCATTTTTTCTTAGGGCACTTGGGAAATCTTTGTGATAATTCATTTAATCATTATTTAGTATTTATACTTTAGTAGTACCCAAACACGTCTTACAGCTACAACCTGTTCCCCCACATAATCAGTCAGTTTTGCCCTTTCTGAATAGATTGTCACACAATCACGGGGAGGAAAAATCATTTAACAAAATAGGAAAATAAAGTTGCTAAATCACAAAAATTGGCTAGGGGACTCATCTGAAACTGAGTAAATTTGGAGTTTACCATGTCTCTTCAGTGTTTTACTGTTATGTCAAAATATATATTAAAATAAATAGTATAAAGCAGCACTGAAAAGTTAATATAGCTATTAGAACCTTAACTCTTGGAGAAAAAATACTTTTCGCATTTTTTAACTGGGCATCCTTAATGATCCATTAACACAATTTTTTGTGTGCACACATATATTAGCAAGTCACTTTGGATCTCCCTGTATGAAATTGACAATAATGCAGCTCTTCAGGGAGAAATAAAAAATGGACCAAATTTGATCAGAGGAAGAATAGATTTATATCCGCATAAATATGTGTTGGAAATATATACAAATATTGAATATATGGTGTCAATAATTGATATTGAAAAAAACTCAAATTTTAACTATAAAATAAGAAAATTTGAATGTGGTAGTATCTTGGGGGTTTTTCACAATGAGGTTGATTGACTTCATTTCCTTTAGCAGAAAATTTGTACAAAAGGAACATTCTGAATAGTCCCAAATGGAGGAAGAGAATAATTAAAAGTAGTTTAAAATATTTGTGGTGGTAATATATTTTTTTTGCAACAAGGCAATAGAATAAAAATGAAGCTGTGTGTGTGTGTTACTGATGTTTTGAAACTTGTAATTTCAAGGATGTTAATGATGTGCATTTCCTCAATACTCTCACACTTAAAAATCCTTCTTACCTTTAAGTTTATGTAATTATATTTTTGTGTTTCCAGCTATGGAACAATTAGGGAACTATTTAATTGTACGTTCTATTGGAGGTAATCAAAGAAGAGTATGTACAGGAGTTTGGATACATTGTGCCCTTCTTCTCTTCCTACAGACTAGATAAGATTTCCCTCTGTAAGGGTTTTTATACCTCCAGCCCAATTGTGCTATGGAGAAAGGCATTTTTTTATGCTAAGTAGTTTTTTCAGGATTTTGGAGGAACCCAATTCTCTCTTTTTTTTACCCAAACCTAAAGTTCAGGTGTTTCTGTAGGGAAACAATAAAATTGTTCTTTATTTACTCTAAAGGAGTCTCATTCTACAAGGAGAAGGTATATTGCTGTTGGAGCCAAGGTAACAGATCCTTCATATCATTTGTCGTAAGCTTTCTAAAAGATAGATAACACACATGACAAAGTCATATGTAATATGTGGCTGTGTCTCTAACGCTGTGGGAAGATAAAGGTAAATGGGAGTAAAAAAATTTTCCTGATGAAACTCAAGCAAACAAGGCTCTCTTATTTGCCCCAGTATTGCAGTGCATATGACCTTTCCACCACAAATATAGGGGGGCTATTCCATAGTCTTCTCACCACAACACAGTTTAACTTCCTAACATCTTTAAATAAACGTGTTTTCCAAGTACAACTGGCATATCTGAGCTTACCTTTAAGACTTTCTCAGACCTCTTCTTTAGGAAAGAGAAAAGGAGTACTTGTGGCACCTTAGAGACTAACCAATTTATTTGAGCATGAGCTTTCGTGAGCTACAGCTCACTTGCATCCGATGAAGTGAGCTGTAGCTCACGAAAGCTCATGCTCAAATAAATTGGTTAGTTACTCCTTTTCTTTTTGCGAATACAGACTAACACGGCTGTTACTCTGAAACCTGTCATTAGGAAAGAGAGTTGTTCATGGAGATCCATACATATCTTCAAGATGTTTCTGATTCTAAGATGTCATTGACTTTAAGACAGGCACAGGAGATGATAAAAGCAGTGCTTTTTCTATATTTTATAGCTTGTCTGCTTCCTCTAACGCAGCTCCTCTAGAGAATTCAGGTGTACCTACATATTCTGCAGAAGAAATTCAATAAGGTGACTGTGGTACCCAACCCTAAGTCCTTAGAATCTGCATAACCATATAATGCTAGGTTTTTGTTTTGCTTTGATACTGCTTTTGAAATATGTCAAGGATAATATTATATATTACAGCACAGAGTGGAAGCTGATAACAGCTTATTTAAAAAAAAATCCCTATGAACAACCATAGCTGTTGACAAGAAGAACCTCTAGAATTTCCTATATTTCTGAGCTTTTTTATTTAAACTTACTAACATTCATGAGGACATGAACAGTTCAAAAGTACTAACAAAATTATTATGTGAGGTCATAGTTTTCCATGACAGCCGGTTAGATATGTTCAGGAAGTGTTTAGCAACCTGGTCTACACCAGGATTGTAACAAGACTTCCAAAAATAGGCCTCTACATGCCTTACAGCATGAATTAAATGTCCAGTGTCTCTAATGTGTCTAAAGCTGGTTCATTCCACAAACACAACAGGAATAGTGCAGGTTTTAGTGGAATTTATAATTCACTCATTTAAAATAGAGCATTCTGGTCATCTAATCCAGAACGTTTGACTTTCAGAAAGATCCACCACTGTTCAGACATCCTACTTTTAGATTATTCTTCTGTTCTAAAAATCATACATTTCCATGCACTGGCCTTTGCTTTGCCTATATAGTTTTGTTTTGTTTATGGTGCAGAAGTTGGAGGTGCAAATTTCTTCATTTATAACATATGGTCTCCCAGCCTACATAAGACTAAATTATATGTTCTTTCTGCTATTTGAGACTGTCAGCCAATTTTGATATATGTTAACTATTTTAAGATAGATTCAACCTCAACTTATCTCCACTGGGGATCGTCTGAGTCAAAATACAAAGACTTACTTTTTATCATTTTAGTGTGCATCATACTATCAAATACTATCAAACTACAGAAAATGCTGCGAGAAGTCAACATAAAAAGCAGCCAACTCGGACTGAAAATTAACCACTCCAAAACGAAATTTATGTGGTTTGATACCTCGCCAAAAGCCCAAATAACAATCAAGGGAGAACAAATAGAAGAAGTTGAGCCATATGTCTGTTTGGGCCAAGAAATTAACATGTTCCACGATCAGGAAGGTGATCTCTTGAGAAGAAAGAAAGCAGGTTGGTGTGCATTCAATTCTATCAAGGATGTCCTCTTCAACTCAACAGTACTGCCAGCAATGTTGTACGGCAGCGAAACATGGGCGCTGATCAAGATGGAGGAGCAGCGACTCATGGAGAGGGCGTTGGAAAGAAGAATGCTGGGAATTTCAATCCACGACCAAGTCCCCAATGAAGTGATCAGACAGCAGAGTGGAGTGGAGGACGTCGTTGTTGAGAGCAGGCATAGTAAAATGCAATGGGCTGGGCATATAGCAAGGCTCACTGACAATTGATGGACTGCATCTGTTGCTGAGTGGTACCCACGGGACCTGAAACGACCACTCGGCCGACCTCCAAAGAGATGGGAAGATTTTATTATGAAAAGACATGGCTGCACATGGAGAAGGAAGGCCAGGATACAAGAAGAATGGAAGACGTGTTGTGATCGGCGTAATCTATACGAGGGCTGAAGGACTGATTGATTAAGATGATCAAGGTGAGTGTGCATCGTTTGTTACAGGGAGAAGACTTTTGTATGGAAAAATAATAAACTAAGAGCAGCATTTCATTTTTTGGGCTATCTAGGCTGGGAGATCATGCATTATTAGTGAAGAAATTTGTAACTCCAACTTTGCAAACAAAACTACATAGGTAGGCAAAGCAAGGGCCAGCGAATGCATGGAAGTGTATCATTTTTAGATAAGAAGAATAATCTAAATGTAGAATCTGTGAACAGGTGCTAATTACAAACAAACCCTCTTCATTCCTAGTCAAAGATATAATCTTTCTAAAGAAGGCAGAAAGTTATTGTGACGTGGAGTTGATATATGATAGTTATGAATACTTCAGCAGTCCAACGAGTGAGTCTTTGAGTTTTTAATTTTTAAAACTTGGGTCACCTCACAACAATGAAACTTGCTGATGTGATCTGACCAGGATGATTCATCTAAAAGGAATTCAAAGATAACTTTTACTCTAATTAAATTTCTGTATCTCTGAGTGTGGCTTTTGTGTTACTGTTTGTCCCAAATCTTTTAAAAGTAACATTGACAAAGTTTCTTATCAATGAGATCTGTTTAGCTGAGGTGAATGTTAATGGAATATTGAGCTTTTCACTTCTCGGGTCACAGGTTCAAATCTAGACTAAGTTAATAGTAACAGAAAGTTGTCATTGGAGCAGTTCACTGCTCTATATAAAGTGAGTTGATCACAGACAAGTGTCCACATTATAAATGGCAAAGTAATTGACATCTTTATGAATAGTCTCAGTAGAGGGATTACTGAGACTGAATTACCTTCTTCTCTTTGAGAACATTGTTAGAGATGCATGGATGGGGCAGTGTGGGAAAATGCCAGTCTACAACTCTAAGACTTGAGCACAGATGAGTATAGTATAAAGATACCTTCCTTCTTCCATTCCAACCCTTTACCCTAAACAAAGGATGTTCCACTCCTCCACAAAAAGTCATCGCTGGCCAGGAAGAGCCTCTTCCTGACATCAGCCAAGCAGAATCTCCTTAGAGCAGGGAGAAGAATGAGATTTTTTGAAATGCACTTGGGTCTACATATCTAATCTGAGCAGAGAATGCTTAGATCAGGGGTGGGCAAACATTTTTGTCCGAGGGCCACATTGGGGAATAGAAATTATATGGCGGGCCATGAATTCTCACAAAATAGGGGTTGGGTGGCGTGAGGGCTCTTGTTGGGGGTGCAGGCTCTGGGGTGGGGCTGGGGATGAGGAGTTTGGAGTGTAGGAGGATGCTCTGGGCTGGGAACGAGGGGTTTGGAGGGCGGGAGGGGGATCAGGGCTGGGTAGGGGGTTGGGACGTGGGGAGAGGCTTAGAGGTTCAGGCTCCGAGCGGCGCTTACCTCAAGCGGCTCCTAGAAGCAGTGGCATGTCCCTTCTCCAGCTCCTACTCAGAGGTGTGGCCAGGTGGCTCTGCATGCTGCCCTGTCTGCAGGCACCACCCCAGCAGCTCCCATTGGAGCTCTGCAAGGGGCCATTGGAGCATGTAGGAGCCAGAGCGGGACCATGCCGCAGATTCCGGGAGCTGCGTGGTGCGGCCCCGACCCTGTGCGCCGGCTGGAGCGCTGGGCAGCCCCTGACCCAGCGCCCGGTTGGAGTGGGGCCGAGCTGCATGGTCTGTCCCCTGACCCAGCAGGAGCTCACAGGCCGGCTTAGAACAGTTTGCCGGCTGGATTCGGCCCGCGGGCTGTACTTTGCCCACCCCGGCTTAGATACTACAATGATGGGTGCTATAGGAAAAAAACAAACAAACAAATGAAAGGCAACTCCAAACTTTTTCACATACTTTGCTTAGAATTCATTTGCTCCTGCCACTCATTTAAACCACACACCAGCAGTGACTTTAATTTCAGTTCCTGCAGTGCTGCTATTAATCATCTACAGCATATACCATACTTATTCTTGGAATATATAGGCTCTTGAGGGATGGCAGTCCAACATGTCTGGTCACCTCCATAATTCTTAATTTTCTTATCAAGCATAATTTACCGTTAGCATTGTCATGTGTAACATTGTTCTTGCTGTTTTACCTTCTAACTGTTTTGTCTTCCAACTTTTCAATTTGGGTGGCATCTTCCTTAAGCAGTCTTTAGAGCTTTAAATTAATGGTATGTGCACACTTAAATCTGCTTTTAGTAGTTTCATAGAAAATTAGATCCTGCTCCAACATCAGTGATGGAAAAAATTAAGAAAAATTCATCCCTGATTTAAAATTGTGCAGAAATATGCTCTTTATTTAGAAATGCTAGTCATACAAAGGAGGCTCTTTCCAGTACACGCACAATATCTAAGCTGTAGAACAGAGATAATATTTAAAAGGTGGTGAACCTTTACAACTCAGTACGTAAGAACTTGAGGGAATAGAGAGAAGCTCTTGAAACTTCTTGGTTGTAACTGTTCCTTTATTACTTATTTTCCCCTCTGTCACAGAGTGCCGAATCAAGGTTGTAGTTATAATCAGGATGGATTTGTGTGAGTCAACCCGATTTAAATCACCAGGTGGAAAGCATTGATTTAAATAATTTTAATAAATTTTTCCATTTGTATTACAGTTATTTTTTAAATTCAGATGAATTCTTATTGGTTGATAAACCATTAAAACATGTTGATTTACAGCTAAATAGAGCCTTTACACTAGATTTGGTACCTCTTTTTGCTACTTAGGAGGGTAAACTATAACTATATACATTTATTTAAGCAATGATATAGATTAATATTTTCAGATTCTTACTAATTTTACATTTTTAGTGTGTTAAAAATGCTGAAAGATGTATTGCTTATTTACTAGTTAATTAACTTTTTGCTCATGATTTGTGTCAAGCTGCATTAGGATGGTGCTTGGAATTAAACACACAATAGCAAATATGATTTATTTTTATTAAACAAAACAAATGTTTTGTACACATAAACTTCTATAAAAGTATGTTTCACATTGTAGTCAGTTAGTTAAAGTGATTATTTCAGGTCAGCCTGGGAAAATTTTCAAATACGCCTAAGTGAAAGGGACTGGAGCTTAATTTCTGCTTGCCTGACTCTCTTGAAAATGAGACAGTTTCCTAAGTTACTTCAGCTATCCTTCAAACTTTTAAAACTAGTAGATCTCACCCCCGGCTTCCTTGATTTTATTCATTTTAAACAGGTTTACAATTTTATTAAAATTAAATAACACAATAAAAACATTTTTTTTTTTAAATAATTGATTTTTATCCACCCTGGTTATAATCCCATTCTACCCATTCCTTTTCTTTAAAGAATGAATTTCAGAATATTGTGAACTCATAGTTTGTCTCCAACCTTTCATCATATGTTTACTTTGTTATTGTTTAATTTTTAAGAATTGGACAAGGAAAGAAGGGAGGCAGGATATTTCTCAGAATTTTTATGTTATATAAATAAAATACGGGGACACCAATGACTTTAATCTTTTAGTGTTGAGCACATCTGCGGTAAATGTATTTATTAGTCTTCAAGCTCTTTGTGCTATGTTAACACCTTTATGAGCTTTTCATGATGTTATGTAAATAATGTTATTTTATAAGGTGGGAATTCCAGATTGGCCAAGCTATCTGCTCTTGAAAGAGACTGCTGCAAAGGAATTTGTTTGTTCAAATTATTTTTTTCTACCAAAATCCCAAAGGCAGTACAAATATATAGTTTATATGCATCCTCTTTTGTACTAACATTGTAAAGATACAAGCAAGTCTTGTCTTAGCAGAATGTGGTTAAGTGAAATGTTCAGTTACATAATATATTGCTCAGGCTCTTAATTTAATAGGATACTATGCTCACTATCTGAATAGTATGTGTGTGAGCAAGGAAATTCATGTGCATGTTTAGGCTAAAGTATTTGTACACAGTCTAGTAAGTCAGTTTGTTTTGTGCATGTTTTAAAAAATCACACAAAAGTAATACAAGTAAAAGCAGCACACTGCTGGCTGCATTGAGCATTAAGAAAGCAAACTTCTTTCATCGAGAGGATTGTAGGTAACTGTTGCTAAGTCCATTAGGGATATTTATAACTTGAGGCTTGATACCCAGGATGTGAAGTAAGCCAAAGAACTCTGTGGCATTAATGTACGGATGAGTTGAACAGTACCTTAACAGGATAAATATATATATACCATTTGGAAACATTAACTCAGTTCATATTTTGATTTCTTAATTTTTGTTCCCTTTTTGAAACAGGCTACATAAGTTGTAGTTATCGTATATTTTATGAGAGATTTCCTTCACAAGTTCTATGTTTATATTACTAATGTTTCTTGTAATTAAATATTCTTTCTGGTATCTGAATTTTACAGGTATTTTGTATAAACATATACATGCACATTTGCTTGTTACAGTAGAACTTAGCTCATTCAGACCCCAAAAATGTCAGTCTTTCTCTGTTTCTCATCAGAATTTTATTAGAAGATTGCTGTAGAACTGTCATATTATTAAGGTTTGTTATTACACTAAATATACTGCAGTACTTTTGCTAGGACTTTATGAAGCATAAATAAAATTTGTTCATTTATTTTAACAACTGTAGTTTAACTTTTGGGATATATTAAACCATACCTTATTTTATTGTTTATTCACTTAATACCTAACTTGTAGTAATCAGTATTTGATAGGTATCTCAGTCAAAAATGTGAATTAGTGAGGTTCTGCTGTGTTCTTGTGCTGTTTTTTGTTTTGGACTGGATAGACAAAAAAAAAATCTACTTGAGTATAATTTTTTATAATATAATTAGGAGATAATGAATGTTTGAATGATCTGATGAAAACTATTCCTAAAGTATAAGATCTAGAGTTCATGGAATATGTTATTGGAAGTTTCACTTTCTTTAGATTGATCAGTTTACGTACTTATGACCTCCCATCACATTAGTGTGATTGTCTCATAAACACTAGTGAATTTATTTTTATAACACCCCAGTGAGGAAGACTAATATTTATCTCCCTTTTCAAAAAGGAGAGCTGAGAAACAGAAAAATGGTGATGTACAATGATCACACAGGAAGTCTGTGGCAGAATTGACCCCAGATCTCTGAGTTCCAGTCCAGTACCTTAATCTTGATGAGCAAGAAGGGAGGAATGTGTCAGATTTGACCTTTTTGTCACAGTAATTTGGCCATCGATATATCTGTGGGTACCCCTATTCGTAATTATATATTATGTTTATATAGCATCTTGAATACCAGAAAAGACCTGGAGCAATATGTAAACTTTGCCTGTTTAGGAATCATTGCAGCCATCTCTGGGGTGGAATTGGCAGTTACTTTATAACACCCTGCAATACTATATAACAGTTTAGGAATACTGTATTAGATTGAAACTACTGGAGAAATTTAAATAGATTCACAGATTTTTCTTAAGGCCATAAGGTTATAGTTATTCAAATTAGAATTTGATTAGGATTCTGGGCTTAACTCTTATTTTATTTTCAGATATAGCTATTTTACAACTGTTTTTATACAGTAAGAATGCAGGCTGGAAATGGTATTGGTTAGTTTTGCTTGAATTTTTTTTGTGTTTCTTTATAATATGTAGTAGAGTTTACATCGCTAATTAGTAATGTATGTATTAAATACTTATCATCCTAATAAACTACCTTAAAAGAATGTAGTAATTGTAAAGTCAAGCTCTCAAAAAGTTAGGAAATGCCAGAATCAATGTTCTGTGTACAACCTTAATTCCCCCCCCCGTGTATATGCATATGTAATTAAAAAATGAATCATAATGCACAAGCAAAAAGGAGATGAGTTAGGGTTGCATGGGCATTATTAATTTCGGCATTTCCTAACTTCTGAGAGCTTGATTTTGCCTTATATTTCTGTCTTTGAGGGGGAGCATTGAGAATTGAAGAGAGACAGTCTCTCAGTTCCTGTTGTTACCCAGGGTTTTCAGAACCCAAAGCAGAGGTAACTTAACTGTTTCACTGCAGGTGGTATCAGGAATAAATCAATGGGAGCACAGCACTTTCGGCTGATGAAAGATTAATGCAAGTAAGCGTGCTCTTATCTAAAAGTACTGTTTTTTAGATTTAAGTACAATAGACATAAGCAATAGGTTAGAACATCACAAATAATTACCTAGAATCTGAGATGGTACTGAGTAATTAGCAGCATGTTAGCGATGGCCGTTTTTTTACCCACCAGGGAGCATGGTGTCAGGAAAAAAATCTCAGGCTAGCTTCAGAGAACTGCTCCAAAGTACACTCTATTGTCTAGTCTTTTTATAACTAATTTTTAGAAAACACATAGCTCATAGTGACCTCTGTTGGGTCATCTCTTCTCCTAACTTCAATAAACTACTTATCAACAAAACATTTCTAACAGTCTTAGGCTATGTCTACACTACGCAGCTTTTAGCGACACAGCTATGCCGCTACAGCTGTGCTGCTAAAAGGTGCGCAGTGTAGCTGCTGTTTGTCAGCAGGAGAGCTCTCCTGCCAACAAAAAACTTCCACCCCCAAAGAGTGGCGGTAGCTTTATTGGCAGGAGAACGCTCCTGTCGACAAAGCGCTGTTCACGCCGGTGCTTTTCCTCGACAAAACGTTTGTCTTTCGGGGGGTGTGTTTGTGTTTTTTTTAACACCTCTGCTAGTGTAGGCAAAGCCTTAGTCATAATAAGCTTCTGTATCAAAGGTGGCCAAACTCAAGATCTCCATCCACTTATTTTCCCTCAGTCTCTATTTGTTGACCCTTTCCTCACCTTCTCCCATTCTGATTAGCAGAAACTGCAGGCCTGCAGCTAGTATTTGACTTTACCTCCAGAAGCTCTGCTTGTTCAAATTAACCCTTAACTATGTGGTGTTCTATTGTATTAATTCATGGTGGCTGAATGCACACAATATGGTTGCAATTAGCTTGTTCAAATTCTGGGATAACACACTCCTCCATTCCGGGGCAGCACTGTGCAAAGTGCCAGAGTGGCCCCTGGAGGCTGGAAGAACAGTTGTAGGAAAAATCCTGCTCAACTCCTGCAGCCCAAGGATGAAGCATGCTCTGTGAGGATGGTGCATAGGAGCTGTGAGCTAAGTTCTCTGTAAGCTGCGTGGCCATGCAGCAGCCTGTTTAGCGCCGTGCAGGCACTTAGGGAATCCGCCCGGGGACCTGCTGGAGATGGGACGCCCCTCCCCCAGCCCCAACCTAGCCCAGCTCCCAACTTGCTGTGGCTGGGGTGCCCCTCTGCCGGCCTCAATTCTGCTGTGGTCTGGAGGACCTGCCATGGCCGGGGTGCCCAGCCCCGCTGCGGCTGGAGTGGCGCAGCCGGCCTGGCCTGGCCCAAGGCGCAGCTCAGCTCGGCCCCAGGCACGGCTGGGGCACCTCCCCTGGCCTGGACATGCTGTGGAAGGGGTGCCTATCCTGCATCCCCAGCCCTGGAGCTGCTGTGCCACTGAGAGGCGCCTCCCCCCCAGCCCAGCCGACATGCTGCTGCTGGGAGAGAGAGCTGGGGGGGGGTCCTCTCTCCCCTCCGTAGCCGTGGAGCACCCTCCTGTACCCCAAGCTCCTCATCCCCGACCTGATCCGGAGCCCTCACACCTGTGCACCCCAACCCTCTGCCCCAGCCCTAAGTCCCCTCCCACACTCCAAACCCCTTGGCCCCACCCCCAGCACATGAATTTTGTTATGTGTACCAATACAGATGTGATGTGTCACACATCACCTCCATATTGGTGCACATAACAAAATTCATTCTGCACATGGGTGGGAAAAATTAGAGGGAACACTGGCTGTGAGCAAATGGAACATGCACAATGCAGACAGAGCCTTTAGAACAGGGGTCCCCAACGTGGTGCCCGTGGGTGCCATGGCGCCCGCCGGGACATTTTTGTGCGCCCACAGCACACCCCGCTGCCGAGAAGCGTTGTCGTTTCTCGGCGGCATTTCGGCAGCGACGCTTCTTGCCGCTGCCACTTCTCGACAGCGATGAAGTGAGCTGTAGCTCACGAAAGCTTATGCTCAAATAAATTTGTTTGTCTCTAAGGTGCCACAAGTATTCCTTTTCTTTTTACCCTGTTAAAATGCCCCTACTATAGATTACACAAAAAATGAATTTAGCAGCCTCAGATCATAAAGAAGAAAAAATAAGAAACAAATTATATTAGTAAATGCTGCTGTTTTACACCTTCATGTAAAAAAGTTGAAAATAACTTCATGTTCTTTTTCGAGTGATGGTCCCTATTATATTCCACTGTGGCTTATGCATGTGCACCATAAACCTGGAGCCGGAAATTTTGAAAGTAGTGATGGTTGGTCCACATGTGAGCTCTGGCTCACCTCGTGCCTCTGATGGAGGGGATAAAGGGAAGGGCAGATCATTCGCTTCTCCACTTCCTTCTCACCACTGCATGGTCCAGGTCAGAACCCTTAGTGTCCGCAGCTTTGACTTCACCTACAAACAATAAAGAACCTTATTGTAAATAGTTATCAATCTTAATCATTTATAGTTTTAGCAGTTTTAACAGTAGTTTTAGCATTAGATTAGACTTCATCAGGGTAACCCTAAATTCTGTCACCACAGGGGTGTACCTGCTTGTGGACAGATTTCAGACCATGAACAGTATCATAGTTCACATCACAAGCAACCCTCAGGAACTGGTTAAAACATGTCTGTCCCTACTAGGTCACATGGCTTGTGCACTTATATCACCCTGTTCTCAAGTCTCCACTGTTGTTGCCTTTGAACTTGGCTATAGTCAGTATGCTCCCCAAGCCATCATTCCATGAACCCCATGGTGACAGTTCCAGCCAAGGTACTGTCCTCCCTGTTATGGGGGACAAATTCCTCATCAAGTATGTGTGGGGGTCCCCTTTCTCTCCAGACAGGATCATTGGTACAGACACATCCCAAATAGGTTGGGGAGAGCACAAGAACAACCACTGAGCTCAAGGGGCTTGGACAGCTCGAGAGGCCAAGATGCACATCAATATTTTGGAACTACGGACAGTATGGAAGGTGTGCAAGTCTTTTTTTTCCATCCGTGCTCACCGTGTCCTTATGTCAAACAACACTACAGTTGTCTTCTACATCAACAAGTGAGGTGAAGCGAGGTCTGCCTCCTTGGGAGCAGAGGCCGTCAGCCTCTGGAACTGGTGCTTCAGCACCCTATGAGCAGCCTACCTTCCGGGAAAGCAGAATATGTTTGGAGACTCCTTCAGCAGACATTTTGCACTTGACCATGAGTGAGAGCTTCATGATGCAGTACTCCGCAATATTTTAACTCTATGGGGAACCCTGACCAGGGATCTATTCGCCTCTCAAGCAAACGGCAAATGCACCACATACTGCGTCAGAGGAGCCCTAGGTCACCACTGCCAGGACGATGCTCTGCTTTTTAATTGGTCAGACCCCTTCAACTATGCGTTCCCTCTTCCACCGCTCCTGCCATGAGTCGTATGGAAGATCAAGCAGGACAGAGAGTCATCTTGATCACCCCCTTCTGGCCCAGACTGTTCTGGTTTCCCAACCTCCTAGCATGTCATCCTGCCAACCAATCATCCTCCCAAAGTTCCCCGAGCTACTTACCCAGTGGAACAGCAAGATCAAACACCCCAATCCATGGCTGCTCCACCTCTGGGCCTGACATTTGGAAGGGTAGCATCCTTAGAATGTTCTTGCTCTTCAGCTGTATGAGACATTCTCTCTAATAGTAGAAAGGAGTCTTCTAGAAAACGTTACTTAGCTAAATGGAAATGCTTTTCATCTTGGACACAACAAAGAGGCATTCTACCAGAGACTATAGATATTCCTCTCATCTTAGACTATATCCTGTGCATGAAAACTGCAGGTTTATCCATCAACACTTACAAATCCAGTTGGCCGTGATCATGCATACCATCCACCTTCTCAAGGCTACTCAGTTTTTGCCGACCCGCTGACCATAAGATTCTGGAAAGGCTTAGTAAGAACCTTTCCACCTGTTCAGAAGGTTGCACCCCGGTGGGATCTGAATCTTGTTCTCTCAGTGCTAACAAGGCTCCCCTTTGAGCTTTTAGCTACATGTTCCATGTCCCGCCTTCCCATCAGTCGTTTTTCTCATAGCTATCACATCAGCAAGAAGGTTGGTGAACTTGGAGCAATGGTGGCAGGGCCTCCATACACAGTATTCCATAAGGATAAAGTTTTTTTACATCTACACCCCAAATTAATCCCTAATATAGTTTTGGAATTTCACCTTAACCAATCCATTCACTTACCTGTGTTCTTCCTGAAACCACATTCTTCTGCAGAAGAATGAAGGCTCCACTCCCTTGATGTTCGATGAGCGTTGTTTTTTTACCTGCAGAGAACACAACCAATCAGGAAATCCCTGAGACTGTTTGTTGCTGTAGCAGAAGGAGTCAGGGCATGCCATCTTTACCCAGAGAATCTCCAAATGGATATCCAGCTGCATTCTACTCCTGCTATCAGTTCTCAACCCCCCGCCCATCTCTTACCCCAACGGGGTAAGAGCTCATTCCACAAGCGTGCAAGCAACAACTGTAGAGATTCTTCAGAAGGTAAGCCCTCCTGGACATTTGTAAAGTGGCCTTCCAGAGTTCCATTCACACATTTGCAAGGGATTATGCCCTGGTGCAGGACTCTTCTGCTGATGCCTCCTTTGGGGTGTCGGTACTCCGCTCAGCCCTTCCGTCTACGTCCTCGTACCCTCCTCATATTTAGGTATTGCTTGTCAATCACCCACAGTGGAATACAATAGGGACCAGTACTCAAAGAGGAGGAGGAGGTTACTTACCTGTAACTGGAGGTTCTTTGAGATGTGTATCTGTATTCCACTACCTACCCTCCTTCCCCTCTGCTTTGGATCTTATCTGATTCACAGTAGAGAAGGAACTGGAAAAGCGATTGGTTCACCCTGCCCTTTATCCCCTCAGTCAGAGGTATGAGCTGAGCCAGGGCGTGTACGCAGATCAAAATACGCTGGTTTTGAATTGCACAGCTCCAGCCTCATGGGGCGCATGAGTAACCCACATTGGAGTGCAAATAGGGACCACATGTCTTGAAGAACCTCCAGTTACAGGTAAGTAACCTCCTCTTTTGGTGAATAGGTGGGAAGAGATAAAATGGATTAAAGTCTTATAGAAGGTTTTCATTATTTCTTTGCCTTAACCTTTCTGTATACATTTTTTCACAACTAAATGTGATTTTATTGTAAATATTAATATGAAGACATATAAACCTAGACCCTGAGTAGTAATGCTTCTGTTACTTGATACACACAAGATTATAAATGGTCAATTTTTATAAATTTGTGTTACAGTTTCTGTGGGCCTTCATTAAATTTTGGAGAACACTAAGTATTTATTCCAGTCTTTGAAAAACCTTAACTCCTTTTACTCTTTGATATAATAGTTGGCGAATTTGGTGCTGGTTAAAAGTGCCAGATAGGGCTTCATTTCCCACAGATGTCAATGTTTGTCAACAGTTATAGAAAGTACAACATAACTAGCAGCAGCATAAATCATTCTAATGCAGTTCAACCTTGTTCTGTTGAAAGGCCCTGCCAGTTCATCACTTTGATGCCTGTTGAGTCTACTAAAAAGCATGTAGGTAGTGATACTTTTTGTTACATGATCATCTCTGTACTAGGAATCGAATTGAGACTACTCAACTGCCAGCATTTTTTTTGTAACTTTGATCACTGTTTACTTGGGTTGGATCTGAAGTGGCCTACGGGTGAAAAGCTCAGAATCATATCATTGAGACCATGAACCATCCATTTCCCTGCTGGTATCTTTTCCTAAATCCTCAGAACAGTTGTTGTTTTGCAGTACCTAAACCTCTACATATGATAGGTAATTTCATCTGTCTACTCAGCAGTTGGAGTTAGATGAGCACTAAAGAAATTTCTGAGAAAAAAACAACAACCATGTGATGCGTATTTTATAACTAAGTCCTATGTCGTAAACATGTTTAGGACATATACATCAGTCTCTTACGATAACTCCAGGTATGGTAGTCCAGGAGATCAGCTTTCTATTCCTTTGGTAAATTGTGATAGCCTAACACACATCTAATGCACAGTCTCTACTATGATTTATACTTTGATGCAAAGCGTGACACCAAATTAGCTCTATTGCCTGAAAATGCAGTATTCTTTACTTTAAGGGAGATACATAGTGAGTGAAAAACTAAGCACAGTGCATCAGATGAATGTTTGTAAATATATGCCTGCGGGGGATTCATACTTTCAGGCTTAATACAGTGCCTCAGTAACCTACTGTTCTTGTTTTCCCCTTTTTACAGGTTTACATGTGGTACACGTAGAAAATGAGGCTGAGAACGCGGAAGGCCTCTCAGCAGTCACATCAAATTCACACCCAGCGTGCTTTGCGAGCAAAGAGGAAACATTCAGAGGTAGAAGAGAGCTTACCTGTTGGAGGAGGAAAACCACAGCAGAATGAAACCGGCCTGTTGTCATCAATTAAAAAATTTATTAAAGGAAGCACGACCAAGGTATGAGCTCAGTGTTTTGTTGCTTTTTTTAAAATTTTTGAGTCGTATTCATTTTTTCTAAAGTTTGATCAAGTATTGTCTTAAGAAGAATAAGCATTTGTAAAAGGCATGTTTTATGGAGGCAGAACAGCTTTATAAACAATAGAATACACAAATTGCCCCATAATAGTTGTGTGTGAATTCAGATATAGAAGTTAAATTGCAAAGTTGCTGATACTATCCAACTCTGTATAAAACAATTACAGACGTTTATGATAGTGCCGTAAGTTTGAGGACTTAGTATCAGATGTTCCATTGGAGAAATAAGAAATGTTGCCTTATAAATACAAGAGGCCAAATTCAGCTATAGTATAATCAGGTATAATTTCTGTGTGCCTCAGTGAATTTTGTGCCTATTTATCGCACCTTAGACATGAAGTTTCAAGGCTAAATCAAGGCTAAAGTTGAATCTCTTTCAACTCTATCTAGACACAGATCTGAAGCACACAGATTTTCATATTTAAAACTTGCTCAGTGCAAATTATTAGGGGAAGATTATATACAGTACGTTACTTTTTTTGAGTGAGTGCCACTTTGAAATAGTTTTCAAAACTGTTATTTTTATTGTTTTTTAAAAAGATGGTCTGATTTTATAAAACCTTTCTTCAGTAAGTCTTATCAGTCTAGAAGTTCTGATGTTGCCATTTAAAAACTGTAGATACTAAAAGAACAAGAGCCAGGATGCCAGAAACATACAAAAATATTTCAGAGAAATACATGGCAGATAAATTAGTTTAGACTAGAACATGTTTTTTATTGTTAAAGTGAAGTGTTAAAAATGGCAGTTTTATAATTTTGCATTATAGTTAAAATAATACATAAAGATGCAGTGAAGTATAAAAAATTCTAATCAAATTGTCTCAGAAAGCTGGGTGACTAGGCAACAAAATGGCAGATGAAATTCAGTGTTGATAAGTGCAAAGTAATGCACATTAGAAAACATAATCCCAACTATACATTCAAAATGTTGGGTTCTAAATTAGCTGTTAACACTTGAGAAACAGATCTGGGAGTCATCGTGGATAGTTCTCTGAAAGCATCTGCTCATCTACAGCAGCAGTCAAAAGAGAAACAGTGTTAGGAACCATTAGAAAAGAGAGAGATAGTAAGGCAGAAAATATCATAATGCTAGTATATAAATCCATGGTATGCCCATACCTTGTGTACTGCATGCAGTTCTGGTTGCCCCATCTCAAAAAAGATACATGAGAAATGGAAAAGGCAGAGGAAGGGCATAAAAATGATTAAGGGTATGGAACAGTTTCCATTTGAGGCGAGATTAAAAAACCTGGGACCGTTCATTTTAGGAAAGAGATGACTACATGGGAATATGTTAGAGGTCTATAAAATCATGAATGGTGTGGAGAAAGTGAATAATGAAGTGTTTACCCTTTCACATAACACAATAACCAGGAGTCACCCAATGAAATTAATAAGCAGCAGGTTTAAAACAAGCATAAGGAAATATTTCTTCATACAATGCACAGTCAAACTATGGAACTTTGTTTCCAGGTGATGTTGTGAAGGCCAAAAGCATAATTGGATTCAAAAGAGAATTACATAAATTCCTGGAGGATAGGTCCATCAATGACTATTAGTCAGGATGGTCAGGGACACAACCCCATGGTCTGGATGTCCCTAAATCTCTGACTGCCAGAAATTGGGACTGGACAACAGGGGATGGATCACTTGAAATGGTCCAGTTCTTTCAATTCCCTATGAAGCATCTGGCACTCGCCAGGATACTGGGCTAATTGGACCATTGGTTTCACCTAGTATAGATATTCTTATGTTCTTAGATACCATGCAACTCAGTGTGTCCTAGGAATTTGTTCAGCACCCATTGTAGCAGGAAATAGGCACTGACTTAAAGGAACTGTAAAATCATGTATATGTTAACATTTTTTTTTACCTGTGGAAAATTCTGTATTGTTAAAACTGTTTAAATTTTGCATATTACTAAACTCAGGCAATAAATCGATTTCACTTTCTGACTCCTATGCTCTAGCACAAAGCAAAATACTTTGGGTTGCGAACACTTCAGGGATATGGTTAAGTGCAAACAAAAACAGTTTTCATTGGAATTAAAAAAATAATTGGGAAGATTTCTGATGATTTAGGTTTTGGAAAATTCCCCCATCCCTTTTTTAATCGTAAATATTCATCCTAAATTTTATCTTCACAAGTTCCCTTTAAATATAAAATTCCATGTTTTTCATAAATATTGTCTGTCTTGTCTTCTATGTCCAGAACAGCACTTGTAGTGGCAGTGGCATTAACATTGCATGCTATTGATTGATATTGCTGGGCTATACTGCAAAGCTCTCATGACAACACAAAGTAGTCTTGTGGTTACCATGGTAACATCAGAACTCTTTCAGGTGGTATGTGTGTTATATTATACAATAGTTCAGTTACCTGTATATTATAATATAAATTAAGAGATAGATTGTATGGATCTGTGGCAATAAATGTATAGCAACATATACTTTAAAACATACTAATTCTGACATCAGAGTCATAGTCCATCACTCTGACATCATACTGATGGCTTGTGGGGGTGGGTCATTAACCCCCCCCAAAAAAGTTCAAGCTATTTACTTACATAAAAGTAACTAAAATATGGTTAATAAAATTCTGATGACATTGGGCCTTATCTTATAATCTACATAATGCTCTCAACTCCCATTTAAGTGAATAGATAACTTTAAAACAGTCATACTAATTCTAATATCAGAGTTACAGACCACCAGTCTGACATCATAGAGAAACTAATGCAGATAAGGATGTCGTTTAGATCAGGCACCTTGCAGGACTGAGCCCTGTTTAGAAAGCATTTTTAACAGTTTCTAAGAAGTTTAAGATAGTAGGTTTTTTTAATGATAACACATCCAGTAATATTTTTTAAAAAGTTTTAAAACTTGAAACATTACAACACATTGACTGAAGTAAGTTATACCAAATTTATTTTGTTTGTGGGTTCTGGTAACATCATAAATTACATTAGCTTTGCTTTTGTGACTTGCAGTGCATCCTCTTCTTTGGAATCATTGCAACCCATTCTTTAACTTGCATTTTTATTCCATGGTTTCTGAAAAATCTAAAGAACAGATATCCTATTGATATCAGTGTGACATTGCCATATTAGTTTCAGTATAATGCAATTAGTAATATTAATTGGATATATTCAGGATATTAATTGTAAACAGAAATCTTTACAGTAGAAATTTGTTAATATAAAGCACATGGAACAATGACATAATATTGTGCCATTTTATTCTTGAATGCTATTGACAGACACTTAACTCCACTTTTGTTGATCATGATTTTGCCAGAACCGCTCTTGTTCATTGGCTTTTCTTTCCTTATTGTATTTATTTGTTTTGCTGCTTTTAGTCTTTTCTCTGGATATTTTATTTTAATTCTTTGTTTGTTTTCATCAAATAAATATCTTTTAGAAGTGGTGGAGTTTTCTTTTGGCTTTTCTTACAGGAAAAGGAAAGTTGTCTCTACAGTTTGGGTTTTAACTTTTTTAGTGACTGTAATGCTCCTGAGAGGTGCAAAATTGACAGTCCTGGAGACTGAAATCCATTTTCCACAGAACAGTTACAGCCAGGGCAGCAGAAGTGGTAGCTTCCCCACACCACCGTGGTCTATTCTTTTGGAGGGACCACCTCTAGGATGAAAGGGTAGTTCAGTCTCCATGCTCATTCAATTCTTTGCCTCTCTTCTGAGACTATCAATAGGAGTTCCACTAGGTGCCAGTCATGATAGTGTTTTTTTGTGATGATTCTGTATCTGTCCACTAGGAACTGGAATGAGAACACCAATGCTTTTCACTTAGGCCACTGAACAGTCATGTGCTCCAGCCCCCTAATCATTTTTGTTGCCCTCTGCTGGACTCTTTTCAATTTTTCCACATCCTTCTTGTAGTGTGGGGCCCAAAACTGGACACAGTACTCCAGATGAGGCCTCACCAAAGTCTAATAGAGGGGAACGATCACGTCCCTCAATCTGCTGGCAATGCCCCTACTTATACAGCCCAAAATGCCGTTAGCCTTTTTGGCAACAAGGGCACACTGTTGACTCCTATCCAGCTTCTCGTCCACTGTAACCCCTAGGTCCTTTTCTGCAGAACTGTTGCCTAGCCACTCGGTCCCCAGGACCAACCCTTGGGGCACTCCACTTGATACCGCTTGCCAACTAGACATGGAGCCATTGATCACTACCTCTTGAGCCCAACAATCTACCTTATAGTTTCAGTATGCTGCAGATTGTCATCTTTAGGTTTCAGATTTAACATTCTAGTAAGGTTCATGGATAGGGCCCTATCAAATTCATGGTCCATTTTGGTCAATTTCACAGTCATATTTCAGAGTAACAGCCGTGTTAGTCTGTATTCGCAAAAAGAAAAGGAGTACTTGTGGCACCTTAGAGACTAACCAATTTATTTGAGCATAAGCTTTTGTGAGCTACAGCTCACTTCATCGGCTGCATACTGTGGAAAGTGTAGAAGATCTTTTTATATACACACAAAGCATGAAAAAATACCTCCTCCCACCCACACATGGGGGGGGGGTGAGAAAACCTGGATTTGTGCTGGAAATGGCCCAACTTGATTATCATACACATTGTAAGGAGAGTGATCACTTTAGATAAGCTATTAGCAGCAGGAGAGTGGGGTGGGAGGAGGTATTTTTTCATGCTTTGTGTGTATATAAAAAGATCTTCTACACTTTCCACAGTATGCATCCGATGAAGTGAGCTGTAGCTCACAAAAGCTTATGCTCAAATAAATTGGTTAGTCTCTAAGGTGCCACAAGTACTCCTTTTCTTTTCACTGTCATAGGAACTTAAAAATCATAAATGTAATGATTTTAGCTATTTAAATCTGAAATTTCACGGTATTGTAATTGTAGGGGTCCTGACCCAAAAAGGAGTTGTGGGAAGGGGTGTGGTACTGTTACCCTTACTTCTGCACTGCTGCTGGTATGGTATGGTATTGCCACTTTACTTCTGTGCTGCTGCCTGCAGAGCTTGGCCCTCAGGAAGCAGCCGCCCAGCTCTGAAGGCAGCAGCACAAGAGGAAGGGTGGCATGAATTGCTGCCCTTACTCCTGCATTGCTGGTGCCGGGGTGCTACCCTCAGAGCTGGGTGCCCGGCCAACAGCCGCCGCTCTCTGGCTGTCCAGCTCTGAAGGCAGCACAGAAGTAAGGGTGGAAATACTGTGACCCCTCTAAAATAATCTTGCAACCCGCTCTGCAACTTTTTTGGGTCAGGACCCCCTATTTGAGAAATGCTGGTCTCCCCCATGAAATCTGGTATTTTTAGAATTTTCTGGTGTATTTAGTGGAAGAAAGGACACTATTCAGTGTGTTTTTCCTTTTCTGTTTTAAGGAAGAAAGAGAAAATCCTGCAAAGAGAAGTAGAATTGAACGTGATATAGATAACAGCTTGATTACTTCCACACCTCGAACAGGAGAAAAGCCTAACAAACAGATCTCTCGAGTAAGGCGGAAAAGTCAAGTAAATGGAGGTTTGTAAATATTTCATTCCTATATTAATAGGACAGAGTTAGAGGGTCAAGATCTAATACTTGTATGGTGACATATTAATACAGGGCTTGACTCTGCCCTGTTGGAGTAAATGCAAATTTTGCCATTAACATCAGTGGGAGCAGAGTTGGACTCACAGTATCTGAAGTATTCTTTCCTGGAGAGTAATTGTAAGTATACGGCGTGGATGAGACTGAGAAACAATCTGATTAATATGATTTTTCTTTTTAGGAACCATTCAGTTATGGGAAAACCACCACATATCTTGGAACTATTTAGCCATGGTATTTTCCACTTAGAAAGACAATAGGAATACTCGTTATGTGAAATTGCTCATCTTCACAGTGTTTTACGACAAGTGAAATGTCATTCCTTAACAGGTAGTTTGTATAAGAATCATTCCACTTTGCAGGTGCTGAAGGCACTTGGTCAAATAAGCGCAAGAAATGAAATTCTTTCACAAAAGCACACACAGGCATGTATTATTCTGTGCTTGTAGTAATGCCAATTTTAAAATGTAAAATTTATATTCATATTTTAACATTCTTAACCACCTCTGCTGTTCTAGCCCTAACCTACTCCATAAAGTCAGGCTTCATCTTTAAACAGATTTCCCAATGAACTCATAACTTAAACTCCCCCCCCTTTCCTCTCCCCGCTTTATTGAAAAGCAAACCCAGAAGTGTCTTGTTCTTTGGATTATTTGAAACATTTTAAAATCTTTTTAAGGGTTGTTGAATAGCTTTGTGATCTGGTTGATAGATAGACTTTCTATTTTCAACTTGTGTGTTTATTGGGATAATTACATGACTTGGAATTCTTTGTCAGCTGATCAGACTGCAGCTTTCAAGCTATTTTCTAACTAGCCATGACTTGTCTGGTGCAGTAACAAAGGAATGTTCTATTTTCAGAGAATGTAGGGATTACTTAGTGCAAAATTTTCTTAATGAACTCATTATTTTACATCAGTTGAGTACAAGTTCTTATATTTGACAAGAAAAATAGTTGTATAAAGAATAATGTGTTCTTAATTACCTAGTAAAGCAATAATTCCATCATTCGAAACTGGTGATAATGACCTAAACCATGAATCCTATTTTAGACCAGAATAGTCTGTTTGTCACCAGTATCCCAAAATGAAATTACTTTAATGGGCTTTGGATTGAGCTGCTAATACATAGGTTGAGGAAAACAGTTTATTTTTGTAGTTGTGTTTCATCGTCCTTGTCCCTGTTCTTACTTCTTCCCCTTCTCCCCCACTTTTTTTGGTATCTCAGATTCCCAGATTCATTAATTTTAACTTTTTTTTCTCTTTATAATAACTGATTCTTGCTAATTTTGATTCCTTATTTAAAGTGCTATAGAAAACTGATGTTATTTTTGATGGTGAGATATTTAATTTTCAGTAAGTGATGGTTCTTTTTTAGTAAAATTTGTATGTCAGCTTATTTGACCTGTGGTGGAGAATGAGGAAAATTCACTGTAGCTCATATAAGAAAAATTACAACAAGAAAAGAGCACAAGTAGACATGAGGAATAAAATCAGTCCATTGCAGTTTTATATCTTTTTTTTTCTCCTTTTCTTTTACAGAAGCTGGAAGTTATGAAATGACAAATCAACATGTAAAGCAAAACGGAAAATTAGAAGATAATCCTGCCACTGGCAGTCCGCCCCGGACTACATTATTGGGGACCATATTTTCTCCTGTTTTCAATTTTTTCTCACCAGCAAATAAAAATGGTAATTATTATCTAAAGCTACATAATATATATTAACATAAAAGCTAAGTATAATTCATATTTTTTTTAAAGTTGTCTAGACCTCTTATGCAACAGATGATCCTTCTTGCTGACCTGCAGAGCAAGAGCTACAGTTGCCATAAAGAAAACTGTACCTAACTATTAGAAGGGTTGCTTGAGCTATATAAGAGGAGGCATGGGCTTAGTTGCATTAACATATTTGTTTCCTTGTTGTATATGTCTAACACTTCACTTTGATTTACAAGGTGTAAGAAACTAATTTGGTATTTTTCACCCTATCCAAAATAGATTTCTCTTTCTCCACCCACTTTTGGTTGTATTTTAATATTGTGAATTAAATTAGGGACATCTTCAGTTATTCCAGAACACATTATCTCTGCATCTACGAATATTGATACTCTGTGAAGTAATTCGATGTTAGGATAATGATTGTACTGAAACCTCATTTCAGGAACATCAGGATCAGATTCTCCTGGGCAAGCTGTTGAAGCTGAAGAAATAGTCAAACAGCTTGATATGGAACAGGTGGATGAGATCACTACCAGTACTGCAACATCGACCAATGGAGCAATTTACACTAGCCAAGCAGTGCAAGTTAGATCTACTATCAACAACGGTTTGGAAGAAGTGGAGGAAACAACTGATCGTGATCTACCACCACTTACAGGTAAGAAACTTGCATTTTCCTGGTACTCTTAAGTTAAATGTGCAGTAATAAAAATATGTTTCTACATTTGAGTAGAAGCTTTCTAGCCCAGAGTGTTCCTGTATTTTATATAAACAAAGATTCCGCAAAGCGTTTACTTGCATATTGATTTTCGTGAGCAGTAGCCTGGGAAACACACTTTGTTATTCGCCAAAAATAGAATCTCATTGTAAACTTCTCAGGCCAAATCCATTCCTGGTGTGACTCAATTGACTTCCAAATTAAAATAAAGCCTAATTCAAATGAATATTGTGATTCCAGGTGTCAGATTTTCTGAGTCAATATTTTAATGCCAAATGTATTAGAATAAAATGTAAACGCTTGAAATGCCCATCACCAAAAAAAAGTTCCCAACCCTTTGGTTGCTGTCACCAAAATAACATAGACAAATGACAGATTTATATAGATCCCTCCTTAATTTACAGTGTTTCCTTCAAGAGAATCATCATGTTCTTTTCGGATGAAAATTCTTGAAACATTAAATTTACCATTGTGCACAGGGCCATCACAAGCCTATGCACTATTTAAGTCTCACTTTAAAGTTTCACAAAATTGGTATTTAAGTAGAGCGTAGCTTTGTGTGGGTTCACTGCTGGGAGGTGAATTTCACCCTACAAGACGTAGGGCTGAGGTGAGGAGAAGAAGGTGGAGAATTTTCACACTGCTATGAAGACTTGCGCATAAAGTGCAAAATTTTCACATTTTAAAACTGCACTAATAAGACTAGCTCTTGTGGGGTTTTTTGTTTTGTTTTGTGTTTTTTCCATTGAATTTTAGCACCAGTATCTCCAGACAGTGGTTATTCATCAGCTCATGCGGAAGCCACCTATGAAGAAGACTGGGAAGTCTTTGATCCGTAAGTGTTAATATTTTTACTGAAACACTACTTTTATAATTTTGGGCATTGGATAAAAAAAACCTTTTATTTGAGCAAGTGCTTTGTCATGTTTAGAACTTGCTTGCTGTGGTGAACTCTATTTGAAAACTGCTAATTGTAAAACTAGTATATTATGACTGTTCATGGCTTGTTATATTCAGTTTAAATTGTTTCTTACATTGTCTTAATTACTTTAAATTACTTTAGTTGACTTACTGCATTGTCAGTTAAGGTAATGTGAATATAGTTACACAACAAATTCTCTTTCCTTTTTAGATATTATTTCATCAAACATGTTCCACCACTAACTGAAGAACAACTTAATAGGAAGCCAGCTCTTCCACTGAAAACAAGAAGCACACCAGAATTCTCTTTAGTTCTAGACTTGGTAAATATGCATATAGACATAAGTTAGTAGTGGGGGAAGAGTGAATTTATGTTCCACTTATTTTACATATTGGACACATTGGGAACATGATGCTCCCATTATTAAAAAGAGACCTTATTAAATGCACATGTTGAAAGACTATAAATTATTCAAAAAGGTTTAAAAATTTTCAATTAAAAAGACACTGAATATAAAGAAATAATTTGAGAAACTGTCACTGAGTAACAAGAATGGAAAATTCACTGCATTTGTTGCATGATTCAACATTTTTCTTAAACATTTCAATTTTTTTTAAATCTTCATGAATAAAAGTTAGCTGACCCTCCAGAGGTCCTTCCCAAAGGAGTAGTGGAGAAAATCAGATATAATAAAGGAGAAAATTCAGCATTACCTGTATTTGATGAAATATTTACAAAAGGATGCGTCTCCCAGTGAGATTCCCTTAAGTCTGAGAGAACTTTTCTCACAGAGAAGAAAGCATGCTTCTCTTTAGAACTATTTGTTTTCACCCTCTGTTGATCCATTTTATTGTATTTAAGCAGTTGTTACTGGATAATTCAGTCACTGGTTATATATAGTTGTCATTTAATGAATAAAGAAGTCTAATTTTTTTAATGAAATGGGGGAAAAAACAAATAACTCTAGGAAGACTCATTATATAATAGCTAAAGTTGAGATTGATATTATAAGCACTGTGTTAATGCCACAGTTACAAATGAAATTCTTTCAGATTTGCAACATTAATGAATTGTATAATATACTTATAGCTGTCTTTCAAATCTTAGCAGCAGTACATTAAAAATTAAATTGACCAGACTGAATTATAGAGTATATTTCCCTTCCAAAAGAACATAAAGAAGCAAATAGACCTTTTCAACAGTCCTGTCACAAAAGCATCTTAATTTAGTATGATCTTTTTATTTTATTTTTTCTAGGATGAAACATTAGTGCATTGTAGTCTAAACGAGCTAGAAGATGCTGCACTCACTTTTCCAGTGCTTTTCCAAGATGTCATTTACCAGGTAATTAGAAATATATAGGAAAAATATACTTCTTTGTTTGTTGAATAGATAAAGAGATAAAGTTATCATGCCTATGTAATATCTTCATGTCAGGAGAGAGATAAACATTGATTGGCATCTAAACAGCCATTTGAGTTATACGTTGCAGATTTGAAATTTTGTTAGGCAGGTGGTCATGTATTAGAAGTATTGTGGAGTACTTTTTATTACTACAACGTGGTAATGATGATTAATAGTAAAAATGTCAACAATGGTTAGTAAGAAAATGTAAATATTCTTTTTAGCAGCAGTATTCTATAGCAGCCTTTCTCCTTACCAGCAGATGGAGGCAGGAACATTGAGAGTTCAGGCAGTATCGTTTCCCATGTAATAGTTTGCCACAAACTGTTAACTTTCTTCCCTGCCTGGGGAAACCAATTCGTGCTGGTTGATCATTTCTTACTGTGAAAAAGGCTAATCTCCAGAGCCTGAAGTTAACTAGCTTCTATCTAGCACACCTAGTCTTGCATATCCTTTGCCGGTAACGTTTCCACCTCTTCCGCCCCAGCTAGATTCTACTTGGTGATTACAGTTACTTTAGATTGTCTTGTGGAAACTGCTAGTCATTTTTCCTGCTTCAGGCAGTATTATTAGCTTTATATGTTTTACATTGACATACCATAGAGGAACAAGCATGGGAAAGAGGAGATCTGTTCCAGCAACTGCCAAAGATGCTGCACTGACCCAGGCTGTTGTTCTCAGGTCCTTTTGTGTGATGTACCTGGGAGAGGCAACAGCTTCCCCTCCATGTAGTTCGCACGATATTGGACCCCTCTGTAGTATCTTTGGAGAATGAGCCAGTCATCAGGCACCTTAAAAGGACACTTGTCCAGGTATTTTTCCTAATTTTAAAAATGTTTTCCTTCATTGTTGCATATAAAACCCCTTGGAATTTTGAAACTAAAATAATTTTTTTAATGGGTTTCTTAACTTGTCTCCTATTTGGTGACTGCCATTCTCAGTTTCCTCCTGGATGAGCTGGAAAGGAAGCTTCAAATTAATTCTTTGGGGGCAAATAGATTAAAGCCTGTTTTTTCCTTCCCTCTCTGAGGATCTCAGTATGATTTGAGTATTTCTGGCTGTAACTATGCTCTTTTGGTGATGGTGTGTTTTACTGAGTGTAGCTGAGAGCCAGCTTAGGGTCTAATCAAAAGGAAATTTAAGTCAATGAAAAAACTATCTTACAAGGTTTCTGTATCTGTATTTAATAACATTGTACGTAAGCCTGTACCTCTTTTTATCCAATAAGATGATAATGCAGTTTCATCTATTGTGCCTTAGTTATCTCCCAAGCTTAGAATTGCAAAGGAGCAGTACCTTCACAAAGTAGACTTGATAAGGACAGCCTGTGTCTACATCAAGTATGTTGTTTTAGGATTCTTGCCCATCTGTTTATTTTATTGAAGTGCCTATACACCAGACATGGCAACCCAGAAAACATTCACCTCTTGCTACGTGAGGGATAATAAGCAGGAGACTAAACTGTCAAGAATTGAGTTATAACCATAAAATTCAGGTAATTCCTGAACAGAAACTGGTTAATATTACATACATTCTTAGCTTTGTATTGTAGACAATAGCTAGCTATTTCATCTGCTTTTGAAAAGTGATTCTTTCAATTATCAATTTGGTCATCTCCTATGCAATAGGCCCATCTGAATTTCAGATCTCCAAACTCGCCCATAGAGTGTCATTTAAGCTTTCACTGGTATTGTCTCCTCCTGCTGGCAAGGAGGAAGTAAATGTCTGAGCAAAAGTTGAAGACAAATTATTAGGTAAGAAAATACTGTTATGTGTTTATAAACTACAATACAGTGTAGCTCATTGAAAACAATACCTGACATGGAAAATCAGTTTGTGAAAATGTTTTCTATTAGTCTCTGAACATTTAATGCCTTCAGTTAGACTCTTTTAAGAAATACTATGAAATTAATGATCAAAAACATGCTTAAATCTTTTTTTAAGAAAGAGTAAAACTTAGCTCAGTACTTCTTTTCCTACATGATTTCTCCATTCTCTCACACCCAGTTTCACTAATAATTATGCAAATGGAGATCTGGGCTTCATACCATTATGAATTCTCTACCTAACTGAAGGTCATGAACCGATACTTTTGCAGTAGTGGAAGGGTGGATGAGCAAGTAGCTTACTTTGAAGTATATTCCAAAACTGGCCAACAATGATGCAGGAATGAAGTGATTATAAATATAGTATCTATTGAATGCTACAATACTTCTGTCTCTGGAGAACAAGAGTAAATATTTAATTCTTTAGTACTAGTGTATGAATTTATTTCATAATGTATTAGCACTTTGTGTCAGACACTCCCTTTTGTTACTTGGTTAAGAGGTTTGCACTGTATTTAGTTTATGCTGCAGAGCCACCAATCCTAGACACTAAGTCATCTTGCTCCCTCCTCCATCCAGAGGATACCTTCCCTTTACAAGTAGGCCTTACTCAGTCAAGAGATTTCTTTCTGTTCACTCAGTTCTTGGGCTCAAGAGTCTCACTGATCTTCCTGTTTCAGCTACATAGCCCAATAGTAGCTGATCAAAAGACATTTCACATATTCTACTCCACTGCAGCCAAACATAACTGGATTGTTCAACTCATTACTATGATAGGATGTGGCAGGGGTATCTGAGAATTTTCATTCCCCTTTTGGTGAAATGCTATTCCAGTAGTTTCTCTAAAAGAGCAACAAAACCAGCAGCCTTTGGATCAGTTGTTCAGGCTTCAGTCTGTGGTAGACACCCACAAAGAAAGCTACGATCAGATTGGGACCTCTTAGCCTCGATCTAATTGGACTTCTAGAACTATGTTTTTTCTCACCTGGAGAGCCATAATCAACTAAGAACCTGCTGTTTCTGTTCCTTTATATGATGATCTTCATCTTGAGTCTTTTACGATTGGGTAAGATGAGTCTAGTTGCAAATCCAGAACTGCTGAACTTCATTGACCTATAACTCCTCAGCATTTCTTTCAAGGACAGAGGAAAAAGACCCCTAAAGCACTGCAGAGTGGTGGACATCTAATTTAATAGGAAATACACATCTGGAGTTCTGCTCCTGTTACATTCTTCCTTTAGTAAAATAGCATTAAAATACAGGTCAAGACTGTTTATTTGGCTAGGTTGCTGCTGCTTATCTAAGATTCCTGAATTGTCACTCTGTGTGTCATTCGGAAGCCTACAATGTCTGTTGAGTAAGTGTGAAGCAATGGAAACAGCTACAAACATGGTTGAGAGCTCTTTTTGTTTAGAATGTCACCAGGTTACCATCCAGTTTTAAAGTTCTCAGCCATTTGACTTTACAAATTACATCCATGTGAAAGCAAGGCATGTATCTATGCCGTGCCAAGAGTCTCAGACCGTTGTGACATCAGAAGTAACTGAGCCAGTCACGACCCTTAATGCTATAGCTAAATAGAATGCACTGGTTTCATTGGTTGAATGAGGGAGACTGTACAGATGGTGGATTACTTGGCCCAACTTTCACATCTGTGCAACAGCATGGGCTTTCAGCTACTAGTAGTCGTCATCATATGATATCTGGGTAACCAGACATATATTTCTGTGGGACATGAAAGAAGGAAGGGAAAAATAAGTAGTTAGTTCATCTGGTATGATAAAGTCTTAATGATTGTCTAGCTAATTATGGGATTTTTATTTAGAGCTGTGTCAGAGTGTTTACGATATTACAGAATATTTTCTCCTCCTCTTCTTGTTTGTAATAATTCCTTAGAAATTTAACTAAAATTCATGTCCTTACCAGTTTCTACCCCTCTTCTGCACAAACATTTTGTTGTTGTTGAGCTGCTGGCATTGTTGTTTAAAAAAACATAGTAACAATATGGAAACATTGTGGGGGAAGGGGTTGTACTTGTTTTCATGGATGGAAGTCAGATATACACAGTTACATGGACTATATAGGAAAAAACTGCATGGCACAAATTTTAGCCTATGATCATTAATGTCTCTATTTCCTTATTAAGAGAATGTAAGGTTTTCATTAAAAAACAAAATAACTTCTTTAATGAAGATTAACTAGCTAACTTAACCAGATCATGTTTAATTTTTCTGTTTGCTCTTGCAAATTATTGGATATCATTATTAAACTATTTTAAAATATCTGTTTACTTTTTTCATTCTTACCAGTTTTGAAGCTTGTAGTTGATCATTTTTGTCTTAAAAATATAGATTACTCATTCTGAGAATCACTTTAAAAAGTGCAGTTTCTTGAGTTCCATAGCTCTTCATTTGATTTATTTTTCCTTTAGAAGAATTTGTTTCATGCTGTATATCAAATAAAATAAATGCTATATGCTTTTTCCAAATTAGCCACTTGACGACATTTTGAAACACTTATAATTACAAATAATTTTGGTTTTCTCAACCGAGATTGGCTAATAGTTAAAGTCTGACAGCTGGCTTGAAAAATTTGGTATACATTTTCAAAAATGCTCTGGTCAGTGTTTCAGAGTAGCAGCCATGTTAGTCTGTGTCCGCAAAAAGAAAAGGAGTAATTGTGGCACCTTAGAGACGAACACATTTATTTGAGCATATGCTTTCGTGAGCTACAGCTCACTTCATCCGATGCATCCGATGAAGTGAGCTGTAGCTCACGAAAGCGTATGCTCAAATAAATTTGTTAGTCTCTGAGGTGCCACAAGTACTCCTTTTCTTTTTTCTGGTCCATGTTGTGGCTATTAAGTCATGGCTCAAGCTGAAGGGGTGCAGTGCTGCAGAAACCCCATAAGGAATCCTGATTTAGTCAGCTGGTGTTCCCTCTCAGGGGTTCCAGGTAGTGCACAGTGCAGGGACAGTTCCACCACCCTTTCAATAGGTGTACCTGCCTCTTCACTCAGTGGGAGTGGAGCCACTGAATTTAGGCACCTAGTGCCCCTAGTGGGCTAGCCAGGAGCAGAGCCTGCATTTCCCCATGGGATTGTTCCTGGTCCCTTTACAAGGGCACATCGAGGTCAGGCTCCTTGTGTCATTATCTCTTTCCCTGCTCTTGTACACCAGATTAGACAATCAAGCCTTGTGTTCGTTACCTGTTATGATTGTAACTTACTCTCTACACCCTACTACTTTGAAAACATGAGGCACTGCTAGTACCTCTCTACATTGAGACAATATTTTATTGTGCAAGTAAGAGACAGTCTAGTCTAGTATTCTTATAAGTTTTCATCTTCATTCTGCCACTGACTCAGTGTGGCCTGGGGCAACTGAGGAAATCTCTCTGTCTCAGTTATGGAAAGTAATGGCAAAAATGACCATTAATCATAGCTATTTCTTTTCAAAAACTACATGGTGGACCAGAAAATGCCGGAGTTGGGGGTGGGACGGGACGGGGTGGGGCAAGACTTTATGTGTGCATGCACATGCAAGGGAATGTAGGCAGTGAAGGAGGGTAGGCAGAAAGTGGGGTGTGAGTATGCAGGACAATGAAGGGATGCAGGTGGGAAGGGTACACATGTTTGTGTGTTCAAGGGAATTACGGTGCAGGGGAGAGAGGGAAACTTGGGTTGTATGAAGGAGAATGTAGAAGAAAGTAGGGAGGGAGCATTTGGCATCTGTGCACAGGGATAATGTAGGGAGTGACAAGAGAAAGGGCAGGTTTGTAGGATGGGGAAAGTGGGATATACTCTCCTGTTGCTTTACTATGCTCTGGTGAAACAAAGCAGCTGTAAATGCAATTTAACTGGCTAGTATGCTCTTGCTGCAGAGTGCCATAAAGGAGTCTCAGCACACCAGTGAACTGACCATAAAAGTTTTTTTTTTTTTTTTTTTAAGGTTGATACTTCATATCTTCAAACAATTGGAAATAACACATGATAACATTCTCTTTGGGTTATGAAATTTTAAATTAAAAACAAACTGGGAAATTCTTAGCCCTGGTCTACACTGGGGGAGGGGAATCGATCTAAGTTACACAACTTCAGCTACGTGAATAATGTAGCTGAAGTCGACGTACTTAAATCGACTTACCGCGGTGAGTCGACTGCTGCCGCTCCCCTGTCAACTCTGCCTGCGCCTCTCATGGCGCTGGAGTCCAGGAGTCAATGGAGAGCGCTCAGGGGTTGATTTATCACGTCTAGACTAGACGCGATAAATTGATCCCTGCTGGATCGATTGCTGCCTGCCGATCCGATGGGTAGTGAAGATATACCATTAGAGAAAGGCATGTTAATATGGAGGTAAGGGTGAAAATACATATCAGTAAGGCTACGATTTTGTCATGGATATTTTTAGTAAAAGTCATGGACAGATCAAAAAGTCATGGATATCATGACCTATTCCTGACTTTTACTAAAAACATCCCTGACAAAATGGGAAGGGAGGAGAATCCAGCAACATGACAGCGGGGTTGGAGGGGGGGTGTTAAAATCTAATGTACATTTAAAAATCAGTTTAATCTAACCTGGGACCAGCAATACTAGAATGCTGTAATCCTATAGGCAACTGTTTGATCATGGTGTATGTGTAAAATGTCTAGTCAGGTGCCTGATGAATCCGCTTTTGGTTAACCAGCCGAATTCGGGAACGACCCAGCTTGTTACAAATTTCACAGATTCATGTGTTCTTTGAGTGCTTGCTCATGTCCATTCCATATTAGGTGTGTGTGCTTGCCACATGCACCAGTGCTGGAAGTTTTCCCCTCAGTAGGATCCGTAGGGGACCAGCTCTGGCGTCCTCTGGAATGACGTCCGCATGGCGCGGTATAAGGGGCACCGCTGGCTCCCCCCACCCTCAGTTCCTTCTTGCTGCAGTGATGGTGCTGGAACATCTGCTGCTTCGGCTAGCATTGTTTCGTTCTCTGTCCTTGCAAACCTTGAAAACCTGTAATATAGTTGTATATAATTAGTAGTTGAATTAGTTACCCTTAGTAGTAGTTCTCAAACTCTTAGTTAGTCCCGAACGGGACTCAGCCGGGGAACGGGGCGTGCCCCGGTCGCCAGGCTTTAAGTCCTGCAATTGTTGCAAACAGTTTATGCCCGTCAGTCATCCTCATAGTAGGTGCTTCGTTGAGGGGCACATAAGCGACAAGTGTTGTCTTTGTAAGTCCTTCAAACCCAGCACAAAAAAGGAGCAGGCCCTTGAAGGCCCTCCTGATGGAGTCAGCATTCACTCCGGCACTGGAGCAACAATCTGACTTGTCATGACCGAGCATTGCAGCATCGGTGCACAGTGCTCCGCCGTCGACATCCATGAGTCGCCACCAGTGCCCCTCTGTGGCTCCGGCCAAGATGACAGGAAGGGGAAGATCCCCTACCTCCTGCAAGGGAAAAGAGAGGGCTGGGGGTGAGCCAGGACCCACACTGGGCAGCTCAATGCCCCCTTCGGGAAGTCAGGCCCCAGCTCAAGACAAGCAGTGTAGTCCATCCCATGCTTTGCCTGTGACTCTAGATAGTGGTACAGGCCTCTGTCAGCTCCAGGAGCCATCGATGCCTGAGGCTCTGCAGGCAGCTCAGGAGATTGTGACGCTTCCGGTGCTGCCCACACCGGCTCCAGCGGTACCCAGGTCTTGGGGTAAGCCCGCCTTGGGATCTCTGCATATGTCCCTGCCCCAGCGGTACCGTTCCCCATTGCGTGGGACGTCCTGCCACCACTTGCCTGCCCGAATCCATAATGCCTCAGATAGGCAGGCTCAGCGGAGCCCTCTTTGGTCCCTGGACCTTGGGCACTGACAGCAGGATCTGAGGCGTACCTCGACAGTAGCCTGGCACAGATCCACTGAGGCATGCTCCCCCCACCCCCCGGTAGGAGCACTGAGACCAACCCCTGCATCGCAGAGAGCTCGGTACACATCCTGGGACCAATTGAGGGATTGAAGTCACCGGATTGCCGTTGTCAGTCTCTGAGACGGGGATCGCCACATTTGGGGAGTTCCTCCTGGCAACTGGCACGTGATAGCTCCCGGTCCTGCTCGACGTCTCAGTATCAGTCGGATAGCATAAGGTGTAGATCGCCGGGTTTCCGACACCGATCAGCTGAACACCGTCAGTCCCCAAGGCCCTGACCAAGACGTTCGTCTCGCTCAGACAAGTCTGCCTCCAGACTCAGCGACGAGCACTGATCAGATAAGATCTGCCACTCCGCCAGATCCTGGTCGCTGGATAGTGACTGCTCTGGCTACAGTTCCGGCATCCAGCAGGGCTTCCTAACTGCAGGGCAACCTCCGATGCCTGCGTTATCACCTACATCGTCAGCACCGAAACCTGTCCCATGGCCCCAAGCACAGTGGCCAGCATCATGGTAACCATGGAACCCCTGCGGGTTCACCCAGCCTTCCCAGGCTGCCCGCTCAGTGTCGGGAGCCTCAGACAGGCCAGTGGCCTCAACATCCTGACTTCCTCCAGTGCCCGGAACTTCGGGAGGAAGGACCCCACAGGTCCAGGAGGATGCAGGGGAGCAGCCTGCTGGACCACCAATGGACATGGATGCTCCTGTGGTACCAGCATCGTCCTTGTCATTGCTGGATGAGGCTATCACAGAACCCCCTCACCGAGTTCCTCAAGATGACGCTAAGGCGCACCAGGAACTATTGAAGAGGGTCGCATGTCAGACTCTGTGTTTGATGTCCTCTGCTCCCAGCCTGCAATTGAGAGTGGCCAATCACCAGGCCCTCCTTGGCTGCTATGATTACAACATGTGGCAGGCCATGGCCAAGTTCAAGACTTTGCTCCCTGAAGGGTCCAGGAATGAATTCCAGGCGATCCTCGAGAAGGACACAACAGCTGCCAGAGTGGCCCTCCAGGGGGCTTCAGACGCGGCAGACTCTGCAGCCTGCACTATGGCCTCCACTATTTCCGTGCAGCGACCTGCCTGGCTGCTCCTCTCGGGCTTGTCCACCGAGGCTCAGCAGTCGATGCAGGACCTTCCCTTCGACGGCCAGACCCTATTTGCAGAACAGATACCAAGCTGCATGGGTTAAAGGACTCCTGTACCACCCTGAAAACACTGGGGCAGTATGTCCCAGGCCCGGCACATAAGCAGTTCAGACCGCAGCAGCCTCAGGGACAAGGGAACCAACCTTGGCAGGACCCACCTCACAAGAAGGCCAAGGGCTAAAAGTGCCACCCGAGCCACCCCATGCTCAGTCAGGCTCCACCTGGAATAAGCAAGGGGCCAAGTGACTGTTCTAAGGGTGCACCCAAGGGCGACCTACCAGACTATTCCCTGGATCCATCTTCTCTGTTTTTTCCCAACTGCCTTTCCTTTTTCCTCCCTGCATGGACTGCAATAACCTCAGACTGTTGGGTCCTGAACACAGTGGCGCAGGGCTATACCCTCCAGTTTCTTTCTGTTCCCCACTTCTGCACCCCCTTCCCTGTCCCTCTTCAGGGACCCTTCTCACAAGACTCTCCCTGTGCAGGAGGTTCAAGGGTTGCTGCAGCTGGGGGCCGTGGAGGAAGTTCCTCTAGAGTACAGGAACAGGGGGTTTTATTCCCAACAGGTCCTCCTGGGAAGTAGGAAGCCCTAACTAGACTGACTTACCTGGCCAAGTGGACAAGATTTTCCCGCTGGGCATCCGAGCATGGCATCTCTCCCTTGTGCTCTTCCATACAGGCTGTCCTAGATTACCTGTTTCATTTGAGGAACTAGGACCTGGCACACTCTTCCCTTAGAGTACATCTCAAAGCCATCTCCACTTTTCACCTGCTTTTCACCCCCAAGGACAGACATTTGTCTTCCCATGACGTGACGGTCAGATTTTTGAGAGGGTTTGATATACTCTTCCCGCAGGTACAGACTCCTGTCCCACAGTGGGATCTTAACTTGGTCCTCTCTAGGCTCACTGGCCCGCCCTTTGAGCCGCTGGGCCCCTGCTCCTTTTCCCACTTGTCATGGAAGCTCGCGTTCCTGGTGGCGGAGACATCGGTGAGACGAGTCTCTGAGATTAGAGCCTTGACCTGAGAACTGTCGTACATCGTCTTCTACAAAGACATGGCTCATCTGTGGCCCCACCCAGCTTTCCTGTCAAAGGTGGTGTCTACCTTCCATATGAACCAGGACTTCTTCCACCTGGTGTTCTGTCCCAAACCGCACAAGACCAGCGAAGAGAGGTGTCTTCATGCACTGGACGTCCGAAGGGCCTTGGCTTTTTACTTAGAACATACCAAGCCTTTCCGTAAATCAACTCAGCTCTTCATCACTATAGCGGATAGGATGAAGTGCTTTCCGGTGTCCTCGCGGAGGATTTCCAATTGGATCACCTTCTGCATAAGGACCTGTTATGACCATCCAGATTGGATGGGATTCTGTGTGGTCCTCCCAGCTTTCTACACTGATGTAAAAGGATGTCATATAATTTTTGCACATGTCGTAGTACTGCCATAAAGGGCGACCCCACTTTCTAAAGCTGTCTCGAATGTCGCTGTACAAAATGCTCTTGGGGATATGGTCTCCTTCCATTCTCCTGATATGACTGAGCCATTGCAACCTCCTCTTCTTGATAGTAGTTTCTAAGTGTATCTATCATGTGCGCTCCAGCACCTCTGTGTTTGGTATTTTGTCTTCCTGCTCTATTTTCTGGATCTTGCCCAGCCATCTCATGTGGAAGCTATTCAGTCTCCTAATGTGCCTAGCATATGTAGTCCATGTTTCTGAACATAAAGCAGGGATGACAGCATACAAGTCTCATAGATTTACATCTTCACCTTTGCCAATAGTTTGCTGTTATTCCATGCACGTTTCTGTAATAGCCCAAAATTCTTAGCTGCTTTTCTGATTGTTAGTTCAGTCTGATGGTCAAAATTTCTGCTGATCATCGAACCCAAGTAGCAAAAGCTGTCAACAACGCAGAGATTTACCCTCCAGAGTGATGTCAGGCAGTGGTTCTTCCACCCTTTGGTACATGATCACAGTCTTCTTGAAACTAATTGTCAACCTGAAGCTCTTGCATGACACACAAAATCTACCCAAGAGATTTTGCAGGGAAGATTCACTGTGGGCAACCAAAGCTGCATCATTTGCAAATAGGAAATCTCTCAGAACCAGCTCTTCCCCCTTGGCTTTCACTCTAATTCTTGCTATGTTGAACAAGCCTCCATCTAGTGTGGTTTGAAGATAAATACTATCATTGCTGTCCTTAAATGCATCAGAGAGCAGGAATGCAAAGTAGAAGTTAAAAAACACAGCGGTTAGGACACACCCTGTTTCACCCTGTTGTTGATGTCAAAGGCACTTGATTCCTAGTCAGCAACGATGGCCCAGCGGTTAAGGTGATTAACCTAGATCTTGGGAGACCTGGGTTCAATTCCCTCCACAGACTGCATTTGTGACAATGGGCAAGTCACTCAGTCTCTCTGACACTGTTCCCCATCCTGTGCTTTGGATGATTTTGTTAGCTATTTTTTAAAAAAGCCTCATCCACCTTCTTTTTGGGTTAGGTGATCTGTAGTAGACCGCTATCATGACGTGTATTAAGGTTCTTCAAGTATGTGTCCCTATGTGTTCTCCAACAGAGTGTGTATGAGTGCCTGTGTGCACTCAGTTGGAGATTTTAGCAAGCAGTGTCTGAATACACAACTGCACACCACCCATCATCATGCTCCAGTATCAAGGTTTATAAGGAGGTGCAAACCCACTACCACTCCAATTCCCGCTCCATAGTCCTTTGCTCAAGATGTATCTTAACAGTGTCCGCTGCTAGATTTACAGCTTCCTTGCTCTTGCTTAGTATTTTATTTTAATATGTTTTTTCATTGTTAATGTTTTAGCACACATTTATGCTTTTTTGGGGGAACGGTTCCCACATCTAATCCCTTTCCTTTGTCAGAACTTTCACTTTCAGCCGTTGCATCTTTTCTGTCCTTTTCCTGCCTGGGTTATTCCAAAGATCCCAGGCTTTAAAACCTGCTAGACCTGCCAAAGGTCTTTTCTCCTCAGTGACAGTGATTCCGTTGTCTCTGCTGTCAGGGAGAGTTCTGCGTCCTTTGGCCATGGTCTCTCTGACTGTGCCAGAGCCTTCAGCCTTGTTGAGTGAGGACCGTGGGTCAGCTTCAGAAGTGAACCATTCCAAGAGGAAGAGACCCCACTCCCTGGCGAGAAACTCCAAAAGAATAGAAAAGTCGCCTTCAAGGCCAGGACTTAAGGAGAGCTTGCACTAGGTCAGCGAGGCTCTTTATGCTGGCCCTGTGGACGTTCAGCACCAGAAGGTGCCAGGGCTGACCAGATGCATACTGCTAAGGGAAAAATTTCCAGTGACTGTACTTGGGGCATGCGCATAGCTACAATGGAATGGACATGTGCAAGCATGTGAAGAAGAACTTGTCATGAACAAGTCCATGATTGGTTGAGCCCATCTGGAAAAGGTCTGAACCAATTGGTTCTTCAGGGACCACTCATGCATCTGTGAGGCATCTCTCCTGGGGCGATCTGCAACCACATTGTTTTCCCCTGCCAAATGTATTGCTACAGGGTAAATGTTGTGGCGGATGCACCAATCCTATTTCTTTATTGCCTCTGCACACAAAGAGTGAGCAACCTCGTTTGTTTATATAATACATTGCCGATTTATTGTCCGTTACTTCCTGCACAATCTTCCCTTGCAAGTGAAGAAGGAATGATCTGTGGGCCAGGTGAACAGCTCTTAATTCCAGTACATCGCTGTGCAGCGTTCTTTCTTGAGAAGACCAGTGTCCTTAAACCATTAAGTTGCTCAAGTGTGCTCCCTAATCCTTTGTTGATGCATCTGAAGTCACTGTCCAGCATGGTCCTGGAGGAGTGAATTGCACACCTTTGAGCATGTTGGTCCCGTTTGACCACCAGCGTAGAGAGGCTGTAATTTTTTGGGACATGGTGAGAGACAACTGAAGACAGTCCAAATTTGGACTGTAGATAGGGATGTCCAGTGTTGCAAAGGTATCATTGTCAGAAGGGCAAATGAAGTCATGTAGATAATGGCTGCTGTAAACCCCTTTGAGATCCAGGAGGAAGTTTATCATCAATGTGGGGCAATTTCGGATCTTCAGTAGGCATTGCTCCATTTTGAGAAATCTGTCTTCTGGGAGAAGGGCTCTCCCTGCTGTTGAGTCCAATATGCAACCTATAAAGGGGATCTTTTGAATAGGACAAAAGACCGATTTGGAAAGCTGAGGAAAAATTCTAGACATGATAAGAGGTTGGTTATGGCTACAAACACTGTAGAAAGCTTTCTGTTCAAGTAAGACCAGGTCTTCAGTGGTCAAGAAATGGATGCTTCCATCAGAAGACCAAGATCCATTGCAATATGACTGTTGATGATATAGAACTTCCTATTAATCTGTGGAGTTCCCTGTTTGTTCCTTCTGAGTACTCAGGCCTTGCCTACACAGAAAATTTACACCAGTTTAGTGAAATCAGTGCAAACCCTGCGTGGACACTCTTATTTTGGTACAAGAGTGACGAATTTAAGTTTAGCTTAAATTTGTTCCTAATTGACTGAAGGGTATACAAAAATAAAGCTGATTTAAATCAAAATAAAATTGCACAGTCTTTTGCACCAGTTTAACTAATTGGTTTAAAATAACACCTTTACTTAAACTGGTGCAACTCTATATGCAAACAAGTTTGTAAAAAAGGTAAACAGAGGACAATATCCCCCTCCTAGCCCTTTGGTAGCCTTCCTGATCCTGGTGTCCAGGATCTCATCCCTGCTCAACAGTAGTAGAAATTTCCATTTGCCAATTGTAAAATCTAGTGTCACAAGGCTGGTGGTATATGACACTTTAAAATCCTGTCTAAGAATCCGTCGTCTTAATTAAATTTTTGATTTTCTGCCATGTTCAAGATGTAGCAGCTAAGATTATGCTGGCTAATACTGGTGGTTTGCAATTTGACAGTGAGATTTCTTTTTTGTGTGTTTTCCAAAATGAAGTACAAATTCAAGTAGGTAATTTTCATGACTCCTAACTAGTGCTATAGGTATTTCTTCAAGCCCAAACCCATATAATATAGGTTTCAGAGTAGCAGCCATGTTAGTCTGTATTCGCAAAAAGAAAAGGAGGACTTGTGGCACCTTAGAGACTAACAAATTTATTTGAGCATAAGTTTTTGTGAGCTACAGCTCACTTCATCGGATGCATTCAGTGGAAAATACAGTGGGGAGATTTATATACATAAAGAACATGAAACAATGGGTGTTACCATACACACTGTAACAAGAGAGTGATCACTTAAGGTGAGCTATTACCAGCAGGAGAGTCGGGGGAATGGGGGGGGACATTTTGTAGTGATAATCAAGGTGGGCCATTTCCAGCAGTTGACAAGAACGTCTGAAGAACAGTGGGTGGGAAGAGGGGGGGAATAAACATGGGGAAATAGTTTTACTTTGTGTGATGACCCATCCACTCCCAGTCTCTATTCAAGCCTAAGTTAATTGTATCCAGTTTGCAAATTAATTCCAATTCAGCAGTCTCTCGTTGGAGTCTGTTTTTGAAGTCTTTTTGTTGTAATATTGCGACTTTTAGGTCTGTAATTGAGAGACCAAAGAGATTGAAGTGTTCTCTGACTGGTTTTTGAACGTTATAATTCTTGACGTCTGATTTGTGTTCATTTATTCTTTTACGTAGAGACTGTCCAGTTTGACCAATGTATATGGTGGAGGGGTATTGCTGGCACATGATGGCATATATCACATTGGTAGATGTGCAGGTGAACGAGCCTCTGATAGTGTGGCTGATGTGATTAGGCCCTATGATGGTGTCCCCTGAATAGATATGTGGGCACAGTTTGCAACGGGCTTTGTTGCAAGGATAGGTTCCTGGGTTAGTGGTTCTGTTGTGTGGTGTGTGGTTGCTGGTGAGTATTTGCTTTGGGTTGGGGGGCTGTCTGTAAGCAAGGACTGGCCTGTCTCCCAAGATCTGTGAGAGTGATGGGTTGTTCTTCAGGATAGGTTGTAGATCCTTGATGATGCGTTGGAGAGGTTTTAGTTGGGGGCTGAAGGTGATGGCTAGTGGCGTTCTGTTATTTTCTTTGTTGGGCCTGTCCTGTAGTAGGTGACTTATGGGTACTCTTCTGGCTCTGTCAGTCTGTTTCTTCACTTCAGCAAGTGGGTATTGTAGTTATAAGAATGCTTGATAGAGATCCTGTAGGTATTTGTCTCTGTCTGAGGGGTTGGAGCAAATGCGATTGTATCGTAGAGCTTGGCTGTAGACAATGGATTGTGTCGTGTGGTCTGGATGAAAGCTGGAGGCATGTAGGTAGGAATAGCGGTCAGTAGGTTTCCTGTATAGGGTGGTGTTTATGTGACCATCACTTATTAGCACCGTAGTGTCCAGGAAGTGGATCTCTTGTGTGGACTGGTCCAGGCTGAGGTTGATGGTGGGATGGAAATTGTTGAAATCATGGTGGAATTCCTCAAGGGCTTCTTTTCCATGGGTCCAGATGATGATGATGTCATCAATGTAGCACAAGTATAGAGTAAGGGCATTAGGGGACGAGAGCTGAGGAAGCATTGTTCTAAGTCAGCCATAAAAATGTTGGCATACTGTGGGGCCATGCGGGTACCCATAGCAGTGCGCTGATTTGAAGGTATACATTGTCCCTAATGTGAAATAGTTATGGGTGAGGACAAAGTCACAAAGTTCAGTCACCAGGTTTGCCGTGATATTATTGGGGATACTGTTCCTGACGGCTTGTAGTCCATCTTTGTGTGGAATGTTGGTGTAGAGGACTTCTACATCCATAGTGGCCAGGATGGCGTTTTCAGGAAGATCACCGATGGATTGTAGTTTCCTCAGGAAGTCAGTGGTGTCTCGAAGATAGCTGGGAGTGCTGGTAGCATAGGGCTTCAGGAGGGAATCTACATAGCCAGACAATCCTGCTGTCAGGGTGCCAATGCCTGAGATGATGGGGCATCCAGGATTTCCAGGTTTATGGATCTTGGGTAGCAGATAGAATACCGCAGGTCTGGGTTCCAGGGGTGTGTCTGTGTGGATTTGTTCTTGTGCTTTTTCAGGGAGTTTCTTGAGCAAAAGGTGTCGTTTCTTTTGGTAACCCTCAGTGGGATCAGAGGGTAATGGCTTGTAGAAAGCTTATGCTCAAATAAATTTGTTAGTCTCTAAGGTGCCACAAGTACTCCTTTTCCATATAATATAGACACGCATACACATTTTTACTGAGTTACTAGGTATGCTTATGTTTTTGTCAGCCTGGGGCATTTGAATTGGTGGAACTTCTTTATTGGCTTCTGATACCTGTGTATCAGATGTGTAATTCTTAATGGAAGAAGGTCATTGAGAAGGCTGACTAACTAGATGTTGACATTCATCGTCTTGTAACGTGTGGCTGCTGACTGACAGAACCTGAAGCAGATTGATCAGAGTTGCAAAATACAATTTTTAGTTAAGAAATTATTACCTGGTTCCTGTATTTTTAAAATGATTTCTGACTGCATCAAGTTTTCCAGTAAGTCAGTTAAAGATTACTTTACCATTTTACCTTTTCACTCATAGAAGAGTTGACTGATATTGCAAGTTAGTTGAAATATTTTGAATGTTCAAATATTACTGTATGAGTAATCTATCATTTCTGTTCAGTGTATTCATAATGACCATTTTTCTTTAATAATCTGTACAGACTGTCTATAGCTTCAACTGTCCCTACAGTAAAGCCACTTTGAATCTTTCTGTATTATTTATTTAAATCCATCTCTCATTTCTATAGGTTTATGTGCGGTTAAGGCCGTTCTTCAGAGAATTCCTGGAACGTATGTCTCAGATTTATGAGGTAATAATACTTAGATATCTCCCTGAAAGTTTTTTTATATTATATTTACTCATTTATATATGATGCTAAATAATGATGCAACATTTTCCTCCTCTAATTTATAGATCATTCTTTTTACTGCTTCTAAGAAGGTGTATGCAGACAAGTTACTGAACATACTAGATCCTAAAAAGCAACTGGTCAGGTAAACTTGATTAAAAACTTGTGTAAATATCTAATGTTAGGCTAACCGATTTCTTAATTATAATTTTGTGAAAAATAAATGGATCATTACACATTAACTACTTCGTTGTAGTGTGCCTCACTAAATTGACCTAGTGTGTATGCATGAAGGGGGAAAATGAGAGGTGGAAAGGTAATTGAATTATTGTACAAGGGATACTAGTGACATAAATCCTAGCCATTTTTGTATTCCAGTCTGACGCTTAAAGCGTATGTATCCCTTGATCCATCATAACATATTTGAGATTTACTCATTACATCCGATGAAGTGAGCTGTAGCTCACAAAAGCTTATGCTCAAATAAATTTGTTGGTCTCTAAGGTGCCACAAGTACTCCTGTTCTTTTTGTGAATACAGACTAAAATGGCTGCTACTCTGAAACCACTCATTACAAATGTAATTCTTCTAGCACCTCTTTCTCTGCTACATCATCAATATTTGACTCATTTTTAAGTGTATATCAAGAAAACAAATTGTTTTTGTCAGAAAATAATTCATTATTTGATGACTTTTTAAAATGACTTTTTATAGGACAATTCATAAAACTAATTTTAAATCTGTTATCTGCAGGATCAAAATATTTGCATCTTTCATTCAAGCATGAAATGATTTGTTGATGATTCTGGTAACAGTTATTTAGCCTTATTCATTTCCTAGTCTCTTTACCTGAAGCCTGGGCTATGATGTAAGGGAGTGTCTTGTATTACTCAAGAACAATTCCTCAAGATTTTTAAGGAAATGTTGGAGGGATTTGCATAGTGATCCTCATCGGAAGGATGACAGACTTTTTGGATGGGAAAGTTGAAGCAGAAAAAAAGGGGAAATCCTCAGGGATCCATCCGAAATGTGATATCCTTATTAAAGGGAATAAATAATTTCCGCCTTCTCTGATTAGGGAATGCAAGATACTATGCCCAAGAGCTCATTTGTAAACTTCTCATTTGCATCATGTTAGCTCAGAAAACAGTGTGAAATCCCAGCCCCATTGAAGTATATGGAAAAACTCCCATTGACTTCAGTGAGATCAGGATTTCTCCTGTTGTTTTTAAAGTATGGGACACCAATCATAATTTACTTTAAGGCTTTAAAGATATATTATCAACTTGTTTTAATTCAAATATTTTATACTTTCTAAAACTTCAGTATTCTACTAGCATTTCACCTAATTGATATTTTTATGTAAACACTAAGCACTCTGGGGTAGGGACTGTCTTTTTATTACCTGTATGTACAGCACAGCAGAGCCCTTGTCGATGATTGGGACACTTACATGCTATAGTCATACAAATAATAATAAAGTTTTACAGTGTATAGATTCTGCACCCAAGCTAAAGCTATATTTAGGCCTGGCAGAATTTGATGTTTATTTTTTTCATAATTTTGAGAGAGATCTGTTTATTTTTAGGCATTTTTTTCTTTAATTTTTGTTGATTTAAGTTTTCATGGTTGCAGGAGATTATGGGAAAGTCAGATAATAGGGTTCTCAGACAGTAATTTAATGATCGCTATTAAGATTCAAAAAGTTAAAGCTTTATAACTGTTAAAACACTAACTGTCAACATCCCATGTCAAAATATATAAAATAAATACCCTCAAATCAAGCTCTAATAAGTTCTCAAGCAGCATTTTTCTTACTTTGCCTATCTACATTTTTTGATTATTAACAATATAAATTTTTGTTGTCGGTTTGTTTGTGTGTGGTGAAATCAACATTTACAGACATTTACTAATCCTGCCAACCCTAGCCATATGCTAGCCTTGCTCTAGGAATTATGTTAGGGAAGTTGTATGGCCAGTGTTGTACAGAAAGTCAGACTAAGTGATGACAATGGGCCATTCTGGCCTTGGAATCTATGAGCTTATATTTAAGGACTATAAATACAGAAGTACTTTTTATCTATTTATGGAATCTAAACTGTGTGAGTTTCAGTTAAATAGATCTTCAGTATTGGTGTGTGGAATCTGGACATATTTCTTGTACCTTTTTAAAAGGCATTTATTCACAGATTCACTACTGTTATATTCATCATGCCAGTGTCCTCCTTAACATGCAGTGATAATATTCTTTTTGGACTCTTTTTAGGAAACCTAAACAAATGTTTTTAGATGCATTTTATCTCATTTAGTCAGCATTATAAATTTGTTTTTGATGAAAGTCTTTAAATAGAATCAAATATGAATAACATAAAAAGTAATTGTAAGTATTAAAGGAATCTATCCCATCAATGTGTGGGAGGTTACATCGCTATCTCATTCTTAATGGGAGTAACCTATGTAATACTTCACAAGTCTCTGAAAAAGTCTTTTACAGCTCTAATTTTTATGACTCAGAATGCAATTTTAAACTTATTGGGACAGGATAGATATAATGGAATGGGCTGGTGCATCTGAACTAAATTCTAAGAATTTGCACTGGATCAACACTTGTGATTCATATGCCACTGAAAAGCTGACATCAAGGCTTGATTAGTTTTGACTTTAGCCTAAAGGTAAACTTCTCAGGCACTCCACACTTATGACTCAGAATTTACATATCAAATTGTTTGTCACTGAGCCATCAGCTTATTTTCTTCCATAGTAACAGTGGGAGCTCCACCCCTTTGTGAAATTAAACATTTCAGATACAGCTTTTTTTTAAAATTTTCGTTTAATCAGGTTTCCTAAGTTGTTGAACAGCCTTAGAGAGATTGTCATAATAAGAAAATTTAAAGCTTAGAAAGATGCACTTAGATTGTAATATGATTTTAATGTAACCTATATTTGAAAGTCAGTTTATTCTATAGTTGATAAGGTGATGAAGCTTCAGTTGTATTTTTAATCTACTTTAAACAACCTGACTCCTTGAGCACTATCCGAACATTTCTAATTATTATACAGCCTCTCTCTGTTGAATTAAATGGGAGCAGGGCAACTGGGGGGAAAAAAGCAGTTGATGGAATGTTTTGGCCTTGAGGCTTTTCTTAAGTTGTTGTAACTGAAATAGGTTAATTGCCAACACAGGTAACATTCAACAGAAAACATTCCTTCTAATATTGTCTATTCTGGCATGTACAGGGATCGGGAGGCTCTATTCTCTACTGGTTAGAGCAAAGGACTGGAAGCCAGGGTTCCACTGAGGGGCTAACCCCTGACATACTATGTGACCTTGGGAAGTCACTTGAGCTCCTTGTATGCCTCTGTCAGCTCATCTGGAAAACTGGTTAAAAAGCAGGACCTCACTGACAGCCAAATGCTGCATCTTAACTGTCATGGGCAAATGAATTACAAAAGAAAGTACAGAATTTTATTAATCCCTCTCTTTGGTTTTAAACATTATATGTTTAGAGAAACACACAAGTTCCATGTTAAGGCATGGCAATACTTGAATATAAGGTCTACCTATTTGCTAAGAATTTTGATGATGAAAGAATAGCCCAAAAGAGAGCCTGTTTATAAAAGGGCAGGTTCTTAAGAAGAGCTAAGCACATCAAGAAAGAAAAGTTAAGATTTTAACTTCCATAACAGTTGGCAGCATTTAATTTTCCTTTTCTCTGTGCAACATATTTTTTAAGTTACTAAATTAATTAATTTTCCTTTAACCCATAGGCATCGACTTTTCCGTGAGCATTGTGTTTGTGTACAAGGAAATTATATAAAAGATTTAAATATCCTTGGTAGAGATCTTTCAAAAACGATCATAATTGATAATTCACCACAAGCCTTTGCCTATCAGGTAAGCATTTTTGTGAGTCACACTTTTTAGAATTTGTAAAAACCTTCTCTGAAAATGAAAACAAAAACTTTTAATTTAACTAGGTAAATTCAGAAAATGGTAGGTGTAAAAAAAAAAAAAGTACCTCACTCATTTGTAATAAATTCACCTCAAAATATGTAGGGTACTTTTTTAATAGGAACATTTTCGCATTTTAGGTGTTCCTTGAGCATTTCAAAAATAGTTTAATTTTAAAAAATAAAATAATGTAAGTGAAAAGAATTTCTGTGTGGCAAACGTTCTTCAGAATACTTCACCATACTCACAACATTTCCTTTGTATTTTGATTATTTTTAATTCTTTAACACTTTTACTCAATCAATTACCTCTTCTAGAAATTCAGAAAATTCCAGTCCGTTAGGACTACTCTGACTTGGGCCGTGTTCACAAAATACACCCTTTCAGAACTAGTAGAAGAATTATGAGCAAATAAATTGCTGGTTGAGGTGAAGTGTATACAACTATCAGACTCCTGTATACTAGAGGTGTTCAAGATACATTCCTTGATCCAGATTTAGTCCAAATATATGCGCGCGCTCTCTCTCTCTCTCTCTCAGATCCAGTCTCCATAATTGTATAGACATGAGGGAAATGGAGAGATTAATCTCCAGAGTCCCTCTACATTAGAGAATAGAACTAGTGTTGAAAACAGTAGTCTGCCACAGGGGGGTCTCAACCATTTTCAGTACCTGTTCAAAAGCTAGTGATACAGTTTTGTTGTCTATAAATTCTGCACTAGTTCAGGGAAATCCACGGCTCACAACTGACGTCAGCACGATTCAATTTCATATTGTAAGCTGGGCTTCTGAACCAAGATCATGATCCAGAACACACTGAAGTTAATTGAAGGAAAGGACTTTTTCTGATGTTAATGAGTACAATACAGGTCCTGATTTTGCTCCCGAGACGTTTCCTGGATTTGGCGGGCAACGAAGATCATGTTGGTTGTCCCACGGGATGGTCTAAAACCGCACTGAGATTCCAGCAGTATTTCCTCAGCAAGGGGAAATAATCGGTTTAAGACGATACGGGCAGAATTTTCCCTGCTGTAGATAGCAAGGCAATGCCTCCATAGTTTCCACACTTTGACTTATCTCCTTTCTTAAAGATTGTAACAATGTTAGCGTTTCTTAAGTTGTCTGGAATCTTCTTCTTATACCAGATATGAAGAAAAAGTTTGTGGAGCTTCCTTACCAGTTCTTCACCTCCAAACTTGTAGACTTCAGCTGGTATGCCATCAGGCCCTGCTGCCTTGTTCTTAGTTTGCATAATGTCTCACGTTACTTCTTCGAGGGTGAGGGGGGTCAGCAAGAGATTCTTTTTCATGTTGTTGAGGTATAGATTCGATACTGGCATCAGGGACAGTTGACTCACTGTTCAGGAGAAACTCAAAATGCTCCTTCCATCTGGCTTTGCTGTCCTTACAATACGTTGACCCATCTTGGGCTCGGAGTGGTGTGGATCCATGGGAGCATGAACTGTAAATGGCCCTTACTGCCTGAAAAAAAACAAAACTACTCATGTCCTGTTTATCAGCATAAAGCTCAATCTCCTTGGCCTTTCTCGACACCACTTATTTCTGATGTCATGGATTTTCCTTTGGGCTTGAGCCTTGAGTTGCTTGTATGACGTTTTTTTCTGCTGGTGTGATGTCGTTTTGCCACATGCGATGAGCTTTACTTTTCTGGTTGAGCAGGCCCTGAAGCTATAGGGCTGTAGGGTTAGGTGCCACCACCTTATGTGCAGGTTCCAGTCATTCATGTCATGGAGTCAGCATAGAGGAGCATGATCTGTGATTAAGGAGAAGGGGCTGCCCAGCAGGTAATATCGAGGGAGTCCACAGCCCACTGAATCACTAATGCCTTCTTTTCAGTAACTGAGTGAGCCTTTTCTTGATGGAATAGCTTCCTGCTCAGATATAGGATCAGGTGTTTTTCCCCCCTCCAAATTATGCAAGAGCACGGTGCCAAGGTCAACATCCGAGGTGCCTGCATGTAGTATGAATGAATGGGAAAAGTTGGGGCTGATGGGTTTCAGCCACAGGGCCCTGCGGCCCCCCGAAAGGGTTTGAGACCTCCAGCTGAGAACTGCTGCCCTAGCGGACTGATGGTTTTATTCATAAACAGCTGGAAAATGGTTGCAACTCCCTGGAGTTCTGAATGCCTGAAGGGGTTGAGAAAGAAGTTTTCTCTTGCGAGGATGGGAATAAAGGGATCTGTCAGAAATCCTTCATCAGTTTATTAGTGCTCAGGTACTTCACTGGTCCCAGCCACTCTAATAAATTGTCTACCCATAATATCAGATAGGCATCGAATTTTGAGATGGAGTTACCTTTCCTGAAATTGATGCAAAATCGAATCGTCTGGTTTGGGAACCACAACTATGGGGTTCTTCCATTCGCTTTTTGACTCCCTGATTATCCCAACCTCCTTGATCATGACTTCTCAGACTGTGTCCCACCACCTCCGTAGTAAGGGCCTGGGGTTCTTCCTGACACATTAGCCCAAGGTGGTTTCTAGGTAGTGTTGGATTAACTGTGTTCTCCCTGGGCAGAAGTAAAATACAGTAGCAAAGTCATTGGTCAATTGGAAGAGTTGCCTCCTCTTTACAGCGGTAAGTGCCTAATCTGCAAGAGTTGGTGTCGGGTTTTGGCCACTGGGTGTTTGGAGTCCTAGTTCCGGCTCCATAGGGAAATGAGTGAACAGCAGGTTTTCCTTGTGTCTTCTAAGGTTTAAGAAGATTCACATGATAAATTTTGGTTTCCTTCCTTCTGCCTGTCATTTTTATCTCATCATCCACTGGCCCTTCCTGTTTAATAAATTCAAATGGACCCTGCCACTGGGCATTAATTTTGACTCGGCCAAAGGAAGCAGTAAAAAGACCTGGTCACCTGGGTAAAAGACCCATAGTCATGCCCCTCCATTATAATTTTGCATCTGCACTTATTCAGCCTTTCTTAAATGTCCTCTGGTGAACACCCCTACGTCCCCGAGTCATTCCCTTCGTTGTATGATGTACTGAATCACACTTAAAGCACCTACGTCTTGTTCCTCCCAGCCCTCTCAGAGCAAGTCCAAAATTCCCTGTGTCTGGTGGTCATAAAATAACTTGAAGGGAGAGAACCCTGTAAAGGTCTGCAGGACCTCCCTTACGGTAAAAAGGAACGGTTAGACTAGCCAGTCCTAGTGCTTGGGGTCATAACTAACAAAGCTTTTCAACATCCCCTGTGGAGTTTTATTAAATTGCTCCAGTAGGCTTATTAGCGCTCAGGTGGTACGCTGGTTGCGGGTGGCACACAGAGGTTTTCAGGGACTTGCGCTTCAGAAAGGCACGTACCTTGTGCATCATCTGGGAGGTGAAATTAGTTCCTTTATCTGTTAGTGTTTCTTGGGGAAATCCCATGCATGAGGAGCTTCAAGAGCTCAGGGGTTATAGCCGTAGTTTTCATTGAGCGAAGGGGAACAGCCTCTGGGTACCTGGTTGCTTAGTCAACAGTTACTAATATGTACTGGTGTTTGGATGCAGTTATTTCCAGGGGCCTCTCTGCCTTTTGCATGGTAATATCCTTATAAATTGTCCATTAACGGTCAACATGGGCAGTGGGTTTCCTCAGAAATACTCAAACGGTCTAAAACGGTGAAATTAAAAATGTATTTACTCTGTATGTCAGAATTAATGCTGTTAGGTTTTGAAGGAATTTTATATGTTCTAAACATTTACCAAAATACAAATTTTGTCAGTTTTATATGTCATTAATTTCAGTGAGCAGCTGTTAAACTCAACTTCACTTGTGTATGTAAACTGGGGTCAGCATTGGTTTTACAAAAGTCTGCAGTATCTGCCTGTATTTGAACACTTTCTGAACATTTCTATGTATTTCAGTCCAGCAGAGGTTTTAGTGCTATTTAGGTCAGCATTGATGTAGAGTATCACTAGTGTTCCTTTTTAACAGTTTTGTGCAAAGGAGGGAAATTTTTTACAAGTGGATTTTAAAACAACTTCTAGAACAAAAAATATGCATTGTTAAGTTCTGTTGGCACAAAATATATTTTACATAAAATGCACTATGTCATCAGTGGTCTTTTCTGGAGATATTCAGCATAAAAATTAACATATCTGTGATTTTATTTTAGCTTTCAAATGGAATTCCTATAGAGAGCTGGTTCATGGATAAAAATGACAATGAACTGCTAAAATTAATTCCTTTTCTGGAGAAACTTGTAGAGCTGGTGAGTAATGTATTCATCTTTTTTCATATACACTCTAGGTAAAATTTCAAAATTGTCTAAGTGATTTAGGAGCCTACATCACTTGGAAACTTCTGAAAATGTTTTACTTAGGAACTTTCCAAAACTGTCTTGTCTGGACAATAATCCAAAATATGTATAGGGAGTACTTATTTTATTAGTAAAAAGCAGAATGTATTGGATTGAGTACATGGCTAGAAGATTAGTTCCAGCTCTGACACTACCTGTGGGACCTTCAGTTAAGTGATTTGGCTACCTGCACATCTGTTTCCTCACTTGTAAAACTGAGATTCTACTTATCTCACTGGGTTTTTGTGAATGTTAATTAGTTAATGTTGTAAAGCTCTTTGAAAATATAAATCACTGTAAATGGTGTTGTATTATTATGTATACTAACATAATTTAAAAACATAACTCTTAAAATCTGACATGTAGATACTTCTATTATTTTAAAAACTGTAATTTTATTTTTTTCTGCAGAATGAAGATGTCCGACCTCACATCAGAGACAGATTTCGCTTGCATGACTTGCTACCCCCAGATTAAAAACCAAGCCTTTTATCAAATTACTGAAGGGGGAGAAAATGCAGGACCCTTTTGGACTAAAACAAAAACATTGCCATTACTGTTGAAATTTTGCATTTTTGTACCCCGTCTTGCTTTTCTTATCTTTGGTGCCCAACAGTAATCAAGGGTTACAGAAAGAGACTTTCTATATCTCAGATTGAATACATACAGTACAATACAGTAGGTAGGCGAGAACAGAAAAGTCTTTAGAACTAGTGCAACTCCAATGAAATTTTTTTATGTACAGGACATCTGCAGTTTATAAAGAATTCTGTTTCTGCCACCAGCAGTTTGACCTGTAGAAACACAGGATTTTATGATATAACAGAGATTGAAAATGGACTCTTATTTTCTCTCTGTTCGGTGCTCTAAGTGGGTTTGTAGCCACTTTTCTGTTACTTTAAGATTCTCATTTCAACAGGAATGGCCAGTAAAAGTTGTTTTATTTTTCCTGTTAAGGTTTATAACCTTTTTACATTTTTGACCTGTATTAGCTTAGAATTTCATTATGCATTCCTTTTAGTTGAGGCGCTTCATAGTTTTTCTGGAAATAGCCAAATTTTATTAGTTTTTTATTATACAGTTGAATGGCCGTTTTCCTGCTTTGTCTGCCTGCATACTGTATATTTGTTTAAAAATATTCTCTAGTTTTAGTCCATGTAAGTTTCATTTAGAAATACCTGCATTTATATTTTGTTTCTGTAATATTCTACTGTAGTTGAAATCTTTTCAAAAATCAAGAGACTGGCTAGATAAGAATATAAGAATTACTAATATTCAGAATATTTAAACCATTGTGATGGCATGTACTCTGGACAGACAATATCTTGCAGTGGCACGCTCAATTGATGGACAAGGAATACCTCAGATTATACTGTGCATACAAATCTTTAAGGAGAATTATTTGGTCACCTGTTGGGTTTGATGCAAATCAATTACTGCTGCCTTCGGATTCCTCCAAGAATGAAGTATTCTGCACAGTGGCTCAGTATTTTAAGATGTTTTGCATGGGCTGGTGGTACCTCCTGTTATGCTGTTTGTTTCAATCAGTTTTAAACTTTGTGTAACAGTGAAGGTACCTAATAGTAACTATGCATAATCCTGTGATACAGTACACTCCCATGCCACCAATGCAGTTAATATGCTATCATAGTGGTTTTCTATGCTATATGGAAATAGTCTTCAAGCCCTGGTTCTCTAATGCAGCTACCACAAGAGGTTGATATTTTTATAATGGTGTGTACTCTCCTTTTCAGGAGGCTTTTTATGGAAGGTATAATTTGTAAAAGTTAGGATGCTTTGCCTCTCGACTGCATTAACATGCCACAGGCTTGGACTGTTTTTGTGTAAAGGATGTCACAGAACGGCACTTTTTCTAAAGAGAAGTTTGATATTTTGTATGCTTGTTAAGAAAGTACAGTATTGGAAATTAAAGGTGGACAACTGATAATTGAGAAGTATGTCAATTAATTTTTTATGTATATTACCTGTTTACTTGTACAATTTTATTGTACAAATTACATGCAGCTTCATTTTCAAATGAGTCCTTAAAATAAGGAAAATCTTTTTAGGAAAACATTTAATTTTGTATTTTTGATTTTAAAAGGCATGAGTTATGTCAACTTTTTCCAGTGTATTAATGAAGATTTTAACTTTTCATCAGGTTGAGTGTTTTCTTACTATATTATCTGTTGTGTATGTAGCTAGCACATTGTGTCAATGAACTGTTAAAAAAAATTAGCATGTAGAGCAAGCCTGTTTTGTGGAAAATCCGTATTCATTAAAAAAAAAGTCATCATGGCAGATTTTCTGCAAAAAAAAGTGAAAAGCATTTGCAATTCAGAATACTGTTTTTTTTTTAAAATTTTTTTTGTATTTAAAGAAAGGTATTTTGCTTGCAGGAAAGAAATACTACAGATTCATTTTAATGAGAATCTTTTAAATGTATTTATCTTTAGGGCATCTGGGCATCTTTACGCTGTTTGTCTTATGTCTTTATTGAAATAAAATGTACATAACATTACCTTTATATATGCTTTTGCGCAGACGTGTGAACCCCAGAACTACCCCCACCCCTGCTGCTTTTATGCTAATATAATGGATACCCTTACTGATTTGAAAATGGTTGGTTTGTGTTTGAGTTGCTGCAAGATTCTCCCACAATTTTTAAATTATTATTATTTTTTAATCTCCCTCTCAAACGCAAATCTAAGACTTTTTAAAGTTAATTTAACAATGAACTCCTCTTCAGAATGGAACTTCTTCCAAATTACCATAAATAATATGCTATACCTTATTAGGATTTTTTTTATTCATTGCTAAATAAATCTAGCATAATGGAACTACCTTGAATAAGATAATCATGGACATTCTCTGTGACTCAATAAAATGGTACAAGGTTTCCACCGATTAGAATCATTTTCCTAAGCATTTGTGTTCTAATTTACGCCATTTTGAGTAAAACTGTTAAAAAATTGGTCTTTTTGGTTAAGCCAAAGTACACATTTCATTTTATACATGTATCTGTGTCATGATTTCAGATCACTGAAGAAAAATAGAATGTGAGATATTGCAATCTGGTTTCTAGGAAATGTAGGGATAATTGGTGATTTGGTGCTACCTAGATGCACAACAAAAATAATCTGTATAGACTGCTCCATAATACATATTAAATACTTGAATGTTAACATGCTGCTAATCTGATTTTTATAATTATAATCCTGCTTTGCTGAGAGAATGTCTTTTTTAAAAAAAATTAAGCTTATAAAAATGTCAAACACTTCTGATCTACATTATCTTTCCATCTTGTGTTCTTAGATGTAATCAGATTTTTTCCCCTGTTTTTCATTTTATTGGATTCTATGATGGGGTGGAATGACAAGAATTAAATACTACTCTGATCTTAGAATATCATACACAGCTAATTACAACCCATAATTATTGCTGACAACTGGGTGGGTTTTGGGTGTACAAGGTATTCAGGCTTTGGCCCTTTTTGAGTTACCTCACTAGTATGCAATTAATCTTGTAACTGTATCACTTACTCTGATTTTCTTGTTTTTAGAGAATTTATCAGAAGCATAGCATAACATCCTCTTTCTACAGTAAATTCTTGGTGATTTTATTTGCCGTCTTTCACTACAGCCTGCTGTTTGTATAGTGCTTTTACGTGTTCTGCACATGTTCCAGTCTAGCTTTGATCATTTTTACTTGACTTTAGCAAAGCTTTTGACACGGTCTTCCACAGTATTCTTGTCAGCAAGTTAAAGAAGTATGGGCTGGATGAATGGACTATAAGGTGGGTAGAAAGTTGTCTAGATTGTCGGGCTCAACGGGTAGTGATCAATGGCTCCATGTCTAGTTGGCAGCCGGTGTCAAGTGGAGTGCCCCAGGGGTCGGTCCTGGGGCCGGTTTTGTTCAATATCTTCATAAATGATCTGGAGGATGGTGTGGATTGCACTCTCAGCAAATTTGCGGATGATACTAAACTGGGAGGAGTGGTAGATACGCTGGAGGGGAGGGATAGGATACAGAAGGACCTAGACAAATTGGAGGATTGGGCCAAAAGAAATCTGATGAGGTTCAATAAGGATAAGTGCAGGGTCCTGCACTTAGGATGGAAGAATCCAATGCACCGCTACAGACTAGGGACCGAATGGCTAGGCAGCAGTTCTGCGGAAAAGGACCTAGGGGTGACAGTGGACGAGAAGCTGGATATGAGTCAGCAGTGTGCCCTTGTTGCCAAGAAGGCCAATGGCATTTTGGGATGTATAAGTAGGGGCATAGCGAGAAGATCGAGGGACGTGATCGTTCCCCTCTATTCGACATTGGTGAGGCCTCATCTGGAGTACTGTGTCCAGTTTTGGGCCCCAGACGACAAGAAGGATGTGGATAAATTGGAGAGAGTCCAGCGAAGGGCAACAAAAATGATTAGGGGTCTGGAACACATGACTTATGAGGAGAGGCTGAGGGAACTGGGATTGTTTAGCCTGCAGAAGAGAAGAATGAGGGGGAATTTGATAGCTGCTTTCAACTACCTGAGAGGTGGTTCCAGAGAGGATGGTTCTAGACTATTCTCAGTGGTAGAAGAGGACAGGACAAGGAGTAATGGTCTCAAGTTGCAGTGGGGGAGGTTTAGGTTGGATATTAGGAAAAACTTTTTCACTAAGAGGGTGGTGAAACACTAGAATGTGTTACCTAGGGAGGTGGTAGAATCTCCTTCCTTAGAAGTTTTTAAGGTCAGGCTTGACAAAGCCCTGGCTGGGATGATTTAATTGGGGATTGGTCCTGCTTTGAGCAGGGGGTTGGACTAGATGACCTCCTGAGGTCCCTTCCAACACTGATAGTCTATGATTCTGTGATACTTCTGACAGCAGAACTATGCTCGGGTGAAAGATTATTACAGTGTCTTAGGATTTTGCAACATGCAATATATGTGGAAGCTTTTTTTTTTTTAATTTAACTGTTTATGTAGAAGGGTAACTGTCTCAATTTTATTGTTTTGTTTGTTCACATTCAATTATTTCACCTTCCATTTACATAGTATAATATCTTTCATTATTACTCAGAAACTTTTAAAAGTCTGAATTTTTTGAGGCCTGATCAAATATTGATCAAAGGCATCCTTCTGTTGGCAGTTCTTTGTCAACCAAGTGTAAACTAAGGACACTGTGTCAACTTCCCTAAGACCCCGATTCAAGCATTTAAACACTTGATAAAAGTTAATTATGTGTTTAAGTGCTTTATTGAATCACGCTTTCATTCACAGAGCTTGTTTTGGATATTTGACAAACATTGTACAAGAAAGTAAACAGTCATGTGTGCATCCATTTTCCTTTGCTTTCTCTTCTGGCCCTAGCTTCCTTGGAGTGTTCGAATTGCTCATCACATTCCTTTATTATTCTTTGTCTAAACATCTAGCTCCATTCTGTTATCATATTACAATTGATTCTAAGTATTACAGGTCATTTGGCAATTTAACTTCAAATTCCTAAGTCATCATCTGATGCTACTTGATCAGAATTGACAAGAATATGCTTTCTTTATTTCTGACATTGAAACCGACAGATAAGAATTCATTTCACTTTCCCATCACCTTGTGGGTTCTGGAGGGCAAATGGGAGTAGTATAAACTTATTGTTGTCACTAAAGTCAGCAGCTATGAGCCAGAATTAATGAGCCATTGTCATTTTAGCATAATTTTTCTAATTCCTTTAAGTTTTTAAGAGCTAAAGTGGCCCCAATTTGGGGCAGCACACAATCTATTTTGCACCACTCCATTGGTGCAAAGCACTCCTAAATCCAGTGGATCCAATCAATAGAGAGTCTTCCCTTCACAGGATTCTTGGGTTGCAGAGCCATAGTGAGTCCCTGTGGTCAAGTTATGGGGTGTGGCTATAACCTCCATCTGCCCTGGTGATCTGTGACTAAGGTACTATCCTTCCCCTATGATTGGGGACGACTAGCACAGAATGGAATTGGGGGAATGGAATAGGTGACTTTGCACGCTCCTTCCATCCCACAGCACCGCCAAGTACTCCTTGATGGCAGCTGTGTGGCTCAACTGGTAAACCCTATTATAGAAGCCTTTGTTAAACTAATAAACTTCAAAATTATTGAAATATAAAATTCTAGATTTAGATAAAAGATGCTTAACAGGATAACACTACCCATAGCATGTATGTAGATATTAAACCTGCTACCAATTAAAAAACAAAAAGTGACCAAGTCTGACTACTTGTCTTCCTGTACAAATTCAGACTGACAAGTTGCGTTTCTACATTCGCAGCAGGTGCAGAGAGAAACCAATCTCAATGCTTTTTTTTTTATTCCATTCATAGTGAGACTTCAAAAGCTGCAGCATTTTTCTAGTGTGGAAATTATGTATATATACGTGGCAGGGGAAAGCATGCCATCCAACTAGTCAATAATCGTTCCGGTTATATAAAAGCAAATAACCCCTTCAAGATTTTTTTAAACTACTTAAAGACTGACACAGAGGTAGATTAATGCAAGAGCTTTGGATCTAGGCCCTGGTCAAAAAGGACCCAGATGGAGCAATGAGGTAGGGCAGTGGTTCTCAACCAGGGGTACCACATATCCCTGCGGGTACACCGAGGTCTTCCAAGGGATACATCAACTCATCTAGATCTTTGCCTCATTTTACAGCAGGTTACATAAAAGCCACTAGTGAAGTCAGTACAGACTAAAATTTCATACAGACAATGATTTGTTTCTACTGCTCGATATACTATACACTGAAATGTAAGTACTGTATTTATATTCCAATTGATCTATTTTATAATTCTATGGTAAAAATGAGAAAGTCAGCACTTTTTCAGTTAGAGAGTGCTGTGATGCTTTTGTATTTTTATGTCTGATTTTGGAAGCAAATAGTTTTTAAGTGAGGTGAAACTTGGGGGTACGCAGGACAAATCAGCCTCCTGAAAGGGGTACAGTAGTCTGGAAAGGTCGAGAGCCACAGAGGTAGGGTACTAGACAGCCATGCACAGCTGATTGATGTTGGCCAGCTGCCTTGTGAGGTAGACTAAACTTCCTCTTTTGGGAGAAAGACAACTATTTGTCTGGGGGAGGGAGAGGTGCCTCTAAGTTGTTTTTCCCCCCTTTTTTTTAGGAGGGGTGGGGAAGTGATTTTAATGGATTAGCATCCCTTTACCATTAATCTATCCCTGACGATACAAGTGTGTATAGGATTGTAAGTGTTAATGGTGTTTCCCAGGCTAGAAGAAAGATGAGGGCTTACAATCTACGTAAATATGTAAGGAAAAGTATTTCTTCTGAAGTCATTCACCTGAGGTTAGGTTTCAATAGTACAGCCTTTCTAGGAGAAACTAAAGGGATGCACTCAAGGATTGCTTAGTCTAACCATATGTCACTCTAGATTTACACCATTGTTCCTGATACTGAATATTTAAAAAAACCAAAAACTTTAAATGAACCAGTGTGTATCTGATAGGAAGTAGCATACCTGTACCATTTTGTGTACTATAAATTAAATATCTCATTATGCTGTTGATATTTTTCAGCACAGGCTGCAATCTTTTTCTCTCTTCTTGTGTGGGAAGCAGGCAAGGACAGATGGATGAAGGTGAAGATTTATTCACTTGGTCCACTGTTGAGGCACATAAAATTTTAGCTTGGTAACCCTGGATGGTAACATGAAACAATTTGTTTTGTTCTGATTGATCCTTGTGTCAATTCAGGTACTGAATAGTGCTGAATCCCGAGTAGGTATTTTTATAGAGAACGGATCTACCAATTTGTGCTGCTTCTGACAAAACTGCTAATACTAAGAATCACAAGATTTGTATTAAATATTTGTTTTAGCGACTGTATTGGGATTTTTAGCCTATGTTAATTCTTTCATCTGGCATTTATCAGCAAATGCCCTTCTTGCCTACACTCCCTGCAGAAACAGTTTTCTTCAGAATATGAATTTTATGTAACTTTTAGGCTCTAAAATTGGAGGAAAAATAAACTTGTTCTTTTTTTAAAGTCAGTAATGGAGATCAAACAAGAAAAAAAAACAAATACATGTACTTTATCTGATAAAATTGTTATAGCTGGTTCATTTTGATTAGTCTTGATTTGATTCTGATGTTATATATTGTACACGGTCCAATGCATATCTTTTGTATAACTATCATAGGGCTTTAGGTGAGCAATTCTGACCTATATTATCTTCTAAGCAGGAACCTTTAGATATGGAAAGCATTTATATTAAATGAGAGTGTGTGGCCTAGGAGATAGGAGGGAATTGAAGTCCGAGACTCATAATTCTGCCACTGATGCAGCAGGTGATGTTTGGCAGATTATTTTGTTTATCTGTACTGTAGCTTGCCCTTCTGTAAAATGGGAATAATACTTGGATGTTTTAAAGCAATATGAGGTCCTGGGTGAAATGTGCTATAGAAGTGCATAGTATTTTTATAATTAACAATGCCCTCTTCTCCCCCACCCCATATTTCATGGTGGTCTCATAAAGATGACTCCTACCGTGGAGCTTATGAAAATGTGTTTGAACTTGATGGTTTTAACATTTAGTTGTGTCTTTGCTTCTATTACTTCTGCTCCTATGCCAGGTAAATGGGCAACGGAAGAGGAAACCATATATTTTGAAGTCTTTTTTTCTCCAACTGATTAAAATAGATCTTCAGAGCATCTTCCAGTTGTTAAAAGCCAGACTGATATTTTGTCTTCAGAGGAAGAAGAAATTTCCCATTATCTAATTTTCCAATCTCTCACTTCAAGCGAAGCCACAGAGAAAGAGCTAGTGAAAGAGCACGTTCATCGTCTTTCCAGGAAGTCAAAAAGCCAGTATCCTTTTAAAAAGCATAGCAAGGAAAATTAATTCAAACATGATGTTTTCCAAAAGCTCACACATCTATATTCAAAGAGATTCAACCACTTTGTATAACTACAGAAAATATTTAAATGCTAATAATGTATTCAGTGCTATACAAGATGTAGTTTCACAGTCGAGGAGCGTACACTTTACAAGACAGATACAGATAAAAAGATATATTCATGTAGGAAAATGAAAGGTTATACTACTAGGAACAAACAATGTTAGTCACACTCATAGGTTGTAGGACTGTGTCCTGTAAATGTGACTTACATTCTTTGTTCTTAGATATATAACTTGTGATTCCTGAAAAAGGATGTGGGGTGACAGTGAATAAACAGAGGTTTTTTACCTTGTGCAGTAACTGAAGTTCTGCGAGATGTGTTCCCCTATAGGTGCTCCACTCTTGATTGGAGATTTTCATTAGCAGTGTCCGTTTGGCCCACGCACGTGCTGTTGGTATCCTCATGCCCTGCACCGAGGCTATGTCAGACTGCACAGGCAAACCACCCCCTCAGTTCCTTCTCCACCACTGAGTCTCAGAAGAAACTACGAAGCAGAGGGGAAGGAGGGTGGGTAGTTGAGCACTCATAGGGGGATACATCTTGAAGAACTACAGTTACTGCACAGGGTGAGTAACTTCTCTTTCATCTTTGAGTAGGGTCCCTATGGGTGCTCCATTCTTGGTGACTCCCAAGGAGTATTCCCAGAAGGAGGGGAAGGGGCCTTCAGAATGGAGTCCATCACAGAGGCGAGAACTGCATTGCCAAATGTAGTGTCAGATCTGGAGGCATCAACCAGGATATTGTGTCTAGAGAGAAGGCATGCACCGAAAACCATGTAGAGGCTCTGCAGATCTCTGAAATAGAAAATTTTTTAAGGAGAGCCATAGAGGTAGATTGTGATCTGTCAAGTGCGCCGGTAGAGGTGGAATGTCGATACGATAGTAGCATACTACAATACACTTGGAAATCCATTTAGAGAGTCTCTGGGTAGAAATGGCAGACCTGTCTGCAACCAAAACAAAGAGTCTAGTGGATTTACGAAATGGTTTAGTTCTATCCAGACAGAAGGATAAACGCCCTCGTGACATCTAGAATTGGAAGTATATGATTTTGGAAGGTTGGAAGTATGTGGTTTGGGAAAGAAAACTGGTAGGTATATGATCTGATTCAGATGAAATTCAGAAGTTAGTTTAGGTAGAAACCTGATTCTTGTAGAATATTGTGACGTGCGGGAGGAGGTCCGCCATTAAGGCCCCAATCTCTCTGACTCTGCAGTCTGAGGTAACAGTCACTAGGAAGGCTGTTTTACTAGACAAATCCAATAAGGAGCAGGTGAACGTCAGTTCAACAGGGTTTTTGGAGGCTTTTGAGAAACAAGTTCAGGTCCTAGGCAGGGATAGGAACCTTTATCTATAGGAAGACATTCCCCAGGCCTTTTATAAATCCTGCAGTTGTGAGGTTAGCAAACAGAGAGAACCCCTCAATAGTAGTATGAAAGGCTGTTAGGGCCACCAGGTGAACCTGGAGGGAATTATGAGACATGCTGATTTCTTAAGATTGTAGCAGGTGCTTGGGGATGAGCGAAGTGGGGCAGATTCAGGAGCAGCATCGTGGAGTTCACATCAGTGGCCAAATCATGTCTCCTTTTGAAGGTAAGACGTTCTGGTGGAAACTTTTCTACTATTTAATAGTATGTGTCATATCTCACAGAGCAGGATGACTCTAGCCCTGTGAACCTGTAAAGGAATGACGCCTTCAGGCAAAGAATGCCCAAGTTGGGATGCATCAGAGGACCAGAGTCCTGGGAGAGGAAATTAGCAGCTGGGAGATTTATCGGATAGAGAGCAAGATGAAACAGGTAAGGGAACCATGCTTGCTTTTACCATATCAGGGCTATCAGAATGAGTCTGGCCTTGTCCTGTTTGATCTTATTGCCTTGAGGATGAGAGGCACTGGAGGGAAGGTATAAACAGCCCCTTCATCCATGGCAGGAGGGAAGGCCTCCCCCAGCGAATTGTGATCTAACCCACCCCACTGGACAAAATAGGTGGCATTTTTTGTTTGTAGTTGTGGCAAAAAGGTCTACTTGTGGAAACTCCCAAGCCCAAAAGAGTCCAACCAGAACCTGGGATCTAACTCCCATTTGTAGTCTTGGAAGAAGCACCTGCTGAGCATGTCAGCTGTGACATTCTGTATGCTGGGCAGCTGTGTTGCTAAGATTCTTATGTGATACTTCATGAACCAATTCCACTCATTTTATTGCCTTTGCCCAGAAGGAAGGTGATCTTGCCTTTTCTTGCCGCTTGATTTAAAACATGCAAGCCATGTTGTCTGTCATGACTTTGATGGATCTGTGTCTGATGAGAGGAAGGGAATGAAGACAGGAATTTCTGACTGACAATTGCAGACCAATTTCTAAAAGCAACACTTTACGCTTCTATAACACTCAAAGATCTCCACGTACTTCACAAATATTAGTCTCTCAACAGCACTGCAAGGTAGATATTATTCCCATTTTTCAGATGCGGAAACTGAAGGATAGAGAAATGAAATTACTTGCTCAAGGTAGCGTATCATTTTTGGCTAGCCAGAAACAGAAAGAATTGTCTCTGTACTACTTCTGTGTTTTAATCACACATGTAGAGCATGCATTCTCCACAGGAATATAACAACTTCTGATTCTATGTCAGATAAAAGAAAAGGAAAAGCACACTAGGAACTGGAAAGATGCCAAAACATGGTAAATTGAGATACTCTTCCCTAACCTATGTAAGAATTTAAGTTCCCTTTCCTCTCTCCTCATAAAATCTGATTTCTTCAAGAAGAGGATTTTCTACAATTAAAATAGTGATCCCTTGGCAGCAAATCCAATGAGGCCCAGTTTGGTTAATGTTTGTTTTTAATCCCCTTCTCTCTCCTGTCTCCTACAAAGACAGATATGTAAGTGAGAAATACATAATAGTTTATCTCCCTTGATGTTTGACTGTTCTATATATGACCCAGCAGATAGGTAAGATCTGTGCTTAAACTTGTGTAAAAATTGCAGCAGCGTGTGCAGTGGGAGGAGGAGATAGGATGTGAGCCAGTTTGGCTGAAGCTAAGGACTGCATGCACATAGCCTGATATTCCCCTTAGGACTGCAAGAACACAGCCAAGCCTAAATCTGGCATGGACCAGACAAGAACAGTAGCAGCACCATGGGGGATGCAGAAGACCATATGAGGCTACGCTTCCCTCCCAATCCCCCTGGAACCAGAACATGTCCCATTGGGGCACCAGGACCCATATGGCCTCACCAGTGTCCCAGCCATGGGAACTCGGTGAAATAAAAAAAAATGACAAGGGTGAAGCCAGCTTGAAGGCAGAGACTCAACTGGCAGGAGCAGAGACCTTCCAACACAGATTGTCATCTTGTTAACTTTCTACAGTTTTTATTCTGACCGTTCCTTCCATCAGTTGGCTGCTGGAGCAAACCTTTCCCTTGCATGCCCATATCTCACATTCTCTCAGAAATTCTACTGCCCTCCATCCTCCTCTCCTCCCTTCTCTCAACATCCTTGCTCCTTTCCTTTGTCTTTTCTTGTAGCTAATCCTCTCCTAACACAACCCCACACAATAGTTTTAAAAGAAAAACCTAAACAACACAAGCAGTAACAAAAATAGTGGAACTAACTTGGTGTTTGCAAATCATCACATTGTTCACTTTGTTTGAATGTTGTTTCCCCTCCTCCCCACACTTTGTCTTGTCTGTTAAGCATGTAAACTCTTTGGGGTATGGACTGTCACCAACTCTGTTTGTACAGGGTCCAGCACAGTGGGGATCCCAGTCTCAGTTGGGTCTCCAGGCATTACCTAATACAAACAATAACTGAATGCTAGTAAAGGAACTCCTACCCACACGTATTTTTATAGGACAGAACCTTACATGAGGATAGCATGCATGTGGATGGTGAATATAACAAACAGTAAATCGTTCAAACCTGCAGATTGTTTCTCTGTCTTTGACCAAGATGTTATCTTGACCCCATTCTAGACCCATACAAATCTGTTTAAATGAATGCTTTACAGTGTAAACTCTTCTATTCTATACCTATCACAGTGTTTCTAATCAGTGTCTTCCTCTAGCCCCTTTCTCGTCATCGAGTGTATGCCTGTGATAAATGAAAGGGGGGGGTGTGTGTGAGTGTGTGGTGGTGGGGGGGGGTAGCTCCCTTTTATGGACAACCAGCCAGTTAGCTATAAAATCCCTCTTAGTAGTTGTTTTTTACTTGCTTTACCTGTAAAGGGTTAAAAAATGTCCCTGCATAGGTAAAAGGAAGGCAATGGACACCTGACCAAACGAGCTAGAAGTTTTTAAAATTGGGAAAAAACTTCCCCTTTGTCTGTTTGTCTGTCTGTTGTTCTCAGGGAGAAGCAGAGACAGGGCTGGAACTATGCTGTAAGAAGCTTGGGGCCAGGTATGAAAAATCATCTGACTCATACCTAGAAACTACTCACTTGAAACCCCCAGATACGTAAGGAGATCAGGAAATGTCCAGAAAGACGCAATTAGGTTTATCTCTGTTTGTTTCTTTATGGCTTGTGGACTCCTCTGTGCTAACCAAAAATGCTTTTGTTTTGCTTGTAACCTTTAAGCTGGACCTCAAGAGGGTTATTCTTGATGCTTAATTCTTGTAAGTGGGTTTTTAAATCTAGCAATAGCCTGAATTTTCAAATGTATTTTCTTTCTTTTTGTTTTTAATAAAATTTACCTTTTTTAAGAACAGGATTGGATTTTGTGTCCTAAGAGGTTTGTGCACATGTTGTTTAATTAGCTGGTGGCAACAGCTGAGTTCCTTTGCTTTCTTTCTCAGCCCTTCCCCGGAGTGGGGGGAAAAGGGCTTAAGGTTACCCCATCATAGGAAGGAATTCCCAAGTGCACCTTCCTGGGTTCCAAAAAGGGGGGTTTTGCACTTGGGTGGTGGCAGCATCTACCCATCCAAGGTCAGAGAAAAGCTGTAATCTTGGGAGTTTAATACAAGCCTGGAGTGGCCAGTATTAATTTTTAGAATCCTTGTGGGCCACCACCTTCTGCATTCAAACTGCCAGAGTAGGGTATCAGCCTTGACAATGCCTAAACTACAGTTGCCAGTGGGACAAAGTCAGGCCGGATGGCTGCAAGAGGGTCCTGGAAGGCCAATATCTTAGCCGCAGAATGTTAAGGGCCCTGTTTCTGACAAGCTGAGAGGGGGTTACCTCAGGTCACTTAGGGACACCTGAATCCAATTAAGGGCTGCCTGAGGCCTTTAAAAAACCCTCTGAGGGAGAGCAAGGGGAAGAGAGAGACAAGCTACTGCCAGGCTAGTGGCATCAGGGAAACCAGCTCTTCCAGGTTGAGAGGCCGTGTTCTTTCCCATAGGGGAATGGCCAAACTCAAGGGCCTGCGAGGGGAAGCACTGACACCCCAAGGCAAGCACCAGGATGACACCCTGCCTCAGTGAGAAAGCAGGGAAAGGAATCCCCTTTTTGGTTCTGGGTTTACAAGACACTCTTTCCTTTTTCCTTTGGGTAAGGATCACCCCTTAGGCTGACCCTGGGGCCTACCCTGAAAACACAGCCAAAAGAGCACAGAAGAGGGAAGGCACACTGCCCAGAGTGGGGCTAATTTACCCCAGGCCCACCATTGCCAGAGAGGGAAGTGCTAACTCTGGCGAGACAAAGGAGGTGCCTTGCCACACCAGAAAGCAAGGAAAGGTGTACTTCCTTTCTTCCCTCCAACACAGTAGCTTCAAGCAGCATTGTCCCTTGGCACTTCATGGAGCTGTCTGCAATGGAAAGCCTTTGGCATTCTGCGGTTACCACCGCAGAGGTAGTCAGTAGGGATGGCTAATTTTTATTGAGTTGAACCTTAAATTATATGCTATGTTTATAAAAGTTGGATTTGTTTTTAAAGAATGGCATGAATTGTTCTTTCTGAGCTAGCTTTGGCCTCTTTTTACTCTGCACATGAAAAGTACATACACCGGACCCTCGCTAGAACACAGGATTTGGGATCCATGCGCGGTACCGTGTTCATGCGGGGACCGCGTTAAAATGAATTGCAATTAAAGTGATTAAATTTGGGATCCATGGCTGCAACTGCGTGATATGCGAATTCGCACTATATAGATGCATGTTCTAGCGAGGGTCTGGTGTATATGGTGATCACAGTGCCTCAGCCAAAAGTATTCTGCTAAAGACTCTCAAATGACAAATCAAGCAGTATAAACTACCAACTGCAATTACACACTCCTGTATAAGCTGATTTCCAGATGCCTCTGGTAGGGTGACCAGATGTCCTGATTTTATAGGGACAGTCCCAATATTTGAGGCTTTTTCTTATACAGAAGCCTATTACCTCCCCACCCCCTGTCCTGATTTTTCACAAGTGCTGTCTGGTCATCCTACTCCGGACACTACTTCTAGGAGGACTTGAGGGGAAAAAATGGTTAATTTCTTGCTAGTTTCAAAGGATGATCCTCATGCTGGGTGGTTTACTTCAAATTTACATCTAGTTTAAAAATTTGTTCAATTTAGTATCAAAAGCATGTCTCACAGCACACTTGAAATTAGAGCTCAACCAGTCAGAGCTTACAAACAGCACTTCAGTGCTTCTAAGAAGACATATATGAGCCACTCACCTTTAGAAAGTAAAAGATGTCACTGTCAAGACAAAAATTGCATTAAAAATTCATTACCTGTCAATAATACTTTAGATTATTAAATCATATTTTAGATTTAAAGATCCCCTTGCATCCTGAAGGATCTCAGTGTGCTTTAAAAATAATCAAATGCAACATATTACATAAAATACAACCAATTCTAGACTGAAATGTAACAATTGTTTAACTACATGCATCAATGCTGCAAACAGTCTAAGGCAGGAAGTGAAGAATATGAAATCCAATTTAAACTCATAGAATTTCAGAAGAAAGATGTAAATGCTCAGTTTGCAAGACAAGGGGGTTAACCCTCATGTCTTGGCTGAATTCAAAGTGCCATGAGATCTTTAGAGAGACAAGGTGGGTGAGGGAGTAGCTTTTATTGGACCAACTTCTGTTGGTGAAAGAGACAAGCTTTCGGCATGCATCCGATGAAGTGAGCTGTAGCTCATGAAAGCTTATGCTCAAATAAATTTGTTAGTCTCTAAGGTGCCACAAGTCCTCCTTTTCTTTTTGCAGATACAGACTAACACGGCTGCTACTCTGAAACCTGACATCTGTGCGAGCAGCTCAAAAGCTTCTCTCCTTCACCAACAGAAGTTGGTGCAATAAAAGATATTACCTCACCCATCCTGTCTTTCTAATATCCTGGGACCAACCCAGCTGCAACACTGCAAACGAGATCTTCAAGCACTAGTCAAGACCTTCCTGCAAATGACAGTACCCACAGAAGCACAGTAGGTGGCATTCTTCCCACTGAGTCAGTACTGAATTAGTGCTCTCAGAAGGAAAAGGAGTACTTGTGGCACCTTAGAGACTAACCAATTTATTTGAGCATGAGCTTTCGTGAACTACAGCTCACTTCAGATGAAGTGAGCTGTAGCTCATGAAAGCTCATGCTCAAATAAATTGGTTAGTCTCTAAGGTGCCACAAGTACTCCTTTTCTTTTTGCGAATACAGACTAACACGGCTGTTCCTCTGAAACCTGCTCTCAGAAGGTTCCCTTTACTAAAGCACCAACTCCACTCACCACAGCACCTGTGGGTTTCTTGCGTCTCTCCCATCCTAGTACTCACTCAGACACTGCTCAGCCCTGATAAGTTGTTTTAGAATTGACTGCATCACAGCACAGGATGGTAAGTCTAAAAGAACTGTAGCAGTCTTAATTTATTTTCATCATTCATGTTGTTTATTGTTTGCATTTTCCTCTGCTTGAATAGTGTATAAATATGTTTAATAAAGGAAAGCATTTTCAAAACACTGTGGATTGCATTTAAATGTTTCTTTTTTAGAAAAAGAGAGAGAAATCTGGTGTAAGTGGGTGCAACTCCTAGACAAGTTGATAGACGTTGCAGCTGTTTCCAATAGGGATAAAAGAAAAGGAGGACTTGTGGCACCTTAGAGACTAACCAATTTATTTGAGCATGAGCTTTCATGAGCTACAGCTCACTTGGCTGTAGCTCACGAAAGCTTATGCTCAAATAAATTGGTTAGTCTCTAAGGTGCCACAAGTCCTCCTTTTCTTTTTGCAAATACAGACTAACACAGCTGCTACTCTGAAACCAATAGGGATGAATTTCTCCAGTATGTATTTTAATATGTTAACTTATCTACTCTTTTAATGGCTTTAAGATTTTTTTCATAATTTGCTCAAGCTTTTAGACCCCTGAGATGGGGTCTAAATTAGCTGTTACCACTCAAGAAAGAGATCTTAGAGTCAGTGTGGATCATTCTCTGAAAACATCCACTCCATGTGCAGCGGCAGGCAAAAAAAGCAAACAGAATGTTGGGAATCATTAAGAAAGGGATTGATAATAAGACAGAAAATATCATATTGCTTCTATATAAATCCATGGTACGCCCACAGCTTGAATACTGCGTGCAGATGTGGTCGGCCCATCTCAAAAAAGATATATTGGAATTGGAAAAGGTTCAGAAAAAGGCAACAAAAATAATTAGGGGTGCAGAACAGCTTCTCTAGGAGGAGAATTTAATAAAACACGGACTTTTCACCTTGGAAAAGAGACGACAAAGGGGGGATATGATTGAGGTCTATAAAATCCGGACCGGGGTGGAGAAAGTAAATAAGGACATATTATTTACTCCTCCTCATAGCACAAGAACTAAGGGGGGTCACCACATGAAATTAACGGGCAGCAGGTTTAAAACAAACCAAAGGAAGTATTTCTTCACACAGCGCACAGTCAACCTGTGGAACTCCTTGCCAGAGGATGTTGTGACGGCCAAGACTATGACAGGGTTCAAAAAAGAACGAGACCAGTTCAGGGAGGACAGGTCCGTCAGTGGCGGGTAGCCAGGATGGGCAGGGAGGGGGTCCCCAGCAGCTGGGAATGGGCGACGGGGGAGGGACCACGGGGTGACCCCCGGGTCTCACTGCCTCTGGGGCACCTGGCCGTGGTCACGGGGCTCGCTGGACCCTTGGCTTGGCCCGGCCCGGCCCGGCCCGGCCGTTCTGAGGGGACCCCCCCCCTCAACGCCCGGCCGCGCGGGCCCCGGCCAGAGGCGGCGGGGCCGCGCCTCGCTCTCCCGCGCGCCCTCGCGATCCGGCCCCAGGCGGGACTTGCCGGCCCCGTGTCCAACCGCCGCCCCCCTGCCGGGATTTCAAGGCGGCCGCTGCGCCACGTCAGCGCGTCCCTGCCCCGCCCCCTCGCCAGTCCCCGCCCCCTCCCCCGGCAGCGGGGCGGGCCCTGTGTGTCCGCCGCTATCCCGGCGTGCCCCGCGCTCGGAGCTGGCCGGGACGCTCTTGGCGCGGCTGGGGCTGACTCACCCCGCCGCGCTCTGGCTGTGCCTGCGGGAGGCGCCTATTCCGCGGGGGCAAGATGGCGGCGGAGGCAGATTCGTGGGGTAGGTGCTGGCCGCGGCCTCGGTTCCCCGCCCGGCTCCCCTCCCCCGCCCGCCTAACCCGCTCTCGTCTCCCCCACAGATGCCGACAGCTTCGAGGTGGCGGAGCCGGTCGCGAAGCGCCTGGTGCCCACGCCGGGGGCCGGCGGGGACCGCTGGGCCGGGGAGGATGAAGAGGACGAAGTGAAGGTGGGGGCCCGGGCTGGGGCGGCGAGGGGGCCCGGGCTGGGGCGGAGGAGCGAGCTCCGGGCGGGGGCTGGGGAGCGCGAGGGGGCGGCCCGGTCCCGGCCCCCCCCCGGGTGTCTGTCCGGAGCCGGCCCCTGGCCATGCAGGCTGCCATGTGTCCGCGCCCGGCTGCCGGGGGTGGGGCGCATCGCTCCCCGCCAGATGGGGCGGCGGGGCTCCGGCGCCCTTATCGCCCTGCTTACACTCCCGCTCCGGGCGAGCCCGCCAACCCGTCGCTTAAAAGCGGCCGGGGCGGGAGGGTGCTTGGCGGGTGGTGGCCCGGGGCAGCCGGGGCGGAGAGCGAGGGGCTGTCGAAACGTGGGCCCCCTTGGCTCAATGGCGTGCCAGCGTCTCGCTGACACCGTCAGCAAAATCTTTTCGGAAAGGGGAGGAGAGACTTAAAAACGGCCTAATTAAGACTGAGACTCAAGGAGTCTCCTAGCAGATGAGTAAAACTTGTCAGGTGAGCTTGTGGGGACGGATTAGATTCACCCTTCTTTGTGTGCTGAGAGGTGGCAGAATAATGCTGGCAAAGTTATGCTAACACTAGGCGCTTGAGTGATAGGTGTAATGGTGGACAGTGATGTGGCAGATTTTTGGTCGCTTGAAGTCTTTAAGATAGTATGTTCTTTTAAAAAATATGCTCTAGTTCCATCAGCAATTGAGCTCCATGTAGGCGTTATTAGGTGAAGTTCTGTAGTCAGTATTATGCAGTTTCATGTGCATTGAAACCTGTCTGAATTGGTGCAATGGGTGGTCAAAAGTTGGAAGGTCAAATAACAGGACAAGAAAGCCTCTGGAATGCATTTCTGTAAATGGGCTGCTTAACCCCCAACTGAGACCTGTACCTGTTCTTAGGTTTCTGAGTTGAATAAACATGGTTTCCCTTCTGTAACTTCCTTCCCAGCAACCAGTCCTCTTTCCCAGCTCCACAGCAAAACCCCTGTCAGTTAAGTCTCAAAAGGTGTCTGTTGTCCCATTGAATGGAGGATCATGGTTTGGTTTTTTTTCCCCACCTGCTGTCTCTAAGCTGCTGGCAGGTCTCTCAGTACAGAACTGCTCTGGTATCTGCCAGATGGTATTCAACTATTGGCCTCTCCTCTGGAGAGGCTCTTTATTCCATGCCCCCTTGCAGGCTCTTAGCCTGAGGGAGCATCTGGGGAAGAGGTGGGTACAGAGGGATGACAGGCTGAGGGAGGCTTGAATATCTGAACTTCTTCCAAATAGTCCCATCTTGGCACTATCTCCTACAGGCCAGAAACTTTCCTCCATCCTAGTGTTGTCTCTCCTGACTTCCTCTCAATCTTGTGAAACTAGGCATTCCTTCATGGTTTCTTTAGGATTTAGGTAGTGTTCAGATGGTTAAAATGGGGTTTATCTACTAGAGAATCATGGAGCTGGTTTCACTGTATTTCAGTGTTAGTCTTTTGCATTAGAGTTTGAACTAAATGTCAAACTGTAAATCTGCTCTATTAAATCAGAAACATTTAAAATGTCTAAATCTCATGCAGTGTAGTTCCCATATGTTCCTTAACCAGAAAGATCAGTTGAGTGATAGATACCCCAACAATTCCAGATCTTTTTATTACAGCTTGGACAGATCATGAGTGCAGATATCAGCAACTGGAGCTACATACTTCATCTGGAATATAGGACTCTTCAAAAGGGTATCTGGTTCTGTGGAAGTATTTACCAAAAAAATTGGTAAATTTAGTGTCCAAAGTTAAACATTGAATCATGCTTTTGTTTCAAATCAAGACACTGAGAGATTGCTATAGACAATCTTAGTACTGATCACTAGATAACTGAAAAAGGTTAATATTTTATCATTTGTTCAGACATGGGCAGGAAGAGGAAAGCAGTTCAGATTAGAGTAATTGATTCTTGCTAATTGAAGACTCTGGCACTGATTGTTCATGTTGCACCAAGGTAGTGCTATCTGTAATAACTGACCGTTTGTGCATGCACTGTATTTCTGAGCATCAGTGGTGACGGGGGCTTGGGCTCTTCTATGTAGTATAAATCTAAATAGATAAAATGTATTACTTGTGTTGTGAAGACTTCTTTTGAGAACCTGAGAACAGCCTTACTGGGTCAGACCAATGGTTCATCTAGCCCAGTATCCTGTCTTCCGACAGTGGCCAATGCCAGGTTCTTCAGAACAATGAACAGAACAGGTAATCATCGAATGATCCATCCCCTGTCGCCCATTCCAAGCTTCTGGCAAACAGAGGCTAGGGACGCTTCAGAGCATGGTTTTGAATCCCTATCCATCCTGGTTAATAGCCCCTGATGGACCTATTCTCCATGAACTTATCTTGTTCTTTTATAAACCCTGTTATAGTCTTGGCCTTTACATCATCCTCTGACAAAGAGTTCCACAGGTTGACTGTGTTGTGTGTGAAGAAATACTTCCTTTTGTTTGTTTCAAATCTGCTGCCTATTAATTACATTTGTTAACCCTTAGCTCTTTTGTTAGGAGTAAATAACACTTCCTTGTTTACGTCACACAGTCATGATTTTATAGACCTCTATCATATACACCCCCCCCCCCAGTCACCTCTTTTCCAAGCTGAAAAGTCCCAGTCTTATTAATCTCTCCTCATATGGAAGCTGTTTCATACCCCTAATAATTTTTGTTGCCCTTCTCTGTACCTTTTCCAATTCCAATATATCTTTTTTTTTTGAGATGGGGCGACCAGATCTGCCCGCAGTATTCAAGATGTGAGTGTACCATGGAATTATATAGAGGCAATATGATATTTTCTGTCGTCTTAGCTAGCCTTTTCTTAATGATTCCCAACATTGTTAGCTTTTTTGACTGTTGCTGCATTTTGAGTGGATGTTTTCAGAGAACTATGCACAATGACTACAAGATCTCTTCCTTGAGTAGTAACAGCTAATTTAGACCCCATAATTTTGTATGTGTAGTTGGGATTGTTTTTTCCAATGTGTATTACTTGCATTTATCAACACTGAATTTCGTCTGCCATTTTCTTGCCCAGTCACCCAGTTTTCTAAGATCCTTTTGTAACTCTTCTCAGTCAACTTTGGACTTAACAGACTTGAGTAATTTTGTATCATCTACAAACTTTGCCACCTCACTGTTTACCCCTTTTTCCAGATCATTTATGAATATGTTGTAGAGCACTAGTCCCAGTACAGATACTTGGAGGACCCTCTCTCCAACTGTGAAAACTGACTTACTTATTCCTACCCTTTGTTTCCTATCTTTCAACCAGCTACTGATGCATGAGAGGACCTTCCCTCTAATCCGATGACTGCTTACTTTTCTTAAGAGCCTTTGGTGAGGGACGTTGTCAAAGGCTTTCTGAAAGTTTAAGGTTGGATGGTGTTCATGCTAGCGTAATGTTGCCTATTCTGCAAGGTGAAGCTTAATAAATGTGATAGAACAAATTGACACTGGACGCTCTATAGCTTTTAAATATGCTCTTTCTTCCACACACATGACCCCGCTGGGCAAAATGATTAAAGATATCTCAGGGCACAGTATTTACACCAATCTTTAAAAAGAGTATTGACAACCTGGATTGGAGCTTCACAGCCCCAAAAACTTTTGGCAAAAGAGGCTTTACTTTTCACATTTTCCCTGAAACTCAAGCGTTTACTATCTGTAATTGAACATCTTTCTAATAACAGCTACTTAAGTGTGCTTTCCAGCTGTCTACTTCTTGAAGGACAGTAAACAATAACTGGACAAAATCGTAGTCCTTCCAAAAATATGAAGACTCCTGCTTTACGTGGCTATTTTAGCATAAGACATTTTATTTCCTCTACTAGTACTCCTCTGAATGCCTATGGCTTTAAAATTAAAAAGTTTAGGGTGTATTTGGAGGGAGTGGGGAAAAGGAATACTACAATTAATGATCTTGTTTGTTGTACTCTGATCTGTGTTCATGTAGTAGATGCAGAAGTTGGGAAGAATCTACAGCAAGCTAGGTGTTTGCCTGGGCTCTAGATATTTTTTCCTTCCAAAATTGGCGAGTAAAAAGGAAAACTACAGCACAGTAAGCAAAAGCAAAGTGACCTAAATATTATAGGCCCTTAGTGTTTTCCAACTAGTAGTTTCTCTTTAGGGTGTTTCATTATTCTTTAGAGTTTCTTATTGCCGATTTAGGAGTTGGGATCTTGTTTTTTTCCCTGAAAATACTTGGATTACAAGATTTATTGTAACTAGTGAGTTGGAGAAACTTTAGATGCTGCAGAAGTTACAACTAAGATATCCTTTTAAAGTAAAAGGAAATTATTCTAAAATGTTACCTGGAATACAGAAATTACTAGGAAAACAGACCTGCTGCCAAGAAATTTCTGTGTATTTGCTCTTCGGCAGTCCTGTCGCTAAAGGAGCCAGAACTAGGAAACACATTCAGGGAAACGGTCTAGAGATTTCCTTGATCAATATTTCTGATAGTTCTGTTTAAAATAGAAGTCATCAGGGACTCAGACACTGGAGTATCCTGTCACTTTCCAAGAACGCTTTGTTTTTGGAACTTGAATTGTCATGCATTAAAGCTACAAATGATACCACATATAAATGTATAGCACGCAGCTGATTACTTCTGTTTGGTATGGGGTTCATTTATGTGGAAAGGGGGACATTTTCACTAACCATATGTTATAGCTGGATTATTACTCATTTAGTCATTTGAAACTCTTTCGAACTTAATCAAATATGTTTATAATGATTTAAACTACATTGTAATAGTGTCACATTGGAATGAAGAAAACTAAGGATGTGTTGTCACTGGACTTCTCAGTTCGCATAACAATGAACAGACGATGAAACTTGTTTTCTCCAAATGAAATGTATTTAGATTTCTAGAATGTAATTGTAGGTGCACATCCTGAGCCCTGGACACCTATCCCATAAATAAAAAATCACAAAGGACTGCCCATAAATATATATACCTCAATTGAGTGCCCCCCAGCAGTTTAGAGAAGTGCAGGAGGCAGGGGAAGGGGGTAGGATAGGTTTGGCAGACCAAGGTGGGGCAGTGAGTCCTGAAACAGGATCTCTCTCAGAAAATGCCCTGCTAGCAGATCTGCCTCATTCATCTAGAAAGAAGTGCAGCTGGAGTGCCTCTACTAATCTCAACTGTGGCAGCATGTCACTGGGGGAGAGATGCTCAGTCATACAGTCAGGTCTATTTTAAAACCATTTTAAAATCAACACCTTGAATTCCCACCAGATGTTCACTGGAACCCAATACAGATGATGAAGCATTGGTCTAATATGCTCCCAGTGTTCAACTAAACTTAACAAGTGAGTTGCAGTATTCTATGCTAGCTTCACCTTCCAAATGAGGTCAAGGGGAAGCTCCATGTAGCGTGCATCACAGCAATATAATCTTGAGATGACGAGACATGGATAATTGTGGCATGGTCTGCACTGGAGAGGAAAGGTCACACTCTTCTTGGCAGGCACAGGTGGGAAGAAAGCACTCTTGGCTGCAGCACTTCATGGACCAGGAGCAGCCCAGGGTCTAACACCCCCAAGTTGTTTACCTGTCTTACAACTGATTGTGATCCTTCTGTAAGGGGTGCGGATACAAATTCTGGAAATCCTTCCAGCTGCTTTTCCCAGCCTGCGAAGATTCTTAGTCTTGTCTGGATTAAATCTCAGCTTGCTCTCATCTAGGCACCATGTGGTTTGTCCTAGCTGGGTCAGATGTGATAGAGATGTAGTGCTGGGGGTCATCAGCCTGCTAAATGCACTGCAGCCCATGTGTCCTCACTAAACCTCTCAGCAGCAGCATATGCACACTGAGTGGGAGGTGACCATGTAGGCTCCTGTGGCATACCATGAGAGAGTCCTTGGGGCAGAGGAACAATTGCCCACAACTCCCCTTAGAGAGGGTTCCTCAGGAAGATACCAAGCAGCTTGAACCAGACCCATTATTGTCTGCAAATGAGTTTGCAAAATCTCATGATCACAGCACCCCACTTCTACATGAGGATTTCACTCCAACCACACACTCTTAGAAAGGGTGCATCTGTGAAGGATGGGATCAGATGAGGAAGCAATCTGTAAACTGTACTTTGCAACAGTTGTGAAAGTAGCTGTTTATGAAATGCGTGTAGTTGACAGATGCAGGGTTGTAGTCATGTTGGTCCCAGGATATTAGAGAGGTGCGTGAGGTAATACCTTGTATTGGATCAACTTCTCTTGGTGAGAGAGACAAGCTTTCGAGCTTACACAGAACTCTTCTTCAGGTTTGTGTACGCTTGAAAGCTTCTCTCTCACCAACAGAAGTTGGTCCAATAAAAGAGATTTTTTCACACAGCGCACAGTTAATCTGTGGAACTCTTTGCCAGAGGATGTTGTGAAGGCCAAGACTATAACACAGTTCAAAAAAGAATTAAATAAATTCATGTAGGATAGGTCCATCAATGGCTATTAGCCAGGATGGGCAAGGACGGTGCCTCTAGCCTCTTTTTGCCAGAAGCTGGGAATGGGTGAGAAGGGATGGATCACTTGATGATTGCCTGTTCTGTTCATTCCCTCTGGGGCACCTGGCCTTGGCCACAGTCAGAAGACAGGATACTGGGCTAGAGGGACCATTGGTCTGACCCAGTCTGGCCACTCTTACGTAGTCAGACTTGCATTAGCTCAGCACAAGCTAGCACGCTGACAATAGCAGTATGGACGTTGCAGCTCCGGCTGAGACTTGGGTAACCTCTCCGACTCGGGGAGTTGGGTGGGCTGGCGAGCCCAAGCTGCCAGCCGAGTCACAACATCCACTCTGCTGTACTCGAGCTGAGCTAGCGCAAGTCTGTCTACTCAGGCCGGGAGGCTCCCTTGAAGCTGCAACGTAGACGTTACCTTACTGGCTGCATCCTGCATCAGCCTTTTCATAATTTTGCCTGGGGTCAACGTCAAGCTAACTGATCTATAGTTACCCATTAAGGTAAGCTTAGCGATTGCAAAATTCAAGGTTTACATTCTTATTGCTGTGCTACAGTGTTTATCTGATGCCCTGACAGTAATGGAACTAAGCATCAATACCTCACTTTAACCACTAGTATGAGACAGCAGACCTCAGTTTTTAACTGTGATTTGATGAGCCAAGTACCAGGACATCCAAGTTCATCTACATATTAATTTAAGACTATTTGGCATTTGTAAGACTGATTCTAGCTTCCCCTCCAGTACACTTCAACTAGTTGACATGAATTTCCAGTAACAGTAGTCATATTTTTGGGGTCATAGTGGACCACAAGCTAAATATGAGTCAACAGTGTAACACCGTTTCAAAAAAACGAACATCATTCTGGGATGTATTAGCAGGAGTGTTGTAAGCAAGACTCGAAGTAATTCTTCTGCTCTACTCCGCTCTGATTAGGCCTCATCTGGAATATTGTGTCCAGTTCTGGGCACCACATTTCAGGAAAGATGTGGATAAATTGGAGAACGTCCAGAGAAGAGCAACAAAAATGATTAAAGGTCTAGAAAACATGACCTATGAGGGAAGATTGGGGGGGAAAAATGGGTGTGTTTAGTCTGGAAAAGAGAAGACTGAGAGGGGACACAACAGTTTTCAAGTCCATAAAAGGTTGATCCAAGGAGCAGGGAGAAAATTGTTCTCCTTAACCTCTGAGGATAGGACAAGAAGCAATGGGCTTAAATTGCAGCAAGGGCAGTTTAGATTGGACATTAGGAAAAACTTCCTGTCAGAGTGGTTATGCACTGGGATACATTGCCTCAGGAGGTTGTGGAATCTCCATGTTGGAGGTTTTTAAGAGCAGGTTGGACAAACCCCTGTCAGGGATGGTCAAGATCAGAGGTGGGCAAACTACCGCCTGCGGGACATATCCGTCCTGTGGGACCGTCCTGCCCTGCCTTTGAGCTCCCAGCCGGGGAGGCTAGGCCCTGACTCCTCTCCCCCGTAGTTATGGCGCCGCACGGACAGTGCGGCTTGCACCCACCCACCGCCCAGGCTTTCCAATAAGCCAATCCTGCCACTCTAAGTGGCATGGTAAGGGGGCGGGCAGCGGGGTTGGATAAGGGGCAGGGAGTCCCAGGGGGCTGTCAGGGAGTGTTGGATGGGGCAGTGGTTTGTGAGGTGGTGGTCAGGGAATGGGGGGGTTGGATAGGTGTGGGAGTCCCGGGATGTGTGGATAGGGGTCGGGGCAGTCAGGGGACATGGAGTGGGGGGGTTGGATAGAGGGTAGGGTCTGGGGGCCCTGGGAGGGGGTGGTCAGGGGCCAAGGAGCAGAGGGTAGGGGGGACTGGATGGGTCAGGAGTTCTGATAGGGGCAGGAAGTGGAAGGGGGCGGAGAGGGGGCAGGGGCCAGGCTGTTTGGGAAGGCACAGCCTTCCCTACCCGGCCCTCCATACAGTTTTGCAACCCCAGTGTGGCCTTCGGGCCAAAAAGTTTGCCGACCCCTGGTCTAGATAATACTTAGCCCTGCCACGAGTGCAGGGGACTGGACTAGATGACCTCTCAAGGTCCCGTCCAGTCCTATGATTTTATGATTACCTTGGCTTATAGTAATCTCTCAATTCCAAGGACAAGGTAGGTGAGGTAATACTTCATTTTGTTTGTTTTACACCTGGTAATCTGGTATGGTAACACACTGACTCTTAACATGATTTGAAGGAAAACAGGTCTTGTGAAACTTGATATTATTTGTTGAGGTTAAGTGTAGGTGAGAATATAATTGTGTTAACATACTTAGATTTTTGTAAGGAGGCTGACTTAGTACTCCTAACATTCTGACTACATTACCCTTTACAAAATCAAAGCAGCACAGATTAAATGCATTTAAACTGATCTGAAAATAATTTTAAATGGGAATCCACATCCAGTGGGGATGTTCTGAGCAGAGTCCTGCAGGGATCTATTCCTGGCCTAATCTATTCAATATCTTATGATCTGGAAGGAACCACTGCTGACAAAGTTTGTAGCGGATGCAAATTGGTGAAGTATTGAATAATTGAAGAGTTAGTTCTATAGAGCAATGTGTCTCTCTTGGTAAGCAGGGTTTACCTGAACAACGTGCATTTTAATGCATGAGTCATACACCTAGGAATAGAATTTTGATCACAGTTATAGAATGGGGAACCATGTTTTGGAAAGCAGTGACTCTGAAAGAAATGTTGGGGTCAACTGAACGTGAGCTGATGTAGTGCACTGGCTAAGAATTAACATGATCTTTTGATGTATAAGCAGGTGAATGCTGACTAGAGATAGGTAGGTGTTTGTACCACTCTCTATAGCTTTAGTGAGACCATTAAGTAAGGGACATTTTAAACTGATGGAAAAAATTGGAAAGAGTTCAGAAAAAGTACATGAATTATTTGAGATTGGGAAAATATGCTTTTTGATGAGAGTTAATATCAATCTATTCAGTTTATCCAAGAGACCACTAAGTGGTGACTTAATTATAGAAAAGAGATATGACAGTAAACAGCTCTTTAATCACATGGAGAAAAGCGTAACAAAATCCAGTGGCTGGACGTTGAAGCTGAAAAAATTCAGACCAAGCAAAGTGCAAATTTTAAAGTGAGAATAATCTACCATTGGAACAACATTTACCTAGGGACATGGTGGATTCTCCATCATTTGGAGTCCTTAAATCAGGATTGAGTGATGTTCTAAAGGATAAGCTGTAACAGCTCAACCAGTAGCTATGGGTTCAATGCTGGAATTACTGGACAAAATTCTGTCTTTGTGGTACGCAGGAAGTCAGTGTGACATGTCAGAACTGGAAGTGTAAGGAGTTCAAAGGACTATTGAATGTACTAGATAGGCAGGGACTTTAAGGACAATAAGTGTTGTTAACCAGGGAGTGGTTAATGCAAATTATGCAACTCAGGTTATGTAAACCCCCCTCCTTTGAAGCTACTCCTGAGGAGAGGGCCATTGACTAGTAAAATTCCCTGAGACTGGAGATCAAAGGCCCGAGCTGTGTAAAGAAATAGTTGAACTATCCAGTTGGGGTCTGGTTCCTGATCCCAAAAATTATGTGAACATGTAACCAAGGGTGCAAACCAAGTTGTGGAGTTTGAGAGACAGGCACAGCAGAGCCCCATGATGGGGCTGGAAGTGACCTCTGGTAGGCTTTTAGCATGCATGTAGATTTTTTTTTTCCTGTCATGCTTTTGCCCCAAGAATAAATGTCGTTTGCTTTGTGAAGGCTGGTTGGTACCTGGTGTACAATGTTATAGCCCCTGGAGAAAGAGTTAACCACAGGTGCTGGATCCTGGGCAGACTTGCTGGAAAATCGCAGTGAGGTGCAGAGGGAACCTAAACCTCTAGTCTGAAAGGAGAGAGACGCAGGTCTCCGCTGTGAGAGCGGTGATGGCTGGGAAGCCTAAAATCTTAAGTGGGTGCCCTCGAGGAAGACCAGGAAGGGGATCAAAGGTGTAGTTAACCCTGAAACTGACAGATTAGTTTGAATAATTGTTCCTTCTGCCTTAACTCTATGAATCTAACAGTGCTCCTGTCACAGATACTGATAGTTTGTCATCCCCCTGGTGCATTAAGTGGTATGCCTGTCATGGCAGCTTTTGACATTTTTAAACCCTGATGGGCACTAAGTGGCTTATGTTCAGATTTAATCACCAAATAACACTGCTGCTGCTACCAGGGCTCTCCGCCCTGATTCTGTAATGCTTAATTTATGGCACAAAATCAGTGTCCTCTATATTCTGTTAAGCCTGTTTTGTTTCTGGTGACGGATGTGCTATAGAGAAGAATCAAGTCATTCTATCAGATATCTACTCATAATTAATTTTTTTTCTTATAATAATTTTTGCCCAGCAAATGGACTGTGGCATTTTTTTTGTCTTGCTTCTGTAACTGTGGTGAACATGAGTTTGCCTGTTACTGCGATATACGTTAAGGCCATGTCTACGCTGTGCATCTTACAATGGTGCGGCTTTGCCTCTGCAGCCACACCATTGCAAGGTGCGCAGTGTAGCCACTCTTTGTCACCGGAAGAGAGCTCTCCCAGAGACAAAATAAAACTACTCCGAATGAGGGCCGGTAGTTTCATTGATGGGAGAGCGGCTCCTGCTGAGAAAGCGCTGTCCACACCAGCACCTTTTGCTGTTAAAATTTGTCTTTCAGGGTTGTTGTTTTTTTTTCACACCCCTGAGCGACAAAAGTTTTAATGATGAAAGTGCAGTGTAGACAGTTCTTTCTGCACAGATACCTTTAGTGGTTCAGAAGTAAGATATAAATACTGATAACTCATACTCCTTCCTGTTTGGTAGGATAACTGGGATGATGAAGAAGAGGAGGAAGAAGAAAAAGAGACAGAGATAAAAGCAGGTGAGGACTGTGGGAGGAGCACACTTCATTGTATACAGAACAAAGAAGAACATTGGCTTCTGTGTTCCAAGTTTATGAACTGTATTTATGGGACATAATAGACCAAGGGTTGTGCATGTGTGGATGACAGTGCATGCTTTTCACATTAGTCACCTCTGGTTTCTGAATTGGATCGTAGCTCTAGGTGCTTTTTTCCCCACATTGTGACAATGTTCTTTATGCACTAGATTTCTTTAAAAGGGCTTTGTTCACTGTTTTACAGAATCAAAAGTTTCAGAAAAGAAGAAAATAGCAGAAAAAATAAAAGAGAGAGAAAAGCAGCTGAAGAAAAAGCAAGAGGAGATTAAAAAAAGAGTAAGATGTCACTGTCAGGATTTTAGCTTTTTATGGGAAGAGGGAGATCTGCTTATTGTTGTTCAGTCTAGAAAAACAAATGTAGTCTGAGAATTAAAGGCCTGATACTTACAACGTGCCCCTACAGTGAGTTATCTAGGAAAGAATAGTCCTGATGTAGTCTGTATAAGAACTTGAACATCTAAGAGTTTGAAATAGTACTTATCCTATTTCCATCCTTCTTCTAAGTGTGTACATTAAGTTTATAATACTCACCATTGTGTGAAATTACTTTTGTTGAGGGTTTTGGTATTTTTATGCCTGTAGCATGCTTGTGGTTATCAGCATTTCAGCTTGGAATGTTTAAACACAAGTTAGGCTTGCTGTTAAGAACAGAACGCCTGCACTTCAGGAATAATTACTTCAAGCAGAAGCATGCTGTTCAGTTAGCTTGTTGAAATGACCACACCTGCAACTGCTCCATTCCTGGGCAAGAAATGTAATTCACTTGCCACCAATGTAAGCTGACATTATTTGAAGACTTTTAGTTAAGTAGATTGCTTATGCTTGGTTAGCAATAATGACCGAAATGCAAGACTTGCCATGGGTCAATCATGCTACTTTTTATACTTTTTTTTAGTTAGAGGCACCAGAGGAAGCTAAAGAACTTACACCAGAAGAACAGTTAGCAGACAAACTACGGCTAAAGAAATTACAAGAGGAGTCAGATCTTGAGTTAGCGAAAGAAACGTTTGGTAAGTGTGGATACACCTAATCCAAGCAAGTAGTTGGTGGTGGTACAGTATGGGAGAAGTAATTTAGAAAGTTAACTGCAATCAATTCTAAATCTAGTTTTCAAGTAAAGCAGTATATTGATCAAAAAAAGTAGGACTGCTGTGATATTACTCTTACTGGTATAAAAATATCGGGCTGAAACTTGGCATCCAGCTAAAGCTATTTCATAACTGTATAGACAGTCGTAGGTAAGAATCAATGCCTTTTGGTGTTGAGAACTTTTAAGACACAGTATGTTTGGGGAAACATCTGTGATGTGTGTTGTAGAACTAGCACAATTACTTTTGATAGTTTGGAGTCAGACATTACGAACGTCGCAGTGGATGTGAGTTACGCTGATATCAACCAGAAGTTTGTGTTCAAATGACATGTCTATTTATATCTGGAAGCATAGATCATAATGACTCTCTCATTTCAAGCACCACACAATGTCTTTAGAAACTAAAAGAAAAGGAGGACTTGTGGCACCTTAGAGACTAACCAATTTATCTGAGCATAAGCTTTCGTGAGCTACAGCTCACTTCATCAGATCCGATGAAGTGAGCTGTAGCTCACGAAAGTTTATGCTCAGATAAATTGGTTAGTCTCTAAGGTGCCACAAGTCCTCCTTTTCTTTTTGCGAATACAGACTAACATGGCTGTTACTCTGAAACCTGTCATTTAGAAACTAAATTGCATTTTCTGCCTACAAGTGGCTGTAGCAAATTGGGTAGGATTGCTTTGCCTGATTGAACTTCTCAGCCAATAGCCATCTTTTGTATGAAGAGGAGTAGGGAGGAAGAAACTGGTAGCTTCTAATTGGGATGCTCTCCAAAGTGCAGCCAGATTACCTGTGAGGGTGGGTGAGGCTTTTTGAGGGGGGTGGTTCAGCATCAATTAAGTATGTTTAGTTTGGTCAAATTATGTGATAAGGCAGGTCAGTAGTTCTCAACCAGGGTTATGTGTACCCCTGGGGGTACGTAGAGGCCTTCCAGGGGATACATCAATGCTTCGAGATATTTGCCTATTTTTACAACAGTCTACATAAAAAGCACTGGTGAAGTCAGTACAAAAAACGGTTACTCACCTTCTTGTAACTGTTGTTCTTCGAGATGTGTTGTTCATGTCCATGCCAATATCCTCCCTCCTACCCCTGTCGGAGTACCCGGCAAGAAGGAACTGAGGGAGGGGTCGGGTCAGCAGTGCCCTATATTGGGCACCATGAAGGTGTGACCAGGCCGACCCTATGTATACTGCTAGGGAAAAAAATCTTCCGGCACACACCTGACTGGAATTGACATGAACAAGTGCTCAAAGAAGAAACTAATATTTCTTACAGACAGTGACTTGTTTATACTGCTCTGTAGCCTACATGCTGAAATGTAAGTACTGTATTTATATTGCAATTGATTTATTTTATAATTCTGTGGTAAAAATGAGACAGTCAGCCACCTTTCAGTCAGAGTGCTGCGATGCTTTTGTATTTTTGTCTGATTTTGTAAGCAAGTAGTTTTTTATGGGAGGTGAAACTTGGGAGTACACAAGAGAAATCAGATTCCTGAAAGGAGTACAGAGAGGTTGAGAGCCACTGAGCTAAGTGTTGAAAAAGCAATGAAGTTGGTGAAAGGGTATTTGGCTTCTAAAGGCAGTTAAAAGAATGGTAAATTTAACTAGGTTGGGGGGCTCACTATTGTCTTGTGCTTTCCTGATAGAATTGACAAAGTATTGATAAACTTCCTTACAAACAGGATGGATTGATTTAAATCAAGGCAATTTAAATTGAGGCTTTCCACTTGGTGACTCAAATCTTCTGTTTTAATTCTTTTTCATTTGTACTTGTTTTCTAAAGAAAGGTGCATTCTCATTGGTTAATATGCCATTAAAACATATTGATTTACAACTAAATGGAGCTTTTACACAAAATTTGGTGCATCTTTTTGCTACCTAGCAGAGTACACTGTACATTTATCTAAGCAATTATATAGCTTAATATTTTCAAATTCTTATTAATTTGTACATTTTTAGTATGTTCTAAAGTGGTGAATGATATATTGCTTATTTACCAGATAATTAACTTTTTGCTCATGATTTGCATCAAGCTGCATTAGGATTGTGACTGGAACTTAATTAACCACACAACAGCATATAAAACTTATTTTTATTAAACAAAACAAGCCCTTAGTATAGTTCATGACCTACTGTGCCATATTTATAAAGCTTGACCTCAAAAATTAGATGTTTTTCCACTGATTCTTTCTTTTATATAGAAAAGCAGCCTTTAACTTATAGTTTTTGATAGGTTTCAGAGTAACAGCCGTGTTAGTCTGTATTCGCAAAAAGAAAAGGAGTACTTGTGGCACCTTAGAGACTAATCAATTTATTTGAGCATAAGCTTTCGTGAGCTACAGCTCACTTCATCAGATGCATACTGTGGAAAATACAGAAGATGTTTGTTTTTATACACACAAATCATGAAAAAATGTGTGTTTATCACTACAAAAGGTTTTCTCTCCCCCCACCCCACTCTCCTGCTGGTAATAGCCTATGTAAAGTGATCACTCTCCTTACAATGTGTATGATCATCAAGGTGGGCCATTTCCAGCATAAATCCAGGTTTCTGATAGAGGTTCATGACAACATTTATTTTGTTTAAATTTTTGAGATTATAAATTTAGGCCTTAATGTAGTTTGTAAAACCAGATTTATATTTATATACACATTTAAAACTACAATAAAAAATCCAATATAAATAAACTGGATTTTTTTCACCCTACTTACCAAGTGAATTATGCAGTGGGTTTAATACAGCCTTCATGTTTTCTGGGAGTGCTTTCACTTGTATTTTTTTAGTGATTTTCTTCAGAAATAATCCAGTCTGCTTTGGTTTGGAAAAATCTGTGGCTGTTGATTGATCGCAGTTAACTCACGCGATTAGCTCAAAAAAATTAATCACAATTAAAAAAAATAATCCCAATTAATTGAAATGTATTAAATATTTTGGATGTTTTTCTGCATTTTAAACTATATCTATTTCAATTACAACACAGAATACAAAGTGTACACTTCTCACTTTATTTTTATTACAAATATTTGCACTGTAAATATGATACACAAAAAATAGAGGACTTGTGGCACCTTAGAGACTAACAAATTTATTTGAGCATAAGCTTTTGTGAGCTGCAGCTCACTTCGTCGGATGCATTCAATGGAAAATACAGGGGGGAGATTTATATACATAGAGAACATGAAACAATGGGTGTTACCATGCACACTGTAACGAGAGTGATCACTTAAGATGAGCTATTATGGGGGGGGACTTTTTGTAGTGATAATTAAGGTGGGCCATTTCCAGCAGTTGACAAGAACCTCTGAGGAACAGTGGGGGGTGGAGGGGGGTAATAAACATGGGGAAATAGTTTTACTTTGTGTAATGACCCATCCACTCCCAGTCTCTTGACTATCACTACAAAAAGTCCAGTCGTCGTCGTTGTCCCCCACCCTGCTCTCCGGCTGGTAATAGCTCACCTTAAGTGATCACTGTCATTAGTGTGTGTTTCATGTTCTCTATGTATATAAATCTCCCCACTGTATTTTCCACTGAATGCATCTGATGAAGTGAGCTGTAGCTCACGAAAGCTCATGCTCAAATAAATTGGTTAGTCTCTAAGGTGCCACAAGTCCTCCTTTTCCTTTTTGCGAATACAGACTAACACGGCTGCTACTCTGAAACCTGACAAAAGAAATAGTATTTTTCAATTCACCTCATACAAGTACTATAGTGCAATATCTTTATCATTAAAGTGCAACTTACAAATGTAGGGTTTTTTGTTACATAACGGCACTCAAAAACAAAACAATGTAAAACTTTAGAGCCTACAAGTCCACTAAGTTTTACTTCTTGTTCAGACAATTGCTAACAGAAACAAGTTTGTTTTATGTGATACAGCATGGCCAGAGGGCAGCAGGAGAGTGTTAGAAGGGAGCCTTATTCCCTGTAGAGGGAAGAAAGTTTGCTATAGATTAATTAAAGCACCTGAAGCCAGTCACCTGATAAAACCCCCCTGCTTCAATCAGACAAGGGAAGGAGTTGAAGCAGAGTGGATTGGTGTTGGAGCAGAGAGCAGTTTGGAGGGAAGCAGAGGAGAGTTTGGAGAAGTGCTGCGGTGGGCTAAGAAGTCTAAGACCCTAGGTAAAAGGACACCTGGTTTGTGCAGAGGGAGGGCAGGAAGCCCCACAAGCTGAAGGGCAGGAGAGGGAAGTAGCCCAGGGGAAGGAACTGCTAGTTCAAGTGGTTTACCGCTTTCCATAGGGCCCCTGGGCTGGGACCCGGAGTAGAGGGCGGGCCTTGGTCCCTCCCTCTCCACTCCCCTCCTCTAGGACACTAGTGAGGCAGTTAATACCCCAGTTCAGGGGTGAGAAATGGTGCCCTGAACCCTCCCCAAGAAGAGAGAGCGCGAGACCCATCAAAGTAGTGCCAGCAATTTGCCACATTACATTTATGGGAGATAATGCTCCCCGCTTCTTAATTAGTGTCACCTGAAAGTGAGAACAGGCGTTTACATGGTACTGTTGTAGCTGGTGTCGCAAGATATTTACATGCCAGATGCGCTAAAGATCTATACGCCCCTTGATGCTTTGGCCATCGTGCCAGAGGACACGCATCCACGCTGATGATGCTTGTTAAAAAATAAGGGGTAAATTACATGTGACTGACCCCTGGGGGAGAACTGTGTGTCTCCTGCTCTGATTTACCCGCGTTCTGCCGTAGATCTCATGTTCGAGCAGTCTGGGATGGTGACTCAGCACATGTTGTTCATTTTAAGAACACTTTCACTGCAGATTTAACAAAACACAAAGAAGGTACCAATATGAAATTTCTAAAGATAGCTACAGCACTGGAACCAAGGTTTAAGAATCTGAAGTGCCTTCCAAAATCTGAGCGGGACAAGGTGTGGAGCATGCTTTCAGAAGTCTTAAAAGAGCAACACTCCGATGCGGACACTACAGAACCCGAACCACCAAAAAAGAAAATCAACCCTCTGCTGGTGGCAGCTGACTCAGATGATGAAAATGAACATGCGTTGGTCTGCATTGCTTTGGATCGTTATCAAGCAGAACCTGTCATCAGCATGGACGCATGTCCTCTGGAATGGTGGTTGAAGCATCAAGCGATGTATGAATCTTTAGCACATCTGGCATGTAAATATCTTGCGATGCTGGCTACAACAGTGACATGCGAATGCCTGTTCTCACTTTCAGGTGACACTAATTAAGAAGTGGGCAACATTATCTCTTGTAAATGTAAACAAACTTATTTGTCTGAGCAATTGGCTGAACAAGTCAGACTCAGTGGACTTGTAGGTTCTGAAGTTTTTACGTTGTTTTGTTTTTGAATGCAGGGTTTTTTGTACATAATTCTGTTTAGTTTGTAAGTTCAACTTTTATGATAAAGAGATTGCACAACAGTACCCGTATTAAGTGAACTGAAAAGTACTATTTTTATTTTTTACAGTGCAAATATTTGTAATAAATATAAAGTGAGCACTGTACACTTTGTATTGTGTTGCAATTGAAATCAATAATGGAAAATGTATAAAACATCCACAAATATTTAAATAAATGGTATTCTATTAACAGTGTGATTAATTGCGATTCATTTTTTTTAATCGCTTGACAGCCTGAGAAAAGTCACAATCCTAATAGTCAATTTAAAAAATCCCAACTAAACCTAGTACTGCAGGCTTGAGGCCTAGAATTTATGTAAGGAGAAAATACTGTCTCCAGTACTATTCCAGAGTAGGTGGTTCAGTACAACTCATGGGATATGTAGCCTTTCACTTAAATCACTAGTTCAAATCCAGCATGAATTGTTAGTAACTGAAGTTGTTTGGGCTCTTGCTGCCTTGTTGGTCATTTCAGCTGAGGTAAGGAACTGAAGGGGAGTAGAGATAAATTACCTGTTCTGTGGCTAGAGGGCTTACGTTGTGTGGTCAGTCTCACCTCCCACACAAACTACAGTTAAATGCACCAATATTTTCTCTGATACTATGTTTTTCACTGCAGGTGTAAATAATACTTGTGGAATAGATGCCATGAATCCATCTTCAAAAGATGACTTTACGGAGTTTGGCAAATTATTAAAAGAAAAAATTACACAGTATGAAAAATCTCTACATTATGCCAGTTTTTTGGAAGCATTAGTTCGAGACGTATGTATTTCATGTAAGTCTTTATTTCAAGTGTGAGATTTCCTAGCACATTCCGTGGAGGGCTAAAGTAGTAAACATATTAATCAAGTAAAACTGAATTGGGATTTATGCAGTCCTACATTAAATGATGCACTGATACCCCTCCCAGAGACTATTTTTGACTGCTACCTGACTGAGAATCAGTACTTGCATGCTCTTCATCTTTTAATGAAGGTGGTGTTTCCTCTGTGATTGATCTTCTCTGAATGGTGCTGTCAGGTCAGGATAGCCCACTTAAACATACAGGCAAATTTTGTACTGATCTAAGTCTTACACAGCCTTGCAGAACCTCTATTCAAGAAGAGGAAAAGGCTCCCCGATCCATTTAATTCTAAATAGCTCAGTAGGGGAATGAGATCCTATAACACTGGAAATTTAGAGCAGTTTAATTCCAAAACGTAACTGTCTGTTGAAATAAAACTACAGGTGACTTGTTTTGACTGCTTTGGATGGCTGAGATATTTGGTGCGTAATTCTGTTTTGAGACTTCCCTTTTGCCTGTGCTTGTACATCCTGTCCTTCAGTGTAGTGGCAATTTGATATTGTGGCTTGTGTCATATAAATACATTGTGGGTGGTTGGCCTACTGCAACAGATGCTGAACTGTTAGATTGGAGTCCAAATCCTCTAACATGAAGGAGTGTCAAACTGAGCATTAAGTGCATGTAACATCCCTCTCCACCTGGATGCTTCTCTCTCTCTCTGAGCCTTCAAACTTATTTTAGGCAAAACATTTACCTTCAGGCACAAACAGTTGACCATATTACAAATCTAGGGGCATAATGTGCTGCTCATAGAGTTTAAGGCCAGAATGGACCACCACATAACCTCGTCTTACCTCCTGTATATCATGGGCCTCCAACGTCCCCCAGCACCTGCAAGCTATACTGAACAATCCAATTGAGACCAGGTATTACAGCCTACAGGAGACTAGATTTATGTGCCACAGATAGAGAATAGGAGGGACTGAAGTGCACCAGGGCTTGAGGCCCCCATAATGGCAGGAAAATGAAACATACCCAGATAATCCTGGCAAGAGACCAGTACCCCCACACAGGAGAGGAAGCTGAAAACCCCCCAAGGTCACTGCCAGTCTGACATGGAGGAAAATTTCTTCCTGACCCCACATATGATCAGTTAGACCCTGAGCATGTGAGCAAGAACCAGCCAGCCATGCACCTGAGAGAGAATTCTCGGTGGCATCTCAGAGGCCTAACCCCCCTTGCCCAATGTCCCATCCCCAGCCATGGCCATTCCCGATCCAGAGGAAGAAGATTTAAAAACTAACATGGATTTGGGGGAGGGGGGAATCACTTGCTGACCCCTACCAATGGCAGACTGAAACCTTGAAGCATAAGCTTTAGAAACATAAGATGTAACTCTGTTCAAATGTTGGCCTCCTAAATGTATTGATTATGTTGGCCATCTTATGCTGCCCATTACGCAAGTTATCAAGGGGATGTGAGATCCTCGACTGTGATGCCAAGAATCAACATTGCCCTAGTGTTAACAATGAGATTTTGACTCCAGTTAAAGGGGTAAACTACCAGATATAAATCTCCACTTAATGGATTTTAGAGGATTCAATGATTATTTGAAGGCTTTCTGAAAACTACATTGGTAGAAGTCTAATTTTCTTCCTCTTTGTAGTGGAAGTTGATGATTTGAAAAAGATCACAAATGCTTTGACAGTGCTATGCAGTGAAAAACAAAAACAAGAGAAGGTAAGACTTCTGCATCTTTCTATACTGTCTTTCCATAACTTGCATAATCCCAGTATGCACTAAGATGTGCACCTTCTATAAATCTAAGGGGTTCTAGGTTTTGAATTCAAATGTGCTTTTGACTTAACACTGTTAATGAGAAGACGGTTGAAATTGAAATTCTGATTTGGGATATCGTCCTAGAGCTAAACTTGAGAATGTCTCATAAACGTAAGTACGCTCATGTAAAGTAAGCACCGTTCTGCCAGTAATCTTTAACTTTACCTCCTTGCATATTTGCACTGATTCTGTTCAATTTTTTGGCCTCTGTGCTGGAGTGGAAGTGTCCAGTTGTCCTGGAAAGGTGGGAGAAGCGTATATTTTAGTTAAAACCAGAAAACTAGAATCAGTTAAACGTGTTTATGGAAGTAATTTGAATCTTTATCCTCAACCTTTAATAAAACTAAGATCAATGTGATCAGAGTGACTTAACAGCAGATAACAGAACTAGCTAGCATGTCAGTATGCCTCTCTGGTGTGCCATACAACTTAAGTGGAAAAAGCATTAAGTGAGTGATAACACTGTATCAGATTATAGGATAATTGGTGCTTTGTGATTATACAGATTGTGTAAAATGTTTCTTGTGCAAAAGTTATAACATTAAAGTTGTGAGGGAATTGCATAGCTAAAGGTCAATGAGACCAGAATTTTAAAAATTGGTTTTAAAAAATAGTTAACTGAACATTAACTGGCAAATCCAAGCCATACTGCCTAGCAGATAACTGAAATGAGACTGGTTTCAAAACTTATACTAGAGAGTTCTTTGAAGGAAGCAACCTGCTTCTGGGCCTTCAACGTGAATAATAAATGCTCCATAAATGCACAACTCTGCTACTTTCTACCCAAAATTGGTGGGTGATTGGAAACATTTTCTAGGCATGTTCTCCAAACTGCTCTCGTGGCAATGTACAATAAATGGTTTAGTTCAAAAGAAGAGTAACAGTGTAAACTTGGCTATAAAAATCATCTGTAGAGTGATATTGAACTAATTTTGCATTTCTAATAGAACTAGACTTTTAGTGAGATGAACTTCCCTGTCTATTTACAAAGCTAAGAGAAGGGCAGGTGCAGTTGTGGCTGAACGTAGTTATGCTGTTTGTGCTTCACTGCTGATTTTGCTAGCTGAATTTCATCAGGATGCTAAACTTGGCGCTTTTTTTTTAAATCAAATCTCAGATTTGGAGGTCAGGTATTTATTTCTCTTTGGTCTAGCTAACTTTTCTATTAATCCTTCTGTGCCTGGCACCTTTGTCCCATCCATTTACGAAGAATTTACCAAAGTGGTTAATGTTAGCATACAGGAAATAGCTTGCCCCTCAACTCAGTAACTCACAATATTGTAGCTCTTTGGAGTATTAATGTACAATATTGGAGGAAGCTCACAACGTACCACTTGTAAGTGATCTTGGCTGAATCACGTTTCGTTTTTTTAAATCAGCCAACCAAAAAGACCAGACCCGAGCAAAGTTTTTACCTTAAAACAGAAGAACCAGACACTCCATCAATTCACTCGGGATTTTGCTCCTGACTTTACGTGCTCTGATACTATGGTGATGGGAAGCCATATAAAACTCTAAAATATTCCCACCAACTAAATCAGTAACCGTATAAACCTGAACATGTGTAATTTTGCATTTGGGAAGTGTCTCCCTTCCTTCAGGAAAATAAGCTTATGCTGCAGATAGTGTGATAAGTTCGGTGAAGGGTGTTCCAGTGTACCATAGAGTACATGCTGCTATTCTGATTATGGTGAGGCGAGTCTGCTAGACGTAGTGTGTTTGCCATGAATAAGAGTTGAACTTAAATTCAGTTGCCTCTGGGGTAAAATTCAACAGCAGTAGTGCACACGCCTTACGTGGTAGGAAGTGAACACTTTTGCCAGCTAACAGATCAGAAGTACAGGGGAATTGAAGTGTGCTGTATTTAGTTCCCAGATAGGAAACTGTCAGGATGCTCGGGTTAATATTCTTCATATTTTTTACCAGCACTTCAAGGAAATTAGCATGTTACATTTAATACTGACTCTAAAATAAACCAAAGCTTTTTTGGTCTTTCCTCAGCAAAGTAAAGCCAAAAAGAAGAAAAAAGGGGTTGTGCCTGGAGGTGGTTTAAAGGCCACTATGAAAGATGATCTGGCAGATTATGGAGGATATGACGGAGGATATGTACAAGATTTTGAAGACTTCATGTGACATCTTTCCTTGTGTTGTCTTTCTTTTGCCCTTAAACATGTAGCACAACTTCTTTTCCTTTAAATTCTGCCAAATGCTACAATTGGAAGTGCAGTATCTTTGTGCTGGTTATTTAACTCTTTGACAGGGTGGTGCTAAAGCATTGGGATACCTGTGTCGTCAAGGGGTTGAAATGATGAAACTCCATTCCTATATAAATCACAGAAAAAACCAAAATTCTAATAATGTTTTTAATTGTTGCTATCTGGTTTCATAGTAACAAAACCACTAAGTTGGACATGAATTTCAACACAGCAAAAGTTGTATTATTACCAGCACAGTTTAGTAATGCAGCCTTAACTGTACCTCCTTGAATGATTTATCTTGTGAACAAAAGCAGTTTGCAGCAAAGGCATGGTGTGCACTTAGTATTAAAATTGCTTTGTCTAAGTTAGAGCTTGGGTTTTTTAAAAATAGATTGTGAAGGGGACTGCTAACTTCAAAGTAAGGATACTGCACCTGAAAATTAATCACTTGATACGCACCCATTCTTTCAAAGCATGACATTTTAAAATAAAACTTATTTTGGTCAAAACAAGAAAATAGTTCCTTGTTGCATTTGAAAAATGATTTGTGGTATCTTGAGTATAAGCAGTTTACATTTATCTGAATATTTCTACTAATGCAGCTGTATGGGTTGGTTATTCTAACAGTTAACTGCCTGGTTTAAGTGTCTATCTGAGAACCAAATTTCCTTTGTTCTCATGGGCTGCGATAGAACTCTCACAGGACTTTACCATTTTCTTTCATTTACAAAAACCTGCTTAGCAAACTGCAACAGTTACTACAGTTGGGCAAATTGTTATGTTAACAATTATGACATCTGCAATGTTTTATAAAGCAACTAATTTAATAAAATCACTATTGTGAGGACTTCAGAGCCTGTGTATTGGGAGTACTTATTTTAGTGTTAACTAAGCTCTAGAACAGTGTTTCTGGGCCACATAGCTAAGCTGACAAGAGGAAAGAGGAGTCTCTTCAATATGAAGTGGCTGCTTGCTGCAGTGAGTGACCACCAGACAGCTTGTCCCTATAGTCTAGTATGCATGTCCCGTTTCTTGGTGTGGCTTACTTCACTGTTCCAAATGAATGAACCTTGAAATTGGCAGTATAATGAAACAGAACTGGGGCATGGGATTGCAGTGTATTCAGCACTGCGATCCTTTATTTGAAATCTGTTTCCACACTTTAGTTGAATCTAAAGCAGCAATTTAAAACAAGACATACTATTACACCCCACCTTACTAAAAACAATGGCAAGGAAAGGTTACAAAACCACTTGGGACATCATCCTTAACACTGAATTCAGATACATGTGCACAAAATTTTGTTTAGTTTTTAACCTTCATGTCAGGAATGTTAAGCCTGGGCTTAGTGGACCTTTAGAGATTTCCATATGGTGGGAGTTCATATCACTTGCCCCTTAACTAAAGGGCGAAAGAATGTTAGATGTGACATCTCTGCTCAGTCTGTAGTCTCAGGTCTTTCTATTTCTGCATTACACAGAGCTCCAGCTTAAACAAAACTGGAATTTTAAGGGCCAGAATTGTAGTTTAAAACTATTTAATGGAATGTCTGAAGGGCATGGGCCTGAATACTGTATGTAACCTGGTTATGGGGATAGTTTATGGCTATATTAGAATATTTAATAGCAGGGATGTATGCAAAACCCCAGAGGGAGAGGATACAATGTCTCCCAATAAGCCATCTCTTGGAAAACGTGGGGGGGGGGTCATTGCTGCATAATGCCCAAGCTATTAGTTGGGGGGGTGATAATTCCAGGCTCCAGCCAAAGTTACAAGACTTGTTTTGCCAACCAAAGCTGGAAGCCTGAAGATCAAAGGACACTAAACAGTCACATTACTGAGAGAGGGAGATGCAGCTGGCAGAGCTGTTCCTGGCAAACATGCTCTCTTGCATCTCTGCTGGAGGATCAGAAGCAAAGCCTGCCTTGTGCACTGCCCCAGGGCTAGAGCTTAGTCAGATGTGGATGCATCTAGAGACAAGTGGTGGTCAGAGGTGCAGCTAGCTCTACAGCCTTCATCCTTTTTATCTCAAGTGTATTTCTACATGCTCTGAAAGGCATTAGCATCATTCTAGCTTTGTGATAAGTCTTTATTTTCTTGACTTTTTCCCCAGTATTACAACTCATGGGGACTAACTGTAGATGCTCCACTACCTCCAAGCACAGTTGACAGGTATGTATCTATCTCTTGGGTGTCACTAGAATTTACTTTTGTCTCTCAAATTATACCAATTAAGATGGGTCATAATGCTACCTTTTTCTTGCTTAACCTTAAGGGTCTTGCTCTTGTTTTTTGGGCAGCCAATTTCTAATGTATGGGGTGGTGGTTTTGTTTACCTCATGTGACTTTATAGTGTCACTTTAAAGATGTAGCCTGGATCTGACAGGACCTTCTTTAAAACATGGTTTGGCTAATAGGCATGAAAAATCCTCACTGTGTTGCTTTTTCTATGAAAAAATATTTTACCTGGCAGAGGCTGGCTGGCTGCTTCCTTATTCTACCTGTGGTACTCAAGTAACAATACTGCTTTCAGTTGCTCAGAAAAAATCTTTCAGAGATGTACGTGTGAACTGAAATTCAGCTGCCTCTGGGGTAGAATTGAAGAATGGTGCTTTAGGAATCAATGTTCAAGTTATTTTGTAGCCTTTATCATTAAAATAAACTTGAAAATGTGAACCAAGTGCAGACTAATAGCCCAAAATGAAAAGCAGTCACTCACCCCACTTAACTAAATTTCATCTTTAAGAAACATCCCACTTAGATGTCAACTGTTAAGATAGCTTTAGCAGAAATAGCCAGGTGTGCTTTTTCCAAACAAAACTGCACCATGTCAAACAAGCCTCAATGCTGCAAACAGTTGTAGATGTACATACTTAATGTTAACTATGTGACTAGTCTTCCTGACTTCAATAGAGTTAGCACATTGGGTTCTAGAGTAAATTCAGTTTTTATAGCCTACACAGTGCAGCTGTAGTATGTATTCTTTATATGTATTAAACCTCCATTTTTTTAAATTTAAGAATGGAATGGAAGCAGCTGCACAACACACAGGACCTTCAAGATAATCTTATTATCCAATTAAATGCAAGAGCCACTAATCAATGGACTCACTGGATAAAGAATCTTCAGCTGGCTATTAATTACCAAGAAATATGGAACTCCAATAGTCAGTGTATCTGGTAGGACAGTCAAGGAGCAAATTACCAGAATCTTAATCATACAAAAATGCATTATCCTAGCAACTAAGACAAAATTGTCTGAAGCTTGCAGTGTGTAGGTGAATGGGAACACTGCTGAATAGGATTAGGCTACTGGATACTCTTGGCAGCTTGAGGAAAAGCTGTTTGCTACAGTTGGACAATTCTTCCTGTTTATGAAATGTGTGTACTCTGGGTTATGGAACAGAAAACTTCCAACCAAGACACCCAGCTCCAGAAATAGGTCTTTGCTTTTAAAATACACTGGTACAGCCAAAGGTAAATAGCATTTGAGTCTTACTGAACATTTAACTTAACCATATCTGAAGCCCTTCCTGTGCTCAAAGTACTTCTGGGAGTTAAAAAGCTACTCAAACGAAGACATTCTTAGCCCAGGGCGAGGAAGCAAATCCTGAGACTCTAGCCCTTCATTTCCCCTGAGGTGCTGCTCTGTCACAATGGAACTAGTGCAACTCAGCGTGGGGGTGAATACTGAGACAAAACAGCCTACGGCAATAGAAATACTTGGTCCCTTCCACTAGAGCAGACTCAGCTCCCCTACACACCAGTGTCATCAGGATCAGCGATGAGGCTTTTCCTGATGGAAGGATCATTCTTAAACAGCCTGTTGAAAGACATCAAGCCCAGTTGTTATGTTTGATATTCCTACTACAGTGATAGGCCACCACCTGGGAATGCTGCATACAGAACTTGTCAGAACACTCCAGGGAAAAGTTTATGAACAATAATGTCTAGATATTTTGGAACTATTCAGAAAACCAGAAACAGATTTCCCCCCTTTTTCCAAACACTTCTGGATAAGTTTGCCTTAAACAGTTAACTAGTGCACATGACTCCACCCCAAAGCAGTCAGTGGTGATTTACTTTTGCATGTAAGACTAGGAACTAGTATTTAAGCAAGAGTTTCCAAAATGCATACAGCTGTAAAGAGGTTTATTCCCAGCCAGTCAATACCAATGCTAGAGGCTTTAAAGATTTTAAATACAAATATAGCAGCAAACAAAACAATTGTATATGGTGAATGTTAGACACTTTGTGATAATGTGTGCACGCACAACACACGTAGCAAATTCTCCTTTGTTTCACTGGTAAAAGAAGAGTGTACTCTAAAAGCACATAACATCTTAACTCTCTGTGAACACAGAGGTAGTCCATTCTTGTCACTGACTATTATGGTATTCCTATAAATCTTACAGTGGGCAGGTAAAAATAATCTCATTTGCATAAAGCACTAGAGAGGAGTATCCTAGGCAAATTGCTTCCTCTGAAGATTTTGGAAAAATAGGCAAGAGACTTTTTAATATGAATGTTTCAAGTATCGTACTTGCACTAATGATCTTGTAAGGTCAGCAGAACATCTATTAGCCCATTTTAAACAGATAAATATTTGATCTGATGTTCCGTTTAAGTTACTGTAAGTACCACACATTAATTTTGCAGCAGTAAGATCCTCAGCATTTGGCTGTTTTTAAGAAGGCTTGCATGCAATTCCTGCTAAAGCCAGTAATCCATGCCTCTAAATTAGCCAAAGTCATTTTAGAATAAAGTCTGGCTGAAATCCCAGCTGGCCAGAGCACCATCTTCTAGGCCCACCAAGCAGGCTTTTACAAAACATTTTGTTCAACTCTGATTTAAATATTAAGAATTGTTTATTGTCCAAAACAACTTTGGGTTAATAGTGTCTGTGTTTCAGGGACGTTCAAAACAGTGCTGGGATTTTATAGTAAATTTCACATACTGAAGCAAATTTTTTTTAAGGCACCTAGCAGCAAGGGACCAGGAGCTGGACAGTGCAAGCCATGGTACTCCTGCTTGTCTGGGCTAGAATCTTCATGGCACTTAGGCTGGAATCTAATTTGCCAGCATATCCTTTAGACAGCAGCCAGTCTGCGCATCCTTCAAAAGCATATTTACCACATCATAAAACTTGTTATCATACGCCAATTTGTAGTACAGGTAGATGTCTTCACAGTAGGTCAGTAACGTCTTCAGATTTTTCTGAGCAGTCTCAGTTGGCTGGTGCTGTTTGACCCTGAGACAGAATTTTGTGTTATATTAAAAGGGGAGAAAGGGCAAGCTTACAAATAAGATTGACAAAGCTGAAGAACATCACATGAGATGGGAAGAAGTTCTGATATCTAAAGAAAAATGCAGGCTGGGGGTGGGGAGGGGGGGCAGAGGAACTTGTAGAGATGGTTCTTGGAAAGGATTTGTGTTTTGCTTCTCCATACTCTTCTGCAAAGGTTATTTTAAAGCTAGACATTTGTTAAAGACAAAAAGCTGACTAGGTTATAAAGAGTTCTGAGCCCTGCAGGAAGTTCTCTCCACCACACTAAATGGCTGATAGTATCTGACAGCACCTAAGTGTGCGAAGTGCCTCACAATATAGTAAATAGCACATGGACTCTGCCACCAGGAGCAGTGAATCTCATTCTGTATATGATGCAACAAAGGGCCAACAGAGCTGGCAACAGTAACATAGGGTAGTTACTCAGCCAACGTGCTTTCACAGCATTGTCTATGGCAGAGATGGCAATAGAATCCAAATGTCCTGACTCCCTGTGCTAGCCACACAATCCTCCTTCCCCTTCACAGCAATCAGAGTGATTGACATGCACAAAATGCCACACAAAGCAATTCTCACACCACCTCTGGATAGTTATTTTACAGATTGGGCTGGAGTCTGCCAACCTGCACGTGAGGTCAATGAGAAGGTACAAGAATGAAGATCTGAACTGGGTATGTGAGAGATGATTGAAACATATTTAATTTGATGGCATATCAGTAACTTCTCCTTATGACTATGCAATGGAAGAATTAGCTGCTAATTTCTTACACGTTGTTTGTGAGATCAATTAAAGAAAGAACACCACTGTTACTAGTTTCATTCAGGAAATAACTTTTTAGCTCAACAAAAACTAGTTTTGTACGTATAAAAACAAGTGATCTATGTTATGAACTGTCTTTAAGCACTGATGAATAAATAAATTAAACCTGTTTTCACACTAGCCTACAAGAGCACAATTATTGAAACAGTGTATCTACTGCCTTGAGAGAAGGTCATGTGAGAGAACAACAAAACTCAACTACAACTAGCATTCAGGGGATCTCCATGCCACTCACTTCGGGATCACCATTTTACCCCTCAGTGTTCCTAGATCTCCTCCCACGGTGGCACTTGGTGAGGAGGGCAGAGGAGTTACCTCAGAGGCCAAGCTAGCACAGCTGCTCTTAGAAAGGAGGGGCAGGCTACTTTACAGTGCTGCTCCCTCCGGAGGGCCAACTGCATGGTTGCCGCAACACAACATGCTTAAGATTGGGAATAAGGGGCAAGAATCCCTCCTGAACTTTGCTCTCCCCAAGCAGTGTACTGGGCTGACACCACGCCAGATGACTTGTATTCTATAAGCGAATACAAATAAAACCACTCTCTTTGAAGTCACTTGCCAGAAAGACACAAGGCATAGCCATGCAGGGTTGCAGAAATACTTACTTCTTCGCAATCTCCTCAAATACATTGGATTTGAGTAACCTTTGTTGCTTAAATTCTTCCAGGTAATTGAAGTCGCCCTTTATAATCACTTGTTGATACAGAACTTCAGCCCAGTCTGGAACAAAGTCATAAGCCTCAGACACAATAGCAACCTAGAAGGAGAACATGCCAGAATTACTGACTAGGATGGGCCACAAGCTGGTTTAACTGATGAAGCTTTCCAGCCATGTGGTTTTGCCTGCTTTTGTTTGCACTTTGGCAGTACTCAAGCATTTCAGGTGCAGACTGCCATGGCCTCTCTGGCTCAGTTCTTTACACTGTTGTCTCAAGGCCATTCTTTTAAGGAGGAACGCAAGGGTCACTGTGGAACTATAGATAAACAGAGGGATGTGGAGTGGGGAGTAGGTATGATGGAGAGGGAAGAAGAAACTTGAAAATAGGATGGAAATTCAAGGCTAGAAGATACGGTTCTTACTGAAGTTAAAGGGAATTTGAAGCAGTTTGGGGCCTTAAGAGTTGGGAGAAGAGAGAAAGGAGAAGATAGGATTTTGTAATAGACCCAGAAGATTAACATATAAACACATTCAAACATTAATATAAGAATGGCCATACTGGGTCAGACCAACGGTCCATCAAGCCAATTATCCTGTCTTCTGATAGTGGCCAATGCCAGGTGCCCCAGAAGGAACAAACAGAACAGGTAATCGCCAAGTGATCCATTCCCTGTCTCCCATTCCCAGCTTCTGGCAAACAGAGGCTAAGGACACCATCTCTGCCGCTCTTGGCTAATAGCCATTGATGGACCTATCCTCCATGAACTTACCTAGTTCTTTTTTGAACCCTGTTATAGTCTTGGCCTTCACAACATCCTCTGACAAGGAGTTCCACAGGTTGGCTGTGTGTTGTGTGAAAAAATACTTCCTTTTGTTTGCTTTAAACCTGCTGCCTATTAATTTCATTTGGCGACCCCTAGTTCTTGTGTTATGAGAAGGAGTAAATAACACTTCCTTTCTCTACACAAGTCATGATTTTATAGACCTCTATCAGATCCCCCCCAGTTGTCTCTTTTCCAGACTGAAAAGTCCCAGTTTTATTAATCTCTCCTCATACTTCAGCCGTTCCATACACCTAATCATTTTTGTTGGCCTTTTCTGAACCTTCTCCAATTCCAATATATCTTTTTTGAAATGGAGCGACCACATTAGCACACAGCATTCAAGATGTGGACGTACCATGAATTTATACAGAGGCAATATGATATTTTCTGCCTTATCTGTCCCTTTCTTAATGATTCCCAACATTCTGTTCACTTTTTTGACTGCCGCTGCACACTGAGTGGATGATTTCAGAGAACTATCCCAATGACTCCAAGATCTTTCTTGAGTGGTAACAGCCAATTTAGATCCCATCATTTAATATGTATAGCTGGGATTATGTTTTCCAATGTGCATTACCTTGCATTAATCAACACTGAATTTCATCTGCCATTTTGTTGCCCAGTCACCCAGTTCTGAGAGATCCTTTTGTAGCTAACATATAAACACAGAGTAGCAGGTCCCCTTGACATTTCTTTAAGAACATGGCAAGAGGGGGAAAGAAAGGACAAGACATGGCAAAATAGGGGTCACTGAACAGCCAGTGAAAAGGTCCAAAGGCCACACAACTGGGAAACATATTTTGTCTGGAGAATTCATCTCCTTTAACTTTGAAAACCAAAGAGGCCAGAATATTCTCACTTCGACTTGCTGTTGGAGGGAGGGTCCATCTCTGGTGTTGAAGGGCTATTGGTTCTCTTTAAAAAGTCTTTGTTTCTGTCTGAGGTCCTTCTTGCCTTAAGTGAATTCCAGAAGCTGAGAAGGAAAATGCCTTTTCCCATTGGCTTCCCACACTGCTGGGGCTACAGGTGCTGTCACCTGCCTGTAACATGGCCACTGCCACCAGCTGTCTTTATTCTCAAACATATTTTCTATTATAAACCTGGGGAGCAGCATTTCACCTTGTGAGCCTTTATAGTGCTGTGGTGAGTGAAATGGATGCAGCATCCCTTACTCAGTCACTTTACCTGGTAGAATCTGGGCAGGGACATGATGCAATCCATCAGGTTCTGTCTGTTCAGGTTAATCAACATCGTGCTCTGATTCGTGTTCAGAAAATGAAGCTGGAGGGTTATCAGCTTTGTCAACCGGTTGCAGCGCAAGGACTGGCGGATACAGGAATCCTAATTCAAGAGTCAAAACAGAAAAGCAAAACCAAGCTCCTGGCGTAACGTTTCTATCGGAAAGCTGGGGTGCATGTTCCCAAGCACAGCTCCGGAGGCTTCAGACCTATCTTAGTATTTTGTCTTGTAAATCACTGCAGTTGCTTTGATTAATCACTTTTAATGCACCTATATATGAAGCCCCACTCAGCAACTCAATTTTATTGTAATAAGTGGAGGCCAGTCTTTAATCACACCTTTAATACTGTTCTATTTTCCCTCACCCCAGATTAAAACGGTTAGCTCAGCACCAAAGCCAACTGATTCTCTCCTTCCCATGAGATGAAAGCTTCTAAATTTAATCCCAGACACTAAATGCTGAGCAGGGAGCAACAAGTTACTCTTTGATTCAGTGGTCACGTGGATAAGCAGGCTCAGGTATTAGGCTCTGTCAGAGGGATCTCTTTTGCCCCTGCCCTGCAATGTGGCACATCATGGGTGGCTGCTTCAAAAGCTCCTTTTCCTCTCCAACCAGGATGGGTCTCTGAGCATCACTCCCAGGGAAGCTCTGCCTACTATTCAGCCTTAATCCATCTCTCAGCCTTCCTTGGCCAATGCTGATAATTAATACTTTACAAAGTTCCAATTCCATCTCAATTTACCTTAGAATAACTTTCGGCTGCATCAATAAAGAGTGTCAGAGCTTTCATCAACAGTTTCTTTAAGTTAGGCACATCTCTGAGAGACTCTTCTGAAACAGAAAAAGAACTTTAAAACAAGCACCCAAGGCTTTTACAGCTGCAGCAGCAGACAATATGCAACAAACACTTTTGTAACTCACATTTGAAAATTTCTGTCTAACGACATTTCAGAAGGCAGCAACATGCCAAAATACCTTAGAAAGCATCTCATGCGCTAACTCTGCACAAAGCATAAGAAATGCTGCTCTGCTGTGTACAGAACAAAATTCCAAGCAATTACAATAATCCAATCAGGAGTTTTAAAGGCAATTTGAAAACAAATACAAAATATCCATTTGCTTTTGTCATGTGTGTCGACTGCCCTCAACAAACCAGGTTAAGGAAAGCATTCAACAGAACTCAAGTGTTTTAGATCCCTTTACACCCCCACTGGGTCTTGTTCCACAGTGACACTCCTGCATGCTCCATTCATTATGACATCAGACATGCATGAAACCACTGGAAGTTTAGGCTGATTAAAGTATCTATTATACCCACAAAGGTAGAAAATACTTTGAAAACGGAATAATGTCCTAACACACTAGGACGCACCTGGTTAGTGGTGCTAATGGGGTTTTCCACCAGCACAAAACCCAGGAACACCACAACTTTCTGGAAAGGAAGAGCAACAAAATAATACCTCTGAGCCTGGCTAGTTGGGCCACTCAGTGCATCCTGCTGATGGAAATGGATTTTTCCATTTTTACGTGCAGGTCAGCAGGAAAGGCAACTGGAACTGTGTTTACTAGCCATATCTCACTTAAACAACAATGCATCTGACAGAAAAAATGCCCTTAATTTATAAAGTATTTTAAATTAAGCCAATTTTTGATTATGTACAGCGATGCAATATGCTTATACGAGAAGCTATATTCAAACACACTTAGTCTTGGTTCCGTAATTCCTACTCACCCCATGGTTGAGATTCAATGAGCTTAAGCTGTATACAAGCAGCTGCCTCATGATTCTCTCCAATTTCTCGACACATGCTAAAGCACAGGGCTATCATATTGTGCTTTTCACTGTCCCCTGGCCGACAGCGCTTTATGTAATCTAGCAGAGCTGTCTTCAGCGTTCCACTCTGGTTAGGAGAAAGGGCATCAGAACAGGCATTCAAAAGAGTTGTGGTTTTGGTTTTTATTAAAGAACTTGCAAGAAAAATCAAATCCAGAACAATTTTCAAAAAAAGTGGTCAGCACACCACCTTAAGTTTCCCCTCAAACATTTCAACACATAATGGGAATATGATTAAAGTATCACTGAGAATAGCAGACTCCTAATGATACTTAACAGAATTGCTAAAATCTGGCAGCCTCCAAATTTCTGTATGTTTAATTGTAAGTCAGCACTCTGTAACAGAGTATCTATCATGTAAAACACAAAGAGGGTCCAACCTAGCACAAAATATATAGGGTCCTCCAAATTTCTATTACTGAAGTTGAGAGAAATAGCTGTTTTCCTTCCCTCCTGCACTGATTTTTACTGTGTCTAGGACATCATGAGACAATCTAAGCTGTTAAAGTAACCACGTGAGTCTCTTTATAACTATATGCAAGAAAGAAGAAAACATGGTAAAGTATTTCACTTAAAATTGTGATTTGTATTCATCAACCATTTAAAGACATTCGCTTTGTAGAGTGAGATTTTAATCCCAATACTCAAATTATTAAACTCCCCAGATAACGTACTGGCAGTGAAGGTATCCATTTTTTCACTCACTCTCACTCACACACGTTACTAGGTTTTTTGGTTTTGTTTTTTGCACCTACCGGGTCCAACTTTTTTCTCATAAGCACTTCAAAGTAATGTTTCTCATGCAGCAGATCGAATATGTACGTCATTTCATTATATCTTCCAATACCAGTAAGGAGTCGGACCTTTAGAGAGAACGGCATAAAGATCAGTGGATGATGGAAAATCTTATCTCACAAAGGAGCAGCCATGTATATTAGGGTTAGTTTGTTCCCTTTTAAAAATTTTTTTAATTTTGTTTGTTTGTTTTAAAAGGCAAAATGATCAACAGCCCAAATAACCACCCCCCAAAAAGTAAAGCTTTCCATCACGTGCAATCCATGCAGTGAGCTTTCCAGTCCCCTCCAGTAATTCCAACTTGGAATGATATCTCATGTCACTAAGCAGGTATGTTTCAAGTCAGGTGCGGCCTTTACTAAGCAGCAATAGAGGATGCAGGTTAGCTTGGTAATGTGGATCATTGCATTTCACAAAACAATGTCTGACAAACCTTGAAATTCCAAAACCAAGACATTGCATGCTCCCCACCCCTCCATTCTGCCACAGCCTCATCCATTTTTCTAACAAACTATTATGGTGGTCCCTTTGTGATGTGGAAACCTGGCCAGTAGTAGCTGTGATCATCAGGCCACAAAACACACATCACAAAGGTAACAACCTTTGGGCTCTATAGATGTAGGCTGGACAAAGACTAGTGACCTAGAGATGAAAGCTTTGTATTCCAATTCCATGAGCCATCTAGTCCACATGCTCACGTGGTTTGCTACCATTTGCATGGAGAGCTGTGTACAGAGTGTGGTTAGCACAGTATGGTGATGGATACATACCACAAGGCCGAACTCCTCATTAGGGGCCAAGTGTGCCTCAGTGAGAAGTCGAGCAGTTTGCAGGACTCTAATAATTCCTTCCATGTGACATGTCAGACTAAAGCAATTATGGGCCAAAATCAGCAGCTCTGTAGCTAGAGAATGAGAAAATGTGGGTGGTTCAGTTAACAAGCTGAGGAAGTTAGTCATTGCATCTCTGTTGAAATCGCTGCTAACTCGGCAGATGATTTACCATTTTTCAAGTTACAAGCACTAGAAGTGAATCAGAGGCATCTACTAGCCCTTTACAGCTTCTGTAACTGGACACATTCAGTCTGATTCAGTTGCTGCTAGAATCTGACCCTTTGGATTATTCTCTGCAATGTGAATATAATCCTTACAAGGAAAGGAGACTGCTTGACAAATGCACAGCATATGGACCAGCCACCATCATACCAGGTCAGTTCTCAATTTAAAAAGGTAAGTGTGATGGGATCTACCCCACACAGGCGATGAGAGGGCTAATGTGGGCCTGAGAGGCCAATTAACACCACATGGTTACACCTGGAGGGTGGCCAAGGCCCAATTAAAGATGAGTTCCAGCTGGGGGAAGCCGAATAGTTTCTATAAAGACAGGATACTCAGAGTAGGAGGTGGCTACAGTGAGAGAAGGAAATAACTGCAGTCCTTCTCGGAGCAGTACAGAATGGACCTGAAGAGAGACAGAAACCACCAGGGTGAAGCAGGTTTGAGTGATAAGCTCTGACAAAAGGGCAGGACCTGGGCCTACAGAGAAAAAACCCAGGGAGGCATTCAACTGAAGAGGAGCTTCAGGAGGGTGTTTACACCCTTGGACAGGCCCTGATGGGAGAGGGCATCAGGGTGAAGGAGACTCCTGTAGTTGGCCTGAGAAGAGGCCACCTGACAGGCAGACAGCCTTGGGATAGACAGGAACGAAGGATCCAGAGTAGAGACAAGACTCCCACGAGGTAACTCTTGAGAGTCAGCATTCTGCAGAAGAATAGAGAGTTGGGGAAGGGACACAGGATGGATTAAAAATGTAAGCACAAGGGAGGGGGAAGAAGTTGCTTCCACTGTAGTTTGTGTTTTGCTTTTGAGTTTGGTAAGAAGTCTCCAGAGGAGCCGTGGGGCCACTACTCTGCGTGGAACAGAAGAGGAGCCCTAGGGGAACGAAAGACATTATATCAATGTCTGTCAAGTGGGACACTGCCCATGTGGGACACTGACACTGCAGAAGACGAGAGACTGTGAAGTGACCTGGCCAGAGGTCCAAGTCATGAGAAGAGAGACCACAGAAGGACCGGAGTGGCAGGGGGTGGTAAATAAAGACCTGCTACATCATGTCCAGCCATGAGACGGCGCTGAAGCAATAAGTCCATTTTTCCACACTAAGATCCAAAGTTTTGCATCTTGGTTTGAAAAGACCATTCATATATTTGATATACCAGGTGGGATTTGAGATGGAACAAGTTCACTCATCCACAATTTAAAATGGATTAAATGTATCCATTTGCAGATAAACCATTTTACTAGAACACAGATGAAAGATTCACATTTGGCTGATTAATGGGGCAGGGTCTGGAAGCAGGAGACTTGGTGTTTTACTTTATGAAACATTGTGGGGTGGAGGAGGGGAGGAGATACGATTTTATGTATGTATCCAGGCTTGTGTGACAGTGTCCTTCACTGTCGCACCTGAAACTAGCCAGCAGGGAAAAGGGTTAACCATGGACTCAGAGCAGGGATATAAACAGGTGGCAGGGGAAGAGGATGCTCTCCCCAGGGAAGAGAAGAGCTAAGAAGGCTCCCAGGCACAGACAGAAAAGGAAATGGGAAGCTATTTTACTTATCCATAATCATTACACTGGAATTACTCTGGTGACCCAAACTTAACGCCCCCAAGGTGTGCAAAAATGTGTTCAAAAAGTTAATAAATGACTAGCCTATTATGAAATTCTTTTTCCTATAGAGAATCGGTTTTACTATACCATAACAGCACCATAACAATGGGATCCTGCTCCATGACAGCTCCTAGGCACCACCACGATACAAACACACACACGCTACTTTGTCACTCATTATAAATGTTAGCTATTACACCACATAAATGACAAATACATGCAAGGTGCATCATAATTTAAAACCTTCACCAGCATGTAATCAACACATTTCAGAACATCAAACTAATCGCTCATTCCCATTCCATTCATAAAAATGTTGTTCTACTCCAATACCTAAACATTACACTTGGAAAAGCTATAGAACTCTGGCATAATTGAATGTTCCCTGGGACTTCTTTTAAAGTCTGTACCCCACATTTAACAATCAGTATATGAAAACAGCATTTGTCCTACATTGTATTTCCAAAATAAGGGGGCAAAGTTAAGGTTGGGTGACAGTGCAAGCCCCCTGGGATAAAAGCGACTGATGAAAGATTATATCGAAGTGGAAAACTGTCTGGATCTTTTAATTGTTCATTCTTTTAAAAAAAATCTAAAAAAAAGTGTTGGGGGGGGGAGGAGGAGTAATTAGCTGGATTCTATTGTAACACACTTTCAACCTTAACTTTAACCAAGATTTTGTTTCTGAATAAAGCTCTTTTCAGGCTGTAGATTACCCCAACGTACTAGAGAGGCTATGAATGGAGATCTTCCAGTTGCACCTGTGTTAATTTTAGTAATCTTTGGGACAGAGAACTTTCACTAAAATCCTTTTTCTCAGAGGTACATTTTCAGTATTATAAAGGATCTTACTTAGCCACTGCTGGCTGGCTGCTAAAAGTATCTTGGCTACATTTTGTAAGCGTAATTACACCATGTCCATGAATGGACAGCTATACAACGGGAATGAAGTTTTAGCCAAAGACAACCTATAAATATTTAACAAAGAACTATGTAAAATACCAGGCTGCTAAATCACTTTCTTAAGAATTTGGCCAGAAGACTTTTCTAAATCCATCCACAAAACTTTAAATAACTTATTGACTTGAAATTTCCAAGCTATTAGTACAAGAACTCCTCTTCAGTCTTAGAGAGGATAGTGAATTCATGTATGGATGCCCTAGGTACTTATGCTTTGATCTATTTCTTATGAATACATTTTGAAATCTCTCTCTAATAATTTTTAGCGTTTTTAGAAAAAAAATTAGCAATGAATATTCCCCTCACCAGTGCTCCAAATGCTTCATGATGTAATACAGAGCCCAAAATAGCCAATGTTATTATAATGCTAGTTACATATAGTATTATTTGCTATTTACTTACTGCAAGATAGTTCCCCACAGGGTACAGATGAAATTTTATCCAATAACTTCATGCCAACCAGTGTATGATCCTTGCACAATTTGGCCAACTCTAGGAATGCTTGAGTCTCATCTGCTGGATTCACAATCTGCTTTTGCCCTGTGCATATGTGAAAGACACAGACAGACAGTTATGTTACAAACACTAATTGTTCTTGGAGGAAAGGTGAGCTACGTTTATGGAAAACAGCGTATCCTCTTCCTGCCTGATGCAGGGGCTGGAACTAAATAATCCAAGAGGGCCCTTTTAGTCCAGTCATTTATGTCTAAAAGTCACACATCTTTTCTTTGCCAGATCAACCCAATACAAACCCACTGCATGTCTATATTGTTTGTTACAACTAAGACTGGTTGTTTCTTATTCAAAAATACATTGACTTTGCCACAGCTAAAAAAAGCCTCCCCATTTATAGAAAATAATTCAAACAGATTCACATCATTTTGAGCAAAATATCATTTATTTTGCCAGGAAAAAAAAAAATCTTTAAAATACCAGGCCACTCTCCCATTCTTGCCTTTGTAAGAAATTAATGGAGGAGTCTTGTCCACAAGTTGGATGGCTGGAGTTACAAAGGCCATGACTTGTTATTTAAAAAAACCCAGATAGCACATTTTTTGCTATTAAAAGTCTTGTTTGTAAGAGCCTTAATTAAAGCAACAAAGCACTGGATACAACAAGGTAAACAGTGAACAACACTTAATACATTAATAGAGCTTTACAATTTCAAAGTATTGCCTAAATGCTGAATACTATAGTTACCACATATACACAGTCAGCAAGTGTTTTTCAAACACACACACACACACACAAAATTTACAAACTAAAAGTTTTTCTAAAAGGACTTTAGGTGCATGCAGAGGTGAAACACACAACAAACCACCATCATCACCTTTTCTTTCAGAAGATACCAGTAACTCCTGCATGATTTCTTCAGCCACAAGTTCTGCCACAGTTTCAGACTGGAGACCCTGTGTTTTGATGAACATCTGGGCTTTCTTGCATCTGTCAGGCTGCTGCGATGAAAGGATCGCTCGAAGCACTTTTTCAGAATCATGGGCTGATATTTCACCGTAGGAGCAATTCAGTTCCTAAGAAGAATACAGCACATTTAAAAAATGCTACATAGAATATCAGGGTTGGAAGGTACCTCAGGAGGTCATCTAGTGCAACCCCCGGCTCAAAGCAGGACCAATCCCCAATTTTTGCCCCAGATCCCTAAGTGGCCCCCTCAAGGATTGAACTCAGAACCGTGGGTTTAGCAGGACAATGCTCAAACCACTGAGCCCTAGAGGAAAATGCGCATGTTGGAGTAGGTATTCACCAACAAAGCTCTATCATATTGAAAACTCAATGCAAGGTTATTCAAAATCGTGTGTGAAAAAGCAGATGTAGGTCTAACCCATCTTTGCACCAATCAATATTGCATTGATTTGTGTATGTTAACTACTAAGGGTTTGATACAAGAAAGCATTTTAACGTTTAACTTTTTGCTTGAAGTAAATGTGTGCTGAACAGCTGTCCTGTTTCTTAATTGTGGACTGTATCAAAACAGATAAAACATGCTTTCACAAGCTAGAATTTTCTTGTTTTACTAAAGATCATTCCATAGTGTTCACTGATCAGATTTACCTTCTCACCGCCAAATAATCCCAAAGCCTCAATACAAAAGATGCAAATTCCAGCTTAAAAAGAATACTACATGTAAAGATAGATAGCCCCTCAGAAAGAAGAAGTAGACACTGATGTGTCCACGATACTAGACTAGATACACTGCTGGTTTGATCCAGCAGCGCAAATGCTATGTTCCAAAACTAAGGGGCAAATCTTGGGGAAGGGACAAAGAACGTGTTTAGTGGTTTTGCTCCATGAGAAAACGTCTGGAGCAGGATCCTCTGCCCCAACCTGTACAGCTGGGCTACAGCCACACATGAAGGCCACAAAGAAGAGGAGCAGCAGCAGATGTAGCCCACTACTTTTGCCACCCCTGGGGTTAGCCCGGTGGATCTGCATAATCTTACGGGCCTACCTGCAAACGTCCCTGTAGTAGAGAGCTGCCATAGAACAGAGGGTTTTAAATCCACTCAGGTTTTAAATTGATGTTAGGCCTTCAGAAGGCAACATAATTTTTAGACTTAAAGTACCAAAATGACTAATAAACAATTTATTTTTAGCACATGATAAAAAGGTCAATTAAAGAGACATAGATAGAAATTTGGCTTAATGAAGTAAGATGACAGATCGGAAGGGTTTTGTTCATTTCAATACTTATAGAATCATAGAATATCAGGGTTGGAAGGGACCCCAGAAGGTCATCTAGTCCAACCCCCTGCTCGAAGCAGGACCAATTCCCAGTTAAATCATCCCAGCCAGGGCTTTGTCAAGCCTGACCTTAAAAACCTCTAAGGAAGGAGATTCTACCACCTCCCTAGGTAACGCATTCCAGTTTTTCACCACCCTCTTAGTGAAAAAGTTTTTCCTAATATCCAATCTAAACCTCCCCCACTGCAACTTGAGACCATTACTCCTCGTTCTGTCATCTGCTACCATTGAGAACAGTCTAGAGCCATCCTCTTTGGAACCCCCTTTCAGGTAGTTGAAAGCAGCTATCAAATCCCCCCTCATTTTTCTCTTCTGCAGGCTAAACAATCCCAGCTCCCTCAGCCTCTCCTCATAACTCATGTGTTCCAGACCCCTAATCATTTTTGTTGCCCTTCGCTGGACTCTCTCCAATTTATCCACATTTATCCACTTGATCATATCTAGGATTTGTCTGAGTAGTGGGCCATGTTACCATTTGATAAATATCCCCCTTATTTTTCGTTTCAGCACTCAAAAGTGTTCAGGAATGAATACCTCGTACATTATTGTGTGACCTCACAATAGCTTTAGTCTCCATAACTCTGTGGGTTGGCTTGAGGCAAGCAACATTATAGTTTTGGTAAATGTTGCCAGACACATACCTTCGAAAGCTCATACAAACAGAGGACTTGTCTGCAGTAGTTTCTCCCATGAACACACTCATCTATTAGAGTCGTCAGACTGGTCATTACCAGATCATCTGGAGATGGAGCCAGGACATGTGACCAATTTTCTATGCTTGAGGCTGGAAGCAAAGTGAATACTGCAAATGCACATCTCAAAGGAAAAAGCACATGGGTAGGGCTTGTCAAAACAAAGGCTCACACCCAGAATAAAACTTTAGGAATCAGGGCAAATATTATGTGCTAAACTTTTTCATCAATCTTTAAAAACGGAACTCACAGTATCTGTGAATGGGAGAGGTACCCTAATGAGGTTTTAGGAGATAAGCATCATTAAATAAACACCACACAACACAGTATTATCAAATACAACATTCTTAAAGCCATCTGAATACAAGTGTATAAAGCAGCCCAGACAATGTTCAGCTATCTTTCTGCAGCCTCAAAATGGGAATAATACATTTTGTTCTAGCAAGAAACATTCTAGTTCTAGCTAACAGATTACAGATTTACTAAGATTGTGTGCCCATACACTCACATACAGATGACATATAAGATGTTATCACTATTTTTTCCACTATTAATAGAAAACAACGTTCCCTTATAACATGCAAATATTGGGAAAAAATGTACTAATAAAAAAATCTTCCCCACACTGCAGCACTAGAAACTACAATCAAGCTTATCTAAAATTTGTATTCCAAAAGCAGGAATGTAGATTAGCATTGTGCTGTCCTATAGCACTTTGGCTGAAGAGAACTGCAAATCTATTAAGAATGGATATTCAAAGGATGACATGAGATTGTTTATAGAATAATCTTGCCTGAAGTATATAAATTCAGTGTGGGATGTTGTTAGAAATTCCCCAGAGATTTCTGGGGAAATTAATTTTGTTACACAAAGGAGGAACCTATAGAAATCTGACAACTTGTCACATGTCTGCAGCTGACTGCTAGGATTACTTACTGCTTTGTAATCTTCTGGGCTGCGTGTCTCTCTCATCTGCTGTATCTCCCACCAGAAGAATAGCTCGAATATCTGGGTGTAAGCTGTTTAGATCAGCCTCCCCTGAGGCCAGTGCTCTGCAGTGCAATACCAAAGAAACATCTCTGCTATAAAAGTGAAAATACCGGCAAACACGGCTGGCTTCGTGTATGCTTCCTTCATCTAGAAGACGTCCAATCAGAAAGCGAAGTGATTCTACCTCAGCTTTATCCAGAATGTTTTCAGACATATCTTGGAATGCAAGGCCATCAAGTTGTAAATATTTTGATGTATTCAGAGCAGTTAGCTTTGAAAAGGAAAACTCCTTAGCTAAGCTATCAAAGGAAAGTTCACCACTCGCTGAAACCTGGTGAGAAAATCTTGACTTGACCAACACATCGTCTCTATTTAAGGTTTGTTGTGCAATGCAACAAAGCCAGATCTGTTTCTCTATTTCTTCCAATTTGTCCAGGGTCACAGAGTCACTCTGTGCTAGCCAGTGGCCAGCCAAGGTAAGCAGCAGGTGTTTCTCCATAATGCTGTTTACCTTCTCATCAGCTGAAGGTTCAGACACTGCGTTTGCCTCCGCTAAGAAAAAGGCAGATGCTGCTTTGCTGGAGACGGAATTTCTCATAAAACGGTCATGACATTTTTTCCAGAAGTTAATTCTAGTTTGTTTTTGATGCCACGGTCCAATGTGCTCTAAGAGATGTAAATCTTGAAGTACCTGCACAATTCATAAACGCCTTAAAGGACTTATCCTACAGAAACAATTCTCACTTCTTGAATAAACATGTACCAATATTAGAACACCACAATACTGAATTACCATCCCAGGCTGTAAAGTACTCGGCACACCCGTTTTTCTGGAGAAATAAAAGTAACAGAATGCAGCAAGTAACAAAATGCCACCATTTTACTCAGCACAGGATTCTAAAAGTTTAGATGACTAGCAGATAAACTGAATAATATTTCAAATTAGTTTCAGAGTAGCAGCCGTGTTAGTCTGTATTCGCAAAAAGAAAAGGAGGACTAGTGGCACCTTAGAGAGTAACCAATTTATTTGAGCATAAGCTTTCGTGAGCTACAGCTCACTTCATCGGATGCATTCGATGAAGTGAGCTGTAGCTCACGAAAGCTCATGCTCAAATAAATTGGTTAGTCTCTAAGGTGCCACTAGCACTCCTTTTCTTATTTCAAATTAGGCAATTTATGCATGCCATTTCTAGGTCCTTCTGGATGGCATCCTCATGTTGGTGAAAAGTTAACACTTTTGATACCATCAGACATATGGGAGCTTAACAACCAGAAAAGAAACTTGACTGTGCAAACATTTTACTTTAAGTAAAAAACAGCATTAGATAACTATACTATACCTCTTGGATAACCACACTGTCCACAGGCAGTTCAGCTAATTCTGCAACCTTCCTCGCCAGTGAGAACAATCCTCTCTCTTGCAGCTGCTCTAGAACTGATCTGCATTCATTCTGAAAATATTCTGTGTCATAACTGGTCAGGATAGAGCGATTAATAGATATAGATGAATCCTTCAAAATCTGACTGAGTGCACACAGTTTCTTCACATCTGGGCCTGTTTCAAAAGAGACAGTACAAATATTAAGGCAACTATTCTTTAACTGAAGAAGTCACTGATATACATTTTCAACAACATGTAAGCCTGTGGGGAACGGAGTATATGTATAATATGTTTAACATACTAAAGTTTCATATGATCACAATGAATTTTCAGTTTAGAACTGGAACATTTCTGTTCATTTTCCATACATTTTTCACTAGTTTCACACCAGCTCCAAAAGAAGCCTATATTTTCTTCCACAGCTTTCTGTAAAAAACTAAATCTGGCTTCAGAAATTCCTTCACATTATACTACATTACTACCTGCAGATTTACAATAAAAGTTTATCACGTTTTCCTTTTTCCATAAAAATAGTAACATACTCCAAGCTACAGTATAAAATTAGTGAAGAACATGTAATTTTTAAAGTACACTTCTCATAGGGTTAGATTTTTTAAATCATTCTTATACACTTCAAAGTTGTGAAAGCAACCAGACCATGTAATAGAAAAAATTGTCCTTACCATCAGGTAGAAGTTTATCTATATCTGCAAAGAGCTGTAACAGTTTTCCTAATTCATACTGTGTTCTACATTGCTGCATCATCAATTCAAGAAGAAAGAATGCCTGTGACTCCAGCCATGGTACTGATATTATTGACGGTGTTGGTTTATCTGCAATTTTAAGCTGTTTAAATAAAAAGGATTAATACATTTCTTACAACATATTCTGCAGTGAATATAAATACAACTTGTTTCTAGTTAGATCAGGTCACACTGAAAACCGAATAATACCAATTCTAATATACAATATGTGGCTCCAAAAAGTTGTGATGCTCCATCACCAATATCTTGATTTTAATCTGGAAATAGTTCACTTTCTGTGCATATAGACAAGATTTCTGGCAATTTCCCCTGAAAATCTGTATTAACTGCGTAGATAGAATGTCAAAAAGATCATGGCTCGGTAAGAAAAAAAAACTTCATTAGAAACTAGCAGCCCTGACATATCTCATCTGCTTTATACACATACCCACTACATGGGGTCAGAGCATGATGCGCTGAGTAGGAAAACCAACCTGCCCAACCTTGATTTGAGTCACAAGAAGGAAAACAACCAACACTAAGGACATGAAATGTTAGTTACTAGGAAACCAAGAAAACTGGAAGAACAAAGAGATATAGAGGGGAGAACAGGAGTAATTGTTGTATGTCTAGCTCTGACAATGTAAAGAAAAAGAGTAAAGACATGATTCCAAATATTCCCTCTATGAACTTGAGTCTCAGCAACTTGTGGGCCAAATTCTGTCCCCGGGTAGTTGCTGATCTAGCAAAGCACTTGAGCATGTGCTCAACATTACACATGTGCTTCAGTCCCACTGACACCAATTGCTGAATCAGGGCCTTAATGGGTTGCTTAGGTGTAACTTGGGCCAACTGTTTTCAAAGAATAAGTCAACGTGGTCTTTGAGACTGCTGGCACCAAGGTGATCTTGATGCTTTTTTCAAAAACTTCCATTTTTCAGAAAGCCACCAATATATTCAAGAGCAACTGTTTAGCCTAAGAAGATTTTCTCTGAAAGTTACCACCTTATTAGCACCATCATTTTCACTTTATTTTTAGAATTAATGCTATTTACTAAGGCCCGGAGAATGAGATACCATTACTCACCATAAATAGTACCTTACACTAGAAGGAATTAGTGACTCTAAGAACCCTTCAATGACCACTAGCAAGGGGGGTTACAAGAATATCCTGATGTGTACATTCTAGTTCACCAAAGAATTTCAAGTGAGATCTTAAATAAAAGCCAGAATCATGATGGTCATTAGTATCATTGTGAAAACAAATACCATGTAAGGAGTCATACCATGTATGTAAAAAAAGTACGTTCCTAACACCAGAGAATAAACTGCAAGGGGGTGGAGGTCATCCTGACTCTGAAGTACAGACCATGAACTTTGGGGAATATTGGGGGGAAGACCAGGAAGACACCCCTTTATCCTGCACCTAGGAAGTAATTGGGCAGTGCAATTACATTAAGGAAAATAGGATCTCAACCAGGCTTGGTTGAAATGCTCTTAAAGATATTTTGGTTCAGACAAACTTATTTAGACTAAAGGTTAGCCTGTTAAGTTTAGCTTCCAGGAATCATAATATGATTTTGTTTTATATATAACCCTTCTGTTTCCAGAGTAACAGCCGTGTTAGTCTGTATTCGCAAAAAGAAAAGGAGTACTTGTGGCACCTTAGAGACTAACCAATTTATTTGAGCATGAGCTTTCGTGAGCTACAGCTCACTTCATCGGATGCATACTGTGGAAAGTGTAGAAGATCTTTTTATATACACACAAAGCATGAAAAAATACCTCCTCCCACCCCACTCTCCTGCTGCTAATAGCTTATCTAAAATGATCATCAGGTGGGCCATTTCCAGCACAAATCCAGGTTTTCTCACCCTCCACCCCCCCACACAAATTCACTCTCCTCCTGGTGCTAGCCCATCCAAAGTGACAACTCTTTACATAATCAAGTCGGGCTATTTCCTGCACAAATCCAGGTTTTCTCACATCCCCCCCCACCCCCATACACACACAAACTCACTCTCCTGCTGGTAATAGCTCATCCAAACTGACCACTCTCCAAGTTTAAATCCAAGTTAAACCAAAACATCTGGGGGGGGAGGGGGGGGTTAGGAAAAAACAAGAGGAAACAGGCTACCTTGCATAATGACTTAGCCACTTCCAGTCTCTATTTAAGCCTAAATTAATAGTATCCAATTTGCAAATGAATTCCAATTCAGCGGTTTCTCGCTGGAGTCTGGATTTGAAGTTTTTTTGTTTTAAGATAGCGACCTTCATGTCTGTGATTGCGTGACCAGAGAGATTGAAGTGTTCTCCGACTGGTTTATGAATGTTATAATTCTTGACATCTGATTTGTGTCCATTTATTCTTTTACGTAGAGACTGTCCAGTTTGACCAATGTACATGGCAGAGGGGCATTGCTGGCACATGATGGCATATATCACATTGGTGGATGTGCAGGTGAACGAACCTCTGATGGTGTGGCTGATGTTATTAGGCCCTGTGATGGTGTCCCCTGAATAGATATGTGGGCACAATTGGCAACGGGCTTTGTTGCAAGGATAAGTTCCTGGGTTAGTGGTTCTGTTGTGTGGTATGTGGTTGTTGGTGAGTATTTGCTTCAGGTTGCGGGGCTGTCTGTAGGCAAGGACTGGCCTGTCTCCCAAGACTTGTGAGAGTGTTGGGTCATCCTTTAGGATAGGTTGTAGATCCTTAATAATGCGTTGGAGGGGTTTTAGTTGGGGGCTGAAAGTGACCGCTAGTGGCGTTCTGTTATTTTCTTTGTTAGGCCTGTCCTGTAGTAGGTAACTTCTGGGAACTCTTCTGGCTCTATCAATCTGTTTCTTTACTTCTGCAGGTGGGTATTGTAGTTGTAAGAAAGCTTGACAGAGATCTTGTAGGTGTTTGTCTCTGTCTGAGGGGTTGGAGCAAATGCGGTTGTATCGCAGAGCTTGGCTGTAGACGATGGATCGTGTGGTGTGGTCAGGGTGAAAGCTGGAGGCATGCAGGTAGGAATAGCGGTCAGTAGGTTTCCGGTATAGGGTGGTGTTTATGTGACCATTGTTTATTAGCACTGTAGTGTCCAGGAAGTGGATCTCTTGTGTGGACTGGACCAGGCTGAGGTTGGTGGTGGGATGGAAATTGTTGAAATCATGGTGGAATTCCTCAAGGGCTTCTTTTCCATGGGTCCAGATGATGAAGATGTCATCAATATAGCGCAAGTAGAGTAGGGGCTTTAGGGGACGAGAGCTGAGGAAGCGTTGTTCTAAATCAGCCATAAAAATGTTGGCATACTGTGGGGCCATGCGGGTACCCATAGCAGTGCCGCTGATCTGAAGGTATACATTGTCCCCAAATGTGAAATAGTTATGGGTAAGGACAAAGTCACAAAGTTCAGCCACCAGGTTAGCCGTGACATTATCGGGGATAGTGTTCTTGACGGCTTGTAGTCCATCTTTGTGTGGAATGTTGGTGTAGAGGGCTTCTACATCCATAGTAGCCAGGATGGTTTCCATCCCACCACCAACCTCAGCCTGGTCCAGTCCACACAAGAGATCCACTTCCTGGACACTACAGTGCTAATAAACAATGGTCACATAAACACCACCCTATACCGGAAACCTACTGACCGCTATTCCTACCTGCATGCCTCCAGCTTTCACCCTGACCAAACCACACGATCCATCGTCTACAGCCAAGCTCTGCGATACAACCGCATTTGCTCCAACCCCTCAGACAGAGACAAACACCTACAAGATCTCTGTCAAGCTTTCTTACAACTACAATACCCACCTGCAGAAGTAAAGAAACAGATTGATAGAGCCAGAAGAGTTCCCAGAAGTTACCTACTACAGGACAGGCCTAACAAAGAAAATAACAGAACGCCACTAGCGGTCACTTTCAGCCCCCAACTAAAACCCCTCCAACGCATTATTAAGGATCTACAACCTATCCTAAAGGATGACCCAACACTCTCACAAGTCTTGGGAGACAGGCCAGTCCTTGCCTACAGACAGCCCCGCAACCTGAAGCAAATACTCACCAACAACCACATACCACACAACAGAACCACTAACCCAGGAACTTATCCTTGCAACAAAGCCCGTTGCCAATTGTGCCCACATATCTATTCAGGGGACACCATCACAGGGCCTAATAACATCAGCCACACTATCAGAGGCTCGTTCACCTGCACATCCACCAATGTGATATATGCCATCATGTGCCAGCAATGCCCCTCTGCCATGTATATTGGTCAAACTGGACAGTCTCTACGTAAAAGAATAAATGGACACAAATCAGATGTCAAGAATTATAACATTCATAAACCAGTCGGAGAACACTTCAATCTCTCTGGTCACGCAATCACAGACATGAAGGTCGCTATCTTAAAACAAAAAAACTTCAAATCCAGACTCCAGCGAGAAACTGCTGAATTGGAATTCATTTGCAAATTGGATACTATTAATTTAGGCTTAAATAGAGACTGGGAGTGGCTAAGTCATTATGCAAGGTAGCCTGTTTCCTCTTGTTTTTTCCTACCCCCCCCCCCCTCAGATGTTTTGGTTTAACTTGGATTTAAACTTGGAGAGTGGTCAGTTTAGATGAGCTATTACCAGCAGGAGAGTGAGTTTGTGTGTGTATGGGGGTGGGGGGGGATGTGAGAAAACCTGGATTTGTGCAGGAAATAGCCCGACTTGATTATGTAAAGAGTTGTCACTTTGGATGGGCTAGCACCAGCAGGAGAGTGAATTTGTGTGGGGGGGTGGAGGGTGAGAAAACCTGGATTTGTGCTGGAAATGGCCCACCTGATGATCACTTTAGATAAGCTATTACCAGCAGGACAGTGGGGTGGGAGGAGGTATTGTTTCATATTCTCTGTGTATATATAAAGTCTGCTGCAGTTTCCACGGTATGCATCCGATGAAGTGAGCTGTAGCTCACGAAAAATCATGCTCAAATAAATTGGTTAGTCTCTAAGGTGCCACAAGTACTCCTTTCCTTCTGTTTCCGTTATTCTTATTCATTATCTCTAAAATTTTGATCTTTGATAATAAACTTCTGATTGTTTTCACTATAAATTTGTCTCAGTGTCGTGTTATTTTACAATGAGCCAATCCTGAGCTGAATCACTGAAGCAGGTGTATGCACTGTTCACTTGGGGACAGCAGACCTGGTATTACTGTGAGTGCACCTACTGTCCACCTGGAAGGCAAAGTAAGGCCTGGCATAATCACCCAAGCAAGCTGGACGGAGTTAACAGACTGGAGGTATCAGCGAGGTGACAACCAGTTAAGCACAAGCAGGTCTCCCTCTTACTGGAGGCAGGCGGATAACAAGATGACTCTCAGTCCTGGGCACCCTAAGAACCATCATATAATCCCACTGAAGTCAACAGGATTGCTCATGGAGTAAGATACTACTTCCTGTGAATTAGGGTATCACAATCTGGCCCTAAATAAATCAGATGTACTGATTTAAAATTGCATGTAGTTTATTCAAGCAACCTGCTCCTTTTTACTCCAAAATTCAGGTTTTCCACAAAGTGGAAATGATGAAGGAGTTGTTGGACACCTATTACTCCAAAACCATCTCATGAATTATGTTAAGCAGACTCCTTTTCTTTGTTTTAGCCTATGGCATTAGAAAAGATCAAACTGTAATATGATGACATCTAAGTAAAGACATTTGCAAAACATCTGCTTACATTTGCAAGACTTGTCTGGAAGTTGTGGAGTTTGGTTTTGGCTTCATTATATTTTTTGTAGTCCATGCACAGTTCATACATCTCCAGTATATGTAATAAAGGGGAATCCTTTAAAGATAAGCAAAAAGGTTACAAAAGTCCACTGAAAGTACATTTGTCTAATAAATGGAAAGTTTGTATCAATTGGTGTAAGAACAATGCTTGTCTTGGTTTGTTGTTTACAAAAAGGTATATAAACCTGACAAATTATTTGCAAGTTTGTAACTGTTTATTTTCCAAGTCTAATATTTTCTCATAGGGCTATGTAGCACAGTGGATTATCTTGCAAATAATTTGAAAGACAAGGTGGAAAGCCTCCTCTATGCAAATAAGAGAATCTCTAGTACAGGAGATCTAAACACACAGAAAAAAATATAGGCTAAAAATACCTAAGTAAATCATTACCTTGAGAAAGAGCCGGAAACCATTCATGAGAGTTTTATTTTTTTGTCTTCTTAAAAACATCTTCCAGATGGTGGAAAGGTCATGAAGATCCCATTCATGATTTTCTACTGAGCCTTGAATATGGTTTGTTGCTTCAGCAGCAGTAACATTATCCACAGAGGTAATTATCCAAACACAGAGACAGTGAATAATGTTGGGATCCTGCCAAATGGACAAAAAAATCAGACATTCTTTTATTACTTAGTAATCTAGCTAGAGAGCTGTAAAACATCACATGAAATGTGTCATACTAATCAAATTATTTTGATAATTGGGGAATACTTGGTGTATACAATGTATATATTTCCGCTCTGACATAAGTATGTGAAATAATTTTCTGAATGGTCTCCAGATGTGTAGATTTTTCCTTGTATTGCACCACACCTCTAAAAGAGAAATACTTTTGAATAGTTCTTACCTGAAAACAGGCTGCTAAGACACTCAAGAAGGGAGCATGGTGCCTCACTCCTTCAGCCAAAAGGTAGCACCCAGGGTTAGGACTTTCTTGACAGCACAACAGAATTTGAAAGAGGTCACTTGTATGTTCACTCTGCCTGTGCTCAATCTTGAGTGGACTGGTGTTGTTGTTGTGATGACTCCCTGTATCAGAGCGAGAGTGCTGCAAGTTCTCAAAGGCCAGCATCAAATGTTCTTGCAAAATGGGAGTGAAATCTTGAAGAATGGAAATGACCTAGAAAAGATAATCAAAGGCATCTTCATACAGAAAACTTGCAGAGAGCAACTGGGGGAGGGGAGAGCTATTGTGTACATGAAATAAAAGTAAACACAGAAGACATTTTATCAAACCGATTTTACAAGGTATACTTCTGGAGATCTGCAGATGAAAGTGTTTTAGAAATGCACAGTATCACAATAAAATATTGAAATTCCTCCCTTTACATAAAACATACACTCATTTTCAGCCCCAATGACATCCCTGGCATAGACGGTATATCATTGAAAGGAATTTTTCAGTAAGTTGCTACCTGAGGTTTATTTGCAGGTGACTGCACACTTAATTATATTTTTCTATTTTGAAAACATTCAGGGTAGGATTTTCAAAGAAGCCTAAATCAAGCTCCCCACTGACAACAGGATTTGAGATCCTAGCTCTCTTAGGCTTCTTTGAAAATTCCAACCTAGAATTGTTTGTATAAGAGACAATATGCTAGTATTTGTGAAAAGATACCTTAGGAGCCGATTGTGCCAGGTATGTGTGTTCAAATCTTACCAATTTCATGGGAGTTACCTACAATGGTTCTTATTATATATGCGGGCTGCCAAAGATTATCATAGCAATGCTGTATAATGTACATACTGTAACAAGACTGAAAAATTCTACAGTAAGTATGTGTCTTCTACATACAGTAAACATTGCAAATATATTTATGAACATTTCAGAAATTCTGGCTATATCAATTTAATCTTACCAGTTACTATGCTGATTATACAACAGATAGTGAAATTGGGTGTGTGAATGTATTTTAAAACCTTGATTTTATTTTAAACTAGTCCATATTTGAAGCATATTTGCAGTTCACAGCTGTTTCTTAGAAGGGAGACTCTTATCTTCTGGAGAAGCTTTTTAGCTTAATAAAAACAATTAAGCCGGACTTTTTTTAGGTCCCATTTAATGAATGATCACCGACTTGTACAAGACTTTACCTAGATCAAAACATATTTTTAAAGATTATGTTGCACAGCAAAAGTGGAAGACTTTTGAAACTCTTCCAAAACACACAATATAATTACAGCATAAATATTTGCACCCCGACAATACCATTAACTAATCATTCTATATGTGAAACAAAATACCTATTTTATTAATACAAATGAGACTGCTGCAAAATATTAACATATCTCCAATACTGAAATAGTAACTGAAACATTTAATTTTTAAAAATGAACTAAACCTAAATATCCAGGATGAACATACCATAGCCGTAAGTATAATTAAAACAGAATTAAGTCCCATTTGGGCAGGTATTTATGTATCCAGCTCACTTCAAAGAACACTCAAAAAAAGTCACTTCTGTCTGAAAATGTTATACAGTAGAACCTCAAAGTTCCCTTGGAAATGGAGGTTGTTTGAACTTTGAAATGTTCAAAACTCTGAACAAAACATTATGTGGTTGTTCTTTCAAAAGTTTACAACTGAACGTTGACTTAATACAGCTCTGAAACTTTGCTATGCAGAAGAAAAATGCTTCTTTTAACCATCCTAATTTAAATGAAACAAGCACAGAAACAGTTTCCTTACCTTGTCATATTTTTTTTTTTAAACTTTCCCTTTTTTTTTTTTTAGTAGTTTACATTTGACACAGCACTGTACTGTACTTGCTTTTTTGGGGGGTCTCGGCTGCTGCCAGATTGTGTACTTCTGATTCCAAATGAGGTATGTGGTTGACTGGTTAGTTCATAACTCTGGTGTTCCTGAGGTTCAGCTGTACCTACTACTGATAGAAATTAACTCCTCATCTTAATATAATTAAAAGACTAGAATAAAAACTTCTATTTTACCAATTTATTCATGTGCATTTGACAGCACTCTGTGTATAGTCCTTACTGATTCTGCTGTAGAGTCTGCTGCTCTTTTTGGTGTCAGCTTTTCACACAGCAACAGAGAAAAATATTATGCAAAAAACAAGAAAATGTGACTGTAAAAAAAAGAAATGATAGGGAGATTTATGGGCAATTTAAGAGCCTGAAACAATTTCTAACTTATCATTAAGCTGACTAGATTTAAATCTGATGTTGTTTCTTTAAAGAGACATCTATTTTAAAAACATCTTAAAAACAAAGACTACACTATTAACAATGCTTGTTGTTTAAAATGTCTCTTGTAATTTTTAAATTAAACACAGTAGCTCACCTCATCTATTTGGTAGCTGTACATCTGGGTCTGGATGAGAAACTGCAGCCAGTCATTGGATCTAGCACATTCCTTTAGGTAAGATGTACTCAGTTTGATATCATGGAGCTTACAGAACTGCATCACCAAAGACCACTGTCTTCTAGAGTCACTGGATGTTCTGTATAGCAACGAAAGAATTTTAACTAAAAAAAATCTGTCCACTTTTAATTATTTAAGTAGTAATTGTCCCTTCATCTTCCCATATTTAATGGCTACAGATGCAGACAGGTCTTCCAATTGTAAAGAATCAAGATTTCCTTCCTGAGACTTCAGCAGGGACTGGGATCAGATTCGATCTTGGGGGCCTAACCCTACATTTTTTGCCCATCCAAATTCTCAGTTTTCACAACAGTTTTGCCTTTGCGAGGAATTCCAGATCACTCTTTGCTCCTAATTCAGGAAGTCCCAGCAGTGCAGTAAAGGTAGCACAGTCAACATTATGCATTAGCTTCCCTTCCTTATTACGAGTGCTGAGGAGGCATATTGCCTATGGTATCTGATTTACAAAGAGGACTCATTTCTTACCCCCAACATGTGGAAACACTTGTTGCTCATAGGTTTTGTTTACTGCACTTGCCATGCAGAGTAGCTGTGTCTATGACACATGGTAATGCCTGACCACATAAAGGGTAAAATTCAGTGCTTTATATCAGTTGGCCAGTATAAAGAGCATTAAAAGTGTAGTTCGCTCACTTCTTTATTTCTTGATGTTCGATTTTATCCCAAAAAGCTTCTTCCAAGGAGATTAGCACTTCTGCTGCTGCTGCTTTTTCACCATCCGCCAATTTTGTTAGATTTCCAACTATTTAAAAAAATTAAAATAAATATTACTGGGGCTCTGTTTTCACACTATAGTAAGGAAATTTTTCAAAAGTGCTTAGGTAAATTCTCCTAAGTGCCTACATCACTTTTGAAAATGAGAGTTAGGCTCCTAACTCAGGCACTTTTGAAAAATTTGTCCTATATTTAAATAAACATACTTTAAAGAGCTTTATCACATAAAAGCTAAACAAATGAGAAAACCTGTTAGGTTTCCTAACTGGAGAAAAAAGCTACATCACACGGAACACTAGCTAAAAATGTAATTTTCTTAATTTAAGTTCTTCCTAGAAAAATTCTCATGGTCAAATTCAAATATCTAATTTCTACGTAGTTTACAGAATGAATGCAGCAAGGGCGGAGGAATTTGGCATTTTTCTTCTAATCATCTTATGTTACAATATTAAACAAAAACTGACTACCATTTTTGGAAGAGCGATTACTCTATGCCTATGGGTAGCAGACTGACACCAATGTGTTGCATATGAGACATGTACGATTATTCCAGTTCCAGCTGCCCCTTTGGCACACAGACCCTTTGCTATTTTATCAGTAGGCCGAGTCTGGATTAACCATGGGATTACCCCTTCACAGATTAGTGAAAAATGGGTATGTAAGAATGGCAAAGCTCTTAACTCCTTAAAGAAAGGGTGCTCCTCCTACATTCCCTGGACATTATTCGGGCTGGGCACCATAACCCCCTTCATCCTCTGATAGCTGTTTTATACTGCTCAATAATTATAAAATATGCAAAAGTGTACTCTACCCAAGGCTTCTCTTATTAAATTGTGTTGAGAGTCTTCATTTCTAGACTTGAAGCTCCAAATTATATCTGCAACTTTAATATCAACCCGAAGTTTAAGGCTGTCAAGACCAAGTAACTCTAGAAAACAAATGCATGCTGCTCCTATTGAAGGTATATAAAAGAAAGAAAGAGCTAGAGCGTAGGCTTCATTCCCTGCTTGCTGAATCCTAAAATAAAGGAAATGTTAAAGTTAATTCAATAGAAATTATGACTGAAATCTCAAAACACAATAATTCACAACATAAGCTAATACCTACAATTGCTGAAAAATATAATCAAGTGAATTTGGAATAAGTTTAATTGTGCTGAAAATATGTTAACTGCCTAGGGCAAATGTGGACCTGAATATAGGAAAGAAAATAAACATCCCACAAGAAAAATGTTAAAAAGGACATACCTTAAAATTGCAATTTGTTTCAATAAGCTTTTATAAAACCTTGAAGCCAAAGAAAATGATTCCATAATTTAGAAAAATTATTCTGATATGCAGGCAATGTTATTAGTGACAATGCAACCAGGGCATGTTCAGAATTGCACCTGAATACTCCCACTGAATATTTGAAATGTACTTTATTTCAAATAGAGCGAGAAAAGTTTCATTTGTTACCTACAGAGTGTGGGTGGGTAGACAGATGGGGGCAAGATTTTTCTTGTAGTCCTGTAGCCTACAAGTATTGTATGTTCTTATGGTCATTACTATGGCAATATATATGCACGTATCTACATACAGAAACTCACGTATGTATTTATGTGCATATACATTATATTACCATAGTAATTAGCATAATACTGTAGGATACTTGGAGGCTATAGGACTATAAGAAATATCTCACCCTCTATTTAAAAACCCCACAGTAATGCCTCTTTGGCCTTGCCCATGTGAAATGTGACAACATAATTACGCTGATGTTCTAATCTAGCAAATGGAGTGACTGCAATACTTTCCAGCAGTGAACAGGGAGTCATATGCTATAGTCCAGGGATCGGCAACCTTTGGCACGTGGCCCGTCAGGGAGATCCGCTGGCAGGCTCGGACGGTTTGTTTACCTGCAGCGTCCACAGGTGAGGCTGATCACAGCTCCCACTGGCCGTGGTTCACCGTCCCCGGCCAATGGGGGCTGCGGGAAGCAGCGCGGGCCGAGGGATGTGCTGGCTGAGGGATGTGCTGGCCGCTGCTTCTTTCAAGAAGAAGGGTTTTCTTCTTGAAAAATGACCTGAACTCCAGCATAAAAGTACAGTCTCTCTCTAGAGAAAAGATGCCGCTTCTCTGAACAGTCTCCCAGTGACGTTGCTCTTTCAGTTCAGGCACTAGGAGAAAAAGGATCTAGCCCCTGGTACCATAAAAAGTGAGTGAACAAATGAATGTTTCTATAGTATCAAACCCCCACCCACACTAAAAGTGACAGTTAAATTAGACACACTTCTGCCTGAAGATGTGTAATAACCTACTAATCTTAGAAACAACATCGAAAATTACTATACTAAAGAGATATATATAGAAGAAATAATGATCTTTTCCCCAGTGTGTTTAGTTTGTACAGTTGGCAGCAATTCCCCATAGACATTTTCACTGTTTCCCTCATATAATCAGTGAAGTTACCTTTTTGCTTATGTTTCACACAGCAACAGAAGAGACAAAACATTAAAAATAGGAAAAGATTATTTTAAGACAACACAATGTAGCACGGAGACACAAAGGCAGGTGTACTAAGTAACTACTTTTAACTTTTTGAAGTGTATTAGATTTCAGATTGATGGTGTCATTTTCACACTAATTAATACAAATAAAATGCCACATATATACACTGAAGATGAAAAAAAGCAACCTGTCCTATTGTTTTGGTTAATGTACTTTAAGATTGATTTCTTATTTGTGTGTCAGATTCTGGGATTGCGTTTTATATTTTGCTAAATAACTTCTATAAATTAAATTATGTTTTCTTTAGTTTAAACACGGAAATTAATACCGTTAGTGAAGGAACCGATAAGGAAAGAAAAAATAAACAGGCATTTTCCCTTTATCTAATGTTAGTTTTCAAGTCTAGGTCCAATCCTGAAATCATTATTAACGTGAATACTCCACTCAGGTAAAACAGATTTGGCATGGGTATGAAGAAACTGGATGCCCTTTGTTTCTAAGAGCAGACTGTATATATTAACCACCCACCCAACAACCTATTAACCAAATCTATATTCCGCCCCTCATATACTAAACTCTATATCCCATTTTACTTACATAAAGCTATTTTCAAAAATCAACTTCCTTGGGCCTAAAACTCCACCACAACCACTTAATCTATACTTTTCATTTTCACCGTTTTTCACTTTTTTTGTCCTTAAAATGTTTTTTGTAGTGAACATCTATATGTGATGCACAATAAATGACATTTCAAAATAGAATGCTGGGGGTATTTCTAGCAGGACATTCCTGCTTCTCATTTTAATTTTTTCCTAGCATGCCGCTATATATTCACATGGCAACTATTATTTTTTAAAATACTCACAGCTGCTTTGGGGATTTGCTCTTTACTAATTGCTGGACCAAAAAGGTACCAAAAGCAAATGATGGGCGTCCATGGTGCAAGTAGTAGGAAAAATCCAGTCGTTCCATTATGGCATATTTGTTTACCAAATCAGGGGACGAGAAATGAGGGAGGTCACTTGAGATGTCTGGAAAGAATGTCACAGTGTTTCTTAATTGCATAAATGTTTGATTTAAAAATTGGGAGATATCTTTCTGCTACTCAACAACTTCTATGGAAGAGGAAACCAAATACCACACTAGCTCTGCTTTAAATTATTAAACTTTCCAGTACCACTCAAATTCTAATTCTGGTTCCCGTACAACTGGAACTCTGGCACTGACTTTTGTTTAAATTGCCATGGGCAGGTCACTTAAGTAAACTGAGGCAAGGATGCTCTCGCTGTCAGAGGAAACATATTACTTATCTAATTCACAGTAGGTTTGTAAAGATTATTGTTTTATACAACATTTCTTGTGGAAAAAGCTCCACTAACATTCAGATATTCCCCATTCTATCATGCGGAAACTAAGTGCTGTAGCCAGACCCAATAACACCTTTGTAAACAACCATTTTAAAACAAAACCTTTAGAAAAATATAAGAAATATTTTTATACAGAGGAATACCTACTGAAAAGAGTAATTTACTGCGCAATTCTACTGTGGAGAAAGGAATATGTTAACTTGAAATGGTATATGAGATGTTGTTGTAGGGTAAATGTTGTCAACCAAAATTGTTAAGTGTTTTTATAGGGGTATGTCGTTGAAGACCAAAAGAGCACATGTCACTGGTGCACAGAGACACAAAGTCTCAAACTCCTGAATGGAAGCTTCACCTGAACTACATGTTCAGAACTTCAGGGTGTTTTGAGTGTGAAGGGTCATCACTTGGCTCCTGAGTAGAGAGGGAGGGAGCAGGATCACACAGGGGGTTGAATAGCTAGACTGTGTTCGGGGAGGGAAGCACTGCTGGGCTCTTATAAGTCTAGGCATTCCCTTTGGGAATAAGTAGAAGGTCATAGGTGCTGGAAGTAGGGGAACTGGGGATGTTGCAGCACCCCCGGGCTTGAAGTGGTTTCCATCACATCACAGGGTTTACAGTTTGGTTCAATGACTCTCAGCACTCCCACTATCCATATTATTCTAGCAGCCCTGTAGAAGGTTGCTGAAAGCTATTGTTATGATTATGTTATGTTTACTCTGGTCAAATAAAAGTTTAGTGGTTTTTCAAACCCAGGGTCAGAGGTGTAGTCAACTGGTGGGTTCTGAAGAGATCTGGAAGACTTTCAGAATAGAATTAGGGAAAGCAGCCAGGATATTCACAGGCTGTCAAGTGTCCCGAGAGGAAAGTTAGAGGAGTAAAAGGCCTGTACCAGTACCTCAGAGAACCGGGGTTGAACAATGTCTGTGCCCAGCAAGGGGCAAATTGTGATATCCACTGAAAAGTACTTCATTCAAAGTTCGTAGCCTAAACACAAGTATTTTACATTTTAAAATTAATTACCTGCTATGGCAAGAGTATTTGACGACTGCCAGCCAAATAATTTAGTGGGATCAAAAGGCGCTAATGACTGAAAAATTAAAAACAAAATATATGCAGATAAACTGTTCAAAGCATCATGATTTTAAAGCCAATTAGAACAAAAAAATACTTCAGGAATCTCTAGCAGTTGATAGTAAAGCTCTTGCTCCTGCTGCAGTAACAAATACCTCAGGCAGCTCTTTCTGGGAAGCACATATTTTCAACTCAGACAAGACCCGATTGTGACTGCAACTTTAAGCACATACTTACGTGGGGCAGCATGGGCGTAAGTGCTTTGCTGAATGGCGGGTCTTAGTGCGGCTAATGCTGTTCTTGTAGTTATGAGTCCAGTAGACTATTCCCAGCTATTAGGAGGTCATCTCATCACCCGCCTAACTTAAGCCAAGGAGATCTACCAACAAGGAGCTTTCATGTGACTGTCTGTATGGGGTCCCTCCATTTTCCCCCATCCTTTCATTCTAGGTCTCACTCTCCTTCCTCCTCCACTTAATTAAAAAAATAACTCTAATTTTCAGTGACAGTTGATAACCTGCCTATTGAAAATACTAACAACATAATCCTAGAGCTGCCAACTTTCACGGGAGCCTGGGATTGCCGCATATGTGAAAAATCAGGCCACGTATTTAGGTGCCTAAATATGGATTTAGGAGCTTAACTGCAGCCACCCACTGTCTAAAATCTTGGCCTGAAGCCTTAGTGTCAGTCCCAAATCCCAGGATTTGCAGAGTAAAATATAACAGTATATTATTCTACGTTCAGTTGTGAAATCAAGTCAGCCTAGGAGAGTAGTCCAGACTTTTTCCATAAATGATCGGGTTTGAGCCTTAACAAACAACATTTAAAAATTATCTATCAAATTACAATATAGATGCTGTAGTGGGGAGGCTGCCCCACTCCCCTAGAACAGAGGTTAAAAGCAGCCCTGGAGAGGGCTGCGGCTGGGAAAAGGAGTGAGAGCAGCTGAGGGAGTAGCTGACCACAGGTGTAGCCAGCTCAATCAGGGCCCAACTGGCCCTGATAAGAGAGCTGGGGGCCAGGAGCTGGAGGAGTCTCACTCTAGCTCTGGACTGGGAAGGGCCTGGCTGCCTGAGAGGAAGGCACCTGAAGCAGAGCCATGTTGGGGAAGGGAAGAGGAACTGGGGAGCTCCAGCCTAGTAAACCCCCGGACTGCAGGCCTTGGTGAAGGCCTACAAAGGTACTGGGGCTACAGAGGTGCAGCCTGGGGAATAGGCAGAGCAGCTGGTCTTACCCGCTTGCCAATGATGAGTAGTCATTACAGACTGCAGTCTGTCCCAGTGAGAGGGGGCTAGATGATGACTGGCTGTAGCCACTGCAGCAAGGTGGGTTTAGAGGACTGGGGTTCCCCTGGAAGGGGAACCCAGAGTAAGGGGGTACTGCTGGGGGCAGAATCCCAGGGTCTGGGAGGGACATGGGGCCTGAGGCAGGCAAGACACCGACCAGCAGAGGGTGCTCTGGAGCTGGAGTTGAGCTAATTCCCAAGTCAACCAGCAGGAGGTGCTGCACTGGTGAGTCTCGACCTTGTTACAGTTGCTTTAATACAAGTTTCATAATTTTTGGTCTGATGAAGTGTATACTCCATGCTGGCAGCAAAAGGGATAACAGAAGCCTGGGGGTTCAATTAACCCACTTGGTGGCACAAGAACCAATTCATTATCAGATGCAGCTGAGGAGGAACTAGGTGTTGTTCACACAGGGAGCAGCTCAGAGCAGTGAGAGGGAGCTGGGGGACAGGAAGCTGGGGGAGAGTAGGCCCTGGGATCCTCTCCTAAGGAGGGAACACTGACAAAGGGCTAGGAGAAGCGTTGGGAACCCACAGGGGTGGAGCAAAGTCCAGTAGTAAGCCTTGACAAAAGGGCAGATGCCAGGGAGAGGAAAGAGAGAGAGAGAGAGACACACACACACAGCCTTGGAAGAGGCAGACAGGAGCTGGGCCTCCAGGGTGAAAGTCCTAGGAGGTATCACTCAGTACAAGAGCCAGAAAGGGCTCTGCAGAGTCTGGGAAGGGGCAAATAATCTGTGGAGGAGTGATCCCAGGAAGGGACTGAGGAAAAGGGCCTAGAGACAGGCTCAGTAGTTCAGGGAGTCACCATGGAGTATGAGGAAGCAAATATTAGCTGAGCCTGGAACCTAAAGTAAAGGGAAGGCCTGGGTTACTTTATCGACCATTGAAAAAGGTGGTGAAAGCCCCTGGAGATAAAAAGTGTAAGGACCACTGAGCCCAGAGCTGGGCTGAAGACATAGTGTACAGTCACTGGACTACTGTTTTGTGGGAGGGACTCTGTTACCCAGATGGGATAGGACTGGACCAGTCTGGAAGGGTGAGTCACAAGAAGAAGCAGACCACTGCAGAAATGGAGCACCCATCAGCAGGGGGCCTGAGAGAAGCACCTGCTATGCCACACCTAGCCACGAAGGGGTGCACCAGCCAGCAAGTCACTCTTTCACACTTGTGCTAAATCGAGATGGGAACACATACTTTCAAAGTGTCTGTAGCTCAAAACGGAACTTCTCTGAAATTCTTGCATTCACTTTGATATGCAGCTTCATTTACAATGCATTATATATACCTGCATAAGATGGTAGAGTGAGATATCAGGTGGCAAAATTCCATGAGAAGTGTTCTGCGGAAAGAGAGCAGCTTTGAGTTTGGGGTAAGGCGTCAATGCCATTTTTAACAGCTGTGGATCCACCTTCTTCAGGGGCTTTTCAGTATCTTCATTCTGAAGAACCTAGATTGAAAGGAAATAAGAACAGAACATTTCACTCATAAAAAAAAAAGTAACTGTACATGGGCATGATCCTGCATTCCTTGTACACCCAAAACTGAAGATCCCAAACTACCTACCTACCTCAAACCAATAGAAATACATTGGGTGTTCAAGAAATGCAAGACAGAGCACTAGATGTTGAATTTGTTACAAAACTTTCATGATTTACAGTCCAGAAAAATATCCAAGGATATCCCTGAGAATTATTCTAAAAACACCTCTTTCAGCAGTCACTGCACTATTATACACAAGAAAACAACTAAACTGTTTGTGTTAAATGAAGTCACATCTGAAACATGAAGCAGTATATTTAATAAAAAGATATTAAACATGCTTATATTTTAAGTCTTTACAAAACAATAAACCAATAAGCACATTTTCTGTTACGTGCCATGATTCATAACTTGACAAACAGTTGAAAAGTGGAAGCTGAATCCCACCTATTCAGAGCAAAATAGCACACCAGTTAAGTCACACATTCCCACTAACTGTTTAATCAGAGCACAGACTTTGTGGTTCAAAATCAGAGGTTTTGACTAAGTGAAACAAAGGGCACCTACTTTGACACTTACAACAAACTTTTCTATGATATAAAATATAAGCGTGGAAAATAACCCTGTTAATATCTATTAACTACAGCTACTTTTAAAAAAAAGTATAGGAAAAGTTTAGAAACACATTCTACCACCTTAACAGCCAATCCTAATGGCTTCTGTACTTCATTGTTATCTACACCTAAAACATAACCACTTTAAGAAGGTATTGTACTCATCAGTAGCATTATTTTGAAACTAAAAGTAACCTTTAATCAATTTTTCATTATGTATTGAAACATACTACTCCAAAGGAACACTCCCATCTCTGTGAAAGGAAGTTATGTGGTTGCATTTGTGTATTTCTTTGTATTGAGTTGAGACATCTCATTTTGTTTTCATAATCTATGTAGAAAGAGACCAAGATTATCACTCCCGTGTCACTCTGAAGCCTAAATGTCTGAGTCAATGGGATAAAACAGAAGCAGTTACAAGCATGGTTGAAACCTCTCTGTTCAGAATATCACCAAGTTCAGTCAACACTTGGATTTGTGTTCTGTTACTGTCCAAATGAAGTTCTCATTTTGACTTTACAAATTATACCCACACGCTGTACAGCTACAGTAAGGCATGTATCTATGCCATGTCAGGAGTCCTACACCATTGTGATATCAGAGATAATTCAACCAATTACCTTACTCTACATCTAATTTGCATGCAACAATTTCATTGGTTGTGAGGGAGACTGTACAGATAGTGGATTACTCAGCTCATCTATGTGCCCAACTGCCACCCACACAAACCAAGAGATCTAGCACAACCACCCACACAACATAGCAGCATGTGCAATAACCCCCGCATGGCCCCTTACCACAGCATACATCCCTGATTTGCCACCCACACAGCTGTCCCAGCACAACTCAAATCAACAACTACCCACACAACACAGCCAGCACACACAACAACCCCAATCATCACTCTGAAGCCGATGGAAATGAAGCATGGAGTGAAGCAATGGAAACAGCTACAAGCCTGGTTGAGAGCTCTATGTTTAGAACATTACCTGTTCAATCATCACTGGGATTTGCAGTCTGTTACCATCCAACTTTTAAGTTCTCAACCATTTTCAGCCCCCCCCCCCTTTTTTTTTTTAAAACACACGTGACTTTACGAATTACACCCATGTGACAGCACGGGCTTTCAGCTCCTAGTGATAGGAGTAAGTTTCCAGAAATAGCTGACATATTAAGTACCTGATCTATACCGCCAGGTGCATACATTGTGGTTGCAAGTGCTAAAAGTGTATGTCCTTCCAACAGCATGCTGCTCACACTAGCTTGATTACTAGGAATCAAGATCTGAGCATTTGCAAGACTAGCCTGAAATATCATCTTTGGATCTGGAAAAAGAGAAAAAAAGTGAGATTTTTCTTCTCTGAAAAAACAACTATATTATTAAATTATTCATATTTTAAATTTGATTCAGGATTAAGAAAAATTACTTTATTAAACTCATGCAGATGGCACACTATATAGATGGGCAGACATGATCCTAAAACTCCTCCAATGTATTGACAATGTTCCTATTGAGCTTAAATAGGAATTCAGCCTATAGGAAGAGGATGGGAATCCGGTCCCATATTTTTACAGTGCATTACAGAGCAATTCTTTATCTTATGTACATATTTTCTGAAATAATAAATGCAAGCTTCATTCAAGAGTTATTTATTTGTTAAGCAATGATGAAATGGTTGGCCCCATAAAAGATTAATGAGATTTCCAAAGTATCTAAATGAGTTAAGAGCACAAGTCCTTTTGACTTTCAGTGCCATTGATTAAAAACCAACCTAGCCAGGGGAACATATAATCTAAGACACTGATAAGCCAGCACATGCCAGAAGACCCAGAGGAGGCATTAGCTGTAAATGTATTGCTGTGTGCGCTGTTTCTGTTTAGATTTTTACTAACTTAGGCAATCATCACTGCCGCCAGTTGATGTTTCTTTGGATGAACTCATCGTGTGTATGTGAAATGAATGAAAGCTGGGATCCTACCTCTTGGGTTACTGGCAACCCCTCGACACTGCACTAGAAATTCAAACCAGGGGTGAGCCTCATGCAATTCCTTTTTATCCAAAACAGGACAATTCGAAGGAGTTAAACTGAAAACAAGGCAAGAACAGTAGCATAATAAAAATATAAAATGCATTAATAAAAAGCAACAATGTACAATCACCATTCTCTTCTCTAAACAGTTACTATGTTGCACTCTTTGGGTCAGGCATTTCTAAAAGAACTAAATCTACGGACTCTCTCACTTGTTTAACAACCATTCCCTCTATGGGTACGTCTAGATTCCGAGCAGAGGAGACATAGCTACTGAGCGCTCTTTGAGCTGGCACACTGAAAAATAAGACTGTAGCCACAGTGGCATGAGCAGCAGAAAGGGCTCGCTGCCCCAAGACATGCCCGTCCGAGGCACTTGGTGCTTATCTGGAGCAGCTCTCACTGCTCCTGTCACCACGACTACACTATTTTTAGCGCACTAGGCAGAAGAGAGTTACACCTCCCAGCTCAAAGAGTCGACGTACCCTAACAATGACTGCTGGGGAATTTTCATTCTGCTAGAACAGGATAGAACAGTAATCTCGATGACTATGATCTACTTCAAACTACTGTTTACTCCTTAGCCAGAAGGGCTGGGAGGAGAGGGGGGAATTGTTCTTAAAGCAAATACATTTTCTCTTCTCCCAGAGTCTTAACTAGTTCTGATTTAGAGGTAATCTTGCAATGAATTTAGCAGTCAACGTGTGTCAAGAGTTTGGCCATACCGGAGCCTGATTCAGACAGGTTGTTTATAATAAAATTAATTAATTAACTCACTATTAAGATCAAATTATTTAAATCAGTGCTCTGTTTCAAATGGTCACAATTGTAATGCTTTCCCTTAAATCCGAAATGGTATGAAAGCAGTTGCCACCAAGGATGACACAAAGGAAACTAACATCAGATGGCAAGAGGAAGTCAAGAAGTGATGGTCTGAGCTCAGTGTTAAACTCTGGATTACATTGGAGAGCCAAAACTGCAGCTACAGCGTCAAGCCATTACAGTGCCAGTTATGGGAAAAAGCTACACCTGAAAGCTCAGTATCTCTCTCTCCCCAATCTTTTCATGGAGTCAGTACTGTACTGACTAACCACCTTTAAACAGTCCTTCTTCCCAAACAGTGATCCAGGTAACTACAGGCCTGGTAGTTTGACATCTGTAGTATGCAAGGTCTTGGAAAAATTTATGAAGGAGAAAGTAGTTAAGGACATTGAGGTCAGTGGTAATATGGGACAAAATACAACATGGCTTCACAAAAGGTAGATCGTGTCAAACCAACCTGATCTCCTTCTTTGAGAAAGTAACTGATATTTTAGACAAAAGAAACACAGTGGATCTAATTTACCTCGATTTCAGTAAGGCGTTTGATACAGTTCCACATGAAGAATTATTAGCTAAATTGGAAAAGAAGGGGATCAATATGAAAACTGAAAGTAGGATAAGAAACTGGTTCAAGGGGAGACTACAGCGGGTCACACTGAAAAGTGAACTATCAGGCTGGAAGGAGGTTACTAGTGGAGTTCCTCAGGGATTAGTTTTGGGACCAATCTTATTTATTCTTTTTATTACTGACCTTGGCACAAAAAGCGAGAATGTGCTATTAAAGTTTGCGGATGACACAAAGCTGGGAGGTATTGCTAATACAGAGAAGGACCGGGATATCATACAGGAAGATCTGGATGACCTTGTAAACTGGAGTAATAGTAATAGGATGAAATTTAATAGCAAAAAGTGGAAGGTCATGCATTTAGGGATTAATAACAAGAATTTCTGTTATAAACTAGGGACGCATCACTTGGAAGTAACAGAGGAGGAGAAGGACCTCGGAGAACTGGTTGATCACAGGATGGCTATGAGCCGCCAGTGTGATATGGTCATGAAAAAAGCTAATGCTGGAACAGGTACAGAGAAGGGCTACTAGGATGATCCAAAGAATGGAAAACCTGTCTTATGAAAGGAGACTCAAAGAGCTTGGTTTGTTTAGCCTAACCAAAAGAAGGCTGAGAGGAGATATGATAGCTATCTATAAATATATGAGAGGGATAAATACCAAGGAGGGAGAAGAATTATTTAAGCTCCGTACCAATGTGGACACAAGAACAAATGGATATAAACTGGACATCAGGAAGTTTAGACTTGAAATTAGATGAAGGTTTCTAACCATCAAAGGAGTGAAGTTCTGGAACAGCCTTCCATGGGAAGCAGTGGATGGAAAAGACACATCTGGCTTCAAGACTAAGCTTGATAAGTTTATGGAGGGGATGATATGATGGGATAGCCTAATTTTGGCAATTAATTGATCTTCGACTATTAGCAGTAGATATGACCAATGACCTGTGATGGGATGGGATCTGAGTTACTACAGAGAATTCTTTCCTGGGTGGCTGGCTGGCGAGTCTTCCCCACATGCTCAGGGTTTAGCCAATCACCATATTTGGGGTCAGGAAGGAATTTTCCTCCAGGGCAGTTTGGCAGAGGCCATGTGGTTTTTTTGCCTTCCTCTGCAGCATGGGGCACGGGTAACTTGCTGGAGAAGTCTCTGTACCTTGAAGTCTTTAAACCACGATTTGAGGACTTCAATAGCTCAGACATAAGTTAGGGGTTTGATACAGGAGTGGGTGGGTGAGATTCTGTGGCCTCTGTTGAGCAGGTGGTCAGACTAGACTATCATAATGGTCCCTTCTGACCTTAAAGTCTATGATTCTGTGATTGATTCTATGACCTAAGTTGCACTGGAAAATTCTCATCACCGACTATTTAAGTTGTATTTTACCAGCTTCCAGTTTTATAAAGATCTGCATATAAAACACTTTTTTTATACTGATGAATAAATCCAAGTAGTTGTACCTGTAATAGTCTAAATATGTGTATAGCAGATGCTGCAGACTACGTTCTAAACAATAGAGGATGAAATGGGTGTGGAAATCCAAACCACTCGCAGAACTGTATTTTGGAACAGGATGTGGATTTTGCATCACTCCTCCAATATGGCTCAATCTTAGGAGGAGGAATTCAAAGTCGTCTTGTTCAGATGGGACAAAAATTCCATTTCTAGCAAGAAAAAGATAAACCACACGCTTTTAAATTGAGCAGTTGTCTCAGCTGAAGATATCTTCACTGAATGGCTAAATAAGAGATCTTCTGCTGACACTGAATTGTTTTACTGCATAACATGCAACAGTATATTTCCTTACGATGATCTCACAGCACTATATATTAGTTTTAACTGATGGAGTTCACTGTGAAAAAGTGGGAGAGAAAGAAACATTACATTTATGGCAACTAACATAGGTAATAAAATAAATATGGCATAAAATAGAATAAAATGTGGCAGCTAAAATAGGTAGCAGAAACTGATGTGCATGAGAACTAAGGGCTGATCGTGCATTTTCTTATGCCTGTAAGACTCTCATTACATTTAATGGGAGTTTTGGGTATGCAAAGAATCCTGGACTGAGCCCACACTTCGTAAATGGTTAAATCTATTTAAATCAAAATACCACATCATTACAATTAAATGTATATCTTAGATTTTACATGCATACACTTCTACATCAGATTCTGGTTCTCCTGAAAAGGTAAACTTAGTATTAACACAGTGAGGACACTTACCTAGCCAGCTTGTCTAATATTTCATTTCTCATATAGCTGCTGCAGAATGTATTTTGGTCAATAATATCTGGTGTCAGAGAAGGCCAGTTAGCTTGTTGAAATAAGGTATGACTATGTGGCTGGGATTCTTCAATCCATGAGCAAATGTTAAGCCAGTCATGCTGGGATGTCAGATACATCCAAAGAACCGCAGGATTACAGGACTTGAATTCTGTGTTTAAAATAAAACAAACACACACAAATAACATTAGGGTAACAGTGAGACCCTTTATAATCACATATGTACACCTGGTGAACGGATCCAAGGTTTCTTCTTTTGTTAATACAATGCAATTCTTTTGCTAATAAATTAAATACACTGTCATAACTAGTTAGAACTTTATGGTGGAAAAACAAAATGCTATGATATAAGCAGCTTTCTGGAACAACCACCATCATGCAAGTCATTCACAATATAAAACACTATTTGAGAAGTCCTTTTTAGCTAGCCTCTTTCCTCTCTTCCCCAAAGCATCAAAGGGTAGACTGATTTTCGTGCCCACATTCTGAAGGCTGATTCAGCCAAATTTCACAATTTATCTGAGTTTTTTCTCCCAAAACACAAGTTAACCTTTCCTCATACTGGAACTGTGAAAATAAACCAAACCTGACTCTATGAACCTCCCTTTTGCTCATCTTGAACTCACCACATCTATGCTCCACCAGCCCAAATACAACTCAATGCTACAAAGGCACCTTTAGTTTTCAATGTTTAATTTCTTCGACTCCTTAGTACTGGAATACTTGCCTTCATGTGATCTTTTGGGAAGAAGAATCATTTCCTGAATATCCTGATCCCACCACTGACCCCAGTTTAACATAATTCTGTGCTCCCTGTTGTGAATCTGAGGTTTGTCACAAGTCAAGAATGTATCCAAAACAGCTGTGTGACTGGACAGATCTTGTTCTTTTTTCCAATTCCTGAAACTGGCAGAAATATTTACCCATTAAGATGTTTTACTAAACTTCTTACAAACTGTAGTTCACAGTATTGGAATTTTTAACAAATTCATTAACGCTGTTATTTATAATTTTTAGTGGTGCTTTACAAGGGATACCAACAAGCAGGGCTGGCTCCAGGTTTTTTGCCGCCCCAAGCTCCGAGAGCACAAAAGGATGGCCAGAATGCCGCCCCTGGAATTGTGCCGCCCCAAGCCCATGCTTGCTTTGCTGGTGCCTAGAGCTGGTCCTGCCAACAAGATCTGTATCTTCAAAAAAGATTTTTGGGAATGCTTATAATGTACTAGTATCTTCGGAACAAATGAATGTAATGCGGGAAAAAAGCTAGTTAATTGCTAGGCACAGTAGTAAATATTCAATGCTGTACAAACTGAACTGAGATAACATGCACTGTAATAAGTGTGTTTTATAATGAATATGATATTAATAAAGCCTCTTAGCATGTTCTCATTTCCAAGTTCTGTAGTTTGCAATATTATAGAACACTCATAGTGTTGAAACAAAAATGATTCACCTGAACAGCAACACTAATATTTAAAGAATGTGTGTTCCAACCAAACGTTAAGGAACTACCATAAGAGAAAATAAAAATTAAGGACCTGATTGTGAACCCCATAATGTTTTACTTTTTCATAAAATACTTGAATAGTCATTTCTGGGCTAGAATGAGGATGACTCTAAACCCAGTGATCAGGGCTCTCACCTGAGATGGGGAGACCTGGTTTCAAGTCCCCGCTTCAGAGCAGGGATTCAAATCTGGGTTTCCCACATCCCAGGTAAATGCCTTAATCACTGGGCTAACAATTACACATGGGCACGAGCATTACCACCACCTCAGTTTCGTGAATCTAGCTCTTCATGGCCTTTACTGTGGTTAAAAATGCTCAAAATATTTTGTTCAACCCAAAATGTAGGTTTCTTTCCCTTGACTCTTTCAATTTGCCAAAAATTTAGTTTTGGTTCATTCTGAACTGAACAGTTTAAAAAAAAATTTTTTTTCAGAACTGCCAGAAAACCGAAAAGTCAGTTATTCGTGCTGCACTAGCTCTAGTAAAGGGTTCACCATGTGACTCCAAAGTTGGAAGGGCACCTGTAATCTGTACTGGCTGGTGCCTCACCTATCCCGTGTGTGCTGCAAACAGCAGTATTACAGGTAACTGCAGAAACACTGGTTTTAGTACAAGACAGATGGATAAATGTTTTGCAACACACAGACATTCACTGAATGTTACAGCTCACAGAATTCTCATTAGAGGTTAACAATGGAAGAGTCCTATTAAGTCACTGAGCTCCTCTGCCAGTGAAGGATTGTTCCACATGGTAGTTACCCACAGAAGTAAAGTAACCAAAAGCCAAAACACTTTTTTTAAATTAACTGCCATCTATTGTACCTCAAGCAATGAATAAAGAAATACCATAATGTAAGCAATACATCCAGTAGGCCTTAACATGTCATTAGCTTGGTTTTGTATACCTAGTTATTTTATCAATAGTATATGTCTCATAGATCCCAAGGCCAGAAGGGATCACCACAATCATCTAATTTGGCCTCCTGCATGAAATAGGCCACAGAACTTCCTCCAAAGGATTAACAGAGCAGATCTTTTAGGAAAACATCCAATTCTTAATTGAAAAATTGCCGGTGATGCAGAATCCTCTATGACCCTGGGTAAACTGTTCCAATGGTTAATTATCCTCATTGTTGAAAATGTACACCTTTTTTCTAGTCTGAATTTGTTTAGCTTCAACTTCTAGCCATTAGATCATGATATATCTTTATCTGCTGGACCTAAAAGTCCATTTTCAAATATTTTTTCTCCATGTAGGCGCTACTCATCCCTTAAACTGATCTTTAATCTAAACAGACTCAAAGACCTTGATCATTATAAGACAGGTTTTCTAATTATTTAATTGTTCTCCTGGCTCCTCTCTGAATCCTCTTCAGTTTATCAACATCCTTCTTGAATTGCTGACACCACAACTGGACTCAGCAGTGGTCGCACCAGTGCCAAACAGAGGTAAATTAATCTCTCTACTCCTACTTGAGATTCCCATTTATGCATCTAAGGATCACATTAGTCTTTTTTTTTTTAAGCCACTAGCAGCATAAGCCACTGTTTTATTTACAGTAGAGGTGACATAAAAAGGCCTCCACTAAATTGACAGTAAGAAGTAGGCCTAGAAGAATTTTTTTTTAATAATTGACAGATAATATCAATGTTTATATATTTAAGGGTTTTTTTTTTAGATTTTTATTAATTTAAATTTTTACAGTTGCCAAAAGCTATGGAGAAGCCAGACAATTATTTAATGACAGTAGATGCTGAGATTCAAAAAAAGCTTTATAAACCACTAAAAATACAAACTGTCAACATCATGTCAAAATATACACAGTAACTATCCTTAAATCAACAAAGCATACCTATTTTTACTATTCACTTGCTAGTCCATATGTCACAAGCCTAATTCCAAAGTCTAAATCACTGGATTTTGACTGGAATTAAGTTCTCAGGCAAAGAAAAAAAAATGCTGCTTATCTGTAAATTTCTATTATGATCGATAGAAATATTTTTTGTTGGTTTGTATATACAGCTAAATCAACATTTACAGATATTTGCCTATTAAAAAATGGTATCCTTCTATGGCTAATGATCGACCAAGTGTAGTCTGCAAAGATTTTACACTAAGTTCATGATAACAAGTGTCCTGTCCATGAAGAAAATAATCATCTTCCAGAGCTCTTAAAAACATTTTACCCTACGTAACAGGAACCCCATGCCACTGTAGTTGGAGAATTACAAAAGTCCACATCTGTTAGCACAGAAAAACCTACAGAATACAAGTCTTAGATTGCCATAGTTCTTATGTTGTTCATTTAAGATAAAAAGGCAATTAAACCATGTTACCTGGAAAGAGGCTGAATCTCTTTATTGTCTTGGAAGGATCCCGAATAAAAGTTTTCAACCTGATGCACAAAGGCTATCACTCTCTTCTCTTTTTCAGAAAAATAGTTTTGTTCTTGCAACACTTTCACCTTTGAGTAAAATTAAAATACTACTTTTGATCACAAATATATTTCACAAATTATTGTCATGACATAAAAAAGAACTTAATCTTTTTGCTGACTTCTTTGATAATAAAAACATTAAGACAGAAGTGATCCGGGGGAAGGAACCTGGGGATCTGTGAGTGTGGTATAACAGACTGTGGTGAAATCCTGGCCCCACTGAAGTCAATAAGAGAGTCTGACAGTGACTTCAGTGGAGTCAGAATTTCATCCTGTGTATAAAGTCAGGCAAGAAATGCACCAGGGACAGGATAAACTGTCACTTCAATCAATTTTAACTTCAACTGCAGATGGGGAAAAAAAAAAGGCGGGGGGGTGCAACGACAAATCTAAGACCAGTGCATGGTTGCAGGGGGCACAATAGAGTTTGTATAGGATGGGTTTTGAGAGGTTTTGAGATAGCAAAGAGTGTGTATTCTACATACAGATGTACAAAAAGTTAACTGTTCTGTGCAACTGATAATGTAAGTCAGAAAAGTCTTTTCTCCACTTACCAACAAGTTGCGTATGTTTTTATCAATAGTGTAGAAACATATCTTATGCAACTGCTCTTTCACATCAAAACCCTATAAAAAAATCAGAATTTCCATTACAGATAACACAGCATAATACAAATTCTATATGTAGAAGTAGTTTTCGTCACTCATGACAGAACACATATTATTCTCTTTCATAAGCTCAGCATCTTCAATATGTGTACCATAATATTTCCCTCCACAGATCAGAAGAGAGAGAATTCAGTACTTCCATTCCCCTAGTCTGCATATAGCCAACGGAAGTATTGCAAATGTCCTGGGGCCTGTTTGATCTCTTTAATCCCTTTGGATATAAAATGTATAGCCAGCTGTCAGTGTTCAAGTCCAGAAAATACACACCCCTATGTATACTAAGTATGGGTATACTGAACTCGAAGCATAAGGCAGTAAGTAAAGAAATGTTTTATGCCATAATATTCTGTTAGCAGTTTCTCTCACTAATCACTAATGGGTAACGCCCCCTCACCCCGCCCCCCACCATCTGTGGAATTTGGAGGGAGGCCACCATTGGTGCTGGAGTCATCAGGGCTAAACCCTACTCTTCAGCTCAGGCCACGAGAAAAGTTCTTCCAAAAAGTGGACAAACCCTCCAGCAACCAATTATTATTATTATGACAAAACCTTGATCTATTAAACTTAAAGCAATTACATGTCTAAATCTCCCTTTAGAGAAAAATTTTGATTGATTACAAATTGTATTCCAGTCATTTACCAGAATACGAGGGAGGGGAGGGTGACAAGTAGAATAAAGAGAAAAGTTGCTAACAAAGAAAATTATCCAGTAACAATTTTTATTCTGCTGCACAACTTCTATCCTCATTCATCACTAATGAGAAGTAGCAAACAATGAATTGCAGAAGTCGGGGGGAAAGGATAAGCAGAGTTATAATTATTATAGTAGAATAATAGGTAGAAATAGAAGATCCTCCCATTTAAAGCAAGAGCATTATAATTTAAGGAATAATGTGGGAAACATTCTGTTGCAAAATGCCAATTTGTCTATCAACGACTTCTGCAGGAACATTATTTTGACAAAATTTTACTTGGGGAGAAAAATATCTAAACAAAACTTTTCGATAAGGTTGAAACAGAATGTTTTAGTTTTCTGTTTTGAAACTACTTCATCTAGAAATTTGTATAATTTTTATTTTATCTGATATAAAATATAACTCTGGACCACTTCTGAATTCCACAGGTGGAGTGGCATTAAATGTTAGTCATGAATGAGAAGAGAAGCTGTGCAGCAGAAAGACAATGAATATACCTAGTTAATGTAAAGATGATAAAATTGCATTGGGACAAAGTCACTATGAGAACACTCTCTAATCACATTTCTAAAATGCTTTAGCTTGCTAAATGTCTGTCCCTCCAAAGAGTTCTTATGCATTTCACTTCTCTAGAAAGTCTTTTAGGGGCTCTAAGACTAACAACCTGTAAGGAAACCGGTAAGGGTTAAGAAAAAAATTAGGATAAACTGCTTCCTTTCCCTCTCCTGTGAAGAGAGTTCTACCGAGCTTCTTGATAGGACACCCAGATTGGAAAAAGTTATTATACTGCAACTTTCACTTCTCCTTCAATGTATTTTAGACTTGAAGGTCTAGAGGGTTTTTTTGTTTTGTTTTTTTTACTCAGACAAAACAGACATTGAAAGAGCAAGAAAAAAAAATGTAAAGAAAAATATTTTATTTCTCTTCTATACAAACCTGGTAGCAGCATACTGTATCTAAACACTGCAGGTAGACAGCTAGATTAACTGTATTTAACAAGCCATTAACAACTTCTGATTATTCAACTGAAAGAATTGTCTTTATATTCTTTCCTAACCATTATATCTGTCACAACACATTCACAGCATATTACATAAAAGTTTTGAAGGAATGTTAGTGGACAATTTTTCCTACAAATAATGTTCATTTGACTATTTACTATTCAAAATAAGTTTTGTGTATTCATAACAGCTGTGGGACGCTAACAAAAAACCCACTTCTAGTGTACATTTGTTTGTTTTTTAGCCATAAGGAAATTCTTTCAGATTTAGCAGTATTTTAATCACACATCACTCACCATATTCCTTATGAGTTCTGAGGCCTCTTTGACATTGCCCTTTAGAAGACTGTCATAAACAAGTTCAAAACCTATTTGAATCAGCTCTTGAAGACTCTGAGCAGGGTTCTGATTCACTCGGAAGAACGTCTGAGCCTCTGGTATTCTGTTGTTTAAAATGGCCTCAAAAATAACTTGCTAAAAGGAAAAAAAAACAAAACCAATTTCTACAGATCTGTTCTCCAATAGAAATTGCAAGGTACGCTGCTTACAATCCTTGTGCTTTTTGTTTTGAGCAATTATTTGAATAGCAAATATAAACCAAGTTTATTTAATTTTTGCTTATTTTTTCAGTAGTTTGAACCTAACTCCATGCTGTTCATTTCCTTTAATACATTTCATGGGAATTTAATATCCCCAAACTAATTATTTGTTTTTACCTCCGGAGTGAGTGTTTCCCACATTTGGCTTTGTTCTGTTCTGGGAATGTCTTCATCAAAATCACATCTTATATTTATGAGATTTGTCTGCTTTCGAGGAAACTTTATCATAAATGTTCTAAGTTCGATAATGTAGGTGGTTAAAATATCCACACACTTCTGCAAGCACTCATCGAGTTCTGTGGGGGGCAATAATGGGCCACTTTAATAAAAATAAAATGAACACTACAGCACTAACCCTTAGAGCTCAATAAAGTTCAGCATTTATCTCTGATCTCAATGAATACAAAGCACAATGGTACAAACAGAGACCCCAATCTGTGTGGGCAAGCCCATGATAACAGTGGTGCTCCACACAGGCCCACCTGCACTGATTTGACTGCAGGATCAGAGCCCTAATTTTTTACATTAAATTTATATTCAACCAACTCTTATTTATACAAGTTACCTTTAAAATATACGAACATTTTAATATAATATTCCAAGTGCTACCTGAAGTTAAGGCTACGATTTAGTCATGGGTATTTTTAGTAAAAGTCATTGACAGGTCACAGGCAATAAACGAAAAGTCACGGCCCCTGACCTGTCCATGACTTGTACTATAAATACCCATAACTAAATCTTAGGTGCTGGGGAGCGGGGAGCTCCAGCAGACGATGCTGCTGCTCTGGGGTGGGGGGGGGGCACTCTGGTGGACTCTGCTGTTCCTGGGGGGGAGGCGGCCTAGGGCCCCGCTGCTGCTCCTAGACCATTGCTCTAGAACAGCAGAGCCTGGGACAAGCTGCCTGGGACCGCCTGAGCAGCGGCTGGAGTGACTGGCCCCAGGGCCGCCCGAGCAGCTCCCGCAGCCCTAGGGTCAACCACACCAGCCGCTGCAGAAGTCACGGTGATTTCTGTGAAAGACTCACTGCCTTACTTATAATGCATAACATGTTAAAATGACTGTCATGGCCTCCCAGCGGCTATGTGCACTACTGCATGAGATCAGAGTTCAGTTTCTAGGTTATGATCTCTTTTCCCCCTGGTTGGCATGGACTACTGAGCACTCCTGAGACAGGAGCTCAGCCTCAGGAGAAGGGAGAGTGAGCCAATGTGTTGGTCCAGGGTTCTTAACCTCTCTTTGAAGCTCCGCCAACATGCTATAAAGACTCCATGGCCCAGCTGTGCCACAATAACTGGTTTTCTGTATATCCACTAGATTAAAACCCAGGCCGGTGTTAAGGGGTAGCAAGCAGGGCAATTGCCTGGTGGTACACACAACAGGGGGCCCTGCGAAGCTACATTGCTTGAGTTTCGGCTTCAGACACATCCCCACATGGTGGGACTTAAGCTTCGGCTTTCTTCCCTGGGCCCCAGCAACTCTAATGCTGGCCCTGCAAAACTCCTGTAGGTTTTGGCAAAGCCCCTGAAACCTGATTGTGGCCCCGCAGGAGGCCTTAGACCGGGGCAGGCAAACTCTTTGGCCTGAGGACCGCATCGGGTTTCTGAAATTGTATGGAGGGCCAGTTAGGGGACGCTGTGCCTCCCCAAACAGCCAGGCATGGTCCAGCCCCTGCCCGCATCTGACCCCCCTGCTTCTCGGTCCCCTGACCGCGCCCAGACCCCCCACCCCTAACTGCCCCCCACCGCCCCATCCAACCCCCCCTCCTTCCTGACTGCCCCCCCCCCGGGACCCCTGCCCCATCCAACCACCCCTTCTCCCTGATCGACCCTGGACCCCTCACCCCTAATTGCCCCCCACCCCATTCAACCCCCCCTCCTTCCTGACTGCCCCCCCGACCCCTCCCCATCCACCGCCCCTGTTCCCTGTCCCCTGACAGCTCCCCTGCTGCCCCATCCAACCCCTCCTCTCCTTCCTGACTGCCCCCCCCCGGGACCTCTGCCCCCATTCAACCCCCATTCCCCACCCTCTGACCGCCCCAACCTCTATCCATGCCCCTGACCACCCCCTGCCCTCTATCCAACTCCCCCCTGCCCCCTGCCCATGCTGCCTGGAGCGCCGGTGGCTGGCACCACAGCTTCACCAGGACAGGCAGCTGCGCCGCGCAGCACAGAGCACCGTGTCAGGCTGGGCTCTGCAGCCCTGCCGCCCAGAGCACTGCGCCACGCGGCTGCAGGGGAGGAGGGACAGCCTCCCGGGCCAGGAGCTCAGGGGCAGGACGGTCTCCCGGGCCGTAGTTTCCCTACCTCTGCCTTAGACCCCTGGTTGAGAACCACTGTGTTGGTCTACAACAACCCTTCCGGTTGATATGGGAGTAGCATTTACAGGTTTTAAAGAGTCCTATCTTGTTCTCTTTGGCCAGAAAGATCATGACACAAGGCTTTGGAAGTGGGATTGTAACCTGGGGAGCAGGGAAAGGGAAAAGTCTTCCATAGAAGAAGAAAGGGGCAGGGGAAATAATACTTTGCTACTTTTTGAAATTCAGAATTAGGAGTTTACAGAGATATCAACTCTTATGTTACACATTGGCCCTTTTAGGGTCTGATCCTGCATCCTTATACATGCAAATCTCCCACTAAGTCCAATGGGGGTTACACATGAGTTAAGGCTGCATGATCAGACCCCTACTGGCCTCCCTGATACTCGAGCTTGATCAGTTATTTATCTTAGTTATTTCAGCTGATGTGCATTTTATTCAGCCTAACTTTTCATCTCCCCGTTCCCTGTAAATATGATCTCTGATTCAACGTAATCTCCAGCCTAAATTCATTTGTGAGAGCGAGAATCCTAAGAGAATAGTTTTGAAAAACTTAGAACCCGTGTACAGAGTTTGGGAATCTTAAAAATAAAGATGTGCTATTTAGTCCTTATTCATGGAAACAGGACCAGATATGAGCTACTACATGTTATCCATGTTAATAATCTTACCTTTTGTGTGGATAAAAATCTCTCTGATTTGTTTGTTAAGAAAAGCCAAAGTAAGGTTTAGCAGCTGCTCAGAGAAGTGTTTACTCTGAGCTTCCAAATCATTTTCTCTGATTGCTGAGCAAAGTAAATCTAAAGCTGGCTTCAGTTCTTCCACACCTATAATCATATAGGAAATTAAAACCACACACACAATAAAAGATGATGGATCACATTACATAACAAGAATTAAAGAAATAGGCCATAAAGGTAAGTCACCTAAATCTTTTACACTGTGTAATTAACCAAGTCACACCTTGCAAATACACTACTTTCTCTTCACATTAAAAATGTTTAGTGTAGCACAATATTGGAACACAGCCAAACAGCTTAAATATTGAAAGTCTTGTGCAAATTTTCTCTCATTCACTTGGAGGGGATAAACCTAGACAGAGTATTGCCATCCAAACATACACCTGAGTGTGAATAAATGAAGTGGCAATTTGACCTAACAAAAAATTAACTACTTACAAATAAAAAAGCAATTAAATTGAAATGTTAATGTTGCTTAAAATATTTGACTTACTTCTCAAGTAAAATTGGGGTGTGATATTGGTAGATTGCTCTGGTAAGGAACAGGCTGAAGTAAGATTGAAAAGATTCTCTTTGCTCTTTAAAAAGAAGTCTACTGTGTCTAGCTGACGGTTCTCCAAACCAGCCTAAAGAAAGATGCAACCATACTGTCACAAATATTCTAAAAAGGTGCATTAGTGAATTACTGATAATATTTTTTCTTTAAGTTCAGTGATGATAAAGTGGAAGCATATGGGACAGAAAAAAAACCAAAGCAATTTAGATACAGTGCCAATTCAGCAATGAATATTATACATCTCATCAGGGTTTAAAAAATAAATAAAACTTGTCCAAGATCCTGGACTGAATAGTCAGACACTTATTAAGGAAATAGTGTAGGGTGACAGTTTTAAAGGTCCAACATTTTACCAGCCATCATGACTTTTAACCAATGCCCTCATCTAAAAGATGGAACTGCACCCTTGAAAAATTCGAGAGAGACAAGCAGTTTGTTTGTTTTGCCAGGCAAGTAAACGATAATGTTGTGCCTAAGCTTGTAAGTTTTCATACTGGATCTGCAAGGCTGAAATGGTAAAAGCAAAAATGGAGTTCTAGTGACTTGTGAAATATCAACTGTTAAAATCATAGGAAAGAGATAGTTGTAAACATGTTGATTTGGCAGATCAGTACAAATGTTTTCAGGACCAATATTTGTCCATGCACTCGTCCAGGGCTCTTGATCAGGAAAAAAAAAATCACTCTCTCTACAGTATGTTAACTTTTACTTTACATTTCCTTATTTTCTTGGATTTCTAATGCTTGTTTTTTTAATAACTACAATATTCTTGCACTTTTTTTTTTTAACCCTTAAGTTACTGATACACTCTTAACCTTAACTCAACTTGTTGTGGGGGTTTGTTTGTTTGTTTGTTTTTTGGACTGGTAAAATTATTATTAATGATGAGAGACTAAAATAAGTTACACACACTTCTTTAAGGACATATTCTCCTGATCTATAATAGATAAACTACATTTTATTTTACCTCTAATGCATGTATGGGAATCGAACATCTTCCCCACCCATTGAGATGACAAAGAGAATCTACAATGCCAGCACTTCCATGGATTATCAGTCTATTCAAGAATTCCTCTTGAGTTAAACCAAACAGAATCAAGGAGAGTCCATGCTCTAAATAAAAGAATGAAAATGACAGTCAATACATTGACAGGTTTCAGAGTAGCAGTCGTGTTAGTCTGTATCTGCAAAAAGAAAAGGAGTACTTGTGGCACCTTAGAGACTAACCAATTTATTTGAGCATAAGCTTTCGTGAGCTACAGCCCACTTCATCAGATGCATAGAATGGAACATATAGTAAGAAGATATGTATACATACAGAGAACATGAAAAGGTGGAAGTTGGTGTCCAAGAGAAGCTGAAGAAAACACAAGAATGTAGTTTGAGTCAGAGAATTAAGTGACACAGCAGAAGACCACTGTTTGGAAGGTATCTTGGAGCAGAGTGATCTACCTATGTAAATATCCATAGAATCTGTTTTTTCCTACCTAATATTTATGTTTGCAGTGTTGTTGTAGCAGTGTTGGTCCCAGGATATGACAGAGACAAGGTAGGCGAGGTAATATCTTTTATTGGAGCAACTTCTGTTGGTGGAAGGTACAAGCTTTCGAGCTACACAGAGCTCTTCTTCCTCCTTGTCCCTTCCATCAACAGAAGTTGGTCCAGTAAAAGATAATACCTCACCTACCTTCTCTCTCCTGATACTAAGTCAGAGAGGTTCAGGGATTCACAAGAAAAACACAATCATTGGTTTAAGGTCAAATTCAGGTATTCAAAACATAAGATTCTCCAGCAGATAAAAAGAATGCATTTAGCAAACTAGTCAATATGGTGTACACCATACTAAGAATATCAGTCAGTATACAGATTCAGGTTTCCTAGTGAAGATCCATGGAGGCAAAAACCTCTCCAGCGCATCATCAAAGATTTACAACCTATCCTGAAAAATGATCCATCTTGGGAGACAGACCTGTCCTCGCTTACAGACAGCCCCCCAACCTGAAGCAAATACTCTCCAGCAACCACACACCAAACACACTAACCCAGGAACCTACCCTTGCAACAAAGCCCGATGCCAACTCTGTCCACGTATTTATTCAAGTGACACCATCATAGGACCTAATCACATTAGCCACGCCATCAGGGGCTCGTTCACCTGCACATCTACCAATGTAATCTATGCCATCATGTGCCAGCAATGCCCCTTTGCCAGGTACATTGGCCAAACAAGACAGTCTCTATGCAGAAGAATAAATGGACACAAATCTGACATCAGGAATCATAACATTCAAAAACCGGTAGGAGAACATTTCAACCTCTCTGGCCACTCAGTAAAAGATTTAAGGGTGGCAATTTTGCAACAGAAAAGCTTCAAAAACAGACTTCAGCGAGAAACTGCTGAGCTTGAATTAATATGCAAACTAGATCCCATTAACTTGGGTTTGAATAGAGACTGGGAGTGGCTGGGTCATTACACATATTGAACCTATTTCCCTGTGTTAAGTAACCTCACACCTTCTTGTCAACTGTCTAAATGGGCCAGCTTGATTATCACTACAAAAGTTTTTTTCTCCTGCTGATAATAGCTCATCTTAATTAACTAGCCTCTTACAGTTTGTATGGCAACTTCTACCTACTCTGTATGTGTATGTATATTGTCTTACTATATGTTCCATTCTATGCATCCGATGCACGGTAGGCTGTAGCCCACGAAAGCTTATGCTCTAATAAATGTGTTCGTCTCTAAGGTGCCACAAGTCCTCCTGTTCTTTTTGCGGCTACAGACCAGCACGGCTGCTCCTCTGAACATGGAGGCAAGGAAACTAACTAGGCACTCCATGGAGTTTGCGTGTGTGACCCTATGAGGAAAGCATGAACTACCTGCCTGTGCAGGAACCACAAAAAGCCCCTTCCTAGATCAAGAGAGAGAGACTGCCACTTGAGAGAGACATCCACGCTGGGGGTGACATAAGGAGAAACGAAGGGGAAACAAAGCAGACAAAAAAGAAAAGAAAAATGCACTAAACAAAGAGACCCCAATCTGATTCAGATTCAGGGTCACAGGCCATCAGTAGGGTTGCCAAGGCTCCAGGATTGGCCTGGAGTCTCCCAGAATCGGCATCAATCTCCCAGAGACCATTGAAAGCAATCCAGGAGATTTTAATAGGATATTTTAAGAAAATGACATCGCCTCACGTTGGGGGAAAAAAATCTCCCGAAATAGCTTCAGTCAGAGTTGGCAACCCTAGCCATGAGGAAGGGCTCTCGCTTTATGGGCCAAACTCTGCCTTCAAATATAACACACACAACTCCCAGTGGAGTTTATATGAGGTGCAAATTTATAACTCAAAGCAGGATTTGGCATTAAACTTTTCATGAAGCTCTGACTTACAACAAGAAGTATGATGAATCGCTGTCTTTGAAACTTAATGTTCTAAATGGCAGGGTTTAAAATAAAACATAGATTTAGCAAATATATCTATACTTCCTATCTAAACCTGAAAATAAAATTGGATGGTTATAGGTTTTTCTATACAATGTAATTATTCACTATGATTGGTGAATTCATACTAAATCAGTATATCAAAAAATTACAAACTACGCACCAATTTGTTTAATTTACACATACTGAATTTCTGTTAAAACAGGGCCACAAAGCTATTGTAGGGCCCTATATGACACTCACCCTCAGCAGAAAAGCATTATGAATTGGGGAGAATCATATTAGGTAGACGGGGGAAGCATATTGTTAGTACAGACCAAAATGTTTTCAACAGAAGTCTTCACCATATTAGTTAAAACCAAAAACCTCACCTGTCTGAATGACACACAACTGCTCCTCTCCACTGCAATCCACATAAATACAGTTTTTGCCAATGTGATAATATGTCACATCTTGCGTCTCTAAATCCCACAGAGCAACAGTCAATCCTTTGTCACCAGCTGATAATGCAAACAGTGCACTAAATCCTGTCACAGATTTACACTCAAGTTTCATCATTTCTTCTAGTCCTCCTGGATGGATTTTTTTCCATTGTCTTCCTATGTCATTGATATTTGCATAATCTTTCTTTGTTGATTCGGAAAGGATATAGACAATGTCTTGTGGAATGGAGGACAAGATCTTCTCAGACGTCTCACAGATTTTATAATCATAATGTTCAAGATGGGGAAGGTACTGGTACCAACGTAAGCAAATGTTAGATACCAAATCTGGAGAGTCAGCTCTCTTTGACGTGTTGCATAATGAGGACAAGTGTGCTTTCCATGACCTCGAGAAAGAGAGAAAAACGTACAACCAAAATCATAACGACAGTCATTTACAGGCTTCAATTTTAAAAGGTTACTTTGACCAAAAACAATAACATAAACTAAGATTTATGGACAACATCTAAAATCCTGCACTCCACCCTCAAAATACGGGCAAAGTAAACTAAAACTATTTTAATATGATGATTTACTTGGTGCAGCTGAGTTGTATGTTTACAGCCACATTAGCTCATAAATTTCACTAAGTTCAGTACTGATCTTTGTTTTTAATTTTCTCATAGAATTTCTCAAGGACTTTGTGAGGTTTTTTAGCAAATAAGACATTCATCAAATCAAGAGAACTATTTTGACTACATAAAGTTGTTACAGCTTTAGATTTAAGAAGTTAATATTAATGGTATATTGTTTATCTCTAAGACTATCCATACATCATAGTTAAAATACTAAAATTAAAATACTACATGTGAACAAAACATATTCAGACTATTTTTATTCTAATTTACTGAAGAAGTCAACAAGCATGTGGACAACGGTGATCTAGTCGATATACTGTAGTATACTTGGACTTTCAGAAAGCCTTTGACAAGGTTTCTAACCAAAGGCTCTTAAGCAAAGTAAGCTGTCATGGGATAAGAGGGAAGGTCCTATCATGGATCAGTAACTGGCTAAAAGATAGGAAACAAAGGGTAGGAATAAATAGTCAGTTCTCATAATGGAGAGAGGTAAATAGCAGGGTCTTCCAAAAATTTGTACTGAGACCTGTGCTGTTCAGAATATTCATAAATGATCTGGAAAAGGGGGTGAACAGTGAAGAGGCAAAATTTGCAGATGATACAAAATTACTCAAGATAGCTAGGTCCAAAGTTGACAGTGAGGAATTACAAAGGGCTCTCACTAAACTGAGTGACAAAATGACAGATGAAATTCAATGTTGATAAATGCAAGTAATGCACATTGGAAAACATCATCATGTAAAATGATGGGATCTAAATTAGCTATTACCAGTCAATAAAGATCTTGGCGTCATCATGAATAGTTCTCTGAAAACATCTGCTCAGTGTACAGTGGCAGTCAAAAAAAGCTAACAGAACATTAGGAAGCATTAGGAAAAGGATAGATAAGACAAAATATCAAAATGCCATTATATAATGCCATGGTACGCTCACACCTTGAATACTGCATACAGTTTTGGTTGCCCATCTCAAAAAAGATATATTACAATTGGAAAAGGTGCAGAGATGGGCAACAACAATGATGAGGGGGATGGAACAGCTTCCATCTGAGGAGAGACTAAAAAGACTGGGATTGTTCAGCATAGAAAAGAGATGACTACAGGGAGATATGACAGAGGTCTATAAAATCATGACTGGCATGGAGAATATGAATAGGGAAGTGTTATTTACTCCTTCACATAACGTAAGAACTAGGGATCACTTGATAGAATTAATAGGCAGCAGGTTTAAAACAAACAAAAGAAAGTACTTCTTCACACAATGCACAGTCAATCTGTGGAACTCTTTGCCATGGTATGTGGTGAAGGTCAAAAGTATAACTGGGTTCAAAAAAGAATTAGATAAGTTCCTGCAGAATAGGTCCATCAACGGCTATTAGCCAAGATCAGGGATGCTACTCTATGCTCCAGGTGTTCCTAAGTCTCTGACTGCCATAAACTGGGACTGGACCAAAGGGAATAGATCACTCAATAATTGCCCTGTTCTGTTCACTCCCTCTGAAACATCTGGCACTGGTCACTGTCGGAAGACAGGATACTGATCTGACACAGTATGGCCATTCTTATGGACAAGGATATGTATTCATCTGTGTCAAGCATAAAGAAGTTCTGGTGGGACTTGTAATAGGACACCATGTCTGTCAGTACTGGTTCAAATCTAAGTCATAGTAGTATGACAAGGACACTATTGTCTCAAGGTTGGTTAGCGGCCTATGGAAAATGGACGGAGACCATCTAATTAATTTCCTAGCAGTGGCCTAAGGACCACACCATTTTTAAACTAAGATGAGCTAACAAATTTGTGCACAGCTGATTTTAGAACTTGCAAAATTTGTAATTAAAATTAAGTAGTCTAGTAATATGTGAATCACCTAGATCAGTGACTCTCAAACTTATTTGATCGCATCCTTCTTCGTGTCTGTAGTTTACGCCCTTCCTGCCATGTACATACACTGATAAAAAAAACTCTCACTAAATATTAAAAACAGTAAGACATTGATTCAAACAGAGCCAATGATCCACTGTAATAAGAGCAAACACAAAACTCCGACTGAGGTCAATGCTTACAATTAAACATACACACTGTGGTGTAGCAAATGGATTAACGTACAGATGACAACAACTTTGTATAATGCTATGGAATCTTAACAGAAATCCGTCAAAATGCAGTGCTATCTAGAGTCAAATGCACAGTGCCATCTGAGGGAGGACCTGATATGTCTGGAGGAATCAGCTCTGCTAGTTATTCATTGTTGTGGATAAAATGTGTGAAGTTTTTTCCTAAAGCTTCTCACGCCCCCGCAGAATACATTCCATGTCTCCCCAGGGAGGTCTTCCCCCCAGTTTGAGAATCTCTGACCTAGATTATGATGTAGCAGGAACTGTAATAGCTCATGTTAGAAGGTATTTATATTTACATACCTGTCTGTCCGGAAAGAAAACCTCATAAATTTCATGCTGTAGTCAGAGCTGGCTAGGTCATCCTCATCAATTCCTTCCAGTCGTGTCACAGGAAGATTCTGAAAAATTTTCTTACAAAATAAATGCCCAGGGAATTCTCTGCAAATAAAGATATTAAAAATAATTCAAGTTACACCGCCTCCAAAACTTTTAATGACTATTTTTAAAATGCAAATTTTCATATTTATTCTATAAAGTCACAAAATTATTCTGATGAAAAACTGGAAGATAATATTATAGAGAAGTGGTCCTCTCTCTAAACTCAACAGCATTCCATATAAATGCATTCACATAATATAAACCCAGAATATGATTCTGCGACCCTATTTCAGGGGAGCAATTCTTGCAGGGTCAAATCTCCAGTCAGCAGTTATCAAATAGAGGTGGTAAATTTAAATTGCTAAGCAGTTCCAATAGAATACCTGTAGATACTTCAAGGAGCTGCTACTACCCAGTGCTATCTGAAAAATCACAATATATCCCTCGCCTCCTACAGCAATCGTACACGAAGACTATTTTTCTGCTTGCTCGAGTGGAAGAACATATGTTAAAAGCACACTGATTTGCAAACTCTGAAGAAACATGATTTTTTAATACGCTTTTACTATATCTCGGGCCCAGTCCTACCCAAATGGACGTTAATGGGAATTTGGCTTCTGACCTCAACAGGCGCAAGATTGGCAATAATTTAAAACTCGCTAGCCTCATAAAAATGTATGTTAAAATTGTGCAGCAAACATACCTGAAATACAAATTTAGATCAATAGAAATGGCACAATTAGAGGAATTAACGATCACAGCGACATTGAGATCGTGCGACACCTTTACCGAAGTGAGGGGAGATATGATGGTTGTATTCTTGTTCTCATCCTGCACGTTTGCTTGGAAGAGTGCAACATCAACATCTGCTAGATGCACACCATCTATTGTATCAAATATGTCTTTATGCCAAAGTCAAAGAAAGTGACAGGTTTCAAAACTCTCCAACAAGCAAAAAATACATAACAAAACATGACAGTGAATTTCTTGTACTTTGTTTCCCAAGGCAGGTGTATATGTATATAGTCTTCAAGTTCTTGCACAGCAAGGTATTTATAATTATTACCTTTTTATGTTTCACAGTAGCACTCAAAGGCCCATTCAGGATTAGAGCTCCATTGTGCTAGGTGCTGTACAAATGCAAAGTATGACATGTGCCCTGCTTCATAAAAAGGTGACAGTCCAATTTAACTAGAAACTCTCTGCCACTAGAGCACATATTGAACACTATTTCTACATCCACTCTCCCTGCTGCCCCGAACTTCACTCTTGGACAATATGTGTTTTTGATTATAAAAGAAAACTTCGCAAAGTACAGTTTTAATTAACAATGACTAGAGCAGAAGAGGTCTTTTTAAATTTTGGCAGTACAAATTGCAAGGTTGCTAGAATAACAGTTTTAGACTGAGTGGACTGAAGTTGAAGTAAAACAATCACTCTGAATAGTAATTAACGTAATGAATATTGGCCTATTGGTGAGAGACTGCTTGAAAAATGTTCACAAGCCTATTTTTGAGTTCTGGATAAGAACATGGAGTAGGAGCATTAACAAGAAGTCAGCCACCAAAAATGATGCAATGGACTCCAGTCTCATATTAGAAATTGTACCACTGCTATTTAGCAAGACAACAAGCTACAGAATTTGATCAAATTTGAACGACCTTATCTAGTTGTCTTGGAAAGTACAACCTATAAATTACTTTAAACAAATATTTTGAAGTTACTAGTATAAGTCTGTAAAACCATTAGGAATGTAATTAAAAATCAACTAAAATCTAAATACTATTAAAAAAACCCTGGACCTCTCTAAACATGCCTTCACTTTTTTTGGCAATTGCTTATTGCCAGACGCAGTTGGAAGAACAAAATAATGGGATTATTACACAATGTAAGAAAAATTAGCTGGGAATAGAGATAGCTGAACAGTTTGTGAAGCAAATGGCCACCATCCTGCCCACAAGAGACCAAAAAGTTAGCATCTACAGTGTAATAATGAAGCTCCACTGGCCTGATGAGACCATGTTGGTACCTGTACTTCAGCTTTTCACATTGAACTATGCTATCACATGGACTAGATGGATGAAATAACTTCAAAATAGCAAGGCTTGAATTTCCTTCACGAAACTTGTGTTTAGTCCTGAAAGGGTATCAAGAAATATTTTTTTCCTATTATCTACATTCTTTTTCTTCATAGTATGACTTTACTTTTTTTGATCAATTATATTGGGAAACAGTCTCCCTCCCATTGCAAAGGATACATATCCAACCAGAGTTATCTAACAAAAATAGAACCCCTCTACAAAAGTTCACATCTGTTATTCTTTCCAAAGCTTGTGGAGACAAATCAAGGATAAAGCAGTCAAGTGCCTGTAATTCTGTATCTTCTCCAGGAAAATCAAGGTGCACAAGAATAAAATTATTCAACAGCAGCAAAGATGTGCTCTTTTTAAATGACAGAATCCTCACAGACGATATTGAAGAAAGACCTGTAAAATTATTTTTAAAGAATCAAGTTTTTTACATATCCAGATTGGTAGTTTTGATTGGAGAGACACTTTAAGATTATAGCTTAAATTAATTGTTTTAGCCTTTTGACCAATGTAGTGTGCCAAGATCACTGTGGTCAGAACAGTTCCAAGAATAGCACTAATTTATTTAACCAACTGCTACTACACAAAGCCAACAGGGGGAACACAAAACACCATTTTCTTAGACACTAAAAATACTAATTTTGAAAATAAAATATTTTAGCAAGGAGACTTTAGGGAGAGGGATCTTAAAGTTATTTAATGTATCAAGGCCCTGATCCTGCAAAGATTTACATATCTGCTTACATATCTGATTGACATATCTGCTTTATACAGTGACTTCAATAGGCTAGTCACTGTGTAAAGTTAAGTAATATGCTTAAGTCTCTGCAGGACCAGCGAGAATATTTTCAACTATAGAAATTTCTTATTTTCATTTGATCAGGTGAAGTGCATGTCCGTCTGTAATATTTATATCATTGCCATGCAACAAACCCATTAGCATTATTGATGAGCAAGCACATGCCTCATCAACACAGGGAGTTCCAAACCCACAACATTAAAAATGACAGCATGAAAATATTTTACACCTTCCTAGGGCCCAATCCTGCAGCCCCTCCTCATGTTAATAGTTGTTGCAGGATTGGGCCCATAATCACCAAAAGATTAAAAATATGGAATATACATTTAATATACTCACTAATATTTTTAACTTCCAGAAGTTTTTTAAGTCTCTCTTCATTCCAGCTGTACAAGGGAGCTGTGTCAGATTTTCCATCCTCTCTATTGAGCTCATAGACAAACAGTTCATTGTTTTTACTAAGAGCCAGGAGTTTTGACTTGTTTCCTTGTGGATCATTATTTTCTGCATCCTCCCACATGAAGCTATATTTAATAACAATATTTAATATGTTACATTTATTCATATTATTCTCTTCCAACTTCAGTCAACTCCACAGTTCAGAAAACATAACAAAGCAGTTAAAAAATATCCAGTGTGGTGTTTTATTCACACACACACAAAACTAGGACACTGAAAGGAAAACAGTGAAATATATACACATAAAATGCTATCAAATGTCCAAACTAAACACTAAAAAGGAAAAATATTTTCTTGCTCTTTTATCTGTTTTAGTTATAGTGATCATAAGTGTTACTTGTAACAACAATAGGCACAACGCTTTCAAAACATAGTGAGAACATAATGAGATTTTTAAGCTGTCAGTGATGCTTCAGTTTTCAGGGAGGCTGTAACAGTTTGTCTGTGTTCCAAGACAGAGAAGATTGCCACTCTTCAGAAAGATAAGGTGGGTGAAATAATACCTTGTATTGGACCAACTTATATTGGTGACAGAGAGACAAGCTTTCCAGCTGCTACACAGTGACAGAGCTCTTCTTCAGGTCTGGGAAAAGTTCTCCCAGGGTCACAGCAAAATGCAAGGTGGAACAGATGGCTTAGCAATCAGTAGTTAGCACAGGGGTAGGCAACCTATGGCCCGCATGCTGAAGATGGCACGCTGGCTGATTTTCAGTGGCACTCACACTGCCCGGGTCCTGGCCACCGGTCCGGGGGGGCTCTGCATTTTAATTTAATTTAAAATAAAGCTTCTTAAACATTTTAAAAACCTTATTTACTTTACATACAACAATAGTTTAGTTATAATATTAAAGATTTATAGAAATAGACCTTCTAAAAATGTTAAAATGTATTACTGGCATGCGAAACCTTAAATTAGAGTGAACAAATGAAGACTCGATACACCACTTCTGAAAGGTTGCCGACCCCTGAGTTAGCACATATTGGAAAAGCCACTCCAGGGAGAAAAGTATCAGGGGGTAGCCGTGTTAGTCTGTATCTACAAATGACAGGTTTCAGAGGAACAGCCGTGTTAGTCTGTATTCGCAAAAAGAAAAGGAGTACTTGTGGCACCTTAGAGACTAACCAATTTATTTGAGCATGAGCTTTCGTGAGCTACAGCTCACTTCATCAGATGCATCAGCTGTAGCTCACGAAAGCTCATGCTCAAATAAATTGGTTAGTCTCTAAGGTGCCACAAGTCCTCCTTTTCTTTTTGTATCTACAAAGACGATGAGGAGTCCGGTGGCACTTTAAAGACGAACAGATTTATTTGGGCATAAGCTTTCATGGGTAAAAAACCCACTTCTTCAAATGGATGCATGCATCTGAAGAAGTGGATTTTTTACTCATGAAAGCTTATGCCCAAATAAATCTGTTCGTCTTTAAGGTGCCACCAGACTCTTCCTTGTTTTTACCCCCGGGAGAGTGGCCGGCTAACGCCTCTGCAGTCAGAAGACAAATAGAGGGGCTTAGTGGGTCACAGCAAGAGCTTTGCAATCTCCCCCAGTCCATTAAGTCTCCCCCATTCAGGGCTGTTAGGGCTTGAAGACGGCCCTGGAGAAGAAGCTTATGTGCACCCCTGTGGCGACGAGCAAAACAATCCCCAGCGCGTGGAGACACACGGGCACGCCAGGGCGCCGCCCGACAACCCGTGACAGGGTTAAAGGCCCGACAGCCGCCAGACAGCATCACCCCGCCTGAGGCGCGGCTCGGGTCCCCGCGCGCCAGCCCCGCCCGCCGCACAGCGCCTCCCCTGGGCTCGACGGGACCCCCGCCCCCCGCCGCGCCGCGACCCGCCCCGCCCGCGGACCCGCCACTTACTCCGCCCACGGTCCAGGGACGGGGCTGCCGCGGGCCCGGCCGGCCCTGCCGCAGGCCAGGGACCTGAGGTGGAGCCCCCCCGAGACCAGCCGGCTTCCCAGAGCGTCCTGCGCCCTGTTGAGCTTGACCTGGGCTGTGTCGCCCGGGGGGCTCCGGGCCTCCTGGGCGAGGGGCACCAGCAGCACCCGCAGCTCCCCCTTCGCCCCCTCCATCCTCCGGGGGCCGCCAGCCAGCTTCCCCCAGACCGAACTTCCGGCTTCAGCCGGGCGCGACAAGGGCGCGGCCATCTTGCGCAGGGCACGACTTCCGGCCAGCTGGCGCGAGAGGGCGACGAGACCCCGAAATCGCTCTCTTCGCCTCACGAAGCGGGCATTCCATTGAGACTACAACTCCCAGAATGCCATGCGGCAAAGACGAGAGGCTCTTGTACCCAGAGGGAGTATTGCGTGGTGGGATTTGTAGTCTCCGGGCGTGCTGGCTGTGCAGTGCAACCAAGGAGAAGCATGTGAGTTGAAATTCGTAGTCTTATGGCAGGGGTGGCCAGCCTGAGAAGGAGCCAGAATTTACCAATATACATTGCCAAAGAGCCACAGTAATACATCAGCAGGTCCTCATGGCAGACTCAGGGGAGGGGCCGGAAGGGATGGAGTGGGGGCAGGGCCTGTGGCAGAGCCAGGGGTTGAGCAGTGAGCACCCCCCCCCCCCCGGCACATTGGAAAGTTGGCATCTGTAGCTGCAGCCCTGGAGTCGGTGCCTATACAAGGAGCCACATACTAACTCCGGAGCCACAGGTTGGCCACGCCTGGTCCATGCCACACTGAGACTAGTCGTCTGCTCATATCAGGAGGATCTCTGGATAGATTGCTTGCTAGCTAGTCCAGTTTAGATGGAGCATTATATGCTGTGACTTCTGTTTTCAATGGGCTCCTAACCTCAGATTCAATCTTAGACACTGAGTCTGGGGACACACACGTTTGAGCAAGCAGTTGGGACTCAAAGAGTTTAGGAGGGGCCTAGAACCTGTATCAAACTTAACCCGCAACTCCCGTTGTCCAACCAGCCATTTTCTGTTTATTTTGTAACTCCTAACTGGTTTGACCTTGACTAATCATTTTGTAATGGAAATTAAGTTTACCACTTTATCAGTTGCTCTCTGAAAATCTTACAGGGTACTAATATTTGAAAGTAGCATGATTTCTCAGAGCAGACTGCCAGAGACTTTTTATTCTGCTCCTGTGCCTGTGTCAACACTATCATTTGTTTGAGGGGAAACTCTCAAATGCAATAGGTTCAAAATATTATGTTAAAACGTTTCCATGACTCCTTCCCTCACAGAGACATTCCAAAATAAAATTTCCTGGTGTAAAATACCCACTGGAAATAAAACAATAACACCTAGTAGTCCTCCAAAGCAGGTACTACAACAGTATTTAAATTACAACAGCTAGATTTCAGAGGAACAGCCGTGTTAGTCTGTATTCGCAAAAAGAACAGGAGTACTTGTGGCACCTTAGAGACTAACCAATTTATTTGAGCATGAGCTTTCGTGAGCTACAGCTCACTTCATCAGATGCATACCGTGGAAACTGCAGCAGACTTTATATATACACAGAGAATATACACAGCTAGATTGTGCACCTCACAAACTATCAAGTCAGAGGCTCTCTTAACTGGGATTATAGATGTGTATGTATCTATGACAGAAGCCTGTTCTCCAATTAACCTTTTTCTTGCTCTCACTGCAGGAAAAGCAGAGGAGCAACAATCCCAACAAATGGTTTATAGCTGTGATTGTACAGCTGTTGCAGCCTCTATTTTAGATGCTGATCAGTTTTGTAATGTATTGTACAACATGGCCCCAGTTCGGCATTGAGCTGGGCAGCTGGAAGGAAGAGGACTGTGTCAGTAAAGCTTGTTGCAAGATCAGCGTCTATGTGCCACTCTTGCCCTGTGCTGGATGGAATTTCAGACCTGCTCAAATCTGGATGATTGTTTTATCCACCAGCCACTGAACTACAGTACAAACTGGACAGTCTCTACGTAAAAGAATAAATGGACACAAATCAGATGTCAAGAATTATAACATTCATAAACCAGTCGGAGAACACTTCAATCTCTCTGGTCACGCAATCACAGACATGAAGGTCGCTATCTTAAAACAAAAAAACTTCAAATCCAGACTCCAGCGAGAAACTGCTGAATTGGAATTCATTTGCAAATTGGATACTATTAATTTAGGCTTAAATAGAGACTGGGAGTGGCTAAGTCATTATGCAAGGTAGCCTGTTTCCTCTTGTTTTTTCCTACCCTCCCCCCCAGATGTTCTGGTTTAACTTGGATTTAAACTTGGAGAGTGGTCAGTTTAGATGAGCTATTACCAGCAGGAGAGTGAGTTTGTGTGTGTATGGGGGTGGGGGGGATGTGAGAAAACCTGGATCTATGCAGGAAATAGCCCGACTTGATTATGTAAAGAGTTGTCACTTTGGATGGGCTAGCACCAGCAGGAGAGTGAATTTGTGTGGGGGGGTGGAGGGTGAGAAAACCTGGATTTGTGCTGGAAATGGCCCACCTGTTGATCACTTTAGATAAGCTATTACCAGCAGGACAGTGGGGTGGGAGGAGGTATTGTTTCATATTCTCTGTGTGTATATAAAGTCTGCTGCAGTTTCCACGGTATACATCTGATGAAGTGAGCTGTAGCTCACGAAAGCTCATGCTCAAATAAATTGGTTAGTCTCTAAGGTGCCACAAGTCCTCCTTTTCTTTTTGACAGTACAAATGAACGCACAGCACTGAGGGATTTCCCTAGGCCCCCCCCAACTGTCCCATCCTCCTCCAGTGGTCAACCAGTTACCCCTGCAGTGATGCCAATGTAGTCGTTTTCCAAAACCCCCCTTCCCCCCTGTAAATTCGAACACCCCCTCTAATTTCAAGCCCTGGGGAAGCCTCTGCTACTGACATCTCTAGAACGTGCTGTCACCCTGCAGGGGTTGCACCCCACACAGGACACGAGCGCTGATGACAAACCCTGCACAAGTATGCCTGTTTTAGGGGCTGCTCTCCCCAACCCGGGAAAGGTGTTAACACACCGAATTGCTGCAAAGCTCAAGTCAGGCTTACACCCAAACGTGCCCATTACAAACACGCCCCTGGCACAGCTGCTCACCAGGGCCGGGCTGGGTGGAGCGGAGCATCCTCCAGGCTCCCCCGCCCCTACGAGCCCGGGCCCCGCCTAAACCCCTGTCACGTCCCTGGGCCCGGCACGCTCCGCGCGCCTTGTGTGCCCCGCCCCTCGTGATCTGGCCCCGCCCGCTCGCCGTCGCCTAGCCGGAAGCTGCCGGGGAGGGCCGCAGGGACGGTGGCCGCGCGGGGCTGTTTCTCTCCGATGGCGGAGCGGAAGGATGTCGCTGGTGGCCGGGCTGCTGGGCCGGGTGCTGTGGCTCTCCGGGCTCCGTAGCGGGGACCATGCGCAGGGGAGCCAGGCCATGGAGCAGGACAAAGCGCTCGAGGTGTATGGTGACTATCTCAGCCGGTGCGGGGAGCGGGGGGTCAGTGCCCCGGGCGCGGCGCTTCTAGGTCATTCGCCCCGCCCGAGAGCAGGGGACGGGGCTAGAGCAGCTCTCGGGGTCCCTTCCAGGCCTGTGAGGCGGGCGGGGAGTGGCTGCTCTGGAGGAAGGGGGGTGCCCCGGGCGGGCGGGTGCCCTGGGGAGCCGGCGGGCGGCTGCTCTGGAGGAAGGGGGGTGCCCCGGGGAGCGGGCGGGGAGTAGCTGCTCTGGAGGAAGGGGTGCCCTGGGGGGAGCGGCGCCCCGGGCGGGCGGGCGGCTGCTCTGGAGGAAGGGGGGTGCCCCGGGCGGGTGGGTGCCCTGGGGAGGGAAGGGCGGGTGGCGGGCCGGCCGGCCCTGGCAGGTGGGTGAGTGCTTTGGTTACTGAGAGCTTTGGGGTGGGTTGTTGGTGCCCAGGTGCAGTGGGGCAGGGAGAGAGAGGTGCCTAGGGACCCACCTGGCCCTGCGATCTCTGGAGGGTGGGAAGCTGTCTCCAAAGCCCAGGTGTCAGGTGAACCTCCCGCAGGGTCACTTCCACTGGGGAAGTTCCCTTGTTACTTCATCCCTCTGGCTAGGGCACAGGCCCGACGCCCTTGGCAGTTAATGTGAGGCGGGTAACTCCAGAAAGGGCAGACAGGGCCGGATTAACCTTTCGTGGGCCCAGCGCCAAATAGATTTGTGGGCCGCCCCTGGAGGCAATGGAGCACGTTGCGGGGAGGTCAGCTCCCAGAGCGAGGGGTCAGCCAGAGGCAATGGGGCATGGCATGGCAAGGGCGGCCCGGCTGCCCCTAGCCCAGCACGAGGGCACTATTTACAAACCGGCACTTGCCAGATGCACAGTGGCCTGGCCGGCCCTGTGCTGTGAGCATGCCCTTTCCCCTCAGGGGCGGTCCCATGCAGTAAGAATACTGTGTTTGTAGTAGTATTTTCCTATAAACATTGGAGCAATTCCAAACCACAAGTCATCTAGTTTACAATCTAAATATTAAAACCAAATCTGGTGGCAAAAGCATTTCTTCCATACATTATAAATCAAGTTTAGATTTAGTTTTTAGCCGGAAGGGCAAAAAATAGCAAATACTGAATTGGAGGCCAGATTGAAGACCTTGTGCACACTGTTCTAGAGCCACTCTGTTGTAATTACTGATGGAAAGAGGGAAGTTAGCAGACTTGAGTGGGTCATCAGTGGCACACTTTTCATTGGCATTAATTCGGATTATTAGCTGCACTTCAGATACTCAGTATTTGGATCCCATATGCTATCTGAAACATAGCCTTTTTAATATACTAAGTAACTCTAAAATCTTAACACTGTTCAGAGATTAATTTTACTAGGAAGAAGGCACTCTGATTCTTGATTTTTATTATGCAACAGATCATCCTGGACATACATTAATTCCACTGTGTAAACTGATGAGTCACTGACTGTCAGTAAAACTTCCTGGCAGGAAAGTTCAGTGGGTCAATTTCAGCCCTTGTGTAACTCCACTATAGTTAATGGCATTACAACAGGGCTGAATTCGGCCCATTTATATATAAACAAGTTTATGAAAAGGTCCAAAGGTATTTGATTCAATATTAGCTTTTATTGCCAGCATTAAATGCTATCGCACATATAGGATGAATATTGTATTCACCAAAGGGCTTTGAGACATTACTTTTAGAAAATGACTTCTCATGCAGTCTATGGGCAGAAAATAAAGCCAGTTGAGAGGACCACACTGAGTACTCAAAGAATGTAATCAAAGTCCTTTTGCACACTCTGAGTTCATCCATTGCTGGAATGCTTTTCCACTGAAAGAGCTTGGGGTTGTTTTTCAGCAAACTGCATTTGCATGGCGTACCCCCTTTAAAAAAAAAAAAAAAAAAAAAGGATTAGGTTTGTAGTATGGGCTCCAGTCAGCCACATCTATAGTAGGTTGATTAAAAAAAAATTTTTTTTCTTTTGTTAACAAGGTTGACTTAATCTGAAATTAATCAGATAATGATTTTTATGAATTTATTCTTTATTTGCAACTGTTGATGTTAGATCATGCAAACAAATTTTATCCTGTCACTTGTTCATGAATTCCTCACTGTAAGTATTTGGTCACTGAAATCGTATTGTATTGTTTCTGTCCAGTGATTGGATGATCTAAACTTATAAACAGGAGGATACCTCTTTTTCAGTTTATGAATTATCCTTAAACAGTTGTAATAGTTTTGAATCCACAATGTAAGCACTTCATCCTGGAAAATGCTTAGTGTCTCCAACTTCTATTGATTTTTTTTGGGAGCAAGAGTGGCTTAGAACCTTGCAAAATTTGCCCATATACCAGAAGTTCCTCAAGTCAAGGATCTTATTTTCCTATTCTTTTGTGAAGTGCTAAGCATACCAATTTCAGTAAGAGAGAGGTGTCAACAACCACACTGCCTGTGTAAAGGGTTTGATGTAATAAGATAATACTATAAATTAAATCCATACTGTGTTCTGGGTAAGGTCTGTGTTTTGCCTGTCAAAACAGTGCAGAGCTGATGCACTCCATTTGTAGGTAGTAAAATGCTATGTTCTTTGACCATGAAAGGTAGAAATGTTTGCATTGTATGGAGAGGAGCAGACCTGGTGAGGTACAGGTGGTTTGGTTTCTGCTCCTCTTGGGTGAACTGAGTCAACAAGATGTTTGTGTAACCGGGTCTCTCCAGGAGAGGAGGTGAAAAAACTAGGCTGGGAAGAGCAACTTGTTAAAAACCTGTGACTTTTCCCCTAACCCTCTAATGTATAAAAGGCATTTCATTTCTGGTGTATGCCCTTATGCTTTAGATATAATTCGAACTATCCGGGATCCAGAGAAGCCTAGCACTTTAGAAGAACTGGAAGTGGTAACGGAAAGTTGTGTTGAAGTGCACGAGATAGGAGAAGATGAATATCTCGTTATTATCAGGTTTACACCAACAGTACCTCATTGCTCTTTGGCAACTCTCATTGGTAAGATTCATATTCCCATAAATGGCCGTGTAGTTTTCTTCTAAAATGTGCAACAGTAAACCAAATACAGTGGAGGTTCATATGAGTAACACTAATAAAAATAAAGTATTTTTTCCCTTTTTTTTTCTTTGCTTGGGCTTGTATATTAGAAAGCATTATACAAAGCAGTCAAAAGAAATATTGCAATATTTCTTAAACTGACTAGCATTTTACGAAGCAAAAAGATCCTCTAGGCCTTGTTCACGGATGATGGCTTTCAAAAAGCCTCTTCATGATTTGGTAGTTCCAAGACGCACGGAGTTAAGAGAGGAAGAAAAGGAATTGTGAGTTGCGTGTACATGATTGCTGCTTATTAGGCCCTAGCCACACTAGTTTGAATAGTATTGGGCTTGACAACTGTCTTCAAATATGGCTGTCACGGACATGGACCTACCACTCTTTTACAGTTCAGTGTAGCCAGAGGTTTTCTACATATGGTAGTGCAAACAATGACACTGGACTAGTCCCTTTAAGGTAATCTATAGCACAACTTCTGAATACAGCTGCAATATGGTTTGGTGTGGAAGTAAACCATTTAACAGCTTACTGTTGCTGTAGGTGTTTCAAAATGTTTAACAAGCCACAGTACAGATAGGGCTTTAGTATTTGCTTTGTTGCTTCTTAGCTAAGGAGCCCAAGGTGGCCTTAGATAACTATGACAGGTTTCAGAGGAACAGCCGTGTTAGTCTGTATTCGCAAAAAGAAAAGGAGTACTTGTGGCACCTTAGAGACTAACCAATTTATTTGAGCATGAGCTTTCGTGAGCTACAGCTCACTTCATCAGATGTTTACCGTGGAAACTGCAGCAGACTTTATATACACACAGAAATCATGAAACAATACCTCCTCCCACCCCACTGTCCTGCTGGTAATAGCTTATCTAAAGTGATCAACAGGTGGGCCATTTCCAGCACAAATCCAGGTTTTCTCACCCTCCACCCCCCCACACAAATTCACTCTCCTGCTGGTGCTAGAAATGGCCCACCTGTTGATCACTTTAGATAAGCTATTACCAGCAGGACAGTGGGGTGGGAGGAGGTATTGTTTCATGATTTCTGTGTGTATATAAAGTCTGCTGCAGTTTCCACGGTAAACATCTGATGAAGTGAGCTGTAGCTCACGAAAGCTCATGCTCAAATAAATTGGTTAGTCTCTAAGGTGCCACAAGTACTCCTTTTCTTTTTTAGATAACTATGGTGGCCAGACTTTAGAAATAATGGGGAGAGAGGAAGCATTAGTGTTGAAATGAATGTAGAGCAGTGATTGTTAAGTAATACTGTGCCTTGGTAGTATATGATGAATAGGGAGTAAAGCAATGTGGTTTATAGTGTAGTCTTGTCTTGAGAGATTAATCTTCACTGATTTAAGAGAAATAACATATTGGGCTCTCTTCAGCAGTTCTTACTCATGCAAAACTCCACTGAAGAAAATACTATGGGATTAGAGCTGTGATGGCTTCTGTGTCTAGGTCTGTTAAAAATTGAAGTTATATTTTTAATTTTTATTTATTACAATCTAGGGATTGTACATTTACTCAGCTTGTATCCTCCTGAATATGAATAGCTGATAGGAGTTGATTTTTACTTACGCTAGAAGGGTACGTTCCAAAATGTTGTATGGTTCCAGCATTACTGCAGAAGTTTAAAGAAAAGCAGTTTGTCAGATCTTTAAAAATAAAACAAACCCTCTTATGTACTGTTAAAAGGTCACAAAGTAGAACAAGGTTCTACTCTTGCGTATTTTCTTTGACTATGTGCTGAGTTGGGATGTTGTTTATCCTGTTTCCTTCCTGTGATGAAACCAGATTTCAGTTCTCTGCAACTATGCTGCTTAGTTATAACGTATCAAGATTAACAAGCTTTATAATTCTAAATTAACACAGACAAAGGATTCTCATTTTACATTTTAAATACTTTTTTTCCTTGAAGGAAAATAAATGTTTGAATTTAACCAAGAAGTAATTTATGCTGAAGTATCACTCCACTTCTTTGTATGGGAAAGTGAAGTACAAATGGTTAAGAATTAATCGGCCTAATTTAGGACTGGCAGCTACTTAATCATTTACTTAGGGCTTATCTACATAGGGAAGCTGTTTTGAAATAAGATAGGGTGTGAATTTGAAGCGCAGTAGTTGGTCATGCTATCTCCCTGTATAGACACTCTCCTGTTCCACACTTAGTGCCTTTGTGTAGAATAAGAGTGTTCATATTGGGAGCTAGTATGGAATAACTATTCCACAATAGCTATTCCAGACAATTTGCTGGGGTAGAAAAGCCCTTACAAAAAACAGATTCTGTGAGGTCCAAAGCACTCTCAACATCAGTAGGATCAGGCTCATGTACAGTAGCTATTACTTACAGTATATGTATTTAAATAGTCTGAAGATTTTTACTCTGATTTTTAAGAAATAAAACAGCTGACTCTTTTAGAGTACTGTGAACTTGACTGCCACGGTTTGATTTCCACAGGCTTTGTATTCTTGTGTTCTGAGTGACCTCTGTTTCTCCACAGTTCCTCATTCTGTAAAAGGAAAGGGCTACAGCAAGTATATTTAAGCAGCTAGGCAGCACATGTAAGAGTACAAGCAATAAGCAGTTTGCCAGAATTCCTCTCGTGCATAGGCTACTTGATTTTAAATTGGTGTTTTATGTCTTTTTACCTACTAGGCCCTAAATAGCCTGGGACCAACCGATTGAGAGTTAGTCTGTGTGGTGGTGAATTTCTATCCTCCTTGGTAGAACTGGTTTTGGCAGAACTGAATTTTTATTTATTTTTTTTTAAATAATTTTGACAGATAATAGCAATGCTTATTTTAAAGCTTTTTAAAATGATCGTTTTTTTAATTTTCAGTTGTGGGAAATTATGGACTGGTCTGATAATTGGGGGGGAAGTCAGATAATTATTTAATGACATGTTGAGATTCAAAAAGTAAAAGCTTTATAACCATTAAAACACACATTGTCAACATCACAGGTCAAAATATGCAAAATAAATATCCTTAAGCCAAACTCAAATAAGTTCTCAAGCATCATTTTTCTTACTGTATCTATTGGTAAGTTTTTATTATTATCAGTGGAAATATATTTTTCATTGGTCGGTATGTGTACATTGAGATCGACATTTACTGACATTTACCAATTAAAAAGCTGATCCTTCCAAGCCTAGATATAATAGAGAGGGGAGTGGCCGCCAGGGTGTTCTCCATAAAGGCCCCAGGACTCTGGAATCCCCTCCTGTCCCTGCTCTGAAGTAGTCCAGATTTGTTGACTCTAAGGCATCTTGGAGGGCCTATTTCTTTCAAGCGATTTTTGGGGCATGGGCCAATATACTGAGGTGTTGGTATTTCTAGGGCTGCTGCTTGATAGAAGGGTTGAGCTGATGGTATGGCATTTTGTTCTAACTAATCGGCAGCATGCTCAGAACCTGTGCACGGGCACTCTTTACTATCTTTCAATTTAGAATAAACAAATACATTTTTAAGAAGTCTGTGACGGCCTGGATGTTTACTCTCTGAAAGGAGCTCGGAGAGTTATGGTTGTTATTACTGTAACTGAGAGTGGCTCCTGGTCAGTCCAGTAGCTAATCTCCAGGTCACTGAAAAATGAGTCACATACTTGTAGTGGTCTTCTGTCCCAAAGAATTGCAGGGTGCTTGCCTGATCTGTCATACTCTGTACTGGATTCAAGCATCCTCTTCATCTGTCTGCCCTGTGCTAATGATTACGAAGATGAACCCATTAGATTTCAGATGTTTCTCTAGGTTAGTTGCATGTCATCTCCTAATTTATCACTAAAAGCATATAGTGACTACAGTGATGAGTACAATAGAAAGGCCTAATTTAGATAACATTGTGTTTGAATGTTACATATAAGCAGCCAATACTTTTTTACTGATGTGTCACTTGCTGGTTTTTTAGATTAATCCAAGATTTAAATCATAAGGTCCTTAGGACAAGGACTGTTTCCTTTCTGTGGTTTGTATGATACTGAGCACGTGTTCAGAGTTTAACAAATAATTTAATGTACATTGAAAATTAAGCAAGGGGTAGATGATAAATTTGGGAGACAGAAGAATTCCCTGCTCCCCCAAGTTGTTCCAAGATTGTGTTCTTTTCAAACTGTTTGCTGAACTTCTAACAAAAGAGAAATCTTCCAAAAGAAATAGCTGCATTATGTCCTCAGCGGAAGTTAAGTGCGGCCACAGTCGTAGGAAAGAACCTCTAGTACAGGAATGTAGATGCGGAGAGGAGTGATCATTCTATAAAGTGCTTGGAGACTAAAGTCTCTCTCTCTGTACAAAGCAGGCACAGAAAAAGCTTCCCTATTAGCCTGCCTTGTCCTAGATGATCTGGAAGAACCATATCTTGGGGTCAGAGGGTCTCCATTGTCATTCATTCATCCCGCCCTCTTTCTGCTGAGAATGCTACAGTGGTGACAATTGCCAATTGTATAGATGGCTTTTGTGATGTAGATGTATGTCCACTGGGAATTAGGCAGACCAAAAAAATTGTTTAAATCATCTACAGAACTCCTTGAACTTGCGAATGAAAAAAATGTTTTTTATTGTTTGTTTTTAAACAGGGCTTTGTTTGCGAATAAAACTTCAGAGATGTTTGCCTTTTAAGCACAAGGTAAAGTATTCATTTCTACCATTCTCATATCAGATTGTGCGTGGATGTATGCCCAGTACCAAATGACAAACTTAAACCAAACAAACTGCAAGGTTGCTCACTTAGTTTTAAAATTGTGGTCAAAAAGATCTGTTGGTGTTTTTAAATAGTGCATAGTAATTTGCATATGGAATAATAGGATATCTTGCTGCACTGTCCAGCATATAAAGGAACTTATGAGTAATAGTGATTATCTTGTTCCTCAAAGCATTTATAAAAAAAATCCTGTTTGTTCTTTCCACATAAATCGGGTTTTGCTAAACTCTGGAAAGGGGAACTGTGCTAAGGGCAACCTCCTGACTTTTCCACAACCCATGTCACTTGATTTTTGACACGTGGTCGGGATGGATTATGGAAAATACAGGACATCTTAAAACAAACAACCCCAAATATCTATCTAAGTCCTCCTAATGCCTTCAAGGGAAAGAATTATGGGCCACAGGAACATTTCAAAGCAGCCAGGCATTGTGAATTTTATTAATGTTTAACTGGTTACTGAGTTTGTTTGTACCCTTGGAATAACTGGTGGTGGTTGTCCCCAGTGGTTCCTGAGTGAGTAAGCGAGACAAGGCAACCTGAAGGTAAGGTAGTGAGTAACATGCCAGTTGGAATTCTGATGGTAAGGAATAAAGGTGCCCTCCACAGTTCATGTGAAGATTCTGTGCAAAACAAACAAAAGGGAAATGGGAGCTCATAGTGAGTTTGCTTGGAGAATTTGTAAGTATTGAAAAGGTAGGAAATGGAACCAGGATTTGAAATGAGATTTCTTATTCCTGTAACGTAAATAGGAACACAGGGATTGCCATATTGCACCAGGCCAGTGGCCTACCTAGTCCAATATATCATCTGACAGTGGCCAGCACCAACCACTGACAGTGGAATATGCAGGAATCTAAGGAAATTTCCTAACCCCAGTAGTTAGAAGCTGGTTCATGACCTAAAGTGTGCGGGTTTATAGCTCTTCCAAAACTCACTTAAATACTTGTCTCTGGACTTAAATACATTTCAAATTTCTTAAGACTGTGGCTAATATCCAGCTTCTAAGGCTTTGTCTTCACTACCCAAAAGTGTGTGTTGATACTGCAAAATAACAAATGCATGTTGGTTATTTTGTTGTGAAGAAGCCCAGAGGCCTGTTTTGGCAGTGAAGACCTAGCCTGAGTGTTAGTGCCTTTCTGTTGCATAGGATACCAAATACCATAATATGTGATGTTAGATATATTTGCTGCAATACTTTGAGCCGATGGCCTGAATCATTCCCTTATACCAGAGTTTCAGCACTGGATTTTCTTACTTTTGTAGCTACTTGCCTGAGGCTTCATGCTTTTGGGAATAGTCTCACCACAAAAACTGTGACCCATGTTTCTAGAAAATTGTGTTAGTGACGCTGTGCGCTGCCAGCTATTTAATCATAACCAATCACTTTAGGGCCAAGGGTATGTAGTGAAAACAACTTAAAATTTTTGGTGCTTTAAATTAATGAAAGGTATGTACGGTTCATTTCCTTAATTTATACAGCAGATAACTTCAGTAAATAAACAACTTCACTACAAATAGCCTTGAAGTTCAAATTTGTGGATACCATTAATATGCTGCCTGGGAACAGCCTTTTTTGAGAACTGTTATGCTTTATAATATAAAGAAAAGGAGTACTTGTGGCACCTTAGAGACTAACCAATTTATTTGAGCATAAGCTTTCGTGAGCTGCAGCTCACTTCATTGGATGTATCCTGTGGAAAGTACAGAAGATCTTTTTATACTCACAAACCATGAAAAAATGGGTGTTTACCACTACAAAAGGTTTTCTCTCCCCCCACCCCACTCTCCTGCTGGTAATAGCTTATCTAAAGTGATCACTCTCCTTACAATGTGTGATCTCTATCAAGCATTCTTACAACTACAATACCCACCTGCGGAAGTGAAGAAACAGATTGATAGAGCCAGAAGAGTTCCCAGAAGTCACCTACTACAGGACAGGCTTAACAAAGAAAATAACAGAACGCCACTAGCCGTCACCTTCAGCCCCCAACTAAAACCTCTCCAATGCATTATTAAGGATCTACAACCTATCCTGAAGGATGACCCAACACTCTCACAAATCTTGGGAGAGAGGCCAATCCTTGCCTACAGACAGCCCCCCAACCTGAAGCAAATACTCACCAGCAACCACATACCACACAACAGAACCACTAACCCAGGAACCTATCCTTGCAACAAAGCCTGTTGCCAACTGTGCCCACATATCTATTCAGGGGACACCATCACAGGGCCTAATAACATCAGCCACACTATCAGAGGCTTGTTCACCTGCACATCCACCAATGTGATATATGCCATCATGTGCCAGCAATGCCCCTCTGCCATGTACATTGGTCAAACTGGACAGTCTCTACGTAAAAGAATAAATGGACACAAATCAGATGTCAAGAATTATAACATTCATAAACCAGTCGGAGAACACTTCAATCTCTCTGGTCACACGATTACAGACATGAAAGTTGCGATATTACAACAGAAAAACTTCAAAACCAGACTCCAGCGAGAGACTATTGAATTGGAATTCATTTGCAAATTGGATACTATTAACTTAGGCTTGAATAGAGACTGGGAGTGGCTAAGTCATTATGCAAGGTAACCTATTTCCCCTTGTTTCCCCCCCCCCCCCCTTCTTGTTAAACCCTGGATTTGTGCAGGAAATGGCCCACCTTCATTATCATACACATTGTAAGGAGAGTGATCACTTTAGATAAGCTATTACCAACAGGAGAGTGGGGGGGGGAGAGAGAGAAAACCTTTTGTAGTGGTAAACACCCGTTTTTTCATGGTTTGTGTGTATAAAAAGATCTTCTGTACTTTCCACAGGATGCATCCGATGAAGTGAGCTGTAGCTCACGAAAGCTTATGCTCATATAAATTGGATAGTCTCTAAGGTGCCACAAGTATTCCTTTTCTTTTTGCGAATACAGACTAACACGGCTGTTACTCTGAAACCTATAATATAAAGGCTATCCAAGTTTGGAATTGTAATGTAATATACTTCCGTGCAGAGGATCTGTAATAGTATTTTGAGCTCAAACTCTTGCTACTTCAAGATACTAAGCCACGTGGAGGCAAAATGCACTTTCTGAAAGTAGAGAAACCCTTTCTGCTCTATATGTGACAACTCTCACTGCTTCTTCACATCCCCTTCTCAGCCAAAAGATTGAACTGCATTGACACTTTCCACAGAAAGCCCCATTAGTAACCACTGGCAAAAGCTGAGTATGATGTGACAAAGAGCTTTAAAGAATGTGCGGTGGGGGTGGTAAATATCGCTTAGGATTTCCTCCCTGAAAGGGTCTTATTTTTCAAATGTGTTTAAATAAGCTGTTTATGAAAGTGACTGTTGCAGTTCCTGTAGCCTCTAGACAAACAGCTCCAAAATCAGGATCTACAGAACACTAGCTTGTGGTTTACAGAGAGCTGGCTGGAAAGATAGTGCTGGCTCTCCTCCCTATTTCCAGCTGCTTAATGGCATTAAAAGAAAACTTAACATACACTTAAGTACTTTCCCAGTAATACTTAGCCATGTAAGTAATTGATATGGTTACCTCAGTTTGACCACCAATAGGAGTGATCACCAATAGAGCTGTGAATTGGAGGGGAGATGTCCCGTAAGACATTCTCGTAAAATCTAGACGATGAAAAAGCTTGAGACCTGCCTATTGTGGACAACAGGATAGGATAGTTCACAAATGTTCATTGTTAAATCAGTGTGCATACTTTGTACAGCTATTTCTCTTTCCCAACAGTGTGCGGGAGTACCACTATTCAAGTGTGTGGCTAACATTGTTTATTTCTTATCTAGTTGGAAATTTATATATCTGAAGGTGCCCATTCCACTGAGGAGGACAGTAAGTGGATTTTTATAAATTGAATGACTGTGGCTTCAGAATCTGTGTGTGGCCCACCACCCTGGGTATTAGTGCAGTGTCATAGTTGCAGGATGAACCATGCCATTGGGAAATCTCAAAATGTAAGTTGCTGCAATGAAATTCAAACTTGTTCATGTTGCATATCTAATATATCTTACTGTGATATTGAGGGTTACATTTTTAAAAGGGGGGAAATAAATAGGAAGTATTGCATATGTGCAGCTAAGTACATTTCTGGAATTTCTTTACTTTGAGTGGTTGATCTTGCAATCTTATATTAATGCTAGACTGTTTGTATTATGGTTTTTAAAATGTGGAGGAACTGGACTGGCAAGCATGTGCCATAGAAAATCTGAATTGTAAAATTGTCTTTATTAAAATAAAACCAATTTTTTTTCCAAATAAAAAAGAGCCACAAAGGACTCCACCCATGCCAGGTTTTGACCTTTCACTTCTTTTGTTCTAAACCTGAATAGAATGGTTTTTTTAACATGGAAAATTTGGGGTGTGTTTGGGATTTTTTTCCTTTCTCTCAGTCACATAACTAGAAACTGAAACTAGAGAAATTCAGATTGACACAATTTACCTAGGGATGCAGCGGATTCTCCATCACTTGGAGCCATTAAACATCCACTCTTGATTTTTACACTCTAGCTTAACCAGAAGTTGTGGACTTGATGCTGGAGTCACTTTGTGAAATTCTACGGCCTGTGTTCTGCAGGCAGTCAGACTAGGTGATCCTAATGGTACCTTCAAGGCTTAAAATCTATGCAACTTTACCAAACTTCAATGGGAACTAGTAGTTGAGTTCCCAAATGCAGGGATATTGGAGCCTAAGAAATTAAAAGCAAAATTTAGAGCTCATAAAATTTCAACTTTGACAATTCCTACCCAAGATCAGGATATAGATGCAAATGTAAGAAATGAGTATTAGTGCTATTATGTCTTAATGATGGCTTTTCTGTTACAAGGAAGCAAAATACAATGTTTGTTCCATATTAGCCAGTTGTCCAGATTGTCCCGTTGTTGTGAAGGGTTGAGAGGAATTTAGGGTCGGATGTGGCTCTACAAATGTTACATTACTTAAGGACTGCAGAATATCCAGCATGAACAGAGTGTTACGTATTCCTTTCCTGGACTAGAAATGCCATGAAAGTGATAGTGATTTCTAGTGGCTGTGTGTGACCTTTCTCCCACTTGCCTCTCTTTCCCTTAATCTCCTTCTAATCTCTCTTTGTTCCATCCAAGATGCCCAGTTCAACACCACTTTCATGTCATTTCCCCCATTCCTGTGTGTTTTCGGTACGCCAGGAGCATCTCCTTCAATAGGTCTATCTTGCCATCTCCATTTCTACCTGCGCTGCACTCCTTTGGACAAATCTATTCTACAAATCCTAGTCCTCTTCTCCATAGAGCAAAGTGATTATAGTCCCTCCTATCAACATTTAAAATTAAAATTATAAAATAGAAGAAAGATGTCACAATCCATTTATTCCTTTTGTCTGTTGTCTTCCATTCCCATTGCTTGAGATTGCTAGTGTCTACAAAGATTTCAGGGACCTACTTCAGTGCAGGGTCAAGTATCTAGCACAATGTGATTACTGTACAAGAATTCCTCAGTAAAATGGCTCTGACTTACTTTTCATCTGATATTTTGCAGTCAACAAGCAAATAAATGATAAAGAGAGAGTAGCAGCTGCGATGGAGAATCCAAACTTGCGTGAAATTGTGGAGCAGTGTGTTACAGAACCGGACTAGCAGCTACAGTAACCACAGAGCTATGATTATTTTGATACATTGGTTTAATTATTTGTAAAACTTCAAGGCCTTGAGTTTAATACTTACATTGTTTGTACCTTCCACATGATTTTTAAAGGAAACCATTTATAAAGCGGATGTAAATTATAAGAAGGTGGGTAGCAGTATATACAATTATATGAAGTGTATAGTGTTCTAAAGAATTTGTAATATTCAGTGTTCAAAGAGAAATATTTTAACTAGTTATTATGATCCAGCTGTGTTGCCTTCTTCTGATGCACATTGTGATACAAAATCAATTTTTCAGGTTAAAGTTCCACTGTGCTCAAATGGAATATGTTTCAATCACTACACTATAAAAAAACAACAAAAAATAAAAATTGATTCTTATAATGAAAAGCCACTTCCTGTTTTGAATGTTTGTGCTCTTAATTTTACTATCTCTCCTGGCATGGTAACTAACAGAGAAGTAAACATTTTGCTCAAGTGTTTTTGCTGTTGGTAAAATGTTTTCTCATAAAAATTGAAATTAAATTTAAAACATTAGCTGACGCTCTAAACTTGAATATATTTTATAAATGGTCAAAAGATCAATAGTAGTATACTCAAGAAGTGTTAAATGAATACTTCCGCATTTCAAATGCTCTTTAACCTTTAATCTTATGTCTGCAAGAAAAGCACTTCTTGTACTGCCATGATGTCCAAATGATATTAATAGAATTTTTCAGAAGATTTTAGCAGCAAATGCTAACTACTTCATTGCTGTTTTGTTTGTTTCTTTATGCAAATTGTTTGAGGCATGTTGATTTAAAATCTGATCAGAATTCAGTCATAGGACTAGCAGATTTGATACAGTAGAACTTCACTGATTCTCTCTATGCTAATCTTCGAACCTAAAAGATCTCCTACTCCCCCGTTCTTCAAAGATTTCAGAATGCTGTAGTAATGCCTCACTAGTAAAACTTCGTCACTTTTTCAAAATTCTAAAGTATATCTATAACATTAAACTGCACTTGATACATAAACATTTTATTTTTACTTTAACAGTATGTCTGACTGTTTTCACATTGGTTAGTTTATTAATTTGTAAGAAGTTACTCAATCTCCCAGTCATTAGTGTCAATTGGAGCTTGTATTTTCAGTGTTTCTGTCTGGAATCAGTTATTTTAAAATGAAATAATTAGGAAACAGCAAATCTAACCAAGTACCATTATAGCTGATAAACAAGTTAAAATCTAAATTGACCATTTTTAAATTTATATATATAACTTTATGCAATATCCTGAAGCGCCATTGACTGACTTAGTGCTGAGAGAGGTACATCATGTAAGAATCTGGATTAATTAGGAAAGGAATGAATATTAAAAATAATTGTTGTCTTCGCAATTTGGAATAAACATGACTTTAAAAAAACTATAAAATATTTAGGGAGTGAACATATGCTGGAAAACACAGAAAAAAAGTAATTTTGGAGAATGAAAGTGCACAGAAACCTGTCCTATGTTAAGCTTTAATCAAGTGCATCAGTCAGCAATTTCTTCAGTATCCATTACAGAACAGCATAACATCTTGCACAAAAAAACAATGTCACTCAAGAATAGTTATGTATTAGTTAGAAATGATCTAATGGGTATGATTGATTCTTTTAATGTTTTTAGAAAAACTACAACATTAATTTAAATGATGCTTTCCTCTCCAAGTTATATGATGGCTATATTTCCAAGGGAATCAAAGTTTCCTATACTTTTTTGGTCAATGTCTTCCCAGCCTATATGAGTTTGTCTTTACTCTTGCCATCAAAAAATAATTATTTTTCCTTTTAAAGAGCTGCTTGCATATGAACAGGTCCAAATTGTGTGACTTAAAATTCAATTACTGTTCACTTAACTACTTAGCGCCACCTATATGCAAAATGGGAAGAACTTCTGCCATAATGAGAAGGAAGCTGAGAATAGCCAAAACTAGACCATGCCATTAATGATTTATATTGGTGTTGCTGACCAGTTATGGAGACAAGAACATGCTATCTATGATTCCAGACTCTTCCATCTATTATGGATTCATGTTACTATGGGAACCTTTCCGTATTCATTTGTATAACTGAATGCTCATACAATATTGTAAAAAGAAAAGGAGTACTTGTGGCACCTTAGAGACTAGCCAATTTATTTGAGCATAAGCTTTCATGACCTACAGCTCACTTCATCGGCTTATGCTCAAATAAATTGGCTAGTCTCTAAGGTGCCACAAGTACTCCTTTTCTTTTTGCGAATACAGACTAACACAGCTGTTACTCTGAAACCTGTCAATATTGTAAAAGTCTCTCTTTTTATATAATTTATTTTTGCTGTTCTGTTGCACTAATAATTCCTTTCTATGTATCAGAACCTGATATAAATGATGGAGTCCTCCAAAAGAGCTCTCTTGATGAGAACAGTTCTTTTCTGGGCATTTATACCATGCTAATCACCTTGATGTCAAAGTACTGATATTCAAATTTTGTTGAACGTGCAATTCTACTTGTGTGCCAGTTTGACTGTGCTTACTGCAGAAGCATCTGCTGCTCAGGTAAGCACAGAGAGAGAATAGTAACAGAGGTTGGTATTTCAAATTTACTATTAGGTGGAATTGGTTTTTGTTCTTCTAGTTATCTCTAGAGTGTGAAAGAACGTCCGGTTTGGAGCCAACCTCGCCTATATGGCTGCCCTGTCTCAATCACAATTAGCTTTGTTACTGTTTTCTCTACATGGTTAATAGATCTATTTACTCAATATTATGATGAAGGATGTTTGGCATACTCTGTGCTTTCTTCTACTTTTAAAATTTAAATATCATACCACTTCTTTACCACTTAGGAACTGCAAACTACGGTTAAAATAGTTATTGGAACAAGTCATCTGTTGCAGTTCAAAGACTGATTTCTGGATATGTTTTTAGAATTCCAGTGTTTGAAATTCTTATTAAAGCATTGTTTTCTAATCATTATCATAAGAATGGCATACTTGGTCAGACCAATAGTCCACTGGTTCTCAATCAGGGGTACACATACCCCTGGGGGTATGCAGAGGTCTTCCAGGAGGTACATCAACTCATCAAGGTATTTGCCTAGTTTTACAACAGGCTACATAAAAAGCACTAGCTAAGTCAGTACAAACTAAAATTTCATACGGACAATGACTTGTTTATACTGCTCTGTATACTACACTCTGAAATGTAAGTACAGTATTTATATGCCAACTGATTTATTTTATAATTATGTGGTAAAAATGAGGAAGTCAGCAATTTTTTGGTAATAGTGGTGTGACACTTTAGTATTTTTAGGTCTGATTTTGTAAGCAAGTAGTTTTGTGTACCCCCAAATTTCATCTCACTTAAAGATACATCAGACTCAACCTTTCCAGACTACTGTACCCCTTTCAGGAGAGTCACTGCAGTAGTCCATCTAGCCCAGTATCCTCTCTTCCGACAGTGGCTGGCGCTAGAGGGAATGAACAGAACAGGGTAATTTATTGAGTGATCCATCCAGTCCCAGCTTCTGGCAGTCAGAGGTTTAGGAACCCCCAAATCTGGGGTTCATCCAGGACCATCTTGGTTAGTAGCCACTTATGGATCTATCCTCCAGGAACTTACACAATTCTTTTTTTGAACCCAGTTTTGGCCTTCACAACATCGCCCTGGCAACAACTTCTACAGGTTGACTGGGTGTTGTGTGAAGCAATACTTCCTTATGTTTTGTTTTAAACTTACTGCCTGTTAATTTCATTGGGTGACGCATGGTTTTTGTGTTATGTGAAGGGGCAAATAATACTTCCCTATTCACTTTCTCCACACCAGTCCTGATTTTATAGACCACAATCCTATCCCCCTCTAGTAATCTCTTCTCTAAGATGAACAGTCCTAGTCTTTTTAATCTCTCCTCATATGGAAGCTGTTCCATACCCCTAATCACAGGCAGCAGGTATCAAAGGCCAGGGCAGGCTAAGCCTCCCCTAACCCAAGCCATGGCCCTGCCCTGTTCTGCCCCAAGGCAGTGCCTCACTCCCTGTCTCCCCTGAAGACGGCGAGGGCTCAGCTTCCGCCAGCGGCCTGGGGCTGGGGTTTGCTGCTCGCCGGCACCTCTGGCTGTCTCAGGAGTCGGGCCAGTGGCTTGGGCCAGGGGGCCTGCGGGTGAGTGGCTAAAGCTCCCCTCCAGCAGCATTAGGGGCGGGGTAGGCTTGGGGCTCCTCTTGCAGCGCAGGGTGGGATGTGGGCAGAAAGAGTGGGGCCGGCAGTTTAGCCTCCCTGAAGGGGGGCTCGCCTGCCGCCCGTGCGCCTAATGATTTTTGTTGCCCTTCTCAGTACTTTTTCCAATCCAATATACCTTTTACTGAGATGGGGCAACCAGAACTGTACACAGTATTCCAAGCATGAGCGTACCATGGCTTTATATGGTGGCATGATATTTTCTGTATTATCTACCCCTTTCCTAATGATTCCTAACATTGTTAGACCTTTTAACTGCTGCTGCACATTGAGCAATATTTTCAGAGAACTTTCCACAGTGACTCCAAGATCTGTCTGGAGTGGGAACAGTTAATGTAGACCCCATCATTTTGTACATGTAGTTGGGATTATGTTTTCCAATGTGCATTACTTTGCATTTATCAACATTGAATCTTGACTGTTATTTTTGTTGCCCAGTCACCCAATTTGGTGACATCCTTTTGTAGCTCTTCGCAGTAAGCTTTGGACTTAACTAGCTTGAGTAATTTTGTATCCTCTGCAAACTTTTCCATCTCTTTATTTACCCCTTTTTCCGGATCATTTATGAATATGTTGAACAGCACTGGTCCCAGGGCTGATTCTTGGGGGATTCTGCTATTTACCTCTCTCCACTATGAAAATTTATTCCTATCCTTTGATTCCTATCTTTTAATTAGTTACTGATCTATGAGAGGACGCTCCCTCTTTAGTCCACGACTGCTTACTTTGCTTAAGAGCCTTTGGTGAGGGATCTTGTCAAAAGCTTTCAGAAAGTACAAATACGTTATATCCACTGGATCACCCTTGTCCATGTGTTTGTTGGTCCCTCAATTAATTCTAATAGATTGGTGAGGCATGGCTTCCCTTTACAAAAGCCATGTTGACTCTTCCATGCTGACTCTTAGGTGTACCAACTTTTGTAATTGCCAGAATTGCCTCTGGAGCCTTTTTAAAAAATTGGTGTTACCTTAGCTATTCTCATTCAGAGGCTGATTAAAGCAATAGGCTACACATACAGTTAGTAGTCCTGCAATTTCACATTTGAGGTCCTTCAGAACTCTTAGGTGAATATCATATGGTCCTGGTGACTTAGTCCTGTTTAATTTACTAATTTGTTCCCAAACCTCCTCTATCGACATCTCAATTTGGGACAGTTCCTCAGATTTGTCACCTAAAAAGAATGGCTGGCGTGTGGGAATCTCCCTCACATCTGTTACAGGGAAGACCAATGCAAAGAATTCATTTAGCTTCTTCACAACAACCTTTTCTTCCAGGAGTGCTCTCCACTGATCGTTCGGCAGGCGAGTTCTGATGTGCTTAACAATTTTTTTGCTGTTAATTTTTGTGTCTTTTGCTAATTGCTCTTCAAATTCTTTTCTGGCCTGCCTAATTACACTTTTACACTTGAAGAAAAGGAGTACTTGTGGCACCTTAGAGACTAACCAATTTATTTGAGCATAAGCTTTCGTGAACTACAGCTCACTTCATCGGATGTAGCTCACGAAAGCTTATGCTCAAATAAATTGGTTAGTCTCTAAGGTGCCACAAGTACTCCTTTTCTTTTTGCGAATACAGACTAACACGGCTGTTACTCTGAAACTTTTACACTTGACTTGCTAGTGTTTATTCTCTTTTTCTATTTTCCTCAGTCAGATTTAACTTCCAATTTTTATCTCTGCCTCTTTCACATTGTTTAGCCATGGTGGCATTTTTTGGTGGTCTTACATTTTTGGGGGAGAGAGGGGGAGTGTACATTTAGTTATGGTGTTTTTAAAAAGATTTTATGCAGCTTGCAGGCCTTTCACTCTTGTGATTGTTCCTTTTAATTTCCATTTAACTAGCTTCCTCATTTTTATGTAGTTGCCCTTTGTGAAATTAAATGCTACTGTGGTGAGTTTCTTTGGTATTCGCTGCCCCCCTACCTTACAAGCATGTTAAATTTAATTATATTATGATCACTGTTACTGAGCGGTTCAGCTATATTCACGTATTGGACCAGAAGAGGACACTCTTCTTAAGGTACCTTGACTGAGGACAACTTAGGTCTGAAATGTTTGTGCTAAATAAGAAAACTATTGTCAATTTTTATAGCCAAACTGAGTTGTTATATCCTTATCCTAAGTGCACAAAAAAGCCTCTTATGTGCACTTAAAACTCTTGCATTTGTGTGACCAGGGCTGAAAATAAAAACTAATCTTCCTCCTCAGTTTCTTTATATGCGCTATTGAATGGAAATATCTGTGCATATGCAGGGTGTTTACATTTTCAAGTAACTATTGAAAACATCATAAATCCTCACTCCATCTCTGAAGTACTCTTGTAGTAGATGACATATAAAGCTAGGCAGGTGTACAAATCCTGAAGAGCATTATGGGTCCAATGGACTAAACAGAGTCCTAGGAGAAACTCAAAAGTAGCAGGCCATTTAGTGCCATCCAAACGCAAACAACTAGCCTTAACTTTGAGCTCTAGGTGATGTCCTGCACCCAGAGCGATATTCGCGTCCTCTATCTTGTGCAAAGCAAAAAAAGAATGTTTTGAGTGATGCCTCCCTTTAAAAGAGAACTGATGCTGCAGACAAAAGGTGCCGTAGGAGTTTGGAATGGCAGTTGGGATGTTGGAAGTGGGAAGTTCTGGGGCAATTGGGGAGAGATGGAACATGAATCCCAAGATTCTATAGCAACTGAAGGTGAATTTGGATGGCTGGAGAGAGAGTCTGAAGAAAGTGCAGTGACAACAGCAGGATCCTTTTGAGGAAGAGAGAAATAGGGAAGAGTTTAATAGGAAGCGGGACAGTGCATATGAAAAGAACACTGTAAGGGACATGGGAAAAGAATTGCAGGGATGGAATAATCTGAGCAGGGGAAAGGTGGTGGAAAAAGAGACTGAAAAGATAACTGTGCCTCAGTTTCTTCCTTGCTGCATGGAACATATGAAGGGTTTGAATTGCTGCCTCCGGCCTTAAAATAAGAGCTTTGTTTTTCCCTATTGGCAAAATTCTTCTTTCCACAGGCCAAGTTCTGCCTTTGTGTAAAATTCCTGGTGAGTTCTGCAAGGTGATGGAATATAGCCCACAGGCGGAATTGACTCTGGTGAAGGGTTTAACTGATTGGGTGGGTAATCACTGTTATATTACAATGTAGCATGATCATTGGAGGTCATAGACATGACTTTTTGAGTGGGGAATTCTGGGTTGCCCTTATTTAGTTATACATGAATGCATGGCTTTTAAGTTTAGGACAGGAGCAAGTAATATTTTTATTTTATTTTATGTTTTTATTTTTTGGTTCCCTGGGTTGCTGGCCGCCTGTGTGCTCTAAATGGAAGTATATATCTTAGAACACGTTGAACTGAGATGCAAAAATCGCAGTGAATGTCCAACTGACCTCATGTTTGTGAGGATTTCAGAAGTTTCTTTGTTTAGTTTTAACTTTGCCTCTAAATCCACTTCAATCTGTGACCTTGTGATACCATTGTTGCAAATAATGCTCCGCTTGGACAAAAGGTGAGTGAGACCGCTCTATAACTTAATATCAACTTTTGAGCAACTAATTCATTTACATTTCTTATGCCTTTTGCAGGTAAGCAGTACAGGTGAGGGAAGGTAGCATTTCCTGCTTATTAAACTGAGACCTGTGGCGCTTACTAGAACTGTGTGAATAATGTTTTTTTAGGTTTGCTGGCCATTAAAATAATTGGGTGAAAAACATTTTGGGTCAAATAAAATGTTTTGATTTTGACCATTTAAAACATTTTTATTTAAAAAAATTAAAAGGAAATTTTGAAAATTTTTCGGTTCAAAATGACTTGAAGTTCTTATTTGGAATTTTTTAGGATTTTTTTTTTTTTTTTTACTGAAACAACTTGGCATCATGGGATTTGTAAAACATCTCAATATCACTGGATCTACATTTTTTTTGTCTCCCTCCTCCCCCACCAAAAAAAAAAAAAAAGCTTTAGTACAAAAAATTTTGCCCAGCCCTGACTCTCAGAAGTTACGAGCAGCTACTGCTGCCATGGATTTGATACACTTAACCTTGAGCGTATGGAGCTTCTCTGCATATATCTTTTTGGGATGACTTCTGATTATTCCTTCACTATTCCTTAATTGTAAATTTAACCAATTTACCCTTTAAAAGTGTGCTTCTAATTTAGACAAAAAACAGTTTAATATTCTTTGCAGGTAAGTGATGATGTAATTTTATCTGCATGTATAGTATGTGCTCTAAGAAATGGTGGGAGAAGATTAAGGTTACTAGACACGTTCCTTAGCATGCACCTTTCCTCTGCCTAGGGGGAGAGCTTATGATTTTGATTTCAGAAGAGCGGTACTGCCATTCCTCATGGAGCCATGGGAGGGTGCCGCTGGATTGGCCAGCATCTCTTGCTTGATTTATATGGTGAGGACTGCATTCTTTTGGGTTTTAAATGAGTTGTGTGTTGCTAGACAGTAATATCTCCTTGGATTGTGTGTGTTGTTGTATGTGAAGTTATGAAGTTTGGTGATGTATGTGTTACTGAACACATTGTGAGGTTGAACACACCCACAAGCAGCCTTTCAGGTACAACAGTAAAAAGGCCAAACAATATTAATGGCTTATGGAGGAAATGCACACAGGCACAAGGGTTACCCCAGGAACTGTGTACAATAGAAACTTCTTCGAGATAGCACTACACGATGGGAACTGTTTGACCCAGCTCACAGCAAAAGAGCTTTCCAGCAAGTGGGAAGAAGATATAAAAGGGGGACAATGACATCCTGGGGGGACCTTACTGTCCCTGCAACAACACACCTGGAAACACCTGAGTGGCAAGGACTGAACTGTGGGAAGCGATGGTCCTAGGCTAGTAGGATCTTTAGCTGTGTATGAAAAACTGGGAAAGCCTAGGCAGCTTGTGACTTAAGAATCTGCCACCCTTTTTATCACTCAGGGTGAGCATTTGCTAATTTATATCCTATCTATCTAGTGTGTTAAGTTCAGTTTGCGGTTTTTGTTTATTTACTAAGGTAATCTGCTTTGATCCGTTTGCTATCCCTTATAATCACTTAAAATCTACCTCTTGTACTTAATAAACTTGTTTTTGTTTTCTATACACCACTTTGTGCAATTCATAACTGGGGGGGCAAAAAGCTGTGCATATCTTCCTCCACATTGAGGGAGGGGGCGATTTTCATGAGCTTACGCTGTACAGATTTCTGTGCAGCACAAGACAATTCTGGGTTTACACTCCAGAGGGGATGTGCACTTGAGCGTTAGGCAATTCCTTAGCTGAAAGCCTTCCCACGCAGTGCTGATTTCAGTGTCTGCCTTTCTGCAGCTGGGTGTATCCCTACCTGTGTTTGTGCTAGAGGAGGCTTGAGGGCCTGGCTTAGCAGGACAGAGTGAGGGAGCCCAGGTTGGTGGAACAGGCAGGCTCATTGATACCCCAGTACATCAGGTAGCATCACAGAAGAGGGAGCAACCTGTCACAGGTGGGTGCCTCAGTTTCTTCAGTGTGCTGCATGGTTAACTAGGGGGTGGAAAAAAGTTGTTACTCTTTCCAGAGACCCAGACATATAGATGTGACTGACACCTAACTGTCTGCCCCCTGGACCCATGTCCATGTAGTCCTAGAAGACAATGGCCACTCCAATTGCCCAGACATTTGGTACCTAGCACCTAATGACCATGAAAGGACCACTCCTCCACAGAAAGCCAACCATGTTTCATCAGATGGAGAACAAAGGGCTGAGGAGGAGGGCTAGATGGGAGGTTAAGAGCAGACTGCTGGGATAAAAGAGGGGTCAGAGAGCTCTGGGCTTGGGGCTGACCATGCTGTAACTATCTGTTCTCTGTGCTAACCAGGGACTTTCTATGCTGTGTCCCAGACATCTAATAAACTGCTTTTACAATGCTGGCTGAGAGTCACTACAGATGCTGAAAGAGAGGGTGCATTGCTCCTTTTGGATGTATGTTACTTTCAGGTGTCCAACTAGGGTGAACTTTCTGAAGGGAGCTGATGGTGAAAAACAGGAGTGCTGAAGGCTCTGAGGTTCGTCTAAGAACAGTGAAGCCAAGTGGCTTACCCTACTGACTAAGACTGGTGGGGTTGGCATACTGAAGGGATCCTCCCAGGGACTGCTCCAGAGCATGACAAAAGCAGGGACAAAATTTTCAAAAACATTTTTTCATTGGCTCTAATTAGAAATCTTTAAATGGAATTCCTTATTCCCATTGGGTCAAAAATCCTTCAAGAATAGCCTTTCAAATGATGTTTTGATACATCTGTTTCTTGGTGAACTCAAGAAGGGGGGGGAAAGCTATCAAAAAGTTTCCAAAAGCAGGCTTGAGTTTTGAGTGAGAGCATGGATTGGTTTATGCTTTAATGGAAGTGGTTTTCCTATCCCTTCCACTTAGACACAATTATTGGAAAGAGTTTTGGATCGGATTAAGAAATAAGATATTACTTTTATAAAAGGGACAGAATTATGATCTGAAAATAAGTCTTCGGTTATTTCAGAACCTGTTTATGAAAGGTTGTTGGTTGGGGCCCATACTCTTTTAAAAGAAGAGTAGGTCTATTTTAATTGATTAATTCCAGCTAAAATGGACTTTCTAACTTATATTTTGGAATTTGACTTTCATATCAATACATGTTATTTTATATAAAATTAATATAATGGCGTTCTAACCATGCGAGCACACACAGCAATAAAACATAAATTTGGAAGAGATAAATTACCTTTTTCTTAACAGCTTTGGTGTTTGTCTGTAGGATGTCACTAATGGCCAGCATGGACTAATATAACTGTACTGCACCAATAGAGAGAACACACATTTTTAGTGAGGTTACTTCCAGGAATACAGAGAAAATACCATTCAGAGCAAGTTTTGTTAATATGACCTTCCTGTACTGCTAAAGGATGAAGCAGGATCTCATTCTAAACCCACACTAATAGGAGTCTGAAGCAGTTTTTTTTCTTCAAGTGATGAAGTTCCATCAGAAATTATTAAAATAATTCATATACTCAGAATTGGAAAGGATGCATACAGTGATTAATACAGGATAGCAAAAACACTTGGAAGGATTTCAAAGGAGAATCTTATAAAGACTGAATAACCCCAGCTCTCAAAAAAGAAGCTCATGGTGATCTAACTTAAGTATTCCCTTAGAGCTAAGTCTAAGGGCGTCCACTTATATTTATATTTCTTACGGGAGAGGAAAGGATGCCTTCTGAGTTGACATGAAATCTCTAGAATTTTTTTTTTTTTTGATAATCAAATTTGTCTTATTGCTTGACAGCCTTTTGAAGGAGCATTTAAGTAAATGTATTTGTGTATGAGCACATCAGAGCTAGACGTATGCCCTGGGTTATAAAAATAGTTGAAAGAGAAGTTCTTATCAACTGATAAATATCCCAAAGAGAAGTATTAATTTAAACCCACTAACATCAGATGGAATTACTGTTCAGCTAGTACAGTGAAAGCTCACTCCTATTTCTTCCCAGCAAGATGATACATATTTTCCCTCTAGAATGAAGACCTTTAATAATAGCAGTGAGATTACTTTAAGTACTATGATTGTGAGCTATGAGACTTGTTTCTTGGACTGACTTGCTTGGTAATTTATTGGGTAAGTGATTGCCAATGAAGAGCCTCAGATTACATCACCAAAAGAAGATTTTCAGCAGATTGATTTTCCCCAGAGGAATCTGTTTTGAAGGGTACCAGATTTTACTCTATATTTTACTGACAAAGCCTCACTTTTTCCAAATCAAGTTGGAAGAGGGGATGTTTTGGAGAAAAAGTTCTGGTGTGGGCCAACTCTGCTTACAAATCAATATATCTTCCAGCAATGTAAGGAATACGTGTAACTTTGAAATGTTCAAAGAATGCTATACTCTCCCCTCTTGCTCTTCTAGCCCCACAGCAAATCAAGACTTACACATCTTTTTACCTCACCCCTCAGTATGCTGTGGGGTCTGTTCTTTGTTTAATTGTAAAAATAGGTGCTTTTCCAATCAGATCTGAGAAATCATGAATATTTTGGATTCTTCAAAAGTGAGTAAGTATTGGGATAGAATCTTAAATATATGGATTAAGATTCTCAGATTGGCAGAGGAGTTGCTCTCTTATATTGCCCTAATATATATTATTTGCATCTACAAGAACAGCACATCAAATAAAATATCGTGGCTGATAGGTAGCACATAAACAAGTTCAGATGGAATGAATATTGTTAAAAACATACACACATTATTACTCATGACAATGATTTGTAGAACACCAGCATGTACAAGGGCTGTACAGACAAGTATTATGACACAGGTCCAAAACTTGCTCAATTACATGCGGAAACAAGTGGACTTTGCACTCCTGTAACTAAGAGAACAATTTGGTCCAAATTCCCTGCCCAACCAGCTTACTGTCTAAATAGAAAATGTGATGCAGGATGAAAGACTACTAAAAACAGAGTGATTGAGCAGTGACGTTTAGTGTGTGTCATGTTAGCACCATGATTTTTGTCTGACGGTTTCCCCTCCATCCAATGAAACTTCTTTTGTTTGCTCTGTAAATACTCATAGATTCCAAGGCCAGAAAGGACCATTGTGATCATCTAGTCTGACCTTCTGTGTAACACAGGCCATAGAAGTTCCCCAAAATATTTCCTAGAGTTGAGCTTTTAGAAAATCATCCAATCTTGATTTACAAAGGGTCAGTGATAGAGAATCCACCATGACCCTTGGTAAGTTGTTCCAGTTGTTAATTACCCTCACTGTCAAAAATTTACACCTTATTTCCAATCTGAATTTATCTAGCTTCAACTTCTAGCCATTGGATCTCGTTAGACCTTTCTCTGTTGGACTGAAGAGCCTATTATTAGATATTTGTTCCCCACCTAGATACTTATAGACTGTGATCAAGTCACCCCTGAGCCTTCTATTTGTTAAGCTCTTTGAATCTATCATTATAAGGCAGATTTTCTAATCTTTTAATAATTCTTAAAAAGAAAAGGAGTACTTGTGGCACCTTAGAGACTAACCAATTTATTTGAGCATAAGCTTTAGTGAGCTGTAGCTCACGAAAACTTATGCTCAAATAAATTGGTTAGTCTCTAAGGTGCCACAAGTACTCCTTTTCTTTTTGCGAATACAGACTAACACGGCTGTTACTCTGAAACCTTAATAATTCTTGTGGGTCTTCTCTAAACCCTCTCCAATGTATCAACATCCTTCTTGGATTGTGGGCACCAGAACTAGATACAGGATTCCAGTGGAGGTTGCACCAGTGCCAAATCTGGAGATAAAATGATCTCTCTACTCCTAGTCAAGATTCCCTGTTTATGAAGCCCAGGATCGCATTAGCTCTTTTGGCCACAGCATGAGACTAGGAACTCATGTTCAGCTGATTGTCCACCACGACCCCCAAATTTTTTTCAGAGTCAGTACTTCCTAGGATAGAGTCCTCCATATGCCATCATGTGCCAGCAATGCCCCTCTGCCATGTACATTGGTCAAACTGGACAGTCTCTACGTAAAAGAATAAATGGACACAAATCAGATGTCAAGAATTATAACATTAATGAACCAGTCGGAGAACACTTCAATCTCTCTGGTCACGCAATCACAGACATGAAGGTCACTATCTTAAAACAAAAAAACTTCAAATCCAGACTCCAGCGAGAAACTGCTGAATTGGAATTCATTTGCAAATTGGATACTATTAATTTAGGCTTAAATAGAGACTGGGAGTGGCTAAGTCATTATGCAAGGTAGCCTGTTTCCTCTTGTTTTTTCCTAACCCCCCCCCCCCCAGATGTTCTGGTTTAACTTGGATTTAAACTTGGAGAGTGGTCAGTTTAGATGAGCTATTACCAGCAGGAGAGTGAGTTTGTGTGTGTGTATGGGGGTGGGGGGGATGTGAGAAAACCTGGATTTATGCAGGAAATAGCCCGACTTGATTATGTAAAGAGTTGTCACTTTGGATGGGCTAGCACCAGCAGGAGAGTGAATTTGTGTGGGGGGGTGGAGGGTGAGAAAACCTGGATTTGTGCTGGAAATGGCCCACCTGATGATCACTTTAGATAAGCTATTACCAGCAGGACAGTGGGGTGGGAGGAGGTATTGTTTCATATTCTCTGTGTATATATAAAGTCTGCTGCAGTTTCCACGGTATGCATCTGATGAAGTGAGCTGTAGCTCACGAAAGCTCATGTTCAAATAAATTGGTTAGTCTCTAAGGTGCCACAAGTACTCCTTTTCTTTTTGCGAATACAGACTAACACGGCTGTTACTCTGAAACCATACTTATCTTTGTTCATCGATATATACATTTACATTTAATTGTATTAAAACGCATTGTTTGCTTGCACCCACTTTACAAAGCGATCCAGTTTGCTCTGAAACAGAGACTCGTCTTCATTATTTACCACTTCCCCAATTTTTGGGTCATCTACAAACTTTATCAGTGATCATTTATGTTTTCTTTCAAGTCATTGATAAAAAGTGTTAAATTGCAGAGTGAAGAACTGATCCCTGTGGGACTTTGACTGGAAACACACCTGCTTGATGATGATTCCCTGTTTACAATTACATTTTGAGACCTATTAGCTAGCCAGTTTTCAATCCATTTAATGTGCACCCTGTTAATTTTGTTCTTGTTTTTTAATCAAAGTCAAACCACTTACAGAAGTCTATGTATCTTATATCAACACTATTACCTTTAGCAACCAAACATGCAATCTCACATAAAAACATAAGAACGGCCATACTGAGTCAGAGCAATGGTCCAGCTGGTCCAGTGTCCTGTCTTCTGACAGTGGCCAGTGCCAGGTGCTCCAGAGGGAATGAACAGAATAGGGAATCATCAAGTGATCCATCCCCTGTCACCTACTCCCAGCTTCTGACAGTCGGAGACTAGGGACACCCAGAACATGGGGTTGCATCCTTGACCATCTTGGCTAATAGCCATTGATGGACATATCCTCCAGGAATGTATTTAGTTCTTTTTTGAACCCCATTATAGTTTTGGCCTTCACATTAGTTTGACAGGATCAATTTTCCATAAACCCATGTTAATTAATATTACCCTCTTTTAATTAATTAATTTATTGAGTCCCACATCAGCCACTCCATCATCTTGCTCAGGATCAATGTCAGACTGACAGGCCTACAATGACTTGGAGCATCCTGTTTACTGTTTTTAAAAAGTGGCACAAAAGCCATTTTCCCCAGTCTTCTGGAACTTCTCCAGTGTTCTAAGAGTTACTCAGAATCAACATTAACAGTCCAGCAAGCTCTTTTACAACTTTTAAAACTCTTGGATGCAAGTTATTGGACCTGCTGATTTAAAAATGTCTGACTATACTAGCTTCTGTCTCCTCCATAGATACTAGCAGAATGGAAAGAGTATTATCACCATATGATGTGATTATATCATCTGTTTTTCCCCAAATACAGAACAGAAATATTTATTGAACACTTCTGCTTTTTCTGTATTATCATTGATAATTCTACATCTAGTAATAGACTGATACCATTGTCAGAATTCTCTTTGTTCCTAATTTTAAAAACTATTCCTTACTGTCTTTAATCCTGATGGCCATAAATTTCTCCTTGTGTCTCTTTGCTTCCCTTTTAAATTTTCTATAATTCCTAGCTTCTCATTTATATTCACTACTATCAAATTCCCCTTCTTTCCATTTGTTATATATTATTTTTTTATTGCTGCCTTTACTTCCCCTCTAAACCAAGTTGGTTTCTTAACCTGCACATCCTTCTTTCTTTTGGGGCATCTAGAAAGGAGTTCTTAAATAATTCCCAATTATCACCAATATTTTTTGATTAAATTCTTCATACCAGCTGATTTGGCACATAATTGTTTTCAGTTCTGTGAAACTGGCCCTATTAGAGCACCATATATCTATATATATATAACTAGCCTGGACATCATTCCTCTTGCACACTATAAATATGAACAAGGCATGATCACTTTTACCTAAGCTCCCATTAATTTTTAGTTCTGAGATGAAGTCATAGAGGCCTATGTGGAGTTCTCCGGCCATTCCCAAACCAATGGGAACAAAACACATGACACTTGCCATCCTCGCAGGGTCCTGTTTCAGAGAAAGAGAACCTTCCTGCAATATCAATGTTTCATATTTACAATAAAAGAATCAACTGCAGAGGGCAGTAGTGAGCCAGAGCAGCACTGGATTTTCTGAGCTTGCTCTCAGAATGCAGGGTCTGACTTCTCAGAATTCTCCACTCTCTCATATGGCTAATGACTTTCTGGGGCCATAGGAGCATTAGAATATTCAGGGACTCAATAACAGGGTTCATGTAGGGGCTGCTGGGCTGACTGATTCCACAGGCAGTGATCTGGATTCCAGGCTAGTGTTTTACATTTTTAAGAGAGGAATCAGATAGGTTTACAAGTAAGTGTCTTGGATGAAATAGGGACTAAAGAGCTAATTGTGCGGGTGTAAGGCTGAGCATTGGTTACTGGAGAAAAGTATCCCTGCGCTTACGTGTCCTCCCTTCCCTTGGTGATGTCGGCCCATGGGACAGTTATACCTATGAGGTGCTGATAGGAGCATACAGTAATGGGGAAACTGTCTGTACAGGGCTATTAAATTGTCTGAAGAAGTAAGAGTCATTCTGGGCAGCCTACCTGGAGAGCTCCGAGCAGGGGCCGCCGATAGGGCACTCAGGCTGGTTTGATCCCAGTCCAACAAACAGCCAAACCTGGGCTTCCTGAGCCAGAGCGTGAATCCAAACTCACAGAGGGGCGTGGGCTTTGCCCAGCTTTCTACCTGGGATCAACATGTTGCCCAAAAAAATGACTGTGTGTAACTGAAGTTCAAGTCCTTCACAAGGCAGGCTGGGTGGGGTCCAAAGAGGGACTTAGGCAGGATAGCACAGAGTGCTGAGACACCCAACTTTCAGGCAATTAGAAGAAAAAACAAAAACAAACCACAGGAACAACACATGATCCCCAAAGTCTGAATTAGGCACCCAGGCTCCTTTTACAAAGAATAAGGCACCTAGCTGTCCCCAGACAGCGATTCACAAAGCCAGCACGCGAGGCTGGGAGCCACCTAAGCCAGCCCCCGGGAGATGCTGATCAAAGTCCAGTCCTTCTCTTGGGCCCTGATTGTCACAGGTACCTGACACCCAAGGTATAGGCCCCAAAAATGAGCAATTGAACCAACTGGTTGCATGTGGTATCACCATACTACAGAAGTATATTGAGCAAGGTCTTTTATAAAAGCTTGTAATGTTCTAAATTTAATAATCGTTGCAGGCTGTGGTTATGAATCTATGTATTTGTGTATATAGATAACTGTGCTTGTAAGCTCTGGCTCTACCTCATAGCAGTGCAAAGCCCCCTCAGACAGGGAGAGACACCTCTCAAGCCAGGTGTTTACACAAAACTGGGCAGACTTACTGATCCATTGTGCAACCCAGGAAAAGACAATGATGGGCCATTCGAGTTAATGGAAAGACATTGAGACAACTGGAATTTCCCCACTTTGAATATTATACTGACTGAAGAAAACAGCCCTGTAAATCCCGTTAAAATGAAAGGCGGTTGATGTGAAATCCAGAGACTGAGGACAGGAAGCTGTCCATGAAACACTGGATCCACCTGCTCGGTAGGTGTGCACTAGGAAACTGTTCAAAGGCAACTTGAATTAGAAAAGGGATTTTATCTAATATGGAAGTGTCAAATCTAAAGTTGCATCTTTATTTTCTGCATGCCTTGTACATGTTTGCTCCCCCTTTTTATTTAATCTTTGAATCTGTGATTTTCTATTAAATCAATTGTTTATTTTTCTCCCAAGCAGCTAGCCGGTATGCAAACTCTGTGGAGTATGTGCGCCAAAGTCAGCTGATAACTGGGGGGCTGGTGTCACCTTCAGGGGTGACAAACCAGGGAGAACATTCTGAATGTCTGGTACTTAAGGACTCAGGGAGGATGGATTTGGGGAGACTCTAGACTGAAGAGCTGTAGGTGTTACCTTGGCCTACTTACTCCTTGCAGGCTGAGACTTTGTGCACGTGGGCAGGGTCCTGGTTTCAAGAATCTTCTGAACCATAGCTGCATGGCACCAAGGCACCCTGAAGTTATAGGGGAGATGGTGATGGAAGTCCTTACCAGTATGGGTGGTCCCCAAAACATCACAGTGCCGAAGTCTGGGCTGGAGGAAAGCACCTCCCCCTGTTTGTGATCCATGCATTGTGGGGGGGGGGGGGGGGGGGGGAAGGGGAAGATTAGGCATTCAGTGCCAAAGTTGTGTGTGAGACCTAAAACAAATGGTTTGGGAGGGGGAGGTGCTCCTTATAACCTTTAGCCTAGTGGCCAAGGTAGTCACCCAGGATGTGGGAAACCTGCACTTTCAAGTTTCGGTTCCTTCGGAGGTGGGAAAGGGATTTGAACATGGCCCAGCCATCTCTTGGGCGAGTGTCCCAACAACTAGGCTATGGAATATTCTGACATGGGACTCCAGCAATCTCTCCTACTGACAGAGCCATCCCGTCCATAGGGAAACTTTGAGGAGCCCCATGTTTCGGGGCACAGGGTCCAGGGCGGCCTGGCAGACTAGAGGGGGGCCTGGCGCCAGCTGCGAGCAACCCAGCCTGCCCTGCTCCACCAGCTCCCAGTGTTGCTCAGGGGAGGGAGCGGAAGCGGGAAAGAGGTGGGGTGGGGGTTTGGAGCAGGAGCAGGGGCAGGGCAGGAGTGGGAAGACGGGCTTGGGGGAAGGGGTGGAGTGGGAGCAGGGGCTTGGGCCAGAGAGGGAGGGTTGTCCCGGGCCCCGCACCCCCCTAGGGACAGCCCTGCCTATTGAAGCTGTTCCACTTTAATTAAGCAACTGAATCATTAAATGTTAATGGAGCCCAGGAAAGTCACAGTGACTCCATAATCTACAGGTTGGGGCTCTCACCTGAGAGGTGGTGGATACCTATGAAATTCCTTCTCCCCTTCTGGAGGAGAGGGGACTTGTACTGGCAGTCTCCCACATCCTGGGTGAGTACCCTAGCCTCAGGGCGAAAGGTTATAAGGGAGGGCTGCCCCGTCCTCCTGCCCTCGATCAGGGCTGCTTCCCCCTCCGCCATGGCTTGAGCCGCCAAAAGCCTTCCTTTCCCATTTGTGAATTGCTCTGGGGCTTCGGCGGGAGATGGGCATCTGGACACTTCTCATGGGGCAGCAGAGCACGTGCGGAGGCAGGATATAGGTGCCAGTGTCTAGAATGAGGCTGCAGTGCGTATGCCCAGAGGAAAAGCATAGGCACCTAAACTCACTCGGTGCCTAAGGGGTTCAACAGCAGCTGAGTGGGAATTCGCAGCGGGTGGCTAAGACCTGGTTTTCAGCACCAAGCACCTTTCTGAATCCCACCTGCTATTCCCAGTCTGCATTTCCTCTATTACAGGCCAGCAGCTACCCTCATTCCTCATTCCTTTACCTTGGGTTTAATCACCTGCCTTGCCACAACATGGACTAGTTCGTACACCAGCTCTGCCCTGAGTTTATACAGCTCTGGGCTATCCTCTGCTCAGGGAGGCCATGTTAGTTTCCTCCCTGGCAATCCTGAAAGAGGGTCTGTATAGCTCACCACAGCTTGGGCACAATGAGTGAGGACTTTCTGGCTTACTGGGATGCTCGCAGAACACCAATGGTCCATGCAGCATTTGAGGGAGACACGGCTCATCACACTTCCTTGTGCAACGCTCCTGCTCACTGATGGAACTGAATCGCTCTTCTCCTGCCAGGCAAAAAATAAATCAGAATGATGTGCAAGGCAGGAATACTGTAGGGAAGTCGCAGCTGTCCCTGTGTCTGGGAGAGAGGCTGCACCCCCTTGCTACAAGGCCTCTGGAGGGGCATGGTTCAGGGAGGAATTAGCACCTCCACCACTCAGTGAGTTAGAGCAGTTAGTAACCTCAGAGCCCAGGCCCTCAGGTTACTAACAGTCAGGGGTCCTGGCTCTGGCAGACTGCTGATAAACACGGGCCTCTTGGCCTAGACTGGGGGCTTGCCACCCCTAGGTGAGGTGGTAGGGGGAAAGATCACCCAGGCCCACCCAACTCCACCAGGTACCAGCCCAGGATCCTAATAGTGACAGTGGTCCACCACTGGGTCAGCAGGGAATCCATCCACAACATGCCAGTCAGCGGTCAGTCAGCAACACAGCTAAACTATATTCAGCTTCCCGGAGCCACTTCCTACACTCCCAATCAAGGGTAGGGTTGCCAGGTGTCCGGTTTTTAACTGGAACGCCCAGTTGAAAAGGGACCCTGGCAGCTCTGGTCAGCACACTGACTGGGCTGTTAAAAGTCTGGTTGGTGGCACAGTGAGGCTAAGGCAGCCTCCCTGGCTCCACACAGCCCCTGTAAATGGCTGGCATTTCCCTCTGGCTCCTAGGCAGAGAGGTGCAGCCAGGGAAGCTCCGCCCCCAGAACCACCTCCGCAGCTCTCATTGGCTGTGGTTCCTGGCCAATGGGAGCTGCAGGGGCAGTGCGCACACTGCACAGAGCCACTGGACCGTGCCTCTGCCTAGGGGCCTAACATGCTGGCCACTTCCTGGAGCAGCATGGAGCCAGGGCAGGCAGGGAGCCTACCTTAGCCCCTCTGCGCTGCTGACCAGGAGTAACCGGAGGTAAGCACTGCCTTGAGCCTGCACCCCAAACCCCCTGCCCCAGGTCAGAACCCCCTCCCACATCCACACCCCAATCCCTTGCCCCAAGTCAGAACCCCCTCCCATACCCAAACTCCCTCCCAGTGCCCACACCCCCTCCCACACTCCCCAGCCCCAAGGCCCACTCCGAACCCTTTGGTCCTAGCCACAGGCCCTCTCCTGTACCCCAAACCTATCATCCCCAGCCCCATCCCGGAGCACATACCTACAGTCAAAGCCCTCACCCCCTCCTGCACACCAGCCCCAGGCAAGTGAGCAAGGGCAGGGGAGAGCAAGCAACAGAGAAAGGTGGGCTGAAGTGGGGCAGGGAGCAGCAAGGCCTTAAAGAGGGGGCAGGTAAAGAGTGTTCAGTTTTGTGCAATTAGAAAGGTAGCAACCCTATTCAAGGGGGTACCTGGGTCCCAGAGTCATCATTCATCTCACCAAGGTAAACTGCTAAAGGCAGCCCCAACAGTGCCTCAGCGTCTCTGGCAACTAGCAATCCCTCCAGGTCTTGGACACTGTAGTGGCCCTGTCTGATCCAAGCTCCAGCGGGAGGAAAAAGATATCCTACTCTTTCCCCCAAGGAAGCTGGCAGGCCCGGCCCACCTTTTATATTTCTGGTTCTTGGCCCGCCCCTCTGCTTCCAGTGGGGTGGGCATGGGTGTCCTGGCTCTGCCCACAAGGGGCCAGTCGTGGCTGTCCATCTGTCCAGCTGGGAGGGAGGCCACGCCCCTCACCACAGGTACTAATCTATTAGGCTACTATGGAAAGGTCAGATCACAAACTGTTAGCTAGTTACGTATTTAGAGTCCTTCTGACTCTTGTGGGCCATCTCTGTGACAGAGTCACTTTGGTTTAGTGGTCTGAGACTGGATTGAGGCACTTTCCCAAGAAGTTTACTTGTGGGTGGGTTTGGCCAGCAGGAATGGTACTAATTCTCTAAGGCCTGATGAAGCTATTTGTTCCCTCACTTATAGACTGCACCTGGGAGGCCCAGGCCTCTGCCCTGATAGGGAGTGGGGCTATAAAAATAAGTCCTGGGGCCTAGCTTAGCAAAACTTATACTACAGAAGGGAAGCTCAGAAATCTAGATGGGGAAAACAACAGGAACTGAAATAGGGAAAGCATTGTAAGCGGGGGGCCTCTGAGGAGCTTAATCAGGGATAGAGGTGGTAGACAAACCTTAGATTGAAAAACTGCAAGACCAGCATGGCTTTGAGAAATATAGGGTCTTAAAATCCATGTGACTCTTTTTATTAATGCCCCTGTTCATTCTCTTCTTGGGCCGGTTCACAGGTTCAACCTGCTTTTTCTATGGGGGGAACCCCTGGCGTTCCATTTGTTTTAAGCTATGTGTTGGATAAGAGCTATAGGGGAGCTTAGCCTAAGGGCTGCCTAAGCCCCACTCCCACCACAATCTTGCAGCACGTTTTCAGTCACAAACTCTGGTAAAACCAAATATAGCTTTCTGGTAGGTAGGATCTGCTGCAGTAGGCTCTTGAGAAGTCTTGTTATTTTCCCTTTGTATTTTTTGTTTTCCTTCCTCTCTTCTGCTGATCATGGTGTTGTTTCTTACATGTCTCCTCATATAGTCAGATGACCTAAATTTCAGGTGCCAGGTATGCAAAATGGTCAGAACAGGTACGGCCCACACCTTGGGGTTTTGGACACTCAAATAAAGGGTAACTTTTGTTTTGGTAGTGTTTCATAGGTACTCAGGAACCAATTGTCCAACATCACCGAACCTTTTTGAGTATTGCCAACTTCTTTCATTCAAAAATCGTCAGCCAGAGTCCAAAAATTGTGAGATTGGCTTAAAACTCATGAGATGAAAAGTCCTTTTAGGTTCCTTTTATTTGCCTTCTGTTTTTTGAGCTTTTAAGGTGTGTTCAGATCATGTTTTCAAGCTTTTCTCTGAAACATTCAGGGCTAGAAACTTTTTTTAAAAATGAAATGGAGATTTTCTTCTAATCAGATGAACCTGAGAGCAGGGGCTTTGAGAGAAACGTCAATTCTAATGAGACTGGCAACAATCCTATGTATTAATATTACTTACCTCCTAAAGTCTCAATTGGGCATCCCTTGGTTTAACTAGGACTATTCACACACTTAAATTCTTTGCTGGGTTGGGGCCATATAGTAACTTTTAGTCACCGCTGTCAAAGCCCTCCACAAACACTCTGCTCAAGCTTCTGAAAACTAGTTCACGCTGGGCATATGTAGCGGCTTAAAATAAATATTAGTACAGTCACAAGCAGCCTAGCATCACATCATCTTGTGTCCATAGTTACTCCAACACTAGTAACTTATTGTTACAACTTTCCCACTGCCCTGACTTTGTGTGAGTCATATCTCTTTCCCTCTAGAATCATGTTTCTCTTTGGCTCCTGCCAGCTTGAGCTCCTTCCTCCCTGAGCTCCCCGGTTAGAGCAGAGAACTTGTCTTCTGGTAGTCAGCTGACCTCTCCTGTAGCCTGTTCTTTAAGGATGGAGTATTGAAGGGCAGAGATCTTCTCCCCAGACAGCCTCTTTTTGCCATGGAATGTCTTCCATACTAATCGTGTCCTTCTGTAAGGTGGGTCCCTAGGGAGCTGCCTGTCCAGCCTGTGCCTAAAGCCATCACTAAAATGGCTTACGTTCACTCTCCTGCTTTGCTAGAAGACATATTTTATAGCACTACATTTAATTTGTTTGTTTCCTTCTGTCACTGAAATGAAAGTTTTCATCAGATTTAGGTGCCCAGATATGTTCCTTTAAACCCTTTCCTCCTCGCTTCTCACATGCACACGTACTTTCTTCCTCCCAGGGTTTCTATTCAGAGCTGGAGAGGCACCCCTCCTTTTTGCAGGAACACACAGAACTGGTTTAGATATCATGTACAGTATAAATGTGCACAGTATGAATGGATATGAAGATTAAGGAACCCATTTTAAACATCGTACACAGCAGAGAAAAGTTATTAAAATATTGACATGATTTTTCAGTCCCACAGGTCATTCACTAGCTACACCCAGAAAGCTGATCTGATTTTTTACTCTCATTTTGAACTGTAAGGAGTAGGGAAAAAATACATTCTTTGTGTCCTTCAAGAGACCTATTATCAGATCATTAAGTAATCCAAACTCATTGCTTTGGTTTAAATAATCACATAGCCAGATGAATTCACTGTAGGTAGGCAAACTTACTTCATGTAACCTTGGCCTTGCACTATTACAATATAAAAACCAAATGTTACGTATTATATTAAGATCAGTAAATCAACCGCCATTGTGTAAATAATAAATTAAATTTTTATCTCAGAAATCCTTCTATACCTGGCTACACTATTGTAACACCTTGATGCATCAAAGCACTAGAACATATCATTCGAACCTGTCTCATGCTCATCTGGTTTTATCTTGTTTTCAGTAAATGTTTAGATCTCCTCTCTGTGTAGCCTCCAGCTTTTTGCCTCAGAGAGCGGATCTTGCCGGGCAATCTCAAAACCAGATGTTGGTTATTTATTTGGTATAGAGGCAAGACCATTAGTCATTGGAGAAGGGAATGGTGCAGCAGAGGCCAAATGGCCGAAACACCAGGGATGTAGGAGTCAAGAGGGAGCAGCAATGCGGATATCCTAGAAAGGTGTCGGTGCAGTTCCAATGGAACATCAGGTTCGCTAGTCTCTGTTTCAAGACTTCTAATGCTGTGGAATAACATTGTGTGTGTGTGCCTAGATTCTGGAGAACAAGATAGCTGCGACCGAATGTGGGCAGGGTAGGGACCAAATCCTGGAAAATGGCGCACACAGTCCACGTAACATGAGCAGAGCACTCTCACAAATGTGCTCAAAGGCGTAGTGGAGGGATTCAGTCCTGCACACTAGCTATGGGCCGTGGAGCTGAACCACAAGCCACTCTGTTTTGCAGGAAGGCTGGTGAATGCAGCCTGATGATTTCCCCTTATGTGGCACCCACTGGCTAGGCCCCCAACAGGCCCACTGTATCTGCTGTCTGTGTTCCACTGCAGAGAACCACCACAGCATGTCCGCTGCGTTTTGAGCCTCCTGTGACTTTGCAAGTCTCACAGGATTTTGCTCTTATGCAGTTTGTCCCTACACGAGATGATTTCTCTCTTAGTTCCGTTATGTAGAATTGTGTTCTAATGGCCGCAAGCTGCTGGCGGGCCACGCAGTTCATATATATTTTTATTTGAATAAATGCAGACTCTTGTCTTATATGAAGTAAAAATTTTATCTTGTCTGCATAAATAAAAGAGCCTTTCGCATACCCTGCTTTTGGAGTAACTCAGATAACGCTGACGATGCGCTCTCCAGTCCAGTTAAATGTAATGTCAAAAGAAACAATCGCAAGGGACTGAGTTCGTGCGGGTTGGCTGCAGAGAGACCCATCCCTTCCGAATAAGTCAGAGCTGCAATAAGTAAACAGACTGGTTGTGCCAACTGCGGTTTGGCAGGAGTGTCCCGGCCAGCTTTCCATTGTTGCTATTGCAGAATTATGTCACTGCATGGAATCTCTTCTTACCAGAAAATATGTGAAAGTTCTTCTTTCCCCAGGAAGAAGATGGATGTGAAAAGCAAAAAGAGCAACAGTTTGTCTTTTATTGCCTAAATAAGGAGATATTGGAACCAGGCACAGCAGCCCATGGTTTCATGTCCCATGATTATGTCTGCTGAAAGACCACATGCAATTTTGGCTCTTAGTTGTTAATGGTGTGCTCCATGGGCTAAATTCACTCCGGTGTAAGCGAGAGCTGCTCCATAGAGATCAGACTTTATACCCTATCTGCAGGGAACTTTACTGAGTGATACAGTCAAAAATATGATTAACACTTCCCACAGCAGGTATCTATGTACTTTGGTCTGTTCTTTGAAGATACCTGCTTATTGTCTAAATAAGGAGATATTGGAACCAGGCACCTCAGAGGGAAAACTGCGCCAAACTGATCTCTGGTACAATTCCCCTGAAGTCACATGGATGCTTGGATTTATTTGGCCCATCCTGTTTCTTTAGCCATGAGAAGATGTTTTCAAATTATAGTTCTAGTACGAAAGCATGGAAACGCTACCCTAGTCACCTAAAATTTCTCTTGCTAATATAATATTTTCTGTTGCAAAACTGGACTGATTTGTTATGATAATTCCAATCACAGATTGTTTTCCTGTATTCAGTCAACTCTTTCATGGCTATATCTTAGCACATTCCCCCTGACTGTGTCTGCACATTTTTTCTGTGCACTTTCCATGAATATTCTAGTGAATTAATTTACTGGCAAGAATGGTTGCCAAAACAGCAAATGTTAAGCAACTATTGCAGAATATTTGTGGAGAGTGAATTTTGAATTTGTAATTATTATAATTTGTATGTGGAATCTGATTCTAAAGGTTATACTCATCCAATTAGAATAGAAATATACCCTGTGGTCCATTTCCAAAACAACTGGAATTATAAATAGGGCATATTTGCACCAAGGAAGAAAGAAACTTCCCCTGTGGAGAGATTATCCCATAACTGACAATTATGCCGTTTCTTGCGCCTTCCTCTGGTGCTGGCCACTGTTGGAGACAGGACAAAGGAGTAGATTGACCCTAGTCTGGCGATCATTATGTACCTCGGAAGGTACGGATCAAGAACTACTTGCAGGATTATTCACTGATTTCATCTGAAAACCAAAATCATCTGAGAAAATTGGGATTTGTTTGCAAACAATTCACCAACTGAAAAAGAGGCAAAACCAATTAATTGAAAAAATATTTATGGCTTATTCACTAAGTTCCGCTCAAAGGACTGGAATGAGAGAAATGGCTGTGTATTTTTTAAAGAGATCTAGGTGCTTCTCATAATGTCACTGTTTAAAGTAGGCATTCTAGCAGTAGATTCTAGTCTAATGGAGAGGGAATGGATGCACTGTGATACTCCTGTCTCATTTATTTTAAATGTGGACCATTGTGCTAATGCAGAAGAAGGTGCAGGGATTGGTTTAGAGGCGAGATGGGCAAACCTACTGGTGAACCTCATGTTTTCAAGCTTTGGCTTGTTCGACAACCTGAACTATTTCCCCCGGTCATTTTAAAGCCATGTTTCATCAGTGGAAACTTTAATCAAACCAACCACATTTTTCTTGCTGAAAAGGACATCTGTGCTCTGTTTAGGGCTAGAAGAACTCACCCAAAGATAGGCTGGCCCATGAGGTGCCTGGGGAGACTGATTTTTCGTTAGATCATTTTAATCTCTGCCTTGACTCAGACCTTTATTCAGTGGGGGATTGAGCAACCCATAATGCTAACTGTCTGGACCAATGATGTTTGAGTGAGTCTGAAATGCGCTGGCCGATCCCTGCGCTGGCAGATTTGAAGGACAGTTTTGTGGAATTTTACAAGGAGCTGCACACACAGCAGCTCATCTCCACTTCAATTACAGATCTAGCAGGGGAAGTCTCTATATCCACCACTTTATTTAAAGCTCAGTGCTGGAATTTTCTGTTTTTCCTGGGACCTCTGCCCTAAGGAAATCTTGGTGTGGAAGGCTAACAAAAGGAAAAGTTCAATTTTTGCTCCATTTCTCCTGTTTCCATGTTTTTATTCCTGCCTTTCCACTGGAAAAACGAACCTTGTTGTGGAACGTTATCTGCTTGCTGGCCATCCCATGGTCATTCCTGTCCAGCAGTGACAGTGTGCCTGTATTGGGTTGGTGAATTTCTAGCAACATCTGTTACCCCCATTACGGAGACATCACTGATCAGAGCTTTGCTTCTACTTCCATGGCTATGCATTGCTGTTCTTGGCCTCCTGCCTTCCACCTCAGACACGGACGGTGCACTTGTCAGTTGAAGGTCTCTGGTGTTTTGGTTTCATTATGTCCAAATTTCATTTGGTTTTTCCGTCTGTTCCCTTTGTTGCAGTAAAATGCTCCACTGTAGGATCCATTACAGATGGCTGGATTCAGCTGGAGCCTAAAGTTGTTTCCGTGGATGAACACTCCATTCATGACGAGCCGCTTGCTTTGATTAGTGATCTGATGACGGGCATGACCTTGGACTTTGTTTATATTAGAGACGCCTGGTTATTTCAGTTGCATTTAGTAATCCCACTTGATGCATGTCCTCCCAAATCCTCATGTGCCTCCCAGGCCAGACTAGAGCACATTTTACCTGAGTAAAATAGTAGAAAGAGTAGAGCCGTGAATGATACCAACCACAAAATCTCAGGATCAGGTTCTCAGTTTGGCAGTCCTCCTTTCCTCTGTCTTACAGCTGTGTTTTGGGAGACCACTGCCAGGGGGTTGGTGGCATGTTTTATTCTCCTTTTGTACGCAGGCGCCTATCAGATTCCTAATCAGATCATTCCATTTTATTTCCATATCATACATGACCCAATAGGGAAGGGCTGTGAGGGCAGATCCAGGCATGGGCTTGCATACTCACACAGTTAGTGAGACCGCTACTATGGGAATTACATTTACCACATCTGTCTCCAGAACAGTGGGCTGGGTCCAGTTCCTGTTGAAGTCAATGGCAAAACTCCCAATGAGAGTGATGGAAGTAGTGCAGGGCCCATTGGTTGCATCATCACTCAGAGGCAGCTTGGGGGGCACAGAGGACATAAAGTAAGAGACACTGGGGTAAAGCCAGACAATCACTAGATTTAAAGCCTGATTCTGTGAGATGCTGAGCACCCTTAACTCCCACTGAGGTCAAGTTGGAGTTGAGGTCCGCACTTCCCGGTAGTCACTCAGCACCTTTCAGGCTCTTTTGGCTGAATTCAGCCTTCATGCCTTGTGCATCCCACAGTGATGTCAGCTGGGTTGCAAAGGGCATAAACATGAGCAGAATCTGCCCCTGAGAACCCCACTGCAGCATTCCAATGAGGCTGCTGCGTTAGCAGAGGCTTCCACTTTCCCCATCCCTTGGAAAGTAATTTTCAGCAATTTCAGGTTCTAGTGGCAGAGGGATCTGTGGCCTGTCAAAAGACATTTGATATTTAACAGGCAAAACTGAGGCCAAAGGAGTTCAGTTTATTCCCCAGCTAATGTTTCCAGTCACACTGATGTTTCCACTTTATTGGACAGTTGCTCTAGTTCTAAATGGATGTTTACTTTACCAGGCAGATAATAGATCTGAGAGACTTTGAGCCAGTTGCAGTCTATCCTCTCCCTCCTAGAAACCTGACTCCTGCTCTGTGCGTGAGTATCTACTGGCACAGCACCCTCCTTGGCCCAGTGATCTTATCTTCACGTGACCCCAGCCTTCTCTGTGGATCCACTGATTATTAAAAGGCCAAGTCCCTTTGTGGGGTGACGCACTGTTCAGCCATGCAAAATCATGCAAATCATTAACTTCTCATATGCACACTCCTTGCTGCAGAAATGTCCTGGGAACTGGGTTACGACTAGAAGTTATAGATATAAAACCAATAATGTAGGAGACCACATAAAGAAATCTACCGCCTTTCTGAAAAGGCCTTATATTTGCACCAGAAGCAAAGTCCCTGGGATTTCAAAGAAGTCAGGATATGAATTCCAAGTCTTCACCCCATGGTATAGTCAGATGGATCCAACTAGAACACCAGCTCGAAACCCTCTTCAGCTTTACACCAGGTCAGATCTGGATCCAAACAGCACAGCCCAGCCCCAGCTCTGCCTGTGATGAAAGTAAATTCTGCATACAAATGATGACGCTCCATGTTCTGCAGGAATGGGTTTATTTCACAACTTTAAAGTGTTCAGCTCTCTCTCTCTTTTCATCAGTTCCTTGCAGTTCATCTATGTGTTAGTGTGTGTGGAGTATTATTTAGTGTGTATCCTTCATTTGGCCTGTGCAAGGCGAATGGCAGTAGGCCCTAAGTGGCATGGCTTCCTTCCCCACACTAGTAAAGCCAACGGCTGTATATTTGCCTGGTTTGCAATACAGTATATTCAGTGATGTTGACTCTGAATGCCATATACTGCTCCCCCTAAATCTGAGTTAAATTATGTTAGTTAATCCTCATGCCTCAAAGTCACTTTCCACTGGTTTATCCACGGTAGATTTCAATAACTTTCCAAATTCAGAGAGGTTAAACTACCTGGTCTACATTCTCTTGGATCTTGTCAATACTTTTCAAGAATAACAGCAGTTAGGTCATTGCAGTTGAGTGTTCTTTCTAGTCTCCACTCGCTGGGTCTGAAAATCCTAGAAGACCTCATCTCAATGGGAGTTCTGTTCATGGAGCGGCTGGAGGAGCTGGGACATCCCTGGGCCAGAATAGCAAAGTTCAGATATGAATATGAACTTTTGCAAGGTTTGTGGAAGAGGACAGCAGAAGGTTTCAGACGCTTTGCTCTGGTGTGGGCCTCTCTCATCAAATCACTGTTAGGTTGTATACACGGGCAAATCTTGCTCCCTACTCCTTGATATGGTTCTGCTGCATAGGCCAGGAAGGAGGATTTTTGAGTGGCCATTCTGGAAGTGCATATCCCCAGTGTGGTGGGAGAGCCAAGTTCCCCAGGGGATTCCTGCATCAGGGTGCTCTGGGGATGTAGTTTGGATCACCGGACTCTCCCCTCACCTGCAGAAGAGGGGGCCTGTGGCTGTGGAGGCTATTCCAATTACTGGTCTCTGCAGAGTGCCCCATAGTCTTGGGGCAAGAATTATTCCTCCAACCTTCCTCTGTAGAAATCCCCACTGCCCAGCATGGTTACTTGGTCAGGGCGCTAGCTGATGATTTACCCTACTGTCTAGCTGAAATTAGCGGCTTCCTGCTTTACTTTTGTCACATTTTCTTTAAAGAAACCCCAATGGCCCATATGACTAGGGGACAATGAAGCTTAGTTAATTTACTAAGACTGAGCTAAGATTAATATTTTGAGAAGGGCTGGTTAAAAAATGGTATTTTCCATGAAAAGGTTTTGTGTATTTCCAAATTCCTCATGAAAACTTTTGATTTTTTTCATCTAAATGAAAAACTTTCAGTTTGCTGTTCCCCTCTTTCTCCTTTCTCTTTATTTCACCCCTTTATTCCACTAGAAAGGGAAGAATAGTGAAGGGGGAAAAAAGAGAGAGAAAGGTATAGAACTACCAAACCCCCTGAAACCAAAAGCATTTGGGCTTTTAATTCTAGTTGAAGAAAAATGGAAAAACCTTCAATGGAACAAAATTTTCCACAAACCATTTGTATAGCTTGAAAAGCCTTTTTGTTGTTGTTGTTGACAAAACTTTATGATGAAAAAATTTCAACGAGCTCTAACTGTGAGTCATTTGTTTCTGATCCATTTATTTAACTGAACATATTTACTCACACCTTTCCATGGTAGATCATAAAATTTTGCTTTTTTTTATCTTAAAAAGTGGCTTCATTTAAATTAATCCATTTCTGTCATTTCCCATAAAAGTATTAGTCACTCAAAAATAAAATTAAAAGTTTGCTCCACAAGCATGAGTGGCCTGGATCATATGGATAGTTTACTGTATATGTCTTCAAAACTCTTAGTACAAATCCAGATTTTATCCCCTGTCCAGAACAGTGCATTGTTTGAACAACTTACTATCACCTCTACATACCCAGTGCTGCTAATGCAGCCTACACATGCCTAACCAAGAACCATGCCTTTAAGGAAATAATTGTAAACCTTTATTTTAGAATCAAATTATTACAGAGCCCAATTATTCTCTGGAATAATTTTGTCTTTTTTATTAGTTCTTTATAAAAAATGCCATGGAACCATAAATATGAAGGCATTTCTCTTGTGTCTTTAATGCCGTCCTTAATTACTGGTAGTCTGGTTGTGTGCATCTGCTAGGTTGGGGGTAACTGTGGGAAAGAGTCTTGGAATGCATATTGGCATTTTGAAATATGCATTGTGTGTGGCTCTTACACCAACCTTCTTTTGCCTACAAGGAAACGTGTTGCAATCTGAAGGTAACAAAGAGAATATAGACTGCCCAATCTGATCCATTCTAACTCTGAGTCTAAAGCTACCTCCTGGAGGGATTTCTCAATAGATCCGTACATCGATAACAATAGTTCCACAAAAAAGAAACCAGTGTACCATGACAATTTTAGCTTGTCCAAAAAAGCCTGTCTTTAATTTATAATGTGTTACTCCAAAAAGTGGCATGTTAAGCTCCTGTGTAAATCTTTCCACGTTTGGTAATTAGCTGCCATAAGCCACTACCAAAACACAGTAGCACAATGGATTTTAGGAAACTTTGCTGAAACACAGTTAAAAAAGCATTTTGTTTGCTTTGTTTCCTCTGTGGGAAATATAGGAAAAGACCATTTATGAATATTTCAAAACGTAATGCTCAGTCTATGTAAATAGCCTTAAGGTCAGAGCAATATCATGTGGGATAGTGCACTGAAGAAGTTTTTTTTTTTAAAAAAAAGATCGTTAAACATAGAAACATGAGCATATTGAATCAGGGAGGACTACAATGCACAGATTTTTGGCTCTGGTCTTTGAAGAAGCTGGGATGTGTATCCAAGCTCTCTCAGTGTTTGGAGGGGAGTCCAGGGAGATATTGGGTGCCAGAGTTTTATGACAGGCTAAATTACAGTATTTTGGAGTGCTGGATTGTTTTGATACTGGGGTGCAATGGGAGGTGAGATGAGTAATGTAATTCTCTAAAATGGGGAATATAAGGGTGCTTTTGTCTGACATTTTACAAGGAATGTGAAGGTTGGGATGTCAGCCTCTTGCAGTCTCTTGTTGAATGAAATAAAGATTCTTTCTCTCTCTCTCTTTTTTTTTTTAAATTTATGGATATTTTTGGTTGATTTTGATTTTTTAGTCTTTTATCTAGATGTGCAATCAGTCTCCTATTTGAAAGGAACTTCCCCCAAACTAGCCATTTGAAATATTTCTTATTATTTTTAACAATTAAAATGTGAGAAGGCAAATTTTGGAAATCATAGCAGTAGAGAGTTGAGTATTAAATCTTTCCCCCACCCACAGGAACTTCCATAGTGGTGTTTAGGATTATATGATACATCTATATAATCATGAGTAAATTTCAAATGTACATAAAACAAAGAAATGGCCTATGAAATCCTTAATTAACATTTTGCTGTTTTCAATTCACCTGAATCGATTTGTGAACCTTGAAAAGATTTGCCATTAAGTTCCAGCTAGCTGTATGCAGATTGATGCCTTGCTGTTTCTACTTGCATTTGATTCATGGATTAGGAAAAAAGAACCTTCTGTTTGCAAGTGTTCAGTTCTTTCAGCCACGGAAGTTGTTTGTGGGCTAAATCTGATGCAGTAATTTTTTTAGGTAATATTTTTTTAGCAGAAATCAGAGCAGTTCTATAATCAGAGCCCACTACTTCATCATATCAAATAATGCCCAGAAAGATCAGACTGGCTACTTCACAATAAAAACTTGAAGTTTTACTTTCCAAACCATGTTGTTTACAGCACCTGCACCCGCTCCCCAAACAAAACAACCTCCTCTCCCCACAAATAACAGGAGAAACTCACTCTACATGAAGAAAAGGAGTACTTGTAGCACCTTAGAGAAGTCTCTAAGGTGCCACAAGTACTCCTTTTCTTTTTGCGAATACAGACTAACACGGCTGCTACTCTGAACCCTGTCACTCCACATGGAGTGCTGTCCAATACACAAACTAAAACGACTGGAAAGACAAACAAATGGGGCTAGATCTCCTTTTCCTCTAGCAAGCTCCCAAGGACACGACAACCTGACTGCTCAGGTTGTGTGCTGGGATTTTGGGCTAACAAGCAAAATAGCTAACGTACAACCACAAGGAGTTTTAACGAGTTCAAGAATCACTGAATTTTATTACAAAGCTTTTCCAACTCATTTGTCAATGAAACAATGTATCCACTACAAAACACAGTGCATGAGAATGTTGCAGCGTTCAGTAGCGTGAGGATTTACTTATTTTGATTTCCTGAGTCTCTGCTTTGCGGTTTGAAAGGCGGTGTGTTCTTTTCTGATCTCTCGTTCAGTGCAGTGGGGTTGTTTTGGGATCACTACCCAGTCTGGAGCCCATCGGACCTGACAGAATGGTATTCATTAGAACCATGATTTGTTTATTACATGACTGACCTCTGGAAAGGCCAATGAGTTTCAAATCAGAGCCCAATCACAGCAGCTGAGGATTGGGCTGCATATGATCTCCTAATTCCAGCTCTGATCAGTGCTGTGATAACTACTGTCTTAAAGTGAAAAATCCAGAGGATTTGGACAAAAATAGTGTGCCCGCTTGCTTGCTCAGAGGACATGTTTGCAGCTGGGATTGAATTTCTAGGGCTTGCTGCAGTGGCATCATCAAACTCCATGAAAACTGAGCACAGTAGAAATGCCCTGATAGAAAATTTCTGAGATCAGATGTGTGGATGATCATGAGGTAAATGCAGACCCAGCTTTTCTTAACAGGCAGCTCTTGAGGTGACTATCCAGGGAAATACTGAGCTCAGCTTTGCCTCATGAGCACTTACCAATGTATAAGTACAATATTTGAATTCATATTTAGTGAGGCTAATCCAAGGACACATTTAAGACTTGCTCTGTGCTTTTGTCTCTTGTATTTACCATACATTCTGTTTCCTGAAACAGCCATGTGTATTATGAACTTCTTCAAAGCCTCGTCCAGCTATTATTTTCCATTTCATTTACAGTTTCCTTCATGGCAACCTGCCCAATTATTTGTGCTTCCGTGGTTCATAGGTACAGCAGCAAAAGGAGATGAGGAAATAGCCTTAGGGCCTGATCTGAGGCCCTTTGAAGCCAATGGTAGTCTTTCCATGTGGCTTTGGCTCAGGCCCTATGTGGGTAATGAGTTGTTTTTTGCTACCTAGTGACATTTTGGCACATTGCTAATAATATAACAATGCAGCATCACAACTGGACTATGAACAATAGTAACAGTCTACAGAGAGCAGAGGAGGGAAGAGCTGGTCCCTTAAGACATAATAGGAAGCCTAAATTTAAAACTAAAAAGAACTTAGAATGTCTCAATGGCCCTGGACATTTGCTGTTGGATTTCCTCTGGTCTATGGGAAACTGAAGGGTGGTGCTTATACAATTAGGTTATGAATGCTATGTGAACATACTAGCTAAATAATTACTTGTTTTTTCACCCCGCCCACTACGCTACGTTCTTTTATTACTATGTCTCTGTTTGCCAGGCAGGTTTTGTTCTCCTCCAATGGCCTAGTCTAACTCCTTTTCAATGTCAGTGGAGACACACCCATTGCTTTCAGTGGAGGGTGGCTCAGGAGCTAAACATTTTGGGTGAAATGCCCTTGACTTCAACAGTGCCAAGATTTCACCCTTTAATGCTCTGTACGGTGTTAAGCATTCAAGGTGCACCAACCAGGTGGTCGAAAAGACCCCAGAGAGTCAGTTTACCTTGGTTATTGGTTTGACAATACAGAAATACGAGTGCCGAAGCAGGAGGGGTATGCTGAGTGCCCACACAGAGGGGGTATGCTGAAATAACTAATCTGGAATAATTATTCTGGAATGGCTATTTTAGTAAATTTCCAAATGTAGACAAGCCCTCCTGGGTGAAATCTTAATATCCTAAATGTGGTTTCAGAGTAGAAGCCGTGTTAGTCTGTATCCGCGAAAAGAAAAGGAGGACTTGTGGCACCTTAGAGACTAACAAATTTATCTGAGCATAAGCTTTCGTGAGCTACATCTGATGAGGTGAGCTGTAGCTCATGAAAGCTTAGGCTCAAATAAATTTGTTAGTCTCTAAGGTGCCACAAGTCCTCCTTTTCTAAATGTGGTTTGTGACTCCCCGAAGAGAAAGCTGAGAGTTTGATAGTGTGTCTTCTTTCAGCCAAGTCATTTGGAGATATTTGTATCCTTTTTTCATATATATTTTCATCAGACTCTAAAATGAGACACTACAACAGGTCCTCCAGCAACCTGCTCTACCAAGAACATGTTGTTGTGGACATGGTCTTCCAGGTGTAAGAAATAATGTCTTGAAACTCCACCCACTGGGGTGAAATACCCTTGATTATTCTATAAAACAGGCATGGAATCAAATGGAGGTGAAAGTAACAAAGTTATGTAGGAAAAATATGAATTCCCACCTATGTCGTCAGCAAGACTAGACTCTGCAGCATCCCACAGTAAGCATCCCTACACCCACCTTCTCAGAGCAGGAGTCCTTCTTCTCAGAGCATAAGAACCCCAGTAATTCGGGGTTCTTATGGTCACTAAGCCACAACAGAGCAGAACCAGGGGCTTGGCTACATCAAAGAATTGGCATATGGAAGAGATTTAAAGAGCTGTTTTACAGCAAAGCAATGAGCTAGAACACATTTCCAAGAGGAGCTGGAGTCAGGTAGTATTAGGATATTTCAGTAAAAAGTGGATGGCCTGGGGTTTAAAATTAAAAGGGAACTATTGGGCTTGGAGCCTAGGAATAGCTGACCAGTCTGACTGCCTTGACAGGAGGCTGGGAGGGGATTTTACAGTGACCCTCCTCCCCACATTGGCTATGAGATTTTCTTTGCACAGGAGTTGTTTTCTGACACCACTTTTTTTTTTTTTTAGGTTTTATAACAAGAGGCTGGAGACAGCAGAGCTTCCAGACAGGTCCCTGGGCTGCCTCTGTTCCTCCTCTGTTATGTAAGGGTCACAAAATCCATTTCCAATCAGGAAGCAAAAATGTGTCCCATCCATTCCCTGTCCAAGCCCTTTATAATAGCCACTGGCTCCCAATACACTGCAAAATTCCTGCCTTAGAAGAGAGAGACTACTTTCCATTCATGTACAGTGGAAAATGTCAGTGAAACATAATCCAAGCAAGAGTATCCCAAAGATGTTCACAGTAGTTTCAAGTGACACACGTGTGTAGGTACTAAGATAGATCCTCCATCCTCATCCCATATTACAGCCTAAACTCAGCTGCTGCAAATGAAATATTGCACTTCAGGAGAGGAAGGTTGGAAGGAAAAGCAAAGAACTGGGAACTTCTTTGTGCCAGTTAGACTATTGATTCAAATGGAGGCAGGATCAAGCCCATTATTGCAGCAGAGATTCTGTGGGCAGTGGGTGCTAGGCCTGGAGATTTTTCCTTTTTCTCTGCCCTTTAAGATCAGTGGAAGTTTGCTATTGACTTCAACGGCAACAAGCGTGGGCCAATATCCTTCTTGTACAGCTGAGTAGGAACCAACCTTCCCCACCCCTCATCTTTGGTGGTTAGTATAAAATGGAACCAGTATCTGAATCAACCTGTATTTTTGCCACCCAGTTTTGCCCATTATAGAGTTAGGACAAAAGTGAAACCTTTTATCCAAAGCCTCTTTCCCCATAAGCTGTGGTAGTCTGGGACAAAATAGACCCTAATTCAAACCATCTCTATACTTGAATTTGCAAAACCCAACCTCCAGGGTTCATCTCTAATGACTTTCCTGGTGGACTTTGTACCTCACCTAACATAAAAAGAGGCTACTCAGCTATTTCCTTCCCCTTCTGCGAGTGCTCGGCAGGGATTCACACATGGAATTTTATGTAGGGTTTTTTTCATATCTATTTTATGCTTTAGCACAAGCTTTGTTTTTTTTTTTTTTTTTTAGACAGTAATATTAACAGTCAAGGTTTACAATACAGTAAGTGCTTTAGATGCCAAGACCACATTAGATTTGGCTTTGTTCTTGAAACGGGTAACTTCCTCCCCTGATCGTAGCTCCTGAACTGATTGCAGCATCACATGCAAAGAATTACATTTCCCTCATCTTGCAAAGGAGTCAATGCTGCCCTGCGGGCGACATCAGTGGCTGTGCCCGACATTTCTGTAACTGTGTTTGTGTTTTTCTTTGATTGGATTCTTCACATAAACTGGCCATTGCTGTTTCAGTACTCAGCCCCTGGCCGTAAAGAGATGCCACAAGGGTAGAGAAATGGCACACACCCTCTAATCCTGATAGTGTCGTGCTGATGGTAATTTCTCCTAGCTGCAGGCTCAGTAGTGACGGAATTGTTGCCTGGTGCTGGGAGTCTGATTCTAAGCTTGTCTGTAAGGAATCCTCTGCCTAGCTGCTGCACCATGTCAGAGACATTCAGCCAACCACCTTTGTTGGGTCTTTGCTTTTTTCACGCTGCAAAGAATTTGAGAAAGCCACATGGGCCTAGCTGGTTTTCAAATAACTATTTTTACTAACTGTACAAACATATACGGTGAGGTACATATATACATGGCTGCTCTTCCAGGTTCTGGGGGCTTCTGCAATAGAAGACAAGGAAGCCCGCTAGACTGCACCTGCACTATCCAATTCTTATACACGACAGAACTCATTCACTAGTTGTGCCTATAAATGTCATACCAGGAAGAAGGGATATTTCTAAAGCATCCCAACTGCGAGTGCAATTTATTTTAAAATAGCAATTCCAAGTAAAATGTCTCAAAGGAAAATAATTTGGTTTTGATTCTTGTGAAATTCTCCATTAGAAAGTCCAATTATCATAATGAAGTGCTGAATAAGGCGCTAATTTAGGAGCTGCTTGATCAGCTGTTTTACTCTGGGTTCTGTTTATAGCAGGTGAGATGGTGTAACAACTCGGCCTTCAAAATGGGCTTCTTTCTTAGCAGGTGAATGGGAGATTAAATGCATGCCATGGAGTAGAGGAGAAAAGTCAAGTAGCATTATGGACACATGTTTCAGTTCTCAGCAGGCTGGCTCTTCTACGTCTGTGTTATATCCAGGTCACACCTTTTCTGTTAGCTCCTACTGATCCATTATTATTACTGAATATTTGTACTGAAGTAGTGCCCAGAAACCCAAATCAGGGTTCCATTGTGCGAGGTGCTGGACACATGCATTTGAAGACATAGGCTTGATCTACATGACAAACGTATGTCGGTATAACTACATTGGTCAGGGGTGTGGATTTTCACAGCGCAGTGTCAACAATGACCACCTTTTTACTGAGACATTTTCAGTGTATAATTATTTTCATGCATGCATTTTCAGACTCCCTTTAGCAGTTCTTATTCTAGTAATGCCCCTGCAGTGCCTGTATACTGATAAAAGAAGGTCAGAAAATAAGAGAAATTTAATACAGTTGTTTGGCTACAAGGGGCTAGTCAGAATGTTGCTATTTAACTGAGCAAAGCAAGTTAATACATTTATAAAGTTTGCTCCGAGTAAACACTTGGCTTCTCTTCAACAGGAAATGATGAACTTTGAACTCGTAATGCATGGAAATATTTACATTTCCATTTATTTTTTATTCTTGTTTAGATAGAAAAGCCCCCTTCCTTGCAACAGAAACTTAAGACCTGATTCAGCAAAACTCTTAACATTTACTGGAGAAAATCTCTTCCTTAAAATCTTCGTTAGAATTAAATTACCAAAAAAAAAAAAGAAGTCGTGCCCTCTGAGACTCTTCACAATTAGGAATTGTTACTGATTAATTTTCTGTGAAAGATGTCAGATTTATCTTTAGAAATGTAGAAGCTGGGACAAATCAGATTCTCTGCTGCTGTAAATAGATGAAACTCTATCAGTTTTGATGGCATCTGGCCTGTTCACACAAGCAAAGAATTTGGGCCACAATGTTTAGCTGTTATGGGTCCACTCCAATAGGCTTCACTTACTCCTTACTATGGCAAAGGGGGCCATAGCAGGAGTCTTTCCGTGATGGTCCCTGCTGGCCTTGAAGTTTGCAAATTCTGGTAACTACGTACTAAGCCACGTACTACAGCTTTCCCACTTCTTATCACTGTGATGCTACAAAGCAAAGGAAGACGTCAATGACAAGAACTTTCATCCAAGCCTGGATACCTGGGGTCCTTCTTGGGTCTCTCACAGACTGTTCTCTCCATAAACACTGAAGGACTGTCATCCCCTAAACAGGAAATAATTGCTGATATTTGGGCAAAACACTGGTGCCTACTTTCTCTGTCTACCCCAGGTTCACTGGGGATTACAGGATAAATGACCCGAGAGATCAGGACTGCTGTTGGCTATTGAGAGACTACACAGCCAATATGTCTGTCAGTGCCATATGTGTTAAACCAGGCATCAGGACTGCATCCACCTATAAAATAGAAGAGAATAATAGAGAGTTGCTCACCATTGAGCTCGACAAGATCTCCATAACGTCCATCTACAAGCCACCAGAGATCCTTCTCAATTTCGTCAACCTGCCCTTCAATGACAAAGTGTACCAGGCATCATAAATGGTGATTTCAACAGCCATAGCAATCTAGATCTTACGGCGCCCTTCTCCATGGAGGAACTGGACTCCAGAATCAGTGCCCTGAAAACAGGGAAAGCAGCAGGCCTAGATGACATCTGAACTGAGCAGATCAAACATTCTGGCCCACACACAGAAGTATTTTCAATACTTGTCTCATCCAGCTCAAGATACTGAAAATCTCGTGACAAGCCAATGTAGTGGCCCTTTTGAAGCCTAGTAAGGAACCATCTGATCCAAAAACTTTCAGCTTATTTCACTGTTGTGTGATATTTTCAAATGGCTTGAGAAACTACCGTTACCTCGCCTCAGACCAGTTATTGAACTACATCTTCTCAACGAACAGGCTGGCTTTCGCCTGGGTCACTCTGGACAGCTACTGAGTTTGACTCAACAGCTCCAAACTGGGTATGAAAGGGGATTGATTCGGGAGCAATGTTTGTTGATCTCTTAGCTGCCTATGACACAGTCAGGCATCAGGGGCTCTTTGCCAAGGCGCTACTGGTAATGAAGAACCACCACTCCCCAAAGCTAATACGGACCGTATTGGAGAACAAAAAATTATTTATGAACTTTTGTGGCAAATGGAGCTGGACCAAAGAATGGCCTCCCACAAAGTAATGTTTTAGCACCTATGTTATTCAACATCTACGCAAACAACCAGCCAACCTGCCCAGGCACAAGGTGCTTTATCTACGCAGACTATCTCTGTGTCCACACAGCACAAGAAGTTTGGTGTATTACCCTGGTGCCTGCACTTAACACCCTAGACAAGTACTATGCAGCCAGCCAACTGCACGCAAACCCAACAAAGATGCAGGCAACCACATTCCATCTCAGACGCTGAGAGGCCAAACACAAAATCAACATCAGCTGGCTTGGGACGAAACAGCCTCATTCCATGAATCCCGCATTCCGCGGTGTTACTCTCGACTGCACACTGAGAAGACTAAAGCCAAGTTGGCAGATTAAACAACATTCTCAGCAAGCTGGTGACATCGACGTCCACTCTGCGATCGACTGCATTGGCAGTGTGCTACTTCTCTGCTGAATACGCCCGCGCAGTGTGGGCACAAGCCCCTCACGCAAAGACGCTAGACCCTGGACTTCACACCACCTGCCGCTATCTTACAGAGGCCTTAACCCTACCCGCGTCAGAGCCTCAGTTTTCACATGTATTGCTCCTCCTGATCTATGCTAGGAAGTTGCTAATAGAGTCCATTGCACCAGGCAATGCACCGATCCCATATATCCCCCATATAACACTGATGCTGAGTTGACTGAAGTCCCAACCAAGTTTTCTTTCCACCGTTAAACCCCTCACATTGTCACCAGATGGACAAGGGCTCAGTTATGGCAAATAAGGGTAGGGAATAACCCTATAGCCTGTGCGCTTCAGCTCCCACCAATCAAGTACCTTCCACCTGGTGCAGATCAGCCCTGGAGTATGTGCTAGTCTCCGGTATATAACAGGGGTGGCTAAACTGTGGCTTGTGAGCTGCATGTGGCTCTTTAACTGGCGTGCCCCCCCATTCTCCACCTACCAGACTGGGGGGGTGGGGTGGGGAGCATGGGACCTCTCAATTGCAGTGGGATGGTGGGGTAGGGGCTTCTGCCCAACGGGGAGTGGGTCTTGGAGCTTCAGCCCCACGGGGCGCACCTGCCGGGCTCGGGGCTTCAGTAGGAGTGGTGTTGACGCCCCAAGTCCCAGTCGGCGCCTCCTGTGGGGCTGAAGCCCCAAAGCCAGCAGGTATGCCCCAGCTCTCGAACTTCTGAAGATTGTCATATGCGGCTGGGAGGGTCAGTAAGCTTGGCCACCCCTGGTATATAACATCAACCCTGAAAATGGTTCTTACTCCAATGGCTGACTTGAGCTGTGAGGCATTTTAAGGGATCCCATCAGCCCAGGACTTCTTGAATATGTTGTGAAAAAAGCTTCCTTTCATTTTGACATCACTTAGGTGGCTGTCAAAGCTCACAGAGGGAAAGAGTCTATCCTGCAAGCTTCACAGAGCCACATACCAAGTGTCTGAATTTGTTTCAGTTTAATGACAAATTGAGGTGAGGCATGATCTGCTGGCTTTTTTAAAAATTAAAACAATGATTGCGTAATTGAGCGTCTACAGGAATCCTTGGGTGAATATATTGCAGCAAGGCTAGGATTTCACTGAACAAACTAATAATGATCAAAATTCCTGCTATTGATCCTCAATGTACAACATAAATATGTGCACTTGGAAGATTGGTTAACGTCCACTCCTGAAACAATTTCCTTATGCTAATTTTTTCCATGTGTTATTTATTAAATCATTACATAGGGTGCCAGTTGAGATTTTATTTGACAATTGTATTTAGTAAAAGACATTAATGCACAGGTCCGCTCTGGAAATTGACTCTGGAAGCAGCGTCATGGAGCTGCGTCAGTGACGCCCGTTCTGGTTTACAGTAAAGAAGATAGATAGAAAAGCCATCGCCCCTGTGAACTCATCCTGATCTCTGACCGTCGGCCTCGGTCTTCATCACCTGAAGAAAAAAAAAAAAGGGTTCTGGTGGCAAAAATGTACTTTTAGTCTCCCTGGTGCAGCCACATTGCCTCAATGACACCTGTGCACTGAAAAGATTTGCACAGATGTTATTGATTTGCCCTGCACTCTGTAACTCAGTAAACAATTCTGTTGCTGGTGTACAAAAGCAGCTTATTCTTTCAGCTGTGTTTGCTCTGCAGAGTTAATGTGGATAAAAAGTAACAGAAACTTATTTTTGTCACTAACATCAATTGATCTCACACTGCACACAGGGAACAGGTCTGTCAACTATGAAGGTGCCATTTTCCAGTCACTCTTCAGAGAAGGGATGAAAACTCTTGTCATGGTAGATTGGAGAAAAAGCTTTTCACGTTAGGCTCTGGAATATTATGCGGAATGGGGCTGCTGGTGATGGAAGACCCTAGGCTTAAAATGGTAGAGCTGTTTCAGTAAATTACAGTCCCCTTATGTTATACAAAGACTGTAAACTATATATATTTCTTAAGGACTATCAATCTCATACAGATTATTTCCATGTGAAGAATAAAATGAAATTTTGGCATGTGGAAATGTCTGCATCTATGGTGTATTGTAAGCCGATGACTTCTCATGATCATAATGGAGAGAATGTTACAAACCCCTCCCTTGTAATAGATTTTTATGAACGGCCATGCAGCTTTGATGATCATGTGGGGAAAGAAGGGTACAGTAGCAAAGATTTAGGACTGTAATGACTAGCAGTCTCTGCCAAAGACTTATGAACGGAAATGTGCTGGCGTTTGGAACTCAAAACCAAGTACTTATTTATAACCAATCTCTTGTAATTTTGCTATCACAAAGATCAAAAGGAATAATTAGGAAAGCAGATTCATTGATTGTTTTGTTACATTAAAAATAATGCTTGTTAATTAGGAGGCAAACAATTGATAAGCTGATTAGCTTTCAATGCAAAAATATGCCACCAAAGAGAGCTCAATTACACTTCTTTTGATCTTCTTGGACATTTGAATAACTTTTGCTGTTTTCCAGAGAGACTATAATATGCTCCCGAGAATGCATGAGTTAGGCATCAATCCAGCTCTCACTGAAGAGAACTGAAAGCCTCCTGTCTACTTCAATGGGATGTGACTCAGACCTATATAGTAATTAGGGACTTGCTTCAGCAAAGCACTCAAGCATGTGGTTAACTTTATGCTCTGAGTAAGCAGGGAACCTCAGCAGTGCTGGAACAATTTGTATAGTGGAGGTGCTGAGAGCAATTGAACCAAACTGTAAACCCTGGGTATGATGGAAACCACTTCAAGCTGGCCCCTTTAGTTCCAGCACCTATGGGAAGGTATCATTCTTCAGTTTGTGAGGACAAGCGTTTAAGAGACAGGTTCTGAATAAATTACATATTGTGTTTTCCCTTCCTGAATTGCAGTTATCTCAGTTTACCAGATATTTCAGATCATTACAAAATATCGTATATTATTACTTGTGTTACCATACATTTTTATTTGAATTCTCCTGGGATGTCTACCTTGTCATGTATTTGGAAATCAAATGGAAAGTCTGTGTATATATATTATATATCCCCATAGAGTAGATTAAAGCAGATTAAGTAACCACTCTCTTGCAAATCTCTTGCAGCATTTTAAGTAACCACTATGAATGTCTACTGGGTTTCTGGCATGGAGTTGATCTGTGAAGCTAGATTTGTAGCTGTGCTTTTGGTTTAAATTAGTTCCAACTGCTCACAATTTGAGTGCTTGGAATTTGCCTTCACCAGTCCCCCCCCAAAGCCTTGCAGTGGTCTCCAAGTTGAGTATTGTGACAGCTGGAACTAGTTGGATTTCTAAGGCACACAGCTCTGCTCCGGATATACTGATCTTCTAAGACCTTTTGTGGTTTACAGTTTCTTGAAATATTCGATTAAATTAACTTGGAACAGGTCTTTACAGGAGGGCACTGGCTGTACTGTTTTGAGCTAGGCAGGAGTAAGATTTGATTTACATGATTGGTGCTTGTATGGAGCAGAGGCCAGAGGCTAACTGCCGTGTAGAGAGCGAAAAGGTGGGTGAGGTAATTTCTTTTATTGGACAACTTCTTTTTACCCTCATCCCTCATTTCTCCTCTCATGCCTGTAGAATGTAGACATAGTACCTGTGGCGAGAAGGATTATCCCCTGTGATCCCAGCGTGGGGCCAATCCGCCCCCTCACAATACCCCTCGAAGGGGAGGCTGTTGCTGGTTGCTTTAGGCCTACCGCTTGGCTCTCTGCATCGTTAGCGAGGCCCAGCGTCACTGAGTATTGCCATAATGCCATGTCTGTAAGGCTGCAGGGCAGGGTCAGGTTTGTGAGCGGGAAGGCTCTAAGTGAGTGGGAAGTCGTAATTATTCAGTGGTGCTCTGATTCCAGTCTCTCCTCACTCCCACTGGCCGCTGGGAAGAAGTGGTATGTTTCTTCACCTGGCCCCTACTTCTGGCTGTTGGGAAGGGAGTGTTTCTCCTCCTGCCCTCCTCTTCCGCTTCCTGGATGTTTGGAATCACCATGATCCTTCCCCCTCCTTCCAGTCTGTTTTCCCACCCTCTTTTCTTGTGCAGTTTGGCTGTCTGAGTCCCGAGTGTCTGCACTGGGTCGCTGCACGTCTGAGTGAGGCAGGGCTGCGGACCTGCCCCCCCTTAACTCCTGATGGCACCTGAAGAGCTGTGCTAGGGCCTTTGCCGGATTTCCCGTGAGGCACGTGCCTCAGGGCTGCTGGCGTTCTAATGGCGTCTAAAAGTGAAAACTGGGTTAAAAGTTTCATTTTTTAGGGAAAACACGAAGGTCAGCTGTGGGGAGGAGGAGGTGCTGTGCCTAGGGGCAAGTAAGGTGTAAATCTGGCCTTGATTAGGGTGCGGTGCATGGTGCATCTTCTCCACCTTGCCTGGTGGCATCTTACCAGCCCGTTGGTCTCACAGGCATGGTGCCTCCTGCCACCATCACATGGGCAGTGCAGCAGGATTGCTCCTGCCCACCTCAACTCTCCAACCCGAAGAGGTGTAATTTGGACCATAGTATGCACCTGGAAATCTAAAACAATATTGCTTCCAGGTGCACATTCATTCCTCCTCCCTCGTGTCCCCAGGCAACTGTAGCTCCCTTACAGCTAGTAAGCAGCACCCCAGAGGCAGTGCTAGCCCATTAGGGACCCGAAGCAGGACTATTGTGGGGCCCTTCCCCCACCATATATTATAAAAAGTGAATAGGGGGGCCCCCCTGAAGCTGCTCAGAGCCCTAAGCAATTGCTTACTTTGCTTATGCCTAGCACCGGCTCTGCTGCACCCATGTGTTTTCTAACTGCCTTCACTGATGTAACACTAGTCTAATCGTTTAGCAGGCTCTCTCTGGAAAGGCAAACTGAGTCTTGTGTCAGATTACCAAGGGACACCTGATTTCCCCCTACATTGCTTCCATGTGTGACCTGGAGAGCAGGGCTAGTTAGTTTTGCTACATTAACAGCTTTGTGAAATTCTGCCAGGATGTTATCGCACTGGAATGCATGGTGCACAAAGCTCTCACGTGTAACCTGTGTCTTCTGCTGTTGGGGGTACATTTCATCATTGTAGCCCTCAAAGGCTTAAATTCCCCAAGAGCGAAGCATTTGTATAACTTTACATCAACACCTTGGGTGTTTCTGTAGTGCCTGCTAGCTATATCACTCTCCAGTCAGTTCCCCAGGTCTGCCTGGTTTCCATGAATGAAAAATTCATCCATATCCGTATAGCAAACTTGACTGGCAATGCAGAGTGTTAATGACAGCAAAGTGTTTAGCGAGGCTTTTGAGTCTTTCCCACTGTTCTTTGCTTTTACAGGACCGGGTGAAAGAGGCATTAGTTTCACAAGATCTGGATCTGTGGTTGCCTTTGTGCACAGCACAAATGTTTCCAGTATAAAAGAACTACGATCTTTGTAATGCTTGAGCCATAGGAACATCCATTATTCTTTGTAGCCAGGACAACCAGCTAACACTCTCACTAAAGGGGTTCCCAATTGCTCTGTACTCAGGGAAGTAATGGACAATGTTTGGCACATGTAGTTCGTACACTGAGCATCGTTTTGTGGTGAAAAGGTTATTCTTGGCACAGGCTATTCTCAGGCATTAGAATCCTTCTGGATAGCTACAGGATAGTCCCTGAGTGCTTGGGCTAAGTTAAGCACACAGATACCGCTGTCTCTTTTGACAGAGGTGTTGAATGGCTGAGGCTATGTAAGGGAAGGCATATACAGCTGTGCATGCAGCAGAGGCGTCACCTGTATGATACCAAGAGACACCAAATTGCTCTGGAATTCTGCTCTGCTTTGTCATGAATGTGAACTGACCTCCAAACGGCAACAAAGAAGGGCAAATAATTAAGGCATATATACACCATGCCAGTGAGTCTATGATTCAACAGAGAGCTTCAAACTGGCCTCACAAAAACAGAATACCTACAGCAGAATACATCACCCAGAGCTGGAAAACGTTCCTTATTCTGTTGGTTTCATGCTGAATTAGAGGATGTAGCAAAATCCAGTGGTGTTTCTCTACATTGATGTTGAATTGGAAAGTGCTGTAGGAATATTTTTGTAGCATGTATACAGTTGCTTCTGTTATAACTTGGTGTGCAGGTGTTGGTTGGTGTGATACTATGCTTGAATTAAATATACTTGAATGAATACTTCCGTTTAATTGTACAATGTCCATCCTTGTCAATTCAATAGCTCAGTTTTGAAGGCTGCCATGTCTTTTTGATGAAATGTGGCTAGTGCCCCTGGATCTGCTCACATATTAATTAAAATAAAATGATGGTCCAATGCTCATTTAATGGAGGGTCACATGTTGAAAGGCAAGTTTTATAACTCTCATGTTACAGAGAATCACTGCAGCTATGTGAGAATTCGCCATGATAAGTAAAAACAAAATGGCTGGGAAGAAGCCATTATGACTAGTTCCTTCTAGCGGCATGGAATGTGTGCACCATTGAAAGAATTGTCTTTTTTACTCTAGATTTCTCTTCCTCATCAGCAACTTCTATTTTTAAGTTTCACAGCATCTTGACTACCTGAACCAGTTGTATCAGGTATCAAACCTTCCATTCATCATAAAATATATGGAAATACATATATTTTAAAGGAGAATTTCAATAATTCTGTTGGAGTGTGACCATCTAGATTTCCAAGTAAGGTACTTATGTTCGTCGAAGTGTCAAAATTAGCAAATTTGCCAAACTTTAGTCATCTGTGTTTTGGATACCCTGGGCCACTTTGAAATTTGGACTATCATTGAAAATAACCTGTCTGGCACAGGGGTAAAATCTGCAAAAGCACCTGAGTGACTTTGAAGTCAAAAAGAGTCCTAAGCCACCTAGGTCCTTTCACATTTTTACCCCAAATCTGCATATATCTACATGCTTTATATTTGATATCACAACATTAATAATAATTTCCATCAGCAGCCTCCAGGTATTTTCTGAAGCATCCTGATTGTTGGTTTCTGCTACAGATATAAGAGGAAAGTTGTCAGGTATAACCAGCGCTTTCTCTGTGGGATTTTAATGAAAAATTATTTGAACAGAGAGAACAGAGAAATCTGCAAACATTAAATTTCCTTTTGTAACAGTTTAATTTAACACACTTGTGAGCTACAGCCATTTAAAAAAACAACAAACTTAGAAACTATTTCTCAGTAAAATCTTAGAGCCCTGATGAATACAACAAAATGTTGCACAGGACGGCACGATTGCTGGGAAATAAAACAAGACCATACACAATCTCTTTAAATATAAAAAATTTACATCAGCTTGGAAAGAAACAAAATACAGGTGGTAAAGTGATGGGCTGCAGTTTACACACACATTATACACAGGAATTCCCCTTGTCATCTTGGCGATTGTACTGAAAATAACTTCACACAGTACAAATCAGGGTGGCACTAGAAAAGGTTCACTTATTCTGAACGGTACAATTGTATTGCACAAACGTCATTTAACTGACACTGGGCTCACTCCTACTTCAATTAAAATCAATGGCAAAATCCCATTTATTTTAGTGCAAGTAGGATTTTATTCACTGTCTACAATTATTTGGTCTTTTTTGAAGAGTAACATACAAATGAATGTTTTGGACCTTCTTCCAGGGACCAATATAATACGTCCTTCCTAATACACTGAGGGATTAACATACAGTCACTATTGGACCCCGGACAGATAAGAACAATGCCTGCCTTGATAATTATGTACCATTTCCTTGTACAATATTGGACAGTCTAGTTAAAAGAATCAACTAACTTTAACGAAAGTAAAGCTATATAAGCAGAAAGAAGATTTTTAAATTTGTAGAAACAAAGACAAAACCTTAATTAACCACCAAACTTATACAAAGTGTTGTAATCACATGCAGAAATCCAGTTATGCCATTAACAATCCAATTTGTCATTTGTGCCTTCCAGAGGAATAATGTGGAGAAGGTAAAATAGCAGTAGATGCAGTTCTAATACACTGTTCATGACTTAGACTAGGATAGTATTCTGGACTCTTTACAAATATATGCCTGGGACTATGTAATTTTTCCTCCAACATAAATTTGTCTCTTCATTCATGTGTTGATCTCCTCACCCCTTTACCCTCCATCAAAACACGCTCATATGTACCCTCACTTTTACACAGAAAACCAGCAGCAGCATTAAAAGGGCGAGGAATACTCAGACATACTGGAGGATCTGCAAGCCTAATACTCTTGGTGATAATGACTAGTGCGGGTATTTTGCATCCTTGCTCACTTTGATCTGTCTCAGTTTCTTAAATTATGTAGAGCTAACTTCAATTTGTAAACATTCTTCAGTAAATTACAAAAGTAGGTTGCCAGCTTTGAGTCCCTCAAGAAAAAAAGGAAAAAGGCAAAAGCTACACTGTTTGGAATCATAGATGCTCACTTATACATAATAATAATAATAATAATAATTAATAATAATAATAAAAAGTCACTTGGTCAGAGTTTTGTGCTGGCCTGCCAACACCAACCAAACGCTGAAAATGTCAAATGACAGCACCATGTGTCTTTTAGAGAGATCTCCCAAAAATGTTTGCTATTCTGTTTTAAGTTTGTTTCCTAAAATGTTCTCTTGTATATTGTCTAACATTAGGCATGACACCAGATATGGAAAATTGTATCTGTTTTCAGCTACTTGCTAGGAAACAGTACATTTCTCCATGGTAACTAGCAGGACTTTGAGTGCTGTCTAGTGAGAGCTAGGCTCTGTTTCTCAGGCTGATCATTTGAGCACCATGTAGTGTAGTTTTTTTTAAAAAAAATCTTCCCTGTGTTTTTAAAGAGCACCATACAAAATCCCCAGTGGAGGAACTTGTAGCTACATTCTGCATTGCTATTTGAACAGACCACGTGGCAAAACCTAGTTTTAAGGAGTTCCTTTTGTTCACTGCATAATGTATGTTCTCTTGAAGCTTCTATAGCTCTGTTTTTCCCCTCCCCATAAAGGGTCCTTCTACCTAAATGGTTTCACCTCCTGGAGACACGTTCATTCCCACGATCCCGAGCACTGTGACCAGGCTGGCGGCAGGTTCGGCAGCACTGCACGTTGACAGTTGGAAGATGGCATCTTCCCAGAATCCTTAGGGTTTGACAAAAACTGAACGTGAGGCGGTCCTGCTCACAGATAAAGGCTGAAGGAGAAAAAATGAAGAGACAGAAATAATATTACCCTGAATACAAGGTTTGATGCAAAAGTCTGTATTTGGCTGACAGTAAAGTAAATATAGGAACAAAGACCAGCGCAGCCCTGGAAAGCGGAGTCCTCTTTCCCTTAGGGCTGAATGTTCAGATTTGTTCCCATCTAATCTAAGTGCCAATGGAAACTCACCCATCGCAGATAAGGCCTGTGACATCAACTTAGCAAAATCAAGCAATTAGAATAATCGTATTTATTCATTATTTATCAGTCATGGGGCCACAAAGCTTGAGTAGCAAGATTTGCATAGATGGGGGCGGGGCTCTGTGCTGACATTAAAGAGACAGAATCCTCCCCCACAGCGACTTCATGGGATAACGCTGCCTGTCTTTGGGACACTAAAAGGCACTGGGGTGGCTAAGTTTTGTCATATGTCAATTTCACAGCAGGCTCTTTAATCAGACATGTACTGCTGCAATTCCCACTGAAGTCAGTTGGAGTGGATATCATTCAGCTCCTTGCAGAGATTACTGGTAATCAGTTAATGTCTGGAAATGGCTTTGAAGTCTTAAGTGCTATATAAATGCAAATTATTATTATTAGTGGGACTCATGGCAGGTCTGTACCAATGATTTTATCTGCCTGAGTCTGTCCCTTAACTGTTCTATCTTTATTTCCAAATCAGTGAATTATACGATAATGGTCAATCAGATCATAAGTATGTGGCACAGTGCAGCATTGTGGATGCCAGTCATTCACCTTACTATTGGAATTCAGAGGAATGCTTCCAGGTGACTTCTGGGTATGAATGCTCCATCCCCGGAGTCTGTATGGCACATAATTTTCATAGGAGTGTTGAGTTCTTTTACATTCTTACAAGAGCACCATGAACTAACTGGATGGCTTTTAATCAGAATAACATCAGCTTTTTGGCCTTGGTTTAAGATACTATCCATTATGGATTACCGCATCACAGTAGCATTCCTTGACAATATAGTCACAAAACCCTGCTGGTCTAACTATGATCTTCCTCTAATCCTCCCATCTTCAGACCCTAATTTAAAACCATCAGTGTGCCCCAAATCTTGTTTGAGTCACGGGTCAGCTGTTAATAAACGCAAACACTGTCCCCTCTTGAGTTTTTATGCTAACACTCTGCCTGTCTCAGTGGGAACATTAGATTTATGCTGCACAGGAATCAATCAGCTCAGTGAGCAAGGTCACCTGTGAGTTTGTCATACTCACCAGATTAATGCTCCTCTCGTTCAGCTGAAATATTCCAAGCTGTCATGAAATTTTAACTAGCAATGGGCAAAGCTCAAATGGCTCAGTGCCCTGGTTTTCCACTCCTGCTCGTCCCTTTCCCTCATGGCCCTGCCCACGCTGCTGCTCTTCCCGCCTCCGCTCCACCTCTTCCCCCTGATGCCCCCCCTGCTCTCTCCCACCTGCTGGTCACAACTCTCTGCCCCCTCCCCTGAGGCTCCCCCCACCCGCTGAGGAGCGGCAGGAGGAGGGGGCCTCAAGGGAGGGGGCAGAGAAGTGCGAGCGGCAGGGGACTTGGGGGAGGGGGCCAAGAGGGTCTGGGGTGGAACGGGGGTAGAGTGTGGGCAGGGCCTCAAGGGAGGAGGCTGAGCAGGGGGCAGTGTCACAGTTCAGGCACCAGTGGGCTGCCCCACTTTGAGGGAGCTTCCGGTGCTCGCACCCAGCCTCCCCAAATTCGGGAGTCACGTTCCACCCATGCACATGGCTACTTTAAACACCATTAAATCACAGCACCTCTGCCCAGTTCGACTTCCCCCTGTAATCTATAGGAATTACTAAAGTAAATGGACTCCTTCTTAAAAGGACAATTTAGATCCTTCCCAAAGTATAGATCTGATGTGTGGTGGTGGAAATCTGCTAATTCTCTCTGTATTGTCCACTCTTGGGCAACACCCTCTTATAGATTCACGACTTTAAGGTCAGAAGAGACCATCATGATCATCTAGTCTGACCTCCTGCACATCACAGGCCACAGAACTTCACCCACCCACTCCAAGGGAGACCAGAATTGTAGACACCATTCCAGATGAGGTCTCACCAGTGCCTTGTAGACAGGTACTAATACTTCCCTGTCTCTACACCCAGGTCTTTCTCCTCTGTCGATTCCAACTGATACATCCCCCAAAATAGCAAAATTCTTCTGGTTAGTCCCTAAATGCATAACTTTTCATTATTAAATATCATCCCATTTCTATTACTCCAGTTTACGAGGTCCTCCAGATCTTCTTGTATGATATTCCAGTCCTCCTCCGTATTGGCAAAACCTCCCAACTTTGTGTCATCTGCAAATTTTATTAGCACATGCCCATTTTTTGTGCCAAAGTCAGTAATTAATAAAAATGTTAAATGAGATTGGTCCCAAGACTGATCCCTGAGGCACTCCACTAGTAACTGCCCTCCATTGTGCAGAATTAAACACTTGGACAAGTCTCATAGACTCAGAAGAGGTCTGATTACTAAACACAAATCTCCTGTTATTTACACTGTTATCCTAAATTTACTATCACGATTTGGTACTGAGTTGGAGGGATACTGGTCATTGACCATCACTTCATGTTGCCTCAGCTCAAGGGACAAAAGGTTTTGTTTAGGGAAAGGCCAATGCCCTGCTTCCCAGGAGAGAGAATTTTATCCTCAGTTGTTAATGGAAAGAATGTTGTGCAATGTGGAAAGCAGAGACTGTTGTGCCCATTTCAGATTCCACACTTGGCCTCCCAGCCTCTCACTAACAAAGCCAATCTGCTTTTTAAACGAATTTCCTATTTCAGTGGAGATCTTTCCTCTCTCTCGCGCTCTCCCTCAGCTATTCCTGCTTGGCAATAATTCTTTGGGGCTTGAAAAACCTGTTTACAATAGACTAAGCCCCTAAATGCCAGTCATTATCCATTAATTCATTTTGCTGGCTCACTGGTGAAAAGCTGTTTAAACACCCAACCTCTACTATCCTTCCCCTCAGGGCATCTACTTAAAGGGAGCCCCCATTAGCTAGAAGCTGGCTGCTTTGCATGGTTACAATGTCCAGCCCAGTCAGCAGAGTTGCGGAATCCATTCAAACTCCTTGAAAGCTGAGATGTACTAAAATCATTGGCTGCTGGGGGGAGGGGGGGGGTGAGTTTGAAAGCCCAGGCTGCGGTTTTCAGGAACTCCACATCCGTGTGTGTGTGAACTGGCTCAAGATCTTAATGAGAAATCTGCTCCCTATCTGGTTTCTATAAGCAAAGGGCCAGGTTGTGAGTGGCTCTTGCCTAGGTTTACAGGATACCCAGAGCTGTCCACTTCCCCCATTCCAATCACCATGCAAAGGTAGCACTATAGTCCTGGTGGACCTGAGGGGCTGCTTTCAACCTGTCCCCTGAAGTGGCCTGCACCTCACTACAGGACCAGATGTCAGAGTGTGATGGCATTCGGCACCTGCCCAGAGATTCTGTATCCCATAGTCTGGCCCCTGAGCCATAGAATGCCTGAGCTGGCCTTTTTCCGCCTGAGTTTAATGGGTATAAAGCAGATCCTTAGTGTTGCTTTAATGGGTTTGTTCGGTAGGTGATTTAAAATTACGGCAGACACTGTACTACAGAACTGGTACTATAGAAGCCATCACTGGACACTTTCATATGGCTCAGTAGTCAACATGGGTTGTTGGTTTTTTTAGTAGACATCAGGTATTTTCATAGAGAGCTACAGACATTTGAGAAAGTGGAGTAACTTCATTGTGTTTCTTCATTGTTTATAGCTTCCCAGACTTTACGGCCAGATAGGACCATTCTGACCATCTAGTCTGACCCCCAGCCCAGCACAGGCCGGAGAATTCCATCCTGTAAATTATGCATCAAGGCCTAACCTCCACTTGAGCTACAGCAAATCCTTGAGTAAGATAACCAGTCTGGAGTTAAAGGCTTCAAGTCACGGAGTCTTCACCATGTCCCTCAGTAAGTTGGTCCAATGGCTAATTACCCTCACTGTTTAAAAAAAAAATCCCACCTTATTTCCCTTCTGAACTTGTCTAGCTTCAAATCCTAGCCAACAGAGCTTGGCTTCCCGTTCCTAAACATGTCCATGGCACTAGGCATTGAATTCTGAAAGCACTGTTTGCAAAATGGGAACAGGGCCGTCCCTAGCTATTCTGGGGCCCTATGCAGCCACCCCATGGGGTGTGTGTGTGTGGGGGGGAGCCAGGACTCTGTGTGGGGGGGCAGGGCTGGCTTGGGGGGGTAGGGCGGAAACCACCCCCCAGCTCTCACTGGTGGTGCGGCTGGAGCTGGGTCGCTGCACTTCCCACCGCCGGTGAGTGCAGGCCCAGCCCTGCTGCAGAGCTCAGGGCAGTAGGGGCGGGGCTGGGGCGGAGCAGGGGCGGGAAGAGACAGGGCTGAGGCGGAGCAGGGGCGGGGGCTTTGGGGAAGGGGTGGAGTGGGGGCAGGGCTGGGGTGGAGCAGGGGTGGGGGCTTTGGGGAAGGGGTGGTGTGGGGGCAAGGGGGGGCGTGGGGGCAGGGCTGGGGCGGAGCAGGGGCGGGGGCTTTCGGGAAGGGGTGGAGTGGGGGCGGGAAGAGGCGGGGCTGGGGCGGAGGCTTTGGGGAAGGGGTGGACTAGGGGCGGGGTGGGGCGGAGCAGGGGCTGGAGCAGCATGCAGCTGCGCAGGGAACCAGGAAATTTGGGGCAATTTCCTGGTGCCCTATGCAGCTGCTTACTTTGCGTATGGGTAAGGATGGCCCTGCCTCGGAATTAGGGTCTCGTTCTGTCTCCCCTCCTCACAGCACTTATCCCTGTGCGTCAGCAGGCAAGCTTCGGTGTACAGGCCCCATGGGGAGGTGGTTCCCTCAGCATGTTTGCTGCTCTCTGCCAATGTCAGGCCATAAGACATACTTGTGTCTGGAGTGGTTTGCGTCCCACTCCCAGACGCTGCAGGGCATGGGTCTATTGAGAAGTAAGCCGCATATCTCCAAAGCCTCTGAGGAAAAACAAAGACTTTGCAAAAACACTAAAAATTATGGACTGAAGAGAGACACTGGATTGATGGCTAATTACAACACTCTGTGACCCAAATCTGCCCCGCAGAGCTGCTTTGCCCCTCCCTTTTCCTCCCTATGACTGGACGGGGGTTAACAGGGCACTTCCCCTTGAATGACAGGATTCAGAGTAGCAGCCATGTTAGTCTGTATCCGCAAAAAGAAAAGGAGTACTTGTGGCACCTTAGAGACTAACCAATTTATTTGAGCATAAGCTTTCGTGAGCTGCAGCTCACTTCATCGGATGCACCTTGAATGGTCTCTTGAAATAGGTGTTAACTACTTGTGCTAAACTATCTGTTCCACCTTGTATTTAGCAGTGGCCTGAGTCAGGGCTTGTCTTCACGTACCGTGCTGCAGCTGCCTCGGCCTGGCTGCTCTGCTGTAGTGCTTTCGTGAAGATGCTACTAAACTGACAGGAGACTCTCTCCTGTCTGCGTATTTAATCCACCTGCCCGAGAGGTGGTAGCTAAGGCGAGAAGTGATTTTCACACCCCTGAGTAACGCAATGATACCAATATGTTTGTAGTGTAGACCTGGTCTTTGTCTCCCAGACTTAAGGAAGAGCTCTGTGTCAGCTTGGAAGCTCGTCTCTCTCTCACCAACACAACCTCGTCCAATAGAAGCTATTACTTCACCCACCTTGTCCCTCTAAAATTTTTGTCACATTTCAGCCTGGAGCAACCCCCTTGAAAGTAAAGGTGTGTGATGGAAATCTTAACAGATCATTGACCCTCTGGGTTATAAAACTGGGTAAAACTGTTCATTTGAATGCACAAGCTCACAATCACAATCTTATGCCATTATCTCAGTCACTTACGCAAGTGAAACCATTTCACCTCTACAGGGTACAGTAATCATTTACTCTTCAACAAGAGGAATGACCTCAGGTTAACCCAAACCTGCTGAATTTCAGGTTCCTGTGGAATTTCTCAGTTTTGCCTCTAAAATCTCAGTACTTACAGAACTTCCGCTTTGAAAGTGACACTGAACAGAAGAGAGAAGGAGAAGAAGAAGTGTCCTCTGTAGGGATGTTGCAAAGATGACAGTTCTTGAGCTCTCCATAATGTTCATTAAGCACTGAGGTTAAATAGGTGGAAACGAAAAAACAAAAATATCGCAAAGAGGTTGAAACAGCTTGCCTAAAAAATACCCAGTGCTGTAGCCGTCCAGCGCTCTAGCTAGCCAGAATTCCCATAAGATTTGTACTGCAGCCTTGGGCAACGAGCACTAAAGCGTCGAGGGGACATACTGAGATTGACATCCATTGGGCACTGTGTATTTTTTCCAATGTTTCCATTATTTATAGATTCATAGAATTTCAAGGCCAGAAAGAACCATCATGATCATAGTCTGACTTTCTGCATAATACAGGCCAGATAATTTCACCAGCTAATTCCTGTATCAAGCCCTTAACTTCTAACTGTGCTAAACTACAACTTTTAGAAAGCCTTCCAGTCTTGCTTATGAGACTTCAAATGAAGGAGATCCTACCACATCCCTTGATGAGCTGTTCCAATGATTAATTACCCTCGCTGTTAGAATGTTGGATCTTGTTTCTAGTCTTGCTTCCAGCCACTGGATCTAATTATGCCTATGTCTGTTGTTAAAGAGCCATCTGCTATCAGAAATCTTCTCCCCATGTAGGTACTTGTAGGTTACAGTCCAGTCACTTCTAAACTTCTCCTTACTAAGCTAAATAGCTTGAGCTTCTTTAGGCTTCCACTGTGTGATCGCTAATCATTCTTGTAGCTCTTTTTTTAACCCTTTCCAATTTGTCTGATCCTTTTTAAACTGCAGACCCCAGAACTGAATACAATATTTCATTAATGGTCTCCCTAATGCCGTGTTCGAGGTAACACCAGCTTCTTACTCATATTTGATATTCCACTGTTTACACATGTGTTAGCCACAAAGGTGTGATTTTTATCAAACAACAACAAAAAAAGATTTATTCCAGATGATTTACCTGAAGGTGGTGTTTGGCCACGTGTTACACACACTGTCACAATAACTTTCCTGCCTACCTTACTTTTCACTTGGCTTCAATTTTTGTGTGTGAGCCAAGTGGTGACCCCTCTATTGCATTTATTGTCCCTGTACACTGAGTGGATAACTTGCAAGGGGTCTACTCTTGTCCTCAAGAAGATTAGATTAATTATATCATCAGAGATTACAGAGGTGAAAAGATTGTTGCATAGCACACTGACGGTTGGGTAGGAGACTCCATCCCACCTTGGTGGACGATGACCTGGCCTTGGTTATGCACACCTTTGTCACCTCCTGGCTGGACTACAGCAAAGCAATAGATCTGGGCAGGAAATCACCTTCCCTATGGAAACTCCAAATAGTACAAGAACGTGGAAGTGCATCTTCTCAGCAATGGCTACCGTGAGCACATCAAACCTGTTCTCTGCTCTCTGCACCGGCTTCCAATAGAATAGAGAGTTAGTCAAGTTTTTGGTTCTTATCCTCATGGTTCTCAATGGCCTGGCCCCAGGATATTTAAAAGAGCCTAAAGCTCCATGATGAAGATTGTGTTTGTCAGCTCTGCTCCTCAGGCAAAATGGAGCTTTCTACCAGCAGGCTAAACTGGGTCTGTACAGCAGACTGAGCACTGTCAAGGTCTGGCCTCAGGCTGTGGAACAAACAACCACAGGAATTAAGGACCATTACAAACCTGCCCCTAGTTTGTTATCCTTACTTAACAGCCACGGAAAGAAAGATGCTTATTCCTGTGCTGGGAAAAAAAAATCTACTTTTCCAGATCTCTAGAGGGCGTCCTGTGATTTAGCCCTGCTTTCAGTTAAATCTTTGTATTTATTTCTTTAGAATCCTAACTAGCGATCTGGATGCAAATCCCAAATTACAAGTTTATTCCAAACATTAGTCTAGAGCAATTGCTTAAAAAAAAAGGCAGGGGGGAGGGGAAGGGGGGCTGGCTAAAGCCAGGGCTGTGCTGACATGTTAGGAACTGAAAACTTGTTTTGTTTTTTCAAGTTGGCATGAAAGTCACTTTAAATTTCATTTAAATGGCTGCCATTCAGACATAGGCATTTACTTTTATGCTGGAGGGGGGAAAAACTTCCTGGTATAGGTTTTGTAATAACAAGGAAAAGTTCAGCATTGAGCTGAGTTGGCAAAACCAGAGAATTAAGCTTCTGACCTCTGGCCTTTGTGATTTTCTGAGTCCCAGTTCTGACTTTAAAAAGTATTATCCCAGTCTCCTGCCTCTCATAGAGCTGCCCAGACTCTATTTCCATATTAAAATTAATTGTGCAAACCTTATCACAGAAAATTTTATATATGTATGTACTGGTGTGTGTGTATTTGTGTGTACACAAATGAATTATATATACCTATATACACACACCTATATACCTCTCTCTATATATATCCCTCTCTCTCATGTAACATATTTTCTCACCTATGCAATGGTAAAGTTGTGATTGGATTTTTCTAATGCTGAGGCAATCCCATCTCAGAATGTCAGTCTAGAAGCACTGGGACTTCTAGCCAGAAGACATTTTTTGTTTTTAAAAACTAACTTCCTATCTCTTTTCAGTCATGTATCCAGTGTGAGATGCATTGGTATTAACACAACACATCCACCCTTGAAACATGAGAACATGAAAAAATGGGTGTTATCATACACACTGTAAGGAGAGTGATCACTTATGATAACACCCATTTTTTCATGTTCTGTGTGTATATAAATCTCCTCACTGTATTTCCCACTGAATGCATCCGACGAAGTGAGCTGTAGCTCACGAAAGCTCATGCTCCAATAAATTGGTTAGTCTCTAAGGTGCCACAAGTCCTCCTTTTCTTTTTGCGAATACAGACTAACACGGCGGCTACTCTGAAACCATTCTCAGCATGGTCCTTTGACCTACTGAATTGTACAAATTGCACTGGGTGAGCAATTGCTACAAGTAAATAAATCAACAATCCTAACCTACCCTGTTTATTACGGGGCACATTCTTCTGAGTGCAGAACTCCCACAGAAATCTGTTATATTTTCCATAGGAAGATAGCAAGATATGGACCCAGGTTTGTAATATTTCTTATAAAGGCACAACCTAATGCATGACTGCATTGCTCCCTCTGATGGACCACTGAGATTAGAAACCAACTGCTATTTCTTAAATTGTTAAAAGATATTCAAGGTAAATCAGCTAATGTTTTATTTTTTCAAGGAGAATTCAACAGTTTAAATTTGGTTACTCTAAAGAAAATAATTCAAAGATGAATAGATATGATTAAGAAGCAGTAGATGTGGTATATTTTTACTATAGTATGGCTTTGGATACTGTCTTGCATGACCTATTCCTAAACAAACTAGGAAAATACAACCTAGATGGAGCTTCAGTAAGGTGGATGCATAATGGGTTGGAAAACCATTCCCAGAGAGTAATCATCAGTGGTTCACAGTCAAGCTGGAAGGACATATCGAGTGGGGTCCCACAGGGATCAGTTCTGGGTCTGGTTCTGTTCAATATCTTCATCAATGATTTAGATAATGGCATACAGAGTACACTTATAAAGTTTGAGGATGATACCAAGCTGGGAGTGGTTACAAATGCTTTGGAGGATAGGATTAAAATTAAAAATGATCTGGATAAACTGGACAAATGGTCTGAAGTAAATAGGATGAAATTCTCTAAGGACAAATGCAAAGTGCTCCACTTAGGAAGGAACAATCAGTTGCACACATACAAAATGGGAAATGACTGCCTAGGAAGGAGTACTGCAGAAAGGGATCTGTGGGTCATAAGTGTATCACAAGCTAAATATGAGTGAACAGTATAACACTGTTGCAAAAAAAGCAAACATCATTCTGGGATGTATTATCAGGAGTGTTGTAAGCAAGACATGAGAAGCAATATCTTCCACTCTGCTCTGTGCTGATTAGGCCTCAACTGGAGTATTGTGTCCAGTTTTGGGTGCCAAATTTAAGGAAAGACAGAAGTCCAGAGAAGAGCAATAAAAACAATTAAAGGTCTAGAAAACATGACCTATGAGGGAAAATTGGAAAAAATGGGGTTTGCTTAGTCTGGAGAAGAGAAGGCTGACAGGGCACACAACTGTTTGCAAGTACATAAAAGGTTGTTACAAGGAGGAGGGGGGAAAAATGTTCTCCTTAACCTCTGAGGATAGGACAAGAAGCAATGGACTTAAATTGCCTAGGGAGGTTGTGGAATCTCCATCACTAGAGGTTTTTGAGAGCAAGTTGGGCAAACACCTGTCAGGGATGGTCTCGATAATACTTAGTCCTGCCATGAGTGTAGGGGACTGGACTAGATGACCTCTTGAGGTCCCTTCCAGTCCTATGCTTCTAATTACATTGGAATTATAACTAGAGAATATGGGTTGGATTCATTACTGAGAGGACTTGTGGATATTTTTCCTCTGGGTTTCAGCTTGTACAGAATAAAGTCCTGATCCTGCAATTGTCTCTGGGTGGGCAGAGCTCTGTGCTCCCATGGAGCCCTGTTGACTTCAGAGCTGCCACGTTGGGGTCACCTGCAGGATTGGGGCCTGCTGTCATTCCCACTCATAGCTCAGCTCTGCTCAAGCATTCGTGAAATGCTCCAGATGTAACAGCTGTTGTTTTAAAAATAGATTTATTAGAGAGCAAGTAAGCATGTGGCAATATGTTGGCTTAATTGTGATGAAGTCCATGTTGGCTCTTTCTATCTGATAGGCTGTAGATCACACAGATTGGCAGAACTCCATTGAAAATTTGCCCCCCTCTCCAAAATATCATCCCATTATGTCCGTCTTTAATCCAGCCTTTGATAGCCTCTTTAGCTGAATATATAGATATTGTTCATCTTGGCAAATGTATATCTGTGTGTGAAACAGAGAGAGAAAATATGTACTTCTCTTTATAGTTTTCTGACCTTTTAAAATAAGCTCTGTCCTTGGTCACTGTATTAAGAGGGAGAAGATAAAATACTTGGAGCGTGCACAGCTACAAAAAGAAATGTATAAATTAAGTGATATAAGCTTCCTGCCCTGCTACCCCCCATTTTCGGTTTTGGTCCTTGTCCGGTAGTGATTAAGCCCAATGAACGACTACATTCCAACGTCTGACGCTGTGTAAATACAGGGTTATAGTGCAGAGGCCAGGGTGCACGTTGTATGCATGCAACCAGGAAACTAGACTCTCTTGTGGACTGTCATTAAAGAAACTGGTTTAACACCTTTGTTGTTTCAGAGTATACTTTCCATCACAACTGATGTCAGAGTCCCCTGTGTGTGCACTTCTAAAGGGACTATCACCATCGCATTTAGGCAGGATCTCATGCATGGACTGTGGCAGGCTGAGATGATGGAGAATAAATACAATTCATGTTTATGGGCTAGTCACATCAGAGCCCTGGAAGCGATAGGGAGAAAAATAAAGACACAACTTCCATTTCTTTAGATTCTGTTCCTTGATTCTGAGCCTGTTGCTATTCTTCTTGAGGGGGACTCTTTCTAGATGAGGGAATTTGAGGCGGTAGGGACTGAAAAGTGTTTACATCTGTCCCTTATGCCTTGTCTATACAGCACATTAGAGCTCAGGTGTTGGTTGGAACCTCTAGCTGCTAACTGTAATACAAATAATAATATCCGATTTATTTTCACTGGCCTAAATACAACACCGAGCAGAGATGTGTGGGGAAACTTGCATTACTGTTGACTTGTTCAGTCAGCACTAAATTCCCTTTAAAAAAAGCTGATTACCATAGATTACCTTGCAGTGTGTTTAACATTTGTGCAGGAACAGCCACAATGCTATTATACTAATTCCTTTTCTTATTTTGGTGGCTGTCCTCATGCAAGGGTTTGTTGGCCAGACTTATAAACTGGAAAGTCCATTAATCTAAGCCATAAAGAGACCTGTCTTCCCTCATGCTTTTTACAAGCATCTTGGGCTGCATGCTGCATACAGGCAGGGGGGCTGGAAAAATTTGTATAGTGGGGATGCTGAGAGCCATTGAACCAAACTGCAAACCGTGTATATGATGAAAACCACGGGGTGCAGCAACACCCCCAGCACCCTTAGTTCCAGCACCTGTGCATACAGGAATCCAAAACCCGACACATTCATAGGAGCTACAGCCCAGTGAACATATTGGATTCCAATTTTTGGCTTCTTTAAGACGTGCACCATTTCCTGCATGGGAAGCACACACAATGCTTTGCTGGTAAGTGCAAAAAGGGTGGTTTGCAACTAAGTGTGCACTTCTTGCAAGGAACTGTAAAATGTGAATTATTTTGGGAGAAGCAAATCAAAGACTTTCCAAAGACCTGGTAATTTTCTGTGTCTCAGAGAGGTTTAACAGAGAGACAGCAGAATCTCTTGAAGACTTTGTGGATTAAATGTATTTCTGATAATAACCAGGAGAGTTTTACCCATGGAAACATGGGCCAAGATTTTCAATACAGGGTGTCTAAAGTTAGATTCCGGAGGCACCCAAACTAGCGGGCTGATTTGCATAAGAGCTGAACATTCAGCTCAACTCAACGGTGCTCAGCACTTTTGAAAATCGGGCCAGTTATTCGAAATATGGAATTAGGAGCCTAGCTTCAGTGGTTTACTTCTGAAAATCTTGGCCATGATGTTCTATAGCTCAGTATACCGATGTAGAAGATCTGGCTCTTGTTAGTCCATGCTGCATTCTTGCTCCTCGCAATTTACTATGTAACATTTTTATTTTCTTTTGTAATATAGGCGTTTACACAGCTTTATCCTTTCCTTTCTGGAAATGATTATTTTGGAGAAGAAACTATGGCTGTAAAATTGCAGACAGCTCATAGCTGTGAGAGGCTAATCCATCAAATGGTTAAAGAGAAACACATTCTAGAGGTGCCATTGTAAACAGAGATCACTAAATCTGCTTTTAAGCTGGGTTACACATTACAAGAAACAGCCCCTTTAAACCATGGCTTCTTCACTGGCAGCAGCAGTGTAGAAATAACAGAGTGATGGGCGGGGAGGATGTCACACATTCGGACCCCAAGGAGAATAGTGTTTTCATTCTGAATGCAAGTGCTCTGTTCCCATCTAGTGCAAGTGTTGACATCACCAGGTCAGAGGTGACACCAGTCCCATTCTACAGCTCGCCCTGAACTAAAGCACAGTCCAATTACGTAGCCTACATCTAACACTTCCTAAGTGTCTGACTTCGAGAACTGTAGACAAAGGGAAAAAAATGCCTGTGTCTTTTGAGAGGTTAAGAGGGATTATCCATTTTTCAGTCTGTGGATCTCATGACAGAGAAATTCTCCTTTCCCAAGAGCTGAGGCAGAACCAGAACTGAAGGACTTTTCTTAAACTCATGAAAAATGAATGCCCTTTCTTTCATTTCATTCCGTATGAACAATAGGGGGAGAAAGAGCCAACTATGTCTAAATGAGTCACTTAACGCGACCCTGTGACTTCCTATCCAAAATATGAAACCAATTTAAATACATGTACTAAAGAATTCTCAAAACTCTTGCGAGTTGCATTAACTCCAAAATGAGAAAATAATCATATTCTTATTGCAACAAATAAATCTTCATGGGCAGCTATTTTGCATAAGCAACATTTTTTACACTACAAAGGAAAAAGGGATAGTGATATTTCGGCCTACGTTATTAGTGGCATGTACTGATCTCTCTGTTTTGATATCAACAGGAGTTGCACACACCGCCAGGTTGCAGGAAGCAGGATTGCTTTAGAGGAGGGGGAAGTGTTAATTAATGTTGGCTGAGTTCACCACATTCTGAAGCCTTAGATAAAGCATGATTTCTTAAAATGGGGCAGAGGGGGGAGGGGAGAAGTGCTTTAAGGAGCATGCCGATGTCTCCCAATTAAATGAAATTTTCAGTGATGGGGAGATTTGTTGTATGATCACATTATTGGCCAATCTTCTTGTTTTTTTCCCTTTATCTTTTGAAGGCTATTTTAACAGAGAATTACCCACCAGAGTAGCTCTGAACACAGATTTCATAAGTGGCACTTTGGGGGTGAAATACATATTTTTATTCTCTGCTACAGACCTGAGCTTGGGCTCCTTCATCCCCAAAACCCCTCTACTGTTCTCCAAATTTTATAGAATCAAGTTGTGTACAAAAAATCTGGGCAGTGGATTAGCCAGAAGCTGTAGCAACCCCTGTCCCTACAGTTTTAGCTCTTCTCTTCTCTCCTGTATGTCTCCTAAAAATGCCAAAAAACGGAGCTAGGAAAATGGCTTTGTGTTTTGGAATGTTTTCAAACTAGTTAAGTAAGGGTTAATATTTTGTTGCTCAGATTAGGTCTCTCTTCCTCATTGAAAGGCCTCCTTATCAAAGGCTTTCAAGAGAGGCTCCTTTGCAGGGCTATTTAAATAGCCAGCAAAGGAGTTCTATCACTGTAACAACTGAGATTCTTTTTAGGATGAGACTCCAGAACACTAAAGGTCCTTATACATTCAGACTGGTGTAAGGCAAAGCATAAGATAAACAGAGAGATTCTTTCAGCCTTCTAATTGGATGCACTAGGCAGTAATGCCTACTGGGATTTAGTTTTTAAAGTTATCTGCACAGAGATTGTTTGTGGGGAGGGTGGGGCGGGAATCTTCCGGATGAGTTGGTCAAAAAACATGGTCACTTCAATAAAAGTATCACCCTGTGATATGAAAAATCTACTGTTCTAATTAGGGAATGAAATACCTCTTGGCAGTTGCATCTGAATGATCATTATTAAATTTATTATTATTTACCCGGTTGTGCTATTTGATGTTAGAGCTGGCAACTAGTTTAGGACAGGACACTGGTAAATATCAGCTTAAACCTGGTTAAATCAGGAAACTGGGAAAAATAATTGCATCAGTGTCCAGCATGTTCAGCAAGCCCAGAATTAATCTGTTCAAACTTTGGGTACAGCCATTCAAAACTGAGGATTAGGCTCTGTCTATCCACTATATCAAAGTTGGTCTTCAGCTATAGAACGCTGCATGGCCAAATGACCTGGGCTGGTATCTGCAACTCTGCTTGCTTCTGACTGCTTAATGCTGCAAGCCTACCACCCTGCATTACTGGCGTTTTCATCTAATCGACTGATTTTGACTTTTGTTTATATAATATTGAAAATGGAAATATGAGTCATGACATGTATAATGTGGTGTCTATTGATAAAACTGTTTTTAAAATAGAAAAATGTCTTAAACTGGGCCTGCCTAGTGTTTCCTGGGCAGTAAAAATCAAGATTTTACCAGCTAAAGCCCACCCCTGGTAAACACCCTGCCATTCCTGCTTGCTGCACAAATACAGAAGAGGACAAAGTCACAGCCTTGAGGATGTGTTGTGGTTGAAAGGGCGTGTGTGTACTTTAAACAAAAAACGTAGAAGCAGTTGGTGTCCATGAAAGATGCTGGATTGATTGCCATACTGAGTGAAGTCCACCCATCTAAAGCCATTCTCCTATGCCCCTCCATCAATACACCTCACCTCAGCAGAAAACGACCAGTATTACCTATGTCAGAGCATGCTAGTTCAGCTACCATGCTCCTCATGTTGCTGAGTGCAGTGATAAATAATTCTAAAGTGTCCAACAGGTAGCACTCCTACATTAAATCAATGACAAAGTATCATTTGGGAATACCAATTCCTGACTGCATATTATTGGTATTTCACAAGAAATAAAGGAAACTCAATGGCACATTTACTGCTGTTTCCCCATCCATGGAATAGGACACAGACTTATATGCACAAATGATTCTGAAAATTGGAATGTGTTGCAGTGATTTCTAATACACCTTCTTCGAGGCCAACTTTAGCTTTGTAGAAAAGTCCTTCGTTATTTCACTGCCCCATTCAAACACTACATTTATATTCACCTTACTTGCTAACTGGTACCAAGTGCAACAAGGCGCGGCATCGTGTAAACAGCCTTATGGAGAGGAAGGAACTAAAATCAGAAAACAATGCAGCTGCTGTGACCCTACTAGCCCCGTTTTCGGAGTAACAACAAAAGTTCCAGGAGCATATATACTACGTTACACACTTCAGTGCAAGACAGACCCAACCCAACCCCCACCCGCACCCCACAATCCAAACACGCACAAACTCTGGAGAAATTCAGAGTGGGATCCCAACACCCCCAGACTATGGGCAGATCTAGATCTAAAGGCCACCAAACCAGAGTCGTAAATTGCACACCTATTGTGCACTTGCTTTACACAAGGTACAGGGCAGTGGAGAATCAAGCCCTTTAAAACATCTGTAAAATGGGGATAATAATACCTGCTTTCTATTTACACTATAAATTCTTCAGGGTGGGGACTGTCTCAGTGTGTTTGTCCAGTGCCTGCGGCACCTGACAGACTAACCAATTTATTTGAGCAGAAGCTTTCGTGAGCTGCAGCTCACTTCATCGGCTGCATACTGTGGAAAGTGTAGAAGATCTTTTTATATACACACAAAGCATGAAAAAATACCTCCTCCCACCCCACTCTCCTGCTGCTAATAGCTTATCTAAAGTGATCACTCTCCTTACAATGTGTATAATAATCAAGGTGGGCCATTTCCAGCACAAATCCAGGTTTTCTCCCCCCCCCCCCCAAAAAAAACAAAAAACAAAAACACACACACAAACTCACTCTCCTGCTGGTAATAGCTTATCCAAAGCGACCACTCTCCCTACAATGTGTATGATAATCAAGGTGGGCCATTTCCAGCACAAATCCAGGTTTTCTCACCCCCCCACCCCCCTCCAAAAACCACACACACAAACTCACTCTCCTGCTGGTAATAGCTCATCCAAAGCGACCACTCTCCCTACAATGTGTATGATAATCAAGGTGGGCCATTTCCTGCACAAATCCAGGTTTTCTCACCCCCCCACACACAAACTCACTCTCCTGCTGGTAATAGTTCATCCAAAGTGACCACTCTCCCTACATCCGATGAAGTGAGCTGTAGCTCACGAAAGCTCATGCTCAAATAAATTGGTTTGTCTCTAAGGTGCCACAAGTCCTCCTTTTCTTTTTGCAAAGACAGACTAACACGGCTGTTACTCTGAAATCTCCCTACAATGTGCATGATAATCAAGGTGGACCATTTCCAGCACAAATCTCAGGAATAGGCATGGCTGACCATCCCCATCAGCTCTAGGGGAGCTGGTACATAGGTCTTCAACATACCTGAATTAAATTAACTCCAGCAAGTGAAATTTACTATGAAAAGGCAAGTGGCAGTGGTGGGGAGAATCAGGGAAAGGAACACAGAAGTTGATGACAACCTATAGGGAATGAAGTGTTTGGTTTTAATGACACAACAATTGACAAAGTATTTTAATGGTACTTTGTATGTATACATTGCTCATTATCCAACATGTTTATACTTCTGACCAGGGTAATAATGCTGACAGATCCCAGCTGCCTACCTTAACCCTTAGGCAACAGCAGAACTTTCTCTCCTGATGCTATTTGTTAATACATTTTTCACTAGATCCTAATTAGCCTTCTGGCTCCAAAGGAGAAATGGTTTCACTAATAGGTCCCCTGAGCAGAAAATCCACCACAGAGTTACATGTAATATGGAGCTGTACTTTGAACCAGACATTTAAAAAGTGTGTTCTTAGCCACAGTGTGCTGGCTAAAATGGGGAAATCCAAGTCCCAACAAAGTAAGACTGACTTTTCATTATTAATCATAGGAGATGATGGAATTGTTGTTCTGTTAGAAAGGAACTCTGCTTAGTGATTTTGTTTCTTTTCATACTGTGTGAAAGAGTTTTGATCATCTTTGCTGTGTGGCCTGTGTAATGCATTAGCTTCTTTTTAGGGCTGCACCTTAAGTTTAAGGGATCTGTGTAGAAATAATATAACTCCCAAAAAGTGAAAATTTAGCTAAAAACACATTAAGGTGGGTCACCAACCCACAGAAACCCTTAAAGCAAGGAAATGCCTAGGTGAGGGATCCTTCTTTAACGTGTCTCAAAACCCCACACAGCACATGTACGCACTGTCCCTCTACAAATAAATCTCATGTACAGAGACACTCCCGCATTCTCAGGATTGCACTATAATGCAGTCCTTAACTCTGACCACAGCACATCAACGCGTTTGTCAGTCTGGCATCCAGGAACTGGGAAACTAAATGGTATGCTCTTTTCCAATGGGGATACATGAAGGCCAAGTTATGGGGCTCTAGACAGCCAAACACACTTTAGAGCAGCCCTGAGGCTGCCCTAAATTGTGGCATGGGCCAAAATGGCCCCAGGCCAGCTCCAGGATGGGGGTGGGAATAACATAAACATGGTATAAAGCCACCTTTGCACTCACTTCCCCATTGGGTTCTGTGTGAATTGGGCCCCTCCTTTTTTTAAATTGGGTTAATGCTGCGCAGTTCTTGGCTGGGGCACATTTCCATACCGTTCAGGATCGAACACAGGCTCACATCCAAGTTTCACAGTGGTATTAAAAAAAAATTAGGACCCCTGCAGCTCAGGCCCATCATTGAATGACCTATAATAATTTCAGGTAATGTGCTAAAGCGTTCTTGGCGGAGAACAGAATGCAGACGGTACAGTAAATCCTAGCGAAGCGAGCTTGTCCTCTCAATATTTCTGGTCTGCTGATTTAATCAGCAAAGAACTATTTTCTTATTCTCTCTTAAAAAATAAACAAATCTCAAGACCATGTTTCTGCAGCAGCACGGTAACGACTCAGACAGGTCCTAAAGTTATGGTGGATTGCTTTATTTTCCTTTGTGTCACATGAGCACATGTCCATGCGTGCCAAGCGCCACAGCTCAACGTCGTTATTTAAATATGGTGAATTAATTGATGTCAGTGGAGTTACTCTGGATTTACACCACTGTATCCAAGCAGACTACTGACCTCAGCTGCAGCTACCACAGACGGGACCTGGGCCAACTCTCAGGGAATGGGAATCTTTCCGTAGAAGTTAATGGGGATTGGATCAGTTCCTGACTGCAGAAAAAATTAATTTTAGCTCTCAGCTTTCAGAGTAAAGAGAAGGCAATGAACCCAATGGTGTCACCAGTTGGGATAGGCTTAGCTGTGCTATAATACCCCTGGGGTGGGGCTAGGAACAACATCACTGACTTCCCTTTGCTGCCCCACCGGTATGCCTAGTCTCTGACTTGCAACCTGCCCCTAGTCACCATACAGAGTCAGTGCTCGGCGTCTCTGGTGGTCTCAACAGCAGTGCAGTGGTCAGTACCAGTTCTGACAGTGGTTTCAGTGGTATGGACACCAGCCGGTTATGAACTGGACTGACACTCATAGGCGCCAACTTCGTGGGTGCTCCGGGACTGGCGCACCCTCAAGAAAAATAGCTCAGCACCTGCCAGTGGCCACACCAATCAGCTTCTCCCCCTCCCTCCCAGCGCTGCCCACCTGCTGTGATCAGCTGTTCAGCGGCATCCAGGAGGTGCTGGTGGGAAGGGGGCAGGAAGAGGGAGGGAGGCAATGAGGTGGGGGTAGGAAGAGGCAGGGCTGGAGTGGGGAGTTGGGGGAAGGGGTGGAGGGAGAGCAGGGCCTGGGTCAGAGCGGGGATTGAGCACCCTCCCAGGGACTCGTGAAGTTGGGGCCTCTGCTGACACTTCCGCCTTCCTTCATCTAAGGCCTGGTCTAAGCTGCCTTACATCAACCTAACTCTGTAAGTGTCTACACTAAAATGGAGCTCCCTGTGACACTGTCCCCCATATGCTTCATGGTTGGATGATTAAGATATGATTATAGCATAATTATGATGCATTTTGTACAAGATGAGTCATGTGAGGTGTCATTGGAAAGTTAGGATTTGCTGAATACGATTATCCTATTTGTATACATGGATCATGTTTGTATCAAAAGTTTATGAAAATTGACTATGGATCTGTATTTCAAATGGGTTACTCTGAAAAACACCCACGGCCAGCCTTTCAGGTACAGCAGTGAAGAAGCCAGACAGTGCTAATGGCTCATCAACAAAGACAACGGGCTGTGGAATAGCTCAGCCTTCCAGTGGACATTTCGGCCAGCCTGTAAGTAATGGCTGCTATGACTCTTCAAGGGCATGTGACCAGACCATATGACTCTGGACTCCATTTTGGGTACCTGTATTTTTCCACAAATTGGGCTGGGAGCTGTTTTTGGAACAAAGGGTTCCCACCATATGCTAAAGCTATATAATGCAGGGAGTGACCTCATCTATGGTTCTTCACTCCCCCACAACTCAACACCTCAGAGAAGTTCTGAAAGAAAAGGACTTGGAATGGGGGTGGGGATCCCAAGCTACAAAGCAAGTGCAGCTTGTGCCTTGAGAATCTGCAAGCCTGTTTGTATCATCAGCCAGATTGAGAAATTGCTAATTCATATCCAATCTTTCTAGTAGTTTAGGCTTAGTTTGCAGTTTTGTTTATTTACTAGGTAACCTGCTTTGATCTGTTTGCTATCACTTATAATCACTTAAAACCTACCCTTTTGTAGTTAAAATTTGTTTTTTGTTTTAATCTAAACCAGTGTGCCTTTGACTGAAGTGTCTGGGGAAAATCTCAGCTTGGTTTAACACCAGCGTATTGTGCATATTCCTCTCCACATTGAGGGAGCAGTGAACTTTATCAATGAACTTGCACTGTACAGTGCCTGCAGCCCATAATGTCCCTTTTTTCTCCACTTTTAAAACTGAACCCTTCACTCAAATCTGTGACCATTCTGGCAGCACTACTTGTGCCACTAGACTTCGGGTCCGTGACTCTTTACTGGAAACCGCATTTTTCCATGGTTTAGAACCTGGGTGCCTAGATTCAGTTTGGAGAGGCACTGTGCAGACAGCTGTGGACGTGGGTGAGGAGGTTTAAAAAAAGCAAGCCCCCAAAAGACCTAACTGAATGTAAATCCAAGTAATCGGGATCAGTTTCAGATGCTGACACATCCTGACTTCTCAGTGGCAAAACCCACTGAGTGAACCTCTGAGTGACACCATCTGCAATACTGGTCTCAGCCACAAATTCTGCCCTCTCTTCTTTGGGTGTCCCCCCACCTACAGATCTGAATGACACTGCATGAGGGCCATCACTCCCTGAGAAAGCACAGCAAGGCGGTTCGGGTAGCTGAGGGTCAGAAGTGACGAGTAGGACACCTCCGCTCAGCAGTCTGCACTGACCAAGCCTAGGCCCCGGTCCTGCACCCAGTGAAATCAGTGGGACTCTGCACTAGCCCAGAAGTCTGTGCTTGCACACGTTTGCAGGATCAGGGTCACAACAATGTACCATATGCATTTAGTTGATATTGAACTGAAACCTGTGGCCAGAACAGATGCTCACTGGTAGGAGTGAATGAGTTAATTGACAACTTCACTAATACCTCTGCAATATTCTTACTGCTCTGAAAAATCATAATAAAGGGTCATTTTATCCGGGACAGATGAGATATGAACAAAAGGAATCACACACACAATGACTATGCATCTCCTGGCATTCACTGTGACATGAGGACATGCTCCTCTGTTTACCCCTGGACATTTTGCTTGAATATAAAGTAGCTGCTGCCCTTGTGTTTCAATCAGCTTTGCCTTCTAGATAAAAGGGCTCCTGTTACTTGGTACTCCTGCCGTGGGATTTGTTTCTTAGTTTGCTTCCAAGGCTGTAATAAAACTAGATGCACTGCATAGTTCTTTTCCAATTTTCTGCCTAAGTGTTTGGAGAAATTCTTATCTGATGATGGAGTGGTTAATGTGGCTGAGATGACCCTCTGCATTGCTCCTGGGCTCAAAAGGGTAGGGCAGAGACACAGGGCACACAGCAACCAGCTTTACCGAGGCATTTGCTGGCTCTCTTATCTCACTGGCAGCCTTGTCTATATTCCAAAAGCTGCTTCTGCTCTTATCTTCTAGGAACTGTGGTCGAGAGTGTGACATCCAGATAATAGTTCTGAAAGTCAACAAGAAATTGTGAGGTTTTCATATGAAGGCAATGCTCATAGCTGAATGGAAGTTCCCATCCAGCAAAGCAATTGGCAAAGACTAACATCTCTGCACACCCACAGACAGGGATTTTTTGGGCGGGGTAATGGATTTTGTGACTGGAAACTGAAAACGCTTCCAGCATTTGCAAACTGAAATTTTCCATTTACCCATGGACAGCTGCACTGTGGGTGTTTTTCTACCACCCTCTCCAAAAATTTAGCTCCATCTAGGGGTGAAAGGTGATTCATTTTTCATGCTGTTGCAGTTCCAAGCTTTCTTACAGCAGACACTGCTAGTCACATGAGGGGACATAAAACCTGTGTGTTTTGCCCAACAGTAATACAACTGTAAGTGGACAATGTGCTAAGCCACACAGCTCCTGAACTAAACTTTGACTTGAAAGCATTTTGAAACAGGTTGGGTAATGACCCATGAACAACCTCCCACGTGTCTCTACTAGCTTTTCTATTGCTTCTTTGGAAGAGAAGCTATACAGTGTGCATAGCACACAATACCATAAATGAGTGGAAATCTGGGGATCCTGTACCAGTGATGGGTGAACCCCAGAAGGCTTTAGTGACTTAGTGCAGTTTGGAGAGGGAGCTGAACGTTCAGATACTTACTGGAAGCTCTGGACACTTCAGAGGCTTGTTTTCCCTATTTCACTTCCCACAATTCTCCAACTGGCTCCAGTTGTGAGGTGGGTTTGTGCTGGCATGGAGTGGCACATTGGCCCACCAGTTCCTGAGGGTAGCATCAGTTCCCACAGAATTTGAGCTTTCATTTAAAAATAAATTTAACTTCTAGCCCTTATGGTCATGATGAAAACTTTGAGTGTGATCTGATGCAGAGCTTTTAGACCAAAGTAGAGCTTTATGGACTACATTTTATCACCAACAGCATTTACACTGTGCCCACCATTGCAATATGCAGCCTCTCAACATCACAGGGGAGAAATGAAGGGTATTCTTGTGCAGGCAATGGACTGAGACTCAAAAGATCTTGGTTCAACTCCTAGCTCTGCCACACGCTTCCGGTTTGACTTTGGACCAGTCACTTAATTTCTCTGCACCTCAGGTTCCCACCTGTAAAAGGAGCTAATAAATCGTTACTGCCTCGGCGGGGTGCTGTGAGGATAACTCTGTGAAAGTGTGTGTGGTTCTCCAATCTGTCTGTTCTGTGGGTCATGTAAGGACACAGATAGATACGATCATCTTTGCCCACAGCTGGATGGGGATTTAAAATTAGAAGCTGGCTTAAAAATAACTTCTATACGATCATTAATTAATTTATACCGTGGAGACCGAATAGGATTCTGGCTTTAATTTGTTCTGATTCTCTTTAATTAGAGTAGAGATAATTAAAAGTGAGATGTTTGTTTATTTTTGATCTCTTTGCCGCCTCTTTTAAAAATTAGAATTATGATGTTTTTAACCTTTAAACTGTGCTGAATTTATTTGCATGTTTATGGCCAACATAAACATAGTCACAGAAAGAGAAATAAATGATTTTGCTGATATCATGGGAGCTTATTTTACAGAAACGTTCTCTGTCCTTCTAACACAGACACAGAAATGTTGCAGCCTTTATGACTCCTGTTCTGTAAAAGCTGCTTAAAGACAAAAAGGAGAATACAAATTTATGTTCATGCCTTTTTCTGGGAGCTTTTACCTGTGGATTTACATAGCTCTCACTTCCTGCCATGTGAAGGTTTTGTTACTCATCGTAGTTTGGCAGGAAATGTTTGTGTTTCCCACTGATGTTTCCTGCCCTGAGCTATATTGAACATCCTTGTCATTTTTAACCAAGAACTTTAGGGTTTGTTTTTTTAAATAGACATTTGTGTGTTGAACATGTACTCAAATGCTTATTCTAGTAAATCCATAGCTATATAGCTCAGTATTTATATGGCCCTCACCATAGTAGTTTCTGGGAAAGTCTAGGATATACACTTTCTTTGTTTGTTCAAATAACAAAACATTTCCTTACCACTATTACTAATTGAATTTAATTGAACATTCCTTAAGTGCCTTATAGAACTACAGACTCTGTACAGACAGGGATTAGCTATCACTAAAATGCAGCCACCTTTGAGGTGGAACAAGCCAGTGATTATAACCCTGCCAGCAACCCTACATAACCCTACGTGACAGTTAAAGAACAGGTCTGATTGTATTTAATTGAAGCAACAAGGGACTTTCAAAAAGCAGAATGGAATTGTTACCCCTATGGAATCTGGACAGAAAGCCTCTGCTATTGGAAAGGAGATAATTAATTACAAGAAATCATCAGGACCATTGGTTTTTCATATGAAAGATCTGATTCAAATCCCATTAGTCAACGGAAAGACTCCCATTAACTTCAATGGGTTTTGGATCAGGACCTCAGAGGAAGACTGCCACCTAATTACATCACAAACACCACTTAGAATCATAGAAGATTAGGGTTGGAAGAGACCGCCGCAAACTTGCTGAGGGTGCAAACCATCCCATCATCCAGATCATTAAGAAGATGTTGAACAAAACCGGCCCCAGGACCGACCCCTGGCGCACTCCGCTTGATACCGGCGGCCAACTAGACATCAAGCCGTTGATCACTACCCGCTGAGCCCGACGATCTAGCCAGCTTTCTCTCCACCTTCTAGTCCATTCATCCAATCCATAATTTTTAACTTGCTGGCAAGAATACTGTAGGAGACCATATCAAAAGCTTTGCTAAAACCAAGGTATATCACATATATAGATTTCCCTATCTTCTTTTTCTTTGGACTTCTCCAACCCAATACAGTATTAATCAGGTCCAAAGGTACTTAGCTTAATTACAGATCTAATGAGATTAAGCCTGAAGTAGCATACGGGCCCTGACGTAATGACAAAACTAACCTTAAAAGTGTGACCCTCCTCTAGTAGCACGGCTCTACTCTACATTGCACCTACGATGGAAACAAAATGGATTTGAACTTACAGGTACATACAGCAGTAGAGAAACGGCATTCGTTTCTAAAAATATAGAAGTTAATTTTCTAATACAAAAGTTATTGCATCCAACATGGCATAACTTTACTTTGGACCTCATCATGATGGATACAGATAAATTAATCACCGGACTGTCTGGAGGTTGCCTAGGGAGCAAGGATCATGACCTGATGACATTCAATATGGGCAAAGGGAAGAGAGTCCCAACTAGTAATATAGATACTTGGTGCTTCAAAGGGGCTAATTTCTCAAAGAAGAAGAAAATTGAGTGAAATTGACTGGGAGGAAAAATTTAGACAGAAAGATGTGAATGAATATTGGGAGTTCTTTAAGAAGAGTTCATTAGATGGCCAAAAAGCCATGAGTACACAATCAAGAAAAAGGACACCTTTGGCTAAAAGCCTATCCTGATTCAGTGGTGAATTGAAGATAGCCATTAACAATAAAAAAGCAATATATAACAATTGATAATAACTGAAAAAAAGGGGAAAGAGCTAGGAATCAATATAAATTTAGAAGTTTATTAAGTCTAGAAAATCGATAAGAGAAGCAAAAGACATCAGGAAAAAATCCAAGGCTAGCAGGATTAAGGACAATAAGGAGGTTTTTAAAGTATATTAGGAACAAAAGAAATCCTAGCAATGTTATAGGCCAATTAGCAGATGGCGATGGTAAAATTATTAATAATGATACAGAAAAGGCAGAATTGTTCAATAAATATTTCTGTTCCGTTGTTGGAAGAAAGCAGGATTTCACATAAAGGATTTCACCTGTATCACATGAAGATAATTAAGTACTTTTCAGTTCATTAGTAACCAAGGAGGATGTTAAACAATATCTATTAGGAATAAAGATTTTTAAATGCAACAGGCCTGTATAACTAGCACCTCAGTCCTAAAAGAGCTGGCTGAGGTGATCTCTGGCCCTCTGATGTTCATTCTTCATAAATCTTAGAATATCAGGAAATTCCAGAAAATTGGAAGAGTGCTAAAGTTGTGTCAATATTCACAAAGGGGCAAGCAGGATGACCTGTGAATGATAGGCTGATTACCCTGACATCAATCAGTGGAAAAGATGATATAGGATTCAACTAATAAAGAATTAAAGGTTAGGAATATAATTAATGCCATGTTAATGTTAATATAATAACATGGTTTTATGGAAAATAGGTCTTATCAAAAAACCTGATTTCATTCTTTGATGAGATTACAAGTTTGGTTGATAAAGGGCACGGAGTAGAAGTAATATACTGAGACGGTTGTAAGGCATTTGAACGAGTACCACACAATATCCTGATTTTAAAAAATTAGCACTATACAATATCGATAAAGCACTGGCTAAGAATAAGAACTGGCTAACTGAGAGATCTCAAAGTAGATGTCAGCGGGGATCATTGCTGCATGGGGGTCTTTCTAGTGGGGTTCCACAGGGATTGATACTAGGCCCAATGCTCTTCAATGTTTTCATCAATGCTCTGGAAGTAAATATAAAATCACTGCTATCATTTGTGGTGACACAAAAATTGGCAGAGTGGTAATGAAGGACGATGGACTAGCCACACAGAACAATCTAGATTGCTTGGTCAGCGGGGCCTGTTCAAACAAAATGTGTTTTAATACAGCTAATTTCAAAGTGATACATCTAAGAACAAGGAATGCAGGCCTGGCCTACAGAAGGGGGGGCTGTTTCCTGGAAAGCAGAGACTCTGACAAGGATTTAGGGGTCATAGTGGACAAGCAGCTCAACATGGGCGCCCAGTGCGATGCTGTGACAGAAAGGGATAATGTGATCCTGGGATGTCTAAGCAGGGGAGTAGTGAGTAGCAGCAGTGAGGTGACTATCTCTGCATAGGGCATTGGTGAGAGACTACAATCCTGCATATGGTTCTGGTGTCCACGTTTTTAAAAGGATGTTGAAAAATTGGAGGGGATGTAGGAAAGAGCCATAAAAGTGATTGGAAGGCTGGAGAAAATGGCGGACAGTGAGAGACTTAGAGCTCAATCTGTTTAGCTTATCAAAAAGAAGACTGAGAGGAAATACGATTGCCAGGTATAAATACCTTCACAGGGAGACACTTACCGGGTTCTAAAGAGTCTTTAATGTAGCCAAGAAAGGCATAAAAAGAACCCATGGCTGGAAGCTGAAGCCAGACAATTCAATTTGGAAATAAGACACACAATTTTACCAGTGAGAGTGATTAACCACTGAAACAAACTACGAAGGGCAGTGGTGGATTTTCCATTTCTTGACATCTTCAGATCAAGACTGGATGCCTTTCTGGAAGGATACGCTTTAACCAAACAGCAGTTATTTGTGTCAATACAGGGGCAGTGGGGTGAAATTTAAGGGTCTGTGATACACAGCAGGTTAGACTAGATGATCTAATGGTCTCTTGTCGCTGTAACTCTATAAATATGAGTTAAGGCTATAAGTAACTTTGATCTCAGCAAATTAAATGAGTGGTTCACATTGCTTGGATTGGTTTCTCTGGATTGCATGTAAGCTACTCCACCAATTACTGAAAATGTAAAAATGGGCAAGGTTACTTCTCGGGTTGTCTAGTTTCACCAAGGATTTTCTTTGCCGAAGAGATGATAAATACAGGTCTAGTGGAGGTTGAGTCTCTTTGTGTCTTTTGTTTGCTATTTCTAACTTTTTGGGGGTTCTGTTTGTTTTGTAGTCCCTTCTGCATCCCCAGAGATAGTAGCCTGGGGGCCTTCATTTAGACGGCAGTGTAGCCTCCCATTCTACAGCAAAGGCCCAATACACTCCTTCAGCTGAACTTCTCAACTCTAGGCACAAGTAGCTTGCACTGGATCTAGCTTTTAATACATTCTTTGTTAAACAAAACTCTGAAGGGTTCAATGTTTCTTTCTGGGCAGACAAAAAGCTCTTTTCCAGACACATTAAAGTGATAAGGATGACTAATATTTAACAGGCTATTATCGGTGACATCTAATCCTCTCATTATGTTGCTTTTGCTTTTCAGTAATGTTAACCCTGGCAGCCCCAGAGAGATTGCCAGTAGACAGGAGATTGTCTGGTACCATGGCACATGTATATGTTTCTTTGACAGATGGTGAAAGGAGCAAGGAATAAACAAAGTCCCTGTTACATAAAAGAGCATTATGCCTCTAGCCAAGGTAAGTAAATAAAGCCAGTAAATAGTCTGCATTGTTCAGGTTAGAGACAGAAATGTCCAGGTCTAGTCCAGCATCTCCAGGGGTCAGTGCAGGATTGTGCTTGATGGCACATTTTCTCGTGCTTAGGCCAGGTTTGTTTTAACCATTTCAAGTGATGGGACATCACCACTGAATTGAGTGGCTGTTTCACAATCTAACCGATCTTCCTGTCAGCAAGTTTTCTTTTGATATTCAGTTCCAACTTCCCTTCTCTTAACTACATCCTATGACTTCTAGTTCTGTCTCCTTGTACCACACTAAACAATTCCCCTCCACCCTCGGGGCTACTTTCAAACCAGTTTTACCCTGGTGAAACGTAAGTGCCTTCCGTGGAGTTGCTCCGGATTTGCATTTCTGAGAGGACAATTCCCCTGTTGCTGTTTGCACACATCAGAGATTTGTAGGTGGTTTTCATGTTCCCACTTAATTGTTGCTTAGCCAAGATATCTCTGTTTAGCTCTTGTGCAAAGCACACCTTCCAGCCTCCTAATAATGTTTAATGTTCTCTAAACTCCTTCCAATTTCTCTACATCTATTTACTTAGAACCGGATGCAATAGTCCATGTGCTGTCTCCCAGATTATCCTAGAGAGAAGTTATCACTACCCTGCTTTGTGCCATTGATATTTTTATGCTGTAGCCACTATTCCACTGGTCTCTTTTCTTGCCATACTGCATTGTAAACCTGTAGCTAACTTACGGCCCATTATCACACTTAGATCTCCTTCTGCATTACTGCTTTTCAGATTGCTGGCTCCCACTGATTGTCTAAATTGCAGCGATAGTTCTCCAGATAGATTCATTGGCTATTACCAAGCTGACTATCATACTGTTATTTCCTGCCTTTCTTTCTATTCACTTTATTACATCTATGTCCTCACTTCTATCTGTATCACCTCCTGATTTAGTAACTTCCATGAACTTCATTAACACTCTGCTAGTCCCTAGAGCTGTATGGTTTGCTGTTTAACATTGCCTTTGTATGTGGCACATCAGCCAGTTTGAAATCCATGCGACAGTGCTCCTTTCCAAGCCAAATTGATTTAATGTTGCAAATAAGATTTCATGAGACATTGGATCAAATGCTTTCCTCGGTCTGTGTATATTACATCTAATGCATTCCCTTCATTTACTAATTCTGAATTTTTATCAGAAAAACAATCAAATTTGTCTGGTCTGATTAGGTCTCTGTGAGCTCAAACTGCTCACTGCTGGTGTTTCCATTTTCCTCTAATGAACGCACACATAGTCTCTTAATAGTCTGTTTGATGAGGGGTTGAAATACGTTGTAATTGACAAGATAATTTCTTTCCTTTTCCTGATCATCAAAACCACATTTGTCTTTTTCCAATCACCTCGTACATCCCAAGTGTTTAAAAATAATTTTTTTTTATTACTCCTATTCCTGTCGTGCCCAGAAGGCTCCGATCAGCATCAAGATGTTATTGTGCTAGGCGCTGCACAAACACAGATCTAAGGGGTAAAATCTGATGCTGTTGCTTAGAGCAGCGGCTCTCGACCTTTCCAGACCCTGTACCCCTCTCAGGAGGCTGATTTGTCCTGCGTACCCCCAAGTTTCACCTCACTTAAAAACTACTGGCTTACAAAATCAGACATAAAAATACAAAAGTGTCACAGCCACGGTTACTCAAAAAATTGCTGACGTTCTCATTTTTACCATATAATTATAAAATAAATCAATTGGAATATAAATATTGTCCTTACATTTTAGAGTATAGTATGTAGAGAAGTATAAACGAGTCATTGTCTATATGAAAGTTTAAATTCTACATGACTTCGTTAGAGCTTTTTATGCAGCCTGTTGTAAAACTAGGCAAATATCTAGATGAGTTGATGTACCCCCTGGAAGACCTCTGCGTACCCACAGGGTATGTGTGCCCCTGGTTGAGAACCACTGGCTTAAAGTGCGTAGCACCTTATTCCATGAGTAATCCCACTAAGTGAACAGCGTTGCTTCACTGCGTCTGGCTCTAAAACGACAAGTGACGTACAAAGAGAAGGGAAAGAAAACACTAAAATATATGCAACGTATACGCACAATTTTTATGTGCAAATATACTCAGATGGTATAAACCAATGCAGCTTCGTTGAAGCCACTGACTAAAGCTACACTGATTCACACCAGCTGAGGCTCTGACCCATAAATTTTTCCTGGAGTTGCCTGAAGCCTCGCCATCACTTGTTGGCTGATTTCTTGCGCCATTGCAGCAGAACTCTTGAGAAGATTTTAGAGGAGGAGAGGGCCCTGCTGCCCCTCCTGCTCAGCCCATTGCATGGTTCCAGGCACAATGGGTGCTGTGGAAGAAGGCACAAAGGCAGCTGGGACAATGGGCAGGCGGGTGTTTAAGGCTAGGACTGTTGGCAGTGTGGAGAGAAGAGAGGTAAGGTCACAAGACAGTAGTTAGAGGGAGAGCTGCAAAGGGCCTCAAGGGTGAGGAAAGAAGCTTGAACTTGAAATGGCAGACATGGAGGGAGGGTTCATTGATTCAGGAATGTCTTCTCGGTGTATCCTGAGATTGTGCTCAGTTCTGAGAATCATCCTACTCGGTGCCAGTTACACCCACCACAGATCACAGTTGTCACTGTTCAGCAAAAGCTGTAATTGTTCTTCCTACTTTTCCAGACTCCAGAGGCAGCTCAGTACATTACCAGGCCTCATCTTTTGTGGCAGAGTAACTCCATCTTCTGTCTAGTTTTTGAACATTGGAAACAAATGTGAAATGAAAAGGAGTACTTGTGGCACCTTAGAGACTAACCAATTTATTTGAGCATGAGCTTTCGTGAGCTACAGCTCACTTCATCAGATGCAATGCTGTAGCTCACAAAAGCTCATGCTCAAATAAATTGGTTAGTCTCTAAGGTGCCACAAGTCCTCCTTTTCTTTTTGCGAATACAGACTAACACGGCTATTACTCTGAAATGTGAAATGATTTTAGTGAAGCCAAAGTGCCCAGTTCTCCTCTAGCATCAAGTGATGTTTTGGCTCTGAGCGAAAGTGATGCAGAAGTTCCACTGAACTCATAAATACTTAAGCTGCTGCTAAGTGAGCTAACCTTTCCTCAAGGACAGGAATGGAAATATTCAGATACGTTTCACAAGAAAGAAATTCTACTCTGTTCTTTCTACTGCCAAACTTTACGGTGAGCAACATTATGATTCAAATCTTTCTCCTTAAAGCAGTGTTTATCTCACTGCTCACTAAAGACTTTTATCATAAAATTCTGATCTACAATTCAGGATAACAGAGAGAGAATTGAAAGACATGAAATGAAAGCACATGTATTTGGCATCTGTTCTATCTGATTTCCATCCCACATATGCCAGGCTTTGTCCAATAAAAAATCACCAACAGAGCAAGATGAGAGATTTTCTAGAAAGGAAAAATGCAAATTGTCTGGTGTTTCTCCTTCACCCTATATTAGGGTTAGGTTTTGTTAGCAAAGTTTTTTTTATTTGAAACATTTACCCCTATTCACACTGAGTAGCACCTTACTCTAAAAGTAGCCCCGTTGATTTCAGTGGCATTACTCTGCGGTACGCCACTACTCAGTATAAGTAAGGGGATCACAATCAGAACCATTAGTCCTAATAAGTGATCATTACTTTAGTGTACATTTGATGGTCTCCTTCCTATATGTGATATTCTTATGAGAGCCTTTTAGATCTTTTGAAATGTAATAAATAATGCACAACATAACTTCTTACTATGATGCAGAGCACCCAAGTAAAATAATGACATACACCTAAGAGCACTACCAAACTTCTTGCAAATGTAGATGTGTGAATGTTGACATGATACTTCTTTGGAAGTAGCCAGTTAGTATTTACAACTCTTCAATTATGAGCTTCTAAGATACCAACATTCCCCTTTCGAATGGCGAAGTGCCTTTGATTTTTGAGAAGATCATCCATGCAGTCCCTGTGGACTGATGAGGTCATACTATGAGGCAGTACTGGGTAGAGGGAGGAGAAGAGGATGCGCCCCCCTCCTGCTTGGCAATGTGCAGCCTCCGCAGCCCACACAGGTGAACAAAGGAAGATTTCATAGCACACAAATTATTTCTGAATTCTAGCAGCCCAAGGGAGGACCCCTTGCCAGCTCCAGACTTCTACTTATCTTGGGAGTGGGAGAATTTTAGTTTAAGCCTTACAGGTGTGTGCAATTATATTATTTGAAGTTTTCATCTACTTTTAAAAAGTTACACGATAAACATTTAAAAACAATGTTTTTACCAACCTAGATGTGCTCTAACAATTTGGCACCATTTTGGTGTGTGCGGGGCACACGGGAGGAGACTGCTTCTCGGATCTGATGCAGATTGAATGAAGGTATAACTTGGATGTGCATAATAATGGCTATAAATAATCGAAGGCATTGAAAATTCAAGAAGTGATTTCTTGTATTGTAAATGTTCTGGACAGAATTATTTCTATGACTTGCTGACTACATAGTCTACTCATCATGCTACCTGGCCACAGAATGCTTTGGATGGAATCAAAGTATAACTGTAGGCATTGGATAATGATACTGCAAGCACAAAACTTTCCTGAAACTGAGATCTCTCCTTCTCTCTGTGGTTTGTGCAGTTATTATTCCTCCTGATATGGCCGTCCTGCTTCTCGCTCAAGGTTTCTTCAAAATGTCCCTGGGAATTCAGACTCCCCCGTATAGGAACAGTACAAATATGCTTCCTCCAAAATTTAAATAGGTACATAACTGCAATTATGGCAGCCCAGCTGCACAGTGATGAGGGGTAAGAGTGGCAGAGGAAAGGAATGTTAAATTTTCATGCAACGGATCAGAAGATCAACTAGCCTTTTGTAAGCAGCTCTGAAGTGACTGGTTTGTGGAAAAACCCTGCAGCTTCAGGGCTGGCTTTCTGATTTTATGTGTTCCCAAAGGTTGATTATCTGCACAGCCTGACTATCATAAAAAATACTCTTTGCAGCTGTCAGCTACGTAATAGTATGATGGAACAGAGTGTTAGAATAGGCTAATTTATGGAAATAAGTAAATTTCTGTCAATCTGATGTCTTAGATTCATTCTACCGCCATAATTACTTAGTTGTATTGCAGAGCACTTTACTTTTCTCTAGGTTATAGTAGCACAATCTGATTTGGATTCAGCCCCAAAAATGCTCCTGAGTACATTCCCATGCACCCACGAAATCTGGGGGAAAGAGCAACAAAAACCAAAGATGATTACAAGGAGGGTGAATAGTCAGAGCCACTTGAGGGATAAAGGCTCCTCTGCCACTTTCCAGATGACTCTTGAGAGGCACTAAACAGTCCAGACACTCAGTGGCAGCAACTTCCCCGTCCTTGGATGTATAAACAGGGTGATATTGAGTAGGAGTAGGGAGATTATATTATCTCTGCATTTGGCACTGGAATCCCGTGTCCAGTTCTGATGTCCGCAACTCAAGACAGCTGTTGATAAATTGGAGAGGGTTCAGAGAAGAGCCATGAGACTGATTAAAGAACCGGAAAACAGGCCTTCTAGTGAGAGACTCCAGGAGCTCAATCTGTTTAGCTTAATAAAGAGACAATTCAGGTAACTTGATCACCGTGTATAACTACCTACGTGGGGAACAAATGCTTGATAATAGAGGGCTCTTCAATTTAGCTGACAAAGGTCTGACAAGATCCAATGGCTGGGAGCTGAAAGTAGACAAATTCAGAATAGAAACAAGGTGCAAATTGTTAAGTGAAGGTAATTCTCCATTGGATCAACTTACTAAGGAGTCTGCATTACTGGACACTTTAAAATTAATACTGGACGTTTTTCTAATAGATCTGCTCTTGTTCAAACAGGAATTAATTTAGGGCAGTCCTATGGCCAGTGTAATGCAGCAGGTCAGACTGGATGATTGCACTGGTCCTTTCTGGCCTTAGAATCTATGAACTTTTCCTCCCAGCCTGCCACTTGCAGCCCCAGCAGCCAGCCAGTTTGGCTCCCTTCCACTGTAGCCAACTGGGGGAGGGCTGAAGGTTTGGGGGAACTGCCTCCAAGCCAAACAGCAATCCAAAAGCCAGCTGCTGTCACTGAAGTGGGCCTGCCACACCTCCATAACTGGCTCCTTGAGACAGTCGCTGGGCCATGGCCTCCTCAGTTTCCTGTCCTGTCTGCTTCCCTTATCCCTGCCACGGAGCAGGAAGTGAAGGCAGGGGGCTGGAAAACCAAACTATGGTCTAAAATTAAACGATGCAAATGGAGGTTTACAAACAAAACAGGCTGGGAGCTGCCTGGTCAGAAATACTCAAATATTGTTGGATTTAAAGGGGAGAGATACTGGCACTTTAGATAACCTAGCTACAAATCCAGCCATTGTTTTTTCTCCCCTTCCTTAATCCAAGAAACTGTTTAGTCCCACTTAGTCCCAGCCACATTCCATCTCTGACAAATGGGGGTTGCTCTAAGCTGTATTGGTTCAGAGATTCAAAGAAAGCTGCCCGTGTTATTCATCTGGGGCAAAAATAACTTGGATAACTTTCTTTTCACCTTGCTGCTGCTGGTGACTGCTGAAGCTGGTTTGGATAATTTTTAGACCAAGCAAAATAAGAGAGCGTGGGGAAATTATGATTTACAAAGCAGTAAAGGTTATAACACGGTCGTGCGTGATCAACCACTGCAAGCATTCAAGTACAGCATGTGATATTCCTCCGAGTCTGTCAGGGATGTAAGCAAAGAGGCCTCACAACTCACTGTGTCAGTGACTCAGCGATATTTAAACTGGCCTAAGTGGGGTCAGAGGGTTTGCAGCCACTTCTCCCCTCCCCTGCATAGTGAATCTCCTTTCACTCATGGTAACTGCATGTGCTCAATGTCAATAACATAGGTGACTTATAGCAAGCTGGCTTTTGGGACATTGCAAAGCTGCTATCTGAGCACAATGAGCAAGGGGCACTGTCGCTTCACGCAGCCACGGCTTCACCAGGTTTTGAAGGGTATGAGTGTCAAGGTCTCTCTGACCAGAGTGTGTCACACAACAAAATGCTACACGGCCCGCTGAGCTGCCCCCAGGACGCTTTGCAAGCTTCTTCTGAGTCCAGTCACTTAACTCTGCCTGCAAACTCCACCGTAGTCTGTTAGGAACCTAGCCACGCCTTTCGTAACATGACATCCCATGGCTCTGAACCACAGCTGCCCGAGGGAGTGAGGGCTGCTTACGAGCAGTGGACGCTTTCTTGTTTGAACCAAAATGAAAAGAAAATGTGCATCAAAATTCTAAGAGTCAAGGAAAGAGCCGACTTCTTTAGGGATACCTCACGTCAGCTTGTCTGTATTTGGACAGGCTGTTTTCACAAGTAGGTTAGGTGACTGCCCTGTTCTCACAATCTGCAGCGTGTATTCTTTGCTTTGTGTGGGAAGCAGAGTCCCAGTAAGTTACAGTTGTTTGCACGACTGGACTGAAATAAAGTTCAGAGTCCCTCTGCAATGGGCCACAGGAAAACAATTGCCTACTGCCACCAATTTAACTCAGGGACTTCTTAGGGGACAGGTGGATTTAAGATGATTTTACTGCTTTCAGTTTTTGACCTAGTTTAAAACGGTGAGAGTTTAAGGATTTTTCTTGTTTGCATCTTGGGGAAGGATGGGTGGAGGTAGAATGGAAGGCAGAAGAGGATTTAGTTTTTCACATTTTATCAGTTGCTCTGTGTAAACTCTACAAAACTCTCCCAGCTAGGGTGACCAGACAGCGCGTGTGAAAAATCAGGGGTGGGGTAATAGGAGCCTATGTAAGAAAAAGACCCTAAAATCGGGACGTCTGGTCACCCGAGTCCCAGCACTCCTGCATTTAGAGTAATGAAATCCCAGTGTTTTGGGTTTTGCTGCATTTCAAAACACATGGCTATGAACTGGAACTGTTCAGCATTAACCCAGCTCTTAGAGGAGCCTCTGATTGCTCCTGGGCATTAACCTACATTTCTGGCTCGAAGCTCCAAAAGGTGAGTTCAATCTACAGTGCAGGTAATTCATCTGCAATCGGTTGGTTCTGGGATATTAACCCCCCATTCTAAATGCCTGTATTTTAACCATGACCACTGACACCTCATTAGCCAGCTTTGCACCCCACCTAGTTTGCCTTGTTGCATCCCTAATCAGTGTGATCTGGGTCTAAATTCCAGACCGTTTGTTAACCCTTCCATGGTTCGTATTCAGTCTGGGTGAAAGGAGAATGTGATGGGCATGTAGGGGCAAGGCCACCAGCCTGGCCCAAGAACCCCACGCAGCCCAGAGACTTGGCATGGCTGTTAACAGCTGTACCCCGGCGCAGCTCTGACGATGGACAGAAATAATTGCCGGTTAAAGGTTTCAGAGTAACAGCCGTGTTAGTCTGTATTCGCAAAAAGAAAAGGAGTACTTGTGGCACCTTAGAGACTTGAGCTGTAGCTCACGAAAGCTCATGCTCAAATAAATTGGTTAGTCTCTAAGGTGCCACAAGTCCTCCTTTTCTTTTTGCCGGTTAAAGGTTACTTTAAGTGGTTTATCGTATCACTGACAATGGCTACCAGACCCCCTGCTGGCTGGCCACGATGGGCTAGATTATGGCATTCACACTGCCACTGTCCTAGGAAAGGAGCATCGTGGAGATGCCCCAAAGCATGAGAATTTCCCCCACCTTGAGTGCATGAATTTGAACCATGAAAAGGGTTAATCATAAGTGCTTCTTGTGCAGCCTCCACCCTGAAAGGATCATTGTGACCTGTCCTTTACTCAAGGAAACACATGTAGCAGGGGTCATTTGCTAAAGGGCCCCTTACATCACTAGGGCCCTTTGGCACACATTTCTCACTCTATGCCTCTGGCATGAGGCTTTCCTAGGCTTATAGAAATACAGTCCTATTACCACGGGGAAGCGACTCATCCAAATATATATCAGTGCAGAGATATTTTGAGCCTATTTATCACTGCTATTCAGCATGAGAACAAAGGGAGGAAAAGGAAGAGAACAATCATTGTATATTGCCATATGATTTTCCATCCACAAGGACTATCAATCGCCCGAGGTTCCATATTGGCAACGTTTCTCTCTGCTGTTTTCCTTTTTAATGACGTGAAACCTCTGAATACTCTGATTTGGACCTATGTGCACGTCAGCTGCTTGCCTTGCCTTCCCCAAGCTAGATATTCCTTGGTGCCATTACAAAACAACTCCAGTCAAGGACCCTGCAGACCTACACACCCATCTGCTAGGCTATTCAGATGTAGAGAGCTGAAAAACATGTGTCCACAAACTGCCTAAAAAACATGCATCAAATCTATGACCATTGAAAGGACTAAAACTTAGCTGAAAACTCTTTTTATTAATAGGAGAAAACCTGCCTTTAGTCAGGGGTGGTGAACCAGGCAAAAGGGAACATTCCAGCTGCCCCAGCTTGCTGAGGAGGTGCGAGCGATCTGCTGTTATCAATGCTCTGCATTGTATTATTTTAAAGGCAAGACTGTCATCTCCTATTACGTTAGCATCCTTCAGAAAGTTATGTTAATTTCACAGATGAGAGCCCCCCGTAAATATACGAACTGGGCAAAACTCCTCCATTCACACCACTTTCCTGGCCAGTGCAGGGATCTGAAAGGGGACTACACATTTCCCACTAACATGAGGAAGGGGGCAGGAAAAGAGAATAAAATATCAGGGGTTAATGAAGGTCCTAAAAATACATTAAAGCCATGCATAAAAAGAATGATAGCTTCTCCTTATAAATGTAATAAAGGAATATAGCTTGGAAAGGCCCAAATTCTCAGCCCATCAACCTGCCAGAGTAGCTGGGCTAGGTTCTGGGTAGCGCCGAAGGGCTGTGGGACACCCCCCTTTCCTTCCCTACCTTACTGCTGTTCTGCAGCTCTGATGCTGCAGCAGCTGCCAGTGTGCCCCCTCGGCAGGGTAGGAAGATCTATGCAGTGTCTGATCCAATAGCATTGCCCCATGTGTGTTGCTGCCTGGCAGCCACTGCTCTGTGGATGTCCATGCCACAGGCTGCGTACGCCTCCCTCTTTATATCACTCCCTTCCCACGTAGCAGAACTGTGTTGGCTCCACTTTGCCAGGCAACACTCTGCATAGCCATGGTGGAGACAGAGGGCAGGATTTTCCCCTAAAAGATTAGGTTTGCCCATTGTCTTTCAGATTACCAGCCACAATCTGCTCCCTCCGGTTAGTTACCCTGAGGGGTTCACAAGTGCAATGTGAGGATGGGATAACACAAACAATGGGAGGCTTTAAGTTCTGTTAGAAACAATATTTACATTGACTGAACCCAGAAAATGCACCGTGTGACAATGTGGTTTTCAGTCCTTTTCAGAGCACAGCTTAGTAAGGGGCAAAGAGACCATAAATTCAAGGAAGTGCATGCCATTTAAACAACATTTACCAACAGTGTGTGAAATGATGCAGCACTATATTTCCCTGTACTTATTATAGGAAATAGCTGTGGAATCTCAGATCCTGTGGGCAAATGTTGAGTTTTTATCTAGTTACTGGTTTGTTCAATTTTGCTGGCTGGTACAATATGCGTTCTGGAATGTTTCCAATCTCTACAGGAAATATGGCAATTGCATTATTGCACAGATGTGCCGAGTCCCGCACTGTAAACCTGGAACTTACTTCACTCCTTCGTAAAACTCAGTATTGAGGGGACTTCTCCTGTATGGCAGGACAATTACGTAAATCAATATGGCAAGTTCACGGCACAGATGTTTAGGAGGCCTGAGATCCTGAAATTTCATTCTGTCTTTTCAGACGACACACTGCGCATTGCGCATGATTCATATCTGAAGTGGCATAATAAATCTTCACCATGCAATGCTTGACTCCTCGCTGAGTGGGTGGAACTGCAGGCTGACAAATGTTTATAACATATGAACTAGTAGTGTTTATTTTACACACTAGCCAGTCCCGATGAGAGGACGAGGAAAGCCAATGAGATGGCTGGGGGGGGGGGCATGGATGTTCAGATCAAAAGCTTCAGTCTGTTTTTTCCCCCCAAGTAAATTCAAATTTTTTTGCTACATTTGCTCAGAATTAAATACTCCTTCTCAGAAACAGAGGATAAGGGGCCTGAACCAAGACCCACTAAAGTCAATGAGGGGCTTTCAATCGGTGCTGTCCTAACTGCACCTACTGGCGTCCCTGGTAAAACTCATTTTGACTTCAAACAGAGCAGAGTTAGTCCAATGCTGAGCACTTTTGAAAATCCCACCTGTAGAGTACAGTACAATGTCTATCCTGCTACTTAATATGAAAATGTGATAACTTCATGCAACATCTGCTTTGCAGCCAGCCAGATGTTTTCATGTCCAGTAAAACCATGTTTTCTTGTAAAGCTATTTCTAAATTCTGACATCTGTTGGACATTACGTAAAGCACAATGCTGCATCACACGAACAACCTCACAAAGGGTTCAGTCCTCCAAGGGGCTCAGTCCTCCAGCCTGATCCAGCCACGCACAGAGGCATGGGCTTAATTTTAAGCATGTGAGCAGTGCCATTCATTCAAGTGCTTTGCTGACTTGGGCCAGAGTGTTCAGCACCTCGAAGGATTAACCCCCCAAATCCCAATTCTCCTGTATACCAAACTGGAACATCTGGATGGTTTTTAAACCATTCCTGTTGCCTCATAAAAATATCATTGGCTCTAAGGTTGAACAACAGCACTGACATTATCGGTGCTTAACTGAAAAGGCCAGATCTGCAGTTGGTGTAAATCAGCTTAGCTCCATTGAAGGCAAGGAAGCCTACTGATTTATACAAGCTGAAGATATGGCCCAGCTTCTGTGTATTGTGGCTGCTATAATATCTTTACTTATTAAAGGTGAGCCCATTGTTACATGAGTCTGAGTATGGCTAAATTTAATCTACTGTCAACCTTTAGATGATTAATAATTCTAAATTGTGATGACAAAAGGTTTTTTATTATAGCTTTCCTAAATGGGCTCCATATTGTGTGTGAATCCAAACTGTTTTAGCTGTGGCATCATTACAGGGTTATCAACAAGATTGCGCTAGAATACAGAAGTGATTTAATGCAAATATTTATTCTGAATGCAATCCCCCACTTTAGAGTTTCTTAACTGGAAGCAAAGTTCAACTGTCTACAATTCCCTTAGATCATAACAAACCTCAGCAGAGTTCATGAAATGCAGAATTTCTACACTGGAAAGCCTTGCACAAGCCCTTGTGCAGCTTGACTCGCTTAAAGAGAAAAATATGTAATGTTAATTTCACTGGCAAGAAGTATATTGAATCCCTGAATTTTCTGTGCTAAGTTTTTGAAGTCATATGACCCTGCATTAGTTTTTAAACACTTACTTGACTCGCTATGGTCACAGTCCTGGGGATTGCACTTCTGGGTGTTCTCTGGCCACTCTTCGTGGTCACATAGGCTACTGTCTTCTTCAGCTTCACCAGTGTTTGTGTTCATGCACTTCACCTGTCGCTGCTGGATGCCACCACCACAGGGAGCTGTGCACTGCAGAAAGTTAATTAGCTGGGATATAATCAGCTGCATCCAGAATTAAGGTTTATTTTATATCTGTTGCTGCTGGATTTGAGACTGCACTTAAATATTGATGCGCTACATCGCTATTCACAGGTTTAGAGTGGCACCCGAGCAAAATTCCTACACTGTCTTTGTAGAACTTATTTCTCCTTTATCCCCTGCTCCAGTTAGTTCTGTTTGTATAGGATACAAAGGCATTTCTATTGCACGTAACCCAGAGTTTATGCACACAACGTTAGCTTCCGCTAAGTGAACAGACCTCGATTAATTCTGCTGACTGAGGAGGTGGGAGGCTTCTTGTTTGGCTGGACATGAGGCACGGTTAGCAACACATGTCCATTAACCTTTATTTTCTTCACAGCTGGCCTGGCTTGTCCAGTTTTTACAACGTACCTGGTCAAAACAGGACTTCTTTAGAAACCGAATTCCCCCAAGTGCCTTTTCTCAGCAAAGCTAGTCAATGAGAATCTCTTCAGTGTGGTTTATTTTTGTCAATATTCTGTTCAATTTATTGAAACTGAGTCACTCACAATACGTCTCCATTAACTTCTCAGGTACATGCACATGGACTGGGACGTTGGTGTGCACTGAAAAGTTTTACCACCATAACTATGGCAGTGAGGGGTGTGATTTTTTGCCAACATGGTTATGTGGGGAAAAGCCCTAGTATCGACACAGTTATAGTGGTATAAGGTGATTTATACCAGCGTCTTTATTTCACTTTCCAAACCAAAATAAGCTAGACTGGTAGAAGCACGTTTATGCACCTATACTAGGATTTTTTTGCTGCTTTAACTAAGCCAGGATAGTTAAAGCGGCAAAATGTTTAAGTGTAGACAAGGCCTTATAAACTCTGTTATCAATTGTGTGGGCTTGATTGCAGAAATCAGTGTTACGGACCAGGTGGTATAGCAGGTGTATGCTTATCTGAGATCTGAGATTAAGTCCCTGGAAAACCTCTGTACAAAAACAATACATGTGATTAATTCCCAAGAGAAATTCAGCTGCAGGAGACATTTATTTCCCTTAAACATTTGCTCACCTCTCCCCATGATCCCACTACCCATTTGGTACATGGGTGAGTGTTGCAGGGTCTTGTGTTATTTGGCCTTAACATTTCATCACACCGTCCGAATTCTGGACACGTAACTAAGCGCTCCTGCTCACCTCTGCCGCATGACTCAGAGCACTAAGGAGAAACAAACAAACCATCAAATCAGAATCAGTCTGGAGTACCAGAAAGGGAAAAACACCCCACTTACTCGTTTCTTATGGAATTACAGTGTGAAGCAGCCCTAAGAAAAATTTGCCTCCAGTGTTGAATGCCCATTTTTGTGATTATAACTATTGTCGGCGCGTGGTTTCATTTGTGGAAGTGAGGATACTAAATGGATTTGAAGTTTGGTTCTTAGGCACACACAGCTTTGTAAGATTACAGCAGCTTTCAGCTCATATACATTTACTACTTCCTAGATCCAAATACTTAGAGGGTCAGATTCTGCCCACAGCAAAGCTCACACAATACTCCCACTGACTTCTCATCAACGAGAGTCGGACAAGCTGAACCGAGTGTGGAATGTGGCCTATAAGCTGTCTGGTACTACTGTGTACTTCTTAAATAATAGCCATTATACGCTGCACTATGAGGCTAAGCAAAAGTAAAATGCCAGCAAAATGTATTTGCAGGGAAGGGAATGAAAAATAAGTGCTGATGTGAAACATCACATCACAAACCAGACAAAAAATATATTTACTGGATATACAGATAAGAAAATGAATGGGGCATCTAGTGATAAATGGATCCAGGTTCGGAAGATATTTGACTGGGAGAGTGTAGAGTAAACAATAGATTTCAAGGCCTTCAGATTCCTTTTTTTAGCTGACAGGCTACTTTTAAAGCTGAAGGCAAAAATGAACATGGAATAAAAGATAATGGGCTAATCCCATGCTGCAGTGTAAGCATGGAGGTTACGAAAGCAGAACTGTGTGTGAGGACTGTGCCAAGCTCAGACTGATGGGGAAGGAGAAAATCAGTGAAAAAATAACATTTAATTAACCATTTAAACATTTTTCTGTGGAATCTTCCAACTGAAGATACCCCGGGATGCATCATTATGTGGCTTCACAAATACCAGAAGTCTCCTTGTAATCTCAGAATGCCTCTCCCCAATGATATCCCAGAATGCCTCATTCTGTGACATCTCCAGCAAACAAGGAAAAAATAGGAAAGGAAAACAGAGAAGTTACAAGCTATTTTGGGGCTGAGAGCCTTCACCAGCCTGCTTAGGGTACCTCCTGGTGGGAACTGCAGATGGCTAGCAGATTTATTAGCACCAGATTTATTAGTTTCCTAGTTTGTGGGGCTATTGATCTGCCCATGGAAGCCTATGGGGGCAAGTGGAAGAGAACAAAGAGCAGCAGTTGCCTACTGGAATTTCCATTAGAACATTCAACACGTGTCTGAGATTAACCCAGTTTTCATCATAGTTTGGCAGTTCATCATTTAATAGACACTTGATAGTGTTTGGTTATTTGCAAACAGCTATTAAAACATATTGAAAAAAACTTGGTCCATCTCTCCCTTCATGTATTCCTTACAGACAGGCCCGCATCAGGACCATCTGAACTCTAGGGAAGTTTGGATCCGGCCCATCTCTGACGATGTATTGCATGTACCTTCTCTCTCTAGAAATCCCCCTCACCTCTCTCCAGGATGAGGTATACCAGTCCAGACAAGGCTTGGTTTGGCAGGGAGTCTGCATTGGGGGCTTGTAGAAAACAGCTTGACAATGAAAGGGCCGCAGAAGCCTCTGTTCTCGGGTGTCAATGCAGTGCACGTCCCGAACCTTCAGTCCCCCTCCGCAGTTCTTGGAGCACTGAGTAAACAATACAAGGAGTCAGGCTGGTGGAGCAGAGGCGGTAACAGTGTCCAGACATGAATCTTTCTGGCAAAGTTGAGTTTACCCAGCTATTAAAGAAATGAATTGTCAAGCTCTGTCTTTCATTAACTCTTTCAGGTTTTGCCTTTGGGTCTCTCCATGATTGTAGCTGGCCCGAGCTGGAGAGGGTCCTAAGCACGACTTCCACCACCAGTGCTTTCCACTCTGGAAGGATTTTATTTGCATTTTTAGTGGTGACAGATTTTTGAGGTCATGTCCCCACATCCACAGATCTTGAAAGTTAAGACCTATTAAAATCATCCACAGTAATCCTGCCATTCCAGGAGCATTGCCTACCATTCATTATCAATGGGATTGTCCAGTCTAGTTTCAAAAGACTTGTGCTATGAGGGGTTCTTGTGAAACTTTCTGGGAGCCTAAAGCCCCCAAGGTATTCCCCAGTATCCTCCCACAACTCTCCTTTCTTTAGCTTTAGCCCATGCCTCTTTTGACCACCCTAAGTGATTCTACTCCTACTTTTGCTGACTCCCTTCCAATCAGCGCTATTATGTTCCCACTTAGTTACTCTTTATGCTCGCTAGGTTTCCTAGTTTGGGCTTCAGCCCCAACAGGAATGTTTACGCTGCTATTCTTAGCTTCGCAGCCTGAGCCCAGCGTGTCTGAGTCAATTAACCCTGGCTCTGAGACTTGGGTTTTTCTTTGCAATGCAGACATACCCAGAGACACCAATAAAGGGCAAGGAGAAGGGAAGTCCAAATACCCTCCGTATTTTTGGTTTGAATATCTTTATGTTTACCTTACTCCAGTTTCCAATACGCCACGAGGAACATGGTCTCAGGTAACACCTTCGAGCAGGGACAGGTTTATTTGCAGCAACACAATCTTCATCTTTACCTGTGCTACAATGCACTGTCCTCCAGCTAGCTCCTAAGCCACAGGTTGTGGAACACTGGAACACAGTCAGTAACACAGAGTAAAAATTAACCCCTGCCTCCACCCACACACAGAAACCAAAGCTCAGCAATCAGGGAGTACTGAGCTACAGAGGCAGCAAAGCAAACAACTTGTCTTCATGGAAAAATCCTATGGAATTTGACAAAGATGAAATCACAAGGACGCAATAAAAATTAAATGGGATTCTGCAGAAATGTGCCTTAAAACCTGCAGGGCCCAGTTCACCACTGGATTACTGCAGGTCAGTGGTGTTACATCTCTGTCAATGCAACAGTGAATCACAACCACAGAATGTAACAGAGAATGAAAGCCTTTCTATAGAACATTTAAACCATCCTAAAGAAGTTGATCGAGAACTTTATCCCTGCTAGAGAAGTCTTTGTGTTAGTTTACAAATTCCCCAGCAAGAGTCTCATTCTCTAATCAATTCCTAGAGGACTTCAGGCTTCCTTGTGTTTTGGGAGGAAGAAGAGTAGGAAAGGAGCTTCTCTAGAATAACTCTAGTTGTGTCTGCTCTGGCTGGGACACTGTGTTCTTTCTTGTCCACTCCAGCTTTGCCTTCTGTATTGCTTTACAGAGCCATGTATTTGACTGTTACTTGGCATTACCCACCAGGAGTTTGTAACTGATTAGGAAGTAGCTGCACCTACTGGGCCATGAAGTCACGGGGTAAGTGGGTGCAGCTCCAGGGTCTTTAGTTGAACAGGGTTGGATTTAGCCTGGTTAATTTTAGAGTTTCATTTAATTAATATTGCTGGCTTCATTTGTTTAACTGCTCTCTGGAAAGAAACTCCTCCTCATTTCCTTTAAGGCCAAGCATTCCTTTTTTTTTGTAGTTCACGTCTCAAGTCTTTTTATGTGATACAAGTTCTGATAAACTTCTCTCTCCTATCAGTCCCCTTCCAAAGTGTAGAGCCTGCATCTTGTTCTCCTCTCTGGGCTTATCTCTTGCATCTTATTTTCCAGAGCACACATTATTCTCATGGTTATGCAGCACTAAAGCCTAATTACAAGGAGACTCTTGAGAAGTTTGGGTACAGAACTTAAGAATTTTGGGACAATCCTTAATATCAGTCTAAGACAATCAAGCACACAAGATGTATAAAAAGGTCATTGAACATGGGCATTATTCTAGCCCTGCATCAGGAACTGATGAGCCACATTCAGAATATGTGATTAAATTGTGCTCTCAGTTAAACCAGCGTAATTCTGTTTCATTGCTGTGACATATATGTCCCTGAGCAGATAAGACCCACTGCACATTGGGAGCTCTGTAAAAGACATTCCTGACAGAGAAAGTGCAGCGGAGGGAAATTCAGATTATTCTGGGGAAGCAGAAAGGCACACTAATGTATGTTTTCTTTGCGCTTTTTTGACTCTCACTTCATTACCATGCAATGAATTGCATCAGCCATTTGTATGTCATTGCAAAGTCTACCCAAAGAATAGTCATAGGAAGCTATCGCCTTACAATAAAGGGACACTAATAATTAGCGACAGTAGCTCAATATGCAGACTCAGTGCTGTATGATTTTTCTGGTAAGTTGTAGTCTTGATGCGAATAGAATCCCTGTGATTTTACCATGTTTTAAGGCTCTCTCACACAAAGGTGTAACCGAGCTTTCTGGGGCAGGGTCTGCATTTTACTGTATGTCTGTACAGTGCCTGGCACAAAAGGGCCCTGACCTGACGGGGCCCCCGTGCGGTCCAGTAATACCAATAGTGGAAGTGAACTGGAAGCCCATTTGTGGTCTGGAGCACGTTTTCTTGCCTGCTGGCGCACTGCAGTACTATATATGTAGACGCTGGGCGAAGTGGAGGGCTGGGCCACATCACCGCTCGGGAGCTGGGGAGGGCTGGCTCTTGGGGTGACATAACCCTTCCCTGTGAGGCTTTGTGCACAATGGGACTGTGCAGGCTGCTCCATGCTTCACCAAGTTGGGGCTAAGTTAGGGTTAGGCCTCCAGTGGCTGCACAGCGTGTGGGAGGGAGTATGGAGCCTTCTCCCTACTCTCCCGCTTGTGAGGCCAATGGAAGGGCTGGTCTAACCACAGCCTTTGTGCTGGGGGGGCACAGGCTGCTTCAGTGGGAGCATACGGCCCCAACGGGGATGGGTACAACAGCACCCCCTGTGCACCAACCAGCAGAGCTGGAGTGTGTGCAGGGGAGGCAGGCCACGTCCCTTAGGAGCGTAACAGTGAGTGTGCTCGCCCGTGCACTGGGAAGCTCTGGCCAGCTTCCTGCTCTTGATCTCCACCCCCGGACAGGGCACCTCTGTGCACCACCCCTGTGTACCACTAGCACCCTTCCCACTTGATTCCTTCTGCTAACACATGGAAATGGAGCTTGGCCAAGGAAAAGAATGGATCTGTGAAACAAGCACCTTTTCAGTAAGCCCAACAAGAGCGCCCCGCGCGACAAAGCCCTGCTAAAGGAATGGGCCCATCTGCCAGACGGTGCCTGGGTTACTCTTTTCACAGGTTTCAGCTGTACTTGCCTCACTCCAGCTCCCAACTTCCCAGCTGGTCTTTACTGTGGCTGCTCCGGTAGCAGGGAGCAATAGGAAAGAATCCTCCTTTGCTTCTGCCTCCTGCTGCTGCCGGTCTGGAAGGCTGGGCATGGGGAGAGATGGTCCGTGTTCTCCATCCCTATTAGCAAATATCCTTTGGGTGCCCCATGGCGAGCTCTCATCCGGGCCCGTGCTTTCATTTGGGCCTGCGCGGGTGGCCCCAGGCACATCAGAAAACACATCCTTTGTATAATGAGTCGTCTTTATTTCATTTGCTTCCCTCTCAGCCCACCATGCTGTGGTTAACTTGGCTGGCAAAGCTGAAAGCGTCCCTTCTGGACCAGCTGTGGGGTTTGGATCTGAGGATATTGGCACGGCTGGTGCCTGGGCACCCTGGTGGGCTAGACTGTTTGATGTAAGTGTCCTGCTTTCTTGTGTGGATGGCTCATGCATGTGGGGGGGCATGGACCACAGCAGGGGAAGAGCTATCATGGTGGTTGCTTGCGGGTTGTGTGTCTGTGAAACAGCACTGAAATCATCTAGCTGGTTCTGTACATCCTCTGCATGGGATGTATGGTCGTCCGGTTCTTTGTTATCTGAGTTATATGAACCCATAGTGGGGTCAGTGTCTTTACTAGTGCCTCCTGTTTCCTGCTCAGATCTGTGTTCAGTGGAGAGGAAAGGGGTGTCCTTTGCTGCAGGATGCAGTGGCTCATTTGTCGTTGGCTGGGGAGGTGGGTTATGTGCGGGCCTGTTCACATCTGCACTCTCCACTGTTGCGGTTATACCAGCCTTTGCTTTTTCATCTTTGGTTTTGGAGTCAGTTTCACCATCATCAATGATGACCAAATCCATTTCATTGGTATCTTCCTGGCCTGGCCGGGCAATACCAGCCAAGCCATGATCTTTGCTGTCATTGTTAATAGGAACCTCTGTGCTTTTACTGTCCTCTTCTCTGCTTCCAGGCTCTCCTGTACTTCCCCAAATGTCATACATCTCTTCTCCACCAGCACTGCCCTTGTCAACAGGCAGTGGTGGAGTGGGGATGGCCAGATAAGGATAACTGATAGAGGGGATGGTGACTGTTGCATCCTCTTCAGAAATGGTCCTTGTCAGCAGGACTCCTTGGGTTTTATCAGTGGGCAGATTATCCTGGCTGTTTATAGAATAAAGTCTTGTTCCATTCTCAGTGGATGGCTGATCTTCAGAAAGTGGCATATGCATTTCCTCCTCCTCCTCTCCAATGTAGGAGGGGGTTATGTAGTGGGCAGTAGATGTCCTGATATCCTCATATTCTTCAGTTATGCTGAAGAGAGTTTTATTGTCTCCAATCCCAGCTTTTTCCTTTTCTTCATTATGCACATCTGCGGAAGTATTTGTCTCACTTCTTGCTGAGTTTCCTTCATTGCGTTCTCCTTCTGGTTTTACATTATATGGAATGTTAGGAGACGTTTCATTAGAATCCTCCAGGTTATTAGCTGCCTCGCCATCTGCATCTGGTTTAAACCCCTCACTCTTGATGTCTTTCTCACCCAGGGGATCATAGGACAGATCTTCATGGAAATTGATAAAATTATAATCATAGTAAAAATCATCAACAAACACATTTCCCTTTTTGTTACTGCTGCTTGAAAAATCTTCCTCAGTTATGACATTCTTGTCTTTGGATTTTGGATTATTCGGAATTGAGGGGCTGAAGTGGGAAATGTGATGATTGGGAATGTAATTTATTTCATTAAATAGTTCTCTGCTTGAAGATCCGCTGCCAGACCAGTCAGTGTTGGCATTTTCTATTTTCTTCTGGCATTGCTTCAGGGAGCAAGTAGTTTCTGACAGTGGTCTCTGTGTAGGATCACAAGTTGTCCTAGTATTGTTACTGCAATAAACAAGGCGTCTTTGTGTTCCATTTCCACATGTTACTGAGCACTAGAGAAGAAAAAGAAATGAAAATATCAGAAACGAGAGCATGAGAAACAGTAGTCATTAAAAAAAAAAGGAGTACTTGTGGCACCTTAGAGACTAACCAATTTATTTGAGCATGAGCTTTCGTGAGCTACAGCTCACTTCATCAGATGTTTACCGTGGAAACTGCAGCAGACTTTATATACACACAGAGAATATGAAACAATACCTCCTCCCACCCCACTGTCCTGCTGGTAATAGCTTATCTAAAGTGATCAACAGGTGGCCCACCTGTTGATCACTTTAGATAAGCTATTACCAGCAGGACAGTGGGGTGGGAGGAGGTATTGTTTCATATTCTCTGTGTGTATATAAAGTCTGCTGCAGTTTCCACGGTAAACATCTGATGAAGTGAGCTGTAGCTCACGAAAGCTCATGCTCAAATAAATTGGTTAGTCTCTAAGGTGCCACAAGTACTCCTTTTCTTTTTGCGAATACAGACTAACACGGCTGTTCCTCTGAAAGTAGTCATTAAATTACAGCAAGGACATGCATTACCATACAACCATGGGAGTGGCTTTGCAAATGAGATGATTTAATATTTGCATGGGCGTGACTATGCTAATATCAGTGCTAGCTCTCTGAGCCTGTAAAACCAGAAGCCAGAAAACACTTCAACTGAGCAGCGTGCTCATGCAATTAATAAAAATTCTGTACCTTCTCCAACCAACTTGACTCAGGAGTGCTTTACTAGATATAATGGCACTTAGTTCTGCTGGCTAGATATACAGTACCAAGAAATCTGTATATTACAAAAAAAAAGATCTGGTAGTGAGCCTATAATATTTCTGTTACAAACCATTTTGCTGGTGTATTTATATCTTGGCCTATTTTGCTTCAGGCTGAAACTTGGCCTACATGCTGGCCAGAAAGTTTTCGTGGAGTTGGGGTTTGTGGAGAGGACTGGATAAGATGATCTAATAGCCCCAACTGCAGTTGCCATGAATTCTGCCCCTTCTCTTGAAAGAGATTGTTAAATAAAGGGTGCGGGCCTGGTAAATGGAAAAATGAGGATTAATAAGATGTTTGGTTGAGGAAAAGCACATAATGGACCCATTGACAATATTCAGTATAAAAGAGACCCACAAACTGGAAATAAGTTCAGTGAAATTATCCTACCTAATATGTAATTCCATTAACATCACACTTGCTCTGAATGAGCCGCAGATCATTATGCTTCATTATAACTGATGTATATAGCATTAGTCATGTATTACAAAGTCCCTTACATAATCAAACTAGAAAAGCAAACCTAAGCACAGGGGATTTCAATAGAAATACCATATATTTGGGTTGACAATATATCAGTTTGGGCAAGAGGTTAATTTATAGCGACCAAAGCAAGGCAATCAGAATTCAAGGTGAATTGCACAGATTAACTTCTCAGACTATTTGCAGAGTTTATATGTAGGGTCTGGCCAAGCTGTGCTTGGGGGCAGACCCATGTGAATGTGTGTATGGGGGTGGGTACGTTACATTTGTGCAAACGTCATTAGGTGCCAACTTTGTGCTTCCGCAGTTCCCCATGCTGTTAAGGGCCTAGCTAACCCTTGGCACTTATGAATGGCTCTCTGAGGGACCAATAAGGCAGCTGGGGAGTGAAGTGAGTGGAGTGGAGGTCACATCCTCTCCCTAGGGCACACAGTGCGGGGGTTGGTTATGAGATGTGCACAGAGCCGGCACACTGGCCGTCTACCCTGGGTGCTCGCCCACACTGGAGAAATCCTAGTTGACCAGTGAAAGCTCTGACATGGGCCATTCGTGTCACTGGCCCATATACTAAAAAGAACAAGTGTATTAATATTTTCAATCAAAATATGGGGAAAACAGGCCCGTTCTCATGAACATACTAAGACAGAGTTCAAGATTGTGTTTCTACTGCATGGTTGAACAGAGAGGAAGGTTGGCCCGGTGATTAGGGCACAAGCCCTACTAAATTCCCTGCTCTGTCTCAGACTGCCAGCGTGACCCTGGGTAAGTCGTTTAGTCTCTTGGTGCCTCAGTTTCCCATCTGTACAATGGGGATAACGGCACTGCCTTACCTCATAGGAGTGTTGTGTGGATAAATACATTGCAAATTGTGAGGTGCCCACACACTATGGTGAAGGAAGGCAGTATGAATAACTTGGATGGATGGATGGACAAGTAGGGGTGGCATTGCAGGAGGGGTGTGTGTCTTTATTCTGGCTTTATGTGCATATGATGTATGCTTAATGCTATGGGGAAAACACTGGTTTCTTGAACTCTGTTCTCAGCATGTCAGTGAAGGATTTTCAAATACCTTTTTGGTTCTAAATGTAAATCAATTCATGATGTTTTAGTTTTGCTCTCCCCATTGGGAACCAAGGGCCAGTCCTGGACTGCAAAGAGCTTATGGTCCCCACTACAATTCCCGTGGGCTCCTGTGTGGAGGACAGATCCAGTGAAGCATCTTCTCCATCCTTAGTCAGCCCCAAGGTTCCCTGCATTTATCAGTTGCTGACTCAGCAGCTCACAGCCTCTGCCTGAGTATCAAAGGGCAGGACGGAGCCTCCGTTTACTGTAGGTTACAGGCTCTTTAGAAATGTAAAATATGAGTGAATCTGGAGTAAGGAATGTGCTTGGCACAAGGAGCAGTTTATTTATAACAACAAGGGCCCATTGCCAGGCATTTATACCAGTTACAAAATAGAACTGAAATAACATGTTACAACGTACTAACATCTCTTAGCAGGATCCAAGCCTATTTCGCACCACCCTGCTGTCACCATAAAAACACAACTGGAACAAGGAGCAATGTCTGTAGCCCATTCCTTATTACGTACGCCAAAGCCTGAGAAAACAGGTGGCCTCAACACTGTACGCAGAAGGTCCAAAAGCTCAGACAGCTAAGGCACAAGGGAACTGAGTTCCAGAGTAGAAAACCTCCACTGAGAACGCTCTGGCCCCAGTCTCCGGACGTTTGAATCTAGGGGATCCCAGCAGGCTGATCTCAACTATCAGGACAGCACAAGGAGGGAGAGATTAGGAACTTCACAGGGGTGGCAACCAACAAGCAGAGGAAAAGTTTAACAACATACTTTAGCCTTTTGGCCACAGCATTGAACTGGGAGCTCATGTTCTGCTGATTATCCACCATGACCCACAAGTCTTTTTCAGAGTAAGTTCTTCCTGGGCTAGCAGCGCCTATCCTGTAAATATGGCTTGCGTTCTTTGTTTCTAGCAGCATGACTTTGCGTTAGGCTATATTGCAATCAATGCTGTTCGCTTGCATTCAGTTTACAAAGCGATCTAGATTGTTTTGGATCACTGACCTGTCTTTTTCATTATTTACCACTCTCCCAGTCTCTGTGTCATCTGCAAATTTTATCAGGAATGATTTTATGTTTTCTTCCAGATCGCTGATAAAAATGTTAACTAGCGAAGGGCCAAGAACTGTTCCCTGTGGGACCCACTGCAAACACACCCACTCAGTGATGATTCCCTGCTTACAATTACATTTTGAGACCTATCATTAGCCTGTTTTTATCAATTTAATGTATGCCACATAGATTTTGGATCATTCTAGTTTCTTAATCAAAATGTCATGTGGTAACTTGTTAAATGCCTTACAGAAGTCTACATATATTACAACAACACTATTACCATTATCAACCAAACTTGTAATTTCATCAAAAAAAGATATCAAACATAAACCCATATTCGGCATAAATAATATTACCCTCTTTTAATTCTTTATTCATTGAGTACCATATCAGCTGTTGTATTATTTTGCCCAGGATCAATGTTAGGCTGGCAGGTCTATAAATACCCAGCTCTTCCAACTGACCCTTTTAAAATACTGGCACAACTTTAGCTCTCTTCCTGCCGTCTGGAACTTCCACAGTGTTCCAAGACTTATTGAAAATCACCATAAATGGTCCAGAGGGCTCCGCAGCCAGCCCCTTTTAAACTTTTAGATGCAAGTTATCCAGACCTGTTGACCTGAGTTACTCTTGAAATGGAAAGAATTTCATCATCATCCGATATGAATACTTCATCTGTTTTTCCCCTCCAACAAAAATATTTATTCAACACTTCTGCTTATTTTGTATTATTATGGGCAATTCTACCATTTCCATCTAGCAATGGAGAAACCACTGTTAGGATTACTTTTGTTCCTAATACATTTTAGTAAATCTCTTTGTTATTGTCCTTAACACTGCTGGCCATAAAGGTCTACTTGTATCCTTTTGCTTCCCTTATCAATTTTCTACAATTCATGTTTCTAATTTATATTCATTGCTATAAATGTCCCCTTTCTCTCATTTGTTTATATATATATATATATAATTTTTTTATAGCTTCTTTCACTTCCCCTCTAAGATAAGTTGGTTTTTTGATCATGAAGCCTTCTTTCTTGATTGTGGAATTGTGGCTTTTGGGGCATCTAGTAAAATATTTTCTTAAACAGTTCCCAATTATCATTTACATTCTTCCGTTCACCTTTTCACCTTTTCATTCTGTTGTGTTTTTGGTAAATAATTTAAAACCAAAACTTATTTTTAAGTTAGTTTTAAAATTATTTTTTAAAATTTGAAATTATGATTTTTAGTTAAAAATCCAATCTGTGATTAAGATGACCCATCAAAGATGGCAATACAAAAAATCAAAAAGGTTATATATATATATATAATATAGTAAATGAAAATATATGTTCTATGGACATTTTTAATGAAAATGTAACTTTTTGGAAATTTATATACATAATGAAAGTTCCATTTTTAAAAAATAGTCAAATGTCAAAGAAAAAATATTTTACAGAAAATAAACTCTTGCTTTGCCACCAGCTTTGGCTGACCTAACTCTTTGCCAAACTCCTCCCACATCCCCAAACCTCCCCATTCTTATGAGAATTCCTCTGCTACCTCAATTCACCTGACTGATTTATCTATTTAAATAGCAGGGCATCATGTAAGCTGATCAGTGAACAGTCTGGGCAGCTCTGTATAGTCATACACTCTAGCCTGCTCTCTTTTTTTAAAAGTGAAGAGTCAATTTCCTCATGACCATATATGACAGTATATGTACAGAGCAGTTAACCACCCATGGACAAGGGTCTGTATACACAGCAATTAAAAACTGGCAGCTGGTCCAGGCCAGCTGACTCAGGCTTGCGGGTCTTGGGCTAAGGAGCTATTTAACAGCGGTGTAGATGTTTGTGCTTGTGCTGGAGTCCAGGCGCTAGGATCCTGTGACGAGGGAGAGTCCCAGAGCTCGTGCTGCAGCCTGACCCTGAAGGTCTACACCACACTTAAAGACAGGTTTCAGAGGAACAGCCGTGTTAGTCTGTATTTGCAAAAAGAAAAGGAGGACTTGTGGCACCTTAGAGACTAACCAATTTATTTGAGCATCAGCTTTCGTGAGCTACAGCTCACTTCATCAGATGTATACCATGGAAACTGCAGCAAACTTTATATACACACAGAGAATATGAAACAATACCTCCTCCCACCCCACTGTCCTGCTGGTAATAGCTTATCTAAAGTGATCAACAGGTGGGCCATTTCCAGCACAAATCCAGGTTTTCTCACCCTCCACCCCCCCACACAAATTCACTCTCCTGCTGGTGCTAGTCCATCCAAAGTGACAACTCTTTACATAATCAAGTCGGGCTATTTCCTGCATAGATCCAGGTTTTCTCACATCCCCCCCACCCCCATACACACACAAACTCACTCTCCTGCTGGTAATAGCTCATCTAAACTGACCACTCTCCAAGTTTAAATCCAAGTTAAACCAGAACATCGGGGGGGGGGGGGTAGGAAAAAACAAGAGGAAACAGGCTACCTTGCATAATGACTTAGCCACTCCCAGTCTCTATTTAAGCCTAAATTAATAGTATCCAATTTGCAAATGAATTCCAATTCAGCAGTTTCTCGCTGGAGTCTGGATTTGAAGTTTTTTTGTTTTAAGATAGCGACCTTCATGTCTGTGATTGCGTGACCAGAGAGATTGAAGTGTTCTCCGACTGGTTTATGAATGTTATAATTCTTGACATCTGATTTGTGTCCATTTATTCTTTTACGTAGAGACTGTCCAGTTTGACCAATGTACATGGCAGAGGGGCATTGCTGGCACATGATGGCATATATCACATTGGTGGATGTGCAGGTGAACGAGCCTCTGATAGTGTAGCTGATGTTATTAGGCCCTGTGATGGTGTCCCCTGAATAGATATGTGGGCACAATTGGCAACGGGCTTTGTTGCAAGGATAAGTTCCTGGGTTAGTGGTTCTGTTGTGTGGTATGTGGTTGTTGGTGAGTATTTGCTTCAGGTTGTGGGGCTGTCTGTAGGCAAGGACTGGCCTGTCTCCCAAGACTTGTGAGAGTGTTGGGTCATCCTTTAGGATAGGTTGTAGATCCTTAATAATGCGTTGGAGGGGTTTTAGTTGGGGGCTGAAGGTGACCGCTAGTGGCGTTCTGTTATTTTCTTTGTTAGGCCTGTCCTGTAGTAGGTAACTTCTGGGAACTCTTCTGGCTCTATCAATCTGTTTCTTTACTTCTGCAGGTGGGTATTGTAGTTGTAAGAAAGCTTGACAGAGATCTTGTAGGTGTTTGTCTCTGTCTGAGGGGTTGGAGCAAATGCGGTTGTATCGCAGAGCTTGGCTGTAGACGATGGATCGTGTGGTGTGGTCAGGGTGAAAGCTGGAGGCTACCAGCACTCCCAGCTACCTTCGAGACACCACTGACTTCCTGAGGAAACTTCAATCCATCGGTGATCTTCCTGATAACACCATCCTGGGTACTATGGATGTAGAAGCCCTCTACACCAACATTCCACACAAAGATGGACTACAAGCCATCAAGAACACTATCCCCGATAATGTCACAGCTAACCTGGTGGCTGAACTTTGTGACTTTGTCCTTACCCATAACTATTTCACATTTGGGGACAATGTATACCTTCAGATCAGCGGCACTGCTATGGGTACCCGCATGGCCCCACAGTATGCCAACATTTTTATGGCTGATTTAGAACAACGCTTCCTCAGCTCTCGTCCCCTAAAGCCCCTACTCTACTTGCGCTATATTGATGACATCTTCATCATCTGGACCCATGGAAAAGAAGCCCTTGAGGAATTCCACCATGATTTCAACAATTTCCATCCCACCACCAACCTCAGCCTGGTCCAGTCCACACAAGAGATCCACTTCCTGGACACTACAGTGCTAATAAACAATGGCCACATAAACACCACCCTATACCGGAAACCTACTGACCGCTATTCCTACCTGCATGCCTCCAGCTTTCACCCTGACCACACCACACGATCCCTCGTCTACAGCCAAGCTCTGCGATACAACCGCATTTGCTCCAACCCCTCAGACAGAGACAAACACCTACAAGATCTCTGTCAAGCTTTCTTACAACTACAATACCCACCTGCAGAAGTAAAGAAACAGATTGATAGAGCCAGAAGAGTTCCCAGAAGTTACCTACTACAGGACAGGCCTAACAAAGAAAATAACAGAACGCCACTAGCGGTCACCTTCAGCCCCCAACTAAAACCCCTCCAACGCATTATTAAGGATCTACAACCTATCCTAAAGGATGACCCAACACTCTCACAAGTCTTGGGAGACAGGCCAGTCCTTGCCTACAGACAGCCCCACAACCTGAAGCAAATACTCACCAACAACCACATACCACACAACAGAACCACTAACCCAGGAACTTATCCTTGCAACAAAGCCCGTTGCCAACTGTGCCCACATATCTATTCAGGGGACACCATCACAGGGCCTAATAACATCAGCCACACTATCAGAGGCTCGTTCACCTGCACATCCACCAATGTGATATATGCCATCATGTGCCAGCAATGCCCCTCTGCCATGTACATTGGTCAAACTGGACAGTCTCTACGTAAAAGAATAAATGGACACAAATCAGATGTCAAGAATTATAACATTCATAAACCAGTCGGAGAACACTTCAATCTCTCTGGTCACGCAATCACAGACATGAAGGTCGCTATCTTAAAACAAAAAAACTTCAAATCCAGACTCCAGCGAGAAACTGCTGAATTGGAATTCATTTGCAAATTGGATACTATTAATTTAGGCTTAAATAGAGACTGGGAGTGGCTAAGTCATTATGCAAGGTAGCCTGTTTCCTCTTGTTTTTTCCTACCCCCCCCCCCGATGTTCTGGTTTAACTTGGATTTAAACTTGGAGAGTGGTCAGTTTAGATGAGCTATTACCAGCAGGAGAGTGAGTTTGTGTGTGTATGGGGGTGGGGGGGATGTGAGAAAACCTGGATCTATGCAGGAAATAGCCCGACTTGATTATGTAAAGAGTTGTCACTTTGGATGGGCTAGCACCAGCAGGAGAGTGAATTTGTGTGGGGGGGTGGAGGGTGAGAAAACCTGGATTTGTGCTGGAAATGGCCCACCTGTTGATCACTTTAGATAAGCTATTACCAGCAGGACAGTGGGGTGGGAGGAGGTATTGTTTCATATTCTCTGTGTGTATATAAAGTCTGCTGCAGTTTCCACGGTATACATCTGATGAAGTGAGCTGTAGCTCACGAAAGCTCATGCTCAAATAAATTGGTTAGTCTCTAAGGTGCCACAAGTCCTCCTTTTCTTTTTACCACACTTAAACAGACCCTGAGCCCGAGCCCCTTAGCCGGAGTCAGCTGTCACAGGCCAGCTGGGGGTGTCTAACTCTAGCGTGGACACACCCGTAGTGTGTACACACATACAAACTCTCCTGACTTCCCTAAAACTCCATGTTGCAGTGTGCTCAAAACATGTGCAGGATTCTGCCAAAGTTTAGGGTGGAAACTTGTAGTGCTGCAAAATATTTAAAAAGCTTTAAAAGCTTTTATTTCTGTCAATCTAATTCTTTGCACCAAGCACCGAGTTTTTACTAGACCCTGATGGAGGAAACAGCCAAATTTGAAGAAGGAAAAAAGATTATAACAGCCTCGGGGTGATTCTTTATTTTAAGATCTGTCTGGGTCACAAACCTGCCTTTCACTTGATCTGGTTTTTATAATTGCAGCTCCTCAAAAAAAGGAGAGAATTAAAATGAATTTTAATGTTTAAATTGTCAGGACTCCAACTAGTTCCAGGAATGTCTGACAGGTGGAGTTCGAATGAGAGCTAGACACCTCCTCCCCCTCCCCCAACCTGAGTTTTCTGTCTGAATTCCTCTCTTCCCCCCCCTCTTTAAAATGGTTTAATCTGAGCCAGCCCCTGCGCTAAGTATTTCACTGCTGAGATTGTTCTAGGACGTAGTGATTTCCCAGAGAATTCTTAACGAGGGCCCTGTGCTTTGCGTGTGAGTGCAGTGATGAACAAGCCACCTGAATCAAGGATTAGTTCTCTAAACCGAGTATCCGCGGGTAGCCATGTCAGTCTATATCCACAAAAACAACAAGGAGGCTTATTCCCAAATAAATCTGTTAGTCTTTAAAGTGCCACCAGACTCCTTGTTGTTTCTCTAAAAAGTTGGGTCTCAACTTTTTTTCATTTTCAAATGGAGGTGTGGACCCCTTTGGAAATCTTCCACACATAGTCTGAGGATCCCCAGAGGTCCGTGGACCACAGATTGAAAACCATGGTTCTATGGTAACAACAACCTTTTGCAGACTCCTTAGCCATAGTCTGCAGATCCCCAGGGGTCCGTGGACCCCAGGTGAGAACCACTGCTCTAAAATTCACTGTGGTTCCAACAGAGCCCATTGTTCCCTGAGCATGTTTATCTAAGTGACCCTTCAAGCTTCCCAAGGAACTAAGACTAATGTGCTCTTTACCCTTTGACTTTCTCACCTCAGACCAGTTGCCTATGGCCCATTGAGCAGGACAGAGGATATCCCTATTACAGGGCGCAGTGGCATCTGGCTTGGAGAGATGCTGACATTGTGTGTGCTGCAAAGCCCGCTGTTCATCCAGCCACACACTCTGAATGCAAAGGACCGTCCTCTTCATGATCCCAGCTTCGCCACAAGTGGCAGAGCATTTCTGCCACTCGCCAACCCACCACCTAGGAAAATGAAAGGGGAAAAGGTGGGAGCCGAAGTGAGCACTCACATTTGCAGGTTTGTTGTTAGTGACAGTGAAATATCTATCCTCCTTGTTATAGAGAAACACTCAGTGTTACAGAGATGTTCACAGAGATGTCTCCACGTTCTGAGCTGGATTTCAAACACTCCAATCTGCACGGGCATTGGGAGCCTGGAGTGTGGTTTACGTGTAAAGACAGAAGCCATTTGCAAAGCAGAGGCTAGTTGGGACTGCAGCAGCCTCTCCTGCTCTTCTGTCTAGAGGTCAGAGGGGCCACTATAAAGGTAGGGGTCACTAGCGAAACTTGGCTCATGATCAGGGTTTTGGATTTCAACCTCCCCAAAAGTTCAGGGCATTGGGATTCAGGATCTGTTCTTGAGATTATCTGCAGTACTGTGTGGCATGAGTTGTTATCTATAGAGCAGCATGCGAGTTCATGGCCTTTCCAGCAAAGCCTTAACCCAGGGGAGCTCAGACCTGGATCCTCTTAACTTCCAGTGACTTCAATAGGAATTAGGCACCTAAATACCTTTGAGGATCTGTCTACAGGCCCAAGCTGCAAATGCCTATTCACATGGACATCAATGAGGCTCTGCATAGGAGCAAAAGGTCTCTTGTATGGATCCAGTTGCAGGACTGGGGCCATAGTTCTTACTAGAGGCCAGGGTGGAGGGAGTCGGATGCAGAATCGTGGAGTCCAGTGGTCACTTTTATACAGACAGGACAGCGCCCAGGCTGCTGTAGGTCAGCGTAGATCCACTGACTTCAGATGCTAATTTGCACCCGCTGAGACTCTGCCCTCCCGCAGCCCCTCTGTTAAAGTAGGGAGAGCATCCGGGGCTGGGTGAACGAGAAGACGGAAAAGCAAAGGAAAGCAAACCTGGCTGGGCAGGGCTCTTCGCTACACGTCCGCTGCCTGTCGTCGGGTCGGGTCAATGAGTCACAGTACCGGTCCTCCACTAGCCCAGCCAGCTGTTCAACACAGTGCACGATCTGCCTCTGAACACCTGGCGACAGGGAGAGGCAGCAAACACAGGTTCAGTGTGGCAAGCGGGGCCCTCACTGAAAATGGCTTTGGTGTGTCAAGAGCTGAGTGTCTGAGCTGCACACCTGCAGGGAGCTGTTACAATCAGCCCCCGTTATAGGGGGCTTGAGGCATGGAATGTTATAATTAAGTGGCCTCGGAATGAAATGATTTGGGCCTCAGGTCAGCAGATGTCAGGCTTAGATTGCAGCACTCCGAGACACACATGCACAGCACATATCATAAAGTATTAACAACCAGCGCCTTTGTCTGAGCTTTCCCTTTGCTAGCCATTCTGCCGGCAGCTCCCTCCCTCAGCTCCTTAATTTAAATCAACCAAAAAAGTAGCCTGTAAAAAGTAAAAAATTAGAGAGGATAATGCTGCTCATGTAGGAGGAATAAAATGAACTCCCCACAATAGCTCCTTTAAAATGGTAAGCTACAAAACCACCAGTCAGGCACTGGCATCGTGTGGTTTTTATTCTCTTGTTTCAAGGTGTTTGGCCATTAAAAATCCACTGCTAACATGTTACAGGAGGGCCCCGTATAACCTGACAACTAAGAAGAAAAGAAAAAAAATCCTTAAAAATTAAATGACGTGAAAAGTCTGTTTCTGCAGAGTTTGTCCGTGATGCCTGCCCAGAATCTTTCATACCGTTCATGAAACTCACAAACGGTCACCTTTCTGCTCAGCAGCCACTTAATTTTGTCCCTCTCTCACTCATCTGCACTGGCACAGCTTGTCGGAGGAACAACGCTTGCATTGTCCGTGGATGTGAAAAGGGCAGGAGGAAACCCAATACATGATATGTTATCACAATCTGATTTCTGGAACTGCACAGTGCTGGAAGAGAATCCTGGATACACATCTCCCACTGGTTGGTGCAGCGTAGAGGTGAAGGGTTAGAAAGAGTACCAATCCACCCAGGGCACCAAGTCTCTACTATACAAAACACACAGCAGGCAATGCAAGATTTTCCCCAGGGAAGCGGGATGTGTTATCTGTTTGGCCGGATGAAATAAATTCTTAGATTCTGACTTTAGATCCAATCTAGGGCACTCCAAGCAGAAACCTATAGATCAAGGGTAGAAAGATCTTCTAAATGTGTAGCTGTCAAAAAAAGAAAGAAAGAAAAAGAATAAAAGAAAGAAATGTGTCAGATTATACGTTGCCAACTCACTTTCAAAGCTCAGGGTGGTCAGGAAATAACATAGAATAAGCAAGGACATTTAAGTTCCCTGGTCCCTTGAATACAGTAGGTATTTAAACAAATCAAAGGTTGCCCAATAACGCAAAATGAATATAATTCGCCTCATTACACTTTAACCTTCACTCTGAGTGAAACTTCACATTCCATGTGTTCTGTTCATCCATTCCGAAAGAGCGAAGCATACATTCCTCAGTCTAGCTGATTTTTCATCGAAGTGTAGGACTCAAAGGGACCTCAGCAGGTCATCTAGTCTAGTCCCCTGCACTCCAGGCAGGACAAAGTATTGTATTTCAGTTTAAGGAAAACAAGGAAGAAAGAGCAAATATCAAGTCTCCAGGAGAGAATGAATACCGGTACAGTGGCTCACTCTGTTAGCGGGTAGCTGCCGCACAGTTGGCTCTGCAGCAGTCAGAGAGGCCACTCTGTTTTAAAGTTCCAGCACACAAAGGAGATGACTGCTACTCTCTTCTTTTAGCTGCACAAGTGCAGGTGTCGCTAATGGAAAAGCTCTCTGCAATGTGGTTTAGCAATCAGGTAAATTACACACGGCCTCTGCATAAACGGACTCTCAATACCAAGCGTTTCTGAACAGTAGAGACTCAGACACAATGTAGGTAGCACGATCTATACCTGCCACCATCTCCATCTGACCCCAGAGGAAAGGCTCACCATGTCATGTGTCTGATGCAATAATAAGGGTATTTCTGTAACATAGTGTAATTATGATAACAACTCCAGCGGGGGAGTGCAAGTTTCCCTACATTAAATCCTGGCCCCACTGAAGTCAATGGGAGTTTTGCTTAATTTTTCGGACCCTCCAGCTTATTTTAACACAATTGTTTGCATGAACAAACATGTATCTATCCACTTACTCATAACCTTGACTAGCTAAAATAGGAAGCATCTGGTGAAAGGATAAGAAAGATCCCCTGCTGACTCTTCCTGCAATGGGCATGTTGTTCATTATTACCTATGACAACATTGTGTATGACAAACTTCATTTCCTTTCAATTATAAACAGTTGAAACATTAAAAAAAACCACCAAAAAACCAGCTGTGAACCAGTCTCTCTGCAGGTGCGGGGAGCTGCACCATTCGAGGAGTGGAGGGTTTCTCAACTTGCAATCATGGATAGTTTTTGCTCCTCTGTATATATTGCCAGTTGTAAGCAAGGCACCATGCTAATCCACACTGATTATGCCTCAGCTGGAGTTGTATGTCCAGTTCTGGGTGCCACGTTTCAGGAAGGATGTGGATGAATTGGAGAAAGTCTAGAGAAGAGCAACAAAAATGATTAAAGGTCTAGAACACATGACCTATGAGGGAAGATTGAAAAAATTGGGTTTGTTTAGTCTGGAGAAGAGAAGACTGGGAGGGGACATGATAACAGTTTTCAAGTACACAAAAGGTTGTTATAAGGAGGAGAGAGAAAAATGTTTCTCCTTAACCTTTTAGGATAGGACAAGAAGCAATGGGCTTAAATTGCAGCAAGGGTGGTTTAGGTTGGACATTAGGAAAAACTTTCTAACCATCAGGGTGGTTAAGCACTGGAATAAATTGCTCAGGGAGTTGTGGAATCTCTATCATTGGAGATTTTAAAGAGCAGGTTAGGGATGGTCTGATAATACTTAGTCCTGCCACGAGTGCCGGGGACTGGACTAGATGACCTCTTGAGAGCCCTTCCAGTCCTACGATTCCATGATTCTATGAACATCCACAACCCAAAACGGCACCAGCCTTTCCGCCAGCCATATTCTATTTCAACCTCATGTCTGGTTTGTTGCCCACTGTCACCTCTAACACCCTCAGCATCTTGACTTTCTAGCTGTCTCCCTTCTATCAAGTCTAAGAGTTTGCAATTATTTCCCCCTAAATGTACAGGTTGCATGTTTCCTAGTTGAGTTTCAATTTATTATTTTTCTGCCAGTGCTTCTAATTCCTCTCACCTGGCTCACCATCATTTGGCTGCTTCTGTTTGTTTATGCAGAGCTAGCCCACACATTAGTTGGGTGTTTTTTTCCCCTTATGAAAAATCTGTGTGTTCAAAACCAGCTAAGGACCCCAGCATCTCGCAGGTAAGCAGAGAGCTCAGCTTATCACGGGAGCTGTGTGCCAGCCTCCCGTGTACTGACGGATTTGCTAATCTCACCAATAAGCATTGATATACACCAGTGTGAGAGATGGTGTAAATTAGCACAGCTGCGGTGAAGTGACCGGTGCTCTGCTGAGTTACACCAGGTGAGCACCCCTCACTCAGTCACCTACACTAGATTCTTCACGCAGCCTTGGTCGCCTCTGAAACGACAAAGGCCATGGCTCCCACAGTAAATGCTTGTTAGGCCCAGACCACACTCCATAAACTGCAGGTTACAATAAAAATAAAAATCCCCAGTTCAACACCTGCTTGCTTTGTCCCCCTGGAGGTAACAAAACCTGGCCTGACACGCAGATTTCATTTCCTCGAGGGGGTGACCTTTGCCCTACAGAGCTGGACCAGTGAATTTAATAGGATCACAAGATGGTGTCACACTGTTTGCACAAGCAGTCCCATTAACAGCATGGCTGGCTTACCCTCTAACCTTAACCTCTTTCCTTAGCTGGGAAAGAGAGTAATTCATTACTACATGGGAACTAAAACAGAATGTACTGCAAGGTACAAGGGTCTGAAATTACTAGCATGCGAGCACATTGTTTCAGAAACGTCACTATTTATCAATTATCAGAGGGGTAGCTGTGTTAGTCTGTAGCCACAAAAAAAACGAGGAGTCCGGTGGCACCTTAAAGACTAACAGATTTATTTGGGCAGAAGCTTTCGTGGGTAAAAACCCACATGTCTTCAGATGCATGGAGTGAAAATTATAGATACAGGCATAAATATATTGGCACATATTATGCCTGTATCTTTAATTTTCACTCCATGCACCTGAAGAAGTGGGTTTTTACCCATGAAAGCTTATGCCCAATTAAACCTGTTAGTCTTTAAGGTGCTACCAGACTCCTCACTGTTTATCAATGTACATGTTCCTTTCAGCCCCTTTTCCCAGAAGCTACTAGAGCCAGAAAGGAACATGTTTTCGGACATGGAGACACTTCCTTGGTGTAAAAGAATAAATAAATCAGCAGTTCACTGTGCTCAGTAAGACCAACCAGGGCTTTGGAGTCTTTCTGAGAAAGGTCTGGAGTACAGAACAGCCAGGTGGGCAGGACAAAATGCTAGTAAAAGTTGAAATGATCAATACACATTGCAGGGAACGTTGTCATGCCCTTGTAGTGGCTGGTCATTTTCTGCTAGGTAAATTCAGGGTGTAGAAATGGACCCAGGACTCTAGTGTTTGAATCAGAGCAGCCAGGGGTGGTGATGGAAGAGAGGGATCTGGGAAGCACAAAGAAAGAGGAAGCACCATTTGCCACCTGCATTGGGTTGATAAGAAATGGGTTAGATGTTCTGCGGGTATAGCTATAGGGTGGACAGTTAAGAAGAGTAAGGTGAAAATGACGGGTTTTAGTGATCACAGGTGAGAACAACAGACCAGTAAATAACTCCTCTGTGTTTCTATAGCACCTTCCATTTGAGGAGCTCAAAGCACTTTACAAACACTAATCAATGAAGTCTCCAAAGACCTTTTAGTGGGTGTGATTATTAGCTCCATCCTCCAGACAGGGAACCTGAGATTCAAGAAGGTTAAGTGATTTGTCCCAGAGCTGGGAACAGACACCAGGTCTCTTGACTCCCACTTCTGCCCTTGAACCATAGGCTCATCCTTCCTCTCTTCCTGTCTACGCTGTGAGTAGAAATGATTTCATCAGAAAAGCGCGAGCTTGTCAAACCACTGAACTGCAGGGTAGAGATTAAATCACGTCAAGAACTGTTGCTGGACTCCGATAAACTTTGGCAAGGCCAGGTTACTTTAATCTCAACTAACTGCAATGAACCTCATGGGCCTTCTCTATGCCACAATGGCTTATGATCTATCTCTGTGTTTAAACAGTTCAGAGCAACAAGCCTGGTACAAAACAGATGTGTTCTCTTTGCTAGCAAGTTGCAGCCATTGCCACATTCACTCGGTGATGCCTCAGTGCTGGTATTTCTGGCCTCTGACTTGTGCCTTTCATCTCATATATACTGGCCTGTGGCATGGCTGGATGAATTAAGCAGGGAGGAGAGGCAGTGAATAGCTTCTTTGGACAGACAGATGTTTTATACTCAACAGCGACAGAAAAGAAAATGCAGAAAAATTATCTCCCTCCGCGAAGAGTCCAATGGAATTTACTAGGGACGAACCCAACAAGGGTCTATAGAAATTATGCTAAGTACATACAGGGCCAGGTCCTCAATGTGTGTAAATAGTGTAGCTCCACCGACTGACAATGAAGCGCTGCTGATTTACACCAGTGGGTGGGACACAGACTTTTAATAGAGAATTATACTGTGTCCTTTCGATCAGTTTTTGAACCATCCTAAAAGAGTGTGAAATAAAATAATAAATAATAATAATAATAATAATCCCCAGCTCTTAGCTAGCACTTTTCATCATCAGAGCTCAAAACAATTTACAAATTATCATGTCAGCATCATTATCATGGTCCACGTGTGACATATGGGGAAACTGAGGCACAGAGCAGGGCCGTGACTTGCTCAAGGTCACCCAGCAGGCCAACAACAGAGCCAGGAAAGAACCCAAGTCTTAATAAATTCTATAGGGCAGTTCAGAGAACCTACAGAAAGGCTGTTGTTTTCTGCTACATTTTCTAGAGTTTTTCCAGGCATGTGAGATGAGAACTTAGTGGGGTGTTAGAAGATGTTCTGGGCTAGATTTTGCTCTGGAGGTCCATCCAGCTCTAGGGGTGTTCCATGCACAAAGCCTCCAGGAGAGCCAGGAGAATCTGGTTTCTGGTTTGTTGTTTGAGAGGGTGCACCTATGCTCTCCCTGGGAGGGCCCAGCTCAACGAACCTTAGCTGGGCAGAGCTAATCCCCTTGCTTTAAGCTCCCTCTGTTCCTCTTGACGGGGAATTTAGGGCTAGCAGTGGTGTTAGACTCATGTAATTGTGCTGCCAGAATGCAAGGGCTGGCATGGCCCCTGGCCCCAGCTCATGGGAGGGGTTGGAGAAAGCAGAAAGTGCCTCTGTGCTATACAGTTCTGCACAGAGGTGAGGTATGAGTGAGCCCTAGATATTTGTATTATTTATCATTAATCATGTTTACTACAGTAGTGCCTATGGGTTAACCAAGAACGGGGCCTTGTTGAGCGGAAATGGCAGTGATTCTCAAAGGAGCGCTTTCAATCGTATAGCCTGCCTCGGGGTCTCCAAATAAACCGGCCCAGCATAAGACAGCTACCGCAAGTCTACTGTAAGCAGCGGACTTTACCGCTGTCCGAGTGGGGGTGGAAGATCTCACCCACGTGTCTGCTGTGAAACGCTAGCCCCCTCTAGTCGCACTATTGTTACAGCTGAGCTGAGTGGAAACCATCAGTACCAGTGATTCTGGTGAGTTCCTGCAGTGTTTGACTGTGCACAGGGCTCGCTCTTTGGTTCTGCTGTGGCTAGGGCCTATCTACAAGCTGTCAAAAGCATCCAAGATTCCCTGCAAATAAGGAAGAGATGTGGAGGCTCGTTTAGTGTTCGAATGACAACCATGCTCCAGGGACCCACTAGCATGCAGCCCTGACATCTCCCAGTTGGCAGGCCGGTAGCCTGAGTCTGTGACTGGATATCGGTTTTTTACAGATGTACTTTTGGCAACAGTATAAAAAAAAAAAAAGTCTGACTGGCAAGAAGCCAGCTCCTGCCCTGTTGACACTCTCAGCGAACGGTTAAATTGTCCGATCGCACTTCCTGCGTCCCTCTGGCAGCCCTGGTGGGGAGACGCAGCTACGGCTGACCTCGCCTTCCACAAGCAGCTTTGACACCCTTTTTTTGAATTGTTGCCGCGCGCACTTCTGCCGTGCCTGTGGAGAGCTGTAACTAGCGATAAAACCAAGATGCTGTGAAGTCCGGCGGCAGAGGGAATTCCTGGACTCTGCTGAGAAGAGGAAACTCCCAGACCACTGGGCTCAGCTTTGTCAGTGAGGATTTTCGGAGGGTATTTGGCGCTGGTGAAATGTGTGAGGTTGGCAGCCCTGGTGCCTGAAGGCCTGTTTATTTACAGGACAAGCACAGCACAAGCCTTCCCACACCACTGTGCTCTGACCCTGAGCTGCCGGAGCCTTGTCCAGACGAGGGGAATTTTGCACAAATTGTTGCTCTCAGTCCCCTTACTATGTGGCATGATGCTTCCAGCATCATGGTGGGCAGGGGAGAGCCCTGGGTGCCATCAGACTGCCGTTCCCGCTCCTGTGCGGGTGGTGGAGGTGTGGTGGGCAGCGGCGCAGCCCCCTAAAATGCCAGCCAGTGCAGCTGACATGCGCAAGCCGAGTGGGAAATAAGCTATGCTGGGAGTATGACTGATGCAGCTTCCCCCATGCAGCAAGGGAAAGGAAGGGAGAGAACTGTAACTCCGAGGGCAGATGGTGACACTGCAGCCTAGCCCTATGGCATTAGATGGTAGTAGTAAATGCCCTCTCAGACCGCCCCCATGGAAATCAATGGGCCTGATTCCGATTTCACACCACTTTTACATCTCCATTGACTTCAACAGAGTGACTCCTGATTCACTCTGGTGTAAATAGGATCAGGATCAACTCAGTGGGGCAGGTTGGATAGCTGTGACTCTGTCTGACCATCTTATTTCCTATTCCTTCTATTTTGAAACATGATAAATTAAAACAAACAAGCAAATCCCAAAGTGAAACTGGTTATAAATGAAAATGAGTGAGCTAAGTTCTCTCTCTCTCTCATCTCGATCCTTCATCACACAGCAGTGTGCCATTTGAGGCACTAGTCCCAACCAAGTGGAGAACCAGTATAAAAATCTAGGATTTTGAGATGTGCCACGAACCTTCATGTTTCAGGCACACGCCGACCTCTAACCATTGGGGGCTAGGTGGAAACGTTCTCTGGGGATAAGTTATTACGGATTTACTCAGTGCAGAGTTTCTTTGGCTGAAGCAGCTGGCGCAGGCCACTAGGTTACATTAAGAATTAGGAGTTGTAGGGATAAAGTTTTCTCAGATGGCAAAAGCATCTTTGGACTGTTGGAAATGTAATCTGCCGTGTGTGTGTGTGTGTGTCTTACCCGCCAACCCTGCTCCAGTTAAGGATAATGGCAAACCTCTCCCATGAACTTCAGTGGGAGCAAGGATTGGGCCCCTTTGTCTTTACATATTTGGGTCAGATACTTTATTTTTTACATTTATTTAAAAAGAGAAATAACCACTTGGAAGTTCCAAAAATATTTACAAGATGTGTGCCTAATGCCCTGTGAGATTACTGTCCATACATCTCAAGGTACCAGTCTCAGGGGAGCTATAAGAAATGGCTATGCAGACTTTTTTTAAACATTCTCAACTGATTACAAGAATGATTCAGTTAGAAACAGATTTCTTAGAACCCACTGCAGGACAGGAAAAAATGTTTCTTTGGAGAATGAAGGTGCCTTGGTGCGTAAAACATAAAATTCAGTTAAAAGAATGGAAATGGGTGAGCGCCCTGACATAGCTGATCATTAAGGCGGGTTTTAATATGTCCTTTCAAAATAAAGAACGTGTGCTAGGCAGCATTTCAGCTTCTAATGACTTTCCACAGGGATTAGTGGACACACAAATGCTTTGTGTGTGAAGGACAAAGAGGAAAATCATGTAAGATTTTCCACAAACTTTCCATGTACCCAGGTCACTGAATCTCTCTCTCTCTCTCTGAGCAGTGGGAAATACTGACCATAATAATTATGTAATATAATCCTCAGTGGCTTCTGAATAAGGCCATCAGCAGTGCAACGCTGGCTCCTACATTTGCAAACTGTGCACTCAAGTGTGAGCCTCTTTGCAAGGCAGCTACACAAAACCAAAGTTTTACATTCAGCTGCTAGACCACAGTTCTCATAATAGCCCCATGCTATGTCACCGCTCACCCTCAAAACCAATGAGAAAAGAAGATAATATGTCATTATAAAGCCAAAACCAAAACAAGAGACAGATTCTTCTTGTTTCTGTTTATGGAGTAAAATCAAAACAAAGTGTTCTGCTGCCTCTGAGAAGCTGGAGAGGAGATAGAGGACCACACACACATATACACACCTCAAAAGCTTCAACCTCCCAAGGGAGCCATGGGATCATAGGAAAGAAATCTAAAGTTCAAAGACATGTAGCAATGTATATGCCTCTCTGCTGTATCTCTGTAACAAACACTTGAAAGTTTAACCTTCCTCATATTGGACAAGTGGTTCTGTAAAACTCACAGACAGCTGTACACCCCTTAGCCTCCCACTCTTCTAACTGCCGAATAAATTGTCTCCATTACTCTGCCAGTTTGGAAACTCACTGGGACTTGTAGTTTACTTGCAGCCTCACCAAGTGTCATTAATTAACACTGCAAAATGTACATTGGCAGTGCTGGAGCTGTGTTTGTCCCAGGATATGAGAGAGACAAAGTAGGCGAGGTAATATCTTTTACTGGACCAACTTCTGTTGGTGGAAGGGACAAGCTTTAGAGCTTCAAAGAGGTCTTCTTCAGGTCTAGGGAAGGAAAACAGAGTGTCTGAGCTAAATACAAGTTGGGACAGATTGTCAAGCATAAGGGGTTTACACATGCTATAGGAGACCATTTAAATTTAAAAGGAAGCGGGCAATTAAGGGTTAGTAGACAGTGGGGTGTGTTACAAAGTGTTGTGATGAGCCATACGATCATGGTCTCTGCTGAGTCCACGGTTTATAGTGTCTAGCAGAGTTGTGAATTTAAGTTCCCAGGCTTGGGTTTGGAGGGTGTTGTGTGGGTTCCCTTGGATGATGAGGAGTGAAAGGTCAGATGAGGGGTGATTGCTTTGACTGGGTGACAGGGTGTTTTGGGAGCTAGCTTTTTGGGAGTGGGTCCTGGTCTGGACCCCAGAGCAGAGGGTGGGACTGGGGTCTCCTGCCAGTCACAGGGGGTGTGGAGCCCAGCAGGCTGAGCTGAAGCCTGGCTGAGGAAAAGCCCCAGAAAGGGTGAAGGATTTTTGTTTCCATTAGAGACATTTTTAGACTTTTAGTTTGGGACAACTGGGACCTGGAAAGGGTGCACGAAAGATGGTGTCCTGGCCGCAGGGCCGAGTCACAGTCCAGGTGCTGGCGTGACCATTGGCAGGGGGCGCTAGCCCAGTGAGAGAGCTGTGATGTCTGGCTGCGAGGGGGCACCTCGTGGTGTCTAGCCCATTACACACATCCTGAAACAGGCTGTTGAAGCAGACAGACTGATCACCAGGAAGGAGGAGGAGAAGAGCATAGGAGAAAGCTGTGGAGGGAATGGCGAATCACGGATATAGATCAAGGAAGAGCATGAGCCCAGCCCTGCATGCTTCAGGGATCTGCTGGGATGAGGCATTTCCATGGAATCTCTCAAACCTGATCCTCTGTGAGATGCTTGAAATTGTTTTTTTTAAAATAGTGTTGTGCAAACCCAAATACAGGCAATTTTATGTTTATTCAACTTCTCTAAAACTCTTTTGTCTGAATCAACCAGAAGGCCCTGAAACCTCCAGGCAACCAGCATGGTAACAGGACACCAAGTTAAGAGGAAAAAGCTGATAAAGTGCAGTCTCCAAGCGCCTGAGCTCCGCAGGGGGTCTGGTCTGGATATTTATGACCCCAGCAGCTGTTTCTGTGTTACAAACCCACTGAAACCTAAGGCCAAAGAGTTTCTAAGACAAATGTCAGCAAACTGTTCTGATGTGTATTTCCTAGGTTGTGATGTAAAATGTGTCACAAATGAATTATTTTGTTTTGTTCCCTTTAAACATGATGTTTACAGAGATTTGGCCAGAACCGGCATGTTCCAGACCTATTTACTGGGGAGGTTACACTGTACCCACGAGAACTAGACCTATTCTGGTACCTTAACTTTGATGGAAACCCCCAATGATTAAGCAAATATTTTAGCATCATACAGATCTGATCAGTGGACTAGCTAGTAAAACTGATTTTGGATGGGATGTGCTGTACCAGAACTCCTTGGTTTCTATGTGCATGGAATACTTTACAAAAATCACCTCTATTCCCCTTCCTGCTGTAAAGTAGTGTGTGAGAGCAAAGCTACTGGTTTTAAGCGTGTCAGGTCGACGTGAAAAGGTCGACAAACTTACCCGTCCCACATGTGGCAGTGCACGTAGTCCAGGAGCCGTATCGCCAAGAAAACTCTGCGGGCTGAATCTCATTCTCAGGGTCAGACTCCCTTCGGATAGTGTACTGGTATCGAACCCCTGGGTTCGTCTCCTGGAACAACAGCTGTGAGGAGATAATCAAACCGAGTCACAGCTCATTCAGCAACGTAACCACTTTCTGTTGGCATTGATGGGGCTTTCCGGCATCTAGTATAGGTCAAGACATTGCCATGCAGCGGTATAACACACACAACCATACTTGCATGCGATAGAGTGATCTGGAGAAGACTGGAGAGAGTACTGTTCAATACACAAGGCCCTTAGGGGTTGTCTACACAGCAAAGACAAATCTGCAGCTGGATGTGCCGGCTGACTTGGACTCATGGAGTCGGGCTGCCAGGCTGTGTCCTTGCCATGTAATCTTCTGAGCTCAGGCTGGAGCACGAGCTCTAGGCCCCTGCAGTGTGGGAGGGTGTTTAGATGCTGAATAGCTCAACCAGAACACACCGATACTGGGCCAGTTTTAGTGCCCAATACTTTGAGTGGAGCTATTTCATTGACACTGGGTGTAAATGAACTTGCGGGACCAGATGTCCCAAGATTATCGGGACCATCCCACCATTAGAGGCTTTGTCCTATATATGCAACTATCCCCCCGAAAAGAAAAAAAAAGGTGTCCTGATTTTTCCCACTTGCTATCTGGTAACCCTAACATGAACTCAGGATCTGACCTTTAGCCTCTTGTTCAGGGGATCACTGGCAACAAATCTGACATTACTATAGAGATGTCATTCCCTGGCTGATTCAACTGCAGCAGTAAAGGAAATGTGGAGGTGGGCCTGGATAATTCATAATCATAGGTTCGAAGGCCAGGAGGAACCATTGTGATTATCTCGTTTGATCTCCTCTATAGCACGGGCCATACAATTTACCCAGCTGGCCAAGTGTAGCAAACTTATTATACATTAAAAAGAAAAGGAGGACTTGTGGCACCTTAGACACTAAGATTTATTTGAGCAGGAGCTTTCGTGAGCTTATTCTCAAATAAATTTGTTAGTCTCTAAGGTGCCACAAGTCCTCCTTTTCTTTTTGCGGATACAGACTAACACAGCTGCTACTCTGAAACCTGTTGTTATACATTGATTCACACAGCACCTTCTGCAAGCAACAAAGTGCTTTCGAAAGTACAAAAATAAAGTGTTTATAAAGATCACTTCTCCTCCCCCACCACGGAGCTGCAGCCATCACAATTACTCCAGCAATGCTACCCAGGAGTTTTAGAACAGGGGGAGAAAATTAGCAAATCCAAGCGAAGCAACAGGGAAATTGCGGTAGGTGCAATGCCATTAATACAACTGAGACCTACTCACATCCATGGGGCTCACACCTCTTGTTTTGTCTTCCCTCCTCTGCCATAAAAGTGCCATAGGACCTTTGATAAGGGTCCAGACTGTCAGGACTTTGGTTTTATGTCTTATCTGACAAACCTCACCCCCCAAAACACAGTGCCTCCTAGCACCACATCAGCTTAGTGAAGGTTGGTGGTGTTAAAATTAGCCATTGCAAGGATATTATGGTTAGGAAATAGTTAAAGGCATTCCCTTCTAATCAGAGATGAGGCCAAGCTTCCAGGTGCAGGCCAGATCAGGACTTTCCCAAAGTTCTTGATGGTTTGGTTCAGTTCCTTATATAAAGGGCAAGCCATGAAGTTCAGGGCCAAGCTTTCCCAAAGGGGAGAAGGGTTTTGGCTCCAGAGTGCAGGCTGAAGTTCATCTTTAATCCTAACTGAATGAAAGGAGAATGGGAACAGGCTGTGTTAATTGCAGATTCAGTAGATGAACTCTTCCACACTCTGTGGAACATACCAAACTTTTGGGCGGGCCAGAGGGGAGCCATTGGATGTCCGCCTGATTACCTGGCTCTGAGCTGCCTGAATGCTAGTTCATGTAAATTACTTTTCCTGAGATCTCCACTGAGGAATTTTATAAGTGATGGGAATTTCTGAGGTTCTCACTTTTCCTGGCTTTGTAGGCGAGACTGGCTGTTGTCACCCCAGAGAAAGGCAGAGAAGAAATGCTGATGCTGTAGAAATCAGGAAAAACACTGTTATGTGTGAACCATTAAAACTGACTTGTCTTAAGATGGTGTGAGAGGGAAGCCAGAAGGGAATGCAATTCAAGTTTGTACTTTAATAGGCGACGAGAGAGTGGGAACAAAAATCTTCTGGCAGCAGCATGTTCTAGAAGTCGTTGCTGTAAAGCATTTGAGCTGGTCAATCATAAAATGAGGCCTTTGGTTAAATCTTTGTGAGAGGAGTTAAAATACATTTGTTTTTAAAATAACTCTCTTGGCCTATGTCATTTCCACTGTTGTCATGATCATCTGAATAAAAGTGGGTGGCTCACCTTGCTGACTTGGAGACAAAACCATGACTAACACCATTTCCTGAAGCACCTGGGTTTTCCCTGGAGGTCTCCCAACCAAATACTGCCCATCCCCAACTCTGGTTAGCAAATATAATCTGTTGAGACCATAGCCCCTGGTGATATGGCACCAAGCAAAGCAGTCAGCAGAGTCACACTAACTTGCAGTGGTCTAAGAATTGCTAGCGCAGAGAGCTGGAAAATAGCGGAGATGAAATAAGTACCCAGAACAATCTTCAGTTAGCAAAAACACACTTGAAAAAATGTTATGCATTCCTCCCATGTGAAATGTGGGGCTCGATCTCCGCATGACTGAAATGGATTCACTGGTTAATATCAATTCAATCCAAGCTGCCTCACATACCAATCAGCAAAGCCACAGCACTCATGAAAGCTTGTGGGCTTAGCCTTGTTTTCTTAGCCTAAGTGCTTCCATTATCGCCAAAGCTCTGTTGTTCTTGGAACTTTGGTGGAGCAGAGGGCTTCCTTCCAAGAACCTTCTGATGAATAGTGAAACCTCATTGTCAGAAGGTTTTAATTAGGTTACAAATCCCAGGAAGCTTTTCAGAGATTTTCTGGTGTAAGGCATTCCGAATGGTTAACATTAACAAGGGAAAACGATACTGACAATGTTAGGACAAGAAAACTTTACGATTTCTCTTATTTCTTTCTAAAAATGATAAATATCAAGTAAGCAGATGTGTTAATACAATCTAGCCTTTCCATCAAAGCAGAAAGCATGGCCAAAGTACCACAGGTTGCTGCTTACCTAACCGCCACTTCTAACCCATCATGGTAGACTGGTAGCTCCAACATGCAGGAAGAGGTGCCTAAGAAGCATGAGGTGCCATCAAGAAAGTGAAAATACAGTTTTAAGAGGCCTTGAACCACTTAGCCAAACTCTGTAAGGGACTGGGAGGGTCCCATAACATGGCAGCAGTAACAGGCACTTCTTATAGTTAATATTTAATTAACTATAAGATAAATAAATAAAAGCCACTGGCTGGATTGCCAGGGTTATGCTGCCTGAGAGTTTGGCCAGTCATGCAAAACTTTTGTGCCATGAAGCATAGCATAGACCCTTTGGCCAGTGAGGCTGGGGAACGCATGACTTGCTCTACAATTAATTTCTGCAAGGAAAGGCTTGGGTTTGCAAGAGCATGAAGAAGGGTGTCCCAGGTTGGGCTGAGATACTTAGACTACAGGTTTTTGTTTACAAGTAGAGACAGAAACTAGTATTTAGCTTCTGGAAGAGGACTATCAAAAACTGGTGGTGGCATAATGCATGATGGGAAACATATTAATTGCAAATAGAAGACATAACACTCCAATAATACAGGGACAATAAGAATATAGGGCCTGATAGTGCACTGCTTTGCACCTTCTGCTGCCATGTGCACCTGTACAAAGTGGGCATGATACAGTATCCAACCAGAATTCCCCACTTACTTACACGAGTGGTAACTTCAAACACCCACGCGGCACTGAGTGCATGATCCTGCACCACTGACTTCAGCAGGCAGAGGGTCAAGCCCTTACCTTGCACAAGCGTAAATGACAACACAGAGTTCAAGGAAGCAGAGGATTAGCCCCAGGATCTCCCGTCTCCCTCCCACCCCACTCGTGGAAGGGAATGTCATAAGGCTGTGGATGCTGGGGGTTGGAGTTCCATTTGACACATACAGCAAAACTTGGCATCCCAGGGAAAGGATATAGGCAGGCTTCTCATGTCAGCTGTTGCTGTCCTTACCTTTTTACCCAGGCAGCCTGCAAAGGACGTGAATGCAAACACAAGGGGAAATAATTAAGTAGGGAAATCTGTGGTCTAAGCGTCTAGCTGCAAAATTACAAAGCCAAGAATTCCTAGGGAGCCCCTTCCTCCCCTTCAGGTATTTGAGAACAACTTGCCTTGCACCGAGGGAGTCTTTTATTTCCTTTTTCCTTTGCTTTTCCCCCTTGAATTAACACAGCTCACAAAGCAGATGCAATCTGTCTTTCCATGTATTAAGGGGCAGTAAAACGGAATAATGCAGTTAAATCAACAAATAAACCCAAATGCCCATGTGTGATTCGCTCTGGCTGTATTTCAAAGAGGCATCATCGTATGCTGCACTTTGTGTGAACCTTTGGGCAACTGATTGTTCAGATGTAGAACTGCAGTCGTTAGAGATGAACAGACTATGAACCACAAGGGGTAGAGGCTGATTCTACTGACATGAAAGTCAGCGGCAAAGTGCCCATTGATTTCAGTAGAAGGGTCAGGCTCATAGTCTAACGAGAACTGTTCTCAAGTAACTCCCATTCTAAAGCTTCGAGAGGTTCCGTCAACTGGGAGACTTTGTGTTAAACCAACCAGGGCTGGCGTCTGCAGCTGTGAGTATGTGGATTTGCACAGCCAGATCCATAGCTGAAAATCAGGATGAGAATTGGCTTCTGTGCAATCCACATAGAAATAACTTTTCAGACCGTCTCTTCATATAGACTGATAGCCCCCCACAAAGCCACGCACAGCCACTTAAAAGATAAAGTGGCGCTGAAACATAATACCTCCGGCAATGTTTTTACATTGAGTAGGGTGACAAGTAAAATAGTAGGGTTTGTTTGCAGAACAGGGCAATTTTCAAATAAGCACCAGATCTTCTGTAACTGCCATTGAGAAGGGATTTTTTGGGATTCAAGTCTTGCTCTTATTCAGAGTGTTCCTCGAATGGGGAATCAAATGTACATATTTGTGAAAAGGCTTCCTGGGGGACTAAGGACAACAAAAGTGAGTTCAGGCTGCCCAGCCCAGTCACAGGAGAGCCCAGGATACGTGGGGAAGTTTTGGGTTAGAACTCCTGAGTAATCTACCAGCTGGAGGAAATCTAATATGCATTCTCATCATTTGGGAAAAGAAAAAAAGACTTCTCTTGTCAATCTGGGGGTGGAGTGGGGTGGGGTGGGGTGGGATGAGAGGCGAAGGAGGGGAATGTTAAAGTAAACAGCGCACCATTGGAATAAATAAACTCTGAAATTCATTAACTGCTACCTCTGCTCCCTTGGTTGTTTGCTCTAGTCTAAGCAAAGAAAAGAGCCTGTTGAAATTAACATTTGAAATAACCAGGGCAAAGGACCTATTCCCACCCCTCCTCCATCCCTGCTGCCCAGCAGATGTGTTTGTGCAGTGGATTTCTTAAAATGTACACTGACTTTTTAGGAACACGCACACGTAACAATAACCTCTCCTTCCTACGCTGACGTCCCCCTAGCTGATCCCCAGAACTAGGCCTTCATTTTCTGTTATGGGCAGTGATATCAAACACACAAGTACAAAATGGGGAATGATTGTTAGGCGAGCTACTGCTCACAAGGATCTGGGGGAGTTATAGTGGGTCACAAATTGAATATGAGCCAACAATGTGATGCAACTGCGAAAAAGGTTAATATCATTCTGGGGGGTATTAACAGGATTGTGGTATGTGAGACATGTGAGATAATTGTCTTGCTCTACTCAACACCGGTGAGGCCTCAGCTGGAGTGCTGTGTCCAGTTCCAGGTGCCGCACTTTAAGAAAGATGTGGGTAAACTGGAGAGAATCCAGAAAAGAGCAACAAAAATGATAAAAGGTTTAGAAAAACTGAGCTGTGAGGAAAGGCTAAAAGGGCTGGGCACGTTTAAGGAGACTGAGCGGGGACCTGATACCAGTCTTCAAACGTGTTAAGGGCTGTTTTAAAGAGGATGGGGATCAATTGTTCTCCATGGTCACTGAAGGTAGGACAAGAAGTAATGAGCTTAGTCTGCAGCCAGGGAAATTTAGGTCAGACAGTAGAAAAACCTTTTTAACTATAAGGATAGATAAGCTCTGGAACAGGGAGGTTGTGGAATCCCTGTCACAGGAAGTTTTTAAGAACAGGTTAGAAAAACACTGTCAGGTATGCTGTCTCTAAGCTGACTTGGTCCTGCCTCAGACCGAAGGGATAGACTAGATGACCTTGCGAAGTCCCTTCCACTCCTATGTTTCTATGATTCAATGATTTCTGACGTTCTCGCCCCCACACCATGAAAACTCAAGAGTTGACAAAAGCCAACAAAAATTCACGACTACGGTGGAGCGCTGTCCTTAGCTCCTACCGCAGCGAGATCGGCCGATGACTGGACAGGATGTAGGCAAGTGGAAAGCTCAGGCTTCGTTCTGAATGTCCTGGGGTCTGACTGGTTTGATTTGGAACTTGAAGTCCAAATTCCACATAAGCCTGTCCCCAACAGACCACTGCAGTGTCACTCTGTGTAGGGGCTCCTTTCCCCTCATGGAGCTGTCTCTGGGCAGCATTTTATCGGCCTTCTCCACTAACACTGGTGTATAACGATCGTAGCTCCACTGAAGTCAAACAGTGACGCAGTTGTAAAGTGGTGTAAAATGAGAGGAGAAGTCAGCCCCCTCTATTCTTAAATCTTAAAGACTCACTCCTGTGCTGGACGTTAAGTTGGCAGAGATCCAGCTGGAATGAAATTTTGAGCTTGCGTAAATAGAAGCCTCTGACAATTGAGTTAGTTAATGTAAATAGTGACACGGGGCCTTTATTGCAAAGTAGTGCTGCTTGGAAAGGTATTTAAACATGAGGGAGAGGGGACGGCTGGCTGGTCCTAGAAGAGCTCGTGTTTTAAAAGGAAAAATGATCAAAACCTCATTAGTAAAGTGAGTCTGGCTACCTGAAAGACATAAACCTACCTGCTAGTTAGTATGAGGCAGGTTCACACTGAGCAGAAGTTTGGGCAGGAGACAGAAACTTTGTTCCCCTTGCTAAAAGTAAGTAATTAGATTAACAGATAAAGGGAATGGGCAGAAGTGAAGAGGAGCCTCCTGCCCTACAAACAAGAGTCTGCTGAACTACACTCGAATTCCTTCACGGTGGATCTGGTGACCTGCTGAACCACAGAAGCAAAATCTGAATGGATGGCGAATCATCATCTTTTCTATAGCGCTTTTCCTCGGTAGATCTCAAAGCACTTCACGCGCTTTAATGAATTTATCCTCCCAATAGCCCTGGGAGGGGGGAAGTGCTGTTAGCCCCATTGTGCAGACAGGGAACTGAGGCACACAGAAGCTGAGTGACCTGCCTGAGGTCTCGCAGGAAGTCTGTGGCAGAGGAGGGAATTGTACTGGGGTCTCCAAAGTCTCTGGACAAGACCTTTTTGGAATCCCCAAATGGAAATTTAGATTCATAATTTGAGCTGCAGCTGATCCCTGTGTAACGTTACACTAGAAGGTGCTGATGGCTTCCAGCAGGGGGTCTGGGATCCAAAGACCATAACAGACCTCATTAAAGCCAATGGGGCAGGCACTCTCCTTCAGGCTCAATGGAAGGACAATCAAGCCCTGTAGTAAAACCAGCTGCAGACTGTGGGACTAGCACCCAGTACTAGGCTGCATGGTAGGTCATAGCTAAACCATGTGGGCTGAGGAGTTTCCCTGGGGGCAGGCGCAGGGGCTGGGATACTGGTTCCAGGCTGTGTATGCCGGAGGCAGAAAGACAGGGGAAGGAGTTCTGAGTGTGACCTGGAGAGGAAGCAGAGGGACAGGGCTTCTTGGGCACAGAGCTCGCTGGAGTGTCAGACTTGGGGATTTCTGAGCATGGAAACTGCCTGCTGCTGCTTGTTTCTGCTGTGTTCAGGGAGTCAGGATTTTGGGTACATTTTTGGTAAATAAACAAGATAGCATCGAGAATATACCTGATGCATATCATCAATTTATTATTCTAACAAAAGCAACCCTGCAAGGCTCTCAACTTTGGCTTATCTCCTTGAGCCAAAGGGTGAAACAATAACTTAAAATAAGAGAGGGGAAAAATCTTTGTCTCTATTTGCATTGGAAAGTTTCTTGGTGCTCCCCTCTTGCTGCTATTACAGAGCTGTGTTCATGAGAAAGGCCTCTTTACAGCCTAGAAACATGACTCTTGGGGGGCTGGGGAGAATGGAGGGTTTGGATTTTGCCCTGAGTAAGAGATTCTCGTCGTTTGTGGTTTTAACACCTTTAACACTGCAACCCAAGTGTTATATTTGTATACATATCCATCAGCCCCCACTCTCCGAATGGTTAGTGGCCTAGTGCAGGGCATGGGTGGACTCTCATGCCAAGGCTCTTGGCTACAGGATGGTTGAGGGGCTGGCGAGATGCCACCAGGTCACAATACTGCATTGTCATGGGATGATGGCATTGTCATGGCATTGCATTGCAACCCAACCCAACACTGCTGCTGCATTCAGGAAGGGGCATCTAGGCCAAGGGGTCTTATGTCAAAGCACTGTTTCATCTTGAGGGCTCTGTTAACCCTATTAAAAATGTTGTGATCTCTTTCCCCAGGAGAAAAGAAAACGAATTCAGGAAATAGACATTTCTTCTCTCTCCTGTGTAAATATTTTGAGGAATGCTTCTCTTGGGATTAGTTTCAGCTGGAAAGAACATGGGCTGGATCCACCCACTAATTGGGAAATATGCGTGTCAGATCAAGCGAATCCTTCTGGCTGCTAATTACAGTTGTTCCCAAAGAAACATGCATGATTACTAGTCGCCATCTAAGCACCAGTTTGCGGTGAAATTCTGACTGCCCCATGAGCAGAGAGAGCTAGGCATACTGTGCTCTTCTACAGAGAAATCCCACAGGCAGCTGTGAGTTCTGATGGGAAAAGGAAGAGCAGAAGGGATTTCCAGAGTCTAAGGTGTCTGACTGCCAACACAGTACAGCCGAGTTCCCCTAAACGGATTACAGCACTTGCGGTTTGGCTCTGCAGGCTGCGAAGGCAAGTGCTCCCGTTCCTCAGCAGCAGCGAAATGGTGTGACCACCAGGCCAACGTTTTCCTTGCATAAGACTTTTAACGGTCTGTTGCTCTGAGGTCCACCAAATGCACACTTCATTTTGGGAGGATCTGGCGGTAGGTTTGCCAGGTTCTGTTGTGCATGGTTGTAAGTGTGCTGTCTAACCAGAGCAACTGCTTAAATTGGACTCAGTGAGGAAAATCAAAATTATTCCACTGGCTGCAATTACTACAAATTGAAAATATTTTGATAGGCTCAGCTTTGCTTTGCTGATTTGAAATCATACTGGGAGAGAAACTCCACCCAGTTTGCCATGATAAGGCATTTGCTCTGCTTTAAAACTTAATGCTTCCCTAATCAAGGGGAAGGATGGTCTTATAGATAAAGCCTTGACAGCTCTGGGTTCAAATCCCAGCTCTGCCACAGAATTCCTCTGTGACCTTGAGCACGTCACTTAATTCTCTATTCCCCCTCTGTAAAAGGAAGATAATTCCTTTGTCCATCATGTCTATTTAGATTGTAAGCTCTCTGGAGCAGAGACTTAGGTGTATGTACAGTCCCTAGCCCAATGGGGCCTAGATTTTGGTTGGGGTCTCAAGGCAATATTATAATACTACTAATAATAATCAGAGCTATGTTATCAGCGAATAAGGACTAAGTGCTTTTCCTAGCTGCCGCAGGCACTTTTTTAAGTTTATATTTGTAAAGAGCTTTGCTGCAGGTTGATCTGCCCCACCCAGATCTTCGCACCCATCACATGTAGCTACATGGCAAAATAAAACATCATACAAGTACCTGGATCCAGACGGGCTCCCCTGTGGGCCCAGGGGATGTGAGGTTCTCCCAGTTTCCAGTCCTCTCGTAGGTGAAAGTTGTCCCAGCCACTTTGTAATCTCCATTCCATTGGATGGTCCACCCGCCATTCAGAAAGTATTTCTCTGGATCTTCACTCCTCAAGGCCAGGAAATTTCCTGCTTCTGCCACTTCCTCAATTCTAATCTCCCGGGCTCCAGCTGGGATCATCCCAATGTCAACGTAACCTGGGAATTTCACTGACTGTCAATCTCAGGCAGTCAAACAAACAGAAGAACCCCATGCCAAATAAATCAATCACTTCCGGTCAAATCGCTAGAGCAATGAGAGCCGCCATGCTGATTAAACAGACTAATTTGTCTTTTAGCTGCTGATTTCAACATCAGGGGGTACTGGGGGGCTCAGATAAAATAGCTCTTTCTGTCCAGTGTGCCACATGCAGAATCTTACATGGAGCCAGCCTGTGTTCTCTGCTAGTCCATTCCATTGCAGAACTAAAAGTGTCCCCATTGAGCCTTGACCAATGCATTTAATGTACTTTTACCGTGTCCACATTGTATTTAATGTGCTTTTAATGCATTTAATGGATTTAACGTGCTTTTACCTTGTCCACATAGACCATCCAAACCCTCTTAAACCTTCTGTTAAGCTGAACCCATAGGTCCAGCTAACTCAGATTTCTTTTTAGAGTGCAGACAACGTCTTAGCGGCAAAGGTCTGTAAATGGATATTTTTCCTCCCGGCGGTAAACTCTGGGATGATATTCAGGTTAACATGTCTCTGTTCCAAAGGCTAAATCTCTGCCCCATTGAAGTCAACTGCAAAAGTACCAGTGATTTTAAAAGGAGCAAGATTAAATAGCAAAGGGTGATTTCAAATTTTTGGTCTCTAACAAAGATAAATCGGAATGAAATGAGTGATATTGACGGAATCACTCCCTTAGCTTCCTACATGTCATAGCCAGTACCTCTCAGAACAATTGCACTGGCAATAACTTACCTTCTCTTTATTGCTGACCCCACTTTCCCCTGTGGAATTTCCTAACAGTCGTGTTATTGAAGGGTTCCTGTTTGCAAACCATTCCTGCCCTTCCCCCCACACTGCTGATAAAGGGGAAAACTGGATCTACAGATTAAGGGTGTTTGTATTAAGAAAATCATTTAAAACAACAAGCCAGAATCTTTTTTTTTCCTTCTCTTTCTTATTCAAATTGGCAAGATCTTTGACCTAACCTCATTCTGTCCACTTGCTCAGTTTTCAGGGCAATGTTTAGTTATTAGGGGAGCTTAGTTATACTTTACAAAGTTCCAGTCATGTTTCTTTTATTAAAAGGAGTGCTGTCTCTATCTATCTAAAAACCATCTTGGCATTTTAACATATAAAGCATGGAAGGGAAACAGAGCTTTCCTATTTAAAAAAAAAGTTGTGAGGGAATTTGGTGCTCAAAGACATAATGATAAATAATAACAACAGTACACTGCACTTTTACAGCAACTTCTGCCAAAGGATCTCAAAGCCCTTTATAAACTGTGATGAACTACAGTCTCCTTGTGAGGTTGGCGTTTTCCCTGTTTCACAGACAGGGAAAACTGAAGCACCAAAGATGCTAAGTGACTTGCTCTAGGTAACCGTGTTGTCCTGAGTCGAGGACCCTGAAAGACTGGTACCATCCACCACACTGGCTCATTCACTGTGTCCCCTAAGCGGCATGGTGATCTGCCGAGTAGAGGCTTATCTATCCCCAGAAAGTTACTACAAATGCTGCCACCGCCAGCATGAACTGGCCAGGAGTGCATGCTGCTCACGCATGCATTCCACAGCACATCCCCGGCCTGCCAGTCCAGCAGCCTCCAGCCTTGGCTTGAAGGGTTCCTGGAGAAAAAGATCTGTGTGGTGGATCTGTCCCTTCTAGCTGCAAAACCTCTGAGCACCTTGTATTGCTATATCTTATCAGTATTTGTTTAACCTTTTATGACCCGTTTCCCTTCCTAAACGAGCCACATTATGGAACATGGCAGGTGCTGTGCATTCTCACCAACTTGTGCTGCTCACAAACGTTCCCTTTCAGAACAGGAACCAGCAAAAGTTCAAGGACAGGCTGGTAGACGGTTGTGACAGACAACCTTACCCAGACCCTCGCTCTCCTCGAACATCTTTTTCACAGTCTGGCAGGTGGATCCATCCCCATGGCACACCCCGCACCGATCCTCGACCGCGTTGGAGTCAATTTCATAGTCGCAGCCCACATTCTGAAACACAAGAACTCCAGGAGCTCACGCTTGGTAGTGACAATCTCATCACAAGGCTCTGGTTTTAAATGACGAGAGGAGTGCAATTTCTGCTGGCTCCAACAACTGCATTATACACTCCCAGAAAGGCAGACAGTGCATGGCAGCCTGGTCTAATGATGTCAGTGGGTCTGTTTCTCCATCACACAGCACACAGGTGTCTCTCAATGCCAGCAAACTGTGCACGAGTCATAGAGTGTCATGATGAGATCACCAGTCCTCACAGGAAATAATGAATGTGACAAGGACCAGGCTCACTGAGCGGCCTGCCTGGCAGTGTACCATTTGTCACTGGTAGGATGGGAAATAAGGAAGACAGATACATGGGTTACCCAGGGAGATTAAGGGCCAGATTCTGGCATGGGGGAAATCTTGAACTTATATATAGCCAGTTCCTCCTGCTTCCCTGGTGCATGGGGTAGGCTGGGTCTCTGGCTAGGGGCAAGGAAAGGCCATGTACAGCGCCTAGTACCATGGTGTCCTGGTCCGTAGCTGGGGCTCCTTGGACTCTACAATAACATTAATTCCAAATGATAATAACAATGTCCGGGGCTGGAATGTGCTGTGTTCTGCCAGTCCCCAGCCAACACAATAGCCCCGAGGGTGACTGCTTTTGCCAGTGTAAGTGAGAGCAGACTTGATGATCCGGGGGTCTAGTTCAGGCCCCCACCTGTCCCAGGAGCATGGGGAGGGGGGATGTTTAGGTGACATGAATTTGGTGATTGTGCCCTGAACTGTTTTGTCCGCGGCCATTGCTGAAGAATAATGTAATGTTATTACATTTCTATTCCAGCCTTCTATTTGGTTTCACTTCACCATCCTAGGGTGTAGCTGTAGTATCCAAGTGCTTGTTCTATCTCTCTTCTTACAAATGATGCGGTCTCAGCTAACGGCTCTGAAGTTCGGTTCATCTTAATCTAGGGATCAGGGTACAAGCAGATGCAACTCATTTAGCTTCAGTGAAGTTGCAAACACTTACACAGGGTTGAAGCCAGCCGGATGTACCTTACGCTGAGGCACACAATGTCAGATTTCTAACTGTACACTTACTCATGACCACTTTTCCTGCCACCTGTCCTGCTCAGAAGGGATGAAGGAGTCAGGTCTGGCAGTTCACTGAAGAGCCACCAAAGCCAGGTTGTGCTGGTAAGTTATTAAATTGCTACACATACAGCACCTGGGTGTCTTTTTGAAGTTAGGCACTCAAACACCTTGGCAAGAATGCAGTCCATATACCTGTTTCCATTTTCTCCTGGGCCTGTCTGTGAGCATCTAGCATTTGTTTGCATCCTTTCAATTTTACACAGATTTTGATGGAAAGTTGGATGCAATACTATTTGTAACAGCCCACCCTTTTACCTTTCTGCTCATTTCTTTCATGGTCTCCTGTTACAGGAACCTAAGAGTAGGGAGTCAGTCAGGTAGGAGACGAGAACTCTCGGACTTTGTTTGTGCTAAACCCCGCTCTCTAGCTGGGAGAGGGCAGCCTCCTGATTGACAGATCTGCCAGCGCAGCTTCTGTGCTGTGTCAGGGAGATTTTTTATATTCTGCTAACATACTGTGTGCCCTCACATGCGGGCGGCAGTGCCCAGTGTCTCACCCTTCAGTACCAGAGGTATCCATTTGATTTTAGTTCAGTAAAAGCCCCGGAGTGAATGCCTAAAGGGTCCTTCTAGTATGTGCGTGTGACAGAGTGTACCAGGCCTTCGTGGTCTCCTCCTGGAGGCCCTGCTGCTCTGCTACACCCGTCCCAAGAAGCTGCAAGGCGGGAGGAAAAAAGCAGCAAAGCTGCATCCTCTAGGCTTGCTTAGAGAGGCCTCCCTGGCGTGGCCATCTTAGAAGGCAGAGAGACCTGGTCCTCCACAGGCTAGAAGGGCTAGCGATGACCAAGCAGAGTTCGGCAGGCTCACATAGAAAAATCTGAGGGGCCTTAGCAGGTCAGTTCCCAGCAGGGAGCAGAGGAGCGAAGGAGGGTGCTTCTCTTCGGCCAAAGGCCGACAAGCAGACAGCACTCGTGGCTGGCTGAACTTACACTGCGATTGCAGAGGGAGAAGGACCTATGGACACTGGCCCACAGTTAGGGCTGGAGATAAAAGGGCCCTGTAGCAAGAGGCCCAGGGAAATAGCAGCGACAGATTGAATAAACAGTACATGGCTGCTGTGTATAGGGTCCCTGGATTGAAACCCGGAGCAGAGGGCGGGCCAGCCCCTATCAGCCACAGGTAAAGTGCCGTGAAGCCCAAGAAGGGGACAGGCCTCATTTGGGAGCCTGGACAAAAAGGCCAAATCTAAAGGGCCCTGAGCCAGGGATGAAGGCCCTAGCAGGGCAAAGAGACTCTTAGTTACTGGACGCTTTAATACCCCCGGGTTCATCTGGACTTTGTGATATGGCCAGAGGGCCAAGCCACTGAAGACCCGCCAGGGTTGGCTGGCAGCCTATCCGGGGTGCCAGGGGTGAGAAAAAGTCTGCAGTACCGCACCCAGCCACTTCAAGGCACTCAAGAGGTGAGTGCCCCTTCTCACTGTGTGAATAGGCGAGTTGTCCCATTTGGGTGCAGTAGTGTCCAGGAAAACAGTTTTATTTCTGTGATGGGGAAAGAACGTTATTACTTTTTCCTACCGTAACTCCTGTTCTGAACCAAGGAGTTTGTTTTAATTTTGGTGTCAGAGGCTAAGACAGCGCCAGCTTTTGTGTGTGCAGCAAGCTCTGGCTGACTAACTTGTCGTTTGCACACGAGGCTGCTAAATCTCATTTTTCACTCGTACGTATCCCATGAAGCTTGCAACCCTTTGAGCCGAGACTAAAAGTGGACCCGGCTCTGTGAGTTCTGCTCGGCGAAGCAGCTGCCACTGGGCTTTGGACTCTGGCTCTGCTGGCAACAAAATCTGAATGGCTGTTTCTAAGGAAGAGTGAGATTTTCCGTGAATGGTTTCGACATAAGCAGCTGCAAAGATAATTGCTTATTGATTATTTCCCCACCTCCTCTCTGGGCCATATGGAGTGAAAGGTCCAGCAGCCCACACACATCTGGGAAAGTCTTGTAGTGCTGGTGTCGTTCTGCAACCGTCTTCTTCCCACACACAATAAAGGGGAACAGGCAGCACCAGGTTTCCTCTTTTGAGTCCGGGAATTTCTCTCTCCGATTGGCAGCAGCCAAGACTTGAGTATGTTCACACACACGCTGCTGCTCAGCTTTTAGCTTCCTTTCTGCTCTGAGTGATGTTGGTGAGTACATAGCAACTCACATGAGCAGGAAGATAAGGACTTATCTTTTCCCTTTGTCCAGTGGCTGTTTCTTTTTTACCCATTCACCCCCCCCGTGAGAACTATAGGTCGAGTTCACTGCTGGCACATGTGGGTGGCTTCCCAGCCTTCACCCAGTTGCAGTCAATCCATGATGTATAGAGCCAAAAATCACCCTCCTCCTTCAGGCTTGTTTGTGTTCACAGGCTAATACCAAATAAACACAATCAACTGCAGCCCAAGCCTTTTCCCAGGCTCCTAGGAACAGGTCGGTGCCAGACGCTGCGTTCCTGTCTGCAGATCCACTCCCACTTCCCCTATAGCCAGAGCGGAGTAAATGACCCACCGGGAACACTGAATGAGCTGGCTCAACAGCCAGGTGCACAGAAGGAGCGTCCTGGTAGGGCATAACTCCCTCCAAGCACAAGGAAGCTGGTGGTGAATTTGGCTAGTGTCATACGAGTAGTTGGCTGGGTTTGCTTTCGTTAATTCTGTTTGGGAATATCTGGCGGTGAAAGCCGTCTGGGAACAAGAGAGCTTTTGGCAAGTCACCGAAGGAGCACGTTGCTGACACAGAAGCTGAGCACTACACTAGCCCAGCTACTGTTTCTGTCCGCACACCACTATTACACAACAGCTAACCCAGGCGGTGGAAGTCCACTCCATGGAGCAAAAGTGAAACGGTTGTAATCCCTGCATGGTTCATTGTACTCGATGGAATGGAAAATCTGCTTGTGTGTGGTCTGCAGGCTGATACAGCTGGCTGCGAATGAAACCATGTGCTGCAACTGTGAGAGGGGCTGGACAATGGACCCACAAATAAACAACATCTCTGGCCAAGGAATTAGGGTGCAAATCACCTCTGTGCAGAGGGTGGTTTAAGTGATGGTGAGGACTTGTGCTGGTCATCGGCACAGGGGGGAATTTCACCCTTGCATCGTACACACTCCGATCTTCATGGCAGTCCTTCAAGTACATTTTTACCTAAGAGCTGCTGCAGGTACCATGCACCTGCCACGGATGGAACTCTGACTGTCAGTGCACCAGTTGAATCCCAATCATGTGCTGTCCGGGTCACTCTTCCTCTGCTTGCTCTAGGGCACTTGCAAGAGGAGGGAAGTGGCTCACATGTAATTGCCTGGGAACCATCATTACTCTTCAGAGAGCGGGCAGCCCTGTCAATGCAAGTCCATGGAGTTGCAGCTGCTTAAGATAGCAATAAATTTGGTCCATGGACTGCAAAACCAAGATGCCTCCAATTGCCTTCTACGTGTCTGATCCAATGGGCACTGACGACTTTGGGGCGCTCTCCATTAATGTCACAGGGCACTGGGTAAGGCCCTATTTTAATAGGCAAAAATAGAGCTTAGCTATAAAATATAAAATAGAGGGTTTTCTTTGTGAAAACGTTTTCTGATAAAACATGAGGCATAGTCATTATATCCCAAATCTTGGGACTACTCACCTGAGTAAGGGCTATATGTGTGAGTAAGAGTTTGCAAGATTGCATCCCTCTGTCCCCTGGAAAAGTCTTCACAGAAATCTAAAGAAGACTCCTACAGGATTCCAAGGCAGGCATGATTCGACAGTCCTGAGGAGGGTTTTAGCAGCAAGACAGCCTACAAAACTTGTACAGTCTGCTCTTCATCAGCGACACCTTGCAGATGGTATTGCTGAAGGGTGTTTCTGCCAAAGGAATTGCTTCCTGAGGCTGGCTGCTATGCCTCCTATCTGCCTCCCCGTTGGCTTTGGCAGCACTTGAGTTTGGGAAATGTCCTTCCCAGGTGTCAGTCAGCAGAGCTCGGCCTGACGCCAGAATAGTTTTTATAGAGTTTCAAAGAAAGAAAATAAAAATTCAAAAAATCAGAAACCCACAGGGTCTGGGTTCTATATTAAGATAAAAATGTTTTTGTTCAGACCTGTCCATTGTTTTACTTCCATTCCTGAAGGCCAAGTCCCATCCACAACATGGGTCCAATTATGGTCGTGTCTTATTTTCATAAAACCCCATCCACATGAGTCAGGAAAAGACACCGTCATTCGCAGGTATGAAAATAATAACAATGTTTGTCAATAAAACATTTATTTTGGTGCGAGCAGGCAAAGTCCTTACACCGTTCCTTCGTGCGCACCAAACACTCAATAGGGCTGTCCTGGGTTTGTCTTCATTTAACAAATCTCTAAGACCAGTCTTGTGCTTTCAGACATAACTGGGCCTTTCTCAGCTAGATCCTGGTTTCTCCTTCTAAGTCTCTCTTCTTCAGAGAGCTATGCGGAGTTGAAACAAAGGGGACTCAGCTGGCCTAGCTTCTAGGGTGAGTCAGCAAAATAACTCTGCCCCCCTCCACAGGTTCTCAAAGACATGTTTCACAAAGAGAGACGGACACCCAAAGCATACCTTACAGATCCCATTGATACAGATATCCCGGCTTGTGTTCCCTTCGTAACATGGAGTCCCATCAATGACAGCATCCCGGAGCTTTTCGGCAAAGTATTCGTCCTCTGGGCGGCAGTGCAACTCACACGGATTGACTGCGGGTTCCAAACAGACTGTAAATAAACCTGCAGGGCCAAGAGTATCTGCAGACTTCCACCCATGTCCTGTCTTCTCCCACTAGAGCCATCCCTGCTACAGAACCACGACTTCCACTGTCAGGACTTTCCTCTGCTCTAAATAATCATCTTTTGACCCATAAACTAAACCTGCAAATGCACCTATGACCCCTTCACTTGAAATGCTGCCAACTTAGAATGTCAGCTCTTTGGGGCTGAGACTGCCTGTTTTCGTTCGCTATTTTGTCCCTAATACAATAGGGTCCTCGGCTATGACTTGGGCTCCTAGATGCTACAGAAATGCAAATAATAAAATAATAATAATATGACAGCACTGAAAGGTAAAACTTACTGGCCTTGCGCATGGATTCTAACCATTAATACAGATCATTAGTAAAATCAAATTAAAATAATTGTCTAGCAAATAGAGGCTCAGGGGGTTGGACTTACTGTTGTTCGGTACTGGCAGCCACTTATAGAGTTTCCCTTTATATAGCATGGCATCAAACTGGCTGCACTGGATGTGGCGGAAGGACGGTTTGTCTGTGGGGCATGGCTTCATGTTACAGACGCGGAATCGCTTCCGTTCCCCAAGGCAGTATTTACCGCCATACTTCGGTCTGCCACCAAGAGCAGGAGAACAGAAAACAAAAGCAGGGCAACACATTAGGATGAAATTCACTAAATTATCATAGAATATAAGGGGCACATTTCTGAGTGGTATCCCCATTGGTTGCTAATCTTTTAACTTACCACATTGGGTCAGATTCCCCAGTCAAACAAAACCCTGTCTAAAGTCCATGGAGATTTGCTCAGATAAAGTCCACATAATTTGACACCCTGTGACAGGGGTCGGCAACCTTTGGCACACAGCCCAACAGGGTAATCTGTTGGCGGGCTGCGAGACATTTTGTTTACATTGACTGTCCACAGGCAGGGCCGTCCTTAGCCATACGCAGCTGCGTAGGGCACCATGAAGTTTGGGGCACCAAATTGCCCCAGATTTCATGGTGCGTTAGGCAGCTACATGCTGCGTATGAGGCAGGACCAGCCCTGGTGACCAGCCTTATCCCTCGGCTGGCCCTGCCATGGGCTGTGCCCACTGCAAGGGGCAGGGCCATCCCTTGGGGGTTTGGGGCCCCAGACAACTCTCTCTGCCCCACCTCCTCTCCTTCCCCCCTGCTCCGCCCCTGGCACGTCCCCCATTCCACCTCTCCCCCCAGCGAGCCCGCACTCATCGGCAGCGGCGGGAAGCGGAGCCCCAGCCCGCTCCACTCTGCCAGCTCCCAGCTGTGGCGTTGTGTTTCCCGCTGCCGGTGAGCGTGGGGAGGTGGGGGAAAGGATGCCCCCCGCACTCACCGGTGTCGGGAAGCGGAGCAACGCGGCCCCAGCCTGCTCTGCTTCCCTTGCCCCGGCCCCAGCCATGTTGCTCGGTGGGGGTGGGGGGAGGTTAGGGAAAGGTTCCCCCCCCCGACTCACCTGCGGCGGGAAGCGGAGCAGCGCGGCTGGGAGCTGGCGGAGTACAGCGGGCTGGGGCTGGGCTGCTCTGCTTCCCACCGCTGCCTGTGAGTGCGGGGCAGGGGCATCCCTTCCTCCAAGCCCCCTCCCCCGAGCGACGCAGCTGAGACCGGGGCGAGGGAAGTGGAATGGGCTCCTCCCGGCCCCTCGCTAATCCTCTGGGCCTGTGGGGCCCCCAGAAGTGCCCCCCCACAGCTCCTGCCTCCCAGACCCAGGGGAACGGGAGGCCTGGGGGGCTGCGTAGGGCACCCAAATGGCTAGGGACGGCCCTGTCCACAGGCACGGCCCCCCCACAGCTCCCAGTGGCCATGGTTCGCCATTCCTGGCCAATGGGAGCTGCGGGAAGCCATGGGCCACAGGGATGTGCTGGCTGCCGCTTCCCGCAGCTCCCATTGGCTGGGAACGGCGAACCGCCGCCACTGGGAGCTGCGGGGGGCCATGCATGTGGACAGTCAACGTAAACAAAATGTCCCACGGCCCGCCAGCGGATTACCCTGATGGGCCGCGTGCTGAAGGTTGCCGATCCCTGCCCTGTGACTTCATTTTTATTTATATGGAGCCAAATTCTGCTGTTATTTGCACCAACATAAATCCAGAATAACTCTACTGTATTCAGTGGCATTCCCACAGCACAGCAGAGAGCAGAAGGTAGCCACGTGGACTCTGCAATCGAATGGAATGGAAAACATTACCTGTGCTAACAAGAGACAGCTCAGAGTTTCAGCCTTGCATCCCAGATCTGAAGATACCCATATTTCAGGGGGTGTATGTGTGTAAGTTTGAAGTCAGCTGTTTGATTAGGACTATTCTAGAGAGGGAAGACAGATCTGGATTTGAACTGTGAAGCTCTGGTATGTTTGGATCTGTGGTTTTGGTTCAGATCTGTTGCTAGTTTTAATAAGTACGATTTTCCTTCCTCAGACAGACCTAGAACTGTAACGCAAATAAGGAGCTCGCTTTTTTGCAGCTAACATATCCAAATGGAAAGTGCCACAGAAGAAAGTTATTTGTGTCACATCAGACCAATGGCTGGTGTCTCTGTATCTGATAATCATATCCATTCATTCTTTCCCCTGCTGATATATTGTCAGTTATTAGGAAATTTCTTTATTCTGGGGCAGATCCTCACTGAGGTTGATGGGAGCTTTACCACTGACTTCAGTGAATGATGTATCAGGCTTTTTGCTAGTATATCTTTGAGAAACAACTCCATAAAAGCAGCAAACATTCCAGGTTAAACCCAAATCCATCGTAAAGCCAGTTCTTCACAGTGAAATTAAAAAAGCCCTGAGTCCCTGCTATACAACTTGTTTCTAGATTAATAACCTTGCTGATGACGTAATTGGCAGATGTGTCTACTGGACCCATTGGGATTAGAACTTGACCTGCTGATGGTTTATTAACACAGCAGCTCAAAGATGGCTTTTACTGAGTGGACGTTCTCAGACCTAGCTCTCTTGTTTTCAGGTTATGTCATTCCCCCCCCCCCCGCCCCCCCCCCCCAAAAAAAGAGGAAGCATTGTTTGCCATCTTGGGTAAGGGAGCTTTGATCCCTGGGACAAAGTCCTTTGCTCATCTTTCAACAGATTTTGTTAACAAATAAGCCCATAGAATTCTGGCTTTCAAACAGAAATGAGCTGAACACCAATTAAAAAATAACGAAGCAACAATTTAGTGCAGGGTTCCTGCCTTCTCTGCCCCCTCCTTTCCCCCCACCCTGGAACAATAGCTGCATTCAGAAGCAACGTTCCCAAAGAGCCAGTGAACTGGCTGTGAGAGGAAGATCTGAGGCCCTGCCAGTGTCTGTGTTACATCAAAAGGTGTGAGTCCTGAGGCCCACGGCTGTCGTGATGGCCTCCAGTTCGGCTGAACCTCTCCGCTGACTCTATGCTTTAGAGAGGAATATCCCAGTCAGGCAGCCGTGGGCACACAGCAAGCATCCGGTGCTGTAAACACGTTGTACAGCACAGCAGGCCTCTAGGCTGTGGCATCAAAGGAAACTTTGTGGGATCTGAGCTCTTTTCAATAATTATTCAAGTTAGTGAAAGTGAGGGAATTTTTAAAGTATAATTGACTTTTATCAGGGGTCTGCTTGTTTACATTTTGCATTTCACTGCACTAGGACAATGGAACCTGACTAATTCCTTCTGGGTTTGTTTCTAGACAATTGCACTTTTGGGTTGTTCTGCCATAGCAGAATGTTGCAATGTCTGGACTACCACACTGCAGGGGAATATTTAAAGCCAAATGTGGGGGGAAAAAACCCCTATTTTATTTTTAAAAATTAGAATAAAATAAAGTAAAGCACAGGTTAAATAATTTCTATGACTTCTCTATGAGATTTTTTGTAGAACTTTTAAAAACCAAATTTACGTTTTGGATCTACCTCAACAATGTGACTTTACTGTTACCAATATGTCCAATTTTACGGGCTTGATTTATGGTGGTATAAAAATTATTATTAAAGTTAAGCGTCAATGGTAATGTTGGAAGTTTGAAGCCCTTCTTTCCTGCAGTTGCAGTCAAGAATCATTATCTATGTAGGAACCTGTAGTCTCAGCCATCTCCTCAGTGTTTTCAATCACTGACAAATGATTGCCATTTCTCAAGATAAAACTGGCTGGTTACGTTCCACAGAAAATAAAGCCATCTGTTTTACCACCTTTGCTAGTATGCCCTGATGAGATTGCTTTGGCTAATAGCATGGATTACTGGAACCATAATCTTCCTGAATTGGCCACAGATTTATCAAAAAATGGACCAGCTATTGGAAACATTTCAACAGAGATCCTCAATGTCATTAAGTCTATTTCTGTATTAATAAATAGAAGGCACAGGTCCTGTCCTCTTGTCATGTGGGTATAAACATGGAGTCATTCTATCCTTGAAATGAAGCCCTCAGTGGAGTTACTCCAGGTTTACACCAGCGTAACAGAGATCAGAATGTGGCCCATTTTGGGTCTGTGTTGGAGAGTGCTACTCTTCAGCTTTCCCAAGGACAGGTCTCCAACCCGGGGTCTGCTCCTGTTCTAACTGGAATCAATGGCAAAACAGCCATTGCCTTCTGTGGGTGCAAGACTGAGCCCTTTATGTTCCAAGTGCTGTGAAAATAACATCCACAGCGTAACTTCCTCGAGTCTAATGTTCTGTGACAGGTGATTGGAGCACATGGTACAACACAGTTATTACATCTATAAAATTACAATTAATTACAGTGATTGTTTAGTTAATCATACATCTATTGTTCTCCTTTGAAAGAATGTCCCTCTCATGAGTGCTTAGAAAAGTGAAAATCTTAAATGTGCTAAACAAAAGTTTTGACCATCACACTTGATTTTGCATGTGATTTATTCTGTGCTAAGTGTTTGCACTAGTATAACACTGGAGAGACTTTTTGCCAGCTAGAATACTTTGACCATGTTTTCTCTTCAATAGGCAGCTGTAAGTGAGTTCTCATTTGTCTCCATATTGTTTACATCACTACAGAAGCCTCTATATTGCCCATACCTCTACAGTTTGCCCTTGGTACATTTTTTTACAGATGCTTGGCCAACAAATACTAGTAGAACAATTACTATAACTATTTATTTACACTTCAGGGACAGAAGAAAAGGTCCAAAGATCGTACACACATACAGCACCATGAAGAGGTGGCAAGGAGCAATACCACATTTTACTAATTGAAACATATATAGAGCTGCATAACCTAACTTGAATTCACATCAGCTCATTGGGTCAGGCTCTGATCTCACTTATACTAGTTTTATACTGGTGTGGAGTTACTTGTCATTTTTATCAGTGTAACTGATATCACTGGGGAAGTGGTCTGATGTGGAATCATAGAATCATAGAATATCAAGGGTGGAAGGGACCTCAGGAGTTCATCTAGTCCAACCCCCTGCTCAAAGCAGGACCAATCTCCAGCTAAATCATCCCAGCCAGGGCTTTGTCAAACCTGACGTTAAAAACCTCTAAGGAAGGAGATTCCACCACCTCCCTAGGTAACACATTCCAGTGCTTCACCACCCTCCTTGTAAAAAAGTTTGTCCTAATATCCACCCTAAACCTCCCACTGCTACTTGAGTCCATTACTCCTTGTTCTGTCATCTGCTACCACTGATAATAATGTATTCCATCAAATCCTACACGGAGTTTAGACATAACATCCACACACACTAGCTAGAACTGCTTTCCAGGTCCTTCCCTTTTATAAAATAAGGAAAAGAAACCTTCACCTGAACGGATGGTAAACTCTTTGGAAGCAGGAACTGTTTTTTATTTTCTGTTCAGTGTCCAGCACAAAAGGACTGTGACCCCCACTGGGTTTTTTTTTATAGGTGCTACTTTAATTAGAGCTGGGTGAAATTTTTCATCTGAAACTTTCTCTTAATCATCTTAATCTCCATCTTAAATAACTTTAAGCAAAAAAGGCAGTTTGGGGACACCAAAATGTTTCACAGATTTGTGTCCATTTTGTCAAATTGTTCATTTGAAACAAAAATCTGAAAAATCAAAATGTTTTGATTTTTTTTGCTTCAAACAACTTTTTGTTCTAAATTTCCTTTAATTTTATTTTTTAAATATTTAAAATTTAAAATATTCAAAAATGTTAAAAGTGGTCAGAATCAAAACAAAACATTCTGTTTGACCTGAAATTAATTTTTTTTCAACTTTTCAAATTGCTAAAAATTAAAAAAAATGTTTTTGGTTCAACCTAAAGCTATTTTTTTTTTTTTACTTTTCAAAGTTGCCGGTAAAGTGAAAAATCTGTTATTTGCCAAACTCTAGCTGTAATATAATAAATGCCTAAGTGCCTGATACCAGCAGCATAAGTGATTTCATAACAATCTATTCACATATAGAACACTGGAATTCATGTGACGCAGAGAGAGTTTCCAAAAGTTGCAATAGAAGAGCTGGTTTGAATTTTTTGGCACAATGTTTTTGGGATGTATGGAACAGACTTGGCCAGTCACAACAAAAGGAATCGGTATGCTCTCCACCATGGAAATGAAGATACTGAGATGATGAAATGGTTGGACACTCCATGACAGGAAATGAAATGAGGTTGTGAGGATCCTAATGTGGGTTGCCCCAACTGAAGATAAGTTGAGGGAGGCTACGCTACGTTGGTATGGATGTGTCCAATGGAGACTTGAGAGTTATATTGATAGGAATGCCCTTGCAATCATCATGGACGGAAGATGACCAAAAGTAGGCCAAAGAATCAATACATGGCCAGATATCAGGGGACGTTAGAGAGACCAATCAGGAGTTTTGGAAGAAGGCTATAAAAGTCACTGACCTCAAACAAAGATGTTTGAAGAAGATGTTGAAAAAGAAGATAATGATGATGATTTTGGGGGGAAATTGTCAGCATTTGCAACCAACTGAACCCACCATCTTTTCCACATGGCTCCCAATGGGCCTCAGATCTACTCTGAAGGAACAACTGGCACTATTTGGCAATTCTGTAAGGAGTCCGAGTAGAGAGGCCAAAGACTGGAGAAGCTACGGGGACTGAACTCCTTTCCCATCACTGAAAGGTGACTAGTCGAAAGTGGACTACAGCAGAACCAGGATGAGCTCAAAATTATTTTAATGCAAAAAAGTCTGGAGGGCTATCAAAGAAATGGGCAACGGTTTCAATTAGGCAACTCATGTGAGCAAGGACTGCAGGACTGGATCACAGCCCAGACATGAACATGTGTCTGCAGTTGAAACCCCCTCCTCCCCCATCCCCACACCATTTATATAGCGGAAGGGCAGTTCATTAAGGGTATTGTAATGGGGTGACCTGCCCCTTTTAGGCCTGCAGCTCACCAGCCTATACAGTTAACCTGCCTGCCTGGGATGAGGTGTGGGATTTAATTAGAATCAAAGGGCAGCAAGAAGTTGCTAGAGAGAGGGAGAAGCTCAGGAAACTGTAGAGAATGAGAGATTCCTGCAGGCAAGATCCTGAGGCCAGGGGAGTTGCCCGGCTAGGAGGGGCTGGGAGAAGCCTGCTCAAGAAAGAAATCCCTGAGACCAGGGGAGTTTGGGGTGGTGCCCAGCTTAAGGCTGGAGGGAAATTTTTTGTGTTTAATTTTGAACTTTGTTAAAAAAAACTAGCTCCTAAGGAAGGTTGTTATTGGACTTGTAAAAGCCGCTTCTGAAGTTTATTGTGGAACTAAGAAGGGACACTGAGGCAAGGGGCTGTTTGCCGGGCTGTCCTGAGGCCACCAGGGCCCCTGAGAGGTGGAAGGGCCATTTGATGCCAGATACGATTCAAAACTCAATGGAATAAATGGGAATCTTTCAATTTCAATTGATTTCAATGGGTTTGGGATCATGTCCTCAATGCTCCATGCTAGCAATTTTTAAATTATGGAAAGAGTTTTCACTCTGTGTGTAGGAGATGCCAAGCTCTGCCTTGTTTTCTTGGGTAGAATGGGAAAGTTGTTCCAAAAGAAAAAAGAAAAAGAAAAAAAAAGAAATTAACTCTTCCCTGTCTTTTTAAATGAGTAAAACTCTTTTCCAGTAAATAGTTATTTTCTGATGTCTGGAAGCTACCAGCACATCTGGGCACTATTTGTAGCTGTTTCCTGCTTCTTAACCCTTTGTCAACTTCAGCTTGTCGTGACATTTCCCATGGCCCATTTCCATATGACCATAAGGAAGTTACATTTTCCCTGAACAGTTTCTTTGTGGGAAACTTGAATTAAAGAAAATAAAATTAATTTATGTTTTATGGTTATGGAAACCCCTAAAGAAGAAAAACTACCCTATTCATATACATGTTCGCTCCATCTGAAAGACAAGGCCAAAGAGATTTACCTACAGCAGCCAAAACAAATAATTTCCTTGGGCGAGCTCTGCCAGGTTTGCAGTGTTTGCTCTCCTACATGCCTGTGGCTGTGTTTAAAACACTCTGTAAATGACAACGGCACTCCTCCAGCAAAACTCATGTCAAACATAAACTTTGCTCTTGACCTAGAAACAAGATTACATACAGGTGTTTTTAAACCAAGTTCAATTGCACATCTAAAACAATGTACTTATGAAAGCAGTTAACCAGGGAACCTATTCTGGGCTCATTAGAGACCTTTACCTGATTCTGAAACTCCTTAAGCCACGAAAGGCTGAATGCCACCTGAAAAATAAGTAAGGACCATAAAATTGCTCTTGTGGTTGTGATTGATTGTGTACTCAAAAGACCTCAGGAAAACCAGGGGTGTGCATTAAAACACTTAGGATGGGAGTGCTGTTAATCATGCACCTAAATTGTGAGGTCTGTGTTGTTAGTTCTGCAAACCTGGAATGTCATTTCAAAGCTCATTCGGAAGGACAGACCATTGTGAAAATATTCCTCTGCAAGGAGCTTGGTGGCAGTCCCCACTTTACAGATTATCCTGCTTAATCCTCACTCTTTTTTACCACCAGCCCTGGCACTTTTTCGGGGGGCTCATTTTAGAAAACCTTCCTATCTTTTGAGTTCTGCCTTTTAAGCAGAACTTATCATAGACTTAATGGGAAGTTCTGCTTATGAACTGATGGCATGACATAGCCCCATATCCTTTAAACCCACTGTGTCGCTGTGGTTCATCATAACTCCAGCTCCTCACCTTGGGTCACAGGCTCTGACATCGTAACCTTTGGGAAACCTTTGTTTCTAATACAGTCCAAGAGTTATCTGGTGGGGGAAGGAAGAGACATCTGGGGAGCAGCTGTATCAGCCCAGAAATCGTGGAATAGACAATGCTACACCATAGTCTGTTGTTCAGATGCTTTGATTATAGGGCCACCTTTCTTAGAAAGTTATGCCATATTTGGCCGCTGCCACATTAAAGTCTGACAGAAAGAAACCCTCTTGTTGTGGCTCACACACCTTGCTATAACCTGTATGCAAACTGCTCATTGAGAACAAAGGACAGTAAATGGTGATGAAATTTTCCCCGGTGATTCTGAATCTGCTTAAAGGAACATTTTTTCTTTTTGGCATTAAAAAAGACACTGCATATGTGTTACATTCACAAGTGCTTCATCTTGACCTTTCCTTTGAATTGGATTTCAGGTGCTTTCTGCCTGGACTAATCATGAGTGATTTGCATGTAAAGGTAACAAAGAAAACTCTAAACTTCAATCCACAGACCTTCCACTGCACAGATTCCTAGCTAGCCCCATCAGTTGAACTGCTTGTGTTGTTTCAGATGTATGCTGTTCACTGTTCCCTCTAAGCTGTGCATGTGTGTGCGTGTGCACAGATCCTAAACACCGTGGGCACGGGGAAACACCGTGCGCACAAACATTTGCACACAGCACAATAATTTGCACAGAAGAATTTTTTTGCGCACACGGCCTGTCAAAAATTAGAGATGTTTTAAAAGATATAATTAATGGCATTTGAAAATATCCTCTCTGTGGGTCACCTCTTTGTTACTGTTTCACTGTGCAATACATCACTAGGTCGCAGCCCAAGTGGTTTGTGCTTGGGGCAGGGTCATTCCTTGCTAGATGATAAGAAGATATTCACATATGTGCTGTAAATGGGGTTTTCCTAATGAAGTCACCTAGTTAATGAATCTAATCACATCTAGACAAAGCAAGAACCTTGACTTACGTGGGGTTGTTGCATTGCCTTTCTGCATTCTGCACGCCAGCACCACATGTCCGAGAGCAAGTAGACCAAGAACTCCAGGTTCCCCAGCTTCCATCAATAGAGTCCGGGCGGTAGCCCACCTGCACACACTCTCCATTGAAGCACCACTGCAGAGTAACCCAGACAAGAGTGAGGCCAGCTGACGTTTAACAATACTCTTACAAGGCACCAACCGCACTCGTTTATAAATCCCTAATCTGGTGAACGTGCATTACAGAGAACTCCGAACAAGAGTGGTGGGCATCACAGCGCAATGGGAAACGCCGGGACACTTGGTTAATGGGAGGTGTGCACATGGGAGTAAAACTAGTTTGGATTCACACATTTCTATTTCACCACAACTCGCGCTCCAGCTTTCTGACGGTGCCTAGGCAGCGCATGTGCCCAGCCTGAGATTAATGCTTTGGTTCTGGTGTCATAACAAAGGCTCTACCAGCTGGTTACCCAGTTAACCCGGAGAACGGGTAAGATGGCAGGTTCTACAGGGAAAGCCTCAAGAGTCCTTCATGATCTGTAGAATTGAACTACAGATTAAACTCTTAGGGCCAGATTATTGGGACCAGCCATTCTGCATTAAGCTCTGCCCAGGAGTGGGGGACGTACAAATGGTTTTATGTTACAGTTATTCTGTTTTATGCTACTTGAACCTGAAGCCACTGTCCTGGTCCCAAGATGCAATTTAGACGAGTCTCAGGATTGTTTTGTGATGTGCGCCCTGGGAATAGCCCACCAAGGGTCATTATAGCAGCCCAGGATTGGCTGGTTGTGGCTGCTCTCTGGCCATGCTCCTTTGCCCTTGCCACGCCCTCTACACCTGGAGATGGGGCAGAGGGGCTGCTACCCTAGCCCTATGCCACACAGGGATTTCTCTGTCTGTTGGGTGCTGCTACTGCAAAAAAGCAGGTGGAACGGCGGCCTCGAGCTGGTTGTTAATTCTCCTCTTTCGTTCTAGCTACACTCTGCTGGGCTGGAGGAAAGTTGAGTGTGAATGAGGCTGCAGTTGCATATGCAATGCTTGGAAAGTCAGGCCCATAAGGCCAACAGCTGCCATGTGAACGCATCAGGGAGCAAAACACAACTCCACCTCTTATGCTGCTTCAGCAAACTGCTGCTTCAATGGATTTAGGGCCCAGTCCTGACATTCTTACTGAGGCAGATCTCTTCCTGAAAGCCACTGGAGTTGTGCCAGAGTAAGGACTGCATGACTGGGTCTATATTAAGCATTCTGATGTAGGGGTGTATTTTTGCCTGCAAAATTTTGGATTTTACCCTTTACCTTTAAAGTTAAGCAGAGGAGATCAAATCCCCCATTTCCCCCACACCCCACAGATGTGCTGATCCTTGTGCAAGTTCATGCAATGTACCAGAAAAAATATACGTAGCTAGGTCCTTCTAGACCTCACCTAACCAAAGCTGTGCCGGTAGCCGTGACATGGCAAACATTAGCACCTGGCTGCCTCGGTGATTTGAAGCATACGCTGTCTGAATACTCAACAGTGCTGAACATTTAAGTAATTATCAGAACACACAAATTCAACGGAGCCGAATGTATCCATTTCTAGGCATGTTCACAGCTGTAGTTCTGATGCTGTGGAATTACACTCTGCAATCGACTGTGGCTGCAAATACAATTTACTCTAATTACCTTGTTCTCGCCACACTTTGTGCCGTCGACGGCAGCATCCAGCTTGGAGTGGCATGTGTTCCCCACTGAGCACCAGAGCGTATTGCAGACGTTCTGCAGAAAACAAGTGTGGACACAGCATGGGGATTACTGAGCATTCCAAAGGGCCAGCCCAAATTGGACCTGTTTGAAACGTGTTCACAGATTGAATTATCCCACTGATCTAATCAGTCAGCAAAGAAAGCCACAGCGACCTTTTTGTCTATAGAACTGCCTTTCTGGCCACCCTTTTCTCTGACAGTTCGAACGTTCGCTTTCCCATATTTAGCCCCCTTACTTTCCTCTCCTTTACGGTGACCCTTCCTTAAACCAGGAGGAGAGAATGTCTGTGTGTGCTGTCAGTTTGACTCCCTGGATCTATTGGAAGGGGAGCTTTGGGGGCAGAGGGCTCCACAAACAAACCAACCTCTCTCCTAATTCAGCCAAGATAACAATGGTGTTTTCGCCTCTAACAATTCATAATGCAGGATTTATTTATCCCTTCATCAGCAGAGAGTGAGTGTCTATGCAAAGACTCTCACAGTTCAGCCTGTCACTCAGCATTCACAAATTCTGTCATTTCATAAAGGAAAACTGCAGGAACCCCCAAAACTGGCTTACATCCATGTCATCGCAGAAGACGGAATACGCTCCATACTGCAGCCGGCACTGATGGCTGACGTCATAGAGGACTCCTGGTGGAACCAAGGGGTAGTCTACCACTTCTTTGGCAGGTGGGTCATCCAGACACAACCCCCAGCCTCGACTGCAAACATGAAACAGACAAGTCAGACTCAAGCAGATGGGGATCAATGTAGGGCAAGAAGAGACTCGCAAAACAGGCTCTTGTAGAATGTTAGAATTGTTGTTACAAACAAAGGAAGAGTCGTGACTCAAATGGCAGCCATGAGTCATCTGCAGCTGGTGAGCACCAATAGCTCTTTGCTCTGATACCCTGCTGGACCTGAGATTTCATGGGAGAGCCTGCTCTCAATGTTAGGTACTCAGCTGAGCCAGTGAGGCTGTGAGGATTTCCAACACTTACCGCTTACCCCAGTGCATGTACATACAATGTTCTGTGCGGGCAGCATGAGAGCAGCTATTCCCAAGCATTACCTCTTTGCTCTATTTCTACCTGTAAAGTATTTCAGAATGTGGGACCCATTTTACTCCTGCTGAAGTCAATGGTGAAACTCCCAGGATATGGCCCACTTTGTGTGCAAGACTCTATTGAAAACTTCAGCAAAGAGACCCCCACATTTAACATTAAATCAAGAGAAGAAAAATCTTCCACCCATCGGTCTGAATACAAATAACTCCAGCCTAAATCCTCATTGTCAAAGATGGGGAGGCAGCCTGGTTTTTACTGTGGTACCTTGAAAGCACTCAAGTAAGTTATTACTGTGTTTAAATGAGCTATCACAACATAGAGGGCAAAACACTGCTCGGACACATTCTTAACCTGCCAAGATGAGAAATGTTCGCAATAAAATTACACCTCCCTGAGAGCAGCTGTCAGGGATTTTCTTGCACCAGGTTAATTTGAGAAGAAAGTCTGAGTCTGCAGACCCTTCCTTAGGCCTAGATGGAACAGCACTGGTTTCCTCTGCTCTGTTTATTAGTTTTGCTCCTTTAGAGTTTGATGAGGTGGCAGGCTTGCAGACAGCCTGCGCTTTAAATTCTCTCCTTGCAAGAGCGTACTGCAGGGTTGAGCTCTTGGCCTTGTTCCTATTATGGGAGACACTTTTCCCTGTTCCCATCATCTGGCTTTGTGCCTGACGCTTCTGAAGCCGTGTCTATAAATCCCTTACTCAAGAAACCTGCACTCGTTCCTGCACCCCAGCCATGGAACAATATCTCCCGTTACCGATTTCATTTAAAGGTCTCTGAGAGCTCATTGCAGTGCAATGGTTGTTATCAGAAGGAAAAGACAGCACCAGTTCTGCAGGTCATTTAAAATATAATAGCTCACAGGCTCCTTGTCACAGCTACCCTGAAAGGAGCACAGCTTAAGGTCAAGAGCTGCAAAATCAGGTCAGCTAGAGAGATGCGGTTAGTGCCGAGATGGAAATAAATAGCCAGGATATCTTACTAGCAAGTCAGGGAGGGAATGTAAAGGAAATTATTGGCAGATCCAATCTATTCCCAGTTAAAATCAGCACAGTAAGTTGTGGGTGCTTCCTATGTGGTGTAGGACAAGTAAGGGCATTGCAAATGTGTGTGGAAAAGACTATGCACTGCTGCATTTATGTCAGTGGTGAGGCATCAGCGTGTTTATGTTCTTGCTCAATGCTAGTTAAGAAAGGCCAGCTGCTGAGCTAAAGAGGATGCCAGTATGCGTAGGAGACCAAGCATAACAGTTGCACATCAAGTTGTGACAATGTTTACTTCCACAGAACCACAAGATGTAGACAAAACGAGCAGCAGTTTTATTAGATTCAGGAACAAAATCCAAATGGTGTTTCAAAGCACCACAGCAGGAGGGATAGAGGCAAAATATTTTTAAAAAAATGTTTACCAGCATTTGAAAGGAATCTTTAAGGATGTTTATGTTACGATGGATTTTTAACCCCATAGAGGAGATAAAGTCAGAGATGAAAAAGACAAATGAAATTACTTCCGCTCCATTGCAGCTTTTTTCCTCCTGCCTTGTGCTTTGTGGATATCCAGAAAGTTATGTATTCAGCCAGGCCACTGTGCTTGCACTGCAAAATGAGCAGTGATCTAGTTTGACCAGGAGAATGCATTAGTCTGGGGCAGAGGCGGTGCATTTAGAGGAGATGGAAGATATTTTTCAACAACTACAGAGACAAACTTTAATTTTCTTTTAAGTCCTGTATTTTGGGGAAGGGGACACTTTAAGGCATAACACCAATAGCATCCTCCATTTAGACAGCGCTTTCAGTACAGAAGGATCCCAATGCAGTTCACATTTATAGTCAGCTCTGCTCAAATGCAGCTGCCTCCAAAGTGAAGGGCAGCCATCAACCACCATACACCACAGTGAGCGAGGGGAAATGTGGGACAAACAGGTGGGTTTTCAAGAGACGCCAATGCCGTAAGAGTTCAAAAACCATGCAAAGCAGACAGGATCTCGGCAGGAAGGCCTTGTCCAAGAGACCCACACATAGTAAAGTGCACTCAAATCAATTTGTCTCCTCTGTGGGGAAGCAGACCCTGATCCAAGATTTAACTCTGTCATTCTAAGGAGCCAAGCTTACACTGAAACACTTGTCCTACGGTTTAAAAACATCTTGGCTAGGTATTTTATTTCTTTATTTCTTTATTTAGCTAAAGCAAGTCAGAAGCATCCTGACTCTTCCAGAATAAAACAAATTGGAGCACGGGCCTGGGATTCAAACACAGAGATCTCCTTCCAGTCCTTTTAACAACAGCTTCTGCAAAAATGTCCCCTTTAGCATGTCCTGGAGGCGTGTATACTCCTGGAACGGCTTGGAGAGGGAGAAGTTAGTGATTAGCTTTCCCCGTGCAAACCAAGGCTCTCACACCCAAAGCCCCTTGGCAAGCACATATGTTACATGCACTTGCTGGAAATGGTCATACTTTGTTCCTGGGAAATATGCTAATTTACTACGTATATGAATGGGGCACCTACATACCACGGGGGTGGGGAGATACGGAAAGATAGGGTTAAATGTCTGTCATTTGCAATCAGCAGATGAGGGTGGGATGCAAGGGGATCTGACAGTTCTCTAATGTGTAACAAAACAAGGTAATAGCAAAGAAAACGTCTTCCAATGAGTCTCAAATCTTGACATCCGTCCAACTCCTGCTGGTCTTAGGAAACTGAAAAGGCTTCCCCAGAAAGGGAATATGGAACAGAGGGTCCTGTTTGGGCTGTGAGGGACCATCAGACTACTTAAACCTAGTGGTGCTTCTCTGGGTAGTTCCTAGTTTACTGGTAAGAGGGTTGAGCCTGCAATATTGCTGCTGGAATGGGTTTGGTTGCACAATCCTTTCTAGCCTTATGACCTGGAATCAGCTATTAAAGTGCAATAGTAAAACAGATGCGTGTAGCAACAGCCTGATGAGGCTCTAAACTCCTGACTCCTTGTAACTCCTTACCCAACTCACAATATGAGCAAAGAGCACTCCTGGGGGAGTTGTTATAAAACTGCAACCGCTTATTTCTTCAGCATTAGGGTGTTAATTCAGGTCGGTTTACAACACCCTTGACTTCCACCATGATTAGCATTCACAGACAGGACAAGCACTCTTTGCTTGATTTAGTACCATGCATTTGTCTCCAGATGAGCTACAAGAGAATCCCACTACCAATCGCAAAGCATCTCAGCGACTCCCTGGAGGAGTACAACCAATGGCACATTCACCAGGAACAAGTGGCAGATTTTTAGCTGTGTAATGAGGTCACAGCCAAGTTCCTCACTCTGAGGAAGTCATGACCTCAGTTTCATCACTTACAGGAAAGGGTCTCATTGGAGCAAACAGGGCTAATGGCAGATGTCCTGGTGCTTCATACGTCATACCATTAATGTCAATGACCTGCTAATACAGATGGTCAGCACCAAAGCTCACTGACCTTCAGATCTGCATCTCCAAGCTACAACCCTCAAAAATGAAGCTGGTAGGTACTGAGGAGAGCACCTTTAAAGGAGGCTGCATTTCCGTGGCTACTGCTGTATGCAGTACGAGCTAATGTTCCTCACTGCCACGTTCCCTGGTCTCATAGCTCGTGTTTTTTACCTCTTGAAACATCCAGGTCTTTCTACAGTTATTAAGAAGCAAAGACGACCAGGTTTGTTGATAGTGGTATTTCAGATGCTAAAGTCTTCAGAGGTTAGTAAACATCAGTGAGGCAGGAGGATACGTTTAGAGGATGCCCCATGGGCACTTAATTCTGGAATGTTCCTGATCTGCCTTCATTGCCATCAAATGCTTTTGCTGTATTACCCACGGGCTTGTCTATGAACAAGTGTCACCGGTTTAACTTTAAGGAGTTTATTTAAACTGACATGGTTCACCTGATGCAAACCCCTGCCTGGATACTCCGATTTCAGTGTACAAGTGGATTATAGCAGTTTGGCTTAAGGTGACTGGGAACAGATTCAAATTAACGCAAAATAAGACAGCCTTAAACCAAAATCGGAGCATCTGCGCAGGGGGTTAACTGGACTGATTTAGAAACTGATTTAAGTGAAACTGGCCTGCTGTTCTCACGTAGACAAGGCCTACCAGTACATGGGGTTATAGCCTATCACACAGTCAGATACACTTCTCCACAACACTCAATGAGGAGAGTGTACCCCCCGGGACAGACACATTGTATCTTTCCAAAGGGTGTAGCCAGTCCGGTCCCAGACAGCACTCCCCCTTTGGCCTAACGCACAGTGTCTCTGCCCAGTAAGGCTGCCTATCTCCTCACCCTTCCTGTCAGAACGTTGGCTTCACAGCCCCATGCACCCCGTTGGAAACACAATGCTTTAAAATTACATGGATCTTTTTCCACAGGCAGCTTCCCAGCGACTCTCCTTTTGGGACAGGTGCCCAGCATTTTTAAACAGACCGCTGCTTTGAACTTGGTTGGGTCTTTCCAGCCAAATGTATCGAAGTCTAATTCGAGCTAGGACACAGTGTCCTCTAGACCATGCTTGAGAGGTCTGGATTTCTGTGAATACTATAGTGCTGAACTGGCATGAAATGAAGAGCTGATCATGTGACTGGAGGAAATAGTATATTCCTGTTGCAAGCTTTACATTAATTTCTGAGTCCAGCAAAGTCACGGCCTGGCAGCTCCAAAGCTATTTTGTTTACTTGCTCATGGAAAAACATCAAAAGGGTGTTTTATAGAAAGGAAAGCAATGCATTCAGTGGAGTGTCAAGTCAAGTTATAAGAGTTGGACTCTAAGTGCCACCTACACCCAAGGCATTGCACTGCTGTTCCTTAAGACTGGTTTGTTCACTGTCTGATGTGAAACTTCAGTCCGAAAGAACAAGGGTGAAAAAGCCTGCTCCTTGATCTTTCCCTGGCATTTGGTATGGCCATTCAGTCTCTAGATAACTGTAACAAACAGACAAAGAATAATTACTCCTGATATTTTGTTTTTGATTCCATGAGCTTCCCCCCTGCCTATGGCACATACTAGTCTAGTGGACTGTGGACTGGAATACTTTGGTTGTTGGGGTTGGTGTGCGGTGGTGCTGGTGGGTTGTGATACACAAGAGGTCAGACTAGTTGATGGCCATCGAGCCAGAGAGTGCCGTCACAACATGGACACCTTTGGATGCCCCCTGCTTTTCAGATCACACAGAGGGAGTGGCACTAGGATGGAAAGCACTTCATTTTCTCATTCTTGGCATCTGCCTTTGAAACCCTTTTCCCGTATTCATGCATCGTCTTTGGAAGCCAAAATCCTCCCTCATTTTGTGTGTCATTGAGCTGCAGTTCCTGTCAGACCTGCAGCCAGCCTCTGACCTCCAAGGGTACTTACATCACCTGTCAAAAGTATTCTCCCTCCTTTGGCCTAGACAGCGAGAGGGCTGGGAGAAATCTGGCACTGATGAGACATGAAACGGGCGCAGTTCGTTCCCCCCATAGTAAAGTCAGTCTTCTACTTTCACTATGGAACCTCTCCCCTTAATGGTGACACCTAAGAGCCTTAATACTCTCTTCTGCTAAGGCTAGAGGGAGAAAACTACACAGGTGCCCTACTTTAACAATGCACTTGATTGCGAGTGCACAATTGGTGTCGCTTCCTAAGTCTGTTATTTAAGCCACCAGACCTCATACCAGACTTGCCTCCACAGGTCCATTACACGGGGTGGTTTGAACTACTCGTGGCAACAGCCAACTTCGCTGGGACTTGCACCAGCGACCCTTGGATCCATGAGCAGCAGAGCTATTTCTTGAGCCAAAGGAGGGTCTCCATTAGCGGTCGGGGGCAATAAGATTCACAGCCTCCTCCAGACTCACAGTGGATTTCTTAGATTTAAATGATGCTGGTCACTTAAAAAAAAATCTAGTCACAATGAGGGAGGAGGAAGAGTCGCTAGGGAGAGGCCATCTCTGGTCTTTGGGACCTCAGCCAGCTGAGTGCGGCTGATCTTCTTGTGCATTGATAGCGTTCAGCCCCTCACATATTCAGGCCCAGAGGCTTCCGAGTCAGACATGCAGATTCACGTGGATGCACGCCCAGGGCAGCTCTCCGTTTAATATATGAATTGTTTTCACATGTTCAAATCTTTTTTTGATTTCTTTCTCTCTTTTATACAAAATTGAACAGTGCAATTTTCAATGCAAAGACTGTTCCAGGCATATGGTAGATGGTGTAGATTGCACTCTCAGCAAATTTGCAGATGATACTAAACTGGGAGGAGTGGTAGATACGCTGGAGGGGAGGGATAGGATACAGAAGGACCTAGACAAATTGGAGGATTGGGCCAAAAGAAATCTGATGAGGTTCAATAAGGATAAGTGCAGGGTCCTGCACTTAGGACGGAAGAATCCAATGCACCGCTACAGACTAGGGGCCGAATGGCTAGGCAGCAGTTCTGCGGAAAAGGACCTAGGGGTGACAGTGGATGAGAAGCTGGATATGAGTCCGCAGTGTGCCCTTGTTGCCAAGAAGGCCAATGGCATTTTGGGATGTATAAGTAGGGGCATAGCGAGCAGATTGAGGGACGTGATCGTTCCCCTCTATTTGACATTGGTGAGGCCTCATCTGGAGTATTGTGTCCAGTTTTGGGCCCCACACTACAAGAAGGATGTGGATAAATTGGAGAGGGTCCAGCGAAGGGCAACAAAAATGATTAGGGGTCTAGAACACATGAGTTATGAGGAGAGGCTGAGGGAGCTGGGATTGTTTAGCCTGCAGAAGAGAAGAATGAGGGGGGATTTGATAGCTGCTTTCAACTACCTGAAAGGGGGTTCCAAAGAGGATGGATCTAGACTGTTCTCAATGGTAGCAGATGACAGAACGAGGAGTAATGGTCTCAAGTTGCAGTGGGGGAGGTTTAGATTGGATATTAGGAAAAACTTTTTCACTAAGAGGGTGGTGAAACACTGGAATGCGTTACCTAGGGAGGTGGTAGAATCTCCTTCCTTAGAGGTTTTTAAGGTCAGGCTTGACAAAGCCCTGGCTGGGATGATTTAACTGGGAATTGGTCCTGCTTCGAGCAGGGGGTTGGACTAGATGACCTTCTGGGGTCCCTTCCAACCCTGATATTCTATGATTCTATGATATCTAGTAAGCCTGGGTCAGGAGGGTCTAATTCCTTGGCTTACACCTCCCTACTTTCCTGCCAACATTATTTTAACAACACAGACATTTCTGTGCTCACACCATCCCCTTTCCCTGGCCCGAGGGATGTCACAGACAATGAAATACTTTTGCTGAAGTGTTCTCTTCCCTTGAAGGAAGAGCTGCCCTTCTTGGGGGAGGAGAGAGACAGAAATTAACTGGAAATGCATCCAGATGATCCTTTTCTTTCTTGGGATACTAAGTGCAGCTCAAGGTGATGGTGATCAGGAAATTCCTATTCTAAAAGTGAAGGTTAAAAATAGAAGGCCACATCAGTAGCTGGTGAAAGTCAGCATAGCTCCACTGAAGTCATAGATCTACACCAGCTTACACTACCTGAGAGCCAAGGCTGTGTATTTAAGCTGTTGGCTGTCATTTAGAGCTGAGTACCTGAGACGTGGGATCAGTCACACAGCCAGCCTGCACGCCATGCACATAGCCAGGCCTTCTGCCTGGCTGCTCGGTTCCTTGCAGATGAGATGCAGCTGCAATTTCCCCTATCATTGCTTCTTGAAGGCCCTCTCATCCTTTTCCCTGCAGCAAGGAAGCGGAATGTCCCAGCAATGCCAGGTACTCACGGATGGATGCAAATCTCAAGGCACCAATCTTACGAACCCAATAACAAACTGAAGAGTCAGCAGTGTGGTGCTAAAAATAAACAGCTGTACAAAAGAATGTGTCTCAGCCTAGCTACAGCATGGAATACCTCCTGCCCAGAGACCAACAGAATTAGTTTGCCTTGGAAAGTCACTCGGTGCAGAGCAGAGGATAAAGCAAGGTAAAGCTTTGCTATGAGAATACCAGGTCTCAAGAGCGTGACAAAGGCAACTGGCACAAGCCAGTGCCTGGGTTTTCTCCAGTCATGTTTGCAGTGGTGCTGGGAATGCCTGAGCAGCAGAAAAGGAGAGATCGCAAGCACTCTTATGGGCAGCGCTTGTCTGGCCCCAGATTGCTGCCCACACTGCTTGCCAGTGCGAGGCCGTAGGGGCATGGAACGTTCCAGACTGAGGTGTCCCCTTTTTCCCTGGCACTCTGCTGCTGCTTATATTGTGCAGGGGTGGGGAGCAGGGTCTACAGAGTGGCTACAGTCCTACTTTTCCAGTTGTTAAGGTCAGTGTGATGTAAAAATGACACGAACCAAAGCACAGGTGCCACGTCTCCCTTTGGCGGAATTGGTCAAAATGCTCTGTCCGGTTCTCCTCTCACTTGCACTGGTGTGAGTGAGGAGACGCTGGTGTGAGTGAGGAGACGCTGGCGTGAGTGAGAGCAGAACCAGTATTTCTGGGCATGCACATGTGCTGCACTTGTGAGTATCCCGACTAGTAATTAAACGGAGAAAATTGGACAGGTCTTAAGGATCTACACTGAGCGCAACAATCGAATACACACATTCAAGGAAGTGAGCTGTAGCTCACGAAAGTTTATGCTCAGATAAATGGGTTAGTCTCTAAGGTGCCACAAGTCCTCCTTTTCTTTTTACATTCAAAAGAACGTCTCTTATAGTGCTCCAGGTCCTTTCGTGTAGGATATAGCGTAATGCCACGCGTTTATGTGACAGGATAGAAGGACGTGTGATCCAGAAAGCTGCATGTGATTTAAATGTGCATTAGCAATCAGGATTAACAGTCAGTGGCACGAGGCAATGAAATGTAGAACAGACTGGAACTGAAGTTTTACACAGCTCCGGAGCCTGAGAGTGAGCGGACACCGGTTGGCTGGATGGTCGTCACTGCGCGTGTGCTGCAGTGGGAAAGAAAATAGGACTTTGTTTAGAAAGGAGACCGGTGGCATTGCGACAGTGCTCTTTTCAGCAAGAGAGAGGAGTAACCCTACAGTGCGGCAAAATTCCCATTGATTTCAATGGGGCCAGGATTTCACTGCGAGCATCCCATCCAGCGTGCCTCCTCTCCACAAAGGGCTCCAATGGCCAGTCCTGTGACTGTACTTCACGTAGGGCCAGATTCGGCAAGATGCTGAGGTCCAGTGGGAATGAAGGGCAGCTGACTCCATGTCAAGGTGGGGACCAGCAATTCAGGGAACTGGGCCCCGATGTTTGCTCAGTTTGTCTCCACAATGCCTAAGTCCCGTCATCTAACTCCCTATTTGGGAAAGCCCCTTGGGAATATTGACTATGAAAGGTGCTGTCCGAAAGCAAATTCCTTTCGACTTCCCAAATGGTTCCCTGTCAGCTGTCAAAATTAGATACCAGTGATCTGGAGTCTGGACACACAAGGGCTCATGGACAATAAATGGGGGAAGAATGAGGTTGCACATTTCTACTCACCCCCAGTTCCTGCATTCAGATCTCATTATATAGATTGCTTTACGGTCATGTCAGCAAATTGGCCCCATATAAAAATCTCAATAATTTGTCATAACACTGGGAGTACGTCGGGCACCAACATTTGCTGAAGACAAAGGAAATGATTCAAGTGATGCATGTTCTAGAATATCAGAAACATTGGTTGCCAATTACCAAAGGTCCCAGCCCTCTGTCCCATTCTCTGCCTTGATATGCCAATATCAAGAACATCTGCAGCTCATTGTTGAATGGTCCTTTCTGCATGACCCACACCTGAAAGCCCTTTCAAGCTGCATTTCAGTGAGACGCACTGCTGAAAGAAGTCAAAATCCCATTTACAGGAGAGGCTGAGGAGTTATCTCCAGAAGCTCGAGTGAAAAAGAATGAGCCTTTCCTCCATTAACAAAGGGCCAGCTCCCTTTTTAAGGCACTGAAAATACAGCACAATGAAGATTAAAAGTGCATCCCAAGAATGTTAAACATGAGAGATCAGTAGATGAGATAAGCCACCTCTGAAGGCCCCGTGTCCTTTCCAAGTCTTGATGTAGTGTGGGTCTTGCTGTGGATGGATCAAGGCTACACAGGCCCCAAGTCCATTCACAATTCAGACCTGTTGTTCCTCCAGAAAATTCTTCCTCAGGGGCAAACCCACCTCCACCCCCACTCCCATTCCCACCTCACCGCTACATAAGACTTTTCCTCCTTCCACTCTCAAGTCCTTGAACTTCCTACCAACGACTAGGCAGCCCAGCCACTCCAAGCCCATGCTGAAGGCGGCCAGCCAGTAGCAATCAGATGTGTTCTGCACCTGCTGCTCTGAGTCCAGCTCTCTGTTTCATCCAGGCCCCCTCCGACTACGGCGCCTGACTCCTGACTGGCTGAGGAGCCCTTACACTAGCACAGATATTGAAGGAAAGTAAAGAGAGAGGGTGGGGGACTTACTCGAGGAATCGTGTGACGTACTCCCTGCTGCAGCGGGACCAGGTGAGTGGAGAGGTGTCATACAGGAGCTGTGGAGACATGATGAAAGGTCTTTTCCCAACTGGCTCACAGTCATTGCCGCTTCCATCATGCTGAATCCCAAAACTGTGTAAGAGCACAGTCCCACAAAGGAGAGGTGAGCCGCACGCTTGGATACAACAGCACAGGTGCTTTGCTTTCTAGCACATTCACATCAAGCCTTTCATTACAAAGACCTAGGACAGTTTCTCCCAGTTACTCCGTTCTTAACACACCACTGCTCTGCACAGAGATTTTACCTCGTCGTCAACTTTAATGAAGCCAGGTCCAATGCAATAGAAGTTACATCACTGTCAGTGTGAACCCAGCTGATTCAATGGACTGAACCCTGGGCTGGGAACCAGGAGACCTGTGATCTATTTCTGGCTCTGTCACTGATCCACTGTGTGACAGGGGCAAGCTCCGTCCTCTCTCTGCCTTGTCTATTTAGATTGTGAGCTCTGTGAGGTAGGGACTCCTGGGTGTATAGACAGTGCCCAGAGCAATGGGGCTCCAGTCACAGTGAGGGCCTTAATGCACTGCTGTATACCAATAACTAATCAATGTGTGGAGGGAAGTAGGTAGCTGGGTGATGTGGGGAATCCCCCCCCCCGGTTCCTGCACTTTATGCAGGGCCTGCAGCAGGGCATGGAGACATAGACGGGAAGGGACCTCGAGAGGTCATCTGGTCCAGTCCCCTGCACTCAAGGCAGGACTAAGTATTATCTAGACCATCCCTGACAGGGGTTTGTCCAACCTGCTCTTAAAAACCTCCAGTGGTGGAGATTCCACAACCTCCCTCGGCAATTTTGAGTTTCAGGGCTGGAAGTGGAGATATGGACATGGGGTGGGTTTGCTGCCTGTCGAGAGAGGGCAGGGTGGAGACCAGGACAGCACATACAATAAGCAGAGCTGAGTGGATAATACGCAACAGATGATGTAGCATCCAATGAGCCTCTTTTCTGATCGCACAATACCTGAGAACAGTTGGCAGTTTCCTCAGATTTACTTGTTTGAAATTTGATGCACTTTCATGTGATTATTGTTTTAACCCCACAGAAAGTATTTGATTCTTGCTGTATTAGAGCTACATTTGGTTAGTTATGATTGGTCAGATAAGTCACATGCTATTGTTTCTTGATTGGGCAAGCATGCTATAGCCACAAGTATGAATTTAACATTAGGTTTCCACAACTACTCGTGCATTCAACTTTGCAGTGCACTTTCCATGAATATTGCTGCCAGTAAAACACGCTTGCACAAATGATCCTGAGAAGTGAATGCACAAAGGGCACTGAGTGCAGACTAAGCAAAGTTGGATAAAATTCAGGCAGATACTTGCAGCTCTTTTTTTTGCAGTGGGGCGGTGAATCAACACTGGCAAGACTGCAAGGCTCCCACAGTGTGGAGTCCCAAGTGGTGGCTCACACTTAAAATTGGCCCTGTGAGTTATTGTCTGATGTATGTAAAACCCAAAATGTACAGGGTACAATTTTCCAAAGCACCAAGCCCCACTGTAAGTCACTTAGGTGGTTTTGAAAATTTTGCCCACAAACAAAAATGAAAGGGATACAGCCTCATAATCTCCTCTCCATAGTTACTCTATGTCCTTCCAACCCAGAGGCCTGCTGCTCCTCTCACACTGGTGTAAGTCCAGAGTATTTCCGCTGAAGTCATTGGCCTAAATCCAGGGCAAGTGAGATCAGAATGTGGCTAGAGAACTCAGTGCAAGAATGATTGACTAAGCCCAACTGCCTGAAGAGGATGATGAAAATTAGCTTGTTTCCAATTTGTTCTCGATGAACAAATATTTGTCTCATATAATCACTGCATACACTGGCGTACAGGAACGTGCTGTTCACAGTCTGAACCTTGGGGAGTCACTGCCTAGCTCCTTGTTCCCACAAATGGTTCATTTTGTGCTTTTGCAAATGCACAGCCGCCAAGCTTAATAATGCCTATATTGTTGCTTTCCCACTCATTGAAATGCATGGACTTAGAAATGTATTTATTACACACTGTCAGCAGTAACTACATCTAATCTGGAAAGCTCCCGGGGGCAACAGATATAAAAGACAATGAATCCAGGTGCTGACAGGGACAACAAAGCACGCAGAAAATGGTGTTACTTAATTTAAAGGCTGTGGTTTACTACAGCTGTCTAGGCTGTCTGTAAGTTGCCATTTTGACATATTATTCACTTCTGTATATTTCTGAGGCATTTGCTAAAAATGTAATTGAAATAATGTGGAAGAAATACTGCCTGCAAAGAAGAGGATCTATGTGGTATAGCTGATATCAAACTCAATAGGGGACGTAGAAGGGGAAAATGTAAAGCAAACATTTAATTAATGGATCAATGAATTCAAAGTTTAGTGCAAGTCAGTGAATATATCAATACATGGTACTTTCCTTAAGGTATATATTTTTATGTAAATATTTTGAAGTAGTCTTTCTTATTTCAAACTCAAACAAGGAAAAGATGAGACTATTGAACAAAACTGATTAAATTAAACTTCAGATAATCTATACTTACCCACAGAAATGTGATATACACAATATGAGACGAAATTAACATTTAAAATATATAATGGTTTCCTGAAGCTGTATTAAACTGCTATTTAAAAGACCTTTCCAAAGTTAATTGCATTAAACAGGTTGGGAAAACAAACCAAACATTTGTCACCAATTCTATAAATAAACTAAATTTGAAGAATTCCTAATTAAAAAGTCTTGTTCAAAACATTTCACGAACTCTGGTTTGATCTTGGGCCAGCGCATTTACAGAACACCATTCAGCTTGCCTTGAAGTCAGAGTTCAGTCAGACTGGATTTGACATATGAATGTAACTGCACTGGGGCTCCTGGGAGTGTGCAGAGACAGTTTAAACTCAGAAAATAATAAAGTTCTAAAAATGAAACTCTCTGAGCAAAATCCTCAGGGTAAACTCAGAACTTCCACTGACTTTAGAGGGAGTTTTGCCTGAGTAAGGCAAGGCTGAGCAGGGGGTTGGACTAGATGACCTCCTGAGGTCCCTTCCAACCCTGTTATTCTATGATTACAGATGGATATTTTCCCACTTTGTGTACCACCTGCACTTTTTAAAGTAAGAGCTGAATGGTGTGTCTTTCCAGGAGAGGGGTCATGAAAGAGATTAAACAAATCCCTAAGTACCTGTGTCCGAGTTCATGTGCCACGGTGAAAGCCAGGGGAAGTCCTGTATCCTCATTTATATTACAGCTTCTGTGATGCTGACACATTCCTGACACGTGAGAGAGACCCAGAGTCTCACAAGGCCTGTTCATTGCAGCACAGATGTCTTTCCTTTTACAGGCAGGGGGAAAAACAAAACACACACACAGGACAAACCGGTTGTTTAAATCGTAGCATCTTCCAAAGTGTCAAAATAAAACTGAGCAAAACTATTGTCTGAAAACGCTGGAGTGGGGTCAGCAATTAGATTGAAAGGGGAACGCCGAATGTTGCAAGGTTTGTATTGAGTAGGGGATGGTAAACATCTCCCTAAGTAGAAGGGACTCTGGTCTCACTTCAATACAGTAGGCTCTCTGTGCTGTGTACCTGATGGATACAATTTGCACAATGCAATTATATCTGCAGCCTCTGGCTGATTGGGTGCTGGGGTTCCATCCTGTGACATGACATAGTATCTAGCTAACCCAGCTGTAACATATATAGTGTGTATATAAAAGGTGACAACATATTAACTGTTTAAACAGAAACAAAGAGTGGATGCATCTGAATGTAACAGAATTATGGCCCTCTTTTTCCATTTGCTCTCCCAGGAGCCCATCTTACTAAGGAGACTGGTTAATTTAAAATCAAAAGCAGCTTGGTTCCATTAATTCCACTTTAAAAGTACAGCTGGGGCTGGGAATAATTAAGCAATGGGACACAACAGGCCGGTGCATTTCTTGGGGGATTACCTCAGCCCCAGATAGCTATGGCAAAGTGACTACAGCCACCCAAGAAGAACAGTAACAATAACCCCACAGGCATGTACTGCCCTACAGTGTCTTATTTCTATTGCAAAGTAAATCTCCTGGAGAAAATGAGGGTGTTGTGGGAGATGCCATGCTTCTGAATGTATTGGGAGTTAGTGAAATGACTTGAGATCACCAAAGACCAGACCACAGTGGCTTAAAGCCAGCAGACTGTACCCCTTACCCATAAGGAAAACACACTTGGGCTGGGATCCTCAAAGAAGCCTAAAGAATCCAAGTGCCCAAATCCCACAGGATTTCACTGGGAATCAGACACCCTCCCTGATGCTCTTTTACAAATCCATAAGACAAAATGGCAAGTTTATACAAGTGAACATCCCCCGTGGGGGTCAGGAAACTGGAGATGGGGTCAAACCAAAACCTTGCATTTTAACAGCCCCAGATGCTGGTAAATTTGAATCCATATTCCAGATTTGGATCCGAACTCTGAGGCTAGTGCCAATCTTGGGAATAGGCTAATCTCAAAACAGCAGGTTGCATCTCTAGTTACATGTGTAAGTGTCAAAAAAGGGCCCACATAAGGAAAATGGAATTTAAATAGCCTCCTCTTTCTCTCTCACACATTAGATCCTAGTGTCTCTCTCCAGCCTAGTGTCTCTCTCTATCTCCCAGCTTTTTAGGTATTTCTAACTACTTGGTAAATTGCTGAAACCAGAGAGCTAGCGCAAGCAGAAAGCACAAAGCAGGATACCTGGTGAGCAAGACAGCTACGTCATGATGCAACGGGTGGGCATCTCCTTTCACATTGATGTTTTTCTGCCATTTGCAAAAACTTTTCAAAGTGTTGTCTGCATGGTGGGTGATTTTCAAATCTTCCTACCAACATAAGAAAGTAAAAGTCTGCTGTCACGGTGTTGTCCCTTTTGTCACTTAGAGACACTGGAGGCAGATTCTGATCTCAGTTACACTAAATTCAGATTGGAAGTAACTACACTGACTTAGATGGAATTACTCCAGATTTACACCACATAGCTGAGCTCAGAATCCACCCCTTTTTTACTGTCATTTGACGATGATCAAGTGGAAATGTTAGACAGTCTAGTGAAGGAAGTAAAAAAAACCTGCAGGAAAATATTCCCATTAGGCTGCCGAATCTTTTACAAGGACGCAGCTGGGGGAAACAGATCAAACAGCTGAGCAGCTTCAGGCTTAGCTGAGAATGATAACTGCAGCTGGGAAGCACAAACAACCAGCATTTCACATCAATCATACAGTGCTGCTAGCTGGGATGCTCCTATGGGACTAAGCCAATTCTGGAAACGAGAGAGAAGACTACAACATCTACTAGGAAACACCCTAACTCACGGTCATCTCTCTGCCAGAGTGGAGCCAGCCCGCCCCTAATTTTAATGGAAATGCTGCCAAGAGCAAAACAGCATGTCCAGTCGGCAGTAGGGCTAGTTCCCGTAGGTTGCTGGATGGGGAGGATGATGCCTGTATTTTGTTGGGAATCCTTTATGAACTACTGAATACATGGCTACTTCTCAATATAAGGGCCAGCTTCTACAGCGTCTCTGCCTGTGGAACTCCCGCTGGCTTCCAAGAGAATCCCACCCATGCAGCAGTCACTGCATCGAGTCTCTAGTGTCTGTGTTTATTCTGTGCAAGATCTTTCTGGACATGCACATGAGATGAAAGTGAGAGTTTATGGGCTTTCATGGCCAGTTCTCAACTGACCATACAGAAGCATACTGAGCTGCCAAGATGGAAATGGACCAAAAATATTAGTCATGTAGTTTTCTTTTTACCTCATCATCTTCTAACAGGATAAGACGAACTATTGCAATGTTGATAGGGTTTCCAATGCTGGCATCATGGAATATACCTGCCACCTGCAGAAATATAAACAGCCAATGAAATAATGGGCAGGAGAAAGCAATCACTCTGCTTGCAATACTCATGGCAAACACATGGGCTAGAGAAGCATGGTCCTAAAAGACACTGCTGGATAGTGTAGCCCCAAATCAGAAGTTCCTTAGAATCAGGAATGGGTCCAACTCCAGGCAAGTTCAGACCCAGAGCTGGACCTAAACATTAATGACATGCCCAAATTGCTACTAGAAATCATTAGAGCTGCGAATTTCAACCAAAACCGAGTGTGGGAGCGTGCTCACGCTGTGCAGTGACCGAATATGGTTTCTCAAGGGGAACTGCCCCAACTTGGTGCAACACCATTTGCTCCATCCGGGGTGATGCCCCACCAGCCTCTGCTGGAACCGCTAGCCACATCCAAACCTGTGTTACTTCGGTCCCAAAAGAGGAGCAGGCTAATTGTGCCAAATTATGCTACACTGCCTGGTGGTTTTATGATATGAGCAAATACCAGCAGGTGACTAGACTGAGATCACTAAGTTCATTCCACTTGTGACCTCAGACAAAACTGAATGTGGGTCTCTGGAGGTGAAGGGCTAGCTCATTAACCCAAGATGCCACCTACCTTCCAATTAAATGAGTCTCTGAGCGCTGAAAGATTAAGCATCAATGTTCGCTGTTGAAGCATATGAATGCAATTACTGTAATTAACTTTTCAAGCCTGCATTTGACTTTTTTTACAGCCCTTACGGCACATAACATACACTCTCCTAGTTCTGTGCCAGGGTTTTTCATCACCTATTACTGGCTGCTTTACTTGCCTCTTTCCCTTTAACAGTTCACAAGGACACATTCGTAGGAAAGCCATTCACATATCCAATGCTAGCCAAGCTAGTATTCCACTCGGTCCTGGGTCAGCTGGCCCCAGCTCAGAGCATTGTTTGGTGGGCTGCAGGAAGCTGTTTCTAGATGAGGTTGCTAAACACAACTGCATCTTCTCTGCAGCTCTTGTGTGACATGTGACACTAACACCGGAAACATCAGGAGTCGTGGGCATGAAGGACTGGATCCAAAGTCAATGGGAATCTTTGCATTGACTCTCATTGCTTAGGATCAGGCCCAAAATGAGGGCAGGCTATGACTTTCCATGTATTTATCAAGCAGAGAACTGTCAGTTGCCTTACATGTGTGCATGGGGGAGTAAGGGAGCGTTAGCCACAGCCTTCCTCCCCTGCACAAGCAAGTGGCATGACTGGAAAGGGCTGAACCCTGGAAATGCAAATGACCTGTATATATGCCACTGACCTGTATGGGTTATATTTAGGCCTCCAAGGACACCAGTGGATTTCACGGTCATGGAACCCAGCACTCACCATGTTCATTACGGTCAGCACGTACTTTTCTATATTTTCACTTCCGTGATACTCCACCATCTTGGTGTCCGCTACCACCAAGGTCTCCACCCACTTCTCCTTGCTGATGGAGCGCTGCTTTATTCTTCGCTTCCTCTGCTGTTTCTGTTCCCATCTCTCTCTCCGTTTCTCAGACGTCTCCAGGCTTTGCGGAGATTCTGAAGAATGGAGAAGGGAATGGGCTTTCGATAACAGCTGAAAGCTTGGTGGAATATAAGAGGATTTTTTTTAAAAAAGGAATTAATTCCATTCAAGCCACTAGAGCTCTCAAGACACAGACCATTGACTGATAGACCATTAACTCACTCTTACCTACTCTGTCGAGCCACATGTTCAAAAGACCACTTAGAAGAAAGGCCTCTGAACTCTTTCCGTTGCTTGGTGGCATTAGCGTATTGGAGAGAAATCCAAATGTGGGTTTGGCTCAAGTTCTTTTACTGGAACTCTGCCCTGGAATATTGCACGCGGGTCATGGAGAAACTCAAACAGCAACGGGAAACCTACATTGCACAGTTATTAATATTTTTATTTATATACCAATTTATTATGCAACCCTCAAGGAGTGTCTGGGCACATACATGATAGATAAATAATATTAGTGGCTGAACAATCTGGGCCGTTTTCACCCATGCAGCACAGGAGGTTCTGCCAGGGGACCACAGCTCCCTAATACAATGAATTCACTGCCCCATAAACTGGACTGATGGCTCACACCAAATCCTAAAGGTCTCCAAGGGTCCTGACCAAGCTAGAAAAGCCACCAAAGACCTAACCTCAGGCTTTGCAGGGCTGCACAGGAGATGGAATTCCCCTAAGAATCCCCTGGGCCTGCCACCAGGCGTTCCACCCTGGGGAGAGACAGCAAGAGCGTTCATGCAAAAAAACAGGGGAAAAGATGGCATGATGCTGAAGGGAAGCTTGAATGGGCCTAATTACATAGAGCAACTGGGCAGTCTCATGTGGAGAGTTCTTCTGTGATGCTGCCCCGTGTCAGGGTCAATCACAGGCTAAATAAGAGCTTTACTAACCACATCATAAAGAGCTGGAATTGCTTTTATGTTCAGGCTGGAATGGGTCAGGATTACTTCATTAACAATAAACTTGTACATATTTACGGTCTGCATTGTGCTTTAAATAATGAGAGAAAGTTTGCCCTCTAGTCCTAAAGAATCCCAAATATCCAGATAATTTGAGAAGTCTCCAGTGCTAAGATATCATCGTGGAAGTTTAATGAAAATAACTTACTTAGAACTCATTTTTGTTGCAGTCTTTGCTGTAAAGCTTTGACTTATGTGGGTCTTATGATGTGGTGCAACTGGGAAAACATGGAGTTCTGGACACCAAAGGAAGTGTGTATATAATTATAACTGCAAACACCATCTTAAATACTCACCCTGCTGTACGTGTATGTTCACTGAATGCCGCAGGACGCATTGGAAGAAAACAGCATATGTGGTGAATGTACCATTTCTTGCTGGGTATTGTTTTATAAATGAAATCAGCCCCTTTAATAATCCAAAGTGGTAGGACCAGAATAATGGAAATCCTACAGATTTTCTACATGTTCTTTTCCATAGTGTGATTGGGACTAAATTACTAGTCTATACTCTAGTGGAAATTTACATGCATCATCATCTGGCCAAACGAGGCCCCAGGGGAGTCACTCATTCATTATCATAAATTAATAGATTTTTAAGGCCAAAAGGGATCATTTGCTTGTAATGGCAGACTAAAGATGCTCAATTTATTTATCTTAACAAAGAGAAGGCTAAGAGATGACTTGACCACAGTATACAAATACCTACATAGGGAAAGACTTCTGACATAGACACCTCTTCAGTCTATCAGACAAGGGTAAACCAGGTTCAATGGCAGGGCGCTGAAGCTAGGCCAATTCAGTCCTAGGTGCAACCTTTTAAGAGTGAGGGTAACTAACCACTGGAACACCTTTCCCTCAGTATGGGGTGAATTGTCCATCATCTGAAGACTTTAAATCAAGACTTGAATGAGTTTCTGAAAGGTTGTTTGTGGTGGTGTTGTAGCTGTGTCAGCCCCAGGATACGAGACAGACAAGGTGGGGGAGGTAATATCATTGGGCCAACTTCTGCTGGGGCAAGATACAAGCGTCCAGACTGCCCAGAATTCTAACAGATGTGCTCTACATCAACCAGAGGGAAAGGATTCCTGGAAGCAGAAGTCACAGGGTGAGGTCTTCTGGCCTATGTTATGCAGGTAAAACTAGAGTAGTGGTCCCCAAACTTTTTACTTCATGCCCCCGCCTCCCCAGAGCCGGGGCCAGGAGTAGGGCCACGGTTCTCGGATGTGGAGGACGCAGACAGAGGGAAAGGGGCTGAGGCTGGGGCCAGAGCTGGGGGCAGGAGCAGAGCCTTGTCCAGGGGCCTTGTCCAGCAGTTGGGGTCCCAAGCATGGGGCTGGCAGCCACGGCCAGGAGCAGAGCCTTGACAGAGGGGGCCAGCGGCTGGGGCCAGCAGTGGAGCCGGGTGGCACTCGCTCCCCGTCCCTCCCCCGTGGGGGCTGGCCCAGGCCCTAGCCATGCCCCCCCCCCAAACATTCCTCCATGCCCCCCTGAGGAGGGGCAGGCCCCACAGATTGGGGACCTCTGGACTAGATGATCATAGTAGACTCTTTTGACCTTTAAACCTATGAATTATCTAGTCTCATCCTCCACATGGTACAGGCTATAGAATTTCACCCAGTGAATCCTGCTTCAAGCCCACAGTATGTTCAAAGTATGTTCATAGTGTCTTAGAGTTACACATCACACAGATTTACTGCTCCTCCGCTATCTAGTGTACCTTGCACAGGGAACAAAATGCAGCTCCTGTCCAGTGGCGCTCTGTACCATCCACCCTACTTCACCTGGGAAGGAATTCTACTATGCTCCACAGCCGCAGAGAAGCCACGGTGAGGATGGGAAGCATATTAGGTAATATTCTTAACCAACCCTTTTCTGTCTCCTTCGTTGTTGGAAGGACGCGTGATTGTGCTGATGATACTTTCTGTGGCAGCAAGTACTGAGAAAATTTGGGCTCTTGGACCAGCTGTGGAGGGTCTCACCTGTTCTGCAGTGGATTCAATCTACAAATTTTCCAAAGGAGCTCATAACCAAGAAACTGTGCATTTAAACCTTTCTGCCTTGGCACACAAGGTAAATAATGTACCGTTTGCTTCCTGCCCTGGCAATTGAGAAGTCTGTCTAAAATACTTACACAGCTCCCCATTATCACAGCAACTGAGCATTTCACAATCTTTAATGTATTTATCCTCAGAACACCCCAGTTAGGTAGGAAAATACTATTTCATAGATGGGAAGCTGAGATACAGAGAAATAAATGACTTCCCCAAGGCCATTCAAGATATCTGTGGCAGAGCAGGGAATTGAATATGGGTCTCTCAGTCCCCAGGCCACTGCTCTTATCACTGGGCTATCCTTTGCCTCTGAAGAGAGTGGTAACATCTTTGTGAAAAGCCTCAGAATTTCATAAGGGACGAGACACAGGTATCCTTCTCTGAGGCTGGCACAGGTTCACTCCCAAGCCTGCAAAATCGAATCTGCTCTAGCTCCTGTCCAATAGTACAGTCAATGTTTGAGGTACAAAATGTAATTTGGAAACTCTTGGGTGATGCTGAAGTGATCATGGTGTGTTAGTACTTATGTGGGGAGAATGCCTGACAGTAGAGGGCTGTTTAATCAAGCAGACAAAGGCATAATAAGCTCCAGTGGCTGGAGGTGAAGCTAGATAAATTCAGGCTACAGTTAAGGAGCAAAATTTTAACAGTGAGGATAATGGACTGTTGGGACAGTTTACCAAGAGATGTGGTGGATTCACCATCACTTAAAGTCTTTAAATCTAGATTGGATGTCTTTCTAAAAGATATTTTCTAGCTCTTCCACAAGTTGTGGGCTTGATATTGGAATAGCTGAGTGGAATTGGGTGGCCTGTGCTATTCAGGAAGTCAGACTAGGTGACCATAATGGTCCCTGATGGCCTTAAAAGCTGAAATTTATGGAGGGGGCCACTGGTCTTTCCAGGCATGCTCTTTTCTTGGAAAGGAAGCCTGCTGATTTCAGTCTTCACATCTCTCCTCTTTTGGATCAGTTATTCTAGATCAAATAATCCCCACCTAAATTCCAGAAGAATGTAGGAAGCCCACTGCTCTGGAAGAATTTGACTTCAGTGGAGCCACTATTTCACTCTGAAAGTCCAACCAGCTGCTAAGTCACAAAAAACTCATATTTGCAAGAAAACAAACAGTCACGACGAAGTAGAAAGTTGACGTCAGAGTGGAAGGAAAACATGGCAATCAGTGGCTTGTGGTTTAGGGCTGCAGTGACTGAGCACATGCACGTGAGAAGACGTAGCAAATGCAGAACTCTTGCCACGTGACGATAAAAATGCTGCCCTCCAGCGTAACCCTTGTTACTTGTGGGACTCAAGTTATGAACGCCACAAAATGATTGCCTGGTGCCGTACAAGCAAATTCCTTAGCAGCTGTCACTCACTCATGACCGGCAATTTGAAAAGCGGCCAGCCCTTCCATAATACAAACGTCTGCGGAAATAATGTTTGTCTACAATTCTGGAAACTTGGCACTCTCTTTGAGAATAGCTGTCAAGCTATTGATACATCTATTTATCCTAGAGTTTCATTGTGCTACTCTCATTGTAGTACCTGAGCATCTCCCACTTCAAAACTTGTCTGGGATTAGTAGACTTCGTGAAGGCTCTGGCTCTGTCCCTTTTGGGGCATAAATGCACTTGCAGTTGGGGTATGTCTTTGCTGGAAATATTCTGGATGACCTAAGAGATTTCTTTTTAGCCAGCCTATTGCTAGTTGGTACGCTTGACCTGCAGTACAATACATTCCAGGAATAAAACCCCAAACTTCAGTATGATTTAGCATCAAATTAATGTTCAATTTCTATCCCTCTTGCAGGCAGAGTTGTGTGTGAGGATGCTGAATGCTTTAGCACAGGAGGTAGATGCTGAGCTTTGATATCAAAGGCAGGATGGGGCCCCAAGTGTTTATCTTTCATTGTCCTATTATTAAAATCTGTTATCCTCTAGCTGCTTTTGACTCACTATGAAACTGCAATAAAGGAGATAAAATACCTTGGACTCCACATGTTCCCAAGGTATCGGGCTGTTTCCTGTCTCGCTTTCTGCTGGATTCCACTATCGACTCTTCTTCCTCATATTTTGGAGCATGACGTTTATAGATCCTATGGGGACGGGCTGTCCCGTCCTCGTGCTTATTTGTAGCCTGAGGTTCAATGAAATAGTCTTCATTTGCAAGCCGAAATACACCTCTCTGGGAGGGGGAGAGAAAGTCAGTGTCATTTGTATGATGCATTGGCTCACGGTGAAGACAATTACAGTGTGATGGGTTTGCAGAATTTGTCATGCAGAAATAGATGCTTTGTAAAGATGTTGCTTTTGCCTCTTTATCCATGCTGAGAACTATAAGCTCCCAGACACAGAACAACAAACCAGCATGGACTGAACACACTAGTCAAAGGTTAGGGTTAGGGTTAGGGTTCAGAAAGCAAAACTCATGCATGCACTGCAAAGTTTAACTGCCTCCAGTTAGAAACAAAGGGCAAGGCTGTTTGATGCTGAGGTGCTCAATAACAGTAAGGATTTAGACAGAGACAGACAGAGGCTTCTGAAGACAAGCAGACACAGAAAACACCAAGAGAGAACAGTAAGGTTATGTGTGCGAGTAAGTTGCAAGCTTCTTTTTCTCTCCTGTGTTAAAATCACTCTTTGCCTCTGCCCTTATTTAAAAAGTTCTGTTACTCTTCTGTAACAGACCAATGTACTACATCTTATCACAGTGCTATTCCAGCATTTTGAGTAGTTTTTTGTAGAACGTTGCAGTATTTTTATTAGGGTGTCCCTCTAAATTCAAGGTAGTTGCTGCTGCCCATTTACACGGTATAAGCACCCATGGTTTTTAACCACCCTTAACCAAAGTGCCAGCTTCTGGTTTCTTATGCTCACGCATCAGAACATCTTTAGGGAAGCAGAGGAACACGAAGCTGTAGGGGTCCAAGTTCACTGCAGGAACTCAAAGCTGGGAAACTCAGAGTTACTCACTGAGCCAAACAATTGCACGGACAGCACAACGAGGAGGTGCTATTGGCATCTTTCCTTTGGCAGGAAATGAAATCCTAATGCTTTCATTTGTTTAATAAACTCTCCCACTGCTGATCGCTATGGGGCTCTGTGTTTGAGTCTCAAATCTGTGATATTGAATGATATCAAAAGTAACTACAATTAGGCAATGCTCCCATTCTCCTGACTTCAGCCTCTCTGAATTTGCTCTGTGTATCTGTTTCATTCCTAGGAACGGGGAGTTTTGGAGAAGGAGTTTGTAGGTTTCTTAGTCGTGGATGATCACTGAGCTGCGGGAGGGTAGTGCTGCTAGAAATGTGATTTGAATGTATCTGCATGTTGTAACAGCACTCTGTGGGTTCTGAGCTGCATTGATTGCTGTGGAGTAGCCTTGCTCTCTGTCTGGCTTGTCTGAAGTGGATTGTTGTGTAGGATGCTTACATAATAACCCATTCGTTTTCAGCTTTGTTTATTATGCTTTTGATCTGACATTTTCATTACTTTTGCATGCCACAAGCAGGAAAAAAACGAGGGAAGATTAAAATGTGGCACAATAAAGCCTTGTTGTTAGACTCTCCATTTATTCCAGGAGACGTTTTGTAAGTATGATCATCAGTTCACCAGGCTTCACATGCTACAAGAGGCCTGACTACGAGCAATTAGCTTCTCCTTCCCCCAGAGGGCTAGTTCCACACTGTGGAAATCTTCCAGCCACATGGCATACAGAGACACAACTCAATTCACTTTTGCTCCGGTGGCTTTCAGAGCTATTTCTATGCTGTTTGTTTGCTGTTGTTACAAAGATACTGAAAAAGGGAATTTCTGGACACTTATGGCTCCTTATTACAGGGTGGCTGCCTCTTAAGGGCTGGAGGCCTGGGGCCAACCCTGAAGAGGTACATAGAATCATAGAATATCAGGGTTGGAAGGGACCCCAGAAGGTCATCTAGTCCAACCCCCTGCTCGAAGCAGGACCAATTCCCAGTTAAATCATCCCAGCCAGGGCTTTGTCAAGCCTGACCTTAAAAACCTCTAAGGAAGGAGATTCTACCACCTCCCTAGGTAACGCATTCCAGTGTTTCACTACCCTCTTAGTGAAAAAGTTTTTCCTAATATCCAATCTAAACCTCCCCCACTGCAACTTGAGACCATTACTCCTCGTTCTGTCATCTGCTACCATTGAGAACAGTCTAGATCCATCCTCTTTGGAACCCCCTTTCAGGTAGTTGAAAGCAGCTATCAAATCCCCCCTCATTCTTCTCTTCTGCAGGCTAAACAATCCCAGCTCCCTCAGCCTCTCCTCATAACTCATGTGTTCTAGACCCCTAATCATTTTTGTTGCCCTTCGCTGGACTCTCTCCAATTTATCCAAATCCTTCTTGTAGTGTGGGGCCCAAAACTGGACACAGTACTCCAGATGAGGCCTCACCAATGTCGAATAGAGGGGAACGATCACGTCCCTCGATCTGCTCGCTATGCCCCTACTTATACATCCCAAAATGCCATTGGCCTTCTTGGCAACAAGGGCACACTGCTGACTCATATCCAGCTTCTCGTCCACTGTCACCCCTAGGTCCTTTTCCGCAGAACTGCTGCCTAGCCATTCGGTCCCTAGTCTGTAGCTGTGCATTGGATTCTTCCATCCTAAGTGCAGGACCCTGCACTTATCCTTATTGAACCTCATCAGATTTCTTTTGGCCCAATCCTCCAATTTGTCTAGGTCCTTCTGTATCCTATCCCTCCCCTCCAGCGTATCTACCACTCCTCCCAGTTTAGTATCATCCGCAAATTTGCTGAGAGTGCAATCCACACCATCCTCCAGATCATTTATGAAGATATTGAACAAAACCGGCCCCAGGACCGACCCTTGGGGCACTCCACTTGATACCGGCTGCCAACTAGACATGGAGCCATTGATCACTACCCGTTGAGCCCGACAATCTAGCCAGCTTTCTACCCACCTTATAGTGCATTCATCCAGCCCATACTTCCTTAACTTGCTGACAAGAATACTGTGGGAGATCGTGTCAAAAGCTTTGCTAAAATCAAGAAACAATACATCCACTGCTTTCTGGGTATGGATCAGGTGATTTTCCCTATAAAGCGCAGAAGGTGAGCGCAGTGAAGGGATAGTTGCTACTGCGGTGGGAGAGCAGGGACTGCTAGGAGTGGGCTGGCTCCAGCAGAAAGTCCGGGGACTTGGCACCGCGACTCCAGCCAGGTAGGGCGTGGGAGTGGCCTGCCAAAGCGGGAAGCCAAGCCCTAGGCAGGAAGGCCTGGAAGGAGGGTGATTAGAGACTGCTAGGAGTGCACAGAGGAGATTCCTGGGATGGGGGACTGAGACTACAGGCAGGAAATGACTGGTAGTGACCTGATGAGGGTTAAATGGATGGACTTTGGTTTGGACTTAGTTTCATCCTTGAGTTTATTTTATTCTGATCCAGACTCCAAGAAGAGGTGTTGTGACTGGACAAAAAGGGTGTGTGGAGTTTCCTTAAGGAGCCCCTTGAGGGGGAAACTGAGGAAGGCTACCTGACGCATGACCCCAGGCCATGCAAAGGCGCTCTGGTGTAGGCCACTTCTTCATGCTCCTTTTTTTCTCCTGCTACTTCATCCCACAGTGAACCCAACATGCGCCAACCTCACACGCCCAGGCTGGGTCTGGCAGGGTCCCACAGGAGCCGCACACCACCGAAGAGCAGGATTTACCCCCCCAAATTAGGCCCTGATCCTGCAACCGGATTCACAAAGACAGGCCCTTATGCACATGCAAGGCCTCAGTGTCTTGAATGGGCTTTGTACAAGGGTCTAGCTGTACAGATCCAATTGCACGGTTGTGGCCTTAATTAGTGGTGGTAACCCAGTGGTCTCCATGGAAAAGATAATGGGTCTGTGATTTTCCAGATGCTGAGCATCTACAGCCCCCATGGATTTCAGCTGGAGCTTTGAAAACCAGGCTCATGGAGCTGAAATTCATTTCTTATGGTGTCTCTTCTCTTCTCTCTGTTGCTAACACCAGCCCCACCAAACCACCTAGTTCCTTGTCCTGTGTATTGCTATCCTCCACGATGCCTCCTGCAAACAGAACAACCTCTGTGTGTGTCTGATGCCTTCTGCCCTTGGGGCCCACAAACACTAATAAAAAAATCAATTATCCAAACTTTGGAGACGTTTGTATTTGGACCAGAGCTTCCCAGCTGGGCCCATCTCTATCAGGCAAATGTAGGGGTTAATATTGTGTTCTAGCCTATGGAGGAGATGGGGGTTCCACTGCAAATCCCGAGGCTGGGACACCAAGGACAGCGTGGGTCTCCAGCTCTTGTCCACAAATATTCTTTAACAATAGTTCATGTGATCTTCCAGTTGATGCTTGGCTGATTCTTTCTTGTCTGTGTGCTGGGGTGTCCATCCCACACTTGCCCTAAAGGGGTTAATGGAGGCAAGGTGGGCCAATTAACCTATTAGGCAGGAAGCTGGGAGAATTACATCTGAGAGGAAGACCCTAATTAGGGGAAGCTCACCTGTGCAAGAACAGGTGGGGCTCCTATAAAGCCAGAGAGGGGCTGCAGAGCGTAGGTTGCAGTCACTCCCTGGGAGGAGGGAGTTGTGAGGCTGGCAAACCCAGGGGGGTGGGGAGAGCTAGAAGGTATGGAAGAAGCTTAGGGAAGGGTAGTAAGGTCCAGGAGGGAACGGTCCTTGGCTGCTGAAGAAAAGGCCCCTGAGATGGAACCCAGAGTAGGGGTTGGGCTCGGGTTCCCCTCCAGCCACTGAGGAAGTGGCACTGGCTGGGCAGTGAATGGGAAGACTGCCTGAGCCCATTTGGCAGGAGAGACTTTGGTACCATGGAAAGGAGAAACAGAGAGTGACCTGGTCAGAGCGCCCAGTCATGAAAAGGAGGCTGCAGGGCCCAGAGCAAGAGTGGCCACAGAGAGAGAGGCAGCAGGGCAGGCAGCAAGCAGCAGAAGGGGACCTTGGGCCTGGACAGATTCCCCAGAGCTGCCAGCAGGAGGCACCACCTGCAGTGAGTGGACCCCGTGGCAGTCTGCAGCTCCGTTAAGGAATGAAGGCCCAGGGGGTTAGCTTTTAGCACGGCCAGTCTGACCTCACTTTTCTCATTTAAGAATGAAGCCATTAATTTTTCAGGTTACATTGTTTCCAAGATGTATCTTATGGCTGAACGATGCCTTCACGCTGTACCTGCGATGTGTGGAGGGGACACACCCGTGCAGTAAAGCGCAGCTCGCCGTCGGGTGTGTATGGGAGGGTTACGGCAGCCCCTGGAATCCGCTCTGAGGATTTCAGCTCTGTAACTGGGATGGTTCTCTCTGCTGACAGCACAAAGGGCTGTTCCTGTAATTCCATGAGCGTAGGGCTGACACTCCTGTAACGCGGTGTTCAGAGAAGGACAGGACTGCCCCAGGTGCATTCTTGGCAGTGTGGCGTACCAAGGAGACTTTCAGAAACACGGGCTATTAATGCTGTCTCTGGGAAGATCATTACAACACAGGGGTGCGGAGATGGGAGCTCCAGGGACATTGTCCCTTACGCAGATCTATTCCTTAGGGAGCTTTCAATTAGTTTCTTAATACGTTTTATTCTGTCCCCCCCCCCATAATGGAAGGTGGATGTGTATCATGGCCTCTGCCTAATAACCGCCCAGAATATCCTTCAAAAGGGACATTTTCATCACAAGGAGATTTTTCTCCTGGGAAAATATTTTAAATTAAATTTTATCAAGGGATGAGATTTGCTCCAGGTGGGATTGTATGTTTCATGTCAATATTTACAATTTTATTAATGCTTTTGCATATTGCATGTGATAATTCCTTATTTTATCTCAGTAATTCCTGTACAGTACGTAGGACAGATTCTGTTCTTACTTACACTGGTACAGATCAGAAGTAACTTCACTGAAGTTGATGAAATTACACTGGCAGAAAACCAGTTTAAGAGAGAGCAGAATAAGGCCCTTAATGGGCAAAGGAATAAAGATTGCTTTATTTTAATTTTCTGGACAGCAAGGATCTAAGTGTGATGGTCTTTTTTAAAAATAATCTGTTAGAGAGGAAACGTGGTCATAAAAACACAAAGCTAGAAAGGCAGGGGAACGATACTACTAAACATGTAATTACTATAACTTACACAGAATAACGAATGCTAGACCAGATGTTGATCAAAAAGATAAGAGGTATTTGGCCTTGAGGAATGCTAATTACACTTGATCTTGTCACAGGCAGAAATTTCAAGTCACTTGTACATTACAAGTTGGATGAAAACAACATTAAGTTTAGAATGTAAAGTATTACCATCACACATAAAAGCAAGCCACTGTGTCCTACCCCTGTAGCTTCCAGCTTCTGCAGAACTGTATTGTCTTCCTTGTTTACATACAGTAATTCTTAGCACAATTCCAAATGATATGCGATTAACCCTTTATAATGAAGGCACAGCTCATGCTGCATTACTTTCAACAATTGTTATATATGACATTATTTTGTTTGTATAGCATTGGGTGTTTTAATGTCTGTCTGCTGAAAAATTCAGGTTTAGCTTTAAGAAAAAATATATAAAGCGAAGTTGAAAAGCTCACTGATTTGGGAGCATTAAACTGTTTATTCTCTTGTGATTCTAAATAAGTTGACCATATGATAAATAGCTGCTCACCAGCTCTGCTAAACTACATATTGCGAAGTTCTTCTAGTCTAACCATTTTTCCTGTCAATCATTACTTTAGTAAATCCACTTTTAAATAAGAATCCTTAGCATTTACATTGTACTTTTCTTCTTCACTGTGCTTTACAAACTAGCTACTTAGTCCTCTCAACACCCCTGTGAAAGGGACTGAGCTGGCCAAGTTATTCCTAGCAAATAATGCATTTGTTATTAGTCCCTTCTCCTGTTTGTGGATTATCTGCAAACAGACATCAATTTTCACTAATCTGTTTCTTCTTTGAATATTATTTGATGAATGGCTCATGTGAACTTACTTCAGCCTATGAACTATTTACAGTTATTGCTTTGAGTATTTGTTTATGCCTAACTCCTGCAATGGGGCTGGTCATCTAAGTCACATGGTATTGCTTCTGTTTCCTGACTGGATAAGTCCCTCACCTATAAATAGCTTTCAAGATGGCCTTGTGAATACTTTCAGTGTGCCTATATATTTGCCCAGGGTATCTATGGGCAAATACATTCACATGAGCATTCATGACACTTCCCCTTTCCCTGAACAATCTGGCAATCAATATTTCACTCAGAAAGACATTCGCAAACATGCGACTCAAAGGGCTATGGGCTCCTCCTAAAGGAATTCACCTCTTTTATCTGAATGAATGCTTGGGAATATATTTTTTTTTGGCATTTGTTCAGCTCAAGAAGTAAGTAGTTTTTACTCTCCCATCCCAACTTCAGAGATTTGAAAAGCAACCGAGGCCCGAGAGGCAGTCAGCGTAAGAGGCAGCCTTAGAACTCCTTGGTTCCCATTGGGGTGCCCAGGCCACTACACTGCATCTCCGCCCTTTACTCAGCAGTTGTATGTCAAAATCCAGAAACTCTTCTCATGAGTTGTAGAACTTAGGGAGAAAGTTCAAACTAAAGGGCCTGATCCTGCAATGTAATGAGATGCTGAGCGCAGATAGCTCCTGTTCCCTTCAGTAGAAGCTAAGGGTCCTCTGTACCTCCCAGGATGTGCTCAGCACCTTACAGTATTCTCTCCATGATGTACATCCTGCACACGGTGATCACACCTTTCCTGATCTCTGCAGTGATTAGCTGACACCTTAAGCATCTCCCAAATTTTATTCTTAAATTCCAAATAACATTCAGCATCAGGTAATAGTTACAAATATTTGATCTTCGCTGTTACTACCTTCACCTTCTCCAATAAATCAACCGATGCTATGTGCAGAGTTCAATCTGATGCCCACTGCTTAGTAATCTGCAACAGGGCTTTCGGGGCCCGATGCAATGAAGCTACACTAACTTGCACAAGCTGAGCATCTGACCAACAACATCAATGATTTTGTCACAGAATGTCAGTGGCAAATGCCTAAATTTCAAGTTAAAAAACCCAAACCAAATCTGTAACCTGTCCAGGTTATTGATTCTAAAAAAGCATCGCGTGCCAGAAGACGAATGCAATGCACGGATGCATATTGCTGTTGTTTAAATACATTAATCTTAAGCCATGCTGCAGGGCAACTGACACAATTACTAGATGAATCTCTCACACACACATCCTGCTGGGCAACCACATCTAGGGCCCTCCTTATCTCCAGAACCTCAGGCCTCTATCACTTGAGCTAAAAAGGATTTCCCCAGTCGTCGGTCCCTTTATTCGGTCTGTGGGCCAGGCACTAGAAGACAAATACATCATACATTCCACTGCCTGCTGTAAGACAATCAGAATATTTGTTGCCCCACGACATCTGCATGGAAACGGCGATGTCTGGATTTAATTATATTGATCAAGATAGAAGAGAATATTTTCAAAAGTGCTTTAGCGATGTAAGACTCAATCCTATTTTCAAAAACGACCTGGGCACTCAATGAGACTTTCACGTCAACTCCTAAATTCCTTGGTCATTTTTGAAAATAGGATTTAGAGTCCTAAGTCACTTAGGCATTTTTGAAAATGTTACCCTTTGACTTGTTTAATCCTCAGCAGGGCAGGGAGGTGTGACTCTAGTCTAATAACTAATGGAAACAGACTGGATTTATCGTACCTTTCATCTTTCCTTCACTGGAAAGGTCATTTCGTTTCAGACCCAAATTTAGCTGCTTCCTACACAAACCCGGTATTTTCACTGATTTAAATTAGTTATAGCAGAGTGTGACTTTGGCACTGATGTCCAGAAAACATGATGAGTTTCATCAACCATGAATCGTTTCACCATAAATATCTTTAAGATTTCTGCACGGACTGTTTTTAATGGAGTCCTCTGTGATCCCACATTTGGACTATAGCAGATGAAGGAGGCATGAGATAGGACAGTCTTCAGCGGTTGACACCTGAAATCTACTTTCTACAGGAGTATGGAAAGAAGACAAGAGAGCATAGTCCCAAACAGGTAAGCCGACAAGCCGACAGGACGTGAACCTGCACCACTGGAGTCAATTGGAGCTTTGACGTTAACTTCAGTGGAGGCAGCATCAAATCTGAAGGGTAAAACCCTTACCCTATTGCAGTCAATGGGAGTTTTGCCATTGTCTTCAATGGAGCCAGGATTTTACCCATCGTTTCTAATATTTTGATATCCCTGTGATTAAAGCATCATTTTTCTGAATTCAACTGGAACACTTACCAGCCCATCACACGTGCTAAGAGCTGCTAAACCACCTTTCAGCGCCCAGTTCTGGACCTCTCCAATCATATGACAAGAGTTGTGATTGTAAGACTGGATCTTGGCATTGGTGATTCCTCCATATCGTCTCTCACTAACAAACCCAGGAGCAAGGAGATTGTTATTAATGCTTAAATTGAATTTTAGGTGCTGTCCTTTGTAATGCAGCTCATAAAAGGAGAGCAAATTGTTCCTTGAGGAAAGGGCCCTTTTGTGAATTGCGCGATGAGCCAGATCATAGGACAGAAAAGATCCGCTCTCATCAACTCGGATTGGATGAACAACGTCATAGCCAGAATATTGCCGGAGAACCGTCTCTGTGAAGAAAATATTTGCAATGATCAGATATAAAGACGATGATAATCTTTCATCCCAAAGGATCCCAGTGCACTTTATGTTTATTGGGTCTACAAATTCTCAGTAGGGAGGGATCATTCTTCCCACCTCTGAACTGAAGACACATATGTGATGATAAGTGTCAGCTGTTTAAAAGAGCAAAGGATTACACCACAATAATTCAGAACAGGAAGTGAAGATTATCTGAGAGGGAGAATTTAGGCAAGCTAAATTACATGAGCAGATGTAATTATTCAAATTGGAATGATGCCAGGACACCTGAGTTAACACCCTTATTCTTACAAAGTGCCAGAGGAAACAATCCCAAATAAATATGAAAGTTTCATTAGACAAGTAGTGGTGAAGAGCAGACAGTCTCCCTCTGAAACAAGAGAAGGTGTTTTCTGGGTGAGTAGTTGTTTAACTTGAATAAATTTTTACATGCTCATAATGGAACTTCATAAGCAATAGTAGCTCAAATGTAAATATTTAATCCTCAATAGAGAAGAGTTTAATTTGATTGTTTTAATTACAGCTGTTTGAAAACTGCCACCCAAAAAAATAAAAATGTTCATAAACAAATTCTAGGTTTTTTTTTTCTCCAGAGAACATAAAATTTTCAATTAAAGGTTTTGACAAAAATTCAAAAAATGACATCCAGTTTTAATCAGTCGGAGATAGACATTGAGCATGAAATTCATTCATATACATATTTTGTCTTCCAGTATAGCATTAGTGAAACACATAATGTCAGAGAGAGTTTAGGAAACCAGCTCTATTGACACTACTTATGATGAGGAGACTGAAGAAGAGAAAAGAGTTCAAAATACAGATACAGATACAGATCTGAAATTTGCAAATGGCTACTTTTTGATTTATAATGGACTGAACCAAACCTCCAAATCTGAACAGCCAGAAGAATGGCCATACTGGGTCAGACTAATGGTCCATCTAGTTCATCTTCTGTCATCCAGTCCCTGCTGCAGGCTGTCAGAGGTTTAGGAACAACCAAAGCATGGGGGTGTGTCCCTGACCATCTTGGTGAATAGCCATTGATGGACCTGTCCTCCATGAACTTCTCTAATTCTTTTTTGATCCCAGTTATACTTTTGGCCTTCACATCATCCTCTGGGTAGGAGTTCCACGGGTTGACCGTGAGTTGTGTGAAGAATTACTTCCTTCTGTTTGTTTAAATCCTGCTGCCTATTAATTTCATTGCGTGACACCCGGTTCTTGTGTTATGTGAAGGAGTAAATAACACGTCCTTATTCACTTTCTCCACACCAGTCCTGATTTATAGACCTCTGTCATACTCCCCTTAATCATCTCTTTTCTAAGCTGAACAGTCCCAGTCTTCTTAAGCTCTCCTTGTATGGAAGGTTTCAGAGTAACAGCCGTGTTAGTCTGTATTCGCAAAAAGAAAAGGAGTACTTGTGGCACCTTAGAGACTAACCAATTTATTTGAGCATGAGCTTTCGTGAGCTACAGCTCACTTCATCGGATGCTTGTATGCAAGGTGTCCCATAGCCCTGATCATTTTGTTGCCCTTTGCCAGATACTGAAGTTAGGTTACCAGCCTGTAATTGCCAGGATCAGCCACAGATTTTCAGGTGTCTGCCAAAGTTTGCAGTTTGAACCCATCTCTGCTTTTTATCGGATGTGGCAGTACATATTCTAACACCATCTCACTTGATGTAATACTTCCAACTCTCATTTCCATTTTTTTCATTAGCAACTTTTATTCCCAAATGATATGGGTCACCATGCTCTCTTGCCCTTCCCTGAGACTTTGCAAGATGTCACACATGTTCTACATTTGGTTCCTAGTGAGGGTTATCTTGGCTCAGTGCCTGCAAGCTGCATGTAAACTATTTAAAAACACCATAATAGAGGCTCAAATTTAATGTATACCCCCAATAAATAAATAAATAGATAGATAAACAACCGTAAGTGGACCAGAAAAATGTCACCATGGCTAAACAGCAGAATAAAAAAGGTGGTTACAGACAAAAACACATCCTTTAAAAATTGGAAGTTTAATCCTACTGAGGAAAATAGAAAGGAGCATAAATTCTGGCAAGTCAAGTGTAAAAGTATAATTAGGCAGGCCAAAAATGAATTTGAAGAGCATCTAGAAAAAGACAATAACTAACCGCAAAAAAAAAAAAAATTAAGTACATCAGAAGCAGGAAGCCTGCCAATCAGTGGGGCCACTAGATGGTTGAGGTGTTAATGGAGAACTCAAGGAAGACAAGGCCATTGCAGAGAAGCTAAATGAATGCTTTGCATCAGTCTTCACTGCAGACAACGTGAGGGAGATTCCCTTATCTGAGCCATTCTTTTTAGGTGACAAATCTGAGGAACTGCCCCACATTGAGGTGTCAATAGAGGAGGTTTTGGAGCGAATTGATAAATTAAACAGTAATCAGTCTCCTGGACCAGATGGGATTCACCCAAGAGTTCTGAAGGAACTTAAATTTGAAGTTGCAGAACTACTAACTGTGATAATGTAACTTATCCCTTAAATCAGCCTCTGTACCAGATGAGTGGAGGACAGCTAATATAATGCTGATTTTTGTTAAAAGGCTCCAGGGTGATCCTGGTAATTACAGGCCGGTAAGCCTAACTTCAGTACCAGGCAAATTGGTTGAAACTGTAGTAAAGAACAGAATTATCAGGCCCATCGATTAACACACTATGTTGGGGAAGAGTCAACACAGCTTTTATAAAGAGAAATCGTGTCTCACCAATCTATTAGAATTATTTGAGGGTGTCAACAAGCATGTGGACAAGGGTGATCCAGTTGATATTGCATACTGGGACTTTCAGAAAGCCTTTGACAAGATCCCTCACCAAAGATCCTTAAGCAAAGTAAGAAGTCATGGGATAGGAGGGAAGGTCCTCTCCTATCTTGTAACCAGTTACCGATCCATGAAACAAAGGGTAGGAATAAATGGTCAGTTTTCACAGCGGAGAGAGGTAAATAGCAGAGTACACCAACAATCTGTCCTGGGACCAGTGCTGTTCAAAATATTCATAAATGATCTGGAAAAGGAGGTAAACCGTGCGGTAGAAAAGTTTGTGTATGTTACAAAAGTACTCAAGACAGTGAAGTCAAAAGCTGACTGAGAAGAGTGACAGAGGGGTCTCACAAAACTGGGTGACTGGGCAACAAAATGGCAGATGAAACATTGATAAATGCGAAGTAATGCACATTGGAAAAAATAATCCCACTATACAAACAAAATGATGGGTTCTAAATTAGCTGTTACCACTCAAGAAAGATCTTGGGGCGTTTCCAGGGATAGTTCTCTGAAAACATCTGCTCAATGTGCAGCGTCAGTCAAAAAAGCGAACAGAATGTTAGGAACCATTAGGAAAGGGATAGAGAATAAAATGGAAAATATCATATTGCCTCTATATAAATCCTTGGTACACCAACACCTTGAATACTGCATGCAGATCTGGCTGCCCCATCTCAAAAAAGATATATTAAAATTGGAAAAGGTACAGAGAAGCGCAACAAAAATGATTACGAGTATGGAACAGCTTCCATATGAGGAGAGATTAAAAAGATTGCAATTGCTCAATGTAGAAAAGAGACGACTAAGGGGGTATATGACAGAGGTCTATAAAATCATGACTGGTGTGGAGAAGGTAAATAACACTTCATTATTCACTCCTTCACTTAACACAAGAACCAGGGGTCACCTAATGAAATTAACAGGCAGCAGGATTTAAAGAAACAGAAGGAAGTAATTCTTCACACAATGCACAGTCAACCTGTGGAACTCCTTGCCAGAGGATGTTGTGAAGACCAAAATTATAACAGGGTTCAAAAAAGAATTAGATAAGTTCATATGGTCCATCAATGACTATTAGCTAAGATGGTCAAGCACACAGCCTCTACATGTCCCTAAGATTCTGACTGCCCAAAGCTCAGACTAGACAACAGGGGATGGATCACTTGATGATTGCCGTGTTCTATTCATTACCCCTGAAGCGTCTGGCATTGGCCACTGTCAGAAGACAGGATACTGAGCTAGGTGAACCATTGGTCTGACCTGAATGGTCATTCTTATGTTCTCCATCATTTGAAGAGCCACCTGACACAGGAAAACATGAATAATTACAGCCCAGTACTCTAGGATAGTGTACTCTGATTCCCCCAGAGTTGAGTTCCAGAGAAGCCACAAACCATCACCTAACCACAGAATCTCTTTAAATAGTCGTCAACAGTTAATAGAAACAAACAATCCCAGAAGAGAATCCCAAACCCCATTTACTCCTGGGGGCATTCTGTGCCAAAAAATTAAAAATTCTGCACCACAAATTTTAAAATTCTGCAAATTTTATTTGTCAAAATAACACTACATAATCACACGAGTTTTAATTATTTTGGTAATTTACTTCAAAATACCTGTCAGCAAGTATGTCTGTAACAATACAGACACACAAAAACTCCCCCAGGAGTAAAGAGTTAAAGAAACCCCTATGACAACCCAGCTCCTGTTTCTCTGCCCCTTCCCCCGAGCCCAGCTCGGGGGCCAGACACACACAACCCCTCCCCCACAGAGCCCAGCCATGGCCCCCCCTAGCCAATATACCTGAACCCCCACCCCCCCAGAGTCCAGCCACAGGGCCGCCATGGCCCAGATACCTGCCCCCCCAAAGCCCAGTTACAGAGCCCCCCCTTTGCCCAGATACCCACACCTCCTCTCCCCAGAGCCCAGCCATGCCCCCCTCACCAGCCCAGACACCTGCTCACCTCCCCCTGAGCCCAGGGATGCAGAGGGAGAAACAGCCTGATGCTTGGTCCCAGTTTCCTGTGCGCTGCCCTCTCCTTCCCTCAGGGCGTGCGGGGACCTGCAGCTGCCAGGAGACCTCTCGCCCCCTCTCTCTCCCCCCAGCAGTGTCTTCTATGTGCGAGCTGGGCGTGCCTCTTGTGACAGAGACCCCACTGGCTCCCCCGGCCAACCACTTGCTTCTCTCGGTCTGCCGGCCGGCTGTCTGGCTGGCTGAGGGCTCCTCTCGGCTCCCCGGCTGGACCTCAGGGCACCTCCAGCTCCGGGCAGTCTCCGCTTCCACCACCTGTGGGGCCCTGCCTGACTCCCCGGAGCCGAGCTGCCTGGGACTGGTGCAGAAGCCTGGCCAGTCTCAGCCAGGTGCGGGGAGGGGAGGTTGTTGGGGGGAGAGGGGGCTTGGCTGGGCCCCTCCAGGCAAGTGGGTCTTGAGGGAGCCCAGCCGGGGCAGGCCCTGGCCTGGCTGATCATGCCACTCCCGAGGGGCCCGAGCGATTCCTGGCCCTGGGACCAGCCCTGGCTGCACGGCCAGCTCAGCTCAGCAGATGGTCACCTCCCAACAGGACTGGTGAGTGCGGCCGGGAGACAGGGCATGGGGGAGTGGGTCTCTTGGGGAGTCTCGGGGGGTGCTGGGTCATGAGGGGACAGGGAAGATGTGTATGTTGGGGCACTAGGAAGTGGGGGTTCTGTGTGGGGTGCTGGGCAGTTGTGGTGGGGTTGTGGGCAGGGGGGTGCTGGGCAGGATTGGTGTGCAAGGCGCTGTGCATTTGTTTGGAGGGTTTTGGGGGGGTACTGGGCATAGTGGGTCCGGGGGGCTCTGGCCATAGGGAGTCAGGGGGTGTTGGGCAGGGAGGCTGTGTGGTGTGGCATGGGCCCACCCCCAAGGGGAAGGGGCATGCTGGCAGCAGAGGGCCAGGTGGGCCACTGTGCATCTGGCAACTGCCGGTTTGTAAATAGCGCCCTCGCACTGGGCAGAGCAGGGCCGCCCCTGCCATGCCATGCCCCATTGCTTCTGGCTGGCCCCTCGCTCTGGGGACTGACCTCCCTGCACCATTCTCCATTGGGGCCCACAAAAGGTTAATCTGGCCCTGGAGCTGGGCTCTGCTGGGTCCAGTGGCCCGTAGTGGCAGCCATCTGCGGGGGACATGTATTCTGTGCATGCATGGTGACGTAGAATTCCCCCAGGAGAACGCTATGTAAAAAGGACAGGAGACACGATTCGGCACAGCAGCCTCAAAGACATATGGATCCCTTGGTCTGCCAATACTGCAAGCACCAAACAGTCGGATGAAGTGAGCTGTAGCTCATGAAAGCTTATGCTCAAATAAATTGCTTAGTCTGTGAGGTGCCCCACGTCCTCCTGTTCTTTTTGCAGATACAGACTGACACGGCTGCTCCTCTAAAACCAAACAGTCTTTGTACATCTATATTACCCATAAAAAAATGCCTGTCACACCGGAAGGGACAAAGTAAAAAGTATGCAGCGACCGTCCAGGAAAATCACTTTGCAGCGGATGTGATTTCTGAGACAAAGTCTCCTCAGGTAAACAGTTGCCCCCTAGTGATACATGTGGTGACTAGTTAAGGCTTGTACAGTAGTTCCACTTGTGTGACCTCGTCAGGGCACCTACACCAGGGGAAGGTACCAAAGCACCCTGTATGCCAGGGGATCTCCCCAGACCTCTTGACTGCTTTGGCATCTGCACTAGTTTCTCCTCTGTCTCTACTCATCGGGAATCTGAGTGATGGAGGGTCCCGGCTCTGAGGCCTGGGGGACTCTCTAGGAATTGGTCTGGGCCAAGTAATACTTAGTCCTGCCTTGAGTGCAGGGGACTGGGCTAGAAGACCTCTGGAGGTGCCTCCCAGTCCTACCATGCTCTGTTTCTAAGGAGGAAAGGGTCCCAGCCTTCAAGAGTCTTCCCATCTCTTGGTACCTGCTGCAAGCCAGGAGTTTATTGCTGGGGATACATTACAGGGCTTCTAATGCTGGAGACAGGGGAGCGCTTAGACACATGCCCCTTCTTCTCCGGGTCAACGGCCATCACCGCTTCTCAGGGGCCGGCCCTTGCATCTACCCTGCGGCTGAGTTTTGCCAAGCGCATGGTTCAGTCGCTCAGTAAACGGATCCCCGGGGCTGTGGGGTCCAGCTCAACCTCTGTTCCTGGTTTCACCGCCTCCTCTCCTGCCGCACACGGGTGTCCACCGGCCGGTACGAGGCAGCTGACCCCGGACCCGCCGGCGGGCGGAACACGACTCGTTGCAATGAAGGGCCCGGACTGAGCGGGCTCTCCCGGGACCCACGGGCAGGAGCGGAGCTGGCCCGGGTTCTGTCCGGCGGGACCGCGCGTGTCTCCGGCCGAGAAACAGCCGCCACTGTCCAATCCCACCTGCCCGCTTCCCCGCGGCAAACCCGCTTTTGCAAACCTTGCAGCTCCCTCGCCCGGTGCGCCCCGGGGCAGCCGCTTGCAGCCTTCCGCAGGCTCCCCCGCAAAACACGGCTGCAGCCAGCCCGGCAAGGCGGCTCGCCCGCCGCCGCCTCCCTCCCTCTTTCCGCTCTGGTGCAAAACTCGCAGCGGCTTCCCCCGATGCAAACAAAAGAGCCGCCCGCGGGGTACAGACCTTTCTCCGCGGCTCTGTCCGGCGGCTCCGCGCAGCCCGCCAGGACCCCGGCGAGGAGCAGGAGGCGCCGCAGGGGGGCTGCCATGCTGGGCACGGCCCGGGGCTCACTTCTCCCGGCGGGCTGGGCGAAGGGGCATGTCCCCGTCTCGCCTCGGCGCCCCACGGCGCCGCGTCCCGCTGCCTGCACGCCTCCTTGCCCCGGCCGGGGCCGCTCCTCGCCCCGGGGCCCCTGGCGGGCACTTGCCGGCTCTCCCGGGGCGGCTCCGCGGCGGCCCCGGCCCCGTGCCCGGCTGTCAGCGTGTGCGCCCCGGGCGTTACCCCGGCCGCCTCGGGCTGAAAGGGAACAGCCCCCCCGGGTGCCCCGCAAGCGCCCCGCGGCTCCGGGGGAAACCAGCGTGTCCCGGGCCGGGGCCGCAGCCGCTGCTCGCCGCGCACACGGGGCAGGACCAGCGCTGGGAGTGACTCAGACGTTCCCCGCCGAGCCCCCGGGCCCCCTCCGCCGCTGCGGCTCCTTCCCCGGGCCCGGCCTCTCGGGCTGGTGCGAGGGAGCCGCCTGGTGGCTCTGCGAAGCACCCACCGGTGCGTCCCCCGCCCCGCTCGGCCTCCCCCGCTGAGTTATCTGCCTTGGCCGAGGGCTTTTCCTTCGGCCGCTGGGCGCTACAGGTGGCCCCGGGGGGCCCGCCCCACGTGGAGCGCAGCTGCGTGTCCCGCGGCGGGGGCTGGGAGCAGGGGGGGGTTGGCCTGAGACTTCGGTGTGGTGCTGGGCTGGGCATAAACCACCCCAGGCCTCCGTGGTCCCATTCCGGGTCCCTGCTGCTGCAGGAGTGAAGAGGAACCTGAGATGTAAGGGTAACCCCAGGAGCCACTTTATCTAATGCTAAGCGTCCGCCAGGTGATTTCTAGACCGGTAGGGTGGCAGGCCAGCCGCAGCGCCCTAGAACTTACATCCCCGTGGGAAATCGTTTAAAAAACAAAGTAAAGACTGAGATACAAAGATGACAAGACTGTCCCTTCAAACACTGCAGTACGCAGCAGACCTTGCTGGGGGGAGTTATACACATTGGCCCCAGATTCTGAGCTGCCCCGGAGCTATGTTTTGCACAGGGCAGGAGGGGGAGGGCATCTTTGAGGGGCCATCCAGAGTCGGGGAGTAGCTATAGACTAGATGCCACATTGTCAGTTAGAGTAGCCCCAAATCTGCTCTAACTTGTGCCCATCTGCCCACTGCCCAGTACAGCCTGCTGGTCTAATTCTGACATTCTCCAGGAAGTCCGGCGCTGCTGGCTCAAGGTCGCCAGAAATGAGATTTTAGAAATAAAGCTAGCATTAATTTAAATAATACTAACCAGCTTCTCTTCCTCCACCAGTGTGGGGGGAAGGTGGAGCAATGTCTGTTACAGGGTCTGAAAGTATTGGATCTTATTTCTGGGAGTGGGATGAACCCCTTATCCTGTCCCAAGGCTGGGACCCATAGCAATATCAGACTGGCACTCAGGAGGTGTGAGATCAACTCCCCCTGTGCAGCAGATTCTCTAGGTGTGTGACCAGGGCAAGTTGCCCGTACTGTTTGTTTTGGCAATCTAGGGGGTAAACTCTTTGGGGCAGAGACTACATCTTACTATGCATATGTACAGCGCCTTGCACAACAGGGCCTTGATCTCAGTGGTGGCCTGCTGTATGCTCCCCTGTATTCTTATTGCTATGCTGTGTGCTGGTGACTGCTTAGATCACAGACATCTTTGAGACTGGATGTGGACGCACCCTTCAATTAACGTAACTGGATACATTAATCACAAGGCACCCCTACCCCTCAGACAAAAAGGGGTTGTGAGTGCACCTAGGAGTTTTTGGAATGAGCAGGCAGAGGACTTTTGCTATTTGTTGTTTTGGGTAAGGGGGTGGGGTGTCTGAGGGAAGGGAGAACACACACAAATGCAGAGCAGATTGGGGGACAGACAGGCAGAAGGAGCAGCTGTAAGCATGGTGTCTGACTGCGGAAGAAACCTGGGGAGAAGTTTTGGGATCAGGGGTGAAGCCTGAAGAGAATGCTTTAGGGGCTGTGAGCAAAAGAAGCTGTTTCCTGCTATTTGATCCCTTCTGCATTCGGAGACACATGACTTTGTACAGTCCTAGTAAATAAATAAAGCTGCATCCAAGAAATACCTGACAATCACTGATTTCTGCTCCCAGGCCCCCCAACTCTGACTAGCCACGTGGGTCAAAAATGGGCCGTTTTATTATTGATGATAACCGCAGGAAGCTGTTCCAGCAGGGACAGTCCCGATATTCGGGGCTTTGTTTTATATGGGCACCTAGTACCCTCCACCACCCTATCCCAATTTTTCACACTTGCTATTCACTCACCTTATTTGCACAGGTTTAGGACTTGAACAGAGGTTAGAGAAATAGTGTTGTTATCCCCATTGTACAAGTGGGGGTAACTGAGGCACAGGGAAGTTAAGTGCCCAGGGTCTGCAGTGGAGATGGGAATAGGACATTGATTTCCTAATTCTTAGACCTGGCCTTTAATCACAGAACCACCCTTCCTTACTCCTTTGTCCTACAGAAGGCTGCTCAGCAGCTGGAATTTCTATAGGTACTGATTTAATTAATACTTATCCCAACTCCTCAAATAATAGTGCAACAAAGATATTTATTTACAGTGTGAAACAGAGGTGCCATGGTGCATGGTGAAGGCACTCAACTACAATCCTGAAGGTCACTGGTCTGAGTCTCGTTGGATCTCTCACTGACAGGCCACCTTCAGTTCACCCAGCTGCAAAATGGGTGCCCGAGCCATGGGGTTAGGGCAGCCAAAGGCAGTCAAATGTGATGCTGGCCCTCTCGCTCCCTGTGCACCACTGGCCGTGAAACTGACGTGCCTTCGCGATGTCACCTGAGGAGCCATTGACCCTGGTGAACTTTCGCTTTGAAAGCTTGGGCAGCAGCATGCAACAAAGCGGTGTCTCCACTGAGCTCTAGCACTTGGGACAAGGTCTGGACATTTACTGGAGTACGTTTTTTCTCCCCCTCCTCACATAATAATTGTATGTAGGGTGACCAGATGTCCCGATTTTATAGGTACAGTCCTGATTTGGGGGTCTTTTTCTTATATAGGCTCCTATTGCCCCCCACCCCTGTCCTGATTTTTCACATTTGCTGTCTGGTCACCCTAATTGTATGTTGTACATAAGGCACATAGGGCTACATTTTCCTGTGTACCATGCTCACATGGTCCCTAGTCCCTTTAAGGGGAGCTGGGGCCAGCCGTGCCTATGCCATGAATTAACTGCTTTCCAGCCTGAGGGGGTGGGATTAAGGAGGGTCAGCAGATACATGAATGGACACCTGGGCCTTATGAAAGAGCTAAGTGAACTCAGGTGGGGGTTTGAATCACAGAGAGGAGGTAGATGCCTGTGAAAGGCTCTGAGTCAGGGTCTGCAGGAGTCAGCTGAGTGCTCCTGTAGATCTGGGGTTCTATAACGGAGCAGGGAAGGGTACATGGAACAAGCCCAGCAGGGGCTGAAAATGGTACTCCAGGTAGCCAGCCAGGTAGCCAGACTGGGGACTCTCAAAGGTAGCCCAGAAAGGGGTGAGAACAGAGCCCTGAAAGTGGGATGAAGAAAAGCCCTTCGAGGGCAGAAGAGCTGTTTGTTTGTTGGGACTTTTTAGTTGGATTTCTGCTACCCTAAAAGGAATTGAGTTTGTCTATGCCGTGCCTGGTGAGCAGAGCCCCATCTCCCGCACAGAGAGGTGTGTGGAGAGCTGAAGAGACCCAGCCTGGGGAAGGAAACTGAGGCAGTACCATGTGTGGCTAGCAGGGAGTGCCCTGGGGTGACTGTGCTCTGCAACCTGCATGCACATTCTCTGTATAGAATAAGACCCATGATACAGCCCTCAGAATAAATGCTCCCAGGTTAGAAATGGCTGAAGGAGAATATGATCCTAGGCTCTGCCTTGCTAAGTATTTTTTTATTTAAACCTCTGCTTCAGCACAGCACTTGGAGTGCAGGAAATGATACATCTTTATTAAATACATTCAATTATTGTAATTTAGCAGGATTATCCTATTTCATTTTGCTGACTGCATCCCTCCTTCGTTGCTGACATTCATCACCAGGCAAGCTCTGAATAGGGAGGAAAGGGAAGAGATTTAATGAATGGCAAAAATGAGAGTCTGGTTTCAGAGAAGTACATGCTGGAGGGTTATTTGTGCTTTTTTTTTTTTTTTTTTAAATGCAAGATTCTCATGAAAACAGGATGTTAAGTTTTTGTTCTCTTAGACCCACAGATGCTTTTTAAGGAAGTACTTCATTGCCAGACCTATTGGTCTTGCTAAGCACAGTTGAGTTAGTCTTTGCGTTATGTATTGTTAAAGTTGCCAGAAGCTGGGAATGGGTGATGGGATGGATCACGTGGTGATTCCCTGCTCTGTTCATTCCCTCCGGGGCACCTGGCCTTGGCCGCTGTTGGAAGACAGGACACTGGTAAGGTAACTCTTGCTTAAGCAGCACTAACACAAACCCTCAGCAGGCAAAAAACTGACATCCCAAATCAAACTTAGCAAGCTAAATGCATCCTCTAACTTAACAGGAAGAAACTTTACCAACTACAGACCGTTTCTGCACTCTTGTTAACTAAGTTTTGGGAGGAGGGATAGCTCAGTGGTTTGAGCATTGGCCTGCTAAACCCAGGCTTGTGAGCTCAATCCTTGAGGGGACCATTTAGGGATCTGGGGCAAAAATTGGGGATTGGTCCTGCTTTGAGCAGGGGGTTGGACTAGATGACCTCCTGAGGTCCCTTCCAACCCTGATATTCTATGATACTGGGCTAAATGGACTGGAGTAGGGGACAGGGGCAAAGTCAGTGGTCAGGTGAAGCAGCAGGACTCTGAGTCTGACAGATTCCATCTGTTATGAATTAACTTATTGAATCAGATGTTCTGGTCCTCTGCCCATGGGTGAATTTCACCCCAATAGCTGATGTTCCAGCAAATGGGAATCGCTGCAAAAACACAATGGATGAGATTTTTTTAGAGCACTTAACTTTGGCCCAACTCTGGCTTCAGTGAGGGCAGAATTAGATCTGTGCTGGGCAATTCTGAAAATCCAGCCACTGTTTCATGTTTCCTTAAAGAAAAAGATTTATGAACGTTTTGAAGCACATTCGAAATGTTTGCTACACTTTGGCCAAATTTTGTTCAGCTACCCCAGGCTAAATGCAGTCACTCTGCTTACTTTAAAGGACCTATTTTTGGTTACACTGGGGTTGGGTATGTATCTGAGAGCAGAATTAGTCCCCTTTTGCCTTTCTGATTTTCAGGAATATTGTTTTGAAAATAATATTGATCACATTTTAAGGTACTGTATTTTACAGTGAGCATGACACCTGGTGGGGGAACCAAACAATCACGGTCTGTTTAAGGCTGATCAACAGATGCTTAGGTATAAGATAAAATAATAATATATAATTTATCTCAAGTAAAGCAATGCTGCCTGAGTGTCACTGATATTTTACAAGCCAGTCATGCTAAAAATGTGGAAATAATTATTCCCTTAGACATTCAAACTATATATTTGGCTATCTCTTGGGGGGGGGGGGGGAGGCGGCATTTCTGAAACCTGGGTCACATTTCTAAACTGTATTAGATGTCCAGTAGCTTTCCCATAAACTTGTCTCTTTGTGCTACTCTTTTTTTCCTTTGTGCTGGTTTGGGTCTTTATTTGGCTGATGACTGAAATGTGTGAAAAGGTCCCGGGGGGGGGGGGGCGGGGAAGGAACGACAAGGAGAGATTTTTACAACAAAACTGATAAAAGTTTAGCCATAAACAGTTGGATAATTAGACATTTGTTTAAATAAATTGGCCTGATTTCACAGATGTCCATTTACAATCATTTTAACCTTATAAGATGAATCATTTGTGTCCAAAAAGCTAACGGAGAGATGGCCACCCTAGCAATATCTAGATAGACGTGGGTATGCTCCAGTTATGTTACATGTGAGAGCTCTTTCACTGCTTTTGTAATATTTGAAAGAATAGTGTGCTTCTTTTTTGGTAAAGAGCCCAATCTGAGGCAGCTCCACACATGGCTACAGGTTCAGTTTAGATAGTCTTTTATCAGGTAGGCTTTCCGCCTTTTACAGACTATGAATGAATCAGGCAATGGGACCTAGATCAGTGGAAGTTGAGGGTGCTTTGCCCTTCACAGATGGTATTTAGCATTGGGAAGGATTGATCTCTATGGCCCAGATTTTCAAGAGCTCAGATCCCATTTAGACATCTAAATAAGGACCACATTTTCCAGAATAATCGCGCCCCACCCCGCCCCAGGAGCTCCCGTTGTGACCAGTTGTTCAGAAGAGTTCAACACACCTAGAATGCTGAACTCTTTAAAAAAAAAAAATCTGGCCACAGTTGTGTGTGCTGAGTTCTTTTGAAAATTTTGGCCATAAATCACTGCTACGGAAATGTGCTGTTTCTGGACTAGAGGAGGACAGCTGCCCTTTCTCAGAGAGACTACACAGCTGTTTTTTGGGGTGTGCAAGTGCAGAATAACTTCAGTGAACTGCAGAAGGAATTTAAATTAGGCAGAATATATTTATTTCTGTTGAAATTTGCTGGGTACACACCCCTACTTTGCAGAAAGTGAGATGGGTGATTTAATGGCCAGGCACTTGCTTTTATCATTCATCCATAATGCAGCATCTCCAGCAGGACAGTCCCTCCTGTGTCTTCTAACAAAACCAGGTTGGGATATTGGGTCAGAGCTGATGCAGTAGGAAGCATTCTAATCAAATGAATTACTAACACCACTGTCTATAGCACCTGGGTTCTAGTCAGATGTTGCTTATCCCAGTTTTGAGCAGGCCTAGCTTTGCATAGGCTGGGAAAACTGCTCAGAGTGGAGTGGCTGAAGGTTAATTAAAATTGCCTTTAACAGGTATGCTTTGTCATAGATTTGACAACAACTTTTATGAACAATTTATTTTTACCAGGATATCTCCCTTCCCACCTCATTCACAATACAGAAAATGCATATTTTACAATCATTTCTGGGGGAATTCTGCACCACAGCATGTGCACAGAATCCATGTCCCCCACAGATTTTTTTTTTCTCTGCAGAATATAGATTCCACTAGAGAGGCGCTGCAGTTACACCTTTTGCTCCCCAGCAGCTGCTGTGGCATCAGAAGAGAGGGCAGTCAGCTGGTGGAGGGGCGGTATTCCTCACAGTGGGGTCAGGGGAGGAGGCACCCGATGGACAGAGCAGGTCACGCTGGGTTGCTGGAGAGTCAGACCGTGGTTCAGAAGGGCTAGGGAGGGGGACAGAGTGGGGCATGGGCTCAGGGGCTAGTGGGGTGACATCACTGATCCAGGGGATGAGTGGGTTGGGGCTGCAGGGCCACATGGAGACAGGGTGTAGAGGGGTGCAGGAACACCTGGGGACGGGGTAGGGGCCTGCAGGGACACACGAGGACTGGGCAGATGTGCCTGACTGAATGGGAGAGGCTAGGGGTCAGCCTGGGTCTGCATGGGGGAGGCTCCACAACTCCCTAATAATCCCCCCCCCACCACCAAATCTGTTGCATACTTCTCCCACCCACACCCAACAACCCTCCAAGTTCACTCCCAGACTTGTTCCCTCAGCTCCTCTGTTACCCCCGACTCCCCCAAGACTTTGCACTGCTTCTGACGGGTGCAGGAAATATGTTTCTGTATCATAGTTTAAATGAATTTTTACTCAACGTTCTGCATTAATATGCCTAGTAACTAATCTTTTTTTGTTGTCTATATTGCTACAGAGATGCTTGTATTTTGAAATAAATTACCAAAATAATTGAAACTGGCATGATTATATTGTGGTGTTTTGACAAAATACACAGAATTTTAAAACATTGTGCACAGAATTTTGAATATTTTTGGTGCAGAATTCCCCCAGGATTATACAATGCTCTCTCTAGCTAACTATCTAGCCACCTATGGTATTTATGACCAGTTACCATAGTATTTAATCTATGATAAGAAACATTAGTAGCAACTGTAAACTTTTGTCTCACCATGCAAATTACATTGATATTTAAAGATCTCCTTTGGATTTTCTCTTACACAGGAGCATGATATGATCTCATCAGGGAAATCTAGTGCAACTGCAAGCAGGCATCCCCATTACTGCTGCCATCCAGTTGCTTTACAAAGCAAAATTTAACAAGCAGCGAGGAGGAAATATGTGCTGTTTGTTATAATTTTGCATGAGGAAACAAATGGATCTCATGCTGGCTTCAAAAGCCTGTCCTGGCTGTTGGTTAGCCTGACATTGACGACATGTGCAGAGGTGAGGAGAGATCTCAGATCTCTTTGAAGCTTGTGGTAGGGTCTTAGTCTCATAGAACTAGATATGAACAATGCTGATACAGAACAATAATCTAGAAACCACCATTTCCACTCCATCTTCTGATTGCAGGATAGCTAGATCAAACTCTTACCTGAGATGTATTTGAGTTTTTTTTGTTTTTTAATAACACATATTTGAAATCAGTATCAAACTAAATACACAAAATAAAGAGAAAGCACCCTTGGAGGAGGAGGGTTGGCAAAGGGATGGTTCCTGGTGGGGAACGGTGCCTGTTACATGCTAACCTTCGCTTAGAGCGGCTTGAAGCCCGGTAGGCTGCCTGTGCATTATGCAGAGGCTACTCTAGCAATATTACCACCCCGTCCATTCTTTAGGATGGGGGAGGAAGGAGCTGTGCATTTCACATCCACAGCTGGGCCCTCAAAGCCTTGACCCCTCTTTCTTTTGCACAGCAATGTCCTGGAGTCCTATCCAACCCATCTTGCCCCCTGGGTGTTTCATCAGGTTGGCCAAGAATGCACTCAAGGTGGAGGAGTGACAGGGCTGGCCTTCTGTTTGCCAGTCAGTGTCAAGCACTGTGCCCTCTGAGTGCCTGTCTCTCCAATAACCCATCCATTCTCACAGAAAGGGGTTCACCATGGCAAAGCCGGAGAACTGGGGAACACCAGAATCTGGACAGGCTCGTTCTGTGAAGGGAAAAGTCCCTTCCCCCCCAGACCTTTCATGTCCCCAGCCAGCCCTTCCCTGCAAGCGGTTGGCCTGGGGATTGGACTGGGACCCCCTTTGAGTGATGGGTTACCAGTGGGATTGTCTGTCTTTACACACTTTTCCTTATTTTAAATTCTGTGTGTGTGTGTGTGACGGTGTCCCTTTGTGTGTAACCATGTGTTCAGGGGAGTGTGTGTCCCCATTTGTGTGTGTGTGTGTGAGACACCATGTGTTGGGGGGAGTGAACATTTGTGGGTGTGAACTTGCCTTTACTATATTCACTGCCTTGCCTTTATTATGCCACCTTCATTATATTCAGCAGTACCACAAGGAAACTTCAGGCCTGTATCCTGTAAGACATGGGCTTCAGCAGCTAGCAGGAGGCTTGCGGCCTATGAACTTTGGCACAGATAAACGCCCCAACAGTCACCCCTAAGTTTTGGAGAACTGGAAGTAGAGCATATGGGGGAATTTTCTCCATAATGACATCAGCCAACTACAGAAACATGAGCTAACAGCAGGTTTTGGGAAGAACATCCAACCAAAAGCGTGCCATGGCAATGAGCTGACCTATATGATAATGAGTTGAAATAATTAATATACTAACCTAAAAAAGAAAAGGAGGACTTGTGGCACCTTAGAGACTAACCAATTTATTTGAGCATGAGCTTTCGTGAGCTACAGCTCACTTCATCGGATGCATGAAAGCTCACGAAAGCTCATGCTCAAATAAATTGGTTAGTCTCTAAGGTGCCACAAGTCCTCCTTTTCTTTTTGCGAATACAGACTAACACGGCTGTTACTCTGTAACCTAAAAAAGTAGGACACCTCAACATTAGCAGACTTAGGAAATACAAATGGGGGAGGGGGAAATCCCTATTGAATATGCATTAGCCATAGTGGCATCAGTGTAACACATTATACAAGTTGTATCCCAGCCTAGGGGGGTAGGACAGAGAGAAGTAGTCCGTGGGAGGGGCCAGAATGACGGCCACTAGCAAAGATAAGGAAGATAATGGGTAGCATTGCAAGTTGTTCTGCAAGGGATGGTGTGAGCACGGATGTCCAGAAGTACTTTCTGTATTATGACTAGCCACCTTCCTGAGACAAGTGAGTGTGGTTGTGCTAAGGGTAAATAGTGAAGAGTTCCCATAGTGTGAATGGTACACCTGTGCCCACCGGCTTCCTAACTACACTGTCATTTCAATAATACTGGGCCTGGTCTTGAGACAAGAACCTGTCAACCCTCCTCGGGATACCGGGGAATGCCTAAGTAATTAATATATAATCTATAGATCAGGCTACAGAGCTTGCGTTGGGGGGAGTGTGTGGAAAAGGACCTAGGGGTGACAGTGGACGAGAAGCTGGATAGGAGCCAGCAGTGTGCCCTTGTTGCCAAGAAGGCCAATGGCATTTTGGGATGTATAAGTAGGGGCATAGCGAGCAGATCGAGGGACGTGATCGTCCCCCTCTATTCGACATTGGTGAGGCCTCATCTGGAGTACTGTGTCCAGTTTTGGGCCCCACACTACAAGAAGGATGTGGATAAATTGGAGTGAGTCCAGCAAAGGGCAACAAAAATGATGAGGGGTCTAGAACACATGACTTATGAGGAGAGGCTGAGGGAGCTGGGATTGTTTAGTCTGCAGAAGAGAAGAATGAGGGGGGATTTGATAGCTGCTTTCAACTACCTGAGAGGATGGTTCTAGACTATTCTCAGTGGTAGAAGAGGACAGGACAAGGAGTAATGGTCTCAAGTTGCAGTGGGGGAGGTTTAGGTTGGATATTAGGAAAAACTTTTTCACTAAGAGGGTGGTGAAACACTGGAATGCGTTGCCTTGGGAGGTGGTGGAATCTCCTTCCTTAGAAGTTTTTAAGGTCAGGCTTGACAAAGCCCTGGCTGGGATGATTTAATTGGGGATTGGTCCTGCTTTTGAGCAGGGGGTTGGACTAGATGACCTCCTGAGGTCCTTTCCAACCCTGATATTCTATGATTCTATGTAGGTAGGTGTGTCCGTCTCTGTGTGTGTGTGACAATGTATTGGCGTAGTGTGTGTCCCTGTGAGTGTGTCTCTCTGTGTGTGTAACAGGTATGACCCTTGTCCCTGTGACCCAGCAGCACCTGGGCTGCATCGGCGGTAATGGGAGGCTCAGGCCCTTTTGGGAACCGCCCGGTGGGTTTGTTTTCCGCCAGCCGGCGGGAAGTGGCCTCGGGCGGGGGCGCTGGGTGACCCACGGTTGCGCTGGGAAGGGGAGAAGCAGACCCGCAGGAGGGGGGTTTTAATCCCTTGCTGATGGTCTCCAGCGGGTGCCCCCAGCCCAGCGAGCAGAGGGAACAGCCTCACATGCACCCGCCCCGCAACGCGCAGCGCATTGACAAGATCCCTGCCCCGGGAGTGGCTGGGCCAGGGGACGCGGCAGGTCCGCCGCATCGCCAGTCCAGGGCAGCGCCCTACACCCTGGTCCCCCCAGCCCGGCGCTGGCAGACTCTCACCTCCCTTCACCCGTCGGAGGAGCCGAGCCATGAGCCAAGTGCGGCAGCGGGCCTAGGCTCCCCCGAGCCGGGCGGCAAGACGCCTCCCTGGAGAGCCGCCCATGAGCCGCGCTCAGCACCGCGGACAGCTCCGTGCGACCCCGGGGCTGGCGGCCCCTCCGGCCGCAGGCGGCGAGGGACAGGCCAGCCCGCCCTCCTTGCCAGGGGCCAGGCACCAGCGGACAATCGCCGGGGCCAGGGGAGGCGCCCCCGTGGCTGCTTCCCCGATAAAAGCGCCTCGAAGCCGGCCACCAGACAGCCGGGGTCCTCAGTCCTGGCTGCGGGTCCCGGCGCCCAGCCTTGCGCGCCGACCGCCCCCTCCCCGGCAGCTCCCGGACTCCCCCCTGGCCCTGCGAGGGACCCAGAGGCGACCCCGGCTGCAGCCCGTCTAGGCTGCGCCCCCCACCAGAGCCCCGGCAGGGCCATGTTCTCAGCCCGCGGCGGGGCGGCCTGGCTGGAAGGGGGCCCCGCCAACGCGCCTGGGGGTCGCCCGAACGGCTCGGCCCGGGGGCGTCCGACCTTCCGCACCCTGGAGGAGCTGGCGGTGCCGGCCCGCGCCCCCCGGCGCAGCGGATCCTGAGCGCCGCCGTCTACCTGGGCGTGTGCGCCCTGGGCGCGGCGGGCAACCCCGCTCCAGCCTCAACGCCTCCGTGCGCAACCTGGCGGCCACCGACCTGCAGTTCGCGCTGCCCCTGCCCTTCTGGGCCGCCGACTCGGCGCTGGACTTCGGCTGGCCCTGCGGGGGCCCGCTCTGCAGCCTGGTGCTCTCCGCCACCGTGCTCGACATGGGCGCCGGCGCCTTCTTCCTCACCGCCCTCAGCGTGGCCCGCTCCCGCTCTCTGGCCTCGCCCTGCGGCGCCCCCGCTCCGTGCGCTGCCTCTGCGCGCTCCTCTGGGCCGCCGCCGGCCTGGCCACCCTGCCCGCCGCCCTCTCCTCCCGGCGAGCAGCTCTGCCGGCTGCGCTTCCCCGACGGCCGGCACCGGCTGGCCCTCTACCACCTGCAGAAGGTCCTGCTGGCCTTCGTGCTGCCGCTGGCCACCCTGGGCCGCTGCTACGCCGGCTGGGCAGCGCCCGGCCCCGGGGCTCCCGGGTCACCCGGGCCCCCACCATCGCGGTGCTGGCCTTCTTCCTCCGCTGGCTGCCCAACCAGGCCCCCCGCCTCTGGGGCGCCCTGCCCTGGGAGCCAGCCTGCTGCCCGGTGCACGCCGACCCCTTCCTCTGCTGTACTGCCTGCGGCGCCCCGAGTTCCGCCAGCCGCGCCGGGAGCTGTGCTGGGGCCCCTGCGCGCCCGCCGGCCGCCGGAGGATGGGAGCCGGGTGACACAGAGAGGGAAAGACCCGCCCCTTCATTCACCAGCACCCCCCTCCAGAGCCGCGCGGGAGCGGCTGCGGCAGCCCCCGGGAAGGCGCATTGGACCCACCTTGGAAGCCAGGCTTCCAGGGCAGCTCCAGGAGTCGCCGTGCTGACCTGCCAACGCTTGGCATGGACCCAGGCCCAGCGGCGCAGCCCCCGTGCGCTCCCGGCCCGAGCCCTTCCTTCGGATGAAGGCCAAAGGAGACCCAAAAGTTCCTGCAAACTCCGCCAGATCGGTGCATTTTCCCCGGGCACCGGCGGCGGAGTAAAGAACGGAAGGGGGTTGAAAAGCACCAGCTCTTGGGGATGTAGCCCATGGTCTCAGAGCTCAGGTGTATCGTATGCGGGTGCTGTCGGTTAGCAATGGGGTTGGCGGTGCATTTCCAGGCAACTGCAAATTGCTTCTAGGGGTGCGAGCCGACCAGGGTGACTGCAAACGCTCAGGAAGGACAAGGATCCCCTCGAAATGAACTGCCCGGGGAGTGTTTGCACGTACAATAGCGAAGAATGTGGAAAAGGTGCGCGTGAACTGGGCTTTGATAACGTGGGGTGACACAATCATCAGCCCCGTATAAAGCTGTTTTTGTCTCCTCAGCTCCGGAGCCAGGCTGAACAGAGTTCCTTGCACATGCGAGCCCTGGCGAGACAGTCCTGCCTTGTCAAAGAGAGAAGCCAACAGGGGATCTCCCCCTTCACCTGGAGGGACGGCTGCATTTGCCTCAGCGCAGCATGGCATCGTTTCTCTGCTGTGGGCACAATGCGAGCACAGTGGGTACAAAGTCTTCGCTGGCATCCCAAATACAAAACGCGTTGTCTTAAATGTGAGTCTTAACATGAATAATTGTAAAGTGTGTATTTATTTGTATGTGTTATTTTGCTCTGTGGCAAGCTGAAGTCAGCAACATGAGAGCCCAACATCAGAGAGTGATGTTTACACTGTATTATTATTTATTTTTATTTTATTGCTATTACTGCAGCGCTTAGGAGCCCTAGTCTGGGGCAGGGCTGCAGTGTGCTAGGTGCTGTATAAACACAGAACAAAGACAGTCCCTGCCACAAAGAGCTTACCTGCTAGCTAAACTGACATAAGGGTGTCAGACAGCTCCACCAGAATCTTTATTTTTTAGAAGAGTTTTACTTTAAAAGATTATTTATAAACTTTTCCACTGGGTAACTGGCCTAAGAAAATGGAGAGAGTTTTATCACAGAAGGGCAGCAAAGTATGAACAATTTTTAAAGTGATTCTTTATGCCTGACTTGTACAAAAACATGAATGGCCTGTAAATAGCCAAACCCTTGTACCATTCTTATAACAAGGTGCTTCTCATGCTATTTAATGAAGGCTCAATACTAAACTGCCAATAAAAAGCTGCTTTTTTAAAACATCTGCTCCCCAAATTGTTTGTTTTAGATCAACTTGAATTTATTTATTTTGTATTTGTGGGATCACAGGGCTGAATCCTGCCCTGGCCTGCAGAGTGCACACAGCAGAGTGTTGCCTGAAGCATCCTGTGAGTAGCTCACAGCCTGGAATCATAGAATTCAAGGCCAGAAGGGACTACCAGGTCATGCAGCCTGACCTCCTGTATCTCACAGGCCACCAACACCAGCACGCACATGCTAAGCCCGACTACTGAATGGAGACCAAAGTCTAACAAGCACTGGAGACCAGAGGCCGAGAACTACGAGGGCCTGAGGTGCACCAGTGCTTGAGGCTCCTGCAGGGACAGGGAAATGATTCAGTGAGATACACCCAGATAATCCTGGCAAGTGACCCACACCCACATGCTGCAGAGGATGGTGAAAAATCCCCAGGGTCACTGCCAGTCTGACCTGGAGGAAAATCCCTTCCTGACCCCACATGTGGCGATCAGTTAGACCCTGAGCCTGTGAGCAAGAACCGGCCAGCCACGCACCTGAGAGAGAGAATGCTTGCTGCCACCTCAGGGCCCTGGCCCTCCTCATCCAATGTCCCATTTCCAGCTGCGGCCAACCCTGATGCTTTGGAGGAAGAAGATAAAAGCCCCTGCCAGAATACATTCGAGGAGACAAAATCCCTTCCTGACCCCTGCCAGTGGTTGGCTGAAACCCTGAAGCATGCACGTTAGGAACATAGGACATAAACTAGAAGACAGTACCAGGGTTGCTGAGCCCTGCCCCCTACCACTGGGGGCTACCCAATCATAAATTACAATAAGACAAGATTCAGTCCTCTGCAAAAGAACAGAACAAGGGCTAGGCACCACTTATACCTTGCCCTGGCTCTCTGCAGGGGATGGATTTCTCCTAATTTGTGGAGGTGCGCTGCATGGTGAAAGGGTATGGGTAGGGCCCTACCAAATTCATGGCCCCAGTTTTGGTCAATTTCACAGTCATAGGATTTAAAAAACCTTAAATGTCATTATTTCAGCTATTTAAATCTGAAATTTCACGGTGTTGTAGTTGTCGGGATCCTGACCCAAAAGGAGCAGTTGGAGGGTCGCAAGGTTATTGTAGGGGGGTTGTGGTATCGCCACCCTTACTTCTTCACTGCTGCTGGGGGCGCTGCTGCGTTCAGAGCTGGGTGGCCGGAGAGCGGCAGCTGCTGGCCAGGAACCCAGCTGTGAAGGCCGAGCTGCCTTCAGTAGCAGCGCAGAAGTAAGGATGGCATGGTATGGTGTTGCCACTCTTACTTCAGTGCTGCTGCGGGCAGGGCACCGCCTTCAGAGCTGGGCACCCCGCCAACAGCTGCTGCTCTCCGGCCGCCCAGCTCTGAAGGCAGCGCAGAAGTGAGGATGGCAATACCGCAACCCCCCCAAAATAACCTTGCGACCCCCCAACCCCTTTTTGGGTCAGGATCCCCGTTTGAGAAATGCTGGTCTCCCCTGTGAAATCTGTGCACAAAAGACCACATTTCCCAGTCCATGCCATGCTTTTCATGGCTGTGAATTTGGTAGGGCCCTAGGTACGGGATTAGTTGGAATGGGGAATGGCTGTCTGACAAGCTGACCAACATACGCTGCTATAAACAAAAGCACTGGCTGCCGGCCATTCAGAACATACCGGTCTGAATGAATTCCAGTACAAATTCTTAGATTTCTCAGACCTAGAACACAAATAAAAAACAGGTTTCAGAGGAACAGCCGTGTTAGTCTGTATTCGCAAAAAGAAAAGGAGGACTTGTGGCACCTTAGAGACTAACCAATTTATTTGAGCATGAGCTTTTGTGAGCTACAGCTCACTTCATCAGATGTAACAAACAAATAAAAAACAAACGCTCTGCTACGCCTCTTTAGCTTTTACATGCATAAGCTATTTATATTCTTCCTAATGGAGGTATAAAGCACCAGTTATTTGGCTGGCTGGGTTCCAGTTCCTTGGTGAAGGCTCTTGCGGTGATGGGAGAGGAGCCCAGCATTCCTGGAGCCCAGCATTCCACAGGGCAGACTCCCTTTCCTCCAGAGCTGCTATCTTCAATTCACTGCTGGAACTGACTTTTTTACTAGGTTCATTAGTCTTTGTATACTGTGTCATCCCCGGGCTCTCTGGGCAGCAGGAGCAGGTTAGCTCTGTGTTTAAGGTGGTCCCTCAAAATGGGCTGAGTAGCTGACTACGGGCGGGGGGAAGAGGAAGGTTTCCCAGTGAGATGTTATCTAGCACAACTGGAAGGTGTGTACCCAGGGTACAACCTGCACACCGCTACCACGACTCTGGCCCCTGCAGCCAGCGACACCTGAATACTTCATCTCTTAAGGTATTTACATTTTGGCTTCATTTTTTTTTAATGTTTATTGGAAATATTTAAAATATGAAGCACATAACATGCACCTGGGTGAAGACGCTCAATGTTAGAGAGCACCGACAAGTTAAAGTCCCCCCAGGATTGCAAGTCTGGCAACCTTTAAACAATCGTGTTTGGTGGAGGGGTGGGCACATACACTGTACTCACTAACCCATCGGTGTGGACTTGACAGCCACAGAATTGTGTGCTTGTGAACGGTCAAGCCCAGTCCCCTGGCCCCTCCATCTTATTGTCCAACTGATCTCAACCTGGTGCTGGTTAATACATGAAAAATGTGATCATAGCTCACCCCACGTTAGAGATCCGAATACTCCTTTTGATCCAATGAATGTAAAACTAGTCACAAAAGCAGAAGCGCAGATGTATTTTGGGAGCAAAGGGACACACAGGGTGAACACACAAGTTTGGGCCTAATTTGCAATTTCTCACGATTGAGTATGAACTAAACTCTGCGGTTTCTGAGGCAGGGCTGGGATTTTCGCCTTTGAGACGGGGAACGCTTCAGGCCCTGAAGCCGAGCTCTGCTAGGGCGGTGCAGGCAGCAGGAGCGTCTGAATCACTCCGGGGGGGAGCAGGGGAGCCTCAGTTTCTTGCATCCTGCCGGTGCACAGCGGGGCTCGCAGCGTGCACGGGTTCGAGGAGGCGGGTAAGGGGAAAGCCGCGTCAGTCGCGCCGGGTGAAGCAGCTTGGGCACTGGAGCTGCCCAGGCCACGGAGCAGCCCGCGGGATTGGGGCGAGGGTGCTCTGGCGTTGGAAACGACAGCCTGGGAGAGCTGAGCAGTGCGATGTGTTGGCCCGAGCCGCTGAGAGATGACCGGGTGGGGGCATGATCCTGACACCCCTCCCGCCCCGCGGGGGCCGTGGGAACGGCGCTGTCCGGGAAGGGCGGCACCATCCCGTGAGAACCCCGGCCCCGCAGCTCGCGGCCAGCCACGGGAGGGCGCCGGCTTTGCATCGCCCTCGGACAAAGGCGCGGGCCCGGCCTAGCGCAGCACCCCGGGGACCCTGCCCCAGCCCTCTCCAAGTCCGCCTGCGGCAGGAGCGCGGGACGCACGCTGCAAACCGGCGGAGGCGGGCAAGGCAGGATCTGCAGCAAAGCCCGGCAGCCTCCCCACAGCGCCCGGCAGCCTCCCCGCAGCGCCCGGCAGCCTCCCTGCAGCGCCCGGCTAGCTCAGTCGGTAGAGCATGGGACTCTTAATCCCAGGGTCGTGGGTTCGAGCCCCACGTTGGGCGCGAGCTTTTCTTTTTCCTCTCTCAGCCAGTGCACCAGGTTTCAGCCTGACCCGCGGGGCGCACGCCCTGGGCACGGCCCCGGCTCGCCCGGCACAAGCCCCGCGGCAGTCCGCGGCCAGGCCCCGTGCAGGGCCCCTCGTGCACAGGCTGTCAGGGCAGCGGGCGAGGCTCCCGGCCCCGGTCGGCAGGGCGAGGAAAGGGGCACCGCGGAGCTGCGAGCGGGAGCCGGGAGCCGGAGCAATGCCAGCCCCATGCCCGCCTCCCTGGAGCCGGGCAGGCAATACCGCCCCGGCCGGGGGCTGGCCCCTGGGGACAGCTGGCGATGGGGTCCCTGCCCGGGGAGTCGCTGGCTCTGCAACGCCAGCGATGGGGCCTCCCCCCCGCAACCGCAGCGCCCCGCCCGGGGGGCCCGGGCCTCAACCCGCACAGGACTACAAATCCCAGCATGCCTCGGGCGGCGGCGGCGCGCATGCGCGGGGCTGGCCGCTATAATGCGGCGGAGCGGGCGAGGCCCCGCTGGGAGGGGCGGGGAGGGGAGGAGGGAGAGTCACTTATAAATGGCGCCCAAGCAGGACCCCAAGCCCAAATTCCAGGAGGGTGAGTGCGGGCCGGGGCCACGGCTCCCCGGGGGGGGGGCCCGGAGACCTGTGTGTGCTGGGGGGCGGGGGCTACAGCGGGAGGCCGGCTGGGCTATGGGGGGACGGGGCGGGGGGCTGTGGGTGATGGAGGGGCTGTGTGGGGCTGGGGAAGTGCAGGGAGAGGCGGGCTGGGCTATGGTGGGGAGTCGGGGGAGGGATGGCTGATGAGGGGCTGGGCAGGCCCGTGGGGCTAGGGGGAGGCCGGCTGGGCTATGGGGGGGGGCGGTGCAGGGGGAGGCCGGCTGGGCTATGGGGGGGGCGGTGCAGGGAGAGGCCGGCTGGGCTATGGGGGGGGGCGGTTCAGGGAGAGGCCGGCTGGGCTATGGGGGGGGGCGGTTCAGGGAGAGGCCGGCTGGGCTATGGGGGGGGGGGCGGTTCAGGGAGAGGCCGGCTGGGCTATGGGGGGGGGGCGGTTCAGGGAGAGGCCGGCTGGGCTATGGGGGGGGGGCGGTTCAGGGAGAGGCCGGCTGGGCTATGGGGGGGGGGCGGTTCAGGGAGAGGCCGGCTGGGCTATGGGGGGGGGGCGGTTCAGGGAGAGGCCGGCTGGGCTATGGGGGGGGGCGGTGCAGGGAGAGGCCGGCTGGGCTATGGGGGGGGGCGGTGCAGGGAGAGGCCGGCTGGGCTATGGGGGGGGGCGGTTCAGGGAGAGGCCGGCTGGGCTATGGGGGGGGGGCGGTTCAGGGAGAGGCCGGCTGGGCTATGGGGGGGGGCGGTGCAGGGAGAGGCCGGCTGGGCTATGGGGGGGGGCGGTGCAGGGAGAGGCCGGCTGGGCTATGGGGGGGGGCGGTGCAGGGAAAGGCCGGCTGGGCTATGGGGGGGGGGCGGTGCAGGGAGAGGCCGGCTGGGCTATGGGGGGGTGGGGTGTCCGGGGGTTGGGGAGGCAAGCAGAGCTGATCCTGTGGCCAATCCATGCTGTAGCATTGCACAAAGCTGTGGGGCGTGTCTGCGCTGGGGAAGGGCCTTTTTAGTCTTCTGGCTGCAGTTTATTTTTTCTAACTCTGCGGGGCCGGGGGGGGGGGGGGGGGGGAGGGTAAAAGGAAATGATGGTTCTCTTAAAAAAACAAAACAAAACCCAACCCATCAACCAACCAACTGCTGCAGTTTTTGTAGGGGAAGCCACTCTATCGCTCTGTGCTTTGTACCCCTTGTATGCACTGTGACAGGTTTCAGCGTAGCAGCCCTGTTAGTCTGTATTCGCAAAAAGAACAGGAGGACTTGTGGCACCTTAGAGACTAACCAGTTTATCTGAGCATGAGCTTTCGTGAGCTACAGCTCACTAAAGCTTATGCTCAAATAAATTGGTTAGTCTCTAAGGTGCCACAAGTCCTCCTTTTCTGTACGCACTGTGTATCTGAAACTAGCGATTTGTGGACTGTGCGGCTGAAATGCAGCCTCCAAGGCCAGTTATAACCCATGGAGATGACCCATCCTGGCAGGTGATGATGAATCTGAGTGGCCTTGCAGCCTAGCTCAAGGTGGACGGTTTCCTGCTGGAAGCAGTCTCCTCCAGCTACCCCTTTCTGGTAAAAGGAGGGGTAGGTGCAGTATGTGTACTCCATCTTGCAGAGCGCTTGCAGCTCCTTGGCAATCCTTCAATGAGACCTTTAGCTAGCCAAGATTTGGGCTCCATTCTGTTCTGGTACCTGAGGACACAGAGGACCTTTAGGATGTTAATACTCCCTGGATCAGAGAAAGGGTTAGGAAATGGCTGTTTAGTTTTTTCATACTTCTCAACACTCTCAGCTCACCTGTGAGATTCTGGACTTTTTCCTTTACTCAAAATATGCTTGATTTTTGTTTTTCTCATAGGTGTGTATCAAAGCACTCCCATGGACATCGGTGGGCATTTAAGCCATTGAAAGATTTTTTTAGTAGGACTGTCAAGATTTTCCCTTCTTGAGGTTGAGAAGTATGTTTACTTTGTTACTTAAAATATTTTTATAAGATAGCCCAATTAGGGATCTTGAATCTTGCCTTATGACATGTTTTTTTTAAGTATGGCTTAAGGATATTGTAAAATCCCGTGTGCTGATTATTGTGGTGACTTGCAACACTGCTATAGCTATGGTTGCCTCTGTTCATAACAGACCCCCAGTTTAGTTTAATATTTAGGGCGTGTCTAGACTACAAAATTAAGTCAACCTAACTTACGTCAGTGTGCAGCCTCACCAGGAGCGCTTTACTGATTGTACCGTCAGTGTGGGGCATTGTGTGATGGCTTCTGAAAGCCAGTAATAGTCAATATAAGCAACACAGTGTCTGTACTGACATTGCATTGACGTAACTATATCAACATTGGCTCTATGCCTTTCATGGAGGTGGAGTTAAGTCGGTGTAGCAGGACAATTGTTGTCGGAGCAAAATTTTAGTGTAGACACTTGCGTAGTTAAGTCAACATAGCTCGATGCATGGCAGCTTATCTCTGTAGTGTAGACCAGGCCTTAATTCTCATTGGGCTGAAACATGACATACAAATTTCCATGAAAGATTCAACTTACTCCATAAAATCTGGTTTAAAAATAGGTGGTGGTTTTAGAATAGACAAATGACAACTGTAGGGGTATATTAAGCTTTGTTGGCTTCGGAGATGAATTTTGTACAACACTGAAGTCTATCCTTAGAGCTATTGCAAAAGAAACATAACCTGGCCAGTTAATAACAGTAACTTTGGAAAAACCAAGAATGATATAGGTTTCAGAGTAGCAGCTGTGTTAGTCTGTATTCGCAAAAAGAAAAGGAGGACTTGTGGCACCTTAGAGACTAACAAATTTATTTGAGCATAAGCTTTTGTGAGCTACAGCTCACTTCATCAGATGCATTCAGTGGAAAATACAAGTGGGGAGATTTATATGCACAGAGAACATGAAACAATGGGTGTTACCATACACACTGTAACAAGAGTGATCACTTAAGGTGAGCTATTACCAGCAGGAGAGCGGGGGGAATGTTTTGCAGTGATAATCAAGGTGGGCCATTTCCAGCAGTTGACAAAAACGTCTGAGGAACAGTGGGGGGAGGAGGGGGGGAATAAACATGGGGAAATAGTTTACTTTGTGTAATGACCCATCCACTCCCAGTCTCTATTCAAGCCTAAGTTAATTGTATCCAGTTTGCAAATTAATTCCAATTCAGCAGTCTCTCGTTGGAGTCTGTTTTTGAAGTTTCTTTTGTTGAAGAATTGCAACTTTCAAGTCTGTAATCGAGTGACCAAAGAGATTGAAGTGTTCTCCAACTGGTTTTTGAATGAATCTGTCCTATCTTGGGGCCTCTCCTTCTGCCCCTCCACCCCCACGAACAGGACACAGTTCTGTGGTGACCTAGAATCCTATTTTCGACACCTCCGACTCAAGGAATATTTTCAACACACCTCTGAACAACATACTAACCCACAGAGACGTTCCTACCAAGACTACATAAAGGAGGATTCTGGGTGGACTCCTCCTGAAGGTTGAAACAACACTGGATTTCTACATAGAGTGCTTCTGCTGACGTGCACTGGCTGAAATTGTGGAAAAGCAGCATCACTTGCCCCATAACCTCGGCCGTGCAGACACATTGCTATCCACAGCCTCAGAAACAAGTCTGACGACATAATCAAAAAGGCTGACAAAGGAGGTGCTGTCACCATCATGAATAGGTCGGAATATGAACAAGAGGCTGCTAGGCAGCTCTCCAACAGCACTTTCTACAAGCCATTACCCTCTGATCCCACTGAGGGTTACCAAAAGAAACTACAGCATTTGCTCAAGAAACTCCCTGAAAAAGCACAAGAACAAATCCGCTCAGACACCCGACCTGGGGTATTCTTTTACCCAAGATCCATAAACCTGGAAATCCTGGATGCCCCATCATCTCGGGCATTGGCACCCTGACAGCACGATTGTCTGGCTATGTAGACTCCCTCCTCAGGCCCTACGCTACCAGCACTCCCAGCTATCTTCGAGACACCATTGACTTCCTGAGGAAACTACAATCCATTGGTGATCTTTCTGAAAACACCATCCTGGCCACTATGGATGTAGAAGCCCTCCACATCTCCATTCCACACAAAGATGGACTACAAGCCGACAGGAACAGCATACAACAAATCTTCAGAAGTTTTGAGAGCTGGGGCACACTTGCTGGGAGCCAGGGCTTGAGACTTCAGCCCCACTCCTGCTGAAGCCCCAAGTCCTGGCAGGTGTGCCCTGCAGGGATGAAGCCCCAAGACCCCGCCTCCCTGCTGGACAGAAGCCCCTACCCCACGGTCCCACTGCAAGACAGAGGTCCTGAGCTCCCCCACTCCCAGCCTGGTAGGTAGAGAAGGTGGGGGGCTTGTGAGCCACACTTTAACAATAGAAGAGCTGCATATGGCTCATGAGCCACAGTTTGGCCACCTCGGCTCTAAAAAAGTGTTTAATACCTCATCAACACTGCATAGAAAACTTCAGTATCTAGTATGGAAATTATGCAAAGCTCAGGAATTTCATTGTCTCTGTGGTGGGATTTATGTTATAATCATTCCACTAACATCAGATTGGATGGCGTGCAAAACCTTATATAACTACTTCAGTGAAACTTCACACAAGGAAGTGAGATGGTTTCACAGTTGAAGAGCACCATCAACTTAAATTTGGCTCAAATTAAATTTTATAAAACTTCATTTTTAGGAGGCCTGAGATCAAAATAAACATGTTCACAGCCCAAAAGGAAATAAAGTCAACTGAAAACATTTACTTCAACAAACTTTTCCCTGTGGTGCCTAAACCACAAACATTACAGCACTAGGAATCTAAAATTAAATCAACTTAACTGATCTTCACTCTGTGCTGAGGACGGCCTATTAGTAAACAGAACATAAATAGTGACAGATTTGATGTAAAAAAAAATATTTTCACTTGTAATCTAAGAAATTGATAAACAGGTATATTACCAAAAAGAAAAGTAGTACTTGTGGCACCTTAGAGACTAACTGAAATAAATTGGTTAGTCTCTAAGGTGCCACAAGTCCTCCTTGTCTTTTTGTGAATACAGACTAACGCGGCTGCTACTCTGAAACCAGGTATATTACCAGTTTACTAGGTATGCTTTTTTGCATTGAGTGTCCCTTTTAAGGTTGGTGGCTTACTCAAATATATCCTTTATCAAGTTCAGTGGTTCTCAAACTGTGGGTTGTGACCCTGTTTTAATGGGGTCACCAAGGCTGGCTTAGACTTGCTGGGGCCTGGGGCTGAAGCCCAAGGCTCAGGTTACAGGACACCTGCCCAGGGCTGAAATCCCTTTCGCCCCTGTGGGGCTTGGGTGGGCTCAGGGTTTGGTCCTCCCTCCTGGGCTTGTGTAGTAATTTTTGTTGTCAGGTGGTCACAGTGCAATGAAGTTTGAGAACCCCTGCTCTAGTTTTTCTGTAGAAGGAATCCTATTGGGAATGTTTGGGTGGGGATGGCGAGAGGGGAGAGTTATTTTAGCTTTTTATAATAGATTCACTACGATTTAAGAAAATGAGATTTTCTTGATATTTAAATACGCAATTTGAAAGATTGGTGGTTTTTTTTTAAATGCACAGATTAAGATGTATTCATATAGGAAAGAGAAGTATTATAAGTGCTGATGATGTGAATTTCTGGTGTAATATATAATATGCCACATTTTTATTTTAGCTTCAGAAAAGCTGACACCAAGTGATCTTTAAAAATTTTCCCTGGATTTAGTAGTATTTACTTATTTTAAAAAGCAGACTTATCTTGCAAAGTTGTCTTTTGCATTATATCTTGTCCATTCTGGATCTTGATCCAGCAACTGGCAATTTATTGAAACCCCATTGAAGTCAATGGAAAGACTTCACTTGGTGTTGGATCAGGTCGTTAATGTAGATATTAGAATCCCATGGACTACATGAGACCTTCCACATGTGAAATTAATGTAGCATTAAGCATTTAAGCCCCAATCCTGCAAGGTGTGGTTTTTTGTGTCTTTTTGGGTGGGGGGGGGCTTATCTGGAGCCCAATGGAAGCCAAGATTGTGCCATGTGGGCAGAAGAACTTGCAAGCTCGGGACAGCAGCATGGACTGACCAGCTCTAGCTTAGAAACTAGGAGCAGCATTACTAAGCAACAAAACCACTTGGCATAGTTTGGCATTCAAGAACATTGGTAAAGCATGCCTGGCCAAAAAACGACTCCATTAAAAAATGGGTTTTGGTTTGTTTTTTTAATGAGAACTGAATAAATAAAGGTGGGGTCTCACTGTAGTGCACCTTGTATGTCTATATACTGTACAGATATGATTTGGAATTTTGATCTAAGTTAGTGTTAAGGAAGACTATTGTAAATTTCTTCCTAATGTTTGAGTGTGAAGTGTGGTGGTGGGGGAGAAGGTTTGTCAGCCTTTCTGATTTCTCCGTACTGGGTGTCTTGCAGCCATAATGCCACAGAATGTTCTTGGTCTCTATTTATGTAAAGAGCCTAACGCCTCTTAAACACAGGCAAAATTTTCATTTTTAAGAACAGGTAAACAAGGCTTGTTTTCTAGTAGTGTTAACAAACCGTGCAAAATAGAGGTGAAATAGTATAGTCATAATTTTTAAATAGCTGTTTTGCATGCTGAGTAACTGGTTTTAAGATTAAATATTCATAATGGAAAACACATTTTAATAACAATACACAATAGACTTCAAAGTGGGTACTTCCTCTGTGCAAAATATTTTTTAAGCTGGTGTCTAAAAATGTCAAACCAGTCTTGGCAAGCCACTTTCATACGGATTTTTTTCTTAAAACAGTTTCTGTACAAAGTTATCTTGAATTTGCTCTCATGTAAGTGAATCTTTTTTTCTGACCCACTGTGAGCATGAAATCCCGCTGATTAGCATTTACAGTGAACTCTCCAAATCTATTTTATTGTACCACTATATTGAATCTGGGAATAAAGTATTAATTGGAAAAGTGGTTTAGTAAATTGATCACTAAATATTTGATGCAGTTAAAGGATTATTAAAACTCAGCTTACTCTGTAGGCATAGAATAAGGAATGACAGACAAAGCTAGAAATGGCCGCCTTGCAAAAGGAAGGGAATGTGGGGTATTCAGTAGTGGACTGTAACCCTGTAAGTTATTGGTACAGCTTAATTATTTTGGTATGCAGAACTGGTCACCAATGTGAAGGGTGTGACCTTTATTACAAGGGAGTACTGTACAGGAGGAAACATCTGCCCTCTGAGATCTTATGTTAAATAAATGAGACTTCCACTTTGTAAACAACTGCACAATAGGGATCTTATAGCAGCTGAAATCCTGATTGTAAAAACAATCTGTTCAAAAGTGAAAGAGCCTCTTCTTCCCCCTTCCCCCGTGCCCTCGTTCAGATGTACTCTTTTTTTGGCTCCTTTGGAGAGGGGGAGAACTTGATGTCATTATATCTAGTTTTCTTTAGTTTATTTTTTGCAATAGAAATGTCAGGTGCTGAGTTTCCTCCAGGAAAAGGAAAAATCTTATTTAAATACTAGGCTGCTTTTGCACCATAATTTTAAAATGAGACGGTAGGTTGGCTTGAAAAGAGAGAATCATGTTCCCTTTCTCAAAACAAAATGAAACCGAGCACTCTAAAAGAATTTAACTCTGTTGCAACAAGACTGACCTGTTTCTGCTGTGCTATTTACTGCTTGTACATTCAGGTTGAAATTCAGTCCACTCATGTAAAGCCAGCGTAATAGAACTCTATCCAGTTAGAATGCAGAGAGGCTAGGCAGGTAAAATCCAGCTCAGAACCTGGGTATAGGGCTGCTGTGCCACTCCCTCACAGCTGTTGCCCCAGGCTGTGGGCTGGAATAGAGAGAGGGCTTTGTGCCATTTGCATCCATTATGTATCTGCATCAACAGATATCTGGGGCAGCCCAAGATATTCCATACAGTGTGGCCTTCAGTGCCAGCCTGTGCAGGGGTTGCACAGAAGTCCTTCTTGCAGAGCACAGGGGATACACAGGCACCCCTGTGAGGCTGCTCAGCAGGCAACCCGTTTGCACATCCCCAGCATGGGGATTGGTGGTGCAGAGAGCCTTGAGCTAACCCTCCACTCATCTTCCATTTTATAAGCAGGTGCTTTTTGAAGTTATGACCACCTTTGGATTGCTTTCTAGCTTGACATGTGTAGGTAATATGCTGCCACTGGACAGTCTCTTGGCACAGCACTCTTAATGGCATTTGGTTTCCTGTGTTTTTTTTGTAAAATGCATGTCTTCGTATGCAGTATTGTTCATCAATATGTCTAATCAGATGGCTATTTGCAAATTTTTCCAGGTGAACGAGTGCTGTGTTTTCATGGACCTCTCCTTTATGAAGCAAAGGTATGTCTGGATTTTCATTTTTGCAGATGATGGCAAAAAATAGCATTTACATAAAGAACACAAGAATTGAATGGATTAAGTAGCCTATTGGCTAAGCACTAGATTGGATTGAGTCAAGAATTCAAGCTAAACTGAGGAGAGAACCGATGAAAAGAAAATATTAAATTACTTTGCTTTTTGTAAAAAAACCTGCAGTTTTACAAACTGTAAAGCACATACATTTGTTGGATATTGATATTCAAATTAAAAACTTTCAAGATAAAGGTGTAATGGAGGTAGTAAGTGGGAATTTGAAGCCATGTGAATGGACCTAGGCGTGTGTGTAAAAACATGAAAAGATTTCACCAAATGAGAAATGGAATATATATCATGTAGGCTCCTATTAGAAGTCTGCTATTTTGAAATATGCTCTCGGATTCTAAGGAGCATGTGTATGTATTCATATATTACAAAATAAGAAATTGGAAGTTGGTTTGGCTTCCAGTTTGGCCTCCCATTCATCATGAATGTCATCTCTTAATACTTTAATCTTTCAGTTGTTAGATAAAATACTGAATTCTCAGGTTACTGAAGCTCCCTCTATCCCCGTACCATATTTCTAGTCAGATCAGTTTCTAAAAAAAATTTTTTAGGCTCTAAGGTTGCTTGTAAATCTGTGTAGGTGGGGACAAAATGACACCTAATTGCGTCAAGGGAGAATGAATAACAATAAAACCAAAAAAGCTCTGTCTTGTACTAGGACAAAATGAGGTGTAGTTGGAGAGGTTTTAAAAGGGTATTCTAAGGCAGAGCAGGACTACAACATATTTCATACAGTGAGATTACTCCAATTCCAAATGTTTTCTACCCTTTTTTTAGGGGTGGATATGGGTGAGTAACCAATTCTCCTCAGTACGTACTAGATCTACAGAAGTAGTCAAAGCCCATTCTGTCTTATGCATTCCGTTCAGATAAGATTCAGGAACCATGTCAAATGCACTAAAATAGTTCCTGCAGAGGTAGTAATGGCATGTGGACGGGTCTGTTATATTGAGATGGAATCAATGGGCCTGAAAAGCCAAAAGTGTTAATATGATCCTGTCCCTGTCCAACGTTAAACAGGGTTAAACAAAGTTTGGGATTTGGTTTACAGAGACCTCAGCCTGCTTAGTACCGTGACGCAAACACCATTAAAAATCCTTTGTCTTTTATTGAAGATACAGAAAAAGGAGAAATAATTAAAACATTTTAAATGTAAAGTCTTAAGGCTTTCATTTGAACATCCATTGCTCCTTTTCCCTTTAGAAGGGAAACTGCTCTTGTTTGACAGTCCTAGATGGAGTTAAAGATGCTAATAACAGTCCTTTTGGGGGGGGAAAGAGAAGACATTAGTTGAGAGGGGCTGGAGCTGAGATAGTGGTTGTTTAAAGTATGATCCTGCTTCCTAGAAGATGAGGAGAACACACAAGAGAGAAAATGCAGCTTCTCTGGTGCCTGATCTCACTTTCAGCCTCACTGCTTGCAAAACAGAGTACATGGTTTTATCAGCCACTCTTGTGACCTAGCAGGTTTGTACCAGCATGGGTTGGTACGGGCACTGCATTTACTGTCTTTTGGTTACAGGCTTACAGTACTGTTGCAAAAGATGCTGTCTTTGCTGGCTAACAAGACTCTTATTGAACAGAAGGCAGAAGAAGAGGGGTAGGAAAGAGAAGGGGAAAGAAGAACACAAGGGGTGGAGGAAGAGATGAAGTCTGACGCACTACATGGTGGTTGAGATTCACTTGGAGCCAGTGGAGATGGCAATGTCTTCTGGGTCCCTCTTTCGGCCTGGGCTGGTTAGGATGCTGAATGTCCAACAATGTCTCAGTGGATTCCAGGGCCCCAGGAGCTTTTGGGAGTAGCAGCCACAATGGTGATGCTTGCTTCTTCCCTTCTTTCAGTCAGCAGTTGTTGCACTCATCCTCAAATTATCCCCAAAACTCTGGGTTTTTTTTTAAGGGCCCCAAAAGAGTGGTGTGTGGAATAACTCATCCCTTTGTCATTTTGTCCCCCAACAGGCTTATTTTCAGACACCAATTTTAGGTCCCATGCTTTTCTTGTTTACCAGTCATGAGCTTAACACAGTCCTGGAGTTCGATTAGGAGGCTGCCTTGATTGGACTAATTCAGTCTGTCTCTCCCTTTTGTACCTTTTCCCATCAATGTTTATTGTTCTATGTGACTGGAACACTTTGTAAACATTTATCCACTTTCCCACAGTTGAGCTCTCAATTAGGGTGAATTTCTAAAGCCAGTCATTACAGCAGGTTCGACCATTTGTAATGCCATGGTAGCTTAGCGCTAGTGAGGCATGGCTTTACAGGCCGTGATCCTAAAGACCTATCCTGGTATACTCACTAAAGGTCCACTCTTTCTGTTGACCTTAATGAGAGTTGAGGTACCTGTCGCTCTGTGGGAGGCATTAGCACATCATGAGATTGGGTCCTAATGCTGATGCATGACTATTATGCTAATTTGAGCTTCGTTAGGAATGCAGATGCTGAACAAAGTCCGTGTTCATTAGACAAGACAAAATTGGAACTGAGACCAATTTTATTTCTCAACGCTCTGAGGGATGGCTATAGATCCTGGATTAAATTTAAAACAAACTTGATTGACAGTGTCCTCCTAAAAATTGAAGTGAGAATGTGTTAATCTCAGGAACTAAGCATTAGGCTTTGTTACTAAAAGAACATGTACGCGCTTCATATGCGAGTCTGAGTTTGCTACATTTATTCATTTTTTTAAACCATTTGGTTTGTGTATTCACCTGATGCCTTTGTGCAGTATCATCTGAGTACTTAAAAGTTCTGTCCCTGATCTATTTGATACTGGCTAGAACTCTGTTTTCCTCTTGAACCAAGAAGGAACTGTAGGCATGTTGGCTGGGGAATTTTGTAGAAGCTTTCTTGAGATATTTAGTTTTATGCTTAGACCTACCAGGAAAACTGATGCTTTAATTTAATAGTTTTTAGTATCTGTAAAGGCTAATTGGAAAAAAAATTACTATAGGGAGGACTTGATTGGAATGGAGTAGGTAAAGGGAGACTGATTACAAATGTCCCAAATTTTCTTTATGCCATCTAGAAGTGATCGTTGTAATGTAGTAAACATTTTCAAGAGTACCTCTCTAGCAGTGAGACTTCAGTTTGTTGTTTAGAGTGTATCTCTTACAGCTAAGACACTAAATCTTTTTCTTTCAATTTTGGGCTGACAAAGACTAACATAATGCAATGGATGCAAAACTTAAAGCAGTAAGTTTGTTCTAATAGCAATCTGTTGCATTTTATTTAGTCTGTTCCTTCCCTTCCCCTGGCACTTGAAGATGGGCTCATTTTGAATGTGTGCACCTGGGTCCAGATTGCCTCCTCTATCTGAGCTCTTCCTGATGCAGGAGAGGGGAGGTGATGGCCAGGGAAATCATTATGGCTTCCTAGTTATGAGGGCCAGTCTCTACTGCCACCAGTCTGTGAGTTGGAGCAGCTTGTAGGCTGCTCCATCTTATGCCATTATTGTGTGATCTCTTGTGCATCACACACGCACTAGAGTATGATCCGCTTATCTCTTCTCTCCCATGCTGCACAATACATCCCCTAGGTGGAGGTGAGGTGGATGGTGCAAGAACTGTCTGCCAGAGTAATTCCTGCTGCCCACTTAGAGCCAGTATCTGACCCCTTTGTGCTGCCTGAGTGGCACAAAGAAGTTGCATCTTAAGTGAGAATTCAGTCTGTAGTCTATGGTATGTAGTATCCTTGATTTCCTCTCCTCTCTCTCTCTCCTCCCCCACCCCCCGGTTCCTTTAGTCTACTATTTTATCCTTCTGTGCTCTTCCATCTCCATATATAAGACAGCTGGGAGTGTAGAAGGAATGATTTTTCTCCATAATTGAGACTAATGCAGTCTGTTTCCATAAAAGGATCAGTTGGTAAGGAAAATACTGGGGTCCACAAAATTTGCCCTTCTGATTGACTTGAACTTCACGTGCCTTTTTCATTCTAATCTGTGTTCTTCACTTAGATGGTTTGTAAACTCTTAGGGATGAATGATTGGTTTTTAAATCAGCAGGTGTGGATAACTTGCACTCAAGGGTCCAAAAAGAGTTGGCTGAGGAGATCTCTGGCCCACTGATTTTAATAAATCTTGGAATACTAGGAAAATTCTAGGAGAGTGTGTGTGTTGTGCCACTATGCAAAAAAGAGCAAGCTGGTAGACCTGGGTAACTATAGGCTGGTTAGCCTGTCATCAGTCCTGGACAAAATGCAATTCAGTTAATACAGCATTGAATGCTAGGAATATTATGCCAGTCAGCAAGGTTTCATGGAAAACAGTCTTGTTAAACAAACCTGATTTCGTTCTTTGAGAAGATCACAGGTTTGGTTGATAAAGATAACTGTGCAGATGTAAGATTTCAGAGGAACAGCCATGTTAGTCTGTATTCGCAAAAAGAAAAGGAGTACTTGTGGCACCTTAGAGACTAACCAATTTATTTGAGCATGAGCTTTCGTGAGCTACACTGATGAAGTGAGCTGTAGCTCACGAAAGCTCATGCTCAAATAAATTGGTTAGTCTCTAAGGTGCCACAAGTACTCCTTTTCTTTGTGCAGATGTAATATACTTTGCCTTTGTAAGGCATTTGGCTTAGTACCACACAACACTTCAATTAAAAAAAAATTAAGCACTATAAAATCCCAACAGAGCACATGTTAAATGGATTAATAGCTGGTTAAATGACAGCTCTCGAAGTAGTTGTCACTGGGGAATCATCAAATGGAGGTGTTTTAAAGGGGTTCTGCAGGTACTGATGCTAGGTCCAATGCTATTTAATATCTTTTTCATCAATGATCTGGAAGTAAATATAAAATCACTGCTGATAAAATCAGTAGATGACACAAAATCTACCACTAACATGTGAGGTAGGGGTGTGATTCTCTTGGTTGTGCACACGTGCTCTCGCTAGCCCTCCTTGAGCTAGCAGGAGTCTAAACAGCAGTGTAGCCACAGTAGCCAGGGCAGCAGCAGAGGCATAACTTAGCTGTGCCAAGTACAAACCTGCCTGAAACTGCTGGTTCTGAACTCAGCACAGCTACGCTGTGTCACCTCTGCCCATGGTGCTGCGGCTGCGCTGCTAGGAATGCTCCCAGTAGGTCAGTCAGAGGTAGGGAAAGTGTGTGTAGGACCCGGAGACTCGCTCTCAGTCTGGATGTAGCTAAAGATTGGTGGAGTGTGGTAAATGATGAAGACAGGGCAGTTGTACAGAGTGTTCAGGATCTCTTGGTTACCTGGACCCATTCAAACAATGTATTTTAACACCGCCAAATGCAAGGTCATGTTTAGGAGCAAGGATTGCAGGCCATACCAGCCAAATGGGGGAATAGTATCCTGGAAAGCAGTGTCTCTGAAAACAATTTAGGGATCCTAGTGACCAAGCAATTAACAACCTAACCTAGTGTGATGTGATATGACACAGGGATAATGAGGTACTTGGAGTGTGGAGTAGGGAGGTGATTTTGACCTCTGTATATTCTATTGGTGAGGCCGATACTCGAATAGTTCTAGTGTCAGCATTTTTAAAGATGTTGACAAATTGGAGAGGGGGAGTAGAAAAGAACCACCAAAGTGATTTGAGAATGTCTTACAGTGAGAGACTTAAAGAGCTCAATCTGATTAGCTTATCAGAAAGAAGATTGAGAGAGCATTTGATTAGTGGATCAGTACCTTCATGGGGAGGAAACACTGGGTACTAAAGGCCTTTCTAATATAATGGAGAAAGGCAGAACTAGTGGCTGGAAGCTGAAGCCAGACAAATTCAAATTGGAAGTAGGGGACAGTTTTTTAATGGTGGTGATTTACTGTTGGAACAAGGGAAGTGATGGATTCTCTCTTGATGTCTTCAAATCAAGACTGGATGCCTTTCTGGAAGGATATACTTTAGCTAAACACAAGTTACTGGGTTTAATACAGGTGTAAGTGAGTGAAATGTAATGGCCAGTGATGCACAGGAGGTCAGAATTGATGCTCTAATGGCCCCTTCTGGCCTTATTCTATGAATCTACGAATAGTATTGTAGTCTGGTGCAGCAGCTTATTTTGTTTTACTCTTTATACTCATTACCTATGTTTTACTCTTATTGTATACTCTATCTTAGCTAAAGTGTGTAACAACAACAGTTTATCTTCACCTTGATCAGATATTCAGGGCTTGGAATGTTTTAGGTTACCTCACTCTAGTATAGTGAGACCAAGCTAAGCTTTATCCTTCAGAAATTTTTCAGCCTGCAAACAGTTACTGCTGAATGTAGAGCTTGCTATGTGGCTGCAGAAATCCAAAATAGTTCTTTACTTTTGTGAAGTCCTCTCCTGTAATTAACTCTGAGATAGGGGTATGCATGCGAACAATGATACTGAGGACTTGTCTTCACTACTGGGGTGAGTCGACCTAAGTTAAGCTACTCCAGCTACATGAATAACATAGCTGGAATTGACATAGCTTAGGTCGACTTACCGTGGTGGTTTCACTGCACTGCATGGATGGGAGATGCCCTCCAGTCGACTTCCCTTACTCTTCTTGGGAAGCTGGAGTACCAGAGTCAACCTGAGAGCACTCTGCTGTTGATTTAGTGAGTCTTCACTAGACCTGCTTAATAGACACCCGCAGTGTGGTAGTGAGACAAGCCTTGAGTCATTCACTATGTAAACGTGACTTCTGGTTAGCCATCTGGAGAGTATTGAAGAGATTAAAGTGACCTGCTCCTTGTGTCTTCTGTTCAGCAGCATGTTCTCTTGCTCTCCTCCTAATAGAAGTTATTAAGCCTTTCAAAAAACCTCTGGGTAGCTGAGTATCAGTTATTCTGCTTATATAGCCCTTCTGATACATTATTATAGGCTTTGTATTTCAGTTAAATATTTTGTGTGTATCTTTTTGCTGAAAAATTTCTAGTCTGTGGTGACATTGCTGCCAAATACTTCAGTGGCTTGCACGGCAATCTTTGTATTTAGACTGAAAGCTTTTAATCAGTCTTCCAAAGATTTTTTTTCTTTTTCCCCAAATCATATTGCTAACCCAACTTTCTTCTTTATTTCAGTGTGTAAAGGTTGCCATAAAGGACAAACAAGTGAAATACTTTATACATTACAGTGGTTGGAATAAAAAGTAAGTAACAAGTCTCTGAAAACAAGACTTAACTTTCCTTTATTGATTGCCCAAGATGGTGTTAACTTAATGGACTGACACTCCCAAGCATAAGTCAATTGAATATGTTTCACTAACTCGGAAATTAACTTGGGTTTAAGTCAACGTACTGCAGCAAAGCCTAACCACTTAAAGCCTGGAATAATACAAAGCTCATGTTGCTCAAATAATTGTTTTGTTTTTAAAGGCACATTTCCTTGGTGCATCAGTTGGATAGTCAAACTAGCTCAAAGTGCTGCTAGATTAACTAGGTTGCCTTATCGCAGCAGTCCAGTGCACAGCCTACCCATTTTGAGAACTCTTTCAATGTTTTCTAGGTTTGAAGATATAGGATACAACAAACTTTTTGTTGTTTACTGGGATATGGGACAATCCCTGCTTGTTGAACAGTGGAGCAGTACTTTCTCCAGTCAGACACATCTGTTCTGTTTATGTAAACAAGTACTACAGGTGATGTAAAAGGGAGTAGGATTAGTGGCATGATGGGGAAGGCTGCTCTCAGAATAGATGAGAGGGTGTGTGCCCTAAGTTCTGATAAGTGAGGCTTTCCGTCTCTACTGCACCATCCGCCTGTTGGGTAGAAACTTGTTTGAGGTCAGGGGTGATGGAAGGTTGTAGTAAAGCTGGTTACAAGGTTTTCCTTTCTGTAAAAATGATGAGATTTTAGAATTTTCTCTCTTCCTCTCAGGAACTAAAACTTCTCTTTCATGTCTCCAAAGATTAAAAAGTCTGTGTGAGCATCTTGCTTTTGGAATTGCAAGTATATTTCTTGTGAGTTTTTTGGGTGATCAATAAGGATTGAGAACAACATCATTGATAAAATGTTTTGATTACAAGTTGTTCCTATTCTTGGTCACCAGCTTTCTGTAAACAATCGTGATGCAGCATCCACATGGCGCTTGGAGGTTGCGAAGTGTTCTTATTTTCAAAAGGAGAATATTACTAGACTGCCCTCAGTTTTATTGCTCAGTTCAAGTTTAACTATATTCTTTGGTCTAACACTGAGTGTAGGAGCAGTAAATACTTGTTTTTCCTTAGCAGCAGCATTTCATATTCCCGGTCTCCTTCAGAGACCGCAGTTTTCAGAGTCGTTTTGGTTCATGTGAACATTGCTGCCATATACTCTGAAAAAGGCACTGTGGACACACGAGGCTGAATTGTTGTTGTTTTTTTTTTTGTCAGCATGTAGCGAGGTCCAAGTTAAACTTCATGTTTTGGTATCTGGTATCTTCAAAAAAATGTTTCCCCCAAAGCAGTGAACAGCCAAAGGAGTGTCCTCATGTAAACACTTGTGTAACAAGTTGGAACTTGAACGCTTGTGCCTGCTGCTAAGTTCATGCTGACTCTTTGGGGTCAGTTAAAATCCATTCTTTTCTATTTAATCGGTAGTGGTGGGTGTCATTGGCTGTGTCAAATGACTTTTTCTTGTCTTTCTCCACTTGCACTAACTGTTTGCCTTTGATTATTTTCTTGCTTTTCCAAGCTTCCAATTATCTCCATTAAAAGTGGCATTGCTGCAACATCTAGACAACTGGGACTGTATGGCTTTTTAATTTATGACTTTATAATTAAGCTATGGCTCTCTATAATACATGAGTTTTAAACTGCTTGGCTTCCAGTGTTTTCTGCAAGCCTTGGTAGGAAGTAGTTTTCACGTCATATATAGCATAATACATTCTCACGCAGTTGTACAGTTTTCTTCTATTGAGGGTTTCTGGCAACAATATAAACTTTGGGAGCAAAGATCAAGTGGCTTAAATACTTCACCAAGGCCTCATCCTAAATATATAGCCTCTAATATATGTACAGTTGGATGTATTTTATTTTTGTGTTTTGTAATAGTTGCACACTAAACTTACCTTAAGAATCTTGAAGACTTATAGTGAACTTGTTTTTACCATATTGACATTCTAAGCTTGACAACTTTTGCAATGAGATCATTACTTCACCATGAAATGAATGGTTGAGAAACTCTAATTTACAAAGCTCTGTATATTACATACACATTTATATAAATAAACATACAACTTGATATATTTTGAAAAACTTGTACATAATTTCACATGGCCATTTTTAATGTGCTTTTAATTTAAAATCCTTTGTCAAATTGCTGAAAGATTATCTGCACTTTATCAAAGTGGAATTTGCTTGCTTACAATGGCAATTTCTCCAACATACGTTTATATTAAATCATTTACTTCAGATTTTTCAAATGTTCATGCCATCTTGGTTTCCTTTACAGAGAGAAATCAGAGCTCTTCTTTTTACAGTAAGATCTTATTGCTGAATTTGTTCACCTATAAAATATGTTGGAAAAGATACAGTAAATTTATCTTGCTGCATAAATTAGTTATGGCTGCAGATTTCCCATGTTATAGTAAGTGTAGCACTTTTTAAAAAAAAAACTGGACTTAAAAAAAAAAATTAAGGAAATTTTAAGATATGGAGTCTTTCACAATTGGCAACCTCTGCGGGAAAGACTGAATTTCACTTTGTCCTAGAGAAATGGTTAGAGCTTCAATCAGTGGGAATGCATTTTATCTGGTAACTTACACTTTCAGTTGTGCCAGTTCATGACTTACCACAGAAGCAAAAGTTCAGTCTCAAATCCTGTGAAGTCTTTAATTGATTATTGGGAACAGAATCTAATTATGTAGTGTTTTTGAATGATGGTTTAATTTTTCAGCTGGGATGAATGGGTTCCAGAAAGCAGAGTGCTCAAATACGTGGACACGAATCTGCAGAAACAGAAAGAACTTCAAAAGGCCAATCAGTAAGTATTTTGTGATAGACTGATTTGACTTACCATGATTTCCTTTTTACAGTGCTTCAGCCCAAGAAATAAATCTCCAAGGGAGTAGATGGGCTTTTTAGATTTGAAGGAATGTGGTAGTCATATTGTCTTTCCCTTTTTTTGTTTTTTGTGCCTGTCTTCAGACTTCTAACGTGGACCTGTCCTTATCTTCATAATCTTTCAGCCAAATGGATCACTACTCCTTGACTTCCCGATAGCTTGTAATCAAAACCTGAAGTATGTGAATTTTAAGTTGCAAGGAAAAGGGTAACATAGTTTTAAATGAAGGAGACTGCTTTGTGGTATCTCAGAAAATAAAGCATAGATGTGTGTGTATATATATATGTAATAGTCACCTAAAATATCTTGTAAAATAGTAATGTCCTCTTATTGAAGACTAATTTTTTATAAGATGGCTCTACATGTATTGATCCATATGAATGCTTTTTTTATTCTGGAAAAAAATGACCTCTTAGAATACAAATATTTCTAGTAGGTATCTTTCTGAAGCAGCTCCCGTGTATTTCTTTCTCACAATTCTGAATATTGGGAGGAGTGGGGAAGAGTTGGGTGTCTATGTGTAAGTAAAAATGGTTGGTCAGAACTATATAATGAAGTTCAATCTTGTCAGTAGTTGGATTCTTCTTTCTCCTCCCCCCCCTCCCCCGGTGTCATGAAGGAGCTTCCTCAGTGTCTGTTCTCTTTAAACCCATTCACTACAAATTCTCTAAATGTTTGTATGGACTCTTACCTTTTAGAAAAGATAATCACTTCTCTTACAGTAAACTCTTATTGCTGAATTTGTTTTTAAAGGGAACAATATGCAGAGGGCAAGATGAGAGGTGCTGCTCCAGGCAAGAAGACATCTGGTCTGCAACAGAAAAATGTTGAAGTGTAAGAAGCTTTTTTAAAAATTATCTTTGCTTATCAGTCATTACACTTAAATCTTAAGCAGCACTCTTTTGTGAGTTTCCAGAGGTTAAATTTAAAGTGCAAAATCTTTGCTTAAAATTCAAAGAACTGTTAGTTTATAAACATGGAGTGCTTCTGTTGTGACAAACTACTTATCTATCCAGCAAAACCTTCTCTCAATGCACTGTTCACTAATGCAGGACCCACATGTTGCTGAAACTACATGACTGGATGCACTTACGTTTTTAAATTCTGCACCAGTCTTTACATACAATTTCTCGTAAATTATTGAACAAAAGTTATAAGGGCACATCATATTTCACATGGTAGATCTTAGTGAAACTGATATTTCCCCATGGAATGGCAGAATCAACCCTGGTCACGCAAACAGTAATAAAGAATCCTTGAAAACAGGGATGTAGCTCAAAAGAATAGATTTCATATTGCCTTCATGGTGTATATTTATTAAAGGACGGTTTAGGATGCAAACGAAGTTTTGTGATATTCTGCCATTCATGGAATACTAGCTTATTTACCGCAAGTTGCATTTTTTGCATTTTGTTCTTTAACTATTCTATTTCTTTGGACAAAAATAATGCTAAGTACGTGTGTGGGTCTTAAAACAAAATGGCTTTGCATGTTAAAATTGCAAGCTTGAGAGACCCAGACCCAAGCTCAAGTGTTTGTTAGAAAACAAACGTATATTCACAAGTAATCAACAGATCGTCTCAGTTCTATCTGTAGGGTTTTAGTGACTAGGATTGTGGTGTTATATCTAGACTCAGTTACATCCAGGCACTTAATGTTAGAGCAAAATTCGCTCCAGACTCGTAGCCACAATGTACTTTTAATATTTTATTTCAGAAGGTGGTGGGCTTGATTAATTTTTGAAGGTATTCATTGCTAATGTGATACTTTGAGCTCCTAGCTTGATTTGCTTTTTGGTCTTTGTCAAGAGAGAGCTGGCTAAGGTTTGACACCATTTCCTAAAAATAAAGGCATTTGATGGCAGTTTCAAATCTCCTTTTTAGGTCCTGTATCATTCTTTTGATGATGGTGATTTTTTAGCATTATGAAATATGTATCTCTGTTTTGGATCTTCTATTTTGATGTCAAAAGTGTTATTTAGACACTTTTAGTGTAACACTATTAAGTTAGCATAATAGATTTAAACTGACAGGAGCTGGTGTTTCTGTCGAAGGGCCTAGTGCACTTGATTCTATGGACAGTGAAGTTGGTAAGAGTACAGTTGTGCTTCTGTGTTGCTCTGTTACCATAACAGGGTTATGGTTACTAATATCATGAATATATGTATCCATGCTTTTGAGATCAGAGTTCTGACTTTCCCCACTCCTAATTTGCATGGTATTTGAACACTCCTAATGGTAAGATTAGAGACCAGCTCCTGCTAGCCTTACTCATATGAGCAGTCCCAGTTGAATTCACTGGGATGGCTTGTGAGAGTAAGGTGAGCAGGAGTGACCCCTAAAGATTTAACTCTCTCAGAAAAGCAATGAAATTCAAAGTTGCTATCATAACCCTCTCAATCACTCTAGTTATAAAGCACATCAGAAACACCACTCTGGTGTGGGCTTTTTTTCTTTAAGAGCCTGTCTTATTTTGTGTAATTTTGAAACCATGTTTTCAAGCCCTGGCTTTGCTTCACGGTTGAAACAGCATCTGAGAGGAGGATGTATCTCTTCTTCTGTTGCCACTAGAACAGAAACTGGGGTTGATGGTGTCCCATAGTAGCTGGGACACTATCATAGGTAGGTTAACTGTCCTCCTAAACCTTGATAAGTCTCTCATTTTTGGGGTGGGGAACAGTTAATCAATGATGGATCTTCAGATCAATAAGAGGAATCCATGAAAAGGGAAGATGTTATTGGAATAGTGAACTGGCTTTTGATGCTATCGTTCATCTCATGTAGGGCCCTACCAAATTCACAGTCCATTTTGGTAAATTTCACAGACATAGGGTTTTAAAAATCGTAAATGTCATGATTTCAGCTATTAAAATCCGAAATGTCAGGTAGTTGTAACTGTAAGGATTCTGATTGTAAGGATTCTGACCCAAAAAGTAGTTGCGGGGAGGTCACAAAGTTTTTGTAGGGGTGGTTGCGGTACTGCTACCCTTACTACTTTGCTGCTGCTGGCGACAGCCCTGCCTTCAGAGCTGGGCAGCTGGAGGGCTGCGACTGTTGGCTGGGAGCCCAGTTGTGAAGGCAGAGCTGCTGCCAGCAGCAGCGCAGAAATAAGGATGGCATGATGTGGTATTGCCACCCTCACTTCTATGCTGCTGCCAGTAGGGCCCTGCCTTCAGAGCAGGGCATTTGGCCAACAGCCGCTGCTCTCTGTCTGCCAAGAAGTATGGGTGGCAATCCTGCAAACGCCCCTTAAAATAACCTTGTGACCTCCCTGCAACTCCCTATTGGGTCAGCACCCCCCAATCTGAGAAACACTGGTCTCCCTGTGAAATCTGTATAGTATAGGGTAAAAGCACACAGACTAGATTTCAATGGGGGGAGACCAGATTTCACGGTACATGACACGCTTTTCATGACTGAACTTGGTAGGGCCCTAACCTCATGGTAGTAAAGGTACCTTTTTAGCATAAGGGCCTTGTGCCTCTTGCATTGAACTTGCTCTTCCTCGCTTTCGTTTGTCAGCACCGTTGGTGCTTTCTCCTCAGTTAGCAGCTTGGATGTACAACGGCTTCCTTCAACAGCAGAAACTCTCCCTGTCCCCTTCTGATGGAGACTGAGGAAGAGAAATCACTTCCCCATGATAGTATCCCAACACTGTGCCTGGGACTGTAGGGCAGAGAGTTGCAGAACAGTGGCTCTTGGACCACTTAAGCCAGAAAGTGAAGATGGGATCTGAGAACTGCAAATATATCCTCTCAAATTGCACTACTAAAATAAGGGTTTTTTCTTTTAAAGAAACCATAACTGGCATTTTAAAAAACAAAGGGGCATTGCAGATGCAGAGTGTGGTTAGTGGGGGAGGGAAAGTAATTGATCTAACCACATTTTTAAAGGGGTAACACTGTCAATCTGTTTAGGCCTCAGAATTTACCTTCTGTAGCATCCTTGGAGGATGCCTGTAATCTAAAAAGAAAAATTTTAATTTAAAAATACAACAAGAACAAAAAAATTTGGCTCTTCAGTGACCCAAACAATATAGCAAGGAAATAACAATGTAAATGTGTATCATGCTCCAGGGATGTGGAATGTGTTTTTAATGTCCTCTAAAAGGTAAATTTTTGAAGCTTAAATAGATTCTCTTAAAGGCTAAATATCAGGTCTGACACTCTGTCCTTAACTCAACCCCCATTGTGCCTAGATTTTTCAGACGAGATGGAGCGCATACAGTTTGCTGTTTGGAGACCCCTACAATATCGACGCGGTGAGTTAAGGATGGATTGTCACACCAGGATTTTCATCCTGAAATCCAAATTTCCTTGCTTTTGTAGATTTCTTTTATAGGCTCTTAAAGTCTTAAGTTGCAATAATGTAAGGTGCTGGTGATAACACAGGTAACAACTGTGGAAGTAACTCTTACTTTGACAACATCTCCATAAAGTACAGTTGCTACTTAAAATTCTTTTTAAAAGTCTGTATGGGCTAGTAGCTCTTACCTATTTCTAAACATGTGCACTGTGCCAATTGAAAGTATACAAACCTATGAGATGTGTGCTCTTCAGTGAGAATTCTGTGCATCCATTTAAAAAGGAACTGCAGACATTTTAACTTTAAGACTTCCATTTATTTATTTGTGTGTTAGAAATTGGTGGTTTTAGAAGACTAGTCTTGGTCTGCTACCTGTTTACCAAAGGGTGAAGTCCTGGTGTCACTGAGATCAATGACAGAACTCTTATTGACATCAGTAGGGCTAAGTTCTGGCCTTTGCTCATAGATGGTGTTGTGAATGTAAGGATTGAGTCTCATGTAACTATGGATTTGGGAACTTTCAAAATACTTATTCTGTAACCTGCTATAGTTTGTATGTTAGAAAAGTATGCTGAGGGTATTAAGTAATTTTTAACCAAATACAATGATTTGTAATGTGCTAGTTGTATTAATAATACAAATTTGTTTTATGGTGCTATTCTTACGGATGGGAAGAATGCCATACAATGACAGTTGGCTATCAAAAAAACAGGCTTAACATTTTCTAGAGATAAACTTCCCTGTACTTTTCTCTGCAAAATTACAGGCTTCTGGTTGCTGTCCCTGGACAACTCGGGGGTTCTGCCCTTCTGACATGGCTGACCTAGCTACAGAAGTTTTTTCACTTAGAACAGCTAGCGAGCAGTCAGAAGGCAGCCAGTGCTTTGGAATATGTGAAGAAAGACATGCTGTACTTTTAGAGAATCAGAACACAAGAGCCAGCGGCAAACCTGTTAGAGAAGTCAGGAAATGGAAGTCTTGTGGTTCTTTTTAAATAGCATGATTTGCTACAGCTCTGGCCAGAAGTGCTACCAAGGCAACTGCGTTGACAATTTAGGAACCTGGGAATTGGAATTTGTTTACATTTTTCTCCCTTTGATAGGAGATTCAGACTTCAGGCTCTACCCATCCTTTGAAACACATGTGTATGTTTCAGGTGTCCACCTTTAGCAAAATGAGGTAAAGCTGCATGAATAATAGAACTCAAGTCCCTAAGATGTGAAGTTAATTTCGAGCTTTAACTTTCATATTATTGCCTAATGCTACAGCAAGAACTTGTATGCTGAATTTAAAAAGGCTGATGAGTTAAACTCGGACTTCCTTTTAACGGGGAACTGTGGTCATATATCAGTTCTCTGTTCTGAAAGCTCACATGGTCGGAAGCAGTTCTCCGCATGTACACTTCAAGGTGTTGGAAAGGTGGCGTTTCTGAGCTGGCTGACTGGCAAGTCATCTTGTTGCCAAGTGGCATAATTTGTTCCACTGGCAGAATGAGAGCACAGCATGATATTATGAAGTGAAACTATATTTTAAGGTTGAGTGTTTGAAAACGAAATCTTGCTTAGATGTGTTTTCTGTTATCAAGATGTGGTTGAGTTCTGGAAGATGAGCTGTTCAAACTCTTTTGCCCACTGCTAGATTAGAACATGCCCATTAAAATTCTGCATCTGAAAATATAGACTTCAGTTGAAAACCAGACATCACTAAAAGGCCCCAGAACCCTGTTGCTTTCTGGACAGTCACTAAAATGGCATTTACTTTTCAGTCTTTTGGTTAGTGAGGTTCACTTCCTGTCCTCAGTTGTAATGCTGTTAAACAGCTGCCATGTTCAGGCTCAGAGGACTGCATTTCAGTAGTAGGTAAAGTTTTTCCTGTCTATGTAGCCTGTAAAATACTTCAGGATCCTTCAGGGTGAAAGATACTGAGTAAATGTCAAATTGAAGACTGCTGTTCAGTGCCGCTTCAACAGCGGGATTAAGCCGATTCCTCCACAGCTGCGGTCACAAAACTTTGAGTTACTTCTGTTCGTAATAAACCTTTCACTAAGGTGTCTTGCTTCCGTTACTATAGAGAGTGGTGATTAGCTCAGCCTTCTACTGTGTAGAGGTGACTCTTTCGGCAGACTGACGGTCACAGAAACCTCAGAGAGCAGCTACTTCTTTAAAAGCTACCTGTTACTAGTGAGCTATTTTTAACCTATTTCAACAGGAGACCTTGGTGTCTTGCTGCTTCTTTAGTAGTCCCCTGCTGCACTGCCACTGTCTGTTAGACTTTTTGAAAAATGATAGTCACTTTGACCTAATACAGAGCAATAGCTTTGAAATTTAGGGATCTGAGAGATGGGAGAGCACAAGGCACCTGCATTATACTGTACATATCGGTCGTGCAAAAAACAGAACTGCTCCAGACCTAGGAGGATTCTTTGTTCTGACAAATTGCAGTGGTTCTTAAATGCTTTAATTTATATTCCCTAATTATCACAATCGTTCCAGTTCTCTTATGGATTATAAAGACACCCCCCCCCCCCCAGGCCTCTGCTTCTAGTTGGTGTGTTTAAGAGTAACTTTTTTTGCCTTTGTGTTCTGGTCAGAATTCCACTTGTGTGACATTCAGCCTGTCTGCTTCTATTTTTCCCCCGCACAAACTGACATAGGATGACAGCTATTCCACCTTGTTTGTGGCTGCATTTCAGTGGGAAGCGAAGTGATCTATTGCCTTAACCCTCCTCATTCACATCTGAAAAACACTTTGATACATTTTACGCGCCCCATGTAGGGGGGAAAAAGTAACTCTTATAATGCCTCTTCTTCCCTAACCCCCACCACTTCTGTGGTGGCTCTGCTTGTCCCCTTTTGTTACCCAGGTAGTACCTAGTCACATACAGGGTAAGAGTTCAGAAGCTGTTGGGGAAAACCCAATGCACATGCAGCTTCACTAGTGGCCTGATTCTTTGCCAACTGGACGTTAGTGGATGTTGGATTGGGCCCTAAAACAGTGTAAATGGAGGCTCCTTTGTGAAAAAAGGTTCTGTATGTGAACACTGACTTACTGGTGTCTAAAATATGAATAGAGTGAGACCTGACCTGACACTGTACTGAATTTCTGAAGGTTCACTCTTACAGTATGGAACAAAATCACAACATCATGTTTAGTGTATGGGAGCATATTTGTTAGTCATCACATTATAAAGAACATGACCCAAACAGTTATGACAGATAGTTCTTGTTCCATCATCCAAATTTATCTGGACTAAGTCATGGTAGTATTAGAAATCTGCCCTTGAAGATGATAGGCAAATATGAATGTGACAGAATTATGGTTAAGATCTTATTTAGGACTGTATCCAGACAACTTGAACCAGTGGCTTGGCCTAGCAGATGCGTATGTAACACAGGCAGTTGTCTATATCCTAGAAAACAATTGTGCTTGTATGTGATTGATTTTGCATTTTAGGCATAATTTATATGATTTTAGGCACATTCTGCATTTGTGAATGTTAAGAAAACTAGTTGAAGGGGGTTTACATGTTTTCATTTAAAGTAACCAACTTAAATTTTCTGGTTGTTCATGGAAATGATTTCTCTGTACAGTTCTGTGTTTAGCATAAAAATATGAAAAGCTGTTCTGAAGTGTAATGGGTTTAGAGAACAGTCTAAAGATTTGCCTTTCAATTAGAAACCTGAAAAGGTACATGGAGCAGAGCGAGTGCTGAACAGTGTCTGGTGGTGTGAGTATGGTAGTGAACTGTTCTTGCCAATCATGATGCAGATGTGAAGGACAATCCATACTAGCTTCACGCATCTTTATCAATCTGACCTTGCCATTTACTTTAATTTTTTCTCATCCTCTGCATCTATGGTGATAATACTAAAACATGCCAATTTTACCCAAGATTAGACTGAGATTTAATTAATTTATAAACCTCCCTATCAAGCTGTATTCCTTTCACAGCACTGAGCTTATGATAGTAAATACCTGAAATACTGGCCAGCTACAAATTTTATTTAGTTACCCAAGATATGCACGTTACCCAAGGTAACTTTGAAGTATCACCTCTGCACAGCACTGTAGATATTATTTAAATAAATGTCACTACCTCTTTTGAATACTAATAGTTCTTGGCCTCTATTCTGTGTCAGAGAATTCCATCAGTTAGCCATGCATTGTGGGTTTTTTAATCCCCACCTATATAATCTACTTTTACACTACCATTCCAATCAAAACAGTCTTGTAAATGTTCTATTAAATGGAAAAAGCTGGCATAGGATTAACTATGGTGCTAAGAGCATGCCACTAATAGCTTTTATCAGTTTAGACTTTGTTGCCATTTAACTTCATTGGTTGTACCTTTATATTTATATTGGAGAAAGTAAATGACACTACATTAGTGACAACCTCTACCTTCCTTTATTTTATTAGTTTCTTCTCGCTATGTAGTCAAGCGGGTTGGTGGGCTTTTGTTCATTGTCCTGGGTTACTGGGTCAAGTTGCCTATTGATTAACTTTTTAAATACTTTCTAGAGATCTTTGTGTATGGGTGTCCACAAAAATTAAGACTTATTTCTTATGGTACCTTAAGACTTGAAATAATGTGTTTTTTTTTTCCATTTTTGCAGGAAAACAAAAAAGAACAAACAGAAAAGTAAGCATATTTTTATTCGTAAGTTAGTGTTTGGTACATAATGGAAGATCTACTGGGACAGATGCTCATCTGATGTAAATTGCTATAGTTCCAATTTCACTGGGGCTATGATCATTTACTTGGTTGATGATCTGCCCAACTAAGTTTATGAAATAACTTTTGCCTCGGATTTTAGGCTGTTAACCAGGTGGCAGCATTAAAATCATACAAATGGAAATGTCTGTCAGGGTCAGGACTGCTTACAAATTAAAAACAACACAAATTGTTTGCATATAACAGTTCTGCAGTAGAATCATTCTTTCTCTGATTAAACAGGTGTTGGGTATTCTTTCTTTCTTTCAGTGTGGAATATTGGCCAGGCTCAGCTGCTGTAGCATAGTGGGGACATGCAGGAGTAAGAGTGGGTCCGCAATAGAACTTATATTGCGTTGTAACCTGTAATCTTTGTGTCCAAGTTATCAATGTAGGGGATGTTTCAGGAGGGGGAATGATTTTTTTTATTGAAAACAATGAATTCATCTGCAGTTTGAGACCTGCGTATAGTCAAACAAGTCCTTTAGTGAAAATGTCAGTAGAAATACTATTGTTAGTGTAGATATAAAATGCATCTGCGAACAAAATAATAGCTGTTTTTTGTATGTGTAGCTCCTGGAATTGGGGAAGGCAGCAGTACCAGCGAGACTCCCCAGCCTCCTAGGAAGAAAAGGGCTCGAGTAGATCCCACGGTTGAAAGTGTATGTATTTTTAACTCTGTAGTAACTCTCCATTTAGTTGTAACAGATTGAATGGTTTGTCTTGGTAGTTCTGTTTCAGTCTTTGGTTACTGGTTTTTAAACAAGGTCCTGTTGAAATCTGCAGCTTTTGATCTGCTTTATCTTTTTGGTCACAAATGCATGACAAGTATGTCAGTAATTGAAGCAGGGGAAAAATATTCTGAGTAATGTATTTACCTGAGTTAGCGTCCTATCCCTGTTTAATACAGAATTTCCAGACCTAGCACTCCAAGCTATCATTGTGCTTCTGGCAAAAGATAAGTATATGGAGGAAAATGCCACCAGTTAACATGCTATCGTTGTGAGCAGCTTTCAGACTGAAATCGGAGAGCTTTGAGTTTGTTCTTTCCATCTCGAAGCACTGCTTTAGTTGAGGCTGCATCTTAAGTATTTCAGAGATGATGTTTGCAGCTGTGGGACTTAACTATTCCATTAACAGTTTTATTAAAAAAAAAAAATCTATTTTCATAAATTCTGATATTTAAGTGGTCTTAAACTTTTTTTGGTTGGAGGAAAACACTTAATTTGTCAATAGATCTATTTAATAGCATTTAAAGAATATCAGACATGTGGGTCTAGAGTCAGAGGTGACACTGAGCCATCAGCACTGCATGAGGCATTTGTAACGAAGTGAAGTTGCATAGTTACGCAACTACTTAAAAGCTGGCTTATGATTAGCTGTTACTATTGACTGTTGTCCCTGTTCAACAAAGTGGTGGTGTAAGCATGAATTAATGAATAGGTAATGTAACAGAAAAGAGAAGTAATGCTCTCAAGTGGAAAAGCTCTACTAGTTTTGTAAGGTTAATATCTTAGACTTGAAGTGCTGCCATGGGGATAGCTTTGTCTAACAGAGTTGAACTGGCAAGAGTTGAACTGTTTGTCGCTCCATAAGATTTTGAGGTAACAATAGCAGCTGCAGTCTTGAGTCTTTTGATAGACTGTTATGTAATAGCTACATTTTGGAAAATTAAGACTTACCTGGGTATAATGACCAAAGAAGGATGACTTTTTTTTGTTGATTCTTCAGGAAGAAACCTTTATGAACAGAGTTGAAGTAAAGGTAAAAATTCCAGAAGAGCTGAAACCATGGCTTGTTGATGACTGGGATTTGATCACCAGGCAAAAACAGGTAACCCTCACATTGTGAAAATTATCCTTTATCTATAAGCATGTAGACTGATGTCAGCTGACAGTTTGGAACTTCTGCTCCTTCCAGCTGGGGGAATGTGTTGGTCTATTTTTGAAGGTATACTTGGTATTATGTCTACTTGAGGCTTATTTGACTGGGTTGTAGGTACCAGCTGGTTTCTTCCCACAGGTCACCTGTGATGTTCAGCAGAGCTGCCAGTTAAGAGCACATCCTGGAGGCTTCTTAAGTCTGGGCAGGCATAAACTAAAATGTCAGCTTGCCCTTTTAAACTCATGATGTTGCCTGTGGCTGTTTGTTTGCCTTTTGATACATACTCATTTTAGCTGGTAGAGAAAGTTCGTCCATAGCAGCATTTTATACAGACATTGACTTGTTCCATATCCTTGTCAGTGATTTAGCTAGTGGCATAGAGAGCACACTTGCAAAGTTTGTGGACGATACTAAGCTGGGAGAGGTTGCAAGTGCTCTGGAGGACAGGATTAAAAGTCAAAACTGGACAAATGGTCTGAAATAAATAGGATGAAATTCAATAAGAACAAATGCAAAGTGCTCCACTTAGGAAGGAACAATCAGTTGCACACATACAAAATGGGAAATGACTGCCTAGAAAGGAGTACTGCAGAAAGGGATCTGGGGGTCATAATTGACCACAAGCTTAATGAGTCAGCAGTGAAACGCTGTTGTGTAAAATGCAAACATCATTCTGGGATGTATTAGCAGGAGTGTTGTAAGCAAGACACAAGAAGTAATTCTTCTGCTCTACTCCACGCTGATTAGGCCTCAACTGGAGTATTGTGTCCAGTTCCGGGCGTCACATTTCAGGGAAGATGGACAAATTAGAGAAGAGCAACAACGATTAAAGGTCTAGAAAACATGACCTATGAGGGAAGATTGGAAAAAATTGGGGTTTAGTCTGGAAAAGAGAAGATTGAGAGGGGACATAACAGTTTTAAAGTATGTAAACGGTTGTTACAAGGAGGAGGGAGAAGAATAATTTGTTCTTCACCTCTGAGGATAGGACAAGAAGCAATGGGCTTAAATTGCAGCAAGGGAGGTTTAGGTTGGACATTAGGAAAAACTTCCTAATTGTCAGGCTAGTTAGCACAGGAATAGTTAAGCCTAGAAAGGTTATGAAATCTCCATCATTGGAGGGTTTTAAGAACAGGTTAAACACCTGTCAGGGATGGTCTAGTAGTTACTTAGTCCTGCCCTGAGTGCTGGGGGCTGTTTCCAGTCCTATGCTTCTATGATTAACCTTCAGGATAGGAAAGGAGTTGAGAGAACACCAAAGCCTAGAATGGATCTCGAACTTGTGGTAGACTCTTACAGGCAGACCCAACTACTTCCTTTTGCTTTTAAAAGAAGTCACATTTTTAAGAGATGAGTAGCCATGACTTGAGCCTGAAATAAGGCTGTGGACGCTTTCCCATGCAACTCTGAAAATGTACTTTAGTAGTGGTATTCAATACAGTACTTTTTCCAGTTCTGGGAACATCAGTTTCTGAATCTCCTCAGACTGGAATGCTCTTGTGAAAGGAATTGGCTCATTGAATCCAGCTGTGACAAAAGATTTGTATTTGAGCTCATGTTTCAGAAGTGAAAAGTGAGTGTAGTAACTAATATACAGTTTAATTGTGGCTTGTATGTGTATATATAATGGCTTCTATGTACAGTGTTAAACATAGAATCTAAAATCCTTAATGACACATGCATTTGAATAATAACTCCTCTGCTTCTCTGTGCTCTGGTGCAGTTGGGTGATGCCCTCTTTAGATAGACATTCCACCTGCATGCGTTACAATTTACAAACATACAGGGTGTGCTCAGTGGTGTCTGAAATATGTCTGCTGTCAGCAAGCAGATCTTAGCAGAGAGTGAACAAGAAATGAGGAGCCCTTGATATCTGTAGGGAGTCAAAAGAGAAGAATCTGGACTCTTGTGTGTAACCCAATGCTATCCGCTATTAGATTTAGAACAGAATACTTTATTTTAGATAAAACTTAAAATAGTGGGCAAGGTTTGATGCATAAAGATATTGTGGTGCTCAGTCTTGTCCCTGGATGGGAGGAGTTCTGTAATTCCTACCTATATCCACTAGATCATGTAGGGATTTGTTTGCTGATGTTCTAGAATTCATAGCTGCATATTCTAGATTCTGAGGAGCTCTGCTTAGTCAAACAGTAAAAGATGACTTTTGAAAAGCATGTAACATGCAAAAAGAGAAGGGGCAAACTTGATGGAATGATTAGTTGTGATTTAATACCTTCATGGTTAAGTAAAATCCTAGCTCCAAATTCTCAACAGCTGAATGTTGTAGAAAAATTATTTTCTACAAAGGTCCTCTTGTATTTGTCAGTACTTTAAAACCAGTATGCAGACACAAATATTCTGCAGGTGAGACTATTTGCATTAGTCCATCTACTTATTCTTTGATTTTCATAGCTCTTTTATCTTCCTGCCAAGAAGAACGTTGACTCAATTTTAGAGGATTACGCAAGCTACAAGAAATCACGAGGAAACACTGATAATAAGTAAGTAATGGCATTTTAAAAGGCATGTCTTAGCCATTAAAATGGCTTTCTGCTGTTTACTGTTACAGCCTGTCCCAGTCCCCCTTCCTGGATGAGCACCGCTTCCTTGTAAATGGACCACACGTAATCCTGGGCCCAGTTTAGCTCAGGAATTTCTTAACCACAGATCTTTACTGTGGAACAGCACTAGAATGTTCTAGATCGCTGGAAAACCGCAAACCCATGAACACAATCCACCCGATTTGATCTCCCTGCTCTTGTCAGCCTTGGGTTTGTTCAGCATCCTTAAGCAAGGTAGACCACTCTTGCTGCCTTCCTCTTCCTCTTCCATTCCTCTTCGTTATCTGGTAGTGGATGGCTTCCCCCTCACAGACCCATCCTTAAAGTGTCTCATCTGTGGTCAGGTGGTCAAACTGCAGCTTTCCAGCTATGTGCTTAGACCAAGGAGTTCCAGCCCTGTCCTTTTAGATTTGGGTAGAGTCAAGTCAGTTATGCCTCCTGGTTGCAAATCCAGAACACAGCAGCAGAGAGTTAATCCGAGTTGATGGTTCTCCGACTCCCATTTATAGTCATTCACCTTTGTGACCAGTCCCCAGCCCGAAAGGAACGTTCTAATCCCCAAATGAAGGCTATAGCACAAAGTGACTGATGGTTACAATTAAAATGAAGGCTGAAATACAACCTGGAGTTCAGTTTGATCGAAACCTCTCCCAATCTCACAGCGACCACAGAAATTGTTAAATACAAATGGTACTTGAGTACCTGCAGTGCAAATCAAGAAGTGAACCTGAATAATTAAATAACTTCTGTGCTACCAAATTGTCAGGCTGGAATTTTCAAAGAAGCCTGATTCCTTGAGCTTCTTTGAAAATACCAGTGTAAATGTACCTGCTTGTTTCTCTCCTTCTATTGGTATATGTAACACAAGGTCCAGTTGCTAAAAGTGCTCTTCATAAAGGGGGCTAATCTTGTGCTCCTGTATATGCCAAAATCTAGGTTTACACTTTTGAAAATTAGGCTTGCATGTCTTTATATATATGTTATAGTTGGAGTGGCTCTGAATAGCTTAGGTTGATTAGTGTTTCCCTTATAACGCCCTGTTTAGCATTGCCCCCTGTTTGTATGCACATAATACACTATTTAAGTTTCCTGCAAGACCGTAGCTTACACTTTCTGACTTCTGAGTGCTTAACTGTGCAATCTTAATAGCTTTGTTTTAGTTCTCTTTGTGGATTTTTCTAGGGCTGGACACTACTGGAATGCTCTTTCATGCACTTTGAGGCACATGAGGGGAAGCGCTTCTAAGAAGCTGCACAGTATCTTACCCTCTTTGTGCATCTTGTAAGGGCTCCTACGGGATTCTCCCAGATCCAGGGCCTGATCCAATGTCCATTGAAATAAACACCCACATGATGTCAGTGGGAAGAGAAACCTAGGGATTAGAACTGGGGTTCATCTAGTCTAGTATCCTGTCTCTCACAGTGGCCAGTACCGGGTGCTTTAGAGGAAGATACAAGAAACCCTGCAGCTTGCAGATATGAAATAATGTACCCTCCGTGAAATTCGTACCTTAATTACTTATAGAGATTGGTTTAAGACCTGAAAGGTTTTTTGTTGGTATTAACTGCTAGAATACTGGGTATGCTTGTATTCCAAGTGAATGGTCCAATCCCTTTGCCTCCATTAAATCATGAGGCAATGAATTCCAGTCTAATTGAATTGCATGGAAGTGTTTCCTTTTATCAGTTTTGAATTTGCCATCTTTCAGTTTCATCACATGCCCCCCCCTTTTTTTTTTGTTTTGAGACAGGGAAAATAGAAGCTCCCAATCTCCCTTTTCTGTGTCATTCATTTTATAAAGTTCTGTCACATTCCCTCTTACGTCTACTTTCAAAGGTAAACGATCAGTCCTTCAATCTCTCATCAATGAGTCTTCCACGTTCCTAATTGTTCTCATGATCCTTTTCTGAAAACGCCTTTAATTCTACAATATCGTTTGAGATTGGGTGACTGGTGTTCCAGATGAGGATGACACTGATTTATATCATGGCATTAGAACTTCCATGTCTTCCATCCTGTTCTTGATGTGTCCTGACCTCTTGTTTGGGTATTATTGGACTCCTTGCAAAATGTCAGGAGAATAGCCTGGTTTAATGGATTCGCTATGGTAAGTGAACCCTGTAGAAATAAAACTAACTTGAGGGGAAGAGAATTTTTTTCTCCTGATGGTACATCTTTTTCCCTTCCTTACTCCTATGCAGAGCACAGCACTTTCCCTCAAATGTTAAATCTGTTCGATGTGAAAGGCTTATGTTCTTTGCTGATGTTACGGAAGTCTAAAGTTAAAAGCAGTAACCTCAACGTTTTGAATTTCCTTATAGGGATAAGGACTGAGTGTCTCTTCTGTTAAGAGAGATGCAGTAGTTGACCTCTTTTGTACAGAAGGCGAAGCTATGTGTGATGAAGTGGAAACTGTTTGTAATATTTCGTATGAAGCCAATATGTGCCTCAGTTTCCTGCTCAACTTTGCATGGCTACCCAATGTGGGGGAGGATTAAATTATTTCTCAGGGTCTCTGAGGGTCATAAGGGCGTGTGTCCCCTTCCTGTTTGGGTGGAGTGAAGAGTCATTAAAGAACTGGTTGAAACCAACCCTGGTCAACAAGACAATGCAAGCTCCAATAACTCATGGATTTCCCTGCCTCTCAGCAGAGAAGCTAAGCAAAAACCCCAAATTGAGAACAGAAGACTGAGGGGAGGGTGAGTTCTGGAAGAAACTTGAGCGCGCGCGCTCTCTCTCTCTCTCTCTCTCACACTTGGGAACCAACTAAGGAGGTTGGACTGACACCCCCTTCCTCCGTTGAAAATGGAGTTCAGTACAGCATGGCTGGGCTCTGGACTGACCAGAATGGACTGTGCTTTAACCTTTGTTTCTGTGTGCTAACCTCAGGACTTCCTGTGCTGTCTTCCAGCTGCCTAATAAGCCCTGCTGTTTTGAAAACCCTGCTTGGTGTGACTTTAAATACTGGGTGAGGTGCATTAATCCTGGAAGGGTGGACCAGCCTCTACCAGGAGTCTCTCAGTTGGACTCACTGAATACAGCTCATGGTGTAAAGCAGGAGTGCTGAAGCTCAGACTCAGGAGCCGATGAGGCTGTGTGGCCTAAACTGAAGGAAGAGTGAGACCACCATGGTGTCGGGCACATCGAAGGGTTCCTCCAACAGACTGTTTTAAAGCTGGAGTCATAGCATGGTTCTGGTGCAGACACTGTGTAATGACTTCATGACAGATAATGGAGTTGAAGATTTGTAGGGCCATATGTATTATGGTTTTGAAAAAGTGTGGCTAGATATTTTAAAATTCAGCTGCGTGAATGATTGTTTGCCATCATGAAGTGCAGGACTGCTTGAGCTATCAAACCCAGCTCTGACTTCATTCCAATGCCAATTGTTGCTGAAGTTAGTAATGTATGTGGCATAAAACTGACAAGCGTATGTTCCAAGACTTTAAGAAATCGCCTTTTTATCTTGCTTTGAATGTGCCACTTTAGTCATGCATTTGGATAAGTATCAGGTGCAGGTGGGAAGGCAGAATGTTTCCTTTTAGTCACTTTTTACTTAGAACTAAGTTGGCTTGAAGCATGTCTTCATGTAGAGCCAGAATACCCCATTTTTAAAAAGCAGAACCACTAGAATGATGCATATGTTTCTCTGTGCCATCTCATGAATACTGGCTCTTCCGACTTCTAAAAGTCAAGTGCACAACTACCCTGAAAAAATCACAGCCCTGGTGTTCGGTTTGGTTTTTTTATTTAAATTTTTAATGATATTTCACATTTCCTTTCTGTGTGCCAGAGAATATGCTGTTAATGAAGTTGTTGCTGGAATAAAAGAGTACTTCAATGTAATGCTGGGGACTCAGCTGCTGTACAAATTTGAGAGGCCACAGTATGCTGAAATTTTAGCAGATCATCCTGATGCACCTATGTCACAGGTCTATGGTGCACCACACCTACTACGATTATTTGGTAAGTATGGCATCTTGATTCCACCATAAAAAGGGACAAATGGTTACATTGCTCCGACTTCTTTTCTGTCCTGTTAATTGGAATAATACAGTGAATCAGAGTAAAATGCCTAAACAAATGACTCAGTTCTATCCTTGGGTCATTTATATACAATGTTCAAAGCCACAAATCACCTACTCAGAATGGAACTTTTCAAAACATAGTTGTTTAGACAAGCTTGCATAGGGAAGAATGGCAGTCTGAAGTTAGAACAGATCTTGGACTTATACTCATGTATGGTGAAACTTGTTATATTTGACTGTTTTTCATGACAACTTTATGCTTTTCTTAACAGTACGAATTGGAGCTATGCTTGCCTACACCCCTCTTGATGAGAAGAGCCTGGCTTTGTTGTTAAACTACTTGCATGATTTCTTGAAGTAAGTTCAGCCTTTCATGTTTGTGTGTTGGAGGTATTTTAAAAACGCTAAAGCCCTGATCCTGCAAACACTTATTTATATGCTTAATGTTAAGCATGTGTGTGTTTATACGACTCTGACCTGCATGCTTTCTGACTCATAATTTTTTTATGACAGTATTTTGATTATCATATTGACAGTGCATGTCACAGTTAATCTGAAACACTAATCCAGAGCAAGCACTTTGATCTCTTGACAGCCTTTCTTGCAGTTTTGTGGTGGTGGTCAGTTGTGCATAATTAGTATTACTCTTCAGTAAAATGCACAATAGGCTGTAACTTGTTAAAGATTTCAAGTTTCAGGACCTAAATTTACCTAAAGCAGCTTAAATTTTTCTGTACTAACTAAACTGAAAAAAGCTTGCTTGGTTAATATTGCAGTGAGTCATACCTTTGTAGCAACACAGAGTTGGTACGAGAGGTCTTGTACTAGAAATTGCTTTGGCACTCTGTGTTGACATACTACAAAATTGTTCCTGATTAGAGACAAGTGTGTGCTTCCATGTGAAGGCACATAACCAAGGTGAAATGCATGGGTTTTTACAGTTGAGTTTTTCTGTCATTACTCACATTCAGTAAAGTTCTTTGACATCTGAAGCAGTTTCCAACTTTCACGTGGTAAATAAGCACCCAACTTTCACAATAAACCACAAATCAAGCTAATCCCATTTCAAAACAAGCCAATCCTTAAGAACCCCAACACTATGACTAGATTCCCCCCCAGCTTGCAGTTTCTGGGACTGTGGTGGGCCTGCTGTGCACCCCTGAGTCTTCCCCCTGCTTGCCCCCCCCTTACCCCATGCTTGCTGGGAGCTGATCAATTAAAAAAAGAAAGCAACAAGCTATAAGCAAAAAAACTAGCAACTCACAAGCCAATTAAGCCAAAAACAAGCCCAATTTATATACTCCCTCTCTTTTCCAGTACACTGCTGTTTAAAAGGAAAAAGATCAATCAAACCATTTGGGTAGAAAAAAGATCCATTTTTGTTCTTGCATGCACTGCTGCAAACTGCTAAATCAGAGCAATTCCATCAGGAGTTTCAAAAACTGTCATCTATGATTGCCTTAATGAAAAACATCTTTAATTTATTATGCAGCTTTATATTTTAGTTGTGTAGAGGCCCCAGTCAAGATTGGCACCCAATTCTACATACATGCAATAAGAGATGGTCCCTGCCATGAAGAGCTTATCCAAGTAGACAATCCAGACAAAAGTGTGGGGAGGAGGAGCATTCTCCTCATTTTACAGATGGGGAATAGAGCTCAAAAGAGGTTAAATGACTTATCCAAAGTGTCTCAGTATGTGGCAGAGCTGGGAGCTAATCCCAGTTAAGTAGCTGAGCTACGAGACCATCTTTCAGCTCATTGAAAGGCCAAGCTTAAGCCATTTGTTTCTTGATGCGTTTAGAACTCGTTGATCTGCCTTTCCTGAAATATGTGCAAGGCGACAGTTACAAACAAAGTCTAAGTCCCGTTTGTTCATAGCACTTCGAGACACTTAGACTCTTATGTCAGTTAGGTGCTTTTTAAAGTTTTACTCTATCTTACTATAGGACTTAAATGTGAAATCGAAAAGCGGGAAGTTCATGTTCTGTTAGTGGAGGAGCTGTCTACTCTAAAGAATCAGTCCTCTGTATTTTAGAAACTTAAAATCTGATTTTGAGTTCTAATTTATGAAAGAATCCTCTGCAGTTCTAAAATTTAAGAGGACTTCTATTTACGGCTTATGCTTTAGAACTCCGGGTGCAGGGTTAATTCTCCAATTGTCATTGGTGTCTATGCTTATAATCCCCGGCAAATGCACAAGCACGATTCTTGCTTTCCAGTATGGGAGGGAAATGTCAGGCAGTCTCAGTCTTGTAGGCACTTTAAATACTTAATGTTTGAAATTGCTTGGCCTTGTGCCTTAATACTCCAGAGGCATACCATTATTTTCTCTATGCGCGAACTACCTGTTTATATCTAGTCTTTTTACCACCACATTCTGTTGCTGTTGCTTTCTCTTTATTCCTTCAATAAAGCCATTGTTTCTTTAACACTATTGTGAAGAATTGAAAACTGACTTAATTTCATAGATCAAAGACAGGCTAAAAGCCATTGGTAGCGAATCCATAACGTTTGAAAATGTTAGTAAATGAAGTGCAGTAGGTGATAAAATTAGTGATTCTCACAGGGGGCCTTACAGAACCATAAGAATATCCCCATTTAAAATGTAAAAGCTTGTGGTTCGGGAGGAAACCTGAATCTGCCCTACAAAGACGGCCTGAGTATCGCTGCAGCACTCCGTTTGTAGAATGCCGTATTTACTGGCCACTCCTCTACTAGCCTTGGTTATAAATGGTACCCTACCAAATTCACGGTCCATTTTGGTCAATTTCATGGTCAAAGGATTTTAAAAATTGTAAATTTCATGATTTCAACTATTTAAATCTGAAATTTCGTGGTGCCTTAATTTGTAGGGATCCTGACCTAAAAAGGAGGGTGGTGTTTGGGGGGGGAGGAGTCACAAGATTATTGTGGGGGGGTGCGATAATGCTCCCCTTACTTCTGCGCTGCTGGTAGCGGCACGGCCTTCAGAGCTGGGCAGCTGGAGAGCGGCAGCTGCTGGCTGGGAGCCCAGCTCTGAAGGCAGAGCCCCCGCCAGCAGCAGCGCAGAAGGGAGGGTGGCCTGGTGTGGTTATTGTCGTCCTTGCTTCCACGCTGCTGCTGGCTGGGTGCTGCCCTTGGAGCTGGGCCTCTGACCAACAGCCACTGCTCTCCAGCCGCCCAGCTCTGAAGGCAGCACGGAAGTAAGGGTGGCAATACCACAACCCCTCCTGCAACTCTTTTGGGTCAGGATCCCAATTGGACACGTGCTGGTCCCCCCTTTGAAATCCCTATTGTATAGGGTAAAAGCGCATGAGACCAGATTACACGGTCCATGATGTGGTTTTCACGGCTGTGAATTTGGTGGAGCCCTAGTTACAAAGCTTCTCCTAGCACCTGTTAAGAACCACACTTGTTTGTACAGAACAGTAGGGTACTTTTTACCTGCCTGCTTGAGTGACTGGCAGACGTCCAGAAAGGACAGACACTTGATACGAAGCGGAACCTATTTCAACCTGGCGGAGGTCTTGCGGCAACACTTGGCTGTGGTCTCATTTGTTTGACAATATGATTTCACTGCTTGGAATTCTGAGTGAGGCACTAGGGAGGATTTCAATAGTACAACGTCTGACACCTGTCCAGAATTAAACTCTGTGTTTCTCTGGGCTGTTCAAAGACTGACAGATTTTTCAACAGCGTATGCTGGAATCCGGTTCCAAGCAGTGAAATAACAGTTTGTGTACACTAAAACTGAAATCTTGAGACAATGAGCAACAAGGTATTTTAATTTCTGAATGTGTATATTTTTCATAGGTATTTAGCGAAGAATGCTTCCACGTTGTTTAGTGCCAGTGACTATGAAGTAGCCCCTCCCGAATACCATCGGAAAGCAGTATAACAGCATGCCTCTGTATAGTGAAGTAATACTTGGATCTTCTGTAACAGTGCTGTCCATGTCTACATTTTGTTTTGTCCTTCCATTGCACATGTCTCTTGCACAGATTATGTAAATTTGAAGTGAATAAAGTGTGTGTTAAAACTGAACTGACATTTGTAAGTTCTAAAGTTTTCTTTTGTTTGTTTTGAAACAGAAGCCTAAAAAGGAGGCTTTGGGAACCCATCAGTAGGATGTGGAAAGAAATGCAATTTAGCATATTTTCATTGTCTGAGCTCCTTAAAGTTTATAGGTTCATTGTTTTGACACTAAGCTCTTACCTAACCTGCATTATTGATTAGTGATGACAAGTGTGCCACAGGGTTGTGATCACCTAACTTACATGCTACTAATTAGTCTGACTTTCAAGCAGACTCACTTTCTTGGTGTTTGAAGTATAGCATTTGTTGATCCATAAATTCATTCCTTGCCTAGTGAGTTGAAGGATTGTGACTTTTCTGTTCTAACACAATGGAAAAATGTATTGTATCTTGGTGTTCTGGAAATGTTGGTCTTTCAAGGAGCTATTTTTCAAGTCTTCAAATAAACTTTTTTATTTCAAACATTACCTATTTTGACTTTTTAACTGACCTGTGTCCTGCTTCATCTGTTGGAGCATTTTCACATGATCTCGCGCTCAGTCATAAATCAGATTGCTTTGTCATAGTTAAATCTGCAGTATTCTGAAAATATCAGTATAAAGTGTGAATTTGTGATTTTTAGTTGTAATTTGGAGGTGCTGTGTCTGAGCCTTCTTCAGCATTCCTTACTCCTAACTGAAATCCATTAGGATACAGCACTCCTACTCCAACTTCTTTGAATAAAGAAATCAAACTGCATGGAACAGCAACAAAGCTGTAAAAGATCATTAGAAACAGTGTTTTGAAACCAATCAAACACTTTGAAAACAGACCACTTTTCAGCCTCTCCCAACCCATTCAGACAGCAGAAACTTGAAATTCACAGGACTGTGACCCTGGACAGATAAAATGTGAAGTAGGACTAGCGTATTTTTCTCAAAAAGCCCCAGTGTGCCTCTTGTTCAATAAACCCCATTTTCCAGTGGTAAAGAAGCATCAAAAGTATTTATTTTTTCTATTGATGGACTAGATTCCTCCCTCCAGTAGGGAATAATTCAATTCCTATCTACTGATAAGACAGTTGCAATATACTTGACTTGTATATCTTTCTAAACTAAATTGGGACAGATTAATAATGCAAACCATGCATGAAGAAACTTGTATATCTACAGTGGCTTTAATCCAGAACTCTTGAATAACTAACTTGGTAGTTCCAAACAATATGCATGAAGTCGCAGTTGTAATTTTACATAATACACACTGAGTGCAATGAGTTCTATGCATTTCTTTTGGATAATCCTTAAAAAAAATTTAAGATGTGTTAAATATGTATTGATATGATTTTTTGTCTGAGCAGACGAGAAACGAAAATTTGTTAGAATAATGTTTTCCCAAGTTTTCCCTCTTAATTTTCCGTCTGTATCTTTAATCACAGTATATTCATACAAGGTTGAAAGCTGTTAAAGCACATTGCCAAGCACTGATCTAACAAATTAAAATCTCAACAAGTACAATGGATTTTAGTCACTTCTGAGTGCTAAGCATAGTGCAGGGATCGGCAACCTTTGGCACGCGGCCCGCTAGGGTAAGCCCCCTGACAGGACGGGCTGATTGTTTACTGGCTGTGTCCACAGGTTCGGCCGATTGCCACTTCCACTCGCCACGGTTCGATGTTCCAGGCCAATGGGGGCTGTGGGAAGCGGTGGCCAGCACATCCCTCGGGCTGCGCCACTTTCCGCAGCCCCCATTGGCCTGGAGTGGCAAACCCCAGCCGATGGGCGCTGCGATTGGCCAAACCTGCAGACGCAGCAGGTAAACAAACCATCCCATCCTGTCAGGGGGCTTACCCTGGCGGGCCGCGGGCCAAAGGTTGCCGGTCCCTGGCATAGTGAATAGTTAAAGGATATAAATGAGGCATAGCCTTTCAACGGACATCTGCCTTAACATAATTAAATATTTATATAATGGTAGCACCCAGAGGCCCTAAATTAGGGTTGATCACCCTGAATTATCACTGCAAATTCATACCAGTACTTCAATTCTTATTTTTACAGCTACACACGCCTGCTAAGGACTTCACAATGGTGGGTCTTGACCCAAATATAAGCTTCCAGTCTGGGATCATTTGAAAGGATTTCAGACACTTGTGAGAGAATATTGCTGTGGTTGAACTATGAATATGTAAAGTCTTCGTAGGCGGCAGAATTCAGTCTCTCCAGTCTGAAATCATTGACACACCCTGTTGGCAAAAAAAACCTTTTAAAATAAGAACCTGGGAAAACATAGCTTCTTTTAGAAAATCCTCAGAATTAAGGCTAGTTTCCTGTCTTAACACCTGATATTGTCATGGCTTCTATTTGGTTATCGATGTGATCTTAAACTTAATCTACAACAATAGCAACCTAAAACTTGCCATGCGTACATCTACCTCTTGTACATCTGCCTTCCCTCACCCTTCTAAACTTTAAAATCCAGTCTGACAGGGGGACCCTCACAAATGTCTGATTTGATTATTTAAAGAAAATCTGCTGTTTAAATCCTTAATTCTACAAAAAAGAAATTTATCTGCTCAGTAATTTATCTTTATAGCACAGCTGTACAATACGAAACACTTCTTTAGCCTTCGCTGCAACTGTTTGCATCCTGTATTGCTTAACTTTTTGGTGTTCATGATAGATTTGGATTCATCCTTCCATTGATGCTGCCTCTTGTGTTTAGATCAGGTAGGGATAACTGTCTTAACCATACATTTTTCATGAGGCTACTGATGGTTGAATTTTGAATGTTTAAATTATATTCTTATTTTTTAACAAGCTAACAAAAGAGCACGTTATCCACGCATGGTATGTGTAGCTTTTATGGTACATGTTTGCATGGTATATGTAGCTTTTTAGATAAACTTTCAACACTGATTTGGCAAATTGACTTTTCACCCGGTTTACAACATTTCCTTCTGTTCTGTTGCAGAAACTTTCTTCTGATGGTATTGGAGTGACCAAATGAGTCCAAAGTTTTCAGCCATAAAATCATTCCTGATGTGTTACCACCTCTCTGCTCATCTCTTTAAACAACTGCTTTGTAGCAGTCACTACTTTCCAGTGATCTTGAAGTCACAAATCAATACAGTTCTTGTGAGTTATCCGAAGTACATAACGGCCATATTAGGCCAGACCAATGGCCCATCTAACCCAGTATCCGGTCTCTGGCAATGGCCTGTGCCAGATACTTCAGAGGGAATAAACAGAACCGGGCAATTTATCAAGTGATTCATTCCCTGTTGTCCAGTCCCAATTTCTGGAAGTCAAATTTAGGGACACCAGGAACATGGGGTAGCATCTCTGACCATCTTGGCTAATAGCCATTGATGGACCTATCCTTCAGGAACTTATCTTGAAGCCAGTTGTACTTGTGACCTTCACAACGTCCCATGACAATAAGTTCCTTAGGTTGCCTGTGCATTGGGTGAAGAACTACTCGTTTGGTTTTTAATGTCATAAGTTGATCCCCAGTTCTTGTGTTTATGTGAAACAGTAAATAACACTGTCTCCATACCATTTTTTGTTTTGTAGACCTCTCATATTCCCACCCTTAGGATAAGCGCAGACTCTGTGGGGGCAGGGCATAGCAGAGGGCTGAGCGCCCCCTGGGCCTGGAGGGAGCTGGCACCTATGACTCTTGTTCATCTCTCTTCTAAAATGAACAGTCCCAGTCTCTTTAATCTCTCCTCATATGGAAGCTGTTCTAGACCCCTCATCATTGTTGTTGCTCTTCTTTGTGCCTTTTCCAGTTATAATCTTGAGATAGGGTGAACAAAACTGCATGCCTTACTCAAGATTTATATATTGGCATTTGTTTTATTACTGAATTAGATAAGTGTTAGGCATAAAGACACAAACCATCTTGTGATCCGCATTGTACACATGTTGATTTCACATGTTAATCTGTCCTAGTCCATGTAAGTGGTCACTAACAGGTAAAGATTGTGCACAGTCTCTGCTGGAGTGACATGATTAGAATTCTGTGTAAGGGCATGTCCCCCCAGCCCGCCCTTCCTGACTCTTCTCTTGATGTAACTGGAATCTCAAGATGCTAAAACGTGGAAATGCAGGAATTGTTTACAGCCACTGACCTCCATTAGCCAAAGGAGCTGCTGAGGGTGTTTCAGCACAGGGATTCTATAACCGGCTGCGTGTGCATCTCCGTGTCAATGGAACAAACCTGGTGGAGGAAAGCCACAATGTCTGTATAAAAAGTAGCAAACCAGCAAATGTTAAATGTTGAAGGCTTAATCTCGCAAGAGATTGCATTGTGCTTAGCTTTTCAGCAGGAATCACTCTTCTGGTGTTTTTTCTTTTTAATTTTCTAATCAGCTTTTAACTAGCTTTGTTTGAAAGTGTGGAAATATTAAAGGGCAAATGGGATGACCTGGGTAACTATCGGCCTGTCAGCCTAACATTGATGCTGGGCAAGATAATGGAGCAGCTGATACAGGACTTGATTTTTAGAGAATTAAAGGAGGATAATAGTTATTGCCAAGCAATTTGGGTTTATGGGAAATGGATCCTGTCAGACTAACTTGATACCTTTTGAGCTGACCCGTTTGGATAAGGGTAACAGTGTTTGATATAATATACTTGGACTATCAAACAGTGTTTGAGTTGGTACCTCATAACACTTTGATTAACAAACTAGAATGATATAAAATTAACATGGAACACATTAGATTAAATGCTGGCTAATCAATAGGCCTCTAAATATAATGGTAAATGGGGAATCATCAAGCAGGTGTGTTGGTTGGGTCCTGCAGGTGTCTGTTCTTGGCTCTTCCCTATTTAACATTTTTACCAATGACCTAGAAGAAAACAAATAATCACTGAGTCTGCAGATGAGCCAAAAATTGGGGGAGTGGTAATTAATGAAGAGGACAGGTCACTGATAGGGTGATCTAGATCACTTGGTAAGCTGGGCGCAAGCAAACAGTATGCGTTTTAATACAGTCAAATGTAAATGTGTACATCTAGGAACAAAGAATGTAGGCCATAGTTACAGGATGGCGGACTGTTCCCTGGGAAGCAGTGACTGAAAAAGATGTGGGGGCCATGGTGGAGAATCGGCTAAACGTGAGCTCCCAGTGTGACTGTGGCCAAAAGGGCTAACGCAATCCTTGGATGCATAAACTCTCTGTTCCTACACCTCTGTATTTGCCACTTGTGTGCTCATTGCTGGAATACTATGTCCAGTTCTTCTGCAAACAATTCAAGAAAGATGTTGTAAACTGGAGAAGAGCCCCGAGAATGATTAAAGGCTTAGAAAACCTGCCTTACCGTGATGCTCAAGGAGCTCAGTCTCCTTAGTTTAACACAGATCAGGTTAAGAGATGATGTGATGACTGTCTATAAGTGCCTATATGGGAAACAAATATTTGACCGTGGGTTTTTCGATCTAGCAGAGAAGAGTGTAACCCAATCCCCTGGCTGGAAATTGAAGCCAGACAAATTCAGACTGAAAATAAGGTGTAAATTTTTAAGAGTAATTAACCTTTCAAGCAATTTACCAAGTGTCCTTGTGGAGTCTCCATCACTGGCAATTTTAAAATCAAGATAGGATGTTTTTCTCAAAGCTCTGCTCTAGGAACTATTGTGGGGAAGTTCTCTGGCCTGTGTTACACAGGAGGTCAGACTAGATCATGGTCATAGAATCATAAAAGTGTGGGACTGGAAGGGACCTTTTTTAGTTGCTATGGAAACTCAATTACATGCGGAGCAGCTTATGTTAGAAAGAGAGGCTGGTTTTGGAGGCTCACAGGACCTCAGTAGGTCATCTATGATCCCTTCTAGCCTTGGAAGCTATGAATCTATGGAAATACTGAACCAGGAAAGAGCAGCTTGAGCTGCATTAAATTAATATGGTCAATCTGATGGCTTTCTGGAAGCTATTAACATCTTTAGTTGCCTGGACTGCTTAATGCAGAGTTTTGACAGCCAGGTCACCATGTCCCAGTTTACATCTTAGTTTACCCATCACTGATGTGATAGGGTTAGAACTCCCATCAGGTGAGTCCATGTACTATGTGACCCTTTCAAAGTTGGAGACATTAAATAGATCTGCTTGAGGAGGAGTAGATGCCAAATATTGCAGGGTGGTGAGCTAGAACCAGGGGTTACTGCATCTCCTGGTGATGACAGGGGAAATTGATCCTCAGAGTCAGAGGAACTGAAGGACTGCCTGATGGTGCTAACTGCTTTAAATCCATTGTGCTGAGACCTCTTTGGCCTTCAGCAGGTTGGTTGGTCTGATTTTTGCTTGGGCTTCTTTCTAACAAGCAGCAGACACCTGGATTCCCCCTTTCCTTGTGAGGTTGCAAGGTCCCTGCCAGCTCAACAGTGTTTTGTTCTGGGAAGGGCAGAGTAATTACAGTAGCCCTGGCATGCAGCTCTCTTTTCAAGCACGCTGATTTGCCCTGGTTCTCATGTTCTACTTCTGGCATGTGCTCTGTCCATACCTTGCTCCCTTTGCCTCCTTCCCTTCCTCAAGCATTTTGCCGCCTTTTCCTGTCCTCCCCCACTGCTACGACGAGCCTCCCTGCTCCTGTGCAGCAAGTCCCCAGCCCACTTTCCCAGCGTCCTCGTCCAAACGCTGTTTCTTAATCCTCCCTCCCTCCCTAACATCTTCTTGGCTGTGGCTGCTTCTACTGCGATGCCTGCTGCATCATTTATTTTAATGTCTACTTTAGACTGAAAGCTCCCTCCCAACCAGTTGCCCTGGGTGTTTATCAAGCCCTCTACACCGATAGCGCTTTATGCATTTGTGTGGTTAAAAACTAAACCTGCAAAACCAGTCAGACTGCATTAAGTATGGCAGGTTTGCTTTACTGCCAAATAGTCTCATACCATTCTTTCTGGTCGAATCAGATCTTCCCTGGGAAGGGAGTTGGGGATTTCCCCCTAATCATACAAATCTTATTCAGTCTACTCTCCAACTTTGCATGTCTGAAATGTTGATCATCAAACTTTGGAATCAATTCCTGCTTTGGCCTAGGGACCAATGTGTATGTGCCACTGAATAATGCTCAAATAAGTTTCTTAGTCTCTAAGGTGCCACAAGTCCTCCTTTTCTTTTTGCGGATACAGACTAACACGGCTGCTACTCCGAAACCTGAATAACGAATGTGGCTTTCCTGTCCTCCTGAAGGCAGTTACTGTGGCTTTATTCAGAGTGATTGATATTCCTAGGCTGGATGCAAAGGCATAGAATTGACGAGAAGTCCAGGACTATAGGAATACCGGGAATATAGTATTTGGCTATTCCCGTGCCCTAAAGGTTAAGAGGGGCCATTAAGGCACAGACCAGAATAATGGTCAGGGCAGAGCTTTGTTGCCCTGGGGGAATCTCCAGAGGAGATTGATTCACACAATAAATATGGAGATCAGCAGATGCACTTGAACAGGAGCCATCCTGATGTGCACAAGAGACCGTGATTATCAGGGCATTTCTATGAGGGCTCCTTGACTTTGCATTTGCAAATCGCTCCCTCTACCCGCCCATCCCCACCTTGCTCCATCAGATGTCAGATTTGTTTAACCTCCTGGATATGCTGCAAAGTGCAGCTACTCTCAGGGGGGTCTGAGCTGAGGACTGGAGGTGGCTGCATGCACGGGTGGTCTTTTTGTGCATCTTTAATTGTGCTCTAAGAAGCCCAGAGCATAAGGTTTTAAAGAGCTGATCACTTTTGCACAAAACTGAGCTTTGTCCCCTGGCTGGCTATTGAGAAGTAAAAAGACAAATAGGAAAGATCTAAAGGACCAGCAGGCGTCTCCTTAAATGGAAATAAGGACACTGAGCAATTAAGTTTCTGCAAGTTGCTATGGAAACTCTAAATTACATTGAGAGCAGTTCATGGTTGCAAGAGTGGCTGGTTTAGGAGATGCAGGGGGCCCAGTCCAGAGAGGGCCCTTTGCCCTGGTGTGGAAGCTGATAGTGAGAAGCTGGCTGTGGATTCAAGCCGTGCCCCAGGGTCTACTGGGAGGGCGGTAGGAGGAGGGGCTGAGTGGGGTCTCTAGGAGCTACGGGTGCATGGTGTAGAAGAACACATCTCTCAGTGCTTGGGCGTTGTTACAGATTGCTGTGCGCGCCGCTCAGAGTGCAGCCTTCAATGAATAGCTTTGAGACTGTAATTAGCAACTACTTCTTGTTTATCCCGGCTATTACCCAGCAGGGGAGCCCAGATTACATTCTGAATTAGAGCAATGCGTTGGCAGTTTGCCAAACCACCCCTGCGAGTGGAAGCGGGGGTCTCCCTTCCAGCACACGGAATCTGGAAAATGGTATTTTGTGTGTGCGCCGTACAGATCTGCTGCAATTCTTCGTTTGTTCCTTTGGTAGGAACTAGATCCCTGCGTGTTCCGGTTGGAAAAACGCAACCACTGTCACTGAGCTGGGCAACGTGGGGTAGAGGGGAGCAGGAGAGTTTGGTGCCTGGAATTAAGTTGGCCTAGGAATGAGACTAGGTAAATTTCAGAGTGACGAATGAAATAGCAATAATGGCGGTTAGGTTGGACATTAGGAAAAACTTCCTAACTGTCAGGGTGGTTAAGCCCTGGAATAAATTGCCCAGGGAGGCTGTGGAACCACTGGAGATTTTTTTAAGAGCAGGTTGGACAAACACGTGTCAGGGATGGTCTAGATCAGTGGTTCTCAAACTTTTGTACTGGTGACCCCTTTCACACAGTCAGCCTCTGAGTGTGACCCCTCCCCTGCTTATAAATTTAAACATTTTTTTAATATACATTCAGTGCTATTATAAATGCTGGAGGTGAAGAGGGGTTTGAGGTGGAGGCTGACAGCTCGTGACCCCCCCCCCATAAAAACCTCTTGACCCCCTGAGGGGTCCTGACCCCCCAGTTTGAGAAACGCTGGTCTAGATAATACTTAGTCCTGTCATGAGCAGAGTTGTCCTCAAGGGGGTGTGGGGCCCAGGACAACCCCCTGCTCTGCCCCAAGCCCCTGCCCCACTTCTTCCCACCCTTGCTCCACCCTGCCCCCATTCCACTACTTCCTCCAAACCCCCGCCCCGCCTCTTTCTGGCTTCATCCCCTCCCCCGAGTGGTGCTTGGAGCCGGCGGGGCAGGGTGGAGTGGACTGAGGCTGGGTCGCTCGCTGCTGCCAGCACCAGGCCCCCGCTAACTCCCCAGGCCACCCTGGACTGCACATCCCGAAGCGCAGGACGCGGGGGGTTGCCCTGGGCCGTCCTATGGACGGGACGGCTCTGGCCCCGAGTGCAGGGGACCGGACTAGATGACCTCTCGAGGTCCCTTCCTGTTCTGTGATTCCTTGCTTGTGTTTTTCAGGATCCGTGGCCAAACCAGATGCCACATACTAGGGAAATCATTGTCTTCTCTTCGTGCCATGCTCGGGCAGAGCCTGCGGACCAGCAATGCCTGGAGTTAAGGGCTGGACACAGCAGCACACAATAACATGAAGGCTTCTTGTGAGGACCTCAAAGCACTTTACAAAGGGGAGCAAATAACCTCCTTTTACAGAGCAGGGGAACTAAGGCTCAGAGCAGTGATGACTTCCCCAGGGTCACACAGTGAATCAGCTGGAGAACCTGAAATAGACGCTCATCCTGCTGGCGTCCAGTCCTACATTTCTCCCCACTGGACCATACTGGAGTGCCTAGCCAGTGATGCTTCTCTAGACCAGTGTTTTGGAGGAAGTGCTTCTACAAACAGTAGATTGACTTAATTGGAGGACAAAGGGGGAGTGGATTCTGGCTAGACCCTGGAGAGAAGACTAGTTGGAACTGATTTCTTCTTATAAAGGGAGTTGGTTGCGATCCTTATATTTAGCTTGCCTAACCTTCCCCTGGTCAAAGGCCCTTGCCCGTCATTTGAGAAACTCTCATGCTTCATGTGTCTGCAGCAGAGCGCTGAAATTCAATAGGGACCATCCTGGGGCTGGAGAAGTGGCTTTTCTGTGTCCCATGAAATTCCAGTCAGGTTGTGCTGAGAAATTAACTGTTGAAAATCACCATTTCCCTTCTCTCACATGTGCTCCCCTGGAATAATTTGGGCAGCTTGCCCGTGTAATCCCGGAGCACGAACGTTCTCAAGAGCGGCTGGGCCACGCCACCCTCTGAGAAAGCTGCAGTAGCCCCACGCATTGTACCGGGACCGCCTGGGAGCTAAAGAGCCGGGGATGTGTCGGGGGGGAGAGCTGTGCTATGCAAGGCTGCAACCAGCCGCCCCTACTTATGGCAAGCCCTTGGCTCCAGCTTCCCATCCCCCTTTGTATGCATGGGACAGAACCACGTATTATTTTACCCACTGGAGCCCTGCCTTGGTCAGTGCACAGGATGGATGTGCAAAGGGGCAGAATAAAGGTTGCATGGGCAACAGTCAGTCCAGCATTTCCGAATTTGTGAGTGCTTGGCTTTGCAGGCTAAGTACCATTTTTAACCTACTTTTCTCTGTGTGCAGGGCCTAGAAGAGCTGCTGTTGTTAAAACAAAGGATTCTGGCTTTGACCGCTGGAGGGTACCACATGTTACCAAAGCCAGCCAAGAATCTGTGTTCTTGTGTTATGGTAGGACTCGGCCATTGCACGGTTTTGGTTGTAGTGGGTGGTGTGGTTTTGGCAGGGCCCAGGGGACTGTCCATTGTCCCGCTGGAAGCCACAGGGACCTGGTGGTTGCTGCTCGGAGGGCACAGGGTGAGGATTACAGCTCAGCATTGTGACAGGTCAGAACGGGAGACATCCTGTGGTTGGGTGAGCGTTTGGGGGACCAGACGGGGGCCCCGACACAAGAAGGCAGCGATCCTGCTGGAGGGAAGGAAATGGCTGTGATGGAAGCAAGCGCTGACTGAGGCTGAATGACCTGGGGGCAGTGGGAACAGGACATGGTGCCAGCCCTCTGTGATCTGTTACTTTATCCCATTCTTGGTTTAAATAGTGAAAAAATCAGGCAGTCCCCTCACTGGCTACCTGCCAGTCCTGTGACAGGCTGCACTGAAGGAGACGGGCTGCAAGCAGCTCCCCCTCTCTCAGTAAGCAGAAATCCAACCCGGAGTTTCTGACCGAGTGTTCCTGAGCCTGGCTGGCAGGAATTCCTGCATCTGCCTCCGTCCAGCACAGCTGCAGCGCCAGGATGTGGCCTAGGAGCTGCTGGCAGGTGTGGTAGCTGACTAGGCTGGTACCAGATGGCGTCCGGGCGTCTTGGGTGGATAGCAGCCAGCCCAGCAGCTCCCGTATGCCGCGGTGATACAGCAGATAATTATAATCCAAAATCCCTTTATCTGGTGAACTTGAAATCCTGCATAGTGAGCAAACTGCCCCCCAGGGTCCTTCACCCTCCCAGGGCTTGTGCGCAGAATGGAAGAGGCAGGATTTAAGTGTGGTCTGAAAAGTGACTGCATGAAAAAATGGCCACCTCCTAGTCTGCAGATTGGCCCCTGTGGGAATTCAGCATCCTGGCTGCTGACTCCTGCGACGGAATTAAGCCGTGTTGTGTCTTTTTTGCCATCCTAGCCCCATAGTTGTCCCAGCAAGGAGCTGGGTTCTAGTTCACCCTATGCAGCATGCACAGAATTGGGTGCTAAATTGCAGCTGGTGACATCTGTGCACCCCTGGTGAAGACTAAGGGACAGTGGGGTGATACCAAGGGCCTAATGCAACATGCTGAACGCGGGGCTCTTTGGTCATGATGCAAAAGATGGAAAGAACCCAGCTGAATCCCAGGTGCAGGGGGGCATGTTCTGGGTTTGTTGAAAACAAACTCGTCTCTTTACTTGTGAAATGAGCGGGATGGGTACAGACATCATTGAACCAGGGCCCTCGCAAAGGTATTTGCTGTAATGATTTTTCTGAGTAGGCTTTTCCCCCTTCTGTCAACATTTTAATCCCATCAATGTCCAGGCAACTTCTGGCAAGGATGGGTCTGGTTTGGCTTCCATGGGGAATCCCCAAGATACATTTGCAGGTCTCAGGTTGTTTTTGTTTTTGTTATGATCTGCATGAGAATCTCGGAAACAAGGGCTCAGAGGAGCAGCCTAACCTTGAGAGGACTTCCTTCCTTCCCGCTTTGGAAAGAACTAAAGCCCTGAAATGTATCAGTAAGTGCAGCCTTGGCTTCTCTGACCGACTCCTACCCTTCTCATTCCCTTGTCTACACTACGAAATTAAGTCGAATTTATAGAAGTTGGTTTTGTAGAAAGCGTTTTTATACAGTTGACTGTGTATCCCCACACAAATGCTCTAAGTGCATGTAGTCGGCGGAGTGTGTCCACAGTACCGAGGCAACCGTCGACTTCTAGAGTGTTGCACTGTGGGTAGCTATCTCACAGTTCCCGCAGTCTCTGCCGCCCATTTGAATTCTGGGTAGAAATCCCAGTGCCTGATGGGGCTAAAACATTTTCGCGGGTGGTTCTGGGTACGTATCGTCAGGCCCCCCCTTCCCTCCCTCCGTGAAAGCAGGGGCAGACCATTGTTTTTTGCGCCTTTTTTCTTGAGTTACCTGTGCAGACGCCATACCACGGCAAGCATGGAGCCCGCTCAGCTCACCGTCACCGTATGTCTCCTGGGTGCTGGCAGACACGGTACTGCATTGCTACACAGCAGCAGTTTATCGCCTTTTGGCAGCAGACAGTGCAGTATGACTGGTGGCCGTCGTCGACATAGTCCAGGGTGCTCTTTTAACCGACCTCGATGAGGTCGGGGCGCCTGGGCAAACATGGGAGTGACTCACCCAGGTCATTTCCCTTTTAAGTTTCGTCTCATGGCGATTCAGTCCTACTGGCAGTGCGCTGTCTTTTAATCAGCAGCCAGCAGAAGACGATGGCCAGCAGTCATACTGCACCGTCTTCTGCCGAACACCCAGGAGAGGACGATGGCTAGCGGTCGTACTGCACCGTCTTCTGCCGAGCACCCAGGAGAGGACGATGGCTAGCGGTCGTACTGCACAGTCTGCTGCTGAGCACCCAGGAGAGGACGATGGCTAGCGGTCGTACTCCACAGTCTGCTGCCAACAAGATGTATAAAGATAGATGAAGTGGATCAAAACAAGAAATAGACCAGATTTGTTTTGTATTCATTTTCTCCTGCCTCCCTCTGCGAAATCAACGGCCTGCTAAACCCAGTTTTGAGCTCTATCCTTGAGGGGGCCATTCAGTTTCTCACAAAACCCAACCCCTTTTGTTGATTTTAATTCCCTGTAAGCCATGTTGTCAGTCGCCCCTCCCTCCGCCGGAGCAACAACAAACAATCGGTTTGCGCCCTTTTCCCTGGATTGCCCGAGCAGGAGCAGACACCATAGAACAGCAAGCATGGAGCCCGTTCAGCTCACCACAGCAGTTATGACCATTGTAAACACCTCGCGCATTATCGTGCAGTTTATGCAGAACCAGCACCTGAAAAACCAGGCGAGGAGGCGACGGCAGCGCAGTTATGAGGACATGAACACGCTTTTCTCTAAAACCGCATTCCCCCTGCAATTTGGAGATCATGGTGTTAATGGGGCAGGCTCATGCCATGGAACACCGATTCTGGGCTCGGGAAACAAGCACAGACTGGTGGGACCGCGTAGTGTTGCAGAATACCAATATCTGAAGCGCAAGAATACCAAGATGAGAGCAGCCCTCACAGTTCACAAGCGAGTGGCAATAGCCCTGTGGAAGCTCGCAACGCCAGACAGCTACCGGTCAGTCAGGAATCAATTTGGAGTGGGCAAATCTACTGTGGGGGCTGCTGTGATGCAAGCAGGCAACGCAATCACTGAGCTGCTATCAAAGGTAGTGACTCTGGGAAATGTGCAGGTCATAGTGGATGGCTTTGCTGCAATGGGATTCCCTAACTGTGGTGGGGCTATAGATGGAACGCATATCCCTATCTTGGCACCGGACCACCAGGGCAGCCAGTACATAAACCGCAAGGGGTACTTTTCAATGGTGCTGCAAGCACTGGTGGATCACAAGGGACATTTCACCAACATCAACGTGGGATGGCCGGGAAAGGTTCATGACGCTCATGTCTTCAGGAACTCTGGTCTGTTTAAACAGCTGCAGGAAGGGATTTACTTCCCAGACCAGAAAACAACTGTTGGGGATGTTGAAATGTCAATAGTTATCCTTGGGGACCCAGCCTACCCCTTAATGCCATGGCTCATGAAGCCGCACACAGGCACCCTGGAAAGTAGTCAGGAGCTGTTCAACTATAGGCTGAACAAGTGCAGAATGGTGGTAGTGTGTACATTTTGGACGTTTATAGGGTCGCTGGCGCAGTTTACTGACTCACTCAGACCTCAGCCAAACCAATATTCCCATTGTTATTGCTGCTTGTTGTGTGCTCCACAATTTCTGTGAGAGTAAGGGGGAGACGTTTATGGCAGTGTGGGAGGTTGATGCAAATCGCCTGGCCACTGAATATGCGCAGCTAGGCACCAGGGCAGTTAGAAGCGCACAGCAGGAAGCGGAGTGCATCAGAGAAGCTTTGAAAACCAGTTTCATGACTGACCAGGGTACTGTGTGACACTTGTTTGTCTCTCCTTGATGAAAACCTGCCCCCTTGGTTGACTCTAATTCCCTGTAAGCCACCCACCCTCCCGCCTTCGATCACAGCTTGCCTGCAAAGGAAATAAAGTCACTATCGTTTAAAAAACATGTATTCTTTATTAATTATAAAAATAGGGAGAACTCAAAAGGTAGCCCAGGTGGGTTGTGGGAGGAGGTTAGGAGGGAAGGAAAACTTTAAAACTTGTTGAATGCCAGCCTTCTGTTGCTTGGGCTATCCACTGGGGTGGAGTGGTTGGGTGCCCGAAGCCTCCCACACTGCGTTCTTGGGCGTCTGGGTGGGGAGGCTATGGAACTTGGGGAGGAGGGAGGGCGGGTAAGCAGGGGCTGCAGCGGCAGTCTGTGATCCTGCTGCCGTTCATGAACCTCCACCAGACGCCGGAGCATGTGCGTTTGATCCCGCAGTAGCCCCAGCATTGCATCCTGCCTCCTCTGATCTTCCTGCCGCCACCTCTCCTCACGTTCATCGGCCACCGTCCTGTACTCTGCTATTGTGTCCCTCCACACACTCTGCTGAGCTCTGTCAGTGCCAGATGTCTGCATGAGCTCAGAGAACATATCATCGCTCCTGCGTTTTTTTTTTTCACCGCCTTATCTGAGATAGCCTTTGGGACGGAGGAGGGAGGCTTGAAACATTTGCAGCTGCTGGAGGAAAAAAAGGAAGTAAAGTATTTAAAAAGATACATTTTACAGAACCATGGCTATACTCTTTCACGGGGAACAACACTATTCACACTACATAGCACATGAGATTTTGGTACAAGGTCGCATTTTGCATCTTCTATTGAGTGCCTGCAGATTTGGTGTTAGAGATCACACACACAGGGCCGGGCAACAGAATTCGGGTTGCCGGCGGCCATGGTAAGCCATAGTCTTTCGGCTTCTGCAACCTTCATAACAGCAACCCCCTCCTTTCCCATACCAAGCAAAGCCTGTTGAGCTGGCCATTTATTGCTGCAGTTTTCCTGTTAACATGCAGCAGCAGAAACCAAACTAACCCCCTTCCCACATCCAATTCTCTGGGATGATCGCTTCCCCTCCCCCCACCATGTGGTTGGTATCAGGGAAGATCCCTGCTAGCCAAACGCAAACAGCTCAGTGCCAATGGCCCCCCTCCCACCATGTGGCTAACTGCGGGGAGGATTTATTTTCAGCCATTGGCAAACAGCCCAGTAGGAATGGCTACCTCTGAATGTCCTCTTAATCAAATTCCCCTATTTCAACCAGTTTACCATGAACGATATCGCTCTCCTGAGGATAACACAGAGATAAAGAACGGATGTTGCTTGAATGCCAACAAACATCGGGACCATACGCTGCCAGGCTTTGTCATGCAATGATACCAGATTACTTGCTACTAGCATGGCGTGGTAAAGTGTCCTACCATGGAGAACGGAATAAGGCTGCTGGAATAATCTGGTTACCTGTGCTGATGAGCTCTCCATGGTCACCTGTGCTGATAAGCCCGCCTGGCCAAACAGGAAATGAGATTCAAAAGTTCACAGGGCTTTTCCTGTACACCTGGGCAGTGCATCGGAGTTCAGAGTGCTGTCCAGAGCAGTCACAATGGTGCACTGTGGGATAGCTCCCGGAGGCCAATACCTTCGAATTGCATCCACACTAACCCTAATTCGAAACGGCGATCTTGATTTCAGCACTAATCCCCTCGTTGGGGAGGAGTACAGAAATCGGTTTTAAAAGCCCTTTATGTCGAAAAAATGGCTTCGTTGTGTGGACGGATGCAGGGTTAATTCGGATTTAATGCTGCTAAATCCAACACAAACTCGTAGTGTAGACCAGGCCTAATAGAAATAGACATGACTGAAGTATGGTGCTTGCTTCATTGTTTTGATACTCACTCTCCTCTCTCTTTACCTCTCCCTAAAGTATGTCCATCCGATCCCATTCATTTGCAAATCTGGGTCAGAGCTGAGTTTTTCTGTCTGGCATGAGCTTTCTTACAGGCTAAAAATCTAGCATGGGATTTTCAAAATCTGTGTCATTTCAGAACGCAGGCCTCAAAAGTCAATGGGACGTGTGCACCTGAATCATGGTAGTGATTCTGAAAGTCCCCACCGTAAGCAGGTCACTGCAAATGGAATCTGTACGTCTAAAGTGCAGGCCGTTAGAGAAGGAAAATTAGTTTTTCAGGAAAAGCCCGGGTTAGATTTCAGACGGGAGATTGATGTGATTGTAATGGCTGTTGCTTAGACCCTACTCAAACAGGTATACAGTGCTGTGGTAGCCGTGTTGGTCCTAGGCTATTCGAGAGACCAGGTGCGTGAGGTGATCTTTTATTGGGCCAACTTCTGCTGGGGAGAGACGCTTTCGAGCTACACAGAGCTCTTCTCTAAGCCAGCGTGAGCTCCGTATAGCTCGAAAGCATCTCTGAGCTCACGCTGGCTTAGAGAAGAGCTCTGTGTAGCTCAAAAGCGTCTCTCACCAACAGAAGTTGGTCCAAGGAAAGAGATTCCCTCACCCGACTTGTCCTACCAGAGCACGGCGTCTCTGACTGCCTGGCACTGGAGAGGGTCATTAAGAAATGTTCTGGCCAGTATTTCTTCTGTAGAAGACCCAGCTGCATTTTGTTTGCAGAGGACTGTGAATGTGCTTTGAGGTCATGCCAGTAGTGTCTGGCTAATCTGCAGTGGGGCTATTTCCCCTTCTTGCACTGAATACCTGCTCAGTCAGAAAAGGAACAGAGTCTCAACAATCTGGACCTGGCCCAGCCAGAATGGAGTGCCGTCGCTCCCTGTCAGCTGGGGTCAGGGCCCTCTTCCAGAGGTCTGGGGGGTTCAGCTCGGGAAGCAAAGGGTCCCTAGGTCTTTGCTCCTGCAAAGCTTTTACACTCCACAGTAATCTCCGTGCAAAGGAGCCCAGGACATGCGTGGTTCATACAGACTTTAAAACCGATCGTGTCTCATTTGTTGGTTCCGCGTGCTGATAGCCTGGGATACCAAATACAGATACGATGGCTGCTCAAAACAGATGTTTTTTCAGTTTCTCCTTGCATGTTCGCAGGGAGCCGGTCGGGGAAGTCACCCTTAAATGTGGATTGTGCTTCCATCCGTAGACGAGGTTTCCAGCCATCAGAGGAGTGAGGTTTTAGAACAGCCTCCCAAGAGGAGGAATGAGGGGGCAAACAACCGAACTCATTTCAGAATGGAGCACGGTACATTTAAGAATGAGATTCTCTGACAGGGCTGACAGCCAGGGATAGCAGGAGACTAGACGTGATGACCCCAGAGATCCCTTCCAAATCTAGTTCATCAAGGTGAACGCTTACGTTTCACGTTTGTCGCGCCCTGGTCCACATAAAGCACGTTCTGTTCAAATGCCTCGCCTCCAGCTCTCCCAGTACATGGTGAGCTCTCAGGTGGGAGGCCAGGCTGGGGATGGTGAATTATCTCTATTAACGGCTCTGTGATGGTTGCCCACCCCACATGAGGCTGGAGGGGTTGGAGTGGCTTGGCAGGCCAATAACCTGCCCAGGTGGCACCTGAAGAAAGAGACAGGAGCAGGACACTAATTGGAAACAGGCACAGCTGGGCAGAACAGGAGGGGCCTGGAGAAAGCCCAGGAGCCGTGAGCAGCAAGGGGGGGCTCCCTGGGAGGAGGGAGCTGGGGCTGGCCAGCCCAGAAAGGGGGGAAGCTTGATAAGTAGGAAGAAGCCCAGGGAAACAGCAGCAAGGAGTAGGACCGTACAGACCTTGGCTGCTTGTTATAGGGTCCCTGGATTGGAACAGTGTAGAGGGCAGGCCCGGGCTCCCCTACCAGCCATTGGGAAGTGGCGCAGGAGATGCCGGCCGGACTGTGGGTCTGGAAGACTTTGATTTCCCCAGAAGGGGAGGACCTTAGTGAGCTGGCTGGAGGGCCAAGCCACGAACAGGAAGCTGCAGCTCCGGGAGTGAGAAGGGCCACAGGGTGGCAGAGACGGCGGGTAGAGAGACTGCCAGAGGAGGGAAGCCGAGCCGCCAGGAGGAGGCGTCACATGCTGGGAGTGGATCTGTGACAGACCCCTTGCTTTGGTGGCCCCTCCTTCAGAAAGCCAGCGTATTAGTCCGTTTCGATGTAATCTCTTGCCTGCGGTTTTGTGTTGGCAATGTTCCTTTGCAAACCCTGGTAGTGAGTGCTTCACAGCAGCAGGTATACAGTGTAAGTTCAGAAGTAAGTTCACTGTTAATTTTATCCTATGAGTCCTTTGAGTGGGTGAGGGGGTGAGAGTTTTGCAGTGGGTTGGGGGTTTAAATGACTGTAAAAAGGACTTAGTATAACACTGGTACAAAGGGGCCTTGCAAATTATTAACCTCTCTTTTCCTGGCGCGAGAAGACAAGCGGTGTACAGGCTGAAATACCCCGCTATGCCAGGTGCTCAGTTTGTTAATCAAAGTTCACATCTGATCTTGTTGTTTCATGCGGTCTTGGTCACTGACATTTCTGTTGTCTTCTAAGTTTTTCTGGAGTGAACACCTTGCCAAACGTAGCCAGCTTTTTGGTGAGTAAAGTTAATTATAAACCAGGAAGGGGAGAGATTAGCCAAAGCATTTGTGATGGATCTTAAGACCATGAAACCTGTTGGGTTTGTGGTGGAAATAGATCAGAGGCCATCTCTCTGTTGGCCACCGGCCTGTCACCTGGACACTGGTTTTAGACACCTCAGATTGAAATGACTAATATGGGTTGTCTGCATCCATTTCAGCCTCACTTCTGATTTTCATTTGAACAGTAAGAAAATACATAAGAGCAGCCCTACTGCATAAGACCAATGGTCCATCTAGCCCAGTGTCCTGTCTTCCGACAGTGGCCGATGCCAGGTGCCCCAGAGGGAATGAACAGAACAGGTAATTGTCCAGTGATCCATTCCTAGCCGCCCATTCCCAGCTTCTGGCAAACAGAGGCTAGGGACACCATCCCTGCCCATCCTGGCTAATAGCCATTGATGGACCTATCCTCCATGAATTTATCTAGTTCTTTTTTTGAACCCTGTTATAGTCTTGGCCTTTACAACATCCTCTGGCAAGGAGTTCTGCAGGTTGGCTGTGCGTTGTGTGAAAAAATACTTCCTTCGGTTTGCTTTAAACCTGCTGCCTGTTAATTTTATTTGGCGACTCCTAGTTCTTGTGTTATGAGAAGGAGTAAATAACACTTCCTTGTTTACTTTCTCCTCACTAGTCCTGATTTTATAGACCTCTATCTTATCCCCCTTTCGTCGTCTCTTTTCCAAGCTGAAAAGTCTGTCTTATTAATCTCTCCTCATATGGAAGCTGTTCCATATCACTAATCATTTTTGTTGCCCTTTTCTGAACCTTTTCCAATTCCAATATATCTTTTTTGAGATGGGGCGACCACATCTGCACGCAGTATTCAAGATGTGGGCGTATCATGGATTTATATAGAGGCAAATATATTTTCTCTTACCTATCCCTTTCTTAATGATTCCCAACATTCTGTTAGCTTTTTTCCTGTTGCTGCACATGGAGTGGATGGTTTCAGAGAACTATCCACATTTGAGTTCCTTCAGAACTCTTGGGTGAATCCCATCTGGTCCTGGTGACTTATTACTATTTAATTTATCAGTTTGTTCCAAAACCACCTCTATCGACACCTCAGTCTGGGAAAGTTCCTCAGATTCTTCACCTAAGAAGAATGGCTTAGGTTTGGGAACCTCCCTCATATCCTCAGCCGTGAAGACCAATGCAAAAAATTCATTTAGTTTCTCTACAATGGCCTTATCGTCTTTGAGTGCTCTTTTAGCATCTTAATTATCCAGTGGCCCCACTAATTGTTTAGCAGGTTTCCTGCTTCTGAAGTACTTAAAAAAAATTTTTGCTATTACTTTTTGAGTCTTTGGCTAGCTGTTCTTCAAATTCTTTTTTTTGGCCTTCCTAATTCTATTTTTACATTTCATTTGCCAGAGTTTATTCTCCCTCCTATTTTCCTCACTAGGATTTAACTTTTGAAAGGCTGCCTTTTTGTCTCTCACTGCTTCTTTTACTTTGTTGTTTAGCCACGGTGGCACTTTTTTGGTTCTCTTACTATGTTTTTTTAAGAGCCCTAGGATACAGATTGCTAGGTGTAGGAGATTGAATATGGCTATGGAGTGTGTTTAATGGTTTTTAGATGCTAGGCACCCTCGGCTCCCCTGAGGTCAAGAGACATCTGTGCATTGGGCTTTGAGTGTTTAGCTCCTCTCTGTCCACCAGAGTGCAGAACTGGAGCGCGTACCAGCATGAACTGCCCATCAGGGAGAGCTCTGTGAGTGCAGGAGAGGCTAGCAAGGAGTCTGCTGTGGTGATCACTGATTGGGGAAGGGCAGGAAGGCCAACCCCATGAGTTCAGAAACAGGAGGACAGAGCAAAATACCCCCATGGGATTATTTCCAGCACACTTTCAGTGTCTGTGCGCTCATCCCACACGTGCATTATGGCACCTCTGCTAGGAGAACTGAGCCCTGAAAAGAGCTGGGGCTAGATTCCAGGGGGTCTGGCTGCTGATGTGCTCCCTGGCACCAGTTGGAAATACTGCTTCGAAGTTGGTTTTGCTGTCTCTCCTCTTGCCAGCAACTGACAAGCCCAGGAGACACCCCCCTCCAAGGGGCAACCTTGCCTTTCTTCACGCCTGGGGTGTGTCAATGCCTAGGCACTCAGCAAAACAAGGAGACGTCACCATTCAAGTGGAAACTGCACCAACAACTCTATAAAATGGTAGTTTCTGTGCCCTTAAAAAGAACAGGAGGACCTGTGGCACCTTAGAGACTAACCCATTTATTTGAGCATGCTCGGGGTCACATAACAAGTACTCCTGTTCTTTTTGCGGGTACAGACTAACACGACTGCTACTCTGAAACCTGTGCCCTTAGTGTCACTTACTGGGTCCTCTCCCACACAGCGCTGCCCCAGGTCAACATCTGCCCACAGGACCGGAGGTGTGTAAAGTAATGCTTTGTGGCTTCCCCTGGAAGGAAAGGACAGTGACCCGGGGACAGCAGAGCCATTCTCAGCTATTGTGTCAGGGTGTTTGCTGCCCTCCGCTTGTGTGATCCCAGATGCGGAAATTGATTTTCAAGCCAGCTAAAATGTGGATAAGCCTTGCTCACAGTGTGAGAACACATGTTTCCAAGCAGTGAAATGTGCAAACTGAGAGCAGAGTGGGCACCCCCCCATCGCCTCCCGCTTGGGGAATTGAAATCAGAAGCATTTTTTTCTCCCCAGAGTATTGATCCATGGGGTCATTGCAACAGCTGGGCACCACTGGTGCTCCAGCCTCTCCTGTCTCTTAACGCTTTCCCCTGTGCCATAGCAATCCCCAGATGGCCACTCGGACCAGCCTTAAGGTTGCTTTGTGCTCCTGGAGTGGTGCAAAACAGCTGCATCTGGCTCCAGGATCTGACCAGTTACCATTGACTTACTCAGGCATGTGCTATTGCTCATGAGCTAGTGACTCAAAGCACTTACACAAGCTATTCCAGCAGGTAGCCAGGTTTGTTTCCTCGGTAATGAGGACCATGGCCACCTATGGAGAGTAACGCTAAGAAAGAAAGAATTTGATTGTATGAAGCTTTGCATAATTATACCACTAACCCTGTCAGACGTGTCAGGGAGCTGTAGAGAGAAGTGGAATACGCTGCCTCGTCTTTCCCAGAGAGAAGCCCCCCACTGACTCTTCACTCCCCCGCCTTGTGTGTATGCACAATGATACAATTGTGATGTCTTATGATACCATCATAAGTTACATGATCACACGCTGTTTTCCCCCAGGACTCGGTGACAGGGTGATCATCTGTCCCTGCCCTCCCGTGCCCCAGGAGCTGCTCAGACCACTTCCTTCCATGTTCTGTCTGTCTGTTCCAGCCCCTTCCACCAACACGTGAACCATGTGACATCCCAGTTTGTAATACCTGTCTTTCTGTTCTCTGCCAGGGTCGAGGACAAGCACTCACTCCTGCCCCTCCCTGTAACCCTTCCTTCCTTCCTGACTTTTATCAGGGTTAATGGAGGGCTAATTAGTTCCTCACCTCCCCAGCTTCTCCTCCTGATTAGCCAATTGCTCAATCAATCAACACTTGGGAAACTAACCGAGGCTACAGTGCCCAGGGTGCTGACCCACCTGGCAGGCGGTGCACAGGAGGGGCCAGCTGTAGGGATGAGTCGAGGCTGTCCAGAGGAGACTGTCATCTGCAGGGTCCTGCCTTGTTAGGTTGGAAGGCGTGTGGTGAATGAGGCAGGGACGTGCAGGGTGAGCCAGGCTGGCAGCTGCCATTTTTTATGTTGTGCATCTGAAAGTCCCGCTGGTCGCTGCTGCAAATCAGACAATGTGTTCTGTGCTGGGCGTGACTCAGTGCTGTGAACTGGGGGAGGGGTTTTTCCTACGGCCACTGAGTGGCAGTCACATAGGGTGTTAGGGAGCTGGCCCATTGCTCTGCACAGCGCGAGCAATACCCCCCCCCCCCGAACATCTCCTGCAGGGGAACTCACCTGGGGGAATTTCCTGCCTCTGGCTCCTTGACTGGGATATTCTCAGTAACATGGGGGGAGTCATCTGCCGTAGTCTCCTGACAGTCTGTATAAGGCTCCTGAAGTGTGCTTGACGGCTGAGGCCTACGACACGACTTTAACGCAAGTAATAACACAGTCAAACCAAGAGTAAAGCCCCTTTCCACTGAGCTGTTTATTTCTATAATGTATTGGTGCTCTTCCGGTGGCGTCCAGACTCGTTACATCTCAAACCAGGGTTCAGTAATTAACAAGACTGAACAGTGAAAGTGAGCAAAGAGGCAGGCTTTAGATCAGGCACAGGTAGGACTGATGATATTTAAAAACCGGACACTTCTGCAGGAGTGCCAGAACCTCCCCTGCCCCACCTCTTCCTCCAAGGCTCCACCCCCATTGCTCGCTGCTTTTCCCCTCTCTCGGGCCAGGAGGGGCTAGCCTGTGGAGCCGGGCTAGGAGTTGCCGCAGCCCGACGCAGGCGGGAGGTGGCTCCATCTGAGTAGGGGCTGCTGCGGGCGATGACCCAGCGCCTCCTCGCCTCCGCCACCGGCGGTAATCGGACTTCTCGCGTCCGGTCAGCAGAGCTGACTGGATACTTTCATGTCCCCTTTTTGACTGGATTTCTTGGTCCGAAACCAGGCACCTGGCCACCCTAGGCACTGGTTTGGCTGGCAAGATTACCCACATTCTGCCTGGTATGCTGTGATCGATGGGGCATTCACCCTCTCGTGGTCTGGTCACGCACGTCCCGAAGAACAGCCCATCTCTGGTCTTCACAGGTGCGAAACATCTCGGTGTCGCAGGAGTCGTTCTGTCCCTTGCACTTTCCAGCGAGCTGCCTCGCTCAGGGTGATGTTTGCCCACGCCGTTTGCTGGCAGCTCGTCTGGAGAGGCCTGCTCAGTTATGCCTAGAAATCGTGGTAAAGGAGCAGGTGATTCAGGGCAGATCTACGCTTGAAACGCTGCAGCGAAGACATTACTACGTCGACAGAGTGTCTCCCATCGGCGTAGTTAATCCGCTCCCACGAGAGGTGGCTGCCGTGTTGACGGGCGGGTTTCTGAAGCTTGGTCTGTACCGGGGGTTAGGTCAGTAGAACTGTCACTCAAGGGGGTGGATTTTTCACACCCCTGAGTGACTTAGTTATACCCATGTCAGTTTATAGAGTCGACCTGGCCTCTGTGACAGCACATGCATGACAATTGTGGTAGATTTGGGAGGCAGAAACACATTGCCCTCCTACCCCCACCCAAGGGTGCTGACTGAAGACACCCAAGGACAGCAGTGACTTGTTTGGTAGCCTCCAGTCTAGGATCTGGTTCCTGTGAAGCCTCCTGGATTGGTAGATTTGCCAACCACAAGTGGTGGTTTAGCACCCAAAGCCCCCCCTCCCCCCCGACCCCCTTTGTTTTGTGGGTTTTGTTCTCTTATGTGTTTGGGCTTTAAAAATGGAGGAGCGTTTCTCCAGACTCGGGTCGTCATTACACAAACTGCCCCACGTAACCCTGGGGGGAACCTGCCCTTAGCACTGGTCCAGCCCTCACTGAGCGAGGCCCACCAGTTATAACAAATACGTTGCACTTTTAGAGCATCTTTCTCTGAGGATCTGGCTGTGCCTGCCAAGCCTGGTGCTACAAGGTAGGCACGTAGTGTTGTATCATCCCCATTTTAACTGACTTGCCTAAGCACACACAAGTTAGTGGCAGAACCTAGCATCCAATCCTGACTCCTGGTCCCATGCTCTGACCCGCTGGACTGTGCTTGGCTGTCCGCTGTCCTTCCACAAGTCAGATCCCCTTCCCCGACAGCTAGAGCAAGCGGCTGTGATATCTGTTTCAGCAGAAGCCTGTTGTTATCCTGGCTGTCTTCGCTCCCTCTTCTGTTCTCCACCCCTCGCTTCTGGGTTACTCCAACACAATGTGCCCTCCCCAGTCAGAAACGCCCAAGCTGGCCAGAGCTCAGGGAGCAGCCGTGTCTCTCTCTTGCTCATAGAAAAGGAGTACTTGTGGCACCTTAGAGACTAACCAATTTATTTGAGCATGAGCTTTCGTGAGCTACAGCTCACTTCATCAGATGTTCATCAGATAATCAAGTAGGGCTATTTCCTGCATAGATCAAGGTTTTCTCACATCCCCCCCACCCCCATACACACACAAACTCACTCTCCTGCTGGTAATAGCTCATCTAAACTGACCACTCTCCAAGTTTAAATCCAAGTTAAACTAGAACATCTGGGGGGGGGGGGGTAGGAAAAAACAAGAAGAAACAGGCTACCTTGCATAATGACTTAGCCACTCCCAGTCTCTATTTAAGCCTAAATTAATAGTATCCAATTTGCAAATGAATTCCAATTCAGCAGTTTCTCGCTGGAGTCTGGATTTGAAGTTTTTTTGTTTTAAGATAGCGACCTTCATGTCTGTGATTGCGTGACCAGAGAGATTGAAGTGTTCTCCGACTGGTTTATGAATGTTATAATTCTTGACATCTGATTTGTGTCCATTTATTCTTTTACGTAGAGACTGTCCAGTTTGACCAATGTACATGGCAGAGGGGCATTGCTGGCACATGATGGCATAGATCACATTGGTGGATGTGCAGGTGAACGAGCCTCTGATAGTGTGGCTGATGTTATTAGGCCCTGTGATGGTGTCCCCTGAATAGATATGTGGGCACAATTGGCAACGGGCTTTGTTGCAAGGATAAGTTCCTGGGTTAGTGGTTCTGTTGTGTGGTATGTGGTTGTTGGTGAGTATTTGCTTCAGGTTGCGGGGCTGTCTGTAGGCAAGGACTGGCCTGTCTCCCAAGACTTGTGAGAGTGTTGGGTCATCCTTTAGGATAGGTTGTAGATCCTTAATAATGCGTTGGAGGGGTTTTAGTTGGGGGCTGAAGGTGACCGCTAGTGGCGTTCTGTTGTTTTCTTTGTTAGGCCTGTCCTGTAGTAGGTAACTTCTGGGAACTCTTCTGGCTCTATCAATCTGTTTCTTTACTTCTGCAGGTGGGTATTGTAGTTGTAAGAAAGCTTGACCGAGATCTTGTAGGTGTTTGTCTCTGTCTGAGGGGTTGGAGCAAATGCGGTTGTATCGCAGAGCTTGGCTGTAGACGATGGATCGTGTGGTGTGGTCAGGGTGAAAGCTGGAGGCATGCAGGTAGGAATAGCGGTCAGTAGGTTTCCGGTATAGGGTGGTGTTTATGTGCTCTTGCCAGAGACAGAACAGGAATGGAGTCTTAGAACTTTTAGTAAGTAATCTAGCTAGGTATGTGTTAGATTATGATTTCTTTAAATGGCTGAGAAGAATTGTGCTGAATAGAATAACTATTTCTGTCTGTGTACTTTTTTTGTAACTTAAGGTTTTGCCTAGAGGGGTTCTCTATGTTTTGAATCTAATTACCCTGTAAGATATCTACCATCCTGATTTTACAGGGGGGATTTCTTTATTTCTATTTACTGCTATTTTTTATTAAAAGTCTTCTTTTAAAAAACTGAATGCTTTTTCATTGTTCTCAGATCCAAGGGTTTGGGTCTGTGGTCACCTATGCAAATTGGTGAGGCTTTTTATCCAACATTTCCCAGGAGAGGGGGGGGTGCAAGTGTTGGGAGGATTGTTCATTGTTCTTAAGATCCAAGGGTCTGGGTCTGTAGTCACCTAGGCAAATTGGTGAGGCTTTTTACCAAACCTTGTCCAGGAAGTGGGGTGCAAGGTTTTGGGGAAGTATTTTGGAGGGAAAGACGCGTCCAAACAGCTCTTCCCCAGTAACCAGTATTAGTTTGGTGGTGGTAGCGGCCATTCCAAGGATAACGGGTGTAATATTTTGTACCTTGGGGAAGTTTTGACCTAAGCTGGTAAAGATAAGCTTAGGGGGTTTTTTCATGCAGGTCCCCACATCTGTACCCTAGAGTTCAGAGTGGGGGAGGAACCTTGACATGTTCTATCTCGGGGCCTCTCCTTCTGCCCCTCCACCCCCACGAACATGATACAGTTCTGTGGTGACCTAGAATCCTATTTTCGACGTCTCCGTCTCAAGGAATATTTCCAAAATACCTCTGAACAACATACTAATCCACAGAGGTCTCCCTGCCAACACTACAGAAAGAGGGATTCTAGATGGACTCCTCCTGAAGGTCGAAACAGCAGACTGGACTTCTACATAGAGTGCTTCCGCCGACGTGCACGGGCTGAAATTGTGGAAAAGCAGCATCACTTGCCCCATAACCTCAGCCATGCGGAACGCAATGCCATCCACAGCCTCAGAAACAACTCTGACATCATAATCAAAAAGGCTGACAAAGGAGGTGCTGTTGTCATCATGAATAGGTCGGAATATGAACAAGAGGCTGCTCGGCAGCTCTCCAACACGAGTTTCTACAAGCCATTACCCTATGATCCCACTGAGAGTTACCAAAAGCAACTACAGCATTTGCTCAAGAAACTTCCTGAAAAAGCACAAGATCAAATCCGCACAGACACACCCCTGGAACCCCGACCTGGGATATTCTATCTACTACCCAAGATCCATAAACCTGGAAATCCTGGGCGCCCCATCATCTCAGGCATTGGCACCCTGACAGCAGGATTGTCTGGCTATGTAGACTCCCTCCTCAGGCCCTACGCTACCAGCACTCCCAGCTACCTTCGAGACACCACTGACTTCCTGAGGAAACTTCAATCCATCGGTGATCTTCCTGATAACACCATCCTGGCTACTATGGATGTAGAAGCCCTCTACACCAACATTCCACACAAAGATGGACTACAAGCCGTCAAGAACACTATCCCCGATAATGTCACGGCTAACCTGGTGGCTGAACTTTGTGACTTTGTCCTTACCCATAACTATTTCACATTTGGGGACAAAGTATACCTTCAGATCAGCGGCACTGCTATGGGTACCCGCATGGCCCCACAGTATGCCAACATTTTTATGGCTGATTTAGAACAACGCTTCCTCAGCTCTCGTCCCCTAAAGCCCCTACTCTACTTGCGCTATATTGATGACATCTTCATCATCTGGACCCATGGAAAAGAAGCCCTTGAGGAATTCCACCACGATTTCAACAATTTCCATCCCACCACCAACCTCAGCCTGGTCCAGTCCACACAAGAGATCCACTTCCTGGACACTACAGTGCTAATAAACAATGGCCACATAAACACCACCCTATACCGGAAACCTACTGACCGCTATTCCTACCTGCATGCCTCCAGCTTTCACCCTGACCACACCACACGATCCCTCGTCTACAGCCAAGCTCTGCGATACAACCGCATTTGCTCCAACCCCTCAGACAGAGACAAACACCTACAAGATCTCTGTCAAGCTTTCTTACAACTACAATACCCACCTGCAGAAGTAAAGAAACAGATTGATAGAGCCAGAAGAATTCCCAGAAGTTACCTACTACAGGACAGGCCTAACAAAGAAAACAACAGAACGCCACTAGCGGTCACCTTCAGCCCCCAACTAAAACCCCTCCAACGCATTATTAAGGATCTACAACCTATCCTAAAGGATGACCCAACACTCTCACAAGTCTTGGGAGACAGGCCAGTCCTGGCCTACAGACAGCCCCGCAACCTGAAGCAAATACTCACCAACAACCACATACCACACAACAGAACCACTAACCCAGGAACTTATCCTTGCAACAAAGCCCGTTGCCAATTGTGCCCACATATCTATTCAGGGGACACCATCACAGGGCCTAATAACATCAGCCACACTATCAGAGGCTCGTTCACCTGCACATCCACCAATGTGATCTATGCCATCATGTGCCAGCAATGCCCCTCTGCCATGTACATTGGTCAAACTGGACAGTCTCTACGTAAAAGAATAAATGGACACAAATCAGATGTCAAGAATTATAACATTCATAAACCAGTCGGAGAACACTTCAATCTCTCTGGTCACGCAATCACAGACATGAAGGTCGCTATCTTAAAACAAAAAAACTTCAAATCCAGACTCCAGCGAGAAACTGCTGAATTGGAATTCATTTGCAAATTGGATACTATTAATTTAGGCTTAAATAGAGACTGGGAGTGGCTAAGTCATTATGCAAGGTAGCCTGTTTCTTCTTGTTTTTTCCTACCCCCCCCCCCCCCAGATGTTCTAGTTTAACTTGGATTTAAACTTGGAGAGTGGTCAGTTTAGATGAGCTATTACCAGCAGGAGAGTGAGTTTGTGTGTGTATGGGGGTGGGGGGGATGTGAGAAAACCTTGATCTATGCAGGAAATAGCCCTACTTGATTATGTAAAGAGTTGTCACTTTGGATGGGCTAGCACCAGCAGGAGAGTGAATTTGTGTGGGGGGTGGAGGGTGAGAAAACCTGGATTTGTGCTGGAAATGGCCCACCTGTTGATCACTTTAGATAAGCTATTACCAGCAGGACAGTGGGGTGGGAGGAGGTATTGTTTCATATTCTCTGTGTGTATATAAAGTCTGCTGCAGTTTCCACGGTAAACATCTGATGAAGTGAGCTGTAGCTCACGAAAGCTCATGCTCAAATAAATTGGTTAGTCTCTAAGGTGCCACAAGTACTCCTTTTCTTTTTGCGAATACAGACTAACACGGCTGTTCCTCTGAAACCTCTCTTGCTCATGTGGCACAGCCCTAGCATGAGCTCCTCCTTCTGTCAGGCATGGGGCCCATGGTGGGGCTTTCGGCAGGTTTTTGACACCTGACTGGAGCCCTAAGCCAGGCACTGGTGACTGCTGAGCCCTGGTGTCGCCCCACGAAGCTAGAACAATGGCTATCCTTGTGTTGTGGCTGCAGTAAGTGGAAGCGAATGCTAATCCCAGCTCCAGCACTGACTCACTGTGTGGCCTGGGGGACCCCTCTGCGCGGTGTGGATAACGGGACTTGCCTTGCATGCCAGGCTGCTGGGCGGGAGTCTGTCTGTCTGCCCAGAGCAGCGGAGTGTTGTGAATATTAGTTATTTAGGCCATTTAGAAACTTGATTTGAGCCCTTCTGGGTCAGTCGTGCCATTGGACTGTGTTTGTCGGGAGAAATGATTGGAGCTGGCCTATTGCTTATAAATCTGCTAAAAATACTGGGCCGGTTCCACAGAGAGTGAGTGTAGCAGATTTAAAAAATTTATTTGAGCATAAGCTTTTGTGAGCTACAGCTCCCTTCATTGGATGCCTCCGATGAAGTGAGCTGTAGCTCACGAAAGCTTATGCTCAAATAAATTGGTTAGTCTCCAAGGTGCCACAAGTCCTCCTTTTCTTCTTGCGAATACAGACTAACATGGCTGCTCCTCTGAAACCTGTAGCAGATTTGTATTGTACAGCTGGAGAGTTGGCTCCCTGAGTGCCACAGTCTTGAGGATGGCATGGGGGATAAAGACCTCTGGAATCGGGGCCAAATTTACACAAACTCCTTCTCCTGCTGTGAATGATGTTCTGGGGACTATTTTACCCTTTGACTGGCTGATCGACTCCTCTCCAGCTAAGACCTGAGAGGTCGGTAGCAGAGCGGTGAGAAGGACTTTGATTTCTAATGCTGCCAATCTGGCAGGAGCCATAAGCATTACACATTGGCTGTAAGGGTGGGGATGGAGGGACTCCTTTCTTTGGTTGAACTCAGACCTTCCCAGAGGGAAGCATTACAGGGGAAGGGCAGTTTCTGCTTTGCAGCAGCCCGTGGCTGATCTGTCTGTCAGAGGAACAGCAGCAGCCCCTATTGTGAGGTAGACAACATATGATTCTGAAACATGTTTTCGCTTGTGCCCAGCTGGACTCATTCATGACGCAGAAACTCGTCTGCATAAATGCATCCTAGGCGGGTCAGCACTATTAATGTGTATCGGACCTTTATTATTCTAGCAGTGCCCTGCAGAGCTGACATAGAAATAGTGTCCTTCATCATTTGTTTCAGATGGCCCCGAACTAGTAGCCCGCGACTCGGGCAGAGGCAGGCCACATTTTGGTCCTATATTGCCATTTCTGAAAGGCTGAGTTCAATATGGTAGCTAAGCTGAGTCAATGACACTGAAGCTGGGGGAAAAAATTCATTGCTACTCAAGGCTATTGATTAAAAAGAAGAGTTTAGTCAAGTCCACGACACTCAGCTGATGTTGGCCTTTAATAAGGACGGTGTACCAAATTCTGATCTATTGGCTAAGCGGGACAGTTTTTAAAAGTTGCTTTAATGTAAATGCGGCAGAGAGTCCTGTGGTACCTTAGAGACAACAGACGGATTGGAGCATGAGCTTTCGTGGGCGAACACGCACTTTGTCGGATGCGTGGAGTGGAAATTCCCAGAGGCAGGTATCAATATGCAAGCAAGAATCAGGCTAGGGATAAGGAGGTTAGTTTGATCAGGGAGGATGAGGCCCTCTTCTAGCAGCTGAGGTGTGAACACCAAGTGAGGAGAAACGGCTTTTGTCGTTGGCGAGCCAGTCACAGTCTGTTTAATCCTGAGTGGATGGGGTCAAATTTGCAAATGAACTGAAGCTCAACAGTTTCTCTTTGAAGTCTGGCCCTGACGTGTTTTGGCTGCAGGATGGCCACCTTGAAATCTGCTCTTGTGTGTCCAGCAAGGCTGAAGTGTTCTCCTGCAGGTTTTTGTATATTGCCGTTCCTAATATCGGATTTGTGTCCATTTATCCTATTCCCTATGTAAAAGGATAACACGCAACCCCCCCAAAACAGAGAGAGAAAGCCGGCTGCTTGTTAAAACAGACAGGTACAACTCCTCCCACCTTACTCTAGGCTGGTTGGCTGTCAATTGACTCTGCTAGGCCCAGACCACACTTCTCTGCAGAGGCCCAAGCCTGCAAGCAGGACCAGAACACCTCTCCCCCAACATTTTAAAGTGGTAGCTTACAATGTTAATACAGTTTTCAGTACACCCAGAATTGGCCTTCAACCCCTGTGCTGGCCAAGAGGGGCCTTCAAGTGTTGAAAGATGCCAAAGCTGACTAGGCCCGGTCTCTCCCACTGGGGCGAATGTCTGAGCGCAGCGTAAGGCAGCTGATGGGCTGAAGGTTGCTGAAGAGCTTTGGTTAGTTGGTTTAAAAACCTCCGTTTCCAGGGTGACCCAAACTGTTCCAGTGACGGACCCTGCAACCACCCTGACGCAGAGGTGCGGCCGCATCCTCGCACAGGGTTAACACGTTTTTTCTCTCTCTCTCTCAGCGCAGGCAGCTGTAATATCCTGCCCCAAACATTGTTTCACCTTTTTCCTTCCTTGGCTGTAATCTGCTGGCGATTTCCTGCCTTCGGTGGGGTGGGTGCAGCCATGCTTTATTTTTACTCCCCATTGTGTCATGCCGTTTTCGTTCCCACGCGGCATAACAAATAAGATCTTGTATGAAATCAAATGATTCCTCTGCCCTCTCAGCTTGTCCTATTCCACAGAGCTCTGCTTTCCTGGAGCCAGTGGGCCGGTCACTGAATTGCCATCATTCGGCGCCCCCAGTAGGAGTGCCATGGAACAACCGCCTCGTTTGTCACCCATCGCTCACCCTCTAATGGCTGATTGGAGCTGCTGAGGTTCCCAGGGGATTCCGATGAAAGGATAGGTCGGCACCTCTGGCCTCTCTCCCCCTTCGTGTACCATGGCATCCTTATGGGTGAGACTGAAGTTCTTTTGTTTCTTCTCTACTGGTGCTCCGGGTGCCTGGATTGTCTGATGATTTGTATATGGTGCTGGACATGTGTTTGCTTCTTTGCTTCCCTTTGTGGCTTATCTGGCATGTTGCCTTTGCAGCTTAGCTGGGTGTTAAGGGACCCAGACGCTTTAGGCCATTGCCTGCCAAAATGAATTGTTGTTGCTTTTCTTTTATTAATAATAAATAATTAGTGCACATCTTTGTCCAGCTACGCTGTAGAATAATTGACTCTGCTGGCTGATAACCAGGGATCCTAGTTTCCCATGAAACCCCCACCAAATTCTGATTTAAAAAAAAAAAACCACAAAAATTCATGATTAAAATGAAACACTGAATTTTAGTTTCCCTAGCCACAACATATATAGGTATCAGTTGATCACAATGTTTTTATCCATATATTTACAATTTTTAAGCAAGGTCAAAGCCTACCAGTACCATCCATTATACTAAAATATAGTTAATAGAATGATCCAGTCATGGTCCATTGTTTCTCTGCTGTTGTCAATGGCTCTGCTGTATCCGCCTCTTGTTTTAGTTTCTCTATAGTTCGTTTGTTTAGCGCTTTCCCTGTGTTCTGCAGTTGTTTGCCTTCGAACGTCATCTACAGCCTTGCTGCATACAGAACAGCACATTACCATCGACGTGAAATTTGTCCTTGTCAAACTCAGTGACACGGACTTTAGGGGGGATTTTTAAAGTTTTCGGCATCTTTTCATAACTTTAGTTACTTGTGTCTGGAGACTGAGGTGAAATTTGAGATGCATTAAAACACGAACCCCTATGCACCACTGAGTTACCTCTGTTCATTGGAAGCAGTTTATTTAGCTATGTAAATTTACAGTGCATTGAAAACCCAGCCACAAGAGGGGCAGGTTGCACACATTGAGTAAATGACACTGGTGCTTTCCATAAAATTTGTTTTTATTTTTGCACAAAATGTAAAAACTAAAGATTCTCTGTCAAAATGCAACTTCTGCTTTTTTTCTGTCAAACGGATTTCTTGGCTCCCTGCTGATAACTGTCAACAAGCACAGCAAAGCCACTTTAGGGTACATCTGAAGTCTACAGAAACAAACAGCCCAGCACCTTTAATTAAAGATGCAAATTGAGTTAAAAGTTGCTATGGAAGGGATGAATTGGAGGGACACAATTTTTGAGCCCACAGTTTTTGAACTCAGTCACCTGGGGCTGGAGGTGGGGCTATTTCCTGCATGTGGAGAGATAAGGAGCATAACCCTGAGAATAAAGAAAAGGAGTACTTGTGGCACCTTAAAGACTAACCAATTTATTTGAGCCCCCAACTAAAACCCCTCCAACGCATTATTAAGGATCTACAACCTATCCTAAAGGATGACCCAACACTCTCACAAGTCTTGGGAGACAGGCCAATCCTTGCCTACAGACAGCCCCGCAACCTGAAGCAAATACTCACCAACAACCACATACCACACAACAGAACCACTAACCCAGGAACTTATCCTTGCAACAAAGCCCGTTGCCAACTGTGCCCACATATCTATTCAGGGGACACCATCACAGGGCCTAATAATATCAGCCACACTATCAGAGGCTCGTTCACCTGCACATCTACCAATGTGATATATGCCATCATGTGCCAGCAATGCCCCTCTGCCATGTACATTGGTCAAACTGGACAGTCTCTACGTAAAAGAATAAATGGACACAAATCAGATGTCAAGAATTATAACATTCATAAACCAGTCGGAGAACACTTCAATCTCTCTGGTCACGCAATCACAGACATGAAGGTCGCTATCTTAAAACAAAAAAACTTCAAATCCAGACTCCAGCGAGAAACTGCTGAATTGGAATTCATTTGCAAATTGGATACTATTAATTTAGGCTTAAATAGAGACTGGGAGTGGCTATTTCCCCTTGTTTTTTCCTACCCCCCCCCCCCCCCCCAGATGTTCTGGTTTAACTTGGATTTAAACTTGGAGAGTGGTCAGTTTGGATGAGCTATTACCAGCAGGAGAGTGAGTTTGTGTGTGTATGGGGGGGGGGGGGTGAGAGAACCTGGATTTGTGCTGGACATGGCCTACCTTGATTACCATGCACATTGTAGGGAGAGTGGTCACTTTGGATGAGCTATTACCAGCAGGAGAATGAGTTTGTGTGTGTGGTTTTTGGGAGGGGGGTGAGGGGGTGAGAGAACCTGGATTTGTGCAGGAAATGGCCCAACTTGATTATCATGCACATTGTGTAGAGAGTTGTCACTTTGGATGGGCTATCACCAGCAGGAGAGTGAATTTGTGTGGGGGGGTGGAGGGTGAGAAAACCTGGATTTGTGCTGGAAATGGCCCAACTTGATGATCACTTTAGATAAGCTATTACCAGCAGGACAGTGGGGTGGGAGGAGGTATTGTTTCATATTCTCTGTGTGTATATAAAGTCTGCTGCAGTTTCCACGGTATGCATCCAATGAAGTGAGCTGTAGCTCACGAAAGCTCATGCTCAAATAAATTGGTTAGTCTCTAAGGTGCCACAAGTCCTCCTTTTCTTTTTGCGAATACAGACTAACACGGCTGTTACTCTGAAACCTGAGAATAAAGAAATTCTAGCCATACCATGGAAACCCCTACTAGGAGTTTCCCAAAGTCTATCGAAATCTATGGGAGTATTTTAATTGACTTCAGTGGGCTTTGGATGTGCTCTGGTGCCATATGAGAATTATTCAAAACCTAGTTCTGCCTATTAATTTATGTTAATGACTAACACGAAACGAATTGGTTAGTGAATTGTATATGAGAGATGTAGCTAGAGTGCCTGACCCAAGAACCATGTTAGCTCAGTCAGAGCAAGGCCACTCCTGTTCTCCGAGTGCCGATGTTTGTAAGCAACTGGTATATTTCCACAGAGCAGGCTCCAAACCAAATCTCAGTTCTCCTCCATGTGTGTGCAATAGTCCCATGGGTTTCTCTCCAGAAATGCAACTTTTAGCCCTAACTCCAGCAGGGCCCAAGCCAGTGACCAGCTGCACAAACCTCCATCACATTAACTGTACATGCTCTTCAGGATTGTTGCCTAAACTGTTCTGAGCTGCTTATAAATTGGTCTCTCTGTGGATGGCTGAAGAAACTGTAGTAAGCTGCCGGCTAAATAAACCAGCAGAAGTTTGCTCTGTTATGTGAGATAAAAGCAGTGTATGTATGGGGTCTATTATGGAGAGTGTTTTCTTCTGACACAAGTTCCCCCAGCTGAGTGAAAGTGATCAGATTTCACTTTTCATTGTGTTCTCTCATTTTCTTGGCATAATTTTATACTGACCAGCTCAAAGAAACTGGAAAAAACAGAATATCTGTTTCTGAGGACCATTGTATTATTGATGGAGAGACACCATCCCCCTGCTCCCCATAGATCTAGTCTCTGCTATTCAGTGAGGTTGTGAACAGCTGTGGGAACAAAATGTTTCCTAGTTTTTAATCAAAGCCCCTGGAGCTGACAAAGCTTTATAACTTCCCTGACTTTCTATTAAATATCTGTGTGTAAAGCAGTACACACTTTCTCATTGCTTGTACGTGAGCCAGTAAAAACTCTTGCACTACTGGGAATTGAGATTTTTCTCTTTCCTGTGCTACAAGTCCATCTCTCTGCATGCAGCCAGCCCATTATCTAGGTTCAAAGCAATCTGTGAAGAGCATTAGTTGTAAACAATCAGACTCCAGCCAAAGTGAGTTGGCATGTCAGTTATAGGATTAGATTTACGCTGTTCGAATAGAATAAGAAACCAAGCCAAAACATGGTTAGTTTTTAAAAAAAATGACATCATTTATTACTTTGGTGATGGTTGTAGTTTTGCTTTCCTGTGTTTCTTCAGACACCCAACGTCTGAGCATAGCTCTGGATATGGGGCATGAGCAATGAGAAGTAAAGAGATGGATGGGAGAGCAGCCTAGATGCCCAGCAGCCCTGTGTGTGTGTGCAAGAGAGAGAGAGCTGAGTCAACCCAACCCAGTTTCCCAGGACAGCAGACCCTCAGAGTCAGACACTTGGGAACGGAGGTGGTTCGTAACTCTGAACAAGCCGTCCTGGGCCGCTCCTCAGACCGGGGCTCTCCGCTGTGCCCTGGCGGGGGTGGGGGTGAGGGACAGGCAGCTGGTTCCAGCTCCCCGGCTGGAACGATGCTGAGTGAGACCCCCGGGGCCCTGTGGTGTCCGTGGGCCTGCAGTGCAGGCGGTGGTCCTTTAAAACGGAGCAGGGCGCAGCATGCAGGCGGGAAATCGGGCTCTGGCTCCAGCAGCTGACACTCCAGGCCAGGTTTCAGTACCAGCCGGGGCTCTGGGCTTGCAAGCTTGTCCCCCTCCCAGCCAGGGGCAAGGGAGAGGGGGGAAAACCCCATTTCCTCACCTCCTGCCTGTAAGTGGCTGCCCCAAGCCATGCCCTAGCGCGTAGGGGGTGGGGACGGGCTGCCCAGAGGTGCCCACCTTTACGATGCAATCCAGGCACAGTCCAGCATCTGCTTTTAGTTTTTTATTGTTTGTCTCTGCTGCTGCCTGATTGGCCACGTCCGGTTCCCCAGGGTGTCCGGCCGCCGGATCAGTCCCGAACCTGGGTCTTCTGGCCTCTACTGCAGCTTGGAGGGGCAATAGAGGGGGACTGAGGAAGGGTACGTGGAGAAGCTGACTTGTTCTTGCTGCCTATTGGCACGTCAGCGCTGCGCACGTTCGTTCTGTAATTGTGTGCGGGTCTGTCTGATGAGCAAGAGAGCGACAAAAATCTTAAAAAATGCTTTTTATTTCGCACTGCCGCCCCCTCTTTGATCGCGAACACGGCGAACGCTGTTTTGAGGAAATTAAGCCAGGCGTTACAATAACTTTTCAAGGCCTTTTTGGCAGTGTGTCCTTGCTCAGGTCAGGGTATTCAGTGTCCAAGGGGCTTTAGGAGAGAGATGAGAGATGCAGAGAGCCCCTGAAGGAACATGCTGCCCCAGGCAGGGGGCTGGAACTCAAGGGTATGGCACTGCTCCTTGAGGTCTGCAGTGTCCTGGTAGCTGTGTTGGTCCCAGGATAGTAGAGACACATGGTGGGTGAGGTGATGTCTGTTACTGGACCAGCTTCTGCTGGGGAGAGAGACAAGCTTTCCAGCTTACACAGCGCTCTTCTTGAGGTTTGCACTGCAGCTAGGAGGTGATTCCCAGCATGGGGAGACAAACTTGGGGTAACACCCTTGAGCTAGTGGTGATGACGCTCTCCTCGGAGAGCCTAGAGCTGCTGTTACCTCTCTGCCTGAGCAAGAGCGAGAGAGCTTTGCTGACGTTTAAACTGTGTCAGCCCCCAGCCACACCACTCTGTCTGCCTCACCAGCAAACTCCTTGAGGGTCTGCCAGCCATAACCTTGCCTTGCAGGTGACATTGAGCGCACCCCGGTTCCCAAGTTCCCCAGAGACGTCTCTCTGCAGTATCCAGCTGCTATCACTGAACAGCCACAGAAATTATGAAGTCTGCTGCTTCCAAAGAGACTGTGCACACCCCCAACCTGTTTACCTGAGGACCCCACTTACTTTAATATACTGAGATGGTTCACAGTAAAACTAAGCATACATTTATTAACAAAGAACATAGATTAAGTGATACTGAGCAAGAGAGAGACTGTTCTGGTTACAAACAAAACAAAAAACTCACTTGAACTTTAGCAAGCTACAGTCTTTGCCTAAACAGCTTTCTCACTTGCATCAAGCTATCAGCATCTCCAGCCCTGCAGGCAGGAGGAACCTCCATTCACAGAACCAGAGGGTGTTGGTCTCTTTGTTCCTGAAGTGATGGATGACAAAGGAGTTCCCTCTTTCCTTTTATGGTCCAGAAAATCCTTGACATATATTCTTGATACGTAAAGCCAGACAAAGTTTTTCTCCCCTGCTGCTTGTTCTTTGGGATGCAGATGCCAAGCCACTTCATCTTCTGGTCAGTTTGCTTTCTCAATCGGCTTGATCATTTTGTTTACCTTAGAGGCAAATATCCTTTCATTGTCCTTGACTTTTAATCAAGCCATGGTGTTTTCTCATCCACCTGTTGGCTTGGTCAGGGCAGACTGGTAAATCCACATTCCTTTGGCTAGGGCAAACTTGATTATCATCTGCTTCCACAACATTTTAAAAATGTATTTCCAGCACAAATACATAACTTTTGTACACCACCCATACATGCTGTGCAATTTTAGATTTTAACTGAAAACCATTTTGTTTTGTCATTTTTTTGTTCTAACTTTGAGAAAAGGAAGGAATGAGAGAGTGTCATATGAGTATCAGATGTGATTATACTTCAAATTCTTAGGGTTTCATCTGTATTCAGGCCAATTCCAGAACAAAGAACAGAAATTGCATCCACAGAGTTTATGAAGTCAACGATTATTGTCATGATTTGTATTATTCACTGGGCACCATCTGTGTGCTCAGCACTATTCAGAATGTGCCAGAAAATGTAGTCCCTGAGCCATTGCATCTAAGCTGTGTAACTCTGGATAAGATGGCTCAGATGTTTAAGTATGAAGTGTATCGTTATTGACCACACATGGCATCACATGTTCACTGTGATGTTAATATCTATGAGTGGAGGCACTCATGGCAATAGAAGTTGTACTGGATTAAGGACTAGAAACTTTGACCCTCCAACTTTCTTTCAAGAGAAAGAACTGCCCGGAGCTCCTGGGCCTGTTTGTTTTCCTTTCCTGCCTGCAGTGGCCCTGAGAGACCTCAGAAATCTCAATTTTTTTTCTCAACTTTAAAACATGGAATTTTGTTGGTGTTTGGTTTAAAATATTTGCCTGTGAAAATTGCAACTCAGTCACTGTGGTGGTGTTTAAGAGCCTTCTAGAAAGTAGCTAGCTTTTAAATAGAAGTGAAAGCCGTGTTGCCAGCTCTCATGATTTTGTCGAGTCCCATGATAATTATTGGTTTCGGAGGAGCAGTCGTGTTGATCTGTATCCGCAAAAAGAAAAGGAGGACTTGTGGTACCTTAGAGACTAACCAATTTATTTGAGCATAAGCTTTCGTGAGCTACAGCATCCGATGAAGTGAGCTGTAGCTCACGAAAGCTTATGCTCAAATTTGTTAGTCTCTAAGGTGCCACAAGTCCTCCTTTTCTTTCTGATGATTGTTTTCCTTAAAGCCGCAGCTCACGGAGTCAAGTGATCCGTGATGATTTCAGCCTTCCTTCTTAAAGAGAAATGAAGTTTCTAGCCCTTGTGGCTGTGGAGAAAGTGTGACCCCAGTGCACCCTAAAGGCTGAAAAAGCAGACTGTAAATAAAAACACCAAATCTATTATTTTTTATATAATGTTATTTTAAAGCCACTCATGATTTTTGGGGAGCCTAATTCATGATATTTGAGCATTTGGGGTTGGCAATACTGTGAAAGTGACTTGACTCCTGTTTAAAGTCCTTTTCTAGTCTATTATTTGTACCGGGGTAACACCCCTAGAGCCCCAGGCAGGTGCACTATAAACTCACCGGGCCTTGCCCTAGAAGGATGTTTCCAAAAATTAAATGAGCTATTCCAGGCTTGATGAAGTGCTAGGAAGTCATCTAGAGTTTTCTACAATTGTTTCAATTGTTATATTCAAGAGTTAGTAACAAAGTAAGAATATACATTACATTTTTAAACCTAACCAGTGTCCCTTAAGTGAAGTGACACAAGACGGCCGAATATGTTAGTATTAGAGCTGAGTGGGTCTAATATTTATTTAATTTTCTCTTTGTATAGGAATTAGAAATTATCTGACAGGAGCACTGTATCGAAGTTATCTGCAAAAAAACAAGAGTTTTCAGGTGTCCAAGTAGCCTCTGGAATCACGGTTAAAGCCCTCCCCCCCACCCAAATCTGAGCTGGTGCCCCTGGTTGTATGATACCTTAGAGGCCATGGTTTGCCCAAATAGTCTGATGACCGGGTGTTGGGTGCGCCCTTTCCCAGCTGGCATAAAGAGGCTCTTAGGGGTCACAGTAGCACACTAAAAATAGAATTGTGGATGTTGCAGCTCAGGCCGGGCAGGCTTGGACTCAGGCGGCTAGCCTGTGCCAGCACCATCCGCATAGTTTAACTTCTATATTTGGGGGGGGGGCATGCATGGGGGGCAAATTCTGTGCCTGCCCACAGGGGCACCATTTCAGATTTTTCAGAGGTTGTGGGGCAACTGTAATGGATTCCAGGGGCTACATAGGCAACTGAAAACTCTCTAGTTTTTTTCCAGATAACTTAGAAATGATCTGACGAGGCACTGAGTCTAATTCCTGTATCAAGAAAGAAAATTAAATAAATATTAGACCCACTCAGCCCTAATACTAATATGTTCTGACCTCTTGTGGCAAGTCACTTAAGGGACACTGGTTAGGTTTAAAATTTGTAATCCATATTCTTACTCAGATACTCTTACTAAAGTCAGAAGGGACCATTGTGATCATCTAATCCAGCAGTTCTCAAACTGTGGGTCGGGACCCCAAAGTGGGTCATGACCCCATTTTAATGGGGTTACCATGGCTGGCTTAAACTTGCTGGGGCCTGGGCCGGAGCTGAAGCCAAAGCTTGAGCCCCACCGCCTGGGGCTGAAGCCGAAGCCTGAGGGCTTCATCTCTGGGCAGCTTGGCTCAGGTTACAAGCCCCCTGCCTGGAGCTGAAGCCCTTGGGCTTTGCTTTGGCCTCCCCGCCTGGGTCGGTGGGGCTCGGTCTTTGGCTTTGCCCCCCCCCACCCAGGGTGATGGTGGTCGGGCAGTCTCAGGATTCAGTCCCTTCTCTTGATAAATCCCCAGTTTATAGCAAAAATTCTTGTTGTTAGTCCCTAAATGCATGACTTTGCGCTATTAAATATCATCCCATTTCTATTAATCCAGTTTACAAGGTCATCCAGAGCTTCTTGTATGATATTCTAGTCCTCCTCTGTATTGGCAAAACCTCCCAACTTTGTGTCATCTGCAAATTTTATTAGCACACGCCCATTTTTTGTGCCAAGGTCAGTAATAAAAATGTTAAATAAGATTGGTCCCAAGATTGATCCCTGAGGAACTCCACTAGTAACCTCCCTCTAGCCTGACAATTCACCTTTCTGTAGGACCTGTTGCAGTCTCCCCTTTAATCAGTTCCTTATCCACCTTTCAGTTCTCATATTAATCCCTATCTTCTCCAGTTTAACTAATAATTTCTCATGTGAAACTGTATCAAATGCCTTACTGACATCCAGGTAGATTAGATCTGCTGCATTTCTGTGTCTAAAAAAATCCGTTATCTCCTCAAAAGAAGATATTAGTAACTTTTGTTACTACCTCTTGAATACAACAATCAAAACAATTGTAGAAAAATCTACTATTCCTTTTTATCATTTAGGCTGCTTGCTTTTTTGCACTTCACCAAGCTTGGAACAGATCATTTAACTTTAGGAAACATCCTAACAGCCCTTTCTGATCTTAATCACCTGTTAATCCCTCTAAAAAAACAATGAGGAGTCCCGTGGCACCTTAAAGACTAATCCCTCTGTTTCTGACTCCCTGCCTCAGGGGCACAAACTGGTAGCAGTGTTTCCTGTCTCCTCTGCAGAACTCATTGGGCTGCACACACAGGCTCCCCGCCTGAGGCTTGCAGTTTGTGGGGAGGGTAACGCCCTCCCATGCCACACCAAACTCCCTCCACACTGCTGTTGTTAGTGTGCAAGGCCCAGCGGAGCTAGTATCAATCTCTCTACCTGTGCTGGGAGTCACAGCTCCTAGCTGCAGCGCAGCCATACCTTGTGCAGCCCCACTGGAATTAATGGAGCACTGCCTAGGTATGGGGCGGGGGGTGGGATCTATCCATGTGGATCTAATTGCAGGATGGAGGCCATAGGCCCAGACATGGTCCTTTGTCCAGAATGTTCCATGAAAAGCGAGCTGGTCCCATGGTGCAATGGAAAGGGATGTTGTGAACTCACTTTCTCTGGAATAAAACCAGCCAGCCTTTCCACAACAAAACAGGTTGCTCACAATGGGGCTACCTCGGTGAAGCTGTGTATCTTTGCAGATTCCCATAGCAACTACTGCCTTGGGCTCAGTGAATTTTATATTCCATTACTGGTGGGCAAGATATTGCTTAATGCGTCGTTTGCCTCTGAATGATGTTGTTTTTAAAATCTTGGTAGGTAAATGGACAAGCAACTATGTTAAACCCACAGTTATTTAAATGTAAAATTAGAGGGTTTAAAAACTTCCTTTTAAAGGAGAGGCTTTGAAAAACATACCATTAAATGCTCAAAATAGTGTCGGCTTCTTGGCGGACATGTCAGCTTGTTCTAAGAAGTTGTTTCAGTCCCAACAGCAGCATTCATTCCCGACAGATTTCTGCCCAGTATTTCCGGCTAGTAGCTGCTGGATAAGGTGTAATATTCCTCATTCCAACAAACACTCAGTGTAATATTCCTTGCGTTCCAACAAATGCGAGGGTGCTTTCTGGGGACTGCTAATGTGGTGTCTGGATCTGCCACTGCTGTAGTGTGTCCCATAAAGAGGCAAAGCTGGGGTGGATATTTCACTCTAGGGGTTTGTCTGGATAGGAGCTAGCTTCCAAGGGTAGAGAGAAGAGAGACCCTTTCTGGTGGTTGCCTAACAGCTGTAGCTCATGAAAGCTTATGCTCAAATTGGTTAGTCTCTGAGATGCCACTAGTACTCCTTTTCTTTTTGAGCATACATTTAAGGGTCCTGAAGAGAGAATGCAGCAGGACAGGGCTAAGTAGCCTTAATATCACCAGCCTGCTGACATGGGGAGCATGCAAACCAGTTTGAATAAGGCTGGTTAGACTTGGTGAAGGAGAATGAGAGTCCTTCAGACACAAAGGCGGCTCTGGACTGGTTAGGAGAATGTAAAATGGTTGTTTCTGTATCTGAAGAGAGAAGCCAGTCTAATTGAGCTTGTCATGGAGAGTAAGGTTAGCTGAGATGAAGAGTGTCTGTTTTGAACTTCAAAATGCTTCCTTCTAACTGCTGAATAGCAATGTTTTGCTTTAAGGAAGCCATTGGTCACTATATCACTGGATACAGCTTCTCAAAGGGTGGACACGCAGGTGCTTGAAACCCAGTGGGGTCTGCTGGGGGATAGGCAGGTGGTACACCTGGGGCAGCGTGCCCAGAGCCTGGTCTGAGGAGAAGAACCTCCAGATTTTACTGTGAGGCAGGTAAAGGCAAGAAGCCCAACACCTGACAGGTGGTCTCAGGAAGCCAGCCCAGACCCAAAGTGCAGCCTGATACCAGGTTTGTATTTCCATTATTTTCCATGCCTTTTTACAAATTTATCGAACCTGTCACTCACCAGGCTAGGCCCCTAGTAAACCTGTTCTCTGCTGTTTGGGGAAAACTTTTCCCTCTTCCTGTATAAACTCTCCAAAGCCCAGCACTGCTGGCAGCTGACCTGGCTATCTGATGGCAACTCCACACTTCTGGGGAATTCAGAGCTGTGTGTCTGTCTCCTTGAGTCAGCAGCGGGCTGTGAATGTCTGGTGCGATGTGACAGAAAAGTCACAGGATGCTTCTGTTGAGGAGAGACTGTGGCTGCAGGTGCACAGTGGCCGTTGTGAGTATTCCCATGGCTGCCCCAAAGCTCTGAATGTCCAGCAGTGGAAGCTCGAAGCTGCCCGTTTCCACAGAGACCAGTCTGGAGCTGCAGGTTTGGTTTGGCTGGATGGGCAGGACTGTAGCTTGGAGATGTCCCATGTGCTGGACAGTGCAGGAAATGGAATATAAACCATGTTGCAGTGCCGCCAGAACTGGGGTGGCCAGGCCTGTCCACTTTTTGCTGGGGTGGACCCCACCCCCTTTCCCTCCTCTTACCCCCACATGGCCTCACCGGCAGGCCAGCATGGGGTCTGGGTAGTTGTGGGAGTTGCGCGGACGCTGCCTGGTCCGGGGTGGCTGAGAGCAGCCCCTGGCTTATGTCCCTGTCCCCCAGGCTCCCTGCCTGGCTGAGAGCAGGTGGAGTGTCTGCAATACCATGCTGGCTCCTCACAGCTATTTGCCCCTTCTTACAGAGAGGCAAAGCGATGTGACCGCGGTCACACAGGAAGCTGGTGGCAGAGCAGGGAACCTTGAACCACTGAGCCATCCTTCCTCTCGTCTCCCCTTCCCCAGCCGTGTCCACAGGATGTTGGACATGGCTAATCAGTGGACAGGAAGAATTACACATAAAATGTTATGCCAGACAGCGAGGTGCGTCAGGCTCCTGCCAGTTCTGTGCAGAGGGAAGTGCAGTGTGACACACAACGCTGGCTGCTCAAACTCTGGTGCCTCTCTCCATGCTCCACAAACTAATTTCTTGAACACTAAGGGCCATGTTGAGCGTAATGTGCAAACTGCTCCTTGACCCCTATCCTTTCTCTCTGGCTCCTATCTCAGCTCCAGCCTTCAGCAGGCTTCATTCTTGTCCTTGTCTGGTCTTTGTTGTATGACTCTGTTTCCATTTTTCACAATCCTTACCGATTCCTCTGGCTTGGCTCGTGGTGTTTGATGTGTGAGATCCCACTGCTGGCCCTGCAGTTACAGAATAATTTCATATGCCCCTCATGCGCAGAAGATCGATGTACATTTCACTAGTATTTTTGGTTAGCCATCTCATGGGGTGTTTCTAGGGCTTTGCTAGTCGGATGGCAACGTGGGGTGTTGTTAACTGCTCATGGTCCCAGGGGCCATGGGTGGTTTCCTGTCACCCAAGGAGGAGTGGGGACTGATCCTATCCAGATACGTAGCACAAGCCTGCTCATTGAGATGCCCTCTGAACTGACCTCCATCACAAAGAGCATGGTAGCCAACAACTGCACCCTAACTTCTGGGAATGCCCGGCAGCTAGAAATAACCAGAGGCAAATGGCTTAGAACGGCTCAATAGTTAACTTCACCCATCCCACCTCCCTTTGTGCAGAGAGAAGGAGCAAGCAGTAGAGGGCCTTCCTGTGGGACCCAGGGAACGGATTAAGAAGTGACAGAGATGGATACTAGATTTGTGAGATCCCTCTCCCAACAGGGACGTTTTGTCTGACAGCACAGTATCTGTCATCCGCTCATGCAGCTCAGTTCAACCTGGTTATTTGGTGTGGGAAGAAGGGCTGGAAATTCTATTCCACATTTCCTTAGGGTATGTCTACACTACGGAATAAGGTCGAATTTATAGAAGTCGTTTTTTTAGAAATCGGTTTTATAAATTCGAGTGTGTGTGTCCCCACAGAAAATGCTCTAAGTGCATTAAGTGCATTAACTCGGCGGAGCGCTTCCACAGTACCGAGGCAAGCGTCGACTTCCAGAGCGTTGCGCTGTGGGTAGCTATCCCACAGTTCCCGCAGTCTCCGCTGCCCATTGGAATTCTGGGTTGAGATCCCAATGCCTGATGGGGCTAAAACATTGTCGCGGGTGGTTCTGGGTACGTGTCGTCAGGCCCCCGTTCCCTCCCTCCCTCCGTGAAAGCAAGGGCAGACAATCATTTCGCGCCTTTTTTCCTGAGTTACCTGTGCAGACGCCATACCACAGCAAGCATGGAGCCCGCTCAGGTAACCGTCACCCTATGTCTCCTGGGTGCTGGCAGACGCGGTACGGCTTTGCTGCACAGTAGCAGCAACCCCTTGCCTTCTGGCAGCAGACGGTGCAATACGACTGGTAGTCGTCCTCATCGTGTCCGAGGTGCTCCTGGCCGCGTCGGCTGGGAGCGCCTGGGCAGACATGGGCGCAGGGACTAAATTTGGAGTGACTTGACCAGGTCATTCTCTTTAGTCCTGCAGTCAGTCCTATTGAACCGTCTTATGGTGAGCAGGCAGGCGATACGGATTGCTAGCAGTCGTACTGTACCATCTTCTGCCGGGCAGGCAAGAGATAAGGATGGCTAGCAGTCGTACTGTACCATCTTCTGCCGAGCAGCCGTGAGATGTGGATGGCATGCAGTCCTTCTGCACCGTCTGCTGCCAGCCAAAGATGTAAAAGATAGATGGAGTGGGTCAAAACAAGAAATAGACCAGATTTGTTTTGTACTCATTTGCCTCCTCCCCTGTCTAGGGGACTCATTCCTCTAGGTCACACTGCAGTCACTCACAGAGAAGGTGCAGCGAGGTAAATCTAGCCATGTATCAATCAGAGGCCAGGCTAACCTCCTCGTTCCAAAAAGAACAATAACTTAGGTGCACCATTTCTTATTGGAACCCTCCGTGCAGTCCTGCCTGAAATACTCCTTGATGTACAGGCACTCCCTTTGTTGATTTTAGCTCCCTGAAGCCAACCCTGTAAGCCGTGTCGTCAGTCGCCCCTCCCTCCGTCAGAGCAACGGCAGACAATCGTTCCGCGCCTTTTTTCTGTGCGGACGCCATACCACGGCAAGCATGGAGCCCGCTCAGCTCACTTTGGCAATTAGGAGCACATTAACCACCACACGCATTATTCAGCAGTATATGCAGCACCAGAACATGGCAACGCAATACCGGGCGAGGAGGCGACGTCAGCGCGGTCCCGTGAGTGATCAGGACATGGACACAGATTTCTCTGAAAGCATGGGCCCTGACAATGCATGCATCATGGTGCTAATGGGGCAGGTTCATGCTGTGGAACGCCGATTCTGGGCTCGGGAAACAAGCACAGACTAGTGGGACCGCATAGTGTTGCAGGTCTGGGACGATTCCCAGTGGCTACGAAACTTTCGCATGCGTAAGGGCACTTTCATGGAACTTTGTGACTTGCTTTCCCCTGCCCTGAAGCGCATGAATACCAAGATGAGAGCAGCCCTCACAGTTGAGAAGCGAGTGGCGATAGCCCTGTGGAAGCTTGCAACGCCAGACAGCTACCGGTCAGTTGGGAATCAATTTGGAGTGGGCAAATCTACTGTTGGGGCTGCTGTGATGCAAGTAGCCCACGCAATCAAAGATCTGCTGATATCAAGGGTAGTGACCCTGGGAAATGTGCAGGTCATAGTGGATGGCTTTGCTGCAATGGGATTCCCTAACTGTGGTGGGGCTATAGACGGAACCCATATCCCTATCTTGGCACCGGAGCACCAAGCCGCCGAGTACATAAACCGCAAGGGGTACTTTTCGATAGTGCTGCAAGCTCTGGTGGATCACAAGGGACGTTTCACCAACATCAACATGGGATGGCCGGGAAAGGTGCATGATGCTCGCATCTTCAGGAACTCTGGTCTGTTTCAAAAGCTGCAGGAAGGGACTTTATTCCCAGACAAGAAAATAACTGTTGGGGATGTTGAAATGCCTATATGTATCCTTGGGGACCCAGCCTACCCCTTAATGCCATGGCTCATGAAGCCGTACACAGGCAGCCTGGACAGTGGTCAGGAGCTGTTCAACTACAGGCTGAGCAAGTGCAGAATGGTGGTAGAATGTGCATTTGGACGTTTAAAGGCGCGCTGGCGCAGTTTACTGACTCGCTTAGACCTCAGCGAAACCAATATTCCCACTGTTATTACTGCTTGCTGTGTGCTCCACAATATCTGTGAGAGTAAGGGGGAGACGTTTATGGCGGGGTGGGAGGTTGAGGCAAATCGCCTGGCTGCTGGTTACGCGCAGCCAGACACCAGGGCGGTTAGAAGAGCACAGGAGGGCGCGGTACTCATCAGAGAAGCTTTGAAAAACAGTTTCATGACTGGCCAGGCTACGGTGTGAAAGTTCTGTTTGTTTCTCCTTGATGAACCCCCCCGCCCCTTGGTTCACTCTACTTCCCTGTAAGCTAACCACCCTCCCCTCCTCCCTTTAATCATTGCTTGCAGAGCCAATAAAGTCATTGTTGCTTCACATTCATGCATTCGTTATTCATTCATCACACAAATAGGGGGATGACTACCAAGGTATCCCAGGAGGGGTGGTGGAGGAGGGAAGGAAAATGCCACACAGCACTTTAAGCACAGCACTTTAAAAGTTTACAACTTTAAAATTTATTGAATGACAGCCTTCTTTTTTTTGGGCAATCCTCTGTGGTGGAGTGGCTGGTTGGCCGGAGGCCCCCCCACCGCGTTCTTGGGCGTCTGGGTGTGGAGGCTATGGAACTTGGGGAGGAGGGCGGTTGGTTACAGAGGGGCTGCAGTGGCAGTCTGTGCTCCAGCTGCCTTTGCTGCAGCTCAACCATACACTGGAGCATACTGGTTTGGTCCTGCAGCAGCCTCAGCATTGAATCCTGCCTCCTCTCATCACGCTGCCGCCACCTTTGAGCTTCAGCCCTGTCTTCAGCCCGCCACTTACTCTCTTCAGCCCTCCACCTCTCCTCCCGGTCATTTTGTGCTTTCCTGCACTCTGACATTATTTGCCTCCACGCATTCGTCTGTGCTCTGTCAGTGTGGGAGGACAGCATGAGCTCGGAGAACATTTCATCGCGAGTGCGTTTTTTTTTCTTTCTAAGCTTCACTAGCCTCTGGGAAGGAGAAGATCCTGTGATCATTGAAACACATGCAGCTGGTGGAGAAAAAAAAAGGGACAGCGGTATTTAAAAAGACACATTTTATAAAACAGTGGCTACACTCTTTCAGGGTAAACCTTGCTGTTAACATTACATACATAGCACATGTGCTTTCGTTACAAGGTCGCATTTTGCCTCCTCCCACCGTGTGAACGGATTTTGGTTGAATGCCAGCAAACATACATTGCAATGCTTTGTTCTACAGTGATTCCCCAGTACGTGTTGCTGGCCTGGAGTGGTAAAGTGTCCTACCATGAAGGACGAAATAAGGCTGCCCTCCCCAGAAACCTTTTGCAAAGGCAGAACCGCAAATGCCAGGGCAAAGTAATCCTTTCACATGCTTGCTTTTAAACCATGTATAGCATTTTAAAAGGTACACTCACCAGAGGTCCCTTCTCCGCCTGCTGAGTCCAGGAGGCAGCCTTGGGTGGGTTCGGGGGGTACTGGCTCCAGGTCTAGGGTGAGAAACAGTTCCTGGCTGTCGGGAAAACCGGTTTCTCCGCTTGCTTGCTGTGAGCTATCTACAACCTCCTCCTCCTCATCTTCTTCGTCCCCAAAACCTACTTCCGTATTGCCTCCATCTCCATTGAAGGAGTCAAACAACACGGCTGGGGTAGTGGTGGCTGAACCCCCTAAAATGGCATGCAGCTCATCATAGAAGCGGCATGTTTGGGGCTCTGACCCAGAGCGGCTGTTCGCCTCTCTGGTTTTCTGGTAGGCTTGCCTCAGCTCCTTCAGTTTCACGCGGCACTGCTTCGGGTCCCTGTTATGGCCTCTGTCCTTCATGCCCTGGGAGATTTTCAGAAAGGTTTTGGCATTTCGAAAACTGGAACGGAGTTCTGATAGCACGGATTCCTCTCCCCAAACAGCGATCAGATCCCGTACCTCCCGTTCGGTCCATGCTGGAGCTCTTTTGCGATTCTGGGACTCCATCATGGTCACCTGTGCTGATGAGCTCTGCATGGTCACCTGCAGCTTGCCACGCTGGCCAAACAGGAAATGAGATTCAAAAGTTCGTGGTTCTTTTCCTGTCTACCTGGCCAGTGCATCTGAGTTGAGAGCGCTGTCCAGAGCGGTCAGAATGGAGCACTCTGGGATAGCTCCCGGAGGCCAATACCATCGAATTGTGTCCACAGTACCCCAAATTCGAGCCGGCAACGTCGATTTAAGCGCTAATCCACTTGTCAGGGGTGGAGTAAGGAAATCGATTTTAAGAGCCCTTTAAGTCGAAATAAAGGGCTTCATTGTGTGGACGGGTGCAGGTTTACATCAATTTAACGCTGCTAAATTCGACCTAAAGTCCTAGTGTAGACCAGGGCTTAGAAACCAGAGGGTTTTATTGTCCATGCTTTCTTGCTTAATCAGGGTAATGATTCTATGAATTCTATGATTCTATGAATGAGGTTTCAGATCCACTTTCATCTTGTCTTTATCACTGAGTACTCCATGGAAACAGACCCCAGCATTGTAACCAGCATTACTGGCTTTACCTACAAAACAACACCTATCATCATTTACATCGTGGGGGTGTTTTGAAGGAATCTTTAGGTTTCCTGCAGCTTCTGGCTGCAGAAATGGAGCCCACCGTCTTATTTGGTACAACCCTAGCAATTCATTTGCACCCATTTATATTTACAAGGTTAAATCACAAGGAAAAGTCTAGAAACGTCCCCTTTTTTATTAAAAAATACCGGCAGAGATTCTTCTTTGTAGCCCTGCAAGCCCTGTGAACAAGGGACTTGCCCAAGTCCCCTCCAGTTCATTGCTGGTTCCTGATTCATACAATGTGGCTCCAAGTCCAATGTCATTAATCAAGGCTAGAGTAAGGGACAACTCGTTTCCCACTTAAGCACCAAAATAAAGGTCCAGATTTTAAAAACAACTCAGTGTGTTGGGTACCGAGCTTCTGAAAATCTTCCCAGGAGGGAGCTGCTGGGTGCTAAGCACTTTTGAAAATCTGGGTCTTATTTAGGTGCCTACCTGGCAGCTAATTGAAAACCTGAGCCCAAGTGACCTGCCTACCTGTGTTCATACCTGCACCTGTGCCAGCTCGGGCTCCCTCCCCCAAACATCTCACGTGCTGCGCGGTTCCTCAACTGATTAAATTAGGTGACCTAAGAAAGCAGAGAGCCATCGCTGCTGAGCTTGGTGCCTCCTTCACTAACGTCTTACATGCAGACCAGCATGTAGCTGGGTTAGTAGCCACCAGATGGCAGGAAAAATATGGAAAGTGCTGTCCTGCCGGGTTCTTGTTGCAGCCTGCTCCTGTTTACTGGTCTATGGCAAAGCATTGCAAGGAGCGCACAAGGGAAAGCTGCTCCCTGGAGCAAGGTGCAGAGTCCTGGGCCTGGTCTCTCCACAGTGGCAGAGACGACCTCTGACGGATGAGAGCTTTGTGGCATGAGGTCAGGGTCAGAATTTGGCCCTTAAAGGCCTAGAGCCTTTCCTTTCTGTAACTCTTTTGTGCTTTCACCAGTAAGTTGCTGGGGACTGGGCCTGCAAGCTCTAGGGCCAAATTCTGGCCTCCTGTGTGGCTACTCAAAGCCCGGTATACCATAGACCCCATGCAGTTCTGCTGGGCAAGAGGAGATGGCTAGGATCTGCATAGCATCTGCAGAGGCTGCTTTGAAGAGCCTAGCTCCCTGTGCAGCAGAGTCAGCTCATGAGTGTACTAGACGGAGAGGGGAGATCTGCCCCTCTGCAGATCCACAGAACATTGTGCCCACAGAAGCAGGAACGGCGTGGGCCATCAGACGGGCGTATCAGCCATGGAGTGACTTCACTGGCATCCCGAGGCCTGGGGGGAGGGTTCCCAATTCCCCTTGGCTGGTACCAAGCGTGGCTACATGGGCCTTGGTGTGTGTAGGAGGATTTGGGCCTCGGTGAATTGTGAAATGAATATTGTGGACACTGACTTCCAAAGGGAGACGTTGCCTTAGTGACAGGCCGCGAGAGACCGCTCTTCCCCTGCAAGCTGCAGCCATGTTAAGGATTTGCATGCTGTCTGGCTCATAATGGGAGATGGATGGACATCTCGCCCAATCCCGGCATTTCAGAGTTGTGCAGGGCTCCAGGAGCAAAGCGGCTCTTGTTAATTTTAACTTTTTGTTGACAGTGCTGTGGTAGCTGGGGATGCTGGGACAGAGGCAAGGTGGGCCAGGTGATAGCTTTTATTGGACCCACTTCTGTAGATGAACGAGAGAGACACTTTTCAGCTCCACAGAGCTCTTCAGGCTCCCGCTTAGGTGAGCCCCTGGTGGGCTGTGGCAATGCAGAGGCTGGTGGGGCTAGTAACCAGGAGCAATGGAAGGGGAGGAGTGGCTAGGGCAGCGGGTCCCCATTAGCCATTTAACATGCTCAGAAAGCTGCTCCAGCCCATTCCAATGGTACACGGTAGCCTTCGCTTATACAAGTATGGCAGTGTGTACCATCCCGTCCAGCTCTCGTGTGGGGGGGTGCGGAAGGATTCAGTTTGAACTGACTGTCACTAATCAATGGTTTCTTCCACCCTCCCACCCCAAGAAACAGCTAGGGAAAAACCCGTCTGTAATAATCTACATTTACAGAAAAGAAAAGTAATTTTAAAAATATCACTTGAGGATTAATAAGTGTGTGTGTGTGAGTGGCTTTGCAAAGAATTTGATGTTCTGTAATTCTCAATGAAGCTTTTAAAATTAATATTAAGAGTAGTTTATCAGATATTATTTTGAGCCTGTTTGAATCTAGACTTTCCTAAATTATGAATAAACGGCAATTGGTCACTGAGGATCTTTTTTCCTTTCCTGATGGTGCAGAAGTTATTAAAACAAAATATATTCGGGTGCATATGTCCTTATTATTTGTTATATTTATCATTAAATATTTGTACCATGAAGCCTGAGACAGGATTGGGCCCCTATTATGGCAGGCCTTGTACATACATGAAAGCATGGTCCCTTCCCTGCAGAGTTTGTGGGAATTCATCAAAAATAGAAATGAAGAGGGAGATTTCCAAAGGCACAAGTGACAATAAGACAACTGGCTGGCATTTGTGCTTTTGAAATTCTCTCCTTAAATCCAGAAAAGCTCCCCCAATTTCTGCCCCCTCGCCCGCCCGCCTGCTTGCAGTGCAGAGGAGACGTATGTTTACTTCTTTTCGGGACAGAGAGTGGATTTGTTTGGATTTCCTCCTTGTTTTCCCCCTTTAATGTCATTAAATCACAGGGGAAGGATGGTCTCATTAAAGCACTTGACTGGGATTCAGGAGACCTGGCTTATCTTTGCAGCTGTACTGCAGACCTTCTTGGGTGACCTTGGGCTAGTCACTCTGCCTCTCTTTGCCTCCGTGTTCCAATCTGTAAAATGGAAGAGGATGATAAGCTTTACCTGGTTTCCCATCTATGCTGAAAGTCTCTGGTCCCTAATGTTCAACGCGCACGTTGCAACCCTTCAATGTTGGCTGTTCTAAAAGTGCAGAACGTTTTTTATTACTCTTATTTGTACTGTGGTATCAGTGGGGGCCACCACCATTGTGAGGAAACTAAGGACAACGTTACAAAAAGGAAAGGGAGACTGTATAGACAATGCCAGACAGAGCTGATGAGTTGAAGGGGATTCAAACTCACGATGTTTTGTTTCTTAAACAAAATCAAGCATTTGTAACACTCTGCAACCCTTTGCATGACTGTTGCTATGCGACATACTTTCCCAGCTCTCAAGCCATCCAAGGAGAATTGGGACCCACATGGAGGATTTTCTGAGTTTCCTGCCTTTCCCGCTGCTCTGGTGCTGCCATTCCTCGGAGCAGGATGAGATGTCAGGGTGGCAGGAACGGCTCAGTGCGGGAGCTCCTGAATCTCCTCCGTATACGCCAGGCTGTAGAATAAGCCCAGGCCACATTCAGAGCAGGAGTGAAGGGTGGAGTCCTTCTGTGTTCACCCTAGATACCCAAGTCAATCAAGACATTCCATAGGCTGTCTCACCTTTCAGGGCCTCACCTGAAACATGCCTCAGTCCCAACCCTGTCTGTGTCCTACTTTGCCACCACCCTAGCTCAGGGCTGGTCACTCTCAACCCCCGCCCCAAGCACGGTGAGACATCTGGGCCGTCACTCAGGAGCCTGTCCCACACACAGCTTCAGCCTTGGGGAGAAGCTTGGGAGGAAAGGCCGGGGCAGTTCGAACTCTTCCCTCTTCCACCCAACTCCACCACAGGCGGCTAAGGGCCTGTTGCTTCCTCTCAGGCCTGGTCTTCCCTGCTAAATAAGGTGTGTTTTTTACCTCAAGGTCACTCGTACGCACAAGTTATTCCAAGATAAAAACCCGGAGTTTTCCCAAACAGCCCTAGGTCAAGCCAAGGGCTGACCAGGGCGAGTTCACCACCCTGTGAAACTGAAGGGCCTGGGAGCGGTGGCTGTCAGAAAGTGCGTGAGCTCTCACTCGCCATCTTACTACAAGTTTCATGGTATTGGGGCGGTTTTCTGGAAAGCGTCTGGAGGCAGGGGATACATCCAATCTCTGCTCTCATTTTTTGTTAAAACTAAATTCTAGCCCTCCAGAGAAAAGCCTTAAAAACATGTCCTGGAAGCAGCATAAAGAAAAGCTCAAAACTCCAGGAGATGGATAATAAGTAGCTGACATTTATTAAGTTTGAAACCCATCTCGTGGGGGGAGTGGGGGAGCTGACTTGTGATTTCTGAATGCTTCAGCTGGCAATGTGGTGAAGGTGAGGGGCCTACATGTGGGCACAGGAAGAAATATGCCAAGTGGCAGTGTAATAATCCCTTGCAGTGTAAAGATGCTCACTCCGCAACCTGGCAACACCCTGAGAACTAGAGCGATCCAGTGATTATAGTACTGTGGAATGTTCCTCTATAAGGAAAACTCACTGGCGTAATGATCATTGTCTCGTTGCTGATATTTACATGGCTAGGATCTGTAAACCTGTTAACACTTTCTAAATAGACAGGTTTTCAAAACAGTAATAGCTGGCTCTGTTCATTCATTGCTTTCAAAGCACTTTACAAGGAGGACAGTATTCTCTACATTTTACAGATGAGGAAACTGAGGCACAGGATGGGGCAACGACTTGCCCAAGGTCACCCCGTAGGTCAGTGTCGGAGCCAGGGGTCCCGAGTCCCAGTTCCATGCTCTGTCTACAAGGTCATATTCCTTTTCCTCTGCAGACCTGTGTTTTGCAGTAGCCTGGCTCTCCTTTAAGTTTGGCAGACCCCAGCACCCACAGCTCAATGCACTTGGCACAGTTTGCCTCAGTGGAGAAGCTGAAGAGTGAATGGGCAGTAGTAGCAAACACTTCAGGGTAAGAGACAATTGGCAGAGCTGAGCTGGGGGCACAATATGCCTGCCTCCAGCCTGCACCAATAGTCCCTTTCTTTTATACGTTTGGGGAAAAAAATCAAATAAGCATGATTCAGATTTTAGCTGACCAGACTTTTTCAGATTCTTTCCTCTAGATTCTGGACTCCTTCCTCCAGGCTCTTTCAGCTGCCACCTACTGTCTAAACTTGAGCAGCAGCCCACACTGGGGTTCCATCCAGCTGACACTTGCCCTCTAGGTAGTGTGGGTATTTTGATCCCTAAACTGGCCCGAAGCTCTTTAAGAAGCAGTCGTCAAATTTCTGAGGCAGTGTGTCACAGAGCACACCAGCTCCGCTTACAAAGCCCTGGGCGATGCCGTATTTGGATTTTACTGCATCAGTAAGGTGTAAAAATACTGAATGGTGGGGAACAAAATAGGGGAGGCACTGTATCTGTGTCTGGTATGTTACCACTAACCCCCCGTAGAAATAGGCCCGGGAAAAGGGACGGGGACATCGCATCCATTGACACATTTCTACTTTTAACATGATAAATATCATGTCTGTAACCTGCTATAATTTTAGGTGGTCATATATCTGACCTGAATTCCTAGCATGGAAGAATTAGAGTAGGTATAAAATTAGCAATGGTATTTATGGATTGGCAGTTACCAGTGCTCCATCCTCACGTAGTTCAGCGCCTACTCATGCTTGCTTTACTACCCAGTAAACTTGGGCCAAGAGCTAAAAAAACTCATTCCCCTTGCCTCGGATGTATGAAATCAAAGTCATGGTCTCCAGGCAAAGGTTTATAGTAAGAGGAAGCCATTGGTATCCGTAGTTAATTTGGACTATATCTCAGATTTGCATTATCCAGAACGTTAAACATTTATAAAGACGAGGCTCAAACTGGGCCAGTTTGTGGAGGGTTGGCAAATCGATTCTCTTCCTTGGTGACCATTATCCTGCACCCCAGATTCTAAGCTTCTCTTTTAAATCTACCGAATGGGTGTGATGAAAACTATTAAAATGTGAACTAGCTGTAAGTCAGTGCAATGCTCTTTACAAAGAGCCCAGGACGGTGACTGTGAGAGTTATTGATTCTGGAGCCTATTGATGCTAGCATAAACATCACTGTCAACTTCTGCTCCGAGCAGGCGAGAAAGGAGGAGGATCATGTTATGCAGATGCACACAGTCTAATGTGATGGGCATCCCAGGCTGGTGTTACTTGTGGGTGGAGCTTGAGTGGAGTGCAATGGTGAGAGTGCACCAGTACCTTCCCCTAGCCTGACCCTGTATAAACAATCAGATAAACGATCATTAAACTTGGAAGATAAGGTAAAAGCCTTAGCCCCGCTCCATCTTGTTTCAGTCGGGGCATCCAAATGTAGCCAATAATTATAAATAAAAATTAATGTGTTGAGAAGAGGACTCTATATTGTAAGAACAAAAATTTTCAACAGAAAGTTCGCTTTAGGCCAGAGTTGGACCAGAACTACTTGGCGTCTCAAGGCTTATATATACTATAAAATTAGGTAGACTTAATTTAGGTCGACCTACAGCCACTGCAGTAATTCAATCAGCTCTTGGTATCCACACTACTCTCCTCCTGCTGGTGGACCGCATTCTGACCGGGAGCTCTTGTAACGACAGCAGTGGGGCATTGTGGGGCATTGTCAGTCGCACGGGGCTCACAGCTGGAACCCCCCATCCATTCTGGGGTGACAGCTCCAGCTATGAGCCTGGCATGGTCTCAATTTCACAGCATGGAGCCTACCAGGAGTGAAATTGACATTTTTGTCAGTTTCAGGGCTCCAGCCCTGAGCCCTCCCTTCTGCTCTGAGCTGTGGCAGCCCTGAAACTGACAAGAATGAAACCAACAGCTGAAGTAAGTAGCACAGGGTCTACATGGACACTGCCTTGGCCTAACTACGCCGACATGAGCTCTTCACCTCTCATGGAGGTGGAGTTATGTCGGTGTAGTAGGCCACTTACTTTGGCAGAAGCAGCATTCTAGTATAGACAGTGACATAATTAGGCTGATGTAGGCAGCTTACGTCAACCCAACTATGTAGTGTACCAAGCCATTTTTTGTTTTTTTAGAAAACCAGGATTGTTAACTATATAGCTTGTAGTTTATTATAAGATGAGAAGTGAAAAAGACATAATTATCTCCAGTTTCCAAGTCATTGTGGTTACAAGGACAAATCTTTAAATTCTCTGCAATAACACAGACTTTATCACTGTTATTCACATTAGAAAAGCAGAGAGAGGCTAGCCTTTCTGAGCTCAGTTATGTTGATGAGCAAAGCTATAGGATGAAATCATGGCCCCTCCCTTTGACACCAGTGGGGCCAGGATTTTGCCCCAGGACTTCCACTCACCACTCTGGTTTACAGTAGGAAATTAGGCCAGTATAACCACGTCACTCAGAGGTGTGAAAAATCAAGACCCCTGAGCGATGCAGTTAAATTGACCCAATCTCTGGTATAGACAGTGCTAGGTGGATGAGAGAATTTTCCTGTTGACCTTGTCACTGCCTCTCAGGGAGATGTATTAGCTACATCGATGGGGGAACCCCTCCTATCAGCATACGTAGTGTCTTCACCGCAGTACCGCTGCAGTGTTTAAAGTGTAGACCAGCCCTGAGTTAATGGAAAGTGCTGTGGGATTTTTAGTGAGCACAAAGCCAAGAAAGAAGAGAACAGTGACTTGCAATTATAGATTATTGGTACCACTTCTGCGTGGCTTGTTGGTCATTTGTTTGGTAGGACAGTGCTGCGAGGAATCTTACAGAAGCAATTCTCGAAGGGCTTCCCAGAAATGCATTTAAGAATGGATTTGAAGGCGAAGGCCTGGGAGCAGAGAGAGGCTGCATTTATCAAATACTTTATACAACATGAATTATTTGCTTGGCTCTCAGAAGGAGATAAGTGGCCCCATTTGAATGTGCTAAAGGTTAAGCAGAAATAAATGCCTCGCCATTGGCAGGGAAGTGTACAAACTCAGGTGCATGTTGCGGGGAGGCTGCACTGAACAGCAGTTCTTGGACAGGTCCTGATTGCTGAACCAGTTTCTGGCACCAGCTCCATGCTGTGCACCAATGTGAAGCCACTGGAATGGGCTGGGAAGGCTGAGATTATTTTCACGATGAAGCTCATTCAAAGATTTTGGCCCAGGTTTTTCCCCTGGTTATTACAAGACTTTGAGAAATCTCCCGTTGTTCACTAGCTTTCAAAGAGCCACAGCACAAAACCTGGGCTCCTGTCATGCGGGCTGTAGAACAGAACGTGTCGGTTCTCTTGGCCAGCTTGCGGCTCTCTCCTTGCAGCGTCTGTCACTGTGCCCGTCACTGAGTATTTATGGGAAACATAGTAAAAAGATGCAAAGTCCGTCTTCTTTCCAGGTTAGAATTGGACCCTGGGCCTCCACTTCTGCAGCCAAGACACCTTTGTTTAGAACAAGCCAGGGCTCCCATCTCAAAATAAACGAGAGAGCGCGCCAGGTAACGGAGAATACTGCGGCCAAATCCCACGCTGGCTGAACCAGTGAGAGGGAGCAGAGATCCCGCCTGCTGCATCCTTTGCTACAGAGATTCATCTGTACTGGGCAGGATTCTACAGAAAAGCCCGGGATCCTGCCCTGGAGGGATTCACTTCACTTCTCTTCTATGCAGGAGCCACATGTCTGACCATGCTTTGCTGATAGCAGCATTGGACAGAGCCTGCCCAAACTTGCAGGCTAGGGTGACCCTCTGGAGACCTGGTGCATTGGCTGCTGCATTAACCTATCATCTCCCAGTGCACTTCTATGCTCTCTGGAGTTCTCCTGCCTGATGGCTTGTGGGGAAGGGCTCCCAAAGCCTTCAGCTCCTTCATGGCCCTGCTTCTGCTCTTTTTGAAGTAAAAAACCTCCTGCTGAGGTTGGTGTCGCAGGCTCTGGCCTCATCTCAGCCGAGGGCAGCATTCGAAGCTGACCAGCTCTGTGGTGATCTGCATTAGGGTAAATGCAAAGGCCGCATGGGCCACTATGGAGATAATGTAGCTGTTTCTTTTGACTGAAAATGCCACATGGGATTTACGCAGCTTGAGGAAACCCTGCTGCTCTGGATCTTGATTGTTACTGGGGTGTTCACTGCAAACATACCCGAAGATGAGTCGCTAATATAAGATCCCACTCACTCTCCTCCTTGTGAACTTCCCAATGAACCTAACAATCTCTCCTGAGCTGAGATGATGGTTTCTAAGATGAGGCAGTGAGCAAGGATGTTACTGAAGGTTAAAGGACTCGGATTTCACAGTGTATCCACTAGGGCTTAAACAGGCAACTGTGATGTTAACGATCCAACTCTAGAAAAGAAAAGGAGTACTTGTGGCACCTTAGAGACTAACCAATTTATTTGAGCATGAGCTTTCGTGAGCCACAGCTCACTTCATCATCTGATGAAGTGAGCTGTGGCTCACGAAAGCTCATGCTCAAATAAATTGGTTAGTCTCTAAGGTGCCACAAGTACTCCTTTTCTTTTTGCGAATACAGACTAACACGGCTGTTCCTCTGAACTCTAGAAAGTGAACTGATTACTTTTCATATGGAGGGCTTCCCCTTCCCCTCTGCCCTCACAACTATGCCCATGGAGAGTGTGAATGTGACTGCTGTCTGGGCTGTTTGGGAGCTGACATTGCATTGAATGCAGCGTGGAACACTACAGGAATTGCTTGCAGCTCATGGATAGTTAGTTGAGGTGTTCTCCAGTGAGCCTGAGGGGCAGCTAGCTCCTGGTGATTCCCATGTGCAGAGCGTCTGCCTCTTTGGTCATTTGCCTGCAGTTCTGTTAATGCCCATGTAAGCAGTGTCAGGATGAGCTCCACCCTGACATCTGGTGGTGAGGTGTGGCAAGTTGTGGAAAAGAACTTCAGGGGCCGATCTCATTTGCATAGACACACCCACCCCGCCTAGAATAAGGCCATAGCTGCCCCAAATGGTCACTTTGGCTGCTGTGGGATCCCCAGTGTCTCTGTTATTGGGGCAGGAAGAATAAATTGTTATTACCCTGATTATGGGAACTGTGCTTGGAACTGTACGTGGCCTTTTGTTATGATGGAGGGACTCACCATCAACTAAGTAGCACTCGCTAGGCAAGGGTCATGGGTTCCAAAACTCTGTGAATGGAGAGAGGCTGGGGACAAGTATTAATACTTGATGGTATGGGCCCCTGGGTGAGGGCCTTATGTGCTAATTGCACTTCCTCCTCTCTCCACTGTGGAATATCAGAGCTAATTTTGATTCCATTAGGAGTCTAGTCACAGGCTGCTGAGCTCACTTTGGGCTAATAGTGCACCAGCACTGAGGCTCCCCTACTACAAGCTGAAGTCACCAAAGAGCTGAACTGACTAAGAGCTGAAATCACTGAGTGTTGTGTTAAGCAGTGGGGGAGCCTGAAGATATATTGTGGAGCAGTTTGCGGGGCGGCTGGAGTGCCTTGGGGACAGGCTGGTGGAGCAGTGCATAGGGCAGCGGGAGCTGCTTGTGGGACGTGGAGCGGAGCAGTTCGTGGACCGGCTGGTGGAGCAGCGGAGCAGAGCGAAGCAGTTCATGGGGCAGCTGGAGGAGCGGAGGCCTGTGGGGCGGTCAGCTTCAGATCATGTAAGGTGCCCCTTACCTCTCTCTCTCTCCCCCCCCCCCCCATCTCCACCCAGGTTGAGAGGTAAAGCTCTGCAGATAAACTTTCGAACTTTGGAGCTGCCCTGACCAGGGACAGAGACTTTTGGGTCATTGGACTTTTGGGACTTTGGGTGATTTGGGGTTGCTGGACTCAAGAACCAAGGGAAAGGGCATGCCCCAATTTGCTTGGGGTGGGTTTTTGCTCATGGGTTGTGTTAGGAATCCTGTTCGTGGTGTTTCCCCAACATAATGCCACATTGTTTCTCTCTGTTATTAAAAGGCTTTTTGCTACACTCAGACTCTGTGCTTGCGAGAGGGGAAGTATTGCCTCCTGGAGGCGCCCAGCGGGGGTGGTATATATTTGTCCCAGTCACTGGGTGGGGGCTCGAGCCCGTTTGCATTGTGTTATTGGAATGGATCCCCTAGATATTGAACCCGGCCCTTGTTGCTGCCAACTCTGATGGGCAGAAGGGTTACACTCAGATACCAAGGTGATGGGCGCAATACTTAGGTTCTGCTCTATTCTGCATGGCAAATAAATCAGTAATGTGGTGTGAGGTCCCTATCTGGCTGGCATGTTCTATAAGGCTTATAGCAGAGTTCCAGTCCCCATCTCCCTTTATCAGTGTGTTCCTCATGCAGAATTCCTTCTGTTTACAGTTTGCTCCTTTGATTGTTACATTCTTTTACCCTCGTTATCATTCAACTTCTATCCCTGGTCTGCGTCTGGCTTCCCTGTGGCTGTATCTACGCTACAGCCTTGTCTGTGCTAGAAAACTGGCTCACTGCTGATAGAGGCCTGGTCTACACTCGATCTTTTTCCTAATGTTTCCTACCATTGCTACACTCCACCAGCAGGAGCACTGGGGGCTGTTGGCATTTTAACCACCTCGTCCGGTAGATCTGCTTTGAGCAGGGTTAGAGGACGTGGTGGGTCAGACCCCAGACTTGTCTGGAGCCATGTCCACACGAGAGCTTGTGCTGCAGTGGTGGGAAGTTTTTTAGGGATAAGAGGCCAGTGCAGACACAGCCGAATGGAAGGAATTGGTTGTTGGCCCGTATGCTGTCTATCTCCAGCCACAGCCAATGGAACTACCCCAGGTGTAAATTTGGTCCATCACCTTTAAGGGAATGCTGACATTATGGTGTCTCGCTGGTACCCTGGTGTTGAGCTTGGAATAGATGTCTAGACAAACAGCTACGTGGAGTGGGTTCAGGATCTCAATGTACTTGAACTAAATCCTTAAAGAGAATTGGTCTCAGCTGGTTGCCCTCTTTCTCCTGCCTCTGTCTCCTTCCTCCTACTTTTTTGGTGATGACTGTGAGTAATGGGCCCTAGTAAAACACCTCTCAGCTTGACTCTGTTTGCATAAATGTTTTTCTTGGCTGAGAACAACTGTGTCACAGCTTCCTGTGTGGCAGCCAGTCAGACAAAGGTCCCATGTTACAGGGCTCGCAGTGTCTGATAGAAGCTGGTCTGGGTTATTGCTGGTAGCAGAGGACTCCGCCTTTGTCTGCGCTGGGAGCCACAGAAACTGATTAGTTGTGATGATTTTCTAATAGATACGTCAATTTGTGAGGGCGGTGCATTCACACCCATTTCTAGTTCTGGCTCTGCCATCTCCCACAATGCATTCTTATCTTGGTTATGATCCAGGAGTTGAATGTGAATTCAGACACATTTTTCTGGGAAGAAGGCTGCAGGCTGTTTGCAGATAGTCAGCTGCAATTTTGTACAAAGACAGACTGTAAATTTCTTTTAACAGATTGCTGATGGTCAGCACTTTTTGCAAACCAGCAGCCCTGTGGGGTGGGGGGCATGCTGTTCTCTGAAGAACGGGGTTTACCCGTAGGTAGTTTTCCTCTTATTTTGCATGAACAGTGTCACACCATGATGCACTAGACCAGGAACTAGTTGAGCTGGGTTCTATTCTCAACCCTGACCTACCATGTGACCTTGGACAAGTCAATTGACATCTCTGTGCCACTTTCCCCTTCCACCTGTTGTCTGTTAGGCTCTGGAGGCTCTTTGAGGCAGGGCCTGTCCCCTGCTCTGCTGCATGCCTGCCACACTACAGCCCCATTCTTGGTTGTGTCTTCTAGACACTACAGTGATATGTATGTAATGATGATAATAAGAAATCATAGCCCTGCTTTTGCCACATTAAGCTCAGTGGAAGTTGGCTCATAGCTTGCCTTTTCACAGGTCAACATTGAGCAAAGCTGGTCCTGGAGAAGGGCCTGTGAGCACAATCCATGTGGTAATGTTCATCTAAACATGTTTCCACCCATCTGAGAATGTGGGCTAGGTGCAAAATGAAAGGGTAGGTAATACTCAGCTGTGAAAGGTGTGGGGAGCACACACATTAGGGACCAGCAGGTTTAAAACAAACAAAAAGGAAGTATTTCTTCACACAACACTCAGTCAACCTGCGGAACTCCTTGCCAGAAGATGTTGTGAGGGCCAAGACTATAACAGGGTTCAAAAAAGAACTAGATAAGTTCATAGAGGATAGGTCCATCAATGGCTATTAGCCAGGATGGGCAGGAATGGTGTCCCTAGCCTCTGTTTGCCAGAAGCTAGGAATGGGTGAGAGGGGATGGATCACTTTGATGATTCCCTGTTCTGTTCATTCCCTCTGGGGCACCTGCCATTGGCCACTGTCAGACGACAGGATACTGGGCTAGATGGACCTTTGGTCTGACCCAGTACAGCCGTTCTTATGTACCATTTCCATCACCTTCTTTGTGTTTCTTTATGCTGCTTTCTGCATGCCCAGTGACTGGAAGGTGGGTTTACATGGACAATGAAATGGGGAGAGGTAGCCTCTGAATGGAAGTCCCCTCCTTTTCTTCTCCCCCCCCACCCCAGGTCAGTCACCATAGCAGATAGGCACATTAACACCCTTCCCCTCTCCCAGCCTCCTGGCTCAGTGGGCGAGAGTAGTGGCACCCAACTCCCTGGTTTGTTTGGTCATTATTTCCTTGTGTGCCTCCCACGAGAGCAGAAACCCATGGTTGGCTGAGGCATGCGTCAAAATGGCCCCTGAATGGGTGTCTAAAAACATTGCCGGCACGGTAGTATTGAAAATGGCTAAATCTGGGGAGCAAAGCTGGGCTCAAGTGAAAGCTGCTTCTGTGTAGAGCAGAGCTTTCCTGGGTGAACAAGTCCCTGCAATAGGCAGGACACCCCCTGCACGGGGGTTCAAAGTGCGGAGTTCATCTCCTTTGGAGAAGGTATACTCATATCCTCTCACCAGGTGTGGCTCATCTGCCAGACATGGAGGCAAGTTCCTCCAGATGAGCAAAGCCACCCAGCCATGCAACAAACTGGGTGTTTTACTTTTTTTTTCTTTTCGAGTTCTAAACTTTACTTCCTCCTGACCGTGCTCGTGCTCGTGAAGAAGCTAAGCAATGGGATACAGGCAATAAAGCCAAGCCACTCTGCTTATCTGCCTTGTAAACCATGTGAAAAGCACGAAGGCACTTAGGGCTTGTCTACACTGCGAAGTTGTCGACAAAACTTTTGTCTTTCATGCGTACTTTAAAAAGCCCCCACCCTCCTGCGGTGAAAGACAAAAGTTTTGCCGATGCAAGTGGCAGTGTGAACGTGGCTTTGTCGGCAGGAGCTCCTGGGGAGCCCCCCATTGGCTGGGGCCTCTGGGCATGGGGCTTGTGGGCCCATGCATTCTCCACCACTGCACAGCAGCGTCCTCTTGTTTAGCTGTAGTGATATAATGCTAGTTTGTTAGTAATGCTCTTCTTCCAGACCCGACGAACTCTGCGTAGGTTGAAAGCTTGTCTCTCTCACCAGCAGACCCAAAAGATGTCACCTCATCCACCTTGTCTCTGTATTGAGTTAGGCATTGCTGGCTCAGTGGAGAAGAGTTACTATTACAGAGCTTCCTGCAGAAATGAAATCAGTGAGGGGTTAATTAAAGCAAGAAATCCCTGGCAGGTAAACCACTCTACAGAAGTACCACCCCCTGGTGGAATTGTATAGATGAGTTTTGGCTGGGTTCAAGAGACAGCAGACAAAGGAATGGTATACAGTCAGCCTGAACTGTCTCAAAGGTGGCCCTCCCTTGGTCCATGAACTGAGAGGAGACTTTAATCAAGAGGGCAAAACCCTGCTGGAAGGGTTTGAAGGTCTTTTGAAACCTCATAGGGTCTCCATGTGGCAGACGGTGACAACCGCTAAGCTAGCATGTGTGCTGACAATTAATTGTGTTTTTCTCTGTAATGATTTTGTCTTCAGTAAATGTCCGGTGCTTTGTGAAGGCTGGCTAGTCACTGGTCTCCTCTCCTAGCTCCTGGGAGAGAGCAGATCTGCAGGCGCTGGGCTAAAGTTAGATCTGCTGGGTTAGTCACAGTGAATTGAAAAAGGAATTGCAGACTAAATTCCTGCTGTGGATGGAGCGGGATGTGAGTTTTCGCCCTGACAAAGAGTCCTGAGACCGGGGGGGGCACAAAGGGGTTAGAAGTGCAGTTACCCCAAAACTGTGACGTGGTATTCAGTACCAGCTCAGCAATTCCCATGGCTGGCAACTGTTGTCAGCAGTGGGTCGGTTTGCCAGTGTAGACAAATTACATGATTGTTGTTTATTATTTATATCGCAGTAGCACCTAAAGACCTCACTGTGTCAGTTGCTGTACAGCCATATAGGAAATGTCCCAAAGAACGTAGTGTGAAAGACCAGAGGTCACAGGTGGAGGAAAAAAACGAGGAGGGAGGAGGGAGGGGGACTGGATAACAAATGTAATAAAATGTGCAATCTTCAATTGGCCTCCGCCCGTTGGTAGTGATCACAGCTCTCCATTTGCCCAGCTCTCAGCAGGTTGTACTGTCTGCATTCCAGCAGAAGTGAGTTCTGAGGAGGGCCTGGGTGGAGGACAGGGTGGTGGCTTTCTGCGTGCTGACTAGGAGCTTGTACGGGGTAGGTGGGGAGAGTGTATGAAAGCACTTCTCACAGCAGCGGGAAGTCAGATGTTAGAGATGGATCTGCTGGTAGAGTGAAAGCAAGAGTTCAGCTTGCGATAAGTGAATAGGAAGCATGAAGGGGCATACGAATGTTTAGCATATCTGGCATGTAAATACCTTGCAATGCCTGCTACAAAAGTGCCATGCGAATGCCTGTTCTCACTTTCAGGTGACATTGTAAATAAGAACAGGTTTCAGAGTAACAGCCGTGTTAGTCTGTATTCGCAAAAAGAAAAGGAGGACTTGTGGCACCTTAGAGACTAACCAATTTATTTGAGCACGAGCTTTCATGAGCTACAGCTCACTTCATCTGATGAAAGCTTATGCTCAAATAAATTGGTTAGTCTCTAAGGTGCCACAAGTCCTCCTTTTCTTTTTGCGAATACAGACTAACACGGCTGTTACTCTGAAACCCGTCCATTTATTTGAACATAAGCTTTCGTGAGCTACAGCTCACTTCATCGGATGCATACTGTGGAAAGTACACAAGATCTTTTTATACACACAAACCATGAAAAAAATGGGTTTTTACCACTACAAAAGGTTTCTCTCCCCCCACCCCACTCTCCTGCTGGTAATAGCTTATCTAAAGTGATCACTCTCCTTACAATGTGTATGATAATCAAGGTGGGCCATTTCCAGCACAAATCCAGGGTTTAACAGGAACGTCTGGGTGGGGGCGTAGGAAAAAACAAGGGGAAATAGGTTACCTTGCATAATGACTTAGCCACTCCCAGTCTCTATTCAAGCCTAAGTTAATTGTATCCAATTTGCAAATGAGTTCCAATTCAACAGTCTCTCGCTGGAGTCTGGTTTTGAAGTTTTTCTGTTGTAATATCGCAATTTTCGTGTCTGTAAAAAGTTTGGGACTTAGAACCCACCTGTTTCTCAGAGCAGCCTCTTGGAAGTGTTTTATACTGAACTCAAAAGCTGCTTGATTTATTCTGACTCATTTTAGCATGGGGAAGAAATTTTGCTAGTTTGAGACTAGGCAGTGCATTGTGGAAGACTAGATTCAAGAGTGGCCATGAGGGGCTCTTTTTCACTGTCTGTTTATGCAGGTACTTATGTGGCCTTTCATCACCATAACATCTGAACACCTTCTCTGAGCTGTTGATGCTCAGGCGTGCTGTGGGAATGAGCTATTTAGGCTCCGTAGCCCTGTCTAAGCTAAGGAAGCTTTCCATTACTGTTGATATCTTTACATCTCCACTGATGTAAGCAACATTGGGAGCTCTAGTACAGAAGGGCTGTCGGTTGCTGCTGGCATTTTTATCATCACATCAAATGTAGACTTGTTGTGAGCAGGGTTAGATGAGGTGCTTAAAACACTGGCAGCAGCCAATAGCTTGCAACACTGGGACTCCCAAGACTGGTGGTAGCAGCCATGGGAAATGTCTGTGCAGACAAGAGTACAAAGGAAAGCTATGGCTCTTTTATTGCACAAGTGCCTCTGGCTGGCTGACTCAGTGTGGCAATGAAGAAAAGCAGGGTCTTTGTGTTTGTGACAATCTCATGGAGTGCGGGACTAGAGGTGTCCATAAAAGACAGAATGATGGTTTCTAAAAGAAAGGGACAGGGACTTTCTTGAGAATCCGCTTTTTATTAGGCTGGTAGATGGGGGTGAGGAGAAACTTTGAGTGCCCAAGAAGAGAGGCAAAGACTGAAAATCTGCCATTTGGCCTGAAGTGCTCATGTTCCAAGAGGAGTGTAAACTCTGTACAAAGTCTAGAGTGGATTCCTGTAAAACAGGGCCAGACCTGGACATAAGAATTGCCTTTTAATAATGTGGCCAAAAAAGTGGCAAAGCTTTATTTCATTGAATAGGATGCTGCTACCTCTGTCACGTGTGTCTCCTGAAGATTTTGTTCCTTTAACCTAAAACAACATACAATCAATATACGTCCAATGTGTGGGCGTCACTGTTCCAAAATTCTCTGTGTTCTTTAACCCAGTTGAGTAAAACATTAATTCATTTGTGTATAGGTATCTCCAAAGACAAAGGCTTGTTTGGCACAAACTGATTATCTGCGAAGATATCTGAGTTGTAGAATAAAAGGTGTATTCAAATGGCTTAAGGAACTGTTGGGGAGATTTTGGGAGCAGGGAGCGCTGTCCCACGCTGTGCTGTCTAAATCTACTTAACAGGGTACTGTAGGCTGAGCTAGACCCCACATTTCTATTGGGTATGACTAAGGTTTTACAAAACTGAACATCAATCACAGTCGTTATAGGTGGAAATGAATGGTGCCCTGCAGTTCTAACCCAAAACTTCACAGCATAGTCCTACTGTGTGTGATGGGCTGAGAGCGATGTGAAATAGTTCATGCTGAACGAAGCTGTGCCAAAAAACGCCCTCCCTGATTCTGTTTCTGGAAGTAAATGTAAAGGGGGTGGGAATCTAGTGTTCTCTTTCACCATGGTTAGGATTCTTGGGGGGTGGTGCTGTTTTTCGGTTTATTTTAGGCAAATTATGGCTCAGTTTTGCTCTGATTGGCTTCGCTGGAAAGTCAGGGGAAAGGCTCCCCCTGTCTCCCGTGGGCCTTGCACGAGCACAAAGCCACCTTTAAAACAATCAGCCTTGAATCAGGGCCAACCCCCCTTGTTATGTCCCCTGCAATGCTGCGGCCTCGACCATGCAAAGCCCTGGGCAGCAAGCGGGGGTTCTGAGTGTACCCCTAAGCCCCAGGCCGTGGGTGATGCTGGCGGAGCTAGCCTCCCAGCCACAAAGGGTGATTCTGGGGTGGGGGGGGTCTAGGATGTACCCCCGGCAAGGGGGCTTTCTGGGGTGGGGGCTGCTGGGGCGCCCCAGGCAGGCCCTGTGCAGAGGGGCTGCTGGGCCCCTATGCATCTATACAGCCCCCTGGCAGTGCAGGGAGCAGCCCCCCCCCCCCGCCAGTGAGTGCTGGGGCGCTGCCGCGGGCTCCCCCTGGCGGCCACGCTCGGGCCCTGCGGCGGCCACGGGGGCGGGGCGCTGAGCAGCCAGGTGCGCAGGCCCCGCCCCCGCCCAGGTGAGGCTCGCCCCCCCCTTTCCCCAAAGGGAAGTCCCGCCCCCGCGCTCCGTTCCCATTGGCGAGCGCGCCCGCGCCGGCGGCCGGCGATTGGGTGCGGCGGGCGGAGGGGCGGCCCCGCTGGAGCCGCCGAGCCTGGCTCCGTCCCGCTCGGCGGCAGAGCGAGCCGCGGCCGCGCCATGAAGAGCCTCAAGTCCCGGCTGAAGAAGCAGCACGAAGCGTCGGTGGGCGGGGGCGCGGTGAGTCCCCGCCTCAGCGCGCGCGGGGGGCCGTGACCTGACCGGGGCTGCGGGGGCGGGGAGTTGGGCGCGGGGTGTGGGGCACGAGTGGGGGGGCCACGAGGGGGTGTGAGGCACGAGTGGGGGGAGTCGCGGGGCGGTGTGGGGCACGAGTGGGGGGGGCGGCACAAGGGGGTGTGGGGGAGGAGTGGGGGGGCACGAGGCGGTGTGGGGGAGGAGTGGGGGGGGGCACGAGGCGGTGTGGGGCACGAGTGGGGGGGGCGGCACAAGAGGGTCTGGGGGAGGAGTGGGGGGGCGGCACGAAGCGGTGTGGGGGAGGAGTGGGGGGGCACGAGGCGGTGTGGGGCACGAGTGGGGGGGGCACGAGGCGGTGTGGGGGGAGTCGCGGGGCGGTGTGAGGCACGAGTGGGGGGGCGGCACAAGGGGGTGTGGGGAGGAGTGGGGGGGCGGCACGAAGCGGTGTGGGGGAGGAGTGGGGGGGCACGAGGCGGTGTGGGGCACGAGTGGGAGGGCGCGGGGCGGTGTGGGGGAGGAGTGGGGGGGCACGAGGGGGTGTGGGGGAGGAGTGGGGGGGCACGAGGGGGTGTGGGGGAGGAGTGGGGGGGCACGAGTGGGGGGGGCACGAGGCGGTGTGGGGCACGAGTGGGGGGGGCACGAGGCGGTGTGGGGCACGAGTGGGGGGGGTGTGGGGGAGGAGTAGGGTGGCACGAGGGGGTGTGGGGGAGGAGTGGGGGGCGGTACGAGGCGGTGTGGGGCACGAGTGGGGGGAGTCGCGGGGCAGTGGCGGGGGATGAGTGGGGGGGGTCGTGGGGCAGTGGCGGGGGAGGGGTGTGCCGTGCCGTGGGGGGGTGCGTGTGATGGAATTCTCTGTCCACCCCCAGCTCTCCAGAGCCAGCCTGCTGTATTCCGTGGCTTCTCTTAAAGCTTACGTGCCCTGTCAGTGGGTTTTTATCTCCCAGGAAATGTGTGTATACTGTACACTTGGGAATGTGGCTTATTGGAAAGAGGTGTGGAAATACTCCGAAATACAGCCCTCACGTTCGTACAACTGTGCTCTGGAAGCTTGCTTGGTATAATGCTAATTCTTCTCTGTCTCACAGTACCACGTTTAACGCCGTTACAAAATACATACGTTCAGAAGTGTCTTTAAGCTTGACGTATAATGTATAGACTTGCACTGTCTTATGGTAGTCATTAGAAGTCATCTGTTACAGTCGTATTCTTTGCTTTTTCAGAGCAAGTCTAACATGGTGATACTTAAATGTTAAGAAATGCTTTAGTAAATCACAACACTGATATTCAGTAATTGACAATTTTGAGGGAAAATAGGAAGATACAGGATTTTGGTCAATTACCCTCCCACCTCAAATAAATGTGATTCATTTACCGCAACAAGATATTTTTGTAAAGTTGAGATTATTTTGATATATGACAGTAAATTGCTTTTGCTGAGATTATGAAACATTGAGGATCACGACTGAACAGAAACTAACTTTCTGAGAAGGAACTGAGTGATTTGAATGGCTATTGCTAGGGTGATTTGGCATGCAGAAACGAAGAAGTTCATATTCATGGTCAAATGTAGATGGGAGGAGATGCTGATGATATGGTGTACAGCGTGAGTTTTGGATGGGTGTCAGTATGCCACAAAATCGAGGTGTGTAGTGGGTACTAGTTATTAAATTGTTGGTGTGTAATTTTGAGATAATTAGGCCTTGAAATATTTACCAGGTACATACCAAACTCTAGCTTGTAAGTTTACTATGGAAAAACTTTGTGTGGGTGGCTGTTAATACAAGTAAAGGGAAATGCCTTGGAGAATTCCAGGCCCTGTTCCTAACTGCTGTGGGAGGGAAGATAGTGGGAATCCTGCTGAGATGCTGTCCCAGGATCCATCTTGGGAGCGTTCTCTCTCTCTCTTTTTTTTTTTTTGCATTAGATTTTGGCTAGTAGGTGTCCAATAAATTCCAAGCTCCCCCACCCTCATCTAGCCCCTGGAAGGCAGAAAGGTACTTCCTTTCAACCCCTTGTTTACTAAGCCTTTTTCTCCAGGTAAGATCTCTCACACAGCTTCTATATTTTTGGTCGGTAGTTCTTCCTGAGTAGCCTCTATGCATGGATCTGGTGCTTTTCATAACTTTCTCAAGCAGTAGCAGAGTGAAATTGACAGAATTAGTGTCAATTCCTTTGCAGTCTATATAAAGTTCTGAATAAGGGATGTTATCCAGTTTTGTTAACTTCTTGATGCTGTTGCTGCTTGGGAAAGCTTTAAGCACTCCATTCAGTCACATGAATGGACTCGGATCATACTTAGGTGAACAATGCTGCTGTGTTTCACAATTGGGAGGTTAAGTTTGTAGCTGTAGGATCTAGAAACTTCTTAAAATAAAAAGCTAAATTCTACATAAATTGAGGGCTTTGCGCACCATCTGCCACCTCTTGTCAAGGAAAGTGCCTTATTCACCGATGGTAAATTGATTTTTTTTTAAAGTTCTCAAGATGTATGTCACCTTATAGATGTCAGTTGCTCATGCTTAGAGGTGGTCACAGCAGCATTCAACCCTAAATATTCTACATTCTTGAGATTCCAACATGTACTGATGCTGTAAATGTCTTTGGGTGGTCCAGTTACTGTTGAGGTACTGCATTCTTGCAAGTTACACTAGGCGTTCAATGAAGATACTCATCCTCACTTTGGAACAAATGAAATGCAAAAGATTACTTGTGCATCAAGAAACACCAATGGCTGCTGAATCATCTCTGAATTAGAGGTGACACAGAGGTTGTGTATTATTCATTCCATCAAGTTTCTTTTTGTCAAAGTTATACTCTTGGGGACTGAAAGTTTTTTCTGGTATTATTTAGACTTCTTGTACTCGTATTATATGCTAATAGTTATTACAGCATCGTACACAGATTTTATAATTTTAGAGTGCTCTACAAATATAACCACATGTGCCCAGTCCCAGTGAGAAATATGGCTGCACAACACTTCAGGAGAAAAAAGGAGGGGATTATTAATGAGGGTGGAATGCTGGAGGAGGTTGGTTAGAGGGGAGGAGAGTTTGTAGGGATAAGGAGGAGCATGATCATAAAGCTTAGTGTGGGAGGGAAAAGGGAGGAGTAAAGTGGGAGGACTGGGTAGTGGGTAGGAAACGAGGAATGTCATTGCGCTAATGTAGTAATTTAATGTCTTTCATAATGGAAAGCATGGAGCAAGCTTTGACGTCACAGTCCTCCAGTCTAGTTTTGTCTTATAATTTCTCACTTTAAATAAAGCAATCTCTTGTATAGGCTCTGTGAATTATTTTTTTTATCGTTTTAGCATCTGTTGACTGAGCCAGGATCGGAATACTTTACTATGCAGTTTCAGAAGTGGTGTGTCAAGCAAATGATTTTTTCATTAAATCATGTAGTTTAGAAGTACTATAGCCACTAGCAACTAAAACTTTCTCTTTAGAGTTAAGTTGTCATTCTAGTAGTTGTGCCATCTGAATCAGTTCTGGTCAATATTGTTTATATGACTTCAAAGTACATTAAGGGTATCTTTTGCTATTATGTTGCAGTCTTTTTGTTTCCACAATTCATATATTTATCATATATTAAAATTTCATTAAAATTTTTTGTTCAGTCTTGTAAAACTTACTTTATTTTGTGGCTAAATTGAAAATAGTGTGTGTTATTGAGACCTAGCCACTATATTTTAGGTGGAAAACTAATATTTGTTGAAAATATCTCAAGAAGGCTGACTTAAATATCCCTTTAGCATTGTATTTTTGGAAATACTTCAACATGCCGGTCTATTCTAAATAATCTGTATTGATATGCTAGAAATGAGTGGACAACTTCCTAAAAATTAATTTAAAAACAGAAGCTTTAAACACATTGCCCGATAGGGCAGTGTGGATGGCAAATGCAACTTAACTTGTACAAATGTAAGGTAATGCTTACTGACAAAAATAGCATAACCTTCACGTGTACTGATGGGCTCTGGAGTTTCAGGGGTGAAAAGCTGTAGGAGATCCTCTGGAAAGGTCACTGACATCATGCAATAGAAGTTAAGAACATATAGGATGCTTGGATGTGTTTAAGAGAAACTACTTAAATTATATCGAGTGGTGTTATGTCCACATCTGGTTCCAGTTGTCTGCCACACTTGAAAGATTTAGTGGAGACTGAGAATGTCTGTAGAGTAGGACATCAAAGATGGTTAGAAACTACTGAAATCTGCACATATGAAATTTCAATAACCTACATTATTTAAAGGAGAAGAATTTGAGGGGACTCTGAAAGATTCCAAATTAGGGGCATATTAAAAACGAATTACTTTAACTCACTCTGTAATATAAGACTGGAGAAAATAGTTGGGGGAGAGGAAGAAATAATCAAAATTAAACTACATTCAGAACTCATAGAAAGAAATGTTACTTTATTCATTGCACAGTCTGAGAATTCATTACTGTGGATGGTCAAGATTTATATTCTGCATAGAATGTTGAAAAAGAGGTGGATGGATAATTATATGACCACTGACAGTGGTCGCTATCCAAAATGAGATGTATAGTTTTTTTGTGTTTTTTAAGTATTCTTGTCTAGAGGAGTCAGGAAAAAAAATCCTACCTTGCTATGTAACTCTCCACTATTGTCTTGATGCACTGAGGTTTTTTTGTCTTCCTCAGAATTATTAGGCATTTGTCATTGCTAGACGCAAAATACTGGAATAAGTGGTGTGATGTCCTATCTGATATGGTAAACCCCCGTCAACCTTTAATCCAGTTGTCCAGATGCTATCACAGATCTTACTCTTACTATATTAATGTGCTGCTAAGAATTAAGTGCCAACAATTTTCGTTATTGATAATTGGTTCTGATAATTTCTGAGAACAAATTGTGTCATGTTTACTCCAAAATGAAATGGAGGGGTGAAGCTGCTAATACATATGGTTTTAGGCTGATGTTTTAAAAATTGCTTTCTCCTCACCTTCATATTTAAAATCCAGAATAAGCAGAATCCTGAACGAGGCATGGAGGGAGCAATTCTCAAGACTCTATCAAAGATTTTGGTATGGTGGCTATTGTCTGAAATTAAGATGGGCTCTTTTACAAACCTATTTCTATTAAAATAGGTTTCCAAGCAGTACCTTTCTGCATTAATCCAAATAATACATTATTAAACTGTAGTCTCTGAGCAACCTCTGTAGTTAGTAACAGATAAATGTTCCTAAAGTTATATGTTATGAGGATGTTGCTGTACTCTATTATATAAATGACTTTTCCTCCACATTTCTTTATATAAGGAGTGGAACTCCTCTTTATCCATGGCTGATAGTAAAATGACTGAGTGCAATTATACATTCGGATCTGATCACTCTTGTATTGGTATCAGAACTGAAGTATGTTGTAACCCTCTGGATTAACTAGTCAGTTAGCAATGATATGCATCTATCTGAGGCTCTGTCTACACTATAAAAATATACCATAATGGGTATTGCAATAATGTGTTATGGCATGGTTTATTTCTGCCATTGTGGACTGCAAAAATAAATGGTAGAACCATGCTTGAGAATCATGTTTTTAGTTTGGTCAAAACCTTGTTAGATGTGGCCTTTTTAAATTCAAATTTCTGCTGTTGCTGGCTTCGGTGAGAGCTAGAATGTAGGTAAGGGGCTGGCCATCAGCATTTTAACCTTTGTGTTGTCTAATCCTGCTTGTTAAAAGCATGTCTTGACAACATGGTGATTAAAATACTCATGACCATTCAACACTCATGCTCCCATTGTTGCTGGCAGCGGTAAGAAATCTGAGGAAAAGTTCAGGGTAGACGCAGGCTAATGCAGGGGCTCTCAGGACAAATTTTTTGGTGGCCTCAGAGTGTGGCTACCAATTCTTGCTGGTGGCCGCTCTCACACTTTTTCCTAAAATACTTAATTAGCTTTAGGAAAAACAAATAAATATGTGCAAACACACATCCACATCATTGTAATTTATTTATTGCTAGCTAGTAAGTCTGTTGTGATATTAACAAACATACAAGTATCACTTTTCACAGCAGACTTACTCAGCCCTGGCAAGCCTGGGGACAAATTAAGCCCTGGATGGGGATTTGGGGGAGGCAGCAGGGGCCAGGGACTATGGGGATGGGTGGGTGGGGGGCCAGGAAAGCAGCAGGGGGCTGGACCCTGAAGTCCCAGAGCCTGAAGCCCCATGGCCAGGGGACGGGGCCTGGGGATGGATCCTGAAACCATATGGCCAGAGCCTGGGACCTGCTGCCATGCAGCCAGTGCCTGCGGATGGAGCCTGAAGCCTCATGGCCAGTGCCTGCTGCCCTGCCACCCCATGGCTGAAGCCCAAAGCCTGAGCCCCCCAGCCCCTAGGAAGGTGGGGAAATCACGGGTTGCCTGCTCCTCCAGTGTTCTCTCCAGAGGGGGTAAGGGCCTAATCCCTGCTGGTGGCTCCAGCAACCAACACCAAGGCGGTGCATCCAGGAGCAACAGGGAAGGGAAGTGAGGGGCCACTACTTTACCCCCTCAGTCACAGTCCAGGAGGCTGTGGCCGTAAGAAACACCCCGGGTGGCCGCATGCAAGAAATTCTGGGCTAATGTGGGTCCACCATGTTGCCTTCTGTCAAGACAGACCAGAACAAACACTGTTGTAATATGTTGTGGCTGATAAACTGACCTTCTACACAGTCAAAAAATAAACTATTTCTTTGTTCTTTCTTCTCATTCAACTAAACAGATTTATTGTGAGTGCTGTCCTGGTACTTGAGATGGCACAAATGGAGGAAGATGACTCCTGACCTCAAATGTTTAGTTTAAATCAGAAACATGCAATACAGTTAGACAAGATATGCATGTTGTCGGTAATATTGTAGATTCTAATACATCTTTAGAGGTGGATTATAATTAAAAAGCTTAGTGGAAGGAGTGTTTATTTTAATAGAATACTTATGGGTTTCAGGAGCTCTAAAAGAGAAACAAATTAAATCAACAGACAAGCAAAAACTCATTGTAAAATATCATTGTTAACTCTTCAGCACGGTTACTCAGTAAGCACATAGTATTGTTTATCTGAGCTTTTTGACTAGGACTGGCAAAGTGCTTCCAGTTTGTTTGAACTCTTCTCTAAATTACATAATAGTTAGCATTCATAAGGTGCTTTATTAACAAACGAGTCCTTGCAAAAGTTGTGAGGCAGGGAAGTATTGTCCCCAGATCTTCTTTTCTTGGTGGGTGAATGGGGTCACAGAAGGAGTCCGTAGCAGAGCCAGCCCTACGACGCAATAGTTCCTCCTTGAGCATGTAATCTAACCACTAGACTGCTGCCTTTGGTGACGGGAAGTAATAAAATCAGATTATTAAATTCTATGTAATATTTTCAAATGCTTCTTTTTCAATATGTGGAATTATACCAACTAACACCTGTCTGAGAATTTTTAATTTCAGACTGGAAGTTTGTCTACACTGGAAACACTGCAATGGCACTGCTGTAGCAGTTGAATGTAGACACTACCTGTGCTGACGGGAGGGGTTCTCCTGTTGGTTTAGGTAATCTGCCTCCCCAAGAGGCAAGTAGCTAGGCCAATGTAAGAATTTTTCAATCAACCTAGTGCTTTCTATGCCGGGGGTTAGGTTGGCTTAACTATGTCACTCAGGTGTGGATTTTTCACACCCCTGAATGATGTAGCTAGGTCACCCTAACTTTTTAGTGTAGACCAGGCCTGAGGGCAGGTCTACACTACCGCTTATGTTGATATAACTTACACTGGTCAGGGATGTGAAAAAGCCACCCCCTGAATGACGCAGGTTACAGCGACCTAAGTGCTGCCCACACCAGTGCTATGTCAGCGGGAGATGCTCTCCTGCCGACGTCGCTTCCGCCTCTCATGGAGGTGGAGTAATTTATGCCAACGGGAGAGCTCTCTTCCATTGGCATAGAGCGACTTCACCAGACACGCTACAGCGGCGCAGCTGCATCAGAGCAACTGTGCCCATGTAGTGCTCCTAGTGTATACTAGCCCTCAGTCATCGCATTGCCATGAGCCCCGAGCGAGGGACGATGCGTTTGTGCATTGCCCCTGAGCAGACTGGAAGGCAGCTTGAGTGAGTCACACTCTGACTCCTGGTTTCCCTCTGCTTCATGGGGATGTGCCTTTTGCCAGTCTTGTACCTAGTGCTGTGTACTTCTCCCAGCACACCAGCTCTTACTCCCTGGTGTGGTCACGCAGACCAGGCCACAGCCTGATCCTTCTTAAGCACTTCACATTTTTATGTAAAAATTCAACCAATATTAGTTTGCTCCCAGGCTATGTAGAAAGTCCTGGTAACGTCTCTCTTCACAGAGCCTAAATGGCTCAATCTATATCCTGTAGCTGAGACTCATTAGTATATATATTTTTCTAAATACATAACTAAAGTATCCTCTATTGACAGGTGTATTAGAAAATGCTGTTATCTGTTCTATGCAGACTGGGAGACCGACTAAACCTGTCAATTGGCAGTAGGGGAGGTGTATTGTTCCACCTCTGAGGCCCCCAGATTTCATCTACCTCTCTAGCTTTAAGCCAGCAGAGTCCAGCTCCTCCCTACTGCAGAGCAAACTTTAAAGACGGGGGAGGGAGAAGGTTTAAAATCTCCTGGCTGTGAAGGTCTGCCTCTCCTGCCAGAGGATTCCCTTCCCCCTGAGTGGCTGGTACTCTGTCACCTCTGTTCAACCATGTGGAATGCAGCGTGGTAGAGAAGGGGAAAATCAGATGTCTCCTGCATCTCCCCTGCTGATTAATTACCTCCATGGCGTTCTGTGTGCCTCCAGTGCTCAGACAGAGTAGGGTTTCTAGCAGCCTCCCTTCCCAAGCAGGAGAGCCCCCAGGACACGGCGGCAGCAAAATCCCCTGAACCTGGCACAGATGAACACAGCAGCCCTGGGACCAGCAAGCAGCTGCTCCCTCCCCTCTCCATGTGGGGGAGCTTAGATTGAACAAAGTGTCAAAGGGCCAGGGAAGCTTTCCACCCAACCCCTGGAGTCTGCATTCACAGCCCCACGGAGCAGCTGCCCGAAACCTCCCCTGCACTGGTGGTGCCAGGACGCTAATGAGAGGGATCCAGGGACAGAGCAAGGAGAGCCTGGTAACCTGCGCTCAGACCCAACCCCTCCGTCCGTTCTGCACCATGCATCCCCTCCAGCTCTTCAGTGGCTCATAGCTATTCTCTGCCAGCAATGTCAGCCCAGTAGCGCCTCCCAGTGCGGCAAAATGGCCAAAGACTCCCTTTGTATGACGAGCTAGAGCCTTGTGGCCCTGGCCTAGGGTCAGCCTACCTCCAGGCCATGTCCAGGAATCTCACCTGAACAAAGCGTGGGATGCTGGGAAGCTCCCGTATGGGCCCAGTCCTACACAAACCCCCTTTTTCTCAAGGCACGAAAGCTGCTCAAAAAAGTAATCACAGGGTCCCTTCCCCACCTCCAGAGAACCATGAATCTGTGGGGAGCCCCAGACCCTCCACTTGTCCTGGGACGGGGTGCAGGGCTGCCAGAGAGACTCTTACCAGGCCCAGCTTCTGGACTGGTCAGGGGGCAAGGCCTCAGGGAAGAGGCGGAACAGTGGGCGGGGCCTTGGGAGGAAGAGAAAGGGTAGGGCCTCGGTTCCAGTGCTGGCAGCCCCCCTACTTTTACATAGGTTCTGGTGCTCTTCCATCTTCTGAAGAGTCTGAATCAATGGTTTCCTCTAGGAGGTGCTCTAAGGGTATGTCTACACAGCAATAAAAGATCTGCAGCATGGCTGTGGCCAGCCTGGGTCAGCGAGCTTAGGCTGCAGGGTTAAAAAGTGCAGAGTGGATGTTCAGGCTGGGGCTGGAGCCCGGGCTCTGAAGTCCCATGAGAGGGGTAGGTCTCGGAGCCCAGGCTCCAGCCTGAGCTGGAATGTGTACACTGCAATTTTTTGCCCCCCAGTTCGAGTCTTGTGACCCCATGTCAATTGACCCAGGCTCCAAGAGTCACAGCTGTGGGCTGTTTATTGCAGGGTGGGTGTACCCTAAGAGTCACAAAGTGAAATCTGTTTCCCTCAAAACTCTGTAAATCTGCAGAGTGCAGATAATTCTCAGCATCTAATTCCCCTATTTACCTTTATGAAGTGCAACAGGGCAGGCATTCTTCAGTAACTGCTCACCCTCACAGAGTGCAGCATTGGCAATTCAGTGTTGAAAAGACCATGCCATAGATATGTGCTGTTTCCTGTAGGCATGCATACACACAGCCCCACAGTAGGAATTCTCTGTGCTTAGGAGAGGAAGGCCAACTCTCCAAATCAGAGCTAAAAACTAAAATAATAAAATTATTAAAGAAACAAAAAACCATGTGCACAGAGAACAGATTTTCAGGAAAACTCTGAGTATTGTGAGCTACATTTGAGATCTACAGATTCCTTAGTCAAGCTATGGCTATATATCCCTCCTAATACACCCTGGGACTGTGTAATAGCAGGATAGGGATTTCCTGCCACACCTAAAGACTGGGAAAACATCAGGCAATATTATCAGCTGCCACTGCAGGTCGCCATGGCTTAACTATTGGGCTGTCATTTCCAGTTGTCATCAGGCCCTAATATCCTGGTTATTGCTCCCAGCTTCTGGTGCAGATTGCCCTGCCTCGGTACTGCCTCCACCTCCTTCCCCCAGCAGCTGGCTATGGAGTGATAAGTTGACAGCAGTTCAGATGCAGAAGAACTGGCAGGTAGTGAGGGGCTTCTTGGTCCACAATTTCTTTCTTTTACCCCGCCTCCATTCTGCAAGGCCAGAACATTCCTCGGCGTGCACCAGTCAAAATTGATCTTGGTGTCACTGCTGAAGATGAATGAGCCTTTTTTTCCTGGTCATGAAGGACTCGTCATTTCTACTTAGGAAAATTTTTTGCCAGAAAGTGGCCTTCTCACTATACAGGCTCTTCACAGGCAACCAAGTCCAGGCAAGCATCACCTCAGCCCGAACCTTCAGGCATGAAAACTATTGAGGGCATCATGCCAACTACCTAGGGCATCAGACAAGACAAAAGAATATTGTCATCTGGCACCCTGAGTGCCCTTGCGTGCTCTTACAAGCAATGCCAACATGGGTGGGCAGTATTGCAAATACGGTCTCTCTCAAACTATTTTAAAAAAAGAGAAATTGTACGCCTAAGGGCTTCTGCTGGTGGAGGAGTCAGTGCATGCAGATAGCCGTCCTGGATCTCCTGTGAATGGGAGCTATTGAACCTATCCCTCCTCTTCCTGGGAGAAAAGGCCTTACCCCGTATTATTCCTAGTTAATCTAAAACAAGCCCAGAAGGCTACAAAGCACTTTCCGAAAGTATCAAACAGGTCCATTTAACAAAAATCAAGATGGACACCTTCAAATCCACACTAGCTGACATCAATGGAAGGGCCTGCATGACTTCTATAGATGTGAAGGATGCCTGTCTTCGTATCCCAGTTTGACAGTCTCACAGTTGCTTCCTAAGCTTTGCTCTTGGAGCACATTACCAGTACAGGTCCTTGCCCTCTGGTTTAGCAACAGGGCTGGTAGTGTTACTAGTAGCTGTCAAAAGGAAGTGGTCTGTCTCTCACCTTTCCTGGGTGACCACCTTATCCAAGCCTCATCCAGAGTCAGTTGTACGCTCTACCACTGAGCAAGAAGGATGCTGCAGAGCCATGGTTATGTGAGAGTTCTGTGTATTCCCAATCTGAGTGGGGTTGGTCATTGTAATCTACTAAATTGCTTATTGCAGGAAAGACAGGAGAAGGGGAGAAATCTTACCAAAACAATCAACCTTTCAAGGGGAATTTCCATTCGTATGCTTCTGTCTCTTCTCGGACCAGTGGTCTCCATGTAGATATTCTTAGGAAGTCTGTGCTCACATGAGGCAACTACAGAGCTTCCTCTTATCCCTGCCTAAACAATCTCTTATCCACCCCTCACAAAGGTATCAGGCGTTCACATGGCACTTTTGTAGCTGGCATTGCAAGGTATTTACATGCCAGATATGCTAAACATTCGTATGCCCCATCTGGCATGTAAATACCTTTCAATGCTAGCTACAGAAGTACCATGCGAATGTCTGTTCTCACTTTCAGGTGACATTGTAAATAAGAAGCAGCCTGCATTATCTCCCGTAAATGTAAACAAACTTGTTTGTCTTAGCAATTGGCTGAGTGGACTTGTAGGCTCTAAAGTTTTACATTGTTTTGTTTTTGAGTGCAGTTTTTTTGTATATAATTCTAGGTTTGTAAGTTCATCTTTCATGATCGAGATTGCACTACAGTACTTGTATTAGGTGAATTGAAAAACACTATTTTGTTTTTACAGTGCAAATATTTGTAATAAAAAATAAATATAAAGTGAGCACGGTACACTTTGTATTCTGTGGTGTTACTGAAATCAATATATTTGAAAATGTCCAAAACTGTTTAAAAAAATCAATAGTGCGATTAATCGCACTGTTAAACAAGAATAGAACACCATTTATTTAATCACTTGATAGCCCTAGATAGATTATTAGAAGGCTCAGTCATGCACTAAAATCTAGACAGTTTAAGGAACTGATCGCAGAACTAATAATTAATGGTAGCGTATGTACAAGTGATCATGAGTTGATCACTTTTATAATGTGCAAACAGAATAAAATCCAGACCTCTGAGAGAGAGAGAGAGAGATTTTTTTGCATTAAAATGGTCAGTTTCACAAAGCTGCAAACAATCATGAACCAGATCAGCTGAAAGGAAGAATTTAATACAGAAAATGTGAGTAAGTGGAAGTTGTTTAAGAACACTTCGCTAGATGCCCTAAAAGCCACAATCCCACAATTGAAGAAGAAGGCCATATTGGTGGAAAAACTGATCTGGTTTGGAGTGGAAATGAAGGCAGCTGTAACAAATGGAGGAAATAGGAGTTGATAGTAATGAATACAAATCAGAAGCTAGGAATTGTAGAAAATTGATAAAGGAAACAAAGGGACACGAGAAAGAAAGCTATGGCCAGCAGAGTTAAAGACAATAAGGAGTTTAAGTATATTAGGAACAAAAAGAATCCTAACAATGGTGTTGGTCCACTACTAGATGGAAATGGTACAATTATCAATAATAATGCAGAAAAGAAAGTGTTCAGTAAATATTTCTGTTTGGTATTTGGGGGAAAAACATGATATAGTCGTATCAGATGGTCAGAACACTCTTTCCATTCCACTTGTATCTGAGGAAGATGTTAAACAGAAGCTACTAAAGTTAGACATTTTTAAATCAGTGGGTCCAGATAATTTGAATTCAAGACACTTTTCAATAATCTTGAAACACTGGGGAAGTTCCAGAAGATGAGAAGAAAACTAATGTTAATATCAATATTTTAAAAAGTTAATGGGATGACTCAGGTTATAGGCCTGTCAGTCTCACATTGATTCCGGTCAGGATAATTGAGTGGCTGATGCAGGACTCAATTAACAATTCTATTACCCTCCTTCAATTAATTCCAAATAACATAGGACCCCTCGCAGGGTCCCAGAGCTTGGGCCCAAGCCCAGATGTCTACACAGTAGGTTTTCAGCCCGTGAGCCTGAGTACACTGATCCAGGCCAACGGCAGGGTGTTTATTCCAATGTAAACATTTTCTTACTGGTCTGTCTTGAAGCTTTAGTGTTCTCTCAAGCAGGGAGTGTCGTTATGCATAAATTCTTAGCTGAAAGAAAAAACAAAAATAGTGAACATTTTACATGTCTTATTTATCCAACCATTAGCAGATGTCTTAACTCATTATCCAATATTAATTACAGGGTGGAGATCTGCATTTAAAACATTCCAGTCTAGAACTCCACTGTAAATGTCAATTCCTCATTAAAGTAGTTTGATGTTGTGAAAAACCAGAAGGCCTGAGAGTTTCTTTACCAGTGTGGGGGTAGGGAAGGGAACTAGCTGACACTGTTCTGTACTATGACAGAAAGAACAGCTGGCAAAATAGGAGTGTTTGAAACTTGTTTCCAGTGTCAGTTCTCATGACAATCTCAGTCTAACCTATTCCTCTTTAATCTCTTCAGCCCATGCAAGAGAGTTTTTTAAACCAAACTTTTCATTATAATTTCTCTGTGTAAATTCACAGGTGAGTCTTTCCAATGTCAATTTTATTCAAAGGCAAACGTACTCTGACCTTTGCAAAGCATGCTGTTTATTGCCCTGTTCATATTATAAACTGATTGCTGACACTGAAAAAGCAGGTCTGCCACAATCTCTGCCTCTCTTGTGGTCCATCCCTTTCCCCTCTCAAATACAATATTGCAGGGGTTCTCAAACTTCATTGTACTGTGACCCTCTTCTGACAAGAAAAATTACTACAAGACCCAGGAGGGGGTTCCGAAACCTGAGCCCGCCTGAACCCTGCTGCCCTGGGTGGGGGAAGGCCAAAGCCCAAACCCCATTGCCCTGGGTTGGGGGACCTAAGTCGAAGGGCTTCAGCAACCTGAGCACCGCTGCCCAGGGCTGAAGTCCTCAGGCTTCGGCTTCAGCCCTAGGAGGTGGGGCTGCAGCTTCTGCCTTGGGCCCCAGCAAATCTGAGCCAGCCCTGGCGACCCCATTAAAATGGGGTCATGACTGAGTTTGGGGTCCTGACCCACAGTTTGAGAACTGTTGCAATATTGGCAATATGTGAGCTGGTTGGATTTGTTCTTACCAGAAGTCAATCGTCTACTGGAAAGAGAAGGTGACATCAACAGTTTTCACTTTGCAGGTATTGGTGTAGAGTTCCATTATTCTGGATGCTATAGAATTTTTTTAAACATTAAAATAAGTGTAACACGTATAGCCTGTGGGTGAAAACACAAGGACCACTGGTGAAAATGACAATCTGTAGTCTTTAAATAAATTAAATAAAATCAAGAGAAAGGGACAGGTAAGAGTATAGGAAAATGATACGCTACAGCTAGTGTAGGATGGGACAAAATGCCACCTAGTCCTTGCTTAAATGGAAAATGTAGCTATTTACTCATGGTATAAAGTACTAACGAATGTACTAACGTCAAAACCTACAGTGCATTTGGATATTTATGCTTACCTGGCTTCCATATAATTTCTAATGAGAAAGTTGAGTGCAATCAGTTGAAAAGTCCATTGCACTGGTGTTGCCCATCTTCCTTAAATAAAGGGTTCTGTATGCTGACTTAAACGTACGCCAGAATGAGCTGGCAGAGAAGCCGAGGAACTGCTACCAAGCCCCAGAAGCATGCAAGTCTGGGCCAGCAAATAGGAGGAAGTAAGAGGATGTAAACAAATACCATTCATTTCTCATGGATATCAGCAACAAGTTGTAAAAAGGGTGGAGTGTGATGAGATTTTAGTTTGAAGTTGATATTAGAAAAGGCTTTAAATAAAAAAATAACTGAAACACTGACCACGTGCTTTATATGGGATCCAGACCCTGTGTGTTCTGGAACCTGCTGCAAAATTCACCCATTGTGGAAGAATTTGCTATAGCATCTGATGTCTTGAGTGTTTTTGTTGTCTTGAGTCTGCAGATGGCGTTAGCAGTAAGGGGTGTGAGCTACTCCTGCTCATCTCAATTCTGAAACGTCAAATGTCAACACTGCTAATTATTTCACCACTGACGGTTATAGTAGACACATCCTGTTCTGTATAGGTTCTTATTCTGTTCTGTAATATGGATTAATGTGCTTCTCCCACAATTCTTCCCAAAGGCCAAAAGTCCCATGTGTCCCCATCTCTGCTCCTAAACGTCTAATTACCGTGCCTGTCCTGGCGCACCCACCTGCCACTCCAATTTCTACAATGTACTCGTGGTGTGTTAACAATGATCTGTGGGGGGAAAACTGAAGAGATCATGGTACAGAAACAACATTGAATTTAATATCAAAACAACTGGGTACTACTATAGCAACTGCCTATTGTGGTGTTTTCTTATTTCACTCAGTAAAATGTCCATTTTAAAAAATGTACCTGAAAATGCTGCAGAATCCTCAGTCTGATGAATTGAAGAGCTACAGAAAACAGGGTCTTGCTTCAGAATTTAGATCCTTCTTGCTGCTGAATATCATTAGCCATTGTTTATAGTGCTGCTCTTTTTTTGAAGATCATGAAACTTGCGAGATCATGAATCAGGCTTAATTTTACTTAGAAATCGCATCTCTTGCGATTAATTTGTGAGAGTTGGCATGTCTGGAAGTGTCCCAGTAGATAAGCAGCACTGCTCAGCGGGAAAAACAGTGTGCTGTTATACCCCAACAACAAATGGAAATGGGCTTGGGGAGCCACAATCTCTGAAGTTTGTAACACATTTCCTTCAACAATAGTTTTATTTAGAGAGGGGCAGTTTTCCTTCTGGAATGATTTAAAGGAAAAACAATGTTTATGGAACCTAGCAACAATTATGGAACCTAGCAACCTGTTACAGATCCCATAACATATCCCTTGTGTGCAAGGAAGAGCTATCAAAACTGGCAGACAGCTTTTCTATCCATGGACACAGTTACCAGGCTTTCCCTGCTATAGTGTCCAAAACCCACAATTTTAGCTGGGACTCTTGGGATCCCCTTTGCTGTATCATGGAGGCAGGTGGCAGTGTGAAAGAGCTTTTCTTGCAGATTTGACTTGCATCCTTGTGAATGAGGATTCATGTGCTTGCTCCATCTTGGAAACTGAACTTGATAATTTTGAGTGATTCTAGCAGTAGTGAGAGAGAGCAAATGCCTTGCACATGATGTGTCTCCTGGAACGTAGGCTAATACCAGAAGAATCTTGCCGGAAGGGAGTGGAAAATGGAGAGAAGAGACCCACCCACGTGGTGCACCCCACAGTCTGATCAGTCTTGTACTTTGTCACAGCCTTGGCCACGCTCCCCCTGCTTGACACTCACCAGGCTGATGTGTGTGGACCCCACCACACTAGACCCATGTGTTTTTATGTTTCCTGAGACTGAGCTCAAAGTCCTGAGTCTGCACTCTCTTTCATTGGTGTGTAAGGGAAGCTTCCTGGGCACAGGCTCTCTGTTAGTTCTTCGTGAGGAGACCTCATGGTCCAGCTGCTCTAGGTCCCCAGGACCAGTGCTGGTTCCCGTAGACATCTGTTACTTAACCACACCCTTTTCCAGAGCTCCAGCCTTGGGGGTACTCTGCCTTGCAGTTGACCTCTCTAGGGATATGTGATAGTGGAAACACACACAGGCTTTGCAGAGGGTTCCTAAATCAATCCCTCTTTACTTTAGACAGCACAAAAAATATACAGATCTAGACAAAACGATAAAACACCTGTACACATTTCCGTGCTTCAGTTTCCTCACCACTCCTGAGTACTGTTTGGGCTTAGGTCAGAGTCTCTTAGAGTGTATCCAGAATCCTTCCTCTCCTGCACATGGCTTCCTTTCCGAATCATGAATCCATCTCTGAACCCTGCAGTCAGTGACCTTCCATGCGCTCTCTAAAATGATCCGTAAGAGACCCTTCTTTTTATAACTTCCTGTCCCCTTTTTTGGGTCACCTCCCATTAGTCGTCCACCAGGGGATCTGCTGCCTGATTACCACCCCCTTGGAGCTCGGACTTGAAAAACTGGCTTGCTCTGGGTGGTAGCCATCTTTGTCCATGAGTATTCCATATGAAGAGGCCTTCAAATTTAATGACCCTCCACTGTTATCTTTGTGCCAGGTACAAGAATTTCTCCTGTCACCACCTGTGGGTTTCAGCTCAACATGGAGGCAAAATTCAGCAGAAAAGGCATACAAACCCCACACTCAAAATGGAGTTTTCAGTCTGACACAGCTATCCATAGAAAGGCCCCAGTATCAAACAATTAGTAAGATGTACATTCCCCAGATAATCACAGCCTTAAGGAATGGTGACCCTTGCAGGGTAGCATAAAGGTTTTTGTCTTTTTCTCCTTGTGTATAAACAGTTTAAGATATGGGGGGAGGGGGGTGGTCAGGGTAGGGTCTGGCATAACAGCTGCATTTCATAGAATATCAGGGTTGGAAGGGACCTCAGGAGGTCATCTAGTCCAACCCCCTGCTCAAAGCAGGACCAATCCCCAACTAAATCATCCCAGCCAGGGCTTTGTCAAGCCTGACCTTAAAAACTTCTAAGGAAGGAGATTCCACCACCTCCCTAGGTAACGCATTCCAGCGTTTCGCCACCCTCCTAGTGAAAAAGTTTTTCCTAATATCCAACCTAAACCTCCCCCACTGCAACTTGAGACCATTACTCCTTGTTCTGTCATCAGCTACCACTGAGAACAGTCTAGAGCCATCCTCTTTGGAACCCCCTTTCAGGTAGTTGAAAGCAGCTATCAAATCCCCCCTCATTCTTCTCTTCTGCAGACTAAACAATCCCAGTTCCCTCAGCCTCTCCTCATAAATCATGTGTTCCAGTCCCCTAATCATTTTTGTTGCCCTCCGCTGGACTCTTTCCAATTTATCCACATCCTTCTTGTAGTGTGGGGCCCAGAACTGGACACAGTACTCCAGATGAGGCCTCACCAATGTCGAATAGAGGGGAACGATCATGTCCCTCAATCTGCTGGCAATGCCTCTGCATATACATCCCAAAATGCCATTGGCCTTCTTGGCAACAAGGACACACTGTTGACTCATATCCAGCTTCTCGTCCACTGTAACCCCAGGTCCTTCTCGCAGAACTGCTGCCGAGCAATTCGGTCCCTAGGTCCTTTTCTGCAGAACTGCTGCCGAGCCATTTGAGGAGTTTCTGAAAATATGTTGGCTTACTTCTTACACTGGTACTCTCTCTTGGTGGCATGTTTCCCTTCTGCTTGGTCTCTGCTGGTACTGAAGCCTTATTTGGCTCCTAACTGGCTGTTCTTTTGTGAAGAGTCTGCCCCGATTCTGCATGTAGGAGAAGACTTTGGGGGAAAAGGGATATTTTCTGCTACTGTCATTGTCGTCTCTGAAGGCATTCAGTGGTGGGAGATCATCTCAAGATAATAACTAAAATAAGTGAGCAGGGAGATGCTCTGCTGTTAACTGCCTCTGCTGAGTTAGGGAAGTAGACCTGGGCGGAACGAAACTAATAGACTCCAAAGCATCTTGTTTGAGGACATTCTGCTATCTGTCAGTCTACTAGTGAAAGAGGAACAGCACCCAGGAGGTACAAACTCAAGCCCTCTGGGTTTGGACGCATTGTGCAGATAATGGCAAACTTGAGTTCCACAGCATACATTTTTAAAAAAAACTGTCTATTGGACCTGGTAATTGCTGCTTTAATAATCGAACCTGAAAAACTCTAAGCCAGTGGTCACCAACCCATCAATCGCGATCATCTAGTTGATCCTGGAGCCTCTGCCAGTCGATCGCAATCTCTGCGGCTGGTGGTGCAGCAGGGCTCCAGCAGGCTTCTTGCCTGCCGTGGCCCCACATCACTCTCAGAAGTGGCTGGCTGGCTGCTGGTATGTCTCTGCGGCCTCTGGGAAGGAGGGGGACAGCAGGTCTCCATGCTCTGCCTGTGCAACTGCTGACCCCACAGCTCCCATTGGCCTGCCTGAGCCCCGCTGCACCGCCGACCAGGAGCTGCCTGTGGTAAGCGCCTCCTGGCCGGAGCCTAGACCTCGCACCCCCTCTTGCACGCCTCCTGCACCAAACTCCCTCCCAGAGCTTGCATCCCTCACTCCTGCACCCCAACCCCCTGCCCCAGGCTCAGCCCGGAGCCCCTCCCATACTCTGAACTCTTTGGCCCCAGCTCAGACCCCACACCCCCTCCTGCACCCTAACCCCCTGCCTCAGCCCGGTGAAAGTGAGTGAGGGTGTGGGAGGGCGAGCGATGGAGGGAGTGGGGAATGGAGTGGGCGGGGCCTCGGGGATGGGGGGGTAGATGCCAGGTTGATCTTAAAATCAAAAAGTGATCTTGTGCATAAAAAGGATGGAGATCACTGATGTAAGCCTTCTACAAGGATAGTCTATAAATAACTAACTATTGCTGATCTCACCATGTGATTGTCATTTCCCACATTCTCAGCAGCTCTGTGTCCTTTCTGCTACCTCTGGTAACTTAAGAACATCCTGTGTCTCTCTTTCCAGAACTGCAAGAGTAATCATCATTCTTGGTACCATATGTACTCTGAATGCCTTCAAGGACCTCTACTGGCAGGCCCTCATTTATTCACTACTTAGTTGATATAGCAAGTGGAGAAGTTTGTTTTTTGAAGGTCCCATTAATTCTAAGGGACATTGCTAGCACAAAGTTGGTGGGGTCAGACTTTCTATCTCTTTTTAAAATGCTACTATTTACACTGTTTTTTATGTATGCACTCCCCCCATCCAATTAGATGCTGTAAATGAACTCTTGAGCAGCACCGAGTGGGAAGAGGAAGGGACATGTTTCAAAGCTGCAGGGAAATGAGAGTGAGAACTTTGTTCCCTCTGAAGCTATAATATGCAGGGTAAGCTTAAATGAGTGGCAGCTCTCCGCTGTAAATGATTAGAGGAGATTTACTGAATAGTTTTCATTTTCTCAACTACTGGCAAACAAGTGCCTTAAAAATCCAATTACCACCTGCTTAAGCTGTTGCATAATGCAAAAAGCATCATCATGCTAGACTTCCTTACTTGCCCTTTAATTTGGTTTGTGTCAGTTTCTCATCACCATGCCTGCACTAGTTTATCTTTAGATAATTTTCCATTTCTTTAGAATCATAGAATCATAGAATATCAGGGTTGGAAGGGACCTCAGGAGGTCATCTAGTCCAACCCCCTGCTCAAAAGCAGGGCCCATCCCCAATTAAATCATCCCAGCCAGGGCTTTGTCAAGCCTGACCTTAAAAACTTCTAAGGAAGGAGATTCCACCACCTCCCTAGGCAGCGCATTCCAGTGTTTCACCACCCTCCTAGTGAAAAAGTTTTTCCTAATATCCAACCTAAACCTCTCCCACTGCAACTTGAGACCATTACTCCTTGTCCTGTCCTCTTCTACCACTGAGAATAGTCTAGAACCATCCTCTCTGGAACCACCTCTCAGGTAGTTGAAAGCAGCTATCAAATCCCCCCTCATTCTTCTCTTCTGCAGACTAAACAATCCCAGTTCCCTCAGCCTCTCCTCATAACTCATGTGTTCCAGTCCCCTAATCATTTTTGTTGCCCTTCGCTGGACTCTTTCCAGTTTATCCACATCCTTCTTGTAGTATGGGGCCCAAAACTGGACACAGTACTCCAGATGAGGCCTCACCAATGTCGAATAGAGGGGGAGGATCACGTCCCTCGATCTGCTCGCTATGCCCCTACTTATACATCCCAAAATGCCATTGGCCTTCTTGGCAACAAGGGCACACTGCTGACTCATATCCAGCTTCTTGTTCACTGTTACCCCAGGTCCTTTTCCGCAGAACTGCTGCCTAGCCATTCGGTCCCTAGTCTGTAGCTGTGCATTGGGTTCTTCCGTCCTAAGTGCAGGACCCTGCACTTATCCTTATTGAACCTCATCAGATTTCTTTTGGCTCAATCCTCCAATTTGTCTAGGTCCCTCTGTATCCTATCCCTGCCCTCCAGCGTATCTACCACTCCTCCCAGTTTAGTATCATCCACAAATTTGCTGAGAGTGCAATCCACACCATCCTCCAGATCATTTATGAAGATATTGAACAAAACCGGCCCCAGGACCGACCCCTGGGGCACTCCACTTGACACCGGCTGCCAACTAGACATGAAGCCATTGATCACTACCCGTTGAGCCCGACAATCTAGCCAACTTTCTACCCACCATATAGTGCATTCATCCAGCCCGTACTTCTTTAACTTGCTGACAAGAATACTGTGGGAGACCGTGTCAAAAGCTTTGCTAAAGTCAAGAAACAATACATCCACTGCTTTCCCTTCATCCACAGAAGCAGTAATCTCATCATAGAAGGCGATTAGATTAGTCAGGCATGACCTTCCCTTGGTGAATCCATGCTGACTGTTCCTGATCACTTTCCTCTCATGTAAGTTCCTGTTTGATGCTGTAAATGAACTCTTGTTCTTTAAAATGATAGAGAAAACTTCAGGCACCAGTTGGTTTTTATAGTTTTTTCAGACAGTTCCTATTGGGTTCCCATTTAAGATGGAATTTAATTGTGTATTCAGTTACCTAATTTAAGACACCAATTGCTGCCGGACTAATTACAATGTCAGTTTGTTTCATGGAATGACATTAGTCAGTCCATACCAGGAGTGTACATGTTTGATTCTGGTGTTGAGGAGACATCTGTGATGAGGTGGTTTCTAAGAGGGTGATTTTAAAAACTTTATACGGCCATCAAGCGCTTTCTCAGGGTTGTCTGTTCAAACTTCAGTGGAAACACTCCGATCCTCAACCTCTGAGGGTGGATCAGAGTTGTGCTACCACAACTCGTAGTACTCATATCATGTAGTACTACATCATATTCGCCCCTACGCAGAGGGCCCATAAACTAGAGGACTTAGATGGAACATAAACCTTGTGCTGGCCGTCTGCAAAGGCTTGAATTTCACCCTAAATTTCTAAGGCACTAAAAAAGAACAATGGAAAAGCAGGAATGCTACAAAACAAGGTGCAGCATAGATATTAAAAAACTAGTTAAATATAGGCGAATGAAGATGAATCCATAATAATATCTAAATAGTGGTGTGAGCAATGAGCTTTCTTCTGCACCTACCCAATGTCAAGTGTGCTTGTAGACTCAGACTTTGAGGCCATCATGCTCATCTAGTATGACCTCCTCCGCATTGTAGGCCACAGGACCTGACCCGTAACCTCTGATTGAGTTACTGAAGTTCTCAACTCTTGATTTAAAAACTTCAAGTTACAGAGAATCTACCATTTACTCCAGTTCAAACCAGCAAGTGACCCATGCCCCATCCTGTAGAGGAAGATGGAAACCCCCCCAGTGTCTCTGCCGGTCTGACCTGGGGGAAAAGGCCTTCCCGTCCCCAAATATGGCACTGAGTTAGACCCTGAGCATGTGGGTGAGACCCACTGGCCAAAAGCCTGTGAAAGAATTCTTTGTAGTAACTAGAGCCCTCCCCATCTCGTGTCCCATCTCCAGCCACTGGAGACATTTGCTAATATCATTTGTGGAAGGGCCATATGCCACTGCAGGTGACATCATACCATACCCTGCATAAACTTATCAAGCTCAGTCTTTAAACAAGTTAGGTTTTTTGTCCCCACTTCTGGAAAACTGTTCCAGAACTTCATTCATTTGGCGGTTAGAAACCTTTGTCTAATTTCAAGCCTCAACTTATCGAAGGCCACTTTATATCCATTTGTTCTTGTGCCAACATTGGCCTTTAACTTAAATAACTCTTCTCCCTCACTGGTGTTTATCCCTCTGATGTATTTATAGAGAGTAATCCTATGTCTCCTCAGCCTTCTTTGTTAGGTTAAAGAAACCAAGTTTCTTAAGTCTCCTCTTGTAAGGTACATTTTCCATTCCTCTGATCATTCTAGTAGCCCTTCTCCAGCATGTGTTCCAGTCTGAATTAATCTTTCTTAAACATGGGTGTCTGAATTGCACACAGTGTTCTGGATGAGGTCTCACCAGTGCCTTGTATAATGGTAATAACATTTCCCTGTCTCTATTGGAAATACTATGCCTGATGCATCCTAGGATTGCATTAGCCTTTTGCATGGCTGCATCACATTGATGGCTCACAGTCATCCTGTGATTGAACAATACACCCAGGTCTTTCTCCTCCTCTGTCGCTTCCAACCAATACATCCCCACCTTGTAGCAAATTTTGTTGTTGTTGGTACCTAAGTGCATGACTTTGCACTATTCATCCCATTTCTATTACTCCTGTTTTCAAGGTCATCCAGATCTTCTTGTATGATATTCTAGTCTTCCACTGTATTGGCAAATTAGCACACACCCACTTTGTGTGCCAAGGTTATTAATTAAAATGTTAAATAAGTTTGGTCCCAAGACTGATCCCTGAGGAACTTCACTAGTAACCTCCCTGCAGTCTGACAGTTCACCTTTCAGCATGACCGACTCTAGCATCCCCTTTAACCAGTTCCTTACTCAACTTTCGATTCTTGTATTAATCCCTATCTTCTCCACTTTAGCTAATAATTTCCTATGAGGAATTGTATCAAATGCAGGCAGATTAGATCGACTGCATTTCCTTTGTCATGGTCTTCTCTTCTTAAAAAATAGATCAAGTTGGTCTGACACAATATAGCTTTTTGTAAAACAATGTATTCTGTCCCAGTTACTGTTTACCTCTATGTTCTTAACTACTTTCTCTTTCAAAATGTGTCCTAAGACCTTACCTTGACCTCAGTTGTTTGCAACGGGCCTGTTTTTCCCTGATCACCTTTTTTCCTTTCTTAAATATAGGTGCTGTATTTGTAATTCTCTAGTCATAGAGTATGGTCTGTGAGTTCACAGATTCATTAAAAATCCTTGCTATTAGGCTGGCAATTTCATGTGCCAGTTCCTTTTAATATTCTTGGATGGAGATTATCCAGGCCCCCTTGTTTGGTCCCATTAAGCTGTTTGTGTGTCACCTTGGATGTGGTCATCTCTACCTCCATATCCTTGTTCCCATTAGCCACCCTGTCACTGTGCCCAGGCTTCTCGTTACTCTTATTCAAAACTGAGTCAGAGTGTTCATTTAGTTGTTAGGCCATGGTTGGATTATCTTTAATCTCCACCCCATTCTCAGTGTTTAGCAGTCCCAGTTCTTCTTTCCTCGTTTTCTTTTTATTTATGACTAAATAATCTTTTACAATTGGTTTGAATTGGTTTTAATTTTCTTTGCAAAGTCCATCTCTGTGTGGCTTTTCCCAGTTCTCACTTTTTCTCTACGCTTTCTGACCTCCAGAGGTAGTTTTCCTTGCTGATCCATCCCTTCTTCTGTTCTTCTTCAGGGTAATGTAGGAGAGTACTCCATGAACTCAGTGGAGACTGGCTGCTGTGTGCCTTTTTTATTTGGATTAATGGGGTCTGATTTGCTTTTAATGCTTCCAGATGAATTTTGACATTGTGAGATTGAACTGTTTTTACATGGGCTTGAAGAGCAGTTAAAGTGAAGACTACCAACGATTCTGAGTGAGGCAGTGTGATGTGTGATCTCTTACTATTAGATAAATATACATCCTTCATTTGAAAAATAAAATATATTATTTGCAATTTCCAGCAGCACTGGAAGTATCAGTGTTTGAGGGTTAGCCATTGTCAAGAGGAAAAGATTATAGCAGTATACAAATCATTAGGTGTCTGCTCTATATCGCTTCTCCAGCTATCTTACTTCTGGTTCTGCAGAACAGAATGCCAATATTTCACTGTTACAAGGTGATAAAAGCTAATATATTAAACACATTGTTCACCTTTCAAATGTTACCTTTGGCATTTTGGTGTAGACTGTTCCCTGCTGAATTTTTTTCTGGTGTCTTGTCCTGTGGAGAAGATCTGTGCCGCTTGTTAGCGTTCTGAAGATGTCTTACGGCTGTGTGCTGAGGTCAGAGGGTAGGAAATGCTTCTGAGAAGGGAAATATTGTGAAGTGGGGCAAGTGAAAGAAAGGTTGAAATCTTCCTAAATTTGGCAATGAAATTTGTTCAGTAGGATAAATCTGAAGGAACAAGGGTCACTTTTGTGAGTCAAAGGGGTAGGGGGCCACAGGTGACAACTCTGTGGAAGTTGAGGGTGGAAGGAAGGAAAGTGGACAGTGGCATCCCATGGGCCTTAGGTAGCTGAGGGGTTTAGGATGCAACTGGCTACTACAAGGACATTTCCAGCCTCAAGTGAGAATTTTTTATTCTTCCTCTCCCCCGCCCCGATCCAGTGTTTGAAAATCTGAGTCCATGATTGACTGAGAACTTGTTGCTCTCTTAGAGGCTAAAAGAGAAGCAGCTGATGGAGGGAGAAATGTAGCAGAACAAAAACAAATAAAAGCACTGCTCTGTAGAGGGCACTTAGTTTGGGACCCGCTGTATTGGGAGACTTCTGGGGGAGAAGATTGGTTTAAGAGCCTATGGGTATGTCTGTACTACAGCTAGGAGTGTGACAGGCAGTGCTAGGTCTGCTTGAGTTAGTGTGCTAAAAATAGCAGTACAGGCATTTGGGCTGGAGTTTAGGCTCTGAAGCGCGCCCCCACCCCTTTCAGAGCTGGTGCGTCTCCACACCTATTTTTAGCACTGTAGTGAGAACCCTAGTCTGCGGACTCTGAGACTCACTGCCGTGGGCTGCTGCTTGCTGTATACAGGTACTGTTTAAGAACTCTGAAACTGCAGCACCAACTGGAGTCCGGGAGAAGTGGTCCAAAGCCCTCCTCTCACTTCTGAAAGGTAATTATTTAGCTGAATGGGGGCAGAGCAGGGCACCTCTTCTGCCCTGAGCAGAGGCTATCACAGCAGTTACGGGCGAGGATCTACCCACTCTGGCCAACAAGCAGCCAAAGAGCAGAGAAAGCGGGGCTATTTCTGTTCAGAATGAGCTGCTGTTAGTTCTCCCAAGTCAGCATTTTTCCCCATGTGGGACAAGGGAAATCATGGGGATTCCTTAAAAGTTGCCAGGTTTCTGCAGTTGTGCAGCGAGCTTTTAAGTTCTGGGTCTAAGGTCATCACAAACATTGGTTAATTAAACCCAGAACTTTAAATATAATCTACATATTTATTAAATACCTATTACCTGTGGTCATCTTGTTCCTTGTGGTAATCCCATCAAATGATGTCTTCTCTAGGAGTCCTCTTCCTACAAAGTACTCTAATTACCTGGATGTAATGATCTAAAATACTTTATGGGCTTTTAGAGCACCTTTCATCAAGGCCTTTACAAACAGTTAATTATAGATGAAAGGTATTCTAGAAGCATAAAGTGTTGGAAATTGTTACACCCAGGTAGATTTATCTGGCACTGGCTTTGCTTTCAAAACATCCCCTCCTATATGTACTCAAAATGTTTAAAATTTTAATGTCGGATGTGTATATTTTTAATTTAATCCAAAATTTGCATCACAAGCTAATAGTTTGTTTAGACTTAATTTTTGAGCAAGTAAAATCTTTATCTGCTCCAACTACTCCTAGATACATTGACTTATAAAGGATAACTGGCAAAGCTGTGCTCTCTGAGATCACCGATTAAAGCAAAAAACAATGTTGAACTCTGTGGAAATAAAAACTGTTTTCTCTGTGACTTACTTTTGTTTGGCACTATTGAACTCCATGTGTTTATGTGATTAAATGGGATCAGAATGCAAAGTTTAAGTGCTAGAACAGCTAAAAACAGCTAATTTTGAATTGGAAGTAGTAATTGCTACAATGTAGATGCATGCCTTAATCATGAAACGCAAAGCTGAATTGTCTGTTTTTCACAAACCAGCCTGTTCACTTCCAGCCATAAACTAAACCAGAAGGGCCTGTTTACAAATTAAATAGGATGAAAACATTATCTTGCAATTTCCCATGTCAGTGTTTCTCCTTTGAGTTTAAATACATATATTTTGCTGCCCTGCCGGGGGTGGGGATCTGTTTAAACTCTGCAATTGCAGGTTTGAAATTGTGGGCAGAAAGGGGGAAAATAGAGTGACGATCATACACCCACTCTGTTTTTAATCTTTATAGATATGTCCTAGGGCTTTGTAGTAGCTAATCCATCTATCATTTTTCTAATAGGTAGATGCAAGATCATGTACTTGGTTTCATAAAAATAGAATGGTCAGAATGCTCTTTCAACTTTAGGTAATGCTTTTTGTACATTAAGGGTTTGAGAGTGGTTCAGCAGTAGACTTCTTTTAAACATACTGCTAGTAGCAAAAGCTCTATGCAGAGTGAATATCAGGTAAACTAAACATTTTTTTTCTTTTTCTGTTTTATACCTGTTGAATGTGGATTTTAAACACACAAACAAACCCCCAAAAGACTATTTGAATTCCTGGGCATATGTATTCCAGATCTACATTTCCTCCTTATGCTGTAAACAAAGTGTGTGTACAGGAAAGTCCTTCTAGTTAAAACTTGTGTTGACATCAATGACATTTCCATGCCTGGAATGAGAGAGGAGGCTACCCACTGTGTAGATGAGTGGGATTTTTCAAAAGCACTCTCTACTTGTCTACGTGTTCCCAATGGGAGTTTTACTCACTGAGTTGGATGGGAACAGAGTTAGTCCAATATAAGATTTTTTTCCTTTCAAAACAAGGCTTTTTTCCAGGTGTAAAGCTAACAGGGATTTGGCAGCTGTTATTCCTTTAAGAACCTTATTGTTACGCCAGAGTTTTAGATAACTTTTGTTTTTGTATTTAACCAAATCCAAATGTGGAAAGTCAAATCAATTAATCTTTTTGGTCAAAGTCAGTTAAGGCCTCTGGTATACACTCATACTGATTTATTTAGATCTTTTTATAGGGTAAATGTTGGATCCTTGTATAATACTGCATTGTTTAAAAATATTTGGACATCAGCGGAGACATTTTAGCTACTTGGATAAAGTACATGAGCTGCATTAAAGGGTCAGACATACTGGGGTGAGAAGCCTTGATTTTTTTTTATTTTAATTTTTTAAAATCCTAACAGCTGGTTCCTAACAATCTCCTTTATTTCTATAAGGCTTGGGGGGAGGGGAGGTTCTTGAAGTGGGGGGTGGGGATGTGGGGAGCGAAATTGGGGGACATCATTGGCAGCTTCCCACAAAGAGTTTTTAAAGTGCACTATGGATGTTGTTTTTCTTCAGGTTAGATTTTTGTACAATGGTGCTAGCTGGCCAAAGATGTTTCCCTTGTGACTTTATTCCTTTGCAGGTCTTTTAAATTGGAACGCTTTCGTTTATAATATTACATGGGAGAAGGGACAATAAACAGAAGAAATGACTAAATCTACCATCCTTTTAACCATTATCTCACCATATTAGCATTCCATCCTTGCATGCTGCTCCATAGAGGTGTATCAGTACAGGCAACATAAGGCACTATACCTGCAGTAGAAATCTTATCGACCTAGAATGAAAGTACACCTCCATTCCTCCTCTCCCCCCCGCCCCAGTCCTCCTCTGCTTTCTGGGGCTGTCACGCTGATGCCTCTTACTCTGAATGGACTGCTGCCATCAAACCGCCCTTTCATATCGTCTCTCTCCTGCAAGATGGGTTTCTGAGTATGTAATTTGAACAGCCACAAGTGAATCATGTCACTGTAAAGCTGTTGAACATCAGCTCAGGTAGTTAGCATCCCATACTCTGCTTTGTTTTGGAACAGAGTGAACAGTGTGAGTTCTTCGCTCTCACTCTTGCTTCCAGAAATTTCTTTGGCCTTCTTTCCCCTCCGTTTATTTAGGCCTCTCTTCCCTTGAAGGGCACTGAATAGGCTAAGATAAAATTAATTAGTATGTCCCTGTGGCAAGGCTGTTCCAACAACATTTTAGAAACGAACAGGAAATGAGGCGGATTGCAATATTTCCTTCCAGTGCTGACTAGCCAGTCCAGTGCAGTTGCTCCCATGCCACCGTGTCCTTATTTCTCTTCTTGTGGGACATAGGGTTGCCAGGTGTCTGATTTTTTGGCTGGAACGCCTGGTTGAAAAGGGACCCTGGCAGCTCTGGTCAGCACCACTGACCGGGCCATTAAAAGTCCAGTCGGTGGTGCAGCAGGGCTAAGGCAGGCTCCCTGCCTGCCATGGCTCTGCACAGCTCCCGGAAGCAGTGGCATTTCCCCCACTCCGGTTCCTAGCATGTGGAGCCCCTTGGCCTGCCCCCACCCCAAGCACCGGCTTCATAGCTCCCATTGGCCGGGAACCACAGACAGTGGGAGCTGTGGGGGCTATCCTGCGGATGAGGCAGTGCAGAGATCCGCCTGGCTGCTCCTCTACCTAGGAGCTACAGGGGGGACATGTTGCAGCTTCTGGGAGCTGCTTCAGGTAAGCGCTGCCTGGAGCTTGCACCCCTGACCCACTCCCGTGCCCCAACCTCCTGCCCCAGCCCGCAGCACGCTCCTGCACTCCAAACCCTTCATCCCCAGCGCTATCCCAGAGCCCGCACCCCCAGCCGGCCCTTCACGTCCCCCATGCCCCAATCCCCTGCCTCACCTCTGATCCCCCTCCCGCCCTCTGAACCCCTTGGTCCCAGCTCAGAGCTCTCTCTTGCACCCCAAACCCTTCATCCCTGGCCCCACACCAGAGCCTGCACCCCCCAGCCCAGAGCCCATACCCCCTTCCTCATCCCAACTCACTGCATCAGCCTGGAGCCCCCTCCCGCACCCTGAACTCCTCATTTTTGGCCCCACCCCAGAACCCGCACCCCCCTGGTGGAGCCCTCACCCTCACCCTTACCCCCTGCCACACCCAACCCCTGAGCCAGCCTGGTGAAAATGAGCAAGGGAGTGAGGGTGGTGAGAGTGAGCAACAGGGGATGGAGTGAAGTACGGGGGAGGGGGGCGGGCCAAGGATGTTAGGTTTTATGCAAGTAGAAAGTTGGCAACCCTAGTGGGACATAGAATCATAGGACTGGAACGGACCTCAAGAGGTCATCTAGTCCAGTCCCCTGCACTCGTGGCAGGACTGATTATCTAGACGATTCCTGACAGGTGTCTAGACCATCCTGACAGCTAGGAAGTTTTTCCTAGTGTCCAACCGAAACCTCCCTTGCTGCAATTTAAGCCCATTGCTTCTTATTCTATCCTCAGAAGTGAAGGAGAACAATTTTTCTCCCACCTCCTTGTAACAACCTTTTACATACTTGAAAACTGTTATCATGTCCCCTCTAATCTTCTCTTTTCCAGACTAAACAAACCCAATTTTTACCATCTTCCCTCATAGGTCATGTTTTCTAGACTTTAATCATTTTTGTTGCTCTTTTCTGGACTCTCTCCAATTTGTACACATCCTTCCTGAACTCTGGTGCCCAGAACTGGACACAATACTCCAGCTGAGGCCTAATCAGTGCGGAGTAGAGCCGAAGAATTACTTCTCATGTCTTGCTTACAACACTCCTGCTAATACATCCCAGAATGATGTTTGCTTTTTTTGCAACAGTGTTACACTGTGTGACAGGGTTGGGCCAGATGGCTACAGGAGAGTGATAGAAGGCAGCTATATTAGCCCCAGATTAAGTAGGTCCCTCTTACCTGGGTAAGGTAACAGGGAAGGTTCCAGAACAATCAGGAACTTTCTGGAAACAATTAAGGCAGACAGGCTGATTAGAACACCTGCAGCCAATCAAGAAGCTGTTAGAATCAATTAAGGCAGGCTAATCAGGGCACCTGGGTTTAAAAAGGAGCTCAGTTCAGTTTGTGGTGCATGCGAGGAGCTGGGAGCAAGAGGCACTAGAAGCTGAGAGTGAGAAGGCGTACTACTGGAAGACTGAGAAGTACAAGCATTATCAGACATCAGGAGGAAGGTCCTGTGGTGAGAATAAAGAAGGTGTTGGGGGGAGGCCATGGGGAAGTAGCCCAGGGAGTTGTAGCTGTCACACAGCTGTTACAGGAGCCACTGTAGACAGCTGCAATCCACAGGGCCCTGGGCTGGAACCCGGAGTAGAGGACGGGCCTGGGTTCCTCCATCCCCCCAACTCCCTCCTTTATACCGGAGGAGTTGAACTGGACTGTGGGTTCCACCAGAGGGGAAGATATCTGGCCTGTTCCCCAATCCACTAGGTGGATCAGCAGAGACTGCGGGGATTGTTCTTCTTCCTTTCCCCATGTTGGCCAGCGATGAGGCTAACTGAGTGAACGGCAGATTTGAGCCACAAAAGTGGCCAAACTGAGGGTTGCCGTGAACCTCTGAGGTGAGAAAATCCGCCAATAAGCGCAGGACCCACCAAGGCAGAGGAGGAACTTTGTCACAACTGTTAACTCTAATTTAGCTTGTGGTCCACTATGACTCCTAAATCCCTTTCCACAGTACTTCTTCCTAGGGAGTCATTTTGTATGTGTGCAACTGATTGTTTCCTAAGTGAAGTACTTTGCATTTGTCCTTATTGAATTTCATCCTATTTACTTCAGGTCATTTCTCTAGTTTGTCCAGATCATTTTAAATTTTAATCCTATCCCCCAAAGCACTTGCAACCGCTCCCAGCTTGGTATCATCCACAAACTTTATAAATGAACTCTTTATGCCATTATCTAAATCATTGATGAAGATATTGAACAGAACAGGACCCAGAACTGATCCCTGCGGGACCCCACTCGATATGCCCTTCCAGCATGACTATGAACCACTGATAACTACTCTGATGAAGTGAGCTGCAGCTCACAAAAGCTTATGCTCAAATAAATTTGTTAGTCTCTAAGGTGCCACAAGTCCTCCTTTTCTTTTTGCAGATACAGACTAACACAGCTGCTACTCTGATCTCTGGGAATGGTTTTCCAGCCAGTTTTGCACCCACCTTACAGTAGCTCCATTTAGGTTACATTTCCCTAGTTTACTTACGAGAAAGTCACATGGGACAATATCAAAAGCTTTACTAAAATCAAGATATACCACGTCTACTGCTTCCCCCCATCCACCAACCTGTTACCCTGTCAAAGAAAGCGATCAGGTTGGTTTGACACGATTTATTCTTGACAAATCCATGCTGACTTATTTATCACTGTATTATCTTCTAGATGTTTGCAAATTGATTCCTTAATTATTTGCTCCATTATCTCTCCAGGTACAGAAGTTAACCTGACTGCTCTGTAATTCCCTGGATTGTCCTTATTTCCTTTTTAATAGATGGGCACTATATTTGCCCTTTTCCAGTCTTCTGGAATCTCGCCCATCTTCCATGACTTCTCAAAGATAATTGCTAATGGCTCAGATATTTCCTCAGTCAGCTCCTTGAATATTCTAGGATGCATTTCACCAGGCCCTGGTGACTTGAAGACATCTAATTTGTCTAAGTAATTTTTAACTTGTTCTTTCCGTATTTTAGCCTCTTCTGATCCTACTTCATTTTCACTGGCATTCACTATGTTAGACGTCTTATCACCACCAACCTTCTTGGTGAAAACCGAAACAAAGAAGTCATTAAGCACCTCTGCCATTTCCATGTTTTCTGTTATTATTCACCCCCAGCCCCCATTGAGTAATGGGCCTACCCTGTCCTGAGTCTTCCTCTTGCTTCTAATGTATTTGTAGAATGTTTTTTTTGTTACCCTTTATGTCCCTAGCTAGTTTGATCTTGTTTTGTACCTTGGCCTTTCTAATTTTTTACCTACATACTTGTGTTATTTCTTTATATTCATCCTTTGTAATTTGACCTAGTTTCCACTTTTTGTAGGACTCTTTATTTTTTTTTATTTTTAAATCATTGAAGATCTCTTGGTGGTCTCTGGCCAGACTTCCCGTCTTTCCTACTCAGTGGGATAGTTTGCTCTTGTGCCTTTAATAATGTCTCTTCGAAAAACTGCCGACTGTCTTCTCTTGTTTTTCCCCTTAGATTTGCTTCCCATGGGATCGTACCTACCAACTCCATGAGTTTGCTAAAGTCTGCCTTCTTGAAATCCATTGTCTCTATTGTGCTGTTCTCCCTCCTACCATTCCTTAGAATCATGAAGTCTTATGATTTCATGATCACTTTCACCCAAGCTGCCTTCCACTTTCAAATTTTCAACCAGTTCCTCCCTATTTGTCAAAATCAAATCTAGAACAGCCTCTCCACTGCTAGCTGTCTCCACCTTCTCAACTAAAAAATTGTCTTCAATACATTCCAAGAACTTCTTGGATAACCTGTGCCCTGCTGCGTTGTTTTCCCAACATATGTCTGGGTAGCTTGTCCCCCATCACCATCAAGCCCTGGGCTTTGGACGATTTTGTTAGCTGTTTAAAAAAAAGCCTCATCCATCTCTTCTTCCTGGCTAGGTGGTCTGTAGTAGACCCCCTACCATGACATCACCCTTGTTTTTTACCCCTTTTATCCTTACCCAGCGACTTTCAACAAGTCTGTCTCCATCGTAAGACAAGCTTCAGAGCTCCTTAACCCTCTCTTGGAATCTCCTCCCCCTGACAACCAGCAGTGCATCCAGAATTTTGCACCTAAGATAAGGGGTAAAGCAATATGCAAATTAGCAACATTTTAATGAAAGAAAGCCAAATGAAATCATATGCTTGTGTGCACCACTAATGTTAATGGTACTGGCTGTCTCGCAAAGTAGTTGCTTGTGTTTTGTGTCTTTAGTCAGCTCTCAATAAATAAACATTAGAGCTGATCAGTTCAAACATTTGAGACTGCAGTGTGCCAGGAATGGAATATGAACATTTCCCCAGTAGCCACAGTTGTTGGCAGAGTAACAAATCCTTACCAATACACAGATATTGTGACAGGATATTGGGTTACATTCAGCAACACTTTAACTAATGGCCTCTTCGTTGCCAATATTTCCTCCATTGTTAATCAGTAGACCTGATCTTGTTTCTTGGGTAGATACTGTAAACAATGTTTAACTATAACCTTTCACCATAGCTATATTTGCTGAAGTGTGTAGAGAGCTGAGCAACAGCATTGCAGGCAACTTCACTATAAGTTCTCCACCAGTGTCATGGTACCTTTTTGCCAGTTGGTTGACAATACAACATGGAAAACTCTAAGTCAACACTTTCAATTTTTGTTCTGCTTTTGCAAGGCATTTGTTGAATTGATCCTCATGTGAAGGCATCTCTAATAGCCACTGATGCTCCTACGAGTTCTGTGTTTTAATATATTGATCATTAGTGCATGTCTAATTTATTTAGGGCACTTTTGGGCAAGAATCTAGAAAAGACATTGTACATGTCTTTTTAAGGCAGTCTTCCTGATTTCAGGGAGAGAGAACTTTAAAGATATTTTATAGGCAGATGCCAGTAAATCTACTTCTGAGAGATTTTCAAATCAATCCCTTCTCCTTGACTAAAGTTCTTGGCCTTTACACCCACTTAGTAAAACAGCTGCTCTGTTTTAAGGGAGCACTGGCAATATTACCCTGCAAAGAAACCCTTGGTCTGTTGGCAGTTAATTTAGCAGCTTTAGATTTCTGCTCTGTTTTCAATTTGAAGACTAATTCTGTTTAAAAAAAAAAAATAATGCAGTGCTATAGATTTAAACTTGTTCATACTGGGGGAGAATGTGGCAGAAGCATCATCATCATGGCTGCCTTTCCATTCTTTCCATATTTTAATCTTTTTATTGGCAGACTGTTTTGTCTTGAGTAAATTCCACTTTACCACAAGCTTTTTAAAAATTTTCCTTGCACCCCAGTTGATGCCATTAGTAAAAGATGTATACAGATCTTCACTGCTGTTTATGGTTTTGCATTTAACACATCCACTGTGTAAGAACTGTGCTCTTTTTAAAATACTTTGGTGCAGATGTTTTCTCCCTAGCAGTGCAAATCTTAAATAATAATAATAATAAAAAAAAGTCATTTTCTGTTTTTTCTTAAAATGGCACCTTGTGGTGCTTTTGGGCATCTTTGAGAGAGGAGGCTTTTTTCCCTATAGTGTTTCATTATTTCCCATCCTTCAAGCTGTCTAGAGTCTAGCTAACCCAGGAAGGCCTTTACTGTCATTCCAATCAGCTGCTGGGTAGAGTTTATTCAAAGCTGCCTTGTGGCTGATACCCTTTCCGGGTAACCACATCTTCATTTATTTGGCCTTAAGTGGGCACAAAATAGGAACAGTATTTTGTGGCATGAGACCCCCGAAGGCAATGATAGGCAGGGTGCTTCATGGAGGAACTTGCCATCTAAGAAGTTTTTGGCAGCCACAGGAGAAGTGAAGTCCAGAAGTTGGATAAATATTGGTCTGTCAGCCGACAGAAATGTGAGAAAAGCAAAACTCTTGGTTGGGTGAAATTGAAAAGAGAAGCAGCCTGGCTGTGTGCTGGGCACAGTCTTAGCTGAAATCATGCACCAGGATGATAAATGGAACCAAGAACTGTATCTAGCCAAGCATCTATATTGCCCTCATCACCATTATACCTACCTCAGAAATTAATCTTTGGCACCAGCTCTTGGTTTTCAGGCTGCTGTTGGAAGTGTTCCTTTAAACTTTGATTCATCAAAGTGAGGGTGCAAATTTTTTCCTGGATCTTGTGCAGTATTGATGAGCCTTTTTAATTGGCCTCTTGGGACTTTCTTGTCCAGCCCGTCTTGTGAACTGAGCAAACATTTAAGTTCCTGTTGCTACTTCCTTCTGAGAATACAGCTTATGGTCTTACGTATGTTACAATACTGTCTCTCTAGTTCTGGTGGCATATGCTGCTCCCACCGTGGACTGACTGTTCATATTTAGAATGGGCTAGAGTGCTTTTTCCTGCTCCTTTCTCTAAGAATTTCCTCCTTATAATATGTCCATGTTCATCTATCTCAAAGGTGAAAATTCAAACACATTTTCTTAAGTTCTTTGGCATGCTGGTGAGTTATGTTGTTGCAAACCCACTAATCTGACTCAGTGTGACCTGTTTTGATTTCAGTTGTGCTTTTAAACATATCTTTTTCAAAATCAGAGTGCTAACTTTATCTTCATTTAGCATGTGCAGGGTAGGCTTATATGTTTTCCAAAATACCTTTTATAGCTGTAGGAGGTTGACTTGTTTCATGGTGATAAGATAACTGCTGGTATGACACAGACTGTATAAAATTCACTTAACCTTTGTTTTGTTGGAATGTTCCTGTCATGTGGAAACTTTGACGGCAAATAACTCCTTGGAACACGCGCTTTCAAAGAAAAAAAAAAAGTGTTTGATTTGGCATAGGGTCTGCTCTGAAGGCGGCAGATAAGATGTGTGACTTCTTTCAGTATTATGAAAAATGATTTCCTTTTTTGTGTGACAGCAATTGTGTGCGGACAGGAGGAGGTAGGATCGTGTACTCTGAAATGTCTGTTTTCCAAAAGGGTCTCCACAGAAAATTGTACTTGCAGTCTCACTGACTGTGTATGTTTAACAGTCTTGTGGTGTCCTGCATATTTTCTTTTTTTATTACTGTGCACCACGTTTATATCTCCTACAGACAAAACAGCCAATAGTCACGATGTTGACCTAGTCCACTAAATATGGTGTTTAGGAGATTTCCACTGTTAAATTTAAAATGTGTGAAAGAGGACCCTGCATCTTCAATACTGTTAATCATTACACTGTCTATTTAATGGTTTGACAGCCTCTGTGGCTCTTCTCATTTGACATGTTGGGGAGACAGACTGGCAGCAGCAGTAAGCTGAAACCTGGTTGTATTCAGAATGGGATTCATACTCGTAAAAGGAGAATTTTTTTTTTTAAGCAAAGGCATGTGCTTTTTCTAAATTAAAATCGGACACATTTTTGTCAAAATAGAATCACCCAGTCTGTGTGCTATGTAGTCATTACTTTGCCTAAAGTCAGATGATCGTAAAGCTGATTCCAGCTTTCAGTGTTGTTTGGTGGAATAGCTAAATCTGTTCCTGCCATTATTTGTAACATCCTGTTTACCAGTGATAACTGTGACCCTCATATAGTGTCAGTCAAAAGTTAATTTGACTAACATGTTTGTTCCTTTAAGGTGAAACTTTGCACATCTGCAAAATGTGGCACCATGTTGGTAGTTTCACACATGCTTGTCTCCTTTGCTACCCATAAGCATAAAATGTATTACTCACAGGATGAGCATGCATAAAACGTATTATTAGCTATTACTTTCTATCACTCAGCTATCAAGTCCTGGACAATCAAAAAATAGAACCAGGCTGATGTGAGACTGTCTGCAGATTGTTTACAGGATATTTCAGGTCTGGGGAATATTACTGTGAGGCAGTCTGTGCTGCAGCACAGAGTCTGCAGAAACAAAAGCTGTATGTAGGGTTTTCATGTGAAGTGCCAGAAAGGGACAGCCTAAGCAGTCGGTACGAAAGAAGGAATTCCTGTACCGGTCTTAGGCTGTCCCTGGGCCGTCTTTAAGGGAAAAAACCTTATTTTTGTAAGAGTTATGAAGTCTGAAGAAGACCCTGAAGATGGAGAAAATATAGTTGGGGATCCAAGCTAAGTGAAGGATGGAACAAAATGAATGTAGCCAAGAAAAACCAGTATATTGCTTAGAGCAGCCTGTTTTGAATTCTGGTTGGGTGCTTGCCTTGTAAACTGCAGCAGTTTGTAACTGAAATCGAGGTAAATTATTTGCTGCTGACAACAAGGAGTTGCAAGTTCTATGATGAGTTGTTGGTTTTCCTGTGCTCCTAGAAACACAGTAGGTATCTTGTATTTCCTATTAATGGAAGAGAGGTGTTTTTTTGTTTTTTAGTAACCCTGTCTGCACGAGTTTAAATTTTGTAAATATTCAAGCTGTTCCTTACCTTTTATTTAGCATCCCTTATGTCTGTAGCCACTATAATAGTGTTCATAAATGTTGTTGTTTCTTGTTGGCAGTTTCTACCACAAAAAGGTTAAAATAAAAAACAATGCTGTGAACCACTTCTTAATTGACAATTACTTGGTTTAGTGGACCAAAGTAAATTGACATAAATTGAAAATAATCTTTGTAGAAATCACTAACCTTTATACTGTCCATTGTTTTCTTAGGACTTGATACTAAACTTTTTTTTTTATACTAATTCTAAATTTGTGAAGATCTTAATTATGGGTATAACAACATAACATAGTAGTGGTTTTATTTGGAATATTTTTATCATTTTAAAAGGAGCTTTATTGAAGAGTTTGAATTTGTTCACACTTATAGATGTAAGAGCTTGAAGGTTAAGCCTGAAGATCTTTGACAATTTAAAGCATCTGTTTGCATGCAAAACATTTTATTGAATTCGCTTTGAACCTAACACACTGAATATAGTAGAGCAGTGGTTTTCAGCCTTTTTTTCATTTGTGGACTCCTAAAAAAAAATTTCAGATGGAGGTTTGGACCCCTCTGGAAATCTTAGACATAGTTTGCACACCCCTGGGGGTCTGCAGACCACAGGTTGAAAACCACTGTATTAGAGTATTTAGAGGCAGCAAGAGGATGCTTCATACATAGTCTTTAAAGTATATAAGCTTACACATGCAAAGAAATTTAGAGTGACAAGAAAAATTGCCAGTTTTCAGAGCAAAACAACTTATTCTCTCCAGGACTAGTGCACATGCTAGTTTAGTATGGAAGCAATGACTGGCTTTAGCTAAACACCAAAAAGGCAAAGGTGTTTTAATATAGTAAAATTTAGCTAATTTAGGTGGACTGGCAGAGAAATTCCAAAATAGATTTTAATTGACAAGTCAATGAACAACAAAAGGAAGGGTGTGAATGCATTACAAAACACACTTCACTTTGACAGTTGTTTACTTCTACTTATTTGGTACTTACTGTACTAATAGTAACTGTTGTTGGTAGGATGTTTAGTAAAAGAGATATTATCCATTACCTATTTTATTACAATACTGAATAGAGGTTCCAGTCATGTTTGCCGCTCCATTGTATAAGGCATTCTGCAGAGTAAGAGTCACTTCTTCAAATAGCAACGTGAGACCTTGCTACAGCACATTAGTGTTAGAGAGGTTACTAGAGACAGCTGTCTTTTTGTATGGATTATCTATTCGCTTCTTTACTAAACACACTTAGAAAGACCAATGTTCCCTAATGAGGCAAAGTTTTTAGAATTCTGGTTTTTTTTTTCTGCCCAAGACTTGATTTTTTAAAAAACACTTTTACATGAATATGTATTCTTGTTTTATGTGCCTTTTTCTTGTTTTCCTATATATACATGTAAAGACTGTATGCACCTGTGTTTGGGGGGGAGTTGGGGTCTCACAAGGCTGCGTGTGTGTTTGTGAAGGGAAGTTGGGGTCTCTGAAGACTGTGTGTGTAGCACAGAAGGATGGGTGGAGGATTTGGGAGTCCTCCCAGGTTGTTGGTGAGTGGGGAACAGGGGAGGGCTGTTGGGTGCAGGAGAGGCTCTCCTGCTTAAAGATCCAGAAATCATAGATTGATGTTTTTGGCAATTTAAGACTGGAACAAAATATATTTCTTACAGTGCATAAATTTAAATGTTACATTATCAATATCAGTTTGCAGTGTTTTTATTGGAGAAAACACAAAAATGATTCTTCCTCTCTTCTTGGGAAATTTGGATAGGTCTGCTGATTGCTGGTTTGGTAGAAGAACTGGTTCTCACTAAATCAAGAACTTTAATGCTTTTATTCAGTGACCTGCAGCAGCTGGAAATAGCTTTGTTTTTGGTGAATTACATAGAGAAGCTAGTCTCTAGGTAGCCAAACTTGCAGCTAACATCCCAGTATAATCCTGGGTTTTTTTTCCCCTTCCACGTCCTCCTCCTGTCAGCAACTTCACCGATCAATCTGAAATGTTGCATGCAGAATTTGAGCTCCCAAGTGGAATTTTTCTGGAAAGTAAAGGACAATTTGGATAAAGTGATTTGGAGGCAAATAGGTCAGAAATGGAAGTGGTTTTCACTTATTGGGATAGATTCCTAATATGTTTTGGCTTGTCAGATCTTTTAGACCAAGTGTGCTGAAACTCTAAATTTGTGAGTTGGGTTGTTTTTTTGTTTTGTTTTGTTTTTTGGTTTTGATGAGTGTTGTCTGACTAGTATTGGTGGGTGAATTACTTAGTTATTAAAAATGATTTATGCTTTCTTTACAAAAACTGCATAGCCAAGTACTCTGCAGGCAATTTGAAACAACTCTGTGAACTTCCTCATTCTCAAACTGCTTGAGGATAGCTAAAATGTCTACACTGTTAATAGGAGAGAGCTGCACAGGGATCCTGATCTTCTCTTGCTTGTTTCCAGCATCAGCTTTTCATTTGAAATTGGAAAGTTAGGTAGCTGGTTCTACTATAGTTCAGCCATTACTTTTTTGTGTGTGGTTTTTTTTAATGGGCCAAATTCAACAAGGAATGGAACTCGGATGAGAATCTTGGTGCTGAACTAAACGTGTGTGGGAGGTGTAAGTTGCCCATAAATTGAGTTTAAGTGGATATAAGGGACAAAATAGTGTAATTTGCATCAGTTGGGCATTCAGTTGTGTATATTTCAAGTATAAGTTACTTCTCCAAGGTGCAGGAGAGGAGTGTAGCAGGAAAAGCAACTTGAAGGAGTGTGTAAGATAAAAGCAGCTACTTCCTCGCAATCCGGTGGTGAGTTTTAGCCATGGAATAAGTGGGTAGAACACCCACATGCTTTAATGGAATTTGCACCATCTTAAGCTAAAGAGGAATTTGGTGTCAAATTGGCTACACTTATTTTGCATACTGCTGAATGCCAAATTGGCAGAAGTTGGAGTATTTTGCCAATCACATTGCTCTCTTCTATTCACTTGAGATCCTACACATAAGGATCATAAATTAAATTTAGTTTAGATAGACCCCATTGCATTTTCATCCACAACACTCCTTCCTTGTATGGGGGGAGGGGAATCTCCCAATCAAAATCTATAAAGTCACCACTCTATCCTCAGTGTTCCCCATTAAACCTCTTGGCTGCTATACAGAAAACTGTATTTGGAAATGTCTAGATAGCTGGCAAACTGTAATTTTACTACTGCTCATATTCTGTGCTAAAACAGCCTATTTTTGTTACTCCTTCCTGCTGCCCACTTACATTTCGTCCACTCGTTATGTCTTAAAAAGAACAGGAGGACTTGTGGCACCTTAGAGACTAACAAATTTATTTGAGCATAAGCTTTTGTGAGCTTTTTTTTTTTTAGTCGCTAAGGTGCCACAAGTACTCCTTTTCTTTTTGTGAATACAGACTAACACGGCTGCTACTCTGAAACCTGTTATGTCTTGTCTCTTAATTTGTAAGCTCTTTTGGACAGGGGACTGGTATATACCACATGTTAGTTGAGTGGGGCCCCAACCTGGCTTAGGCTTCTAGGACTCTGCTGCAGCATAAATGTTGGATAATAATAAATAAAGATGCACTCGGAGGTCTTTGTTCATAGGTGGCCCGGAACACAGTCTCATCAACTATGCAATTATCTGCTCTGCTGTGTGGTGTGGCTCTTGTGTTAAGCTTTTGTTATTATGGAAGTCATTCCTTCATAAAGATGACAATATATATGTAAACTTTCATATGGCCCTTCCAGCCCATTGCAAAATCCTTGTTATGTGACTACCCCCATCTATGTATTTTTCAAATGTAAAACTGGTCTCCTGACTTGAGACTTGGCATGGAATCTTAGCTAACTTTTCTGGGGCTACTAACCTATTAAGAGCTGGTCCAAATGCTACTAAATTTGCATCCTCACTGTGTGGAGTGGTACTGGGTTATGCTTTCCTATCCTAGATGTGTATGCAAAATCAAAGATGTGGAGTCAAATCCTAAAGTGAATTTAGGATGTTGATAGCTGCAGGCTGCAAACTTTGTCCTTATCAAATATCCTTCCGTAAAATGTCTTAATCTTGCACTTAAGTAGAATGCAGGCTGGAAAATTGGCAGCGGGTAGAGGCAGAGTTAAATTTCTTTAACCTTATGCCCTATGGTTGTTTTCATACTTTCATATTGGATTTTATGCTTTTAATGTAAACTTATTTTTTGTTTTGTTTCTGGACTTCATAGCACGTGGGTCTTTAGAGAAATCTACAGAATTCTAAGGGGACTTTTCCCCTTAAGTATGTGATATTCTATTCTATGTATTTCTTATAATGTCCACAACACTGTAGTGTGTGGGCATCTTCCTGTAGTGAATTAAGCAGTGAGACTACACATCTGTCACATGTGGTTTTTCTCTTATGCTTTCCCCAGTGGGAGAACTGTGTGCTGGAGCGTGGTATCTTTGGTAGGATTTTTAAGTATACATGCTGCTCTGTGTCTATAGTAGATATTGACAAATGAAACTAATTTAATGAAGATTTCTTGCCTAGTAATAGGAGCAAATTATGACATTTAATTTTTTTTATGATGGTAATCTTAATGGGTTCACATTATGCAGTAAACTCACTTGTGGTGGTGGTTTTTTTACTTATGTCTTTATGCAGCTGAATACAGATTGGAGCAAATACGATGATCGGTTGATGAAAGCAGCTGAAAGGGGAGATGTGGAAAAAATTTCATCTATCCTTGCCAAAAAGGGAGTCAATCCTACTAAACTGGATGTGGAAGGGAGATCTGTGTAAGTAATTTCCAAGAATGTAGTGGAGGATGATGGCATGAGTAGTGAAATCTGTTTAGACGGTAAATCTTTCTTCATTATGTCACATTTTTACTGATGGTGTGTATTAGACTCCTTCCCATCTGAAACAAACAGGCAGCAGATTACAGAATTAGAGTTCTAGAATTACATATCTATTGGAGGTAGATGATTTTAAGCAAAAGAAGAGTGTACACAAATTCCATACTCTACTAAAATAAGCTCCCCATTGTACCATCCTAGATAGAAATTCACACTTCATCTAGCCACAAACCATTGCTCTGAGGGCTGTCAAACTTCCTGTTAGTCAGGTTCATTTAGCAATACTGATTTTATGGGATGAGGGGAAATAGGGGATGAGTGCTCATTGACATCCGTCCCTCGTAGAGATGTGTGAAGTCCTATTTTGTGAACTGGAAAGGCAAAAAGGTGCAAATCAGTAGAGCCTAGGGTAGCAAAATTGAGATGGTGGTAATCTGAAGGAAGTTATATTGGGCACTGTGAGGGGTTGAGGGGTTGTAGGGGATTGACTAGGTAAGAGTGGAGTACTCTACAGTATAGCCATAGGGAGGCTTGAAAAGAGACCTGAAAGCAGGAGGATGGGGAAAGATAGGGAAAACCTACTCAATAGAAATCTGTGATCCAGGGATCGATTCCATTAATTCAGGAGTCCGCAGCATGATAGAGACTTGCCCATGAAGCCAACAGTGAGAGATCTAGCCAGTCCAGAAGTGGCTGGCTGTCATTTTTATTTCCTTCCCATTGCACAAACTGAAGCTATATATGTAACTGGGTTTTCTTGTTTGTATGTAATAGTATATGGAGTAATTTATCTTACATTTCTTTAAAACAAACACCTTCCCCCTAAATCTAAACAAATCCTGCCCTCTGTGTGTCCTCTAAAATGTTTCCTAAACCCCTTTTGGGTTTGCTAATTTAAGTCTTTTCATAATGGATGTTATAGGAAAATACAGGTTAGTATTTTTAGGATCTTCAAAATGAAACTAAAAATAAGATTTGAAAAGCATTCTCCAGATATTACTGGCAATCATTTTGTCTCAAATTACCGGTGTGGAGACTGTGTTTCTAGGTTGTCCAACAGCATTAGTACTGTATAATTTGTGGTAGGTAATAGTTGGTAAAAGGAATGTACGTTTGGGTGGAACATTCCTATAGCCATCAAACTTAATATCACAGTGTAATCTTGGCTATCTGCCTGATTCTGCTAACCATTTCAGATTCTTGAATCATCTTGCATCAAAATTGCCAGGTACACCAAGAAAGCAGAAATACAAGTGGCTTTGGATATTGTGCCTTACAAGCATCCATTCTTTAATTCTTATACATTCTTTGTCCTCCTTGTGTTTTTCCACTATTGCTTATATTCCAGTAGTTACTCTGGTTCAATGGAAATATGAGTGTGCATGATAGTATGGTTTACTCCTACTTGAGGTTTGGTGATTTCTTAGCATATTTATGCACCAGTGCATAGGAGCCAGTCCTAGCTTTTTATAACTAATTCCACAGGTGAGTAAGTACTAGGCATAAGTATTTTATGGAAGAGTCTGCTGGAATTGTGTTGTGTATCCACCTCCTGTCTGAAATAGGAGGGATTCTGGTTACAAATGGAAAAACTGAGGTACAGCCATCTTTGTAATAGGTGGACCAAACCCAATAACTCCTCTGGATTGAAGCATACTAAATAGACTTTGGAGGGACTTTCCAAGCCTGTGGAGTACTCCATCTTTCTGCAGCCCCCTCAGCATTAAAAATAGTGGGATCCAGCAGCACTACTTTTGGGGCCCCAATGCCACCCTGTATCTTTTCTATACTTCTCAAATCCCAGAGTGCATTAGCAAATACACAAATAAAACTGGAGCTGAGGGTGATCAGAGAGAGAGATGCAGCCAGTTGAAAAGCAAGGGAACCTGACAGTACATATAGAGGGAAGTGTTAGATTTTGTGGGGAGGAAAGGTAAAGGAGAGAGGAGGATGAGGAATTACTCTTTACCAGAAGTTATCCTCCATCTTTAAAATTTGGATTGATAGGAGAAGTTTGAGCTGGTTCTTAAACAGTCAGCTTGACCATCCTTCCTCAAGGTATGTTCACAAAAGTTAACAGAAATCCATGTGGCTACAATTTCAAACTGAAGTGATAGAAGTGTCATTGCTTTGACTATGCTAATGCTTGATCCTAGTAAATTTGAATCATAATTAGGAAAGGGAAAGCTGATCGATATTTTACTTATTCTCTGCCACAGACACAAAATTAGTGTACTGGTTTTATTGAAAGAAATTATGCTTCCTCTTCTCCCCGCCTTCTTGCGCCCCCTTCCCCCCCACACTTTTAGTTGGGTCAGAACATGCTACAACGCTAGACTTTCCAAGCTAGAACTACATGAGTGAAATATGGTTTTAATCTACCTAACACTTCACTGTACAACTGTGGGTTCTTTTGGTTTTTTTTTCTCCTTGTGTGCTCTGCCTCTGCTGGCAAATGTTACCCTTTTTTCTTTTTGTTCTTCCATGCAGAACTAGTCTGTTTAAGCCAAGAAATGCATAGTATCTTTTTTTCCCCCCCTTAGATTTCATGTTGTAGCATCAAAAGGAAATCTGGATTGTTTGAATACCATTCTTGTACATGGGGTTGATATCGTAGCCAGCGATGCTGCAGGTATGTTTCCTTAAAGTTTAAGGGTGAAATTTTCAAAAACACTTGGCACAGGTCTGATTTCCGTCCCAAAACAAAATCTACATTAAATGCTTGTAACTTGTCCTGTAGTATGGAACAGGCTAAAATAGATGCAGACTTGAGCACATGTTGAATAACTACTTGAAATTCTTTGCTTCCTCATGGCTAGAAACATGGCATAGAGTACATGCTTCAATCTGTCTGATTCTGTGTTGGATATAGTTTAGGTTCTCTGAATTGAACAAATTTCCAGGCAATAGAAAAGTTTAACTCAAAAGGATTTAAATGATTTTAAGTACTCTGGCTCCTCTGAATATGGACTTGTGTCTACATTTGCTATTCCAGCTAAGTAAATCTTAATAAATACATTTACAATATGTATGGGAACAGCATGGTTTATGGAGTTCGGAAAAAGTGCTGGGAGAATTTCAAAAGGTTTGATTCTGAGTAGTATGTAAAACCATGCAGATGCTTTTCTGAATTGCCTTTGGTCCAGAAACCAGCCTGGAAGTCTCATGGGATTTTCATAACCTCAAAGTTCTATCGAGATTCTGAATTTAGTAGTGAGTAAGGAGGCATGTGAAAATTGGGAAGGTGGTGAAAAGAAGAAATACAAATTTGTTTAGTTATTTTATCTGTGTGTCAAATTTCTTGTTCCTTATGAATTACAATATTGTATTATGAATAGTGAAGTATCTGGATACAAGGGAAACATATTAAATGTCTTCATGGTATATGTTACTGCATGTTGATATTGATAGCCCTACTGTAGTTCCCAATTTAATGCTTTTGTGTATATTTAATCCGTAGGGAGAAATGCGTTGCATCTTGCTGCAAAATATGGACATGCTCTTTGTTTGCAAAAGCTATTACAGGTATTGAAGACAGTAAATCAATCTTTGTGCCACATTTTACATTTAGACGTAAAAGGGAAGTACGTGTTCTTCAAGAGATGCTGTTAATTTTATAGTTACTTTTAATTTTTTTTTTTAAACTAATTTGTGGTACTGCACCTGCCCCTAAATTCCCCTTTTGGTGATGTGAATCTTTAGTGCATCTGGCACGTAAATACCTTGCAATGCTAGCTACAGAAGTACCATGTGAATGTCTGTTCTCACTTTCAGGTGACATTGTAAATAAGCATTATCTCCTGTAAATGTAAACAAACTTGTTTCTTTTAGCGATTGGCTGAATAAGAAGTAGGACTGAGTGGACTTGTAGCAAAGTTTTACATTGTTTTGTTTTTGAGTTCAGTTAGGTAACAAAAAAAAATCTATTTTTGTAAGTTGTACTTCCACGATAAAGAAATTGCACTTCAGTACTTATATGAGGTGAATTGAATAATACTATTTCTTTTGTTTATAATTTTTACAGTGCAAATATTTATAATAAAAATAATACAAAGTGAGCACTGTACACTTTGTATTCTGTGTTGTAATTGAAATCAATATATTTAAAAATGTAGAAAAACATCCAAAAATATTTAATAAATTTCAGTAGGTATTTTACCTGAGTTCCCTGTAAGCCGCATGGCCGTGCAGCCGCCTATTAAGCCCCGCGCAAAAGCTCAGGGCTGCAGTGGGGAGAGGTGCTCCTCCCCGCCGGCCCCAGAGCCGACCGGCCTCAGACTTGCTGCTGCCGGGGGAGAGGAGCCCCTCCCCCGGCCCGGCCCAGGTCCATCGGAGCTGCCGGGAACCCCGGCCGCAAGCTGCTGCGTTGAGAGAGGGCTGGGGGGCAGTTTCTCTCTCTCTCTCCCCACCCCCCCCCCCATCCACCATCTGCAGCCCCGGGGCAGCCTGCACCCTGAATCCCTCATTCCCAGCCCCACTCCAGAGCCCACACCCCACATACCCCAACCCTTTGCTCGCACCCTCTGTACCCTCAGCCCTGAGCCCCCTCCCGAGCCCCTCATTTCCGGCCCTACCCCAGAGCCTTCACCCCTAGCTGGAGCACTCCTCCCCCCCGCACCCAACCCTCTGCGCCAGCCCTGAGCCCCCTCCCTGAACCTCTCATCCCCAGCTCCACCCTCGAGCCTGCACATCCAGCCAGAGCCCTCACTCCCCCCACACCTTAACCCTCTGCCCCAGCCCTGAGCCCCCCCTCACATCCCAAACCCCTCTTCCGCAGCTCTACCCCAAAGCCCTTACTCCCCCCGTGAGAGCCCTTACTCCCCACTGCGCCCCAACCCTGAGCCCCCACACTCTGAACCCTTCTGCCCCACCCCCACCACATGAATTTTATGTGCACCAATATGAAGGTGATGTGTCACACGTCGCCTCCATATTGGTGCACTTAACAAAATTCATTCCGCACATGGACATAAAAAATTAGAGGGAACACTGTATTCTACTATTTAACAGTGCGATTAAAACTGCGAATAATCACAATTAATTTTTTTTAATTAATCGCGTGAGTTAACGGCAATTAATCAACAGCCCTAGTTTAAATGTTTCTAGTTCAGTGATTTCTAGTTCTTTTACTTGTAAGTCTGAGTGACTTGTGCATTATAAATATTGGAATTAAATCTTGATACATATCTAGTAAATAAGAATTATTCTTTTAACAGTACAATTGTCCAACTGAAAATCTGGATCTTCATGGTAGAACTGCTCTTCATGATGCTGGTAAGCAGTGTTTTTGCCATTCCAGGAACTGCTGCATGAAGTTATTTATTTCTGTTCGTTTTAAGAGATTCTCCTTTAGAGTATCCTTTTCAGTAAGAAATATAATTTATCATAATGTATCTACTGTAGAAGAAATTGGCATAGGTTATTTTTTCCCCTTCAGTTGACCTTATTAAACCTGTGGTAGAAAATATGTATATGAATAATTTTTCTTCTTCTATCACTCAGCTAATATCTGTAGTGTTGAGAAGCACTCAAACCCGAATTCTGTTTTCAGGAGCCTAAAATTTTGAGAAAAACTCTTTGGTTGAAATATCTCCTGCTTCTAAGCTAAAAGTGTATCTGTGTCTGTGGAGGCAGAAGGAGGGGGGGCTTGATAAAATTTTATTCATTTTTAGATCAGTGCAAGGAACTGGATTACTGCTTAAGACCTATTTTAGATGAAGTTTTCCACTCTTACCCAAATGGCTGCTTCTTAAAACTTTGAATTGTCATAGACTTTGTCCTCACAGAGGAAAATGTGCCTTTGACAGGTCATCAATCAGTTTACAAGAACAAAAGACGTTGGAGAACTGCATATAACAAATGAGTTTTTCCCTGAAATGTTAACAATATGGCACAAGATGATGCTCTGAACACTGGTGTAAAATGTTAATAGACTAGGGCTTTGTCTACAATGGCAAGTGAACGACAAAACTTTTGTCGTTTAGAGGGGTTAACCCCCCCAAGGTAAGTTTTGTCAAGGAAAAGCGCAGGTGCGGACAGTGATTTGTTGACAGGACCGCTCTCCTGCCGACAGTGCTACCGCCACTCATTGTGGGTGGAAGTTTTTTGTCCGCGGGAGAGCTCTCTTCTGCTGACAAACAGCAGCTACGCTGGATGCCTTTTAGCAGCACGGCTGTAGGGGCAGAGCCGTGTGTCGCTAAAAGCTGCGTAGTGTAGACGTAGCTTAAATATAGTTTAGTCTCGATCAGTCTAAATCCTTCTAAAACTCTATGCCCCTCCTTAACATTTTGGACTGTGATTGTGTGTTCATTGCAAATTGCACATGCTTTCAAGAGCATAGCACCAGAGTTCACTGAATCCTAAAGCATAAGACACTCTGTCTGTGTGCTGAATTTGACTTTCCTGAGAAACAGTGTATTAGAGGGTGGAAGCTGGGTTACGGTATTCTGGAGGGACCTTGCACAGATACTGCCCCAAATGACACTACTTTCTAGTTAAGTTGCCTCCTCCAGCATAAGGCTAAGGCCAGTTGTTTAGAATTTTAGTACAGGAATGTTTGTTCCTGCTGGTGAACTTTCCTTGCACTGTAAACTTTTAGATGTGGAGGGGCGGGAGAGGTCGCTCAGTGGTTTGAGCATTGGCCTGCTAAACCCAGGGTTGTGAGTTCAATCCTTGAGAGATTTAGGGATCTGGGGCAAAAATTGGGGATTGGCCCTGCTTTGAGCAGGGGGTTGGAGTAGATGACCTCCTGAGGTCCCTTCCAACCCTGATAGTCTGATTCTATGGTGTGTGCTGAAGAATATAGCTATCACTTTCCTTAGAGTCCATTCAAAAGCACAGCACTATGATAAAAATAGTCAGTTATTGAATTCATTTTCTATAGGTATCTGTGTTGTCCTGCACAGAATAAAATACAAGCATCTTGTTTGGGTTTGATTCCCAGTATCTTGCTCCGTAGGTTGTGAGCAGTATTCAAGGAGTGCTTAGCTCACGGTAAGGAGCGTATATAGGGGGAATGCCTCTCGCTGCTCGGCAATTCCTGTGGCTAATTAAAGGGCTGCAACAAACTTGAGTCCTTTCTGGTACTGCTGAGCTAGAGGAATGGTGGCTGCACAGTGGAGCTTGGGAGATGAAGGCTTAAAAGTGGAATCCTAGGCGTACTTGGGACTCCATGGAAGGCTCTCCTCAGACACTTAAACCACTCTTTCTTTTCTTTGTTCCCAAAAGCTATGTCAGACTGTTCCTCTAGTATTCAGCTACTGTGTGATCATGGTGCCGCAGTGAATGCCAAAGATGGAGTAAGTCACTAGTTATTGCTATCCTTCCTTCTCTTCAGAATCTAATGGAATGCTGTGTGTTGTTGTTTTTTCCTCTTTGAGAATGTGCCCTTTCCCAATTTTTCCTGTTTTCCAGGATGGGAGGACACCCCTAGTGCTGGCCACTCAGATGTGTCGTCCAGCAGTCTGTCAGCTTCTGATCGACAGGGGAGCTGATGTGAATGCCAGAGACAAACAAAACAGGTAACACATGCCACTGGGATATGTTGGCAATGTATCTGTATTCTTAAAAAACAGAAGTCTCTCAGCTTTCAGACTTTCAAGTTGTAAAATAAACTTGTCAAACTGTACAGCTGAAACATATACTAAAGTAAGACTTCAAATGTTGATTAGCCAATTCAAGTAATATAAATAAATGAGAGAGCATTCACAAAATGCCTGTTTCCACAAACAAAGTCAATCATTTCCATGTTTTTCAGTGTATGTATTTCTGGCTTATGCAGCTGAAAGACTGTTGACTTGTGTAGAGAATGTAGTCTGGTGCTTATAGTAAATTGGAGAGAAGTAGAGTTGACAGCTGAAAGACCCAAGTGAAAGGGATTACCTCTTTTCTGAACTCAGGCACTTGCGAAAAAATTTATCTTCACAACATAGCCCTTCATGGTGCGCTGTGTTGCCTGTCTGCTGCTCCTCCCCAAGTCACATTTTTAAAAGCGCCCAAATCCCATTAAGGCTCCTAAGTGACTTAGGCCCTCTTGTAATTTTTACCTTGTGTGTTTACATATCTGTACTGAGCTTCATGCACAGCCACTTCTTCCCCAGATATTTCTTCTTGGATTATAAATACACTATGCTGAGGGGGTGGGCCTGGGGCTTGTTGTGGTTAGAATATGGGAGCTTGCAACAATACTTTTGAAAGGTGCATACGCACTTGTTTGGGTGGGATTACATGTTTCCAGGCACCTTCAGAATTTGGTCTGAGGTATTTTGTGACTCTTCTGATACCTTTTTTTTTCTATAGTATTTGTAATTTGTGTGCTGAACTTCTTAGTAAAACTTGAAATGAAGGATGGGATAATAAACCTGTGTTTTGAAAATCAGGAGACTCTTGAGGAGAATAAGACTTGGGTTTACTGTCATTTTCTCTGTGAAGAAAGCATGTTAGCTCAGTAGTTTTATTAAAATAATACTTTACATATTGGTTAAATAGAAAAATCCAATTACATGAAGATGCATTGAGGAAAGGTTCTTTCTCTAAGCACAGGCTTCTGTAATTGAGTTTACAAAAAAGTAGTGATTACTACTTCAAGTAAGCTGTCCATTGCAAATATTGTCTCCTTACGTGTCTGATGTGTGTCTGTGTGTGTGGTCTTTCTCCCTGCCCCCAGGACTGCTCTAATGTTAGGCTGTGAATATGGCTGCAAGGATGCGGTTGAAGTTCTGCTCAAAAATGGTGCAGATGTTAGTTTGGTTGATGCCCTTGGTCATGACTGTTCTTACTATGCCAGAATTGGTGACAATATTGACATTTTGGCCCTAATAAAGACTGCCATTGAGGATTCCAGCAAAGGTATGAGAAGCATTCCTATATTTGGGAGAAATTTCTCTTTCTTTCCTTCTGGGTTCTTTGTTTTCATGCTTATTATTCCTCTTACAGGGAGTGTTGGCTCTTGACTGGGAAGAAATTTTTTTAAAACATTACAATGCTTATATTAATACTATCTGAATAATAATTTTGTGGACAATGTCTTTTTGGAAATAAGTTTATTCAATATAAGGATGTGATATTGTCACAGTATACGGCGCGCTAACGTTGGAGGACAGATTGTCACTTCTATTCAGAATGGGAACATTTAAATTTTATCTAATCCTGGGATACTCCATTGCAGGGGTCGGCAGCCTTTCAGAAGTGGTGTGCCGAGTCTTCATTTATTCATTCTAATTTAAGGTTTTGCCTGCCAGTCATAAGTTTAAACATTTTTAGAAGGTCTCTTTCTATAAGTCTATAATATATAACTAAACTAAAGTAAATACGGTTTTAAAAATGTTTAAGAAGTTTTGTTTAAAATTAAATTACAATGCAGAGCCCTCCTGGGTGGCCAGGACCCTGAAAATCAGCTCGTGGGCTGCCTTCGGCACGCGGGCAATAGGTTGCCTACCCCTGCTCCATTGTAATGTTATGCTGTTACAAAACCTAATATTGTATATGATGTAAAAATGTTATACGTTTGGAAAATAATCAAAAATGGAAATGATGCATTTTAAATAGGACTACTTGTTTAGACAGCTCCTGAAATAGGTATCATTGTCTTACTAATAGTAAAACTATTTGGATTTGTGATTATTCTTTGTTAACAAATCAGAAATGCCAATTGGTAATTAGATATTTCCTCTAATATCACTGTTACATCAATGTCTAACTTAAATTAAGTATATATAAAAAATTAAAAACCTAACTTTTGTTGCTTTTTAGCAAGGGAGCTTATGAAGAAAGGACAGCCTGAACAAAAGGTCAGGCTTTATTTGTTCTATGCTAAATGTCTCACTAAATGTCTGTCACCGAGGAAGCTCATACGTTCATATGCATTACTGACACTGCATGTTGTATTCTTGTAAAGGTTCCACTCTGGCAAGATGTTGGCCCCCTGTCCTCTTTGCCCATGTCTGATGACTGCCTAGAAAGAACACTGTATTATGATACAGTACTTCTCAGAATGAATAGGGATGTCCCTGTTGTTCTGGCCAACATTCTTTGTCAATAAACTTTTTCTGTTGTCCAGAGCTGCATATGAGCTATTGGTGAGCACAATGGTGGCTGTTTATACACCATTACTGCACTGTCACAAACCTCATGACTTTGCTTGTGTGAAAGACACCGTGTGAATCGAAGTTCTATTCTAAATCCATCCTCAGTAATATTTTCTCTAAGTTTTTGTTCCATCTAAATGATCCTCTGTGGCGAATGCTGAAATGCTTATACAGAATGTGACTCCCAGGTGCTCCTGGGGTTTCTAACTTTTATTAATGTGCCGTAAACGGTAACACTGATTTAAATCCCATCCAGTGGGCAAGGCAAGTGAAAGTGATTCATTAGTTAAATTACTCTTTTCTAAAGCTTTTTTAAAAAACTGCTATTGTATATTTCTTCCGCTTGCTGCCCGTCGGTCCAGAAGCAGAGATGACTAGTATGTGAAACAGGGCCGGGCACGCTCACGGGTATCCTCACATTTTAAAAATATTTCCTCAGTAGCACTTCATGTTGGCCAGGGGCCTGACTTTTATTTGCTAAAATTGCCTGGTCCATAGAACGGAAAATCATTATACTGCTTATCTTTGGGAGCAAGTTCTGATTCTCTTAATTTGTATGTGGTTATTTTGAAACTTAGCTCTGATTCTCAGACCTCTTAAATCAGTTAGAGAGCTCATGGAAGACGCCCTAGCACAGGGGAATGCCTCAGCGGAGTAAAACCACAAGAGCGGCTCATTTTTGTCTAGGCCACTAAGGAACATAAGTGTGCCTGCGGTGAAGGGCATGTGGCGTGGCAGGGTGATCTTCGACTGCTAGCATGGTTTAGAGTAGGCTCAAAGCAGCTGTTATTAAACATAGGCACTGGTGCAGAAGTGACACCCCTCTTCATCTGCATTCAGTGCTTGTTGGTTGTAGATGACAACCTGGGCCTTGATATTTAAATGATATCCGTATTAGTTTGGGGATTAGAAATAAGACTACAACAATTTATCTGATTTTTATCCTCTGTGAAATATAACAGAGCAGAGTAAGCGTGAACTAGTAGTAACACTACCCCCCGTGGGATATATAATGAAGTATAATGCTGATCTCAGTTGGAAAACACTGGGCTTACATGCTGTATCCAGAAAGAGCGTGACTTTAGTTTGCTTAAATTTATGATTTTATGTTTTAATGCTGCAATAACAGGTTACTAATGTGTCACAGAAACTGAATCCGCTGTATGCACAAGAAGTGAACTTCAAGCAGTATCAGAGGGAACCGCTAAGCATGCAGGTAAATCAGAATAAAAAGAGCAGGAAGGGGTTTGTGCTTTGTATATTTTATTTGATAATCAACAAGTCTGATTAAAGATTGGGGTTTGGTTATAAAGCACATTGTCTATTCCCATAAGAGGAATGCAATATTTCAGCTCTCAACATTACTGACATGCAATGTTGCAAGTGTGCGATTTGTTAGCCATCTTTTAAAAAGGGATAAAATCTCTGCAGTGTTTCATCTGGCTAAAATGCAATAAAAAAGTCTTCCACTTAAAATGCATGCTAATCAATTCAAACAGCCTAAGGTTGAGCTATTAAACATTTCTCTTCGTGTAGATGCTGATTTTCTCAGGTGCTGAGTACCTCCTCTAGAGTGAGAGATGAAGGTGTCTACTACCTTTCAGGATTGAGGCGACAGTGAGGGAATTACTGGTTTATGATTGAGTCTTGTACACTGTAGAGAAAATGTAAATGGAAAAGCAAGAAATAGGCCTTACAAAATTTTCCTAATGTTTCCTCATGATTTATGAGACACACTCTTACTAATTCCACCTGATAACTATGAGCAGGACATTTTTAAGCTAGTTCTCCCTTTTGTGCCCTATGTTGTATGTCAGGGGTGGCCAACCTGGGGCTCTGGAGCCCCATGCGGCTCTTCAGAAGTTACTATGCGGCTCCTTGTACAGGCACCGACTCTGGGGCTGGAGCTACAGGCGCCAACTTTCCAATGTGCCGGGGGGTGCTCACTGCTCAACCCCTGGCTCTGCCACAGGCCCTGCCCCCACTCTACCCCTTCCTGCCCCCTCCCCTGAGCCTGCTGTAACCTTGCTCCTCCCCCCAGAGCCTCCTGCACACCACGGAACAGCTGATCAGCAGGGCTCCCGGTGGGTGGGAGGCACTGGAAGCGGGGGGGGGGGGGCGGGGAAGGGGGCTGATGGTGGGGCTGCTGACCATAGGTACAAACTCCACGGGTGCTGCACCCATGGGGAAAAATTGGTGGGTGCTCTGAACCCACCGGCAGCCAAGCTCCCCTCCCCTGAGCGCGCCACGTCTCCGCTTCTCCTCTCAGCGTTTTCCGCCGCAAAACAGCTGTTTCTCAGCATAACAAGCTCCGGGAGGGAGGGGGGAGGAGCGGGAAAGCGGCACGTTCAGGGGAGGAGGTGGGGAAGAGGCAGGGCCGGGGACAGAGGGTGGTCAAGCACGCACCGGTGCCAGCAGAAGTCGGCGCCTATACTGCTGACGTATTACTGTGGCTCTTTGGCAATGTACATTGGTAAATTCTGGCTCCTTCTCAGGCTCAGGTTGGCCACCCCTGTTGTATGTAGTGTCTATTTTAGAATATGTTCTGCAGAGGCTTTTATTAGTTAAAATAGGTAGATTCTGTAAAGAGCACTCAAATGTTGATAAATGATGGTGTAATAAGAAGCTAACTTTTATTTCAACCTTTTAAGCATTTCACTGAATTAAGGAAAATATAAAATAAAATATATTAGTAGGTGTCTTACTAGAAAATGAATTTGCTTGCTATAATTGATAGAATAATCTATGGCATTTCCTTCCTCAGCTTATTAGTATGCCAGTAGAGTATTTTTAAAAAGTGAAATAACATTGAGGGGCTAATTTTTTAAACTGGGGAAACTAGCCAATTTAAAACTGAGGCTGCCATTATGAAATATTTTAGTATACAACAGAATGACTTGACATCATAGGTCCTGAAACTGAGAATCCTGCATATCTTATTGTAGCAACTGTACTATTAAAGTACCTTACTATGTGCATTATGAGAAGTTACTGTAATGGTAGCTTAACTCTGAACTTTTAGCTTTTGTCTGTTTAAATAGGTCATTGGGTTTTTTTTAATATATATTTATAAAATAGTCTTTTAATAGTGGGAAAAAATTAAAATGGCCAATAATGTATTTTAGTTTAAGAAGCATGTATGTATCTCATTCTGATAAAGGGTACTATGCTAATTGGAAATATTGCACTTTATTTAAAAAAGACAGTGAATGCATTTGTTCTGGCTTAATAGATGTGATTAAGGTTACATCCGATGCACTTCAGGCATGCAGCATGTTAAAAGGCTATCATGATGCCTCATGCCGATGAAGTGTCTTTTAGATTACATCTTTAAACACAGTGGCTGGGTTTCAGACTACTCTTTTTTTTTTTTTCAACACAATTTGTTTTTTATATGTTGAGAGCCAGGAGATAAAAGTAGCTCTTGAAATGCTGTCAGCACTGGAGTATGGACAGGGAAAGATTATATTAAAAACTGTGTGTGTATTACATCCATCCAAGGACAAGAATTTAGTGGTGGAGAATCTGAAGGCGCTTTAGATAAGTTTACTAGGTATAATGATTTAAAGAGAGGCTGCAGATATGTTGTGAATTTTGTTAAACAAGCATTGGTGTTCTGAAGGACCATTATCATTACTAGTTAAAACGCCTACATTTTCTTTGTTTCAGGAACTGGAAGCAGAAAATGAAGATTTGAAAGACCGATTGAAAGAGATTCAACAGGAACAGAGAATACTTCTAAACAGAGTCAGTGTATTAGAGCTACAACTGAACGAGGTAAAAATAGTTTTTGTATAATCCTGTTTAAAAACTAACAATCGTCTAACTTGAATAACAAAGCCATTCTTTTGAAATTGGCATAGTACATCAGAATGGCTTTGTCTAAAGTCTTGAAATGGAAATTTCAACAATTCACAATGAACTGAACATTAAAAAAGGAGCCAGGGATTTATTGCTGGGTTGCTCGTTTTCTCAAATCAAATGTTCCACCAGGAAATCAACAGCCTCTCTGCTCTTATAAGAGTCATCTGTGGGAAACGGAATTACTTAATTTAACTTAAAAAAAAAATTAAAAAAATCCTGCTTTGAACTTTAATTTGATGTTCTTTGATGAATAACCAATGCTTGTTTTGAAAGGAATGCATGTGGGAAAGCTGTCACTCTCACTTCCTGAAGGATTCTTCATTAATCATTTTACTTTCTCAGTTTAATGGGTGGCTTTGACTCCTGTATGGGTGGGTGGCGGGAAAATACAGATAACCAAGCTCTGTAACATTTTTATTGCTTCCCTGTGAGCTGTTTTTGTTGACTCACTGTTACGTGGCTTTTTGCTGCAATACGGTATATCCATAGGCAGATGACCTTTTGATACTGTGGTCATTTCTAGAATGTGATGAAACGTTGCTTTAGAAGTAGTTCTATTGATACTCAAATATGAGCGACAGCCTTACATCACAATCGAGACTGTAGAGCATGTGGTGGTTCATGTTACAGATTTAAGAACAAATTCTAATCTCAGATGCATGGCTAAAAGCAGATATTCTGCCTTTAATAGTATCTGTTATTCTGTATTTAAAAACAGCTGGGAAAAACCCAAATGTGATTATCCATTAACTATAAGTGGATTGCTTCTAGGGCATTGCTTTGATGCTTTAGTACTGAGAGCTCCTGGGGGTGACTCAGCAGACATGAAACTGTAGTAATTAACAGGAAAGTTCAGCAGGAGCAAAGCTTCAATCAGCAGAAATTGAAACCAAGATTCCCAACCTGGGGCTCTCACAGCTCTCATCCAGAGGCATTGTGTATCCCCCCTCTGCCTTTACAGCCCTCTGAGAGCTTGTAGAATGGAAGAGGAAAATAAAGCTGGAGTTAACCCCTTGTTTACTGGAAGCCATGTTTTGCCCCTGCACTTTCTTCACAAGTACTTTTTAAACTTAAATAGCAGTAATCAGTTAAACAGCAGTAATCAAAAAATCAAGCGTGTACATGTGTATGCATAACTCAGTTCCAGTGTGTTATAAGCATCCATTGGTATGTTCATACCTGATGGTCATGATTACAACAAAGTGAACCTTTAACTACTTTGAGCAGCAGCACCAAGAGAAACATGTCTAGCATTCATTTTCATCCAAAATCATCAAATTGGAATTGGAAAAGGTTCAGAAAAGGGCAACAAAAATGATTAGGGATATGGAACGGCTTCCATATGAGGAGAGATTAATAAGACTGGGACTTTTCAGCATGGAAAAGAGGCGACTAAGGCAGGACATGATAGAGGTCTATAAAATCATGAGATGTGGAGAAAGTGAATAAGGAAGTGTTATTTACTCCTTCTCCTAATACAAGAACAAATGAAATTAATAGGTAGCAGGTTTAAAACAAACACAAGAAAGTATTTTTTCACATAATGCACTGTCAGCCTCTGGAACTCCTTGCCAGAGGGTGTTGTGGGGTTCAGAAGGGAGCTAGATAGATTCATGGAGGATAGGTCCATCAATGGTTATTAGCCAGGATGGGCAGGAATGCTGTCCTTAGCCTCTGTTTGCCAGAAGCTGGGATTGGGTGACAGGGCATGGATCACTTGATGATTACCTGTCTGTTCATTCCCTTTTTGTGCACCTGCCATTGGCCACTGTCAAGAGGACAGGATACTGGGCTTGATGGACCTTTGGTCTGACCCAGTATAGCCGTTCTTATGTTCTAAAAAATGTGTTAAATAACTCAAGAAAGGATGCATACCTCAATAATTTGGAAGCACAATCTGCCATATTAGCATGCATTTTAAGACTTCAACATTATGTAATTCCTGCTTTTTTTTATTTGGAATATGGCAGATTGCAGGTGCTTCCCTGCCAAAAATTAGAGGAACGTGGAAAATGAAAGGGAAAGACATGTTGGCAGCAGGTATCATTCTGGACTAAAATATAGTGATTGTTTTATCAAATACACACAAAACCCTGTTAACATATAACTGAAATGATTTTGTGGGGGTGGGGGGCATGGGATTTTTGGTTGCCTTCTAGGAGCAAATGGTTGCAGATGATCTTGAAAGTGAGGTAGGAAAACTCATTTTTCACCTCTCCACCTTAAATTTGAGTATTAACTTTTAGCTTGAGTAAAATAATTCCCTTTGTTCATCTTATGACTTTTATTACGTCATTTACACGGCAGCTTTAACCATTGCCACTTCAAAACTAAAATGCTACACGTTCACCTTTCCATACAAAAGTTGCACAGCTGTATTTTTGACCGTATGAATTCTTTCCCATATTTTCCACTTGTGTACAGTGAAGGCAATAGCTTTTGATTAATGAGAGCCAAAATTATTTAAATTTAGTGTTGCTTTGTACGAGTTACATAGATTCCTGGCATCACCACCATAGATCTTGTCACAAGGATGTTGTGTAAAGCACTCCAATGCATCTTTGAATTAGATTGCTCATTTTATAGCTCTTTCAATACTAAAGTAGTGACTCTCATTAACACAGCAGACTTCTGGTGCATGCAGCCATGTTATCCATGTTTTGTCTCTGCCATCATTTACATGTTCACTTGATTATTAAATGTACAGATGTTCGTGTCAGAAATCTATGGCATTGGAAAGCAAGGGATTCTGACCGCTAACCTCTAATGGGAGAGCCCCTGAAACTTTAACTCGGGATTTTAATAAGTGTTCTAAATGCTTACGGGTCTGGATATAGTGCTGAATAGCTGATCTCAAACAGAACCATCTCTTGTTCTTCAGAAAGATGAGCTGAGAAGACTCTTAACAGCCAAGGAAAAACAGCAGGAAGAAAGCTTAAGAAGTATTGAAGCTCTGAAATCTAAACTTAAACACTATGAGGTATGTTGTAGTTCAACTCAAACAATAAATATGTATTTTTTCATAAATATTGTGGCAATAATACCAGTTATATCATTAAAAACAAAAATATAATTGTCCTGAAAGACATCTTATGCCACTGAAACTGTAACTGAAAATTAGGTACCTGTATTAGCATCTCATTCTGTATGTAAAATTAGAACAAAATGAATATTTTATTTTTATCTCAATTGCTGCAATCTGTTTTTTCATTTCAGCGTGACTATCTGGGCTCTGGAAGTGATTTTGGTAACAGTGTTTAATTTTATTTTTAGAATTTCTCTCTCTTTAAATGCATTATGCAATCTCAAAAAATTCAAGTGAAACCGTTGCCCTTTATTTCTGTTTTTCTTTCTAGTCTCATGCTAATCTTAATAGTAACTGGGTTTAACCTATAGGTCTCACTTCTGTACACTCAGATTTATTCTTTGAGGGTAGATGTTCCTGTCCTGAATAGGTATCCAGATCTCATTTAACCCCCCAGCAAAGGGTGAGCTAACATTAATCCTCTGACTAGTTGACAGGGACGGGCATGCATATTCTGTAATAATAGGGGGTGAATTTTGCTAAACCAATTTAAATAAAAAATAGAATAGTTGATAAAAGACAACTTGAATAGTTATGTTGTAAATATACAAAGATTGAGAACAACATATAAGATCACTAGTCTTAGGTTCTTGATTTAGTCAAGTTTTTTGTTCAGAATCTATATTGGTGTTTGTTGCTGTAGAATCTGAGCTCTTATCAATGATGTTAATTATCTTTAAAAAGAGATTTGTTGGCCCAATTTAAAGAGATTTTTTTTAAAAGTCCAGTGTTAGTTTTATAAGTTAATATTATGTATGAATGGCTGGTAGAATATTTCTTAAATGTGAGTTTCTATACGAATGATTGAAAGGCTTTGGTGCAAGCTTATCTATCCATATTTACAAGTGCTTTGTAGTGTGTATTCTTAAGCTTTTGAGCTCACAAACCACCCCTCTTTTGATTTGGGTATACTTTTAATTTTCAAGTATGATTACCAACTAATCTGAATGAGCACAGCATTAATATCTATGTAGTAAAACAAAATAAATCATTATTTGGTCTGTCATGAACCTGTATGCAAGTCAGAGGGGGCTACTCATTGAAGTAAGGTGTCCTATGGCTATTTGAAAGAAGAGGTTTTTATTTTATCCCTTATTCTATGGTAATCTAGGGAAAGAAGATATGCTGGTTAAACAGGGTCAAGTATTTGCTACAGAATCACAGGTAAGACTATATTAACATTGTGTGTGGATATTTGTGATGTATCTCTTTCTATATGTATTCCTGGGCATGTAAACAGTGCTTGAAGTAGGTACAGTTGTAAGACAGAAATGTATTCTATAATAAACACTATATTAATCTCACTAAGCTGTTTTTGTAACTTCTAGTGCCCTCTAGAGGAAATGTGTGACATAGCTGTTTAATTTGTGGCTCAGTTCCAATATAGCCTTTGACCCTGTTGTTGATATGGGACTCAATGAATAAAGAATTGAAGGAGGGTGGTAATATGTGGTTACGGAAAATAGATCCTGTCTAACTGGATATCTTTTTTTTTTCTTTGAGATTACGAATGTGGTTGATTAACGTAATAGTGCTGATTTGTAGTATAATTAGACTCCTATAAAGTGTTTGACTTGGTACCCCATGAAATTTTGATTTAAAAACTAGAATGATATAAAATTAAATGGCACACATTGAAATGATAAAAACCTGGCTAACTGATAGGTCTCAATGTAATTGTAAATGAGAAATCATCGAGTGGGTGTGTTTCTAGTGGGGTCCTGCAGGGCTTAGTTCTTGGCCCTACACTATTCAACATATTTATCAGTGACCTGGAAGAAAAAAATCGTTACTGAAAGTTTTCAGAGGAGACAAAAATTGGGGGAGTAGTAAATAACGAAGATGACAAATCTGGATCGTTTGGTAATTTGGGCTCAAGCGAACAGTCATAGAACTGGAGGGGATCTTGAGAGCTTAACTAGTCCAGTCCCTGCACTCATGGCAGGACTAAGTATTACCTAAGCCATTCCTGACAGGTATTTGTCTAACCTGCTCTTAAAAATCTCCAATGATGGAGATTCCACAACCTCCCTAGGCAATTTATTCCAGTGCTTAACCACCATGACAGTTAGGAAGTAGGGCTGTTGATTAATCGCAGTTAACTAAAAAAAAAAAAAAAATTAATCACGATTAAAAAATTAATCACAATTAATTGCACTGTTAAACAATAGAATACCAATTGAAATATATTAAATATTTTTGGATGTTTTTCTACATTTTCAAATATATCAATTTCAATTACAACACAAAATATGAAGTGTATACTGCTCATTTTATATTTTTTATTACAAATATTTGCACTGTAAAAATGATACACAAAAGAAATAGTATTTTTCAGTTCACCTCATGCATGTATGGTAGTGCAATCTCTTTATCATGAAAGTGCAACTTACAAATGTAGGGTTTTTTTCTTACATAACTGCACTCAGTAACAAAACAATGTAAAACGTTAGAGCAGGGGTAGGCAACCTAGGGCACATGTGCCAAAGGCGGCATCTGAGCTGATTTCCAGTGGCACTCTCACTGCCTGGGTCCTGGCCACTGGTCCGGGGGGGCTCTGCATTTTAATTTAATTTTAAATGAAGCTTCTTAAACATTTTAAAAACCTTATTTACTTTACATACAACAATACTTTAGTTATATATTATAGAGTTATAGAAAGAGACCTTCTAAAAACTTCTATTACTGACACGCGAAACCTTAAATTAAAGTGAATAAATGAAGACTCGGCACACCACTTCTGAAAGGTTCCCAACCCCTGCGTTAGAGCCTACAAGACCACTCAGTCCTACGAGATGTCTTGTTCAGCCAATCACTAAGAGAAACAAGTTTGTTTGCGTTTTCGGGAGATAATGCCGCCCACTTCTTAATTACAATGTCACCTGAAAGTGAGAACAGGCGTTCACATGGCACTCTTGTACCTGGCACCACAAGATATTTATATGCCAAATGCGCTAAAGATTCATATGCATCTTCATGCTTTGGCCATCGTTCCAGAGGACATGCTTCCATGCTGATGACACTTGTTAAAAAAAAAAATGTGTTAATTAAATTTGTGACTGAACTCCTTGGGGGAGAATTGTATATCTCCTGTTCTGTTTTACCCGCATTCTGCCATATATTTCATGTTATAGCAGTGTCAGATGATGACCCAACACATGTTGTTCATTTTAAGAACACTTTTGCTGCAAATTTGACAAAATGCAAAGAAGATACCAATGTTAAATTTCTAAAGATAGCTACAGCACTGGACCCAAGATTTAAGAATCTGAAGTGCCTTCTAAAATCTGAGAGGGACGAGGTGTGGAGCATGCTTTCAGAAGTCTTAAAAGAGCAACACTCCAATGCGGACACTACAGAACCCAAACCACCAAAAAAGAAAATCAACCCTCTGCAGGTGGCAGCTGACTCAGATGATGAAAATGAACATGCGTCGGTCTGTACTGTTTTGGATTGTTATCAAGCAGAACCCGTCATCAGCATGGACGCATGTCCTCTGGAATGGTGGTTGGTATGAAGGGACATATGAATCTTCAGCGCATCTGGCATGTAAATATCTTGCAATGCTGGCTACAACAGTGCCATGCAAATGCCTGTTCTCACTTTCAGGTGACATTGTTTAGAAGAAACGGGCAGCATTATCTCCTGCAAATGCAAACAAACTTGTTTGTCTGAGCAATTGGCTGAACAAGAAGTAGGACTGAGTGGATATGTAGGCTCTAAAGTTTTACATGGTTTTATTTTTGAATGCAGGGGTTTTTTTTGTACATAATTCTACATTTGTAAGTTCAACTTTCATGATAGAGATTGCACTACAGTATTTGTAATCGGGGAATTTTTTTTCCTAGTTTTTGACAGCACTGGAGCAGACCATTTCATAGCATTAAAGTACAATCAGTTACCCTTCTCCACAGCTTTTCTCCTTTAAATTCCCCTGAAGTTTAGCATAATTTGTCCATTGAATTCCAGTGAAAACAAACTACACCTTTAGGGCCCAGTTCAATTTATAGTGTAGTCCAGTGGGGATCTTTTCACTGACTCTTATGAGTGTGGGCTCAGTTCCTAAATGATGAAAAATGTGCATGCATTCAGTACACTTACATTTATTTTATACTCTTAACATCTTCAGATCATTCAACTTCTAGATGTTTGAATGACGGCTACAAGTAAAGTTGCATAGTTTCTCTGTAATACTGATAGTTTTGCTTATATAAGCCAAAATATATTTTGGATTCCTGGTCTAAATTACCTGCATTAATTGTTCCTGCTCACAAATTATAAACTGCTTGTAAATCTGAAATATACAATGGAGGTAAAGCGTATATGTTTTAGATGAGCATAATTAAAGAAGTAATGTATGAAAAAATATGAAGAATAAATTGAACAAATTTCTCTTTTTAAGCATGTATCTATTTCTTTGCCAACTAATCTGCAGACCAAGTCTGTGCTGAGACCACTGGAACTGTCACTATCTAGCCAATCCTCCAGTTCCGAGAATGAAATTCTAAAGAGAGAGCTAGACAACATGAGAATCTCTTATGGCACAGCAAAAGAAGAAATAAGAAAACTTCAGAAAGAGCTGTCTCATAAGGTAGCTGAATGCAAAGCTTTGACATCAGAGTGTGAAAGAACCAAGGAGGAATCTGATGGACAGATAAAGCAATTGGAGGATGCTTTAAAAGATGTGCAGAAGAGAATGTTTGACTCAGAAGGCAAAGTAAAGCAAATGCAAACCCACTTTCTTGCGCTGAAAGATCATCTGACTAACGAAGCAGCTATAGGAAGCAATAAGTTAACAGAAGATCTAAAGGATCAGTTGAAAGACATGAAAGCAAAATATGAAGGAGCTTCTGCAGAAGTAGGCAAGCTAAGGAACCAAATCAAGCAAAATGAATTGTTAGTTGCGGAATTTAGGAGAGATGAGGGGAGGCTGTTGGAGGAAAACAAAAGGTTGCAGAAGGAACTCGGTAAGTTAGAGATGGAGCGAGAGAAGAGTGGGAGAAATGTCGTGGAGGTACAAGGACAGCTAAAAGAAATGGCAGCAAAGTTAGTCCTCTCTGTACCTGTTGAGAAATTTGAAAATATGAAGAGTTTATTATCAACTGAAGTGAATGAGAAAGCAAAGAAATTAGTAGAGATGGAAAGAGAGTATGAAAAACTGCAGGCAGAGCTTCGGCTCTTAAAGAGGGAATTTGAGAGTCAGAAAGCTAAATTTTCTCAGTATGTGAGGCCAGAGGAACATGAACAAATGAGGGGCAGATTTGAGAAAAAAACTGAAGAACTGGAAAAAATGATTTCTGAATTGTCGAAGAATCAGACATTGCAGAAGGAAGTGGAAAGGGTGCACATGGACAACAAGCTGCTTAAGCAGCAAATACACACTTTAACATCTGAGATTAAAAGCCAATATGTGCCTTTAAAACTGAATGAAGAAATGAAAAAAACAAATGATCTGACTATTGTGGATCTGACCAAAAAACTTGCTGAAGTAACGCAAAAGTACAATGAAAACAAAGCAGAAGCTGAGAAGCTGCTGATGGAAAAGACCAGTTTAAGTGAGACTGTAAGTCACTTCCAGGCTGTGTACATGTCTCCAGAAAAGCACGAAAAAGAAGTGGCAGCCTTAAAATCCAACATTGTGGAACTTAAAAGGCAGCTTGCTGAGCTTCATCTAAAATATGATGCTGAACAGGCAAAAGTCTCCAAACTAGTGTCTGAAAACACAACTCTGAGGGACTCTCTGAATGATCAATACATACCTGCCAAAACACATGAGGAGATTAAAACAGTCTTGAACAGCACATTAGAAAAGACTAATAGAGAGTTGTCAGTTCTGAAGGAAAAAACTGAAGATCTAAAGCGAGAATTTATGAGAGTAAACGAAGAGAATGGAACTTTGAAAAAGAAACTGAGACTCCTACAGAACCACATACAAACAGAGTATGTAAGTTTAAAAGATCATGAGAGTAAGGTATCTACCTTAAATAAAAGCATGCAAGAGTTACAGGACAACAACACTGAGTCACTGGCTAAATACAAGAGAGGCCAAGAGGAAATCTTACAGTTACATGCAGAAATTGAAGCCCAGAAGAAGGAACTTGACACAATTCAAGAATGCATTAAGTCAAAATATGCCTCTGTTGCCTGCTTTGAAGAGAGAGAGAGAAACTTTGAAGCCATGGTGAAAGAACTAAAACAGCAGTTGCTAGAACAGACACAGAGATGCAGAGAATGTGAGGAGGAGATGCAGAAACACAAACAGGAAAATGAGAAGTTAAAGGACGGGTTTTTGTCTATGGAAAACGACTTGCAACAAAATTACATTCTTGCTGAGAAATCCCATGAAATGGAAAAAATGTTCACCAGCAAAATGGAAGAACTGAATAAGCAATTGAGAGAATTACTGCAAAAATACACAGAGATAAAACATGAAAAAGACAAGCTACAAGAAGAGAGTGCTAAACAGATTTCTGAGGCCCTTGCTATGCAAACTCGCATGCAGGGTCACTATGTTCCAGTGGAACAGTTTGAAGCCTTGAAGAGAACGCTTGGCCACACAATAGAGGAACTAAAAGAAGACCTCAATAGTAAAAAGGCATGTTATGACCGAGAACTAGAAAAGTTAAGAGAACTGCAGCAGGAATTAGCAGATCTACATAACTCCTCAATATCTTTGGCAGAACACACGCAGATGAAAGAAGCATTTGAAAAAGAAATTGTAGCAGTCAAAACTAGCTTGAAAAAGGAAGTGGAAGAAAACCAAGCAAAAAGTGAGGAAATCTCTAAACTCCAGTCTGAGATTCAAAATACTAAACGAGCTTTAACTGAACTGGAGAGCAAAGAAGTAGTTGATATGTCAGAGTATAAATCCATGAAAAGTGCCTTAGAGACCCAGGTTACTAGCATCGCTGGAAACTTAGCCAGCTTGAATAGAAAATATGAGGAAATGTGTGAAGAGGCTTTGCAAGCCAAAAAGGAAGAGCTTTCTGCAAAAGATGAAAAGGAATTGTTGCAGTCAAGAAGCTTCAGCATTGAACAAGAAATTAAGGACCAGAAAGAGAGATGTGATAAATCTTTGACAACAATTACTGACTTGCAAAAAAGAATACAGGAATCTGCAAAGCAAGTGGAAGCAAAAGATAACAAGGTAGGCAGAAAGTGTTCAATATTTAACAGTATTAACTGCCTCTCTTTAGATCCAAAGGGCCAAATTTGCAAATGTAGTTACCTAAACACACTCACTTACACACCTAAGTGTAGGCATCTGAATTCGGTCCAAATTCTCAAAGCTGAGGACCAGTTTTGTGTGCTGTTATGCAAAGTGCTATTTAATTCCCCCAAAATTTTGCTCCCTAACACAGAACTATTCAAATTTCTGTTTTACTAGAATTTTCAAGTTTTAAATGCATATTATTCAATTTCAAAATATTAATACTACATCCACTAGCAGACTTTGTTTTTTAAAATAATCTGAAAAAAGTAATACTCCGCTTCCTTTGTGTGTTGCCTTGTCATTTTGACACTGTTGCTTGCCAGTTTAACACCAAATGATATTGGGAAGTCAATGTAAGAGAAGATTTAAGGCATTATGAATATGTGATGAAAAAGACTTGCAGTTTTCTTAATGCTATTTAATGAAGATATTTTAGTTTTAAAACAAGACGCATTATTGTTATACTAGGATTAAGGAGCACTGCATTATAACTTTATCCTACAATATCTTTCAGAATTAATGTTATATGCACTTTATACCATCCAAAGAACTAGGTTTTCGCATCTAGTAGTAGCTGCTAATTCTGTAGTTAAATGTGTACTGTGTGTACTCTTTCTCTGAAGAATTGGATACCTTTATGGCCAAATTTCCTAAGGGCAGTCTCACTTGTGGGCATTACGCCTGCAAAAAAAGATAAGGCTGATGCCCTGCTTTGAAATCTGGGCCTTAGCTAATTTGCACACTGAAGATAAGTGGCTGGTTGACCTATGGGCTATGTCTTACAGATTTCTGAATCCTAAGAAGCTGAGAGCAAAATATTTGATATATTTTCAAAGCATCTCTCTTTTTCTCTTACAGACTTTTCTAGTAAACCAAGATTGATGAGGTCAATATAATGATGTCCTCATACACTTGTTAACCTTTAGTTGACCTTGCAAACTAATATTCTCTTATAAATATGTTCAGAAAATGAAACATTATAATCTTTGTATTTCTCTTACAGATAACAGAGCTGCTTAATGATGTAGAACGACTAAAGCAGGCTCTTAATGGCCTGTCTCAGCTTACATACACCTGTGGGGTTCCCTCAAAGAGACAGAACCAACAAGTTGAAATGCTCCAGCACCAGGTGAAAACCCTGCAGCAGCAGCTGGCTGTAAGTACTTACGTAGAACTTTGCTCCAGAGCTCAGTCATAAGGCGTGTTACTATTTTTGTCAGAAGTGGTGGAATAAGTTTTAATATATGTTGTTTAGGAGCGGGGAAATGGGATGGGCAGGAAGCTAGGATCCTCTGAGGAAAAGAATGGCATTATTTAACGTGATCTGGAAAAAGGGGTAAACAGTGAGGTGGCAAAATTTGCAGATGATACAAAACTTCTCAATATAGTTAAGTCCCAGGCAGACTGCGAAGAGCTACAGAAGGATCTCTCAAAACCGGGTGACTGGGCAACAGAATGGCAGATGAAATTCAATGTTGATAAATGCAAATTGGAAAACATAATCCTGACTATGCATATAAAATGATGGGGTCTAAATTAGCTGTTACCACTCAAGAAAGAGATCTTAGAGTCATTGTGGATAGTTCTCTGAAAACATCCACTCAATGTGTGGCAAAAAAGCAAACAGAATGTTGGCAATCATTAAGAAAGGGATGGATAATAAGACAGAAAATATCATATTGCCTTTACATAAATCCATGGCACTCCCACATCTTGAATACTGCATGCAGATGTGGTCGCCCCATCTCAAAAAGGATATACTGGAATTGGAAAAGGTTCACAAAAATCAATAAAAATGATTAGGCGTATGGAACAGCTGCTATATGAGGAGAGATTAATAAGACTGGGACTTCTCAGCTTGGAAAAAAAGACAACTAAGGGGGGATATGATAGAGGTCTATAAAATTATAGAGGTGTGGAGAAAGTAAATAAGGAAGTGTTATTTACTCCTTCTCATAACACAAGAACTAGGGGTCACCAAATGAAATTAATGGGCAGCAGGTTTCAAACAAATAAAAGGAAGTATTTCTTCACACAACACAGAGTCATCCTGTGGAACTCCTTGCCAGAGGATGTTGTGAAGGCCAAGACTATAACAGGGTTTAAAAAAGAACTGGATAAATTAATGGCGGATAGGTCCATCAGTGGCTATTAGCCAGGATGGGCAGGAATGGTGTCCCTAGCCTCTGTTTGCCAGAAGCTGGGAATGGGTGACAGGGGGTGGATCACTTGATGATGACCTGTTCTGTTCATTGCCTCTGGGGCACCTGGCACTGGCCACTGTCAGAAGACAGGACACTGGGCTAGATGGACCTTTGGTCTGACCCAGTATGGTGGTGGTTACGTGATTTCTTTGCGATAGAACAGTTTTGGAGGTTTCTACTTGCCCCAGCTTTCCTGTGCCCATGAGGAGAGGTGGCAGTGTCTTTTGGAAAAACCTGTCCAAATGAAGTGTTCTCGTCCTGCAGTATTAATCCAAAATCAGTGAATAAGTCCTGTGTGCAGGTGCTGCAGTAAGATTGTGTACTGCACATGCCAGCAGTGAATTCCGTGCCGTATAACACAAAGGAAGGTAGTCTCTGTCCCAGGGGATTAACAATCTCAGGGTTGTCAGACACTAGGAGGGCGCTTTCCAGTTTGGGTACCACTGACCTGTGCTAGCTCTGTTTGAGCTAATCTGCTAGAAACAGCAGTGGGGCTGCAATGGCAAAGGTGGTGGGTTGGCCTAGCAGCCTCAGTACGCAAGCGGGAGAAATGGGCTGGATTGTATTCAAGTGGTTAGCACAAGCCCCTGTGTGTACAGAGTTACCTGTGCTGGGAGGTGTCCTCCCACCTGCTGTGTCCAAGCCTGCAAACGCTTATTCCAGTGTGCTGCTTACTGTTGTGAGTAGTTCTGTACATAGCCTCACTGGAGTTTGTGGTAGTAAGTGCTAGGGCTTTAGTATAAATGTCCCTAAACGTATCTTTGTTCATGTGCGTAGTAGCACTGTTGACTTCAGTGAAACTACTCATGAGAGCAAAGTTACACATACACCTCTACCCCGATATAACGCAGTTCTCGGGAACCAAAAAATCTTACCGTCTTATAGGTGACACCGCGTTATATCGGGGTAGGGAGAGGAACTGCTCCCCACCCCAGCTCACCTCCGCTCCGCCTCCTCCCCCGAGCATGCCGCCACCACTCCGCTTCTCCCCCCCTTCCTTCCCGGCTTGCCACGCCAATCAGCTGTTTGGCGCGGCAAGCCTGGGAGGGAGGGGGGAGAAGCGGAGCAGCGGCGTGCTCGTGGGAGGAGGCGGAGGTGAGCTGGGGCAGGGGGGCCGCAGCAAGTAGCGGGGGGAGGGCGCAGAGGAGCTGCTTGCGGTAACTCGAATTCGGCTGTAACGAGCAAAGCAGCCCCGCTCCCCGGAGCGCTGCTTTACGGCGTTATATCGGACCGCATGATATCGGGGTAGAGGTGTATGTGTAAATCTATATTGAATTGGGTCACATTCGTGGTAGTGTGTGCAGCATCCCCCATAGTGTGATAAAGTGAGTTTAAATTGGGACTTGAGTCAGGGGCTTCTGAACAGAAGTCAAATTCTATTCTTGTCCAAGTAGGTTGGTGGTGGTAACACCGGGGCTGGTGTGGAGAAAGCCCTATTTCAAGGCAAAACACTTCAAGCTGACACTAAAGCTGAAAGGCTCCATTTTTCGGTTAGGGTTTTATAAACAACTAACCTTGAAATTCTAAGGTCATGCGACACTTAAACAAGCAAAGTCAAACAAGCAAAACTGTAATTGTACGAAGAATTGATCTTGAAAATATTGACATTCTTCTCTCCACCTTCCCCCACCCTTCTACATACAGGATGCTGATAGACAGCACCAAGAAGTAATTTCAATTTATCGGACACATCTTCTTAGTGCTGTGCAGGTATGTTAGCGGGTCTATAAAAATTAAGTTACTCGTTTTCAATGTTAGGTCTTTTTTTTTTTTTTTTTTAGAAAATTCTCTTTCAAAGTAAATGTGTGTGAATGAGTAATATCTAATGTCAGTGCTTCCTGTATGCACATTAAATTATTGTAAAAGGCTTTTTGCGGTGCCTGGTATTGCTCCAGAAGGAAACTGAGAAGGAAAAGAGCACCGCAGCATGTCAAATTTAGTGTTTGCCTTCATCTGCTTGTCACTTTTTATGGACATCTAGACAACATACAGTGGTGACCCACTTTAAGGGGGATAATACAGTGCTGTCAATACATGTCCATATCCCAAATAGTGCACTGGAGGAGTTGCATGAGTGTTGGGAACTTTCAACTCTCCTGTTCCTTTTGAATAGGGAATATGAATTTATGCAAAGACAAGTAAATTTTCCCTATAATTACTGGCTGCAGCAAGTTACAATAACATGGTTCAGCTGAGAAGCTGTGCAATTTCAGACCCTAAATATGACTCTTATACTAGTCACCATCATAGCTGAGTACTGTAGATAATTGCAGGAAGCTGCAAGGCAGTCCAGAAGATATGAACAGCAGCATCTCTAAATCAAAACAGCGATTTCAAACAGGAAATTTGCCACTGTGCTGCAAAGTTGGAAATTAACTCTGCTGACACACAGTCATTAATAAGGTTAATTAAATTCAGTTTTACCAATGAGATGGTGATTGACCATGCATTCATTTTGGGAGGGTATTTGTTTTAATTTTAGTCATGAATAATGCAGTGTGGTTTTTAAAAAAATCCTGTCCCCACTTCCAGGGCCACATGGATGAAGATGTTCAAGCTGCCTTACTCCAGATCATTCGCATGAGACAGGGGCTTGTTTGTTAATATGCTTAGTGCTGGTTCTGTAGCATGGCTGTTGCATCCTGTAAGAGTGCTGTGGTTACAGCTGTATTAACCTTCATGGCCTTTCTCTTTTTCGTGACGTGGTAACTGTAAAAAGAATGCACCCCCCAAAAAAATTATTCCAAGTATGAAAAACACTAGGAGGCTGAAGTCATTTACCCCTTGTAAAATAGAACAATAGGGCAATTGTTTTAGTTAATATTAGATGTTTCAAATATGTGGATTATAAAGTGTGTAGAATTTATTTTACAATTGGTGTATAAGCTGGCAGTCAAAATGATGACATAGTAGTTACATTCTTCTAGTGTCTGATTGACCATTTTAGAATAAATAAATAAACTCAAATACAACACCTCCAAATTGATCCTACTGTTAATTTCCAAAGGGTGAATGACAGTGAACTTAAACTGAAGTGACTGTGGCTGAAATACTGTAACTGTTGGATTTTTTTTTTTTTTTTTTAATGGTTAAAAAGTGTGCTTTTTGTGATCATATTAAGTTGATCAGCAGATTGACAGTAGATCAACTACAGAACAAAATGGATAGCGTCAAGGTATACATTGTAGCTTGGCTGGCCAGGTTACATTCTTTTATTTAAGTAATTTAAGATTTAGTGCCTTCGCATTTTAATAGAGGTACAAATCAGTTTTTTCCATCAGACACTAACATTTATGCTTTTTTACAAGATATATTTTTTCATTAAAGCTTTGTAACACTGATTTCAATAGGCTAAGAAACAGCAGGACTGGAGTAGATCATGAATGTAGAACAGCAATTCAGTCTCAAATGCAATAGTCCAATTTTTATTCTTATGTACTTTTTCAAATTTCATTATGCATAAAATGGACCTAGATTGTTTGAGTAACGCACTTGATAAAGTTGTACGTTATCTAGTTCAAGTGTCAGATGGTCAACCAATTTCCAGCAAAAGCTTAAGAGGTTTTTCTGGTTTATTAACACTGTAAATTATGTACTATAATCAATTTTTGATTATTTATGGGGAAAGATGCAAATAGTAAGATTCATAGAGAAATCTAATTTGGAATTCACATGTTAAACAAAACAGAGCTTCATATTTTTTTAAGTGGAAGTGCAATATTGCCAAAGAATGAAATATCTACAGCCAAGTTTTATGGAAGGAAATACAAAAATTGGGACTATTTCGAGGAAAATGGCAGTAAAACAAGAGTCTAGCCACAAAGTCACTGGTTTTTCTTAGTGTCTCAGAATAAACAGAGTAGAGCCTGACCCTGTAAGTACTACTTATGGGATATAATGCTCCTTGCTGCCAGAGTAGTCCTGCTAGCTCCGTACTACGCTCCGTACCAAGTGTTACACTTGTCAGTAAGCATTTGCCCCTAATTAGCAAATAGGAGGCTGTCATCCTGGCACTGATGCAGGGCAGGATGGAACAGAACAGAATTCAGCCTCTATATTTTCCTGCAAGTAGACTTTCAGGGTTGTACAGTAAATTCTGTAAGTGCTTGATCTAACTACAGTTATGTTAACTGGGTTTAAAATACAAACCCCCAAACTGTACCTGGCAGCTTTTAAGGTTCCTGTTTTCCAACAGAGTTTAGCCTCTCTGCCCTTGAGTGTGGGCTTCCTGCTGTATCACTGAAATGGCAACCTCCAAATATGGAAAAGAGGATGTTGACGCAGGCACTTCTAAAACAAACTCTTGTGAAAATGCATGTTTAATATATTTAGCTGTAGTGTGACAACTGATCATTCTTGTTTTCCTTCAGTTTCCTAGAGGAGTCCCATGAGATGTGTGAGTTCACCAAGTATACTTTAGTTTTTAGAAAATCTTTTCTAATCACATTATTTGAAGCTCTGGTTGGAAAGAAATTTGATTGTTTTGATAATACTAATACTGGGCTATTTTAGTATTGAATTTTTCCTTACTGGGGGAAGTTTTATGTATTTTTTTCTCTTGTATTACATATCAATAAAGTATTTTATCTTACTGTAACAGTACCTTGTGGCTTATTGGCAAAATAGTCTACGGGAAAGAGAATATTAGTCTTCATTTTGACTGGAAAAGATTTTGTGTGTGTGTGTGTGTGTTGCCAAGGCACATACTGGGATTACCAACTTTTCCACCTCCAAAACTGAGCGGTTCAGTTTGTCTCCTTTCAGTCCTGGACTACTGACGATACAGCCAACGAAAGTGTCAGCTGTGAGGGCAGCTTGTAAAGTGGACACGTGTCCCGTTAGATTGCTACCTCGCTTCTGGCGGGAAACTGAACAGACTTTGCGTGTTCCCTTCTGAGCACTGCCAAAATGGCTGGCTTGGAACTGGTGACCTGGAGGTGAAAGGCTCTGTACCAATATCTAGCCCCAAATATTAGCTTCAGATTCATTTCCATAATCTGTTCAGGCCAGGTCCATGAAGGAAACAAGTACAGGAGGGAGTGCAGAAAGTTCTTCAGAAGAAGTGCAAAGTGAGTCTTGTGACTAAATGCAATAAATGATCGTTTTCTCTTAGAACTTTGGAGATTTTACAAAAGTGACTCAGAACAGGGAGTATACGCAAGTATTGTGAAAACATTTCTTCAATTCTTCTAATACATTTCCAACCTGAACTGAAACACCTCTTGCATTTCAGTCATTCCTAAAGAGACACTGGAAGTTGGGTCAAAAAATGTTGTGGTTTTATCTGGCTAAGCATCCTCCAAGCAGCAGGTGTTATATCTGTTAACCGTACTATGAGTATCAGCTAATCTACAACACTTGCTCCTCAGACCTTATTTGGAAGCTGTTTTCACTGATTTACCAGTAATCTGCTTTATGCATTCTCTGATGGATTTTTAAAATCATTTAATCTCTGACCGTGCTACCTACTTCACATTGCAGCCAGTTATTTGAAAGCTTTTGAATGGCTATCCCTTACATTTTTTTCGGAAGCAAGCAGATTTCCCTCTTGCTATAGATGTTTCCAGTGGGAGTCTTTAGGTCTATCTTCATTTTTAAATAAGATAACATTATTTAAACACTAGCTTGAAAATCTCCTCTCAAGATTAAGATGACAGTGAAAGATATTAATTCTCTCACACCCTTCAAACTTACAATGCAATGGAAACTTGGAAATGCTGCCTGTGTATACTCTAATATTAGTAATATGGAAGCATAAAAATCAAGAGTACCATATAATCCCGAAACTGTATGGAGATCAACAAGCAGCAGTTTGTTCAGCAAAGTAGAGGACAGAAATGTTCAATGAACTTTCAGACATAATAGCTGGAGCCGTAGAAATTTGCAATATCTGATGTTTGTACCGAGTGTACAAGCCTGCTACTTATATTTATGAAGCGGAACTGTCATTTGTGATTAATCCTATGGAAATCAATGAGTACGGGACTGCTCCTTTTATATTAGTGAACCAGTTTTCAAGATGGTTGACTTAATTGCCATTGTAATTGGTTCGACTGATGGAGTGACAAGGAAACACGTGTATGGACACGATTGTGTAATGTTTCATGGTTTGACAGAGCTGCAGCAGCTACCGAGGTTGAAGTGAAAGGAGTCTGGAAAAAGGCATACATAGAATCATGGAATCATAGAATGGACGGGACCTTGAGAGGTCATCTAGTCCAGTCCCTTGCACTCCAGGCAGGACTAGGTATTATCTAGACCATCCCTGACAGGTGTTTATTTAACCTGCTCTTAAAAATCCCCGAAGATGAAGATTCCACAACCTCCCTAGGCAATTTATTCCAGTGTTTAACCACCCTGACAGGAAGTTTTTCCTAATGTCCAACCTAAAATGCCCTTGCTACAATTTAAGTCCATTGCTTCTTGTCCTATCCTCAGAGGTTAAGAACAATAATTTTTCTCCCTCCTCTTTGTAGCAGCCTTTTATGGACTCGAAAACTGTTATCATGTCCCCTCTGTCTTCTCTTTTCCAGACTAAACAAACCCAATTTTTTCAATCTTCCCTCATAGGTCATGTTTTCGAGATCTTTAATCATTTTTGTTGCTCTTCTCTGGACTTTCTACAATTTGTCCACATCTTTCCTGTAAACATGTGAATAGAAAAACTTGGATACAGTCAGCTTTAGAAGATGTACTGTGACAGGTTGAGAGGAAATTGTAGCTACTGTTCCCATCATGGGACAGGAATATATAACCCTTACTGTATGACTGGGGCTAGGAAATAAAAATCTGCCTTTTTATAGTACTGTTACATCTTTATTAGTGATAAACATTGATTCTGAGTGAGTTGGTGCTATCTGAAACAAGTAAACAACCCAGTAAGTTTGGATGCTTAGTTGAACCTTTTAAGTCTGAACAATTGGGTTGGGAATATCACAACAGCATTCTTGCTGGACTTCTGGTACTCTCCGATCCTTGTTGGACCACACATACTATAAGAATAGCTTTCTCTGAATATTTTGGTAGTAAGTTTTCTGGTCCAAGAAAGAGGCACTGTCAGAGCACAGGTTCTAGGAAATCTGGAATTCTGGTTCCAGCTGCAATAGTGTATCAGAGTGTTCTGTCATTCGAGAGGGCAAGCTCTTCCACTTCCCTCCTAAAGAAATTTATTCTCCCTTTAACCTGCATATCTGACCTCCCTAGACTGCAGCATCTTGGTCGAGGGTGGATTTGGGCAATACCTCCTTTTGCCTTGAACTTTATTGTAGCTGTGTTCCTAACTAGGACTGATTCTGATCTCCTAGCTATTCAGCTCCATTGACTTTTTTGTATTGATGTGAGGTCACAATTATGCATCCTGTGTAGAGTGTAAATAATACCCCAGCAGCATGTCAGAGTGTGAACCCCTTCCTGAGGAGTCCCTTTGCACTGGCTGTGAATCTTGGAATGAATGAGCACTGCTAAAATTCTCAGCAGCATTTAGCACCAAGTATGTAATGTTGTGATTCCCACTTGCAGGACAGCACTAGCTGGACAGTAGACGGACATGTCCGCTGTCCTGGAAGAGGTAGTAAGTCTTATATAAACTAGGGAGAATGTCTTTTTGAAGTTAAAAGAAAAGTAAATCTGAATTTGGTTTCAAACGTGTAGTAAGTGAAAATTCCAAATGCTGTGTAATCCAAAAGAAACTCTTGAGTTGTATCTTCCCTTGAGTTTTAAAGTAGCTTTTCTCTTGTGATTACGCTACACAGCTGTGCTGTAAGAAGTTAAATTTTTCATAAAATTGAAATCTTAATATTTGACAATAACAAAACAAACAAACAAAAAAAAAAAGGGAATCTCCAGTCCCATGACTACTGATATAGGCAAAGTTCACTGGCGTGGCGTCTGATTTTTGGTTTAAGTAACTCATGAAAGGTAGAGAGTAAATCCTGGTTTGTTTCTGTTTATCTGCAAGGTTCCCAGTGCAGCGATGATGCATGTGTTCAGCATAATCAAGCATGCAGCATCCCCTATGTGTTAAAGGACGTTTTCATTCATGTTCTGCGTGAACTAGCATTGATGATAAATGAATTTAAGCAAAATGGAAGGTCACTAATGTTAGGCGCAAATGAAATATATCCAAGAATCATAGAATATGAGGGTTGGAAGAGACCTCAGGAGGTCATCTAGTCCAATCCCCTGCTCAAAGCAGGATCAACACCAACTAAATCATCCCAGCCAGGGCTTTGTCAAGCCAGGCCTCTAAGGATGGAGATTCCACCACCTCCCTAGGTAACCCATTCCAGTGCTTCACCACCCTCCTAGTGAAATAGTGTTTCCTAATATCCAATCTAGACCTCCCCCACTGCAACTTGAGACCATTGCTCCTTGTTCTGTCATCTGCCACCTCTGAGAACAGCCGAGCTCCATCCAATTGGGAACCCCCCTTCAGGTAGTTGAAGGCTGCTATCAAATCCCCCCTCACTCTTCTCTTCTGCAGACTAAATAACCCCAGTTCCCCCAGCCTCTCCTCATAAGTCATGTGCCCCAGCCCCCTCGTCATTTTCGTTGCCCTCCACTAGACTCTCTCCAATTTGTCTACATCCTTTCTGTAGTGGGGGACCCAAAACTGGATGCAATGCTCCAGAGGTGGCCTCACCAATGCTGAATAGAGGGGAATAATCACTTCCCTCGATCTGCTGGCAATGCTCCTACTATGCAGCCCAATATGCTGTTAGCCTTCTTGACAACAAGGGTACACTGTTGACTCATATCCAACTTTTCATCCACTGTAATCCTCAGGTCCTTTTCTGCAGAACTGCTGCGTAGCCAGTCGGTCCCCAGCCTGTAGCAGTGCATGGGATTCTCCGTCCTAAGTGCAGGATTCTGCACTTGTCCTTGTTGAACCTCATCAGATTTCTTTTGGCCCAATCCTCCAATTTGTATAGGTCACTCTGGACCCTATCTGTACCCGCCAGTGTATCTACCTCTTCCGCCCAGCTTAGTGTCATCAGCGAACTTGCTGAAGGTGCAATCCATCCCATCATCCAGATCATTAATGAAGATGTTGAACAAAACTGGCCCTGGGACTGACCCCTGGGGCACTCCACTTGATACCGGCTGCCAACTAGACATCGAGCCGTTGATCAGTACCTGTTGAGCCCGACGATCTAGCCAGCTTTCTCTCCACCTTCTAGTCCATTCATCCAATCCATACTTTAACTTGCTGACAAGAATACTATGGGAGATTGTATCATGTCCACTGCTTTCCCCATATCCACAAAGCCAGTTATCTCATCACAGAAGGCAATCAGGTTGGTCAGGCATGACTTGCCCTTGGTGAATCCATGTTGACAGTTCCTGATCACCTTCCTCTTCCTCCAAGTGCTTCAGGATTGATTCTTTGAGGACCTGCTCCATGATTTTTCCAGGGACTGAGGTGAGGCTGACCTGTCTGTAGTTCCCTGGATTCTCCTTCTTCCCTTTTTTAAAGATGGGCACTATATTTGCCTTTTTCCAATCGTCCGGGACCTCCCCCGATTGCCACGAGTTTTCAAAGATAATGGCCAATGGCTCTGCAATCACATCAGCCAACTCCCGCAGCACCCTTGGATGCATTAGATCCGGCCCCATGGGCTTGTGCATGTCCAGCTTTTCTAAATAGTCCTTAACCTGTTCTTTTACCACTGAAGGCTGCTCTCCTCCTCCCCATACTGTGCTACTCGGTGCAGCATTCTGGGTGTGGACCTTGTCTGTGAAGACAGAGGCAAAAAAAGCATTGAGTACTTCAGCTTTTTCCACATCACCTGTCACTAGGTTGCCTCCCCCATTCAGTAAGGGTCCCACACTTTCTCTGATCTTTTTGTTGCTACCATACCTGTAGAAACCCATAAGTCTGAGCGATGTGTCATAGGGGTGCTGTGCATTGTGATCTGTTCCATGAACTAGTGAAAGCAAGACCAATAAGTAATGCAGCTTATAATTGATTGTTGGCACAATGTTGCTATCCATACTGGCTCTTTTTTTTTAAGTGGGTAGGCAAAAGGTTTTTGGGGGATAGCTGGCTTGGGAATATCTCTGAATTCAGAAAAGCTTAGACGTTATTGCTTTCTGAATAATTTAATGCTTGTATTGCTCTGCCAACTCAGAAAATTAACATTTAATAGAAAAAAAGTATAATATAATTTAGTCACAGCTATTAGAGCTGATGGATTTTACATTAAGTGTAAAAGATGTGGAGCATTTAAGGACCATTACACCGCAGGGCTTCTTTATTATGGGAATCACAGGCCTCCAAGCCAGCACTCTGCTGTGAAGAATATTTATTTTTAGGTTTACGGAGGACATTCATGATGGGAAAGGCACACATTTTAAAAGAAAACAGGGCATGAAAATGTAATTCCCCGTCCCCCCCACACACACTATAAAGAGCGAGTTTTATTTCACAATAACTAGTTTTACACCTCATTAAGTAGTGGTTTTTCTTAAATGCTTGTAAAGTACAATGGAGACCATTTAAAAAACTGTGACCTGCACAAAATGGAGCTAAGGTGCATTATAATGTAATGGGGATGTTTCACTGCAGGGAAGCATCTTTTAAAAATAGCTCCCAGTGCATGGAGGGTCAAACATGATGGGAGAGAAGAAAACTATTTTTAGGTGTAAGGAAGTTCCCACTTAAGGCCTGATCCTGCAATACAGTCATAGAGCATGGCCCTGAGATTGGACGTAAGGATACTAAACTGGATCATCTCGAACAGGATCACAAACTCATATTCTGAGCATATATTAAGTTGAGCCTGCAATGACCTGTTCATGATACGGTGGGTGAGGTAATCTTACTGCCTTGACTTCTCTTGGTGAAGTGGCCTGACCTCTTCTGTCACAGGACTTCACCTTGCAATATGTGTAAACTGCGTATGCTAAACCATCTGTTCCACCTTGCATTTAGCTGTGACCCTCTCAGTTCCTTTCCCAGACCTGAAGAAGAGCTCTGTGTGTGTAGCTCGAAAGCTTGTGTATCACCAACAGAAGTTGGTCCAATAAAAGATATTACCTCCTCCACCTTGTCTCTGTCATATCCTGAGACCAACACTGCTACCACAACACTGCAAACAACTGCTTGTGGTAGTCAGACTCGGGCAAAGAGTCTGGTTGTCAGGCAGCTGTTAGCGACCTTATGCCTAATACTTGACAGCAAGAATTCTTACCAAGGAAGTCATGCAGTGAAAGCAGTAAAAGGGACCATTTCTGGCTGTATGTGTGGCCAATGGAGGGATTTGCAGGTTGGACTATGAAACCAATGGAATCTGCAGAAAATACCTAGATGTGGGGACAGCTATGATGGAAGCAAGGGAAGGTAAGAGAGGAAAATACCTCAAATCTCTTTCGCCAATGGGGAAAAGGAGCAGAAAGAAGCAGAGAAATGTGCTAGGGTTGGGAAAACAAGAGTAAAAGCCCTCCATGAGCATGAGAGTGGCAGGAGCAGCGGGAATAGAGCGAAAATAGCAAAAGTGTCTTCCTATGGTTGCACAGAGGCCCAGGGAATTGTAGGAACCAGACCACTTCAAACCTGTTCAAATTCTAAAGAGAAAATGCGGTGGCTGGCGTCGTATGCGTTAGATAGCATGGGAATGACTCAACGGTGCTAGGTTGAAAGCTGTACCTTGTTGGGGAGCTATCACTGTGACATACGGCACGGCAATTGGCCAGCTGGGTTGTGAAGCATGATATCAAAGCTTCCAATGGATGTCTTGAGTCCTGGAGAGAACGTTATTCTCCAGATTTGAAACCTGTGCAGTGACACGAGTGCTGCTTGTGAGCAGGCCAATGTGAATTATATCGGCTCTTAGCACAAGAACAAATTGACTGGCTTGAAAGAGGTATATTTTTATTTCCATAGTTTACCCACAAACTCATGTAATGAGCATGAGCGCGCACAGACAGTACAGGGCATATTCTCAGCTAGCGTCCATTGAAGTCAATGGAGTTGTACTTATTTTCAGCAGTAGAGAATCTGGCCGACTGAGTTGTTAATTTTATAAATGTGCTGCTGGATGTGCACGTCTTACGGGGAAATGGAAAATCTGCTGCAGATCTGGTAAAGCCATGAAACCTTGAACATTCCCAACCACAAATATTGTGGGAGAAATAAAAAGTCTGGATATCTAACAGAATAGTCCATTTTTCAACCATCAAAAATGAAGTTGCGAAGATTTCTTGTCCATAGTCCGAATGCTCTCGACTTTTCATATATGAAATCGCCTCCAAAATACTGCACTTCCTGTTAACAGCCAGTGGATGCTGAGATAATGCAGAGATTAAGACCCCTCTCTGATTGGTATTAAATAGTGTGTAATACACACCACCAAAGCACAACATTGCACAACAAATCAACCCACACAGTGCAATGCACTGAGCTGATGCAAGTTGTAACACTCTGGAGACCAGGAGGCTTCAGAAATGTTTCCTGATCTGTGGCTTTTTAGTTGACAGTGCCCAGGACTCTCCTGTCCCTGACGGAGATGGGAATTCTGCCCTGTGTCTTCCTGATAAACTGAGTAACCACACGCCAGATGGGCTGGTCGGCGGCGAGTCACGCAGCTGTCTGTTCCTGAAGAGCAGGGAGAAGAACGGGGAAGAGGAGGCAGAGCTATAATCCACAGCGAGATGAGTAGGGAGGCACCTAGGCAGGGAGAAGATGGTGCTATTTTACATGCCCCGGAAACACAGATTAAAATCTGCAAGGCTGCGATTTGTATCCAGGGCGAATTCAGGGATTTTGGCATAGCTGACAAGATAATAGAAGTGATTGTTGCTCTGTGGCTGCTAATGTATAATGGGATGGCAGTAGGTGACATCCTGGCCCTATTGCAGTGTATGGGAGTTTTGCCATGGACAACTGGGATTTCACCCAACAGCTTCCCTTCTGCACCAAATAATCTAGGTTATCTCCCAATTTTGCTGTTGTCAAAAGTGAAGAGCATTAATGGGCTGCTTGTAAGTAACTGTGTATCGTGGATTTGGCAGTGAGCTATGGGCTGATTCTGATCTCAGTAACCCAGGAGCAGCTTCACTGAGACCAGGAGTAAACTGGTGTGAAAGAGAAGCCAGGGGTTTGAGTCTGATCTGTTCAAAAGAAAGTTAACGGCTCAAAAGGAGGTAAAAGGTGCATTCTCAGACCTGCCCCCTTCCCTGTTCTGTCAACGTATTCTGGCAGTTTGTTTACCTTAGAAAAGTGTGAGGAAATTGAAACAAAGGTTTCATTTTGTACAATATCTGCTTCCTCGCACAGACTACAGTTCTGAGTCTCCATTCCTGAGGCGCATTTGTGATGTGTGTGCTCACATAAAAGTGCAAGAACTTTCTTCCACAGACCTGAAGAACAGCTCTGTGTAGCTTGAAAGCTTGGCTCTTCCACTCCAACACAAGTTGATCTAATCAAAGATATCTCCCTCTCCCCTTCCTTGTCTCTCCTCTCTCAGTGACTTTTGTTTGGTTCAGACTCTAGGTTGCATTTTATAACTGCTTAAAAAATCTGAATCCTGGCAGTGGCCCTTAATAGATTTTGCTCTATTTTGAATCCACGTGTGAAAAGGAATATGAGGGCCTCAGCTTCTGAAATGCCTCTAAAGCAATGTCAGTGAAGCTTTTAGCTATAACTGAATTCTTCGTATGAGGGAGTTTGGAATGTGGATTTTTATGTAGGCATTCAATGTCGTGGTAAGAGCTATACTGGACAAGGACATATTTTCCATAGCCTCTCTTTATAAATACAGCTGTTGTTGTTCTACCTGAAAGTACCAGGTATAAATGTGCTTTCCACCAAGCAAACTGATAAATGAAGGAAAACAACCACCCTCGATACATTTAATAATATTAGAATAGGGAAACAAGAATGTGTTGACACCAACCTGCTTGGTTATTTTAGACAGTTCCGGAACAAATAAATGTATTTATTACCTATTGTCAGGACAAAAGATGGATTTGCAGTTTAATACAATAGGGGGCTGAATTTCTATAGAACTAATGAAAGAAAGCAAATTTACAAAGGAAATGTATATGAGCTAGTACCCAGCAATGCTCAAATGAGAACTGCACTCCCTGACCTTTACGGCATTAGATTTCTCTGGGAAGAATGGCCGAAGTCTTGCTCCATCACAGAAAATTAAAGTACAGGACTTTGCTTTCATAGAGTGAAGGGTTTGTCAATATGATGGGTACATGCGACGTGGCAGCCAAGACTAAAGTTCTGCTGATTGTAATGGGAGCCTTGTCAAGTCCGTTAGTCAGTGGCAAAGTCAGGATTTATTTTCTGTTGTTCTTATTTTGCACAAACACATAAGCTCAGAGCCTGCGCTAAATAAGGGCTGGCTTTGCATAGGTGCTTCCCACCATGGGCAGCACTAAGTCCCACCTATGGGCAGGAAGAGGGGTTCTCCTCTACTAGCTGAGACTTGCTGGCACGTGTTCTAGCTCCTTCCAGGAAATTCTCCCCACCAGCCCCTGAACTCCTGCAGACAGTAGCACAAGGCCAGGGAGAACTGCCTACTAGTGAATGAATTAAGAGCCAGTATCCCCCTTCACTTGCCAGGCTATGAAAGCACATGCTGGAAGCGGCCTGGCTGAGTGGGTCTTGTCTGACATCCCCTTCCAAGCAGAGATGCCAGGAGCCTCTGATTGGTCCCTGCATTTGTACAGAAATCACGTTGAAAGGCTTTGGCAGATTGATCCTTGCTGGGGTGCAGAATGGGAGAGCTGGCCCAAGCCAGCAGGACTTGCCATGGAGCTCGCTGCCTGGCCACAATACCAGTGAAAATACTTCTGGGAGGAATGGAGCAGGGGAAGGGAGATGCACAGGGGTGGGACAATGGGCTGGGACTGCTAAGGCCCACGGAGCACCGGTGCGGCGTGCTATGAAATCCTTGCTAGACTGGACGTTCTGCACCTGCCTAGTTGTTTAGTGGCATGTTCCCCATTGGTCTCCACACCTGTGCAGAGGAATTGCAGTGTCTAGAACTGCACAGCATTTTGCCCCGACTTGCACCCCATGCAACTGCAGCTCTGGGCCCTACAGCCGTACAGCTACGTTTGCAGGATCGCCACTTACCAATGCTCCAACGTACCCGTTTCCTGTTCAAACTGCCATGTTCCTACGTCCTGTGCTGCTGTCGTACCCTGCCACTGAGCCCACAATTGCAAGAGATACCAAAAAACTATTGGGCCATCAAAGGACACTTGAAAATCATCTATTAATATTCCTTATGAAAGCACAAATAGCAGCGCCTAGGTATTAATTATAGGGTGCCCACAGAAGTTCAAAAGTGTGGAGGCTTGCTGTGCACTCAGTGTCTTGCTCTGTCCGCTTTGGGAATTAGCATGCCAATTTGAAGGGCTGTAAGCATCTCTTAATGGCACAATCACACGCACAGCAAGATGGAAGGTGAACTGAATATTCAGACTGATGTTCACAAGGAACGACTCAGAGGTGAATGTTAGCAAGAGCATGTGATTCTGTAGGAAGAGCATGTCAGCTGGTCTGTGTATTTACTACAGCTAGTCAAAATCCAGCCCGGCGCTTGGTGGGAATCTCCCCCCGCCCCCAAATTTCCCATTAAAATGTGTTTTTGTTTTTAAAATTCAGTGTTGCCACTGGAAAAGAGTGCGGGGCACAGAGGGAAAGAGGCGAGAATGGGGGGGAAATTGTGTGTGTGTGCGGGTCTTTGTCAACAAATTCCACAAAAAATTTCAGTGTGGGGTGGAACCGATACCAGGCTAACTAACTATTACCAGTAGTTAGTTTTTTAAAAATATTTATAGTCTGTGCTGGTTTAAGCACGTTTCAGCCTAAAGAGCAGGCACCCCTGTGCTACTCCTTGCACAGATTTTGAGAACAGTGGTGCTCGGACCTAGCTGAGCTCTCGAGACACGTGCGACGACCCTAGTGTACTCAAAATTCAGCATGTGCCTAAATTAGCAAGAGTCGGGTCATAGTAGCGGTGCTGTAAAGATCTAAAAAACCTGGAGTGCCAGTCGTCTTTGCTGTCTGATTTTATTCAGGTTTTTAATTATTGTTAAATGGCCTTTTGTTGTTCCATTGTTAGTGTTTGGGACACTTATGGGCTGATTTGGGTGACCAGATGTCCCGATTTTATAGGGCCAGTCCTGATATTCGGGGCTTTGTCTAATTGTCTAATATAGGTGCTTATTCCCCCCCCACTCCCTTTCCCGATTTTTCACCCTTGCTATCTAGTCACCCTAGGGCTGATCCAATTAATTCAAGTGAGGTTAAGGGACTTCTCAAGTCAGTAAGCATTCCAGATCAGACCTTTATTGTATCAAACATTACGGTTCGGATCCTGCAATTAGTAGCATGTAGGTGGACTGCTGTGCCCGCAGGGAGTCAGTGGGTGCACAGTCTGCCTGCATGCTATCAATTGCAGGATCTGAGCTTTAAGTTCTCCGTTACTTTACAATGCATTTGCCAAATAAAACAGAGTAAGGGGAAGATGCATTATTGCTCATAGTAAGTGACTATGAAGCAAGACTGGCTTTGGCTGTGTTTCTCTGTTAATCACATTCGTCCTCTGAGTCTGGCAAGATTGGGGATATGCTATTACTCATTGATTGCGTGTTCTTGCTCAGCCCTCTGTTAAACTCATTGTTCCAGTGTGTGATTGACATATCTTAATAAGTAATGACATTCAGACTTGGCCACTGTGGCTTAAATGAGTTCTATTATGGCCCACTAGATTTTCTCCTCTGCTATTAGAAGCTAATTTCTGTGCAAATATCCCTGTTCTTTATATAGACAAATTGCATATTATGCTTTAGTTCAAGGAAACGATACATGCACAGTTCCCAGTGAGCCCAATTCCTTCCTGTTGTTATGCCACTGAAGTCGGTGGAATTGTAGCCCTGTGCTTTCTTATGGTTGGAAGAATACGTGTAACAATTCAGAGACCTCAGTCGACTGGGGTTAGAGCAAAGGATCTGAACTGAGTGTCAATGTATACAAGCAGTGAGTTCAGGGAACATTTTCTGTCCCTCAGTGAATGCAACTGGAAAAAAGAGTGAAGTACAGGGCTTCCTGGTCTCAGAGCTTAGATGGACTTTCCTAATTAACTAAATTACAAAACCACATTTCTGTAACTGGGATGTGTTGGCAAGAATTGGACGTACAGAGTCGACTCCCCCAATATCAAGGGAGTTGTGGGTGAGCTGGGCTGGATCCACAGAAGTTCTGGGGGAACTGCCAAAGGGTCAGAGTTCAGGTTCCATTCAAATAAACACACCAAAATTCAGCGAGGGGCCCAAAGCTTGTTTGAACTTCTTGCATGTGCACTTTTGGGCTGAATGTTTTCTACAAAGAGGCTTTCGGATGTGTTTCTCAGGGCTTCTTTCTTTCTTGGAGTGGGAATCTCTTCAGAAAGGCTATTTGCATAAGATGTTCAGAACAAGTTTGAAAAGCCAAGAGGATCAAACCAGTTCTCTGTGGGGCTTGAATCACCATGGAAACAGCAGGCCCAGAATTAGGGTTGCCAACTTTTTAACCACAAAAAACCGAACACTCCAGCCCCACCCCTTCCACGAGGCCCAGCCCAGCCCCTTCCTTGAGGCCCCGCCCCTTCCTTGAGGCCCCACCCCCTGCTCATTACATTTCCCCCTCCCTTGGTGGCTCGCTCTCCCCAACCCTGACTCGTTTACACTGCGCTGGGGTCCATGGGAGTATGGAACCGATGCTTGAGGCAGGGGCAGTGCACAGAGCCCCATGATCCCCCCGCCTAGGAGTCGGACCTCCTGGCAGCTTCTGGGGCATAGCGTGGTGTCAGGTAGGGACTAGCCTGCCTTAGCCCTGCAGCACCGCCAACTAGACTTTTAACAGCCTAGTTGGCGGTGCTGACTGGAGCCGCCAGGGTCCCTTTTTGACCGGGCGTTCTGGTCGAAAACCAGACACCTGGTCACCCTACCCAGAGTGGGCCACCTTTCACAGTGACACTCATTGCCCTATCTCCTGTTGCTCTACCTGGTACATGTGTGGGTGTGGACGCAAGGTGGACAAACAGCAAATGCACTTGTACGGTGGCAGTCATTTATTGACAGACTGCCTGGAGTTGTGGGTGGTTAAAGAGTGGTGCCCAGCCTGCTGGTGCCAGTCAGTCCACAGAGAACAGCCAGCTAACAAATGGCAGAGCTCTGAGGAGGAGGACTGTGGGTCTGGGCAGAGGTGTTGAGCACCCACAGCTCCCGTTGACTTCAGCTGGAGTTCCGGGTGCTCGGTGCCTTTGAAAATCAGGGTCCGTATTCAGCTTGTGCCAGGAATTGTATGTGGGGCCCATGCTGGTTTTCACTTTCCAGAGGTGCAGTGCAGAAAGCCCAGCCCAGGGCCTTGAGGCCACCTTTGTGCCTCCCAGATTCTGGCCAGCTCAAAATAGTCCCTAGTGTATCTTAGAGCAGGCCAGTCCTCTCCCTGCCAGCCCCTGCCTTCTGGCTGCACTGGGGGACGTCTCCCCCAGACACTTGTGGTGCATTAGTGACTCCTATGTGGCACCAGCGTGGGGGTCCAAATCTCTCCCCTTGTGTTTAGAGTCTCCCCTCGTGACACAGGTGACCATGAACACATCACACCTACTCTGACATCCCATAGAATTGTGAATCGAATCAAGTTCCAGGCTCTCAGGGCTCTGGGCCCAGAGTACCTAAAAGAGCCTAAAGTCAACACCTTTGCTCCTCTGACCCGAGGGATTCTCTAAAGTGAGGGTAAAGCTCATCTGCACAGGAGACAGAGCTGCCTTGGGGACCGTCCCCAAGCTGTGGAATGAAACCCCCGGAGGAATGAAGGACTACCAGAGACCTTCCCTGCTTCCATTGCAAGTGCCAGACGCATTTCTTTGACCTGCCGCCTTTAACATAAACGCAGAGCAACGTGTGTAGATATTATCCCAAAACTCCCAACCAAAACACACCTTCCGCGGGGGAGACTAGAGAGAACGAACACGTGAACGGTGTTAGTCGTGTTGCTTTGTCCGCTGCTAGCAGGTGCTCGGACACTGCGGTGATAAGGGTGGTGTAAGAACCTCTGTAAAAAATACAGTCCAATACAGAATTTCATTCCTGATGTGAATATCACTGACTGTAACTCTTAACTGCCATTCGGCCAACAGAGAAGTGAGAAGGAGGCTGTTACCTCAGCCCCCCTCTGCCATTTGTGGGGTTCACTGAACATGCTGGGAACCAGAAATTAAAATGTAAATTATTTGTATGATTTGAAGTTGAGTCTGACAAGCAGCAGATGGTCTCTGTGCTCTCTGCAGCATTCATCATTTCCGCGTCAACCTGCGTCATGGTGTCCAACAAATCCCCAAAAAGATTATTAATCCTGCCTTGCTTTCCCTTGTTCATTCCTCCCCTGTAGTTTGTTACGTTGTTCGGTAGCCTGCCACTCCTGCCTGGCTCCAACTGGAAACACAAGACAAGCTCCGTGGCTTCCTCTTGCACTTAACATACCGGACAAATTGTTTGCTCAACTTTGGCATCTTGCCTCAGAGGAATTTTTGTCATTTGAAGGTTTTAAATCAGCTATTTGAGCCTCTCACAATTGTAAATAATAGGCTATTAGTTTATAAGAGGCATGCTTGTCAGCATTTCAAAATTCTCCAAGGGATCGCCCTGTCTTTGAAACCCTTTAATGCTTATAAAATAGAACATTTAAAAAATGCACCCCAGGAAAATTCATTTATAGAAAATCAGTGAAATGAATAGACGTTTTGGGCCACATGTTAGTCATTTTCGTGTTATTGCTTTAGCATGTCTTCATTGGAGTAAGTTAATGTTGGAGGCCATTCATGCCAGCTCTACACCTGGTTCAAGCTGGAAAGAAACAGATCTTGAGCTTTCATCTTCTCTGTCTTCTGTTATGCCTGGAACCAAGGCTTGGCCCCAGATCAGACAAAAGGGTGAGCTGAAAACCATCAGTGGAGCTGGTTTTTAGAGAACGTCTTTAGAACCTTTTTTGTGACCTCTGTATCAAGTTTATGTTCTGGCAAAAGCAGGAAACGATCTCCTATAATGTGGCACACATGGCATGGCTGAACAGAAGCTGGGCCAAAAACTAAATAACAACATCTCTGGGTTTATGGTTTACTTGTTCGCTCCAGATCAATGGGTAAAAGGTGCATTGAGCCACCTTGTAATTACCAGGCTGATGTGATTAAGCTGTAGTGGGAGATGCAGAAAGCTGCAAAGGGGCCGATGTGTGCATGGAAACATGTCTGAGTTTCCAGTGTGGAGATTTTGCTTTTCTCTCCTTGTTATTGGTTAGCTGCTAATCTTCCAGACAGCCAGCTTTTTCATGTAGCTTTGAGAGAAACCAAATTACAGCTCAGCATGGCTAAGAGGGTTTCTTCTATCCGATTTGTTGTTCATTTTCTGGTCCTCATGTCTAGTGGAAATAATTTCCAATAAAAATGCCAAGCGAGTGCATTTCTATGGGTTTTTTTGGCTTATTTTAAATTAACTGCAGATTCATTTTGCAGCAGATGTCTGGCATTTATTTTTTATTCATGTTGAGAAAACGTTTGGTTTCTGCCAATAACTGGAAGGAAGAATTTAAATGAATTCCGAAGAATTTCCTAAATGAAGTGGACATTGGTCCATGGCTTAAATGTTTCTGCTCTCCAGCCTCAGGCACGGCATCGATGCAAATCCACAATATTCAGCTGGAGGCCATGTTCCTGCTCTGTGAGCTATAGGAGAGGGGACCTACTGAATGATGGTACTTCAAGTTTCTGGATGGCCTTTAATAATTGAGTAACTGGGCTGGCTTTGCTTGATTGACAAATAGCCGGGAGCGAAGTATGTTCTGGAGATGAAAAAACTTCTTTCTGGAACAGAAATGGATCAGTCGCTGAGCTCCGTCCATTGTCTTGAGCATGCTAAAATCCAAACCCATTGGATGACAGGCTCCATGAAGTAGGGTTTGGTCCTGTTTGTTGACTTTATGTCCCCTCCACCTCTTGTAAAGCATCATGCACATAATGATCATTTAAAACACAGAAAAAACTAACATGCCCGCTGCTGGCCCAGGTTGAACATGAGATGGCACACAAATGAATTCCAAACTCAGCGCCCTTGATTTCCAAATGTCCATAAGACCCTGATCATCATTGGATGCCTGCAGCTTATTCCTGGGGGGAGATTTTACTGGTGCTCAGAAAAGCCGAGGCACGGGGAATACAGTCTCTAGCACAGAATGTGCTAAAAACTTTAAAATCATTTTCATGCTTCTGACTAGTTTTCAGCGTTACCTTTCCCCCTCATCCTGATGGCGCTGCTGTCGAGCACACGCTGGTCACACAGAAACCACCAGGCCAGAGGGGCTTGAACTGAAGCCCAGTGAAGACCCTAGAAACAGACCCGCTGACTTCATTTGGCTTTTGCTCAGCCCCATGGGATCCTGGGTTGGCAAGAAGAGATCTCTTCCCATCTTAGTTGAAAATCATCTTCCTGTCTCTGTGCATGGGAGGTGCGCAGCAACCCAGCTATCCAAGCGTCTGACCAGTCTCACAGCGCCTCGTGCTCCTGCCTCAACAGGGCCTCCAGTTTTTCCATAATTCTGGGGCCACCATTTTCTTCTACGTCCTCATCACCATGCCAACCCTTGCTCCTCACCAGAGCTTGTCTTACGAAAACTGCAGCAACTTCCTACTCCAACGACAGGGAAACTGCCCAGTATCGCAGCTACTGCAGGCTGGTAACGGTTGATAAAAGATGACTTCAGTGGTGACTATGACTTCAGTGGTGACTTTGTCAGGCTTGACAAAGCCCTGGCTGGGATGATTTAATTGGGGATGGGTCCTGCTTTTGAGCAGGGGGTTGGACTACATGACCTCCTGAGGTCCCTTCCAACCCTGATATTCTATGATTCTATGATTCTATGATTATGGTACAAGTGGAACGGCTGCCTGGCTGGGGAACCAGTTAGTGTCAGGGAAAGGGGGGATACCATGCCTGAGTTCTGTCGATCTTAAAATCTCTCTGCCTTTGTGATGGGGTGCCTACTGTGCACAGGTGCTGATAGGATTAATGTGTGCCAGAGAGGCCAATTGTCCCACCTGGTTGCACCTGGAGGGTGGGCCAAGCCTAATTAGTGATGAAACCTAGCTAGGAGGGGCTGGGCAGTGCTATAAACAGAGGAATGTTAGCGCAGAAGGGGCTGCAGGGAGGAACTTTGCAGTTACTCTCCTGGTGGCAGGGAACAGAGAGACCTGTAGGAACCATGAAGGCTTTTGCAGGGTGAGGAGAGAGTCCAGGGAAAGGCTGGTAGGAGGAAGTCCAGGGAGGTAGCAACAAGGAGACTAGTGGAGTGACCCTTGACTGCTTGGACTGGAACCTAGTGTATACGGTGGGCCTGGGTTCCTGTAACAGCCCCAGAGGAAGGTGGTGTGACGCTCCTGAGATAAGGACTCTTGAGCGCTGAGAAGAGAGGGAGGCAGACCAGACAGAGGGACTGGACATTTATTTCTGTTGGAATTTCTGTTACCATGGAAGGGATGGGGTTAAATGTGTCCCGGCTGGAGGGCCAAGTCACGAGACGAGAGAGAGACCACAGCAGGGCCAGAGCAGCTCTTGGCAGGGGTGCTAGCCATGGACACTGGCTATGCCAGGCCCAGCCGTGAGGGGCTGTGCCAGTGGTGAGGGCTCTCGTCTACAGTTTAACTGGCCTAGGGGTTGTGGTGCTCCCGACTCCCTCTTCAAACTGCTGAACCTGGATGCCAGGAAAAGCGGGCACGTAAAGGTAAGGATGAAAGTACCAGTGGTGAGACAATAATTCCCAAAACACCATTAACATTTTGGGGGCGAGGCCTTTATTGTGCGGGTGCTTCGGGCTGTAGAGTGTCCAAAGGACCAGTTGTGACGTGAGCCAAGCTGGGACCATCAGCTCTTGCCCCTAGGCCCTCCACTCCCAGATACAGCTCTCCACTCCCGGATACAGTCAGAACCAGGCTTCCTCAGACAAAACTCCCTGGAACAAAAAGTTGAAACTTTGAAAATTTCAAGACTCCAGAAATGTCAAAATGTTTCATTTCCGTTTACTGAACTCATCCGAAATCCTTCGTTTAGACTCAGTTCAATACCAAACTGCATTGTCCCATAGCGGTGCCTCATGGAAGCTGCAGTTCAGGAGCTTGATGCCCCCACTTTCTCCTATGGGCCAGAAGCCCTGACCACACGACATCTCCTAGGATGCACCCAGTCATGCTACACCCATGATGCACCGCGCAGAGCTTGGTCAGTGAGCAATCCCCAATGCATTATGGGAGATGTAGTCCTCCAGAGAGCTTGACCAACGGGAGAGAACGGGCCCAAAGTACAACGCCCATAAGCCAAAGTGCTGAGAGGAACATGCAGTTTATGTTTTATTGCATTGATTCAAATCTAAGTGTTTTGGGTCAGTTCAACAAAATGAAATATTCCAATTGGTTCTGAAAAAAATCTGGTATGAAATAATTTCCAGAGAAAATTGAAAATTTTCAGCAAAATTGAGATTGTTTTCCCCCTGTGGAAAATTCCAATTTTATGGAAACTACCCTTTCGTTGGAAATCATTACGATGGAAAATTCCCAACCAGCTCTTCCCAGACTGCTGTGGTCAGCTTAGTCTGCTGGTTCAGTGAATGTTCAGGCCAATGCTCATTGCGATTGTCAGGGTGATCCAGCCATAGAATACATGTGCACCGTGTTTCAATACCTAGCCAGGGTTCTTCTGAGACAGGTTCTCTGAATTACCCCAGTGAATGCACTATACAGGAGACCTGGTGATGGTCTCTGAGGACTTCCATAAATTGGCAGGTTCTCCTCTACTGGCATTGCTCATGCCTCATCACTTGGATGGGGATCTCTAAGCCCTGATCTTGCAAGTCTTTACATTTGTGCTTAATTGAAACCACTTGAGCAGTTCCACTGACGTCAGTCAAGCAATGAAAGCAAATGATTCTCATGTGGGTAAAGTTAAGCATGTGTGTAAGTTCTTGTAGGATCAGGCCCTTAAGTTGTAACATATTCACTCTTCAGCTGACCTAATGTTGTCTTTAACTTCATACACCTTGAAGGGTGGAGAGGAAGGCAAGTCCAGTGGTTAGGGTACTGGGAAAACCTAGGTTAAATTCCCAGGTCCACCATGTTCTTTCCTGTATGACCTTGGCCAAGTCATTTAGTCTATCTCTGTGCTTCAGCTCCCTATCTGTGCAATGGGGACAGTAGCATTGCCCTGCCTCACAGGGATGTTGGGAGGAGAAATATATTAAAGCTTGCGAGGTGCTGAGGTACTAGGGAGATGGGGGTCATGGAAGTACAGTATATGGTTTGCTACTATCGTCGGCTTGATTGGGTTGCTGGCTTTAAAATCTGTGCTCAGAATGTTATTTGTTCTGCCTCACCTGATCGAACAAACTTAGTGATTTGGGGTTTTGTAGATTTGCCTATCTAATAATGTGTCTATTTGAAATCAGTATGTTGATTTTCTTCCATAATGATCGCGGTTCTACTTGGAATAAAACATACATAATAATAATTCCACCAGGCTTCACTAAAACAGCAAAAGAACCAACTGTCCTGTCCCCCCTGCGAGCTCAAACCTTTAATTTTTTCAGTGCAAATATTGTAGTGAAGAACAGGGCCATTGAAAGTGGGGGTGAGTACAGCCTGCAGGTGGCACTATGGACATGAGCAAAAGCCACCTCTTACACAATTGTACAACACAGATCGAATCTAGATGGTGAACTGGGAGAACAACGTGCTTAGCTGGAAATAAGAAATAATCATAATCATAAAAATAAAAGAGTAACATCGGGCAGTACTTGGAAGCAAAAAAAAAAAAAAAGCTGTAATGAAAGTTTCCAAATTTCAAAGGGAATGATTCCCGAAAAACCCCTGCCTGTGTTCAATGCTTTGCCTGGATGAGAACGTTATAATTTAACAGGGGGCGGGGAGTAGAAATAACAATCAGATGTGGAAGAAACATTCATTTTAATAAAGCCCTTTAGAGAGTCACTGCTCTTTGGTAGGATTGGTGGGGTTACTTCTCTCGCAGTGTCTCCTCGAGGCCCAGGTGGAGACCAGGGCTCCCTTGTGCACATACACAGCCCCTGCTCTGAGGAGCTTACTGGTTTGTAGCCAGGACAGAGCAAAGAAGGGCAGGGGAAGGGGGCAAAGAGCAGTGAGTGACTTGCTGAAAATCACACAGCAGATCAGTGGCAGATCCAGGGCTGGAAGGCAGGCCTCTGAGGCCTTGTCCGTTACCCACTCACCAATCCATATTGTCTCTCAGTGCAAGCTGTGTCCTCTTGCATGTAAGGTCAATACCTGCTTTGTTTGCCGGGGCTGCTAACCCAGCGTTGGGAAGCATGAGCCATACACAACAGTTTGGGCGGGGTTTAGTGTGATGCTCTAGGAGGACCCAATAGCACCTTACAAGAGGGCATGTGATAACATGAGACACATGCTGTTCCCTTCGTTCTCTTCATCCATTCCAGAGCTTTGTCATGCATCAAGCCGCTTGCCAGCTCTCTGCTCTCTGATATTTTACATGTTCCAGAACATATGTCTCCTAGCTCTGAATATCCTTGAAGTCAGTTGATTAATTGCTCAGTTTGGGAGCACTTAACACATTTCAGGACATCAGCTGCCTCAAAGTTTAGTTTCAAAAATAAAAAACAAGTAGACAGACTTTCTTCAAATTAATTGTTTTCACTAAAAAGCAAGGCTGGATAGAGACATCCAGTGCAATTACCAGGCTTCAGCATTAGCTGCAAGGCAGAAATGAATTTAACCTTGTCATGGCAAAAGAATCTCTGAGTGTATTAACCGTTCTTTTTCCTGTTCAAAATATTTTTAGTTGAGAAAGACCTGAGGTCAGTTACGGTATCTATAGAAAAAACTACGTGCAAACAAAAATGCGTGATGTGACACTGTCCTCCTACTATGGGCTGGGCTGGGTACGGCTTGGCTGTACTGATGCCACTGGGATTACTCTGCTGCGTGGAGGCAACGCTGAAGTCTAGCCCGTAGTTTATTAGCTGCCCAGGACAAGGGGTGATGTCCAAACCAGAGCTGACCACAGGGCGACAGTTCCCTTTCACAGCAACTTTTGAGGGTTTAAAGTTTTCATTCCACAATGGCATAAAATCAAAACCTTTCAAGTGTTTTCACAAAAAAAAAAAAAAATTGCATCAAAATGCTAATTTTCAGATTAAAACCTGAACATTTCAATTCAGCAAGAGTCACAGGTGGATGACCCAAGTTCAAGGCCCCACTCTACCTGATTCAGGGTTTTCCATTCCAGACTACTGACTCAGTAGAGCAGGGTCTTGAACCTGTGGCTCTCAGAGCCCAAACCAGTGCCCCTAAGCAGCTATAGACTGTATCTCTAGCTTGTTTGACCCCTTTCCTGCTGAAAATTTGGTCAAAACTGATACATCTCCACACAAACATTTGGGCTTTGACAAAACAGTGTATTTTGGTGACATTTCATTGAAAATGATCTGACCAGCTCTGGTCCAGATCTCCTTGTCTTTCAGATGAGGTAAAATGTTCTCCAGTTTTCCAAATACCCATCCTCTGCTGTTTCCTGCTTTTCCTGAAATCATGGGCAAAGCCTCCTTTGAAGGAGCAGGGCACATACAATCTTTTGGAAGAGCCACTCATTGGGCTGATCCAGACCTGCAGAGTTAGGCAACCAGTGCAGACTTGGCTGCCTTAGTCCAACCATATTGGTTGACAGTTCTCCAGTGTGTCTTGGCTTTGTCGTACATACAATGTTAATTCCACTGCATACAGTGATCAAATCAGATAATGGGCTAAGGTGCTGGTGAGTGACTTTTATCTGGTTTTGCAATGGCCTACAGACAGGATTTATTTGCTGTCGAATAACCAGCTGCTTACTGACTGGGGACATCATCTTCGGAAGTTTGGCTTATGTGGAGACTCCAGTTTCTTCTTAGGCAACAATTTTACAGAGGTGGCTAATCACCACACTGTGGTAAATCCAGATGGACCTGACATCCTATCTGTATAGCGTCTGGAGAGCAAAGACGGAGGCAGAGCTGTACTGGGGAAAGTGGAGGCAGGCTCTCCCTCTTCTCTTGCTGACAGGGCTGGTATTTTTAAGATCAAAAGCTTTTCACATTTGGTCCCCACCCTTGAAGAAGCTAAAATGTTTCCACTGCAGACATTAGAGAATCTGACTCAGCCTCATGCCGTCTATCCCTACAACGAGCTTTCGGCGCATTCTCTTCATAACTTTGCAGCTTACAGAAATAAAACTTAGATTAAAACCAGTCCAGCAGCCTGGAGGTTTGAATGAGCTTTTGTACGATGTGCTGCCAAAGGGAGATTTACTCAGGAGTCTGCGTTCGAGAGCAACACGCCACCAAAGACCCACAGTTTTCAAAGCCATGGAAATTTCACAGCACTGACCAAGGCACCTTGAGTTAAGAGCCCTCCACGCCCTTCTCAGTCGCAGGTGCCTGTTGTCTTGCCCTGGTGCTCAAGTCAGTAGTTTTCCACCTTGTTCAATAGATTCTGATGTTCTCGCCTTGAGTGGGCTTTGCTGACTGGGAGCTGTCCTCCAGGCTCCGCGCCTCTCCCCAGATGTACACTAATAGTTTGACATTCTTGGCTCCCGTTAGCAAAGATTCCATCAAGCTCCCCTCTAGCGGCAACACCAAAGGGCAAAGTGCTTGGTCAAACTCTGGCAATTCTAGTTCTCGGCAACGGGGTTTGCTGACAACCGGCTTCTGAAAGTTTTGGCCCCCAAGAAAGATATTGATGAGCTCTTACCAGGAGTCATCAGAGCTTGCCTGCTTTTAGGGATGGCTTTGGGGGTGGCATAGTCTCAAAGCAAGGGTGTGCGGTGAGTCTGCAAAGCTGGGTCTGCATGAGTGGAAGGCTGAAGGTGCAGAAGAGTAAGATGCTGTGTTCAAGAATTAATTTGTTTGGCCGCACTTAGGTTAAACTGTTAAGCACACGCTAGCATGCATCGGGGACCAGGGCAAATCTGCTGAGCCAGCGTCTTTATTATGAACTGCAGCATCAGTTTTTTTAGCACTACTAGAAGTGAGTGACCATTACAGTGCCCCGCTCCGTGGCCTTTCAGTGACAGAGGGGCAAACTGTCTGAGATGCTGGCCAACCACCTTCGTGGTGTGAGCCTCCCATGGTCTTGCGCCTTTCTGTTTCCTTGGTGGTGGTGAATCCTTTGTGTCGTATGACTGGATGATTTCATGTTCACATTTAATGGAGCAGAAGTCGCGTTCCCCAACAGCAGTCAGGACTGGACCAATTAGCTAGTGCCTCTCTTTAGTCTGAGACTCCTACTCGAGCTGTTCTGTCCGTAGGTGACAGCTCTCTCAGAGAAGCCACATGGCAGGAGCCTGTAGCTCCTGGCCAGATCCGCAGGAGATGTGCTGAGCTTGTCTTAGCTGGCAATCAGTCTCTGCATGTGCTTTGTCTGTGCTGCAATAGACAAGGGAGACTAAGGAAGCCAGATGATCACCTCTCTCCTTTACTCTGGGTGGCTTCAGCCTTGATTAGAGAGGGGCTTGACCCAATATCCAGATCAGGGTCCAAACTCCCCTTCTCTCTAATCATGAATATTACAGTCCTGCCTAGTGGGCCCCATTGTTCTGGGCACTGCACATGGGCATACCATGGATTTATAGAGAGGCAATAGGATATTTTCTGTCCTATTATCCATCCCTTTCTTAATGATTCCCAACATTCTGTTTGCTTTTTTGACGGCTGCTGCACATTGAGTGGATGTTTTCAGAGAACTATCCACACTGACTCCAAGATCTCTTTCTTGAGTGGTAACAGCTAATTTAGACCCCCATCATATTGTATGTATAGCTGGGATGATGTTTTCCAATGTGCATTACTTTGTATTTATCAACATTGAATTTCATCTGCCATTTTCTTGCCCAATCACCCTGTTTTATGAGAAGCCTTTTCATAGGTGCTGAGTTTCTAATCTGCTCCCCTGGCTCTGCCCAGACCCCACCCCCCCTCCACCCCTTCCCCCAAGGCCCCACCCCGACTTGCTTCTTCCCACTCCCGCTCTGCCCCAGCCCCACCTCTTCCCCGCCTCTTCCCGCCCCTTCCCTGCCCAGTTATGGCCCTCCCCCGAGTGCCTCCTGATGCCGTGAAAGAGCTGGTCTGCAGCTGGCGGTAGGCGCTGGGAGGGTGGGGGAGGCGCTGATTGGTGGGGCCCGCCGGCAGGCAGGAGGTGCTGTGGGGAGGGGGAGATTCCGGTAGGGGGGCTCCCGGTGGGTGCTCAGCACCCACCATTTCCCCCCCATGGGTGCTCCAGTCCTGGAGCATCCACGGGGTTGGCACCTTTGACTCTTTGTAACTCTCCATAGGGTATGTCTACACTACGGAATAAGGTCGAATTTATAGAAGTTGTTTTTTTAGAAATCGGTTTTATATATTCGAGTGTGTGTGTCCCCACAGAAAATGCTCTAAGTGCATTAACTCGGCGGAGCGCTTCCACAGTACCGAGGCTAGAGTCGACTTCCGGAGCGTTGCACTGTGGATAGCTATCCCACAGTTCCCGCAGTCTCCGCTGCCCATTGGAATTCTGGGTTGAGATCCCAATGCCTGATGGGGCTAAAACATTGTCGCGGGTGGTTCTGGGTACATATCGTAAGGCCCCCCTTCCCTCCCTCCCTCCCTCCCTCCCTCCCTCCATGAAAGGAAGGGCAGACAATCGTTTTGCGCCTTTTTTCCTGAGTTACCTGTGCAGACGCCATACCACGGCAAGCATGGAGCCTGCTCAGGTAACCGTCACCCTATGTCTCCTGGGTGCTGGCAGACGCGGTACGGCTTTGCTGCACAGTAGCAGCAAACAATTGCCTTCTGGCAGCAGACGGTGCAATAAGACTGGTAGCCGTCCTCGTCGTGTCCGAGGTGCTCCTGGCCACGTCGGCTGGGAGCGCCTGGGCAGACATGGGCGCAGGGACTAAATTTGGAGTGACTTAGAATCATAGAATCATAGAATATAAGGGTTGGAAGGGACCCCAGAAGGTCATCTAGTCCAACCCCCTGCTCGAAGCAGGACCAATTCCCAGTTAAATCATCCCAGCCAGGGCTTTGTCAAGCCTGACCTTAAAAACCTCTAAGGAAGGAGATTCTACCACCTCCCTAGGTAACGCATTCCAGTGTTTCACCACCCTCTTAGTGAAAAAGTTTTTCCTAATATCCAATCTAAACCTCCCCCACTGCAGCTTGAGACCATTACTCCTCGTTCTGTCATCTGATACCATTGAGAACAGTCTAGAGCCATCCTCTTTGGAACCCCCTTTCAGGTAGTTGAAAGCAGCTATCAAATCCCCCCTCATTCTTCTCTTCTGCAGGCTAAACAATCCCAGCTCCCTCAGCCTCTCCTCATAACTCATGTGTTCCAGACCCCTAATCATTTTTGTTGCCCTTCGCTGGACTCTCTCCAATTTATCCACATCCTTCTTGAAGTGTGGGGCCCAAAACTGGACACAGTACTCCAGATGAGGCCTCACCAATGTCGAATAGAGGGGAACGATCACGTCCCTCGATCTGCTCGCTATGCCCCTACTTATGCATCCCAAAATGCCATTGGCCTTCTTGGCAACAAGGGCACACTGCTGACTCATATCCAGCTTCTCGTCCACTGTCACCCCTAGGTCCTTTTCCGCAGAACTGCTGCCTAGCCATTCGGTCCCTAGTCTGTAGCTGTGCATTGGGTTCTTCCGTCCTAAGTGCAGGACCCTGCACTTATCCTTATTGAACCTCATCAGATTTCTTTTGGCCCAGTCCTCCAATTTGTCTAGGTCCTTCTGTATCCTATCCCTCCCCTCCAGCGTATCTACCACTCCTCCCAGTTTAGTATCATCTGCAAATTTGCTGAGAGTGCAATCCACACCATCCTCCAGATCATTTATTGAACAAAACCGGCCCCAGGACCGACCCTTGGGGCACTCCACTTGATACCGGCTGCCAACTAGACATGGAGCCATTGATAACTACCCGTTGAGCCCGACAATCTAGCCAGCTTTCTACCCACCTTGTAGTGCATTCATCCAGCCCATACTTCCTTAACTTGCTGACAAGAATACTGTGGGAGACCGTGTCAAAAGCTTTGCTAAAGTCAAGAAACAATACATCCACTGCTTTCCCTTCATCCACAGAACCAGTAATCTCATCATAGAAGGCGATTAGATTAGTCAGGCATGACCTTCCCTTGGTGAATCCATGCTGGCTGTTCCTGATCACTTTCCTCTCATGCAAGTGCTTCAGGATTGATTCTTTGAGGACCTGCTCCATGATTTTTCCAGGGACTGAAGTGAGGCTGACTGGCCTGTAGTTCCCAGGATCCTCCTTCTTCCCTTTTTTAAAGATTGGCACTACATTAAAGTGCCAGGTCATTCTCTTTAGTCCTGCAGTCAGTCCTATTGAACCGTCTTATGGTGAGCAGGCAGGCGATACGGACTGCTAGCAGTCGTACTGTACCATCTTCTGCCGGGCAGGCAAGAGATAAGGATGGCTAGCAGTTGTACTGTACCATCTTCTGCCGAGCAGCCATGAGATGTGGATGGCATGCAGTCCTTCTGCACCGTCTGCTGCCAGCCAAAGATGTAAAAGATAGATGGAGTGGATCAAAACAAGAAATAGACCAGACTTGTTTTGTACTCATTTGCTTCCCCTCCTCCCCTGTCTAGGGGACTCATTCCTCTAGGTCACACTGCAGTCACTCACAGAGAAGGTGCAGCGAGGTAAATCTAGCCATGTATCAATCAGAGGCCAGGCTAACCTCCTTGTTCCAATAAGAACAATAACTTAGGTGCACCATTTCTTATTGGAACCCTCCGTGAAGTCCTGCCTGAAATACTCCTTGATGTAAAGCCACCCCCTTTGTTGATTTTAGCTCCCTGAAGCCAACCCTATATGCCGTGTCCTCAGTTGCCCCTCCCTGCGTCAGAGCAATGGCAAACAATCGTGCATCTGAGTTGAGAGTGCTGTCCAGAGCGGTCACAATGGAGCACTCTGGGATAGCTCCCGGAGGCCAATACCGTCGAATTGTGTCCACAGTACCCCAAATTCGAGCCGATTTTAAGCGCTAATCCACTTGTCAGGGGTGGAGTAAGGAAATCGATTTTAAGAGCCCTTTAAGTCGAAATAAAGGGCTTCATCGTGTGGACGGGTGCAGGTTTACATCGATTTAATGCTGCTAAATTCGACCTAAAGTCCTAGTGTAGACCAGGGCATAGTCAACTTTGGACTTAATTCTCTTGAGTAACTTTGTATCATCTGAAAACTTTGCCAGCTCACTGTTTACTCCTTTTTCCAGATCAAATATGAATATGTAGAACAGCACTGGTCTCAGTACAGATGCTTGGGAGATCCTTCTGTTTACTTCCCTCAACTGTGAAAACCAATAATTTATTCCTACCTTTTGTTTCCCATCTTTTAACCAGTTACTGATCTAGGAAAGGACCTTCCCACTTATCCCATGACTGCTTATTTTGCTTAAGAGCCTTTGTTAAGGAACCTTGTCAAAGGCTTTCTGAAAATCCAAGTACACTAGATCCACTTGATCACCCTGGTCCACATATTTGTTGACTCCCTCAAAGAATTCTAATAGATTGGTGAGGCATGATTTCCCAAAAGCTAAGCTTTTTGCAGGAGCTGAGACTTTAAGGGTAGTTCACATCATCCCCAGCGTCCAGGGCTAGAACAATGCATTTCAGTTTTTGCCTTGTTAGAGCAAACTAGGTCTTCTTAACATTGCCTTTTGTCAGAAATACACACATTCAGCTGGGGGCCAGTTTACCAGCTTCAACCCAGCCCTCCGGATCAATCCAATAACATTCTGCAAAGCAACACAGCACTTGGGCCAACGAGGTGGCTGGAGTTCTTGGCACTTATCCGCCTGATTTTCTTCTTTGTGAGCTAGAGGGCAATCCTTTCCTCCGCTGGGGAGTCTGGAACGGGGCTCAGGGTTGTGCCTCCGGGAAGTTGGTTTTGCTCAGGGCTGGTTGAAAGTTGGAACTTATTTCTGTGCTGTCATCTAGCGCCCTTGTTTTAAAATGGATCATTCCAAAAACTGACAGCAATTCTCTCCATCTGAATTGGTGGCTGCATCTCCTCTGCTCCTAAAGCTATCCCGCTGTTCGTACCTTAGCAGTCACTGACCCGGCCCTGCGTACTCTGGCTGAGTGGCAGACTGTCTCTCTCCTCAAAGGCTACAATGAGCAGTGACAGCTCCCAGTGTGAACACTCTGACCTGGCACTAAGAGTGCTTTGTGTGCTTTAGCTTAAACCACTGACTAGCCACACAAAGGCACCCTTGCTGCAGAGTAGGGCTGCTCACACGGGGAGTTAGTAGAGAATAGTTACTTGTACTTTGCCGTCGCATGCTAGCTATTCCTCATTAACTTCCCCATGAATTCTACACGTAGACAAGCCCTTAGGATTTTATACAGCCACCCATCACAGCAGTATCTGAGCACCTTCCGATAAAATCAATAACACTGCCCCTGTGGCGGGGGGGATGGCTCAGTGGTTTGAGCATTGGCCTGCTAAACCCAGGGTCATGAGTTCAATCCTTGAGGGGGCCATTTAGGGATCTGAGGCAAAAATTGGGAACTGGTCCTGCTTTGAGCAGGGGGTTGGAGGAGATGACCTCCTGAGGTCCCTTCCAACCCTGGTATTCTGTGATTCTATGGAGAGAGCCCCACAGTATGCAATGTTCTGGGGAGGTCATTGGCAGACCCTGCTGTAACCAGGATACATTACTGTGGATAATACATTACTATCAGGTCATACCATTAGAAATTTTTCCAATCATCCAGGACCTTCCCCGATTGCCACAAGTTTTCAAAGATAATGGCTAATGGCTCTGCAGTCACTTCAGCCAACTCCCTCAGCACCCTTAGATGCATTAGATCTGGACCCATGGACTTGAGCATGTCCAGCTTTTCTCAATAGTCCTTAACCTGTTCTTTTACCACTGAGGTCTACTCACATTCTCCCCATATTGTGCTGCCCAGTGCAGCAGTCTGAGAGCTGACCTTGTCTGTGAAGACAGAGGCAAAAAAGCACTGAGTACTTCAGCTTGTTCCACATCATCTGTCACTAGGTTGCCTCCCCCATTCAGTAAGGGTCCCACGCTTTCCCTGACCTTCTTGTTAACATACCTGTAGAAACTCTTCTTGTTATCCTTCACATCCCTTGCTAGCTGCAACTCCAGTTGGGCTTTGGCCTTCCTGATTACACCCCTGCTCGAGCAGTATTTTTATACTCCTCCCTAGTCAGCTGTCCAAGTTTCCACTTCTTGTAAGCTTCCTTTTTGTGTTTAAGCTCACCAAAGATTTCTCTGTTAAGCTAAGCTGGTCGCCTGCCATATTGGTTATTCTTTCTGCACATCAGGATGGTTTGTTCCTGCGCCCTCAATAAGGCTTCTTTAAAATATAGCCAGCTCTCCTGGACTCCTTTCCCCCTCATATTCGCCTCCCAGGGGATCCTGCCCATCAGTTCCCTGTGGGAGTCAAAGTCTGCTTTTCTGAAGTCCAGGGTCCATATTCTGCTGCTCTCCTTTCTTCCTTTTGTCAGATCCTGAACTCGACCATTTCATGGTCACTGCTGCCCAGGTTGCCACCCGCTTCTACGTCCCCTACCAATTCTTCCCTGTTTATGAGCAGCAGGTCAAGAAGAGCATGGCCCTAGTCGGTTCCTTCAGCGCTTACACAAGGAAGTTGTCTCCAACACTCTCCAAAAACTTCCTGGATTGTCTGTGCACTGCTGTATAGCTCTCCCAGCAGATGTCAGAGTGATTGAAGTCCCCCATGAGAACCAGGGCCTGTGATCTGGAAGCTTCTGTTATTTGTCCAAAGAAAGCCTTGTCTGTCTCCTCCTCCTGGTCTGGTGGTCTATAGCACTGCCCCTGCGGGGGAGGGATCGCTCAGTGATTTGTTGCTCTAATCTTAACCAAAAGACTCTCAACAGGCTTTTCTCCAGTTTCATACTGGAGCTCTGAGCAATCATACCGCTCCCTTACATACAGCACAACTTCTCCTCCTTTTCTCCCCCGCCTGTCTTTCCAGAACAGCTTATACCCATCCATGGCAGTGCTCCAATCATGTGAGTTACCCCACCAAGTCTCTGTTATTCCAATCACATCATAGTTCCTTGATTGTGCCAGGACTTCCATTTCTTCCTGCTTGTTTTCCAGGCTTTTTGCGTTCATGTACAGGCACCTAAGATAACTAGCCGATTGCCCTGCTTTCTCAGTATGAATCCGGAGGCCTCCCCTGTTGCACCCTCCTCCGTGTGTTTCCTCCCAGTATCCCACTTCCCCACTTAACTCCAGGCTTAGGTCACCATCCCATGGCGAACCTAGTTTAAAGCCCTCCTCACTAGGTTAGCAAGCCTACCTGCAAAGATGCTCTTCCCTCTCTTTGTTGGATGGATCCCTACTCTTCCTAGCAATCCTTCTTCCTGGAACAACATCCCATGGTCAAAGAATCCAAAGCCCTCTCTCTGACACCACCTGCGTAACCATGCATTCACCTCCACAATTCGAAGGTCCCTACCTGGGCCTTTTCCTTCAACAGGGAGGATGGACAAGAACACGACTTGTGCCTCAAACTCCTTTATCCTTCTTCCCAGAGCCATGTAGTCTGCAGTGGTCAAGGTCATTCTTGGCAGTATCATTGGTGCCTAAGTGGAGAAGTAGGAAGGGGTAGCGGTCTGAGGGCTTGCCCAGTCTCATCAGACACTCCATCACATCCTGAATTCTAGCTCCAGGCAAGCAGCATGCTTCTTGAGTTTCCTGGTCTGGACAGCAAATGGATGACTCCGTCCCCCTTAGGAGGGAGTCCCCGACCACCACCACCCATCTCCTCCTCTTGGGAGTGGTGGTTGTGGAACCCCAATCCCGAGGACAATGCATCCTATGCCTTCTGGTCAATGGGGTCTCCTTCTGATCCCTTGATGAGATAACTGGCTCTGTGGATATGGGGAAAGCAGTGGACATGATATATCTTGACTTAAGCAAAGCTTTTGTTACGGTCTCCCACAGTATTCTTGCCAGCAAGTTAAAAAAGTATGGATTTGATGAATGGACTAGAAGGTGGATAGAAAACTGGCTAGATTGTTGGGATCAATGGGTAGTGATCAATGGCTCAATGTCTAGTTGGCAGCCAGTATCAAGCGGAGTGCCCCAGGGGTCGGTCCTGGGGCTGGTTTTGTTCAATATCTTCATAAATGATCTGGATGATGGGATGGTTTTCACCCTCAGCAAGTTTGCAGATGACACTAAACTGGGGGGACAGGTAGATACACTGGAGGGTAGGGATAGGGTCCAGAGTGATCTAGACAAATTAGAGGATTGGGCTAAAAGAAATCTGATGAGGTTCAACAAGGACGAGTGCAGAGTCCTGCACTTAGGATGGAAGAATCCAATGCACCACTACAGACTAGGGACTGACTGGCTAAGCAGCAGTTCTGCAGCAAAGGACCTGGGGATTACAGTGGATGAGAAGCTGGATATGAGTCAACAGTGTGCCCTTGTTTTCAAGAAGGCTAACAGCATATTGGGCTGCATTAGTAGGAGTGTTGCCAGCAGATCAAGGGAAATGATTATTCCCCTCTATTTGGCACTGGTGAGGCCTCATCTGGATTATTGCATCCAGTTTTGGACCCTCCACTACAGAAGGGATGTGGACAAACTGGAAAGAGTCTAGTGGAGGGCAATGAAAATGACTAGGGGGCTGGGACACATGACTTATGAGGAGAGGCTGGGGGAACTGGGGTTATTTAGTCTGCAGAAGAGAAGAGTGAGGGGGGATTTGATAGCAGCCTTCAACTACCTGAAGGGGGGTTCCCAATTGGATGGAGCTCGGCTGTTCTCAGTGGTGGCAGATGACAGAACAAGGAGCAATGGTCTCAAGTTGCAGTGGGGGAGGTCTAGGTTGGATATTAGGAAACACTATTTCACTAGGAGGGTGGTGAAGCACTGGAATGGGTTACCTAGGGAGGTGGTGGAATCTCCTTCCTTAGAGACCCGGCTTGACAAAGCCCTGGCTGGGATGATTTAGTTGGTGTTGGTCCTGCTTGGAGCAGGGGTTGGACTAGATGACCTCCTGAGGTCCCTTCCAGCCCTGATATTCTGTGATTCTATGAAATGCGCAATGAGACCAGAAGAGTCTGTGTTGAGAAGAGTGTACAAAGCAGGGGTGTAGCCACGGGTGGGCCATGGCCCACACACTTAGCAGCCAGGCCCCCCCAACTCTGAGCAGGGGTTTAGTGCTGCCACAGTGGCCTGGAGCGTCACTTGGGCACCTGACATCCAGGACGGAGCTCTGCGCCCGCCCTTCAGACAGCCACGCTCCGGCGGCTCTGCCTTGCCAAGTCTGAGCCGCCCCATGCGCATGCCCAGCTCGGCAGGTGACGCTCTGTGTCTGGGGGCACCAAGGCGAGGAAGAGGGGGGAGAAGCTGAGCTAGCACCATCTGTCATTGCCCGGCCCCCTGAAAGTCGGGGCCCACCCAAATTTCCACTCCTACCTAGGCCACTGGTGCAAAGAGGCCTTGCTCTGCTTCCCTTGGAGGAGGTCATTGCATTAGGTGACTGTTCCTGGCTTGTCAGAACTCTCTTCACCCAACAGCTCAGCTGGCTCAGTTTGTGTCTGAGGCACAAGGAAAGGGGACTGATAAATACCTCAAAGAAGGGCCACAAGCAGGTTACTACCATGCTCAGATGAGGTCCCCAAAGACTGCAGAGCAGCGCCGGGAGCCTGTTACCCCAGAGGAGTAAATGCCCACGTTCTGGATCAGGAATCAGGAACGTTAGTGCAGGTGAGCTGGCAGGAGTCCATGCATTGCAGGGTTGGGGGAGAACGGAGCTGATGGGGAAATTCTGGGGGAACCCCCAAAGTGGGTGTTTGCAGGGGAGTGAGGGGCAGTGGCAGAAATGTTGATGGATTCAGGCTGTGTTTATCATCTTTGAACATATTCATCCACCCCTGTGATAAGGTGCAGATTTTACCATAAACTGAAAGTTGAATTGAGAATAGAGCTAAAGCTCTCCCCTGAAATCGCGAAGGAAAAAAACAACTTGCTGGCTCTTTAAATAAGAAGCAAAACTGGGGAGACAGGGGGTGCCACTTCCATCCTGCCCCCCACAAACGAGGCTTTCTGTCAACAAACAGGAATCGCTTCCTGACCCATCAAGTCCACGGTGCAGTTTAATTTCTGTCCGTGTTAATTGATGTGAAGCGACACTATTGCCAGACGAGGCTGTGAATTAGATTCGAATGAGAGAAATGGGCCACCCACTGACCAAATATCATATTGCAGTGACAACATTAAACACAGAGCAAGCTGTAACCCAGGGAAGGAAAACCCAGGTCAAACCAGATTTCCACTCACTCCCTCTCCTTGCAAAAGTGGAACCAGATGGTCTGTGGCTTTGATAATGAGAGAGGCTGATTACTGCAGATACCACTTAAATGAAATAACACACAGGGATGGGGTTAGAAGCAAAACCCAGAGGCAGATAAGTTTTGCCTTCTGGGGCCAGTGGCATCTGAAACACTCTTAATAAAAGCATTACCAAAAAAATCCAATTCCTAACTGAAATCAGGCTGCTCTCTTTGGACAGCAAACACAGCTGGGTTTCCCATCTGAAATCCGAAGAGCCATTTTAAGTGGACATGCAAGTTCGTAATGGTGTTTCCTTCAAGTTAATGCGCTCTCACCAAGGGTATGAGCATTTGGAAACTCTGTGCACAGCAGGGCTTCCTTTTGTTAAGAGTGTAGCAGCTGTACCTTTTGGACTTCAGATGCAAGAAGACTTGTGCCAGTGGACAGCTGCATGGGTGTGTCTGCGTGTGATGGCCACCATCTTGGCCAATACACCCGGGATTGAACTGGAGGCTTCTAAGGCTATACCCTTATGTTACTACATCTTGAGCTAAAGCCAAGGCTTGCTAATCAGGCCTATAACAGATGCAGCTTGGCCACGGAGAGGGCCCTATACCACACCCTTACCAGTGGGTTACACATGTCTCACTGCAGGATTAGTGCCTTAGGGTTCAATCCTGCAAGGTGCTGAGTGCCCTTAACTCCCATTTATATTGCTGGTAGCTAAAGGTACTCAGCACCTTAAGGTGTTGGGCCCGTAGGGAGATGCACCATGCACGTGTGCAGAGGTAGTTCAGGGCCCAATGCTGCAAACACTGACCTTCATTGGTAGCCATCCTCCCACACTTGAATCCATGGGCTTTAGCTGCATGAGGCATTCTCTTGTAATAGATGCATTTTTCAAAACTGGTTTGCCAAATTTATAGGGTCATAATTTTGTGTTCAAACTTGGAGAAACCTGAAGATCTCATTGAGCGTTAACAATCAAGCAACCTTTGGAGAGTATCAGTGCAGTATTTAAGCTCTGAATGTTGAGAACCACCAAAGTGAAATGTTTTCCATTTTGCACTAAAGTAACCCTGTCTAGCATGGGGTAGGGAGGCCTCTGCATTCAGCACATGAGGCCTTTAATGGTGACACTGGCTCTGTCATGATAAGAGACAGCACCATCCCTGCTGTTGTCAGCAGCTGGTACCTTCATAATGCTATATAAGCAGCATGGTCCACAGCAAATCACAAATTCCCTCTATACTCCTGCAGGAAGTTCTCCTTTACCCAAAGTGGCCACTAAGAGCGTGAAGCCATGCCCTCCATCATGACAGCTGTCGCTCAGGTAGCAAAAATGCTCTCCCATTTCAGCAGAGTTGTTTGGGAACTCTTGCGAATGGTTGGGCCCAGATTTGTCTCTTTCACTTTGAAATTATGTTTGGCTTTTCCCCCCACCCCCAGACCAAGTTTTCTTGCAGTCCAGGGGGCTTTGGCAAAGGGCTCGGAAAGGAAATATCCTCGTGGCGTAGGCACAAGGAAAAGTGACTTGTTAGGAAACCGAGATGCCAAGCTCATGCCAGATGGACCCCGGTGATTAGCTTGTTTTGTGGCTGTGACACGGGGCCAGAAAGGGTTAAGCATCCTGCAGGATAAATGACCCAAATTCAACCCTTAAAGACATATTGGTAGATAATGTTTGTGATGTTGTGTGTTTACATGTATATTGGTAGAGGTTAACCATGTAATCAGACAGTCCCAGTCTATGCTGTATTCTGTTAATTCAGAGATCAAAAGGCCATATTAACACTGAGATGAACTGTAAACAAAGTGATATCACTGTATTCCTCTCTGTTTGAAATGTGCAGCAAATCACCTGAGAATGGTGGAAAATGGGCAATTGCCTTGTGTTAATCTGTGTAGCTAATTACCGGCGATGCTTAGGAAATAGCTCTACTTCAAAGTCTCCATAATTGCCTGTTGTTCGCCTAAGGACTCTGAGCTGTCAAAGAAGGTCTGGAACTGTATAAAGATGCCTTGGGTCCCGATCCTTTTTATCTCAGACCTGCTTGATGCTTCATGCAGGGGAAGCTTAAGCCTAAAGGCTAAAATCTCCAGTCCTGACTGGACCGCCCTGAATATAAACATTGAACTATAACCTATGAACTAATTCTGAAAGAACTCTTTGCAACTGCAAAGCTCACCATCTCCACTATAAATCTGAACTCAGAACTGTACTCATGTCTGTATGTCTATTGATCTTTTAACCAGTACTCTCTCTCTTTTCCTTTGAAATATGTTTCAGTTTAGTTCATAAGGATTGGCTGTAAGCGTGTATTTGAGTAAGATCTGGAATATTCATTAACCTGGGAAGTGACGTGTCCGATCCCTTGGGACTGGTAGAACTTTCTTATATAATGAATAAGATTTTCAGTAATCCTCATTAAATTTGACTTGGGTGTCTGGATGGAGGCCTAAGGCTGGGTTACTTTAAGGGAACTGTGTTGTTGGCTTCTGGGTAACCAGTGAGGTGTATTAGAAGCTGTTTTGGGCTGGTTTGGTAAATCTAAGTACTGGACTATCCGCCAGCTTTGGGATTGTCTGCCCCGTTCTTTGCAGTTCACCCGGATTGAGTGACCTCGGCTGACTCCCCTGGGACTCACAAGAGCTGTGTGTTGAACATGCCTAGACGAGCCTTTTCAAACCCCCGTAGCAAATAGCTCTGATTTCCTCTTTGCCTCGTGCTGGAGACAGGCCCTGAGCCTGGGAAACGGCAGCCGCTCGACGTAATGAGAGACGCAATGAAAATCTCCATCCAGCTGAGCGGGGAGTGCTGTGCAATCACTTCCAAACCACCATGGGCTGTTTTGTCCACAGACATTAAGCCTGATTTCCATGGCCATGCCAAAAAATCTGTCAAGTAAGATGTGTGATGTGTACACACATGTACACGCACACTCCCGCGCCACCCACCCTTCTAATACCCACAATCCTGGGGCCTCCCACACTCCGTCCCCTGACCCCTCCTCCTTTCAGGAAACTACAAAACAGGCCAGTGTCACCACGTTCTGAGCAAGGGTTCAGGCTTTGAAGAAGTGGGCTCTGGAGGGCTTTTTAGTGGATCTCTTGCTGCGGTTCTGCTTCTTTCCAGCTGGACAGGTGCTCGAGGAGGATCCCGTGACACTGACAATTCACTTTGGAGCCAATGGGGGATGCTGCCAGCTGAAACATTTCTCTAGCGCTGTCTGAATGGCTACCTGACTCGGCTGCAGGATATCCACCATGTACTGTGGACATCCAATTAGATCATCACTTCTACAAGCCATTAGCTCTCGTTGTGATTTCCAGGTCTGAAGGCTGATCTCTCACGGATGTCCCCTGGGTATCCCAGTGGGGCTCTTTATAGCAGTACAGACCTGTTAACCTCTCACCTTCCCACAGTATTTCCTTGTGTTTGCTGTGAGAAGTCACAGTCTGACTAGACAACTTGATTCGTCCTCCATGTGCACAGGCTTTACGTTGTGTGCATGGATCTGTAGGGTCTCGCTCTGTGGGTTTAAGTGGGAAGGAGAGGTGAGTCTGGGGGACGGTCAGAGGCCAGGACCCTGAGGAGTGGGAACTAAACACTGGCTGCTGAACTCTGCCCTGCATTGTGCTTGCCCAGCACTGTCGATGTCATTGTAGCTACGAAGGGCCGAGTGAGGGTAGACACCAAAACATATATATGACTTTTACCCACGGACGTTAGTGAGGAAGGAGGAGGGTGGCCTATGGCTAAGGCACCTGACTGGACTTAGGAGACATGGGGTCACTTCCAAGCTTTACCACAGATGTTCAGGGTGACTTTGGGCAAATCACTTGCTCTCTGTGCCCCTCTGTCAAATGGGGCTGAGAATACGTCCCTCGGCTGTCTCCTCTGCTTAGACGAGCTCTTCAGGACGGTCTCTCTCTCTGCATACAGCCCTTAGCACAGTGGGACCCTTCTCTCAGATGGGCCCTGGAGGCATCAGTCTAATAAATACAAGCTCTGGCGTATTGGAACCTCTCAGTCTAGAAGGCAGGATGAGCAGGGAGAGCCTGATAGACACGTGTGTGTGTGTGTGTGTGTTCTCAGGGAAGCTGATCCACTCTTGGGTGGGACTAATATGCTGCCTCTCTCCTCCTCTTGCAACACACCTATGAAGAGCTGAAAGACGCAGCCTCAGGGAGCAAAAAGAAACCATTGCCCCAAATGGAGACTGACCCCATGGTCCTGGAACTTGGCGTTATGACTGGCTGCTTATCATTCTGCAGACAGCCTCCTCCCACTGGATGCCTACAGAAGAACAAAGCTGGGTTCTACCAGACTAATCCCCCTTTGGAACAAGATCAGTCGCTGTCTCCTTTAACTATTTTCAAATCTCTTACACCTTGTAGAGTTGTCAAAGGGATACACCCCCACCCCCAGCACATAGTGTGTTACCATTTGGCACAGCTCTGAGTCATTTTCATACCTAGCCAGCAGCAGGCAGAGAGAGATGAGTGCTGGTGCGTAAGGTGCACATGTGCATGTCCTGTAAGGAACAGGTTAACGTGTGTGTTATCAAAGCCTCTTTGGAGAAGGTGGGGTGTTTTCCCACCCCTCCCTGTTCTGATGGCTGGGAGTGAATTCAAGCATTTCTCAGACTTTGGCTGCTAACTTGCAGATTGAAAATGTCAGCAGCAAACTTCATTCTCCCCGTCTGTGGGACACAGACGTCTCCAATAAGCACCATGTAAGACAAGCAATTTACAGGCTACTAATAGCTATGGGCCTGATCCTGAGAGCCCAGCTAACTTATCCAAGGCGTCTCTGTTTTCAGATAGCTGTTTGCCCTGAGCTCTGCTGACCTTGTCACTATGAATTGTTTCTGTGAGCGGTAAGGGAATTTCCTACATGAGCTATCTGGCAAGATTCTGACTTAATATCTTTGAGAGACACTAATTAAACTGCCGGGACTTGTGCTATTTGAAAAGGTCAAGATACCTACATAGACTTGGAAAGCTAAAGCTGCTGCAGGCAGGTCTGTGCCTGTCAGGTCACGTACCATGGCAAACGCACATTCTGATAGCTGCATAGACACTGCTTTGCCTGTGCCATGGGGGCTGCTCCCTCCTCTAGCTGGTCCCACAGCCTACGGCCCAGCCAAAACATATGAGTCCTGCAGCTCTTTAAGGCTTGTTAGCTACAAGGACTCAGCCTCCTCTGGAGCTCTCCGGTGCCACCACAGTGTGACAAGCACAATGGCTAAAGAGAAACCTCTTCAAGCTTGGTCAGCTCCAATCTGTGAGACCGGCCCATGGACAGCTCTAATTGTCTTCTCCTGGCTGCCTGGGAAAGAACCTCTCCTCTCCAGCAATCAGTCTTCTGCTTCTCTCCTCCCACCACTCCCAGCTGTTTGAGCCTTCTCCCACTCACCCACTTGGCTTCTGCCCTCTGGACCTCTGTGTATTTATTAAAAGTGCATTTGCATGTGGGCTAGCCTGACACGATAACATGCAGCCCCACGGGGGGAGAACAGGGGGAGAGGAGTGCCAGGCCAGGGCCAGCAGCTGGTCTCTTCGCTGTTGTGAGCTGGGAATGCCGCAGGGGCAGCACGCTTGGCTGCTATCAGGAGCCCCCGAGGAGATCCAGGAATGGAGCCCAGGGCTCCCAGGGCAGTTCTCCAGGCTGGGTTAACACAGCAGAATAAACTCATTCATTGCTAAGGTGGGGCCATTTACACCTCACCAGCTCCCTTCAGTGTGTAAGTCAGACTCCGAGCCTTTCCACAACATACAGCCTGGGGCATGCATTAATGGGCATATTTAACACCACCTCACTGGTCCTAACTAACTCTCCCCAGCGCAGGGTTGCTCTTTTATGGGAGCTTTTCTCCCAGCATGCCTTTCTGGGGGTGGCCTTTTAAATTCCACAGAGACAGGCAGCCACAGCCCTTTAGAGGCTAGTTTCCAGCTAGCTGCTGTTTGCTGCATCTCTTGATCTTCCAGCTGGTAAGTGCTCTTAGATCTTGTTCCGCTTTCCTGGAGAAAGCGGCTGATTCTCATCCCCACTCTTACCTGTCTCAGCCCACACAAGAGAACATGGAACACAGCTTTGCATGGGCTCCCCAGAGCTGTGACCCACGGGTACACTGCTCTGCCTTAGCGAGAGGGAGCTTTGCGGTTGCTAGGCGAGGGGCCAGCTCCCTGCCACACCAGCCTGTCTGGCCAGCAAACTCTTTAGGACTCTGCCAGTCCAAACCTGGCCTTCCAGGTAGCAATCAGTGAACCCAAATCCTGAAGTGAGCTGTAGCTCACGAAAGCTTATGCTCAAATAAATTGGTTAATCTCTAAGGTGCCACAAGTACTCCTTTTCTTTTTCCCAAATCCTGAGTTTCCCCAAGTCTCCATAGGTGTAGTTTGACTTCTATATTTTGGGGCAAGTGGGGGAGCAGAGCCCTGCAGTGCTTGGGGCAGCTCCACACAGCGGGGTGCAGACAGGGAGCGCCACCTTCACTCACCTCAGCAGCCACCCACCAGTTTGGGAGGGGGTGCAACCAAAAATATTAACTCTGCGGGATGGTAATGGGCTCAGCTCAAAGTTTGAAAACTGTTCAAGGTGCAGGCAGGGGGGTAACTCATGGTGCAGGGGGGGTAGCTAGGGGCTGGGTGTGGGCAGGAGGGTGGCTTGGTGCAGTGAAGAGGTATAGAATCATAGAATATCGGGGTTGGAAGGGACCTCAGGAGGTCATCTAGTCCAACCCCCTGCTCAAAGCAGGACCAATCCCCAACTAAATCATCCCAGCCAGGGCTTTGTCAAGCCTGACCTTGAAAATATCTAAGGAAGGAGATTCCACCACCTCCCTAGGTAATGCATTCCAGTGTTTCAGCACACTCCTAGTGAAAAAGTTTTTCCTAATATCCAACCTAAACCTCCCCCACTGCAACTTGAGACCATTACTCCTTGTTCTGTCATCTGCTACCACTGAGAACAGCCGAGCTCCATCCTCTTTGGAACCCCTTTTCAGGTAGTTGGTAGCGAGGGGCTTTGTGCAGGCAGGGGATAGCTCGGGGTAGCTAGGGGCTGGGTGTGGGCAGGGGTGTTGGGCAGGGTGCAGAGGGGGTAGCTAGGGGCTGGGTGTGGGCAGGGTGCAGAAGGGGTAGCTAGGGGCTGGGTGTTGGCAGGGGTGTTGGGCAGGGTCCAGAGGGGGTAGCTAGGGGCTGGGTGTGGGCAGGGTGCAGAGGGGGTAGCAAAGGGCTGGGTGTGGGCAGGGGTGTTGGGCAGGGTGCAGAGGGGGTAGCTAGGGGCTGGGTGTGGGCAGGGGTAGCTCAGGGTACATGCAGGTTAGTGAAAATGCACCCTTCACTTGAACACACAGCAGTGAGATGGTTTAGTAATAAACCAAGAATGAGTTTATTAACAAAGACCAGAGATTTAAGTGATACTGAGCAAGAATCAGGGAGACCAGTCTGGTTACAAATCAAACACTACAAAACGTGCTTTCTAGTGACTAAAATTTAATCTTTGTCTAAGCAGGTTTCTCACTCACATCAAGTTTCTAGCAGCTCTGGCCTGTCAGGCCAAGAGAATCCAGCTTTCCTAGGCTCCAAGGGTGCTATCCGTTTCTGGCCCTGCGTGAGGGATCTCTCCTGGATCCGTCTGTTGCTCAAGTCCAGTGCCTCTGTCTCAAGGGCCAGGAAGGTTTCCTGGAGCGCAGATTCAGTGCCTCGGCGTGACTGTTGAATGGTCTCTCCTGCGAGTTTAGCTTGAGGGCTTTGTTGATCTCATATGTAAATGTCCGTTCGTTGTCCTCAGCCAGTGAGCTCGCTGGTCAGACAGGTAAATACATGTTCCTCTGTCCAGGGCGGGCGGGGTTCGTGCTCTGTTTCCCAAACCCATTTTAAGGACATTTCCAGCCCACGCCGATGGCCCTTTGTGTACAGTTCATACCTATGTCACACAGGGAGTTTCGGGAGCAGCGTGTCACCAGTTTACATACGATGCCTTACAGGATGCCTTTGGGGTGTATATTATGACAACAGTGTGTTGGGGCAAGGAGTGTGCCAGGCAGGGGCATGCACAAGGTGGGGCGAGCAGAGGCACGTCCCCGCTCCCCAAGTCTCCTGCTGCTGGAGTCCCCTGTGTTGCCTCTGCCTCCACTCCCTGACTCACCTCAGTGGGCGTCTGCAAACGCTGGGACTCCAGCAGCGGGGAAGGGGAAGCAGCAGCTGTAGGGTGGGGGAGAGGAGGAGCTCAGCCAGCTGCCAGCCATGCTGCTGTTTCCTCCCTCCGGGGTTGCAGGGACACGGAGAGCTCCACTGCCAGGGGGAGCCGCTGCTCCTTGCGGCCAGGTGTTCCCGCCAGAGGCGTTCTGAGAAATCTGTGTGTGTTTGTGTTTAACGTGCCCCTCCGAAGGCGGACACGTTGAAATGCCTGTGCATGCCCCTGGGGTCGGGCCTGCTGTGAGTGACGGTACAGGGGGGCCCTCTGGCAGTTGGCATTGAGGGGCTCCCGGGCTGTGTCAGGCTCAGCCCCAACGAGAGACCATGGAAGGGTGCTTGCTCCCCCATGAGGAGGGGTGGTGTTGGCAGGATGATCTGTATTAGGAACCCAAGGGGCTGGCCGCACGTGGGCTCTGGCTAGACGCTTCCAGTGCCAGTTAGCTTGGCTCCGACGAGCTCTCAAAGCCAGCCCCGGAAGAATGCAAAGAAGCAGCGTTATTCTGTTGCTCATCCTTTCAACAGATGGTGCTGCGCTCCCTGGGCGATCTGATCCCTCCCTAAGGAACGCATTGCTGAGGAGACACCATCCTGGTGGGTCCTGCTTTCAACGCACGGCCCAGGCTGCTGACGCGGCAGGTGACCTACTGTTTGCTCCCGTTGACGGAGACCTTTCCGCCGCCCCCACCAGGCAACAGTCACTGCACTGACACCAGCCAAGGTAACAGCCGCTCTTGCTGATGACAGGCTGACTGACTCGCTCTGTTTGGAGGAGCAAGGGTTCCTTGAGTGAAATCACTTCCTTGGAGTAAATAGGGATATAATTAGCTAATTAGAGCAAAGTGAGGCAAGAGAGAAAACACTGTACAGAGGCGAGCAATCCTGAACCCTCCCCCCCCCCCGCCGCCCCAACGGCTGCGTGTGTCAGCAGGTCTCAGAAGTGGTATTTACTGGCCTTGCCAGCCCTGTGCTTTCCTCTCCCTCACTTTGTGAGCCCTTTATGAAGGGACATCATTTCCTCCAGCTTGCGATGTCTACCACAGATGGACACCGCTGCTGCCCTGAGTATCTTCAGGAGTAAGTTCTGACGTTACAACTGAGTCTGTGCCTTGCCGTGCTTTTCACCCTTCCCAAGCCTTCACCTGGTCATGCAGCCCGTGCAGACGTTCCGCGTGGGGAGGAGATGGGCCTGGTGTTCCTTGCCAGGCGAGAGGCTCGGGCCCAGAGGCTGGTTTTTAAGATGGAGAGTGGACGTGCACAGCTCTGACGTGGGCAGACACTCCTGTTTGAACTGACTTTGTGCCGTGCGAGCTCGGTCATGGCAGTGGTTTGTGTTTCCATGGGACAGAGGCTGGCTGGTGCTTCCCGTCGGGAAGATTCATAGCTGAGGTGAAAATTCTGCTTCTAGCCTCTTTCTTGGTTGGTCGCTTTCCCATTTATAAACTGGAACTTGAGCATGGCCAGAATCCGTAGCCTAGCCTCTGGTAAACCTGTCCGACGGGCTTCAGTACGTGAGCCAGCGGGTAGGGCAGAGGACGCTGAGCTGCTGGAAGTCCTGGTCCTATTGCCAATATACTGCCTGGTCTTGGGCCAGTTGCTTCCCCACCCCTGTTTCCCTTCCCCCCTTTGTCTGCCTTGTCTACTAGAGCATATGCCCACTGGCAGGGCTGTTCCTTTGTGTGTGTGTATGTGTGTACACAGTGCCTACCACAAGGGGGTGCTAATCTCTGAGGGGACCCCTAGGCACTACTGGAATAAACAGAATAAACACACCTCTGCGCAGAAGGGCCTATTTTCAGGACTTAAGTGGTGCAAAGGCCTTGGTCAAGCCAATTTTGCCCTGGGTGCACAAAATGTCTCCTCTAGGCCGAATCGTGTAAGATGCTGAACCCTTGCAGCTCCCACTGGCCTTTCAGGAGGCACTCTGCACCAGCATCTCCTAGGATCAGGTCACCCGGCCTCACAGCCTCAAACAACTGATTAATATCATCTTCCCTCCTAAAGCGACAGATGCTCCCTGCTCTAGGGCTGGCACAGATAAAGGAACATGCTTTGATCCCGAGCACCCCATATTTCCTGCAGTCAGTCGACGTCAAATGTCATTGCCAAGTCTATGAGAGCGGTGGGAAGGTTAGTGCTTCACTTTGCAGGCCCCTGTGCCGGAGGTATAGTCCCTTTGGGCTGAGCGGGATTGCAAGCATGAATTTCTTTGAGATTCAGTTTCTAGTGAACCCAAAGTCGTAAGCAAATTGAGTCCCACTGTCTCAGTTGCATGTCAAAACCATATGAAACTGAATTTCTCATCAGCTTGATGCAATAAAATGCACTCAAAACTAGGCTCATGTGACCCTTCTGCTGGATAACAACGTGAATTTGGAGTCTGGAATGACAGCCAGAGCCAAGGGAGTTTTGCATGGTTTTAGGTTTATTGTGAACATTTCACCAGTTTCTGTTATACAGATGCTGGTTATGGTAACTCCTAACTTAGAATTTAAGTTACTGCAAAGGATACTCCCTCTGACACTATAAACAGACTACAATCCTCTTGTTTTATATATTCACTGTAGAGTAATGCCTGGCACTTACATGATCCAACTTATTCTCTGAGATGTTGTTGCAGCTGGGAAAAAGAACCTAGTAACTTTTCAGGATAAATTGGATTCAACGTACTTTTATATTGTGCAAAGTATTTTATTTTTTATTGAATAAAAGAGACAAATAAGCAACTTTCCATGAAGCAGAAAGGAGGAGAACTTCCTGGAGTAAATTATTCGTTGGGAATTCTTTTTCTGCTCTAGAGAAGGGTGAGTAACCGATATTTTGATTCAGTGGCTGAAATCAGCAATAAGATTCATTGAGGATTGAACCAAAATGTTCATTTTTCAAATTACTGGGCAAAACAAATGCTTTAAAAAAAATTGATGAAATTGACCAAAACTTGTGAATAGTTTTGATTGTCCCAAATCTGCATTTTTTGGTGAATAAAACTATTTGGGTGAAATTTTTCAGGTGACTCTATTCAGTTCTGTTTTATTGATCACTTACTTATTCTACAGTAGGACCCAAATACCGTAATCAGGATCATAGTCCCATTGGGCTAGGTGCTGCACAAATCCAAATGAAGGAACAGTGCCTGTCCTGGAGAGTTTACAATTTAAGGCCAAAATCCTGCAGATAGATGTGACTAGGCACAGGAGGCTGGCTGTCCGGATCCATCTTGAAGATTTAGCCCTAAATAAACACGTGACAAGTCAAGAGAATAAACAAGGTGAGGGCTGGAAGATGAGTGGTTATAAATACAGAGTAGAACTGAATAAAAAATTTCACATGAAAATTTTTTTTGGCAAAAACTGCAGATTTGGTGACATGAACGTTTTGCAAATGCATACTGGTGCTGCCAAATTGTTTTGGTCAAAAAAAGAAAAAAATTCCCCAAGTGAAATGTTTCGTTCTGATATTTTCAAAATGAAACGTTTCATGTTTTTAATTCAAACCAACTTTTCTTATCAAAATGTCTTTTGTTTTTTTAAAAGTAACCAAAACCATTTTAAAATGACCAAAATCAAAACAAAATGTTTCATTTAATCCTCAGTGATTTCAACAAACTGGAAAAGGCAGCACAAGTTGTGAGCAGGGCCGTCCAGGAAACGGAAATTCTATTTCACAAAAAATGTTGAGGTTTTAGTTTTATTTTATTTTTTTGTCCCACATTGGAACAAGAACAAGACCCTTCAAAAGAGAGGGCCACACCTCCCCAGAAAAGCTGGCATCCCAGTGGCCCAGGTGCTTGCCTGGGATGTGGGTGACCCAGAGTCAAGTTCTGCTCCGAATCCGATACATTTCAGGGCAAAGTTTTGGTTTTGATGAACCAGCATTTTCTGATGAGAAACACTTGTGTTGAAAACTTCCCCCCGGGGTTAGTGCTGCAGCCCACATCTTGCTTTGGATAGGTGTAAGCATGGGCAGCGGGTATCGTGGGCTGGGGAAAGCTGTGGTCAGGCCTGGCCCTGCCCATACTCAGTCCCCAGATGCGCCTCCTGCTTCCACTCCGGGCGGCTCCAGTCTCCCTGTGGGGTGGCCCCAGCTCGGGCCGTGCCACCCGCCCTTCCAATGCTCCGGGGCTGGGAGGCTGGGACCGCGCCACCCACTCTGGGGCTGGGCAGGGAAGCTGCCGGCGCTCCGGGGCTGGGAGCACTAGCCTGGGGCGGGGGGCCAGTGGCTGCGGTGGGGGTGGGCTTTGGGCTCTGTGGAGTGGAAGGGGTGTGGGGCCTCAGGCAGAAGGGCTGGGAGCTAGCCTCCCCCAGCCGGACGTTCATGCGCTGCCCATGGGTGTAAGTGGGGAAAGCCCCTGCTCCCCTTTGAACTATGAAATTAACACTCACCTTTTCTCCAGCGATTTCTCTCCTTGCAGCATCTCCTCACCTTATTCCGTGCTTCCCACTCTGCAACTCAATTGCCTGGAATAGGATTGCAAGTTTTTAAGGTTAACAACTGAGCCGTAGCACCCAAAATACACCTCGTTTGTTCGACGGAGTTTTTGTTGTTAGTATAGTGTCACTATGCTGCACATCATGGCTGATCAGAAGTTCTGGCGTGCAGATGGAAGAGCAGTTCTGATTCCACCCAGCCAATGGCAGTGGAAAACTCACCTGAATCGCTTCATTACAAAGTTAAGTTCAGAAAGTGGAGCTGGCGGGAAAACCAACATTCTTCCAGTTGGAAAAAATTTGGAATGAAAAAATCTTTGTTCAGAACTTGGAATGGTAAAATGTTACGTTTCCCACAGGGATTTTTGAATGGCGTCAAAATGAAAATATTCTGAACTAACATTTTTGAAACAAATTTGTTTTGTCTCCTTTCTACTTAAAATGTCGTGTTGGGTTTTTGACTGAAGAACCAAAGTGAAACAACATTTTAAGTCAAAAGGAAAAGCTTTGTCTGGATGTTTCCCCTGGGAAAATCAAACTTTGTCATCAGAACTGATGTGTTCCCCGTGAAGAATGCCCATCCCAATTCAACTGGTTTGTGGGGAGACTTTCCCCAGACTAAACTTCAGCCAGCTCCATCAAACAGCTGTGCAGAGAAGCAGCTTGTCAGAGGGGCAGGTGGGTGAGTTCCCAGGTTAATCAAACCAGCTCAGGTTGTTTCTAATAGCAAAGAACCAGCAGATTCTACCTCTGTTTCAATAAAGGTGCTCAGGTCACCAGACTTATGCCATGCTGTGGAGCCTCTGCATCTCTTCAACAAAATCCTCTGGCACTTGAAATAACGAGCTCTGCTACTTCAGTGTGTTTTATACGTCCTACCTTGAAAGCAAAGAACCTGTCTTCCCTCTGCTAACCAGGCTCAATGCTCTATCCTGAAGCCTGTCTGTCTCACTAACTCTCTTTCAGAGAAATGCTCAATTATTGCAAAGTAAAGGTTTGCTTTTCCCCAGGAGTGTCCAATTCACAGAAGCACCCTCTTGTGCAAAGGCAAACTGCCCCTTCTCACGCATTTCGCAGGGGCTTGGTCATGGTTTTCCGGAGGAGGGAGTGGGGTATAGAAATGTAACTGCACAGAAGGCAGTTTCCCACCCACAAAGCTGGAGAAGTGTTAATATTTGAGCTTCCTGATCAAATCTCCCAGGAGACAAGGGCATGATTTGTTCTTGCTTCTCGGAGCCGTTAACATCCAAGGGCTAAGAGTCTTTGACGGCTGGGAGCAGATTTTGGGGCCAGTGTGGAAAAGACAAGGGAGGAAATGTGCTTGAACTGTGTCCTCAGAACCTACTGATGAGGAAACACAAGATGAAAAGCGACACCTCCTGCAAGCAGAACAAGGCTCAAGGGCTTATGAGGAGTTCCCCTCTAGGAAAGCTTGATGCTGAACAGTGATGGAAGGGGAACAGCTTACAACCTGCCCTGTGCCGCTGAATGGTGTAGCGGTGGCTCCCTCAGAGACACCTGGGCTGCAGCTGTGGAAATCCGGGCACTGGGAACGGTGCAGGCTGGGGGCAGAGTGGGGCGGCTGAGGAGAGAGCTAAGCTAGCTGAGCGAAAAGGCCCACTGCCTGGGGGAAGGTGGCGCTAAGGTAGGGTACCGAGATCAAGGTATAAATGCAAACCCCAGATGCCGTGGAGGGGAGAGGCAGAGGTGTGTGGGTGTCTGTGGCGCGGCTAAGCTGCTAATGTACTCGGGTTCTTCGGGGAGGGTGGAGTTTGCTTGGGATGTGATGAATTGGGTGGAGGTGTTCAGGGAGCAGCCAGAAGTGCTGGGATGGAGGTGCTGTCTGAGATGGCCACGGGAGACTTTGACACTGTGAATCAGCTCAGTGGCCAGTTCAATGAACCGGAACCAATCAAGGACAGGCGTGGAGAAGAAATGTACGTGGGGAAGCGGGAGTCTTTTGTGACTGGCAGCTGTATGTGACTTTGACAGATTCCAGGGACGGGCGCTGGTTTGGGTTTGGCTTGTACGAGAGAGAAGGTAAAGAACCCTGGCTAAAGCGCACAAGCCCTTGTTAGCTTCAGCTGATATGAAATGCTCCATCAGCTCAGCTTCTAGTCCTCAGTTTAACCCCTTACTGCCAATGGCTGCCGAGCAGCAGCAAGAAGCTAGCCTGCTGATGTGTCTCGATTGGCACTGGAGAGGCAGTGAGCAGCCTGTGTGCAAAGGAAATGAGCTGCCCTAGGTGAGACCCAGAAGATTGGGTTAAGGTGGAGAGAGGCTCACACTCCAACAGAATGATCAGAACCTCTTTGCTCCAGAAATTCCATGGGTCCAAGCTGCAAAAATCCAGGTTGCATCTTAAATGGCCTGACATTTGGGAGTGATCAGAGGCATGTGTGGGCCAGGCAGGGTGGGGCTGGGGCAGCTGGAGACTCGCGCAGCGAGGAGGTGGAACCTCAGCCTTGAACAGTGGTTAGAGGAGGCACCGGTACAGAGGGAGGCAGGTGCCGTCAGCCTGTAGGGAAGCAGCTGCGCGACAGCTGGCTTGTAGAGATGGGAGGGCCGGAGGCTCAGTTGGGGGTTTGTGTTAGCTGCATTGGGGTATTTGTCAGCGACGCCTCCCTTTTAAATTGGTCCCAAGTCTATTGCTATTCAGATTAAAAAAAAAATACACTAGAGTGCTCAGCAAAGGTTATCGGGCCGAATTCGGGAAGTGCAGATAGTGTCTGTAAATGCAAAGCTGTGGTGGCCACAAATGCTGCTGGCTGAGACTCTCCTGAACCTCACATACGATCTGAACCTCGGCTGATGGTTGGGGTGGTTTTGTAGGATCTGAGCTGGTTCACCCACACCCAGAGATGCCCTAGAATGTGGCACCGATGTCTCGTGTGTTCTTAAGAAGCTGCGAGGAATCTTGAGAGGAAATTAAATCTACATAGAGTCTAATCCTCCGACATCTTGCCTGGGGGTTAATTTAGTGTCTGTCTTTCCTTAACCAGAAAGAAAATAATTCTGAAAGCCTGGTGGCTTTGTGATTCTGCATCCCCAGGGCCTGATCAGCGTGAGCGTTGTGTGTGGGTGAGGAGCCTTTCTGTGTCACTGCCTTGCGTCAGGGCAGCATTCTGCTGCTGGCCGGTTGCCCTAAAGCCAGGGAGAAGATCTGGCCACTTGTGATTCCCCTGGGGTATCAGAGTCGTCAGGGTTGACCCACCTCAGGAGTTCCCAGGCCACTCCCTGGACAGTAGGTGTGGCCTGAGGAAAAGCGAATGGGTCTGGGATTTCTTATGCCCCAGCTAACCCTAGCTGGCGAATGGCTTCTTAGGGCCATAGGTAGCTGGAGCAACTTTGAATACCCTCAGGGCTGATCTGATTTGTGCCTTGAAATTAGCCAAGTCCCTGGCAATACCTCTGTGTGTGTGTGTGGGTGGGTGGGACACAGGTGACTTAAAGCCACCGTCATCCTCCACCACCTCAACCCATGCCAGGCACGTGAAAGGTCGACCTCAGAGCCCAGCCCAAGATGGATTAGTGTGTGTCCAAAAATATTTCTCTGCTGATTGGCTAAGGAAGTTTGACATTACTGCCCTGTGAAGCCTTTATGGGGCAAGACAAAGCCAAGCACAGACGGGAGTTAGAGAGGGGCACATGTGGTAGAACGTACAGAGAGACAGAGCCCAGTGTGATCTCTGCGGGGGTATCCTGGGGGCACCCTCTGGGTGTGACTGTAATGCCACTGATGTTTCAACGTCACAGAGGAAATGCATGTATTTCTGTTTTTGTTTTGTTTTTTAAAAAATTCCTTCCTCTGAAGCATCAGGGATGGCCACAGCTGGAGATGGGACCCTGGATGAGGAGGGCCAGGGCCCTGAGGTGGCATGGAGCATTCTCTCTCTCAGGTGCGTGGCTGGCCGGTTCTTGCTCACAGGCTCAGGGTCTAACTGATTGCCACATGTGGGGTCAGGAAGGATTTTTCCCTCCAGATCCGATTGGCAGTGACCTTGGGGGTTTTTCACCTTCCTCTGCAGCGTGTGGGTCATTTGCCAGGAATCTCTGTGTATATCTCACTGAATCATTTCCATGCTTTTGCAGAGACCTCGGGCACTGGTGTGTTTCAGGGCCTCATATTCTCTCCCTGTGGCACATCATTGTTTCGTTCCCTGGGGGCTGTTCTACTTTGGTCTCATTTCAGTTGTTGAGTTTAGTGTGCGGGTGTTGGGGGGTGGCAGTGGCCTGTGCTAAGATCTGGGGGTCCCTTCTGGCCTTAAACTCTCTGACTACAACTCAAAAACTCACCATTTCCCCCAAAGTGCTTTTCAGCACTGTCCCCAGATCAACTCTGCTCTGCGGGGCCTCTACAAATCCCATTGGTTCCAGTGGGCGAATAATTGGGCTTTTGCCCTGAATAAAGGACTCATTTATAGCCTTTTCCCCCTTCTGCTACAAAATACGGTCACTACTGCAGAACCTGCTAGCGACACCTACTGGGTTAAAACGCAGCAGGGCCAATTTTTGCACGGCACCGAACCAGGGTGCCTGGCAGAAAGGAGCAGTTTTTATTGCACTTGTTCTGAATTGCTTAGCAGTGGGGTGGTCGTAAGTATGTCAATTTGTGCTTTCTAAAAATAAACCTGTTGGGTTACGGTATGAGCACCCATAGCACAGAAAGCCGGGAAGACGCTAGGTTTGAACTGAACCGATGGCAGAACAGGAGTGTTGGGCAGTTTGCCGAATAACCTCTGAAAGGCTGCGGAGAGCCAGCGTGCTGTGGGCCCCTGCTGGCCGCAGGACCAAACCCCTGGAGCGGTGTTTAGAAAGTAGCCTTTGGCTTGTCATTTGGCACTTGTGGGGTTTTGGGCCGCTCTGTCTGTTTGCGTTTGCCTGGAACTTTAAAAAAAAAAAAAAACCTGAAGGAAAGAGGCGGCACTGCTTTGTGACCAAGCTGTTGTAAACTCCTCATGTTGAGGATGATCAAAGGGTGAGCCTGAGCGCACATGTCCCTTAATTTCATTTGAAGAGTCTGGCGAGCTTTCTCTTGTTCTGGCTCCCAGCATGGGATCGTCAGCTCGGATTAATAAACCCGTCAGACTATCCTTTTGTTCTTTGGTAGCAGTGCAGTTAATTCCTCAGATGCTTAGTGCAGGAGGAGTGGACAACCCTTTCAGTTGTGATATTACCGCTCTTCACTGCATTGTTTGGGGGGGGTGGGGTAGAGCGGGCAAAGTTCATAATGTCAGCTGGCCATTTCAAGTGTCCCGTTACCGAGACAAACCACCCACCCCTCTCTACTTTAGTGTAATTGCTGCTTTTTCCAAACACTTCAGAGCGTGTTTCTAAGCACAGTGCGCAGCACATGGTATTAGATTTGGTTTTGGAAGAAAACGATAAACTGTTGCCACTATGGATGTAGACATAATTATCCTAAATCTATTTTAATCTATTCTGCCTCTTAGAATATTCTATGTTCTCTTTTAATAAGAGAACGTTCGGCCTTTGATGTTCTAGCGGAGGTGTAGAAAGCTCTCTTCTGCTTGCTAGAAATGTTAATTAAATAGCCTGCATTTCTCTTCATTAGCTGCATTAACACCTTTTAATATCTCTTTAAAATCTTGTTCAATTTACTTTCTTTAATCTTTTCCTTTCCCAAAGTGTCGCATCACTTTGATCCTCATCTTCGTCTTTTCTTTGATGACAACTTTGAGCTTCATTTGTATTTGAATTGAAATGGAAATTTCCTAATTACCCAGAATTCAGTGTTATGCCATCAGTGTACATTTTACCATGGCATTTTGATATCTGAATTAGCGCTACATGCCTCCCGTTTCCACCAATCCACGGGGGAGGGGGAACACGTGCGCAATCTAATATTTGTCTCTTAAAAACTCAACAGTGCCAAATTATTCCCCCACCCCAACACGCAAGTGAGCTCTTTTACCGTCCGGTGCTACAGCCTACACAGGCTGCGTGACTACTCACTCCTGCGAGGCAGGGAACACTCGGACCCGGATCCCACGCAGCACTTACGCACATGCTTGACTTTCAGCATTTTAGCAGTGCCATTGAAGTATGTGTAACTGATTTGTTGGGTCAGGGCCACAAAGCTCACTCTCTTGTTGGATCGAATGAAAAGTGATGATGATCGAAAGGTGCAAAACAACAACTGACCTGATTTCTCTCTTCTCAGTGTGGCCTAGTTAACCCCGTCCCCTCTCCTTTGTTTCTTATTGAGAGAGGCACCATCTGCTGGAGCCTTTTCAAGCTAGGAAAATAGAAAACTTAAAAACGGGATTTCCTTTCCCTTGTTTGTGTGGGGTTAGTTTTCTCTGTAGCATTTCTCTCTGCTTTGTATCGGGTGCTGTTCTGGCTCCATGGTGAGCTGGCACTCAGCGTGGAAAAAAAATGATACTTACTTTGAGCATTTTCCTGGGAGACCCGATGGTTTGGCAAGTATTTCAGATTCGATTGACAGAGAAGTTTCACACAGTCACGGCCTTAAAAAAACAAAACCAAAACCCCAAATCAAAAAACTCTACACTGTGGTCAGCTGGGCTAAGGGCATGCTCTCCACCACTGGCCATCCAGCCATCTCCTCTCACTTCATCTGACATGGGTCATCTGTGAACCATGGAAGGTGATGGAGGGTTTACAGGCCATGCTAGCTACAGTGGAGGGCAAAAGATTATAATAAAGTCCTACCCAAACCATCAGTAGCTGTCAGCCAGGTACATTTCTCCCCCAGGATGTTCACTGATGCCACTAAACTCCGAGGGAGAACCCTCCGAATGCGCTGATGCCCTGCATTCCTCAGAGTCATTGCACAGTCAAAGCCGAGAAGCAGATGTCGGCCGTTACAGCCTTGCTTTATGCCTTGTGTGCTGCGCTGTACGTGATCTCATCTGTCTTGTCTCCTGCTTGCCGTCAGGGATTGAGGGGCACAATCTCCCACCACCACGTCTCTCCCGGTGCCAGCCCTTCTTATCCCCAGCTCTCAGCAGCCTTCTCGGATGCCATGAGGGCCACAGTTGCAAAGTCCATCCTAATCAGCAGCCCCTAAGCCAGGGGTTTTCAATCTCTTTTCATTTGTGGACCCCAAGAAAATTTCAAATGGAGGTGCCCTTTGGTAATCTTAGACATAGTCTGCTGACCTCCGGGGTCCACAGACCACAGGTTGAAAACCACTGCTCTAAGCAGTTCCCACGTGCATCTCCCTAGCGCTCACCTCACCAGCTAGTCTGAACTGTTGTTCTCCCCAGTTTTTCTCTCGTTAGGTACAAACTCTGTGTTGTACAAAAGCCCCGGTGTCAGCCTGTCCTTCCACTGGTCCCACTCGCTGGCTAGGCCATAGAGGCGTGTTTCCCTGCGGCTGTGTTCCACCAGCTACTGTTGGGCTATAAATGTTCAGAGCTGCACAAAGGAAGCCATTTGCCATGCACAAGGAACTTGATTAGGCCTACAAAGCCCTTGTGTTCTCCAGTGTCATCTACTGGCACCTTTTCCATTTATTAGCTATTTACATATGTACAGAACTCTTATGTAACCCCCAGCTTGCTTGGAGGGGTGCTTTGTCTCCCTCTAGCAGTGGCTAGGGCCCCTAGAGAATGATGAGCCTGCTACCGTCTTGGCTAACAGATGTGAGTCTTTTAGCTCATGCAGTAGGAGTCACGTTCAAGTTCATTGAGGTGTTTTAAAACTAACTGTATACCTGGGGTTTACCTCTGTTTCTTGCTGCTTTTCCTTCCTGCCCCTCTGTCATAGATGATGATCAATGCTGTACGTGCGAGTCCAGTGAAAGCAGAATGCGTGCATTACGAACCCTGGAAGGTTTATTGCTCTCCTTGCAATGAAATTAAACTGCAGAAATCGACGCTTGCTGTGTACATGGCTTGCTAACTGAGCTTTCTGTGCCTACCTCCTCCACTGCAGTTTTCACCTTACAAATAACTGAGTAATCGCCGGTGCTGTGTGATTTACCTCTGTGAGTGATTCCTGCCTCGGGAGGCTGGAGTGGGGAAATGTAACTTTTTTAAAATTCAGCATGAGCATGTGGATGATTTATGTCCTTGGTGTATTTAACTTTCCCCACTCCTGCTCCCTGAGCCCAGGAGATAGTTTGTATTGCTGTCTATCTGCAACGTCTCTGCCAGCTGCAGCCTTGTTTTTTATTAATGGACTAAAGCGGAGAGTGTATTGATTTCCCAGTTATAGCGCTGACATTTTGGGCCTGTTTCGATGGCAGTGTACATGAGCTTATACATCTAGGTACATTCTCCCTGTCTAGGTAAACAAGGAGATCGAGTGTCGAGGAAGCAGGTGGCTGGGTGGTGGAGACCCAGCGGATTTTAAAGCCCTATGTATGAGATGACCATTTTGTTATGATCTGGGAGTTGTGCCTATGTTGGCAACACGCAGGAACATTTCATACCAAGTGCTGTTTTTCATGCAGTGATCACTAAGGACCTGATCCAAAGCCCACTGAAGTAAAAAGGATCTTTCTATTGACTACAATGAGCTTTGAATAAACCACTGATTTCTGCCCATCCTACCCCCCTGAATGTTCTGAAGTCCGCTCTTAGGGCTGTACTTTACTCCACAGTTATTCTTTGGATAGCGCAGGTTTTGAAACCAGCCTTTCGTGCCAACAAACCAGTTTATAAAGTCTCATCAATTGCAGGATGTGTGTATATGTTCCTCTAATGCAACAGATCTTATCGCAGACACACATACCTAGAAGCAAGTCTAATACATGGGCTGAGCCCTAAACTGTGTTAGATTTCTGAAGTGTGTTAGGATTAGAGAGAAATCCTTCCACTGCACAGGTCAGGATCTGTGAGTTTCAGAGATAACAACCTTTATTGAAGTTTCCTGAAGGTATTGTGAGGATTATCCTACAGAAATGGTCTTGGAGCCATTCATTTTGAAGTCGGCAGATACAGTAGGCTATAGACTTTGATCTACAAGTCATACATACAAATGGATTAGACATTACACTGGTCTTTGAAAGAAATAGAAGCACCTTTCTGATTTTTGCAGGCTTAAAATATAACAAGGCAAGAATCAGGTTGTGCTTTTGAGAGAAAAATATCAATCCTCTCCTTAAAGATCTTATTCTTGGTGCTCATGATCAGAATATTTGGTGTATCCAGTAATAACAAATGGGCACACTTTGTAACAATAACCTTAGTTATGAATCATATTTGTGTGACCCACACATATAGTACTTATTGAGCCCAAGAGACTATTGATTGACTGACTTATTGTTCACAGACCTGTCCTGATTTCTGCATAAATATTCTTTATTCATAAATATTCTCCCAATACTTCAGGCTGGGGAATACTCACTCGCTTCAGACTGATTGGCCACGTGGTATGTTTCCTGATTGGATGACTGAAACGTAAACAGGAGAATAACCAATGGTGAACAATGCATTCTGTACAGGGCTGTGATGGAGGATGGAGGGTCTTGTGGCTAAAATGCAGGATGGAGACTCGGGTAACCTGCGTTCAATTCCCAGGTCTACCAAGGCTTTCTGGGTGAACTTGGCTAAATCATTTACTCTCTCTCTGACTCAGTTCCTTATCTATTACATAGGAATAATAAATCTTCCCTACCTCACAGGAGTAAAAAATTAACGACCGAGTGGTGCTCACATATATGGTAATGAGTCGGGCCAATAAGAGAGGGGAGGGATAGCTCAGTGGTTTGAGCATTGGCCTGCTAAACCCAGGGTTGTGAGCTCAATCCTTAAGGGTCCATTTAGGGATCTGGGGCAAAAATTGGGGATTGGTCCTGCTTTGAGCAGGGGGTTGGACTAGATGACCTCCTGAGGTCCCTTCCAACCCTGATATTCTATGATTCGAACAGAGAGGTAAAGCACTGAGAAGACTTTCATGAAAGCCAGTGGCTGTACAAATATTGATGGCTAGCTCGTAACGTCCTCATGAATAGAAGAGAATCTAGTTTGAGTAATTCATTCAATGGCTATATTCAAAAATCTGTATCCATCTTTTTCATTATTTGACCAACAGGAATATTTACATGGGAACATGAAACGTTTGCTAACAGCAACAGTAATCATCGCTCGGGTCAGCAAGACTGTGACATTACTTCTAAGCATAATGGCAATGGACCAATCTGGGCTGGTTCAGGAAACGTGTATGTACCTCCAGTGATGAGCTGCCAAAATCTTAACGATGGGTTCCCTCCTCACCCCACGAGGGGGTCGTTGCCCAGTCCCGCCCCCCGGGACTCCTGCCGCATCCAACCACCCTGCGTTCCTTGATGCCCCCTCCGCCCCGGACCCCTGCCCCATCCACTCCTGTCCCCTGACTGCCCCCAGAACCGGGCAGGAGGGTCTCGTTGGCCACCGTAGTGGGTGTCCACCCCACCCCTAAGAGCCAGAGGCACCTGCCAGGAGGCGAGGTGGGGAGTCCCAGTGGTGCTTACCTGGGGCAGCTCCCAGGAAGCATCCGGCAGGTCCCTCTGGCTCCTAGGGGTGGGGGCTACAGGCGCCAACTTCCCAATGTGCCGGGGGGGGGTGCTCACTGCTTAACCCCTGGCTCTGCCACAGGCCCTGCCCCCACTCCACCCCTTTCTGCCCCCTCCCCTGAGCCTGTTGTGTCCTTGCTCCTACCCCAGAGCCTCCTGCAGGACACGAAACAGCTGATCGGGAGAGAGGGGGAGGTGCTGATTGGCGGGGGTGCTGGTGGGTGGGAGGTGGTGGGAGCAGGTGCGGGGATACTCTCGGGGGGCTGCTGACGTATTACTGTGGCTCTTTGGCAATGTACATTGGTAAATTCTGACTCCTTCTCAGGTTCAGGTTGGCCACCGCTGGTTTAGAGGTTGCCACTGGCTAGTCTGGTGGGGTCTGGGGTCCTGCAACCTGTCCACCTCTAGTTATTTGTAACCGTGGAAGATTTACAGCTGCTCTATGCATGGAGGGGGTGGCACAGAGAGGGTTTTTTAACCCTAAGAACTTGTGTGGGGTTCTGGATGGGCTGGTAGGGAAATGGACTGCTGGGGTTAAACATGGGTTTATGTGCGTGGCGGGACGTCCAACCGATGGTCAGAAACGTTGCCGAAGTGGTTGTCGTTGCCTCCAGCTGGTGTAAGCTCTGTTGGTAGAGCAGTCCCCCAGGTGCTGGGAGGTGCTCAGCCCTCTTGGTCCTGGGGTTAGTGAGTCAGCTGCTGCGGGTGCACCGGGGGGGGGGGGGGGGAGGACGACATAACAGGCAACGCCTTCAGTTCAGTGCATGCAGGTGACTGGAGGAAACCTCTGATCCCGTGGACACAGGCTTTCCCACTGCATTGCTGGCTAGGGAAGGGAACGGTCCCCTGGTTGGCATGTACAGTTAGTGAGGTCAGTGAGGGTGAACCCGAACAAAAGTGCCTTGGTCTTGTTCCCCTGCAAGATCAGGATGGCTTCTTACCATGCCACCCAAGTAACTTGTGCTCATGCAGCTGGCCCTTGATTTTCCAGGACTGGAGGGAAGTCAGAGAGATGGGTGGGGTGAGGCCAGGACTCCCCGTGGTCTCTGAAGCACTTGGCACTCTGGTGCCTCTGGGCAAACAACAAAGAGAGGGACTTCTGCTGGCCACAGTTTCCTTGGCATGTGAAGATCCCTTGCTGACCACAGGTTGCAGCCTCTAGGACAACTACATGCTTAATCAGCATGCCAGCCCCAAACCAACCAGGTCCACTGTAACTCAGGGCTCGCTCATCCATTTGAACAGCCTCCTCTGGCTACACCTATTTGTTGCCGCCGTAGGTCCCACCTGTCCCATGCCCTTTCATTGAATGACCAGCCTGCTGCCCTCTCTCCTGCTTCTTGATTAACCCTGTGTCCTCTCCAGCATCCTAGAGTCACCAGCTCCTGCCTTTCCAAGCAAGAGCACTCAGCCCTACTGTAGCGTTCGTCACTAACAGCCCCCTGAGAGGCTGGTGCATAAGGAGTTTAAGGGCATTTCCAGGGGCAAAGCTGGGTTTTTAAATCAAACCATCCAAGTTCATAGCACTTTCTCAGTGGAAACAGTGTGTAACTGAGGTTTCCTTTTCTTACACAGCTTTGCTGGAACCGAAGGGATCTGGATGTGTTGTTTACCTTATTGCTTCAAAGGATTCTCAACAAGGTGCCTGCTCTCTACAACAGTAAGTACAAATGTGAAAACGCAGCTAACCATCGCTCGCGGTGTCCTCTAAACTCTGACCGGATTCCACGGCAGGGAGAGGACCCCCCTTGAGATTTGACATGCAGTTTAGGCAGTTACCATGCAGTGGCCTGTTGTTGTACATTGACTAGAGACAGGAGGAAAAAGATACTGAAGGCTGTAAAGGGCCAGGAAGCTTGCGGCTTCTATCAGAGGAAGAGAAGTGGCGTTTGTATAGTGCTTCCCATCGTCACGTACATTAACTAATCCTCACTATGCATATAGGAAATCCTAAGGAGGGGAACAGAGGGATTAGGTGACTTGTCCAAGGCTACAAAATGTGTCTGAGTCAGAGAGAGAATTGGAATTGCAGACTCTTAAACATTCATCAAAGAACGAGTCATGGATATTGCACATATATGTGCCCAGAGAAAGGACCGTTGCTGGAGTATGACCAACATGGTAGGTTGGAATGAATGATTTCAAATGGCCATAGGTTGTAGGGGCAGTAAAATAATGGAATCCAAAACCTGCACAGCTAGGGAGAATGGGAATTCTCCCATTTAACAGCCTGGCTGGTGCAGGGGAATAGAGGGGGTAGGCCATTGTTTCAGACTGAGAAAGGATGCACGCCAGGAGCAAATTCTGCTTTTGTGTGTTTGCAAGCTACTTCTGTTGGCATCAGTGGATTGTTCTGTGCATGTGCGCGAGCAGAATTTGGCCTGAAGGATCCAGCTGCAACAGGAGAGAGTTTTGTCAGGCTGCGGCATCTTCCCTTCAGCTGGACCCTCTTTGGCTATGTAAACCCAACATGCTGAGTGCTGCAGGTTGGTGCACCTGGGTGGGTCACCATTTCCCTGTGGCATAGACTTGTTCCCCAACTCCAAGCCACTGAAAGGGAGAGTGTAACCTAGAACATGCTGGCTTCCCTCCATTCTTGTTGCTTCTGGGATTGTTCTGTCTGTCTGTATGCTGTGCTTTATCGCCGTGGTATCAGTCTTCCTGGCTCTCATTCCTAGCTCCAAACACCACATTCCCCCGCTGACTTAAACAAATACGTGAGGTTATATTAGTGGAGTTTGTCAGCCCCTTTGCACACCACTGTCTGGTGCTGGGACTCTTTCTAGGAGTTGCATTACGGGCCCATCTGATTTGTGGGCACAGCCACGTGGTTGGATGTTTACATGCCGTCATTCGTCTGTGCAACTAATTGTACCTGCAGTTATTTTGGGGACTCGGCAATGGAGGCTGCCTTAAGTTCCCTCTGGAAATACTCAAGCCTAATGTGACTTGCAAGAGGTCCAATAGCACATCTTTGCAGAATCCGGAACTGAACCCACATGAGTCTCCTGTTCTAAGCACTAGAGAATGTTGCTTTCTGATCTTACGCCTTCCGGGCCTTCTGTGGTACAAGTTGCTCTCTTGTGAGGGTTTCACATTAAGGAATGTTTGTAATTTAAAGCAATTTCATTATCATCATTAAGTAAAGGTCTTAAGACTTCATGTAATGAGAAGCTTTTTAGGGAATGTTTGTTTCTGTTAATGGGATTGTGTTGTATTTCTCTACTCTCTGGTGTTTCTCCTGTAATTTTTTTCAGTAGAAAGAAATGAAATCTGAAAACTTTTCTTTGTCAGATGTAATTAGTTTTTAGGTTTGAGGAACAAAGAGCTCTGAGGTTTTGAGGATCGCTTCAAATTAAATCTTCACTTGCTGTGGAAGTAAGGAGAGGAAGACAGCAAATTGGACATGCCAAAAAATCTTCTTTTGAACAGAACCTTTGCTTTTATAGCTGTTCCACAAGAGGAGCCAAAGGGATTGAAATATCAAAGCTTGAGATGCCATTGCTTTGGAGGTCTTGTTGATAGGCTCCAAACGTTCCTGTCTCACAAGGAGCTCTTGTGTATATAACAATGGCAGCTGCCAATGTGAGCGTGCTTCTCGGTGAAGCTGCTCGCCCACAGCCCCACACTTGAGGCCTTAAAACTTACAGCTGGTTTGTTTTCAGAGGTCCATTTTAAGTTTCAATAGCTCTTGGAGGAAAGGCTTCCAAAACGGCCGCAGGAACTTGCTCCTCAGGGGAGCAAATCCAAAATGGCAGCCACAAGTGGGCCCCCATAGCTGCTTTGTAAGATGTAAGAGCTGATTAACAACATAGGAATTGCCAGTTTGGATCAGATTCACGATCCACCTAGTTCAGGATCCTGTCTCCCACAGTGGCCAGCACCAGAGGCTTCAAAACAAGATGCAAGATCCGCACAGTGGTAGGATAATCTGCTCCCTACATTAATCTCATCCTCATTAGTCTCCTGATAGTTAGAGACTGGCTTTAAACTCTGAAGCATGAGGTTTAATATCCCTTCCAGTTTTTTATCATCGTTAGCTATAACAACTCTGGATATTCTTGATATCAATGTAAATGTCCAGTGCCGCCTTAATGTGCAAGTACAGACAACACCTGCTGTCGAAACACTGTGGAGAGGCTTTTAAACCCCCTGGACTGGCTATAAGGATCTGTTCCCGGCTGAGGAGCCCAGAGGCAACTTTGGAATCTTTAAAAGCATATGTTCAGATGGTAGCACCTTGAGGCCCCAACTGAAATGGAAACCCTATTGTGCTAGGTGCTGGAGAGACCCCTTGTGAGAGACAGTCCCTGCCCCAAACAACTAACAATTTCAATAGACAGGCTTAAGGAGGAGAGAGGGGAAATATTCTCCCCATTCTACAGATGGGAAATGGAGTCAGAGAATCGTTGATTCAGCAGAGCATCATCTAAGCAGGTGTGGACAGTACTGTCATCAGAGGCAACCAATATGGTGGCTGTGGTTTAATGGTGCCACAGGAAATGGGAAAGCCCTAGAAATTGCAGCATGTCTGCTACACTTTGAACATTGATTGGCCATCATATTTCTTGGGGAGTTAGGAAAGTTGGTGACACATAAAGGTTTCAGGTTTGTGCCCTTTGAAAAGGGGAGCTGAGCAGAGCGACTTCTAAAACACTTTAGAAATCTTTGAAAGGAGTAGAAGAGACCTGAGTCTACAGTGCTATCTGAGACTGTATCAATTACAAAGGGAAGTCTCACAAATGGAAAGATCAGGCTGGCCTTTTAGTATTCTTTGGTCAACAGTCCTTCACATGGATGGCTGTGAAAATATGTGAATAGACTATGGCAGACGGCAATCAAAGATGTTCTAGCCTGAACGTATTTGTATAATTATAGTCAGTGTAGGTGGGGTCACCTACCCATCACTTTCCATTATAAACCCTTGTTTTCAGTTGCTGATTGCTTTCCCCCAAGCTAACCTGTGTTGAGATTTCCTCGGCGGGGTGTCTTCCTGGGCCTGAAATCTTGTTTTGGGGAAGTTTCAGCTAAAGCGGCATTTCCAGGAATGGGGTTAGAAAAAATGGTTTTGTCATGTTAAAAAAAAAAAAAAAAAAGGAAAAAAAAAAAAGGATTTCATTGATAAGCTTTGTAGCAGGGACTTGAAATTTGGCAGGGGGGGTCACCCAAGGGTCAGGTTATGTGCCCTTTGCCCTCCCTATGTACATTAGCACAAAGTTAGCAGGGTTGTAAAACTCTGAAAAGTCTGCACAGTTGAGACTGATGGGTTTGGCAACTAAATTCTCCAAAGAGTCCATCTGCACTGAACATAGAATTAGAGAAATGTGGGGCTGGAAGGGACCTTATGAGGTCATCGGGTCCAGCCCTCTGCACTGAGTCAGGACCTGCAAACCTAGACCATCCCTGAGTGGAGTTTGTCCAACCTGTTCTTAAAAACCTCCAGTGATGGGGATTCCACAACCGCCCTTGGAAGCCTGGTCCAGAGCTTGACTATCTTTATAGTAAGAACACTTTTCTTAATATCCAAACTAAGTCCCCACTGCTGCAGAGTAAGCCCATTACATCTTGTCTTTCCTTCAGTGGACAAGGAGAACAATTGACTCCCCCATCCCTGTTATAACAGCCCGTAGCATATTTGATGACCTATCGTGTCAACCCCCAGTCGTCTTTTCTGAAGACTAAACATGCCCAGGGTTTTAACCTTTCCTCAGATGTCCGGTTTTCTAAACCTTTTATTATTTTTGTTGCTCTCCTCTGGATTCTCTTCAGTTTGTCCGCATCTTGAAGTGTGGGGCCCAGAACTGGACACGGTACTCCATCTGAGGACTGACCAATGCCAGCTAGAGTAGGACAATTACCTCCCCTGTTTTACGGATGACATTCCTGTTAATACATGCAGGATGTTGGTCTTTTTTACAGCTGCATTGACTCATATTCAATTTGTCATTCACTATAACCCCGCCCCCCCGTATCCTTTTCAGCAGTTCTACCACCTAGCTGGTTATTCCCCATTTTGTAGTTGTACATTTGATTTTTTCCTTCCTACGTGTAGTACTTTGCATTTGTCTTTACTGAATTTCCTCTTGTTGATTTCAGACCAATTCTCTCATTTGTCAAGGTCTTTTTGAATTCTAATCCTGTCTTTCAAAGAGCTTGTAACCTCTCCCAGCGTGGTGTCATCCGCAAATTGTATAAGCATACTTTCCCCTCTCTTTTCCACGTCATTTGTGAAAATATTGAATTGCACCGGACCTGGGACAGACTGCTGTGGGATCCTACTAGGTACATCCCCCCCAGCCTGACAGCAAACCATTGATAACTACTTTTGGATTATGGTCTTTCAACCAGCTTTGCACCCACCTCAAAGTAATTTCATCTAGATCACATTTTCCTTGTTTGCTAATGAGAATATTATGTGACTATTAAAAGTCTTACTAAAAACTATCATGTCTGCAGATTCGCCCCACCCCCAATCTACTAGGCCAGTCACCCCATCAAGGAAGATGAGGTTGGTTTGTCTTGATTTCTTGACAAATCCATCCTGGCTATTCCTTATACCCCTAATATCCTCTAGGTGCTTACAAATTGATTGCTTAATAATTTGTTCCAGTATCTTTCCAGGTATTGATGTAGGCTGACTGGTCTATACATCCCTGGGTCCTCTTTGTTCCTCTGTTTAAAGATAGATACTGTGTTTGTCCTTCTCCAGTCCTTGGGGACCTCACCCATCCTTCACGAGTTCTCACAGATAATTGCTTCAGCTAGTTCCTTAACTACCCCTCACAGTCCCTATGTGCTGATAAGCCTGTGCATGTGTGACCCCCCATGCCGCTGCTGATGAGCATGCACCATCCTAGGTTGCTGGTGCTGGCAGGACTTTCCCTGAAATTGCTCCTTCCAGGTGCTGAGGCCACTGTGGTGCCAGGCCCAGGAGCCGAGAGCTGGGAGATGGTCTCTTCTTCTCTCAGTGCTCCTCCTGCTGGTGCCCAGGCAGCATGGAGGGGAAGGAGGAGGCAGCTGGATTCAAATGCAGAGGGGCATGATGTGGTGAGAGATAAGAGAGGCAGCCCGGGGGAGTGGGGGAGAATAGGGGGCAGGGGAAGGACTGTGTGGGTAAAGGTTTCCCTTTCCCCTGTTTCTGTAGGATTCTCAGGGATGGGGTGTAATGCACTTGGCTGCCAGGTGCCGAAGCACAATACGGCAATGCCGAGATGGCGTTGACCAAAAATCTAATCTTCTGTTAGACACAAGAAGAGCCATGCAAACAACCCACCCGTCTGCACACTCAGGGCTAATCCCAGCCTGAGCTGCCCGATACCCAGCCCCGGTAGGCAGGCCAGGTGCCAAGTACCCCCAGAAAAGCTCTCTTTGGAATTAATGCATCCGACCATGAATGACAGACAGGGATGCAGAGCCCTTGAATTAGTCTCCCAAGGTGCTTGCTTACTCATGTGGTGCCCGCCTTACCCCTTCAGGAGCCCCCGGTGAGGGAATGCTCTGGCTCTGACTGGGTGGGTGATTCCAAGCTTCAAAGCAACAGCGGCCTTTTATCAGGGCTTCTCGGGTGAGTTTCTCTCTGTCTCGTATTATTGTCATCTTGTAAACCCCATTGTCCTTCCTTTATGCTTTGTTCTATCTAAATGCAAGAAACAAGGAAGGCAGCACTGACTACTAGAGCACAGCGTCACCCTGGAAGCAGGACCGAAATAAAGTCCTCCAGGAGATCTCCAAGCAGCACTCCAACCCCCAGTGTGCTTCAAGGCGCTGTCTAATCTAGTGCCACGCTAGACAATGAGTGACAGGCCAGAGCCTCCTGCTTTGTGTCACAGCACGGGTGGGCTTTGGCCGCAGAAGATGAGGAACTAGCTCAGGGTGAGTGATCAGTACGAGCGTGACCCTGACATGGCTCATGTGCGACACGCCCTGCGTGTGTCAGTGTAGAGGGGAAGGCTGCGCGTGTGTCTGCCCGTGTACGCCCCCAGTCCTGGCTTGGCTGCACGCCAGGCCAGTCCGCTGGTGTAAGTTAGAACTGTCTGAGGGTTACTCGAATGTGCTCCAGATTGGGATCACCAAGGCCTGCTTTGCGCTAGCCAGGCCCAGACGTCGTTGCCTGGGTGGGGTGGAGGAGGAGCTGCTGCGTGGGGGGTCTAGGCCACCGCAGGATCCCCCTGCACTAGGGGGATCCCCCACCACAGTTGCTTAAGCTGGCTTCAGGGCTGCGTGGTGCAGACCATGAGGTGTCCAATTGCAGCAGCTCAAGGGAGAAACTGTCCTGACGTCTTCAAAGTGCACATTGCTGAGTGACGAATCCTCCCCTCCCCTGTCTGAGGCAGGTGCTAAGTATTAGCCTCAATTTGCAGCAGTGGAAACTCGGCGATAGACTTTCCTAGGCCACGCACCGAATCAGCGTGAACAACAGTACGTGGCTTGGGCAAAATGACTGGTGACTGCTGTAGACGTCCGCTTCGAAAAGAGTGAAAATGGGTCAGATCTCCACGCCCTCCTACCGGCCAGTTTAACAGGGTCTTGTTTGTGGGGCTGCGTTTCTAAGCACGTTCCGAGGATTGACCAGAGCTCGCTTCCGAAAGGGTGCAAGGTGTTCGGCCGGGCAAGGTCTGACTCCTGAGCACTGCCTGGGCCCATTTGGCTGAGGTACTCGGTGAGGACAGCTGAAGTCGGTGGGGCTGCGGGGTGCTCCACAAGGGTTCCTGAGAGCCCAGAATGCAGCGTGTGCATCTGTTACCTGGCTGGGGATGGTGGAGCGGGGGCTGGGGCTGGGGGACAGGGGAGCTGAGCTTCTCCCCTTCCTCAGTGCTGCAGAATGAGACGACGTGAACAAGGAGCTGAACCGGGGGCTGGCGCGGAGGTGTGGGAATGCAGTGGGCCCAGATCCTCCCGTGCAACCCAGCTCCGCTTGGCACAGGTGCCAGCAGGGCTTACGGGTGGCTTTATGCCACATTGAGCCCTACCTGTTGCTCTGACGCCAAGGAGCTGGTGTGGCAGCTGGCAATAACTGGCGCATAGGAACATTCTGCCCACACCCCCTTTCCCAGCCTGACCCCCAGATATCAGAGGTTATGGAGGGGCATGGAGCAGCCATTCGCTGCTGGCCAGCCCTGCTGCTGAGCTGGATTTAGCATCTTTGTAGCCTCTGAGATGGCTAAGGGGGGCCATGGCACAATCATAAATTGTCCCTCTCCCCTGTATAACAGGGGAACACTTAATTGGGTGTCTGGGGTGAAGAGGGGCTTTTAAAGTCTTTGGAAAATGCTGGTCCTCAGGTGTAAACAGGAGCAACTCAGCTGGAACTAACGGAGTGATGTCAGGGATCAGTTTGGTCTCGGTCCCTTCCTTCCTGTGATAAATGATGCGGGGGCGGGGGGGAGGGTGGAGGCAGGGGGTAGCTCCCTTTTATGGACACCCAGCCAGCCAGTAGCTATAAAATCCCTCTTAGTAGCTGTTTTCTAATTGCTCTACCTGTAAAGGGTTAAAAAGTCTCACTGCAATGCATAGGTAAAAGGAAGTGAGTGGCTGGCACCTGGCCGAAAGAGCCAGTGGGAAGGCTAGAACTTTTTAAAATTGAAAGAAGACTCCCCTTTTGTCTGTCTGTCGTTGTTCTCCCAGGGAGAGGTGGACTGGGCAGCAACTATGCTGTAAAAACTTGGGGCCAGGTATGAAAAATCATCAGTATCATACTTAGAAACTACTCATTTAAACCCCAGATATGTTAGTAGATCAGGAAATGTCTAGGAAGACACAGTTAGGTTTATCTCTCTTTTTATTTCTTTATGGCTTGTGGACTCCTCTGTGCTAACCCCAGGTACTTTTGTTTTGCTTGTAACCTTTCAGCTGGACCTCAAGAAAGCTATTCTTGGTGCTTAATCCTTGTAGTTGCTCTTTTAAAATCTAGCAGTAGCCTGAGTTCCCAGATGTATTTTCTTTTTCTTTATTAATAAAATTTACCGTTTTTAAGAATAGAATTTGATTTGTGTGTCCTAAGAGGTTTGTGCACATGTTGTTTAATTAGCTGGTGGCAACAGCTGAGTTCCATTTTTTTCTTTCTCAGCTCTTCCCCAGAGAGGGGATGAAAGGAGTTGAGGGTACCCCACAGGAAGGAGTTCCCAAGTGCACCTTCCTGGGTTCTAAAAGGGGTTTTTTGCACTTGAGTGGGGGCAGCGTCTACCCATCCAAGGTCAGAGAAAAGCTGTAACCTTGGGAGTTTAATACAAGCCTGGAGTGGCCAGTATTAATTTTTAGAATCCTTGCGGGCCCCCACCTTCCGCACTTGAAGTGTCAGAGTGGGGAATCAGCCTTGACACTTTGCCTGCAGCACCATGGGTAGGCAGCAAGATCCCGCAGCAGGAGAATAACGGGCTCCCTTTAAAAGCTTGGCTGGACTCTCCTAGCTCACCTCCTGGCAAGTCTGGCCTCCACTCTTGTTAGAAAGGCTGCTTGAACGCAGGCACTTCTTGACAAGGCTATTTAAATGAAGAGCCCTGTGTATTGTTAAGCAAAGAGCGGCGAGTAGTGAATTGTTCTGTGAATTTATTATTGATAACGGACATGACATTATTTTAATAGCGTTCCCTGGTCTCTTCTGGAGAGCAACAGTGGAGGATAGAGAGAGGTTACATCTCTTCCTGCACTTATTTCCTGTGGTCACCGTTTCACCTTCTCCTGCGGGTCTATCTTTAACCCTTCTCTTGGTATTGAAATCCATTCGTATTCCTTGAACCTAAGTGCAGCCTTGTTATTAGACCGTCTCTCGTGACCGCTCAATGCTAAAATACGCAGCACCTACCCCATAGACCATCCCTTCCTCAATCACCTTGCCGGCAGGCTGGAGACAGCTTCCTGAACTGCGGCCAGCAAGCTGCCCTTTGCCCAGAGTGTCCCTAGAGCATCACAGTTGCCAGAAAAACACTGAGAAGGTCTCTCAAGTCTCAGTCAGAGCAATAGTATTTGTCCTCCGAGCACAGAGATGTGTGGCAGAGAACTGCTCAGGCTGGCGATGGAGCGGAAGCGTGGAAACCGAGCCTCCCTCCATGTTGCCAGGGCTCAGAAACCAAGCTGAGTTACTAAAAGGGGCATTGCCGCTTAGTCACCCTCTGGACTGTGCACTCCCCGCACGGCAATGGCACACCGACAGCACTGGGGTGGGTTGCATGAACCCAGCAGCCGTGCGTGGTACCAGCAGAGGGCACTCACTCAGCACCGAAAAGGGAGGGAGATGTCTGTCTGGCACGCTTAGCCGCACAGTCACAATTTGCTTCAGATTCACTGGGCCAAATTGGGCACTGTTTTACACCGGAATAACTCCTTTCTCTGACGTTCCTGTTACCAGCAGGGGGCTGAAAGGGAGGGACACGAGCCGTGAGGTGTTGTAGCTACTGAGGGGGTCCCCCAAACACCTGGGACCTCATTTACCTGCTTATGCTGAGCCAGCCTCGCTGATATGGCTTCCGCTCTTATGCTCGGGGAGGTCGCCTGTGACCAACCCACGTCATTGACGCTGGCTGAAGTTAATGAGCTGCCCCTAACGACAATGAGATTTTTGGGGCTGTGAGTCCTGAGAGGCCATTCAAGGGGAGACGAGCAGTTGTGGGGGTACCTCCTGAGGACAGCGTTTTGAGTTCTCCAGGAGGTGGCCCCGTCCTGGTGCTGATATCTCCAGTACCTGGTCGCGCTGGGTGCTCCTGGGTGTTTTACTCCCAGATGGGTTGTGACGGGTTGGAGGCCTGTATTGGCTGGTTCTACGAGGTGAACTCTGATAGACAGGTGTCTGGAGATGATATCCAAGTGCCCGGTCCCTGTGCCTGAATGTGCATGGGTGATATGGGGGTGCCCAGCAACGTGATGCGTGTATTGCTCCTATTACTACTGCTGGGAAACATCGTGTCTATTACTAGCCGTGGCCTTGCTGGGCAGCTACCATTATGGAAGGCCTGGTAACTCAGGAAACCAGACCTGTAAGGGTACCAGGGTTTGGCCTTACAAGTAACTCCCTTCAGTGGAGGACGTGACCAGGATCAGGCCCTTACTTGGCAGCTGTGAAAATATATTCTATGCGAAGCCCTTTCCTGGAATATATGAACATAAGAATTGCCCTAATGGCACAGAAAAATGACCCATCAAGTCAGGTATCCCATCCCCAGCAGTGGCCTGGATATTTCAGAGCAATATATATATGCCCATGATGTGTCTAATTTATGCAGTGTTGTATCATGGGAAGGTAAATCTTCCTGACCTAGCTGGTGATCAACTTACGCCCTGAAGCATGAAGATTGATGACACTTACAATTTTGATGTAGCAGAGCTGGGGTATTGTCAGAAGCTGCCACTATTGATATAAATGTCTCATCCCTTTTAAAACTTGCTAAATAAATCATATACTTCCAACTCAACTAGTTAGTCTTGCCCTGGCCCATCACTGAGGTGGCCCTGTCCATCATGAATCCTAACAATTGGCTCAGAATAAATCTGTGTCTTTTATACGGTCTTTTATCTCGATGGGAGAAATTGATTCCTGTGCGCTGGTTTAGTCATTTATACAGTAGGCCTGGCAGGTAATTAGCATAGAATAATAGAGTAATATATTTTGGAAACTTTGCCTCCCCTCTCCCTTTGTGGACTGTCCATAAACAGGTGGTGGTTTTTCTTCAGTGTTTTTTTGTTATTTCTGTGATTAATTCTTGATCTGCAGCTCAATATCTTCACTGAAGTTATCTGCTATTCAAAATTCATGCTATTATTGGGCATTTCGTTCACATGGTGCTGGGTCTGTTTCCCTGATTCAATCAGCCTCATGCTTATGGCATGAATGGGGGAATTCAGAATGTGCGTTTCACTAACCTGCAATACTTCAAACTTTCCTGCCAGTAACCCTATCTGCTAGAACATGGCCCAGTGGGAACACTGAAAGGGTGTGAACACATACAAGAGTTCCTACTTGGACCATCAGCAGAATTTGAACCCAGGACCATCCTTGCTGAAAGCTTGAGCCTACTGCTTGAGCTAAAAAAGGTAATTCCCTTAACTGGCAACTATAGAGGACCAGCTGCTAGAGGGTGGCTCTGCCAGTACGAGTTACACACGGTCACAGCAAACTCACTACAACAGTTGCAGAGTTTTTGCAATGTATTTATTTCAAGGGTGAAGCACAGAGTCACTATGCAGATCAATACAGAGTTTGCACCGGAGGGGGGTGGTGGAAATGAAAGGGAATTTTTAGCTTTTCAAAAGCAGACGGATCGTGTCTACTGTGTGAAATTCAGAGACCTGGACACGAGTAAGATGTGCGTGCGATGAAAAGCCTCCTGAAAGTTTGGCCTGTATAATTTGGATGTAGATCTCGTAACTTTGTGCAAAATGATAGGGGCCGCCAGGGGAATACAAAAGCTGAGGGGCATGCGGTACCACAGCCCATAATGTTGTTTGAACATTGTCTGCAAATCCCAGAATGGGCCATTAGAAATTAAAGAGATACTGTTAATCGGAGCTGGAAATAAAGCAGAACGCACATGAGCTCCTCTGGTTGGTCTAGACCACTTGTGGTGTCAACTTCAATTGGAATAAAGAAGTGTTGCTTGGCTGTACTCAGCTACTGGAATGAAGAGTGTTGCTGAGAGCTAGAGATTTCTCAGTTCCCAGATGACAACCACTTGCCCAATTTCTGCTCGTTTTTAAACACAGGCAGTTGTGAAACCGAGAGGGTACTCATGGGTGCTCATTACTACTTCTTCTTTTGTGAGAGCTTTTCCTCCAGCGCCCACTTCTTGCTCTCACAAGGGAGTTCATATCAAATATTCAGGCCAAATTACAGCAAGAACCACACACGCACACTCAAAAAAAAATAAAAAAGGTTCAGTTGCTCTGATAAAGGAGCTAAAAAGGTTCGATACAGAAAGCGGAGCCTTTCTCAGTCCTTGCTCCCTGGGCGGTTCCGTTTTTATTAATGCCGAGCCAACGTCTGTTCTGCAATAGGTCCCACTTGGACATGCCAACCAAATGGCACAGTTTATCTGCTATAAATAAAGAATGGCTTCCAGGGGTAACACGTGTGACTAATTCCAAAAAATGTTTGTGTAGCACTAATTTAAAAAAAAGCGTGACGAGTGTAACCCTCTGATAGGTATTTGGCCTGTTTGAAATGAGTTTGGGGGTCTCCATAGTGAATACGTCGTCTGCGTTACAAAAAGCACCATTGTGACTGCCATTATTCAGAGATTCTAAGGCCAGAAGGATCCATTGTGATCATCTAGTCTGATTTCCTGTACACCACAGGCCAGAGAATTTCACCCAGTGCTTCCTATATCGAGCCCGATAACCTGTGACTGAGCTGTTTAAATAAAAAAATAAAAATAAAAAAATCTTATCTTGATTGAAAGACTTCAAGTGAGGGAGAATCCACGGCATCCCTCAGTTAATTGCCCATACTGGTTGGACTACATTTCCCATGATTCACCACAGTCATTGTCTGTCTCACTGCCAGGGGCATGGAAGATGAAGCCTGACTGGCTGAAGCACTACAAGTCCCATGGGACACTGTGGTGGCATTTCAGAATCAAAACAGTTGTTTTCAGCCAAATCCTGAACATTTCAGTCCCTGGACATTCTGGTTTCCAAAGGGGGAAAAAACAGCTTTTTGCTCAGAAACCAGATTCTTTTCATGAAAAATCTTATTTAGTTGAAAAACTAGAGACCCAATTAAGGCTCCTATCAGGAAAGTATCTAGAACTGTTCCAATGACTTGCTATCAATATATCTGACACATGTTGGGGGGCTCCTTCCAAAATGATGTTTGAGGGGCATTTATTGGACTAGCTCTAAGGTAAGAAAGTGCTTCAGTCCCACTGGTCAGGGATGAAGCACGTTGGCAATACGCTGTGAAACGCTTGTGCTGTAATGGACCAGGGCGTAGGCGGTCTAGCCTAGCAGTCATGGCTGGGCTGAGGTCTGCCCACCAGGGGATGGTAATTGCTGGGCAGGAGCTGGAGGAATCGTAAGAGTCCGGGTCAGGCTGGGATCTAAGACTGGAGATCAGAGGCAGTACCAGCTTAGAATTGAGAGTAGCAGGAGATCAAGCAAGGTCTGGCATTGCAGAAGGTCAAAGTCTGTGTGGTTGCTCTGTGACAACCTTTGGGGTTAAATAGGGTGCAAGGCCAATGACAGGGCTGCAGGGTACCGTCAGTCTGGGTCTTTTGGGCAGTACTTCCTGTGGTGCCTACTCTCCATAGAGCTCCCTGGCTGTGCCTTTGCATGGCCTCCCAATGGCACTGAAAGGCTACCGGCCATCTCATGCTACACAGACCTGGGTTCTAATCCCTGGGTCCTTATATGTGCTTTACCTGGTCTTGTCTACACAAGGACTAGTGCTGCTGATTGCGACGTGGGAGCACCAGTCTAAGACAACGCGCTGGTGTGTTAACTCCCGTGTTGTGTCGATGTGCTTTGAGCCAGGTTAGGTGGCACAGCATTTAAATGTGACTACCCAGTACCTTGTCAACACCAGCGTCTGTGAGTGGTACTGAGTCAGTGGTGAATGGTGGGAAGGCCAGGATGTAAACCAGCCAACGAGCATTTCCCACTGCTCATCTGGCACCTTTCATGATCTCTAGCAAATGTTTTGAAGTTAAAGTCCAAGAAATTGCCCTAGTAAGGAATTCTTTAGTTTAGGGCAAAATGCTCCATACCACTCTGACCTCAATGGGCATGAATGCAGAGAACACAAGAGTGATCCCTTGAGTAGGCTGAGAGGAATTTTGTCTGGAATGAACAGTTTAGATGCTGTTTAATTAGTGTGAATTTTTTGTACGTTGTCTTAATACTGACACATTTTGAAAGTACTCAAAGTGTTTTTGTTACCAGTACGGCATCATAAACTTGCTCTGTCCTCCGCCAGGAATTTGTCATTGACGAAAGTCATTTTGTAGTTAGGGCCACTGGGGGAAAAGTGACGTGATTTTTGGATTGTAGCTTTGGATGGGAATATAAATTTTCTCGAAGTGATATGATGCTACAATAAGAGACATTTGGAAACCAGCCAAAGCCCATGAGTACAATTTTTGCGTCATAGTCAACTTTCTCCTCTAAATACTTTGCCGTTTCTTTCACTCATTCTTTTAGAGTATAATTGCGGTGGTGGTGTTTTTAATTATGCTGAAGCATGCAATATCTAGTTACAGCTATGATTAGAGGTTGTCTTGTGTTAACCTAGGGATGCAGGGTCAGATCATGACTTTTAAATCTGGAATGACTCCGCTGAAAGCAACTGAGATATTCCCTATTTAAACTGGTGTAATAGAAACTGACTCTTACTACCTGTAATTGCATGGAATGTGTATCTCAGAACAGCATAGCTCACAGGTGAGGTTCTTACTTCCTTCTGAACTCAGATCTGTTTCATTGGAGGGTGGCCTGCAGCATTTGACTCCTTATCCCACTGATCGAAGCAGACTGGATTTTACTTTTTTCTCCTCTTGTAGCCCAGCAGATTAATGTCACACCAATCTCTGTGAGGATTTGGGATTCACTGAGTCTTTCTATTGACCACTGCCTGGGCACAAGTCTGAGTAAGGCAGAGTAGTTTCTCTAATGATGCTAGCATCCTGAATAGCTCATACATTGGCTGGGCGTGAATGTAGGGGAATCCTCTAGGATCTATAAAACAAAACCATGTCGCTGAAGAAGGCTGCTCCCCCAGGATTTCCACAGCAGGGTGGGGCTTGCTCCTTGTCATTGAAAATGCACTTAGTTAAGAAGTCCGAACTCTAACACAAGCTGCAAGAGCCCTATTTCCCTGAGTGATGTAGAACTCTGACTGTAATTCTGCTCTCCCAGCCCGGCATCAGCTGGCCTTACAGAGCCGGAAGAGTACCCAGAAGTCACCTACTACAGGACAGGTTTCAGAGGAACAGCCGTGTTAGTCTGTATTCGCAAAAAGAAAAGGAGGACTTGTGGCACCTTAGAGACTAACCAATTTATTTGAGCATGAGCTTTCGTGAGCTACAGCTCACTTCATCAGATGTTTACCGTGGAAACTGCAGCAGACTTTATATACACACAGAGAATATGAAACAATACCTCCTCCCACCCCACTGTCCTGCTGGTAATAGCTTATCTAAAATGATCAACAGGTGGGCCATTTCCAGCACAAATCCAGGTTTTCTCACCCTCCACCCCCCCACACAAATTCACTCTCCTGCTGGTGCTAGCCCATCCAAAGTGACAACTCTTTACATAGTCAAATCGGGCTATTTCCTGCATAGATCCAGGTTTTCTCACATCCCCCCCACCCCCATACACACACAAACTCACTCTCCTGCTGGTAATAGCTCATCTAAACTGACCACTCTCCAAGTTTAAATCCAAGTTAAACCAGAACATCTGCGGGGGGGGGGGGGGGGTAGGAAAAAACAAGAGGAAACAGGCTACCTTGCATAATGACTTAGCCACTCCCAGTCTCTATTTAAGCCTAAATTAATAGTATCCAATTTGCAAATGAATTCCAATTCAGCAGTTTCTCGCTGGAGTCTGGATTTGAAGTTTTTTTGTTTTAAGATAGCGACCTTCATGTCTGTGATTGCGTGACCAGAGAGATTGAAGTGTTCTCCAACTGGTTTATGAATGTTATAATTCTTGACATCTGATTTGTGTCCATTTATTCTTTTACGTAGAGACTGTCCAGTTTGACCAATGTACATGGCAGAGGGGCATTGCTGGCACATGATGGCATATATCACATTGGTGGATGTGCAGGTGAACGAGCCTCTGATAGTGTGGCTGATGTTATTAGGCCCTGTGATGGTGTCCCCTGAATAGATATGTGGGCACAGTTGGCAACGGGCTTTGTTGCAAGGATAAGTTCCTGGGTTAGTGGTTCTGTTGTGTGGTATGTGGTTGTTGGTGAGTATTTGCTTCAGGTTGCGGGGCTGTCTGTAGGCAAGGACTGGCCTGTCTCCCAAGACTTGTGAGAGTGTTGGGTCATCCTTTAGGATAGGTTGTAGATCCTTAATAATGCGTTGGAGGGGTTTTAGTTGGGGGCTGAAGGTGACCGCTAGTGGCGTTCTGTTATTTTCTTTGTTAGGCCTGTCCTGTAGTAGGTAACTTCTGGGAACTCTTCTGGCTCTATCAATCTGTTTCTTTACTTCTGCAGGTGGGTATTGTAGTTGTAAGAAAGCTTGACAGAGATCTTGTAGGTGTTTGTCTCTGTCTGAGGGGTTGGAGCAAATGCGGTTGTATCGCAGAGCTTGGCTGTAGACGATGGATCGTGTGGTGTGGTCAGGGTGAAAGCTGGAGGCATGCAGGTAGGAATAGCGGTCAGTAGGTTTCCGGTATAGGGTGGTGTTTATGTGGCCATTGTTTATTAGCACTGTAGTGTCCAGGAAGTGGATCTCTTGTGTGGACTGGACCAGGCTGAGGTTGGTGGTGGGATGGAAATTGTTGAAATCATGGTGGAATTCTGGTTTAACTTGGATTTAAACTTGGAGAGTGGTCAGTTTAGATGAGCTATTACCAGCAGGAGAGTGAGTTTGTGTGTGTATGGGGGTGGGGGGATGTGAGAAAACCTGGATCTATGCAGGAAATAGCCCGACTTGACTATGTAAAGAGTTGTCACTTTGGATGGGCTAGCACCAGCAGGAGAGTGAATTTGTGTGGGGGGGTGGAGGGTGAGAAAACCTGGATTTGTGCTAGAAATGGCCCACCTGTTGATCACTTTAGATAAGCTATTACCAGCAGGACAGTGGGGTGGGAGGAGGTATTGTTTCATATTCTCTGTGTGTATATAAAGTCTGCTGCAGTTTCCACGGTAAACATCTGATGAAGTGAGCTGTAGCTCACGAAAGCTCATGCTCAAATAAATTGGTTAGTCTCTAAGGTGCCACAAGTCCTCCTTTTCTTTCTACTACAGGACAGGCTCAAGAAAGAAAATAACAGAACGCCACTAGCCACCACCTTCAGCCCCCTAACTAAATCCTCTCCAACGCACCATCAAGGATCTACAACCGATCCTGAAGGACGACCCATCACTCTCCCAGACCTTGGGAGACAGGCCAGTCCTCGCTTACAGACAGCCCCCCAGGCTGAAGCAAATACTCTCCAGCAAGTCCATAGGCAGCAAGTTATATCTCCATGTGGTGCCTTAGCACCAGCAATATTCAGAGCCCAGGGGCCCAGCTCCACCCATATTTAGGGCCGGGTGTCCCCGAGTGTCCCCTGGCCCCCGCGCGCCTCCCCAGGCCCCCGGAGCAGAGCATCCCTGCCCCTGCCTCCCTGCAGCAACTGCTGCTGCAGGGTCCTCGCGCCCCCCATCTCCACTGCCAGGGCAGACGGACTGAGCCTGCCCTTCCACCTCAGACCCTTCCCTTTTCCAGCGGGACCCTCCAGCCACACAGGAGGCCCCCCGCCCGCAGTCACCGCTCCTGCCCCACGCTGGGCAAGGAGGCAGCCCCATCCCCCACCCCCAGTGAGGCTACAGTCAGGGGCAACAGCGGGGGGGAGGCACACGCAGCACCCCCTGGCACCCACCATGGGGGAGGCGAGGGAGATTCCTGGGCCTGAGAGGGGCCCTAGGATCACATGCAGTGACAGTGGTGGGGGTGAGTGTGCTGCTGGGGGGGGGGGGGCAGGAAAGGGGGGCTCCTCCCCCAGAGTTTGCTGCTGCTGACGGGGAGAGAGTTGGGGGGGGGTCCTCCCTCTGGCCCCTGTCCCGGAGCAGCCTGCCTGCACCCCAAACTCCTCATCCCCAGCCCTGCCCCACCCCAGAGCCTGCAGCCCCCAGCCAGAGCTTTCACCCCCCCACTGCACCCTCTGCCCTAGCCCTGAACCTCTCCAACACCACAAACTCCTCATCTCCAGCCCCAGCCAGAGCCCTCATCCCCCTACAACCTAACCCTCTGCCCGAGCCTCTCTAACACCCCAAACCCCCCAGACAGAGCCCTCACCCTCCACACTCCTACTCTTGTCCTGAGCCCCTCCCACACCCCAAACCCCTCATCTTCAGCCACACCCCACAGCCCTCACCTCTGCACCCTCTCCCATCCCTAAACTCCCTCCCAGAGCCTGCACCCCAATCCCCTGCCCCAGCCTAGGGCCTGCACCCCAGATTGCCACCCCCACCCAAACTCCCTCCCAGAGCCTTGGGCAGGTGGGGGGCGGAGTTTGGGTGGGGGCAGGTTCTGGGCACCCCTGAAATTTCTACAAACCTGCCACCCCTGCCAGCAACCACACACCACACAACAAAAACGCTAACGCAGAAACCTATCCTTGCAACAAAGCCCGATGCCAACTCTGTCCACATATTTATTCAAGTGATGCCATCATAGGACCTAATCACATTAGCCACGCCATCAGGGGCTCGTTCACCTGCACATCTACCAATGTGATCTATGCCATCATGTGCCAGCAATGCCCCTCTGCCACGTACACTGGCCAAACCGGACAGTCTCTATGCAGAAGAATAAATGGACACAAATCTGACATGAGGAATCCTAATATTCAAAAACTGGTAGGAGACAACTTCAACCTCTCTGGCCACTCAGTAAAAGATTTAAGGGTGGCAATTTTGCAACAGAAAAGCTTCAAAAACAGACTCCAATGAGAAACTGCTGAGCTTGAATTAATATGCAAACTAGATCCCATTAACTTGGGTTTGAATAGAGACTGGGAGTGGCTGGGTCATTACACATATTGAATCTATTTCCCTGTGTTAAGTAACCTCACACCTTCTTGTCAACTGTCTAAATGGGCCAGCTTGATTATCACTACAAAAGTTTTTTTCTCCTATTGATAATATCTCATCTTAATTAATTAGCCTCTTACAGTTTGTATGGCAACTTCTACCTACTCTGTATGTATGTATCTATCGTCTTACTATATGTTCCATTCTAGGCATCCGATGCACGGTAGGCTGTAGCCCACAAAAGCTTATCCTCCGATAGATTTGTTAGTTTCTAAGGTGCCACAAGTCCTCCTGTTCTTATTTCAGGAAATGCGCACAAGTGTTCGCTTTGCCAGATACCTGGCTGCCTTTTGGTTGACTCCAGTCTTGGGGGGGACACAATTGGGGGGGAAATAATTCCCACCAAGCCGCCTCAGGGGTAATACCCACTTGTAGTCGATGTGTTTTTTTTTACCCAGTAGGTAACTATGATCCTGTGGCACCTTTCACTCTGGGATCTCAAAGTGCTTTTCAAACCTCACTCCCCACCTCACCCCTGTGAGGGCAGCTAAGGGATCACGTCACCCAAAGCTTGGGTGTAACTCAGAAGCTGTTTGCTATTGCACAGCCCAGCGTGAAATGTTTCAGAGAGGAAGTGGTGAAGAATGCGATATGCAATTCACAGTGCGGGGAGGCAGATGGTAATTACTGTAGGTAGAGTCTGGCTTGGGCCCCGGGGTTAACACCCTAACTCTGCCGCCAGCAGCAGCAACAACAAAAAAAAAAACCACCATGTAATCTTTAGAGGAACCATAAGTAGTCAGGCCCTATTCTGACATCTCATCCCAACAGCAGTGTGCCCCCTTAGACAACGGCAGGGCAGGTTCAGCAGTGCCTCAGATGGAAGGATAACATCCCCCCTGAATCATCCTTTTGGATGCTTCTTTGTAAGTCTTCCATCCAAGTGATGACCCCACCCAAACCTGCTGAAGCTGGAGGCATCTGACAGGATCACAGCACAAGGTGTTACAGCTGCAGGCTAACCACAGCGTCTAATTACTCATTATTTCCCCCTTCCCACCCTCCTTTTGTGGCTGTTTTTATTTTTTTCTAACTCCTGGTGGTTTGATTTCTCCACACTGGCACCTGCAGCAGGCTGCAATTGAGCAGATGAGTCACATGCCACCCACGTTGTACCTCTAGAAAGATGGTGGCAAGGTGCCAGAGGCATACCTAGCTTTGTTCCTCACCCATTTTGTCTGCACAGGTAAACGATCCAGTTTTATCCTCGTGAAGGGAGTACAGCGTGCTTCTGGTTTTCACTGGGTGTTTCTCATGCACATCTCCTCAGGAGAAGGCACGTCGACAGCTTTGCAGAAATCTAGCTCTGGAGCAGCCTTCTTGTATAATGTCTGGTTTGAACCTTTGCCTTTTTGCTGTAAAACCTGGCAATGGTGTGGGCAGAAGGGCCTGGGAGGGTGAAATCGCATGGAAACCCGTGGGCGGGCTGGCTGGCTGAGAGCCCCAGGGCAACATTCAGCTCTCCAAAGAGAGAGAAGGGGGTGACGTGACACAGGTATTCATGCATTTCACTACAGCTCCCGGCACGCACTCTGACTGCTGGGGGTCCTGTCAAGTGCAGTATTGTTCATACTTTGAAGTCTAGCCGGTGTCCCTGGACCTCTGTGGAGCAGGCTGGAGGGTGGCCATTGTAATTCTGCTCCAGGGTGACCGGAAGGGCCAGTCCCTCCTGGGAACTGCTACTGTGCCTTGTTCAGCTCTCCAAAAGCCTGGGCTGCTCCGCTTGCCTGCCCTCCCCAAGGGCCTGCCTGTGCAGACTCGCCTGAGAACAGGAAAGCAGGACGCAGGTGATGGAACATGTGCTTCTGAAAGTGAACCCCTCCGCTGTGGTTTTGTTCTTGTAGGCAAATGGATTTTGCGGCTCCAGCCAATCTACTCATAGCTGGAGAGTCACTTGGCAAGCACCAGGGACCTACCACCCCCAGCACGGCACCCTGTGCTGTCTTGTAGGCAAATAACACACTGCGTGTTGCAGTTTCAGATAGGCCAAGGTGACTGCTTGGTTTTTTTTGTTTTGTTTTTTTTTTAAGCAAATGCCTATATCCATTTTAAAGAGAGACAAATCGCTGTGGTCAGTCCCCAGCAGCTGGAAATTAAGACAGATGGGGAGTTGGATTATTACAGGTCTGGTGAGCAAGGGGTGTTCACACACTTGGCAGCAGATCGAGAGTGGAATGATCCACACCAAAGAGGGTTTTGCAAGAATAGCAGGTTCTGTTTCTTCTTTCGTGCTGAGAACGAGAAGTGGCTGCCGCCCACCACCCAGCCACACGCTGTGGCCACAAAGTCTGTTTGCTTTAGCAGCCTGGTTACCCCTTCTCGTTGGTGTGTGGGAGGGGATGGGCTCCAGCTTGGAGGAAAGTAGAGTCTTGTCACCATTGGGCAGTCTGTCCTGCTGTGGGGCACACTTAGCACTGACTAGAATACACGCACCACCTCTGGGGGACATGGGTCAGACTACACCAGCATCTCCCCAGCTGTGGGAATTGAGAATGGCAAACAGGGGAAGTGGTCAACTTTGAAACCGATCTAAGCTTCTTTAGCTCAGACACAGTGGGATGAAGCTAGTTTCTGTTGAGTAATTTCAGAAACTAATCTGCTTCTTAACTGGCGCAAGTCTCAGTAAATGTATGTGGGTGCTTACTCCAGCCTACTTTTAAAAAAAAGAAATTAATCCCGCTATAATCCTATGTTTACTGTACAAGATTTTACTAACCACTAGGAAAATGAAATGAATCTACTGTATTTTTCTAATCTTTTGATTTCAACACTTTTTGTTTTGTGTCCTTCTGTTTTCGGCTTAGTCACTAGTCTAGGGGTTCTCGCAACACGTTTTTTGGTGGCCTCAGAGTGGGGCCACCAACTCTGGCTGGTGTCCGCCCTGATGCTTTTCCCTAAAATACTTGATAACTTTAGGAAAAACAAATCAATATGCGCATACACACGTCCATACACATACCCATCATTGTAATTTATTCATATAGGGTTTTTTTGGCAGACTCAAGAATAAAAATATTACTGTGAAAAGCACAGGACACTTAGTAGCTATCTGGAAGGCTGTGAAAGGTGATGCTTGCATGTTTATTAATATCGCTTTTCTCAGCAAGTCCCAGGACAATTTAAGCCCTGGGTTGTGGGGGGGGAGGGAGGGTGGGCCGTGGTCAGAGGTTGAGGCACCGTGCGACATGGTGGGATGGATGTGGGCTGGGAAGACAGTGGGGGCCCGGGCAATGGAGGGTGGATGCAGGGCCAGGAAGGCAGTGGGATCCAGGGGTGATGGGGAGGGGGCCATGGATGCGAGGCCAAGAGAGAGGAGGGTGGGTGGTGAGCCCTGCAGCTGTGGGGCTGGAGCTGGGGGTTGGTGCCTGCTGCTGGGCAGCCAGGGGTCAGTGCCTGTGGCCAGAGCCTGCGGCCGGACCTGGGGGCAGGAGCTGCATGGCTGGGGCAGAGAGTTGGAGCCCAGAGCCAGTGCCCACCACCATGCAACCCGACCCTGGAGCTGGGGGATGGAGCCCGGGGCCGTGTGGCCGGAGCTGGGGGTCAGTGCTCGCCCCCACGAGGCTGAAGCCAGCACCCTCTGCTGCATGACCGGGGCTGGGGATTGGTGCACACCTGGGGCCAGGGATCAGTGCCCAGGCACAGCACCTGCTGCCGCGTGGCTGGGGCTGGGGATTGGCGCCTGGAGCCAGCACCCGCTGCTGCATGGCTGGGACCACAAGTCGGCACCCGGGGTCAGCAGCTAGGACTGGGGGTCGGAGCACGCAACTGGGGATCGGTGCCCAGGGCCAGCAGCTGCCGCTGGGATTGCAGGTTGCAGCCCCAGGCCGGCACCGCATGGCCAGAGACGGGGATTGGAGTCTGCTGCTGCATGGCCAGGGGTTGGAACTTGAACTGAAGCCCCATGGCCTCAGGCCAGGGCCGCGTGGCTAGAGCTGGGAGTCAGCACCCAAAATCCCGCAGTTGGATCTGGGTATTGGCACCTGAAGCCCCAGGGCTGAAGCCCGAGCCTCCATGCCCCCCCACCCTGACCCCAGGTAGAGAATTCACTGTGCTCCTGCAGTGTTATGCCCCACCTGTCTCCAGGGGCCCTGCAGGGCTGTGCATCCAGGAGGGAGAGGGAGGGGCAGATGCTTTGCTTTCCCCCCTCCCCCATCACCCCTCAGGAAGCTGTCGTGACCGCAGGGAAACCCCCTGGTGGCCACGGTGGCCGCATTTGAGAAACACTGGTCTAGGGGTGAGGTTCCCCCCAATCTTGTTTGTTCTTATCCTTTCGTAAACGGGAGTAATTTTTGCCATTTAATCAGTCCTGGAGAGAATGCGCCTGCTTTGGTCTGTTCTTTAAACAGAGTTTCATTTCAGCATTTCCTCTCTGCATCCTTTTCATTGTGTCCCTCTTTTGGGCTGCAGCAAATTCAGTCTCAGCTCCATGCACGGACTGATCTCCCACGCAGTTTAGATTCCAACATTTCTGTGATTTCTATATCTGGCAGACTGGACAAAACGAGGACCGACTGGATTACCCAAAGGAATGTGCAGCGTGGCTTTGAGAGGTGACTCTGTAAGATGGGATTCCATGTGGTCTCTGACTTTAGGACTACAGTTGCTTGGCTTACAAGTAAAATACTTTTTCTCCCAACTGTCAGCCCCGCAAACTCAACCCAGGATCTGAATGTTGAGCTGGGTACTTTCTGGTTTCACATTATCATGAACCTTAAAGAGTCGGTTCACAATAACACCTCTGCAAAGTTCTTTTGAAGCTGGGCAGAACTGGCCTTGACCTGGAAGGAAACAGGCCAAATTTTAAGATTTGGTACCTACACTTAGGCACCTGAATACAAGTGGCTTCTTTTGCAGAGGTGCCGAGTGTCTGCAGCTACATGGATGACTTTGCCATGTTGGTGTTACAATATACTCCACATTTTATAGCAGCACAATAGTAACTGCCGGGGGCACAACTTGTGCCATACACGTGCTGTAAACCTACTAGTGTACGTCTCTCTAGTGTCGGTACAGAAGGTGCCCTGTAGGTAATATGCTGGCCTTTAGGAATGTGGTCGATTGGTCATTGTTTTTAACAAAACAAGCCAGAATCAGAACTTTTGCAGTGACCTTTCTAAAATCCTTGGTTTTGTGTATTTCTTAGTTGGAAACAGAAATCACATATAATTCAATTGAAATAATAATGCTGGGTGTCTGAAAAGGGAAAGTACTCCTATAGAATGCTACTAGCATGGGCCCAAAGTCAGTCAAAGCTCCAAAACTCCAGCGAACAAGCCCTGTGATCCAGCAGAACTGACAACTGCCACTGCAGTCCACTCCCTCGGTAATTGCATGTTCTTTTCTTGCAGAATCCCATCCCTGGTGCCACAGGTGTAAAAGGCTAGAACTAGGGATGATAGAAAACCCCAGTCTTTTTGCTCCCTCACAAAAAATTTCCAATTGAAACTTTTCCTTCAGAACATTTCATGTATTTTTTTTTAAAAAAAAAATACCTGGGAAACTGGGAAAACTACACAGTTTTTGAGTTGGAAATTTCATTTTAATTCAGTTCTTAAACTGAAAATGAAAAAAAAAAATCAAAATGCTGGATTTTTGTTCCCCACACCACCTTTTTGGCCACTGAATGCAATCCAATGAATGATGGCTAGGTTCCCCCTGCCCCACTCACACCCATTCTCTTTTTTCCTTTGTTGTCTTTTTCCACTCTAACGTCTCCAAACGTCTGTAACTTTGGAAAAGGGGCAGTGGCAGTTTTATTCTTGCTTTTGCCCCCTGTTGCTTTACCGATGATGGAGAAGGTTTAAAAAGCTAGAGTGGGGGGGGGGGGGGGGTAAAGAGAAAGTGGGGGACCTCTTCCCCTGCCCGCGACATGATTTCTTCTATTGGATTTAGTAGCCAAAAAAGAGAACAGGAAAAAACAAAACTTCAACATTTTGAAAATTTGGGTTTTGAAAATGAGTGAAAATTTCAATTGGAATGAAACCGGAAGAATGAAGTTTCAAAATTTCCAGTTGAAATGTTTAGTTGAAAACACTTTTTTGTGAAAAAATTAGTTCAGTTTTTCAGTGTGTTTTCCCCCCTCCCCTGCTTGGAAAATTCAGGGAACTGAACCAGACCTGGAGAAACACTTAGAACTGGTGTTTTTACTTGAACCAGAACTGACCCTGAACCAGGATTTTGTTCTACCTAAGTAACCCGAACCAGAACTGAACTGAAAAAAAAGGGTTACCAGTTAAAATAAAGGCTCAGCATTTTTTAAGCTCAATATTTTAAAACCCGGTGATCATATTTGCGTTATTAAACAAGCCAAGCCAATAACAAACAGGCCTGTGATTGCTACCAGAAAGTCCTGGCTTAGGAGAATGAGAAGAGAAGGAGGCCAGCCCATGAGAGTAGGGAGGGAGCGGGGAAGCAGAGGAGCTGCCTGGATAACACACGAGGCAGCAGGGGCCCCAGAGACAGATGAACCATCTCTGAGACTGGAAAATGTAGCGGCTTCCTAACCCTTCTCCCCCTCAGACAGGCCTCCTCTCACCCATCCCCAACCCCTGGGGCAGCTCCTCCCTCCACTTGCCCCACTTGAGGCAGCGTCCACACACCAGACTCCAATTGATCCTTTCACCGCAGGAGTCCAATAAGAGAAAGCAAATCTTACAGGATGTTATGTTTGTTCGTGCCAAAAAATCGTTCATAAAATAACAAAATCGTGTAGATTTGACAACACGCAAACACTAGGAAAACTCATGTAAAGTTTTTTTTTTAAAAAAAGATCAAAAATCAAAATCGTTTCCATTTTAAGTTTCAGCTCTTTGAATTTACTTCCACTAAGACTGAAATTTGATTTGAACTGGTAACCAAGCTGTAATTTTTTTTGGTGGCTTGAATGGGACCTGAAGGCACTGAACGCAACTGAACCCAACCCAACCCAAAAGAAATACCAGTTTGACTCCCTGGGAAAACTTTGACCACTTCTGCTTGGAAACTCAGAAATGCCACCGGCCACTTTATTCATGTGCCTAACTTCAGGCACTCAAGCTTTCCAGTGTTTGCCTAAGCTGACAATTCTACTGATGCCTGAATCAGGTGGGGGTGTAGCTTCTGTGGGGCTAGCAGGTGTAGAAAACATTAAAAGCCAGCAGATCTGAAATTACTCAACCCAGCTTGTCTGAGCCACTGAACCTTAGCTCAGTTTCAACATTAGCCACTTCCTGTGTTTGCCATTCTCACTCCCCACAGCTGGTTTGGCCCTGGTGTAGTCTGGCCCATACGTTTGATTCGGTGCTAAACCCGCCCTGAATCCGGACAAAGCACCCTCAACAGACAGGCTGATTTCCTCGAGGCTGATCCCCCTCTCTATGCTGAGTAAGACCGGACAGCAGTGCTTAATTTGTGCCAGGGCTGAACCCCAGCACCTCTGGGCTTGGCAGTTCATAGCTTCCGTACCTCTAGGCTTGCTGCATCTGTTATGAAAGTAAACACCTTGCTTAAGCCCCGGCACCTCTTTCATTACAAATTAAGCACAGCATGCCAGCCTTCTGTTTGGCAACCCTTAATCAGTAGGAGGAGGAAGAGCAGGGCTACAAAAGCAGAAGGAGGCCGTGGCTTAGGCTGGGTTAGACAATCGTCATCCTTCACCCCTTTAATTGGATAATACAGCCTCCCGGGGGGGGGGGGGGTGTGTGTGTGGGGGTGTGAGGCCAATGAAGGGGGGTTGCTTGTTCTTGGATACCAACAATCCTCCATTTACCCAAATGCAGGTGCCATCCATGTAGTTTTCTTCACTACACGTTTAAGGTTTACTCCTGGCACACAGGCTAGTTACAACACTGTTTGCTTTCACTGCATGTTGGCCATAAAATGGAAGGAGGCAAAGGGCACAACTGAGTGGCGCTGCTCTGTGTGGCCAGCTGCGTTAGAGATGAGTGTGATGGCACTTCTGGCTATCAGACGTGCAATACAGAATAAGTGCAAGAATTCCTGCTCCTTTAATAACTTGCATTGACCTCCTGCCAGTAATCTGGAAGGAAGTGGTTTGTGGGGAATGGTGACAGTGATGAGTTTGTTCTGAAATGTGGCTATCGCTTGAGGTTTCTGCTTTGGAAAGCTGACTAATTTCCACCGAGAGCAGGCCACAAGAAAAAAATCCCAAGGAATGACTGTGCTGCTAACCTTTTGACACATAGTTTCAACAGAGGCAAGATGGGTTTGGGTGACATGGAAATGTTAAGAGCTGAACACCGCCTCCTAAGTGTCATGAGTGCCGTTTCACTCCACACTACAAGAAGCTGGTGTTAGCAGATCACAGACCTCAGAGATTAAGATGGGTGACTGTCTCTTGGCGGAGGAGCGGTGGAGAGCATGCAGGAAGAGTTGGTGCAATAAATATTGATAAACTCCCATCAGTTTCTTCGTGGGCCTGTTAATGGTCCTTGCAAATCGAAGTGCCTTTAAATGTTTCATCCAGCACTGCAGGAGAAGCGCATAGCTGATGATGGGGATCCAACTCTCTTACAGGACAATATGTGAAAACAAGGAGAGCTGCCTTTGAATTGTAGCCTAATTTTTAGACTGTAAATTCCTCCATATAAAAGCACCCGGGAAGAATTAGTGACACATACTTCAGTGTTCGGCTGGGGTGTAGGAGGGCGTAAGCCTCTTAATTCAGATCCTGTTTAGAAATTTCCGTGACAGTGTTGAGCATCCTTGTTCCTCAACAGCTGAAAGAATGACTAGTACCTGAGATTTAGGGGAGAAGCCAACCCACTGCAGAAGTCTGCTAGTATATGACTGGATCTCAAATACAGATATAAATCCTGATATGCTAATGTGACCAGTACAGCAGCATTTGGGGGGAAGGGGGGAGGAGGGATAGCTCAGTGGTTTGAGCATTGGCCTGCTAAACCCAAGGTTGTGAGTTCAATCCTTGAGGGGGCCATTTAGGGATCTGGGGCAAAAATTGGGGATTGGTCCTGCTTTGAGCAGGGGGTTGGACTAGATGACCTCCTGAGGTCCCTTCCAACCCTGATATTCTGTGATGCTATGCTGTTATTAAGGCTATGTAGTGAGAGCGCGGACTGAGGAGTTGGCAGACACAAGTTCTCTTCTTGTCTCTCCCACTGGCTCTGTGCTGTCCCGATGTGCTCAGGTACCCCGGTGATGTGTGCCATAGAAGAACCTAGGCAAGTCTCTCTAGAATGCCTAGACTTGGGACAAGTTCCCATGAGCACTCTGCAGCATTGTGATCTGAATAGGGGGGTGATAATACATTTACTTCCTTTTTTATTAAACACCTGGTGCTCTTTGGCTGGAACCATGATATCAAGTACCACATACTGAATATCTGGATTCTTGTATCTGATTAGCCCATTTTTATTGGCCCAAATGGCAATTCTCTCTGAACCCAGTTCAGATCTATTGCTGTTGCTCTAACTTCTGCATAGGAGACATCAATATCCTCATAGCAGTGACAGGAATAAAGACATATTCGAGGTTGCCTATTGAGAGGTTCCCATTTCTGATGTTAGTGCAGAGGGGGGCAGGTGTAAAGTGACTTTGGCTTTGAAGCAGTTGAAATTTAGCAAGTTAGGCCCTTGCTAATTTCTTTCTCCAAAGTAGCTTAATTCTGTGGGTGGCAGGATGTAATTTGCATTTGTTTGGCTTTCCAGTGAAACGTTTGGCTTGTCATCTCTTGAGGCACAACACGCTCCCTAAATAGCAGACTAAATTTCTCTACCTAGACTTAAAAAAACAAAAAAACAAAAAAACTCTGCCAAATGAAAGGACATATTCCAGTATTTTGTTGTTGTTACAACAAATTGGGTGGATACTGTCAGGCTTCTGTATTCTGGGAATGCGTCCAGAGTCTCTTTGTGTGTAAGTCAGTTACCATGTAATTGTCAGCTTAAATTGCAGAGTTGGATAACTTAGCTTAGTTGTAAGATAAACTGCCTCTCTTCTGACACAGCATCAGCATTATGAGGACAAGGAGTTTCTCTCTGGCATTCCCTGTTCTTCGGCATGACAGAGACTCCTAGGAGACTGTAAAGGTCTGCAAAACACAGTGGATGCTGGGCTGGAAAACCCCTGGCCCTGCCGGGTGGCTTGGCAAACATATTTTAAGTGAGTACAAGACTATTTCCCATCAGCATTTCCTGATCCTCAGTGGAGAGAGATGCCTTGATAAAATCCTGCCTCCACTGTGGTGTGCAAGGGAGCATGGTCTAATGGAAAAGCTACTGTACCAGGAAGGACTGTCTCTAAGTGTGGACGTGGCAAATTGTCATGTGAAATATCTGGCTAGCCCAGAGGTTAAACTGAGGTACAAATGGGTGGTTGAACCACATTGCTTCCTTTCCAGACAAAGCACTTTCCATGTGGTGACAAGATTTGTAACGTTGCGTGTTTTCCTCTCCATGCCACCTGGAGCGGTGGGAGAGAAAAGTCCTTGGAGGGAATGGGAATTTGTCCAGTTACTTCCTCTTTCACGTTGCCAGCTTGTTGTTTTGTTGTCGTCCAGCCAGCATCCCAGTGACAGTTCCTGCTAGAAGGTCATTGCACTTTAAGGTTCAGTCGTTTCTTGGCTTTGATTTCCACCTTCCCCAAATTCTTAATTCCACGGAATATTTAACCTCTTGTGACACAGTCAATTACACATCTCCCGTTGGGATTTATAGGGGTGCTGCTATTGGAACAGTTCTACTTTAGTGAATACTATCAATGCTGCTTTCAGTTTGTTGTGCAATTCTTTTTAGACAAGGAAACCACGACATCCGTTTGATCATGAGCCTTGCGAGTGACCTGGGAACAGAGCTGCGTAAGAATGGAGAATTTCAGTGGTTCTTGAGAAAGTGGAACACCCCTTGTTCCACCTCAACCCTCTTGCAACAACAAGTGACTTGTGCAGGTGGGAAACCTCTCTCTTTGTCAGAAAAAGCTGTTCTAAGCCTGGCAAACCCTGTGAAGGTGATGAACGCTGTGGTCACGTGACTCCCATCATGCACTGCCAGGGTTCGCCTGTGGCATATCGAGAGGAATATAGCCCAGCTAAGGGAGGACGATAGGAGTAGGGGGCAGCCCCGCTGCATGTTTTGTATTCCTCATGAAAAATGGTGACTGAACTTAATGTTTGTCAAAACGCTTCAGGGCGTTTTTTAGGGTTTTGTTTTTCGATCGATGAAAACCGGAAAAATTTCATTAAACCTTTTCTCCTTACGTCGTCAACAAGGCATTTTCCATTTTAAAAAAGTTTGAGCTGTAGGTCCCTCAGAGAAATAATCTCCGTTTCAAAATCTCCTTGTTGCCCACAAGCAAAGCAGAGAGAAAATTCAGGATGCCCAGACCCCAGGAGAGGGTCAGCCATTCAGTTTCTACTGCACAGCAGAGTGGGTTAACAGGGAATCATTCTGTGCTTGGCATCAGCTGGCACATCTCAGCAATACCATGTGGCAAACTCATTGTGTCAACACTTGCTCCGCTGATTACATTGCCCTTTCTAAATGCATTTGGTTGGCTGGTGCTCCGAATGAGGCCTTTTACCACCCACGTGGTCATTTGCTTAACAATGTCCATAACTGTTTTGCAGGGACATTTCGCTTTGAAAAAACAGGCTGCTCTCACGTCCTGTTGCTTTATTATATTAAACATGATGTGGCAAACTTTGCCAGCCAACCCTCTGAAGCTTGCAAGCCTAACTGTTCTTCACCTGGTGGGTTTTCTCTCTATCAAGAGGCCCAAAGTGCCTGCCTGCTGGGTCGGAAGGAATCTCACCAGCGCGCCAGCAAACAGCTCCAAGCACTCAAGCCAAAGGAGGCCCTGTAGCCAAAGGTCACTTTCAGAGCTGGGTTACAGCTTCCTATCTTGTTCTAAGTTGTATCCTGCTTTGGTGTGTCTGTGGAACGGGCTCACACCTGGCTGGTGCCTGTGTGAGGGAGGAAGCGGGGCTTTTGAAAGGCTTGCATTTGTTTTCAAGGGTGCAGCATGCACTAAGCCCTGATTAGCATTGGCTCAGTTCTGGCTTGGAGCAAAGACATCCCTGTTGGCATTGTCACCTACTGCGTCACAGGGCTTTCCTTCGGGGTCTCCCATCCAAGTGGCTGTGCAGACCTGACCCCGCTTAGCTTGAGAGATCTGTGAAGATGTCAACTCAAATTAGGGACAATTTGTTTCTTGTTTTGAAACCAAATCCCAAAGGAATGAAGGCAGAGAGCCAAAGGCTGACTGTGTCAAAGCTGCAAGCTTTCAGGGGTTGAAGAGTATTTGATAGTTTGGCTTAGTTCCTGAGCTCTCCAATGGTACTCTTAAATTTAAGGGATTAATTTCCTCTTTGGCTTATACAAACTCACCTCAGTCTCCTGTGCCAGGCCAAACTGAAGAATGTGGCTTTGAGGTTTTTGTTCCTTTAAGCAAACAAGCATTTTCTTGTAAAACAGACGTTTCCACCACAGCCTAGTCTCCGCTCCTAGACCTCATTGTTAGAGCCCAGGGCGGAGACGCAGTAACAACAGAAAGACGTTTTCCCTGCTTCGCAGAGGGGTCTCCAAACGCCTTGTTTTAAAACTTGTCCTCTTGTCATTGTGAGGTGGATGTGCTCTGAGGGGCTCTAATCGGATGTGTTGGAAAGTGACCCGATCTGTAATGCAGTCTGACACATCCAAGAGGCTTAGCAGCAGTCAGCCTCAGCTCAGAGGCCCCTTGATTTACTGCTGCATGCAGAATCTGTGCTGAGAGTTAAAATGCCCTGTGCTACTGGCAAACTGACAGTCCTGATCTCTGATGAGCTGCATTATAAGTGGGTAATTCAGCACATCCCTAAATAATGGGATTAATAGTTTTAGAGGGTCTGTTACCCAGGCTAATGGTTCATTGCTGAATCATAAAGGGTTGCATTATGCTTCTGATTTATTATAGCCTGTGGGATTAATTTCCTGAAATATATGGTCATGATGTTGAGGTTAAATTAAAATCTCATTTGAAAGGATTCTTTTTATTATATTTAATTGATTATCCTTTTCCTATAGCCATTTTATGGTTCTCTTCCTCCCTCCCCACCTTTAAATTTTCAATATTGTGTTTTCAGGAAGAAAACTATTTCATGCCCACGAATAGCCTTTTCCATTCTAACCTTTTAAAGTCACTTACCATTGACGGCTTTCTAGCACCAGTTGTTTATACACAAACACCATTGTAAATCCTCTCTCAAAAAACAGTAATTTAGAGGTAATAGCGAAGACTGTTCCTGATGGATTAGAAATACTTCATTTTCCTCTTCTCCTGCCCTCCATCTGCTTCAATCTGCTGTAACTAAAACTCATTTTACTCAACAGCTGAAAACTCTAAGAAAGCTCCATTTTAGTGACTCTCACCTGGAATTCTTTATACTTGGTAACATAGGCCCCACCCCCACCCTGCCTCTTCCCGCCCCCACTCCGCCCCAGGCCTCACCCCCACCCCATCCCTTCTCCCAAATTCCTGCCTCTTCCAGCCCAGTTCCACCCCATGCCCGATCCTCCCCGCCCTGCATGCACCTCCTGCATGCCGCGGAACAGCTGATCGCGGTGGGAGGGAGGGGGAGGAGTTGATCAGCAGGGCCGCCAGTGGGCAGGAGGCATGGGGGGTGGGGGTGGGGGGGAGCTGGCTTCCAGTGGGTGCTAAGCACCTGCTAATTTTTTTCCATGGGTGTTCAAGCCCTGGAGCACCCACATGGTTGGCGCCTATGCTTGGTAATATCCTGAATGAAAAGTGGAGCTGGTTCAATGTTAGGCTTGCCAGGCCCAGACCTGAAGAAGAGCTCTGTGTGGCTTGAAAGCTTGTCTCTCTCACCAACAGAAGTTGGTCCCATAGAGATTTTACCTCACCCGCCTTGCCCCCAGGTCCTCTATGACACTCTTCTGAAGTTTTCATGTGTATGGTACTATGCACATCTTTAGAGACACTGGTTTTGTGTCTCATTACAACAATCCATAACTCACTAACCTTTCTGTGTCCAGTGACTGCAGAGGTGTTAGTTGCCCACTTCATCTTGAATGGTTTCTTGCAACACGTGTTAACTCCTTATGCTTAACAATCTGTTCTACCCTCTATTTAGCGGTGACGCTCTGAGTACATTTCCTAGACCTAAAGAAGAACTCAAGTTGGTCCAATAAAAGATATTACCTCACCTGTCATGTGTCTCCCACCTCCTGGGACCAACAACGCCACAACTCTGCAAACACACACAGATCAGCAGCTGTGCACTTTGGCAATAAGCAGGTCTCTGGGAGAGGTAGGACATGGAGTACAGAAGGGCTTTCTCCTGGACCCTGTTGCCAGAGCAGTTTGTATGTAAATTCTCATGTGGTACTTGTGGTGGCTTATTATTTATTTATTTTCTTTGATTGACAATAACAAAAAGTGTCCATCCAAAGGCTCTGTACACCATGCCAATGATCTCATTTGCATTTTTGGTTTTGTAAGACTAATCAACTCACCCTCTTTACTAAGCAGCAGCTCATAATCAAACAGGAGCAGCCCCATGCATTGGCCTGGGATACCAGCTGGATCAATCTTTTACAAGAGTCTAAAAGTAAAACTGGCAAGTCAATCTGTTGGCATGGCCAGGTAACTTTTGCCTGTGAAGTGTTAGGCTTTAAAACAGTGAAGAGGTCAGGGATTGGGAGAATTGCAAAGTTGAGTCACAGCTCGGGCCAACTTCTCAACAGAGTGCAGACTTCTTTCTGCAGGATGAATCATTTCTTCTGGTGTTCTTGCTCACAGGCTCAGGGTCCTGAGGTTGCCCTCAGATTTTGAATCTGCCACCTTCTTGCACTTGCCTGGAAGATGGTCATACCGCCATAGAGTTTCAGGCCAGAAGGGACCAACAAATCGTCTAGACTGACCTCTTGTGCATAATGGGCCACCAGCCTCACCCAGCACTTGTGCTCTAAACCAACACCCCAAATTAGACCAAAGTAAACGAGACTCCCGAGCACCTAGACTGTTATGTGCTGGAGGCAGAGAATAGGAGGGACCGAGGTGCACCAATGCCTGAGTCCCCTCCAGGGACAGGGAAATGATTCAGGGAGATACACTCAGATGATCCTGGTGAGTGACCCGCACGCAGAGGAAGGCAAAAAGCCCCAAGGTCATTACCAGTCTGGGGGAAAATCTCTTCCTGACCACACATGATGTGGCAACCAGTTAGACCCTGAGCTTGTGAGCAAGAACCAGCCAGCCATGCACCTGAGAGACAGAATGCTCTGTGCCTCCTCGTCCAATCAAAAATCCAGCAGCTCCAGTGCAGGAGGGCTGGGGGAGAATGTTTCCTGCCCCAAAGGTGGCCAGGTGAAGCCCCATCTCCCCTTCCTACATATGTCTAGGTCTGTGCATGTCTCTTTCTCCTCCTTAAATGCTCCGAACCCCACAGGATTTTACTCCGTCCCTGGGCCCTGTGTGCTGGTAGCATCAGTGTGAAAGTGACTAGAATCTGACTCATTGAAGCACTCTGGGTAAGTGCTTCGGATCTTGGTCTCTTTCTGTTGCTAGTGCACACAGAGTAGATCACAGGAAGAACACAGCTAAGAAAATGGGGAGGAAAGTGAGCGTTTGCTTCAAACCTCTGATTTCTCAGGTGGCAAGAGCATCACAGTGCTGTTGCCTACTGCTGGGGTGCTGCTACCCCATGCTTTTAGTATTATTCATTATTTGTTCATGGCAGCACCTACCAGGGGCTAAGCACTCCCTAAAGACTTAAAAAGGATGCACACTCTTCTGAGAGCTCACCATATATGAGGATCAGAAAGGTCAATAGAGACGATGGGCAACTGTACGTAAGTCAGCTTGATTCACTGTCGGCACTGTGGCAGAAGGGAGTCTTCATGAGGGACTGAAACCTGGAGAGGCCTGGGGCCATGTGGATTTGCTCAGGGAAGTCACACTGTGCACAAACAGGCTGCATGGAAGGGCACAGAGGAAAGTGACCATCTCATAAATGGGTGGGTGAGGTTGAGCGCATTGGTGGCATGGAGGCCACCACACCGGGTGGTGGCCGGGGGTCGGAATGATAGGTTTGGCTACAGGGACGGAGAGGAAAGGATAGGTCTTGGAGACACGGGGGAGGAAGAAGCAGCAGAGTTTGGAAATGACCTGGATGGATGTGGTGAGAGGAGAAGGAGTCAGAAATACCACATGGGTAGCAATGCGGTGGTCAGTGATCACAAAGCTCTGGGAGGGGAGATGAGGAGTTTGGTTTGAGCCATGTTCACTCTAAGACAGGGACAAGAGATGCAAGAGGAGTTGTTGGAGACAAGCTGAGATGCGGGGTGGGGTGGAAGGGGACCGTTTAGGGGCACAGAGGGATTTGGGGCATAGTGATGATAGCTGAGGTTGTGTGAGCCGATGGGTTCCTCTAGAGAGAGATGGTAAGGGAGAGGGGCCAAGGGCAGAGTCCTGGGAAGCCCCACAGAGACCAGGAGAGGGGAAGTGGACAAGGCCTCCCGATAACGCCGGAATGGCAATCAGAGCAGGAGAGGGCAGCGTCTTGACAGTCTGTGAGGAGAAGATGGACTGTATCAAAGGCAGCAGGGAGGATGAGCATGGAGCAGAGGCCTGAGGTTAGGCTGGAAAGAGGTCACTCGAGGCCCAAGCGAGAATGGTTTCAGTGGAGTGGACGCGTGGGAAGCCAGACTGGAAGGCATGCGAAACCGTGTTGACACCGCCCTGCCTAGCCAGCTGCCGCGCACAGCATGGTGCTGCTGTCTCTTGTCGCCTTTGACAGGAGGAGAGAGGGCGTCTGAAGGTGGTTTCTCAAACAAGTCCTCTCCCGTATAGGGAAGCAGAGCCATGCTGCAGCCCAGGCCAGCCGATTAGATCCTTTGTTTGTGAGCAGAGAGAGTCTCCATGATCGGTCCTGGAGCAGGGCACGCCTATGAGTCCTGTTCTCTGGAAACCAAATGTAACACTGTCCTCTTGTAAGTACCCCAGTGAGCAGAGTTCGACATCAGATTCCCAAACCAGCCTCGTCCAGAGGCACTTTGCCTCCTGAAGCTTAGTCACCAGTTTCCCTGATGTTGTTTAACGTCTTGCCAAGCTGACAGCTCTCCACCCTGAGCTGTCAATTGTGTGTGCGTGAGTGTGTGTGTGTGTGTGTGTGTGTGTGTGTTCCTCTAGATGTGCTGATGGACAAGTTGAGTAACAGTATCTGCTTGTTACAGGACATCTTGAGGCTGATTACTGAGGTCAGGACTGAACTGGAAAGACCACAAAGGGTTGCTGACTGGCATCCATGGTCCAGATAAGATAAAAACAACTGATGACAGCAGGGAAGTGAAACAGCCATCTCAGCATTTGGATTAGTGCGCAATGCAGAGGAAGGAAACAATGGGGGAAGGGGCGGGATGAGGCGGTCGGTGTATTGGTTGTGTCCAGAGTTTCCCTCTGAGCAGCTGATTTGGGGGTGAAATATTTATGAATTGGTGGCACTTGTTGAATTTTTCCGAGCTATAAGTTTTCACTGTGCGTTTGTGTGCACAACGTGGTGAATCTGACTGACCCCGTTACTCTCGCCTGGCATCGCTTCAGCCACATGGGGAGAAATAATTCCATGGGGACAGTGGCAAAGCTTTGGAGGAACAATGCTAGCGGCATGCAAGGTGAACAGCCCTGACATGGCCTCGGCGCTGCGGGCCGTGCTGGAGCTGGGAGCTGTGTAGCTCAAGATTCACTTCAGCAGAGTGTAAATCCAAATCCAAGCAGGGGAAGGATAAAGGAGGTGCCATAAAAGCGACCATTATCGTTCAGAAAATTCTGCTGAGGAGCAGCAGAGTCATTAAATCATAAGTACTGATTATTCAGCTGAAGTGACGTTGTAAGTGGCTGAAGGACTGTGACGAGAAAGTGGGGACAACACCCGGCCTTTCTGTTCAGAGTCTCTGCTGAGATGTAAGCCTGCTCCTGTTTACACTCCGCCCTACAGCGGGGCCACTCTGCATGAATACATAAGAGAGCTTGGCTTGTTTAGCCTAGCGAAGTGGAGGCTCTGATGGCTCTCTAGAAATACATCAGGGCAGTAAACATCAGGGAGGGAGAAGAGCTGCTGAAGCTAAAGGACAATGTTGGCACAACAACAAATCTGGATGAACTGGCCAGGAATAGATTGAGGCTGGAAATAAGCAGGAGATTTCTGACCATCAGGGGAGTGAGGTCTGGAGCAGCCACCCACTCAGAGGAGTGGGAGCAAACAACCTAATTAGAGTTAATATGGAGCTTGGTCAGTCTGTGAAGGGGATGAAATGATGAGGTTGCCTACAATAGCTGGGGACCGGACCCACTGACCTAGGAGGGCTTTTCCAGGCCTATGGATGCACCCCCATTAAAGCCAAAATGGAACCTGGAGGCCTCAGAGCCTGGGCCAAATCTATGCCTGGAGGAAGCCTGAAGTCTGGTGTGTGTTGAGGTAGTTCATTCCTGGGCCTGTCTGCAAAGATTGCTCCTGCCTTGACTGGGATCGTTTGCACAGCAGGTCTGCATGGGGACAACAGCTGGGTCAGAACCCAGGCCTGTCCTGTAACTTGTTTCACAGAGCGAAAGGCTGCCCAGCTGGGCCAAATAACTAAATCTGTAATCAAACGTGGCCTGAATTAGGGCTGCAGAATTTGCTTGGACTTTCAAACACAACAAAAGCAGCCCTGATCAGGGAAGGTTGCCCTTGAAGTCATTATAATATGCCAAAGTACCGGTTGTCATGCCAGTCTAGAATATACTATTAGGATGTTTTTACAAAGGGGGAACTCAAGCAGGATTTTACCTCTGGGTGTGAGATCAGTGCCCCAGTGCAAGCTAGTTAACATGCTCTGGGCTCACACGTTCTTCCTGGAAGTAAGCTGGAGTTAGGCTGACATGATAAACTCTAAGAGCTTTAAAAGAGCCGTTCCCAACTGTGAAACAAATAGCCAGCCTACAAATCCTGTAAGCGCTTAATTACATGGCTCTATTTATGTAACATTTAAAAGGCTCATGTAAGCCAGCAAAACTCAGGCGATCCAGAGTTAAGGCTGAATGCCTAGCCCCCATGCATGTGAAACTGCCTTGAGTTTTCTGTTGGGCATCACAACGTACAGGAAGGCTGGAGTGTTCAACTGGATTTTCAGCCTGAGTTCTGGATTTCCCTAGTTTTGTTTGAATTGCTCTGGTTTTTAAGTCACTTTTCATTTTGTTCAAACATTTCCTGGGTTGGAATATTTTATAAGTGGATGAAAAATTTGAGTGATTCTTCCTTCCTCCCCAGCTCAGTTTGTTAGGCTGGTTCCATACTCTTCCTCCCCACTCCCCCACCCCCTGGCGTTCCCTTTACTATTCTGTCTCTGAGCAGGAAATACGCTCCCCTTCCCGAAGGTTTCTTGAGTTTGGAGGAAGGAGCCTCCATTTGGTTTAGAAACTGTGAAACTTCACCCAAGAAAGTTCTAAGAAATCTGGTTCATTATTTTTGGTCTAAATGTTGTCAGAACTGATGAATGTGCCATTGAAGAACCTGGTCTTTTCTGTACAGGGCAAAACCAGGACGAGCGGGGGATCATCTGGCTGGCCTATTCATGAGATTTCCAACCTAACTGCATTTAGATAAGCATCTGAACGTCAGGATGACTAATCAAACCAAAGAGCCAAGTTCTTTGACATTCCCCAGTTACTAGATGTTCCTCTTTCCTTATTATTTCTTTGAACATCCCAGGCTTGCCAGCTTTATCCACAAGTCTGAATAAAGGCAGAATGACTAGGGCTGGCTGAACTTCATTGAAGTTTGGAAAATGTCCATAAAGTTTTCATGGGGCTGGGTGAGCCATTGGATTTTTTTTCACAAGGCTTTTTGCTGTTTTCTTTAGCTCACTCATATAGAATGAGATGGCTTTAAAAATATCTGCACTTTTGACCAGTTTAAAAATGAAAAATATTGGAAATTTCACCCCCAAAAGTCCCTATTTTTGACTATTTAGGAGCCAGCACCCAAGTAATCTCCGGAAGTGACCGGCCATTATCTTTTTTTACCAATTGAAGTTGGTTAAGCTTTTACGAGGCATATTTTTTTAAATAACTGTATAGTGAGTCAGCTGGCTTCTTGGTAGAACACAGCCCACTCCAAGGAAAGAGATGATGGACTAGATGCTATTAATTCACTGCCAATAAACCACTCATGACTTTAGAAAATCTCTTGTTTTTTAGGCTTGTTTTTTAGGCTTGTCGGAGCCAACTGGAATCCTAGTTCTCCAGTACTCCTAGTAGCAAATGCCAACCCCTCTTTGAGATCCTCAAACAATTGCCTCCCCGAGCTACCCATTGCCAATGAATATTTTGTATAATTATACAATGTAAATAGGGAGAATAGAAAAGACATGTTGATTTTGGATCTGGCTCTGATTTTTGAAAGGCGGGGATTGACCTAGTCTCCTTGCAGAGTGTGGGAAGTCAACCCACTTGTTTTTGGGGAGGACGTGACAAGCTGTAGCAATTATTGAAACTGGGCCATGAGGAGCAGTGTCGAACAGATGAAAGCGTTGGTTAGTGAGCTATCCTGCCAACTCGCTCATGCCAGCTTTCCTTGGAGAGGAACTGAAGCATAACAAAACAAGGAATCTGTGTTCCTATAAAAAGAAGTAATATCTTTTATTGGACCAACTTCTGTTAGTGAGAGAGACAAACTTTGGAGCTCTGTGGAAGCTTATCTCTCTCACCTACAGAAGTTGGTCCAATAGAAGATATTACCTCCCCTTGTCTCTCTAACATCCTGGGACCAACGCAGCTACAATACCACACGTAAAAAGAAGTATAATTCCTTCTACAGAAAACAAGTTCCAAAATGAGACTCATCTGTGGCTTCTTTCCTTCCTTGCAAATAACTTTATAAAACAATTAATCCAGTTGTCCGGTTTAAAAGTCAATATCTCCCTGTATGCAAGGGCTTTTAACATGTGGACTGGGTGTTTGGTTTTGGAATTCATTTTACTGTTTTCCAGCAGCTTCACCTAACTCTAACGCTGGAGGGCCAGCTCACCTTGACATAGTCAGTGGAGAACACTGTCCCAACATATGAAATTTAATTAATGGGGGCTGCAGAGTATCATGCCGAGATGAATATTCCCTCTGTCTAGAACAGTGGTTCTCAACCTATTTACCAGTGTGGGCCACATATGCAGCTCTCTGTATTATGTGGGCCGCACCCACATTATATAAATACGACCTGTATGGCCGTGAGGCTGTCACATGGGCCACAGCGGTGTGCTGATTGGGCCAGAAACAGGCCATGGGTTGAGAACCACTGGTCTTGAACAAACATGACACTTTACACCTAAAGCCTTAGCAATAATTAAAGAGCAAAAGGGAAAAGAAAATCACTCTAATGAGCCCAATAATAAAAAAGTCTCTATTCCACTGAAGTTTCTTGAGCAACTGGCGCTTGCCCATAAATGTACTTAAACAGAAAATCACCCGAAAAGTGCTATAATCTGACAGATTTTCCACAGGCTTAAATATTCATGAATTAAAAGAATTGGCAGAATTTTCTACTTTATTAGCTTTCATCATGGCTAGAGGAGCAGTTGTTACATTGGCTGCTCTTCAGAAACTATTAATCTAGTCTGTCATCAGAGCAGCCATTTTTAATTAGCTATTTTACTGAACGATCTGGTGCAGGAGTGAGCCTGGAAATAATTATTAAAGTTTTAAAGATGCCCCTTTCCATTTTTAATTGAGGGTCTGAAGCACAGGAATGGTGAAACGCCTGTAGAAAAGAATGACTGACATGATTTTAATGGTTAATTAAAAAAAAAAAATCCAGTCCTGGAAAACTGCGCTGCTCCTACCAGGTGAAGCAACTGAGAGAAATAAATTGTTCTTTAAACTGAAATTCACAACATTCCTTCCTGATGAAATCAAAATGAAATGTTTATAGCTGAATCTAAGCCTGTGTATTTCAACTGAAGTAACAGGATAGGCTGCACCATGGTGCAGCATGCCTCCTATTGGAATTTATTGTGTTTGGTTTCACTTTGCCACGATGTCTTTTTTTATAAATCTTTTTTTAGAAGAAAATGAGAAGTTGAACCTAATATTGTAGACCGGCTTCTCCTGACTGGAGCCAGGAGATGGGAAGGCACAGCATCCCCGCTCTGAGCCCATGTACCCAAAGCCACCAGCATAACCCCAAAGCGTTAGATGCAGCTTATGGTGATTGACAAGCGGGTTTTCCATCACTGTAGGAACACCACCTCCCCAAATGACGGTAGCTAGGTTGATGGAAGCATTCCTCCATCAACCTAGCTATGTCTACACCAGCGGTTGGGTTGGCTCTCGGGGGTGTGGATTTTTCACACTGCTGAGCACCATAGCTATGCTGACCTAAGTGTAGACCAGGCCTGTACGTTGGAGAAGCCTCTGAACTGTAGGCAGTTTTACAGAGCAGGCAGCCTGCAATACCTAGACACACCAGAGCCATGAACTCTGAACACAACACTGATTTGCGCTCTAGTTCTTGTGGGGAGATCTTTGTGTTTCTATATTCTATAGCTCTCCTGGAAACATGTGGTATTTACTTGGCTTTAATTTCAAACTCTGTGTCCTTCAGTGAACAGACCTGGACCGTTCTTGTGGCCTGTTAGCTATCGCATAAACTAGTACTGAGAGCGCTTGGAGAGAACCTGCTGTGCTCTAGATTGTAACTGCTCCTTCAGAACCCCCGGTGGACTCCAGCCCGAAGCAGTGTGGCTCGCACTGTCGAAAGAGTACCACACAGATATCTGCAGCATGGTATCACTCACCAGCTGGGGGCTTGTGCTGAGTAGGACCTTAGCTCACATGTAGACAAGGGCAGCTTTGTCTCGCGGTGTGATGGGTGCACCGGGTGGAGTTTTGGATTCTGTCCCTTGTTGTACCACTGACACTGTGACCTTGGGTAAGTTACTTAGTGCTAAATCTTGTTAGACCCCCACATGCCCTAAGCCAACGCCTGCCCACGGGGCTCTATGCAGGCTTGAAGCGGAGAAGGAATTCGCCCAGCCACCCCACCCTGACCTGCAAAGCCTCTCTCTGGTACAACGTCTCTGGGATTGGTTGGGGCAGCGTACACAATGGCAAAATCTAGATCTTCAGCGTACACGGTGTAGCATGAACTCTCTGTGTGGTGCATTGATCCAGCTCTGCAGTCTGGTACAGGCCCTGCCTTTACTCCAGGACCTACAGCATCTCTAGTACCGCTGTCACAGCTAGAGGCCACTTAGTGCTTGCATTTGGAGTGCAAAGGTTATGTGTGTGCCTTGTCCGTGTGCAGGGGTTCGGAGGCTCCTTTCACCCTCTGCCCGACCCTCTTGCACAGCGTAACCCTGGAAGTGCAGTCAGTACAAAGGCAGGCCTGGAGGCTTTATTTTCCTTACTAGGTTTGTGGGACACACTGATGGCCTTGTCTGGGGTTTATGTTTGGGCACTGGTCCCTCGCCCTCCCAGCGAGAATTTCCCAGTTTTACCAGAGAATTTCCTGGTCACCTCTGCGTTTCCTAGAGTGTTCGTGGAAAAGGGACAAGGCAGGAATGTGGTGCTCTTGATTACCAGGCACTCCAACTAGCTGATCCGCCAGGTAACAATGTGTCACATCCAAAGGCCAGCGTTCATCTCTGAAAGCCAGGCCACCGGCTCTCCAGTAAATGATTCCCTACCACACAACTCAGACCAGGGAGTTCCGGTCTAGCGTGCGAACGGGCAGGGTTGGCTGAGGCCTCAGAGCTGCAGTAGCCTTCCCAGTCTGTGCTCTGCCCAGGAATGTGACAGTACAAAACACAAGGGCTTATGACGAAATAATTATTGCTAAAAAAAGGACTGCTTTCCATGGAAAATTTTGACTTTTTTTGTTAGAACGAAATGAAAGAACATTCCTGAAAATTGAAAAGGTTTTGTTTTTTCCCTTAACACTTTCAGCTGACAGCTAAACATCTGAATTTGGAAATGTCACCACATTGCCTCATGGGAGTTGTCATTTGGGTGCCTCATGTCCCTATTGTCCTCTATGGGCAGAGCTCCCCAGCAAGACTACATTGGAAAATAGAAATGTCGGGCTGGAAGGGACTTCAGTAAGGATCTAGTCCAGCTCCCAGCACTGAGGCAGGACCAAGTAAACCTAGACCATCCTGACAGGGGTTTGTCCAACCTGTTCTTGAAAACCTCCAACGACGGGGATTATACCACCTCCCTTGGCAGCCTGTTCCAGAGCTCAGCTACTCTTATAGTTAGAAAGCTTTTCCTAATATCCAACCTAAATCTCTCTTGCTGCCCATTAAGCCTGTTACTTCTTGTCCTACCTTCTGTGATATGGAGAACAATTAATCTCCATCCTCTTTAGAACAGCCCTTAACACGTTTGCAGGCTGTTATCAGATTCCTCTTCAGTCTTCTTGTCTCAAGATTAAAAGTGCCCAGTTTTGTTAACCTTTCCTCACAGGTTGGGTTTTCTAAACCTTTCTCACTGTGGTGGTTCTCCTCTGGACTCTCCAATTTATTTACATCCTTCCTAAAGTGCAGCGCCCAGAACTGGACACAGGGGTGCTGCTGGGGCCTCACCAGTGCCGGCTAGACCAGGGCAGTTACGCTCGTGTCTTACATACGACAGTCCTGTTAATACAGCCCAGAACGAGACTAGCCTTTCTCTCAGCTGCATCACAGTGTTGACTCAGATTCAATTTCTGATCTGCTATTACGCCCCAGGTTCCTTTCTGCCGTTCTACTACCCAGCCAGTTATTCCCTGTTGTGTAGTTGTGCCCTTGATTTTTCCTTCCTAAGTGTACTTTGCACCTGCACGATGGACCTCAGCGGCATTTCTGAATTGAAGTTTTCAGCTGACATTTTTTCAAATTTTTATTTATATTTTGTCACCCAAAAGTTGAAATTTGCTGCTGAAAAACACTCCATTTTCTGACCAGCTGTGCTATTCAGGGTGCTGCTGGGGCTTATAACATCCCTGCTGTGTGGGACAAGGAGCCTAGGAGGCATTGTGCCAGTCGCAGCAATGAACGAGGTGGACTGCCCTGGGGGGAGTCCGTACTGAAGTGTCAACAGCTAGAGCTTTGAACGCGGGCAATCCTTCTCCCTCAGCCTTGATGTGCCAAGTGGTAGCCTAGGGGATGCTGCTGTAGGCACAGGTACTGGAATTGTGTCTGCTTCCCTACGCAAGCATGCAAAAGGGCTCCTGGATTGGCAAGCGTTCCCACCACACTCCATCAGAGTCTGCCCCTAATGTGCACTCCGCTTCCTTTAGCAGGTATAAACCAAGGGCTTGGCAGCAGGAATCTAAAGTCAATGGGAGTTTTGGTACAGTAAGGACTGCAGGGTTTGACCTTCAGGGAGGAGGAGGAGATGCCTACTGAGAGCGGGCATGAAAGATTGACTGCAGTCATTGTTGTACTTTGACGTTAGCACTGGAACCGCATTCACCAGGCCTTGGGGCCATAGCAACATTATCTTTATTCGCAAAAAGAGGAGGACTTGTGGCACCTTAGAGACTAACCAATTTATTTGAGCAGAAGCTTTCATGAGCTACAGCTCACTTCATCGGATGCATCAGACTCACAAAAGCTTCTGCTCAAATAAATTGGTTAGTCTCTAAGGTGCCACAAGTCCTCCTTTTCTTTTTGCGAATACAGACTAATGCAGCTGTTACTCTGAAACCTGTCATTATCTTTATTAAATCTCTCCATGAAACCAACCTCCACCCCACTCCTGGCTCTTAGCATTGGCTCAATTTATAGCAGGCTATAAATTCAGACTTCATTAGCACCCAAACGTGTTGCAAATGTCAGCATTAACCTCCTCGTAGATACCCAAATTTCATATTTGGGGGGTGTTAATTACCTAAAAGCCCAGCTGGAATTTCCTTTTTAACAACTGGGGAAACCAGCCAGCTACACAGTAGCTTATGAATTTCCAGCTACAGAGACAGAATTGTCTGCATAGGGGAGGAATGATCCGTTCAGGAGAAATCCCTTCCGTTCCTGATGGAGGAGGAAGGGCTGGCTGCCCTTCTTGCTGAGGGCATTAACTCTAGCAGCATGGCATTAATTTGTATGAGGTTTCTCTGAGGGGAGCAATGTTGGGAGGAACAGGCCCGTCTCCTGTGGATCCACGAAGGCTGAACCTCACTGATCTCCCACAGAAAGCCTTCATGGGGCAGGGAGTAACGCTGCACCATGGGCACCTTCTCTTGTTGCATCTCTCCTGCCCTGACCCATAGGTTTGAGTTCCCCTCCCACTGGCAGAGGTGGAGAGGGTGTTTGGTCCATAATTTCAGTCCCCGGTTTGATAGCCTCAAGGGTGGGGTTAAATCAAACGTGTCCAAGTGGTCTCTCCAAACAGAACTGTCACTTGAAACCAAGCCCTACAGAGCTGTATTATGTATTTTACACGGAAGGTTGGAATAGGCTGATGCCTTGGAGAGATGTGGACACCAAGGGATATTTGAACATGCCCATTCCCTAGGAGAACCGATAATCCACCTAAATTTGCATCTCCTTGTGTACAAAATATTGTGTGTCACTGTTGGAGGAACACAAGACTTGCCAGAGCGGAGGCCCAGCACCCTGTCTGACAGTGGTCAGGTACAGCTGCTTCGGGGACAGTGCAGGAATTCCCATAATGGACACACATGGAATAACTGGACTCTGGGAGAAGTTTCTCTCTAACGCTAGGTAGTTAGAGGTTGGCTTATGCACTGAGGCATGAGGAGTCATACCCTCTTTGATCCTTTCTAATGTAACTGAACGTTATTATCTATCCCTGTGCCTAATCCTTTTTGAACCCTACTAAGCTCTGGGCCTCAGTGATACCTTGTTACAATGGGTTCCACAGCTTATGTTTTTCTTAAACATGGTGCAAAATTATTTCCTTTTATCAGTTTTAAATTTGTTGCCTTTCAGTTTCATTGGCTACTCCCTTGTTCTTATGAATGAGAGTAAACAGGAGCACCTGGCTCACCTTCTCAATGCCATTCATTATTTATAGATCTTTATTTTACATATTTTAATACCAGCATCATGCTGATTTTGAAAAATTATACTATGCTCTTAAAAGATTTAATTTTTATTGCAATGAAAAGTGAGAGGTGTAGATTCAACTCCGTCTTGGTGGAAAGAAATTGGCAGCCAAAACACCAATACCGCCCTGTCTAACATTTCAAGCAGTTGCTGCTTCATAAGTACTTCTGCTATAACATACATTTTTTTCCCAAAGTTTTTTATTTTTACTTGTCTTCCCATTTGAAAGAATCAGGAATGGGCTGGCCCCTTACCAAAGGGTGTCTGTAATATAGAGTGCTGTGAAAGAAATACACAAACTGCTAACTATTTTTCATTTGCTTTTAGAGCATAGACTCCAGGGGGAAAGAATTACCAGACATATTCTTTATCCCTGTACTAAACAGCTGTATATCTCTTGCCACAGTTGTACCCACCAGTAGTGAGACTGCTGTGCTGGCTGTGGAGAGAGAAATAAGCTGTCTGGCACAATGACAGCTAGCACCTCCAGCTTTTCCTAAAGCAGCTCTGGATTCAAGAATATGCTATGTAAAAACGCACCAGGACTTTTCAGGCCAGAAGGAGTGTTGCATCTGTTTTCTTCTCCTGCTTGCTGTATGTACAAGGGCTCTACCAGGAAAACACATTGTTACACTCTATCTGGAGAGCTGCAACATTTGTTTGGTCATCTGGAAAAGGAAACTGCTGGAAATCCAAAATTCTAGCTAGAGTTTAGTGCTCCCTGTGAAACTAAATTTTCCTTTGTGTGAGCAATTGCATAGCAGAGGAGGTATTTGTAGTGACCGTGCATCATTTGATCCAGTGTGAAATAACAAACTTTTCAGTTTTCACCAGTGACTCCCAAGTTTCACAGCAAAAATGGTGAAAATTCTACCCTGTGGCATACCTTACAGTGTAAGAGTTTGGGGGGGGGAGGGAGGGAGAGAAAAAATTTGATATCTAATGCAAGCACAAAATCTTCCATGTGTGTTGAGTGCAAAAGCCCCATATGCCTACACAGAGGGGCATTTCACACCCAAATGTTGCTCTAGCAAATGCAAATGATTGGGGATGTAATTTCACAAGTGTTTGGCTGGCTGTGTCTCAGTGGTGTGCCCTGTACTATGAAAACGTATCTAGAATGTAGGTAGTGCCCCCAAACGCCGATGTACTAATTTCTCTCTTTCTGCCCCATCAATCTCCCTTTGAAGCCAATGGAAAGAATCCCATTGACTTCAGTGAACGCTGGCTGAAGCTGTAGAGGGGGCTGGTATACAGGCATTGCCACAGTCAGCATGAGTTGTGTTTCTTCAGCTCCAGCAGAGGTTCAAAGCCCATGGCATGTTGAGTGTTAATTTCACACTACACCTCACCCAGCTTCCCTGCTAATGCTACAGATCTAACGCCCCAAATGAGACGATAATAGGATACAATTTCGGAAACTCAAACCTTTCTAACATGATTGATTAATACCCATGATGGTATATGATGGTATATGACATAAGCTGAAAGGATGCACTTTAAATCAAAGTTACTACTTTAATGCCCGTGCTGCTGCTGTCATTTCTATTAAACACTGGGCAAGGATTTGCCATCCCTACAGAAAAGAGGGAGTCTGAACTGTTTCACAGCTATCTTTCTGTGTGCTGCTTTTCAGACTGGCCCTCGTAGCTGAGACTGGCATGCTGTACGCACAGCCGTCTGCAATGGGTAGTCTACTAGGGGGTAACAGCCTACTACTGTACTACTATTAGCTAATGGAGTTATTCCTGTGGCTGAAGTGACAGTGGTCTCTGCTGAAGGTCCTGAGTTCAAACCTTGGTACGGGTCCATGAGTGGAGGTGTAAACTTTGACCCACAACGTGTTAAATCAGCAACCTAATGGTTTTAAATCTGGTGTGATTTAAAGTGACGACTACAGAAAAATTCCTCCTCTCTACAATTTTTCAATTGAGTAAATTTTTCACATGACTTTCAGGGCTGGAATTTTAAAGACCAGGCTTGGTGTTTGCACCTGTCCTTATTTGCGACCACAGTTCAGACCACTTAAAGGGCTTCCTCTCCAGTGAGCCGGGCTAGATCAGTGTGTCCCTTCACTCTTCCCATTGCACAGATACAGAAGTCGGGCTAGTGGTTAGAGCAAGGGGATAGGAGTTGGAAGACCTGCGTATGTCTTCACTGCACAACAAACCTAGGTGATGGCACCTGGGTTAGCCTAGCCTGGGTGTGAGTGTTCCCATAGCAAACCCCTAGTCATTGCACTGTGTCCTTATGGTTTCTGCCCTACCCTTGTGAGTCTGGGGGCCTATCTCATGGTTCATTTGGATTCTTTCCCAGTTTCAGTTGTGGGAGAGCTTGTCTGTCCTGTAGAGGGAATTGTGGGAAGGCACTGGAGGACTGTTAGCCCTTAAGTTATTTTTGCCTGCATCCTCTTTGCAGAGTGGGTGGTTTCAGCTGGAGTGAAAGCAGAACCCAGGCTCTCACCGACACCCCAGTTGAGGCAGCTAGCTCAGGGGTAAAACACCTTCAAACCCAGGTCAGAGATTTTTCTGTATGGATGGCAGGGGGGTTGGGCTAAAACCCAGATAAGAGTCTGGGTTAACTGTGCGGAGAAGACAGACCCTTACTGTGGAGCCTTGGGCATCTCACTTAATGTCTTTGTGGTTTCACAGCCCCCTGAGAATAAGAAAAATCTTGAAAAATATTTAGAGATCCTTGGGGGGGGGGGGAAATCACAATATAAATGCAAATCTGTATTGTTGTTGTTAATAATTATTATTTTTATTCCTGCTTCATGTTGAATACTTAGTCACTTAAGCAAAGAAGAGACCCTTCTGCAATTACTTGTAATTGTTCCCTGCAATTTATTGAACAAAATATCTTTTATTATTACTTAAAATGTTAGAAAGCAGTGCTGCTCTGATGAAGATATTTTATTCTGCACACTGTGCTGTGCACTGCACTTCACTAATTAAGTTTGCTACATAGGATAATTAATTAGGATATTGTATATAAGACTCTTGAAATGTAGGATCATGCTACCTCTGTTGTTTAATATATACCTTTACTATTTTCCTTAAAAAAATAGCTTTCATGTTTAAATTCAAATGAACATCTGAACAAAATGAATACATTTGGGGAAGATTGCCCTACTGAAATCTTACTGTCCCATGTTGCATCTTTTCATAGTTCTAATTAGCCAAGAGGAAGGAAAACACTGATGAAGTGTGTGAACTTGATATAGAACTGAGGAGGTTCCAGACTGATCTGGGCTGGGATTATAAAACCAAAAACCTCTTCCCATAATGGAGGTCTGGAGCAGCTGTATGACTGGAGTCCGATTTATCTAACGTGCATATTTAATGCTCCCGAGCCCCCATGGCATGTGCCCTTGGATGACACAATGGAGGCTAAAGAACTCACACTACTATATAAAAAATAATCCACTTTCTGTTTCCATATTTGAACAATGCAGCCGTGGATGTTCCTTTTCATTAAAACCATATTTTCTGAAAAGAACTCTGTTGCAGAAATCAGTATGGAAGCAGACATAATTAAAGGCTTCTATTTTCCCAGCCATTGTCCTCTAGTCTTTGAAGAGCTCAGGAATTCCCAGTGGAACGCTCTGAACTTGGCAATATTTTGATAGCTGCAATAACATAATCAAAAGATGCTTTCAGGAAGAGCACCTTGTGTGAACTGAGGCCATTTTTTCCATAGATAACTGATTTAATAAGGTCCAGAGCTCAAGCACAGACGGGTAGTTTTATTTCCAGCATGTGATTCTCCAGGGATGATGCCCCACAGCAATTGTGAAGTATGGTATGGAAAGGAAGCATTTCTCTGCGTTATGTAGCCTCCATTATATACCCGCGCTGATACATGTAACTGCTTTTCTCTCTGACCCGGCAAATTAGTGAGCATGAGTGGGGCAGCGGTGCTGGCCTCTTGTAGATATTGCTATTGGAGATCTAAGTTTATCTAGCAGCCAGTGAGTGTAGGCCGTTAGTGCAGGGAATTGCAGGTGAACTTGGTTGAGTTGGGCTTTGTTCTCACGTCCCATCCCCAAGCCACTTTAATCCTCATTTCTCCCTGCTTTCTCTGCAAGCTGTACTGCCGTCACCTGCCTGCTTCACCTGAGTTTTAGCAGGGGTGTGGAGAGTTTGGAATGGGGAGAGCTAGGGAACTTCCTGTTTCATCGTTAAGCCTTCACACTTCAGCTTTAATTGAGCTGAATTTGGATGCTGAGTCCCACTACCTTGCAAAGGTCTCCAGCCTTATCAGTTCACTCACTCTGAAGTGAAGTCATTTTGGGGCTCTGTCTTGCACTGACTGAAGTCAAGGGGCATGTTGCCATTGAGTTCAGCGAGTGCAGGACAGGGCTGTCTTTGATGTGGGCAGGGGGTTCTCAGACGTTCTCAATATTATGTTGGGTTGTGATTTTATTTCTATTACAGCAGTGTTTGGAGGCCCCAGCTGAGATCGGAGCTTCTCGGTGCTAGGCATGGGTGCAGACACACTGTGAATTCCTGCCCCAAGAGCTCACCATGTAAACAGACAAGACAAAGGGTGGGAGGAAAAGCACAGGCATACAGAGAGGAAGTGGCTTGCCTAAGGTCAGGAAAAGAATCCAGACCTTCTGGCTCTCCCAGTCCAGTGCATCACATCTCAAACGGCAATGTCTCATAGACCACTTTTTCTCCCATTCCTGGCTGTGCTGGCCACTTCCCCTCCCATTACTAATCGTATGTTACCCTTGCAATAACCACAGCAGGTACTTACATAGGAAAGTAATATATGTCTAGCTTCCTTTAATGTGAGTTAGCAGTTGGTCACCTGACAGACCAGCACCATATGTTCCACAATTTGGGAACCTTTCATCAAGGTTAATGATACACAATATCGATATATTTTCCAAGTGCATCATTCTACAAAGTACAAAGAATTCCTGGTGTTGTCCTAAGTCATAGAAATCAGCCTCTTGTCATTTACAAATGTGACATTGTAACACTATCACCGATGAGCAACAGAGCTTGTTGATTACTGTAAAACCTTTGGGTCAGATCCTCAGCCGGTGTTTGATTTGTGCAGCTCCACTGAAATCAGTCCATTGGGCCGAGGATCTAGTCCCATATTTGCAGTGTTTGTTCCAAATAGTTGTCCAGTTAGATTGTATTTTAGTTGTCCATGAGTGTTTCCATGAATGTTCAGGTGAATGACGGTTCTTCCCAGGTATTTCTTTTCACAGTTGAACAAGGTTGTTTTATACGTGAACAGGGGTATTTGTTATTCATTTTCATTATTTGTTCTTTGTTGTTTTGAAACCATTTCAGCCTTCCAATGTGGGAGGAGAAATAATATCCTGTGACTTAAGTGATCAGTCACACACACAACTAATAGTAAATTGTTGAAGAGAATAGTAAGTAAGCAAATAAATCAGTGTGCCCCATTCTCTTTCTTAGATCTTCATGGAAACAGGAAGGACTTTTTGGCAAATTGTTAGTTTTTAAAAAAAGTGCAATAATGTATCCAATTTGCCCTATTGGGTTTTGTAACAAATTCTTTCAGCTGTTTCCAAACACTTGTAGAGATAGAAATGAGTCAATTATTTCCTTTCCCTTTGCTCCATTTTTTACCACATATTTTTCCGTAAGTGCTTTTGTGGCAATTCTCCTGGCAGAAGGGGGTAACCAGAGCAGAGACGAGTGATACATGCTTGCATCTGTGCCAGTCATCTTAGCTCTGACTAGTTCATCACTTGTTTCCCATAAAAGCAGCCATTTGTGATCAAATGTGAATGAATTCTCATTACAGTCTGTGAAATGATGCGGAGACATTGCAGGGAGCCAGTGTTAAGGGTGCTTGCCAACTGCTCACATCCTGGTTAATTTACCACCACACCCTTTCCTTCCAGATCTAGGAAGGCACTTCTGCTGCCCACAGTTAGGAAGAACAAAATGGGCAAAGGATGGCATACAGGCAGTGTTTCACCTTCTACCTAGCTGAACTGTATGACAGCAGCTCTCCCTCAGTTGGTATCTGGTTGTCTCACGCATCTCAATAGGTGAAAACAACAGAAACTGAAAGAATTCAAAAGACTTGTGTCCTTTTTTAAGGAAACAAAAAAGCCTGCCTTGACTTCTTAACTTGGATGTTGTTTTCCTTCCCCTCCCTTTTTTTTCTGGTTTGTTTTTTTTACATAAGGTCTTTAGGGCAGGACCGTGGCACATGGAGTGTTACCAGAATTATTATCATGATGTAACTTCCTATCTCAAAATGCATCTTCTATATTTTGAGATATCAGGTGGTATTGCCCCATCTGTGATAGAAAGAAGCTCAGCGATTATATCCCAGCAAGGGGTAGAATTCAGTTTTGGGATATAATTTTGTTAAATTTTCCATTTTTATGCTTTGCCTTTTTCCCTCTTTTCTGAATTTCATCTGGGCCAAATTTTGGATCTGTCCAAATTACGGGCTTGGTTCTCCTCTTTCTCCACCTTTTACACCAATATAACTCCATTGACTTCCGTGGAGTTACTCCTAAATTAGACCCCTGTGAGTGAAACTAGAAGCGATCCCTGTGTCGTATGAACCTGGTAACATGAGTCATACAAGTCGTACAAGTATGTGAGCAAACAGTTTTTTGGGTTTTTTTTGGTAAATTCACAAATTGCTCAGATGTGATGTTGGTGATAGGCAAGTGACTCTGAGCATGGTGCATCTTCTGAAATACGACTAAAGCCAGAAGTAGGAAACCCTTTGTGTGAAAGCTCACAAATGCTGCTGAAAAGGCCCGAGCCCCGATGATCTTCACTGTGGAAAAGCCGATAGGAATAGATTGACTGAAAAACCCAGATCAAAATGACTAACAAAATTAACCCGAATGGAAGACAAGGCTGTAAAAAAAATTTTTTTACAGCAGATCTTCAGCTGCTGTGAAAGGACAAGCCTCCGTTGGCTTCAATCCAATTGTACCTATGTACGCCATCTGAAGATCTGACCCAAAGGGCCACATTTTCAAAAGCCTGATCAAATTCTCGGATATGTCTGTTGGTGATAATGACCAGCTGGGACTTTCTGTTTAGATATTTGGAGTAGTTCCCGGGAACAGGTACTTGGAAAGAGAGAATATGCTGCTATCGGCATGTGTGCTGTATATTGTCAGGATCAGGAACACACAAGGTATCATAGTACATCTGGCCTCCTGTCTCCTAAGAGTTTCCCTATCTGCAGATTCTGTTTTTCTAAGGTGAGTGGTTTACAGTAACCTAAATCTGATCTCCCTTGCCAAGGAAGAGAAGGCCCTGGTATTCACATCCTGCGTCATCCAATCTGCCTATTGTTAATTCTCACAATCATTTGGAATGAAGCCCTGGCACATTATCTCTGGGTTTGTGTTATAACCTTTTATTACAAAACCTTCAGAATTTCTTTGACTCATTTAGCCTGTTATCACCTTCCCCACAATGCACTTGAATGATCCTCTCTCAGAATACATAGCAACCACATTGCATTATGCAACTTCTGTTCTGAGATTATTCATTTTTTCCCCCTATTGTTACTTTGCCAAGTTTTTCCTCTAGTTCTGAGAAACTGAATTTAAAAGAGCAGTGTCTCTGGTACAAGGATGTTCTGAAGAGGCAGCTGTAAGTGAATCAACTTGACTAGTGTATTCACAAGAGTCAAACTGGAGTGGCTGTGAAAAAGCAAAACAAAAAGAACCCTCCAAAGCTGTATTGATTTTATATCATTTTCTGAAATGCGTCATTGCATAAATTAACAAAGCATCCAGGGCAAGAGTGTGCAAAGAGGCTACAGCTAAAAGGCAACTGAGGAAAAAATCATTTGACAAGTAGATTTTTATATGCAGTTTACTCCACATGCCAGTTGCCAGCAAACCAGGGTGAAAGAAAAAGTTTGCATTGTTGGGGATGTATGTTTTATCGTCACTTTGCTATATGGGAATGGGCTCTGCCCGTTTTGCCATTGAATCATTGCCCTGCTGTCATGCATTGTCAACATCTTCTATTTCAGACGGGTGTTATGTGCAAAGGGCACTATGATTTAAACTGTTTTCCCTGTCCAGAGCTTGGGGGGAGCAACGAAAAAATATTGGTTTGTCAGAAAAAAGGAGTATGGTTTTAATGCCTCCCTGGGAATCAATTCTACAGCAGCGAGTCTTACCTCCTTCTCTTCAATCACATGTTCATGCTGGCTAGCAGTGGAGGGAAGGAGTTGGCAGTTAAGGTCCAGGGGAACATGGAATGGGTGTATTGAATATTAAACCATATAAAAATATTGCAGAATTCTGCAGTATCTGTCTGACGCTGCATCCATAGGATTGCTTGTGAAGTAAAGTGCTAAACATGGGTATGAGCGGCAAAATCAGGCCATGAATAAGTATTCGGATTTTAAGGGTACTTGTCACTCCTATTTAGACAGATTCATGTCAATTACATTAAACTAATGGTAGAGAAGAGCACATACTGGGTTGTTAGAAAGTGTCTATTATATCTTCTTTAGGTGTCTTCCTTTCAAAATGATGCAGGCAAGGCAGCAAAAGTAGATCAGCGATCTCCCCCAAAGTATGGGGGATCAGGGACTGGGGACCTAGCTGTATTTTTCAGACTGGCTGAGGACGGGGCAGTTGAATTAATGGTTCCCTTGCTCACCTACTGATCCCCATGAGCTGCGGATGGCAATTGACCAAATGTCGTCACATTAGCTGGGAGAGATGCTAGGGCAGGCTGTAGAACTGGTGAGTCATGGAGTGGAGAAGAGAAGGTGGCAAAGAACCAATGACTGATTACAGAAGGGGTCTCTAGGAGAGAAAGTGGGAAGTAGAGAGAACCTGAGAAAAGGGCCTGGTGGATATGGTGAAACATGGATGCTATGTCCAGTAGAAGCCATGTCTTCTGCTCATGTCTGATCATTTCTCGGATAACTAAACTGGGAAAACCTCTGTGATTTTACCTGGGGCTGATGGTTCTGTGACCAACCACCAGGCACAACATGGAATCTGTTTAGTTTATAACTTGATCTAAACGGCTTTTGAATGTCCTGGTGACCTCCCTCCCAACTGCTGAAATTTCATGATGACAGAGTGTGTCTATTCACAGAGATGGAGGCAAGTCTCCTATGGAACAGAAACAATAAGCACAGGGTGTTCCAAAACTCTAATGTAAACATTACAGCCAAGATTTGCAAAAACTGAGGTCCTGAAGGCAGGCTCCTAAGTCCATTTCGAGGCCTGATTTTCAAAAGTTCTGAGCACTCAGTAACTCTCCTTGGAAAAACAGGCCACAGATTTAGAAATCCTGGCCTAGACTTCCTCAAGGACTGAAATAATGTTACATTTGGTGATATATGTATGTGTAAATATAATATAATCTGTGTATGAAAAAGACATGAGAGAGGGAGAGGATCTTAAAACTATTTCAAACACATTTTCAGATGAGAAGGCCCTTCATGTCCATGTTCATTTTATTTATTTTACAATAATTTTAAAAAACATATTTATTTTGGGTCTAACTGAATCTTTCCTTTTCTGTTTTTTTAAAGGATTTGTGTTACCTGCACTTTTCATCCTTCTGTGTCTCCTAATCCTTGAATTATCAGCCACACTGGTCAATTTAGCATAAGAAATTAAATTAATTCTCATGCTCAGACTCAAAATGTAAATTCCTTTATTAATAATTGAAGCAGATTTATTTATGCAGTTTGATATTTTTCAGGTTCAGGGAAGCAATTAGATTTTGCTCAAGTTGCTGCTCAATAGACACGGTCATTAAACTCCGTTTCCCGCCCCCCCGGCCCGCCCCCACTTCTTCTGCCTCAACCTGCTAAGTAGATAAAAGATTGGAGTCTGGTGGTATCAGAGGGCCTTGCAGACAAACATGTTGTGACGCTAATGTAGGGTAGATAATTTGTTCCATGCTAGCTTTTATTTGGATCATGCCTCTCATGAGAAAATTTGACTTCCAAACTTTGCAAGTTGCCACCCTGGAGAGAATTCCTGCAGGGAGCACACAGCTGTTGGGCGTCTGACAGCCGCCTTAGAAGGTGGGTGTGGTGGGTTGAGCAGCAAGGGGTGAGGCTGAGGAGGAAGCAAAGGAGAGGGGAAGATTTTGAAATTCTTTTAAGTCTCCTCTGAAGTGGCAATAACAGCTTGGGGTTGGTGGCAGGTAGCAGAGGCAGGCCAGAGGTTCTAATAAACAGCCCTTTGTTGGTGCTTACTCAGGGATCACTCTGCATGCACTAGGATCCCACACTTCGCGCTTCCTGAGGTGCGCTGCTTCCAGGTCTCCTAAAGACACAGTTCAGTCCAGTCCTGTAACTTGTGAGGCCGAAGTGATGGGAATATGTACAACGGGGATAATTTTCCCAAGAGGGAAGTGCCAGAGGGCAAACTGCAGAGCCTCATGCAGTCAGAACTATTAGAAACTGAATGGTGGCTTGCATGCAGTAGTCAGGTTTACTGAAGTAGTGTTGGATTGCCCGTTCTGCATCACAGAGCATGTCTCCTGCTGCAGTGAGGTTAAGTACCATGATGCTTGCATGTCAAGTTGCTAATCGCATTCATCGAGCTTCAATCTGATTCGGATTGGGATGAATGGCAAATTTAGTACCGTATGATGTGGTAAAATATATTAAGCAAGTGTCATGTATATTTGCTTAAAGCTGTACTGTAATTAGTCCCTCCCAAAACTGAACCCCAGATCTGAAAAACCTCAAACTTTGAGAGTGTTGAGAATCCAGACCTTGCTCCTGACTGCCTGACTGCGTTTTGCACCTGGCCCTTATCTGTAAACTCCTTGATCTGAATACCCCTGAACCTTGGGAATGTTTGAAATCTGGATCCAAATTTTATGGCTCGTGCTCCTGGCCAGCGTATTGATCCTTAAATCAAATTGACTGCATTTCTTTCTCTGTGTTAAGGTTCCTCTTCATAATGAGGTCACACACATCTCTCTTGACTTTCTGTTTTGTAACAAATCTGAAACTCAGACCAACTACCTCAGATGTTTCTAAAATTCACATCCCTTTGCGTGGTCCTGTGCTGATTATTGAGCATATTTGGGCCCAGTTAGTTATTCATCAAAATCAAGGGAAAATAGTTGTTTTGCACAATGGTGTGAAACCAGATGACTTTAACTGATTTGGAGATGTAACATTTGTTCGAGATCAAAAGGAAACTTGAGGGAGTTGTGAACTCACATGGATTATAATAACAAAAATCCACACATGAAGTGTTGTTGCCAAGTTTTGCACAATTCAACTTCTGCATGCTCTTGCTAAGCTTTAGCTTTACTCTTTTATCTCTTTGCTGCACACTTCAAAGCTAACCTGAAGTCAAATTTTACCTTGCCACAAATTTTAACTATATCATGCTTCTCACATTCACTGAGTGGAACTTCAGTAATTGAGCAGTCTTCGCCAGCAGTCATACAGTACTTCCTGGATGTGTGTGGAAGAGAGTTTTTCAGAATCTCTTTTGGCTTTCTGGTTCTTTAAAAAGACACTTTCAAGGCCATATGGGACCATACTGTGCTTTTGATCATGATGACTGCATCTTCAGGTAAATATGCTTCCCCCCATTTGCCTGTATGGCCTGCTTTTGTATCCAGGAAGCAAAACGCAGGTTACAAAAATCCTTCTGTCAAAGTGCTTCAGAAAATAGCCCTGAGTCTTTTTGGGGTAAACTTCAATACTGGCATACAGTCAGGACTCATCAAAGTAACTAAATTCACAGCGTTGGCATTGGTAGCTCCAACTCAGAAGAAGTCATTGGCACAAAATGAAGATTATGTGGTTTCCAGAAATGGCCCAGCCAACATCCTGCTCAGTGAAATAGCTTCCTTTTGGATGAGATCCTCAGTGCCCTGAACAAAGAAGTCACCTGAAAGCATCTTAATTAAGGTTGTGAGTGAAGAGACAACCGAGGGCAGGAATGTTCAAAGGAGACAAGACGAAGATTGCAAGATGGCAAAGTGACAATTGTAACATGGCACATAAGCAAGAGGAACCCACGTCTTCACAAAATGACAACACTCTCTTGTTTCTTGGATCACAGACCCGATCTGTCAATTAGCACAGCCTGCATAGAATCCAAACGCCATGCCCAGAATAGCAGCCATGTAAGTGTTGAAGCATCTATTAAATTTATTTTAAACTATGAAAACTGACACATGGCTGTTCACACTACTATAATACAGGGCATACTGGGATGTTTTATATTTCTCTAAATTTATTTTTTTAAGTGTTGGTCACCTTCACTTTGGATTGTGCTCTCACCCTCTCTTCTCTGCCCCCGATCAGTTTGATCTTTAACCTGGAATAGCCTCTGAAGGGGCATGTACACTAGGAAATTTTGTACCGATTCTCCAGCCCCAACATAGCTACTCTCATGTGGCCAATGACGCTGGCTCTGACGTGTAGACAGGGCACGTGATATGTCTGGCAGTGTTGCTAAGACTGCCAGAGCTGTACTGGTGGGAAAACTTTACAGATTTTCCCTAGGTTAGACACCAGGTCCAGGGGTCTGATTTAACTTTTCTTCAAGCGACGAGCTGCTTAGGAATAGTGATCCTGGCAAACCAACTGTGTGAAGTGTCTCCCAGGAAAGCCTTCATCCTATTTCCTCTCATCCTCTGCTGGTTTGCTCCTACATCAGGTGTTTTCCCCTTCTCTGCCTCTTATCCTGCTTACTTTCTTCTCCCCTTTCTCTAGTTCGTCTCTGCGTTTCTGTCTACCCTGTTTTCTTTCCCTCTCCCCCTTGGCTGGATAGCAAACTTTCACAAGGCAGTTCATTTCCCACCTCATTGGCACTTCAGAGACCCCAGCGTCGCTTCGCAGACGAGAGGTTGTGAGAGCTCAGGCTTTTTGCTAACACTCCATCCACTGGGGAAAATCGCCACTGGCCTAGCAGACAGCTGGAGACCATTTGCCGGGAGTTGGATCCTCCCAAAACAGCCTGAAAATTGTGGCATTCACAACTTTCCTGCAGCTGTGATTTTTTAAATTTTTTTTTCTGACTCTTGCACTGATGTCACACTTGACTGAAACTCAGAGGGGGTGGAGAGGTGGGGGAGAGGAAATCCAAGGTACATTTATGCTTTTAGGTCAGGAAGCAAAGGCACCTCTTTATTTCTAGAAAGGAATTAAAAGAAAAGGAAGAGGGAAATGCACAAGACTATCACTGTGGCCTCTGTGCTTGGCCTGTGTGTGCTCTGCCTAAGACCTAATGTGCTGTTGAGAAGGAAGCAGTCCGGGGATAAAGTGAGGGCAGTGAGGTGGTGGTGGTGGTGGGGAGTTAGAGAAGGAGAGGAGACACCTTGAGAGAGAGGTAAGGAGGGGTAGGCTGCTTGTCTTCACCTGGCCCAAAGCCAACACACGTGTTTTTCTCTGGGCATCCCAAAGCCACTTTTGCTGCACGTTGTCTTCCTCCTGGTTTTGCCATACTGCTCCCTGGTTCATCCACCCCAATCTGGGTGCTCGCTCGGCGGGTGAGAGAACTTGTCCGTCATTGCTCTCTTTCTGGCTGACTTTAGAGAGAGCGAAAGCATGTTTAAAATGCGGTTGGAAATTGGAACCTTTACCGACTCCAGTCCCACAGGGGAAAATGGGGCTCTGCACCCTGTTGAAATGTGATGCAATTTCATTTTCTAAATGAGTCTGTGATATGGGGAGAGTAAGGAATGGTTTGGGGGGGCAGGGCATGATGTTGTACCAAGCACTTTCGTCTTCTCGTTTGTCTCTTGCTGCTTATTTTGGACCCGCTCCGGGAAATCGCCAGTTGGGCCAATCGCACAATGTGGTAACTAAGACGATGCAATTAGCAAACCCCAGTATTTCCAGTGCTGGCAGCATTCCTCTGGGTAAACACAGCGGCATTCAAGGGAATACCAGAAATAGCTGAGGTTACTGTAGCTGTTTCTTTAGTTAAATTGCCACGGTCTCCTGTACCACTTGGAATACCAGAGGCAGGTAGAGGATCATGTATAGTCATCAGAAACCCGTACTAAAGAAAGTAATCTCCCTGAACAAGCTTTTTTCTGTCTCAAGAGGTTATTACACAGCCTGTGGGTCTCCATCCCCTTTGTCCTTCTGGATTTGGTAAGCTCCACTAACTGTAGATTTACCGATGGTTTCTTTGCTGCTGTTCATTTCTGGATGAAACTTCCCCACTACTTTTGTATATATAGGTCACTAGCAAATCTGTTCCTAATCAGGAAGTCTTAATGAGCATGTCTACAAGACCAGTTTGTTCATTGCATAGTTTCAATTATGTTTCTGATTAATTGCCCAACTGCAGGATCTTAAACAATGGGCTGAATCTATTAAAAAGCATGATAATTTGCAGAAAAAAGGGCTCTGTTATCTTCTGATTTTGCAGAAGATAACACCTCTGCTAAACGATTACATGGGTAAGATTCGGGATGTAAAATGCCCCAATTATGTCACTAGTTCTTCACAACACAGCTATTGGATACATTTCTGAATAGCTCCTTGTTCACCGGGTGCTCTTGACTCCTGCTAAGTTCATTTCCAAAGGTGTCAACAGTTGAAAGTGCAGAGTACACCTGAGCAAACAAGAGGGGGTGGGTTGGGGGAGCTGGTGGCCCTGGGGTGATGGTTAAGAGCCCCCTGGGGAGAGTTTGGTGGTATTCCACGGGGCTTGCCATTTTTAATAGCAAACATCACTGGAGCCCGGTTTAGGAGAGAAGAGAAACAAAGAATAATAACGTGAGAGAGAGGCAGGATTGCACCCTGACTTCCCTAGTAGCAGCTTGATGTGGTGCTGTCCTTTGGCCAGACCGCTTTCTTCCGGCTATGTAAGCAGGACGCAGCCACAGCTGTGTCCTGCAGGGGTAGCAGCGTGTATTCTCCTCCATTGCTAGCCAGCTTTCCTGTGAGGGCAAGGTCACGTACCTTCCACCTACACGCGCACAGTCCTTGCAGTCGCTCCAATACAAGGGCTATGACTGTTCTTGGCTTTTGGTGAGACCTAGAAATGGGCAGGAAACTCCTGTGCCTTTCCTAACTCCCTCCGTATGTGTCAGGGAAGGGGCAGGGCATGGTCTGTCCTATAACGCACACAGGGCATATATACGAGGAGATAAATGGATTTCTTATGGCTGCGATAAGCAGCCTGGTGTCCCTAGCTCCTGCTTGCAGAGCCAGACCTTAAGTATAGGCACTGGCTTGGCTTATCCCTGTCCTGTGAGAAGGGGCTCACTTTATAAAGACCTGTCCTCTTTTGAATTATTCCTGCAAACAGACACAGCTCCTGGGACACAGAGCAGCCAGAAGCAAGCGAATGAGAGAGAGAGAAGGAACAGGGTAAAAAAGAACAGCTGGAGGGGAAAGAGGGGGAAAAAGCTGAGGCAATGCACGCACTCTCCCCGCCTCTCAGCCTGGAAAGCCAACAGGGAAAGGAAACAAACGTTGACGCCTTGGAGTTCTGTAGCTCCAGGCCTCACTGACGTGGGGTCACGGGCTTGAATTTTCCTTAGTAGGGTAAAGACCAATAGGCATTCTTCTCTGCCGGTTGTTTGGGCCACATGCTCTGAACAGAGCTGGCTTTAAAAAAAAAAAAATCCTTTTTGGAACAAAAAGGACTTTCTGGGTGTAGGGGTGGGTGGATAAATGGCCCTTTTCCAAAAACATGTATGTTCACAAAATATTGTCACTATCAATGTTTTTATTTAAAAAAAAACCCCAGCCCTCCCCATGACATTTTCCTCCTGAAATTTTTATCAAAAATCAAATATTATTGAAATATTTTGTTGACTGATAACCAGGTTTTTTGAAGAAAAAAAATAAAAAAACAGGTTTTTTTGTTTTAAAAAAGTTAACATTTAAAAAAAAACTATAATTAGGTCCATTTTGAACTCCCTGGAGTGAAAAAAAAATAGCCATTTTTGAATGTTTTGCAGAACGCTTTTGCCAGGTTTTTAGCAGTGAGGATGCTTACGCTGCCTGGTCCCTGTGGGGCCTGTGCTGGGAATAAGTGTCTCCAGGGCTGTGTGTCATGATCACAAAGTTCACATTAATGTTCCAGGACCGAGAATGCTTTGTGCTTCTGAGTTTTTAACTGAAAACATTTAGCACTCCATGAGACTAACTCCAGTTATTTGCTCAAAGGATCCCATTCATTATCATTATGGGAAAGAAACGCGTGCTCTTCCCATGTGAATTCCCAGGGGGGTGGTCTTGGAGAAGCCCGTTGTATTTGGAGAGAAGAGTGAAGACATACCTCTCCACTGGAAATGTTTGCAAGCTCCAATTCTGCAGTGATTGCTCAGAGTACTGGCCCTGACTCAGCCGGGTATCTGAGGATAAGCGTGTGCATTGATTTTACTGGGATTACTCACATGGTTAAAGTTATGCCTGTCCTTAAGTACTCTGCTCTGCTGAGGCCTTTATTAGCATCAACAGGAGCATTCCTAGCATGAGCGCTACAAGCATTTGGCACTTCCCTTCAGTATCTCCTCTCAGTATCTCAGTTTCACTGTGAGGGTTTCTCTTCCTTTGATTGCTTTAGGCCTAGACATTTGCACCAAATAAAAATGCCAGGCATTGCTGACTTCACTTCCAACAGGCAGCCCTATGGCGATATGATGTTTTCCTAGCCTGGCACATACTGAGGGCACCAGTGTTGTGGGTGTATTAGGAGTGAGATACAACTTTGAGAACGTTGGATGAATCAAAAATAGCAGAGACACCCCAAGCCTGGACACACCAGTGCCTTGACAAACACCTGAGACTGGCATAAATGTACCCAGCTGCACTGGGTAAAATGGGAAAACAAACAAACAAAAAAACCCTTATTTTAGAAAACACATTTCCTAATTTATTGGTTTTTCTTTCTCACAGGTGGAAAAATTGAGGGCAGAGCTGTGGAGCCTGCCTGAAAAATGTAACTTCTAGGGAAACTTGGGGAAGGACATTGATTTATGATCAAACGGAAAAAAGCAAAGCAGAATAAAAAGAATCCTTAAGACTTAAAAACAGGGAAATCTCATCTCTTCCTGTGAAGGTGTTGCCTTGGAATCTTTCATGTAAACCTTAAATGGAATTAAAAATGAGGGGGAAATCACACTGGGACTACAGTGATCCTTGTAGCCCTCTATTAACATTAATACAGGCATTGATCTGTACCATTTATTAATAGCCTAACACCACAAGAAGAACTGCTCTGATAAACAGCCCAAGCCCTAATTCGACTAGTCGCTGGTCTAGCAGGGTCCTTTGCATTATCATCACCTCAGACTCCTAGTGATTTTATAATTGGTCTGACTTGTTTCTATTCAAGGCCTGTAGAACCAATTAGCAATAGCCTTTTTTGACCTATGGTGTGAGGAAAACTAAAGACTTAAAATGAAAAGCCAAGAGCAAAGACCTAAATCTTTTTGGCTCCCTGATGAATAATCCTGTCAGGCCTATCACAGGCACTAAACAGGAATGCTGGTTGCAGCTGAATTTTTTATACTTTCTATTAATCTTTAATGATAGCTTGGTCACCTAGTCTCTTTTATCTTGTCAGATAAATGTATGGTTAACAGGATAATGAGATTTCTAAAGCTCTATTCTAGCTTACAGCCAGCCAGTGCATGAGGCGACCCTTGACCCCTGTCAGAGAGCAACACTGGGGTGACGGTAATTGGTAGATGTGCTGTGAATGTATTGGGAGCTGATGGATGGTTTAAACTTTGATTTGAGGTCAGGAGGTCCCTCAGCTCTGGAAGGCAACTGTGGTTTTATTACTTGCAGAATCTGATGGGGTTGTAATTAGATTTAGCTATTGCTTTATTAATAAGTAATTGTTTCTACTATTGCTTTAGGTTAGCAAATCTATTCCACTGATAATTTAGGGCACTGATATGGCTTTATTTATTAATAAATGGGGAATGTATATTTTTGCTTGTGGCAAAGAACAGCCCAGAATTCTGTCTTGCCAACTCTACTGGAATGATGAATTGTTCTTTATTAATTCAATAATTAGCCTAAATGCTAGAACTTCATCACTGCTACAGGAAATTTGTGTGTGTATAATATATATCATATGATATGTATATGGTAAGCAAGAGAATGTTAAACAGAATAAGGTTTCCAAAGATGTGGATTTTAAAAGACCTTAAATCTCCTTGCACCGAATGGCTGCAATTCCAGTGTCCTAAGTTTATGTTCCTTTAACATTGAAAGAGAAGCTCCGAAAAGGAGCAAGCCACAGGACTGGGCAATGGCACAATCCCTCGCTGGTCTGGATTGCGCCCCAGCATGTGGCTGAAACGTAAAAGCTAAGGGGGAGATTTTCAAAGGCACAAGGGGCAGTTATATACCCAACTGCCCCTTCTGGACTGGAAAATTTCCCACTAAACAAGAAGCCTTACAAGAGGACTAGAGTGCGAGGCATAGCTAACCAAACGCCAAGTGGCCTGCATTACAAAACTCGTGTCGAGCTCACAGCGTTACAAAGCTGCCCAGCGGGGGAGGTGCTCGTTGACTGACTGAGCACAGTGAGTACAACGAGCAGAAGAGCAGACCTCAGTAAGACCAATAGGAAATGCCCGAGATTTTAGTAGCCTCGCATGTCAAGAACTGATATCCTGAGAGAAATAATGGTCTATAGTAAAAAAACAAAACAAAAACAAACAAAAAAATTATTAGCCCTCATATTGCATCATTTCTCGTCCCAGCGCAGTTCCCGGGGAGGTCACTGGGAGTTTTGTCATGGGTTTCAGTGGAAGCAAGTTTGGACTGCTGATCCTCGAGCACTTCACAGGGGGTTGTGGTAGTTGTTATGAGGGAGGGACATGCTATTCCTATTCTACTCCTGGGGAAGCTGAGGCAGAGAAGTTGTGTGACATGCCCAGACCCACAGAAGGAATTGCTAATTAGATTCCAGACTGGCAAACAGATCTTTCCAGGTGACTATACCCACTAGTAAGATTGTAGGGGGGCACTCTGGATCTCCTTTGCAGTCTTTGATTTCCCTGCATCCTCTGAAGAAAGCTCCATCTGTATTTCAGGCTAGCAAAAGTGGTCCGTCTTAGCTCTCCAACTACCGATGGGATGGGATGGGATATTAGATGGGGTGGGATCTGAGTTACCCAGGAAAGAATTTTCTGTAGTATCTGGCTGGTGAATCTTGCCCATATGCTCAGGGTTTAGCTGATCGCCATATTTGGGGTCGGGAAGGAATTTTCCTCCAGGGCAGATTGGAAGAAGCCCTGGAGGTTTTTCGCCTTCCTCTGTAGCACGGGTCACTTGCTGGAGGATTCTCTGCTCCTTGAAGTCTTTAAACCACGATTTGAGGACTTCAGTAGCTCAGACATAGGTGAGAGATTTTTTCGCAGGAGTGGGTGGGTGAGATTCTGTGGCCTGTGTTGTGCAGGAGGTCAGATTAGATGATCATAATGGTCCCTTCTGACCTAAATATCTATGAAACCAATAATTGTCACGAAAGAATCTCTAGAATACGCCCCCCCCGGACTGGCACTTAAAGAAGCTGCTGGATGGCTCAGTGGACTGGCAATGTGTGCGGGAGCTTTTCCCATTGCAGACACCACTCCAAATGCTGCCCAGGTTGGTAGTGATTGTTATGATCCGGTGGCTCTTTGGTTCCCTGATTGAATTGAAATGAACTTCCTCTGCTGTGTCTGGGCAAGTCCTTTGGTGCTGTCAGTCCTCCGCCTTTCCGGAGTTAACATAAATAAATGTGGGCCCACAAAGAGTTTATAGAAACAGTCAAACGAAGGCTGTGAGTTTTGCAGGGGCCTACAGGCAGTGGACACCCAACTCCTATTACATTTTAATGGGACTTGGGCTCTGAATTTCATTCAGCTTTTTGGGATGTCCCAGACTTATTGTTTGCAGAAGGTGCTCAGAGACCGAATTCAACTCTTTATCCCTTGATCAGGTTCAGCTTCCCTCAAGCACCCCAGTGACCTCCGACATGCCCACAATGTGCCTCAAAGCTCTCCTGGAGAAGCCATTTCCAGAGGTGAGGGTAGCCAGTCTCTGTGCCTGCTAATTCACTGGTCTGTCTGTGCCAGCAGGTTCACCAACTGATGCCAGTTGTCATGGTGGTTTTCCTGTTGTGAAAACCTGTCTGCTGAGAACTTCACTGTAACCTCTGGATCATTTTATTGCGTCGGCCAATGAGCAGCCTTCAGAAATTAGCTGTGGTTGTAGAAATGAATCTGGAGAGAGGACCAAATGGCATCTCTGCAGCAAGATATAGATGCAGATTCCATGCCTTATTTATTTATCTGAGTCTAATTGCTCCCAGTTCTAGTTGGGGCTGGACATAATGCTGAATGGGTGTTGAATTAACGGAGGAGATTTGAGTTGGCCAGGGCCCAAATCACTTAGGCCTTTATCAACCAGTCCCTTGCATTGCACCGAAATGAATTGGAAGCTGGTTTGCAGAGGTTTGAAATACGCGGCTGGTATGCAACAGCACTAAGTGACCTGCTACCTTCTGTAAAAGCTGAAATCTGCAAATGGTCTGTATGTTGTACCAATAAAATAAAAACCAGCAGGATCTTATTAAAGGGAAAAAGGCAAAATACCACATTTATTGTGAATACAGAAAGAATCATAGTAAGCAGTTAGTTCTAGTTATAACATTCCATTCAATCTCATATTTATTCACACATTCATTCATACACACACACACACACACACACACACACACACACACACACAGGTTCTGCAAGGTTGTTATCATAGTTACCAGCCTTAGAGTTGCTCATGCCAAGCCACTGGCCAGGTGGCCTGGACATGAGGAGGGAGCAGGGCCTTGTCAGATGCTCATCTGATGCTCCTGGAAGTTGGTTTGCAGAATCAGACCCCAAAGTTCTCACTTTTTAGAGTCTATTTTTATAGGAATTTCTTCCCATGCCAGTCTATGGGAATTGCTTCATCATGCTGTTGCTGAATCAATCAGCAGATAGCACATTCCTGACGGCTCCAAGATGTTATCTTGTTCTTTGGTTCTCCCATTCTTGAGGCTGTTGGGTGGATTCCAGTCTGCCCTCCGGGGGTCCTCTGGTTGTTTCCACTTGACGCCTTCTTCAGCCGACGGACACTGGATTCTTAGGCTGGCACCTCCCTGATCATTCAGTTATTATCCACACCAAGCATCCATCCACATACATCCTCTATCTCTATTTTAATCACAATTGTTAATACAACAAAAGGGTGGGGAGTCTCTGGGTGCTGTTTCTGTTGTTAGAGTATTGCTTTGAATCTCTCTCTCTGTGAATTGCTTTGAGAATAGACTCTGTCTTAGAATGTACTAACACAATTAGCAGCTTGCAAGTTTCACACATAGAGGGAGAGAAACAGTACCAAAAACCAAGAGACCTCTTAATTAGTAATACCCTGGAATTTAAACTCTGGGGAATCAAACTCATTTGTGATTTTAATACAGAACTTCTTTAATATGATCCAACATGTAGGACCTGAGCACAGCTGCTGTGATTTTGGATTGGAACCAAGGATCTATGGAAGGACGGCAGGGCTGCTCCACGACCTGACATTTGCTGGACAGTCCTTGTTGTCAAGACGAGTGAAGAGTGTTTTGAGCGTCTCGGCGTTTATTGGGTTGGAAGTTGTATTACAGCATCTCTCCGGTTGTGATGCAGCATAAACACCCAGTGAAATGAAAACCCAAGGCAAATATCACGGCAGTATCTTCTTCTGGTAGAAGAAGACAGAACGAGATCAATGCTGGAGTCAAGGCTTGGTACTCGATTGCCAGTCCCTTGCGCCCTCCAGTTCCCTTAGCTGCTGGGAATGAATGAAGAGGGGACCATCCTGGTTTTGAGAAGAATAAAAAAGAAGTGAATTGATAAGACTTAGTTCAACTGTCGGATACAGCCCTATGTTAGAGGACAGAACGGGTGAATCAGAAAGCACTTCTTTTACTAACTCAGATCCAGTTTATACCCTTCTTGCCCAACCAGTCCCCCAGATTACTTTTGATGGAGCCACTTCCTCTTTTCCCCTCTTGTCTATTGTTCCCCAGGAAGCTCTCTTGGGTCCCATGTTGTTTTTACTCCACTATGCTCACCCCTTTGGTGACCTCTCACACTCCCATGTTCTTTTCCCACCTTTCTTAACTTGCTTATTTCCCTTCGGCGTTTCTGGTTTTGGGGTGCTTTTTCTTTGCCGCCTCCTGTTCTGCTGCTGTAGCTTTAGAGCAAATGTTCTAGGTTTGCTTTGAAAGAGGCAGAAAAAAGAAATGGGAAGTGTTTGGCTGGATGCCGTTGGAATGCCCTATCCTATGTCCTTCCAGAGCCACAGGGGAAAACTTGGTTCTCAAGCTGACACAGCCAGATGTGTGTCCAAGCTGGCAGTTTGATAAGAAGCTCCTGGGCTCCAAGGAGAGAACAAAACCTTGGCAAAAGTTGTAGGAACAGTCACAATAAGTAAAAAGTCCGGCCTGCTTTTCCGAGTGCCTGCAGGACCAGGAGGTTTCAATGGGAGTTATGAATACTCAGCACTTCTGACAATCGGACCCAAAGGAGCAAGTTGTCTGCAAGTTCTGGTGGTGCTGGCATAGCACAGAGTTTGGTGCCAATCTGGCCTTTTGTTATTTTGCAACTCCAAGGAAGCTCCTCGCATTAATTATGTTACCGTAGAGCAGGCGCTGGTCTGTCATTTTTTTTAAGCTCTGTTTTTCATAAAGTGGTCCTAGAATGACAGCGAAAGCAGCTGCTTAAGCAATTGTGCCAATTAATGGGTCTCTGAAATTAAAACGCCTACACAGTCTAGATGAGATTTCTCCAGGAGGGAATTCAGCAATTGTCTTCATGATAATCAGGCTTGACTTGTCTTAGCACACATTAATAAAAAAGCAAATGCATTCAAAGAGATGCCCTTTAGTAGAGAATATCCACAATATAGTAATGAGTCTTGGCCAAAAAAAAAGAAGATAGCTAGCGATGGCTGTGCATGCTCAAAACAATTTACTCATATTAGGGAGACTTGGAATTCATGTCATGGACTTGCTATCTTCTCCAGTTCTAGCTACTGAATAGAAGTCTACATTTTCTGTTAAGGATGAGGAGTTGCATGAGTTAAACGTAAAGGTCAATACGGGTTTTGAACTAAATCCGTGTGTGACTAGAACCACAGCACTTGTGTGCTGGGGCTTCCCAAAATCCGTGTCCACATCCACTGTCTAATGAGGGACTGGAGACAAAGCAGGGGACTCTGCAGCGAGCCCTGTGGCTGGAAGAGGCAACACAAAATGTCAAACTCATTATTTTCCCTTCTGTTTCTGCTCTTGCACAGGGCTGAAATTTCTGATTTCTGGCTGGAGATTTCAGGCCAGCCTGCCTTTGGTAGCCATAGCCTGTTATAATTCGCTGATGAGAACAGCATTCATGGAGTGCATTTCTCTTAATGCCTGCAGTCAATTAACAGCAGTGTGTGTGTGTGTGGGGGGGGGGGGAACCTAGCTGCTTTTTTACAGCTCTTCTCACACTCCTAGAAATGTGGCATTCCCCGCAAGAATACTCCCATTGTGTGTTGTTTGCTACAATGGATATTCAGAGTTTCATATTCCTTCTTTTATCCCATTCATCACTGCAGTAAGTGGTGATGATGAAAACTTGTTGTGAAGGTGGCTGCTTTGCTCTCTTGCAGCAAAAGCAATTTAGGAGACTGCAGAGGTGTTGGCCCTGGCCTACCCTCCCAGCTTGATGCCAGTCAGCTTTCCAAAGGAGAAAGGGGAGCTGAGAGATGTTCAGCCAGGCAGCTTAGCTTAGCACAGTCTTTTCCATTGCCAGCTGGATGACTTTGTGCAATACTAGTGCATGAGTGGATAGACACCTGATTTGGTCCCTCCGGAAATTCACTGTGGCCCATGCATGCTCTCAGGAGGGACAGGGTTCTTACCCCTGCCGCTGGAGCACAGGAAGCAGTGACTAGTTTCAATATGGCTTATATAAAAAGGAGCAATAGAACTTGGTTGTCACTGTGGGCAAGGACATCAGCCCAAGCACGAGGGGTGCAAAATAAAATCTGAGCCATGCATCACCCAGAACAGGGACTAGGCACCCCTTTGTTGTTCTTAATGCAATAGTGCCTAGAGGCCAACTGAGCCCTCATTGCACGCGGTGCCGCAGAAGCATGGGATAAGAGACAGCCCCTGCCCCAATCATCTTGCAGCCTAGACAAAGGGGTGGGGGAGAATGGAAGTACTCCTGGATTCCAGGCCAGAAAGGCCCACTGTGGCCCTCTGGTCTGTCCTCCTGTGTAACACAGGCCAGAGAACACCCCTAAAGTCATTCCTTTGGAACTGGAGCAGATCTTTAGAAAAAAGGAAACCCAATCTTGATTGAAAAGTGGTCAGCGATTGCGAATCCACCACAGCTCTTGGTAAATTGTTCCATTGCTTAATTAACCTCACTGTTAAAAGATGCACCTTGTTTCCAGTCTGAATTTGTCCAGCTTCAGCTTCCAGCCATTGGATCTTGTGTTGTTATCCCCAGAGAGATGAAGCAAATTGCGTACAGTGTGATGGAGGGAATCCCTGGCAGAGCCAGGACTTGACCCTACATATTCTGAGACCCAATCTGGGGCCTTAGCCACATAGCCAGCCTTCCTGCCCAGTTGTGGTGTGTAGGCTGCTGGCTGGCCCTCTGCAGAGCCGTATATTTCACCTGAGTACAGCTGTTCCTCCCCATAGCCAATACATACCCATGGAACTCCCATTGGTTCCTTATTCCCAGATTTCTGTTTGTGACCCCAGTTCCCTCCTGCAGGCTGAAGCAGGGCTTGTATTCCCATCTCTGGGTGCCAGTTTGGGGTCTCCTGTTGGAGCCCTCCTCCTCCTCTCCAACCCTTTATTATTATTTTTAACTCTACAAGGCTGAAGTGGCTGTTCAACTTGCTGATGCGCAGCTCGCCGGTCGTCAGCTCTAAGTGCAGCTGGCTGTGCTGAAGGCTCTTACAGCCGGGCCCTAAGAGGTATTTGCATTTTATGTGTAGATTTTCAGCTTACAGACAACGATTGGCTTTTGCTTTGTCTGTGGGAGCTGAACTTCACTAGCCATCTTCGCTGGCGTGTTATTGCTAGTCCACTGTTCACGCTGTGTGATTTGCCAACATTTCCATTACAAACTCCCTGGGTGAGGGGCTCTGAAACTCAACTGCAGAAAACTTCAAGAGCAAGAGCTTTCTGTTTAATTTGGATCCTTTTGACTTTATTTTCAGTAGGAGGCAAAAGAAAAGAGAGACAGGTGTGTTTCAGGCAGGCTGGGATGGCTGCTTCGCTTCTGCTCTTCATTTAAAAAACTGGAACGAACAAAATAGCTTGTTGTTAAATGTGGCCATTTCGAGGCCATTGTCGTGGTCGGTTTGGTGGTTGTGTTTTTGAAAGGAAATTGGCGTCTAACGATGTTAGGAAAGCAGCAGATGCGTAGGGGATGGCACTCCGTTTTCACAAAGATTTTTTCTTTCCTTTTTTCTTTTCTAGCCTGGCTTTGTAACACTGAATTGTTCCAGTGAAAATATCCATTGATTTTCACAGGTCTCTTGACAACCTCCTGAGCTTGAAGAGTTTGGGGCATTTCCCTGCCCGTCTCTTTGTTTTAAAAAATGGAATGGAAACCACTCTGGGCAAAAACGGTGTGGGGAGAGATGAGGCTGCGACAGAAACTGGTGAAAGCAGAAAAGAAGATAACTAAGCCAATTCATCTCCAACTTAGTCTGTTGTGTCTATGTGATGCACCCATACTGTATGGGAAAGTAGCCAGGTCACTGCAATGTCCAACACAGGGTATATGTCAGAAATTTCCATCCCCTGAGAAATTTCAATGTTTTGCCATTTGTTTTTGTCCTGAGTAGGGACAAAAAGTCAAAATATGGAAATTTGTCAATGAATGGAAAGTTCCAGAAAACGTCAATTTGGAAATGGCGATACGCTTCCCTTTGGTTTGTGGAAGCAAATAAAAATGTTTTGTCTCCGCTCGCTTCAGCATGGAGCTGGGTCTGCCTGCATTGCTTCAGTTGCCAGAGGGGAGCTGTAATTCAGATCCCTGGACTGCCCTCTCTGGGACTCTGTGAAATCCTGGAAGGGTGGGCGGAGCCTACCAAACAGGGGAGGAGCCACACAGCCAGGAATCAACTAAATGTTGAGGACAAGATGGAGTGGAGGGAACAAATAATTAAATAATTTTTTTTTAAAGGAACAGGCATGCAGGCCATAGGTTGAAAACAAGGGAACCCCAGCTGGGGTCACAGAGCTGAGGACCTCTAGATAGCACTTGCTGCTCTGTGGAGGAGTCCAAGCAGCCAGAGGATACTGTCCAGAGGAACTCAGCCTGGAGTTGTGAGATAAGTAAGGCCAGAAAGTAGGTTCCACCGTTGCAGAGAACCCTCTGCTGAGCTTGTTCCTCCTGGATTGATGGATGGCTATCTTGACCAGCACCAGGAGGAGGTCTATGGAGAGGCCCTTAGACTCTGACGGGCCATGGGCAGGGAATGGGTAATGGAAAGGATGAGGGGTAAGTGCAGCTGGAACCTCCTCAGGAGGTTCTGGAGATCTGGAAAGGGGGCTGCAACTCGGTGCACTGGCAGTTCACCTACACCAAGGTCTCCCTCTTGCTGCAGAAGGGACAGGTGTTGGGGGGAATCTGTGGTAGAAGAAAGGCTGGCCCACCCGGGTTCCTCACTTTGGCAAAGTGGTAGGACGTCCTCCGCTTGGTGTCAGGAGGGGACCCCAAGGCAAGGAAATGCATGGTGTGGCGCACGGGCAAGTAGAGATGGTCTCTAGGTGCAGTTCAGAGATGGTCTGGAAGGATATTGCCCAAGTGGTGCACGGGGGGTGGCCAGGCAGGGACCTCAGGGGGCAGGCACCTGATGTCAAACTCCAGAAGGCCAGCAGATAGGAATGGGGAGAACCCTCTTGCAGGTATGTCTGCACTGCAGAGTTAACTCAGGCTTTCTTTGGCGTTGCCCCTATCACACACGTGCAGCATCAGTGAGGACACAGTAACTGCAGTAGAGTTTACCAGTGTGGCTCCTCACACCCAGGCTGGTGGCTCATCCAGGTACTGAGCCCCGGGTGAGAACATACCCTATGAGAGGGGATTCTGGGCTAGACTACATCTCCCATAATGCATCGAGATCCTGGGACTCCTGTGTTCCACTGTGCCGCTTCATGGGAGATCTAGTCCCACAGAGGAAGACGGGGTGATGAGCCACTTTAACAACGATCGAACTTCTGTTCCCATAAGGCTCCGCAGCCACTCAAGTGTGTGCTGATGAGTGTTGACCTGGTCTCAAATGAAAATATAGTCCAGAGAAAAAATCGATTGAGCAGAAACTGCATTTTCTGTCAAAAAAATTAAATTAAATAAAATAAATACAAATAAAACCAAACCAACAACAACAAAATCCCAAACAGCCCCCTTCAGCAAAACATACCTGCCCAGCTCGAGGGTGTAGTGTGGGTACACCACACACACGCCCCTACCTTATTCGTAACGTATATTTGTGGGCCTGTATATAATCAGGCCCAAGGTTGGGAGGTACTGAGAATAAACTTATCTCGTCTGGAAACAATGTGGGAAATTAAATCTCATTACCCTTCAAATCTCTTGGACTCCCTTGCTTCTTCTACCTGTGTGTAGGGAGAGATTGGTTTGACCGTTACCCCTTACATTTTCAGCGTTTCACAGGGACACCTGAGTTTGGGACATGGCCTGTTCCCTTCTCCCCAGGCCATCAGGCAAAGGCAGCACCTTCCACCCCCCTTCAGTGACACTCCCCGCCCCCGTTGGTGCATGGAGTGGTGAGGGCAGGCCCCAGTGGGTGAGATGTCCATCCTCAGCAGCTGGAGGATGGGTTCACCGCACAGCAGAGTCTTGCAGCATTGGGGTTGGAGCAGATGATAAAAGGCCCTCTGGCCATTGGCCATGCTGAGCGTTAAATTTGGATGGGGGTGAGGTCATCAGCGAAAGAACCCAATTAGTCTTAGGTGGACATAGGGGATGGAAGAATTTTGGGGAAAACGGTTACTGCAGCTTTTGGGGGGAGATAAGCACAGGGTAGGTGTCTGTGTACCAAAGAGCTGCACTGGCATGCTCAGGCATCAGCCTGTTCCATGGGATGGGTTCTGTTGTTTTTAATTTCCTTCTCTGCTCACCTTATGGGAAGGTCTAGGTAGGCAGCAGACTTACTCTGGGAAACGATAGCCCCTATTGAGCACCGTGCAGCCTTTAATGGGTTTATCTTCACATCATCCCTGTGAGGCAAGGCCGTGGTGTCATTCCCCTTGTGCCGAGGGGGAACTGAAGCAGAGAGGCTAAGTGACTTGCCCAAGGTCACAAAGGAAGTCTGTGGCAGAGGTAGGCATTGAACATGGGTCTCTGGATCCCCTGGTGTGAGTGGGTCACCTCGCTCTCTAAGCCCTCAGTAACAAAGCAGGTTGAAAATTCCTCTTCTCCCTTCCCCCCCCCCCACCCCCAAAATCAAATTTTCAATTTTCCATCCAAAACCCATTTTGATGGAAACTATTTGACCAGCCCCACTCGGCAATCCAGGACAAACCAGGCAATCTCCTCCAGGCACTAATACAGGCGATAACACACCCTGAGATGCCGTAACAAAAAAACCCAAACTACTGCCTGGCTGGATCCCTGCCTGCAAGAACTTAGCCCGTTGTCATTTTCCTAACAATGGCTAATTACCCTCTGATGTGTGATAAGATCCTTGCATGCATTTCCAAGGACCAAATTTGGCCTTGGTCTTTCTTTGGCTAGCTTGCTTTGACACTTTTCTGAATTCATCCAGGCTGTCAGACACGTCATATCCACTTCAATCCCAGATGAAAGGAGCTGGATTGCACCCAAGTGGCTTTACCGTTCCTGCAGATAGGGAGCTGAAATCTGAAAGGCCCAGGACATACATCACTTCATGCTATCATCCAATGCATACAAGGAGGGGCTGGGTTTAGTGCTGGTGGTTTGAAAGGTCCCAGCCTTGACTGGGACTAGTCACATGCTCTAGTGATGACCAAAATGGGGAAGCCTTTGCATTGACTTCAGTAGGGTTTGGAACACACCCTACTTGTGCAACTTGGATCCCAAAGTTTGTTTGAATTCTGAACCTCCAAAGCCCGTGAGTGTTGGGCTCAGGTCTTTGTCTCTAACTCTGTGATTGATGGGTTCTTCACTTGCATAACCAGGAGCTGTTTTTCTCATCTGGTCTCAGGCCTTTCTGGCTACTTAGCTATGCTGAATGTTAAAGAGATAGGGAAAGCAGCTGCTTTAAATAATTCCCCTCCCCTGTCAACCTCATTGGGAGAAATCGCCTATGTAGAATTAGCATGGGGGAAAGGAGAGGCTTTCTTTGGCGGCAGATTAACTCAGAACATCTACCGATCCGATATTCTACCAACAGGAATGGGCTCCCTTAAAGGTGAAGGGATCTGAGTGCACTCCACTGTACGTACTGCTCTGCTTCAATATGCAAGCTGTATTTTAAAACTCTGGATAATGGAACAGGGAATCAGAGGAACAGCCGTGTTAGTCTGTATTCGCAAAAAGAAAAGGAGTACTTGTGGCACCTTAGAGACTAACCAATTTATTTGAGCATGAGCTTTCGTGAGCTACAGCTCACTTCATCAGATGTTTACCGTGGAAACTGCAGCAGACTTTATATACACACAGAGAATATGAAACAATACCTCCTCCCACCCCACTGTCCTGCTGGTAATAGCTTATCTAAAGTGATCAACAGGTGGGCCATTTCCAGCACAAACCCAGGTTTTCTCACCCTCCACCCCCCCACACAAATTCACTCTCCTGCTATTACCAGCAGGACAGTGGGGTGGGAGGAGGTATTGTTTCATATTCTCTGTGTGTATATAAAGTCTGCTGCAGTTTCCACGGTAAACATCCGATGAAGTGAGCTGTAGCTCACGAAAGCTCATGCTCAAATAAATTGGTTAGTCTCTAAGGTGCCACAGGAACAGGGAATGTGACATCCGATGTGCCAGTTCTGTGATAAGGGTGACTGGGTATCAGTTCCTAAAGAAACCACATCTTTGAAGTCTAAGCATCTCAGATTAAGTTAAAGGTGAGGCCACAAAAGAAGGTATCAGCATCACAAGGAATGCTGAGGAAGGAATTTATTTTTGACTGAAATACTTGAAAAATACTGAAAAACACCAGAAACATGCAAGTGGAAACTGAGAGAGGGAAAAATCCAGCTCAGGGAGGAGTCAAAGAAGAAAAATGTTCAAAGTTTGTAGGAAATCAGTGACATTATGTGGAACGCCTTAGGGATATATGCCTGGTGTAGGCAGGGGTACTGTCCAGTTGTCTGTTATAGACCCCAAGGATAAATTTTACTACTTGTATTACTTTTTGAGAACATATGAGCCAGTGATGGGCGGACCACAAGGGCTTTGGAATTGAGGTTAGGTTTAGATAAGCATCCATGTGTCATATGCCTCCAAAGCTCATCTGAACTATTTACAGGTTTCAGAGGAACAGCCGTGTTAGTCTGTATTCACAAAAAGAAAAGGAGGACTTGTGGCACCTTAGAGACTAACCAATTTATTTGAGCATGAGCTTTCGTGAGCTACAGCTCACTTCATCAGATGTATACCGTGGAAACTGCAGCAGACTTTATATACACACAGAGAATATGAAACAATACCTCCTCCCACCCCACTGTCCTGCTGGTAATAGCTTATCTAAAGTGATCAACAGGTGGGCCATTTCCAGCACAAATCCAGGTTTTCTCACCCTCCACCCCCCCACACAAATTCACTCTCCTGCTGGTGCTAGCCCATCCAAAGTGACAACTCTTTACATAATCAAGTCGGGCTATTTCCTCCATAGATCCAGGTTTTCTCACATCCCCCCCACCCCCATACACACACAAACTCACTCTCCTGCTGGTAATAGCTCATCTAAACTGACCACTCTCCAAGTTTACATCCAAGTTAAACCAGAACATCTGGGGGGGGGGTAGGAAAAAACAAGAGGAAACAGGCTACCTTGCATAATGACTTAGCCACTCCCAGTCTCTATTTGAGCCTAAATTAATAGTATCCAATTTGCAAATGAATTCCAATTCAGCAGTTTCTCGCTGGAGTCTGGATTTGAAGTTTTTTTGTTTTAAGATAGCGACCTTCATGTCTGTGATTGCGTGACCAGAGAGATTGAAGTGTTCTCCGACTGGTTTATGAATGGTTTCAGAGGAACAGCCGTGTTAGTCTGTATGCTATGGGTACCCGCATGGCCCCACAGTATGCCAACATTTTTATGGCTGATTTAGAACAACGCTTCCTCAGCTCTCGTCCCCTAAAGCCCCTACTCTACTTGCGCTATATTGATGACATCTTCATCATCTGGACCCATGGAAAAGAAGCCCTTGAGGAATTCCACCATGATTTCAACAATTTCCATCCCACCATCAACCTCAGCCTGGTCCAGTCCACACAAGAGATCCACTTCCTGGACACTACAGTGCTAATAAACAATGGCCACATAAACACCACCCTATACCGGAAACCTACTGACCGCTATTCCTACCTGCATGCCTCCAGCTTTCACCCTGACCACACCACACGATCCATCGTCTACAGCCAAGCTCTGCGATACAACCGCATTTGCTCCAACCCCTCAGACAGAGACAAACACCTACAAGATCTCTGTCAAGCTTTCTTACAACTACAATACCCACCTGCAGAAGTAAAGAAACAGATTGATAGAGCCAGAAGAGTTCCCAGAAGTTACCTACTACAGGACAGGCCTAACAAAGAAAATAACAGAACGCCACTAGCGGTCACCTTCAGCCCCCAACTAAAACCCCTCCAACGCATTATTAAGGATCTACAACCTATCCTAAAGGATGACCCAACACTCTCACAAGTCTTGGGAGACAGGCCAGTCCTTGCCTACAGACAGCCCCGCAACCTGAAGCAAATACTCACCAACAACCACATACCACACAACAAAACCACTAACCCAGGAACTTATCCTTGCAACAAAGCCCGTTGCCAATTGTGCCCACATATCTATTCAGGGGACACCATCACAGGGCCTAATAACATCAGCCACACTATCAGAGGCTCGTTCACCTGCACATCCACCAATGTGATATATGCCATCATGTGCCAGCAATGCCCCTCTGCCATGTACATTGGTCAAACTGGACAGTCTCTACGTAAAAGAATAAATGGACACAAATCAGATGTCAAGAATTATAACATTCATAAACCAGTCGGAGAACACTTCAATCTCTCTGGTCACGCAATCACAGACATGAAGGTCGCTATCTTAAAACAAAAAAACTTCAAATCCAGACTCCAGCGAGAAACTGCTGAATTGGAATTCATTTGCAAATTGGATACTATTAATTTAGGCTCAAATAGAGACTGGGAGTGGCTAAGTCATTATGCAAGGTAGCCTGTTTCCTCTTGTTTTTTCCTACCCCCCCCCCCCCCGAGATGTTCTGGTTTAACTTGGATGTAAACTTGGAGAGTGGTCAGTTTAGATGAGCTATTACCAGCAGGAGAGTGAGTTTGTGTGTGTATGGGGGGGGGGGGGGGAAGGATGTGAGAAAACCTGGATCTATGGAGGAAATAGCCCGACTTGATTATGTAAAGAGTTGTCACTTTGGATGGGCTAGCACCAGCAGGAGAGTGAATTTGTGTGGGGGGGGTGGAGGGTGAGAAAACCTGGATTTGTGCTGGAAATGGCCCACCTGTTGATCACTTTAGATAAGCTATTACCAGCAGGACAGTGGGGTGGGAGGAGGTATTGTTTCATATTCTCTGTGTGTATATAAAGTCTGCTGCAGTTTCCACGGTATACATCTGATGAAGTGAGCTGTAGCTCACGAAAGCTCATGCTCAAATAAATTGGTTAGTCTCTAAGGTGCCACAAGTACTCCTGAACTATTTAGTGTTAGCTGCATAACTAGCAGTTAGTAAGAAGCTCAGTCTGCAAAAGCAGGCTGGGATCTGTGATAGTTTTTGAGGCTGCCAGGATTATGAGTCACCTCGTTACCCCCTGTCTCCAGCGTGAGGGAGTTTGTCTTGTGGTATTTGGGCGTTGCCTTCCTAACACCACCAGCCCTTCAGCCACTCAAGCACCCTCCTCTGGGCTAGGCCAACCCTAACTTTGCCATGCAGGTTAACGATGTGTTGTCCCCCCCAGTCTCTGATCCCTTTGAATCACGCTCCTGTGATAGCCTACGCTTGACACTGGCCATGCACAGAAGTCCCAGATCCTCTGCACCCATTTACCAGCTTTACCTTAAACCCCCACTCTTGTAAACCACACAGCACTTGGGAGCACTAGCATTAAAACAAAATTTGGTTGATTTAAGAGAGAGTAAAGATTTAATTAGAAATGAGACTCTAGTGGAAACAACTGGTTACAACACAAAACCAAATAATAAAACACAACCCTGGGACTACACTTATCAATAGTTCCAGTTCCTACCTAGTTAAGTAGATTTCCCCCTTAAGTCTGTTGCAGAGCTGGCTGGGTTCTCAAGAACCAGGATCCAAACACAATGAAAGGTCCTTTTCTCCTTCTCTCAATGACTGGATACAGAGTGCTTCTCCCTCTTCTGTGTTATACTGAAAATAGCCTTTCGTTGCCATTCACAGACAGGGTCAACTCCTCTTTTGTTGTAAAGTTTCTTTTCTACTTTGAAGTTGTTTTGATGGTTTGTTGTTGCCTCTGGCGGTTTCCCTTTCAAAGTATTCATATTGTGCAAGGCTAAACAACTGAGCCTTGCATTGCATCACAACCAAACAAGGAGAGGTGACAATTCTCCCTTGCCCAGATGGGCCATTACCAATGCACATTATCTTCTGTTGACTGATGTCTACTTCAAGAACATAAAGCATACTTTCAGTATAAATAAATTGTTCCTTAAATATTTCCATACATACATCTTGCAGTGATGATGAATCCTGACAGTTTATGAGCTTTCTGTAGATACCTCCCATGTTGTTCTTTTATAGATGAATATCCTGTAAGACGTGTCTGTTGTAGTGACTTTGTCAGGTCTGAGGTGAGAGATATTTGCAAAGAACAGGGGACCCTTTGTTAAGGGGTCTCTGTGTCACAGGATCAGATGAGAAGCGACTTTGTCATGAGATTTCTGACACTTCATGGTACAGGAACCCAGAATGAAAACAGTTCCAAACATTCAGAACCTTTAGAGACGTGGCTTGATTTTGTGTCTAGATTTAGTCAAAGGTCTGGCCTGGAAGGAGGGGCTTGTCTTTTTTATGGTTAGGTTTGGTTTTGGAGCCAGTTCCCTTGTCCTTTTAGCTATGATGATGATTGCAGTATAAAATTTTAGATAATAAAGCTGTGCCATTCACTCCGTATTCAAGGTTGCAACTGGTTTCAGAGTAACAGCCGTGTTAGTCTGTATTCGCAAAAAGAAAAGGAGGACTTGTGGCACCTTAGAGACGAACCAATTTATTTGAGCATAAGCTTTTGTGAGCTACAGCTCATTTCATCAGATGCATACCGTGGAAACTGCAGCAGACATTATATACACACAGAGATCATGAAACAATACCTCCTCCCACCCCACTGTCCTGCTGTCCTGCAACTGTTACCCAGGCTTTCTGAGTGTTTGCAAAGCCCCTTGAGAGCTCTGATGGATAGTTCTATAGAGTGCATCTGTGGGACCTGTATTTCACCCCCAGTGCAGGCTCCACTGTGGTGGCAACAGCAGAAGCTCTAGTGTAGACAGAGTTGAGGAGCTGTTACTGCTGGGTCACTGAACCTTGCTCTGAGCTGCGTTAGAAGACAAGGTAGCAAATCCACCCATGTCTGTCAGGCTACAGTTTCCACTGTTCCATCGAATGGTGGAGTTGCATGGGAGGTGAATTACTCGTCCCATTTCTTCCAGGGTAGATGAGGCCTAGAAGAGTGAATTAACCACCCCGACATATTCTTCAGCCTTGACTCAAATCTAATTGGGCCTTTTTTGTGTGTTGGTTTGTATATAAATTTAATTGGGGCTAAAAAAGAAAATCTGGGCAAATGCTAAATTCCCTAAAAGGAACCTGAGATGCTCCATGAATATATTGCTGTCTCCTCGCAAAACGTTCCCGGCAGTTACATCTTTTGATGAATATGCATTAGGGTGCCACAGTCTGCCTCTCATGTACTCTGGAGTTGCTGCCTTAGAAACGTGTGTAATTATCTGTGCGTTGGGTGCCTTGTCTCTTTCTCCTCTTAATTAAGTAACTGCTCTGATGGAAGAGCTTTGTTTGTGTTTATTTGGCAGTTGCAGGCCTGTGACAGTTTGCGTGGAGAAAGTTTTTCTTTTCTTTTCTTTTTTTATCTCAAAAAATTTGGGAGACTTAAAAAACAAAAGTATTTAGAGCAAACATGATCTTCCTGTATGCAAAATTGATGAAAGAAAAAGACTTACAGAGATAAAATTCACAGTGGTTGTTTTTATATAAAAACTAAACATTGGATGCCCAAAACACTAATGTTACTTAAAATATTATGGCCAGATAGTATGTTTGAAACAGCTATTGGATTCACTCCAATCAGCAGACTTTTGCCACAGTAGTGGGAGCATCCCAATTTGCTATGCTGTTCCCAAATTCCAACCCACTTGCATGTGGTGTGATGAACCCCACTAGACCCTACCCTCTTGGTTCCCTTCCGTGACATTTGGGGAGGCAGGAATTAACCTAAAAATAAGTGCCATGTTCAGGTCTAATCTGGGCAGGGACAAAACCACAGTTTGTAAACAGAGCCCCCTTCGGGGAGTTGCACATATCAGCCCAGTAAATAGCAAAATGCCCTCAGCCCCCTGTGCTTAAATAACAGAGTGTGATCCTTGCTTAACCGACCAATAGTCCAAGGAGCCCTCCGGCTTTTAGTCCCGTGTCAGGCACCTCTTGCCTTTATGGTGATCTCTGATGCCTGGGGACAGTGCAAGCTCACCGTGGCGAGGCCTGCTTTCAGCTGCTTTGCCAGGTCTGGGCCCTCCCAGCCTAGCTGAGGCTGTGCCCCCAGCCTGCTCTGTGGGCCCGATCCCTGAGTTCAGGCTACGTTTAGGCCTGCTTCCTCCAGCAGCAGCCACATGCACTCCCTGCCCAAGCAACGTGGTCTTCTCCCAGCACAGCTTCTCCCAGAGGTGGCAGTGGCCTGGGTGGGGATAACCAAACACATCTGGCCACCATACAGCTCTTGGTTAGCAAAGATTTTCAGTTGCTATCAACCCAGGCTAGATTTGAACAGGGACCTAGAGGGGAAGGTTTTCTCCTGTGATGGTCTCCTTGCAGTTCTCCATGTCTGAATGAGTGTCCCAAGCTTACACTGTGACGCTCCCCCGGGATAACCAGGGCTGTTAGGCACCTCGCTACCACTTGCCCTTAGTGTGAAGAAGTCTTGTCTGTGCCTGCTGCAGGTCAGCTTCCTGACTCCACCAGCCTCTGGCAACAGAAGCCTGGTGTCCCAGGCCTCCGCAGGCCTCGCTCTGTCTGTGCAGGTTAGCGATAGGCCCACCCCAACCCCCGAGTCCTTGGGGTTCCCTCCAGCATCCTGCCCTGATCCGCTGAACAGTCACAGAACTGTCAAAGGAACGGCACACACCAGCTTACAAGATTCAACTCAGGATCTCCTCTCTGCTTAATCCACCGCACGGCGCTAGGGTTACAGTGACAACAGGAATACATGTATCCCCAAAGAACAAGAGCCAAGTGATAGTAAATAAGAATATTGGAAACGAATAGTTACATATAAAACAACATCATAACATGCTTTCTAGAGCCTACACTTCACTCCTAAGGCATTGCCCTGTCTTCTGCAGGATAGCTCGCCCCAAGTGCTTTTCCCCAGCATTTTTAATTGTAACCCCTTTAGACAAGGTGCTCCTGAAGTGCCACACTGAGCCTCTAGCCCCGGGATTGCAGCAGCAACAGCTACAGAGGCTCAGGGCTCCATTTCCCAGGCTGCCCAGGATCCAGGGCAGAGAGAGAACAGGCTACCACCGCCACCAGAACCGGCCCTGAGCCAGAACTCTGCGACAAAGGTTTGGGTTTACTCTTGGTTTTGGCTGTGTTTGGAGGAGTGGAGCAGAGAGAGAGGTGTTACAGCCAGGGAGGACTCAAAGGAAGACTGAATCTTATGGGGATTTCTGGGACATTGGACAGTGTCACTCAGCACAGACCAGAAACCCAGGTGGCTGAGGAGAGCTGCGGTCTGGCTACCAGGAGCCAGCCTAACTGTACATTGGAATCCAGGCCAGAGAGCCACAAGGACGATCTGACATCCCTGTTCGTTTGTTTTGATATTGTGTTCTGAGATGACTACCGACTTCAGCGCTGGATCACTCATGAAAGATTGAGCCTAAACTCAATATTTTCCCAGGCAGGTGCTGGGAGGGAGCCCAGGATGGTGGGTATGGGCTGAATGTTTGGGAGGGGCAGAGTTTATGTATTGTGTTTTATTTTCCTGATGCTGTTTTCCATTGTCCCCTATCCTGAGTACCCCAGACCTAATAACGCCCCGGTTACTGTTTTATTACTCTGGGAATTAGGATTGCTATTTTATTTTATTGTGCCCTGATGGACACTGCTGTATGAGATTGGGTGTGGAATATTTTCCCAAGGGACAGGCCTCTGTGTTCTCTGCACTAGGAGGGGTTTCTTTGGGTGGAGGCACCAGGCAACCTTATAGATGAACCCAGGATCCGTAGCCCTGAGAATAAAAGGGAGAAGGCTGCAGCCAGGCTTTAGGGCTGGGTTACATACCAAAATGGCTGAGATACCCCTTTCATAAGACCAAGGCCTCTGGTAACTTACCTTCGCAGATTGAAGGATGCCAGGATGTCTCTCTGCACCTTCAGATGTACCATACCAGACCTTTGATATTCACCTGAAAATAGCGTCCCCCTTGCCCTGCTGTTTACCTCTTGCTGTTAATTTCCTTCTGAAGTCTCTGCAAGCTCTTCATTAGCATTTGACTCAACAATAATAGACTTCTGTTGTCAGACACACAACACACAATGGTCCATTAGGGAGAGAAGTGTCTGTCTCCCACCTTCTGTCTGAAGAAGTTGGTCTCAAGGCATGCTGCTTTTGAGTGACCTGCCTTTAATTACAAGGCCAAGAGAACATAACTTCTCACATATTTTCCATACATATATCCCACAATAAGAAAAGGAGTACTTGTGGCACCTTAGAGACTAACCAATTTATTTGAGCATGAGCTTTCGTGAGCTCTCTTCATCGGCTGCATACCGTGGAAACTGCAGCAGACTTTATATACACACAGAGAATATGAAACAATACCTCCTCCCACCCCACTGTCCTGCTGGTAATAGCTTATCTAAAGTGATCATCAAGTTGGGCCATTTCCAGCACAAATCCAGATTTTCTCACCCTCCACCCCCCCCACACAAATTCACTCTCCTGCTGGTGATAGCCCATCCAAAGTGACAACTCTCTACACAATGTGCATGATAATCAAGTTGGGCCATTTCCTGCACAAATCCAGGTTCTCTCAGCCCCTCACCCCCCTCCCAAAAACCACACACACAAACTCACTATCATGCTGGTAATAGCTCATCCAAAGTGACCACTCTCCCTACAATGTGCATGATAATCAAGGTGGGCCATTTCCAGCACAAATCCAGGTTTTCTCACCTCCCCACCCCCATACACACACAAACTCACTCTCCTGCTGGTAATAGCTCATCCAAACTGACCACTCTCCAAGTTTAAATCCAAGTTAAACCAGAACATCTGGGGGGGGGGGGGTAGGAAAAAAGAAGGGGAAATAGGCTACCTTGCATAATGACTAAAGGATGACCCAACACTCTCACAAATCTTGGGAGACAGGCCAGTCCTTGCCTACAGACAGCCCTGCAACCTGAAGCAAATACTCACCAACAACCACATACCACACAACAGAACCACTAACCCAGGAACTTATCCTTGCAACAAAGCCCGTTGCCAACTGTGCCCACATATCTATTCAGGGGACACCATCACAGGGCCTAATAACATCAGCCACACTATCAGAGGCTCGTTCACCTGCACATCCACCAATGTGATATGTGCCAGCAATGCCCCTCTGCCATGTACATTGGTCAAACTGGACAGTCTCTACGTAAAAGAATAAATGGACACAAATCAGATGTCAAGAATTATAACATTCATAAACCAGTCGGAGAACACTTCAGTCTCTCTGGTCACGCAATCACAGACATGAAGGTCGCTATCTTAAAACAAAAAAACTTCAAATCCAGACTCCAGCGAGAAACTGCTGAATTGGAATTCATTTGCAAATTGGATACTATTAATTTAGGCTCAAATAGAGACTGGGAGTGGCTAAGTCATTATGCAAGGTAGCCTATTTCCCCTTGTTTTTTCCTACCCCCCCACCCCCCAGATGTTCTGGTTTAACTTGGATTTAAACTTGGAGAGTGGTCAGTTTGGATGAGCTATTACCAGCAGGAGAGTGAGTTTGTGTGTGTATGGGGGTGGGGGGTGAGAAAACCTGGATTTGTGCTGGAAATGGCCCACCTTGATTATCATGCACATTGTAGGGAGAGTGGTCACTTTGGATGAGCTATTACCAGCAGGATAGTGAGTTTGTGTGTGTGGTTTTTGGGAGGGGGGTGAGGGGGTGAGAGAACCTGGATTTGTGCAGGAAATGGCCCAACTTGATTATCATGCACATTGTGTAGAGAGTTGTCACTTTGGATGGGCTATCACCAGCAGGAGAGTGAATTTGTGTGGGGGGGTGTGGAGGGTGAGAAAACCTGGATTTGTGCTGGAAATGGCCCAACTTGATGATCACTTTAGATAAGCTATTACCAGCAGGACAGTGGGGTGGGAGGAGGTATTGTTTCATATTCTCTGTGTGTATATAAAGTCTGCTGCAGTTTCCACGGTATGCATCCGATGAAGTGAGCTGTAGCTCACAAAAGCTCATGCTCAAATAAATTGGTTAGTCTCTAAGGTGCCACAAGTCCTCCTTTTCTTTTTGCGAATACAGACTAACACGGCTGTTACTCTGAAACATATCCCACAATAATTCTGATGACCAGTGTGACACAGACTTTTATTGGAGACCTTACATAACATTGTTTTGGGGTACCCCTATGTTTCCCTCTGCCAGTTGGCATCAAGAGATCCTTGGGTCATATACGTACTGTGTCCTTCCACAATGTCTAGTGAGGCAAAATTGTTCCTGGCATGGCATGAAACCATTCTGAGATTCCAGCCCCCTCAGAGCTATGCTTCCCTGTCTCTGTCAATTTTTGAGATACTAACAAGGCTCCTAGACATATTCATTTGACCTGGCTTATAAATATTTGAGTTGCAAGTGTAACCTTTTAGTAATGTGCCTTCAGGTGCATTACATCAAAGACCCTACTGAAGTCTGGGCTTGAGTTTTGGCTGGTTTGTGTCCTGAGTTATAACAGTATCTAGACATATTATCTTTCCAGTGGATAGAAAACTCAGATATCTTTTTATTCCCTCCTTTGCTACAGATCAACTAGTATTCACACCCCAGCCCTTTCTTTTAACATAAATGTGCCTTAATATTGGGCTTGGCATTTGACTGTAGATGCACACTGGGTATTAATGCAGGAACTATTGTACCAAGGAAACAAACAAACAGGGAATGAAGCAATTTTGGGGACCATAAAGTAACGACTGCAACGTAGCCTAACTAGAAGCAAAGTATTTTGTTACAGACACAGTGGAAAAGATAGATTCAGTATGATGCAGTGCAGGCTGCACCTCTCAGGACCTGATCCAAAGCCCATAGAAGTGAAGAAGAATCTTCCATTTACTCCAGTGGGCTAGGGATTAATTTTGGGCCCAATTCTGCAAATGCTTGCCTGCCTGGGTAATCCAGCGGGACTGCTCATGAGTAGGGATGGAGATGCAGTACAGTTCCAGAGAGGTTCACAGGTATGTGGCTGCAATATGCATAGAAGGGTATAGCCTACCTTTATGCCTGTGTGTACATAATGCCTATTCATGCAAAACCTCAAGGATTTATGCTGGAAGATTTTCCTTTTTAAAAATAAAATGCAAGCAAGCTTAAACTCTCCTCTTCATGGTCTTCACACCACATTGCTCTTTCTTCTGCCCATCCATCCAAAACATTTCAATAATGAAGCAAAGCCAGGCCAAATTCTGCTTGTCTTGCTCTGGATCCTGCAAACATTACATAGATAAGTAATCTTACTGAACAAGTCAATAGCACTTCTCAGATGCTTAAAATTGCATGTTATGTAAATGTTTTGAAGATCAAGGCCTTAGCCCGAAAAAGTATGGCAAGCAAGATTTGACTAATAGGGATGGACGATTCCTGGAAAAATACGTATTTTGTTGTTGTTGAGAGAATGGTTTAGATGTTCAGAATCATCTTAGTTTAAGCAAATATTTTGATTACAACTGAGTGAGAACATAACAAATGCTGTTTAGACAAAGGCAACACATTCACTATTAGTTTTAGACAATTTGTTCTAATATCGTCTTGAATCATCCATTCATTCCCCCATAAAGATTTGATTGCTTTACTTGTTTCATTAGTCTTTATTTGTTTAATCATCTGTTTAATCACTGGTTTAAGTGGAAAGATTACATGAAGATATTTAATGTTTAATGGTACTTTCGTTCTGACATCTAATCCGGTGTTGTGTTTTATTGCTGTTGATTATCTGATTTCACTGATGTTTGTGAGCCAGTCCTGGAGCAGACGGACTTTTCCTGGGGAATCAGTAATTTTCTAGTTTTCCACCAGGGGCATGTGATCTTCCCGGGGGAAAAATTGCATTATAATAATAACGGGAAGCATCGTGACCCCAACCAAATCTGAGCAAATATAGGATGAGTTGATCTCAGTCACCACCAGCATTTAGACAAGATTGGGTGGAGTGGGGAGGAGGAGTGGAATATCTAGCTTTATGCAATGTGAGGGCCATTGAATGTGTATCTTTTGTTTCCGGATGCAACCTTGTCACTGAATTTTCTGATCTGAAGTTAATTTTCTTTATGGACATATATGTATATGGAGGTATATGTGTAACATGGCTAGACAGTGCTTTACAGCAATTTCTACAGTACTTATATTTGGTGGCAAAGATGAGAAGAGTTATGAGGGCCCAGAAAAAAATTGTTAATTTTGAGAATAAAACCAGCTATTTTGGAATAACCATATCTAGCTAGCTAGCCATCACCTCAGGTCTGAGTGCTTTTCAGCCCTCTTATCCTTTTAAACAAAAGGCTCGTAACAAGCCAGTTAATGTCCCTCAACTTGTGGGGGCTGCTGCATGTGACCTGGGAGTCCTTGAAACAATGGGCTCCATTCATCAGCGTGAATAAAATGTTGAGTGCACGCCCGCCTACAATGCCTTTGCAGACATTGTCTAATTATTCAGGTTGTATTTAACCACAAAAGGTTATTAAATACCACAACCCAAACGTCCTGAACTCCTGCCGAAGGCATTAAAGGGAACTCTGAAGGACTCATTCATGCTGAGAAAAGGGAGTACTCTGGGGTTCAGAAACGAAATAGCATCTATAAAAAGTGGGGAGGGGAGGGATGGAGACCAGTCAGGATTCTAAAATTAATCACAGCGGGAAGCAGAATCCTGCCTGGATTTCAAGGCCTTGAGAATCCAGGCTTCTTGGAACATGTTTTTTTTAAGTCCCTATCTCTGCTCGAGAACTAAAAGTGAAGAGTATGGTTTCATATTAGCTTGTTTGCTGTAGGGGACTCTCATCTGCTCACCGGTCCCAGTAGAGGGCAGTAGTTAACATACACAAAAGGGATAGGAGCAGGTTGCTAAAGGAAATCCCATTCTTCCCACAGAGCAGCACCTTTATACACAGAGCTTCAGTACGACCCAGTGCATGGCTGGGCAGAGTGATTCTGGGACACATACAGCCTCTGGCCTGGAAAAATAGCTGGGGTGAGACACACATTCGCTCCCTGCCAAGAGTGAGTCGGGGCGCACAAAGTGCTTTATATCCTCAGGGCAAGGATACATCCTGAACGTCTTCTAGTTACTGTCACTCCAGGGCTGTGATTGAGGGAGTGACAAGCGGAGAGGTTTCAGGTGTGCTCAAGACATCAAACCTGGGCTGTGTGATTCCTTTTCCCATTGGCAGATGGGAGCACAAGCAATGAAGAAGAGCCATAAAGGCCCAGAGGGTCGTTCCCTGTTATGTGGCAAGATGGGCAAAGCTGCAAAGTCTGACTGGTTGTGAACTTCTCCAGGGCGGTGTTGGATTGTGGCGTTGGGCCTATCCAGCAATTCAATCAGACTGAAAGAGGAGGGGGAGCTTTCACTGCACAAGCCCAGGAGGAGAGGAAGCTGCTTGCTCAAGCCAGGGAGAGGAGGGGGAGATTCACCTGCCACGCTCCTTTTCTATCCCCTGGGCCCATTTCCACTTCTATGGTTTGCTTTTTTGCTTAGCGACAGTGGTTTTTTGCCTTTGCCCATCAGGCTAAGTTCAAAGATCAGACAGGATTTGACATTCAGACCCAGAGCCCTGAGTCTGTTCATCCCACCTGAATCAGTTTGGCAGAAAATACCAGCACAGAGGGCAGCAAGCCTGTATATTCTTCCAGGCGCATGAGCTTTCCCAGCTACCATGCTGCAACTTTTTCTCCCCCAGCATCTTGTAAAGCTTTCTTGTGCCGTGTGCATGTCGCCAGACGCTTTACAGATAATCTCCTGTAGGGAGAGGATTCCAGTCTTTTGAAGTTCTCCCACAAGTTAATAGGTTCAGGAATAAAGAGGATGCTCTCTTAATCCCTGGGCATTGTCTCTTTAAAAGACACAGCAAAACAAACCTGCACCTTATGACTAATAAAACAAGAGGGAGCTGGATGACTTTGAAATTGCTTCACCTGGCTGAAGGAAGACAGGCTACAAGATTCATTTGCCTCAGCTGTCTTTGGTTTCAGGCATGGTTGGGCTTCAGCATCAAACGAAGAGCCGCATATGCAGAAGTGAGAAGATAATTTCATCCTTCTTTGTGCTGCTTTGACAAAACTTCCGGAGTTGTCAGGAGTTTTCTTTAAGCCTGGGAGCAGAGGGGAAATCTGTCTTCAGGAGATTTAATAAGGACAGTGTGTCCGGTAGTTTAATAATGATGTTTTAAAGGGTGCCTCTCCCGATTATCAGATGACTTTTACTACACAGCTCTGCTGATGATCACTGCCCCGCCTCCCTTCTCTGCCCAAGGCCAATAGAAGGGATTAATATTTCATGCAACGTCTGTGTTTTAACTCCGAAAGGCTTGATATGAGACATGCAATATTTCACCAGCTCCTGTGTTTGTCTGCTCCTGTAATCATCTGCCTCAATCACTGGTGCAATATTTTATGAATTAATAAAAATCATCATGGACAGTCCAGTGGGATGCTGGGAAAAATGTGCTCAGTAGAATTTTAATGAGCACTGTGGGGAATTTCAACCTCAGCTTGCTTTTTTTTTTTTTTTTAAACTGCTTTCTTTTTTCCCCCCTCAGCATTCCCCTTGTGGTGAGCTGCTCTAAATCACTGTCACGCAAATTAGGTATTTCCCATCAGTCCGTTGTTTGGCCCATAGTAGTGCCAACGTGTGCCACAAATGCAGCACCGCACACCTGCTCTCCTGTCTTAATTGAACAGATGATCTGCCAATTGGTCATGTTTATCTTTAGCCTCTTTCTAGCATCCAAATGGAGAGTGCAGGGCAGAAACCCGGAACATTGTGCAGATGTAAGCAGTGTTTTTATGACAGATCTTGTACTCATTATTGAATAATTCATTGTTGCATTAATGTCTTCAGATACCGTCTCTCTCTCTCTCATTCTTCCCACTTGGGAAAACTTTATTATGCCTTGCTCTGAGGACAGAGTATACAGATAAAAGATAATTGCTTGGCTTGACTTCTCCATTGATATGAAAATAAGATCTAAATTATTCACTTCAGTTTAAAGGTTAGTTGAAGGTTATTATAAGGGATAAAAAAATCACTCTTCATAACATTTCTGGTTGAGATGAGAGGGGTTGAAAGGCCTAATTTGCACGGCAGGCGGAAGCAGCTTGTTGTGAATAAACTGAGAGACCCTCAAGAGATTTTAATCTAGGAGAAGTCAATTATTTATAAGCAAATTATAGCTGGCTTTTTATATGTATAAAACACAGTTAGTCATAAATAAGAACAAGATGGTGCCTATATAACTCAATATGCCTCCTGCTTTTACCATGGTGAAATCTTTACACCACATTTTCCTTGCCATAGTCCTGATTGGAATTTAATGAGCACGCCAATTTCAGATAAGGGGCCTGATTCTGACCCCCTTGAAGTCCTGTTTATTTTGTTCTTTCCATCTCTGCACTTTTAGTCTCCATCTCCAGCTACCCTTTGTGTTGTAAATGGAATTAAAAGATTGTAAATTTTCCTACTGAATGATACCTCTTGAAAGCAGGACATTTATTTGCAGAGCGATCAGCTTTACTCTAGCTTTTGCATAATACATTTTTACATATGAAAATATTTTAGTGCCTGGTGCAGTGAGAGTGGCAAATCTCCTGTACAGGATTAATAATTAATGCCATGCCTGCTTCTGGAAATCAGGCTGTATTTCAGTAAGTATCTAGTGGCCTCAACCTAACCACAGCCTTATGCATTAATCATCTACAGCCAATGTTATCCAAATAAATAGCTGGGGAAAATGAGATCACTTACCCATTGTGGAACTGGAACCCAAACTCCTTGCATGTACAGTATGTCTTTGCATAAATTACTATGTGTTTGTATGTGTAAAGTCAGCCTTCAAAGGGACATCTAAATCTTCCAACTGGATGCTTGCATTGATCCACAGACATGTAAATGCTCATTCTCTGGGCATGCATGTTGATCTTGGGCATCATTCTGTTAAGGAACCCAGGTTTGAAAGTGATACATTATAATATAATTTGCTTGAACCATGTTAATATCATAATGCACACACTTAGTGCTGCTACTCAGATGTTCTTCATCAGCTTTCCAGGAGTCCCACCCTGAGGTCCTCCCTCCGTAACTACTCAGACAAAACACCAATGGATTCCCATTGCTTGAATAATGATATTGGGCTTTGGTCCAAAAAATTTTTATGATAGCACTAATTGTCATGCCTATAGTTAAGGCTGCCTGATCTTTTCCATTATAAGACCCTGCTTTCAGTTTCTTATAACTTTGTCAACTTCAGCTGCTCAGACTGAAATTTTCCATGCCTCAGGCTCAATTTTTAATTTTTATCTATTTATTTTTTTAAAGCTTCAGCTAAAAGAGTATAGTCACTTCTGAGAACGAGGTGAGGGACAAATACACTGTTTGGCCAGGTTGAAAAAGTTCTTACAACTGTTTCCTTGAACAGCTGTAACACCTTCATGCTTTGGTACAATTTTTGGTACTTTTCTGGAAAGTTGGTAGGGGCATGTTGCTCTCAGTGATGTCTCTTTTGTTATTTCTGTGGAAAAAATGCTCCATTTGGCCAAGTTATGAGCATTTGACAAATCTGAGTTTGCACATGCTCAGTAGAGACTCGCTAAAGTTTGCAGCCAAGCTCTCTGAAGATTCCAGCTGTACTGGTTACACTCCGTCTCCTCACAGCTCCTATGTACATCATCTCCACAGAGCAACTGAGCATGCTCCATTCCATGGCTGCTGAGGCAGATCAGGTCTTTCCCTGTGAGTGCGCCTCCCATCTGCCAGGGATGTCTTTTAGTACCAGGTGCTGTAACCGAGAGGAGGAGATAAGACTTTTTTATCCTGTGTTCTCAAAGCATCCTTGTTGGTGCACAGACCGCGTAGAGAAAGCGCTCAGTATTAAAGGACTGTTCTGTGGATCTGAAGATTTTAGCTGGTTGGAAGAACTTCAGTAGCACCATATTCCATCCGAATCTAAATGTTTTGTGAAATTGGATCGATTTTGCTGGAACATCCTGTTTCAACGTTTGGGATGAAGTGTTTTGATTTTTCATTTTGAGATGACGTTTTGTTTCAGTTTTTTAGTGCTGGCTAAAAACAATTAGTTGAAATAGTTTTCCATTGGAAAATGCTATTTTGGTAAAACAGATTTCTTTTTGGTGTGAAATTGTATAGATTTTGATAACATTTTGTTTTTTAAAAAAATGGAAAAAACATTTTAAAAAATGTCAGTGTCTCTCTCCATAATTTTGGAATGAAAGCTTTGATTTTTTTCATAGAATCATAGAATCATAGAATATCAGGGTTGGAAGGGACCCCAGAAGGTCATCTAGTCCAACCCCCTGCTTGAAGCAGGACCAATTCCCAGTTAAATCATCCCAGCCAGGGCTTTGTCAAGCCTGACCTTAAAAACCTCTAAGGAAGGAGATTCTACCACCTCCCTAGGTAACGCATTCCAGTGTTTCACCACCCTCTTAGTGAAAAAGTTTTTCCTAATATCCAATGAAAAAGTTTTTCCTAATATCCAATATTTATTTTGGTTTTAATCAACTTTAAAAATATATTATTTTATATTTTAAAAATTAAAAATAGATGACATCTATATAAAAAGTTTAGAATTGATCAAAACGCGTCATTCTGATTGATCTGAATTAATTTATTTTTAATTTTTTAACATTTTGGCTCTTTGGGACAATTTTTTTTCAAAATCTTAATTTTTCCTAGGATGGAAAGTCCATTTTCCAACCAGTTCTAATTATGATATAATATAAAATAAGAAAGTCAAAATCAAAAACAATGTTTGTTTTGTCTAAGCAAAATGTTTCAATCAACCCAAAATGAATTTTTTCCCCCAGAACTTTCCTTCAGGGAGAATTTTGAAATTGTTGGTTTTGCTTTGATTTAGAATGAAGCCAAATTTCAAAATCTTGAAATCCTTTGCAAAACAGAGCATCCACTCTCAACCCAAGTCTAACGATCCCATCTTTGATAACAAACCATGTGGAAATCAATATGGTTCCATGTGGTGGAAATTTTGCTTTTTTCTTTTTTTTTATTAAAAATGTAGCGTATTACATACAATCTCCCCACCATCACCACATAGTTCAAAAATTGCAAATTTAAACACTCAAAAGTCAGGAAATGTCAATATTTGAGTGGTCATGCAACCTTAATTTGTTCCCCTTGTGCATGTGCATTAGGAGGTGAATTAATCACTTGACTTAAATATTCTTTAACTATAGGATTTTAAATTTAGAAGTAAAATGAATGCTAACCAGCATTTCAGCTGGGCTATGGTTTGTGTAGGTGCTCACAGATATTCGGTCTGATTTCTCTGAAAGGATCAATGGTTTGTAGTCAGTAATCTGGGAATTTAAAAGGGACTGGATGAACATCATAGATAATATAACTTGGCAGTTCTCACAGCACTTTAAATATTTGAGATGTTTTTAATTGCACTACACTCTATCTTTCTGGTACCTTTTTAATCTAGCTTTCTGTAGAAATCTGAAATACACATCCAGGCATCTTCAGTGAGCATTGAGTGAAAAGATAGTGGGCTAGATGGATGGTTTCTTACTCAGACACATTTCTGATTCCCTTACCAGAAGTGGGAGTTCAAGGATCCCTGTGCTTTGCAGACCCGAATGATGTCTCACACCCCTTGGATAATTAAATATTACTATCCCCTTTCACAAGGGAATGAACTGAGCTGAGGCGCAGACTTGCCCAGGGTCACACAGTGGTTCATGACAGCCGGGAATGGAATGCTGGAGTCTCCCAGGGTCTATCTCCACAGCAATTAAAAACCCACGGCTGGCCCAGGCCAGCTGGATCAGGCTGAGGGGCTGTTTAATTGCATTGTAGATGTTCAGATTTCAGAGTAGCAGCCGTGTTAGTCTGTATCCGCAAAAAGAACAGGAGGACTTGTGGCACCTTAGAGACTAACCAATTTGTTTGAGCATAAGATTTCGTGAGCTACAGCTCACTTCAGCATCCGATGAAGTGAGCTGTAGCTCACGAAAGCTCATGCTCAAATAAATTGGTTAGTCTCTAAGGTGCCACAAGTCCTCCTTTTCTTTTTGTAGATGTTCAGACTCAGGCTGGAGCCCAGGCTCTAGGACCCTGCGAAGTTTCTCTGAAATGTGGGACTGATGGATTCTGAAGGGAGGTTCATCTACTCCTCTGAGGCTGATGGCCCCCCTGTCTGAATCCACAAGAGATGAGCTGAAACATCAACACAGCCTTAGGGCTCCATGAGAGAGACAGAGGAACATCATTTTCCCATCCCAGGGGCACATACATGTTAGATGTAGATTAACCTTTGATATAGTCTTATCCTAACAAGTGTCCAGTCAATTACAAAGCGATGCAGTATTTGGATACGGGGGACGTTACTCTTTGTTCAGCAGCCAGCGATGCTGTCACTGTGGAAGTGCTGCTAATCAGTCGTGTACCTCTCCACCCTGATCAGAAAGCCTTCAAGCTGTCAGCTGATGTTATTTATGTTTGTATATTTTGTTTGAAATGAGATGTAAGCAAAGCCCATGTGTGCCTCCAATCTGCTTTGTAGCAGAAGAAAGGAAAGAGCGAAGAATATGTTTGCAGTCATGTCTGGCCCTTGATTTGCAGCTTTGCACGGTGTTGATTTGGGGTCTGGAGTGCACTTTCCTCTGTAGTAAAGCAGAAGCTGAGCTGTTTCTGTATGCACAGAGATGTCATGTTAGAGTTAAACCCTTTTACCTTTTATTTAACATTCATGGAGGCTTGACAGGTAATCTCAGGAGTTAGATCATTATGGCAGCTAGTGCTAACCTGTAGCAAATGATGCTTTGTAAATCCCCTGGCAAAAGTAATAGGCTTTTTTCTGCCTCTCTTTTCTTTTTGCAATTAGTGCTACAGACCCATGGGTGGTAACCTTTGAATCTTGCCTCCCTCAGCCTGCAGCTGCATTGAGATTTGGTTTCCATGACCCGCGGTAGAAGGAATACTGAGATTTACACAAACAATTAGAGACTGCCAGTGTCTTTGACAGGGAGTGAGAGCAGAGAGCTGCTGCTCATGGTGTCTCCTGATTTTAAAGACCAATGATGAAGCTGTAGCACCATCCTTGCCACTAGAGCGATTAGGGATTGAAGCCCAATGCATGACCTATCTCAAAGCGGTACACTATAGTATGGAATATCCTCTAGATTCTTTGCTCCATCCAGTGATTTAGAAGAGAGACTGTTCTCTATATAGGAGCAAAACAAACCCAAAACATTAGCCTCTTTTGCAGTCTGTGCAGAGAAATTTTCTTGGTTTCATCCTTGTTTATTCAATAGCATCGCCAGTGTCAAAGCTGTCAAGAAAGACTGTTTAAGGGGCAGACCCTTTTCCCAGAGCTGGAATGACACTGATGAAAACTCTGTGCAATGCTCATTGAGGCTCAGTGGTTTTGCTTCACAGGGGTTCAAGCAAATGTTTTCCTTTGTTTTAATCTCTGTGAGGTTAGTATTGAGTTTGGGGTTTGAAATCCAAATTTTGCATTGAATCCGTGCAGAATTGTGAACGTGGCTTTGTCGTGAAACCAAAAACTAACTCTTTGCTCTTCTGTAGCATTCTCCCTCTTACTCGTCTACAAGTATTAATTGGGCTGTGTGCTTATCTATGCTGGGAAATGACAGAGGTATAATGCATGCTAACACGTCCCCATTTCAAAGATGGGGAAACTGAGGCACAGCAGGGTTAGCTGGCTTGCCCAACGCCCCACAGAAAGTCAGTGATGCCTTGGGAAGAGAATCCAGGCTGACACCAAGGCTCATGTTCTAACTGCTAGACCGTGCTTCCCTTCAAAACAGATTGCAGGTTTGCTCTTAACTGGGCCCAGGTTGACTTGCAAAGTCTGCAAATTTTAACAAAGTTTCTGAGGAAATTGAGGGAAAGTGTTGAATTACTAACTAAATCCCACACAGAGCGGTTCTACCTGACATTGTGTCCCATTGTGACTAAGAGTTTTTCAGAGATGCTGACAAATAAGGAGGTAAACCCAAAAAGTTCCAGTGAGGTTAACATCTCATTTCAGCCATTTTAACCACTGTTTACTGATGGCGCTGAGGGTTTTACATAAACCCCTGCTGTGATGGAGACGTAGATCACAAATATCTTCAATGGGGTGGTAAGTAAATAAACGGAAGTCCTTGACTATTGCCTTTTTTTTTTTCTGTTTGGGATTCTGATCCATACCCGCTATTTTAGAAGTTGCCACATGATTCTGCCAGTTGACCTTCAATCGGAGAGAAAAGCAAGAGCTAAATTCTCATAGGCTTGTGAATTTCATTTGTTTTTCCGAAGTCCGATTTGAGTTTGTTCTGCTGGATCAGAAGGAGAGAAAGATGCAGAAAACATTTAGCGTGGCCAAAGTCTCTCATCAACTCGGAGTCCTGTTGACCTCTGTGGCAGTTTGGCCTATATAAGGCCTTCAGAATTTGATCTAATTTAGCAAATAGCCAGTTATTGGAATGGTGGGAGCATTTTCCGGTCTGTATTTCTTGCTCAGCCGTTGCTGGGTGTGTGGATGTGTGGTGGGGAGGGGTTAGATAACTAATTGAGTGGAATCGATGGAGCTGGAATAATTATCAGTGGAGTTGCTCTGATGACTGCATTTCTAAATATTGCTCAGGGCGCCTACAGCTGTAGAGAGGAGCTCTTTGATCTTGTATAAACTGAACAAAATAAACAGTGTTACCTTCTCCTCCTGTCCTCATCCCAGATTCCTTGGGATTCTGTTTGAAATTACCCAGGTACTTGACTCTGTGCATCTCGAAAGGTGTAGGAGATTGATGACCTAGTAAGGCTGTTGAGTTAATGGCCTGTTTCTCCAGCCACGCAGCAGCCGCCTCGCTCTGCTCCCACAGTGTAATCTGACCTCAAAGCCATTTTAACCAGCCCAGGGAGGATTAGCAAGTGCAAGAGCGAACCTCAGCCAGTGCAGAGCTGATCTAGGAGCACTGATGCTAATCCCCTCCTTGCTGCAGAGAACGAGGGGAAGGGGACATGGGCATGGCTGGGGTACCCCGGAGCTGTGCTGATCATCAGTTACCCTTTTCCCCTGTGGCAGCCTGACACGAGTTACAACCGCCCTTTGGCTGTTCTAACTTGACCCGGGGGGATCTGCCAGCACACAGCCGTGCTAGGTTCAGAGCACGCAAAGGGGAGATTTAAGAAGTCATTGCACATGTACACCCTGACTTCTAGTCTGTGCCCTATACGATTGGTCCCAAAGGGTGCTGATTAAAATCTGTAGATAAAAGTGTTCCTACTCGTTCCTGCTGGATGAGTGTAGCTCATGTTCTACAGAGATCTGCTAAAACTGAAATTCTTGTCACCCGTTTCTATGCAGCAGTAACAGGGTGCCCCACTAACCACAGGTAACTGGTTTGCCTAGTACCTGTAAAAATGTTGTTAGTAACCTAACCCGTCTTTATAGGGAGTGAGCGTTCGATGGCAGTAACCTAACCTTCTGCATTAGGTATCCACTTTCCTGCTGCTGTGCCCATGAAATGAATTAATCATCAGGGGAAAAATTGCCTAGGAGAGTTAAGTTCTAGTACCACCCACTGTCAGAGGGGTGATCTTCCCTGGGGTCCGCTTTTGTGACTCCCACTCGGGTTCTGCAGATGGAGGTTTCATGTCAGGGACTGAGCCATCAGTCTTGGAAATGTCAAAAGAGGCTGCCTTCAGACATTTTGTTTTTCCCTTAATGAAACCCTCAGAAAAATGTGGGTAGCTGAGAGGCTAGGTATTAAACCGTCCTATCTACTGGCACGTTAGCCATGCCCCTGTGTTCAGAGGTATCAGAATTTCTCTTAAATCATTCAGTGGTTCTCTAATGTATTCACAATGTGGACTACAGAACAAGATCTGAAACACTCTTTTTCCGGTAAGACTATTAACTGGTGACACTTTGACATCAGCAAGAAGTATACGAGATTAAAAAGTAAGAACTGTATAGAAATCTAAGTGCCTTCACGTACTGTTAGAATAAAAATTGCTGTTAGAAGCATTAAAATAGCATACCTGTCAGGAGCGACAAATTCAGGAGCCATTCCTGCTGATTTCTATGGCATCCATTCATGCGATTTCCCTGTTAGATAAATTAAGGAACATTTTAGAGGATGTACAGGATGAAATCTGAGCCCAAGAGAATTAATCTTTAAGCTAAGGGGTGGCTGTATAGAACTGAGGAGGCTGTGATGGTGACTGTATCTGTGCATAACAAAGCATCTGGTATGAAAAAAGGGGAAGAGAACATCCCTTACAATAATGGGGCGCGGTGCGTTTCTGAAGGTGAGCTCTGTACAGACACTGAATTGACAGCCCACTGGACACCACTGAGTCTGGCTCACCTGACAGGCATAGAAGAGGTTTTCCCAAGGCAGATTCCTTATTCACACCTACTCCTCCAGAGGATGTCTTTTTTCCTAGGACTGCAACTAGGTGCACCCATATTGGGCTCACAGAGTCTTTGAGGCGAATAATTTTCATGCCCTGGTTAGAATGGCACCGTTCTGACTTCAGGCAGCCCCTGCCCCAGGGTTTCGGTGGCAAGTTGGGAGAACATGAACAGCAGCTGCTGCTGCGTCGTTCGGCGAGGGAGAAATAGGCACTTTGCTCCAATTACCTCGCCCTGGGGCGAATAGGGCAAAGTTCACCCACAAGGCCAGTGCACCTCGAAGTCTAGGCTTGGATTTCATAGGATCACTTCCTGAATAGCACAACTGTACAAGAGTGAGCGTCCGTGTTGGGTGCCTGCATGTACAGGCCATGACACAAGCACAAGGCTCTCTCACCCTGTCTCTTACAGCTCTTTAGAGAGTGCCCGTCCCTCACTAGAAGCTCAAAGTGCTCATGGCTGATTCTTCAGATACCCAATATTTTGTCTTTGCTTTTCCCTCTGCTCCTCCCTGATTGATACCCCTCCAGAGGTTGGCAAATGTTACTGCAGGGAAAGGGATGGAGACCTGCGGCTATGCAGAAGAGTTGGGGACCAGGGAGCTGAGTTCTGTTCCTGGCTCTGTGACCTTGGGCAAGCCACTAGTTAGAGGATTCTTGGGATCCTACGGAGGCTGTTTCATCTGTGTGTGACATTTGAAATCCCTTGCAGGCAGCTGGTGGATGAAAGCAGGAGACGAAGGAGCTGGCTTTCCTTGGCATGTTTAATCATTTATTAGCTAATCATGAGCACTGTGGGGAGATGAGCAGTGCAAAGCCCATTTCTAATGGGAACAAGGGAGCGGATGTGCGTATCATTTCATGTGCTGTTTTAGTTATTAAAACTAGTGTGGTTGTGGCTTGGAAAGGTCTCACAGGCCCTCATGGTGAGGGTACATATACCACTGGCTACATGAAGGACATACGGAAAGCCAGCTTTTTTTCACAATTCTCCAAACAATCCCCGTTCTATTCAAGGGATCCTGATTTGCCAGCTAATTCAAAAGGGCGCTGTTTAAATGACCAACACATTGGCATCACTGCTGGCAGTCAGGTATGTGCCAGCCTGGGTCGGCCCTGGCTTCACTATGGTACCATTTTGCCCACCAGGATTGGAGCTGGCAGTGTAGGAGTTTGCAGGGGGAGAAAGGTCTCTCTGTAAATCCTGCCGAAGAAAAGATATGGCACAAGCCAAGGCAGATCTGCAGCTGGTGGTGCCATTGAGCTCTGCCCAAGGTGACGTTGCTGTTCGTAGGCTGGCAGGCCTGTGGAGGTAAATGAAAATGTGCTCTGGAGCGTGACGGGCAACAGGAAAGGTGTGCACAGAGTATATCCTAGTGTGTGTAAGAGAGGTTAATGCAAAGCATGTGCACGTGCTCCGACATTCCTGCCAGGAGGGGATCTTGCCTTCTGGTCTCTGACCTGCATGACAATGAAAGGCCAAGCGATAGAGGTGTGCGGATAATTACCCATTTGCAACAATCTCCAGGAAAACTGGGTCTCTGGTTGATACTGACACGGGAAATGAAGGGACTGGGAAGATCATGTTCTTCACTAATTCTGAAGGCCAAGCCTTGGGCTCGGGAAATGGGGACTTCAGGGTGGGGTTCAGAGTTTTGTTTTGCAATTATTTGCTACTGTGTCAGCATCCTCTTGGGCCCTCTGAAGAAAAGCTGCCCTGGCATAAATGGAAGAGATGAAACAAAGGCGCCATCATCGTCGTTAGGGGACGCTCGCTGCCCCCTGAGATCATCTCATCAAAGGAGACCCAGCCAGTCAGAGACAGAGAAGCAGAAACAAAGAGCTAAAGGATGAAGACCGATCCAATCGGGGAAATGATCAGCTACAGTTGGGCATTACATTGAGCCTTGTGTGCAGGCAGCCAGTCAGATAAACGCCTCCCTCTGGGAGCCTCTCCTATTTCTCTGAACTCACCCCTTTCAGCTAGAAGGGGAAGAAATAACAGAGGTTACCCGAGACTAGGACAAACAATGGGAACAGGCTCCCTTTGGCTTCCTAGACCCTGCCGGTGGGCTTTAGATACACAGCAATAATAACAACATCAGTACCTATTGCTTTATATAGTCCTTGTCACCAGTAGATCTCAAAGAGCTTTACAAAGGAAGTCATTTGACAAATGGGTAAACTGAAGCACAGAAAGGTGATGTGCCCAAGGTCACACAGCAAGCCAATGGCTGAGGTGGGAACAGAACCCAGATCTCTTGAGCCCTAGTTCAGGGCCCTATCCACTAGACCCCACTGCTTTGCATAGAAACTTACCAGGTTCACCTCTTGCTAAACGCAAGCTGCGGTCATTGTCACGGCACCTCTTGGCTCCGGTTTGTTTGCGATGTGGGCGGAAGGAAGGGGCACAACGAATCAAGGGCCTAGGATTTGGCCTTGTGGCTTAGGCCTTCTGGCTAAAGGCTAGGGGTCCAACCCGACAAACTTGGCTGCACTTGATTCTTGGGGCCCTTGTGCCAAGTTAGCCACAAAATTATACCCTGCTCACCCGGCCGAGCTGCACAACCATGGCTGCAGGGAGTGGAGATGCCACCTGAGAAGAAGAATGTTGCCTGGCTCCCTAAGAGGACAGTGCAGGTCAACATGCCCTTGCCCAGGCAGGAGTGTAGGTCAGAGGCTGCTGTGACCTGGCTAGGGCAGGTACCAGCCATGCTGCTCACCTCCTCCAAAGGAGGGCTGCTTTAAACGCCACCTGGGGCTCTGTGAACCATGCCATTGCCCGGGGGCCCAGACTGCTCGCTCTCCTGCGTAGCTCCAGGGCTCCCAGTTGGAGGGGTTGCGCCCCCCTCCCCCCCGCAGCCAGGTAGACATTGTGTAGCTTGGGGCTGCACGCTGAGCTCCTGTGGCTTCCCCCAGCAGAGCCCACACAGGGAGCCGAGCCCTTCGCACATCCTTCAGACCGGGCAGGTTTAAGACTGAAACAATCTCTGCGCTGTTAAAGCCACACTTCTCTGTGCTGGAGAAACTTCTTGTCATTCTCAGTCCGGCCGCTGCCCTGGCTTATCACTTGGGCGAGTGGAGCAGCCATCGAACCAAAGAACGAGCCTGGATTAAACACAAGTTAGTGGCTTTACAAAGCGTCAAAGTATCCTTATGGGGATACAATTTGGAAACCAGCCTCTATTAGGGCCACCGCTCTGTTGCCAACTCTCACTGGGAGTCTCATAATATTTAATGCCCCTAGCTCCTGGAGTCCTGTTGTTATGTGAGAATATCCACTTTCATTAAAATACACTGACTTTTGTGGCTGTGGAGAAAAGCTTGGGAAAAGCAGAGTTCCCCAAAGCTGCAGGCACATGCAAAAGAATCCAAATTACATTTGAAAATCTCAGGATCTTTTGGGGCCTCACCATGGGCACAACCAGAATTTTCCTGGGGGAGGGGGCAGAGCTCTCTGTACCCCTGCTGCCTTGGCACCCATACCCTCACTCTTCCCTCCACATTGGGCTGCACCAAGACCTGCGGTCTCCCTGCCCACACCCAGCTCCTTGGTCTAATCTACCACACGCATTGTCCTGTGGTCTCCCTGCTCCATACCCAGCACCACCCACACCCCACCGCTTGCTCTTCCATCCCCTGCCCACCTCATTTTCCCATGGTCTCCCCAGCCCCCCCTGCCCCGCCAGCCCCAAGCTCTTGTCTAGAGAAGCAGTCATACTGAAGAACTCCATCCCCACCAGGAGTCCAGCAGTTCTTGGAGCCCCAGACCCCATCCTCCTCCTTGGTCTCCACTTTCCCAGGAAGCACCAAAACTCTAGATCCACCCCTCCTGAGCACTGGGGGTTCCTGATGCCTCCTGCTCCACTTCTCCCTCGGGGTTGTGGGTGCCCTCGGGTGCTGGAAGGACTGCACAGGTGGGGGGCCAAACAGGTGCACAGGGTTGTAATGCTACAATGTTGTAATGCAAATTTGACCTGGCTGCCCCCTGTCATGGCAGAGAATCATCCAGGCCAAATTTCAAACTCCGGTCAGGGTCTGAGTTGGGGGCAGGGCTGTTGTGCTCCTGGGCCTGACTGGTGATTTTTGAATGCTTGGAGTCAGGAGCAGTGCAATCAGTTTTGCCGCTCCTTTGGCTGATTGCTTTGAGAGAGGTTTTAATTCTACTATAAATACTTCATGATCTCTGTGTGTATATAAAGTCTGCTGCAGTTTCCACGGTATGCATCCGATGAAGTGAGCTGTAGCTCACGAAAGCTCATGCTCAAATAAATTGGTTAGTCTCTAAGGTGCCACAAGTACTCCTTTTCTTTTTGCGAATACAGACTAACACGGCAGTTACTCTGAAACCTATAAATACTTCAGTTCCGCAACGGCAATCGCAGTAAACTCTGCAATAATACCAAGGTCTGCATTTCAGGAGAGGCGTCAAAAGTACATCAAATCTCCTCAGTGTAGCTAATCAGAGATCAACTCTGATCTCTGTTTCTTAGCCCAGGTCAGTCTGAGTCAAATCTTCTGGCAGACCCAACTATTAGCAGTGCTTTGTCCTGCACCCCTGAACCAGACTGCCTTCCCCGGGACAAAGGCCAAGGTGGGGTATATTAGTGGCACTCCTTTTCAGTGACATTTGTCTACAGCTCACTGCAGTGTAGATGCTCGGGCTTGGGCTATGGCCTCCCACATTGCAGGGTCCTAGAGCCCAGGCTCCAGCCTGAGCTTGGACATCTACACTGCAATTAACCAGCTGCTTAGCCCAAGCCTCGCAAGCCCAAGTCAGCCAGCAGGGGCCAGCTGTGGGCATCTGTCTGCAGTGTTTGACAGTTCCTGAGAGACATTGTAGTTGAGGCTTTCTGTTCAGGTACAGTCTGACTGTAAGGGGGCCGCAGTGACTTTGTGCAGAGATTCCTGAACAAAGTGGTGGATTTCCGTTTAGTATAATTGCATTGGGGCAACATCTGTGCTGTTTTTTTAACAATAAATATATTTCAAAGCAGATAGAAACTGGGCATTTCTCTTCCAACCAAATTGTTGCCATAGTAGAATGAAATGAAGTGACATCAAACATCTCCATGCAATAAAGGTTATGATGTTCCAAAAGCAGTCTGGCCCCATGGGAAGAAGGTCAGAGTACAGTTAGGTTGCTGTCTCCTGGCCCATCAGCCCTGAAGCCCAAACAAAAGTGAAATCCGTTCTCCTTACTCTATGCGAGCCATGTGCGTGCATCCACCCAGCCTACCCGTTAAGCTTTACAGTCCCTGATCTTGTACCAATTCAGTCAGTGAGAATTTTGCCATTGACTTAAGCAGGAGCAAAAGCTGGGCCACATAGAGCATCAGGTTTAAGGAAATTAGGTGGGACTGTCACTGTCCTTTTTGGGGAGAAACCCAGAGGACAGGGAAGAACCAAGGAAAATCGGCATTGAATTCTTTCCTCTCCATGCTCAGGGCATGGTAATTTTTCATCACCAGATAATTCTTTAAATTGGGCCTTTTTCCTAGTTTGAAACGTTTTCTGTTGCTGCTGTTTCCCTATATTATTTATAGCCGAATAAGCATCAGAGACTCACAGGCATTGAGATCAAGCATACTTATCTACCCAGCAGTATTCTTGTCTGAAACAATATCGTTTCACTGTTGCTATCGATTTCAGAAGATTGTGCTCTGGTATGAATTCCTCTGAGCCAATGGGTATATTAAGCAATCATTTCTATAGCAGATGACATAACTCCCCCGGCATCAGTGTGTCCTAATGGGTCTGGTATTACTCATGTGCTAATTGATTGGGAATGGAGAGGAGAAAAGCTACATTCGTTTGCGAGGTGATTTTTATGGCCAGGCTCCTAACGGAGGTAATTTGCTGAGAATGTTCAGGCCCTCTCCAGTTCTGGAATATAATCTGCGTTCTTGTGCGTTCTCGCTACGCTGCGTTTCCATCAGCAACCCTTGCTCCGTTTGTGGAGTTCAAGGTAAAAATCCCCAAGGAATTGTCATTACAGAATCTTTCTTTCTTCTCTGGGTTGTGCCAAAGAATACATGAACATGGAGCTGTGCGCAGAGGTCTATTGCTCTGTCTCCTTTGGGAGCCTTGACGATTAGGGGCTGTGAGTTCAAATTTCTAGCCTCCAGGTAGCTTTCGGAATATCTCTGGTTCGCCTGTTAAAACACTCTGTGTCTAGGGGCAAAATGTTTATTTCTGTATCAGTCCATCTAATGCCACAGAGCTTTTCGTTTTTTAGTATTCAAAAGGAGCAGTCTCCCAGCAGAAGCAGGACCTTCACTTGCATCTGTGCTGACAGGCAGGCGGGACTTTAAAAGAAAAGAGCCTCACCGTAAAACCAGTCATAAAATCGTATTAATATGCACGTGAGATGAGCTGTGTACTTCCCGGCTCAGTGTATAATGTTTTCATTTTATTCCTGTTTGTCTGAGCACTGGGCAGGTTTGACTGTGCTCCATTAGAACATGCTTAAGGATAATGGATTTGATGCAGTGTTAATGACATCTGGGGTTTCCGGTATCTGGTGCTCAGCATACAGAGCCTCACTCTCTTACATCATCAGCCTGATGCGTAGTCCTGGTCCCGTACACCAGCTGTCGGCCAGGACGTGTACACAGTTTTCATTGCTCATGAAAAGTGCTGGATTGGATGCTCCGGAGACCGAAGTTTAATTAGTGCTTTTTGTGATGGTCGTTTGCTGGGTCGAGTTTTATTTAAGACCATGTCTAGGGGACTGAGACCCGCAGTTCATTGCATGAAGGCCACCAAGCCATCATCCGTGAATAACAATTGACAGTCAGTATTAATCTATGAAGTTACCATCAGCTGACATATTCTAATGGATAAGTGTGAATCGCTTGGTCTGTCTAGCAAGATCTTTGAGATGGGGGCCCTATCTTCATTGTGCCTTGCCACTTGCTGTAAATAGCCAGCAAAGCCAGCAGCCTGGAGGTGAAACGCGCTCTCTCTGATGATTATTATTACTACTGAGCCATGCAGTCCTGGCCATGTGGATTTGCTTTACCAAACATTGCCTAAAATAACATGGTGATCATTTTGAAGAGTTGTAGAACAGCAAAAAGCAAACCAGACTATGGTGGTAAGGATTATATACATATAGCCTGCCTGCTGGCCTCGCTGATAATTCCAGTTCCAGTAATGAATACCCAACTGGGAGAAGAGAGATAACAATATGTATTGTATCTATCATGCCTTCATCCTAAGAGACACACGTGTGCACGCTATGTGTAAAGACAATACTTATTTACCAGTACTATGTATCTTAAAATGCTTATACAGGCATGCAGACTAAACCATCTCGAAGCACTCAGAGGAATATTGACTGACAAACAGGCTACACACAGGGGTTATTTTGGCCAGCACTTAAATTCAGTGTTTTAGGGCGAAACATGTCAACTGTTTGACAGCACACAGCAGTTTGTCACAGCCCTTTAACACCGGGAATGACCCATACCACAGCCAGTTGAAAATAGAGGGGGAATTTTAGGTGGGAAGAAGGTGGCAACCCAAGTTGGAATAAGTCAGGGAAATCAGGACTAACACTCCTAATCGTCCAGAAAGAGCCCTGGGAATTTTAACCACTACAAGTGTCAAAACCTTGATTTTACATCTCATCCCAAAGACAGCATCTTGAACGCCACAGCTCCCTCCTGTTGCTCCTGACGCACTGGTACAGTACTGACTCAGGACAACAGGTGCTGGAGCACAAAGGGGTTTCTTTGGAAGCTTTTTGTCCACTCACTTGGCCCATCCAGGCCTCATTAAGCTTGTGAGGTCCAGCAGGCCCCCAGGACAGGGTCAAATGCCTTCAGGATGTTCAAGTAATATCCTAAATGATGAGCACCTGTGCCTTTCAGACATTCAACCTACCTGACGGAGCACAATTAGAAGTGACAGTGGCTCCAGATCTTAGGAAGAAATGATGCCACAGGATGCACCTCACCAGCTCGCCAAAGCTGACAAGAAGAGCCTCCCAAATGAGTTTCCAGTCTGTGTATCAGGACAAAGACTACCATGTCTGGCCTGAGTGCTGGAGAGTTGTCTGGGCTGGGAGAAAGTCAGTCAGTGTTTTACTTGCAAACATTTCAGGCAAAAGAACCTCAAACGCTGATATTTTGGAGGCTGTCAAACCATACCATTGAACCAGCAGTGCAAAATTCTGGGCACAGCGCTGATTGTGGCTAGGATTGTTCCTGACACTGTGAGGAGAACACTGTACGGTAGTCATCAATAATGTCATCTGGGCAGTGGTTGGCTAAATGGAAACACCCTTCACTGAGTAATTTGTATGCAGTTACTGTGCAAGATCTTCCATAGACTTCTGGGGCTGGCCCTTGTCCTATTTCAGCACCAGACAGGAAAAGGTTGGCTCTATGGCATGTCGAGAGAGTTGCCTCTGTGCAGCCAGCTTATTTCACTGATCCTAACACTCTGTCCGTGCTGGCCTCCTATTCCCTACTGCTACTGGGCATTCTCCAGTGAAGGGATGAAAATGCATCTGTCATCACATGCCTGGCTGAGGAAAGCCAACCTCAGCTGACACAAACACAGAGTGATTGACGCAGGGGCCACTAAGTACACCTGGTTTATCTTTTGGATGGGAAGTCTGGAGAGGACACTTGACAAAATGCCATGAGCAGAAATGAGAGCTGGGATATTCCAGCAGCAGCCAGAGAGTGCATCGAAAGGAGATGAGACCAGCAGAGGAAAACAGAGTGAGATTTCCTTGCTGTTGGTAGCAACCAGCTGGTGTGTTTTGTAAATCAAGGAAAGGAACCAGAACAAAAAGACAGAGATGACACAAGAACCTGACAGACTGTGGGTCACTGATGATCTCGGTCAGCCATGGGTTTGCCACAAGGATCTTCCAAGGGCAAGTACTGACAAATGTGAACCAGAATTCTGCTTCACATCTACTGGCCCTGCTTTTAGACAGGACTTCTATAACTTCAAAAACTTGACAATTCAGAAAAGATTTGGTAACACGAGCTTGTGTTTGAATCATAGAATATCAGGGTTGGAAGGGACCTCAGGAGGTCATCTAGTCCAAACCCCTGCTCAAAGCAGGACCAGTCTCCAACTAAATCATCCCAGCCAGGGCTTTGTCAAGCCTGGCCTTAAAAACCTCTAAGGAAGGAGATTCCACCACCTCCCTAGGGAACCCACTGAATTGCAATAGGGATCCTAATTTTGTCCTCAGTAGAGGAAAAATCAGTCAAATTTCACACGAACGTGCGCGCGCCTTTCAGTCTCTGTCATTCTTTTGCATATCTACTGCAGAGATGGTCTGGGGATTTCCCAGTACGACAGTCATGGGGATTTCCTTGTGAAATGGGCATATTTTTGTCCTCGCCAAGTGTCCTTGGAGCCCTTCTGGGGGAGCAGGTGACTTATTTTTTTACTCCCACTGTAGAAATTCGCATCACACTGATCCGCATGGGACTGAGTCAGGCTGGATGCAGCTTCCATTATAGCCCATCCCCGGTGTTCTCCAGTGAGGAGGAGGCCAGCGCTAGGCAGCCATGAAGACAGCTTGCACAGCAGGGTTGCTGCTCGTTTGCATAAAATGACAGATTGACACGTCAGACCGGCTCGGGCAGCTGATTTTCCTGAGTTAAGCATCCCATCCTGCCATCTCCTGATCTGCTAATAATGGTGATCATCATTTACACTGTGCAAGGTTTTACATGCACAATGCCCCCGATAAGCAGTAACTAATTAAACTAAATGAGCTGAGGTGAAGTGACTTGCCAAAAGTCCATCAGCAAATCAGTGGCAAAGCTTGGACTAGAAATCAGGAGTTTCTGGACTCTGGTCCTGAGCATAGTCTACTAAATCATGGTTCTCTTCTAAGATCTACTGTAGTTTGTTCTCCAGTCCTTGTTAGAAATGTAGCCTCCAGACGAGTAGGTCGGTAGCTTACATGGTACATTTCTAGAGAATGAGCCAAAACACACTATGCTTGTGCCTCAATATTTTTCCATGTTTCATTGGTGCTTGAAAAGGTCAAAGGAGTCCCCTATTCAAGCCCTGTACTAACACAGTGTATTTCAGTGCCGGGTGCAGCATCAGAGCATAGCCACATGGTGGTAGAAGATTCCCTTTCCATGTGCTATAATCAGAACAATTGCATGATAATCCTATCTAACCAAAATATTTTGCTGACTGTACAAGTCATGTCTTGACTACCAACCCTTTCCGATAGGATCGGAGCTAAGTAATAAGAATACCAACATGAATGAAGATTTTTGCCATCTACTTAATTACTCTGTAATTCTTACTCTGTACTTACTTACTTAATTACTCTGTAATTACTCTGTAATTCTTCAACAGATTTGTGCTTAATTAGCTTGGAATTAAGAATTCCAGTACAAGCCATACCTCATGAAAGAGCAGTGGTGCATTCTGTGTTTCCTGCTTGTATGTAGAGATAGGGTGCATGTGATCCTGAAATACGTTCTGTGTTTAATTCTTTATATTTGATTGTCAGGATTCTGATTGGCCAGGGTGATGTCCAGTCACCATACGTTTCCCTGTAGCTCATCTTTCTGCCTTGCACAGAGTAAATATGCAAATCAAGATAATGGTTCTAGGAATCCTTCCTCCTCTCTTCCCCCTTCAGCCTCACCACTGACTTGAACTAGGACAGCTGCAGTTGGAGGATCAAAGTTGTTGCAGATTGCATTTCTGATCCCTTGGTTTGGCTGCCTTTTATTGCCAGAGACGGCGAAGAGGGTCTCTCTCAACACAGCAGCCTCTGTATAAATAGGCATTTGTTCAATTGATATATTTACATCCTGTTCTGGCTTCACTATAAGGATCTCTAGTCATTAGGGAACTGTTTGCTTTGGTATGACCTTTAGATCTGTAGAAGAGTCTATGGACAAGGTCAGCTTTAATAATAACACAGTCTTCCTGTGATCAATATAAGTTCTTTTCACAGCAGGATTCCCTTTTGCACTGTCTATATTTTCTGGTCATTTCACAAGACAACTTCATTTGAAAAAAACAATGTTTGAGACATACTATGCCTGAGACCCCAGTGCTACAGATGGACAGGAGGTTTTATAGCTTACAAATGAAGCGATTGGGCTTACTTGTCAATAGGTTCACAACATATCTGTTTTTAAAACTGGCCATGCCATTCTGCTTGTGACTCATTAATGAAGTATTTAATGGATCAATGCCGCAATGACCAAGCCCTTCACAGAACCATGAATGAGAATGAACCAATAGTTGTGGTTAACCCAGCTACAATTATGTGGTTGTGATGTTCTCAGGCATTGATTACTAGAGGTTGTTTGGAGCCTTCAGTGATTATACGGCTGACTCTTATTAATGCATCCAAAATATTTTAGAGAAAGCCACCAGAAAGAAAGGAAAAGGGATGTGCTATTGTGTTTTCAGCCAGAATAGTGTAGATACAGTGGTTGGAATTAAAAGACAACATTTATCAATAGTTATCATTAGAGCTACCTGCAGGATGGAAGCTCGATTTCATGAGGCATTTTCAGAGTTTGAAATATGGCCTTGTTTGGAATCAGAATGAAAACAGAAAATTTCAAAATTCTCTGTGAGGGAAAATTCTGAAAAAAATATGTTTTGGGTCAATCGAAATGGTTTGTTTCGATAAAATCATTACTTTTTTATTTTATTTTTTTAAATGTTGTATTATAATAATAAAAAATAAAAAATTGAAACAAAAACTAATTTCACAATGAAAAATAGAAACCTTTGTTTTGAAAATGTCAAAACGGGATGTTTCAACATTGTCCGAAATTGTTTATTTCCAAAACAAAATTCTGGCAAAATTGACCTGATTTTCTGAAGCATTTTGATTTTGATGGACCCTGCATATTCCAACAGGATATGGTTCCATCAAAATGTCCCTGATTAACTCATGTTATTGTAATATTGCAGTTATTTCCTGTTCTTAGTGCAAAGAAACAATGCAGCCTCTGATGTCATGGCAGTCTCATTGGGAAATGATCGTCAATGTTGGTAAATGCCGACTTTAGGATGCTAACCCTTTTACTGGATTTACCATGAAAGTTATGTTTGCTAAGCTTTGTTTCCATTAAGCCTGTATGAATATGTTTGTAGAGAGAAAAAGGAGTTATATAATTCTAACTCTTTCAGGCCTCACTGCGCATTCATTGACCACCCAAATCTCCAAAAACCACGGAAGTTTAACAAATCAGCAAACTTTGTGACTGTTCTTGTGAACACTCCCATTTGGAATCTTTCTTTGTGCCAGTGATACATAGTATGGCAATTGTAGGGTGAGTCACTCTGAGAAGGAGGGATCATTTTTCATGTAAAACACAAAGCAAAAGAGCAATGTTTTGATTTGTTTGCACAGAAAGTCACCATGTACAAGGTACATCAAAGTGATCCGAGTCTGACTTCAAATGTAAAATTAATGCCTATCTGTTCAAAGTGTGAATGCAGATACCCGGTTCAACTTGCTCTCATTAATGTTTCTCAAATACTGCAGTGTTCCGGGCCACATAAGCGCTTCGACGTTCAGTTGAACTTTTGCTATTGACTTCATTTGGAACACGATCAAGGCTGCCCTATTAAATCAGGATCCACCTTCTGTTACACCATCTTCCTAAACCACTGTATTTCTTAATCTGATAAAAATACTCCTATATCTAAAAAGCACATTTCCAACCCCAAAAGAGGACCGGAAACTCAGTTCACTGGCTATGGCATGTCAGCCTATTTTCTGTAAAGTTTTTGTTCCCTATTTGCAGAGTGCTCGTAAAAAATATATATATAGCATTTGCGCCTTGGGTTGTGTTCAGTTTGAACAAAGGCAAAACCTCCAGCGGTGATAACCAAAGCTCATCAGCATGCAATGATTAACACTTTCATGATATTTCTGGTGCTGAATAGTAATTTTATCATGCTTATAAATGATCTGGTATTTCTGGGAGTGCTGGCAAGTCCATCTGTTAAATTGCTTTCTTCTGCAGTTACTGGTCCCATACTTTCCTGCCTCTTAGACGGATTTTCTTCATTCATATTACATTTCTGCGTGGCATTCCTCTGACACCAGTTACAAAGCAGATCCATAAGGAGACAAGGAACTTGTTGTTTGGTCTTGTAAAGCAGAGTGATATTTTGACAAAGCTCATTTGTGGCAAATGAGGAAAGAAGATGAGGACCCCTTGCACTTCTGGCTCTCAGCCACTGATAGTTGAAATTAGATGGCACCATTTCCCACCTACGTGTGAATGTATTTGTGAGAGGAATGGATATGTTTCCACATGAGTATAAAAACGTGGGGGCAGGCATGGTGTCTGTTGTTATGGTTGTGACTTTAAACGGCTGGAGCCCATAAATAATTATTTTATTCAATTACTGCCTAAAAATGATGCACTGTGAAAGGAACCTCTCCAACAAGGTCTGACAAATGCATCGTCAAATTGATTCCTTCCAGGTCTTCTCCCCGCCATCCCACACCTCCTTTGTCACATTTGCAGCCAGAGAGGTTTTTGGAAGTGTTTAAGCAGCTGTTTAGCCACTTTTCTTTCCCAAAGTTCAGCTAGGAAGATCTGTCTGCAATGTCCTGCCCAGAACTATTACAAACATGTTAATTTCATCAACGACAGACACAAAAGAGCAGCCAACAGGCAGTGCTTACACAGAAAGTGGAGCTGAGCAAGCAAAGACCCTAGCACTTCCCGGTTTGTACTCTTGTGATAGTTGGGCCGACAGATTCAGCCTAACTGTGAGCTTAGCAGCTGTGTAAAGTGAATGAAAGTTTATAAAGTGGCTCAATAACCTATAACAACACATGGTGATGGGAAAAAATGCAACAGGGAGACAGACTGAATTAATAAAAACAAAAAGCCCCCTGACCAGTAAATTTAAAAAAGGGTGGGGGGACGGGACTGGAAAGCAGGGAACCAGAATTGGTGTGTTGGAAAATAAGCCTAATTAGTGAATAAAATAATGAAGGGAAGGGCTATTCCACACATCACTCTCTTTTGGGGTCCTTAAGGGAAGACTTTGGGGGTGGGGGTCAAGAAGAAGAAGTGAATACAGCTGCTGACTGAAAGATGGGAGAACAGGAAGGACCAAGCCTCACACTCATGGCTGCCACTCCTGGGACCCTGGGATCCACTGAAACACCATTGGGCTTTCATTGTCCTAATCCCTAGACATGTCCTGATCAGACTGGGCCAAAGAGAGGAACCTAGATGACATCACCGGCTCCAGCTAAATCCAGAACACGATTGGGAATGTGAGACTTTTTAGTGTCCTTTTCCTTCCCCACCACTGCTTCTTTTTTGTATCCCTCTCCTTTTGCCTTCTGTCTAATAACAGTCTGCCCAAGGCTGTATGTTTTGCAACGCTGCTGTAAGCTTGTGGTCAAAGAGGCAACTAAAAGCAATGCCCTAAACAGCCTGACACTGGTACAAGTTTGTCAGGTTTCGGCCTGGTGGAGAGGGTTATGTGGTTTGCCTGTCTTTCTCCAGCACTGAGGCTGCAAGTGAGAGTCAGCACCAAAGACAGATGCTGTATTTTCTGCCTTTGCTGTTCTTTTCTCTCCCCTCTTGTGTGTGTTTGTCTTGTTTTAGCAGGATTGGACTTTAACAACACAGTGATCACGGCCTCTCCAGTTACTCTCAATTAACCTTTTCTCTTTCCCCCGCAAAAAAGTCATTTGGAGGGTAATAACTGTCCTGACAAACAAAGTTTTTTTTCCCCATCTAACGCTCTCCACCACTAAGGGGAAAGGGAACAAGGAATGTTGTGACAATGAAAGCCTTAACACTTTACATTTTAAATGCTTTAACTGTTTCCTTCTTTTCTGTATCTTTAATAAAGGGCTTAAAAGGTTTTTAACGGTGTGTTTCCTGTGGTACTAAGCAGACTGAGATTTCCGTACACCAAACCCTGAACGTTGTTTAATGCTGTTTAATGTTGGACAGTAACAGGGGCATGTTAACGTCTTTGGCTTTTGGGGCCAATGGATTCCATCTAAAAGAATACAGCACTAGCCCCTAACTTTTATGTTTTGATCTGTCACTCAGTAACACATGTTTCAGTCCCAGCAAATAGGCATTCCTAACAGGGAAGCTGCTGTTCCAGAGGTGTAGGGATGAAAGTTGCTTTCAGGACTGGGTGCTTTGAAAAAATAGCCAGCTCTGGAGTGATGAAAGAAGCTAACACCGAAACCTCAAATCAGATCCCTGACAATTTGGGGCTGGGTTCAGATTTGGATGCCTGCATCCAAATTTGCTCCTATAATTTTGGATAAGGCTCAGTTCCAAAGCAAGCTTTTTCTTTTTCTTTTTTTCCATTTTGGATTCATCCTGAGACATCAGAAATCCCATACAGCCATCTGACCTGCTAGTGGCTGAAACCTAATGAGATTGGTTTAAACGGTTTCATTGCTATGTACTCCAAACTTGACCCTGGTTCACTCTTGAACTTGAACCTAGGTTGAGCCTAATCTAGATGTGGGTCAGAACACTCCATTCTTGCTCCATCTATAACTGCCACCGTGAGCAAGAATCTTGTGAGTTATTTGAAAATGTAGTGTATGCTGCGGAATGATTCTTTCCAACTATTTTCAGTTAGAAAGTGTTTTCCCTCCCCTTTAGCACCAGCTGGGCAGTTGGCTTGTTTGTTTGTCCAGAAATGTTTCCCAGAGTATTTGGTGTTCTTAATTACTTTCTGGGGGTTAGTAATAAATTTGCCATCCCTCTGCAGAGTCCTACGTCTTGCTTTAGTTAGGAGCTCCCTGGATCAATGTCCTAGCTGAGATCAGCTTGTTTTTGTGCACATGATGTTCCACAAACACATTCTAGGAGGGCTTACCACGGCCAGGTTGTTGCTTAGCTGCAAAATTCAACAGGAAACACAGAATTTGGACAACTACTAATACAAGAAAAACCTGCAGTAAGAGTCTTCTCTGCTTCTTGGCACCATCGTTATGATGTGTGATCTCTGACTCAAGAGGCCTCTGCAAAATGCCATTTGTGACAATAGCCAAGAATGTTTGTCTCTCCATGTCAAACACTGATCAACTGCTGTTCCTTTTGCAGCGGGGGAGGAGAGGGGGAGGTATCCAGTGTAGAGCCAGATAAGACCTCTCTGTTATCCCCTGTCGACATATATTGCCCAGACATTCTAGAAGTGTGTCCATACTGACCAAAGATAGCATCTACAGAATGCCTCAGTGTTCTTTGATTTGCAAGCTCCAGCATATCTGTGTGGAATCTGACCAAAGCAATACTGTCGAAAGCATTTCCATTTCTTTTCTGACTTGCAGCCCTGAAGATGCTGTAATGATGTGACCAGCCTGCCCTGGTACTTTAGCCTGAACCTAGTGAAGTGGCCTTGCCTTTGCATTGGCTTCGCCTTAGAGCACAGCATGCATAGAGAGCTCTGAGCGAAGTAATGTGGAGACTGGCTAGTTCGGGGAATGGATCATGGGATTTTGGGCTTTCACCTCTAGGCCGCTGGTTCAAATCCAGCCTATGTATACTATGGAGTCATTCAGAGTCACTATCAACTGGTGCTTTTTGGGGTGTCTCCGTGAAACGCATTGTTGATCTTATTTGTCCCCATCACTAAAGCCCCTGCCACTCTCTGGTGCCTTCGGGACAGCCTAAGCGGAGAGGGCAGACGTTGGCTGAGTTCGGAATTTCCTTCTCCTCCCTGAAAGATGGCCTCTGGAGGCAGCGCTGAAGTAGCAATGGATGCTGAGGGCCCAAGCTTAGCTTTCACAGAGGGGCCATTGCAGCAGCAGGGAATGTGCCGAGTGCAGCAGAGGACACTGACTCCGGGAAGAGCATGCAGCAGAGCACAGATGCCTGTGGCAGGGCAGGGGGCTTCTGCTCCCTTCCAACTGCTCCTCCCCCACCCCCACCCTGCAGGCTGCCCCAGGAACAGGAAGAGGGGGCTGGCACAGGAGTGGCTCTGTGGAGTCCCCATGCCTCCAGAATGGGGCTGCAGCACTTAAGTGGGAGAGTGGCTGGGAGGGTGCCCGGGCCGCACCTGCCCTGGAACGAAGCAGGAATTTGGTCTCTGGGGTTGTCATTGTTAATCTGTTTCCTTTCACTGACACCAGAATTCCAGGGATGATCTCATTCCCCCACTGAAGTCAACGGGAGCTTTGCCATTGACATCCCGGCGGCCAGGATTTCACCCTGATCTTCCTTCCCCAGCACCACCATGCTGGCAAGGATAGGACTCCTCCCCCTGGCTTCACACATGCAGATTCTAGACCGGGACAGGCGGACGTGGCTAGTAACAGTGAAACAGCTGTCAAGGCAGGTGCCGGGAGCTGCCTGCAGAACAGAGATGCTAGCACAGAGCTCCCAGAGTCAGAGAGTTTAAGGTCTGAAGGGACCACCAAGATCATCTGGTCTGACTTCCTGTATTTCATGGGCCACCAGCTCCCGCAGCACCCGCACGCTGAACCCAACAACTGAGATGAGACCAAAGTAAATGAGACCCACAGGAGAATAGACTGTGATATGCCACAGGCAGAGAACAGGAGGGACCAATGTGCATCAGTGTCTGAGGCCCTTGCAGTGTCAGGGAAATTATTCAGATAATCCTGGCAAGTGACCCACACGCTACAGAGGAGGATGAAAATCCCCCAGGATCATTGCCAGTCTGATCCGGGGGGGAAATCCCTTCCCAACCCCACATGTGGCAATCAGTAGACCCTGAGCTTGTGAGCAAGAACTGGCCAGCCAAACTCCTGAAAAGAGAATGCTTGCTGCCACCTCAAAGCCCTGGCCCTCTCCACCCCTATCCAACGTCCCATTTCCAGCTGTGGCCATCCCAGATGTCCAGAGGGAGGAGATTAAAAAAACAAAACAAAAAACCCTCCCAAGAGAATCCCTACCTGACCGCTCTTGGTGTCTGGCGGAAACCCTGAAGCATGAGCTTTGAGAACATAAGACATAAACCATAAGTGAGCCCCAGGGCTGTTGAGCCCTGCCCCCACCATCACAAGCAGCCTCATCACAGAATCACTCTCATAAATTTGTCCAGCTCGCTCTTAAAACCAATTAAATGGTTTGCCCTACACAACTCCTATTGGGAGGCTGTTCCAGCATCTCGCCAGTCTTTGGGTTAGAAAACTTCTACTATCGAGCCTGAATTGGTTTGTGGCCAGTTTATATCCATTGGCTCTTGTGCTAACATTGTCCTTTAGCTTCTATAGCTCTTCGCCCGCCCTGGTATGTCCCTCACTAATGTATTTATAGAGATCAATCATCCTCGCTCTGCCTTCTTTTTGTGAACTTAACAAGCCACACTCTCCCAGTCTCTGCTCATAAGACATTTCCCTGATCATCCTGGTAGCTCTTCTCTGCACCTGCTCCAGTTTGAATTCATCTCTCTTGAACATGGGTGACCAGATTTGTACACAGTATTGCAAATGCAGTCTGACCAGTGCCTTCCACAATGGCATTAATACAGCTCTGTCTCTACTGGTAGTGCCTTGCCTAATATACCCTAATCTCACATTTGCCCTTTATTTTACAGCCATCTCACAGTGGTGGTTCACAGCCATCTTATGATCGACCCACATACCCGGCTCTTTCTCCTCCTCTGTCGCTTCAAGCTGATGAGCCCCCAGCTTGTAGGAGAAATTCTTATTAGACCCTAAGTGCAGGATCAGGCGAGATTTTAGCTATTCCCATCATACAGACTACACTGGAAACGTGGATCAGTGCTGGCCTCGACTGAAAGAAGTTGTGGCACTGGAATAATAAATCACTAATAAAAATAACCTGGGAGATCAATTGAACATGGACCGGAGCTGACAGCATTCTGGGTCCTCCAGCCACCTCTGATGCCACTCACTACCTCTTGGACTGCGTTCCCTGCACTAATGACTAAGGACCCGTAAGCTGATTTACTGGTCCCATGATACTGGACAAGACTCAGACCTTTAACAAGTAACCCCAGACTGTTTGTTGCAGTTATCTGCATGTGCCGACCAGTGATTTTCCCATCTTTGCTTAGTGCCAGAGCCTCCCTGTTTGTGTATTAAGTTTTCTCCTTTCTTGGGCAATGTCTTTCACTGTGGGCAAGCTGGTGAAAGTATTGGAGTCTGTACTCCACCTCTGAGCAGCAGGCACTTAAGACAAATCCAGAGGAAACAATTACTGCCAGACGCTGTGTCTCTTTAATTCAGAAATAAAGTTAAGTCTAAACATTTTGTGGGGCTTTTGCTAGCCCCTTATCCAGAGCATACAGTGCTCGTTATCTGTGTTTGAACAGAGGGGGTGCTAACAAATGGTAGGAGTGGAGCGGTGTTAGATTTAATCCAAACAGGGCACTGCATGCGTAATTAAACATGTCACAGGAAAGCTAGAGGTAACTTTTTTTCCCTTCCAGTCCAAGAGTTGAAGACACATTTGTCATTGGGTCTTTTCATAAGCATCTGGTATGTGATGCAAACTTAGTATCCAGCTAGCTAAATTGCTGGTGGGACACCAAGACCTTTATGAAAAAAGAAAAGGAGTACTTGTGGCACCTTAGAGACTAACCAATTTATTTGAGCATGAGCTTTCGTGAGCTATAGCTTTATGTGATTCAGGCTGAATAACCACAAATGGTTTGCACTTGTGACTGGCTCTGATCTCTAGCCAAGCAGGCTTCCAGCAGGCTATATTCACAGCAAAGGTGTTAAGTGCCTCTGGAGGTTATCGTTGGGTAGAGTTTTATGTTTAGAAGTGCTTCCCAACTCTTCTTAGGAAATCCCTGCCTGGATCCAGGGAAGACTGGTAAAGGTAGAAGAAGGTAGCTGGATCCAGTCAAAACAGCCAGATAAGCCATCATTAGAGAAACATTGCAAGTGCTCTTTACTCCAGCATGGCTTTCCTGACCTAGATTTCTTTCACAAATGAGCACTCCCTCTTCAAGAGATTTTCTTGACATGAAAAATTTACTTTTTAATGGCCCCAAATGCTACATTCTCTAAGCTAGGTCCAAAATAGTCTCTTAGTACATCACACTAAAGGGATCTCCAGCTGTTGTCAGGAAAACTGAAACACAGATTGTACAAAAATTCCAGTTAAAAGCCATTCGCTCCTGTCTGCTTGGGTTTGTACAGTTGTTCTGAAGCTCTGTTGCATGCTCCTGAAAATGGAAAATATAATGTTATAACCAAATCTGTTTAAGCCTTTGCTTCATGTTAGATCAGGTTAAAAAAGCAACAATCTATTTAAAGGTCCGTGTCCTCCCCCCCATCCCCGCCAAGATGCAACTGAAAAAGAAATGTCAACAGCCCTGGTGGGGGGCGGGGGGGAGGAACTGGCTGATGTAACAGGATTTTCAAAACTGAGCTGGGCCATTTGCAGAACTAAACAGGACAACAAAAAAGGAAGAGTTCACGCAGGGGATGATGGAAAGCCTCGATGGTGAGCAGAAGGATTTATGCCTCTGGAGAAGTCATAGATGAAGTCCAGAGGATTACCAGGTTTCTACTTTTGCCAGCATGCCCCAAACAGATTTGTGCCCATCTGAGATACAAGACTTCTCTTGTCTTTCCCTGACAGATTTTCAGCTGGTGCAGTTCCTTTTACTTCAATGGAGCTGTGCCAACTTACACCAACTGAGAATGTGGCTTAGACATCTGTGCAGAAGGTCGTGACCGGCTGACAGGAGCAAGAAGGATGCTGGTGGCATCTGATATAACAATCAGGCTTTGCTGTTTTAAAATTATTTGAAGAGATTTACATAGAGTTGTGTGCCTCATTTCCTGAGCGGACTGCTTAAATTCAACCCAGTGAAATTAATGGACATGGAAGATCACGCTTTAAATGGAGCAGATCCTGTGCTATTTTCTGGAACTGAGAATGACAAGGAACCTCTTAAGATTTAGAGTTTGAGCCTTTTTGTTTGTTTGTTTGTTTGTTTAATCACAGTCTTTAGGAAAAGCTTGAAGTACAGTGCTTGTCCTGGCTTCAACTCCAACGTATCTGGGCCTCTAAACAACTCTGTGTCATGCCTTCTCTCCAGCGAGGAGAGACAGGCAGGAGGCTGGAGATGGCTTTCCTAGCTACAAGCTATAGGAATACAATTTGCAGCAAAGTTAGAACAACCAGGACATGGGTAGCGGGTATAATAGGCCAGGGAAGGCAGAGCTGCCGCGGGACACTGGGCTGGGCCTGCTCCGGCCCCGGGCCCGCCGGTGCAGCTGAGGCTGCTGGGGCCAGCCTGGGGCTTCTCTGGCCATGGGGGATGGGAGAGCTCAGGGCTCTGGCCATGGGGGGCAGGACCGCAGGGCTAGCGTCCCTGAAGGGGGGGGGTCCACCTCTTGCCCATGCATCAGGACCTGTCTGGCAATGGGAAAGGAGCAGGTAAGAAAAGGCTAAAGGCCCTGATTCACAAAAATCCTTAAGCAGGTGCCTAACTTTAAGCTTTGGGACTTACCCTAACCAGGTCTCCAGCTGGGCCTGTGACCAGGCCAGCTGCCTCCTGTATGCCCCCTCGCGGCCTAGGGTCACACTACAAGCAGCTTTTCTCAGTTTCCCCTCTTGGGCTCTTCAAATAAAATATCACACAGGCTTTATGTGGTCAGAAATACCCCTCCCTGGGGACTGGGTGTATCCATATAAAATAAACGCCAAATAAAACTCACAGTCCCAACACAAGGTCTGTCCATTGGCAAGTCTACACAAAACAGAGGTTTTCTTTCTCTTCCTCCTCCCAGTCCTTTGTGCCTAGGGCCTGTCCTGCTTTGGCTGGCATCTCACTCCTAACTCTCTGCTGGACCCTGCCCGCTCTAGCGACTCTGATCCCTGAGCACCGGAACCCCCCCGCTGCTCCTTGTAGGGCTATCACCTGCTCTCTCCCAGGTGTGGCTGCTGGGTACTCGGTTGGCTGGCCCCAGGCTAGCCACCCTGATGCAGGGCCTCCCAGCTTTACGTTAGGCTCATGCTTGGCTGTTGTGCTGCATGGGGGCCAGAATGACAGGTGCATTGGCTCAGCATGTGAATGTGAGCCATAAGGTTCAGTCCTGAGAGATACTGCTCATGCCTTGGGGGGCTGAGTACCCCTGGGTCCTGCTGAAGTCCACAGGAGCTGAGGGCACTGAGCACCTAGCACTATCAAGCATTGCTTTGGGCTGCCACTAAGAACGTACAGGCGGCAAGCCAGCTTCGGCTGAACAGATTGTTTTCAATCCCCCAGGTGGTGCATTACAAACCTTTCTCTAAGCAGTTTATAGCCACCGCGTTGTCATTCTGGCCCGTACAGTAGCTACAGAGCCGTTCTCCATATATAAAATATAGTCAGGAGTGGAAAAACATCACTAACAGAACTGTGCATAAATATGAGCACACATCATCACTTGCTTCCATGTGGCTCTTTTTCTCTTGCCAGCACGTACAGTGACCTCAGGCTAACATCCTAGAGCCTGCTGAGAGAAACCAGTGAGAACACATTAACTCCCCCTCTGGAATTGAAGCGGGCAGTGGAAGAATCCGTAAATACAGGGTCCTTTAAACCTAAAAAGCAGATCAAATATGAAGTAGCTCAGAAGGAGATGGCTCAAGGTGAGGACCTGGCACCACTGGATAGGAAACATATGGTACAGACGGCAAAGATGCCCTCAACAATATGGAAGTTACTTGGGGCCAAACTGTATTCTGAGTCATACCAGTGTAAACCCTGAGTAACTCCACCAACTCCAGTTGGCCTCATGGGACCTACAGTGAGGTTACAAAGAGCAGACTTTGGGCAAGTGTCCACAGACTGTATCCATAAAGAGAGGAAACGGCTTTAGGGTTCTGTCAGGAGAGAGCTGGAGTTTTCTGACCTGCTGCCAATCAACTAAGCCAAATCTGGAGGTTGCAGTTGATCTGAAGGGGAGTTTTGTCTGAGTAAGCCTGGGGGATTCGACCCTTTATTAGGTTATTCTGTTAACTGTACAAGTCTCATACTTCTTTACTTACTATGTGCAATCCATTGCCCTAAGACACTGTGGGATGCATTTTAAGGTGGCGGCCATGTCTGTAGAGTGTTCTCTGCTGTCTGGGAGAGGCAATGTGATGACTCTTCCAGGCGGTCACTCCTGGAATGAGGAAAAACACAAGCTAGAGGAGTCTGCCAAAAGCTGCTTGCGTTCCCAAGTACCTGCCCGAGCTACTGCCCGGCCGCTGAGCACTCCTAGTTTCAGAGCTGCTGGCATTTTATTAAAGTGCCTCAGCTCATCCTTAATCTCCATCTTTTGTTTCATGCTTTTAATTGTGAAATATTCAATGTGCTTTTTGTACTCATCGTTATGGGGCAAAAAGATGGTGATAAAATAGTTTAAATTAATAAGATTATTAAGTAACCTCTGCTGCTGGTTATTCACTATAACAGGCGTACAGTTCACTGTAATTAGTTTTCTGCTTCACTGGAGCACACTTAAAGGAGCTGGGTGTTTTCAGGAAAAAAATAAACTGTCGTGCCAAACTCGTTACAATGTATTTTTGATATACGTAAGAAGACTTTCAAACTATTTATTCATCCTCCCACTCTTGGTACCTGATATTGCTTTTGCGGCACCAGTGCAGATCCCTACAGCTAAGTAACCACACCAGGCCACCCTCCCTTCTGCGCAGCTGCTGCTGGCGGTGGCTCTGCCTTCAGAGCTGGGCGCCTGGCCAGCAGCTGCTGCTCTCTGGCTGCCCAGCTCTGAAGGCAAGGAAAAATCACGGACATTTATTTGTATTTCAAAAATCTGCCCGGACGGAGATGGGAGGACAAAAACGAGGTCATGTCCAGGAAAACCTGGACATATGGTAACCCTATTTTTTGTGATCTCATGACCCCCCCCACTATAGACTTGTGATCCCCTGTTGGGTTAGGACCCCCCAGTTTGGGAAACAGACTAGCTCATAAATCCACTGGATGGGGGAGGAGGGGGCTGGCACATGGGAAACAGAACAAAACATTGATATACAAATTATACAGCAGAGCTACCTGAACACTATATTCTCTTTAACAACTGGACAGTGTACAGGAACTGATATGTATCACAGGTAAGTTGCCTCAACTTTGTGCTAAGTGTCCAGATCTATTTTTTTGAGCCTCCCTTCCAAAGCTTTGGACGAGCATTCACATCTGGGGTTTTGGTTTGTGCTGGCAACGGAGAACTGCTGGTGCTGGTGGATGGCAGCCTCTCTGCCTTGTACTGTCATCTTGCCAGAGCTCATTGGTGAAGTAAAATATTGTGTGTGCAGCAGATTGTGCCTGCAAAAATTGGTAGGCCCCCATTTTGCACAGGCAAACAGCTATATGCATACCTAAACCACGGAGCTGAGTACCCATCTCCCAACCTATGTGTAAATGTGAGGTCAGCGTGTGCAGAAGCAAGGTGTGCCCACTTCTGGGGGGCCAATCAGTTGTGTGTACAACAATAGCCTCATCAATCCACAGGTAGCTGCAAATTGCACCATAGTTTATGGGCCTTATACCGGAAGGTGACTCCTGAAAGGTGCTCTGGGCCCTCAGCTCCCACAGGAGTCAGCAGGGTTGCACCCTTCAGGCTTGGACTAGGTGGTACATGCAACTGTTCCCAGGCAAAGTAGGCAGGAGCCTTCTGTCTATTTGTTCGGACACTCATTCTGCATTTTGAAGGGGGGCGGCTCATGCCCTTCCTGACATTGTAGCAAATCTCCATCCAAGGCTCAGTGCAGTGCCACACGCAGCTCGGCAATGGCTGGAAATAAAACGAGCTGCTAATTTTGCAGTGTCAGTCGTTCAGCAGTTGGTTTTGGTTAGCTGAAGGCAAACATCTGTGACTCTAATGCAGAAAGCCTTCTTATTACCTGTGTCAACAATTTTATTTTTAAAACAGTGCACTGAGCGAGAGGTACATCCCTTATCTGGCGCGCGGCCGCCGCACATGTAGCACCATCATATAATTAACAGTCAAGATCATTTACATTGTCGCTTAGCTAATTTTCATAATGTTTTCTTTATTATCAGAGGAAGAAATTAACCCAAGAATTTATTTACATACTAGTCTCAAACAGTAACAGCTTGCTAATTGCCTGTTAGGTGATTAATAAGCTTACAGCAGATGCTAATGAATCGAGGGCTCACTGTTTCAAAGGTGCTCTTGCAGCATGCTTGTGTTTTGGCAGCTTAATTAGTGCAATAATTATGTACTTGTTGCTCCTTCTTTCAAGCAAATACTGTCAAATGCTTAAAAGATTAAAGTGAATTATATCGCTAAGAACTAGCTGTGCTTAAGTAGTCTGCTTTTGCTAACTTCCCCAGGATTCCAAATGTAGAATGGGATAAATGCAAATGTGGTTACCTGCACTTTTTTATTGTGGGGGAATGGAGTGACGTGAGCCTTTCCCTGCTGTTCAGGCAAAACTCGTGCCAGCCCTGGTGGGGGCAGTTTCCAAACAATTTTGAGAATTCACAGAAGATACAGGTTAGCATCTAAGCCGGGGTCGGCAGCCTTTCAGAAGTGGTGTGCCGAGTCTTCATTTAGTCACTCTAATTTAAGGTTTCGCCAGTCATACATTCTAACGTTTTTAGAAGGTCTCTTTCTATAAGTCTATAACATATAACTAAAGAATTGTTGTATGTAAAGTAAATAAGGGTTTTAAAATGTTTAAGAAGCTTCATTTAAAATGAAATTAATATGCAGAGCCCCCCGGACCGGTGGCCAGGACCTGGGCAGTGTGAGTGCCACTGGAAATCAGCTCACGTGCCGCCACTGGTATGCATGCCAGAGGCTGCCTACCCCGATCTAAGCCTTTGGAAAAATCCTTTGAGCCAAACTTCTGAATCTGTTGAGGTGGCTTCTTATAATTGATTATCACCCTCGTGTTGCAACAGGGGCATGGAAGTGTTTCCCCCTCACAAGTAATTGGGTTGAATGAGGGTGAAATTTTCTGGCCTGCGTTATACTGCTCAGATGAGATGATCACAATGACTCCTTGTGGCCTTAAACTCTACATGAAACGTGTCCAGTTGCAATAATACAAGAAGAGAAAGATAGTGGGATTTCTACATGTGCATCTTCTCTGTGTGAATGATGTTCACTAAGCCAAATAACGAATGCCACTTGGCTCTACTATCCGGCTGGTCACAAGCCTTTCGTAAAAGGTCTGGACTACTGGCTGATATTTGGGTAGAATAGTTATTTTGCTTTACCTTAGAAATATGTGGGTCATTTATGACTGTGTAATGGGAGGAGGGTCTTTGGTGGCCAGTGGGGAAATGAAATAGTGTGTGGAATTGCCAACCCCACATATTCACAAATAATGAGTCAGGAACTGAGAAACTAAGAGATACTGAAGAAAAAAAAATGGTTTTGGATTCTTTTTGTTTGCTTTCTGGCATGTGACTCTGGGAGTTGATGCTTTAAGAAAGGCACCAAATATTGCAAGGCTTGCCATGAAGTCATAAGAGTTGGCAACATTCAGGGTGGTCTGAGGGGCCTCTGATGAAGGGTGAGAAGAGCATAGCTTGGTCATGGGCAACCAGTCTGAAGTTCAGGGAAGGAGCAAAGGAGACTGAATGGTTTTGCTGGGTGACATTTTCACGGGTGAAGAGTTGGAGAGAAACAGGTGCCAGATGAGATCTGTAAACACAATGTTGATTGTTCTAGCTAGTGACACTAACCTTGGTTTGGTATTTGAGATTTCCTCTGTGACACAGAGACCCCTTGGCAAAGGGTCCCCTCTTTGGAAACAGTTCTCCCCTTAGACCTGACAAACTCACTACACCAAGCATGTTTTGTAGGCCGGGTATTGAGCCAGAAGGGATATCATGTGAGGTATCTACAGAAAGCTTGTAACTCGTCAAGGTTCATAAGCATTGTGAGAGATAGGTAAGTGTAATGTTTAAGAAATAATGTATTTATATTGAAAGTGTGCTTTATGGATGTGGAGTAGAAATTAGTCACTGGGGTAATGTGTCTTGGTGCTGACTCATTCAAACAAGAGGGAGTCATCACCCCTCCCTAGTCAGCCAGCAGGTAATGCTAGGTTCTATGGTCTACCCTTGCCAAACCCAGAACAGTCAATGGAAAACCATCACAGACAATGGCAAACGATTGAAACATGTGAAAAGGACCATTCTAGCAGGCAGGAGATTGCCCTGGTGGTGAATAAAGACCAAAGCCTGTTTCAGTGTAACAGTGTGCAGGGAAAGGCCCTCTGGATCCAGTCACTGAGGAAACCCCTTGTGCAGAAGGGTGCTTTCATGGACATTTGTCTCCTGCTTCTTGGGAAACCAGACAGCTCTACAACAGGCTGAGCTTTGGGGGAACCTACTTTATTAGATAGGAAAGGCACTTATTAATAAGTGTGGACCCAGGTTTACGTTTTATTATTTGGTTTTGTGTTGTGACCAGTGATTTCCATCACTTTTTCTCATTTCTAGTTACATATTTATTCTCACCTAAATAAACCTAATTCTGTTTTATTGCTAGTGCTCCCAAGTGCTGTGTGGTTTACAGGAGTGGGGGTTTATGTAGAACTGGTAAGCTGGGCTACCCTGCACCTCTGGTTTGCCTGGTGCACATGCCCAAGGGTGTGTTGCCCAAGGTACATTGGGAGGGAAAGGGCCCATCTGCTAAAAGGCCTCTTTTAAAAGCAAGGGATCTGCGACTTCTCTCCCCAAATCATGCTGCAGAAAAGCTGGCTTCAAGTCACTGTGGGCTCAGGGAGAGATGCTAGGGTTGGTTACACATGGTGATCCAGATGCAAGGATTTAACTTTAAACTTAGTGACCTCCCCCGACAATCATATGTGTGTAAATGTATCGGCGGCAAGTGGGGCTGTTGGTTGTGACTCTGAAGTCTCTTCAGTGAAGGCGGCTTTGGCACTTTGTTACCACCCCCATTAACAAGGGCACGGTATCTGGCTCTCAAAGGCCATGTATCGGAGAGATGTGAAGTGTCACTAGCATGTCCAAGCACGTTCCCAAAAAGGAAAAGCAGGGAGGCTTGTTTGGGGAAGCTCTAGCAATGACTTGGTCCATTGCTAACGCTCAGGAAGTCTCTCTACTCCATGAGAGCTTGGGATTAGCTAATGAGGAATTGGCCCAACGCTTTTGGCAGAGCAGACCATTGGGAAGATCAGCCTCTCTGGAAACACTCAGAATGTTTCCATTTCATATGTTGTTTAAAACTCCCTGGTTATTCTGAACCTGAGAGAGTTCACAATGCCAGCAACCTCTGGTGCTTCTTGGCTTTGTAAATCCAGACTTCCGGCCTAGACAATGCAGCTGGGATGAAGTCACAACTACGGACAGGATTCTTCTACTTGCTAAATTTCCTCTTTCAGTAGCTGTTGCCGCCTTGCTTAATCCCTGTATTATCTGATTGTCACAGTACATTTTTCCACGTTCGGCAGTAAGCCAAGAAGTTACTTAACCTATAATTGCACTTTAATATAACCTATTTTAAAAACTATATTTTCAGAGTGAATCTTATAAATACACAATAGGATCCAATCGCAAAATATCCCGTTCTTTGTTACCATGTTCTTACTACTATTTGGCATCCGTTGAGTTCGTTTTAGTTACTATCGCTTTGTTGTGGGCTGACATGCTGCACACAGTTAAAGGCCATGGCCGTTTGGAGTTTGTAATATTTTAAAAATGACTCCTTCCCGGGGATGAGGATTTATTATGACTGTGGAAGTTGCTGCTGAGTTGTTGACTTGAACTTTTGGAAACCTAAGAAACTTCTAGCTTCAGATAAAATAATGTTATCGTGGGAAATGTGGCGCTTGTTGGTCTATGCAATGAACACAGGAAGTCCTCATCTTGACCAATAGTAATAATAATGTTCACCAGCATTAATCTCTCTGCCAACAACTGCTGGTTCATATACTTTTTAATAACTCCACAAACGTTCTGCTGATCATATGTTTTCATTTTCCTCGCAGTGTCAGGGATTGTGGGTGGGGAGGCATTCGGTCTCCATCTCCACTCATTCGTTTGAAAACGTTGGCCACTCTTTGCAAAGAGTTCAGCATATAAATATTAATGTTGACAAATCTTTGAGGAATAGAATGAAACAAAAGAAATCAATTAAGGAAACAGTCTGCAGTTATATTTCATCACCTAAATTGTACTCAGTCTCGCTGTCATAGTTACCAGCAAAATCTAGTGCCAAATAGACATCTTTGGAGAAGAAGCTGAAGGGTTCATAAAAGAATTCCACGTTTATTTTAAATTACATAAAACTGTGACAACCATCAATCTCCTGTCTGTCTCTCTTTTGACAGGCTGATGGACAGTGTGTTGAGCATGATTCACAGCTCACTGAAGTTAATAGGAAGGCTCCCATTAATGTCAGTGGGTTTTGCATCAGGTGCTTTCAGGAGCTCTCTTGATATAAACCAGGCTGCTCTGTCACGTGTGAATAGGCTTCAGGATGTCTCTGCAGAGCAGGGGTGCAGCACTGTCTGAGGGAGCGTGAGCTTCCCCACATTACACCACCCATGTGATCCTCACGCCTCAGTGTGGCCCTCCTCAAAGGATCAGAGCAGAGGAAATCCAGCACCAGGCTTGAAGGAAGCAGCATGCAATGATACCGGGGGCAGGTCCCCTCTGGGGCCTTGCCCACACCTATCAAGGAGCCTACTAAGGTCCACATCATTGGATTTTTAGTTTTGTTTCAGGTCCACTTGTAGATGAAATAAGAAATTGCCCCTTTCTCCTGCTGTAAATCCCAATTCTAACCATACATCTCTAAGGTGCAAAAACTTTCAACTAACTTTTTCCTCATTATTATTCCAGTGTCATGCATGTCCTCATTCCTGAGTTCTGGCCCAGAACAAACACCGGAGTGCCAAAATTTTCCAAGACAGCTTTGATTAATAGATGCAAGAGGCTTGGATAATACACATAATCCCCCCCTTGTGACAGAATGCACCTCTGTATTCACGCCCTACACACTAGTGTAATAATCTTTGTGCCAAGGTATGCCTTGTAAAGTATCACTGGAAAACTCATAATTTGCTGGTCATTATTGTCCTGATAAAATGTGTGTGGCAACACTGTATGTGAGGTTAAAAGATTTCTCTCTATGATGTTATCAGTGCATGTTCTAAACCACACAGCCCTGCCCAAACTGCAGTTGGCAAACAGGTGTGTCTCAAACAAAGGAGTGTGTGCTCTGCTTCATTTGCATTTAAGCAGTAAACAGAGTCATCAAGCAGGAAGGGAAGAAAAGGAAACGCCAAGAGGTGAGGAAAAAGCAGCAGGGAACATCCTTCCACATAGACTTTTTTGTGTCCTGGTACCCAACTGGAAATGTTTTTTTCAAGGCGGGGACTGGAACTATAAAAAGGATGGACAAACACCCCAACGGGCCCCACTTTTTCTCCCTGCCTATTGATACACTGAACTTGAAGGGACAAAGGAAGCAACTGTTGTACTGGGGGAGGGCTTCTGACCTAAGAAGCTTGGTCAGTAAGACTGCTGAAAGCATGTAGTAAGAAAACTTCTCTTTGAATTTAACATTGTTTAAGTTAGGTACCGGTAGTGTTTTACTTTTATTTTTCTTGTAACCATTTCTGGCTTTTCTGCCTTATTATTTGTACTCCCTTAAAATCTAGTTCTTTGGAGTTAACAAACTAGTTTTATTGTTTTAGCTAATCCAGTGTGTTTAAACTGAAGAGTCCGAATAACTATTTGAAATAATAAGTTGGCATATTATTCCTTTTAAAGAAATAATGGATCTAATATAGCTTGTATTGTCCAGGAGAGGGCTGGGCAGGAAAGGACATAAATTTCTGGGAGGAAATCCAGGACTGGGGGTGTGTTGGGTTCACCCTGCCAAGGCTGGGGAGAGCCTGAATGTAACCCAGGTATGGCTGGCATCCTGCAGTTACGTACAGGCACTCAGGGTGTGGCTTGCATGCTAGAAGGCTGTGTGCGAGCAGCCCGGGTGGGAGCTACTTCAGGAAGTCATGGTAAGGCACCCCAGGTTGCAGGGCAGGGGTGACACAGCTGCTCATTAGTCTGGATTGTACCCTGGTACGTCCCACGCACATTTTCATGGGCTTTTCTCTGTTGAACTTGACTATTTTGAGACTCATCCTTCACTAGTTTTGACCGTAACACAGCAGTGAAAAAGGGAATTATTGAACAAAACCTCCAGTATGGGCAGGAGTTGCCATTCTGAGCCCCATTCAAGTCATGGGGCTTAAAATGCAGAGGCCTGGCTTTGCACCTGGCTGTCACTGACTTGCTCTGTGACTTTGGGCAAGTCGCTGCGGGTATGTCTCTACACTACAATGTAAGCCATGCTTGAGCCCGGGCTCAAGCCTAATCCAACTTGTGTCTATACTGCAATTGTACTAACCCGAGGCTCAGACCCAGGGCTGGAGGGTCCGATCTCGAGTTAAGCCAGGATCCAAGGTCCGAACCCTTTTGCTTTGCAGTGTAGTCGCAGCCCTGCTTGACTCTGGTCCTGGGAGTCAGCTGAAAGTATCCCACAATTCCATGGGACAGCTTCCTTAGCTCTCTCTGTCCCAACAATCTGCAATCCACTCTATTGAATAAATGGAAGCCAGCCCGCCCCCCTGGCAAATGGCAGTAGCTCAGGTCAGCGGTAACCCACTCTCTTCTGATCACTGATCTGCAAGCACAATATCAGAGAAGCCTCCTGGGGTTGCAGTGGAGAGCGAATCCATCAAGCCTTTTGCAAAGTGAGCTGCTTCCTGCTAACGTGCAGGGCAGGCAGTAAAGTTTTCCTATAGTGCACCGCGGTCTTAGGGCTAGAGCAGCCACCTTTGGGGCTGTGTGGGGTGGGGGGTGCTAGGGACACTAAGATATGGTTACTCTGACTCCGCTCTGTACACTGCAGTGGGGACACCAGAGCCCGAGGTTTGAATACGGGTTAAAATACAATGTAGACGCTCAAGCCCGGGGTTCCCTAACACAAGGCAGCTGATCAGAGCCCCACTAACCCTGGGCTTACATTGCAGTGTAGACAAACCCTTACAGCAAAGTTTCCAAACGTGGGTGCCTAAAATTAGGTACCTAAATCCATCCTTAGTCAGTGTCATAGGCCTGGTCAAGCTCCCCCGGCTGGACACTCACCAGGCAGTTGAGTTTGGACCCACACGCTGGACCCGTGTGCTGAAAGCTGCCCTTGGTTGCTGGCTAGGCTCCTACCACTGTGTTTCTTGGCCTCTGTGGCATGGTTCTTGGGTGCACGCTTTCTGTCTGGTACTCCTGGAAGCGGAACCCAGCTGGTCTAGGTCCCCAGGACCATTGCTGACCCCCGTGGCACCCGAGTACTTTCAGCACACCCTTTCCCACAGCTCCACCCTGGTGGGCACTCTTGTTTATAGTTAACCCCTTCAGGGATCCGTGATAGTTGAAGCCTATGGACACAGGCTTTGCAGGATTTCTAAAACACCGTGGAGAGAGGTAAATAGTACGTTTTCCCAAGGATTTGTACTGAGACCTGTACTGTTCCGCATATCCTAATGATCTGGAAAAAGGGGTAAACAGTGAGGTGGCAAAATTTGCAGATGTTACACAATTACTCAGGATAGTTAAGTCCAAAGCAGACTGTGAAGAGTTACAAAGGGATCTCACAAAACGGGGTGATTGGGCAACAAAATGGTAGATGAAATTCAGTGTGGTTAAATGCAAAGTAATGCGCATTGGAAAACATCATCCCAATGATACATATGAAATGATGGGGTCTAAATTAGCTGTTACCACTCAAGAAAGAGATCTTGGAGTTCTTGTGGATAGTTCTCTGAAAACATCCACTCAATGTGCCACGGCAGGCAAAAAAGGGAACAGAATGTGGGGAATCATTAGGAAAGGGACAGATAATAAAACAGAAAATATCATATTGCCTCTCGATAAATCCTCTCACCTTGAATACTGTGTGCAGTTCTGGTCGCCCCATCTCAAAAAAGATATATTGGAATTGGAAAAGGTACAGGGAAGGGCAACAAAAATGATTAAGGGTATGGAACAGCTTCCATATGAGGAGAGATTTAAAAGACTGGGTCTGTTCAGTTTAGAAAAGAGAGTACTGAGTGGAATGTGACAGAGGTCTATAAAATCATGACTGGTGTGGAGAAAGTGAATAAGGAAGTGTTATCTGCCCCTTCACAAAACACCCAATGAAATTAATTGATGGCAGGTTTAAAAGCAACATAAGGAAGTACTTCTTCACACAACACACAGTCAACCTGTGGAACTCATTGCCAGGGGATGTTGTGAAGGCCAAAACTATAACAGCGTTCAAAAAGGAATTAGATAAGTTCCTGGAGGACAGGTCCATCAATAGCTATTAGCCAAGATTGTCAGGGATGTAACCCCATGCTTCGGGTGTCCCTAAACCTCTGACTGCTAGAAGCTGGGACTGGTCAACAGGGGATGGATCACTTGAAATAGCCCTGTTCTGTTCTCTCCCTCTGAAGCATCTGGCATCAGCCACTGTCGGAAGACAGGATACTGGATTAAATGAACCATTGGCCTCACCCAGTATGGCCGTTCTTATGAGTAGGTATGTGAATTCTGAGTCAGCCATTTGGTAGGCTGCTGCTGGAGAAGGGGCTACGTTGGATAAATAGCAGGTGCACAGGGAAAGTATTCCCATTGATTTACTAATAGCAAACAGTGCAATAGCTGCAGCCTCTGCAGTACAAAACTATGCCACTCAACACATTTGTTTTCCTTTGTAATTACTGTATTTGGGAAGCAATCACATGAATATTCATGTAGCCAGTGTGTGGCGTGGGAGAGTGCTAATGAAGAGCAGTTAATTTTGATTGGAATAAGAGGTCAGGCTCTCCCTTCACTATGACCCATTGTCACGGCACCCCTGACTAAGTCCTTGTTTAGCTGAGGGATAATATTCCTCTGCTACCAGTGAGTCACTTCTGATTAGGCTTGGAGCATAAATTAATTCAGAAATCTGTGTGATCATATCAGTGTTATCTTAGGCCTTTTAGTTTAAGGCTTCCGTGGCCTTCAGAATAAATAACTGTTTTCTTAGGATGACACATGACCCCAGAAGAGAAGGGTAAGTTGTCTCAGCCATCTCTGGCCTAACAGCTGAACGGGTTTCCCTTTAGGCTTTTTACCACCAGTTGATCTAAAAGGGCTAATACTGTACTACGTGCAGTAATGCCGGGAAGGAGAGGTTTAAAACCCATCCCCAAATGAGTGTTTGGCTACGAATCGAATCTGACCTTTCCCAGAAGTGTGATTGTCCAGAGCAGCATTCCTGGAGAGAGATGCTAAGGGAAACGCTTTTGGAGCTTTCTGGGGCACATTTCTGTGTGTCTGTGCAAACACGCAGCATGCAGGAAGGGTAACATATTACCTAACAGTGGCCCCACGTCCCATCTTCCCTCCTCCCCAATGAGAACTGAAAGTGTGACACGGACATACGCTGTCCAACCTCCAGTTCGACAACATTTTTTGTGTTGGAATCATGATAGGAAGTGTAACTAGGGAAGGAAGATACTGTGTGTACGTATTTATTTATTTATCTGGGACACATGAAGAAAGAACCACCAAAGAATCTCTCCTGGCATTTATTTGACTATGTTATTATTTTGTAGTAATGTATTATTATTTTAATTATCATATTTATTTTGCTTCCTGTTGCATCCTGTCACTTATCTGAGAAACTCCACTCTGGTTTTGAGTAGCTGTTTAGTTTTCATGGTGATGCTAAACTTAATCAGGTGCTCAGATCAGCTTGAAATTCATCATATTGACAGCAGTGACTTGGGTCCAGAGCACGGATCCCCTTCAGGACTGTGTTTAATTCTAGTTGATGTAAAAATTAGTCTGAGTCTGGTGCCCAGCTCGCAGGTACCATGGTGCTAACTGGGCTCCTCGATGGTAGTGATAACAGAAAGGCCAAGGATTAAATGCAGCTAATAAGGGGCAGATCAAAAATTCTCAATATTCACATGTTCCGTTAACTTTGCCATTGAAATTTCCACCCAAAAAAATCTCAATTTTTCCCTAAAATGTCTTCCCATTTTTGGAACAGCTGGAGAGCTGGGAAAGAGAATGTCAACCTTTCCATTACATTTTTCATCTGAATTTGATGAAAGGGCCCTGGTTTCTGTTCTGCCACAGGACTGACCCCCAAGGGCAGGCCCTTTCCAATGGAAGGATGGGATGGGAGAACTTGCATACTGCCAATGCTTGTTCTGTGGCCAGCAGCATTTGGCCAGACGGGCACTTTCCACCAGCACCAAATGTAGACCAGAGAGGGACCTCGCTTTGCATTGCAATCGGCATTTTTCCAGTAGGGATGGATGCGCTGTGGCAGCTCATGGCTGATCAGAAGGGTGCAAAGCAAAGCCAAATCCTGGCCTCTGCAAGGCCGGCAGAAGCCATTCCTTCCATCCGCCTGGGAATGATTTCACTGAACTGGAGACATTTGTTGGTCTTTAATAGAAAACTTCTATTAGTGCTGCTGGGAACCGTGCACTAACCCTCCACCCCCAGCCTTTCCCTGGCCACGCCCCATGAGGATTCCCACAGGCAGATGGAATTCCCGAGGGACCATGTCCTCCAGTTTTAGGTCCGCTTTGCGCTACCACGTGGCAGGGACGATTCAGGGCCACATGTTTGAACGTGGATTGGGCTTGTGTGTAAAATGCAAAACGTGTTAGCCATTTGCAAAGCCCTGGGCTGGAGCTTGCAACACTTGCTAGCAGGTGTGACACTTGCTCTTGGGAGGAATCTCACTAATGCACTGGGTAAAAGGCACCACCCTTGCTTAGAGGTGTTTGCAAACCAGGCCTCAGTTGTTGTTTTCCTCTTTTGGCTTGAGTTGCCAGTAAATATAATGTTGAGGTCTAATTTTGGCCTGGCAACATGGCCAGATCCTGACCCCTGTGCTGTTCCCTGCTGGTTACAGTCCATTGCTGTTTGCTGGATGTCGGGGGGAGGGGTGTCACTTCATATAGTAATAAGAAAGAGCTACTAGGATTTTCTATGCCAGTTTCTCTCCCTTATTTGCTTATTGGGCCTTGCTCATCCTGAGAACATTTTCTTCCTTTAACCCATTGTGTGCCGTGTCCTTGGCACGCACAGGGCTGCACCCACGAAGGGCTTCGCCATTCTTCCTTCCATGCATCACCTGTACCCAGCGCCATACCTGTGACCTTCAGCTAAGTGTCCCTGCATGTCTGGGAACACATAAGGTGTCACACTGCATTAATGAGACTGATGTGATAAAAGCTGCCAGTGGCGCGTGAGCCTATTTGACTTCTCCGGCATGCCCTGAAGTCTGATGTGAGGTTGCATGTAAGTAGCCAGAAGAGTTTGTAACATGAATGCGTTGTTCATGGGCAGGGGAATTCAACCTAGGTATATGCTTAACTAAAGAGTGAAGACTCACAGATTCACAGAGGAGTCCTGCTAAATCTGCCATAGGGTCCCAGAGACCTGGAAGATGCATTATGGTAAAAATCAACATTTTTGATTTTTCTGACCTTCTGACAGAACTACATGGAGTGTATATCTGTATTACTAACCGTGGAGAAATGCTTGGCTTTCCCATTGTTTGCATTCTGGCTCCATGATAGAAAGGGAAGAGGGGTAATCAAATTAGAATTGAAAAACCACGAGACAAGCAATCTCCTTAGACTCTGGTTTACTAATATGATACATACTATCATGCACATGCACTCCCATACCATTGTCATGGTTAAACTTTTTTTTGCTTTTGATTGGCTTTGAGACAGACGAATGTGGGGGCTCTGCTGCAAGCTGTGTCTTCTTTTGGAATGAATAACTCTTGTGGTAAGCTGATGTGAAGCAGAAATTTGTTAACTTACATAAACATTATTGCGACCCATAAAATTCAATGAATCGTCATCGCCTGTTTACTCATGGCTGGCTTTGCTGTTTGCACAGTGTAATTGAACGTGTCAATTTGCTCTCAAATAAAAAACATCTGGCCTTTTGACATGCCAAAAAAACTGAAGAGATGATCTGAAAAAAGAAGTTGAAGGGCTCAGTCTTTACATAGCATTTAGCAAAAAGTGCAACACGCTCTTAAAGGGAAGCCAATATCATTCAGCTCAATTGCTGGCCTCTTGGCAAACCTCCATTTGTAAGCCAGTAAGATTAGTAAATTTTATCCTAATTAAAATTAAGAAAGCCAAGGAAGATGCACAGTCTATTTAACTGGCATACATAGAAATTAAAATTCCTGCCAATATTGACATCCATTCTATTGGATTTTTTAACAATCTTATTCTTTTGCAATCATGAATAACCAGAAGAAAATTATATTTTTATAGAGGATTTTCTTTTGGGATGAAGTACACAGGGCCAGTAAATTAATTCACTTCCCTAAGCCCCTCAATTCTAGATTCTTCCTGAAAAAATCATAGACTTGTGTATTTGGGAAAACACACATGCACAAAGTAAATCTCGGTCGAATCCCTAATAAACAATCGTACCTATTGCTCCTCCAGACAGAGGCAATAGTTTGGCAGACTGTTTACATGCAGAAGATGCTTACCTAAATAAAATTTAGTAGCCATGTTTAGCTTAAAGCCGGGTTGCCCCATGTGAGGGTGTTCTATGTATGCAGCCTTAATATTTGAGGAGCTGTTACCACTGTTTGATTGAGACCTTTATGATTTGCATAGGAGACAGTTCATGTAATTACAGATTAGTGAAAAAAGCCAATTGGTTGCAAAGATTCGGGAGGTCATCTCCCATGAGATCTGGAAGAGAACCATGCATATTTCTTCCTTGTTTTCATCTTTACAGTCAAAAGACAAATGGTGGTCAGTCAGAATCCTAGAATTCTAATCTCACAAGAGGAAACTCTGCCTCAGGAAGTGGGAAATACAGTAAAAGGACCAGCCCTGCACCAGGCCAGACATCAGCTTGTGGGGTAATTATGAGCCCTCTGGAAAAATCAGAGCAGATTCTCACTATAAAATCAAGAGGTTAAAGCAAGTTCAGGCCTTGTTTTAATTAAGGGAGAGACATATTTTCCTTAAGGGAACATGGCAATCACGTTACAGCTGATCAGAGAGATTTCCCATAGTGTCAGCTATGATTAGCCACATTTGTGTGTAAATAAATGGTGATTTCTTTTCACCCTCTAGGATAACACATACTGTTCTCTTCTGAAGTGTATGGGGCTGGCAGTGATTTTACTCTAATCAAGTTCTTGGCATTTCATAGGGGCTTATAATGGGACTCAAGCAATTGCACATTTTTCTCAATGATGAATGACCTGAATGTAGAAGTTTGAAGAAAGTTGCCTGCCACCCTGCAGAAAACAGAATGTCACTGCGGTTTCGTGGGGTTTGAAGCTGTGACACAAATATTTATGAACTGGTGGTTAAAGGGCTAGATGCTGGTGGAGCAATACTATACTGTATATACCTCAAGTGGGAGTGAAACAGACTTCTAATGGAAAGAATTACTGCAGTCCAGGAATCCCAGCCGTGTGTAATACGCAAAGCTGCTGCAAGGATGATCCGATAGAGATAGTACAGTGGTAACACATGGCAAAGGGGACTTCTGCTAAATTACATTTTATGTTTTTGGATGGTAGATTAAAAAAAAAAAGCCAGAGTGTGTTTTCTACAGAGTAGCTATTGTAAGAGGATTTTTCCTCTCTCCCTTTATCCTGTAAGCTCTCTGATGATTCTGTATCTTGCTGCCATCTACGCGTTTTTTTAATTAAAGAAGAGTATTCGCTGTGAATGCTTGAAACATATGGTACAAAGCACTTGCTTTGGAAGCTGTTTAAACAAAGGCACCGCGATCGGTTTGTAAAATTCGTCTGCTGACAGGAGGCTGGTAAAACTGACACTGCATGCTCTGACTTAGGATCTAGAGATGTTTTCAGCTTGCATGGCCTTTGCGGCACTTTGTGGAAAGATCGGCCAGGTCTCCGCATACACACGGTCTACAGCCATGCCGGGGTGCTCCTCTGTGGGTGGGACAGCTCACATGGAGCAAGAGGCTCCAAAAGACTCGGGCAAGGGTTTAAATTAATGATTGGGGGAGTGAGGAGTCAATCGGCTCCTGTCTCCTTCTGGCTGGCCAATAGGAAGCAGAGAGTTTACAGGGCAGGAGGGGCCACCTTCGCATACCTCTGTCATGCACTCCCTCCTCCCTCTTTTTCCTTCTGTGGCAGCCCACTCCGCAGTGGTCCAGTCAGGTTTTCCACCCGTTGAACCAGGTGGGTGGCTTTGATGGGCGAGAAGTGTTCCTCTCGCCTTCCGACATGTCCTCAGTATTTAGCCAAGTTCCTTGGTTTGGCAACCGGATAGAGGGCCTGTGCCTAAGGAGATACAGCAAGCTTGCAGTTAGCACAGTTAACCATGTGTCTGTGTATGTGAAACTTCACCCTAAGAGCTGAGAGGTTGGTAGGAGTGAAGTAAGGATTCTGTAAATGAAGGATTCTGGAAGGGTGCTAATACAGGCTGAGCAACGAGTGCATTGCACAGTTCGGCCGGTTGCCTCGTTTGTAATGTCAGCACCTTCTGGGGCAATGCAGTGGTGGAGTGGAAATCCCAGTAGACTCACTAAGAATCCTTCAACTGGTCCCTACTGGTTTCTCTTGCTTTGTCCTGGAGGACCAATAACCCCAGGGGCCATTAGACTAGTAGTCCCACAGCCCTGTTCCAAAATCTGCTTCCCAGCTGGAGCCTGTAGGAAGCAGTTGTGTGTTTTCAGTGAGGTCTGATGCAGGAGCGACTCTCAGGCTGTTGCTGTTACTAAGTGTTTGGTGCTGGCAGCGTGGCTGGAAGATATGGGGTCTGCACTGGGGGGCTTTCCATGTAGATAACTGAAGGGGACTGGACATGCAATGTGCTTGGGAGACCCTGGTGATGGTGCTTTCAGCACCATTCAGTGATAACGGGAGTGGCCTCATTTCACAGACATGGGTTCATGTTTATGGGCCTCACTGGGGGGGCAGATGGGTACAGGAGAGGCAGGTTGAAGTGAGGCAGGATTCATTGGAGGGGGAAGGGACGGTAAGATGTTAAAAGGGTCATGGGTCAGGTTGGTTGTATATTGTTAGTGGGCATTTTATTATCAGTACCAACAAAGTGCTGCACAGATCTCCTTCCTTGCAGCCGCCCTGTGGGGCAGGTCAGTATCCTCCTCATTCCCATTCCATGTATGGGGAAACTGAGGCAGAGAGGAGATGGGATTTACCCAGACCACCTAGCGGGTCACTCTCAACAGAGCTGTGATTAGCACGCAGCAGCTGCTGGCTCCCAGTCCTGTGCTCGTTCCAGTAGCCCCCAGAGCACCTTCAGTGTGCAGAATTTGGAGACCTGCTCCTGATAGCATCACTTGTCAGAGCAAAAGCAAGAGCCTCCTCAGAAAGACCAGGAACTCAGGAGCTAGCTCTCACCGGGAGTTACCCAGCGCCCCCCACGGATGGGAGAATAGGCTCTACATTCAAATCCCGTTCCCCAGCTTGAACTCCCTCATGTGCAGAGCATGGTGCTTTCCTGTAGTCTGTCGCAACACGGGAGATTGCGGCATTACTGTGCAGCATGTACGCTGTGGGTGGAGATGAGCCTGCAGTGCAGCGGACTCTGAAGTGGGAGGGTCTCGGCCTCTGCTGGCCCTAGGACATTTGGGGCAGGCAGGCCAGACAACAAGAAAGCGAATTGACAGGGGGATCAAGGGTTTTTTTTCACCATTTCAATCATGCTTCTTAAAAGGGAGGCTTCAGCTGAAACCCTAAATTGACTAGTATCGATGAAGTGTGACTTCCAGACTGCTGGATCCTCAAAAGAGCCAAGGAAGTCTCCAGGGAAAGCCCTGCCCTTTAAAGAGAAAGCAGAGAAGAAAGACCAAGCACAGTATGAATGGGGGGAACCAGGCAGGGGGACAGTCTCTTCCCCTCAGAAAGAGCCCGGCAGGTATATTTGGAACTGCTAATTGCACAGGTCTGGTGGCAGGAGAGGACGGAAGCTCACTGGTAAAATTGGCAGAAGCTGGGAACCCACGGTACAGGCCTGGGGATGAGGAGGGAAGCTGGAACACAGCGACAGAGAGCTCAAGAAGGCACTTGGGTCATTGGGAGCTGTTGCCAGAACTACTCAGAAATGACATGGTCCGTTTTGCCTGGCAGTATGTCTCTCCATAGCTGCCACTTCCTGGGCTTGCTGAGGTCAGTGCATGTGGCAAGTAGAAAGGCGTTACGGTGGCTCAAGTGACGTGAACGAGGCAGTCCGCCAGTGGCCAGGAAAGACCAGCATGGGGCTGTGGGCCAGTATCCCATGGCTGAGCCCAGATATCTCATGCTCTTCAATGCAACAAGCGTTCAATGCAACAAGTCTAGCATCAGCCCTGCAGTGGGCAGCCTCTGAAGTCAAGTAGAAGAAAGTGGCTTTTTGATGCTTTCCGGGGGAGCTAAGTGAGAGTGAGTGCTAGAGAGAGAAAGGGGGCCCTGTTCCCTTTGGAAAGGGAGGAGATGGAGGCAGCCGTTTTGGGGCGCGAGGAGAGGGATGTAGGGTACGAAGGATGACGATTCCTCACCACTGCATGAGGGGGGCAGAGTCTGGAGAATGAACGAACCAAAGCAGTCGCAGGTCCTTGTTGCTTTTCATGGGGTCGTGGAAGCTGGGGCCTGCTGGGCCTTCGGTACAAAGACATTCTTTATGAAGACGTGAGTAGCTTGGCTGCCTGGGGGTCCCAGTCCTGTCCCCGTTGCAGTCAATGACAAAGCTCTCATTGACTCCTGTGGCAACAGGCTCAAGCCAGAGGCAAGGCCGTGACTATATCCAGGCTGCTTCGGTATCTGCTGAACACACTGGCTGGAATTTTCACAACGTCTCCACACCTGCAGTCAAGCAGAAGTGCTAGGCTGGCTGCAGGGGACCCTGGGGGAGGGTCTCTGGCCTGCGCCATGCTGGAGGTCAGATTAGATCAACTCAGCAGTCCCCCGTGGCTTGCAAATCTAGGAACTGGGGCTACATTTGCCAAAGAGCTCAGCCCCCACATATGCCCCAAAGGAAGCGGCCAGATTTTCAGAAGGCACGTGGGGTGCCTGTTGGATGCTGAGCGCTTTGGATAGTCTGGTCTTTGCTTCGCAATTGCCACTGATCTCTCTCAAACATCTGCTGCCACTTGCGGGTGCTGAGCCCTGGGAAATCTGGCCCTGAGCTCTTTAGAAACCCGCTGGCGTCTTGTGCCAACAAAGGTTTTGGGTGCTCTGCTGCAGGAGGAACATGAGTGGGAACCGGAGGAGAGGGCGGGTGTATTTGGGAGCACACCTGGCATCTCCTTGATGAGGTGCTAGGATGGCATGGAGTGCTACTCTTCACCACAACTAACCTTCTGCCCCAACTCTCTCTGCAAACATTCAGGAGGAAGATAATTCCTGGGGTTTCCAAGCTCAGCACAGAGGCTGCCATTTCCCCTCCTTTATAGAGGTTTCATGAAATTAAGGGGTTTTCCCATTAATACAATTATGTAATTTAGATCGCTAAAATTCTAGGAAGCTCTTATATTTTAACTGAGAACTTGGGATGTTATTTCTCCCCTTCCTGGTCTATGTGATGTTCAGATAAGATGCTGGGGATTTATGAGGAATGCTGTGAGCCATTGACTCTACTGTGTTCTACAATCTGGAGAAGAGCACGTGGGTGCTGGCCCGAGGGAAGCAGAAGAGACAGGGCCCCAGTCTCCTCCTACTGAAATCATACACGTTTCCATACACCATACAGTGCAGGAACACTGTAACGGGCAGCTATCAAGGGGCGGAGACTGCTGTAATAGGATGTGAAGCTCTGAGACCCTGCACAGGGAAGCAGCGCCGTTCTGCTGACTCATCCCAGTGCCACATTCTGGAACTCTGCATGGAGAGGCAGAGCTGTCCTGCTGACTCTTGTTGGCAGCCAAACCAAGTGGATCCCATTAACTACAACCCTGCGTACAAAAGAGTGTGCTAATGTCTGTCTGAGGCAAACAGGAACTAGGTACAGAGCGATTCTGCAGGGCGTAACTGTAGCAGCAATCAAACTCAGGAACATGTTTTGGAGGGAAGTTTATGTTTGTTGCCTCGTATTTAGGTTAACAGTAAAGATAAACCCCCAGAGGGGGTAGGGAGGAGGGAATTTGGACCCTCTGCTGCATACTTGCTTGCACTGTTACAGGAACAGAGTCAAAACACCACCCAAACTAATGTGACTGACCGATCCACCTCTTCTTCTACCTCTGTTGGGGGGTTTGTACAGTCTCAAACTCTGCAAGGTTTGCCCTGCTCTAGGATTGTCGTTGCTCTTTGGTCTCCTGGAGCCTTAACGGAGCAAGGTTCGCCTGATTGCCTCTAGTGCGGAAGGACCGACGTTTGGCTGGAGTTGCTAGACGCCACTGTACAAGGAGTTCAGTGTTTCAGTTTTAGTTTGATTTGTTTGACTGAGCTACAGGCTCAGGGAGTAAACAGCAGTTTGCCACCAGCCTGCCACTGCTGCTGCTAGAATTGCCCTTCCCTCCTCCGCAATGCTCAGCCTGTCACCGCCTCGTCACTGTCCTGTCACACCACAGCCACGGGCAGCCTCCTCGCAGCCCAGCAAGCAGCTCGGCCAGGAAAAGATTCAAAAACGCTCATCCTAATTTTAACCTGTTTACAGTTCGATCCGTATTAATATTGATGCCACTCTCAAAAAGGGTGTTTCACCCCCCCCCCCCCCCCGTCTAATGGCTTATTTAAAGCCATTTAAAGTACAGCTACCGAAAGTGGCCTGGGATGGATGGGGGGGGGGGGGGGGAATTGGAAGAATGTGAATCCCTGAAGGAAAAATATATGGGCCACCTAATCCTATGGCACTAGCCCAATGTGCTGCTATAAGAATCCTGGAGGGCTTCGATGTGATCTCGGAGTCAACTTACACCACACTTGGTGCAGAGAGCTCAGCGGGGGTGGAAGTGCAAACCACGACACTTGGTAATGCAGGCCTCGGAGAGGAACAGACTGTGCTCTTTACAGAAAGCACCCTTTCCCTGAAAGACAAGAGCAGGCCCAGTTACTACACTTGGTTCCATACACAGCGCTGTCGGCTCAACAGGGACTCCTCTTGGGGTTTTCATGGTGTCAGCATAGTGGTTTGAATGGGGAAGCCCGTGGGTTCTGTTCCTGGCTCACTATTTGACCTTGGCCAAGACAACACCCCCTCTGTGCCCCAGTTCAAAATGGGGCTAACTATCTGTAGAAGAACCATCCTGCTTGCGTATACAGTTCTCTGGGAACACACAGCTGGTGATGGCATCCCCAGTACAAAATGCCATAGTGTGTTTCAATTCACCTTGGCTCTTTTCAGCTGCCCGCACTATGGAATTTATAGATTCCAAGGCCAGAAGGTACCATTGTGATCATCTAGTCTGACCTCCTGTATAGCACAGGCCAGAGACCTGCCCCACACTAATTCCTAGAGCAGAGCGTTTAGAAAAGCATTTTGATTTTAACATTGTCAGTGATGGAGAATCTACCGTGGCCCTTGGTAACTTGTTCCAATGGTTAATTACTCTCACTGCTAAAAATTTATGCCTTATTTCCAGTCTGAATTTGTCTAGCTTCAACTTCCAATCATTGGATCCTGTTAGATCTGCTAGGATTGAAGAGCACATTACTAAATATTCGTTCCCCATGTAGATACTTATAGACTGAAATCAAATCACCCCTTAACCTTCTTTTTGTTAAGCTAACTAGATTGAGTTCTTTGAGTCTATCACTATAAGGCAGGTTTTCTAATCCTTTAATCATTCTCGTGGCTCTTCTCTGAACCCTCTCCAATTTATCAACATCCTTCTTGAACTGTGGGCACTAGAAATGCACACTGTATTCCAGCAGCGGTCATGCCAAATACCGAGGTAAAATCACCTCTCGGCTCCTACTTGAGATTCCCCTGTTTGTGTATCCCAGGATTGCAGTTGCTCTTTTGGCCACAGCATCGCTCTGGGAGCTGACATTTAGCTGATTATCCACCAAGACCCCCAAATGATTTTCAAAAAAAGAAAAGGAGTACTTGTGGCACCTTAGAGACTAACAAATTTATTTGATCATAAGCTTTCGTGAGCTACAGCATGAAGTGAGCTGTAGCTCACAAAAGCTTATGCTCAAATAAATTTGTTTGTCTCTAAGGTGCAACAAGTACTCCTTTTTCTTTTGCGACTACAGACTAACACGACTGCTACTCTGAAACAAATGATTTTCAGAGTCTCTGCTTCTCAGCTAGAGTCCCCATCCTGTAAGTATGGCCAACAGTCTTTGTTCCTAGATATACATGGTTACATTTAGCCATATTAAAATGCATATCGTTTGACTCCGCCAGCATACCAAGCGGTCCAGATTGCTCTATATCAATGACCTGTCCTCTTCGTTATTTATAGGTTTCAGAGGAACAGCCGTGTTAGTCTGTATTCGCAAAAAGAAAAGGAGTACTTGTGGCACCTTAGAGACTAACCAATTTATTTGAGCATGAGCTTTTGTGAGCCACAGCTCACTTCATCAGATGTGATGAAGTGAGCTGTGGCTCACGAAAGCTCATGCTCAAATAAATTGGTTAGTCTCTAAGGTGCCACAAGTACTCCTTTTCTCTTTTCGTTATTTATCACGCTCTCTATTTTTGTGTCATCTGCAAAAGTGTTAAATAGCGTAGGGCCAAGAACTGATCCCTGCCACCCGTCACTGCTCTATCTATCACACACTCCATTACAATAACATTGAGCCTGGCTTAAACCCACAAGCACCAGTAAAGAAGTCTTCAAGGCTGACACTCTGTTCCTAACCCAGCCAGTCCTATGTAGCTCAAAGGTATGTGAGATAACCCACCTCTCAGAGGCCTCCTTAAAGAGAATATCATCAGCGGGAGCACGTTGGCTGGGAGGGAGGCAGGGAGAAATCCTGGCTGCTGTAGGTTTAAATGGGATCCAGTGTTGTTTTAATGTGGGTTTGGGTAATTCCTTTAAAACAAATCATTTGATGAAAACGAGAGCACAGGGAACATTTAAAATACATCTACCAGGTCAAACATGTTCCATAAAAACTTTTGTTGATGGAAAATTGGGTTTCTGACAAAATTAACGTGGCTGCTTTCCTCATTTTTAAAATATTTGTTCATACCGTCCCTCCCCCGAACTCCAGCTTTTTTCAGCCAAAAATAAAATGTGGGGGCTTTCCCGTTTTTTGACAAAGTCCAAATTTTCCATTGAAATTTTTGATGAAAACTTAAATTTGTTCTCATCAAAAATGTTCGGGGGCGGGGGTGGAAATCTCCCAGCTTCCAACTGACTGTGATACCGCCCCAATCAATTGTGACACTTCTTCCGCTGTTACAGTCCACCACGGAACGACGTACTTGGGGCTTTCTATACCATTCATCTTCTAACTCCACAGAAGGGGGCAGGGCGAGGAAGGCTGGTCTGGTGGTTTAAAACACTGGGCTGGGACTTAGGGAACTGGGTTTCTCTGTTCTGCTGCAGGCTTCCTGCGTTACCTTGACCAAGTCACTTCAGTTCCTGCTCTGTAACACGGCGATAATAATAATTCTTTCCTCCCACCCTTTGTGTTGTTTATGTTGCCTGTAAACTCTGAGGCAGAACTGGCTCTTGCTATGAATACGTCCAGCGCCTAGTCTCCACTGGGACCTTGACGTGCTGGTGTACTACAGACAATACATTGGATTACACACGCACAAAGTCCACGTGCTAAAATCACTTTCAGCCATGCTTTTCACAAGTGGCTAGTGATTTGGGGACCTCAACACAAGGTGCTAGTTAGTGGCCGCTCTTGAAAATCTGGGCCTGAGCACAATGTGATGGGAAAGCTTCAGTGGCTAGCTGTAGTAAAGCCTGTGTTTGTTTCTCTTTTCCAAACCACCCTGATTCCATCAAATCTACCTCGGTGTTAGTTCCTCTGGAAGGTGATTTACCTCATCGGCCTCCCATACCCTGGTCCCGCTAACAACTTAAAAATGGCCAACCAGTTTTCTTCTTCTTTCTGATGTCTTTGAGGCAAAGCAACATGCCCTTTCACTGAGGCTTTCCATGTCCAATTTTATCCCACACCAAACTTCGGCAACTCTGAAAGTAGAGGCATCATGGAGATGTGCTTGGCAGGTGCTTAACATTAAAGGCACAAACGGTGCTGATATACTGCACATGATGAGCTGGGGGGATTCAAAAAAATCCCAGGCCTCCTGCTTTCCGTTCCTCTGATAATCATCCATCTTGTGACTTGTCATACTTTGCATTCCCCATCTTGCGGGCATGTGTGGGGTGATGTAATTAACTGGAACAGGCTGGGTTTGGACCACCCAGACTGGCACCAAGAGGACAAAGAGAGCTGGTTCCAGGGGACACCAAAACTGGATTAGAACATTGGAGAAGGGTGGATAGGATACCTTTGCTGACAGGGAAGCCTGAAACAGAACCTCTGTAGATTTTTTTTTTCCTAATCACACCCTGTCCAGATGTACCAGAAAACCTTTACAGCCTGAGCAGAGCTTTGTGGGCAGCCCAGAGGTTGCTCAAGATTACACAGCCCTGCCCATATCATTTTCCCTTTCCTGGAAAAAACCCCAGTTGGCTCACAGGGGAGAGTGAAAGAGTTTGGCAGCATCTCCAACTTGCAGGTCAGGTCGTCTGCTTCTTACACCAGGAGTTGTTTCAGGGCTGACGACGTGACCAGGCCCGTGCTGGAGCAGGGAGAGAGCCGGACAGGAGTGGACAGGAACAGCCGCTGGTATGCCACAGCGTGCTGCATGCAGCCATTTCCTTCCTGAGAGATGGACCGGCTCAGTGCTTGCTCTACGCCACAGTGGCAGACTCCGGCCGTGGGGTCCTCACTGTTCAAAGGGAAGCAGCGGGTCTCTGCACGATGAAGTTTGGGGGTTTTTAACTGTGAACACTGAGTATTATTTCTGCTGCCTTTAGAAACAGAGGGCCTGAGCCCGAAGCCCATTGGTGTCCAGCGGAGTCTTTCCACTGACTTCAGTAGACTTTGGATGAGGCCCATTGTGCCCACACCATCTTATGGCATAAGGCCACACCCTTAACCAAGCACCCAGGCCAAGCAGTGGACAGATGCCTGTGGAACGGGGGCCCAGCTGTCCGACTTCTCCCTGTACTCCAGGCTGTGCAGCAAAGCTCTGAAGGATCTACTCAAGCCACAATGGGGGAAGCAGTCTCCATTCCCCTCCCAGCATGCTTCCCTCCTGCTTTCGGGAGATTTGACAGTCACCCCAGTGATGCTGGGTGACATTATTGCCACTGGTTTCTTAGCGAAGCTCCAACTCCCTGCGCAGCAGGGAAGGGCTAGATCAGAGGAGGGAAATTACATGTAAGTCCTGCTACATCAGGGTTGGCAAACCCAAATATCTGAAGAACTGGAATTATAATCAGCTCAGCCTTGGTCTCGAATCAGGACTTTGAAGATGAATTCCTTACTCTATTATTATTAATTTATTCATACATTCCCTTCCCTGTTTCCTGAATAACGCCCCTCATACCCAGAAAAAACCCACACATTTCTAATTCCAAAAATCCTATAGCTTTTTTCTGTTCAGTACAAGCTTTACAAAAATGGCTCTAAATTCCTATTAATGGCCCAGATCCTTCAAAGACTTAATCACGTGTGTAATTTTATGCAATGTGTGTAAATATTGACATCAATGGGGTTACTCATGTGCACAAAATTATGCGCATGCCGAAGTCTTAGCAAGATAGGGCCTAAAAGAGGGGTTTCACTTATTTCAATTGCTTTCATCATGCCTACCCTCCCCCGCAACCCAGCTCAGGTGTTAACAATTCCACATTAGAAGCTGCTGCATTCTCTGGAGAAACAGATCTGTGAACGAGGCGTTGTAAGGGGAGGTTATCTTAAGTCAGGAGAAGATAAATGTGTGGGGTATTGTGTTGCAAAAGAAACAAAGAATGTAAATGATCAGGAGAGGCTGTTCATTATTAAAGGAAAGATTGATAGTTCAGCTATTCAGTGTGGGAAAAATGAGTCCCTATTAAATGTAATTATCTGCAGTTCAAATAGAAGCCAGCAGACCTCTGAAGTTTTGAGGGTCAAGCTTCCCGCTGCTTTATTTTGGCTTGTGACCATTAATAAGCTGCGATTGGAAGAACTGGCGGATGAGTTCAGTGGGTGCCTATCATAGCCAGCACTCACTAACTGCTGGTCCGGGACAAAGATGGAGTCCGCCATTGCTGTTATTAAACTAAACGTTCAGGGCAGGCTGCTCCACTGCAGTCTCTGCTTCAGAGAAGAATGTTGAAATGCTCTTTGTGTGCACGGATGCAGGAATGTTTTGATGGGGGTCAGTGGAGGGGTCAGGCAGAAGGCCTCCAAATCGGAGCTTGGACTCTGGCTTCACTGATGCTTGATAGGCCCAAAGCACTGAGAGGGGACATAAGCCAACACGCCAACCTAGGAGAAGGAGAAAGCTTCACCCTCCCGCCAGAACTGGCTCTTCACATTTTTCTCTCCGTCGCAAGGAACAGCTGGAGGAACCGGGAAGGTGACCTGCCAAGGAAACAACAATTGTCCCCTTTTATTTTGCCTCTTTGTGCTGAAGAAAGAGGGCCAGAAAGTTTAAAAAATGACTTGGTTGGTTTTTGTCTCAGGTCCTGTCTGCACTAGGCAACTCTATGATGACTGGAGATCTGATGGAATAATGATCTCATGGAGTCAAGAGGGAACGCTGAGCAGCAGAGACGGGAAGGAATTTTTTTTTTTTCCTCAAATCAAACTCAGTGATTTTTGTTAACACCTGATCTCCTTCAATAACTAGTTAATGTTCTGGATAAAGGATATCTTTGTGAACCATTCAACTCCCCTCCTCTTCAGAGGAGATCTGAGAGGTGTGCGTGTCTGTGTGTGTAGCAAAACAAGCAGAAATAAAGACTTTTTGAGGAAAACAACCCATAAACCTTTCCATGCCCTTTGAAAGGAAGCAAAGGAGGTTAAGATCTCCATGTTTAAGAAAATCCTTTGCAGGCCCCTTGTAAGTGATGCTCTCAGACTGCTCTTTCAAGGCTTCTCCACACAGACGAAGGGTATCATCTCCATGGCAGCTGAAACACCCCATTCAGGGAGCAGAAATCTCAAGTCAACCAGTGCAGCTTAAACCAGTGCATTTCAGATCTCAAGTGCAGAGGCACTTGAATCGGGAACAAACCTCACTTTCCTGCTGAATTCTTCTCATTTGGAAGCTGTGGGTAAAATTTTAAAAGCAGGGGACCAAGTTAGGCACTGAACTCCATATTTATATACCAAAACAAGTGATTCTCAAAGGCATGGGGCATCTGCCATTGCTATTGACTTCACTGTGAGTTGTCATTGCCCAGTAGGCTGCCTTCTGTCTGGTTACAGATGCTCTGATAAAGCTTAGGTGGCTGTATCATGGCCGCTAACCAATGATCCAAGCAGTGATGGGCATGAAATCCTTTGAAGCCAAACTACGAACTCTCAAGCAGCTCTGCTCCTTGAACCTTAGACTCCCTCTGCTGAAACGGCAAGGCTGAATCTGCTGGGAGAACGAATAATTCCGTCTTGGGTCACCTTGTCCAACAGGTCGTCTCCCATATGTTCCAGGCTGTGAAAAATTAAGCCCTGGGCATTTTTGAGACAGTCAGAAAGAGAAAAGATTAATTTTATTGCTGACATGGACTCCGATTCAGACTTTCACAGCAGACCAAACTTGCCCAAGAATGGGTCCACTGGGTCATCATCAGCTCGACTTTGCCATCCCCTGGCAGCATGAGCGGAATGCGGATTCCTTGTGCTTTCAAGATCAAGGTCAAACATTGCCTTATGCAAGATGCTGCAACCAAACAGAGCATCCCATTCTATGTTGGACGTGCTGTTGGTAAGGAACTCTGTGTGCCGTGCCATGACACTGGACAGCTAGAAGATCAGCTTCTTTGGCTCCTGGGCACAATGGAAAATGCAATTCTGGCTGGTGGTGTGAAAGGTGAACCCCTTTGCCATCTCATCATGTGAGTATGCAGAGGAGAATCGGAGGCAAAGCCTCCTCTCAGGCTTCTGGTGTTGGAACTATTGCAAGCAGCATCTGTGTTGTGCAGCCGCGGCAACACTGCAAACTCACACAAATAAACAGCTTGTTTGCTTTCAACTCAAGCCTCATTTTGCCCTAGCCACACTGCTTCACCCGTCAGACTAACTGGCAGCCTGGCAGACGCTAAGCAGCAGCTACCGTCCAGAGTTCAGGAAATGGCGCAGCAACATAATGGAAGGAGAACAGCCAGCACCACTTCTCAGTCACCGTGGCAAGACTCAGCATCTGGCAAGCAGGTGGGAGCGGGAAGAGAGCTCAGCCATTCTTGTGAACAGGGTAGAGCTGGCCTGACTGGCCCAGAGCGCCTCAGTTCCGACACCTGGGATGACTGGGAGTTTGCCATCCTATTGCTGTTTGTTTAGCTCAGTATTATGATAAACCAGCTAATGCTGGTAACTTATCTTGCAGAGCCAAAGCGGAGGCAATCGAATGATCCAGTCATCTTTTGGCTAAGCAGAGAGGTCTGCTCTGGCTAAGGTACCCTCTGGATTCCTTTCCACTTCAGTTTAGTCAGCACATTCTCAGCTGGTGCCACTCACTCTCAAGCAGAGACGAGCCAGAGGCACAAAGTTCAGATCTGGATCCAAACGTCATCGACAGTCTGGGTCCGTCTCTGCTAATGAGATTGAACCTGCCACAGGCTGGCCTCGCCTTGACTTTGATCCCAGCGCTAGCAGCCACTCGCTAGAACCAGCCTCTCTGGGAAGCTGGTGAAGCTTACACATCCCCTCGGTCTTTGGAATGGTGGCGGTAGCCAGCATCCCAAAAAGAAGTCCTCCTTGTGGAGGTCACGGTGCAATGACAACCCCCAGATTTATTTTTGGCCTGATCCGTCTCCCCGTAAAGTCAACAGAAAGGTGTCATTTGACTTCTGTGGACCTGGAATTGGGCTCCTCCTTCCCAAGAGCCCCAGCTGGCATCTGTAGCCACGCATGTGCCAGAATCCCCCTGTCTTTCTAAGCATGAATCTTTCTTTGGTGGTGCTGTCATGATGAACACTCTGGTTCTGGGTAGCATGGTGAGCCACCCAGTATGTTGCTTGCATTCCTGTTAATGGAGGCAGTGATGATGGTTAGTGATGGCACAAGGAGCAGGGGGTTGTGAATGAGGGCTCCTTGGTTCTATTCCCTGGCCTGCTACTGGCTCGCTGTATGATCTTGGGCAAGATACATAAATTATTTGTTTCAGAGTAACAGCCGTGTTAGTCTGTATTCTCAAAAAGAAAAGGAGGACTTGTGGCACCTTAGAGACTAACCAATTTATTTGAGCATGAGCTTTCGTGAGCTACAGCTCACTTCATCGGATGCATACTGTGGAAACTGCAGAAGACATTATATATACACAGAGACCATGAAACAATACCTCCTCCCACCCCACTCTCCTGCCTGTAATAGCTTATCTAAAGTGATCATCAAGTTGGGCCATTTCCAGCACAGATCCAGATTTTCTCACCCTCCGCCCCACCCCCACACAAACTCACTCTCCTGCTGGTAATAGCCCGTCCAAAGTGACCACTCTCTTTTAAATGTGTATGATAATCAAGGTGGGCCATTTCCAGCACAAATCCAGATTTTCTCACCCCCCGCCCCCCCCCCCCATAAACTCACTCTCCTGCTGGTAATAGCTCATCCAAAGCGACCACTCTCCCTACAATGTGCATGATAATCAAGGTGGGCCATTTCCAGCCATCATGTGCCAGCAATGCCCCTCTGCCATGTACATTGGTCAAACTGGACAATCTCTACGTAAAAGAATAAATGGACACAAATCAGATGTCAAGAATTATAACATTCATAAACCAGTCGGAGAACACTTCAATCTCTCTGGTCACGCAATCACAGACATGAAGGTCGCTATCTTACAACAAAAAAACTTAAAATCCAGACTCCAGCGAGAAACTGCTGAATTGGAATTCATTTGCAAATTGGATACTATTAATTTAGGCTTAAATAGAGACTGGGAGTGGCTAAGTCATTATGCAAGGTAGCCTATTTCCCCTTGTTTTTTTCTACTCACTCCTCCCCCCCCCCCCCGACGTTCTGGTTAAACTTGGATTTATGCTGGAAATGGCCCACCTTGATGATCATGCACATTGTATGGAGAGTGGTCAGTTTGGATGAGCTATTGCCAGCAGGAGAGTGAGTTTGTGTGTGTGGTTTTTGGAGGGGGGTGGGGGGGGTGAGAAAACCTGGATTTGTGCTGGAAATGGCCCACCTTGATTATCATACACATTTTAAAGAGAGTGGTCACTTTGGATGGGCTATTACCAGCAGGAGAGTGAGTTTGTGTGGGGGGGCGGGCGGAGGGTGAGAAAACCTGGATTTGTGCTGGAAATGGCCCACCTTGATTATCATACACATTTTAAAGGGAGTGGTCACTTTGGATGGGCAGGAGATGGCCCAACTTGATGATCACTTTAGATAAGCTATTACCAGCAGGAGAGTGGGGTGGGAGGAGGTATTGTTTCATGGTCTCTGTGTGTATATAATGTCTGCTGCAGCTTCCACAGTATGCATCCGATGAAGTGAGCTGTAGCTCACGAAAGCTCATGCTCAAATAAATTGGTTAGTCTCTAAGGTGCCACAAGTCCTCCTGTTCTTTTTATAAATTATTTGCACCCTCTCACCCACTGGCAAAATAACAGGTGTTATAATAACATTTACCTGCCTTGTAGGGGTTTGTAAACTGTCATGGGGCCGTTGGAGAAAGGTGTTGTATACAGCTCAGTAAGAGCAGGGTTTGCCATAATTAATCACTGTGTGACTGGCCAGGTTGTGGGTTCTGCAGATTATTCACCTGAGAAGTTCAGGTCTGTTGGTGTCATGGGGGAATAGATCACCGGAGTAGGATGCCATTGGCAACCTGCACATGTTTCTGAGGTTGCTTTTATCTGCTGGAATGAAGTTCGCTAAAATGGTCCCGATTTCAACTCTGTTGCAGTTACGAACTGAGCTGAAGCCAAACTCCCTCAGCTGAACTCCAGCGTGGGCCAGCTTGCTCATGCCCAGGACAGAGTCTTACTTTCTGTACAATCCTTGTCCAGCATGTGCGCTTGTAGGGTGCTCTCCAAACAGAGACGCCTGTGACACGTGCCCAGGTATTGCATGTGGTCAGCTCTGTGATGGCAGGGAGTGGCACACACACCTATGTGCAGAACTGAGGGCCAAATCAGGCTTGTTTATTCATATTGCACAACTGCAGTTGTAATTGCACGTAGCAATTTCTGGGCATTAATTGAGGAGACTTTTCGCACATTGTTCCTTGCTCATGACAACTTATTTCCCCAAATTGTTGCCCTCCCTCACCAACTGGAGACCATCACTTCTGCCCTTCCTCTCCTGAGTGGAGGAGGATCTAAATGTAATATCCACCTTTTTGTGAGAGCTTTTCCCCACGAACAGTGACCACACATCATCAAACAATACAGACATCAATCAATTCACACACCTTGCAAACGGTGGAACAGAGAGAGAGAAACCATCATTATTTTGTCCACTGTGTCATCATTTTATTTGGTGCTTAGATACTAAGGGTATAAGGGCCTTGGATTTGCTATAGATGGAGGAAGAGGAAACTGTTGTTGAGATACTGCTCCCCCATGTTGCAAACTTCCAGCCCAATTTCATAAGCCTTGGCTTGTACAGCTGGCAGGGAGCATATAGATCTGATTCTCCAGGCCTTATAATGCTTCTAAAAACTGGTCCTTTTGGCATTTTCACCCCTTGCTGATCAGGACGGCAAGCGGATTTTCTGAGCTTTAATTTACTACAAACTGCTAGACAGATTCCTGCACAGGATCAGTTCCTCTGTCCCCCAGCTAGTGAGAGCACCATGCTGCTCATATTGCCTTTCTGATCACTGTTCTTGCTGCAAGTACTGAGGTTTCTGTGGGGAATTCACACAGCGAAGCCTTCAACCTCTCTGCTCCTTCATATTGCAAGATTACTCTTTCCCTTATAGAAGATACTCATCAGCTCCACAAAAAGCAATAAAGCCTTTCAACATTGTTGGCTTTGACATTTAAGACATGAACTGACCATGAGTTCAGGGAGACGAATGCACAGACTCAACCTACACCTCCTCAATGTAGGTCAAAAGAAAAGTAGATCTGGCTCTTCCTTGGATTTCAGACTCTCATCATGTTCCTAGTGCAGTGTGCTTGTGAGAAGTGTGCAATGCTGTCCCCTAGGGGCTGGCCCACAGAAATGATCGAGAACCTACTGCTACTACTTTTGTCTAATGGGGAATGTCTCCTTTACCTCAAGTGGTAGAGGCCTGTGGTTTTGGAGCTGAAAGTCCAGGATTCTTGTCCCTTCGCCCAGTTGTGAGTGATTTTTTTTTTTACTGGGCCTGTTTTCAGCAGCTCAAGGATTCATTAAATGAAGTCCTCAGTGTCCTGAAACAACTGTGCCCCCAATGGCCGGGGAATGAGACTGTCTACCCCATGTCCTGCCCCTTCTCTGACGCTGCCACCCATCCTGGCTGTTAACATCAGCCAGAGTCTCTGGCGGCCGTTGTCCAAGTCTGAATGTTCTGGGATGGAGAACAGGTCTTTGTCACTGAGTGGGCCCCATCTTTGGGCTTCTCTCTTGTTCATATGCCAGTCAGAGCCTGAAACTGGTGACTCACAAGGTGGGAGGTGAGCATTACTAGCATTTAATATAAAGAAAAGGAGGACTTGTGGCACCTTAGAGACTAACCAATTTATTTGAGCATGAGCTTTCGTGAGCTACAGCTCACTTCATTGGATGCATACTGTGGAAACGCATCCGATAAAGTGAGTTGTAGCTCACGAAAGCTCATGCTCAAATAAATTGGTTAGTCTCTAAGGTGCCACAAGTCCTCCTTTTCTTTTTGCGGATACAGACTAACACGGCTGCTACTCTGAAACCAGCATTTAATATGACATTGTATTTTACTCCATGTCCATTGCAACAGCAGTCAGAGCCCTCAGTTAGCCTGGGCTCCACCGGCTGCCAAGAGCGGTGCAGAGACAGGAGAAGATTTGGCTCCTGCCCCAAAGAGCTTGCTCTTAGTCTTTGTTTTAGCAACGTAGCTCTCACTAAGGCCCATGTTCTGCATGACTCATGCTGAGCAGTGCCTGGTCTCTACAGTTTGTCCCATTGACTCCTCCAGCCTGATGCACTGCAAAGGGACTGCTCAGTATGAGTCAGCGTGGCAGAATCAGGCCCTTAATTAATACATCTGATTTGTGCCAGCATGATTTAAAATCCGACACAGCAGAGTGCGATAGAGACGATACGTGCCAGTACCTGAGAGCATGCTGCTCAGACAGGATGCCCCCCCCCAGGTACATGCAGATGCCTCGGAGAGATCAGATTGCTGTCCCCGCACGCAGTACACTCACATTAATTACTTCATGATGCAGACTCCTTTCAGAGGAGCTGGATTTTCCTTTGCACAAATCACCTGCCAGGCTCTTTGCAGGGATTACGGTGGAAAGGTATTAGCTTACTGCATGTCTTACTGAACTCTGCCTAGCCAGCTGGGCAGGGTGGGGAAGTCATTTGTTTCCCAGGTGGCTGCCATGAACTTCAGCTTCTTTTGAGTTTTCCTTCCTCATGCATCTGATGAAGTGAGCTGTAGCTCACGAAAGCTTATGCTCAAATAAATTGGTTAGTCTCTAAAGTGCCACAAGTCCTCCTTTTCTTTTTGCCTTCCTCAATCCATAACTGCGAATGGCTTTTTCACACCTAGGCAAAGTGTTTAACCTATGCAGACTGCAGCTCTCCTGCATCAGCTGTAATGGGTTAGTTTTATTAGCCCGCGATTGGAAATGCTAAATGTTGTCTACAAGCCCCCAGAGGATTTCAGCTCAAGTAGGAACAGCGTACCGAGCATCCTGGCTGATGCTTTCCCGGCTATAAAGCGTTATGTTTCTGAATGGGTAATTACTGCATTGGGATTTATGCAGTGCTGCCTTTCTGTGGTTGTGTGGGCCACAATTCCTCGACGAATTTAAAAAAAACCTCCCAAAAGGAGCCGAATCCCATTTTGTTATTGAGGCAGGGCAGAAATGAGATGGGCTCGCTCTGCCCTTACCTGACAATAATGGGAAACTGCTCTGCAATTGAGCTGTTTCATTCTTTTGCCCTGAGCTATGAGAAGTAGATTGGATGAAAATTATCAAGCTCCCTGTCTAGAATAAACATGCTCGAAATGGAGCAAGTCATAAACAAGCAAGCAGCAATATTGTGGGTTATGAAGATATAATTTCTGTCTTTAATAGCTGAGGAGGCCCCAGGGATCGTCTGGAAATGGCCCATCTGGCTCTGATACTGATGTAAAAACAAACATCAAACAAACAATCTTTTCCTTCTTTAACCCTAGATTTATCAATTCTTCGGGGAAATAATGAGCAGTTGGAGCTGAAAGATGAAGTCACCCTTCCTCCAGAACGCAGATAGAAACAGGGTTCGGAGCACGCTTATTTCACTCACGCAGCATTAGATTTCCGCTGGCGCACCAAGAAGGATCTTACCTTTCCCAATGGATGTGATCAGCTGACTATCTGAGGAGATGACACCACATTCCAGGCTAGGAGTTCTTTTGGCTGTTTACACTACAGCCTGATCCAATGGAAGGACTCTTTTAGTGGTCTTCGGATCAGGCCCAGTTTACAAGAACATCACCTGTCTGGATGCCTCACACACTGCATGGAAGCATGGGCGCCAGGTTTGTATAATTTCGTTGGTGCCCAGAACGGGTCCAAGCAGAGCTGTCCCATCCATAGGATGGATCGGGGCAACCACCCCGGGCCCCGTACTTTGGGGGGCCCTGCACTTGAGGGGGACGCAGGGTCCAGGGCGGTGTAGGGGCTTAGTGGGGGGCCTGGCGCCGGCAGCAGCGAGCGACCTGGCTCCAGCCCGCCCCTGCTCTGGGCAGAGCCTTCTGCTGGCATAAAACCCCAGTGGCAATGGCTTGCAGGATCCGGGCCTGGGATATTAGCATCTGCATAGAAGTGCTGGGAGGTATTCAGTCTGAACTGCCCAAAATAAACAGCAGAGACTCTATGCCAGAAGCAAAGTGACTCCTTTAACAAAATGGGTTTTGAAATGCAAACAGCCCACTGCTTGTAAATCACCCAGGATGCTAATAATTAATAAGAGTCGCCTGGACGGAGCTCCAATTTTGATGGGATTAGTCTTAGTGGTTTTATTTTTAAAAGCCGTTTAATTACTAATCAGCTCTTCCTCGCATGCTACTGTGTGATAGCTCCCTTTAAAGCCGGCTGCTCGGGGGCTGTATTGGCGGGCAGCTAGGACGGGTCTGTCGTGCTTGGGAAAACGCCCACTCTTTCCATGCGACTTGTGTGGTGCTGTCTGTGAGCACGGGGGTGTTTGTGTATGGGGAGTCTGCTTACAGCTACCCACGACGGTCTCAGGTTGCATCGCTATGCGGTGGCAGGGTGGAATTTTGCAAGTGGGGCACTTACCAAAGCAATGTGACACTGTGTAACGAGGTTTTGACAAGCATCGTTCTTTTCCTCTTGCCACCTACTTGTGTATAATAAACGTTTGGAAATGTAGTGAAAACCAAAGGTGTTTGGGGAGGGGAGAGGACAAGGGGCAGAGTTAGGGTGGATCTGGGTCTTTTCTCTGTACTCCAGAGCTGGATTCTTTGTTCCAAGGCAGTTTGTGTATTTGAAATCTGGTGCTACTGGCACTAAACCATCCCCTTAGCCTGCAATGAGTCCATTAATTTAGAACAGAACAGAACACATTCCGTAATCTTTTAATGATATATAGCAGCCTGGGTGAAATAACTCCATTCATTTCTGGCTCGCAGCTGTGATGAGAACTAAGGGCTACTGCTTTTTGTGCTGTGCATTTCTAGTAATTCCAGGGTTATATCATGTTTGACTGAAAAACCCACATGATAGAATGCCGCGAGTTTATCAGATAGATCCCAGTGAGGGGACACTGTGCCATTTATTAAATTATATGTTTTTTTTTAAATGACATGCTGATCTGTCTCATACCAGCAAATATGTGATTTACATTTAATTCTGAGTAACCTTTCCATGATCACTGAGGTGTGAAGGAATTTAATGACACAAAACTACATTTATGAAGAGACCATTCATATTCATTAGGCTCACCCATTAGCAATCCTGCAAGTGACATCTCTCTAACACATGCTTTATGACTGCTGTTTATGGCAGGCTAACGGTACAGCTAGCTGCAACATACATAAAGCTATGGGAAATATTGTTAAGAAAAACGAAAGTCGGGTTTGGCCTGGGAATGTTAATGATGGGGTTTGGGGGCTCATGCTGTTGATCTAGGGATATTTTAGATGGCAAAGGGCTGTGTTGATCTAGTTTTTACATCTGTCCTAACAGGGAATATTTTCATTATCTTTGTACTATTCAGCCACAAATAAATTTAGAGGGAGCAAAAATCATGCAATGGGTCCTCTTTAAAATGAGAAAGATACAGCTCTCCGGCATAAGGGTCATTTGCTTAAGGATCACAACTCTGCCATTATGCAAGATAATCATGTGGCCTGGCAAGAGGAACTTTAAAGATTTAAACCTGGAATCTTGGAATAACTAGTAGTTAGAGCGGAAAATGGAGAATCGAGACTCAGAGAGTGAAATCCTATCCCTGGCTTTGGTCAAGCCGCTTAACTTATCTGTACCTCAATCTACCTTTCTGTACTATTACAATACTTACCCCCTTCTCAGTGATCCTCTGATTAAATGAGCCACGTTACCTGGTATCGTTGTTGTTTTGTGGATCACTGGCACACATACTTCAGCAGGTTGAGTTAAGGATGGAAATTTCATATAGTCCCTGAGTCTCCTGGCTTTTGAGGTTTCAAGGGAGACTTCTGCCATCATTTTTGCCCAGCTTTTCTCTTTCTCAGGCATGATGCTTTTAGACATTTATTTTCTCTCAAACACAATTTTGCACTTGAACCAGCTCCCTCCTGTTTAGAACCAATTGGCTGCAAAGACCTGACCCTGGAGGCTTGCTAAGGGCCCCCTGCTGCAGCTCTGGGGTTTTGTGAAAGGGGGTTTTGCACACAGAGATACTATAGAGTAGCGCCCTAGTGAGCAGATCATCACATAGTAGCTACCTCTTGGGAGACAGATTACGGTGCAGCCTGTGGGGTCCCAACTGGGGAGCTTTAATACACAAGTCATTGGCCTGGAAGAGTGTAATAGACAATCATGTCACAATCTGCATTGGGACACCTTCAGTTATGGGTCATTAATATAATACAGAGCAGGAGATGGGAAGGCTCATTTTGTCAGTACTGCCCACCTGCATGTCCTCAGTCAAAGCCCTCAGGGTAGGTGAGATGAAAAGCAAACAGCCAAAGCAAGTAAGCGCCGATCCTACCCCATTGGAATTAATGGGAGTTTTGCCATAGGACCTGTTGTCTAGCGGTTACATCATTGCAGCTGGGTTCTATTCCCAGATCCCCCAGGGAATTCCTGCAAAGTCACTTACTCTACCTACTCCCTTCCCCACCTGTGACAGGAGGATAACACCGAGCAACCAGAGAGCAGGGTTGTGAGGATAAGATCAACGTTTGCGGGGTGCTCAGAGAGCCATCTATGTCCCTAGAGAGAGAGTGGGAGTAACTGAACTTGAGCAGGCCAGCCAAGAGGAAGTGCTTTGCCATTTCATTCGAAGAACATGAAGCTGTTTAAAGCTACCAGGCCAGCAAGTTCTGCTTTGTTTAGCCATCCGGTTGGCTGAAGATGACAACTGTGAAGTTACAAAATAAAATAAAATCATCATCCTGGAACAAGTTTCAGCTGGAGCAGATTCCTACCAATTATAATAATCGACTGACACTGGGGTTTATCATGGAAACATTGATTTCCTTTCACTTTAGTGGTATGAGTAGGCATTAATGTGAGATTTCAATTTTGCCTGGAGCTCCTATTCATAGAATCATAGAATCATAGAATATAAGGGTTGGAAGGGACCCCAGAAGGTCATCTAGTCCAACCCCCTGCTCAAAGCAGGACCAATTCCCAGTTAAATCATCCCAGCCAGGGCTTTGTCAAGCCTGACCTTAAAAACCTCTAAGGAAGGAGATTCTACCACCTCCCTAGGTAACGCATTCCAGTGTTTCACCACCCTCATAGTGAAAAAGTTTTTCCTAATATCCAATCTAAACCTCCCCCACTGCAGCTTGAGACCATTACTCCTCGTTCTGTCATCTGATACCATTGAGAACAGTCTAGAGCCATCCTCTTTGGAACCCCCTTTCAGGTAGTTGAAAACAGCTATCAAATCCCCCCTCATTCTTCTCTTCTGCAGGCTAAACAATCCCAGCTCCCTCAGCCTCTCCTCATAACTCATGTGTTCCAGACCCCTAATCATTTTTGTTGCCCTTCGCTGGACTCTCTCCAATTTATCCACATCCTTCTTGAAGTGTGGGGCCCAAAACTGGACACAGTACTCCAGATGAGGCCTCACCAATGTCGAATAGAGGGGAACGATCACGTCCCTCGATCTGCTCGCTTATGCCCCTACTTATATTCCCCATGAAGAGAGAGAGAAATCCTGGCTTTGATGAAGAAACAGAGAAAGCCCCAAGTGAAACTAAAGCTTGAAGGACTTTAAAGAGTAAAACCTGGAGTCTTGGACTAACTGAGTACACAACTGTATGTTTCAGAAACTTTCCATGGCTATAGCACTGAGTGTGTGTGTGTAAAGTTCATCACCTGTATTAGCTCTGCATCACCACAGAAGCTTTAATGTGCCACAACGGTACATTAAAAGCACCATTTTCACTACAGTGTAATAGAGCTCTCAAGAAAACTGAAATAAACCATTTTTCCTTTTGCATACATTGCGAAAGTGAAAAATCCTGGACTAAATGAGACCAGCTGTGCCATTTTACTATATTATTTAGCTCTGCTGGAAATGAAAGATGAAGGTGATAATGGGTTTATTTTAGCAGGCAGGAACTATTAACTGCACTGTGATACACTAAGGAAAGATCTCGGCACCAGATTCCAATTTTCCATTCCAGCCACGTGCTCCAAAAATTGCAAATGGAGATTTGTTACATTTCATTTGCTCCCATCCCTGGGAAGCCATTTGTGATGAGTTCATGTCTCCCAGGAGGCTGTATTCCAATCAAAGTGAAAAGAGAAGGGGGTGGGGGGAGGAAAGTCACGCTACGACGAATGACAATGATATCTTAGTGCTGATCGCAGAGTACTGATTGACACTACACGTTTTAATAACAGCCAGCCCTTGTGCAGCCCCAACGCAAAGACATAACTTCCATTATGCTGTCTATGATGACATTTTGCATGACAGATGTTGATAGACCTGGTTTTAATCTATGGTTATCTTACCATATTAGCTTTAACTATGCAAAGGTTATTAGAGGACTGAGATCAGAGTATCAATTGATTAGGGATCTAAGGACTGCTTTGTCTCTTCCTTCTCTATCAGTAATACCCTTGAGTTAGATGCAAATAAAATGAGATCTTTAGTAACCTCTAGGATGACAGATTGCACATCTGGTTCAAGTTAGGCAATTTTACTTTTATATTGGCCTGTGCTTTACAAACCATTAACCAAGTGCGATCAGTTAAAGAAACTGAAAGCACACATCTCTGGGTTTTTCAAAATTATTATTATTGTTTTCACTTTACAGCAGTTTTGTGGGCTGTGGTCTACTGTTATTGATTAGTGCATGTTATTCACAAGCAGGAAGCTGTCTGACATGCTGCTAAATTGAAATCCCCTAATCTTTTCAATCCTTTTAAGCACTGGCAAATGAAAAAACAGCAGCACATTGCAGACAATCTCTGCTCAAGGGGAAACCAGGGAAGGACTACCAGAGTGAGAGCAGGTCAGAGGGGAGCCCGCTGCTTCCTCAAAGAAACTTGTTCCTGCTACTTCATTGGTAAACCAGTGAGTGGGATGCATGCTTATTGCAATTCACACACTTCAAACAATATAGGCGAATGCTTTCTCGTGTAGTAGCTGGAGGTGTAAAATCAGGAGTATCCAGCAGCCATTTCTGCAGTGTGTTAACGCTCCATTATTCATTAGAGCACTACTGAAAAGACGCTGTCTGGACCAACAGTGGCTGGCTGAGGAGGGCAAGTGGCAAGGAGCTATGCTGCTGCGCCTCTGGCTGGGCTGCTGTTTGACTTCCTAAGCTAGGTAGCATTGGAGTTGCTCAGTACCTGGAAGGGAGAGCTTGGGGGGAACTAGGGTGACCAAAGAGCAACTGTGGAAAATCGGGACAGGGGCTGGGGGTGGCAATAGACACCCATATAAGACAAAGCCCCAAATATCGGGACTGTCCCTATAAAATCGGGACATCTGGTCCCGCTGCAGCAGGCTTTGGTGGTGGTGGTGCAGTAGGATCGGAAACTGACCTCTGATGAGATGTACAATGTAATCCCTGACTCACTCTGCTCTCTAGAGATCCCAGGATGATTTCTGTGAGAGACGCTGAGTTAACTCTGGATTTGTGGCCATCTGCAAAGTTGGGTAATTCATAATCATGTTCTGCCTACCACACCAACAAACAAATACTAAGCTCTTCTTCGGTTCCCCTCCTAACAACGTGCTTGTGACACTGTTGGTATCAAACTGGCTCCTGTCTTCTGCCCTATGGGGCGTAAGGCCTTTGTGGCCAATCTGTTAAAGGCTTTGGGATCCTTCTCAGTCCACTTTATTTTAACAACGTTTTTGGTTAGGAATGGCCTTATTTTATATTAAACCTAAACAGAATTATGTCACTGTAATTCAAAGGTTTCAGAGTAACAGCCGTGTTAGTCTGTATTCGCAAAAAGAAAAGGAGGACTTGTGGCACCTTAGAGACTAACCAATTTATTTGAGCATGAGCTTTCGTGAGCTACAGCTCATTTCATCGGATGCATACTGTGTAGAAAGTGTAGAAGATCTTTTTATACACACAAAGCACTAGAAGATCTTTTTATACACGGCGGGGGGGGGAGGAGAAAACCTGGATTTGTGCTGGAAATGGCCCACCTTGATTACCGTACACATTGTAAGGAGAGTGATCACTTTAGATAAGCTATTACCAGCACGAGAGTGGGGTGGGGGGAGGTATTTTTTCATGCTTTGTGTGTATAAAAAGATCTTCTACACTTTCCACAGTCTGCATCCGATGAAGTGAGCTGTAGCTCACGAAAGCTTATGCTCAAATAAATTGGTTAGTCTCTAAGGTGCCGCAAGTACTCCTTATAATTCAAAGATGGCTGGGCCAAATGTTCTTTGTTGAAGCCTTTACAACTTCTCATCACTTTGGTGCTGGTGTGTTTTGTCTCATTTTAAATGTCAGCGACCTTTCTCCACCTGTGAAACTTTTTAAATTAATTTTCAACACTTCTCTGAACCAAAAATAACTCCCCATCCCCACCTAGAAAATTATTGTTTAAGCAAAAGCATTTCACTTACACAAAAATGCCTACTTTAAGGAAGAACCTTTTAGTCACCGATATGATGCCTTAGAAAAGGACTAAACAGTCCAATGCTAAATTTAAAAAAGCAGTAAAGGATTAATGAGGCTCTCCTTCAATTCCAGACACCCACTGTGTGGCTTTATGAGGCTAGGACCAGGGCTGCAATAGCCCTAAACCATGTTTTGTGTAATTAGATCCTCTAAACAGCTCCCCCTTCTCTATCACGGCTGTCTTTCTCCATTCACTATCATTGTGTGGCTGGAACATGCTCTTTTTTTAATATGACTTTTTTTTTGGTCCTAGTAAAATGTTTTTGATCAGGTAAATCAGTGCCCTAAGGTATATAGGAGCACTGCACCTTCCTGATGAATACAAGACACTAGCATAGGCGACGAGTTATATGGGTCCACGGTGCCCATGCTCCACCAATATTTAGGAAAGTGGCCTGGCTCCACCAATGTTTGGGCTTACCGTGCTTTGGGGGACCCCGTGCTTCAGGGTGATGCGGGGTCCAGAGCGTCCTGGGGAGGTAGTGGGGGGCCTGACACTGGCAGCAATGAGCAACCTGGCCACAGCCCGCCCCTGCTCCCCCCCCCCCCATCCCATCCCTTCCCCGAAGGCTCCGCCCCTGCCTTTTTCCGGCTTCCGCCCCCTCCCCCTAGTGACACCGGGAGCCTGCAGAGTGGGGTGGGCTGGGGCCGGGTCACTTGTTGCTGCTGGCGCCAGGCCCCCCCACTATCCCCCAGGCCGCCCTGAACCCCACGTTCCCCTGAATTGTGGGGGCCCCTAAAGCGTGGGGCCGGGGTGGTTGCCCCAGTCCGTCTTCTGGACGGGTCGGCTCTACTTGGACCCCGCATCCCCCTGAAGCGCGGGGCCCCCCAAAGCACTGTCCTGGGGTGGTTGCCCCGGTCTGTACTATGGACGGGATGGCTCTGCTTGGACCCATTCTGGGCACCACCAAAAATTATACAAACCTGGTGCCCCTGGACTCTGGGGGGGTGGGGGAGTCGTAGCCAGTGATGTTGACACCACAGCTGTGCAGAATGGTTTGGGTCACAAAGAGCAGACGTGACATATCCCGCTGCCTTTTCCTGCTTCTTCTCTACTTCTACATCTGAAGCATCAGAGGTTTTCCCTGTCGATACCAGACCTCGGGAGATCCGCTCTTGGAGCTCTCACTGCACTTTCGTTAAAGCTGTCGGGTGATTTCCTAAGTAATAACACCCGATGTTGCTTAATTACCAGACACATTGTCTTGCAGACGAATGACAGTAAAGCTGGGGAAAATCTCCAGTTCATCACCTTAGAGCTGACCTACCTTCTGCCATGAGTCCTAAATCAAATGTCATCTCGGAGGAGAGACCGTGAGCTTGACAGATGTCCCTCGCTCTCTTCACCCTCCTTGAGACAGTGGTGGTTGTCCACTAAGCCCTGGTCTACACTAGGAGTTGAGGTCGAATTTAGCAGTGTTAAATCGATTTAACCCTGCACCCGTCCACACGACGAAGCCCTTTTTTTCGACTTAACGGGCTCTTAAAATCGATTTCCTTACTCCACCCCGACAAGGGGATTAGCACTGAAATCAGCCTTGCTGGGTCGAATGTGGGGTACTGTGGACACAATTAGACGGTATTGGCCTCCGGGAGCTATCCCAGAGTGCTCCATTGTGACCGCTGTGGACAGCACTCTCAACTCAGATGCACTGGCCAGGTAGACAGGAAAAGAACCGCGAACTTTTTAATCTCATTTCCTGTTTGGCCAGCGTGGCAAGCTGCAGGTGACCATGCAGAGCTCATCAGCAGAGGTGACCATGATGGAGTCCCAGAGTCGCAAAAGAGCTCCAGCATGGACCGAATGGGAGGTACGGGATCTGATCGCTGTATGGGGAGAAGAATCCGTGCTATCAGAACTACATTCCAGTTTTCGAAATGCCAAAACCTTTGTCAAAATCTCCCAGGGCATGAAGGACAGAGGCCATAACAGGGACCTGAAGCAGTGCTGTGTGAAACTTAAGTCGCTGAGGCAAGTCTACCAGAAAACCAGAGAGGCAAACAGCCGCTCCGGGTCACAGCCCAAAACATGCCGCTTCTATGGTGAGCTGCATGCATTTTAGGGGGTTCAGCCACCACTACCCGAGCTATATTGTTTGACTCCTTCAATGGAGATGGAGGCAATACAGAAGCAGGTTTTGGGGACGAGGAAGATGATGATGATGAGGTTGTAGATAGCTCACAGCAAGCAAGCGGAGAAACTGGTTTTCCCGACAGCCAGGAACTGTTTCTCACCCTGGACCTGGAGCCAGTACGCCCCGAACCCACCCAAGGCTGCCTCCCGGACCCGCCAGGCGGAGAAGGGACCTCTGATGAGTGTACCTTTTAAAATACTATACATGGTTTAAAAGCAAGCATGTTTAATGATTAATTTGCCCTGGCATTCGTGGCTCTCCTGGATGTACTCCCAAAGCCTTTGCAAAAGGTTTCTGGGGAGGGCAGCCTTATTCTGTCCACCATGGTAGGATACTTTACCACTCCGGGCCAGTAGCTCGTACTCGGAAATCATTGTAGAACAAAGCATTGCAGTGTATATTTGCTGGCATTCAAACAACATCCGTTCTTTATCTCTCTGTGTTACCCTCAGGAGAGTGAGATATAATTCATGGTCACCTGCTTGAAATAGAGTGCTTTTCTTAAGGGGACATTCAGAGGTGTCCATTCCTGCTGGGCTGTTTGCCTGTGGCTGAACAGAAATGTTCCCGCTGTTAGCCACAGGGAGGGGGGAGGGTGAGGGGCTAGCCACGTAGTGGGGGGAGGCAAAATGTGACCTTGGAACGAAAGCACATGTGCTATGTATGTAATGTTAACAGCAAGGTTTACCGTGAAAGAGTGTACCCATTGTTCTATAAAATGTGTCTTTTTAAATACCACTGTCCCTTTTTTTTTCTCCACCAGCTGCATGTGTTTCAAGGATCACAGGATCTTCTCCTTCCCAGAGGCTAGTGAAGATTAGAAGGCGAAAAAAATGCACTCGTGATGAAATGTTCTCTGAGCTCATGCTGTCCTCCCACACTGACAGAGCACAGACGAATGCGTGGAGGCAGACAATGTCAGAGGGCAGGAAAGTACAAAATGACCGGGAGGAGAGGTGGCGGGCTGAAGAGAGTAAGTGGCAAAGAGAGGACTGAAGCTGAAAGGTGGCGGCAGCGTGATGAGAGGAGGCAGGATTCAATGCTGAGGCTGCTATAGGATCAAACTAATATGCTCCAGCATATGGTTGAGCTGCAGGAAAGACAGCCGGAGCACAGACTGCCGCTACAGCCCCTGTGTAACCAACTGTCCTCCTCCCCAAGTTCCATAGTCTCCTCACCCAGATGCCCAAGAATGCGGTGGGGGCCTCCGGCCACCCAGCCACTCCACCCCAGAGGATTGCCCAAGCAACAGAAGGCTGGCATTCAATAAGTTTTAAAGTTTTAAACTTTTAAAGTGCTGTGTGGCCTTGTCCTTCCCTCCTCCACCACCCCTCCTGGGCTACCTTGGTAGTTATCCCCCTATTTGTGTGATGAATTAATAAAGAATGCATGAATATGAAGCAACAATGACTTTACTGACTTTATTTATTTATCCAACCCCTCAGACAGAGACAAACACCTACAAGATCTCTATCAAGCATTCTTACAACTACAATACCCACCTGCGGAAGTGAAGAAACAGATTGATAGAGCCAGAAGAGTTCCCAGAAGTCACCTACTACAGGACAGGCCTAACAAAGAAAATAACAGAATGCCACTAGCTGTCACCTTCAGCCCCCAACTAAAACCCCTCCAACGCATTATTAAGGATCTACAACCTATCCTGAAGGATGACCCAACACTCTCACAAATCTTGGGAGACAGGCCAGTCCTTGCCTACAGACAGCCCCCCAACCTGAAGCAAATACTGACCAACAACCACATACCACACAACAGAACCACTAACCCAGGAACCTATCCTTGCAACAAAGCCCGTTGCCAACTGTGCCCACATATCTATTCAGGGGACACCATCACAGGGCCTAATAACATCAGCCACACTATCAGAGGCTCGTTCACCTGCAAATCCACCAATGTGATATATGCCATCATGTGCCAGCAATGCCCCTCTGCCATGTACATTGGTCAAACTGGACAGTCTCTACGTAAAAGAATAAATGGACACAAATCAGATGTCAAGAATTATAACATTCATAAACCAGTCGGAGAACACTTCAATCTCTCTGGTCACGCAATTACAGACATGAAGGTCGCTATCTTACAACAAAAAAACTTCAAGTCCAGACTCCAGCGAGAAACTGCTGAATTGGAATTCATTTGCAAATTGGATACTATTAATTTAGGCTTGAATAGAGACTGGGAGTGGCTAAGTCATTATGCAAGGTAGCCTATTTCCCCTTGTTTTTTCCTACCCCACCCCCCAGACATTCTGGTTAAACTTGGATTTATGCTGGAAATGGCCCACCTTGATTATCACACACATTGTAAGGAGAGTGGTCAGTTTGGATGAGCTATTACCAGCAGGAGAGTGAGTTTGTATGTGTGTGTGTGGGGGGGGGGGTGAGAAGACCTGGATTTGTGCTGGAAATGGCCCACCTTGATTATCGTGCACATTGTGGGGAGAGTGGTCGCTTTGGATGGGCTGTTACCAGCAGGAGAGTGAGTTTGTGTGTGTGTGTTTTTGTGGGGTGGGGGGTGAGAAAACCTGGATTTGTGCTGGAAATGGCCCACCTTGATTTTCATACATATTGTAAGGAGAGTGGTCACTTTGGATAAGCTATTACCAGCAGGAGAGTGAGTTTGTGTGTGTGGTTTTTCGAAAGGGGTGTGTGTGAGAAAACCTGGATTTGCGCTGGAAATCGCCCACCTTGATTATCATACACATTGTAAAGAGAGTGGTCACTTTGGATGGGCTATTACCAGCAGGAGTGTGAGTTTTGTGGGGGGAGGGCGGAGGGTGAGAAAACCTGGATTTGTGCTGGAAATGGCCCATCTTGATTATCATACACATTGTAAGGAGAGTGATCACTTTAGATAAGCTATTACCAGCAGGAGAGTGGGGTGGGAGGAGGTATTGTTTCATGGTCTCTGTGTATATAATGTCTTCTGCAGTTTCCACAGTATGCATCCGATGAAGTGAACTGTAGCTCACGAAAGCTTATGCTCAAATAAATTGGTTAGTCTCTAAGGTGCCACAAGTACTCCTTTTCTTTTTATTGCCTCTGCAAGCAGTGATCAAAGGGAGGAGGGGAGGTGGTTAGCTTACGGGGAAGTAGAGTGAACCAAGGCGCGGGGGGTTTCATCAAGGAGAAACAAACAGAACTTTCACACCGTAGCCTGGCCAGTCATGAAACTGGTTTTCAAAGCTTCTCTGATGCGTACCGCGCCCTCCTGTGCTCCTCTAACCGCCCTGGTGTCTGGCTGTGCATAACCAGCAGCCAGGCGATTTGCCTCAACTTCCCACCCCGCCATAAATGTCTCCCCCTTACCCTCACAGATATTGTGGAGCGCACAGCAAGCAATAATAACAGTGGGAATATTGGTTTCGCTGAGATCTAACTGAGTCAGTAAACTGCGCCAGTGCACTTTTAAACATCCAAATGCACATTCTACCACCATTCTGCACTTGCTCAGCCTGTAGTTGAACAGCTCCTGACTACTGTCCAGGCTGCCTATGTACGGCTTCATGAGCCATGGCATTAAGGGGTAGGCTGGGTCTCCAAGGATAACTATAGGCATTTCAACATCCGCAACGGTTATTTTCTGGTCTGGGAATAAAGTCCCTTCCTGCAGCTTTTGAAACAGACCAGAGTTCCTGAATATGTGACCGTCCCACGTTGATGTTGATGAAGCGTCCCTTGTAATCCACCAGTGCTTGCAGCCATATTGAAAAGTACCCCTTGCGGTTTATGTACTTACCGGCTTGGTGCTCCAGTGCCAAGATAGAGATATGGGTTCCGTCTATGGCCCCACCACAGTTAGGGAATCCCATTGCAGCAAAGCCATCCACTATGACCTGCTCATTTCCCAGGGTCACTACCCTTGATATCAGCAGATCTTTGATTGCGTTGGCTACTTGCATCACAGCAGCCCCCACAGTAGATTTGCCCACTCCAAATTGATTCCTGACTGACCAGTAGCTGTCTGGCATTGCGAGCTTCCACAGGGCTACTGCCACTCACTTCTCAACTGTGAGGGCTGTTCTCATCTTGGTATTCTTGCGCCTCAGGGCAGGGGAAAGCCAGTCACAAAGTTCCATGAAAGTGCCCTTACGCATGCGAAATTTTCACAGCCACTGGGAATCATCCCAGATCTGCAACACTATGCGGTCCCACCAGTCTATGCTTGTTTTCCGAGCCCAGAATCGGCATTCCACCACATGAACCTGGCCCATTAGCACCATGATGCCCGCATTGCCAGGGCCCGTGCTTTGAGAGAAGTCTGTGTCCATGTCCTCATCACTCTCATCACCGCGCTGACGTCGCCTACTCGCCCGGTATCGCTTTGCCAGGTTCCGGTGCTGCATATACTGCTGGATAATGCGCGTGGTGTTTAATGTGCTCCTAATTGCCAAAGTGATCTGAGCAGGCTCCATGCTTGCCGTGGTATGGCGCCTGCACAGAAAAAAGGTGCAGAACAATTGTCTGCCGTTGCCCTGACGGAGGGAGGGGCGACTGACGACATGGCTTACAGGGTTGGCTTACAGGGAATTAAAATCAACAAAGAGGGTGGTTTTGCGAGAAACTGAATAGCCCCCTCAAGGATAGAACTCAAAACTGGGTTTAGCAGGCTGTTGATTTCACGGAGGGAGGGAGGAAAAAATGAATACAAAACAAATCTGGTCTATTTCTTGTTTTGATCCACTTCATCTATCTTTATACATCTTGTTGGCAGCAGACTGTGGAGTACGACCGCTAGCCATCGTCATCTCCTGGGTGCTCGGCAGCAGACTGTGGAGTACGACCGCTAGCCATCGTCATCTCCTGGGTGCTCAGCAGCAGACTGTGGAGTACGACCGCTAGCCATCGTCCTCTCCTGGGTGCTCAGCAGAAGACAGTGCAGTATGACTGCTGGCCATCGTCTTCTGCTGGCTGCAGATTAAAAGACAGCGCACTGCCAGTAGGACTGAATTGCCATGAGATGAAACTTAAAAGGGAAATGACCTGGGTGAGTCACTCCCATGTTTGCCCAGGCGCCCCGACCTCATCGAGGTCGGTTAAAAGAGCACCCTGGACTACGTCGACGACGGCCACCAGTCATACTGCACTGTCTGCTGCCAAAAGGCGATAAACTGCTGCTGTGTAGCAATGCAGTACCGTGTCTGCCAGCACCCAGGAGACATACGGTGACGGTGAGCTGAGCGGGCTCCATGCTTGCCGTGGTATGGAGTCTGCACAGGTAACTCAAGAAAAAAGGTGCAAAACGATTGTCTGCCTTTGCTTTCATGGAGGGGAGGAGGGAGGGAAGGGGGGCCTGATGAAATGTACCCAGAACCACCCGCGACAATGTTTTAGCCCCATCAGGCACTGGGATTTCTACCCAGAATTCAAATGGGCGGCAGAGACTGCGGGAACTGTGGGATAGCTACCCACAGTGCAATGCTCCGGAAGTCGACGGTTGCCTCGGTACTGTGGACACACTCCGCCAACTACATGCACTTAGAGCATTTGTGTGGGGACTCTCACAATAGACTGTATAAAAATGCTTTCTACAAAACCGACTTCTATAAATTCGACCTAATTTTGTAGTGTAGACATACCCTAAGTCTGATGTTGGGGAAGGCTCTGATTCATCCCGAACTGGAGGGAGGGGGAGTTACAGAACCAGAATGGAAATGCCAATGCCTGGGCCTGATTCACAAGGGAGTGTGACTCGTCCGCCTCTTATTTTTAGAGCTATTGTGTCAGAAAAGGGAGCCAGTGCTCATTAACCTGCAGTGCCAGGAATAAGAACTGCCTTCAGGTTGGGCCTCATGAATAAGTCACACTGTCTGATTTAGTTATTTATATCCTCCCTGCTGGTAAATTAATTATGTTTTATTTGCAGCACAGCTAAACCACAGGCGTGCTTCTCAGCGCTCCACACAAAAGTGGAAACATCACCAATGGTGTCATCCTCTTAAGAGATTTGATTAATACCGATAAATCAGGGCCAGCATATGTACACAAAGGCCATGTACCCATGGATTACTCAAGGCCAGATTCTGTAACGTGCCTTCGCCTAACCTAGATCTGTAAGCTCTGTGGGGCAGGGACTGGGGGTTTTATATAGTACATAGTGCAGTCCTGCTTTAATGCGGCTATTAAATAATAAAGAGCTAGCTAATGAAGTGCACCTTTGAAATGGCTGGGGGATGGTCTCCAAAGAGTTGTCCCCTAGTGGACTGTTCACCGTAGAGATGGCGGGGTTTGCATTCGCCTTCTGGGAGATGAAAATGCTCCACTGCATGAAGCTAGTGGAAGGTAAATATTTTCATTTTGCCATGTGTCCCAAACGTGGAACTACCAGTGCCCAAGGGCACTCTTGCCACTACACTCTGTCACCATTCCAGGACGGTACTTCACCTGGGACAGAGACACTGGCTGCAGGGACTCTGTATTGTAAGGAGAGAGAGCACAGTAAGGGGCCATGAACATGCCGCATGGCCTGACATCTGTGGAGAGAATGACAGAGTGGATTGTGGTGGCAAAGTTGACTTCTTAGGTAAGAGGGACAGAAGTCTATAAATGGCTTAAAGGAAATGATATAAATTAAAGGAAACACTTATCTTGCCACAGGATAGCAGCTCAGACTGAACACTGGGGGAGGAAAAGAGTGGGCTGGACAACAGGAAAGATCGTTTTAATAGTTAGAGTGATTGGGCGTTGGAAGGCTTTCTCTTGACTTCAGTAGGCTTTGGATCAGAGACTTAAAGGAATTAGATAAACTTTTACTAATGGGAAGAATTTAGGACTAAGTCCTGTGACATTCAGGGCCTATGCAATCTGATACAAATGGCGCTGTGGGCTGGTCTACACGACTGCTTACGTCAATGTAACTTACGTTGCTCAAGGTTTTGAAAAAGAGACCCCCGAGTGACGTGATTTACAGTGAGCTAAGCGCTGTCCACACCAGTGGGAAACGCTCTCCTGCTGACAGAACTTCCGCCTCTCGCAGAGATGGAGTAATTATGGCGACTGACGAGTGTGCTCCTGTCGGCATAGGGCATGTTCACCAGACACCGCCCAAAGCCCAGGAAGGTTCCCAGGACATCCTGCTTTACAGGAACTAGAACGGGAGAAAGTAGACCTTGGAAATCCCTGTTGATGGTAGGCTGAGAAGCACTGGAATGAAATACCTGCGTGCCTATACCCTGAGGTACGCTCCGCTCCCGAAACCAGGCAATAGTTTGATGTCTTCCTGTATTAGTCATGGTGCTGTTTGGTTGTGATGAATGTGTGTGCTCATGAGTAGTGTCTTTTCCCCCCTTTCAGTGTTACGCCGCTGATACAATTGAATCCCTCTGTTGGCAGTAGGGGAATGGTGTGTGTATGTGCCCCGTAGGGCAGCACTCTGTATTACAAGGAAATATAAATTAACACACCTGACGCTGATGTCGCAGGGATCCTGGGAAAGCTGGATATGAAACTGGAGCAGTGATCTCGGATTAGGGTGACCAGACGTCCTACTTTGCCTGGGACAGGGCCTTTTTTTAAGCCCTGTCCCGGCCGTCCTGACCTTTTTGGCAAAAGTGGGCATTTGTCCCGGTTGCTCTTGCTGATTTGATCAGGTGGCCAGAGCAAACAGGACAGATGCCCACTTTTGACAAAAATGTGGGGTGCAGTGCACTCAGAGGAATGGGGGGGCCAAGCGGAGATGCCAGCCCCACGCAGGGGGAGAGGCAGGTCTGGGGTGGGGCAGGCAGGATTTGAGCAACCAGTGACAGCCTGGCGTGGGGGGCCGGCAGGGTTTGAGCGAGCAGCTGGGGCCAGCTTTATGTGGGGGAGGTTGTGGGCAGTGGGGCCAGCCCCATGGAGGGAGGAGGCTCCGGGCCAGTGGCTGGTGGGGCAGGGGGGCGCTCCTCGGGCCAGCCCTGCATGGTGTCCCATTTTCCCTTTGGGAAATATGGTTACCCTATTTCTGATCCCAAGGTCTCTCTTTGGTAAACAGCTGATGTGCTTTCTGCACCCAAGGCAGTATGAACAAACTGCTGATTTGGATCCAAACGCTATTTGCATTTCAAAGAGGTGGCGGACATGTGGCAGTGCATTGTGGGCAGCCAGGGTAGGGAGCGATGAGTAATTGTGGCTGGTTTGGTATTTTCATTCGCACTAATGAGGATTAAAGGAGTCACAGCAGCCTGCTTCTCTCCGCTGACTTACTGCTTGTTCTTGAAAGGCATTATTTACGTGCCACGCAAGGTACTGGGAGACCAAGCCACCCTATGGGCCCAGCCTCTGCTGACATGGGTTAGAAACAGCTTGGCACCCAGCGACGCCCAGAGAGCTCACTGGGTAGGAGGGGGATTCACCATTGCTCTCAATGCTGAGCACTCTTGCCACTTAGGTAGCTCCCTTAATGGGTGCTGAGTTCTGCCGGAAAATCTGGGCCCAGTTGTGGCTTCAGAGCCCTTCTGAAAGCCCTGCTCTTCATGCTTCACGCTGGTCAGTAGCCTCTGTGAAGTGAACTGGCCCCACTCCCATTCTTCCAAGGCTGGGGTCCACATCACAAAAGCCCCCGTCTTGTGCCCTGGCCGGTGGGAGAGGCCTGGCTGGGCCAGGAGGAGAAGTGGACAGGCCAAGAGTGGGGCATCACACTGCTTCCAGCCCCATGCTGGGGCTGTATTTTTAACACAAAGTTGGTTCTGCTGCTGCTCAATGGTATCTGATCATCACAATCCTCTCTCCAATGATTGTCCTAGCTTTGGCTGGCAAGAGACACTTGTAGGGCTGGGTGGATAGCTCCTTCTCCAGGTCCAATCTAACCAGTGAACAGAGCTGGGGGAACTCTTTCCCCTGTGTTTGGGTGCTTTGTTTATGACATTCTGATATGCCCAATTATTTTGTAATGCAGACAGCTGTGGTTCATTTGCTTTGCCATCAAGCGATGGGTTGGAAATGACATTCTAAGGCTGTACAAATTGCAGTGAGAATCGTGCATCTTACGTCTGACTAAGAAGAGATGAGCTGGAATTGAAATTCCTGATCCCGTTGGACAATCAGCCCACCTAAAGAGGAAAGAGGGGTCTGGAACTTGGGGAATCTGCGTTCTCTTCTCCAATGTGCTTTTGGATTTCCAGTGTGACCTTGGGTAGGGTACTGGGGGCCAGACATGTCCTGCATTGTGTTTTGCATTAATGACATCCATGCCGACTTCAGTTCCCCTGCAGTCAAAGCACTGAGTGAAGTCTGCAAGACTCGGCCCCATGCTTACTTGTTCAAGCTTCACACTGTTTTACAACCAGTCCACCCATGGGTGGGATGGAACCGTTCCTGGGTGGTATCTGAACCCAGCGTCACCCTAGCCCCCATGGCAGTTCTTGCAGAATGACCTTTCATTTTAATTCTACTCCTTCTTGTGGCTGCCAGGAAAACCTTCTGAATGTGACCTGATGGACTGTGGTAGAAAGGCAGACGCAAACTACAGCTCCATCCAGCTCAGCCTGGTTAACTCTGAAATCTAATGGTGGTTGTTTCTCAAAGGGTCTCAGCTTGGCCTCCTTTAGCTTCAGTAAGCGATGAGGGTGCTTAGAAGCTTGCAGGATCAGTCCCAAAGGGAGACGTGCATGCTCAGCACCTCTCAGGCTTTGGCCTATTGACTCCAGTAAGAGGTTTGCCTTGTTAAGGACTTTAAAACTTGGCCCTTCGTGATTGAATTCTTCAGCACAGGCCTCCCGGCCTGTCGTGTGACTCAGGTGTTAATGGCCTGCAGGGAATTCTGAGTACAGTTCCCCTTGCTAAAAAAAATATACCTCCCCTGTTCTTTAAAACTCAGGGGATTGCCAAAGGCCCACAAATGTTTTCCTTTCCTGTGAACTAAGACACCTTCTGAAATGTATCATTGTCTCTCTGCTCCTGCCTTCAGTTTCCTCCTGGTCTCTCTGCCAGCGGGTACTTTTCTGTCATCGCTATCTATCAATGCCACCATCCTGGCATCGCTCCCCTTTGCCGTCTATTGAAACTGAGATCTGGTTAACCGTCTTTGCCTGTGCCTTCTTGGAGAAGAGTTGCAGGGAGAAGGCAGGGCAAGAGACTGTGTAAAGATGTCTGTGTTCCTCAAGAGGCACAAACTACAGTATGTAACTATTATCTCAAGCTGACAGTTGTGGGCTAAACGGAAAGAATACAGACGCTGCCAGAGCAGCAGAGAGAGATCAGCTGGAAGCCACAAAACCAAAACCACACGGTATTTCTGCATTAACTGAGCCTCTGCTCAGATCTTTCTGAACTCTGACAGTTCATTAGAAGTGATGCTGTAATACTTTACCAGCTCCACTCTTATGAATTTGCTCATTATTCTTGTTTAAATGCATGTGGCAATCAAAACATTTGGCCATCTGGCTAAGAGGGCTCCGCCAAATCTGTGGGTTTTGAGAGTGCTGTTCTAGCTTTTCCTTCCTTTCCTCTTCAAAGCCGACAGGGGATAAAAATACGCCGGCTGCTTTGGAAGTGCAGTGCGTTAAAGGCGTGCTTCCCTTGCTCATTCCAGATGACTGTGCACCCCAGATTAAATCAACCCAGGAAAGCCTAGAGCTGCGAAGTAACCCTGCCCGGCATAAACAAGGAAGAGTCCTTGTGGCACCTGAGAGACGAACACATTGATTTGGGCAGAAGCTTTCGTGGGCTAGACCCACTTCATCGGATGTGTGTGCCGCTTTTAGCGGGACACCAGAACTCTGCTGTGGCTGCTCTAAAAGGGCTCCCTGTAACCCGCCTGGGTTGGAAATATCACAGGGAGGCGTTCAGTACTTCCTGGTGCCCCCCAGGCTGGGAGCAGCCTGCGAACTGAGCAGCCCTTCTGGGGAGCTCTTGTTGCCTTCTCTTCTGGGCCCCGCTGAAACCAGAATGAAAGGCCAGCAAGCAGGTGCGCAGCAGCCTTTCAGATCTCACAACAGCTTCCTTTTAAGCCGGGCGGGGGCAGATTTGGGTCACGTTCCTTTTTTCCGCGCACAGAGCTTTGTGCGCCCGGAGTCCTAGCAGCTTCCGTGCACTGACTGTGGAATGAGGGTGCAGTCTGAAGGGACTAGCTGCCCACTGGGGGTCCGTCCAACGCAGATAGTTACAGGGGAATCCTCTCTTTCTCTCCCTCTTCCGTTCCCGTAGAGGTGGCCTGCTGAGGGTTTGTTATTAAAGTCTTATTGTAGGAGGTAGGGGGCCTCAGTCCTGGATCGGGCCCCCGTGTGTTAGGTGCTGTTCAAACACATGACTATGGGATAGATAGATCATATTTTGCTTCTGTATATTGTGGAAAACTGAAAGGCTTTTTAAATGATTATTTATTCTAGAAATATCCCGACTGCTGTGCCTGGCCTTTGTACTGGAAGAACAACGGGGCTGTCTGGGAGTGAGTTTACTGTCTCCTCTTACCCCTGAATTGAAAGGATGAGTGTGCCGATGGCCCTTGGAGCCAAAATGTTAGCTTGCTCTTGATATTACGGGGATGTAAACAAAATTCAGAGTTTAAAAGAGTCTGATAAAAACCTCTTCCCCCTCTCCGTTGCTCAGCTTCCACCCTGCTGGCTTTTTTGTGAACTTGTCACGTCAATAATTCTCCAGCCACCATAGTGTCTTCCACAGAGGAGTAAACTAGCAGGGGGCAGAGGAAGGGGAAAATCCTTTTAAAAAACCAAGGGCCCCGAAGTCTTTCATGTCTTGTCTTCATCATAAGAAGTAAAAAAGGGCACAATTCCAGCTTGTTTGTTTCTCCTTTGTGGGGCACCTTGTTTTTAAGCTAAAAAGCCATCTGTCCTGACAGCATTGTTTCTTCTCTGTGAATAAACACGATCCAAGTGACAAACCAGTTACGGTTATTGATTCCCACGACCGTGTCTGGTGCTGTGCAAGACCCTGGATGCTGAGCTGCACTGAGCCCTCAGCCACTTCCCCATGGGCATCCATGGGGGTGGCAGGCATCCATGGGGGTGGCGGGCATCCATGGGGGTGGCAGGCACCGCCTCCGTGCACTAAAGCCTGCACAGGGGCCATAAAGGAACCACCATGGATGATTTCCTGGAAGCAGAAGCACCATAGGACTGAGATAAGCAGCCCTGTGCGGCCCCCAGCCCCTGGAAGGTCCCAGCAGAGGGACATCTGTAGGTGGGAGAGGGTGTGCCTAGAACTCTCAGCAGGGATCCTGGTTGCATGCAGCCCCAGACAGCCTAGGAAAGGCTGCTCGAAATTAGAGGGGACACCCCAGAGCTGCTCCAGTTTATGCTGGGGACTGTTTTGGTCTGAATCTGGGTAGCTCAAAAGTGGCATAAGGTCACCTTTTTCCCCCTTGAGTCCAATTCTGTGCTGCAGCTCCTCCCTCCAGCTGGAGCTCTCCAAGAGGTCGAATCTGCCTCTGAAATAGTGCCCACAAGCATGGCATGTGCAAAGAGCCATGTCAATTGGGAAGACCTTGAACTACTGCATCTGTGCATGCATCCACAAAGTGCATGCCAATGAAGGCGCAGCCTGTGGGAATGTGCTTGTACACAACCAGGGAGGTGCAAACATAGAGGGTTGTGTTGTGTTATTTTGTGAGGTTGGCTTAAAATTTGTCTCTATTAGCAAAGCAAAAACAAAAAAAAACAAAAAAAACCCCCATACACTGTGGCTGTAAACATTGTTTTTGCTGCTTAGGATTCACCCTTTATAACTCAAGTTGGTATCTGAAGAAGCTGAGCCACTGAAAATGGTCTCTGTTGCAGAAGGTGTTAAGCCAACTCCCAACCAGGGCCACTGCTCTCTCATGTTGGGCCTGAATGATGTGGCTCAGGACCATCGCTAGTCCCTGTACAGTATGGAGCAAGGGGAGTTTTGAACCCAAGGATGGGACAGAAGGCTATTGTTTCATTCAGGCAGGCTAACGTAATCCCTCTGATACTTGCCAGGCAAAATCATGTCAGCCTGTCAAAATGCTGAAGGTAGGACCTCTGACTGTCTCGTTGCTGAAACACGATTCTGAAGAGTGCAGAGTAAATTGTCCACCAGCAGGTGCTGGGAACAACATTTTCGGTAATTGTGTGGAAAAGCTGCTTGCATGTTGTCACAAAGAGAGACAGTCTATGGGAGTTAGCAGGTTTCTAATTTAGGGTGACCAGATGTCTTGATATTATCGGGACTGTTGCAATATTAGGGACTTTGTCTTAGAAATGCAACTATCCCTCCCTCCCCCCCAAAAAATACAAAACCCAAAGTGTCCTGATTTTTCACACTTGCTCTCTGGTCAGCCTATTCTAACCAGAAATCAGTGACCAGTGAAGTTTGCAAGATGGTGCTAAATATTGCAGTGATTAGACTTTATTGTGGAACATCTGAGTCTTGAGCACCTTCCTGGCTGGAAAAGTATGTCCTTTCCTTTTCAACTCTATGGTTATGCGAGATTGGTTGCCGTCACATCCTGGGGCATATTTTATTTCCTATTGATGAATTAGGGTTGATGTATGGCAATGGGGGCGGGGGAGGGTGCTATGGAGGTTTGGAAGAATTCACCACCAGAGGTAATGCAAGAGAACAGGAAAGGGAGATTATTAGCTATTCTAAGCAACATTTTCTTAAGCAAAGTAGATTCAGAAACTGATATCATGTCAGAAAGTTTCTGATTTACTGAGAACAGGGGAAAAACACCAAAGTGTACCTGAAAGATGCAATTGTCTGAGGAAGTAATTTGGAACAATTGAGCACATCTTTTCCTTGTACCACACTGTAGTTTTCAAGTAAGGGAGATGGCATGTCTTGCATTCAGCATCTTTTTCTTTTTCTTTTTTTTAAGTGGAAATATGAGTGCTGCTTTTCCAGCACTGATGGTGTGAGATAAATAAGAGTTGATAAAAGCATGAGCTGGAAAGAGAACAGAAATTGAGATATGGTTGTTTAAGGGCCTGGCCTTCTGTGGGTTGTGGGTTAAAAAAAAATAATTTCATTTTTCCCCCCTGCCCGCCAGAGAAACGTTGTTTAAGTTGCAGTAAACAGGGTTTTTTGTTTGTTTTTGGGGTTTTTTTTGTCTTAGGTCCAATTTTCAGCCCTCAGACCCTTCCTACATCCACCTCCTGCGTGAAACAGGTCATCTGTATTTTTTGTGTGAAAATTAGGTGGCTGGCTGATGGACAACTAGATTTGGACAAACAGTCAGGCCAAATAGGTGTGTCCTTGCTGTGTCTGGTCACACCAGTAAAAGTGGGAGTGCTAAAGTTGAGGCTGTCTGAAAATGTAGCGACCTGGCTCTGCAGCGTGCTACGGTCCCCACAGTCCTTCCTGGGAGTGGACGGTGCTCTACACACAACAGGATCTGGGCATTAGCCCCTGGAGCAAAGTTTTCCATGATGAGAGAGAATTTTAGCTAAGCAACCGATGAATGAAGCTTCTGATAATTAGACACAGATGAATCTCCGCTGGTTCAGATGGTGTTAAGGGAGCTGTTTTTCCAGCACTAATAATCCAGACTACCACAATGGCTGAGGCTGATATTGTTTGTTGTTGCTGATGACATCTTTATCTGGAGCACTTTCGAGGATGCTGTTAGTTGCTAGCACTGTGTAAATGCATATTATATACATGGGGGGTGTTGCAACTGATCTGCTCCTTCTTGGGTAGGGTATGTGCAACTGTAATTACCGATTACTTTCCTTGCCACCCCATTCGGGGCATTGGTTTTTTGGTAGTCTCGATGGCTGGAAGTGTCACTCGTGCAGCAGCGGGAAGAAATACTTTTTCAGGCCAATGAGTCACCTTGTAGCATTGTTGTCCGTTTGCATCACGGCTTTATAACAAGGTCGGTGTGATGCAGACAGCGCTGGGGGCCAGCCTGTTGGCTTTGCCCTCGTCACCAGTCGGAGTGGCATCTCTGTCATTTCCTGCCTCCTTGTTCTGTTTGCAGCAGCAGGAAAAATGGGGAAATGCTCCAGGAGCAGAAGCAGGCTTTTGAAGGGTGCCTCTTGTCGCTGCATGCAGCAAAGAGGAGCAGACCCACAAGTATGAGGACAGCACCAGATGTGGCAGCAGCTAAAATTAGATGCAGAATAGGTGCTATGCCTGGCTTTATCTTTGTCCTTCCCAACCAACCAACTCTTCTGCCCCGCTGCCCTAGATGCACCTCGCTTTCCAGTCTCTGAAGGTGTCCTTGTCATTTGGATGAGCTTTGCATAAAACTCTGCTTAACCTTCTGAATATCTGCCACTAGTCAGGCCGGGTCTGGAATATTCAGGAAAGGGTCATGAGAAGAACATGAGCAAAATGGAACTGGCTTTTGAATCTGAATGAATGTTCAAGGGCAATTGTCCCTGTTCCCAATCGCCACTGTAGCTTGGCCGTTCACCAGCATTATCATAGGAGGGTGTACAACAGGAGATGTCAAGAGTAACAAGAAGGGTTTCTTCAGGTATGTTGGCAACAAGAAGAAAGCCAAGGAAAGTGTGGGCCCCTTACTGAATGAGGGAGGCAACCTAGTGACAGAGGATGTGGAAAAAGCTAATGTACTCAATGCTTTTTTTGCCTCTGTTTTCACTAACAAGGTCAGCTCCCAGACTGCTGCGCTGGGCATCACAAAATGGGGAAGAGATGGCCAGCCCTCTGTGGAGATAGAGGTGGTTAGGGACTATTTAGAAAAGCTGGACGTGCACAAGTCCATGGGGCCGGACGAGTTGCATCCGAGAGTGCTGAAGGAATTGGCGGCTGTGATTGCAGAGCCATTGGCCATTATCTTTGAAAACTCGTGGCGAACCGGGGAAGTCCCGGATGACTGGAAAAAGGCTAATGTAGTGCCAATCTTTAAAAAAGGGAAGAAGGAGGATCCTGGGAACTACAGGCCAGTCAGCCTCACCTCAGTCCCTGGAAAAATCATGGAGCAGGTCCTCAAAGAATCAATCCTGATGCACTTGCATGAGAGGAAAGTGATCAGGAACAGCCAGCATGGATTCACCAAGGGAAGGTCATGCCAGACTAATCTAATCGCCTTTTATGATGAGATTACTGGTTCTGTGGATGAAGGGAAAGCAGTGGATGTATTGTTTCTTGACTTTAGCAAAGCTTTTGACACGGTCTCCCACAGTATTCTTGTCAGCAAGTTAAGGAAGTATGGGCTGGATGAATGCACTATAAGGTGGGTAGAAAGTTGGCTAGATTGTCGGGCTCAACGGGTAGTGATCAATGGCTCCATGTCTAGTTGGCAGCCGGTATCAAGTGGAGTGCCCCAAGGGTTGGTCCTTGTTCAATATCTTCATAAATGATCTGGTTTTGTTTAATATCTTCATAAATGATCTGGAGGATGGTGTGGATTGCCGGTTTTGTTCAATATCTTCATAAATGATCTGGAGGATGGTGTGGATTGCACTCTCAGCAAATTTGCGGATGATACTAAACTGGGAGGAGTGGTAGATACGCTGGAGGGGAGGGATAGGATACAGAAGGACCTAGACAAATTGGAGGATTGAGCCAAAAGAAATCTGATGAGGTTCAATAAGGATAAGTGCAGGGTCCTGCACTTAGGACGGAAGAATCCAATGCACCGCTACAGACTAGGGACCGAATGGCTAGGCAGCAGTTCTGCGGAAAAGGACCTAGGGGTGACAGTGGACGAGAAGCTGGATATGAGTCAGCAGTGTGCCCTTGTTGCCAAGAAGGCCAATGGCATTTTGGGATGTATAAGTAGGGGCATAGCGAGCAGATCGAGGGACGTGGTCGTTCCCCTCTATTCGACATTGGTGAGGCCTCATCTGGAGTACTGTGTCCAGTTTTGGGCCCCACACTACAAGAAGGATGTGGATAAATTGGAGAGAGTCCAGCGAAGGGCAACCAAAATGATTAGGGGTCTAGAACACATGAGTTATGAGGAGAGGCTGAGGGAGCTGGGATTGTTTAGCCTGCAGAAGAGAAGAATGAGGGGGGATTTGATAGCTGCTTTCAACTACCTGAAAGGGGGTTCCAAAGAGGATGGCTCTAGACTGTTCTCAATGGTAGCAGATGACAGAACGAGGAGTAATGGTCTCAAGCTGCAGTGGGGGAGGTTTAGATTGGATATTAGGAAAAACTTTTTCACTAAGAGGGTGGTGAAACACTGGAATGCGTTACCTAGGGAGGTGGTAGAATCTCCTTCCTTAGAGGTTTTTAAGGTCAGGCTTGACAAAGCCCTGGCTGGGATGATTTAACTGGGAATTGGTCCTGCTTCGAGCAGGGGGTTGGACTAGATGACCTTCTGGGGTCCCTTCCAACCCTGATATTCTATGATTCTATGATTCTATGAAATGCAGCTTCCCTGCCCTGCAGGGCTGACATCCTAAGGACACACGGCGATCAAGGACAAACCATCCCACGGAAATGGAATAGGTGCAGAGCCATTGTCATTGGTTCCTCTGGCCCTGGGTGAAACCCTGAGAAGCAGTTAGGCCATAGCCTTCCGTTTGCTTTCCTATGCTGTGCTTGGCTTGGCATTACCCTTTGACAAGGACGCATCTGAATTCTGGCCTTTAAAAATGCTTCATATTAAGTTTCTTAAAAACCACCAGGCCTCCTTGCATTGGATAAGCAAAAGTTGTCCCAACCCTCTTTCATCTCGCCTTTACGGAGGTCAGGCACCATGTGTGCGGTGCATGGTGCCTAACCCGGCGAGGCCCGATCCCTGCAGTGAGGGGCTACCACAGTACAAATAATAAATCATGATTTTGCTTTTACTCTTGCCTTGGGCCCTGTTTCTTCAGTCAAATCCATTCTGGTGCGGGTAGGGCCAGCTGCAGAACTGGGTCCTTAACCATGTAAAAGTTGCATGATGCTCCTATCACTTTATTCCCTGTCTGTAGATTTGCTGCAGTGAGTTTGGCTTTTCTGTGCCTGTATCTCAAAGAGCTGGCGGAGAAGCTCTCCAGTCTGCTGATGTTCATTTTCAATAAATCTTGGCATGCTGGGGAAATTCCAGGTGCCTGGAACAGTGCTAATGTTGGCCCAATATTCAAACAGGGCAAGTGGGCTGACCTGGGTAACTATAGGCCGGTTAGCCTGACACCAATCCTGGGCAACATAACGGAGAAGCTGATATGGGATTCACTTAATAAAGAATGTAAAGGAGAGAAATATAATTAATGCCAGTCAGCTCAGTTGTATGGCAAATAGCCTTTGAGGAGATTACAAGCTTGGTTGGTAAAGGAAACTGCGTAGATGTAATAGACTTTTGTAAGGTGTTTGACTTAGTACCGCATGGCTTTCTGATTTAAAAGCACTATATAATATTGACAAAGCATGTGTTAAATGGATTAAGAACTGACTAACAGACAGATCTCAAAAATAGTCAATGGGAAATCACCATCACATATGGGTGTTTCTGGGGTGGGGTGGGGGGTTGCTGCAGGGATCAGTACTAGGTCTGATGCTATTCAACCTTTTTCTCAATGGTCTGGAAGTAAATATAAAATCACTGCTGGTCAAATTTACAGATGAGACAAAGATTGGTGGGATGGTAACAAATGATGAGGACAGGGCAATCGTACCGAATAATCTGGATGGCTTGGTAAACTGGGCCCATTCAAACAAAATGTGTCATCTTGCATTTGGCTGTATTAAAACACATCTAGGAACAAGGAATGAAGGTGATGGGGGATTGTATCCTGGCAAGCAATGGTTTTGGAAAGGATTTAGGGGTCATAGTGGACAAGCAATTCAACATGAGCTCCCAGAGTGACACAAAGAGCTAATGTGATCCTTGGATGTATAAACAGGGGCAGAGGAGTTGGGACGTGACTTGTAACTCTGTATATGGCTATGCTGAGACTGGAACAGGGCATTCAGTTCTGTTGTCCACGTTTTTTAAAAGATGTTGAAAAATTGGAGAGGGAGCAGAAAAGAGCCACAAAAATGATCAGAGGGATCGAAAAAATGCCTGACCGTGAGAGACTTAAAAAGCTCAGTCTCTTAAGCTTACAGAAAAGAAGACTGAGTGGGCACTTGATTAGTGTAAAAAGACCTTCCCAGGGAGAAAATACCAGATATTGAAGGGTCCTTTCATCTAGTGGAGACAGGCAGAACAAGAAACAATGGCTGACGTTAAAGCCAGACCAATTCAAACAGGAAATAAGGCACAAGTCTGAACAGTGCAGGTGATTTCACCCTTGGAACAAACTCCCAAGGGAAGTGACAGATTCTTTAGCTCTTGGTGTCTTCAGATGAACCCTGGAGGCCTTTCTGGAAGATGCTTTAGGCAAACACAAATTATTGGGCTCACTGACTGGGTGGGTGAGTGGCTGAAAGGTCTGTGATATACAGGGCAGGGGGTCAGACATGATGCTTGCTCCCTCCCCTAGAGTTCAAAATGAGACTAACTTTCAGGCTGCTGTCCTTAAGGGACACTGACAGTTCTCTTTCCACAGCCGCATGAAAATTACAGGCCTCTTTTTAATGGAAAAATATCCCTCTTAAGCAGGCAAGTTCAATTTAGAAGCCATATTTTAGAAGGCTCTATACCGTAGTGTGTAATTTATACCAGAAACCAGACACCACCAAAAACCCAGAACGCAAAACCTGAAGACTTTCAAGCCTAAAATAAAGTGGCTAGTTTATAAGTAGGCCTGCACCTTTCTTTGGACAGGGCCCTCCCTGGCATAATTATAAAATCGCCTGCTACATTTTCTGGGTGTGTGAGTGCATTGCTGGTGTTGCATGTTCCCTGAGGAATTCAAACGAACAAAACCCTCTCTGGTTTGAAAGGTCTGTTGGTGACGTGTCAAGTTGCACATGTGCCTGAGTGCTTAAAAAAACAAAAGAAAATAAAAAACCAACAACCCACAAACAAAACAAGACCTACCACCTGATGTGCATTCAAATGACTGTCTGTCTGATCATTAGCAGTATGGAAAGAGGGCTGCCTTTATTTTCAGCAACTGGCCATTTCAAAGGAGGAGCAAAGTGGCCCTGTTAGCTTAACCCCCTGTCCTGCCTTTCAACACCGTTCTATTGAACTGAGTAGGTTCTGGGTTAGCTAGTTCCTTTTTATCACAATAACTGCACTGACATTCAGGCTAAGGTGCAAGGGAGCTTTTCAAAGTCCTGTTTGAGTTGGTCAGATGCTGCTAACCACACACAGGTCATGTGACCACATAATCTGAGACAACTCAATGGAACTAGGACTTCCTGCTTTCCGGGCCAGGGCCCCATCCTCCACGACCACAGTGGTGCACCTCTGGTAGATGGAGAAAACCACATGCAGCCTTGGTTTTGGTTCACACGCGACTGTGAAGCAGAAGCTGCGCGGAGGGAAAGACGGCTTGGGCTAGGCTGCGAGAAAACATAACAGCTATGCAAATGCAATGGAAAAAATGACTCTGTGCCGGAAGGCCAGTTCAGTTCAGCCATGTTGCAGCAGGCCAGCTTCTAACACGACTCTTTGCAAAGGCTTTGAGTCTGCCATCAATGCCATTTTGTGAGATCTCTGCAGAGCAAAATTTCTTGAACTGGAGGTCGCTCAGCAGCAGTGAAGTGTTGAGAAACATGCCTGTAATTCTGAGGGGTGTATTTGTTTTGTGTTTTTAGTAAATGACAGGCCAGGTGACTTTTCTCCAACCCTTTTGGGTCCCTATAATTCTAAATGCAACACTGCTTTCTCAAGAGCTTTAACAAGCAAGCAGTTGTAGGGTTATGTGAGAGCTTCAAACAAAATGCTGAAGTAAAAACCAACTTTTTAATACCAAAGGAAAGAAACCATGTTACTCTGAAACTGGCATTCTTGTCTTTGATTACATGCTGGAGTAAGACACTCCTTGCCACTACCCCTACTGATTTCAAAGATGTGATCCATGTGTCTGCTCTCAGACACAATAATGCCCTTTTAGAATTTCCTTTAGAATGTTCTCCAAAACAGGAGAACAAAGCTGGGAAAGGTAAAGGTCTACTTATTTTCATGCCCAGGAAGCAATTTTTAGAGGGGCAGGGGAAGGTGCACAGGCTTTTGGTACCTAGCACTGGAGTGGATATTGAATCGTGGGATTGAAAGGAACCTGGAGAGGTCTTCTAGCCCAGTCCCCTGCACTCATGGCAGGCATCAGGCACCTCATGCTATTCTGGATTCCTATAAACAATTGGTAAGGAGCTGAATAGAGTGGAGTAGATATTTGATATCTCCAGGAATCACATAAACCATGACTCAGGAAAGCAGTTAAACATGGGATTAAATCCATCCCTGTGCAGGAAAGAAAAGTATGTAATTAACATGAAGTATGTGCTTAAGTGCTCTCTGGAGTAGGGGCTCTTTGCAGAATGGGCCATAATTCTTGAGACACTGCCATATTTACTTCCTTAAGTCCTCAGAGGAGTCACTTTCTTATTTGGAGCATTGTGGTCTCAGTCTTGGATGCACTGCGCCACCGTCGGAAGGTGGTGCAACCCAGACTGAGAGCCCCACAAAGAAGGTGTCCTGAGATATTCAGCTCTCCGTGAATCTTGTCTGAAAGCCGCCAGGCTTTCCCACAGATCAGCAACCGGCAGCACTGAAGTGCCAGCTTCCTCCAGCAAAACTTTCAGGGACTCTAGCAACTGAGGATTGTCTGTAAAACTCTAGGAAGCCAGGGGCCTCTCTGGGATCCAAAGATCCTGAATCCTCTCTCTCAAAACTGTAAACAATAATGAAACCTTTGTGTAAGGTTGGGGTTGGGCCGGTGGCGGGTAAGTGACTGCATTAGACCCCAGTGGTTTGCCGCCTGCCCCTTCCCAGCAACACCCTGGTCCTGCCCCCTCTGATTTTCAGCCCACTGTGATCCTCTGATGCGTGCAAGATTAATTCAGGGCCCCAGTCCTCCCGTCCCCGCAGGAGGCAGTGCCGTGACCCAGCTGCTCCCTGCCCTCTCAGTGACAAGCTCCCTGCCAGCCGCTGACACCGTCCTTGCCTCCCCTTGAGTGACAACCACTCTGACCACACCCACCTCAGCTGCCAAATAGCAAATGCCCCCAGCCCAACCAGCTGCTAAATCAGTGCTACAGAGGAGCTGGAACTGCTCGTGTGATGGTTTGGAAAGGCTCACAAGGCCCAAGAGTTGGTGCTTTCCAGACTCCTAGCCCAGCCCACCTATTGCTCCGACTCCTGCAGAATCTGTTTCCTGGACAGTGGCGACAAGCCACCTCTCAACGCTGCTGCTGCCTGGCAGCTGTGGGCATCGGTGCATGAACTTTCCCAGGAGAACTCTGCAGAGAAACTCGCACTGCAGCAGAGGGCGGGCAGGAAACACAGTACAAGGCATGGGGCAATGTATTTATAGCAGGGACTCTGGTGTCACAGAACGCAGGAGGGCGAACGAAAGCCAGCAAGGCTGCAAGACAGCAGGAAATGAAACCGAAGAGAAGCTCACAAAAGCAGAATAGGCAGCTGTGAGCATGGCAGCCTTTGCCTTCAGATTGCAGCAGCAGTGTCCGACGGGGGTCAGAACACTCCAGCTCCCGGTCCGGCAGCGCCCGGGGGTTACTCAACTAAGATTTTCCCTCCTCACTTGTCGCTGTCACATGCTGATGGGAGGGGAGGTTTGAGGTTTTGAAAAAACAAATATAGCCTTCGTTTGCAAACCACATTGGCTTCGAGGAGCAATGCGCCCAGCGCAGTGGGGTGACAGGCACAGCTCTCTCTTGCCAGCTGCCTCTATGGTGTGCCTCTGCCATGCCTCATTTCCCTTTTGAAGCACCTCCTCTCTCGTAGAAGATCTGTCTCTTTATTTTCAGGCCTTTTTCTAGTCCTCCACTTCCTCTCCAAACCTAGGCACCCCGTCAAGGGAACACAATATGCTGAGCAGAATGGATGGATGCTTCCCCTGTAACTTGACTATCTCCCTACAAGCATCACCATTGCTTCTCAGACTCTTCTCCATTTGCCAGCCACTGCTCTGCCCCTCAGTGATGGAGAAAGCGGCATGAACTATATATCAGAAATAACTTATGAGGCTAACTTGGCCCTTTTTTTCTGCTTGAGAATTACTGATTTTAATTTTGTTTGTTTTGAAATTGTCTAGACAGTTTACAAAACCCTATTTCAGCTTCTGGGGCGAACTGGTCCCACTGCCACTAATTAATGCACAATATTCTTGATGTGCAATTTGTCACCCAGGTCATATGGTATTGCTTCTGCTCCTTGATTGGATGGCTGAAATGTTTATAAGTAGGAGGAGGGAAATCCGAGTCCCAGGCATTGCCTCATGGATGCTTCCAGGGAAACCTGTATGGACCACGTGCTCCGGAATATTCACATAAGTGTTTGCTGGTAAGAATCTTTATCTGCAAACACACGCACGGGTATGACTGTTCCCAGACAATGAAAGACCAAGAATGCCATCTATGCGAATTCATGGCTTTTATCTGAACAGATATGGTTAGTACTTTATTGTCCGCTTCCAGGAATGCCCCTCAAGCACCCCTGCAGAATCTTGTAAAGGCACAGAATTCCCAACAGCACCTGCCCCTCAAAGCAATAATCCATGGCTGCTTCCACAGCTTGGAAATCCTCTGACATGTTACTCCAGCACCCTTAGTCCTCATGAAACTGGAATTGTGTAGTGCACTCATCTGTCTCCAACCAAAGGTACCAGAATTCTAAGGCAACGTAGTCCACACCTGATAATACAATGTCTTAGACCTGTGTTACGACCTAACTCTGTAAGCGTCTACACTTAAATGTAGCTCCCACGATATAACTCACCCACTGCACTGACTTAATAACTCCACCTCCATGAGAGACGTAGCACTTAAGTCAACGTAGTGTCAGTATAAGCAACACCATGTCTACATGGCCCATTGCTGCCTTTCAGAAAGCGTCCCACAATGCCCCACACTGATAGGTAAAGCGGTGCAAGCTGTGCTGGTGAGGACACACACCACCGACACAAGGAGAGTCGTGTGGATGTGTAAAGCTGATTCAATTGCTGTGGTGTCTGTATGTTGATGTAACTTAGGTTGACTTAAGTCTGTAGTGTAGACTTGCCTTTGTTGTGATATTTTCTTCATTTTCTTTTTCTTTTTTAACTGAGGGACCTTTTCATTTCCCCACCATTGTTAGCTTCCTCCCCTGTAGGGCAAGGGATAGAAAAGCTGAGCCTGTCCAAGGGCAGACCATTGGAAAGGTCAGTGAAGTGCCCTGCAGGTAGGAACTGTGGCACTTCAGAGTACAGTGCAAACCTTACAATCCTGACACTTCAGCCTGCATGTAAAGATGGTAAAATGAACACGCTGCAAATCTGTTTTAATTGAAGGGGAAATGAGCCATTGAACTTCACCCAGATTGCTATCCAGACAAAGAAACCAATCTTGAAATTACCATCGGACCACTAAACTAGCAGCCGGAGGGCTGGTGATCCTGGAGGTAAGTTATAGATTGGCCTCTCCGTAATCTTCTCAAGCAGATGAACAGACACCGTCCTTCTGCCACTGATTTCCTTTATTACTGGCAAGCATATTACATGTGAAGCATCCCTACTTTAACCAGATGATATCCTGGTTACCCTACAGCTAGCCCAGGACAGGTTCAATGTGGGTCCTCTAACTCTTGTGTTCTGAGGGGGACTCTTCTGGAGCTTATTAACTGGTCTCCTGTCTTACTGAACTGTGCCTAGAGGAGTCCAGAACTCTGCTAACTGAAGACGGAAATGCTACAGAGGCCCAGCTGACTCCTTTACCCTTTGAAGTTAATTTGAGTGTTGGTGGAAGCTGTCAGTTGACATTGCCGGAGTTTGCCAGGCAGCGTAGGCACTGGAAATTGGAACTTCCCCCATGGGGCTCTGCAGCCGAAGATGCAGTTTTGATGATTAATTCCTCAGTGAACTTTAACCATAATAGCACATGAATAACTAGGGCCTGGGGCATAACAAGGGCTTGTTCCTACAAAGTGCCAGGCACTCTGGTCCAATCCGTCTAAACCCACCATTTTGAACATATGTGTAATTTTAAGCCCATGTTCATTCCTGCTCACTCAGCATCTTGCTGGTTTGAGCCTCCTGTGTCTAGAAATCTTACGTCAGTTTTAAAATGCCATTGGAGAGAAATTCCATACGTTTCTCTTTTTTTTTAATGTTCCGCCATTTCATCATTTCTGGTATTTTTCTGATGTAATCTAACACTAAGTTAATGCAGCTTAGTGTTAGAATAAAACAGGAGGAGAATGCAGGAATGCTGTAAAGAGTGATTCTGCTCTATTTTGGAATGGCCAATGGAAATATTGAAAGTTTCCGTAATTAACGAAGGTCTCTGTTTAGCAAAGGCCTGAAGCACGTGCTGAAGCCCCATTGACTTCAGGATCAGTACTCTGCTGAATCAAGAAATTCATGCACCACAGGGCTACAGCTCTGTGCCACCAAGGGATGCTGCTGGTAGAAACTCAAGCTGACGCCTTCCTTAGACTGGAGGAGCATTTTGCTTTGACTTTTTGTTTCATCTGCCTACCATCCAACAACATGAACAGCGCCCTCAGCAGAGGAGCCCACTGACCTGGGCAGGAAGACCTGCATGATGCCTAGCTTTGAAAAGTTTGAGAAGAAGGTTTAAAAATTATTCCAAATAGAAAATGCCCCGGCTTCTCTGAGAATCTCTCAAGGATGTACACCTATGGAGGTAGCATACTTTGTGTCTGGTGTGTGGCCTGCAGACAGTCTGGAAAGAAGGCATGAAATCCCCCAAAAATCTCAAGGATGTAGCATGCTAGCCATGCTCAGCTCTGTTTCTCATTGGACCTGGGCTGTGGGGTTTTCCTGCTCTGCCAGCGTTTAACTAATAGAGAGGCTGGAATGAGAGCCAGTTATGTGATGGTTGCTGCACAGACCCTCCAGAGGAGATAGCTGAGGTGACATCTGCTTCCTTGACTGAGCTGTGTCTGATAGGAAAAATTGAATGTATACTAGAAAAACTACCTGATGGTGACAATGGGTGGCAACAACATGTTCCACACTCATTCAGATACTCATGGTTTAGAGGCAGGTGATGCTGTGTTCAGCATAATTTCAGAAAAACATAGTTAAGACTCCAAGCAAGTGCCCCTCCTGGGGCAGTAGAGATCTGTCCCAGACATGATTCTGGGATGTGGATGTAAATGGGACACTCTAGATCAAAGTGTGCATGTACAGACAATAGCACATGGTGTTTGTGGTCCTGTTAAAGGCCCTTGGATGGTACCACTATACAAAGAATTCATACTATGGGCTTAAAACGAGCCTGTCGACCTCCCAGCAAGCAGCACTTGGCAAAGCCTGACTAACACCTGGCTGGCATCAGCAGTGTCTAAGTGAATATGGTTCCAGATGTGTCTGCTCTTGAAGTTTTGTTAAGCAGAGCTCTCTCCAACCAAGAAATTTGCTCACTGTATTCAAAGGCATGTTCTGCATACCGCCAATTGCAACTCTAAGCCTGGAACCAGCACCCCGCCAACAGAGGCCAAAGCCCACGTCTGACATAGGGTAATGATTTCCACCTACCTTTATGGTTGTGAAACAGAAACAAGTTATTGCTAGCACATCAAAGTGCTGGAAAAATGTAGTCAACGGCACCTTTGAGCCATTAAGCATATCAAGTGGCAAGATAAAATCGTGAATAATGAGGTTCTGCAAAGTGGTTGCATAAACAACTCTGGAGCAATGCCTACAAAATCTCAGCTTCACTGGACCCGGCATGGCCTCTGCCTGCCACACACCGTGGGCCCAAAGAGAGTGAGAACTAGTTAACTGCCAGCGAGAAGCAGCCAGGGGAAGAGCTGCGGCAATGCCTGACAAGGACATCCCCCACTGAGTGTCCCAGCAGCGCACTAAGTTAGCTTGGCAGGTCAACCGGCACAGCTGGGGAAGAACAGACTGAGGCTGGAAGAGTTGGTCACCTAGCTGAACTCAAGCCAAAGCTGATTTCTGGATGCCTTGGAGGCTGGGTGCAGAATTTTTGCACACCTCCTAATAACCACTAAGGCCCAGACCCTCTAAAGGAATTCAGGCATCTAACGCCCATTAAAGTAAGTGGGAGCTAGCCACCTTTTGAGGATGTCAGTCCAGATCTCTTATAAACAGACTAATAAAGATCTGTGACCTTGAGTGAGTATTGACTGCAAACCAGCTTTTTCATGCATCTGATTGGCTTCCTGCACATTTAAGGGGGTTTCCCTTATTGTTGGCATGGGAAAGGTCAAGTAGGCCCTCCTCTCTACGTTTTCTGTGCCATTCATTATTTTATAGACCCATCACTTCCCCTGCTGTCCATCTCCCTTTGAAATTCTCCAAATAGATTTGAAATGTTGGTCTTTCTACGCCTTTTATTGTCCTTCTATTTCTGCTATTTCCTTCCGAAAGTGGGGAACAGAATTAAACCCTGTGTTTAAGGCAGGGATGTAGCATGCGCTGATGTAATACTATAGTTTCAGTATTCGTCTCGCTAGCTGAATCCCGAGCTGTTTTTAAAATCACTGTACTCTACAGAGAAGAGCGAGCCAACGTTCCCCTTTTATAGCGCTCCAGGCTCGGGCGGGCTATGACATCCGTTTGCTAGATGTAGAAATATAGTGATAAGAATCTCCCATGCTGGGCCTCTGAGTATGTCAGTCTGCAGCAGCGAGCCTCGGAGTCTGGGTCTACAGCCACGGATGTGCACCACAGCTCTACAAATAGCCGTGGAGGCATCCGGGCTCGGGCTGGAGCTCAGGCCCTGAAGCCTCGGGCTGGGCATGGGATTCACAGCCTGAGGTGCAACTCCAAAGCACCATCTGGGCAGCTATTTTTAGCGCCGGCGCGTGAGCCTGCGGGTGCCAACCCGGGCTCGGCGGTTCGCTGCCTCTGGCTGTGTCGCCGGGCACTTGCTCTCGTGTGGTTCTCCAAAAGACTTTTCAAACCGTTGCGGCCCTCAGGGCCTATGCTAGCGATTGGGGGGGACTGAGTCACAGAGAAAGGGTGGCATGCCCAAGACCACGCAGCAAGTCAGTAGCAGAAGTGGAAGGAGAACCTAGGAGTCCTGACTCCGAGCCCTCTTCCTGTAAGCATTACACGGCCTGTCATGACCCATGTTCCCCTTTTACTGCATGCACACACTGAAACCCAGGGCCTTGGTTTTGGGGAGCATTTTTGGTGCGTCTCAACACTCCTCATGATGAGCAGCTCAGACATTAGATGCAGACTGTGATATCGTTGGTTTATCAGCCCGGGTGACTGTACATTGTACCCTGCGTGTACAATTTCGCGTGCTCTTTTATCTGCTTACTAAGGCATTTCCAAGAGTCTTGGTAATTACGACATTAAGAAAGAAATAAACTTGACTGGCAAATAGTGTTTGGGCAATGGGCGGGTCCCATCCTAGCCACGCACCAGCTTGCCACGCCAGGTTGGCCTGACCCATTCGCGGCTGTACATTGAGTGCTAATGCCAGAGCGCTACCAGGAACAGGCCAATGCTAAACAAATGGTTTCACTTTAAAACTTATAGCCCAATCATTACTGATTCCTTTTGTATTTCTGGTACTACACTAGTCATGTACACTCCTTTCAAATCACTGTGGCATACTCCAATAGGATTATCACAGAGCTCACCTCGAATGGGCTGGGCCATTATTTTAGGGTTATAAAAATACACTCAAAGCAATAAAGTTGCTAAAGTTTCTGGAGAGCCCCTTAACTAAAAGTGTTTGAGGAGGGAGGACCTGTGGGGAGTGAGAGAGAAATCCTTCAGGACAGACCTTGAGAACACATCATTTAATTCCAGTACTGCCAAAGAACTGCCTGGAATGTGAGCAGTCAGGGGAATCTCCGATCTCTGCTCTGGAGGGGCAGCGTACTGAGGTGCCCAATGCAGCCTTTGTCCCTTGCAGATGGCTGTCATGGACATTTTTCTCTGGTGCCATCTGGTGTGTCCCTGAGCTTCACTCTGAGTTTTGGAGCGAGAGGGTATTGGGCAGGAGAATGGGATTTGGTAAATGGACTGTTATCCTAGCATTCAGGGGTGTCTGGAGCTAGGCTTTGGTCTGGTGCTTGATAAAGAGAGGGGACATAGCAAATGCTGATTCCAGGCCACATTCTGATTTCAAACCCACCAGTGTCCCAGAAGCTTTTTGGAGCTGTGCTATTGGGTCACACCAATCTCTAATTAAAGGTTAGAATGGACTCTAAATCCTCAAAGCAAAGCTCAAATAACACTGCTGAATTTCTCCTGAAAAACCCAGAAAATGTTGTTTTATTTAATGGACAAAACTTGGCTCAGGTTTGTTCTGGAAGCTTTGAGCGTCAATTAATTAAACTTCCATAGAGCATGATCAGACTGAGTCAGCAATAAAACCTCCAGGAGTTTCACGTGGGGGGGTTTTAATGTAATTATTGTAAAAACTTTGGCGGTAGGTGCAGAGGAGGCAATGTGGCCTAAGGAAGAGAGCAGTGGTCTGCAACTCAGGAGCCCTCTGTTCTCTTCCTAGCATTGCTTTTATCATGCCCGATGATCTTAGGCAACCAACTGCCCCTCCCTGTGCCTCAGTTTCCCCATCCACAGAGCCAGTAAGAATCCGTGTCCCCATTGTGCAAAGAGCTTTGAGATCAAAGATGAAAAGTGCTATATAAGAACGAGGTATTATTACTGTTATCGATGGGCCCCTTAGCACAGCACTTATCGCTGCTTATTTTCCTGTCCAATGAAGAATAACCTCCCTGTTTTCTTCCTGAGCTTCCACAGTGACAGACGAGGGCTGCTTGGAATTTCATCCCTCTCTTGAGGTTCTCCCTAATTGCTGGCCTGTTTATTCCTCCCTCCGGTCTGGCTAGCCACTCGAGTTTGGTCTGGTGTCTCTGAGTTTGGGTGGAGAGCAGTCCCAGCTTGTGGCCACTGGCACCCTTCCAGCCATTTACCACCTTTCTCTCTTTGGCCCGCCTGAACGCGTCCATTTCTCCCAGAGGGTGGCCAGGGCTGTTCTCGCCAAGAGCAGAAGGCTCAGTGACCCTCACAGCTGGATAGCGTGCGGCGCGCTCGCTAATCGCAGGTGACAGGAACCACGAGAGGCGAGAGCACTCCAGGCTATCTGAGAGAACCAGTCACTCCAGCCTGGCCGCTGAGGCTGGGGAAGGCAGAGGCCTGTCGCAGCTTTCGGAGTCAATCCCTGTGTGCTGCCTCTGGGCGAGGCTCTGAGATTTTCTTCTTTGCTCTGTGCCAGCTGGGAGAGCACTCAAAGTTATTTCAAAGGGCCCAGAGACAGACAGTGTGGGCTAGTGCAGGGGTCCTCAACCTTTTTATTTCTGACCCCCCCCCACGGCCTCCCGGGCCACAGTAGCTGGTTCTCTGCGTATAGAAGCCAGGGCCGGCGTTCGGGGGTAGCGAGCCGGGCAATGGCCTGGGGCCCCGCGCCACAGGGGCCTCATGAAATTAAGCTGCTCAGGCTTCGGCTTCAGCTCTGGGTGGTGGGTCTCAGGCCCTGGGCTTCAGCCCCATGCAGCGGGGCTTCGCCTTTCTGCCCTGGGCCGCAGTGAGTCTAACGCTGGCCCTGCTTGGAGGACCCCCTGAAACCTGCTCGCAGCCCCCCCAGGGGGCCCCGGATCCCTGGTGGAGAACCACTTGTTTAGCGGGTAGGGCACTGTATGAGGCATTGGAAAACCTGGATTCTGTTTCCAGATCTCCTGTTGATTTCCCTTATATGCCTCAGTTTCCCCACCCACCCTCTGTCTGTTTAGGGTATAAGCTCTTTGGGGCAGGGACTCTCTTACTGTGTGTTTGTATAGCAGCTAGCACAATGAGGCCATGATCTTATTTGGGGCCTCTATATATGACAGTCTTGTAGTACAGAGAAATCTCTGCTATAAGGATTCCAACCTCACTAAGTCGCCCTGTATAATTAGAAACAGTAAAAACTCTGGGCAGGGAGTGTCCTTTTGTTATGTGTGCGTACGGCGGCTACCCCGGTGGGACCCAGTCCCTGATTAAGGTCTCTGGATGCTACCAGAATACAAGTGGTAACAAGCCCTAAAAAGACACTTTAAAAAGGGCAGGGCTGGGAGAACTGGGAGAAGTTGCTGTTCAGAAAATGGCCACATGAGTTGGTCTGGCCACGATCTTCATGCCCTGTGTGGCTGCTGTGGAATTGGAAGGTCTAAGGTATGGTTAGAATGCGCCTCTCATTCTATGTCTCCCTCTCCCCCCAAATTGCAGCATTTAAGATCAACTGGAGACTCTTCCCTGGGGGGCCCCGGCCTTTGGAAATGGCTCCCTGACTCTCATGCGCTGCTGGGTGTGAATTGGATGCTTCTCTTACCTGTATTCGGGTTGGTCTTTTCCCTTTTCTTGACAGCCTGGCAGCTCTGGTAGTGATAATTACTGCTGGCCACCGAGCAGAGATGTGCGTGATTGACTCTGCTTGTTGGCTGTCCTGGCCCTAGGCGGCTGCTAGTCACTATATAAATAATCGGAGTCAGAACACCCCGGTCTGTTAACCTTTTCTTTTTTTCTAATTAGGAAGAGAGTGGGGGCCATAGGGCAAGCTGCCTGTGATTAGCGGTTTAATTTGCTGTAGGATATACAATAACTTAGAAAGAAACCCACCCCACACTGCCCTCTGTAATCAGTTCCTGCCACATTTTATGGCAATTGCACTGGGCTGCACCTACAAGGCAACGTTAAGGGGTTAGAAAGACTGAGCAGACCACCCAGCAAGCCTGGCCTTACACCCCCCTCTCCCCCCGCAGCCTTAAGTGCTCTACACATAATCACATTTGGTACCATTTTTATCTACACTTCCCAATAACCACATAAGAGGCTGGTTTACGTCTGTGAGACATGCAATCTTTGTCTTGAGCTCAGGAGTTTACTTAACTGGGGCATCTGCTTTGACATTGTCTGTTACTGTACAGTCGTAAAAGTATGTTATTCTCCTTGGTGGTGTGAGGGGAGGGCTGGCGGTTGCATCTGCTTAGTTTCACCTTCCCATCTCTTTACTGGGTCACACTTTCAACATGAAGAGCAAGCAAGGGGAGGCAGGAGGTGTGTACCTGAAATAAATCAGCGAACGGTAAAAAGCATGCTGGCTGATAGGACTTCCGGGGGCTCTTTGTCTCTGTGGTTGGGGTAGCTGTTGTGAAGAATGCAAAGTCAAGTCACGGGACACAATCAGAGGGAGACAGCTAGGTGAGGAGCTTATTGTTGCGGTAAGGTGTCTTGGATTGCAAAGTGTCCCCCAGTCACGGTGTCTTTCCTGCTGGATCCACTGGAATTCCATTGCTGAGAAAGGTCAGGTAGCAGATGTCTGTATTTGTCTAAAAGAAAAGGAGTACTTGTGGCATCTTAGAGACTAACCAATTTATTTGAGCATGAGCTTTTGTGAGCTACAGCTCACTTCATCAGATGCCACGGTATGCATCTGATGAAGTGAGCTGTAGCTCACGAAAGCTCATGCTCAAATAAATTGGTTAGTCTCTAAGGTGCCACAAGTACTCCTTTTCTTTTTGCGAATACAGACTAACACGGCTGTTCCTCTGAAACCTGTATTTGTCTAGAATTTCTACCAAATTATGGTTGGAAAAATAAACAGGATTCAAATCAAACAGTCCTTTAAGGTTTTCTTTAGAGGTGGAGACCTTTCCACCAAAATGAGTGTGTTTAATGATTTGTTGTCTTTTCTTTCATTTCTCAATGTTATGATAAGTGAATCTGCAATTATTTCCACTTGGAACTACCTCCTGAACCCAGTCAGAGTTTGGTGTCTCAACATCCGGTGGGCATGCAGAAGGTTTAATCCTCCCTCTCTCACCCATCCATTTATTTTCATTGCCTAATGTATTTGTTGTGCCTTCTGTCTCCCTCCTCACCCACCCATGCACACCTAGCAAACAAAAACTCTTCCTACTCATTGCTCTCTGCAGTCAAGGCACTAAGCAGAATATGGGTCTGAATTGCTAACCAGGCCAACAGCGGAGGACTTTTTGCAGGTAACATCCTTATTTATTTAATTATAGAGCAGCCTTCATGGCACAGCAACAAAATAAATATAAGACATAAAAATGCAGATGAAACAATACATTAAAAGTAAATTAAATCAAGATTAAAATGCAATTAAAAGCAATCAGTACAATTAAGTCTTACTTTTTTTTTTACTGTGAACCTATGAGCAGAAAGCCAGATTGTTCTCTTAATTAAAGCAGGATAAATGCAGAGTAACTTAGTTGGAAGTCTGTGGAGTTATTCCAGATTTACAACGGTCATTGAGAGCCCAGTCTGAATCAATTGCTCCTCCTGGGTTCGGCCGGGAAGAAGGGTCTCGGTGGGTCTCAGCTCACAAATGGCAAAGGTGAAAGGATTCAGTCGGTCATGAATGGAGTGGAGAGTGCTCACCATGGGGTGCTCATCTGGATGAGCTACCTGCACATACAGGGAACTGGAACAATTTAGGGGAAAGTCAAAGCCCCCAATCCTGAACCAGCTGCCTTTTTCCTAACCCCGCCCCCCCATACCCCTCTGGCCCTGCCCTATCTAACAAGCCAGTGAGAGACTGCTCTCTAGCCGGAATGTCTTTCCCACAAGTGAGAAAGCAGCAGGATGATGGGGACTACACATAATGAGAACAAAACATTCAATGGCCCCATAACTGTGCGTCCATTCAGAAGGACATTATGCAGCACACTTACCAAGCCGCTACAGTAAGTTAACACACTGATGGGAAGAATCTATGTATCCTTTGAAACCTTGTATCTAGGCAGCCTTGGAACACAAATACACAAATGTGGGACATCTCTTAGCCAATACCAATAACTTGGGGCTGTTTACATGTATCCAGGCCACTTCGGAATAAACCACCTCATAGGAGCGCCGGCACCATTGGTTCACTGTCAGTTTAAATGCCTCCGTGTTTGCCATATACACCACCGAGAGCGCCATTTTAATGGGATGGAGTCGTTTCTTTTGGCAAATTGCTGCCATCTCACATCACAACCCATGGTAGTGTATCGAGTGCCAGTGTGTTAGGCCTCCAGGTCTCAGGTTCTGTGACTTTGGTTATACCGTGGGGGTTTGGTAGAAGGTAGTGGGGACCCTTAGGCGTGCAGACCAGAAAGTCAACTCTTCCATGTGCGTTCTGGGATCTCTCTTTGAATGAAAGAATCATCATTATTGTCGTCATCCTCAGGTAGAAAACTTTGGAAGCTGTTCTGTTGCGAGTGAATACTGCTGGTGGTATATATTTCTTTGCTTTTCTTATTTTTAGGGACCTTTGCATGGTAACAATTGCTGTGTTCTTTAGAAGGTTGTCTGTTCCTCCCACTTATTTCCTATCTGAGCTCCTAATTTAGAAACAACCCGAAACCAGAACTCTGATTCAGAATTCCTTCTAATCCCACGTGGGTGAAAGGGGCTGGACTCGAATCCACTAATCCAAGCCAGCTTGTACATCTTCAATTCTGCCTTGGATACGCAGTCCCCAGGGGCCTATTTTCTAGTTGTGTTCTGGACACAGCCAAAGCTCTAGATCCTCAGCTGTGACGAAGAAGGAGGTGTAAAGGGGCTGGCTGCACTGCCATTAAACTTGTACTGGCCTGAAGGTTGCACTAACTTATGGCAGCTGCCAGCAGCCAGAGGGGCCAACAGAGCAGCAGGAGGTCAGCTAGGTATAAACGGACCCTGGCCATGTACACAACTAAGGAGGTGGCACCGGATCTGTTACACTGCCTTTACATCCACAGAGGATCCCCCTATCTGGGGGGAATTTTACCAGGGCTGTAAGGCCATGCTGGGGGTCAGTGCAAAGTGGGCGCTCAGCAGTGCAAAACTGAGGCCTGAATCTCAGGAAGGGATTCAGTATCATGGTAGCCATGGTTTGGCTTTGCTCCCCAATCACGGTGGCCTAGATTTATTCTGGCTCTAAATGCCGATTTCCATTGTCACCACTGTATTTGATGTCACGGTTGTCCCTTGTGACATCCCAGCTGGCAGTTGTGATGTCATATATGGGAGGGATTGTAACTGGAATGACTAAGCAGCAGACTAAGGAGCAGACGAATTTGTCAGGGTATGAGTCCAGTGTCACCGTGCGGCCTGTTTGGAGCACAGAGCTTGTCCTTCTGCAAACATTACAAAGTGCCTCCTCCACTGTATGGTGCTATGTGTAAGCGGGGGAATAATCCCGCTCTTGTGGGGAACTTTCCTGGCTTCTGCATGGCCCCGGTGAAGTGGGCTAGCGAAAGGATCTGAGTCCTCGCTCCCACTTCCTTTAGCCAGTGGCCTCCCTGTCCTTGAGGACTCCCCTTCTACTCTCCTGTCTGGCAGAGTCCTCGTAACCCCAACAAGGCTGGGCCCAGGACTCCTGGGGGGCTCGACCCCGAACCCTGCTGTGGTCACCTAGGACAGGGGCTAGGGTGTCCCCACTCTGGGGTACTCTCTCTGCCCTGGGCACTTCTCTGACCCACTGACCATTACATACAAGTTAAAGCAAATGCAAGTTATTTAATCAACAATTAATTTTAAATAGGATAAGGAAAAATGGGAAAGGTTAAAGGGAACGCATCACCCCGCTCTGTGGCAGGGAACATCACAAACAGTGTCTCTGGAACATCAGGGCGGTTCACAGTCTGTTCCTTGTAAGTCCCAGGCCTTCTTCTCAGGGCCCGGCTGTGCTGCGGGGATGCTGTGGGTTGAACACTCGCTCTGGTGGTGGCCACACGCTCTCAGGCTCTAGGTGTTAGGACCCTTCTTTCCAGTGTCGCCCCCGCCCTGTCAGGGTTACGATCCAAGCCTGGCCTGCAGAGCCTCTTGGCGGAGGCGTCTCCCTGTGCTGGGCCCACTGCCCAGGGTCCCCCTCGCTCTCCCCAGCTGCTCTCCAGCCCCAGCTGCACCGCTCTTCTCAGCACGGCTGCTGCTGCTGCTCTGCCTCCAGGTCCCTGGGCTGCTTCTCTGGCCCCTCTGGCTCTGGTTGCTGCAGCTCTGCTCCCAGGACAGGTCTGCTCTGCCGGCTGCTTCTGTGACTCGGCTCCCAGCACTGACCTGCTCCCTGGGCTGCTTCTTTGGCCCCTCTGCCTCTGGTTGCTGCAGCTCCGCTCCCAGGGCAAGTCTGCTCCCTCTGGCCTGTGCCTCTGGCTCTGGGGCTGCAGCTCTGCTCCCAGGACAGGGTCTGCTCTCTCTGGGCTGCTTTTCCGGTCCCTCTGGATCTGGCCCAGCTCTGCTCCCCAGCTCAGCTCGGGCCCCTGCTTTCTCCTTAGCTCGGCCCCACTCTGTCTGCCCCAGGCAAATCCAGCTCACACGGAGGATGGGACCCCCCTGGCCTCCTGACTCCCTGGTTAGCCTGCCCGCCCTGTCATTCAGGCTGACCTGGAGCATTGGCCTCTCCCCATTGTTCCTGGGGACTGTCCATCTCAGGGTCCTGATTCCCCATCGACCCTTCCCCCTTTTTAGTACTGGGAGCTAGCAACTAAACCTCCCCCCCCCCGAATGTTAGTAAGGGGGCAACAGTCCCCTTACACAAGGAACACAGCTCCCGTGTTAAACCCCATGTCATATAAAAGAGGGAGAAGAATAAAGACGCTGACAGCTAGAGTTCAGTGAGTTGCGCCCACTCACACCTGGGCTGAATTTAACTCCATCTTTAAGTTTGCCAGGAAGCAGTAGTAGCAGGTCTGTGTGATGGTTCTTCAGTTCCGTCAGCTGGCCCGAGCATCGCTCTTTTTCTCCTTCTGCAGCGACCTGCTATGGTGATTATCTTGTCTCGTGACGCCCACGTGCTCAGCAGCAACCGCATGCCAGCTCCACTGGAAATGTGGGTCACACACCTGCCACTACAGGGTGTCACCACAATGCATTTCCTCACCCTGTTCGCTCTGGCTACCAGTGCCATCAAGTGTCTGGCCAGGATCTCTTCCGCCAGCCTGTGGATAGCGGCTGCTTGTCTTCTGCCCAGTGGCATGTCCAGGTGATTCAAACACACAATGCTTCACTCGCTCCTTGCATCTGTAAGGAAACCCTGGGTAATTCTATCTACAACGAGAACCTGCTCACTCACTGCTTCAGGGAGCATGGAACTAGGCCTCAGGTGTTCTTTAGAGACGAGGAGTTAACGTTCCTTTTAATGGTGTCCCTTTCTTTCTCTTAACAGGAGAAAAAGATAAATACGCTTGCAGCTGAGGCTGCATTCGGCCTTTCTCTCTCCCCTGGACTCAGTCAGATTACACGCCACCTGATGGGTGGGAGTAAATAAAATGGATTAGAAGGGAAATGAACTCTTAATAGAGATCTTGTGTTCTGCAGCATTTTGGAGGGATTGCGCTGTGAATGCAGCCTGTCCAGACAGTGATTTGCGGTGCCTTCTGATATTTCTCCGCTCTCCTTGCTGCAGCGAGGGTAGTGCTTGGACGGAAGAGCCCGGCTTTCCATTAATTTAGAGGTGCCAGTGACTAACGGCTCTGATCTCAAAGGGCCTACAAAGAAGCATTTGGTTTCAGAGACAAAGTGCCATGTTTAAAGTTTGGAGTCTGATTCTAATCTCATGTATGCCAGCGTAGCTCCGTTGACTTCACGGGCATCACTCCTGATTTACACTGATGGACACTGGTGCTGGAAGTAGGGGTGCCGCACGCCCTGGCTTGAAGTAGTTTCCATCGTATACAGAGTTTACAGTTTGGTTCAATGGCTCTCAGCACCCTCACTATACAAATGGCTCCAGCCCCCCTGCTGATGGAGATCAGAATCGGCCCAAGGTAGATGAAGAAAGAGAGAGAAAGGTTAGCTGCAGCCCCCTACGAAACGGAGGAGAAAATAAGACACTATGCTCCTCTAGTGTCCTCCCACATAGAAAGGGGCTGGCAAGGTGTAGCTAGCAGTGTTCTCGCTTGCACCTCCCGCCCTGTGGAGGAGTGAGCCGTACTGAGCGTGGTTGCCGACAGAAAGAGGTACAAGCGTGAAGGGAACAAAAGCACATCTTTCCAATCCCCTCATGACTTGCCATTACTTGTGCGGGAAAACGAAAGAACACGCCGCCAGCAAAGTCGGGTCATAGGAACAGTCAGAGTGGGTCAGACCCAGGGACCTCTCTAGCACAGCCAGACCTTGTCTCTCTCAGTGGCCAGAGGAAACAAAACAAAAAACCATCAACCCAGAATGGATGGTTTTGGAATAAGCTGCTTGTAGATGAAGTTTCTGCCTAACCCCAGACAGCCAGAGGTTGGCTTATACCCTGACACATGAGAGTTTATAGATCTTCTTGAGGCTATGTGGGTGTTGTGGTTCAAAAAAACCAGGGCACTTTCTTTCTCAGTTTTAACTGCAGAGTTTTGTGTTGCATTTCCCCTTGCTCTTGTAATGAGAGTGAAAGGGTGAGTAAACATGCCCTGTTGACCTTGTCTGTACCATCCATTATTTCCTATACCTCTTCCTTGTCCCAACTTATTGCCCGCTGTCTAAAACAGTCCCAGCTTTAGCAGACCTGTCTCCAAGTGATAATTTTTCTATTCATCTGATCGCTTTCATCTCCTGTCTCCTGGTTCTGTTCTATACAGGGCCCTACCAAATTCACAGCCATGAAGAATGTGTCACGGACCATGAAATCTGGTCTTCTCTGTGCTTTTACCCTAGACCGGGGTGGCCAAACTGTGGCTCGTGAGACATGTGTGGCTCTTTTACAGTTAAAGTGCTGCTCATGGAATGCCTTCCCCCTTCCCCCCGCATTCTCCATCTACCAGACTGGGCCGGGGGGGAATGGGGGGAGCTCAGGACCTCTGCCTTGCAGCAGGGTGGTGGGGTAGGGGCTTCTGCCCAGTGAGGGGCGGGTCTCGGGGGCTTCAGCAGGAGTGGAGCCGAAGCCATGAGCCCCGGCAGGCACGCACAGGCTCTCGGACTTCTGAAGCTTGTCGCATGCGGCTCGGAGGGTCAGTATAGTAACTTCTTCACCCAGCCCGCTGCCGAGGCACCCTCATGCCTTCTCTGCGTTCTGGCTGCGGCGGCGGTCCCACTGCAATGCCTTCCTCGCAGCACGTGCCACGCCGTGCCTGAGAGACTCCCTGTTGGATCGAGCTTACAATGTACCTTTCAGTCCGCAACCCTGCCTGGAGCAGGAAACTAGAACAAGCCTTTGAGCTTTCCCGGCAGTGTGTATTTTGATTTTCACTCTCTGATAAAGGTGTCTGGCTGCCTGGGTTTCTGCCCCAAGGACTTTATCAAGGTGAACAAACCAAATAAAGGGAGGGGTGGGAAGTGGAGGGGCAGGGAGGATCCCATCCATTACTAATCGTTTCTCAGTGGAAATGAGCAGAGTAGTGATGAGTGCAGGGCAGGAGGGAGGGAGACCAGAGAGATTAACGCAGGCAAACCAGCCTCGGTTGGCGGGGATGGCCAGGCCTAGCCTGCCTGAGTTGTGCTGCAACCTGTCGCTTGGCCCCCCCGCTACACGCACACTTCTACCACCGTCCACCCCAAAGCTGGCCCGGCCCCTCAAGGCTTGTGACGGTGGGGGCCCACAAGCATTTGTCTGCCTGGGGCCCAGCAAAGGAGGCTTGCTAACAAAGGATTCAGGCCTTGAGCAGCTGGGTAGCACTGGACACCCCACCCACCAAAATGAAGTGAAAAGCCCTGCAGCTCCCACCTCCAGCTCTAGGGGAAATCAATGAGCTGATACAACTAGGAGAGCAAAGCCCCCAAGCTGCTTTGGGGCAGTCCTTTCTGTTTGTACAGCGCCTAGCGCTGGGAGGTCCTAGTGCATGACTAGAGCTCCTGTAATGGTACTGCTGTTAATAACAGTCCTGGTCTCAGCTCTGTGAGCGTCGCGAGGCTCAGCGGTACCTAGCATCTACCTACTCTGTCTGGTCCATCTCTATTGCAAAATGGCTGCACCCTGGGATGCCACCACTCACCAGCCAGCCCACCAGCCTGATCCAACAGTCAGCGGAAAGACTGCGAATGGCTCCACTGCGGTTTGGCTCAGGCACCTTCCGCCGGTTTCATGCCACAGCGAAGTTATGCCCAGGCTGAGCAAGAGCAAGGTCCGCGCCTGGTAGATGCCTCCATGTCCCAGGAACAGAGCGGCCAGGGAGGCCAAAATAATTTGTCAGCGCTAGAGGCTGTGCTGGAAACACTTCGAGATAAGGAGCAGATATAAAAATAAACCTGATCTTGGGAAGTTTAATGAAGCATAATCTGAACGGACTCATTTGTTTACACACTATTCCATCCCTTCGCTGCTTGCACGGTACAGCCCCCTGGGATCTGTAGTTTGTGTTGATCAGACGCCAAAGCAGAGTGAGACAGGTCATCTCTGTGTGTCTATATTTCAGGCAGCACTGCGTATGCTCTGTTAATAACTGCCCACAAACAATATTCTGGAAGAAAGGCAAGTTTTAAAAAAAAAAAAATTGGGGCAAGGAGGAACATTTCGTTTGAAGAATTGTCGATCAGTTGCCCAGGTCCCCTTCCTGGTGGAACAGCCACTCATTTGGGGAAAGGAAGGTCTTGCCAAATCCAGCCACTAAACTTGTGATTCCCCTCGGCGGAGGATGTTGGACGGGGCAGAGGGGTATGTCTTGAAGGCCCTTAGAGTGGGGGAATCAGGAGAGTGAGAGGATTGTAAAAATGAACATGCGCTTTGGGGCTAATTGGAGAGCTGTGGGGAGTGAGGTAGCCAGGGGGCTATTGGTGGATTGAAGGATTGGGGATAGATTAATACCCTAGAGAAAAGATTTAGGAGAGGGGGAAGCAATGGAAACCGGTGGGAGAGTTGTGGGGTGGGAGGGAGCCAGTATTAGCCATAATTCATGATGGGGGGGCCTCCGGGGATGAGGGCGAGAAAAGAGGCATGTGGGTGGGGGGCTGTTTCTGGGAGCTGTGTGAAAGGTCAGGCTGGCGGTGGTTTTCTCTCCGTCAGGTTGTCTGTCCTTAGTCCCTAACTGTCTATGTGGAAGCAGGTGTGGCTCCCAGCCAAACTATATAAATTAAGCCCCGATTAGAACTTGTATGTGTCTTAAACAACATGGAAAGGAGGGGAGATCCCAGTCATTAACAGAATGAGTCTTACTGGGTAACGTGGCCTTGGGAACAAGTGGTAACTTAACAACATGGGCGACACGCACTGGCAAAGCATGCAGGAAGAATGGCATGCAATATTTGATTGCATGCTCTAGGCATGTTGGCTCTGCATGTGTAAAAACAATAATTAAATGTACTATGTGGGTGGATTATTAAAGGTTTGATGGCAAATGATCCTCTTCAAAACCTTTCTGTAGGCTGAAATCTAGGTGTAGACCAATAAAAATGCAAACTGCGCCCAGACAAATGCAGTGTGCCATATTTTCCCTACCCTGTGTAGCACAGGAGGTGGTTGTGTTTCAGCAACCTCCAAGTCGCTAGCCAGCTAGATGTCGGTGTTACGCAGGCTCGAAATGGGCTCGAGCTGTGGACTGGTGTCTGGTGTCTGGCTGAGGATGCATCTTCCAGAGATTAGCCATTAGCAGTTGGGTCCTGACCGCTCAAACCAATGAGAGATGCAACCACTGATGTCAATGGGAGCAGGATAAAGCCCAAAGTGTAGAGCTGGGTCCCAAAATGTTGAGGGGGTTCAAAGCTGTCACAGTTCCGGTCTCTTTTTAGCATATTCACTACGGCCCAGTTTCCGCTCGCAGCCCCACCAGTGAACATCCAAGCTGAGTGCAGTGGAATTAGGCCAGAGTTGCATGGATGTAAATGAGAGCGTGGCCCTGCATGTCTTTACACCAGAGGTGTTAATTTCCTTTTCCATTTCATTTTAAAGATCTGCATTTGCAATACGGCAGTGCTCTGCCTGGAGTGGGACTGAGTCATAACCAGGGTGCTCCCTGCTCCTGGTAATGGGAGTTTGTCGAGAGACAGAACAGCTTCGAAGCAACGAGACTTTTCAAAATGGCTTATCTCCATTAAATTAGTCACTGGTGTTTCTCTCCGAAGCCTGGTAAGCGCCAGCAGTTGGTCACACCCACGTGATTCTCTCTTCTCTCTGAGAGGCCCCACAGTCAAAGCAGCCAGGCTAGTAAAAATGCTGAAATCAGACTTTCCTTTCTCTTTGCTTCCTGTTTTGTTTTTCAGTCACATAACACAGGGCCAGCATGGGCAGGGAAAGGCAGAACAAGCCCTTAGCCCAGAGTGCGTTTCTGACATTCTTCTGTGCGCATCATGGTCCTAATCTCAGCTGCAATCGTAAATGTGGTGAGTCGGTAAGGCAGGTTTGTTTAACAAGGAACTTGCAGAGAGATTAAAAGAGAGGCGGCTTTACAGTGTGATGAAGTGGATGATCCAAGAGGGCTGGGAAGTTTGTCCCAAAGTAGGGAGAGCACCACAAGCCTGGGAAAAGCTTTTAATATTTATGAAGCACTTTCCCATCTTCAAAGCCCAATCCAAACATTAAAGGCCTTCCCCGAACACCCGAGGCATCAGTGGTGTTGTCCCCATGGGAGAGACTGAGCCAGAGAAGGTAGAGGTATAAATTTTCAAAGAGACCTATTAAGTTTGGGTGGCTCTGTTTTCCAGGGGCACAACTTCAGAGGCCTCTGCCTGGCTTCTGAGAGGGGCAGAGCACCTGCAGCTCCAGCTGAAGCCGGTGGGGGCCAAGCACATTTGAAAATCAAGCTGGGCACCCAATCTGAGTGGGCTCTTTGACATACAGAGGTCAAAATGAAATGCCCGAGGCCCAGAGCAAGTCGGGGGTAGGGCCAGAAATGAAGCCCCAGAGAGCCTGTCTAGGTCCCTCTATGCCCTGGGACGGTGGCCTAGCGTTCTTCTCCAAGTACACACCCAGGTCCCTCTCAGAAGTGGGTCCCAACAACAGGTTTGTGTCCCGGTCGTGCTGTGTAAGACACCAGCCTTCCTCACCTGGACGCCCAGTTGGCCTGCTGCCCCTCCTCGCAGCCCCCCGTGGAGCGCTGCCCGGTCAGAGCCGTCCTGCCGTTTGGGAGATTGGCCTTTGCCGTGAGCCCGGCAGCCTGCTGGCATAGCGTGCTCTCCAGTGAATAGGAGCATGGTGGGCACCATCAGCTCTGGGGTATGTCCAGCAAACCTGCTCCAGCTCCCGCCAATCAACCCCTAATTAGTCAGAGATCAGCAGAAGAGGCAACAAAATTCAGGGGAGAGAGAGACGCCCTAACTTCCCAAAGGTCTCTCACCCCCCATGTGTACATGCTGGGGGGCTTCCCACTTCCACACCAACCCTAATCTGTAGCACTAACGTGGCATGGCCCCGCTTGGGCACCATTATGGCACCTTACGTGGTGCAGAAAGGGCCCCTGAAAAACACCTGCACTGCGAGGGATCTCTACTCTGTCCAGCTTTCCCTAGCAGCCTCTGAACTGCTCTAACTCCCACTGTGGGGATGGGCAGCCTCGAAATATCAGTTGGCATAATGGAACTGAGACTTAAGGCTGCTTTGTCCCCCTGGGTGGGCGTGCATGGTGCTTTGCTAGAGGCCGTTTCAGGCGTTCATCCTCACCTGCACAGAACTTCACTGCCGGCGGGGATGAGCACTACACACAGATGCCTACATGCACTGGGAACCAGGACCGCGCACCTCTGAATCGCCTTGGAGGTTTTGTAGCTGCCGCTGTCATCCACACCCATGGTGATCAGATTATTATCAGCATGGGAGATCCTCTGAACAGCGAGATGCATCAGTGATTCCTGGGCTTCAACGCTTGCTTTGCATCTCCATCCTTCCTGGCCATCTTTGCTGCGGTCTTCAGAATTAGAGGTGGCAAAATTTAAAATCCGCTGTTGCTTCCTTTTTAAACGCCCTAATACATGCACCGGGGAGAGAGAAGCAGAACAACAAAGGAAGGTGGCCAGGTAAAAGCAGCAGCGCCGAGAATAAACCTGCTCCCCTGCCCAGAACCCACCGTTTTGCCTGTTACAATCAGATTACAGGCCGGCGTGGCTTTGCTGGAGCATCTCGCTGCACGGGTGGAAGTGTGAGCCTGAGGGTCGTTGAGCAGTGCGAATGTTCCCAATGTATCACCATTGTAGCAACACCTGTGCTAAATAAACTTGTGCTGAGCCATGGGAAAAACGTGCCGTGTTCAATAGCCCTCGACGTTTCTCATTTCTCATCTGCGGTGCAATGGTCCAGTAGCTGAACACTGAGCTGCAGGAGCCATCAGCGAAGGAGCAGGGACACTGGTTCCAAAACCTCGTTCAGGGCATAGTTTTGGACACTGCCTGCAGGCCGGAGGTTCAGCTCCTCCATCCCTCCCCGAGCCGGGGTCCTTGCACTGTGCAGCGTTGCTGACTGAACCATGTGGGCTCCTGGAAGCGAGGTTATAGAGAAGCTGTGTTTATGGTAACAGCATGAGTCCCTCCCCATGCTGCTGTTGGCTGATGGTTCCCATGTGTTGGTGGAGAATTGTTCTGTGCTCTGGTGGTGTCTGGGTGGGGTTTGCAATGAGTGCGGTGTGGCTTTAGCATGTAACGCGGTACAGCTCTTCGTATGTATATGCGAGGCAGAGGGACGTGACTACCTAGCACTCCCTCAGCTCCTTCTGGCCAAGGGTCACACCGAGGCTTTGCAGCAGCCCTTTACAAACATTAACACAGGCTATGCTGCACCCCGGTCAGGATTTTGATCCCCGTTTTATACATGGGGATACGGACGGTGCAGTGGGTAGGGTGCCTGCCGCGGATGCAGGAGATCCAGGGTAAACTCCCTGCTCTGCCATAGACTTCCTGTGTGATCTGGAGCACGTCACTTGGTCTCTCTCTGCCCTGGTTCCCCCTCTGTTTAATGGAGCTAATGGCACTGCCCTGCTCTGGGGCGGGTGTGAGGATATAAACACAGCGGAGGCGGTGCGGGTCCCAGAGGCTGTGGTGACAGGGCCTATAAATGCCTAAGACAGACAAGTGAATAGTAGCACGGCTGGTAGCAACCCAGCTCTCCTCACCCCCCGTCCGGCACTTTAACCACATGCTTCCTCCCTTGTTGGCCTTCAAAATGAGGCCATCTGGGTATTAAAGGAAAATGCTGCCGTTGTATCTTGCTGCAGGAAGAATGGGAGGAAAATGTCCCCCGGGGAGCAAAGATAATGGCCCATGCTGGGAAGTCCCTACTATCCTACCCACTGTGAGCTATGAGATCAGGGATACATGTCCCACCCACAAGAGAAGCTGACCGTAGGTGTGGAAAGTCTGGGGTGGCCTCTCCGGCCATAACTCATTCCTTCCCAGATGTGCCCAGCTGCTCAGCAGAGGGGTGCTGGTGCTGTTCTTTTTGAGGTTACCTGACTGGGTGAGCCCCTGCACCTGGAAAGCCCACATGCTAAATTCACCCCTGGTACAATAAGACAGACTCAACGGGGGTGACCCCACACCAAGGGGAGCTACAGCATGATGCAATCTAACACAGCTGGGAGCTGATTGCTGCTCTTCCGTGGCGGGGGATGGGAGAAGGTGAGCACGTACGTGTGCCCTGAACATACGGCAGGAAATGCATCCTAGGACTATTTGTTCTAATTTGAAAGCAAATTTGTATTGACTCCCCTGTCCGAGTTGCCAGGGAGCGTCCTCAAACTCGAGCCCTGTTAGCGAGAATACTCAAGAAAACAGAGTCCTGCGTTCAGATGCTCGCATCACACACCTTTTGAGATTGTATACGCAGTTTGAACGGCATGGCACCAGATCCCACAATCAGCTCACCTGGGTTAGTTCCGTATGACATGTGTCTGGTTTCTGTTCCCTGATTGGATGGTTCATATCACTAAGCAATTCAGGATGAAGTGCATGTGACTGGAGAGTTAGACACTTGTGCTACCCTGTGATGGTAGATTAAGTTAATACATTTAAACTACAAAAGCTAGTTACATAGATTATGGTATATTGTGAATTGCATAGTGTATTTTAATCCTAGTCCAAACTATCTGTAGATCAAGAATTATCGACTGCAGAAACTAACAGATAATTCAGAATAAATTTGAGATGTTCACAATCAGGTTGCGGGCAATTTCTGAATAATAGGAGGAAAAGGAGAAAATCCTCACAAACAATTAGTTGCAAGTATTCACTTCAATTAGCTGAATTATTCACTCAGCGTCTTTATACAGTGTCTGTGTGGGTCTCTTCTCTCTGGCCCTTCTCATCTGAGAGGAAGGTTTGGTGAAAGACACAAAATGGCAAACTCCCACCATGAAACACTGAGATTAATTAGTGATGATGGAGCAATGATTCATCACTGGGATGAGCCCTGAAAAGTGCGTGCGCTTCTCCGAATCACTGGCTGGCCAGCCTGGTTTGGATAAAGTAAGACCCGAACTAGGGTGTCATCCACCCCTTAGATCTGAAACGCTATTGAAGGTCTGCAAAAGCCCAGGACTCCTCCAGACGGGATTGTTAGTCTCCAGTAATGGGTCCCTTCTGCAGGTGGTAGCAGGCGTTGTCCTCTTGTCTGTTTGTTTGTAATGCTCATAAGGAGGCTCCTAACCCAGAGGGAGTTGGCATGTCACTCAGCTGCTCCCTGCAGAGTCAATCCACCATTTGGGGTAGTGGGGGAGGCAAGTACCAAACCCACTCAAGATGAGATCCACCAGATGAAGCCCCACAGAAGGGTGTGGCTTAGTGGCAGGGACTGGATGGAAGATTGTGGTGTGGGATCTAGGGCTAGGCGGGGATGCTTTAGCATGCACACGCTTCACATGAGCCAGCCTCAGAGAATGCAGAATGGTCGTAGTGGGTGAGACCATCTAGCCCAGTATCCTGTCTTCCGACAGGAGCCACTACTCCATTTAGTGCAGCATGCACACTGATTACTCAAATATCCAGATCTCTTCTCTGTTTTCTCTCCGCTGTCTAGCGGGGTCAGGTGCAATATGGCAGAGAGTATTTACTGACAGACACTGAGGTCTGACTTTTGATAATTTTTTTTCCTCCCAGGCAAAGCAAACGCACAAAAATTGCTATGGATTGATTCTGGACATCAAGCTTAGCTAGGTCATATTTGCCGAGTTTTTAATGCCTGGCGTCTATAGCTTGCACTTCCATCATTCCATTATATGGATGACAGGCAGGCCAGCACCACAGCAAAGGAACAAATTACCTAATAAATCAAGCACCTAGGATATAAAGTGAACAGTGGTATTAGGCTGCTACAGAGAAGTGATAGTAACAGATAAGTATAGATCCATGCTAAAATGGGGAGGAGATGGAATCATTAGTTCATTTCTTTATAAACAATTACAGAAAACTGATACACATCTGAAATGGAACGTGCTATGTTATTAACTAAACTGTGTGTTTGTGCGGGGGCACATGTACATGCATCATTTAGATAACATTTGTTTCATAAAAAGTACAGTCTGAAGTGAATTCCTCTAGCGCAGATATTTGGAGGGAGTTAACAGAGCTGAGATATTTTTATTGGGCTCTTTAAATCCTTGGTTCAGGTTCCCATTACTTTAACAGGAAATTCTATGGCGTTAGGAATAAGCCAGCTACAAACCATCCGGACTTTGTGGCCTTCATTGCAAAGCATTGATTTCAATGTGGGATTATAATTATCAGCTACAATCCCATAATTACGCACCACTTAACTTCTTGGCTTTAATATCCGTGCAAGCCAACATTAAAACAAGAGAGCAGGATTTCAGTTCATGACTACAAGGGAAATATACTAGAAAAAGCCATTTTGAAAAGGGGGTGGTTATTTCTGCAGTGTTAAGCCTTCCATCCTCCAAACAAATTGCTATTGTTTTCCATGAGAACTAAACAGCAGTGCCCTTAGCCTTTGGTACAGTCAGAGCAATAAAGACAGAAGAACAAAAGAAGGGAATCGGAAGGAAGTGCTTCATAACCTTCTAAAGAATCAGTCTCAGAATAAGAGCTTCTGATTTTATCACTTTTGTTCTTTCAAGTAACCTACCCTTAACCTTTGTGTTTCCTTTTCTGGGACAGCAAGATAGCACTGTTAGTGCTTATAATTCTTGACTCCATGGGTCTCCTTCAGTGAGTTAATGGGGAAGCATTGGATTTCATTTTCTGAGTTATTTGCTTTGCATATCAACTGATAGTTCACCCATAACAGAATTGCTTTCATCTAGGCTTTAGCAGCTCCAGAGGCCTTGCTCGGCTATGGAATCTTGCCCTGCTTTCCGCTGACGAGGGACGTTGTTTGTTTTCCACAGGTTACGTACTAGGCCTGACAGATTGCTACTCTGACGGCCACGTCTGCGCCGGGCCTCTTGGAGATGCGGTCCGAGGAGAGTGCGTGCCGGGGGGCAGGGTGGGTATACCATCTCTGCCTCTCTGGGCTGCTTCTGGAGCAGCACAGCCCCTGGCAAAAGTAAGAACAGCCGCAGGGGTTGCTCTAATGTCCAGCTACTTCCCCAGAGCCCACGCTAGCCAGAGCACTCTGGCCTTTCTCCTGCACACGTCTACCCCCAGGGCTGCGTGGAGGGAGGAGGGGCAGTGCAGGGCCACCTGCATCACTTGCTCTCTCCAGGAGCTATTTCCACTCCCTGAGGCCCCTTCGCGCTGTCAGTGAAGCAGAAAGGGCACTTGATGGAACAGCGAATCCGCTCGCGAGTGCCTGCAGTGCAGTCTCAACACCTGGCTATTCCGCTTCAATCGTGTAAAATCGATGGGATGCAATGCATTGAAAAATCATATCATTAAAGCCAGGGGACATTCATCGCCACCTGGTGCCCCTCCCACCGTGGTGTGTGCCCCCAGCAGGGATAGAGATAAATGAGGTCACAATGCAGCCCGCAAGGCAGTAGCCGCGGAGACCAGGCTGCCATGTGGCTCATGCAGTGTGCTGGTCTTATTTACCTCTGTCCTTGCTGTGCCAGAGCTCCCAGCTTTTCAGGCTGAAATAGGCTCTGAGCTTGCCCGGAATTTCAAATGTCCCGTCTCACCTTTGTGCCACTTAACTAGTCGCAAACTGCCCTACCATTCGTTATTCCTGCTGAACTAACCGGCTTGTAATTGATAAATGATGCAAAAGCGTCTGCCAATTCTGAAATGTTGCACTGATATCAGCCCACGTAGGGGGGCCTCGGTCTCATTTTATCTGCCCCTCGCATTGTGCCTGGTCTCCTTTCTGGAAGTTGTATTGATTTAACCAGGCTCCTGGGAATTGGTTGATTTTTCTAATTTTATCCTCCAGATGACAGGAATCTGATAGTCGTCTAATGACTCTATCGTCTGCCCCTGCTAGCATTGCAAGGGGGAAAGACGGGTCCTTTGTTTTTTCTGATGTCAATCTAAAGCATTTTGAGGGCAAACCCAGCCCTCCTTGTGCATGTCGGGCTCCTCTCACAGGGCTGGGGAGTCTGATTCAGACTAGCTGAGGGGCTGGCCCACCTTGCGGTTCTGCTGCATGGATTGTGATGAAAGGGTGGGGTTCGGGAGGGCTGTCGCCTTGCGAAGAGGCAGCCGATTGCCTGGTTGGCGCTCAGCCCTGTGTGCAGCTCACTGTTTCCTCTCCTGCAGAGGGTTTGGTGGAGCAGCAGTGGCCACGCGCTGGGGCGGGCAGAGGGTCAGTCACTACGTGGATGTCACGGAGCCTGTTCCCGTGGAAGTTCCTGGGGCTCTGCTGAGCCTCTTGGGATGGGTGCAGCTGGGCGGAGGGTTTGGCGCCGGAAGCCTGGATCTGCACTATCGTGGAACCATGTAGTCAACTGGGCAAAGCAGGAGGGCAGCTCTGCTAGTCCCCATGGGTTCAGTGGGACAACGTGTGGAGTAAGGTAACTACTTCATGGGAGTAAAGGGGGCAGAATTGGGCCCTGGGCATTTATTTGCCCAAAGGGTTCCTATTGCTGGACTAAAGGCTGCCCCAGTGATCCTTGCCCTTTTACCAGTCTAACAGCAGAGATGATAGGTGACATCACAGTCAGTGATCATTTGCTGGGGCTACCGACTGAAGACGTGTTGCTGGTTTGGGGTCTGTTTTCTGGACACTGCGCACAAGGCTGCTGAGCGCACGGCCCGCTCAACCCACATGTGATGCCGCTAATAAGCTTTGCTTGTCTTTTCTGGACTCCGTATCATGGCCCATTCCATAATTATGCTGTGTTGTGCTGGTCCATCACACTGGGTTAGTAAAACCTCCCAGCAAGGCACTTATCCTGCACTCTTCACGTGGGTAAAACTCTCATTGACTTGAATGGAAGCTTTTGCCAGAATACAGAATGCAAGATTGGGCCTCCAAATAGTTATTTCTCATCTACTAGAGAGAGAGAGAGAGAGAGAAAGATGCTTAAGTTGATCTGATGAGCCAAAGATGAAATTGGCATTAACATAAATGTTAGCACAAAAAAAGAAGCTTATAAAAAGATTACGGTTGTACTTTTTTTTACGCTTGTTCAGTTCTGCATGAGGATATTCTATTGACAGTATAATGGAAGAACTTGATTTGTGCAGCAGGTAGATTTTAATAATCTTAGAACTAGACATCTTTCATTGCAGCAAATCAAACGGTGTTACTCCCCCTCCCACCAACACACACACACATGCACACCTCAGGTCTTTAAATACATGTATTGTGGGAGAATTTGAAAGGTTATTACATTCGAGTAGAAGGGGAATCTGAAAAGCGACACACTAATGCTCACCAATTAACGTCTGTGGTCCCACCTAACTGATCGTAGGGGAGGGGTGTGTCTACATTGTCAAAAAATAGTCACTAGATCACCGCTTGCCTGGGAGAGAATAACTGTGTTTAGCCCTGTAGCTTCTGATGTGTGGAATTCTAAGGGCTGGGTTGAGCCCACCTTGACCGGCATACAAATGGAGAGGTTAGAGAGGAAGGCTACCCCCATTGGCACTAGTCTAGGGCTGGGTTCCATTCCCTGCTCTGCCACATACTTCCTCTGTGGCCATGGGCAAGTCACTTAGGCACAAATTTTTAAAGGCATTTAGGCACCTAGTGGGATTTTCAAAGCACCTGAGCATTGGAATCAGTAGGAGTTAAGTGCCTAGGTGCCATACGAGTACCTACAATAGAGCTGCATAGATGCCTTGCTCCTAGAGCAGCCTTTGTTTGCCAGAGAGGATGTGACTAGCTGACTGGCCCATTTTGATGCCGGGGCATGGTAAATCCATAGTGGGAATCCTTACCCACTCCCTGCCCTTCTGCAGCCCCCTGGAGCCTGTCACCTTCCCGTGCATCCAGGGTTTGTCTCCTGACCAAGCCTGCATGCATCCCCAACACCAATGGACGACCTTGCCCCGGGGGAATACCGCAGCTTAGTCCCAAAGGTTTGTCTGCCTCTGAAAACCGAACTGAGAGGTAAGGACAGTAATAGAGGGTGTTTCTAATTTAGCACTGATACCTGCTCATTCCTTTCGGAGCCCAGCCAGATCCCATGTTTCAACAAAACAATGAAAGCTAGTTTCAGCTGAGGCCGAACCCAGTGGCTGGCGATGGGACACAGCATCTCTCCGCTGAAGGGTCAGATATTACTCACCCGCCTGACAAAAGCTCAGTGCCCATAACCAGTTCCTGGGTGCCCGTATTGAACAAAAGCACCATTCCCATTGGCACTAATGGGCGCCTGCTTGCTAGCCCTTTTAGCAGCAAGGCCATGGACTGAAGAAGATGGGCACGGTGCTATGGCACCATCTTGACCTCCGTATGGAAGTCAATGGGAGTATTTCCACTGATCTCAGAGAGACCTGGGTCAGGCATGGAATCGCCAGCAGAGAAGATTGGTGCCCAATGGGGACCGTGTAATGCCACCATTTTCTGTTCATTGTATCATAGGGGTCGCTCCCTGAGGGGTGCTGGGAGGCTGCAGTATTCTCTGGAAGGTTCTCGGCGATTGTTAGATGAACGCCTTCTGTTCCCGTGCAAAGCATTGTTCATTATTAACTCCAGCAGCGCCATGGTGCAATGCTTTGCCTTTTTCATTTCATGGGCCTTGCGTATCGCAGCAGAGGTAGAGTTGCAGAAGACATTGTCCGTGAGCCCTGGGTCAGGAATTAGGCACAAAGAAGGTAGAGAAGGATCCTTTATTTCATCTCCGCATTTCACTGTTTCTGGGCCCGAGGTTTTAAGCTTAGACCAGCCAGCAGGACAGATGGGCTATGGCAGGTGTCCCTCAGAACACTGTCTGGATGGTGCTCCCAGAAGAGGAAACGCTTTATCAGCCATGAGACAGGACTCTCAGCCTCCAGCCAGGCTTTGGACCCATCCTGGGAGGGAAACGTAGCAGCAAGCAATGTCCTCTTCCTGTGATTTCCTCATCAAATGGGTTGGGCTGAGCTAATGCATGAGGCCAGCCTAGGACAGCCATGCTGGCAGGAGGGAAGGGGCCAGTCTAACAGAACTCTCGGTGCTATGATAAACCCGGATGAACCGGCAAGCACATTTTCATGTGAGAATTCTGCATAACTTGTCAGCGCATTAGGTAGAGCTACCCTGAGGCTAGCTCAGCTATTGTTTTTTCTCCTGTTTTAAATGAATGTGCATATTTTACTACTTAGAACTGGAATCCCCAGAACCCTGAGGGGTTGTAACTCGACAGGTGTCCATGTGTTAGTCCTGTTACATTGAAATATGCTAACTTTAACCATGCAGGTTTCTGGAGCGTGGGGCAGTGGTACTCCAGACGGATGGAGTGAATTGGGAGTTTTCCTGCTTGGGCATCGAAATCCAGCAAAGGGCTCTTTATGGAGGGCTGAGTCAGGAATGGGGAAAGGCCTCATTCTCCTTTTCCCTGGAGGTGTAGCCAGTCTGACTTTCTGCAGGGTGAAGCTGACTCCTGAGCAGAGGGCCAGCAATGGGCGCATGCCCCATGGTAAGTCTCACATACGCCCTGTTTTGAATTGCAATCCATGTATGCTGCACACAGGGCGGATCAGTTTTCTGAACTGGATGGTCTCTCTGGCAGGGGCTGTGTCCGATACAAGTCTCTTTCCTTTTGGTCAGGACTCCACTAAAGAGCACATTGATCATTCCTTCCCACTCAGATCCTGTTATGATCTGAAAATTGCTACACTCCCAAGAGCAGGCTGAGAATGAGAATTTGTGGGGTTCAATAAATATGTTTAGAAAACCGAGTGCTAATTATTGTCTGCATTCCAGGGCCTGCAATTTGGGCCTGGCAATGAAAGTTCTTGTGTTGCTAATTGTCAGGGCGATGTTATTATGAGCACAGGGTTCCCTATCCAAAGTAAAAGACCAGGTGTCTATTTAAGAAAGCACCTGTTTTTTTGATGACATATTAGGACCGTTTGTCTGGTGTGCTGGGTTGGGCTGGCTTGCAAGGGAAGATGTAAAAGGGCATAAATAAATAAAATAAAACCAACACCTTCTGTGGCAATTCACCCCCGCCCCCTCCACAAGACCCTTTCTCTTCCAGACAGATCACAGAGACCAATGTCATGCTCGGTGGTGCCTCAAAGGCAGGTCCTGCGCTGGAGGAGGTTTGGAGGCAGGTGGTCTCAGCAGCGGAGCTGGGAGTCATTAGCGGGCCCGTGTCTAGAGGTTCCCAGCTGAACCGATGGCCCTGGGGCCTAGACCCTGTCCCCACACACACCATGGTAAGAGCAAAGCTCTGCTCCAATGAGCTTGTGAACTAAATGGACAAAGGAGGGGAAGAGAAATCGAGGTGTACAGTGACTCGCCCAGGTCAACAGTCGTGCCAGGAATAGACCCTCCATCTACCAGTACACCGCACTGCCTCTCCGAGCACCTCTTCCTGCTCCCACTGACTTAATTGCCTCCCTGAGTTTCCAGGGGACCAGTTGTTGCCTCATCTTTGAAGAGGGCACAGGATGCGTTTGTCTCTGATGTCCGCTGCAGAGGAGTGGCCCTGTTTCTACCCAGCCACCCTCAGTGTGGCTAATGCCATGGGAGCCAGAGCTAGCCACAGTCCTTATTCTCAAGAGACCACAATGACATGGCTTGTGGCTGAGCCCTGCACAGGGATGCAAGGAGTGGGAGAAGCTTCCCATATGCTCCCCTTTCCTTGCACAGCTGCAAGAAGCTGAACACGGTCTGTCAATCAAGGGCACCAAAAACTCTCTTGTTTTTCTTGGTAAATAACTTCCTTGTGACTCCAGCTTGGAATGTGTCTGGGAGAAACTGCAGGGCTATATAGGGGAAAAAACAATCCATGATTTATTTCCTGCTCGGTATAAAAGATACTGCGCTGGGTCTACTGAGCTTTTGAGTGTTTGTGTAAATCTGTCTCCTCAAACCATCTCAAAGAGTTGACTGATGGCCCATACAATTTAGAAGAAGGCTAAAAATTTGAATCTTACAACCTCCTGAGAGAGAGAAAATGCAATACCATTTGTGCCGTGATCAGCACTACCCTGCAGGAAGCAGATGTCAGAACTATACTTTGGAAGGTGAACAAAATACAGTAGATTTTTGCTCATTCTTTCATAATTCTGCAAATTAAGTGACCCTCACCCTAATACTAACGTTCAGGTTTTTCCACAGGACTCCTGCCTCACTCAGTGCATAGGATGGACGGTGCTCAGTTAATGAGCAGCTTTTCAATATTTTTTTCCTCCTCATTATTCAATGTGTGGCCCCAGGCCTTAATTACTGCATGCTATTCAAACCTTGCTCTGAAGGCAAAATTGTAAATTTCCTCCTGGGCTTTTCAGTGGCACTCATCAGTAGAGCAGCTGAGTGCTTCACAACCATTAATAAATGTGAGATATATTATTAACACCCCTGTTTTACAGCTGGGGAACTGAGGCACAGAGAGATTAAGGTCAAGTGTCCACTAATTTGGGGTGCCCAATTTGAGACACCTAGGACAAGAGGTTTTCAGAGTACTTACAATTATACAGCACTCAACTGCCATTGACTTCATTTGCCGCTCTGAGTTCTTGGCACTTATGTAGATCAGACCCAGGGTCTGAGGTTGGATACCTAGAAAATGAGGAATGCACAGTTAGTGACCGCCTGTGAAAAGTCTGGTTTAAGTGGCTTTCCCAGCATCAGACAAGGCCTCTGTGGCATAGGCAGAGATAGAAACAAGTTCCTTGACAGCAGTCAACTGTCTTAACCAGGAACCCATCCTTTCTCTTCCTGCAATCCCCTGTCTCATTCACTATGAATCTTCCAACTTCTGTCTGTAGGAACCCTACCTCTTTTGTTACAAACTGTCTCCTTCACTACACAGCTCCGAGTCATCCCTGGGGCAGGGTGCTGACTGAGGCAGAGGTCCTGAGAAAAAGCACTGTGTGATCATGCAATCAAAGAGTGTATCACAATGCATACACACAAGGGGGCCGAATTAAGGTTTTGTGAGTAACTTAAATTCTGGCATCGCCTAACTTTGAAGTGCTTGACTGTGCAATCTTAATAATGTCCTTTTAATGTAGCTTTTTGTGTGTCGTTTCCTAGGTTTTTTTATAGTGCAAATAGAAAAATAAATTCCATTTTGTGGCCTCATATAGGCACTTACAAGAGTCACCAGCAGGGTTGGAACCTTTAGATCCACCATACAGACTTCTGCCACTTCAGCTAAGGGGGTAATTGGTAGCAGTAGTAGGTTATCATCCTCTATGTTGTCTAGCACTAGAGGGGGCTGGGACTATTTTTTTTGTCCAGTGGGTTTCATAGATATTTGCTGGCAGCAAAGGAATGGTGAGACTCGGGAATCTTGGGTTCTGTTGCAGGGTTTGGCAGGGAATGTACTCTAGCGGGTATCAACTCTTCCGCTCATCTCCTCCCAAGCCTGCCCCTCCTGCCCCATCTCTTCGAACATGTCTCTTCCTCACCCCGGCTCCTCATCCTAGTCCCATTCTCCTCACCTAGCCAGTCCCCACTCCTCCAGCTTCTCATCCCCATCTCCATCCCAGTCTCCTTGCCCAGCTTCCAGTTCCACACACTCTCCCCCTTTCCAAAGCCCCTGTCTCAATCTACTCCTCCTGTCCCCCCGCACGTCTATCTCTTGTTTCAAGTGCCCGAGTCTGGACACCGTATGGCTCACAGGCAGCTATGGGCTGGAGCATGCTCAGTACAGAAGAATCTTCAGAGTTTTTTGTTGCAACACTGTAGAAAGTCTCTACTGAGCATGTGCAAACTGCTTTTTTCAGAGGCTCATACCTTTGCCATGCCTGAGTGGATTTTCATGGGGATAGCAAAAGGCACATCCCAGCCTCGTAGGCCATCACCCTGCCAAATTGCAAGTCCCTGCTTCAAAGCACGGAGAATGGTAGAGCTTTCCAAAGAAAAAAATACCAGAATTTTTAACATGGGCAACATAATGCACTTTCCCTGGCCTTATTACTGGAAATGGCTGAATACTTTTGTGTTCAAATTTTCCAAAAACAGTTCAGCCTGAGGCAGACGCATGGCATGGAAAATTTCAGCCCAAATAGTTAAAATTTAGCAAAGTTATAAGTAACTGAAAATGGGGTCTTATAATGGGAAGTGTCGGGTGACCTAAATAATGGGTGACCTTAATAACAGTTAATAATAATAATAAACGACCTGTTACGCTATAAGCTTGCACAGACCTGAATTGCTTTTAAAAAAACTTTCATTTTAATTTGTCTGCTTTTGCTAGCCCATATGTTTGCCTTGAGATGGCAAGATCCCACCCCCCCTATAAATAGACATTTCAGAACAACTTTTTGCTGCCAGTTATCCATCCACACAACATTAGCATAATTATCACTGTGAATCTCTAATCTCTGCCATAACATATTCAGGTTTAAAATGTGGATTGGGTTTCACAAATTGTATAATTTGGATCTGTCCTGAACTAACAAATCTACAGGCAAATCACACTGGAAAGTTATGAACTTTATATAGTTTTAAGCCATAATTGCTTGAGATTTGTATAATGACAAGTGAGAAGGGAACTATGAATAATGTCTGCCACATATCCCGGAGGCAGAAACATATCACAGCCTAACTGATGGCTGTCAGGATAACTGTGCATTAATCTTTCATCTTCCTTATTTTGTTTGCAAATGTCTCTGAAGGACTGTGCTGTAATTGAGCTGTTGACAGTGGCAGAATTGTCAGAGGAATTTCTCTGACAACTTCTCTGAGTTGTTCCTCTGACAACTTTCTCTGAGACTTGGGCCCTCCTGTTTCGAGCCCAGCACAAATTGTTTCTGATGTTCTCCAGGGACCCATCTAAGGTAGGGGCCTATTGTTTTGCATTTATAGGCTGCTTCTGCACATTGTTATCCGTGTTCATGGTCTCTGCTGCCACTGATAGCACCAGGAGATGTCTCTTGGCCCTTCAAGAGCCAGTGATGGTCTTTGCTGTGGGGTATAATTGTCTTTCCACAGCAAGGCTTGGCTATCTAGCCACTTCCTTGCATTAAAATTCCACTAAGAGATTGCTGATTTGAGCCCCCTTCACGCCCCTTCTCTCCACCCTTCGTCATCCCCTGTCAGGGAGCTCAGTCTTCCTGTGTTCAAGCTCATTATCTTGGAACTTTAGAGGCTTCCTTCAGGGCCTCATAAAGACAGTGACACTGCCCGTGCTTATCTGAGGGTTGTGTCCCAGCTGAACCTCCTGCTCTCTTAACAGGATAGAGTCTTTCTTTCCCAGGTTTCGCTGTGGGTTTACACCAAACGCAGTATGTTTTACTCCAGAGGCAATGAGGGTTATTTATCTCACAGTGCAGGTGAATGGGCTCACCTGGATTCCATGTGGACTGCTGCTGGTGGCGAGAAGTTTCTGGGAACAGATAAAGAGAATAACGAATGTTAAAGCTTTCCAAAGCTCTGTTATCTACCTACCTGGGGGAAAGGCCTACGTAAACTAAGCCTCCTGAGTTAATTTTCTCCATGTGAAAACAACCCAGCTGTTATCCAGAATTGGGTTTTGAGCCATCATGTTTGAGAGTGAGAGGAATTGCCTGTCAGAGCGGTCGGTTTCTGGCAGACACAGTTTTGCTGAAGGATTGAAAGGCTGCACGTGTGCAGGCTTTAAATGGGCAGTGAAGAAAAATACATGAAGCCATAAATGCATGTGTGTTCCCTGCCCAGCCTGTGAGTGATACAGGGCTTGGAACGATGGTTTTGGTGGTTAGGTGACTCACAACCTCCTCATCTTGTGGCAACATTTCTGTAGCACTCAGACTACAAATGAAGGGCTGGATCCTGCAGTCACTGCTCTGGCAAAGCTCCCATTAACTTCAGATAGAGCAGCCGGTTTGTTTTTTCTGAAGATTTTGACTTCAGTGGGAGTTTTGTCTGAGTAAGGACTACACAGGAATGGGCCGAAGAGATGAAATCATGTTCCTTTCCCGGCCAAAGGTCTGGAAATGCACGGGTGTAAAGCAGGAGTACTTCAGTTGAATTCAGTGGCCTTATGCTGATCTAAAACTGTAATATGGCAGAATCAGGCTCCCTTGAGAGCACTGGAATGAGAGGGAGGTCTCTTTAGCTCTTTCTATTTAATTAGGGGGTTATTCTGTCCCCGCTGTGCATTTGCACAGCTCTCGTTAGCATTAATGGGACGTGGGGGGGTGTGCATGCACATGCAATGGGAGAAGAATGCATATTCCTACCTGGAGATCCCCCCAGCTCTGCTGCCCCAAATCACGGTTCTTGTAACTTGAACAGTGTTTGCGGCGCATTGCCCAGGACTGAAGTGTATTGGCAGAAAGAAACCTTCTCATATCATCAGTATTTTAACCCCCATCGAAAGATAAGGACCAACTGGGCTAAATGCTTCTCTTCTGATCTTCCCCCCCACAAGAAAAATCAATACCCATCTGCATTTTTGCAGCGTTGATGCAGTGAAAATATGGAAGTGGGAGGGCCAGGTATAAAACCACTCCATATCCCAAACTCTCGGTGTGCGTTGGAATGTTTTCTGCCATACAAGGAGGGAAGAACGTAATAAATTGGTTCTAGCAACAGCTGGAACATGAGCAAATGTTTATATTCAGGGTTCCAAGAGCCTGAGGCTAGCCGGGTAGTACACAGCAGAAGATATGACTGTTCTCTGGAGCACAGATAAGAGACCAGGGGCTTTCCTGTATTCCAGGCCTTGTCTGATTGTGTGAGCTGAAGGAAGCGCTGACATGGCCAGCCAAACCCGTGGGATAGCCCAGAATGCGTAACTTGATTGCAATGTACCGGCACAGCGTCCCCAGTGTTATGTCTGCCCTTCAAGGGCTTTGATCAGGAAACCTCCGGCTAATTTTAGAAAGGCTGCAAATAACCCTAGAGAGGAGCCAGCTGCAGCTTGCACAGATGTGATGGCGTGAGAATGTGGCACCCCATGGTGTGCCGTCCGATGGGGGATCGCTGGGCCGTCGGTATAGGCTGACATTGGTGCAAGCAGGAGTTTATCCCCTCCCCCTCTAGGAGTCATCTCCCCCCCGACCTGTTCTTCATCTCCAACCCTTCCACCTGACCTGCTGACCACATGCCCTCGTGGTGGCTGGATACACTTCCCAGACTCTCCCATTCTTCTCCCTCTCCTTCCCCTCACAATACAAGCATGGTCTAGCCTCTCTCTGCCCTGGGAGTACGGCTACAATGCATGGCCCTGGCCAGCTGACTTGGGCGCTCGGGCTGTGGGGCTAAAAACAGCAGTGAAGCCTGGCTCTGAGATCCCACAAGGGAGGAGTGGGTCTCGGAGCTGGCTCTAGCCTGAGCCTAAATGTCTACACTGCTGCTCTTAACCCCGCAAGCCCGAGTCAGCTGATCCGGGCTCTGAGACTTGGTGCCACGGGATTTTTTATCACAGTGTAGACAGAAAGCCAGTCCTTGACCCCATCTCCCTCTCCAGTTTCCTTCCCACCTCTACTCTTCCTCCGAGCTCATCCAGCAAGCTCTGGTCTTGCATTTCTCTCCTGCAGTGCCATCCTGGAGCCCCTCTGATCCAGCTTCTGGCCTCCCCACACCAATGGAGCTCCTCTGGCCACGGGCGTGACCGCTTGCTGGCCACATCTCCGGGCTTATGGTCCATCCTCAATCCCCCTTAACCCCCAAGCTGTTTCTGCCCGGGGTGATTTGTTCGCCCCTCTCTTGGCTTTGTCCTCTCCTGCTTCCACCCTTCTGGCTGCTCCTTCCAAATCTACCTTGGTGGGTCCTTGTCCTCTGCTCCCTTTAGGCCCTTTCCCTGGGGGATCTCCTTTGCGCAGGAAGTTTCAGCTGCCATTTCCTCACTGGTGACCCCCAGATCTAGCTCTCCACACCTCAGCCTGCGTCTCTGATGCCTCCTCCATAACTGAAATTCTGGCATTTCCTCCGCCCCCAAGCCCATAGCATGAGGGTCGTCTTTGACTCCCTCTCTCCTTTGCACCCCACGGTCAGGCTCAGTCCGAATCCTACCCAGTGTTTCTAAGATCTGACCATTTACTTCTATCCTCGCATCTTAAGCTCTTGTCCAGGCCCTCGTCACCTCTGGTTGTTGCTACTGCGACCTCCACCGACCCCAGCCATTCTGTGGCCAGAACCCACAGTCAGGGCTGGTGTGCGTGAGAAGGGAGTTTTGGAAGCTGCTGCTACAGAAGTGATCTTTAAGTGGCCAAGGGAGATCCCGAGCAGAATCAGCAGGACAGCAATGTGCTGTTCCATCATGTCTTTCCAGTCATCCTGCTTCTTAATGATTACATCCACAATGCAATAATTAGTGAGACAAACATTTTTCCAAGTGGCTGGTTAAACACAGGGTGTGTGAGGATGATGACTAAGGACATTAAAGAAATAAAGATCCTGGAACTTGAATCGGGAAACTCTAAGTTGGCAGGTGAAATGGAAGCCAGCCTTAGCATTAGCTGATTTTCTTTCTTTCTGCCTGACTGCCTGTAAATGACAATGACCCCTGACTCCCCAACCACCCCCTCTCCCCTTGCAGAAGATGTCTTCCATTTTGGAGTATCTGGGCTCTGCACCAAGCAAACTCGTTCTCACTTGATTAGGAAACGTGACATACCCTACTGCAGCCAGTTCCATTCTGCGAGTCTTACAAACTGAACTGGAAGTAAAAGGAAAACAAACAACTTCATTCAAATCTCCCTGTGTATCCCAAAAGAGCATCTCCATAGATTAAAAAAACATTTGAAAGGTGTGTCTCCACCTCCCTGCTGCCAAGATACTGTGTTGAATCATGACAAATTAGTCCTGTAAATCCCAAGGGAATTGATACCTTGCAATCCACTGAGACTCAAGCAGGTATGGCGCAAGAGAACCCAGGTCTTTCACAGGCATTACCTGCCTTTCCTAAACATGACGCTTACACAGCTTTGGTTTCATTTGAACTTAGCTGATCTTAAATTTCCCCGGGGACTGCCCCAACCTCACGGAAGCAGTTAATTACCGAAGTGGCTCACACAAACAGGCAGGGCAGCGATGCCAGGAGCTGGCGTGGCGTTCCTGACAGCTGTCAATATCTAGCAATGATGATAATGTGGCAAAAAGGGGTGTGATGGGTTTTTATTTTTCTCCTTAGGGCTCGTGTGGCCTCTCTGGCATCTCTGACAACACCCTCTTCTGTCTGGTGCTATCATTCTCGCAATAAGCGGTAAATCTTCCCTTGATGTTATGTAGCTCCCGAATCTCTTGCCTCACCGGAGCAGCCAGCGTTAAGAAATAGAGTGCTGAACATATTGTGAGCACTAATTTTGGGAAGCTACTGTCTTAGCTAGGGAAGTCACAGTCCGTAATTCTGTTGGTGGAGCTCCTAAAGTCTGTGCAATGTCTTCTTTTCCCTTCAAACCCGGTTCAAGTAGCTTGATGTGCTTGTGATACTGTCGTCGTCTTTCTTTCTTTTTTTATCCTCTGGCAAAGTCATCCAGCGGGAGGGGGAGAGAACACCGCAAACGAAGGAATGCTGCAAAACATTTGAAAAGTTGCTGGTTTGATATTTTTGTTGTAATTTTGCTGACCCATATCCACCCTTGTTCACGGGGGCTCCCAGTCCTGTCACTTTCACACCTGCTGCCATTTAATTCTCTACATCCCAACTGGCTCTGCCGGTTTCTGTTTGTCAGTTTCATCTGCTCTGAATGTTCCACTCACCCCACTCCCGGCTCTGTAAGGCCTTTAATCTTTGGGAATTTTTTCCCCCCTGACATCTCTGAGTCTCTTGTGAAATGCAAATTAATTAGATTCTAATTACTCGCTGTGTGCTGTTTCTGTTTCACTCTCTTGTTAGGTTAGTCTAACATCTTTGTTGTCAGCTGTATGTTGTATGTATTCAGTCCATTAAAAGTGAGCCTCGTTCAGCGGGAGACAGGCAGAGCAAAGAGACAGTTTCTTCCCCTCCTGCTGGGATTTTGTCAGGAGCAGCTTTGTCAGCAGTTCCACGCAGCAGCTTAAAGGCAAACCTGGGCTCTTTTTTTTTATTGTTCATTTTTCTCCCCATTTTTTTTATAACCTTGTGAGTTAAACAGTTTCCACATAACGTTTAGTGAGCATCAGTTGACACTACAAAGTCACCAGGCACAATTCAACGCAGTATTTTTCCCAAGCTGGCCTTTGTTTATTTATGCAGAGGGGACTATTTTCCCTTCAGCTGGAAACCATGATACTTCTGTGCTGGGAGCCCTGCTAGGGCAGCCTGGTGGAGAGCCTTCAGCTTTAAGCATCCCAAAGCACTTTTAATTCTGTGTGTGTGCACGGCCGCTGGAGTGCAGCCACACTCGCAGTTGGGGAAGGCAGCCCACGGGTACCCAGCCTGCAAGCAGCCGTGGCATCACCCACTCTCGCTGCAGAACGGTCATTGGATCCTGAATGCTCATGCAGAGCAGGTGGGATGTTGGTTCAGAAGGTTCCAGCCAGAAGAGCCTGACCTAGTAGTAAACTAGACGCTCCTTGGTTTCTCTAGTGTTGCCAAGTCTGTATTGCATTTACTCAGCCTGGTCCGTCTACCTAGCCCGGTACAGCCGTTGTTCTGTATATTTGTCATTTGTGGTAGTCTCTGACACCCGGGCATGGACCAGGACCCCGCTGTGCTAGGCGTTGTACAGACAAAAGAACAAAAAGCTTGTCCCTGCCCCAAAGAACAGTTGATGCTCTCATAAGATGCAGGCGAGGTTCTAGGTAGTCTAGTTACTACTCACCAGGGACCAGACTCGGACCCTGCTGAGCTGCGAGGTCAGAGCCGGGCCCCAGCCCAGGGGGGCTCCATGCTGGTGAGAGATCTCTGGCTGAAGCTGATCTATATCCAGCTGGGCCCAGGTCCTCCAAGGTATTTAGGTGCCCAGTTCCCACTGAATTCCATGAAAGTGAGGTGCCTAAAGCACTTCTGAGAATCTGGGCCCTAGCTCTATCCCACCCACAGTGACAAACACAACCAAAGGACTGGAAGCCCGTTAGCGGAAGTCCCTTCCCCTCGCCATGGCTCCAAGCCCATTCTCTGGACTCTTGGGATGTCAGTGTTGCACTCATCCTCCTGTCCTCAGTCTACCAGCTGAGAGGGACCTGAATTTCTAGAGCACAAAAGTCCAACAATCCCTCTCCCCTAGGCTCCCACGCCCACACCCTCTTTATACATTCAAGAGTGCGAGGTGCTTTGATACTAGGCGATGGGCACCAGAGATGGCCAGATCAATACGTCATAAAGAAACAATGAAGGGCACAAGCCCAATTTATTTTCCTTTGCAAGTGGCCCTCAGTCCCCCACTTCAAGCCCAACTAGCAGGCTCTCTTACTAAGCTAACTGGACTCTTGGCAGGTGGGGGCCTGTGGGATTTTCAGCGCACGGCCTGCTACGTCGTTCTCATGATGCCATGTGTCCAGTCATGGTCCTCCCAGCCATCAGTACAAACCGAACAAGAAATCACAGAGACCCAGAGTCTGGAATTAAAGCAGAAAATGATCAGAACTAATCCAGACTGCTCTATATATGCTAGGCAGAGAAGCAGGAGAATGCAAGACCTTGTTAAGGCTGGCTAAGATACATAACGATGGAGGCTGCCAGTTGGTCTTTATCCAGAGCTCAGGAAATTGGGGCAGAGGAATATTTAAGAAATGTGCTAGGAATGGAGGATAGTCAAACGGATTTGTTACATCCAGACATAGCAGGTACATCTAGTTGCACTGAACAAGTGGAGAGAGTACAGCCGTCAGCTGTGAAGTGAATAGCAAAGCTGGCATGTCCGTGATCATAATTCGCCTGGAAGGTTCACACCCCCTTCAGATCAATGGGTGTGAACGTTCGCACCTCTTGAAGAGCTTATTATTTCAATCTGCCTGGCTGCAAATGATTGGTTTAAAAATTGTGGGCTGAATACCTGCTACCTGACTATTTAGTCTCATTATGTCCTTTAGCTTTGGCATGTTTCTCATTATGACACTTAAAGTTACTAAACGGGAAGGACTAGACTAAATTGTAGTTTGGTTCCCTACATTTTTGACCCTCATAAAAGATGTGGACAATTAAATGAGTGTTTATCTCTGATAGCGTTTTCTTTTTAAAATGGAGTACTGAGACATTTCTGTTTCTCTGTATTTATAAATTGTACATGTTTCCTACAGGCAAAACTGTTGACACCAGATTAAACGAAAACCCAGGAATACTAATAAATGGCTTTCCTAGTTGCATCTGTGATCTGCATGGCCCACGGTTATGGGGAGATATTTGCCATCATTTGTATCATGGTAGAGCTGAGATCAGAGCCTCACTGAGCTAGACACTGTGTAAACTCCTAGTAAGAGACAGCCCATGCACTGACGATACATAGATTATAAAACCAGAACAGATCACTGTGATTATCTAGTCTACCTGTTGTATAACACTGGCCATAGGACTTCCCTGAATGAATTCCTGTTTGAACTAGAGCCGATCTCTTAGAAATACACGTTTAATCAACTTTAAATGTTGATTTAAAAAATTGCTGGTGATGGAGAATCCACCACGACCCTTGGTAAGTTGTTCCAAGAGCAGACAGACCCAGGCTGGGAGAAAAGGCATGCTACTATGCCCATTTTACAGATGAGAAATAGAGGCACAGAGAAAATCAAGGGTGAAATCCTGGCCCCAGTGAAGTCAATAGAAGTTTTGCCCTTGACTTCAGTGGGGCCAGGATTTCACGCTAAGCAACTAACCCACTGTCAAAGAGGCAGCCCTAGGAGGTGACCCCAGATCAGTCTAGTGCAGTGGTTCTCAGCCTGCAGCCAATCAGCACACAGCTGCAGCCCGCGTGACATCCTCCTTATGGGTAGTGTATGTATTGTGTGGATGCAGTCCGCACAGAACAAGACTGGCAATGTTTAGTCAACTGCAATATTGGTACAACAGCCTGTCCTATTGTCCCATTGTTCCCCTGTGCTCTCTGTCTGCAGCCACCTGTTTTGTCTTGTCTTTTAAGTTTGACTGTACGCTTTTGGGGGGAGGGACCATCTTTTGGTGCAGTGTCTGTGCACTGGGGCCCTGTCCGCGGGTGGGGCCCCCGGTGCTACAGTAACCCCAATAAATAATAGCAATCCCGACAGAGCAATGGCTTGAACACGCCCTGTTAGTGATGTGAGGTTTCCGGCAGGGCAAGAGGGAGAGAGGCTGGGGCATTGGTATTTTTAACTTTGGGGGGGGGATTAGGGTAGGAAGGGATTAGCTAAGTGGAAAGACTGGCCAGGAGAGAGAGCACTAATGGGACACGGATGGGGGGGGAAGGAGGGGTGCGTGGAGCGCATGTGGACTGAGGCTAGGGGAAGGGAGGGAGAGGACGGGAATGCAGCACATTTAAAAAACCAGAAGGATGGTTCTTCGGTTCAACGTGTGATGTTTGTTTGGTTCTGAGAAGCATTCCAAGCCCGCTGGCAGTGAGTAACAGGCAACAGCTGCCGGCCTGGGGACGCACAATCCCTTCCTTGTTGTGGCATCAACGGAAAAGCAGATAGTGCAGTTCTGTCCACGCGACCACATGTGCAAACTGCCCCTTGGCAGACACCTGCACTGCAGACACAACCAGCCAGCTCACGTCGAAGTCAAAAGGCCACAAAAATGAGAGCAGATTGTTCTGGGAACTGGAGCTGGCATTTTTCTCACCACCGCAAGGTAAAGTGTTTGCTCAGGTCGGAGCCGCTGTATCGAGCTGTGCTGCCCGGTGATCTCCCAGACACATCCTACTGTGGAGTCCCTGGTGCAGCTTGGTCCAGCTGGTTTCAATGGGGGATCCTGATTCACCACCAGCTAAGAACGGTGGGGCAGGGACTGTCTGTCTCCCGTGTTTGTGCTTAGCACAGTGGGGCCCTGGTGCAGGGGTGGGGTTTCTATGTTCTACCGCAATACAGATAATAAAGAGCAACAACTACTTACACTGCACTTGGACAGATTTTGTCCAAACACTAATTTGGGAGAAGTGGCTTGCAGAAAATAAGCACTCTGGTTCACTAATTACAGGCCAGTGGTTGAGTCAAATTCTCCTCTCTGATCTCTTATCCACTCTGTGGATTTCTGTCGCATACTGTGTGCCTCAGACTTCCCGCTGGCACAAAGTGTAGGCTTTTCAGCATGTACGCTCGGGAGTTGGTGGAGGAGAGATTAGTGAGGCAAGACGGGCTGACTGTGAGCTAAATGGTGGTGGTTAGTTAGTAAATAAAATGAAAAGTGAATGGGAAGTATTTTTTCCCCAAGGCCTGAAGGCAAGGTCTCCCATCTCCAGCAGTGATGTGGTGGGGCAGACCGGAAGTCGTTTGATATCGGTATCTGATGGAACTGATCTGATATTGACCTCTCACAAGGCAGCCAACGTCTAGGATCCAACGCACTTGCAGTGATGTGTACTGGGAGCTGAAACCAGCCAACCCTGAGGTGGTACGTCCTTTATTCTAACTATTTATTAGAATAGCTGGGCTTCGATTGCAGAGCACAAGAAGAAGTGCAGTGAGAAAGATACCCTGAGTCAAAACTTAGGCTTTAGTTTTGCTACTAGGCAAGAGCAACTTGGACCCAGATCCTCAAAGAGCTTCAATGGGAGTTAGGTGCTGAAATATCTTTGCAGATCTGGGCCTTGATGCCTGTCCCGGAGAGCCCTAAGTACCGCAATATAGGCTCTTCTCTGCTCCCTGCCCAGCCACGTTCACCTTTTGCTTAGGCATACGACACTGCACACCTGTGCAGAAACCTCCAGTCCCTGGTTTTCAGGAAGGTGCAATGTCTGTGATCTCGATTCCTGACCGGCCTGCTGAGTGGGTACCGGCAGTGGAGCACGCCCAAGGAGCTTACACTTCCTTCCGAGCCCAAAGCGACGGCATGCCGACAAGACGTTGGATGCTGGTGTGGGGCTGTGTTCTGCCGGGATTGTGGGGGGGGGGGGGGGTTGCGATTATTCATGTGTTCAGAAAAAGGAGACTAAATCATTATTCAGGCTTGTTGTTTGTCCTGCACTGAAGGACATCCATTGCCAAAGTCTCTCCCCCAGTTTCTGCTGAAGTTTCCCTCCCCCCATCCCCAGGGAGGGCTCTTGTTATGATCACTCCTGCCAGCAACTCCAGCATGGGGTCAGATGATCAGAAGGAGACAGCAACTCAAGCCAGTGGATGCTGTTCCGTTACCATCCCAGAGAGAGAGGTGTGGGTTGGGGATCTGAACCCAGGCCCAGGTACCAGCGACTCCTGAGCTCTAGTCCTGCCCCAGCAGCAACCCCTCGTTGGCCTCCAGCCTCCCCGTCTCAGCGCCTGGTCCGCAGTGATCGCACAGGGGGCTGTAAGGAGTTTGGAAGATGAAAAAGTCCTGACAAGTCCTGCCCGTTGCGCTGCCAACTTGCAGGATAACTGACGGGTTTTCTTGTGAAAGCCGAACAACGCGGTGACAGAGACATCTCTGATGTTGCTAGCGCTGCCAGGATGGCCAGCCGGTGCCACTCAGGCCGACACAGCCACAAGGTACTCCTGGGCCAGAAAGACTACAAGGGAAATGATGCTTAGTCCCTGGGCGTGAACAACAATGTCTGTGCAGCAAAACAGATCAAAGTTTTGCAAAGGTTTTTCCTCTGAATATTTTACAGCCCATAAATAATGTTAAAACCCAACCTGCATCTTCTCTCGCCTTGCTATTTTTCTCCTGGAGAAAGCATGGATACATCCTTCTATCCTGAGTTTGTTGCCCTAGGAGACACACTGACAAGCATCACAAGCTTTGAAAGTCAATTGCTCGCTGGAGTTGAAAATGTGTTTTCAGGTATCTGGCTGATAGATCCTCCATGAGGAGTATGTGGCTTGAATGTTAAGTGAAGTAACGTTGAGGGCAGCCCCTGGGGCGGCGAGAAGGGGAGATTGCTGGGCTGTGATTTTCAGTGATAAAATACTCCCGTTCCAAATGACCATAATCTCTGAATTTGAAGTCCTTGCTCAGTCACTTGATAAAGAAGGCACAATTTATATTTAAAAGCACTATAAACTTTCTGCCATTGCAGAAATTATTTCAACTGAAAATGAATGAAGATTAAAAGTTTCCATCCCCCCAGGGAAATGGTTGTGACTTTGGGTTTTACATTTACTGCTGCACACAGGTTGCAAAGCTTCCCAACGTCCGCTCCATAAACTGCAAAATTGCCAGCTAATGATCCAGGGGTTAATTCACCAAGAATTTCACTTTCGGGCCCTGTGGCTTCTGTAAGGTGCCAGGCTGAGAGCTCTGATGTCCTCTAGCCAGTGGTGAGCTGGAGCCGGTTCGCTAGAACCGGCTGTTAAATTTAGAAGCCCTTTTAGAACCGGTTGTCCCGCGAGGGACAACCGGTTCTAAAAGGGCTTCTAAATTTAACCGGCCAAAAGTGCGCCTTAGGGGCCGACCCCATGGGTGCTCCAGCCCTGGAGCATCCCAAGGAGTCGGCGCCTAAGGCGCCACTTTTGATGTGATCAGTGCGGGGAGCGGCCATTCCCTCTGCTCCCCCCCCAGCTACGCTCCCCTGCCCCTAGGAGCCAGAGGGACTTGCCGGATGCTTCCTGGGAGCTGCCCCAGGTAAGCACCTCCGGGACTCCCCACCTCGCCCCCCGGCAGGTGCCTCTGGCTCTTAGGGGTGGGGTGGGCACCCACTACGGTGGCCCATGAGACCCTCCTGCCCGGTTCTGGGGGCAGTCAGAGGACAGGGAAGGGGGGTGGATAGGGCTGGGGGGAGGCGTCAAGGAATGCGGGGGGGTTGGATGGGGCAGGAGTCCCGGGGGGCGGGGGTGGGCAATGACCCCCTCGTGGGGTGAGGAGGGAACCCGTTGTTAAGATTTTGGCAGCTCATCACTGCCTCTAGCTACCAGACAGGTGCTGCATATCCACCGCCGAGAATGGAGGTTTCCCCAGTAATGTGACTCAAGCCTTTTTGGCAGGATTAAGGAGATAATGTCTCCAGGGCCATCACTCCTTGGTGCCTCTGCTGAGGCTGCCAGTTTGGTTGAGAGTGTTGTGATTTCAGGCACCTGTCCACTAAAACCTGAACTGTAATTATCAAACTTATTTCACATGAGTCATGAAACACCTGTCAGACCCAAACAACTCAGGAGGGCTTCTGACCTGAGCTGGATTTGAACTGGTGATCACCAAGGCTATGTCTACACTGCACACCCCCCACTCCCAGCCACGCATATAAATAGCAGTGTAGACAGTGACGCACTGCTTAGGTGAGCAGGACACAGACCCAGCAGAGCCTTCGGGTATGTACCCACATGGGCTTTCTACACACCCACGCTGGGCCTAGTGGAACAATCCACTCTTCACTGCAGCATATAGCTACAGGTACCCTGCACGCCAGTGTAGACAAGGTGCAAGAAGCGATGGTCGCTGCATTGCCTCAACTCCCATCTCTTTCCTATTTCAGCCATCTTGGTAGTTGAGGATTTGCTGTAGAGCCCCTGGTTAGAGTATTTGAACACGGAGGGAGAGATTTTCAAGTGCTTAAAGATGAAGATAGGTTCCTGCTGGAGTTTACAAAAGTGGCTGTCCCTGGGTGTTGGGCAGCTCATCTTCTTGGGTTTTTTTGCCAGTCCCACTAGCTGCCCATCTGCATTTGTAGGCCCTGGGATCCGCAATTCCTCCAGTCCTTCCATATTTCTATACAGTCACGGAATGTACCCCAAGACCTCCGCTTACCATTATTCCCAACAGTATTTTAGTTTGTGGGGAGAATAGAATAAAGGCTGGATTTATTCACATGCAGGGATGCACCATTTAATTAGGTCTATGGCTAATGCATCAAATCTAAAGCTGTGTACCAGAGTACTCGTGTCGGTGGGAATGAAAATGCAAACAAACCAGCAATGCATGTTTGATGTGGTTTAAATTAATCTCGATTGCTGTCTAATATTTTAAAAAGACACTTTTTATAACATGCAAGAATAATGTAGGAGAACTAATGTTCCCGTGTGAAACACCTTTCAGAATAATGATAAAGGTGCTCTTTAATCTACTGTGAGAAGTCTTTGTTATGAGAGCCTGTCATAGGAACAGGTGGCATCATGGAATAAATACAACAATTAATGAGGGGTAAATTTGCATCTCCTGACTTTTGCACGCCTGTTCTTAGTACAAACGGTTTGGTTTGGTTTTCTGAGTGAGTCAAGAGAATTACAGGGGACTCGGGCTTTGTCCGTTGTTTATTTATACTTCCAAAGACGATGAAGTGTCAGAGACGTGCTGCACGTGAACGAAATGCTCCATTAAATTTTCCCTCTGAAATTAACCATGTTCGTCTAAAATAAGAGCTACAGCCTAATGATGGACTGATGCAAATTTCAATTTGCATAAATGAGCTAAAGCACTCATTCTTACTGCGCACTACAGGCCCAACGGGCAGGGAAATATTAACAGGGAGTGCTTGGACTTTCATTAACGTACGCATCCGAGAGGGGAGACTGGAGGGAGTCGACTGAATTCTTAATTGTTCCTTGAACAAATATGGGCTCCCAACATGACAGAGAGAGAAAGCGTTCCTTTCGGAGCCAGGGAGAACATTTACAATGATGTTCTGATACCGTGGAGGAGGCCTGTATTCCGAAAACGTGCTGCATTTCAGATGAAGGTCTCCAGGGCCTGGCATGCTGATTCAAACGGCATGATGGCTAGTAGATGTGACAATGAGACCTTAGGCTCTGCTTGCACTTTCCTTCAGTTCCCCCCCTCCCCCAACCAAGAAATTCATGGGGCGGTGAGAGACACCTGAGTTTCTTGAGTTTCTTTAAAGGCATGCCAGGAGTGAGCACCCTTTCTGGAGCTGGCATAATTAATCAAGGGCCCAATCATGGCCCAACCCCTCCGTGCAAAGCCCCAGGAACTTTGACGGTATTAGAAGGATTGAAATGGACCCCTGAGACTATTTTTGCTGGCTGATGAGGAGCTGGCATAAGGGTTCTATACCAGCCCTTCTCCCATCGCCTGATGTATGGGGCAGGCCAGGAGTGGGAACAGTGGAGCAAGTTGTGGCTGAAGCACAGTGGGGTCTAGCCACTCCCTGCTTCCTAGGGCCCATGCAGAGCCAGGGGAAGCAAAATGTTAGAGCAGCTCTGAACACTGGGAGGGCAATGGTGGCTGAAAGCCACTTCTGCCTTCCACCTTTTGAGCACAGTAATGGCATAACACATGAAAATCTGTGTGCTGGGAATACTGCAGCAATAACAACAATAACCTAGCTCTTGTATGGTGCTTTTGAATGGCAGAGGAGGTCAGTATGATTATCTCCATTTTATATATGGAGAAACTGAGGCACAGAGCAGAGACTTGACTTGACCAAAGCTGTCCAGCAAGTCAGGGGCAAAGCCAGATCTCCTGAGTCCCAGTCAAGTGCTTGTCCAGTTGGCAACACTGTTTCTGCAGTTAATAGGTGGGAATCCATGCACTGGGTAAATATCTTGGCTTTTTTCTTTTAGGATTGTGACAAGGTTGGGCCAGATGGCTACAGGAGAGTAATAGAAGGCAGCTATATTAGCCCCAGGTTAAGTAGGTCCCTTTTCCCCGGGTAAGGTAACAGGGAAGGTTCCAGAACAATCAGGAACCTTCTGGGAGACAATTAAGACAGACAGGCTGATTCGAACACCTGCAGCCAATCAAGAAGCTGTTAGAATCAATTAAGGAAGGCTAATCAGGGCACCTGGGTTTTAAAAAAGAGCTCACTTCCGTTTGTGGTGTGCGTGAGGAGCTGGGAGCAAGAGGCACTAGGAGCTGAGAGTGAGAAGGTGGACTGCTGGAGAACTGAGGAGTACAAGGATTATCAGACACCAGGAGGAAGGTCCTATGGTGAGGATAAAGAAGGTGTTGGGAGGAGGCCATGGGGAAGTAGCCCAGGGATTGTAGCTGTCACACAGCTGTTCCAGGAGGCACTCTAGACAGCTGCATTCCACAGGGCTCTGGGCTGGAACCCGGAGCAGAGGGCGGGCCCGGGTTCCCCCCAAACCTCCCAACTCCTGGTCAGACACAGGAGGAGTCGACCTGGACTGTGGGTTCAGAAAAACGGCCAAACTGAGGGCTGCCATGAAGCTCCAAGGCGAGCAAATCTGCCAATAAGCGCAAGATCCACCAAGGTAGAGGAGGAACTTTGTCACAGGATGTATAGCACTTTTGTGTTTGTGTTGTGGGTTGGCACCCAGAATTTGCTTGGTTTATGATAAGAAAAAAGATTGAAAATTTGTTATTAGTGAATTTCAGCAGTGGCCTCAGAGAGCTCCACTTGGCCACTAAGAACACTATTGCTTGGCTCAGCAAATATGCAAACGCTAAATAAATGACTAATAATAATATGAAAGTAATGGCATAACAGAGAATCAGAGATGTATGGCAAGATAGGCTGCTACTGAAAGACAAAGGCTGGATCTAGCCTTCAATAGGAAAGGGAGCAGTGCTCAAGTGTGCATTTTCTCTCCCTCTCTGGAAACAGCCACTGGTGTAAAGAATCTGCCTCACGCCCTGGGTGCTGTCAGGACTAAAGGAGGCACTGACTTGCTGGTGGTCCGATGCTACAGCTCCCTTGAAAGAGCCGGGGAGTTCTGTGTCTCTGCGTGCATGAGCTGTAGGCTGGTGTACAGATAGGGGCGTTGTGATTACCGCTGTGTGTGCTTTTCTCCACCATTTTTGCCTACACAAACGCAGCTGCTGGCGGCTGTTGGGAACTCCAAGCAGGGAATTAAGCAGAAAGTGCAGGCGGCATGTTATCTTGGTACCTGCCATGTCTCTCTTATACTTTCATCACCCTCACCACAAAGTCTAAACCCTCCCAACTAGCACAGAAACCTAAGGCAACACAGCAAGGGCTGTGGTTTTGGGTTGGACTCTCAGAGCTGCTCCCTGGGCCTCGATATTATTGCTACAACTGGACAGCAAATTTTCAGTGAAATATATTTTTATCGGAAAATGCCAGTTCATCCAAGCCAAAACCTGTTGTTGAAAAAGGTCTGTTTCAACTGGAAAGAACAGTCAGATCGTCCGAATGTTTCCTTTCAACCCTTTGGAAATGGAAAGTTCTGGCTGGCCAAGACTTTTTGTTTAGAGATGTGAGCTCATGGTCACACAAAATGACCAAAATTGAAACCTTTCAAAATGATCAAAATTAAGCATTTTGAATAACACAAACTGATTTTTTCCCCCCCAGATTTTCAGTCGGTGAAAATTTTGGGGATTTTGACTTTTTGTCCCAATTTGGAACAGGAAAAATGTTCAAATTCTCCAAAATTTCCACAGGACAGAAAAACAGTTTCCCAGCCAGCTCTGATTATTTCATGATTTGAAGGGTACCTTTGCAAAGTACATGGGACCTAGGAGTTGGCAAACTGGCTGAGCCCCATCGCCCATCCAGCCCTGTCTCCTGCAATAGCCAGCAGCAGATGCTTCTGAGGAATATAATGACATATCCACACTACCTCCTGACTTGGAACTGTGGGAGCCTAAATGTTTGGGAAAGCTCTTCCCCTCCCTTCAACGCCAGAAGTGTGTGTTTTGGAAACTGCTCTGCCAGGCTGTGGAACTCCTTGTTTTCTCTCTTGTGTTTTGCTAACACCAGCATTAACTTGGTGCAAAGAACCATGTCGTGCATTAGCACAGAAATGCTTCTTTCACCATTATAATGCATCCGATGAAGTGAGCTGTAGCTCACGAAAGCTTATGCTCAAATAAACTGGTTAGTCTCTAAGGTGCCACAAGTCCTCCTTTTCTTTTTGTGAATACAGACTAACACGGCTGCTACTCTGAAACTCATCATAAGCTTGCAACATATAAGTTAGCAAAGCACAAAAGGCTACCTGTGGTTCTTGCTAGCTGATATTTGACCAGCATATGGGGGCAGAACTAGGCAGTGGGCTATTCTAGTAATTGATCGGTCCTATGGGTTGTTCTGTACCTCTCAGCAACATCCAGTAAGTCGAACATTGTCACAAGTGACTAGTGACTTTGGGTGCCTTCAATTTTCAGTGCCCAGGTTGAAACACATGAAAAGGGATCTAGATTTCACAGGGTATCGAATACCCTACTTCTGAAAATCCAGGGCACTGGCTTTGGTGAGACCAGAACTGCCATTAGTGTGCTCTCAGAGTGAGATTCATCCCTGTTCAGTGGGAAGAGAGACTTGGAAAGCAATGTGGTCTAGTGGGTGCAGCACTGGACTGGGAATCAGGACAGTGAGGTTCTTTTCCTGGCTTGACCACTGGGTGACCTTGCACAAGTCACGTACCCCCTCTGTGCCTCAGTTTCCCCATCTGTAAAATGGGGATAAGGATACTGACCTCCTTTGTTAAGCGCTTTTGAGATGTACTCATGAGAAGAGTTAGCTAAGGGGCAGCGATTAGTGTTAAATGGAGAATAGGCCCTCGTGCAAGCTGTCTGCTCAGGGGTGAATCGCACCTGCAATCAGCGAGAGCTAACTTTCTTGGTTTTACAGAACTGTTCTGCTCTGGACAATACTCCCAGAGGAGAGGGTGTACCTCTCCTCTCCGAGCAACACTCCACCGTACAGAAGCCACAAAGCTATCTTCATCCTGTTCTGACAGGAGATTCCGCAGTTCTTAATTATCTCATTAGCTTTCAGTGAGCAGGGGGAGGATTTGTGTTAGGAATGCACTTTATTCATCATTATTAACGCTGACAATCGTGACACGCTTTTCATTGCCTTGATAACACCTTCAAGAGTAAATATAAATGCTCATCTATTATTTAAAAAAAAAAAAAAGCAAAAGGTGGCTCTCGAACAAAAGGTGGCTCTGCGAACTGTCACCTAAATATGAGCGATGAATCCAACGGCGATGCACAGGCAGGAGAACACGGTTACACTCGAAGGCCTGAGATAGCTGCCACACCACCTGAGTCAGTGCTTGCTCACAGCAGACCTGGGCTGCTGGGCTCTGGCCCGGCCTGCCTGAGTGCAGTGTTTGCCACCCCGCTTGTTTACACACCTACATAAATGTGTAAACCCGGGAGGGGGAGGAGGGGGGCTGAGAATTTGGAAGGGAGCTTTGCAAAATCTCTTAGGAGACTTATGTTCTGGTGTGTGCAGCTACCACGAAAGTGCAAGTGGAAGGCGGCTAAGATGAGGAGGCCAATACACTGAAACCAAACTAAAACACCTCGTGGACCTCTTGATTCCAGATTCCTGTGCCTGTAAGTGCCACCCATCCCAACTTGGGCAGAACAGCCCTGAAATGAACATTTCCAGTCCCATTCCCGGGCTGAATGACTCCGGGGCAGCATTCACCCAGGATGCCCTGCAACGCCGCTCTGCGTCTGCCCGAGGCTCAGGGTGGGTGGGGGGTCTGAGGTGGACCTTAGCCCCTGCTCTTCCCCAAGGCCCCACTCCTGACCAGGCCAGAAGCCAGAGCAGGGCAGTAGTAAGGACCAGAAGACAGGGCCACTGTGGGGAGTCCCAGACCCTCCACCTGCCCTGGGCGGCGCATCCCAGGGGCGGGGACAGGGGCCGGGGACTGCTGTCAGGCACCCTCGCCCTCCACCTGCCCTGGGCTGCAGGGCTCCCCACAGCGGCCCGGGCTCCCTGAACAGCTCGTACCACTGCCCAGCTCCCGCTTCCGGCCCGGCGGGGCAGGGCCCCAGGAGGAGAGGAGGAGCAGGGGGTGGGGCCATGTGTCCCATTTTTGCATTTTGAAAAAGGTGGTCACCCTCAGCATTCATGTATGTAAACGTAGGGCCTCATGCCCTCCGGGGCTGAGCATCCGTACCCCCCATTCTCACTGATTAGACTTGAGACCTGAGGGGACTCATCACTTCCAAGGACTGCTCTTTCTGGCTCAGGCATCAGGTAACCAGCTGAATGTCAACCCTAGGTGAGCTGTGACCCAAAGTCACCATTACCATCTGAAGGTCGTTCACTGGCCTGTATGACATGCGGCGCTCTCAACCCAATCCCTGAAAGCGCCTGCCTCACCAAAAGCCTGGATGGGCACAGAGGTTAGACTACCCTCTGGCCCCTAGAGGCTGTCCCTCGTGTTCAAGGCTCAGAAATAAGGGCCAAAGGAAAACAGAAGGCCTGGGGAGATTGCATTCTGGCAGCCTGTGTTGTTCCCATTGCTACAAGCTTCATGTCTCCAGCAGGGAAGGATTAGCTTCATGCAGGGGGAGGCTTTTCTTTTCTTCAGATCCGGAAGGCTTGCATGTATAGGGCGAGTTTGCAAAGGTCATCAGCTTTAGACACTCTTTAAAATAAATGTGTTTTGGTGTTTTTAGCTAGAAGGAAGCTGTGCTCTCTATAAGGAGCAGAAATATCCCCAACGGGGAGGCTGGCACAGCTGGCTGGGCACCATGAGTTTGATCTGCTCTTTGCATTTTTCCAATCGGAATTTTTTTTTTTTTTTTGCAGTCTCTCCATACCTGGTCCCCAGTCCACCTGTTCTCTTTGCCATTTCTGACCTTGTTTTTATTGGCTGTTTTCCTCTGCATCCCTTCCTCGTGCTCCCCTTCGTGTCCGAGTTCTAATCCAACCGTCAAACTCATCATGTCTGAGCAATTTAAGCATTTTTTTTTAAAGGCGTCCATGGGCAGACCCAGAATTAGTGCTGGGCACAGATGTTACCAAGAAGAGATCTAAGACCCTGATTTGCAGGCACAGGCTCCAACTCCCGCTGAAGTCAGTAGGAAAACTCCCATCGACTACAAGGGGAGCTGGAGCAGACCCAGATGTCTAAACTGTAGCTTTGGCCGCCACTAAAATGGAAACTACTTATCAAAATCAGGCCCGGTGCATTTTCTCAGCTCTAGTCTCCAGGGCTACCAGCTGCTTCAGGAGCACTTAGAAGGCACATTTTCAGCTAGCTTGCTGAACAGCCTCCCTGACTGTGGGTGTAATTTTCTCCTGCAAAAAAAAAAAAAAAAAGGCCTTCATTTATTTTCATCTTAAAATGAATTGCAAGTGCAAATCTTAGTAGTTACCCATCTAACTACCTGACTAAGGGTGGAAATTAAATGTTAGATATTTAAGATCAGTGACTGCAGTTCAATTGTATGTAGTGTGACCAGACAGCAAATGTGAAAAATCGGGACGGGGGTGGGAGGTAATAGGAGCCTAAATAAGAAAAAGACCCAAAAATCGGGACTGTCTCTATAAAATCGGGACATCTCATCACCCCGATTGTATGTCCAATAATGCAGGTGCATTTTTCCCCACGGCATTGATAAAGGGGAAGCCAGGTGATTAAAAATGTATCCAAAAAGATGGAGGGGGAAAAATGGTTCTTCTGGAATGTCTTAGTGAGAAATGTTGGGGTCTTTGTAGATGTCACATATTAGTCTCGGTGTTCTGATTTCTTGGTTCTGTTTCAACACCCTGCTTTGCCTTCTAGCTTGCAATTCTAAAGAGCAAATGTATAATTATGGAAATTCTCCGTGTTCATAGTACGTATTTTGCAAATAGAAAAGTGTAGCACTGTTCATTTCTCGTGCTGACTCAGACCTGCTTGTCCGAGACAATGCCAATGGCCACATTAAAGATGCCCCCTGAGAAGACAGTGCATGACAAAGAACTCAGGGGAAGAACGGCCATTCCATCCCACCACCACTGGCCCCAGCTGGCTTCACAGATCCCTTTGCATCAAAAATCCATCTCTTAGACCTTACAGGGCTGGCACTGAGTTAGCATGTGCTGCTGTTTGAGGCTGTATATGTATCTTTTGTTAACCCTGGTTCAGCTCTACTGTTGATTGCAGCAGAAGTAGCTCTAGTGTAGACAAAGCTCCTGCAGACAGTGGTGTTTACACCTTCTCTGAGCAGCTCTTCTTAACATCGTGTAAATGCCAGTGGCCTCTGACACCTTCACTACTGCTCCTGCCTCTGCCATTGGAGCAGCGCTGGGGTTAGCAATAGCGGGGCAAAGTTCAGAAGGCAGCAAGGCCTGCGGTGCTGCCCGATCCGTTGTGAAAGGGACGCCCCACTGGGTGCCAAGTTGCAAAGGCCACATGTTCTCCACATGCATGAGTGTTCGGAGCAGACAGGTCAGAGTGGTGCTTTGGCTCAGAGCTGGCCGTGATTGCCTCCCGGCTGGTTTTCTAGGTGAGATGCTTTTACCCAGAAACGTGAGCAGACTGAGTCCAAAGTTTCCTTTGGCAGGAAAAAGGTCTCCCTTTCCTGCTCTGTATGGCCCACATCCTGTCTTAAGTTGGCCCCGACACTTTCTTCCTTTGGTCAGTGAATGGTTGATGTGCCAATGCATTGACATTCCATATTCACACCCACCTACAAACAGTCCTGGGGAGAAGGCTGAGGTGGTAGGGTGGAGCTCCTCTCCAGGCACTAACCATTCTTTATTAGTTGGACTGTGTTGTGGTGGTGGTGGCCTGCGATGCGAAGAGGTCAGAGTAGGTAGACGGGTGGTTCCTTCTGGCCTTAAACTCTCTGGTTGGATGATTCTGGAATTATCGCCAATGAAGTACTGTCCGGGCTAGGAAACTTATGCATAAGGCACTTCTTAAAGGAGGAATTGCAGACTCTGTTTAACGTTGGCCTTCATAGCACTCATAATAGTGCCTTACACTCCCATCGCACTCTGCAAACATTAATTCTCACAACACCCCTAGGAGGTGGGGGCGTAACTGTTAGTCTGGGTGTATAGACGGAGAAACTGAAACCAAGAAGTTGCCCATGGCCGGAGTGAGTCATTGGAGGAGTCCCGGTTAGAACTCTGATTGACCCGTCGCTGTTCTCAGGCAAGCAGGCTGTGCTCCCCGGCTCTGATGAGCTCTGCAGTCAGATATCTTAGGCAAGAATCCTGTTCAGTGCGTTAGGGCAGAGATGCAACTGACCTTGAGACTGCTGATCCATGATGATGCTTTCTGAGTCTTTCAAGGCTGTTAGCCCTTGTATACAGACTGACTCATACACACAGAGGATAAGGAGAACCTAAGGCTCCAGTCAACTCCTGTCATGAACTAAATGAGGAATTTTCCAGGGACCATAAGCCATTTGAGTCCACAGATGACCTCAAATATTTTCATTGCAAATCAGCAGTTCTATGTAGTTCAGTCTAGGCTGTATTTGGTTTTCAAGGCTATGATGTCAGAGGGTATCAGCTGTCTGCTTGCCTTCTGTTGGGATCTGAGGTTACACTCTGAAAATGGATCAGAATTCTCATTTATGGAATGTTATGTGACAACCTTCATCATTTTGTGTCCCCCTCTCCTCCCCATCCCCCGTCCCCACTCCAAATTTTGCTTTAGGCAAATAGCTATTTTCACATCGAAACCATGAACTTGAGTTCCAAAATGGGTCCTTCTCAGTCAGATGGGTCTGTTTTCCCACCAATAAATGGCAAGCCTTAGAATAAATAGCAAACAAACAGCAGAAATCAGAAAGCTTATTTTTATTACAGGTGTAAAGAAATTCATGGCAGGTAAAGAAAATAAATACAGCTAAGGAATTGAATTGATAGCCCTCCTCCTGCTCCCTGGGAGCCACTCAGATGGGGTCTCCTGTCCTCCCATCACTGCTTAACAATACAGGAGGTATTCGAGCAACTCTGGTGATTAGTAACAAATAAGCTCTTGTTGCAGCACCTTTCGTCTGAAGAGTGCAAAGTGCTTTAAAAACAGTTTGGGCCGCATTCTGCTCCATTCAAGTCAATGAGACTTTGACTTCAGGGGGATCAGGATGGGACCTTTATTTTTCACAATATCCCTCTGAGGCCCAGAACACCTCACTTTGCTGATGGGTAAACCGAGTCACGGGACAGGTGACAGACTGGCTCCAGGTTACACTGAGTATGTCTGTACTGCATTGTAAATGTAGGGCTGTGGGATCTGATCCTGTGGGCGAGCTGTTTCCAAGCCCATGCTTGAGTGACCACACTGCATTGCTGGACCCGGGTCTCGCAGCCCCTTACTGCACAGCGCAGACCTTCTGACTCAGGTCTGAGGCTTGAGCTGCATCCATACAGCCAATGATAGGGCTTGGATCTGAGTCATTGTGGGACTCTGGCTTGTGGGTCCAAGTCTTGGGTCCGAGCACTTGCCAGAGTCAAACAGATTTGTGTGTGGATGGTAGGGGGGTTGGGGCTCAAACCTGAGTTTACAGTGGGCTGACAATGCAGTGTAGACACACCCACTGAGTCAGTGACTAGGCTGGGAATAGAGCCCTGGAGACATGAATCCCTACCTACCTGCCTGTGTACCTCAAGCATTTGGTAGCACTCATCTCCACAGTACCTAAACGCCAGATTTTCAAACGTATTTAGGCCCATTATGCAGAAAGGCACCAAGGGGGATTTCAGAAGCACCGGGTACCCAACGCCCATTGATTTAAATGTATTTAGGCTCCTAACGTCCTGTGAAATCAGCATTCCTGGGCCTAGGTGCTTACCCACATCTTTAGACTCTTAAATACCTTTGAAAATCCAGCCCTAAGTCGTTTTCAGTTAAATGAGATCCACAGGGTCGACTTCATGGAGTCGTCTGTTCTTCCCTGGTTATACGAGGGTTTGCCTCTGGGAATGTTTAATAACTGATACCCACAGCCCCAGTTCAGTTTCAGTAGTCAGTCAGTAACAGCAATTGTCCCCCTTAGTTTGCTCTTTACATTTGCAATGCCCTGGACAAACCAGAATTAAACGATCAATTAACCAATTTATCCATTAATCGCGATCGGCATTTGAAGAACTGGAGACTGTCGCCATGTAACAAGAATACCGTCCCCACATTTTGTGACAAATGCTTTCATCTAGTAAATTACCAGTTATAATTTGCATGAGGGCTAAAATGCTATTTTCGGCATACATGTGTTTCCAAGTGATTATAAAAAGCAGACATTAATGTGTTCCACTTAGACATTCTGTGACTGGTTCTTAAAAAACCTTTCTTATTTTTGTAAATGGCATTAGTATCTTCATTAGGTATTTAAAGCTTTTTAAAAAGTAACTGATTTCCTTGAAGTCATTAAAGTCTAACCTTTAAACTCCAGGAGTCTAATGGTTCAAGCCAAGCATAATGTTGAGGCACATCTGTGATAAATCTGCTTTTAATCTCCACAAAGTGCTTTTCATAGATTCCAACTTTAACGTATTAGGTGTTGGATGAACACACTGAGTGCTAGTAAAATACACTCGATTGTAATCTATTGCCTTTTACACAAAGCGGCATTTGGTTTTATTAACTACTGAAATATACTGAAAACTGTTTAAAAAGCACCATGTAAATCTTTAAGATTCATGCTGGTTAATTTTATAGAAGTGTAATTCCTTGCAAAAGTAACAGGCGAGTAGTTCTGATGGTGATTTAATACATTGTACTCGATTAACCAAAATCTTGTGTCTAATTTCAGGGAAGCTTTGATTAATACAACTTCTTTCCTCCTCGAAGGAAGGCCCCAGATGCCTAATGCAGGAAAGGAAAATTCCTTTCGGTGTTTAGTAAAGAGCCTCAAGCTGACAGAAAGAGGTGCCGCAGCCGGCGTGAACTGCACTGGCTGCCTGCTTCGTATGGCTTGCGCCATCGCAGGGGAAGGATGCTCTGCTCGGGATCCCCTAGGCTCCAGTTCAGCAAAGCTCTTAAGCAGGTGAGTGACTTTAGGCACACACGTAAATCTCATTGAGTTCAAAGGGATGCTGATGACTCTGCTGAGCTGAGGGCCTAAATGGGCACCTCCTGAAACTCCAGTCTTCCCAGAAAGGAAAGAGGCACTGGGACAGCTCTGGTCTCCGTAAGCGCATGGGAAAGCCAGTCGGCTAGACGCAGAGCCGGAGTCGCTCTTGAATTTGTCCTCTTACTGACAGCAGGATCCGCCCTTCTAGGTGCATTTCTTATAATGAATGCCTGAGACTCAATCCCACCCCACCTGCTAGGCGTCACTCAGGGGACACGTCAGAAGTGCATCCAGCACCAGCACCATCCTGCTGGTGCATGGTAGGGTGACTCAGGGCAGGTGGCGGTGACCCTAGGATGAGCAGTGAGGGTCCCAGCCACACTATGGCACGGGCGCTGGGATCCCAGGGGCCTGGCCCTGCCCCAGGAGAGCAGAGAGCGCCCCCATGGGGCCAGTCTTCCAACCTGGTGAGTGCTAGGTTGCCCTCTGGGTCTGCAGCACAGCCCCTGCTTCTGCACCCTCACAGCTCAGGGTTAGGGCTAGGGCTAACAGCCTGCACATGGGGGGAGGTCTTTGGGGGCCCTTCCAATACAGAAGAGGCCAGGGTGTTATTGAAGGGAAGACCTGCACCGTGAAGGGGAAAGCCTGCCTAAGTCCCTTGGGCCTTAGGCTGTCGTAGGGGGAGCCCTGAAAGGGCCCAGCTGTCTCCCAGCCCCATCCACTCCTGCAGAGTTGGCAGCCCACAGAGCCCAGTGTGATGCGGGACAGGGGCTCTGTGGGGTGAAGGGACGTAGAGCTTGTCAAAAAATGCCCATTTTTTTCCTCACAGAAAAAATTGTTTGTAATTCTTCCCCCCTCCCAAAACCTCCTGTGGACATTTGGGGGTGGGGGGGAGGTTGTTTAAAACAAGAATGAAAACACTCCAAAATTTTAATTTTTTTCATCAGAAAGTTCAAAGGAAATCAACATTTTCCTCGAAAAACCGTTGTTTCCTTCAAAAAGCCATTGTTCATCCAAAAAACAAACAAACAAAAAAAACCCCACCAGCAAACAAGCCGTTATTTCCCCAGCCTGTTCTAAACTCACAGAGCTTGTGACTCCCTCTGCCCGTGGGGAGATTCAGGCTCCAGATGAGAACAGGTCTTGCAGGAGATGAGAAAATGTCTCTGCTTCCCAGCACTCCTTGTTTATTTTCAGCTCTAAAATAATGGGCTCACCTGAAGCGAATATTTCCCGTGACGGTGTCGCCCAGAAGCCCCCGTGACAAACTGCGGGACCCTCGTGCTGTTATTTCCCTGGCTGTGCTGGGATCTGATAAGCGTCAGAGGAAGGTTCAGGTGGGGGAGCAGGGTCGGCTGTCAAAGCCTCAGAAGCCCCAACGCTCGCCTTTCATCAAGGAGACTAAACGAAAAATGGTCTCGAGCTGAGCGTTAAAGGGCTTTTTCTCAACCTGGCTAGTCTGTGACAAAGACACCTTGTGGCTGTAAAATCCACTGAGATCTCGGCTCGCCTTTCAAGAAACCGACGTGGTCAATTCGGAGCCTGCGGCGTTTCTTGTTCCCGCAGAAATGGGGCGGGGGAAAGAGAGCTTTGTGCAATACCTGTGACCCTTCTCCACTGCACGCTGTGCCGGGAATACCGTCCGGTTCCTGTCACGGACAGCACGGGGTGTTCTTCTGACACTAGGACATGGATGATGCCCTAGTGGACACGTGCTGCACCAGTTTGCGCTAAAAGCACTCAAAGGGGCTGATGCCCAGCGTTGTCACCTCTCGCCTAGCCTGTCACTCTTCTGCGGGTCTCTCAGCCCTGACACATCTTTCAGTTGCTTGCAGCTTGTATGGGCAGCACTTGGCTGCCTGTTTTCTCATCCAGGCTAGAAATTCCAGTCGCTATCTCGGCTCACGTTCAGCTGTGGCCCAGGACCTGCCGTCCTCTAGCTTCCACAACACACTGGGCTAGATCCACTTCCAAAGGGCCAGTTTTAGTCAGCGCCTCAGCGCCTGTCTGGGAGAAGGACATTGTTCTATGTGCACTGTGTGGGCAGAATGGTCGTCCTTCTTGGGTTGGGTCCCTTCAGTCTTTGGTTTAATGTAAAGGGCCTGATTTTTAGCCTGGCCTCTAAAGTTGTACCTCCCGTGGTGATTGCACAAGGGTCTGCAGCCATGTGCCTATGGAGCTTCTGAACCTGAGAGAGGCCAGATTTATGGGGGCAAACACAGGTCTTAGCTTGGGTGCAAAATTACTGGTGCAACTCTAAAAGAGGCCACAAAGTTGGAAAATTTGGTCCTAGGTGTATTTGGATCAGTATCAGGCCTCCAGCAAAAATCAGTTTGCTCCCACAGGTGAGGTAACCCCTGAACTGTGTAGGGCTGAGTTACTGAAAGGCTAGAAACGCGATCCATTTGGGTTAAATTTAGGGCTGCTGAAAAGCCAAAGAATGTGGCCAAAAATCCATGTCTGAGTTCCCTTCTTAGTCAGTGTCCAAGTGATGCCAGTCCAGAAGGGCTTGTGTAGTGGGGGAGCTTTAAAATAGATCAGACGAGAGCAGTGAAAACCAGCGCAGGAATGGTAATTGGATTGAGGCTAATTGCCCAAATTGCCCAAACGCTTTGTGCTTAAGCCAGGGCTTCTGCACAGCCCATCATCTTTCCTGGCAGTGTGTCGATTGACTGTACAGCCACGTTCCTGATCACTGGTGAACACAGCGAGCGCCAAAGCTCCCCGTGACGTCGATATGATACAGGACTGTGTATGAACTTCAGGACGAACCCTCTGGGAGGAAAAGCAGAAGAGGAGCTGGGAGCTAAGGCGCTCGCATCCAGGCACAGATACCTTTGGGAATAGCGAAGGGAACACAGGCAAAGGAGTCTGCGAGGGGCTGGATTAGACTCCCTGTGGGAGAGTTCAGTTATTGCTATTTCAGTGCCAGCAGGTGTCCCTGCTAAGTGACTTCACATGCCAGTCCCTGCTGAGTGACTCAGGGCACAAATGCCTCTGTCTGGACTCCGCGAGCACGACCCCTGCGTCACACGTCAGCGCGGCGTGCCCAACGCCAGCCGCAGGGTGAGTGTCCATGCCCGCGCGGCAGCCTGCCCTCTCCGGAGAACCAGCCAAGGGTGACATAGTACTTGCAACGTAACAAGATGATTTGTGGGGAAGGAGCCCCAGGTGAACCCGTCTGGGCCGGTGTCTCCTCAGCAGCCATTCCTACTTTCTCTGCAGCTGAGCAGCACTCTCTTGGTACAGCAGTTGTGTTTTGAGTAACACTGAGCAAGAGACAAGTGTTAAATTAGAAGACAACAGTGTGGGAGACCACGCCACTGGGCTCATCTGCTGATTGCTCCGACATGAATCCAAGTCCCTAAAGCAGGACAGATGGCCTGGGGATCGAATCGCAGCCCTGGGAGCCAGCAGAAAGGGATCTGTTCCTGACCACGGGCAATCATTTAAGCCACACTTTTCAAAATTGGGGGCCAAAAGTTAGGCCCTTGGTCCATCGTGAGGCACTGAGATGAGGGGCCTGATTTATTTCCGAGCTGTGGAGCTCCGTGTTTGAGTTCAGGGGGCGCTCCACAGCTCTGCCAAATCAGGCCACTCTTCGCACGGTGCCTAAATGAGGATTCTAACTCTAGATGCCCGGCTGGAAAATGTTGGCTTGAGCCTTTCTGTGCCTTGGTTTTCTCTTTGGTGGCAGGGGGACAATATTTTCCTAGCCCCAGGACTGTTGTAAGGAGTTAATGAAACAAAGTTTGCAAGATGCTTTGAGTAGACGGAGCGATGGAGGTGAATGGTTTGCTGTAGAACATCAGAATAGAAAATAACCCCCTTACACGCCATTTGCCAAAGACAAAGTAACCCTGCGGCTAAGCTTTTATCTAAAGTGGTTTCTCAGCTTCATTTGAACCAAGCTATATATCTACCAGCGTTCTCCCCTGAGCAGCAGCCAAGCCCAGATGTGCGGTGCCTTCACATGCTGGATGTCAGCCCACCTGTGGCTGTTTGCCTGGGTAGGACTAACCCTTTCCACTCTTCATCTCATCTGCATGTTTCGGATGTGGACAGAACGAAGGGGCGAGTGGCCTCTTCACAGACGATCTCCAGGTGGGTAACTTCCCGCGTCGTGACGGCGTACGAGGTAGCTCAGACTGCGCCTCTTCAAAGGGCGCAAACTCATTCCCCGAGGGCTCTGACAACGCCGAGGTCGGTGCTAAGTGACGGGCCTACACTGGACATTTGCGGTCCTGCCTCTTGGTCCTCTGGACGGACGTTCACAACCCACTGTGCCATTGCGACTGCATCCAGCTCGGAGGAGAACTTTGGGATGGCAAGCCCGCCGTCCCCGTTTCCACAGCCGCTGAGCCCCACTCCTGCTCCTGCTGCTTGGGAGGCACCCACGCGGCGGCAGCCACTCGACGAAGGAAAAACGGTTCCTTCTCCGTGCTGTAGCTGTTCTTTGAGCTGTGATGCAGAGGTGTATTCCACAGCCCACCCTCCATCCCCTCTCCAGTGGAGGCTGTACTCCTGCATTCGGGGTGACGGGAACGGAGGGGGCCGGGGCAGCATCGCCCTTATATAGCCAGGGGAAGGCGTAGGGCCACAGGGTGCAAGTGCCGCCCACTACAGGCACTGCTAGGCTTAAGTTCTCCAGGTTCGGTGCACTGGGCACACACCCCCCCATGTGGAATACACCTCAAAGAACAACAGTTACCGGACAGAGAAGTCACCGTTTCTTCTTACTGCACCTCCTGGCACCAGGCGAGCCCTTTGAAAAATCTGCAGGTCCCTGAAGCATCACAGCTCAAACATTCGCCCCCTACCCCAAAACCAACCAGACAACACACGTCCAAACACTTGTCTCTGCAGATATGGGAGGGGACTCACCCAACGTAGAGGTGTCTGTTCTAAGGCAGAAGGGGCCACTGTGATCATCTGATCTGAACTCCTATATGGCCCGGACTCAAGGATTTCACCCAGTGATTCCTGCATCAACCCCAATCAGGGTCATGGGTGAACTTAACGGTTTTCCAGACTGTGCTTGTAGCATGTGTTAATCAAAAGCAGACACCCCCAGAATACCTGAAATAGGGGGAACAACCCAAAAAGGAAAATATGGGTTGAAAAGCTGACCCAAGAATCTTGGCTGTAAGTGGAATTCTGCGCTCTTATTAAAAGCCTTGGAGATAATGCAAGCACACGATGCAGGGACATGCAGCCATGTGGTGTTCTGGACATGACACGGGCGTTAGGGCATTGTTTACTGCTGCTCTGCGAATGGCAATTTATATCTGCCTTTCAGCAAAAGGGTCTTCTAAGGTCAGGATAACCAAAATACCCAGCTATGTTTACTATTGATGAAATGGCTTTTGTGCTACTTTGTGAAAGCTGCAAGTTCAGTCCCTTCCAATCAAGGTAGAATCTGAGCCGTCAACCTAGAAGTAAAAGACCTTTTATAGATAGAATCATTAGTCCCCGAGCCATCAGCTCTGCTTTCTGACTTTCTAAGCCATGTATTTAGGGACTTTCCAGCCTGTGAAATGTGGTGTCATCCTGGGCATTATACAGGATGTATAATGAGTCAATAAGAAAAACTGAATGATTGTGCTAACAATAAACTGCTTGGGGACAGAACTTGAGCCAATTTAAGACAAGACTAGGGATGCCCCTTTTTTCTTTTTAACCAGATAAAATGGGCCTTGCATGGTTGAAATGGAAGAAAATACAAGAGAATTACAAGAGTGTCGACCAAGAGCATCCAAAATGACTAGCTGATATTAGGAATCAAATATGATTTTATCAAGGAGCTGGCAGCACAATGAGTTTTGGAGAAAGATTGGCATGACAGGTGAGCACCCGTGTTTACACGACGGTCACTCTCGGCCATTTGAAACAACCATTGTTCCAGAGCAGGCCAACCCAGACTGACATCCAAATGCACAAAGCCTGTGGAGTTGATGGCCGTACAGTGAGATGTGCACAATGATAGGGATAGTAATGCCTAGCTCTTAGCTCTTTTCATCAGTGTATCTTAAAGCACGACCAAGGCTGAAACGGAACAAACTGAACATGCATCACATGGGAAAGCTAATGGCAGGGGACAGTTATCACCAAGAGGCAATCTGCAGCAGCCCACCTAGTTTGATAGCGCTGCAGCATAATACACGCATGATGCCGACACCAGCAGACCCCCTTTCTCAGTGTGACCAACTCTCACGCTTTGATCATGCTATTTGGATGATTTTCTGCTCACCTCTACTCCAGGAGTCATGTGAATAAACGAGACTCTCAACGTTCATTTTAAAAATCCCAGTAAGTTTCTAGCCTTCATAATTACGGAGAGAAGCTTGAGAACCCAACCCATGTGTGTCCCAGAGGCTCAGGAACCAAAAGACAAATGAACCCAACATTAACTATTGTTAAAAACTCATGATTTGAAGCCCCTTCATGGTTCTTTGAGGCCTGTCGCATGATCTTTGAATGCTTGGGGTTAGCAGTGCTTTATCCCACCGACTTGGGCCTTTCCAGAGGAAGGGTATGAGACAGTTGTTCCCACCCCAGTTTGACCATATATAACCCTTTTTTCTAAGGCCTCTGCTCAGGCAGCAAGTCAGGGCACTGGGAGACGCAGGAGATGCCGATGTAGCCCACATCCTTGGCCTGCAGCATTTAGTGCTGTGGATAAGGGAAGAAATGGTAGGCAGGATACATAACTCTTGGTTTTATTTTAGAGGGCTCTGCCTGCCTGCAGACCTGCCAGAGCTGAGCCGGGGCACTCAGCTGGATGGGCCAGAATCATCCAGAAAATGGGTGCGGCATAGTCTAGGTGTTTGACACTACTTAAATGATTTCCATTGTGGGCAAGCAGCCTGCAGGACACACCTAGTCACTCTGGGACCTGAAGGGGAGGAAGAGGAGTTTATAAACAGAAGGAGTAGGTGCCAGACTGAAGAACTCCATGGTGGAGCAGCAACGGGCCCAGAAAAGTCTGCTTAAGGGTTGTGTTCCAGGGACTTTGCCTGTTCTGTTGGATCTAGACTGCAGGCTCCTTCACCTCACCGGAGAAGAAGACTACACTTTCTGCAAGCTGAGCAAATTGCAGATTGTTGTTGCAAAGACTTAAGGGGAGTTTGAAGGAGACAGTGGCATTATCCCTTGTTTTTCACCTTTAAGCTCTAGGGGATTGTACATATGTGTGCACGCATAATTATATCTTGCACTGAACTTGTGACAGTAAGAAGTACTAATGCTTGGGGAGAGCACCCGGAAAGTGCGATCTTCGGAGAGTTACATTGACAATACTTGCAATTGTTTTGTGGGTTTTAAGTACACTGTCATGTATTTATATACATATCGCTACACAGAGAGCGAGTTAGTAGATATTTTTCCTTTAGCGACTTTGTGTCACTGGGTCTCTCAGACTGCACTCTGTATAAGAGAGAGCTAGATCAAAGCCCTGAAAAGATTAAACTCTGTTCTGTACCCCAGCAGAGAGGAAAGCTGAGGGACAGGAAAGAAGAAACTGATATTGGCCTACTGTATTTCCCAAGCCCGTAACACAGTCATGTCGCTCTTGTTCATAAGCTTAATTACAATCTTGCCAAGTTTTTTTTCATGGATCCTACTTCAGTGCATGAAAAGGGCAGCATGATGGAGTTCGGAAACTGGGCGCCCAGCAACTGGGTGTGGGCTAAACCTGAGTCTAGTCAGAAGGCCTTATTTTATACACACACACCCCATATTCCCTCCCCTTCTCACTGTGTACAGACCCCTTAGCACCCCACTCCGGACACCAGGGTTGTCCTTCTGCTCCCTTCAGAGCTCCATTAACAAGGCTCTTACTCAAACACGCAGCATCCCTGTTGTTGCCAAGGGACTCGTGACTTGCTGGCTCTTCCCTTGTCTCCACGGCACTTCCTGCCACTAATGGCCAAGGCAAGGCTTGAAGCCGGGTCTCCTGTTTGGTAGCACCAACATGGTAACAGCGCTGACCAAGGCCATTTCAACAGCAGTCCCAGCACCGAGGGGTGACTGTCTTCTAGAGACCACTGAGCCCTGAGGGAAGGTGTTCCCAATTACGTGTCATTGACAGACAGCACTGAATGAGTTACCAAGCACTGGCTTTCTGCTTTCCCTAGTCAGCGTTTTACAGAGGAGTCTGCCTCTGGCAAGTGTGTGAATCTGGAGAAGGAGGAACGTCTCTGCTCATAATGGTGTCCATCTCCACGGTAGTGGTGTCCATGGGGACTGGCCTCAGGACCTCTGATCAGAAAGCACAGGCTTCTGCCGAATGAGCTGAAGGACCAGGTCCTTGAGTGTGGTGGCAGTTAGCAGCCTTGAGATGTAGTCTCGCCGTTAGAGAGGGACAGAGAGACTGACTGTGGTTGTGTGGGTTATGCTTTTATATGCAGCAATGGCGGACAGAAAAACAACCTGCCCGCCCTCCCCTCCCCCCACAATCTGCCCGTCCCAACTCCACGCTGAGATGGGTAAAATGAAGGGGAACACTCCCAGCTCCACCAGGAAGAATGACCAAAGCGGCGCTGGAGCCCAGTGGGCTTTCGCCATGAGGCTGTGTCCGGAGCCGAATCGGGGCAGGCGGAGAGAGGCGGCGTGTTTCCAACAGGCGCCCGAGCGAAGGAGCGTCAGGGGAGGCGGGAGTCCCTGAACGGGCGCAGGGCGGGGCTGGGCGTGCCCCAGACCTTGGCAGAAGGGAGCGTGTGGAGAAATACTCTGAATGTAGTGGGGTGTGGGCGCGCGTGTGTGAAGTGCTGGGTTGGGCACTGAAGGACTCGTATCTCCCCGCTGGACAGGCCCAGCGTGGCCGTGACAACATGAGCCTCTGTCCCCTTGCCTGAGCGAGAGGGTAGCTAATTCCCCATGGCCCATTCAAACCTCAGTGCCATAAAAGGTGCCAGTCTGAGGCCCCCAAATTCATTAGGCCCCCTCCTGCTCTTATTTATGCTTCTGTAAATCAAGGTAATGCCACTGACTTTATCTGAGTTCTTCCGGGCTTACACTGAGCTAACGGAGAGCAAAGTCTTGCCCATTGCATGTCTCTTCATGAAGGGTCTACTCATGTGATCAACGCTGGGTGCATGCTTTGCTGGACGGGGGCCTTGGCTCTCTCTATCTAAGAGGAGCTCAAGTGCCAGAGTTCAGGTCTGGACATGGACTTGGGTCAGAACTTCCCCTGGGTTCTGGGATAAGGGAGTGTGGGGAGGGGGACATTTGGCTATTGGGTTTTGGTTTGGGCTCCAGCTATCAGACTGCAGCTCTACAACCAATAGGAAAACATATATTTAAGAAGAAGGCCTCCGAAATCTGGAAGAAAGTGTTTTTGTTGCCGGGAATGTAAGCACGAACTCGAAAAGCTTGGTACATTCTCCCAGGCCCACAATGTTCCATGAGAGTTGGGGAACCTCCAAATTCACATGCTGGAGCTGTGTATGGTTTTCCTGGGACAGAATTATATTTCCTGAAAATTAAAATGGAAAGCCATTGTTCAAAAGACTGTTCTAGGAGGGAATAACCTCATTTCAGAGTTTATGAAGCCGTGCTGGCTTTGCAAGGACTGACAATATTCCTTTTTCGCTCTTTCTTCCTTGTGTGATTATTCATTTCACCACCAGAGCTGGGCCCAAACCAAAACCCCAGAGCCAAAAACCTTCAAATGTTAAGAAAATGTGGATCCTGATCTGGATCTCGATCTACATTTTGCAAGTCTGTGTCACAGCATAACACGAGGGCAGAGCACACTCTGCTCCTCCATGCTCCAGTAACAATTAGCCAAGAACACTCTCCTCCTCATGAGAATGCCATTAGTCAAGGAACCAACCAGCATGTGGCCAAGCCAACAGCATCAGCCCTTGCGCCAGCAGAAACAGATGGCTCAGCACTTGACAAACTGGCCAGAAGGACAATTTGTTTTTCAGCTCCTGCAAGGGGGTCTGAAGCAATGGAGGTGAACAGGAGGAGCAGGGGAGCCAGTGCCCTTTCCCTCTAATCCGTTGTTTCATGCTTCCATCGCCTCCTTTCTTTCCCCGTGCCCCACTTCTCAGCCAAATACTTTTCATCCGACAGAGACTGTAAACAAGACCCATCCCTCTCTTTCTGGAGTCTGACCGGAGAGAACTTTTAGCCTTTCAGCTGAGCAGTACAAGGTGTTCCAGTGATTATTACCTTTAAATAATGTGGCTTAACAATTAACAGCTTGTTTGAAGAACATTTGCATTTTCCCTGCTGCTAAACAAGAGAGACTTTAATCTCCACACAGCAGCTCTTGTTGAAACCAGCTACCGAAACCCTGGGCCGCACAGGTGAATGCAGTATGGTTTGCATACTTCATTGATCTTGCTTTGTAGGTTTAATCATCAGTGAGCATGGCATCACCAAGAACTACTTTAATGCGCTCCGGGTACATCTGTATTTACATATTCCCCTTCAGAAAAGCGAAAGTCTTCTTTGTAAAAGAGAAGAGCCAAGCTCCCTCCAGGCCTGCAGGACCCGTACCCATGCAATCCGCTCTTGGCACAGATGGGAATGGTGGGACAGTGCTGTTCAGTTTCTGCGCTCATTGATTGCTTGGCCTCCTTTGAACACACACACACACACACACAAAGAGTCAATTATCTTTAATGACATGGGGTATCTTATGAGCCAGAATACTTTGAACCTAAAAGAGAATTGGTGCCATTTCAAGGTGAGTAGCAGTGAGCCGACTAAAGCCCATTAAAAGTTTATACACCTCGACCCCAATATAACGTGGTCCTAGGGAGCCAAAAAATCTTAACGTGGTATAGATGAAACCGTGTTATATTGAACTTGCTTTGATCCACCGGAGCACGCAGACCCGCCCCCCCAGAGCGCTGCTTTACCGCGTTATATCCTAATTCGTGTTATATCGGGTCACGTTATATCGGGGTCGAGGTGTATTCTGAAACTATTAAAGAAATGCCTTTTAACAGTTTAATAAAATAGTCAGTGCAGAAATGAGTTCTCTCAGATGTCAAAAATCCAATCCAATCCATTATTGGTCTGACAACCAATTTCCACAGATGTGTCATCAGGGAATGATTTTCTGAGACGTGAAGAATAATGGAGCCAAAAGAGACCTCACTGTGGGTCATTATTGCTTTTACCTGTGTCAAGGAAGGAACTGAGCCGCGCTCTGTGCTGTCTGAGGCCTGGGATATAGCTAAGGCAGCATTTTGATCTCCTGCTTTCTCCTATTTAGTAATTCTGTTTGATGGGGCCTTGTAACTTTCCTGCTTTCAGCACCTTTCTCTCTAGTCTAGAAGAGACATGGGAACTGGTGTTTCAGCAGACGCTGGAGGCTGCAGCATATTTAGAGGCATAATGCTAGGGTAATCATCCTATTTATTTCAAGGACACTCATGACCTTTTACAGATAACGTAGATAAATGCTAGACCCAAGCTGCAGCATCCTCGCTTAAACCAAGAAATAGAAGCATTCATCATCTGACCAGTCATTTATCATGGTTTGGGAGCATTAATTTGATGGTATGTCATTTTCCATTTGGTTTGTGTGTTGTGGAGGTTGCATTCCAAGCACTGTCAATTAAACGTAACTAATGATTCGGAGCTATTTTTAGGAATGATGAGCCCTTTAAAAAAAAAAAGAAGAAGACACTAACATACATAAAAGGTTACAGTAATTGACGTGATTGTTAAAATACTCCCCTCTGCCACCTATTTAAACTAGACGCCACTAGGAGAGAGGGCTGGCAAGATATCTGCTGTGACGTAGCCAGCCTGAATGCCCAGGCCCTGTTGCTTGGGTTAAAAAGACATTCTTAAGGCCTGCACAAGTGATCTGCTGTTTCCAAAAATGGATTGTGAGAAAACTCATTCCAGGCTCTCAGTAAGTCAAGGATTTCCTGGGGGAGAGGATGGCAGAAGGTCCCGGCCAAGATCCAAAAAGTAAATAAATCTCCCAAGGCCCAGGAATCATTTAAGAGGTTCAGCCCTATGAACTGAAGTGGGACTTAAGTGGTTCCTGGCCCTTGTACCAGACCAGCTGTGTGAGGGTGAATTTCTGCCCAATGACATACAGGGAACAGCAAGAAAGTCTGGTCTAGCCAGTCTATATGTGGGAGTTTAGGTACAGAACAGAAAATTAATGGGCCACTTTACCTTGAATGGTCCCTTAGATAGAATATGGGTTAACTACTTAGGCTAAACTGTCTCTTCCCCCTTGTATTTATCTGTGATGCTCTGAGTACCTTTCCCAGATCTGCACAAGAGCCTCCGTGTAGCTCGAAAGCTTGTCTCTCTCCCCAACAGAAGTTAGCCCAATAACAGATATTAGCTCGCCCACCTTGTCTCTCCAGAACAGACAGTTGGCATTCAGACCAAAAATCTTCCGCACTCCTAACCACCGGTTTTGAGGCTCATTGAGGTGCAAACACAGCTATTGCTTTTTGAGGCATAGGCTGTCCCGGCTTACCTGGTGCAGAGAGAGTAGAAGCATGGGTCAAAGTTGGGGGCCAGAGCACCTGAAGAGAAGAGCAATGGCCTTCTCCCCAAATGCTGCCCCACAGGGGTGGGGCTCCGTAGTCAAGGAGACGGTGATGGGGTGGATAAGAGAGGGAGACGTGGTGCACCTGCTCTCTGCAGCTGGAGGCTCAGCAGGTCTCTCGGTTGCTTAGTTCTTGCACCAATACTGGAACATATTAGGTTCCACGGGTTATTTGAAGAAGACCAGTCCAGTGGTTAGAGTTCCACTTGGGAGACCCCGGTTCTATTCCCTGCTACACCACAGACTCTTTGCAAGTCACTTAGTGTCTCTGTGCCTCTGTTTCCTCCTCTGGGGATGATAAACACTGCCCTAACTCACAGGGGTGTTGTGAGGCTAAATGCATTAAAGACTGTGAGGTGCCCAGTGTGATGCTCTGTACCTCGTGGGAACACCCTACACCCCCAAGTTCATCTTTATAAAATGGTTGTGTGGTATCCAATGCAAAGTTTGTCATGTTGGGTGTCTTCGGAAGGCTCAGAATGCACTGAACATGGTTGTTATAGTGATGTTAATATAATTATTACAGTAATGTTATATCTCAGAGTAGCAGCCGTGTTAGTCTGTATTCGCAGAAAGAAAAGGAGGACTTGTGGCACCTTAGAGACTAACCAATTTATTTGAGCATAAGCTTTCGTGAGCTACAGCTCACTTCGTCAGATGCGTTCAGTTGAAGTGAGCTGTAGCTCACGAAAGCTTATGCTCAAATAAATTGGTTAGTCTCTAAGGTGCCACAAGTCCTCCTTTTCTTTTTAGTAATGTTATAGTGAGGTTATAGGTTGTAATTTCATGTATATAGTTATGAGGCTGAAAATGTGTCCTCATGGCTTAAAGCAAGCCCATGCAAAAACTCTCCAAGAACAGAGAGGCAGTTCACACCTCGTCAGGGCATGGATGGGACAAACCCAGCCCAACCTCACAGGAACAATGGACACTGGCTCAGGCAGCAACAAAAGAATCTGTTAGACCCTGGAGGGAGTCACCCCCTTCCTTTGGGCAGTCTGGGACTGCGATGAGGTAATGCTCACCTGACTCTGAAGTGGGGGGAGTGGCGCAAAGCCAAGAGGAAAGAAAGGACATGATAAAAGGGAGAGACATTTTGCCATGCGCTCTCTCTTCCACCTACATTTACAGACACCACCAAGTGACTGAAACGCTGATCAAAGGGGAGAGCCTGGCTGAAAAATAACCAGCCACCCTGCGGTGAGAAGCATCTAAGTTTGTAAGGACATTGAAAGTATTAAGATCAGCTTAAAATGCGTTTTGCTTTTATTTCATTTGACCAAATCTGACTTGTCATGCTTTGACTTATAATCACTTAAAATCTATCTTTATAGTTAATAAATCTGTTTGTTTATTCTATCTGAAGCAGTGCGTTTGGTTTGAAGTGTGTCAGAGACTCCCTTTGGGATAACAAGCCTGGTACGTATCAATTTCTTTGTTAAACTGACGAACTTATATAAGCTTGGAGCATCCAGCGGGCGTAACTGGACACTGCAAGACGGAAGTTCCTAGGGTTGTGTCTGGGACCAGAGATATTGCCTAGTGTCATTCGCTTGCAGGGAGCTAGAAGCAGCTTACATGCCAGAGGCTGTGCGTGACCAGCCCAGGAGTGGGGGTTCTCACAGCAGAGCAGGGTCAGGCTCGCTCTCAGGGTGGAGGATTGGAGAGGCCTAGCAGACCACTGGTCCAGATAACACCAGAGGGGAACGTCACACCCAGATACTGTGGTGATGTGGCCACGTGCCTGAGGCTGGGTCCACACTACAGACCGCACAGCTGTACCGCTATCGCTGTGCGCTGTCAGGTCACCTGCGCAGCTGCTCTTTGCTGGCGGCAGAGCCTCTCCTGCCAACATAGCTCTGTCCACACCAGCACTTTTGTTGGTGAAACTGACGTTGGTCTGGGAGGGGTGTTTTTTTTCACACCCCTGACCATCAAAAGTTTTACCGACAAAAGTGCTGGTGTAGATATAGCCTTAGGCAGAGGAATCCCAGATTGACTCTTCTCTTTCAAACGTGTCAGTGTGCACACAGCTGCACCTCCTGGGCTAGTGATTAGGATGGAAATGGAGGTTCTGCACCTTGCCCAATTGACTTGCCAAGCTCTGTCAAGAGCTCTTACGTTGCTGAATAAAAACGCACTCCAAGGACTAGCTCTTATTAATGATTGCTGGGGAGCAATAGCACCATCAGGCAGACTGGAGAGCAACACCTTGACATTGCATGTCACAGACAGCCTGCAACAGCCTTATCTTCCCCAGCCTGGGACTGCTGCTGAGTAGAGATGGCCCACTGGGTCCCACTACACAGTGATGCAGGCAAGCATTCGTTAGGCAACTGGGTGGAGATGACCAAACCCGCAGTCAGTGGTGACCTGGACCACAGCAAAGCTAAGGCTGGATATCAACTTGAACTATCAGCATCAATGGGAATAGCCTCCCTGCTGTGGGCTTAAGTCAAAGGTTTGCCATCATCTGAGCAGGGAAAAGGGAGAGCCCTCCTGTGGAAGTGGAGGTAAGTTACATACATGTCTCCTTGCTGTGCTCTGAAACATCCAGAGTGCTCACTGGAGAGGCCTGTTGGAACTGGTCCAAGCTAGTGACAGGAGATGCAACCACAAGCATTTCAGAGCGGGAGATGATTTCATGAGGATTCAGATAGTGCTGTGTTAGTGATTTGGTCAGGGCCATCTCACAGGCTCCTTGCCAGGCTCTTCATTTCTTGTTGGCCCCAAACTCCGTGGGGGCCCTAAGCACTAAGACGTTCAGGTTGGCCTCTGCTTGTCTGTGGCCTAAGTGAAATTTTTAACCAACATTTTCTGGTTTTAAACCCTTTCCTAGAGACGACAAAAGGGAAGTATGCTCTGGGGACCTGGCTAATCATTAGGTGCTGACCCCAGAGCACTGGCTAATGTACAGAATTTGGGAGTGGGAGGAGGCTGCTGGAAAGAGGACAAGTGGGTGCTCCTGGTTGGACTGAGTTCTACGTTGCCTTGCCCCTGCTCAGAACCACCCTCCTGCCCTGGCTGTCTCACGGATTAAACCTACCTGCTGCCAGCTCCTCCTGAGGGCTCCCTTAGGCTGGCGTGAAGGGAGAAAGAGGCAGGTTGCATCAGGACAGATCCGGTGAAGTGGAAAGAAACCCACGTGGAGCCCCGAGTTGCTCGTGTAGGGGTGTAGGAATGGTGGCTGAGATGAGTGGGCAAGGGAAGCAACCTGCTGGCCTGCTTTGGCAGTCTGCAGAGGGGGAGGAGATGGAGGTCATGGACCCCTCAGGCAAGCGAGGAGGAGTGAGCATTAGTGAAAGTCATTAGACTCATCCAGCCTGTTCTAAGGGCTTGTCTATGTGGGATAACTGGCCGGAATAGCTATTGAGAAATAAGCTATTCCACAATAGCTATTCCGGTTCATTTCCCTGTGTAGATGAGCCCACAGCCTTAATTCACGTTGTGGGCTGATGTGGTGGTAGTGGTGTGTGTTTGTTTTTTAAACAAAGCAACTTTGGGTTAAACGAACAGCACACACTCACACGTCTCGCACACCCGCTTCTGGCTTGTGCTCAGTAAACGTGGGTGACTTGATTTAACTAGACAGAAAGAGAGAAACTCACTCTTCTGTTGGGACATTGTATGCCACATCTGGCCCATTGCAGTTGTGTGTGGCTGACCCAAAATTCCCTGTGAACTGGGACTTGTCATGGGAACCCTGAACTGGAGCCACCCTACGTTAACGCTGGTTTATCTTCAAAAGTAGGTGAAGAGCGTGGGCCAAGCCTCTGAATTTGTTCAGAGAAGGAAGAAATGGTTGTTTCCTGACTGCAAGAACCAGTCCTCATAGGGCTATACACCTGTTCAAAGACATCCTTCAGTCTCTGCAGTGGGCAGTGTCTTACATTGGTAGAGGTTAGGTGTCCGTTTGCATGCTGAGATTTACATGGCATTTCCTGCAGGTGCCAGAATTAGCAGCAGGATGTTGACAAGCTAGCTCGGATGCATCTACGACTGGATGTGTCAGAATGCGACAGAACTCAACTCGGAACAAGGCTTCAGTTCTCCTCATTAGCCTGAGTTTCTGCTTGTGGGTTTTCTTCATTTTAATTATGTTCACATAGCTCCAGCGTCTTCAATCAGAAACTTGTGCGGCACCATGAAACCCCTTCTTCCAGAGGAATTTGTGACAGGCGGTTGAGAGCGGCCCTTTAAGACACTTGCACCAAATGCTGATGATTTTCTTAGGCTCCTGGCAAAGGAAACACCAGCCAGACTGGATCACTGGATGATTCCCTGCTCTGTTCATTCCCTCTGGGGCACCTGGCATTGGCCACTGTCGAAAGACAGGACACTGGGCTAGATGGACCTTTGGTCTGACCCAGTCTGGCCGTTCTTATGTTCAGACCTAAACCTGCCCATCTCTGATGGTCACTAGTTTGCTTGGGCACAGGTTGATCAGGTACGTTCCGCAGCACTGACTGTTCAAATCCCATGTTCGGGCGCCTTCCTGGTCGTGTATTGTAAAGACTTCAGCTGGTTCAAAATTCCACAATAACGCTGCTGCTGTTCACAAAACCACAATGTCATATCTCACCCCTGCTCCGGGCAATGGATTGGCTCCCTATAAAGGGTTAAATTGATTTTAAAACTTCCCGGTGAACATATAAAGCCATTCATGATCCAGTGACCCCAAGTATTTGCTTGATCTTTTGTTGCCACGCATTCTTCCGAGCACAAACACCTAAACACACATGCATCATTCTTCTCAGGAAAGCTTGCTTGTTGTCTTCAGTTATAAACTAAAGTTGACAAGTGTCAGACCTCTTGCCAAATTTACAGGGAGACTGTGGCATTCTCTCACGAGTGGTGGTCAAACAGTCAAGTCTATTCATTTTTTTAAAAGCAAACTGACAACATTCTCCTTGTCTCAGGCTTAAATTAAGTCCCTGCATGCTTGATATGAAAGCATTTCATAGAGTTTGCTGGGCTGTAGAGCATCAACCGGTTCTTTATTTGGAACCCTTTACATCAGCGAGTCCATTGAAGTCTGGGCAGGGTATTAAATGCAAAAGGCGAAAGGACAATGGGTTCCCTCTGGTTAAAAATGTTCACAGATCCAAGTTGATTAATGTTGGCAAAGTCCTTTGAGATTCTTATTTGAATTGCTCATGAATTAGGCCCCTGTGAAGCAGATGAATGTGACGATCATAAGACTGGCCAGTGGACCCTCTAGCCCAGTATCCTGTCTTTGACAGTGACCAGTACCAGAGCTTCCAAGGGAGGGTACGGAACAGGGATATTTTGGAGAGATCCATCCCGTCTTCCCCTCCTGGCGTCTGGCAGTCAGAGGATTAGGGTCACCCCAAGCATGAGGTTACATCCCTGACCACCCTGGCTAATAGCTATTGAGGGACCTATCATCCAGGAAGGTATCTAATTCTTTTTCCAATCCAGTTTTACTTTGGGCCATCACAACATCCCTTGGCAATGAGTTCCATATGTTAATTGTGTGTTGTGTGAATAAGCATTTCCTCTTGTTTGTATTCAAGCTGCTGCTCATTAATTTTGTGGGGTGACCCTCCTGGGTTTTTGTATTGTGGGAAGAGGTAAATAACCCTTCCCTAGTCACTTTCCCCACACCAGTCATGATTTTATAGCCCTCTATCATATCCCCCCTTAATCGTCTCTTTTTTAAACTGACCAGCTCTAATCTTTTTAGTCTCTCCTGGTACGGAAGTTGTTCCAGTCCCTTGAGCATCTTTGTTGCCCTTCTCTGAACCTCTTCCAGTTCCACTATATCCTTTTTGAGATGGGGCGACCAGAACTGCCCGCAGTACACAAGCTGTGGGCGCACCCTGGATGCATATAGTGGAATTATGAAATTTTCTGTCTTATTTTCTATCTCTTTCCTAAGAGCGCCTAACATTCCATCTTGAACCAACACAGAAACGGAGGCAGGGATGACTAGGTAACATTCTCACGGTCACATAGGTTCAGCCTAGAACTCAGTTCTTGGACCATAACTGCTAGGCATGTATCCTCTCCTTCACCCTAAGGAAGGAATTGAACCTTCCAACTGACAAGTTCTCACTAAACAGACACTAGACTCCTCACACCGACACATTGATGCTTCTCCTTTCATTTAGCAAATGAAGCCAGGCAGGTGCTTTGATCTCTCCGACCACAGACATTTTAGGGAGGGTTGCGGCTCCATCTGTTTATTGTCACAAATTATGTATGGTTTGCTTGAATCTTCATAAATGGCTTTGCTGACAGCAGACAACAGGAATCGATACTTCCTGCTGGAGATTGATGTGTTGCGCGCCCTTTACATTTGATTCAAGGCTTTTGAAGAGTGAACTGCTTCGACTTCAAAACCAGCAACAGACTGAGCAACAGAAGCCCGCAAACATCTTTTGTACTGTGTATCCTTCCTGAGGTTTTAAGATGTGCCAGGAAGAGGGCACAAGTCGATGGAAAGTTCTCTTTTCACCTGGCAGCTTTAGCGAGCAGCTTGAGTTTAGCTTTCAGCTGAGATAAATTATGACTCTGGAGGCCAGACTGCCAGTCCCGCGGCTCTTGGAGCACTAGAGGTTGGGTTTGCTTTCTTTCCTCGGAGGTTGAATAGTAACTGTGGTAGGTGCAGGAAGACCCCATCAGCTTACCTGGCAAGCGGGAGATCTTCCTAAAGTGGCTATTGGGAGCACAGGTGCCAGAAGTGAAGTGGCTTGCTGCCCTGTCACTTGAGGAACCCACTAAATAAGAGCTAACACAGGCAGCTTGGCCCCTGGCCCTGCGTACCTGGAAAGGAGAACAAGGAATTGATACCTAGAAACCCCGGGGGTAGGGGGTCACTGGCCCAGGAATAACTGAATTCCATCAGCAGACCCCAGTAAAGGGCAGCACCCCTGGGAGCCCTCGGGGTATTTCTGAGTGCCAATGGATACAGCAGAGGTGTTTCAGAAGCAGGGGTTCTCTGCGGAAACATTTTGACTTTTCATTTAAAAAAACCCAAACCCTGAACATTTTCCTCCGCCAGCTCTTCTCTGATGAAATGTCTCAGTTTTTCACCGAAAGCAGTCTCTGGTCATGAAACACGTCATTTTGTTGAGAACCCAGTTTTCTGAGGAAAAACATTCCCCAGGAATGGCTCTCGTATAAGGTTTGCTCGATGTAGCAAAGTGGGAACACTACTCTCAGGCCTGGGCCTGGCTTGGGTTCTGTCTTGCCCCTCCCCTGGGACAATGGGGTTGTATCTCTCCAGAGGGACATTCTCCCACCATGAGGGGATCACTGGGTGTCAGGCAGCTGCTGAAACTGTCTCCAACCATCCCCTTCCCAAATCCTCGGACCAGGGGGTGCTCCTGGGTGATAGATGGCATGACCAGAGCACTGCTGGTCCACCACTGGCCAGAGGGTCCCAGGACTGGAGAGCGGCACATGGCTTCTTTGTAGGTTACACTCTGCTGTACCTGGCAGATGCTGGGCACATCTGAAAAGTGAGCCCAGTATCTCTTATTTCAGCCAGCTGGCCCTTCAGCTCTTCAGAGAGCTTTCTGGTAAATGTTAATGACCCCTCCAGTTCCCCTGTGTGGGAAGGTAGGTACTAGCCCCAAAACAAAGGCAGAGTATTGAAGTCAGTTGACCAGTGTCCCAGAGACGATGGACCTCAGGAGCTCCCTGCCCCGTTCTGTACTCAGCTCATGCCTCTCTTCCTCCTCCCTGTAAGAAGCCCCAGGGTTTGCTGTGGCAAGTGCAGTGAGAGGGGGAAAACTATCAGAAAATTAACATTTTTTTAAATTAGTTTTTTTTTTAAATAAGTTTGACTGTGTCCCTTCCACCTGTGCCCAAGCAATCCCTGCTTAATGCTGGAGGTGGGAAGAGAATGTATGATAATGGTTTGTTTGCACATTGAATTCGTTAGTCCCCAAACTTTAGACTGGGCAAGGCAATTAAAAATCCCCAACTAAACCCCTCTGTATAAATGTCAGCTGTCTGGTGGATGTCTGGCCTGACTAATTGGAGATCCTTTGCAGACATTGCTCAGGGTTGCTTTAGCATGGAGGAGAGAGAGAGTGGATCTCTTTGGCAAGTGAGGTTAGAGCCATTGGAAGAAGGTACAGCTGATCTGTAAACACAGATTGAGGCCCCATGCAGGTGGATCTCTGCCCTTAGGAATAGCTACGCTGATTTCAGTTCCACCATATGACCAGTTACAGGACTGAAGCCTTTAAATGTTTTTTCCTGCATAAGGAGGGAAGGATGAGAAACTAACCAGCAACTGACTGTTAGTTCATACTACCTCCTCTACCCTAAGGCCTTGTCTCTACACTACGGTTTTGCCATCCAGACTTCTCGGAGAATTCCACCCCTTTGTTTAACCTTTCTGAGCAGAGTTTCCAATAATGCTAGCTGCCTGAGAGGGGCTTTCCTAATCCTTCGAGCCAACTTGGTGCCAGCTCATTCCGGGTGCAGAATCTTCAGAGGTTTACTTTTAAAGTCACTGATTCATGGCACAGTAAAAAATAACGCTTGAATTATTGGAGCAGTCTGTGATTCCCCCCCAAACATTTAGCAATGCCCTCTAGTGTTCAGCATCAGCAGAGAGAGAATCCACGGTTGTCTGAGAAGACAGAGAAGCCTTGGCTGTGGAAAAGCAACGACCTCACTGCCAGGGATTTGAATAGTCATTATTCCTATCAAAGGAGACTGCAAAATAGTTGTTACCGGACAAATACTTGTGGAGCTGCTCCCAATACTGAAATATTACTGACACCAGTTCTGCAGTCATAAACCCAGACGACTGTGTGCTGCTCGCCTGTGTCAGTGGTAACTGTCTTCCTGTTTCAAAGCTCTCCAAATCACAGAGGTAAGGTGGTTTTGACATTTGATTAGCCACAGAGAACAACTTGTGCGTGCTTGACTAAGGGAGTGGGCAAGCTCAGAAGCAATCGTGGTGCTGAATACTTGAGCCTGTTGGAGATAGGGCCCTATCAGGGGAGAGTCGTGGTGGGCACGGCTCCAAAGGGACGATAAGTGGGCTGCTGGGAGAGATGAATATGAGGAAAGGAAGTGGTGAGTGAAGTCAACTGAAAACAGTTTCTTATGCTCTCCATGACTCATACGTTTCATTAACACATGGGCTTGCAAATACTGTCTGGGGGCCGGAGGTGGGGAAACAATCCAGTATTCTTTAGCCTGAGCACCAACCTTCACAACAGCAGAGCACTGCCCCACGCAGCCTGAGCCACTCCGTTGTTACTCCCATGGATTCCCAATGCAGTGCTGGCGGGGGGCCATCACACTATGCCAGATGCCAGCGGGCGATATTCTGTGAAGTGGACGCATTAACCCAGACGGTGCAGCTGCTTTGCACTGAACCATCAACACAGTCTGGGCTTAGTGCCAGCAACAGCCAGCTTCAGGGGAGTCTTTGGTGTAAGGCAATGTCAGAGCTCTCACGTAACTCCCCCTTGTGAGGCTGACACAGCGGGGAAAGACACATGGCCTGGATGCCCCTGCATGACGGTGAGGTCTGGCTGCAATATGGGTCCCTGGGGGCTGTTTGCAGCCGCCACACGTTAGAGCAGCCCTGCAGCTGCTCTAAGTTGGTTTAGTGGAACCAGCCCTGCACACAGCTATAGCTGAACTAGAGGAGTGTAAAGACAAGCTTTTGTATGCACTCACCCCCCCCCCCGAAACAATGCACCCTGTGTGATTTGACTGTAGCCAAGGCCCTGTCCCATCGTCTCCCAAGTCACAGAAATCCTTTCATCTTGGCCCAAAGGCCTGTGGTCAGAGAAGGGGAGCTCAATTCTCTCTCTGTGGGATACTTGTGTGTGAGATGTTATTGCTCCGGAATCCCAGATAACCATGGCTGAGCCTCCGCCCACTTTCCAACAGAGCCAACCCCAAAGACAGGGACCAAGCAAGGGAAGAATCAGATCATCGGTGTTTCTTTGTGCTTCCCGCTCTAAAACCCCATTTGGCTGCTGGCTTTGCTACTCTGACGTAACTCCACCAGCATAAAACCTGCTGCACTACTGGTAGTGCTGTTGTTTCGAGTGCCACCTACCCCATGAGCCACAAAGGTTTTCAGCAACCTGGGATCCCAGTTTCAAAACTTCTGTGTTCCTTTGCAACTAATGCAGATGCCACCTGACTTTAAAACCCGCCCGGGCGGGGAATCTCGCTCGTGTGCAAGGGAGTGGTGGGGCGTCAGTGCTGGCCAGGGCCAGGAAGGCTTTGCTGGGGTGGGAGGTAGCGTTGCCAGGTTGCTAACTTAGGACCCGGCGGCCCAGGGCCTCTCCTGAACAGCCAGAGCATTTGGCCACATGACAGGCCTTTCACGGGCAAGATTGAGGCTTCCACACCCTTTCCCTCTCTGCCTCGAGCCAGTCACTCGAACCTGGGTCCCATGAGGAGAAAAGCTAGTGCGGTCCCCACCCGCACTCTGCAGTCTCAACCCCCTATGCTGTCAAGGGTGGATCTGAAACGGATCTGAAAGCATCTCTGAATTCAGGCAGCAAAGCAGCCACCCCAGTTCATCTTTACAGAGAGCGAGAGACTGATACGGAAAGTCCCTGGTGCAACATAACCAAACACCAGCCCAGACAGTCATGAACTCTGGCTCCCCCCACCCAACCTGAAGCCTGCTGTGTCAGGCTGGTCAGGATACTGGAGGGTTGTTTTCTTTTCTCTTGCTATCGCTGCTATCAAGTAGGAGTGAACAGCTCTTGTTTATACAATGACTATCTGGCCAAAGGCTGATTTAATACCTCCCACTTCTTTTAAGTGCAAACAGACTCTAATGTGTGTATTAGGCTACTTGAATGGCTGTTCTGGTGAAATAGTAGGTTTCCAAATAATTTACTCCCAGTTAGTACTTGGGCTGGGGAATCTATATAATGTACCTAAACAGCTCTACAAATCCACAGTCTGTGCACCCTGAAGAGGAGGGACCAGCATGCTAACAGATTGTTTATTATCTTTTATCAGAATGATAAACTCACCAAGTCAGCAGTACACCATGATCCCTCCCATTAGACATGCCTCAGGCTAATGCACTGGTTTCTCTATACACCCCACTCATTATTACTTCTATTCCATAATGCCCAACCAAGAACCTGGTCCCATTACACTGGGTCACAGACAGAGCTATAGTTATTATATCTAGCTCCTGTATTGTGCTTTTCATCAATAGCACCTCACAAAATCCCCATTTCGCAGATGGGGAAACTGAGGCACAGGCTTTGTCTACACTGCCACTTACAGCGCTGAAACTTTCTTTGCTCGGCTGGTTGCTATTCCGCTCGCAGAGGTGGCTTTCTTACAGTGCTGGGGCCGCAACTACCCAGCTACATTAAAGAACTGCTGCTGCGTAGACATACCCACAGAAGGGGAAGTGACTTGCCCAAGGTCACCCAGCAGAGCAGGGACAGAACCAAGAATAGAACCAGGTCTCCTAAGTCCCAGTCTAGTTTTCTATCCACTGGGCCACGCTCTCTGTTTCCTAGTAGACAAGCCTTACCCTAAAGAGCTTAAAATGGAGACAGCCAAATGTAGAGGAAAAGGATTGTAATAGAAAAGCACGGTGAATAGCGTATGACCCGAGGTTGCAATATACCTATATAAAAGATATATAGCTTATGTGATGCAAATAAAATATTTTGGACATTGACGCATAAGACCAAGGAAGGTCAGCAGAAGAGCACGATCCACTAAAGTCTTCCTCTGGTGTCCTATGTGACGTACATTATTACGCACAGCTGAACAACCCTGCAATAATGCCCTGGCACGGGTAAAAACGGTGCCGGGGTGGAGAGATGCAGGTCCATCGTGGAGTCGCTGCTGCCTGGCGGTGTGATTCAGTCAAAGCGTATCTTTGCGTTAAGCTTCTAAAGCCTTTTTTATTTAAAGCAGAGATTGAGGTCAATGCAGAAAAATGTTCCTGCATTAAATTGCAGAACCTTACAGGGTTCCTAGTCCCCTCGGTAAGCTTTTTCTCATGTAGGGCATGATCTGGCCCTAAATAAAGTATCTCTAATTGCCAATAAAATGCAGGCAGAAGTGACAGATTTTCACTTAACACATGTTTTAAAAGGTATAATTTCTTTTCAAGGTACTTAGCTGAATTTTATATGTAAGAATTTTTCTTTCTGTTCCATGGCAATTTAAAAAGACAAAACTGGGGGGGTGGGGGAATCCTTAGTAGAAGAGTGTAAACGCTCCTATCACTAACTTGTATGCAATCTGATGGACGATTATGGCTTCTTCAAGGTCACTTTGACCTATTATATGACTAGGAGGCTAGCATTAAAAAAAAGCAAAATCTGCTCTATGATTCATATATGATAAAGCTGGTGCCCAGTAAATATGTGTATTGAAAAGCCTGGTAATACAGGTATTATGTGTGTGCTGAACACACCTCTTAATCCTTCCATGCCTCAATCATTGTATTTAAGACATCCTATGCGTATGAAACAGCCTCCCAAACTGGAGTGCCAGAGGAAGTGGCTATGGCGTGGTTAATCAGCCCTGAGCTATTCTCAGAGTTGAAGAGGAATTTGCCATGCAATGTTTGTGGCTGGCATCGCCACAGAAGGCCCCAGTAACCCAGTCCTTTCACAAGCAAACTCCCACTGACTTCACCTTGTCTGATGTGCTGGCGTAAAGACTGCCAGGGCCCAGCCCAATGTGTCTCTCTATCAGCAAGATCCCAGCCACAACTGACTGACCTTCATGAGTGGATGTGCAACGAACCCTGCCTGAAGGGACCACTCGAGGGACCGAGGAAATAGTGGGTGCTTAGTAAAGGTGGAACAGAAGGCCCCTTTCTTTGGCAGCATCAAATGGTCATAAAACAGGTATGAATGTGATTTATTCCAGCTTTCAGGCCCCTTGGTGGTGCCGCAGTGATGTAAAGGGGCCTTAGTATAAATAAGAATCAGACCCTAGAACTTACATTCCCTCTGCGCCTGCCCTTCCCCCTCTGGTACTTCCCTAGGGGGTGAATTTTTTTTTAAAGGCGAGGAAACCCACTGTCTCTTGAAATACTAGGAGAGGGGTGATTTCGCCTCTCTTTTTAAGAGAACTTGCTCATTCCATGGTCTCCATTTTGCATGCGTGTCCATGCTAATCCCTCATCCTCTCTCTGGGTGCAGCTCTGAGTTCCACTAGGATTTTGGAAAGGAGCCAGCTCTCCTGGCTCACACGAGATTCGTTATTTGTTGCAGTGCATCCCTTTAGAGCTCTGAACCTACTGGAAGCAGCAGCTTGAGCAAGGATAACACTGTGTTGCAGCCTGGTCACCTTTTAAATGGGAGCTTTATACTCCTCTTTAGCGAAAGCCATTGCAGGGAGGGGAGGATTCTGCTGCCCTTGCTCAGGTGGCAATCAATAGGACAACAGCCAGAAGCACGTACTACCCAATGGGAATGAAGGTGGTGGAACCTGAGGGTCAGAATGTGAACCCTTGACTCCCATTGGTGAGCAGTTATCACATGATTAGCCCCAATGGCTTCAGCGGGAGTACTCTTATGAGCAACATTAGGATCTGGGGTGGATGCTCGCTCTGCTGATGTCAACAGGAGCTTTGTCTTTGACTTCAAGCCCAGGATTTACCCCTTGCCAAAAAGTTCACAAGGAATGTGTCTCCTCTTGCAACCAACTCTGATGACTATTGGGGGGAGCAGAGGGGTGTTTTGATTTGTTATAACACAATAGGGACAGCATCTCACTTTCTTCCTGAATGCAGTTTCTTGCTGTGTACAGTCTAATGCCATTTCCTTAAGTGTGTGGGAATTAATTCAATTTCTGCCAGAAACAAAGGAAATCTAGCTCTGTGGGCCATCAAAATTGGGAGCACCAGGGTGTTTGTAGCGCCGGCTCCTGCCAGTTTTCTTTTCTTCTTTTCTCTCCCGTTGTTTGAGGAGGTTGCAGAAGGTTCTCTGAGTTTAAGGAGTTTAGTTTTTCAGCTCAAGGGAAGTCCAGCATCTTGAAGCATAAACATGGTTGGGCTCAGGATGGCTTTAAGCCTAGCTCCTCAGAGCCCTTTGTACCCACTGCTCTTTTGAAAGCCCACCGTAGTAGCTTATTTTGCTTGAATTTAAGTCCACCAAGATACTCCTCCCTGATAAAGTCTGGACCTTACCCACCAAAGCGTCCAATCTGCCAGGGAGCATGCATGCTCCTGGGTGGAGAACGGCGTCCTTTTTTACCCTGGTGCTTCAGCCAAACTGAAAACGACGGAGCACATGACTCCAGGCTCAGACAGGCGGGTAAAGCCAACAGGTGCGTGCACAACATTGCTAACTGACTGAAAAAATAAAGCTTGGGATCTGTGCCCTGAGAGTGGCGGAAAGGCCTGGGAATAGCAAGCACAGTGACACTGCAGAGGGCCCTCTCTGTCTCCATGGATCTTAACCTTGTTGCTGAGCCTCCACACACAGGTTCCTCACAAGGACAGCAGCTTACCTCATGTCCTGTGTACACATCGTGGGCCTTCCAGTGGATACTTCTCCCATTAAAGCCTTGCTCTTGCCAGACAACCCTGTAGGCTTACATTGGCTTGCCATGCAATGCCCCCCGAGAAGATTCAAACCCTCCACACGTCCCCACTCAATTCAGACCTTCCCTGTTTTGTTGGGTGTCTCAAGTTGGGCCCTAAAGAGAAGGGGCTGCTCTTGAAAAAGTTGGGCTAAGTGACTTGTCCAAGTCTCAGGCAGAACCAGGAGTGGAATCTAGATCTCTTGACTCACCTGCTTGTGCGCTCAGCATTCGATCCCGTGTCCCTTTCTTATGCTACCCATGACATTAAACAGTGGGCCATCCGCCGAGCGTAACAGTGCACCCCGGGCACCTTCAGATCGAGAGATCTAGGCACGGTTCAAAGACACAGTGAAGGACAAATGGAATTGTGCTGAGGACGTTCAAATGGAACCTCTTGGCACTGGCAGCCGCAGGGAGAGTAGAAAACTGGGTGCCAGGATTCCTGGAGTGTGTCCCCAGCAGCTGCCACTGACTCACATGGGGATTCTGAACAAGTTATTTAACCCCTACCTCATTTTACGCATCTATGAAATGCCAGGTGTAATAATACATCCCCTCCCTCACAGCCACCTTGTGAGGCTGAATTGTTTGGTAAGTACTTGGAAAGCCTCAGCTGAGAGGCATTACAGTACACATGTGAGTTCAAATATCATTACTACACCTGAAGTCCAAAGAGCAACGCTTCCTGGACAAAGCGTTCTCACAAATGTGTTTTGTCATCGTTGCTGCAGCTCTTGGAGTGCTGAGAAAGAGGAAAGTCTTGCTAGACTCCAAGAGGAGATCAGGTTCATTGGTGCTCATATCCTGCAAGGCTGCATCTGGAATTTGCATGCCCTAGATTTATTTTTCAGTCCCAATCAGAGCCTTCAGCATTCCCTAAAAGTAAAGAGGGAAGTTGACTGGAAAATCTCAGTGGTGTGGTACGCTGTGACTCAGATGCTGTCTGAAATTGATTTACTTCTGCTGGACTCTCAGTTGGGTCGGCTCTATATGGGACACGTGCGTTGGAGCATCGTTGTCTTGTTTTCAAACTGTTGACTGCGAAGTGTTAGATTTCGTTCACCCTTCTGGATCTCATTTATAGCTGCTGTGAACCTTCGGCCAAATGTTTGTGTGTGGTTCTGGAGTAACAATTGTTTGAGCTACATTCCATTAGCTCCTGCACAGCGTGTAAACACGGCCAGACATTCAACCTGAGCGCTTCTCTAGGGACATGACTGGCTGCTCTTCGGAGGGCCAGCGATCACCTGCGGTTTGTTTCAGAGTGAATAGCTCAGCTCAGTCTTTGCTGTATGTTGTCTAATTATAGACATTATGTTGCAAATGGCTTTTGAAGCTGTTAATGGTATTACTGGTGTTATTCTTCTAGCTGTTAATTATAACAGATTTGTTTGGGATGCTTTCCCGGTTTTCAGCTGTAATTGCTCTCCTTGTTCCCTGATGTCTTGCAGTTCAGGGTAAGCCCTATATTTTTCGTAGAGGATGTTCACCTCCCCTGCTGAAAATTATTGTATAGTGTTACTTGTGAAGCATGGCTGCCATGTTCCACCCCAGAGTTGGCTGCATTTCCATATTGGGCAAGTGCTGCAGCTCTAGAAACGGATTCAGCAAGATCCTTATGCATGGGGCTAACTTTACCCAGGTAAGTCCCACTGCATTTTAAGTGAGGCACATGCCTAAGTTCCTTGCTGAATCAGAGCTGTGGCCCAAAAGCAGTGTAGGATTCTTCCTGCTAAGTCAGCAATCTAAGGTATTATTACTAAAGTGCTACATAAGAGTGGGGCATTATTATTAGGTAGGAAAATGGGAAAATATGAGGTGGATTGCTTCTCTTTTATTGTCATTAAACTCTAAAGGGGTCTATTCACTCTGCACAGAAAACCCCAGATTTATACAGCAAGCTGGAGTGCTTTGATTTTGTTTTCTTTTGTTTTGTTTCAGGCTTGTTCTTAAATTTTCAAAATACCAATAAAGCAAACACGGAAGAAAAGGCTTTTGGAAATTCTGGGCCCAGTCCTGCATGCAGAGCTTCTGCTGAGCTCTCACTGGGATTTTAGTGCATGAAGAACTTACAGGATTGTACTTTCTCTGCTGTAAGAGGCTGTAAAGCTTTACTACCAAGAGCTGATAAAATTCAACTTCAAAACAAAGCAAAATAAACTTGCCTTGATTGATAGCTTTCTTAGCTCTCCTCCATTGTCGGTCATTAGTATGCTTTCCCCTGCCTTTCCAGCTCTGAAGTCCTTGTTTAGATAAACTTGAAAGCTAAAGGAAATTTGGCAGGCTGGGTCTTGCCCTATGGGAAGGGCAGATAGTGTCACCTTTAATGTAAATAGGTCCTATTGACTGGGGCTGGGAATTACTTGTCAACAATAAAGCTACCTTATGTGGTGGCTGTGTACACACAGTTGCATACAATGAACGGGGCTTTTATGTTTGGTGAGCTAACCTATTAAAGCTGGTCAGGAAATGAGATGGGGAACAGAACTGACTCAGTAACTTGACTCAGATTAGTGTATGTGCAAGCCCCCGTGCATGTGAGTGCGTTGTTTGCGGTGTTGTAGCAGTGTTTGTCCCAGGACAGTGGAGAGACAAGGTGGGTGAGGTAATATTTTTTATTGGACCAACTTCTGTTGGTAAAAGAGACAAGCTCTTGAGCTCCGCAGAGAAGATATTACCTCACCCACCTTGTCTGTGTGTGTGTATAATAGATATTTGTGTATTGGGACTTCTATAGGGCTTTTAACAATGAGCGTAATTAACGATTGGAACAACTTACCAAGGGCCGTGGTGGATTCTCCATCACTGACCATTTTTAAATTAAGATGGGATGTTTCTCTAAAAGCTCTGCTCTAGGAATTAGTGTGGGGCACGTTACGTAGGAGGTCAGACTAGATGCTCACAATGGTCCCTTCTGGCCTTGGCATCTATGGATCTATTACACTGTTTCCCAGCCTCTCTTGGCTGCATCCTAACAAGCAAATCAACTTGATCTGATGGAGCTGTGGTTTGACTCTTACCTGGCTTATTTAGGGATGACGAGAAGAAACACGAATCTGAAGGCTAGTACAACTCGTGCAAAATAACAAAACTGTCAACACTATGCTTGAGTAAACTAGGAACTGGGCAATACAGCCAATGGAGTATCAGGTTTACACCAGAAGTACAGCGTCTGGGCCAGCCCCTCAGCTGGTGTAATTCAGCATGGCTCCAGCAGGGTCTGCATGGAGCTACGTTGCTGTGTACGAGCTGAGGATCTGGCCCTTACACTTTTGGTTCTCCATTCTTTGGTTGGAGGGCTTTCCAAACTCTCCCGCAGAAGCCTGGACCAGGGCCTTCGCTCCACACCAGGGGTGAATTTGAAATGTCCTGTTGCCATGACTCCGCTGCCTGAGGGAACGATTTCAGCAGGCCTTTGTGAAGGATCCTGAGTTGAGTAGGTGTCTTACCTACGAGGTGGTGGTTGGTGTCCCGTTTGGTGAAAGCACCTGCCCGTGCCGGAGCGGCTATTGCACTCCTGTTGCTGCAAATGTTTTCACGATGCAAAGGCCGTTTGCCAATGGGAAAAAATGCTCACGCTCTCTGTCTCAAAGGGTTATTTTGTCACGAGAACAGTGCATTGAGTGTTGCCTCGGCCCTTATTCAGTCTGCCCAGCGGCCCCTGCAAAAATCTCAAATACAAGGCTGCACATTGCTGCTCCAGAGAACAGAAGTAATAGGAGAGGATGGGGGTGCACAGCAGCTGTGGATGGCTCTGGGTGTCAGCCCACTTGTTTGAGAGTAATCAAAGGCTTGGTCTACACTACGGACACGTGTGGGTGTATAACTATACCGCAGCTATACCGACCAAACTCCTGGTGTAGACAGTGCAGTATCAATGGGAGGGCTTCTCCCATCCACACAGCTACCGCCTCTCGGGGAGTTGGAGTTCCTACACTGATGGGAGAAGCTCTCCTGTTGGATGGAGTAGGTAGCATCTTCACTAAGTGCCGCAGTGGCGCTGTATGTGTAGACAAGACTGGTGCGGGCGCAAAGAACCCCTGGAGAGCATGATGTGTGAACTCTGCCCCCTTTGCCAGTATAGGGGCATAAATAAAAGCTCTTACCCATTGTCTGCTCCCGGCTCCTTTTCCCACGTGCCTGGAGGGGTCAGGCAGAACAGATCTTGCTTTTCTGGGTTTAACATTAGGCTGTTGTACGACTGGAACATGCTGGCTTTTCCTTGATTGAAGTGACTCACTCCTGAAGGCTGCATGAGCGCAGGCAATTGGTTAGGTGCTTTTCTTCTGCAGTTACGCCTCTGATCCTGGCCCTCATGTTCGAACCACCATTTTTTCTGTCTTTGTTCCTCCCTGAGCTCTGTAAAGCTCTCTCTGGTGCACTGGTTGTAAGTCCAGGCTAGATGGGAGCTGAGCAAACACCCCCCCACAGCTCTCACAATGTGCTTCAATCCAAACTCGGAACACGACTGAGCGTCAAGCACCAGACCAGCAATTATGCAAAATCACAGGCAGACTGTCACACGCCCTCTCCAGGCATGGACACAGCTCTCCAGAGACTAAAAGACACTGAGTGACTCCCCCGTATCTCCATCTTCCGACACTGACATCTGTGGTGTGTGTAGGTTGTAACTGTTATGCCGTTATTTTCCAAGTGCTGTGCCTTTACATTTCTACAGTATCTTTCTGGTTGCCATTTGGTGGCCGCCGTCCCACGTAGACTTCATGTTTGCTCTTCATTGTGCGTTTGCAGTTTATTTAATCCAAAATAAGCCATTTGGGCTGGTTCTTCTCTGTCTGTGGAAAAGCGTAACAACCATCCCCTTGACCAGGTGGGAGTCAAACTCTGAGTCTTGGCATGCCATGGGCTTCAGCTACTTAAAGGCTGAATTTTTATCTCAGACATCTAGCCCCTGTGCCACATCCTGCCTGTTCACTCTCTCTACTGAGATCAATATCCAGCTGGAAGAGAATCGTCACCTACTTGTGCGCCCGGCAAGTCTTGCTCTTTCGTAAGCACTCTCCTTGGATACCCCTTCAACCTCCCTTTGCACTCTGCCTTGGCCTTCAGATGCCATTCTTACCTCTGTCAGTTCCCTGAGTATCTTCAGAACCTCATCCTGGCCAACATCCACTACCTCTTGCTTGACTCAACCAAAGAAAAACCTTTCCGAACCCTCCAGTAACAGTGAACTCTGCAGAGAGGTAGTTGGGGTTGTTTTATTTCTGGTTTTGTTTCTTCCTTCAGTGTCAGGAGTGCTTACACACTGTCGCAAAAGAAGGGGAAGCTTTCGGACGCCTTACTCTTTTCCGGGTTCAGCCCTGTTTGTGTAGACTTAAGAACCGAAGATGCGACTTCCCATGCTCCAGTCACACTTGTGGGATAATCATGTCTGTTTCATATTGCAACCCTCAGAGCTTGACTTTGCAATAACCCAGGAGCTTTCAGGTTTAAGGGAAACAGTATGTTACTACTAAATCTGAAATGGAAGGAGTCTCATAGCCGAGAAGAAACTAGAAACAAGTTGACAGTACAATTCACATTGTCATCCTCTTATTTCCTGGGTGTAGGATTCCCTCCCAGAATCCATGTCACTTTGTTTGGCACAGGAGAGAACACTGGGGTGTCTTTAGGCAGAAAAAGTGAAAGTTAAAACTGTTATTTTTATTGTTATTGTTTTGAAAGCTGCCATCTGACGCACACAACACATTCAGTTAAAAATGTGAGATTTTCTTTTCATGCTAACTTTCTGTCTGGTCACATGAAAACACTACACAGAAAAAGAAAAATAATGTACAGGGAAAATGGTAGGGGGAAAGCCTGATTTATAATGAGGATATGAAAGCACCCATTTAAATAGACTTTTAAATCCATGTGAATCAGAACACTTCCTTCCCTCTTCAATGGCTTTTTTTGAACCAGGTAAATTTTAATAACCTACAATCAAAAATCTGCTATTTCAGTATGGCCCTGGTGTGCTAAGTATCAATTAGCAACAGACATTCTTGGTCACTTTACCGCATCTCAACAGGACTGGAGCTAAGATGAAATGAGAAAGTGATGAAAATAATAATAATTTTCGGGAAATCATTAAATAGAAACCAGAATTGCTATGTAAATACCATGGAGCGGTTTGTGTAATGTGTTAAGCCAGTGATAACTAACTTTCAATGCAAAAACATCTTGTTTCCCACCCCTTCCCCCCACTTTTCCTAAAGAGACTAGCTTTTCAATCAGTGATGCTTCCCGATATCCCTAGGAGCTAGGGAAATAACATCCTTGTTTTACAGATTGGGTACTGAAGCACAGAGAGATTAAGACCAAAACTTTCAATCCTGAGTTCCTAAAATCATCTGTCTAAATCCACATTTAGGACCCAATCCCACAAGCGGACCTTACAGCTACACTGAACCCCACTAAAGTCAACGGGTCCACTTTGCAAGATCAGGGCCTTACGCACCCATATGAAAGTGACCTGATGTCCAAGTACTATATATGATCTCCTGATGCTAGGACAGGGACACAGGGAAAGGTACTTAGCGTGTAACCTCTTTGGGGGCAGGGCCTGTCTTTTTGTTCTGTGTTTGTAGAGCACCCAGCACAATGGCGTCCTGGTCCAGGAGACAGTAATACAAATAATATTTATTATTATTGCATGTTAGGCCCTGATCCTGCAAGCACCTATCTGCTCACAGGGTTATACTGCTATATGCATAACTGTTTGTGGGATCCAGGCCTTCGTTTAGTAAGCTAGCTCTTCCTACTTCTAATACCCTTAGATTCTAGATGTTTGATTCGCAGCAAAGAGCCTGATCCTACTCCCACTAGTGTCAATAGCAAAAATCAAACTGTCTTCCGTCGAAGCAGAACCAGGCTCTGTGAAAGCACAATCACTTTACTCTATTTCACCTGTTTTCAGCAAGGTGCAGGATGCTCCCAACTCCAGTCAAAGTCAGTGGGAAGTGAGGCTTTTCAGCAAGCTCTCACTGACTCTGCTGGACCAAGCCCAAAGGGCTGAAACACACTCAGTCCCACTGAGTTCAGCAAAACAAAGGGGCCCTTCCGGAGGAGCTGCAGATACCATAAGCCTGCCTGCTGTAAGATCAATTACCCTTTCCTATTAGTGAAAAATTAACAAACATGTGCAAGCCCAAAGCAAGCACTGAGGACAAAGTGCAATTATTTGGGGATTTATCATAAATCATTACTTCCTTTGCTAGGCAGCAGGGAAGCTTCTCCAGCTTGGTGAAGCAAGCTGTTCTTGGTCAGTATCTTTTGCAGAAGTCTGGGGAATACTGAATGTGGCTAAGGGTAGTTTTTCCTCTGGGCTGATCTGAACACTTCAGGATAGCCCTCAGTACTCCTGCATTACCAATGACAAAATATGTCATTGCTGGGGGGTGGGTTTCAACTCTTGTCATCTTTGCTGGGTAATATTCCCACCTAGCATGGATCAGACGCTATTTCAAACCTAAAGGCACCTCGGTAAAAGGAGAGCGCGCTGATTTTCAGAGTTCCTGTGCAACACCGGCAAGGCAAAGTATCTTCCATGCTTCCCTCTGCTGCTTCCTCCCCTCCAGGGTAACACCCTACTACTGCTACCAGCCAGTGAAGTGGCTCCGTTTAGCTCAAGCCGGCAGGTGCTTGTGATGCTGAGGCCAGTCCCCAATACAAATCTTGCCCAGCCAAAGCCACCCAGGATGCCAGGGCAGCCAGAGCTCCTGGCTCCCCTGGGCCGGGCTTGGCGGCAGCTTGAGAGAGGCTGGAGGGACCACTGGGAGAGGAGGCGGCAGGGAGACAAGCCGCAGGCAGCAGGGGGCGGCCTTGCAAGGGCTGCTGCCGCTCCGGCTCCCGGGCTCGGGGAGTCCAGCCCGGACTTTCCTTCCCGCTTTGGGGACCGGGCGGAGGGGTGGGGTTTTTTTTTTTTTTTTTTCCCTTCTTCTGTTTGTTTGTTTAGCGTTGTGCCAGGAACTCGGCTCCCACGTGGGGCGGACTCCCAGGTGCTCCGCGGAGCGGCCAATGACAAGGCAGCGCTCCCGTAGCGACGGGCCCTGACACTTCTCGTAACATAGACAGGGGCGAGGCAGCCAATGGGAAGTGGAGGCCGAGGCGTCGGGACCTCACTGGGTTCAGGGTCCCCCCCGCCGCCCTCCGGGTGATGCATCCCCCCCCCCACCCCCCCCGTGTCCGGGGCCCGCGGTGTCTCTGCAATTCGGGGGCTGCTCCTGCAGCGAGGCGAGGGTCTGGGGGGGGGGGGGGGGGCCGTGCTGAGCCCCAGGCGACGGGGCGGGGAGGAAGGGGGCTCGCCCGGTCCCCTGGGATTCCCTGCTCCCCGGCAGGCTGGAAGGGACGAGCCGGCTTTCCCCGGGCAACCGGGCGCTGGGAGGCCCAAATTGACACCTGCACGCGGGGGTGCGGGGGGGGGGGATCCTCTACCCCCCCCCCTTTCTGGGGCTGGGAAGTAGCAACCGGACCCTGTAACCACCACAGGCCAACCGCCTCCCGCAGCGTCGGGGTCTCGCCCCCCCCCCCATTTCAACCCCATCCCCAAACCCCAGCTTTTGCAAGGGGAGACATCTGCATGGTGGGCGTGCGGGTGTGCGCGCGACTTTCCCTTTCCCGCGTTCCCCTTTTATTATTTAAATCGATACGTTTCATTACGAGGGAGAAAAATAAAATATTCCTTTGATACACAGAATCAAATTGATATTTAGCCTCTGCTTACTTTTTTATGCATGGCTCCTTTTCCCCGCACGGTAGTGACAGATTGTTTGAGCTGGAAGGAAAAGCCATTCCAAGCTAATTAAGCGGCCATTCCAAGCACTATTTGCAAGCGGGACGCTGAGAAGCGGCGGCGTTTGTCAGCGCTCGGCCCCCGCGTGGCTTTGACTGACAAGCCCGACGCTGGAGTGGCAGCCCGGGCGGCCTCCGCCAATGGACAGAAGGCAGCCGGCGGTGCCCCTTGCCGATTGGTCGGATGGATCTGTTTGATGGACGGCTGCTTTTTTTTTTTTTTTTTTTTTTTTAAAGCGCGGGGGGCGGTGGCGCGCTGCGGTCCCCACGTGGGGGGAAGGCAGGGCGGGTTGGGTCTGTGACGTGGGGCGCGAGGAGCCATTTTGTGCTAATAGCGGCTGCCCGGGCGCGGAGCCGGGGGTGTCTCTGCGGAGCCCCGAGCCCGGTGCAGGGGCGGGCCGAGCGGCGCGGGCGAGCCCTGCAAGCGGGGGCTGCTCTGAGCCCTGCCCGGCTTGCACGCCTCCCTCCCACCCCCCTCCAGGGCAGGTGCAAGACCCACCCCCCCACACGCGCGCGCGCTCACTCTCGCGTGGGCGGAACCTCGCCCCGCGTGTGTCTCCCTGCGGGGGGCCTCAGCCGAAGCCCCCGTTCCGCGCGTGGAAAGGGCCGGGCCGGGGTGCTGCGGGCGGAGCTCACCCGGGGGCGGCGGGGGGATGCCCCGCAATAGCCGCGGGGGCTGGACCCGCAGCCTGCCCCACGGGCGAGGATTATTCCGCGGGGGAGCCCGGGCCCCAGCAGGCCCGTGGGCCGGGCGTTTCCGAGGAGGGGCTGGGCAGCTGACCCGAGCCCGGAGCGCCTTGTTGCGGGCTTCGCACCCGCAGGCCGGGCCCCGACGGCCGGCCGGGCCCACGCGTGCCGGCTCCTCGTGTGTTTCTCCTGACTCAGGAGCGTTCCCATCTGCCGAGCGGACGGCATTGACCGCGTCCCTGCGGGACCTCGGAACCATCTTCCGGGAGGGGAAAACAAGGGTGGGCCCCAATCCCCGCTTCGCACCCTTAGGCGCTTTCCTGCCTGCCTTTCTGGGTGTTGCACTTACTCGGCCTAGGAAGGGGGAGAGGCTCGAAAGCAGAGTTTGCAAACACGGTGCGCGTAAAGGCTGCTGCAGATCAGCCCTCCGCCGGGGGGACCCTCTGCGGCTGGGCTCTTGTTTGATGTAAAGGCTCAACCCCCTCTTCCCCCCCCCCCCCATGCGCCCCGCAGCAGTTACAATAAACACCGCTTTGGAGGGCGTGTAAACCCCGGGATATTCCAGTCCGGTCGGGTGCGTGGGTAACTTGAACGACGTGACCCGAGTTCTTCACCAAAGCGGCTCCGACTCGAAAGGCGCCCAGGGGAGGAAGAGGGGAAGCGGGTCGTGACGGCAGAAAGGGCCGATCCCCTTGGTAGGAGCACCGGGCAGAAAGCATCCCAGGGGATGCGGGCCTGGCTGGTCGTTTTTGTTTTTTTTTGGGGGGGGGGGAAGGAAAGCCATTCTGTGAGTCCCCCGCAGGCTTTCTCGGAGGGGGAGGCTATTCCCCCCCCCCCTTGTTCTTGCCCCATGTTATCGCTGCTAAGTCTTAAGAAGGGGAAACAGGCAAGTGGCGGAGCGCTCCTGGTCGCTTTCTAGTAGCTAATGGGCCTGCTAAGCTGCTGCCTGAGGAGGCGGGGGGAAGGTGCTCGCTCGCTCGCAGGCGGTGCATCGTCCCCGACAGCTCTGGCGCTGGGGGGCTCCCACCCTCCCCCCGCGACCCGGAGCTAGCGGCAGAGGCAGGGCCCCTGGCAAAGCCAAACCCATCCCCGGGCTGCTGCTGCTGCTGCTGCTGCTTCTCCGCCGCGGAGTTCGGGCTCGCGGCCGACGGGCTGCCCAGAGCGGGGGCGCCCCCCGCCCCCCCATTCCCCGCCCCGAGGGACATTCCGAATTCGGGCCGTGCACACGGGGCGGCTTTGCAGCGGCCGAGCCGCTTTCCAAGGCCAAGCCGGCCCGGGGCCGTTTCCCCGCCTCCCCACTCGTGTCCGAGGGCTCCCCCCCAGGCCCGCGGCAGCCGAGCGGGGTGGGGCGCTCCCCGGCCGGCCACAGCCCCCCAGCGGCGGGGCAGGGCCGAGGGCGCCTTCCCGACACAAGATGGCATTGTGACGTTCCCGCTGCCGGCGCCCATTCGCCGGCCGAGCTGCCCCGCCCCACGTGGGCTCCCCGCGCTGCCATTGGTCCGGCCCGGGGACGCTGGGGCTGCTTTTTGTTACACTTCACTCCCTCTCCCGAGCGCTCTCGCGCGGCGGCTCGGCCCCTCGTGCGCTGCCTCCTGCCTGCGGAGTCTGTGGGTGGCATCGCCGGGGTCCCGGGGCGCGCTGGCCGCGGCGAGAGGGGCAGGGCAGGGGGGATTCCAGCCGCCGCTCCTCGGGAGCATGTGTTCTCCGCCGGGCTCCGGCTCCCGGCGGCCGGGGGTCCCCGCGGCTTGAACCCGCCGGCGAGGAGCCCTCTTCGGAAGCGGACCCCGCCGCCGGGCTGCGGAGCGATGGGGCCGGCGAGGAGCTGAACGGGCGCCCGGGAAGAGGGAGTTCGCAAACCGAGCCCGAGCGGCTGGCGGAGCCCGGCTCGCCCTTTGCCCGCGCGCGTCGCCCGGGAAGTGGCCTGGCTTTGGCACCCCCTCCCCCCCCGCACCCCGACCCTTTTCTTCGGGCGGCAGGATTTGGGGTTTTTCTCGGCGCCGAGCAGCGGGGCTGGATCGTGGAGAGCGGCGGGCGGCAGCCCCGCGGGCTGAGGAGCGGCGGAGCCTGGGTTGACTCTCCGCCTTCGGGGGCCGGAGCCCGCAGCCCCCCGGGGGAAGGAGGGAGGGAGGGAGCGGGCAGCAGGATGCCGAGGAGCGGGCGCTGCCCCGCGCCCCCCGCCATGTGCGCCTTTCGCCCGAGGGGAGCCCGGCTCCTGCGCCCGGGGCTGGCGAGCCTGCCCGCCTGCTAGGCGCCCCGAGCTCGCACCGCCCGGGACTCCGCTTCTTCCTTTGTTCCAGTTTTGGCCCCTCCGGGGCAGCTTCGTGGCCGAGCCGCGGCCCGGCCCGGGCTCGCCTGAGAGCAGAAGGCGCTTGGGGCCGGTGGGGGAGTGACTTGGGGGCCGGTGAACTCCTGCGATGTACCCCCAAGGCAGGCACCCGGTAAGTCCTCGCTGCCCCCGGGCGTTTCCCTTGCAACCTATTTCCCTCCCCCACCCTTGATCTTTGGGGCGGGGGGGGGGGCAGAGGCGATGGGTGTGTCAATCTGTCCGTGCATCGCGGTGATGCTTGTGCACCCTTGAGACCGGAGTGTGCCCCCGGGCGTGCCCCCGGGCTCCGCGTCTCCAAACAAACAAGCAAGCCAGGGAGCAGCCAGGCGCGGGGAGCCTCGCGGGGAAGCAGGGGCTCTCCCGGTGCCAGGAAGCGCCCCGACGCCCCTGCCACCCAGCCTGGGAAACTTCAGGGGTAGCGAGGGGATCTCGGATCCCTGTTGGAGCCTGTTTATTTGGGGGAGGGCTGGCTCCTGGGGAAGGGACTGGAGGGCCAGGCATCTCTCCCTGGTCTGTAAACGGCTTGTTTTCTTCCTTGTCTGCCTGTGTGTACCCCTAGGCTCCCCACCAGCCTGGGCAGCCGGGCTTCAAATTCACAGTGGCTGAGTCCTGCGATAGGATTAAGGATGAATTCCAGTTTTTGCAAGCCCAATATCACAGGTAACTCTCTCTGTCTGCCTGTCTCCCTCCCTGCTTAGCAAAGGTTAAATGTTTAATGACAGATTTTAAGTGCACACTAGAGCATGTATTAAAATGTCTTTAGAAGAGCAATTTATGGCTCTGTGTTGACTAGCATCAATCGCCAGCCAAGGCTCCTTTTGTTCCTCCCTGTTTGTCATTTCGGAACTGCCCCAGTTTTTAACCCTCTGCCTCCTGGGCTTATCGGAAAAGCTCTAGTAACCCCTCCAAATCCCTGCTGGATGGAACCTTTGTTTGTCACTAGGGTCCCCCCCCTTTGATCCATTCTAAGAAACACCCCCCACCCCCAGCAAGGTTCCTGTTTTGCCACGAGGAATCCCCCAGAAAAAAAAAATTACCTTCTTGTTCTGCTGAAATTTCCCATCTTTCTAGCTTGCAAAGACGTCTGCTAGCCTGCCATTGAGCAGAAACCTGGCAGTACTAAGGGGCTATTACAAAAACAAACAAAAATCTACTGATCTGGGGTGATGTGCTTCTAAGAAGTGTTACTCAAGATGGTGTCTCTTTTCCCCGCCCCCCCCCTTGCCCCCACTTGACTTGTCACTTCATCACTGCGGGTTCTTAAACATATATTTATTCTGTTTTATCCTCTTAGTCTTAAAGTGGAATATGATAAGCTTGCTAACGAAAAGACAGAAATGCAGCGCCATTATGTTATGGTAAGAGACTTTAATCAGATTTTGTATCCGACTGCACATGGCATTCGCTGATGATGGAGCAGTGAAATGGGCCAGGGGATGGTGGTGATGCGGGACCCTTAAAATGAGTATTGCCCATTCAGAACAAGTTGTCTTTATTCTGTGCCTTGCTTGGGGCCGGATGGTTCCTATCTCTAAACATTACAGCTGTCCCTTCAGTGTTATCTGCCTGGCGGGTTGTGAACCATCCTCTAAGGAGAAAAACAATACTTTTGGTGACCAGTGTTCCTGCCCTGTTTTGACAGGCATTGATCCTCTTGTGTCCTCCCTTTATATTTACCAAATATTTGACTTGTGCCTGAGGACAGCAGACTTAAAAAGATTGGAAACCTAATACAAGTCTCCTGTTAACCCTCTTCCCCTGACACTCCCAAAGAGGATTTTGAAGCATTTAGAGGCAGGAGTTCTGCTGACTCTGTATCACAAGAATCCATGTTTGTATCGTTGCCTAGTTAAAACTTCAGCCCCCTGTAAGCACGCATTTTGCAACTTGCTGACCCTGGAGTGTTTGGACTAACTTCTGATGTTAGGAGACAGGGGTCAGACTGCTCCTTGTTTTGCCTGAGGCCAGAGAAGGCCTGTTACGACATCATCTCTCCCAGTTGCTTTGAGGAAAGTGGATTCTTTTGTTGCTACAGAAATCTTTTCACTCTAGTTGCATTACAGGGGCAGTAGGTGAGGTGATTCTTTTGATTTGTATTTCTAATCAATTTAGTGTGACCAGCGTTCATTTTCGAAGTACAGGCCCATTCCCTGACTGCAAAAGAAGACATGTAGGACACAGGGCAGAAATAACTTTTAAAGGAAAAATTACAAGATGTTTGCCAAATTGCAGTATATTAACTTTTCTATTCGAACTTATACATACTGGTCGCACACAGCTCTGGGGGAAGGGTAAGCTGCTGTCTTGTTTCTTCTAACTAACTTATAGGGAATAGATGAACGAGAAAAGTAGTATCCCCTTGTTACGTGTGTGTCTCTTAAACACTACATGCATGTGGCTATTACTTATGATTTAAAATTTCCTTGTTTAATATGCTTTGAGCACAGTTCTGTCCAGGAGGCTTTTCTGATAATGGTCTTATGCAAAATCAATGAAAAAATATTTTTTTTCCCCCCCCAGTACTACGAAATGTCATATGGTTTGAATATTGAAATGCACAAACAGGTGAGTGATTCTCTTCCATATCCTGTCTCCTTTCCCTGAACCATGAAAATGAAGTCCTGGTTTTGATAAATAAAAGCTAACTGGTCAAATGGTTGGTGTTACACCTGTGTGGAGCTGTTGACCATGAGTAAATATGAAACTGAGTTGATGGAAGTCCAACACTTTTGCATATGTTAGGGAAGATTTCAGATTTTTTTAAATTGTTTACAAGGAGAGATGAAAGTAATGCTGTGAACTTTTCATACCGAGATGTGTACCCGGATTAGCACATCTTGTGTATATGATTAAACATGAAAAACACAGCTAATTAATACAGATTTGATTGTTGGTGCAACTCAGCATTCTTTAAGGTCATTCTTCTAATTAATACAGCACTGGAATGTATGACTTCAGAACAAATTGTCTTGTAGGATTTTAGCAGCCACTGCAGTGTGGCTCAACGCCATGTTTTACATCCTACATCTGGAAGGTGAAGAAATGTTTGCAACTTTTGTCTGCTCTAATGTATAATTTGCCTAAAGGGAAAACATGAAGGACTGTTGCAGAATGTGATGTGCTACCTTGATAAGATTAAAGCTAAAGAGCCTAAAGGCTGGGCACATGATGGTAAAACTTAAAGGAATGAAGTTATTATTGAGATTAGACCTGATTATTTGCGGTGCTGCTGCTTATTGGTTTTAAAAGTAGTTCTAAGAACTTCAGATAGATATAAGGTGACATCATCTTTGCAATTCATGAATCAAACCAGTTTGACTCAGTGTTTTTGTTAATAGCAATGTAAATCGTATTGACAGTCTCCTGAATAACAAGGTACTACAAGGTAACTAGGTAGTGGACTAGATTCAATACATGTTATTTAAATACACAGTGGTGCGGGCTTTATTTATCTTTTCTCCCCTTCAGTTCATACAGACTTGCTAGGTATATAGAATTATTTAAACAGTGACAAAAATAATTTACATTGGGTTTAGTCTTGCAAAATTTCTTCTGCTCATGCTGACTAGCCATACTTTTTTCTTTTGCTGCTTCCCTTCTGACAGGATCATTGCCTGGCAAAGATGCACTGTGATTTACAGACTTATTTTGATAGTTTTATATGCATTCATATAAAGAGAGAGCAGTAGATTAGCTGATATAGCTAAGTGTCCTCGTGTTTGGATAGTGACCTGTGTAGGGAGAATTGCAAAGACCTGTTCAGATGGACTTTGTGGTGCAGTGCTTTGGGGAGCCTGTAGCATTTTCTGGTTTTATGAAGCCGAAGAGACCTGTAAGGATAGAATTTCTACGTAGATCTCTTTGGGTGATGCGACCTTTTGGTGCAGTTATATCCGATTGCTAATGGGAGTCTTATGTCTCTGTCAAGAGGACAACAGACCCTGAATGTTTTTATGAGAGTACATTTTGGGTCGTAGAACAAAACAAAACATGCTGCTTTTATTACAGGATACGTTTTACCTCCACAACGTGTGCTGGAATTCTTTTCCTCTTTTTGGAAATCTGTGACGTATGCAGGAACATAAAATGAAATGTACCTTCTTTCGCAGCATTTAGTCTGGCAAACTGAATGAAGTGTTCATCCTGGCTAGTCTCTTTAAAATGCCTAGTGTCAGAGCTGTAGGGTAGAGTTGGGGTATGTTGCTAGATTGCCATTTTCTGTAACATTGTGAGCTGTGTTACAGTTTGTGTTTTTGTGAGAGAGTGAAAGGCCTTCTTCCCTTTGGTGGAATTTTGCATACTGATGTTATTACAGTGCAACAATGTTAGTTATGTACAAGTGTTTACATCTTGGGGCACTGTTCAAAAACAGCGATCCCTAACAGGGAAGCCTGGGTGGATCTGGTGTTCCCTGTCTTGTGTTCCTCCATTTTAAAGGTCTAAATAAGGATATTCGTCAAATGGTTCCTGAGTGGAACCTTTCTTGGCTGCTTTCATTATCGCGGGTGGCTGTATGTCCAGTACCTTATATTAGAATTGGACAGGGTCTCTGAGGAGAAGCTGTTTTTGTTGTTTGATCACCAATGGTGTGCTTGATGCTTCAGAAAAACAGAGCCACCATCCTTGTCTTAGCAGCTGAAATGACCGTATAGTCTGTTTTCTGAATCTCAGAATTGGGTGAAATGAGCAAAGAGGACAAGGGGGAGGGAGGGAGGGCGTGAGAACTCAGGAGAGAAGAGCAAGTATAATCTAAAAGGGTTTGTCACTCTTCCTGACTGCAAGGGCTTTACAAAATAAATCCTACCACTAATTGCAGTGTGGGTCCTGGGTGCATCTGGCTGAGGGTGGCTAGTCCTGAACAAACAAGTTTATCAGCTGACCTGTTTAGCGGTTGACTTGTGTTTATCTGCACACAATCAAGTAGACTGGAGTGCTTGAATTATTCATGCAGTGTCCTGCCCTCCAGACTTGACTGCTTGTGATTACATCTGCCTGAGACAAACACTGATGGATACTTCATCTTTAAGCAAAAGGGGATTGCCTGTCTGTAGGCTTATATAACAGATTATCTCTTCTACATTGAATATTAAAAGTGTGTGTGTTTTTTCTCTTTACCAAATCACAAAGAGAAATAAGAATAAAGGTGATTTCATGAATGACTCCATAGGCTACATGCAAGGAATTATGTATGAAGTGACAACTCACTCTATTGCATATGATTCAGGGAATTACTCCTAGTGTCTGCCACAATCTCTTGTGGTAAGTGCTATGTTACCCAAATTCAATCTTCTTAAATACAAGTTTTATCTGCGTAGTATTTAAATATATAGTTGCTGCCCGGTAAGTTTTACTGAGGGTTTTTTTTCTTTCCAATGTCAATTTTGCATTGCATCCACTTTATTGGTCCAATCTTGCTTTTTATCATCTAGAAAGATTTGGATGAAATAATCTAATTGAATAATCCAGAAAAGCAACTAATCATGTGTTGGGAGACAGAACGCCTGGTGGTAAATACCGCTAGTTTCTAGTCTTGATAGCTAAGAGCTCAGCACATAAACATTTCTTGTTTTTAGAGTTAAACTAAGACTTTGGCCTTGGAACACATTTAAACCATATTGACACTTTCATGAGCGAATCCTGCTTCTTCTGGAATATTCCAAGAACACGATATACTTTATCATTCTTGTTAGCAAGGCGTGCCAGATAATAACTCGCTAAACACTTAAGAAGCCAAATAACTGCTTATTATGATACTTTCTGACATCTTAAGGTAGAAACAAATAGTTTCCAGCTATTTTAACCCTTAGTGACAGCTGGCTCATTAATTCCCACCTTTAACTCCTGTTGTTTTCAGTATTAGTGTCAGGAATCCTGGCAGCAGATCTAAAGATACCTGTTCTGAACTTTATTCCCTAAGGTAGCCTTGTTTGCCTTCTGCTGTTGTGGATTGTAGCTCGCCCCTCCACACCCCCTCCCTGAATTTAATTCTCATCAGTGAAGCTCTCCACTTTGCTAATAATGATAGCAGCCGCAAATAGCTTTCAACATGCCATTGACAGCCTGTTTGGAGAGAGCACTTGAAATAGTGCTAGACAGCTGAAAGTACCCATAATTGTGTACCAGAGTGAGAACCACACTGCTTAAGGACCTTATTTTCATGTGCTTAAAGAGACAATATCCTGGTTTCAACAAATGCTTCTAGTGCTTCACTGGCATTATTTATTCACCCCTCCCTTTTTGATTAAGGTTTCATGGGGTGGGAGGGCACAGATACTAACAAAAACCCCTGATTACTGACTAGCAAATGATATAAAATCAGACGAATCTGAATTGTCTGCTATGGGTAGTTGAGAATGTTTCTTAACCTAGACCTTTCCTTTCAACAAAGGTGAAAACGTGGCTTCACTAAAACCGGAGAACTTCCAAGTTTAGATGGGAGTTTGAAAGATCATTTAGGAAGACTTTTTTTCCTGTGGACATCTTTTTGTCTCCGTTTTTTCTTAGTCACTGAATAGCGTTTGGTTCCACGTTACAGTGTGGCCAGCAGAGCATATCGCAAGAGACTACCCTAGTAATCCGTGGAGTTTACAGGGTTTAAACACCAGGCTGAAATCTGCTATGGAAAAAGCCAGTATTTTGGCAAAGACTTCTTTAAATTGTGACTGGTGAAATAAAGTGGACTGAATTCTGCCCTCAGTTGTACATATGATGACGTCGCCCCCCCCCCCCCCCCCCAGCCCCATTGAATTCAGTTAGGGACCTGATCCATGTGGGGATCAAAATTCTACGTGGCGTGCTCCTCCCCAGGGCAACTCCCCTGACATCAGCAGACATACTCACCCCAAGGATGAATTTGATCCAGTATTTATAGTATCCTAAATCCTATTCCTTTCCAGTCAGAGTTTTTGCTGTAAGATGCAAAGTGATGTCATGTCTGTTCTGGAAGGGAGTCCGCTGTGATGTTGGAACAGTCTGGCTTGGGTGCCTTCACTGGCTGCGTGTTGCTAACCTGCTATATTCTTACAGAATATTCTGAGGCTAATTGACTTGGTGCTGTGACTGTTTCTATGCCAGTGGTACTAATTGCACTGGAATTGCTTGGGTTGTAGCCGTAGCTGGCTTTGAAGGTGTATCGGGGTGGGGGGGTGCTCTGACGTTCTCTGTACTGGCGCAGGCTGTGCTCCAAGATTTCAAGTGGGTATCTGTGGGTGGTCAAGCCAGTTTAGAAATGGAGCTTCACCTGCACTAAAGTGAAGACAAGGTTTGGGGAAAGGAACTGGCTGCGGACAAATGACGTCCTGGGCTGCGGAGTATTGCAATGTCTGTGCCGGCATCAATCCAGTCTAAAATGTTACCCTGTTTGTTTAATCCTCTCATTGCACTGGGTGCAGAACAATGACACTGACACAAGCAATGAGATTCCAGGTTGAGACGGTTGCTCTGCCTTGAACTTGCTGTGTAATGCAGAGTGGATCAGTGAGTGCAGGACTTCGGCAGAACTGGCCGAGTTAGAAACCAAATGGCTTTTGAGTTTTTTTAGTTTGGGTGTTAAGTCGGTTTATGGGAGACCTTCAGTGTTTCAAATCCAATTCCACGTGTTTCGTATGATAAAAGGTGATTCGTGTATTTTAAACTTCACTCTGCCATGTCCATTTCTGAAGATGGAGCAATAGACGGGTGTGTCTGAAACCAAGAGAAATCACTACGGTGCAGGGTTAGTCCCTTAATGCAGTAACAGCCGATCCTGCTCTCTCCATATTGTTTGCATGAGAGCCCTCCGACTTCATTGTCTGTGCTCCAGTTGTGGCCTCTCTGTGTCCTAGAGTGTTGTGGGTTCTGGTAGCCCAGCTGGAACAGCTGTTTAGCCCATTTTCAGAGCGGGTGACTGTAACCGCCCCTGAGGCTAAAGCATACCGATCACGGGGCCAGCTGTGTGTTCTTGATGGGACAGGATTTATAACTTGTGCAAATGTTCTCTCTCCTTTCTTCGTGGCTCCAGCAACCTCCGCCCTGACTAGAACCTCAAGCCAGAGACGGGACTTGTGTAGCTGGTCACGTTCCTGGAAGGGCTGGGGAGAATTCATTGAGATTCAAGACTTGCCTGTCTCCTTGCCTTTTTTTAACAAGCTGTTTGGATTTGTCTCTGGCATTCTACAGTACAGCCCCATGTGAACATCCATATATACGTTTCCCCCTTCCTCTCCCACCCACGCTCCCAGCCCTTCCATTCTGCGGCATCTCCCTCAAGTCAGATGGGACGCTGCTGCTGGAGAGGAAGGAGCCCAGCCTCGGTGCTGTGAAGGACGGTGCTGTGAAGGATGTAGTGGCTCAGGGCCTGCTGTCCTCCTCTCTTGGGAACAGTGTATCTGCTTCAGCTTTTCCTTCCCTCTTCAGAAGCAACAGGTCGCTTCTGGGCAGCGTGGTGCCCCCTCCCTCGAGCTTCTGGCCCTGGAAGGGGACAGAGTAGATCCTGGGCCCCAGCCTTTCTGTGCAAGGGCAGCAATGATTTGTGGTGAACCTGGAGTCTGGATTGCACACTGAAAAACTCATCTCCCCAGGTAGCCGTGCCGGTGGCCTACCTCCCCCTGCTGCGGGCTCGTGGAGGATGCGATTCAGGGTCAGCTGGATGGAGTTCCGTGTGGTTGCCGTGAATCTGTGTGCCAGTTCCCGGGGTGAGGCTTAAACTCACCTTTGCATTGCCCTGGTCCTTTTTGTAACTGGGCACCGTGTAAAAGCAGCCAATTACCTGCTTCACCGTAGCCCTGGCTGCAGGGTTGCAGAAGATGGCTGTAGCACAAGCATCTGACCGTGCCTCCCCCTCTCCGCCCCCCCCTCCAGTCGTCTCTCTCTCCTACACTGGCAAAGCAAAGTGCTTTGGAGCGTGGCTCAGACTTGCCACTGGCCAAAGCCGCAGTGGGGCTGTGCTTGTTTACCCCAGCAGCGACTTTGGCCCTGCACACGTAGTGATCGCTCATCTGTGGCTGAAACGCAGCTGTTGCTCCACAGTGCTGAGCTGGTGTTCTCAGAAAAGAAGAATAACAGCGCCAGTCAAGACTGCAGAGGAAGGTGGCTTTTTATTTTTTTTTTTATTTTTTTTTTGGACAGGGTTTAACTACCCAAACTAGGATCTGGTCTGAATGGAAAATGCAGCGGGCTTTGGAACAACCACATGTGGTCAGGTCCTTGACTGATACCTCTCCTGGAAACTGCACAACCCCCGCCACTTCGGCTGCACTGTCTGAGGTCTCCCAACCAAGATCAGATCAGACCCTCCAGAGCCTGTCTTAGCTTGTGACACCACAGTCCAAGCTCATGTGGCTCAAGGCAAGTACTACTGTGGGTTGAAAATCAAGACCGTCTCTTTCTCTGTGAGTCCTGCTAACTTTGGTGGCACACTAGTTACCCACCCCCCAACCATTTCTAACAAAAGGGCTGTATGGAAGGCCATGAAGCTGCAGTCAGGCGTGGAAGCCGGGGAGAGCTGCCCTGACAAAGTGTCTTAGACTTGCTGTGACTCAAGACTCTTTAGCAGCTGACATGTCTGTCTCTCTTTCCTCCCACACTGTCCTCCAACCACACCCACCTGCCCTGCAAAAATCCAGGTCCCTTTTTATCCAGTGTTAATTTGTGGAGCTGATCAGATTGGCAGCCCGAAAACTCAGCGTAATGACTTGCCTTGGCATGGGTAATATGGTTTTACAGCCTGTTGCGGTCAAGCAAAGGCACAATTTGCATAATGTTCTGCGGGGATTAGGTTGTTGAGGTTGCCATGGCAATCTAACGGAGATGAATTGAGATTTTTCTTGGCAGGAATTGCCCGGTGGCACTCGGGGGAGGGCTCCGTTGCTTTGGAGGGGAGTTGATGAATGGGTAGTGATACTGGGAAGGTGTAATGCATGAAACCTTCCCCTGTTCTAGGCCAGCCAGTGATCCCCTTTAGAGCCCGATTCAACCTTAACGGGGACAAACAGCTTTTAATGTGCTTGGGAACTGCAAAATTAAAGTGAACAAATATTTAAAGATTATGGAATCTTATGTTAACAGGAAACCTAGCAGTCGTAAACATAACGTTTCTACAGATACTGGTTTTCTTTTTTTTCCTTTCTAAATTCCACAAGGAAAGTGTCCTTTTTTTAAAAACAGAACCTAAGTTTGGTTCCCAAATCCTTGCTGGAAGTTTAAGCAAAACTTGATTTTTAAAGTACTGGTAAAAGCAAAAACAAAACAAAAAGCCAAGTTCTGAAGTAGCTCTGAGTAAAAGCAAGTGTCCCCTTCTTTTTTCCTTATACAATGCCCTCTTTGAGAATTGAGTGAAACTGTGAAGGGTTCTTTATTTTGCACAGAGATGACCTTGCAGTAACACTACAAGCTTATGACCAGAGGGGTGTCTCTTCCTGGCTGCAGTGAACAATTGGGTCCATGTCAAATGAGGACCCTGTGCTATAGGATTTGTTAGAGCCAGGAAAAACAAAACCGAACCTGCCCCCGAGAAGTAATCACACCGAAAAGAGCAATACATTTAGTGCTCGTTGCAGGAAGAGTTCAATAGGTTTCATTCGAAGGCGTAAATATTTAATGGAGTTGTAGTTTATGTATAATTTGATCAATAAGCCAATGCAAAAAGGGTCTTTAAAGAGGCTTACCTATCACACAGCAATTTGTGATCTAAGCGGAAACCTTGCTGCAAGGCCCCACAGTTGCGAAGTAAAACATTCGCTCCCTTTCTGATTGAACTCCACGGAGTGCAAAGCAGGGCAATGGAGAGGCTGCCCAGAAGAACATAAAATGTCAGTTGTTGATTTCACTCTTCCCCCTCCTGCGCTATACACCGCATACAGTAGCCCCTCAGCGTTACGAACACCAGAGTTACAAACTGACCACTCAACCACACACCTCCTTTGGAACCGGGAGTACGCAATCAGGCAGTAGTGGAGACCAAAAAAAAAAAAAAAATGCAAATATAGTACAGTGGTGGGTTAAACATAAACTAATAATAAAAGGGGAAAGCAGCATTTTTCTTCTGCATAGTAAAGTTTCGAAGCTGCATTAAGTCAATGTTCAGTTGTAAACTTTTGAATGAACTTTTGTTCAGAATTCCGAACATTTTACAGTTATGAGCAACCTCTATTCCCGAGGTCGTCATAACTCTGAGGTTGTACCGTATGTACCGTGTCGTGGCATCACTTTTGTAACAAGAACAAAGATAACCCACGGCTAGGGAAGATGGGGCAGTTTAGTTATCTGTTGATTAGAGGAGAGTGGATGGAGACCCAAGACTTCTTAGTTCTAGTTTTAGCTCTGCCTTTGGATAAATTTGTTGCTTTGGGCTAATTGCTGACACTTCTGAGACTTCCTTTACCTTCTGTAAACTGGCCATAATCATCCCATTCCCACCCCCACCCCCTTGCAGGGGTGTTGTGAGGCTTAATGTTTGCAGAGTGCTGTGGAATCTTTGGGTGAAAGGTGCAAAGTGATTTCAGATTAGTCAACTGAAATCACAGGTGCTTACAGAACCTCTTTGAGGTATGACAATGTTGGAAAATTCAGTGGGCTGACTGCTAGACAATGTGTTGTCAAGCCATTGGTAATGTACTTGTATGTACAGGTTTCAGAATGTATTCACTTCAAGAGGTTTCTGATTCAAAACAAAGAGCCAAGGAGCAGTGAAGACCTCTGAAAGAGCTAGTAAAAGCATATGGTGCAATCTGATCAGTGAGGCTTTTCAGAAATAAGAAAAGGAGTACTTGTGGCACCTTAGAGACTAATAAATTTGTTAGTCCCTAAGGTGCCAGAAGTACTCCTTTTCTTTTTGTGGATACAGACTAACACGGCTGCTACTCTGAAGCTTTTCAGAAATGTCACTGTGGCTTTGGAAGTATATAATGGTGATGCCAAACAAAGGTTGGCTTTTTTGAATGTGGGGGGGGGAGGGCGGAGGAGAACAGGGTTAGTAAAATTATTTGCAGTGCTACTGTCACTGGGCGGGGGGAGGACAATGGTTCGTAAGAACTTTTCCTTGAGACAATCTCACCAGCTGTCATGGGGCATATCGTTACTTCCTGGCTCTTTGGAAAGGAAAGAGGGACCTGTGTTAAAATGATACGAATCTCTCTAAACATCTGCCCGCTGTAATAATCTTCACTGATTTTGCTCACTCTGGGTGCAGCAACATAACTAACAATAGCCTGTCCCAATGACTCCTGCAAACCATCACCTTCATCTGTAAAATTGTTGCCCAACTACTTTGTGCGTGTGGGTTGTTGTTTTTTCCTAAGTAAATATTTTGGAAGTTGTTAAACTGAAATATCTGTGTGCAAAGTACATAAAAAATGAGGGAGCCCAGAATTCAAATATATGCCCCTTTATTGTTGTTGTGAAGCTATAAACTCTAATCACCAAACTATTAGAAGTCTTTGAGGATGCCAACAAGCATGTGGACAAGGGTGATCCAGGAGATCTAGTGTACTTAGATTTTCAGAAAGCCTTTGACAAGATCCCTCACCAAAGGCTCTTAAGCAAAGTAAGCAGTCATGGGATAAGAGGGAAGGTCCTGTCATGGACTGGGTAAAGGATAGGAAACAAAGGGTGAGAATAAATGGTCAGTTTTCACAATGGAAAGAAGTAAAGACTACTGGGACATGTGCTGTTCAACATATTCCTTAATGATCTGGAAAAGGGAATGAACAGTGAAATGGCGAAGTTTGCAGATGATACAAAATTACTCAAGATAGTTAAGTCCAAAGCTGATTGCAAAGACTTACAAAGGGATCTCACAAAACTGGGTGACTGGGCAAGAATATGGCAGATGAAATTCAGCGTTAAGTGCAAAGTAATGCACGTTGGAAAACATCATCCCAACTATACATATATAATGATGGGGGTCTAAAGTAGCTGTTACCACTCAAGACAAAACTCTTGGTTTCATCCTGGGTAGTTCTCTGAAAACTTCAGCCCAGTGCACAGCAGCGATCAAAAAGGCTAATAAAGTGTTAGGAACTATTAGGAAAGGGGTAGAAAATAAGACAGAAAATATCATAATGTCTCTAAATAAATCTAGAGTGCACCCACACCTTGAATACTGTGTCCATTTCTGCTTGCCCAATCATAAAAAGGATATAGTGAAATTGGAAAAGGTTCAGAGAAGGGCAACAAATGAGCAAGGGTGTGGGACAGCTTCCACAGGAGGAGAGACTAAAAAGACACAGGCTGGTCAGTTTAGAAAAGAGACGATTAAGGGGCGATATGATAGAGGGCTATAAAATCATAAATGGTGTGGAGAAAGTGAAGAGAAGTTATTTACCCTTTCCCACAATACAAGAACCAGGGGTCACCCGATGCAATTAATAGGCAGCAAGTTTAATGCAAACAAAAGGAAGTACTTACGCACACAGTGCACAACTAACCTGTGGAACTCATTGCCTTGGGATGTTATGATGGCACAAAGTATAACTGGGTTAAAAAGAGCTAGATAAGTTCCTGGAGGCTAGGTCCATCAATGGCTGTTAGCCAAGATGGTCAGGGATGTAACCCCATGCTTGGGATGACTGTCAGGAGCCGGAAGGGGAAAACTGGTGCTTCTCTCCAAAATTGCCCTGTTCCATGTACTCCTCCAGAAGCTCTGGTACTGGGCACTGTTGGAGACCAGATGCTGGGGCTAGATGGACTATTGGCCTGATCCACTCTCAACAGTTTTTATCTTCTTAAACTGCTATTTTAAGTGCTTAGATACCAGATGGCTGAGTGCTCTAGAAAAGCCTTCGCTAGATGGAAGGTACGTGAGCTGAGTCTGTGCAGTTTCAGGGGAGATGGTGAGTTTTCTGGAAAACCTGGGGGAAAGGTCCAGCGAGTCTAGAACATGCCTGTTTGCCTTCATATTGCTTTCTAACGGTGGAGGTATTTTCTGGCCATCTTGTTGCTAAAGGAGCAGCTTCCTGAGGAGAGGGTGGTGGGGAGGGGGAGATGCAAGTTGACCTAATTAATCATTTCTGTTTTATTGATAACAAGCGGCTCTGAATTATCAAAAGGAATTTTTAAATGTTTGATCATGTTCCAGTTTGTGCTTTCGACCTGCAGTATTGTTGAAGCAGTATTTCTTGAATTCTTACTGATGGTCAGGCTGTGTTTAAGTTGGATCAAAAGCTGTTTTAACAGCTGTCTTAATGGGCAAGGCTGCTGATATTAACCCTTGGAACACAGGGCTTGCCCCCCCCCCCCCCCCCACGCAATCTTAAAAAGAGCAGTTGTTTGGAGACCTCTCATGCCCCCTTTAGATTTGAATGCTAATGTGTTTTGGCATAGTGATGCAATCGTATAATAGGTGACTGACTGACATCCATTTGCATTACTGTAAACTTTCTTGGTCAGCAGGAGCTGGGCTTGCTGCAGGGGCAGGCAGCCGGAGCAGGGAAAGCTGTCTCATGTCCATGCCCCTCCTGTGAATGGAATCCCATCCAGTCAACAGAAAGGATGGTGCCTTCAAGTGTAGGCCTTCAGCGGTGGGTGGGTGGACCAGGGAAAGGAGACCATGACGCTTCCTCAGGGCTTCGCTGTGGCTGGGGCAGAGCACTGGCTCTTCCGCGCTGTTTCAGAACAGGCCACGTGCCTGATGGGCGGGTCTGATGCCGATGTGTTTTCAGTGCCTAAATACTTGGGGGATCCTCTGTCTTGGCATTTATACTGTTCTCCTTCTCTTAGCATGTGAGCGCTTGACTGGCACTTCACAAATCCCTATGACTGGAAAGTTGCTCCTGAGTACAGTTTTCAAAAAGGACCAAGTCCCATTGGTTTTTCACTAAGAGCGAGGATCCCAAGGGTCTGAGTCGCTGTTGAAAATGGAAGTTAGACCTTTTTGAAAATTTTACCTGTAGCTTTTTCCCCTGGATTGGAGGTGTTGTGGCAAAACCCACTTTCTTGAAACATCTTCAATGTGACGCTGCAACTATTTCGATATAGGGGTTTGGCATCTCTTCCGTGCCGCCTTATGACCACACAAGGTCTGGTGGTAGTTAAATAGTCTATCGTTTCCCCCACACACCAGGGCCCTAAGCGTAGCTTTGCTTGGAATAGGCACATACCTGCAGAAAGCTAATGCAACATTTGGTTTACTTTCTTTTCCAGAACTCCTTTGCTTGGCGTTGAACTGCCCTATAGCTAGGATTTCTCCTTTCTGGAGAGCTAAAAGTCTGTTATCTGTGTCTTAAACTGAGTCTATGGCCTACTTTTCAGCTGTTCTAAGACCCAGTGCTTAGGGCCCCTTACACTGCCACATATGGATGTGTGTTACATTAACTCTCCCTTTAAGTTCTTCTTTCAATGGCAGAGTGGTGTAAAGGAATCTCAGTGAAGAGTCAGTTCTATAATATTTAAGTTTAAAATATGAACTGCTGACTCATATGAAATCTAGGTTTTCACTTATCCTAAAACATTTTACTCAACAGAGATGTTGCAAAAACCACAATTTGACAGTGGAGAACATTTATTAAACTTCTGAGTTATGTGGTCAGCTGACGGGTGCAAATGGGTTTGGGTTAAAGTTCTTGAATGTAATGTAAGTGCTGCAGAATTAACTAGAATGACTTAAAAAAAAATTGCAGAGGAAAGTCGAGATCAGAGTAAGATGTTGGTTGTTCACAGCACTGCCTAAGATTCGCCAGGGACTAACCACCTGCACAGGGCTTGTATGTGAAGCTTTTCTTTCTGAAAGAAAGCCCTTAACTCTTGGAAATAAGTAGCGTGAATGCAGTATGATCTCAACAAGCTGTCACACGGAGATCTGAGCTGAGACTGCAGAATTCATTTTACATTTGAAAGAAATGAACTGTCGTAAGCAAATTTCTTCAAAAACAGCAGAAATGTTTAGATAAAGCTTCAGAATTATGTTAATCAGCATAGCTCAAAGCCACCTCCACTTTGGAATTGTATATAAGCTATCTGAACGCCACGGTGATCTTTTAAAGTTCCCTTTCAAATAAAGTAATAACCTAAAGTGAACTGATGAGTGGAGAACGTCGATTTATGAGTTGAGAAATGCTATGGTGATTAGATGTTCTGTTAGATGCCTAGAAAAATGGACAAGGATCACAACTCCATGCTGGGATGAGGATTAATTGCTAAAGTGTGAATAAAACCAAGCTGGTCTTTGTGCTGCTTTACAGTCTAGCTTATTTAAGTGTCTGTGTGACTGGGTTCCATAAACCTGTGGATGTTGCTTTGGCTTAAGTGATCTGCTAGAGTAACCACAGTGTCCTTGCAACAGCTGCAGGGAGATTGATATGAAACTGACACGTTAGGCTAATACATTTTTTCACATGCTCCCTTGCTGATTTGGATAACATCAATATTTTAACCATTTAGATTATTTTTTTCTTGAGACCATCATGGTAAAAAATACAGACAGACGTGAAACTGGTTCAGTTTATCCCAATCTTGTTTTGCATCATTTAGCTTTTGTCAGGAAAAGGAATTCAAAATTTGCCAGATCAATAAAACAGTTATTTCCTCCATGAACCTGGCATGAAGGATTTAGAGAAGGTATATTTGTGTGCTCTTGATGCCTCTTTAAAATTAGCTCCTTATTATGTGACATGATCAATGGAAGGAAGGGGGGGGGGGGGGGGATGGTTGGTTTGGGGTTTTTTGTTTGTTTTTTATCTTTATTCCAAGAAAAGTCTGTCTGTCTTAATGCATTAATATTTCTGACATGTCCACACAAGGTGATTTTAGACTAAACTAAATGCGGTCTTTTCTTTTCTTTTGTTTTAGACCGAGATTGCTAAAAGATTGAACACAATTCTAGCTCAAATCATGCCTTTTCTGTCACAAGAGGTAAGGGAATGGATGTGAATTGTTACCGTATGACCGTCTTCCATTCACATAGTGCTGATAGTGATGAGAACAATTTGGAAAGTCATGTTGGGCCAAGGGGAGGTTGTGCTAGACGCATCCTGCTCGTGCTACAAGTCTTTAGACTCAGGTTCAAATTCGGACTCGTGGCACAACGAAAAAGGTTTCGGACTGGCTTAACAGTCAGTTTTGCAATGTGCACAGTCACAATGTGGGAAGACTGTCCGCCTCTGTTTAACAGAGGCCACGGGTGCAGGCACGACAGACAATGCATGTGAATTATCAGAGTGGTAAAAGGAAACTTGCATAGTGCCCAGCTCTGTTGCGTGCTGCTCAAAGCTTTCTGGGCCAGTGCAACTCCCAGTAAAGGAGGGAGCTGAATCTAATCCCTAGCTCCTCATTTTCATGAGCAAACTCCCCAAGCAAAGTGATGGTAGGTTGCTGAGGCCTTTGCCCCTTGACTTGGGTATGCAGGCTTTCTTTGATCTTTCTTTACTTGGAAACATTCCTTATTCTAATGTGCCTTTGAAATTTTGTTCTCTTAGCACCAACAGCAGGTTGCCCAGGCTGTTGACCGTGCCAAGCAAGTGACAATGACAGAGCTGAATGCTATCATCGGGGTACGTGGACTTCCAAATCTGCCTCTCACCGTGTGTATACCCCTTTTATTCCTATCATTTACCATGACCAGAGACAATCCTGCACTTAGTTGGCTTTGAAGAATGGCAGCTTGCAAAGATACTGACAATCAGGAACGTTTCTCTGAACCTCAGTCGCTTCCAGAGGGCTGCACTTTACTAATTGAAATTCCCAGTTTGATCGAGTAGTCTTGGAATCAGAAAACTGATTCAGGGCTGGGACCAGGTCCCTGTAGCCCAGCGCGCAGTGAGGCCCTGATCCTGAATGAGGTCTTTGAGCATTCCTGCAGTGCAAATATGAGTGTCCTCATTAGCCTCTAAGTGCTCTAACTGATTTTAGAGGTGGGTTTAAACAGCATGAGGTGCTGCCAGTGTGATGAAAACACCTTTTCTTAGCGCTTTACTTTTTACTTTTCTTTTAAAGCCTCATCAGCCATGGGGAAAGGGACTGATTTCTCCTTTTAGCAGCTGGTGATGATGCTGCTGCTACAGATCAAATCACTGAGATCAATCAAAATGCAAAATTTTTGTAAAAAAAATCTGTATTTAAGCCCAATATGGGAAACTAGCTAAACCTTTCTGAGATTTGGGGCTGTTCTTGATTGGTTGTTATTCTTTTAATTGGTCTGGATGTGTTAGCCCTTCTTCTGGCCACCTGAGATCAGATGTCTCTGTTGTATTGTTTTTGTGAAATGTGCCATAAATACGATTGACTTGGTGTTCCACGCATTAAGTTACTCATGTAAATGTTCCGGGTGTTTATCACTAAGATCCCAAAAGTTGAACACTGCAATGGTTTTAATTGTTTCTAGCAGTGATAGAATTACCTTTGCCAATTGTTCTGCTTGATCGGTCCTCAAAATAGGTCTTACATTTGATGTACTACAGGTATTTACTCAAAATCCCAACAGAATGTGCAGTAATTGAGTACTACTATTCCGCTCCCATCTGCAGACCGAGCCCTTTTGTCTGTCGGAGCTAGAACCATGGTGTCAGTTAGAAGTCTGATTTTCAAAGAATAAACTCTAATGCGTTAAAGTAATTTTTCATTTAGCTCTTAAGCTAAAAGAAACTTCCCCCGAACTACTTTGTCACGTCCATTGTGCCAGCACTTGGTTCTTTCCATTGTTCTTATCGGAGCAGAGGCAAACGTGGCTCCTCTTCCCTGGTAATAGCCTCATCATTGTCATCTTGTGAACTGTTGTCAACGTGGGACTCTCAGTAATTGGTGTGTCCCATGAAAACGGTGGCTCTCAAAACCGAGTCTGGATTGATGGTTTGAACTGGGTATTTGGCCCCAATAACCTCTAAGGTAGATCAAAGCTTTGGCTCGGACTCCTTGACGTTGCCTTTTAACACGTTCTTGTGGAGGCCAAGTTTGAATTACATGTGCAGGGACACATGGAAACGCTTTGATAGACTCAAGAATGTGTCTTGTTTGTTTGGCATGGGTGTCTAGTTCTCAAGTGTGTTTAATGATTTGCAGTGGGTGTTTGTGCTTTGGCCTCCGATGGCACAGAGCAATGCAGGCAATTTGCCACATCGTTTGCAAACTTTCCTCATGACAGCCCCTCTTAAACTAGGGTTTTAAGATGACTTTTAAAGAGATGATCCTGCTGTGTTGTCGGCCTTGCTGCTGATTTCCCGTTCTTGGCATTTCTGGTGCCACCACACTGGAGTTGTGCGCTCTTGCTCCTCTCTTTGGCTGGGGAGCAGGGTGATCCTGGGGCTCAATAGTGTAAGTGTAAAAATGGAGACGTTTCTTTGATTAGCTTCTTTTAAGTAGTATTTAGGAGGCTACACAGCAGGTCAAGACAGCTTGAGGCAGATATTGGAATTCAATTAAGGTAAATGAGTGGAGCCTGTGACCCCCATTTCGAAGGTAATTGCTTCCTCAGATCAGAGTGAATGCAACTGTCGTCCCATCGTTAAGCAGGCAGCCATTTAATCGTTTTGCCTGACACATTTTCACAAGGCAGGAATTATGGGCAGGCGCTCAGTGCGTTCGCTCGGGGGGCCATGCTTGACTGCACACTTGCAAAGGATAAAAGCTAATCCAGTCAAGCGTTTTTATCTTGTCAAGGAAGGAACCCAAAAGTGGCTGCTGTCAGAAAGACAGCAAGAGATCACCATGAGCTTTGATCGTGCAAGAGAAGAGAGGGTTCGGCATTAATGCAGTGCATGGCCCACCCCCGATGGCTTAGCGGATATGTGCTGCAATGTGGCAGATCTGCTTGGTGTTGACCTCTGGTTAACTAGGCATTGCAGAGGGGGGAGGGGATCACCCCAACCTCTGAGGGGCAGACTGGTTGTGTAATTCCCGCTGCTTTTTCATGCCCATAAACAGCGAGCCACAGAGCAATACTGCTTCTTTGGAAGGAACAAGAGCATGCCTCTCTGGGGGCGCTGACCATGACACTTGGAGGACTTGGGTGGTTCTGTAGGGCAATCGGCAGTCCGAGCGTGAAAGGCTGTCTGAACAGAGCACCCTGGCCTTTCTAACATGGGGCACTGCCCAGTGCGGGAGAGCCAGCCCTTCCCTGGAGAAGTCCCTGCTCTTGATTCCCTGGGACAAGGTTCTTGAACTGCTCAGCCGTTGAAAGGAGCCAGCTAGTGTCATTTGCTGCCTCAGAGCTCCTTCAGACACATGAAGCTGAGAGATGGGATCTTCGGCGAACTTCCTGTCTCTCCATTGTGTGCACACCCCCTGCTTATTGCTGTAGGGTTGTTTGTGTGGGGCATGGTTGCTTGTGCTGACTTTTGGGGGAAAGGATGTGTGTGCATGTACATAAAACCCCATACCTAGACAGTGACATGGGCTGTGTCAACAGAAGCGGGAAAGGTGGAGGAGATCTCGAATTTGATGCCTCCTAAACTTGACAATGACACTTTAAGGAAATTTTTTATGGGGAAACAGGTTTGTTATAGTATGCAAGTAGGACTTTATAAACACCAGGAACGTATCTTTATAAGCTAGTGAAGGAATCCGCCTTTTAGTTCAGATGCTGCAGACAAAATTGACAAGTATGAAAATGCAGCAGATCATTAAAACCTCTTCTTCCCTCCCCGCCCCCCTTTGAGGTCAAGAACTGTTAATTTTATGCGTCTAGGCCATTGTCTTACAGTTCTCCTGCTCCAGGCTTCTGTGAAATTGAGCCCTCGATTTGGTTCTAGCTCTGGAAATGATTAGACTACTTCACTAAATGTAACGCAAGTGGTGAACTCAAGTGGTGAACCATTAAATCGGTTAACAAAGGCATGAAGTATGATGTACATAATCCAATTAAAAACAGCTACATACAAGATACTCCTTGCCAGCCTCCCTTGTAAATTGTCACCTCCTCATATCTTAACCATATTTGTTAAGACCCCGGAAGGAAAACATCTTTGTGTCTGTGCATCTCCAGCAATTCCTTTTTGTGGGGAGTTAGGATGTAAGGGAGAGAAGTAGGAGCTCCAACAGCCATGCTAAATTCCAAACTTCTGCTTTTGGAAGTTTTCAGCCTAGGTGTTAATAGTCACCAGGGATAAAATCAGTAGCTTTTCCCAAAGGCGTCTCTTCGCCCTCTCCGAAGGCCCAGTATGCAAGAGAGGCCTCTGGTTTTACCTTCCTCATTACTCTCTGCTGTCTTTACCACTGGGTTTGGAAGACCTATCTCTCGGTCACACTTTCCATCAGAGATTTAATTCTGAAGGCCTTCTTTCCAATGCCCACCTCACTGCCGTGACAGTCATTCCAGCCATTCTTTTTTAACCTCCCTGGCTGGGGTACCGGCCGTGTGATGCACAAGCTGCACCGGTGCAGACTTCACGGTATAGCGAAAGCCACGGTCCCACTAGTGGGGTGTCACCATCTCAACCGCAGCCCTGCTAATGCACACCAGCGGGGCTGTGCTGTCGCTGAAGGTGAAGGTGTGATCTCTCCTGCCCAGCACTCTCCACTCGCACCTAAGGTACTAATTTCAAAGCTTGGGTAGGGCCACAGAATGGCTAACCTCAGCGTGCACACTCGGATACTCCTTGCTGCCGTGCTAGGAGGTAGACTTTAACACGGCCCCTCTCTCCAGGCTCACGCCAGCCATGTGGGCAGGGACTTAACTCTCTTCAAACTTACTTTCAAGAGCATTTTTTAAAAAGTCATTTTTTTTTTCCCAAAGCAGAAAAGCTTTGGGGACAATTTCAAATAAAACAGGAGGAAAACCCCCACATTTTATTCTCTTGTATACTACGTTTATCAGCAAGTCTTTAAAAAAAGAAAAGAGAAGAAAACCCCTTGCTAGTATAACAGAGAAACAAAACACGGTCAGATGGAGAGCTCATTAGAAATGTTTTCCCCTCTTTTGTCAGTAGTGGGCTGTGTTGGGCTTAATCTCTCTCTCTCTGAAAGGAAGTTGAGTCTTATAAATAATACAAGAAAATTTCATCTCATGAAGTGCCTAGATACTACAGAGATGGATGCTATCCAAAACCTCCAAGGCTCCAGCTTTGGAGCACCCACGGAAAACAAATTAGTACGTGCTTAGCACCCGCCAGCCGCCAAGCTCCTCCTCTCCCCAGCACCTCCCCCTCCCCACCACACTGGCAGCCCCGCTGATCAACTTCTCCCCACCCCGCCCAGCGCCTCCCACCCACTGCAGATAAGCTGTTCCCTGGCATGCAGGAGGCAGAGCAGGGATGGGCATGCTCTGGGGAGGGGGTGGGTAGAGGCAGGGCTGGGGTGCGGCCTTGGGAGAAGGGGTAGGCTGGGAGTGGGGCCTGGGGTGGGGAGTCGAGCATCTTCCCCTCCCTCCCCCCCGGCTAGAGAGGAAGTTGGTGCATACGGATTCACTTACCTCATTCTTTAGAGGTGAGTGCTTAAAGATAACCCCCTAACCCCCAATACTCACCACAAACAGGCCATGTTGGCCTGGCTCAAGAGGAGATGGGTTTGTGGGGAATGGAGGGCAAATGAAGGTTTGGGTTTAGAGAGCTTCATTGATTTCGGTAGCCAATTATGGTTCATCTTTGTCTGTCAGTCCCTCGTAAATCAAAACAAGGGAGTTAAACATACCCAGTGTGGCTGCGAGGGGGCCGGCCTGACGGCCTGCGGGAATCAAGGGAGTGGATTTCTGCAAGCAGAGGAATGATTCAAGAGGGTGTAGCTAAGGATAATAGGATGATGCTAAGAACTGCTAGTCAGTGGGATAATCTGCCGAAGGAAGTGGTGGGGGTGCCATCGCTCAGCACATCTCCGACTCAACGGGACCAAACCCTGGGGAATGCCCAGCCGGGAGCCATGCTGCAGAGGCAGGAAGCTGTGCTCGGTGACAGACCACATCCCTCCCGTTTCCACAGGTGGTGATTCCGAAGGTGGCTGGTCTTTGGGTCACATTGCGATGAGTGAGTTTTGGCTAACGTCATGGGCAGCGTGAATGGTTGCAGCCACCTCATAAACTGCTGCTTGCTTTTCTCTCCTGAGAGGCAGAGTGGGAAGTTTCTTTCCTGTTTGCACAGCATGGTCCTCGTGCGTTATGCACAGACCACGGAGTCCTCTTGTCGACAATTCTGTGGTGCCAGCAACAGACGGGGCCATGGGCTATAAAATGCAGGTGTGTAGCTTCGTGGCTCTTGCAGCATAGGTTCAGGCCTGTCCCCTTTAAGACTGATGCCACTGAAGTCAGTGGAGAGTATTTCCATTGGCTTCAGTGGATGTAGGATCAAGCCACCTGAAATCCCCACACCCTTTCGCCTCCCCTCCCCACTACCAAAGCGCGGAGGGAGGCGCGAGCTTTGAGAGTGAAACTGCTTTTGAAGGAATAGGTTGGCCTCTTGCATGGCTGAGAAGTGACGTTTCTGGAATAGGCCATGCTTCAAATGTACAGTTCACTCTGAAGCAATAAATAGTGCCAGCTTTCAAATCGCAGCCCCGTGTGGGGATTTCCCCCTTTGTGAAATGTGCCCTGCTGAGAGTGCTAGAAACCGAAAGCTTTCTGTGGAGAACCCCATCAGGCACACTGGCACAGTCATGCTTCCCCTGGCCCGCACCCTGCCCCTTCACTCTGCATCACCTCTGGGCTTCACCATTTCCACTGAGCTCTGGGCCTCTTGCAGCTGTTGAAGGACATGTCTGTCCGTCAGTCCTAGCCTCCACTCCATGCTAATGCCACGCAGTGGCCTAGGCAAGCTAAGCTGCACACATTGGCAGGTCACTAGTTTTGGATATGCCTTAAAACAGATCTTCTTTATGGGAAATAACCAAGGGGACAGGGGCAGGAAGGGCACTTCCTCAGACGGGTGGGGCGAGGGGGAGAAGGTTAGTCAGTGTGGGGCTTTCCGAAGGGCTTTCCCTTACCTCCTGCTAGCCTCAACACCTGGTGGGATCAGGGCCTAACAATTCAACTCTCTGGGTTTCGGGGGAGTGGGGGTAGTGCAGATGCAAGCAAGACAGGGTTCGAGGAGCTTTCCCGCAGTCCCGCCCCAAGTATCTTTGTGCCCTTGTGCCCCGGCTCAGCAGAACCTCTGTCCTAGTGCTTCAGAAAGAGCAGGGGACTCTAGCCCAGATGGCAGGGTGAGGTCGTGCCTCTCAGAGCTGGGGACAGGATGGGGTGCACGTTGCACCCTGTAGAAGGCTGTAACAGGTATCTACAGCTCTGTGTGTTCCCTGAAGCCCCAAATGCAGGCAGCGTCTGGGGACAGGCTAACCCAGCATGTAACTCTGCCTTCAGTGAATTCTGGAGCCTCGAAGGAGAATACTTGCAACAGCTCAGATCCTTAGGGCTGCAAAGGGCCCTGACTCCCTTCCCTTTCAGCAGCCACTATCCCTCCACATACTTTCACTGTTGACACAACAGGCTCTAATGGCTCCTTTCAAGGAGTTACTGCCTTTGAGTAAATAACTTACTGCTTAAAATGACCCAAACAAATACGGGAGAGGGAAGCAGGCAATTCAGACTGCAGCCAAACCCCTGTAATTTCCCCTCTGTGAATGGACAATGTGGTGCAAGGATAAAACAACCCCATTGTTCCCAGGCCCCCAGCAGAGCTGAGCTCAGAACTGCACAACTAGGAGTCCCCCAGCTGTTGTTGGCCGAAACCAAATTCCTCTTGTTTTCTCATGTTCTGTAGTCCGTGGACCAGCGTAAACTCAAAGCAAGCCACTGCCTTCAGAGGAGTTTTTCCAGTTCTTTGCCTAGCCGCAGGGAGCAGAAATTGGCCCTGCAACTTCATCATTTCCAGCACTGGCCTATGGGTCCCTGGCCATGCAGCGGCCCCACAGCCATCCTCCGGAGGAAACGGTGTGTTAGGTTTTCATTCAACCGTACCTGGGATCTGTTTCTGAGAGAGGCCCAAGTCTGTGGCTGTTCTCCATACTGAAACTGGGACCTCCTGCAAGGGTAGGAGGTGGACACCCTCTCTCTGCCCCCTGTTTTCAGGTATACCTGAATATTCAGGTCCTTCTTTCATTGGGTACCTTGTGTCCAGATCCATCAGGCCTGACTGTCTCTGCTGCACGGAAATCCTTGTGTGCTCTGAGCCATTCTGGGAAGCCTTGGCTGGAACAGGCCCCAGCAGAAAGCCTGATCGATTAGACCTTGCAGTGGGTTCTGCCTCAGTTGGGTGCAGGATGTCGCAGCAGGGAATTGTGGCTTTTCTGATGTAGCAAAGGGAGGGTCAAAGGGAGGTATTTGGCTGAGGAAGTGGTAGCTTCAAAGGGATTTGGATAAACATCAAAAGCCTTGAATGCTTCTTCACAATCACCCCACCCTGTCACCGGTGCTAGTATTCACCCGCCCCTCAGGGCTTTTCACTTGGGTCGCAGGGCAAGTTTATAGGCACAGCATGGCGCTGATGCAAGGCAGCACTCTCCACAGACCCAGCAGCAGGTTCATGCTGAGGGTCCAAGCTCAGGCAGCTCGTGTCCTTGTGACGGGCACTGGCAAAAGTCTGCTTGGTGTGCTTTAAAATAAAACACCACCCACCTGGCTGGCTTTTCCTTTCTCTTCTGTACTCCTCTTATCGGGCGGGAACTGATACCTTGTCAGCAGATCTGCTTAACAAGCTGCAGAGGTACAGCCTGCCGGGCGTTACTCCCGGGGGTGCGACGCTTCCAGTGAGAAGTAACTGTGTTCTCCTTTCTATTGCTAAACAGAGTTAGAAAAAACCAGATCCGTAACCTGTCCCCAAGCCGGCTTCCCTGTGTGCTGCCACAGTGGAGGCAGCATTAGCCAGGGCGGAATTGGCCTCTTTGTTTTAGGGAATGGGTAGAGTTGCAATGAATCTGGACACTAGAAATGTCGCTGTTTTGTGGGGGCCTGGGGTGTTTAGGGGAACGGTGGCTCTTCCTTGCTAGATGCAAAGCTCGTAACAATGGTCCTGTTCCATTTGGAAGTCTGGGCGCTTGGTTAATAGGCTAGCTCAGAGATACTCAGACCTCAGGGTTTCAGGAGCCAAATTAGTAATCAGCATTACCCAAAAGAGCAGCAGATGTGGGAATTCGTTTCATTTACTATAGAACTATCTAGTCCTATTTACACAGTATGACATGTATATAAATAAATAAAACAAAGGCATCCTGATTGGTTAATATTTAAATCACGCAGTGTTTTGCAGCAGATGATACTAAAGAGCTGCAGGAGACACATTAAAGAGCCACTTGCGGCTCGCGCCCCTCAGTCTGAGTATCACTGCGCTGGCTAGAATACTCTAGTACAAGTGCAAATAGACTTAACCACCTGTTTTTCTTTTTACTGCCAAATACCTTAAAATTACTCCCCAGCAAACAAGCAGGAACTGCCTTCTGAGGCAGCGTAAAAGGATAGCTGGACCCTTTTCCTTTCTTCCCAGATCACGTCAGTTTTAACATCTGGCAAAAACAAGCCTCAGAGGAGTTGTGCTGGGTGTATTTCCCCCCCTTGTTCTGCTTACATCTCAGAAATGCCAGGTTCTCTCGGTAACGTGGATTGCCGGGAATGAAATGGAGCCCCCCAAGTGATGTCTTTCAAACACCTATGCTATTTATCCCTGGCTCAGAGGGCTGCAGTTATAAGCTCTGCCCTGTGTCTGTGCCTCCCTCCCTTCAGTCTGACTCTTCCTAGCATGGATTCTCCTTGCAGACAGAAGAATATGGAGTTTTAATCCAGTTTAATATTCCCCCATAATGTTCTGAGTGCGTGAAGCAGGCTCCGCCCCTTCCAGAGACTCCTCCCAATGTCACATGACCATTTAATATCTGCATAACATGCCGTTTCCCATCAATTGCTTACCGCTGATTTTATTGCAGCAGCAGCAGCTCCAGGCCCAACACCTCTCCCATGCTGCTCACGGCCCCCCGGTACAGCTGCCTCCTCACCCTTCAGGCCTTCAGCCGCCAGGAATCCCTCCCGTCACGGGGAGTAGCTCAGGACTGCTGGCTCTTGGGGCCCTTGGGAGCCAAGCCCACTTGACCGTTAAAGATGAGAAAAACCATCATGACCTGGATCACCGAGGTGAGAACAAAAGGCCTTACAGATACATATTCTTGTCTCCCTCTCTCTTCGTCTCTGCGCCTCGGGGCTCTTCAGAAATGCTCCTAAGCCTCTGACGGGCAATGCTACAGCGAAAGCATTGATGGGCTTCTGTGACTCCTCTAACAACCAGGGACCGAACCCTGGGGCACCCTCTGCTCCTGCAGGAGGCGCCAGACCCTCCTAGCACAGAGACCGCTCATCTCACGGCACCCTCTAGAGATCTCCACAGCTTCCCACCCTAGGGGACTTGCTTGGCTTCTGCAGTGCAGCCGGTTGGTCTTTGCACTGATGGGATCCCGCTGCATAGGGGAAGCCGTGGACTGTCTCTTCTGTTCCATCTGTGCCTTGTAGTGGCGGCTCTGGCCTGGCTATCTAGGTGGTAGGGGCTGAGGGTTTGTTCATTAACCCTCTGATGTGCTTGTATGGAGCAAAGCTCCTTCCAGGTGGTCCCTGGTCCTTTCCCCACAGGGGTTGGCCCAGCTGACTATAATGGATCTGGGCAGAAAAAATAGAACCGAGCAAGGCAGCGCTTAAAAAATGTGTTGGAGGAGAACATGCACTGGGATGCACTAATTCCTTTTCCCGACCATTGAACATTTCTGATGCAGAACTGGATCGGCAGCGTGTGCAGACTAAGGGTGAATTGCAGAGAGCGTGTCCGCTCCCCAGAGTTCAGCGGCAGGCGCTAGGCTCTCCCGGTGAGTGGGTTGGGTGGAGACGTTTAACGCCAATTAAAAATAGACTGGCATCCACAATGGGTCGTGCTGCAGATGTCAGAGCAACCACTTGCCACATAGGGAGTTTGCTACATCCTGTATGTGTATTTTAAACAAAAACAAAAAAAAAAAAAAAATCACTACAAAGGTGTTTTATTTTTGTTTCCCTAAGGATAATGGGAAAAGAAACTACAGCACTGCAGTTATATTAAACAGGTACTTACCTGGCGAACTCAGAGTTGGCTCTAGTATAGCTTCATGGTAGCTCTGGCATCATGTACCCCGAAGTTTCGTAGCGGAGTAACAGGTTGGAAAAGTCAGTCTTTTATTTTTATTCTGACTGTATGCCTTACGCTGGAAAATAAAAGTGAGGGTAAGTTTTATATGGTGACTAATACCCCTTGGGGATAAGCCAACCCAGCCCCTGAAATTTTTGGCTGGGCCATCAGGGCTACCCCATTTGTTACACAAAGGGCCATGGGTTTGGTCCTCTGCCCTGAGCAGGAGACTCTGTTCCTGAGGTCTTGTCCCAAAGGCGCTAAGCCAGGGGGCAATAATTATGTTTTGTCAAGGTCCAGACTCCAGAGAACATTCAGAAAACAACAAAACAATAATAAGTAAATAAAAAGATTTTGGGGTCTGTTCCAAAGCATCTGGCGATCCGGATTTGGCCTATGGGCCACCTATTGACTACCCCTGCACTAAGCCAATGTCAAGTTGACTCTGTGGGGACTAGTGTTTTCAGGGAGTCTGGGTATTTCCAGTGTGAGCCCCCAAGTCAGCCTGGCTGGCTGGTGTAGAACATTCTCTGCAATTCACCTGTTGTCACTGACAATGACAGCATATTTCAGAGACCTCGATTGCTCGAAGGTGCCTTTCTCCTCTTACTAGCCAAATCCTGAGTTCATGTTTGGAGCAACTTATTTCCAATGGGAAAAAAAAAAGTTTAATTTTCTTGGGCCCTGAGGTGTTTTCTTTGCCCATGTGTAATAGTGAGCATGGTTTGGTGACACACTTTTGTAGCAATTTGACCTTATGCTGCCTGATTTGCCCCTGCTAATAGTCTGATTTGTGTCCATAAGTTTATATGCAGGCCTATTCTTGGAGGCTTAGTTGATGCCTTTCCTAAAATCAGGGCCTCTCGCTCCATTTGTGGGACCTAGTCCTAATTGTGTAATCTATTTGAGGATCCAAAATAGCTATACTGTACACACTCAGATGCTTTGCAAGTGTCATCCTTACGAGCTCCTTACAGGTGGCAGTGAGAACACTCCAACCAGCTTTATATCTAGATATGGACACAGCAAGAGTTATTGCTTAAAAATGGCTGCCAGGGCTTAATGAATCATATGAAACTGCACAGTCTCTCTCTAATTGCAAGAAATCTGCTTGGAAACTTGCACTCGTCTGGAAATAAACAATGCTCCCTGCCAAAGTCATTTTTTTTAATCACTAGAGATAATAAGAGAATCTTTGTAGAACAAAAAATGGTGGCATCAAGTCAATTACAAACCAGTACAGTGCTGGAGGAGTTCCACACTTCTCTGCTCTCTATTAATATATCAAGATCTCACGTCTCTTCCCCCTAGACATATCAACTTTTAGAGTAGTTATCTTGTGCTTCTACTAACCTAGGAGGTTCTATTGTCGTGGGTATTTTTTCTCTGTGAAAGCTTCAGGAAAAAATTATTGGAAGTTATTATCAAATTACATTCATTTTTTTTCTACATGAGTTTAAATTGTCAGGCAATCTAGTGGGAGAATGGGTCTATTTATGTATAAATTAATGACTAAACCTCTGACCACATCCCGTTAAAGTGGCAACACTTATCTTTGTAATTCTACAAAGTGGATGAGTCTGGATGTTCAGTATCTTCGCCTCCTGGATTTATGACTTAACATGTGTAAATAGTTTAGTTCCTGCCATTTCTCTTTGTATTTCAATGCATTTCCCCTTAGACACTGTTTATTTTGCCATATAATTCACTTAGACAAAAAAAACAAACAAAAAAAAACGGGGGTGGGGGTGGGGGAATATTGGGGGTGTGTGATTGAGCAAGGGAAGCTAATTTAAAATGAAAAGAGCCAGAAACGCTTTGATTGAATTAAGCCAGAAGTCACATGTGATGAGGAACTGCGGGGTTTATTTTCTGTTAAGACTTATTTGAACTTGTTTTATTTTTCTGTCTTCTCTTTATCTTGGCTGGGACCTTACCTCTGACACGGGCCTCATTCCTAACAGAGCGAGACTCAAATGCAGTAAGTTCTGTTATGTTCTTTTTCTTTTTTCTTTTTTATCTTGGTTTCTGATCACTGTGCTCTTTTAATTTATCTATTGTTTTTAAAAGCAGACTTCCGGGGTTAGACTCTCGAGTGATCTCTGTTGGACCCAAAAAAAAAAAAATCCTATGGGTGGGGCTAACTAAAATAGAATTTTTTTTTTGACTTTGACTATGTTCTGCTTCGGTTCTGCTGAAGTAAACATTAAGCAAATGCACATTGTCTTGCCGGTACACTCCTGTATGCCAGTTATGAGATTTGGTTTAAATCTTTTTGATTGCTGCACAGCTTTAAGATTCTGTTTCAATTGAATAAGCTTTGTGAATGAGTGCAGTCAAGTCTGTAGGGATAAAACTCCTTCAGCGATTAGGAAAGCTATTTTATTCCTGATCACTGTTCTATTATCTTGGGTCATCTAATCTGTTGGGATGGCTTTGGCTATTACATTGTGTTAAGTAGGACTTGGAAGGTCAAGCAGTTAACTAACCATCTAAATAGCAATGGTTGTGGGCAATTGTTGCCTCGAGCAGCTTTTTGTTAATTCTTGTTTTGACTTGGTTGCATCTTAGAAGACAGTCTTGGTGTTTGGCAAGAAAAGGGGAGGATGATTCCAGAGAGACATTTTTGCATGGGCAGAAACTAACACAAACCTGCTGCCGCACTTAGTTATTTTTTTCTTTAATATTTTTTTTGTTAAAGAACAGTCCACCCTCCTCCTCAGCCCTCTTTAATTCTATCCCCTTCCTCCCCCCTCACCCCCCCTGGCCCTTGCTTTGGGCCTTATCCCAAGGTACACAATGCTTTCTGTTTAAAAGAAAAGCTGGCAGGACAAAAAACAGTTGAGTCTTCACTTTGCACTGATTTCCTGTCATCCGTGCATAGCCGACTTTCACAGTGCAGAGACCACAAATGGGCCTTTTGAGAGTCAAATGCAGATGGAAATAAAAGTGCCATTTAAGGGGGGGCTGACGGGAGGGATTGGCCATCATTAAGTTGCTTGTTAAGGTTGTAGGGAACGGTGAGGGCGGGTTTTGTACGAAATATACAAATGTTTGGGCTCCTTTTTCTTTGGAATTGGGAAAATGTTCCCGTTGGGGGTTTAATGTGAACTATAAGCAAAACTAGATTCATTCATATTTCCTAGCCTGAGCAATAAAAAATATTTAGTTTCTTGGCTGTGCGCCAAGAAACAGCTGAATGGATCAATGCCTCTAAATGCTTGACATGATTCTCTGGTAGCTGCGAGCTTTTTCAGCATGACTGCCTGAGAAGAAAGGCCCTGGTGTTATCCAAAGCTGCTTATTGGGTACTGAGGAGAAACATGAACTGCTTTAGTTCTCCTTTTCAGACACCAAAGAAAAGGAAGCAGAGGAGCTTAAAAACATTTCTATGTAGCATGGGGTGGCAGGCACTCCTATAAGAAATGAAATGATGGTAATTTCTGCTGCAGCTTGTAGAAACTAATTGAATTGCGTCTGTCTGAGAACATCCCCAGTTTGCACTGCTGTAGTTAAAGGCCAAGTAACTGTTTTTTTTCCATGCTAAATTCCGCTCTCAGAAGGCGGCTTCGCTCTGCCATTTTTGCTCTTAGCTAACACTTGGCATGCAAGAGGCCTTGTTGGAGGAGCAAACATATCGAATGATGTTTTCTGAGATCGGATGCTGTTGCTTAGAGGAAAAACAAAACAAAGCCCACCAACCTGACTACGTGACCATACTGACATCATGTCAATGTTTATTTTTAAAATCTTTTCTGCATGTCTTGTGGCTTGGCAGAGATCAGTTCCCAACGTGGTCCAGTTGCAATTGATGTAAAACAGTTCCAGTGTAGCATGTTGAGTCTTTTGCAGTTTGCCTTCTAATAAACCCAGCAGATGAAATCCTGGCTCCATTGAAGTCTATGAGAATTCTGCCACTGACTTAATGGGAACCAGAGTTTCATCCAGAATGCATAACTTCATCAATATGACACTGCGGACCCTTTAGCAAGTCAGTAACCTTACTTGTGCACATAATTAAGGACTTCAGTGAGGCTCCTGGCCAGAGGAAAGTTATTCAGGTACTCGTGTGGTAGAGGAAATGAGTTCCCAAGAACTGGCTAGTTTTGGTGAGCTTTTTTTCAATGCACTCGAAACTCAGCAAGTTGTGCCACAAAGCTGTGGGCTGCTCTGCACCGACAGACCCCCGTGCCCCTCACAAAGCCCTGCTCATGTCCGACGGGCTCCATGCAGGCTCAGGGTCTGCCCACGTGGTGCTGTTTGCAGGATCAGGGCCCTGGTCATTGGAAGCTGAAGACAACTGTCCACAGTCCTACCCTACAGCATGTCAGGGCGCAGCTTCAGGTGTCCTTGTCTTTGTCTCTGTGTAGAGCTCAGTAGTGCAGGGTTGTCGGGGCTAGCCGGGCTGCTCACCTGCCAAAGTCTGTGTCGTGTCAGAGCCAGAGTGGGCTCCCAAGTGGAGAAAGCTGTCTTCTGACCTGTGGGGCAGGAGGAGGCCAGGAGCAAGCCCCTCTGTTGGTGCCACATGGCCTGAGGAGAGGGGCACTCAAACAGGCAGGTCCCTGGCCCTGGAGGGCATGACCCCTTTAATTAGGCATTCGACATCCTTCTGTGTGATTGTAAAGAAAGCCATTGGATGGTGCCCTGAGCTCTCTTCTGGCTCCCATCATAGTTCAGCTGCTTGCATTTTGCAGGGCTATAAGAATTACATAAAAATAGCGTGTGTGTGTTTGTGTTCGTTCGTTCGTTTTGAGAGGGTCAGGGGTCTGCGTTTAAGAATCAGCCCTGTTCAGAGACTGTTTTAGCTGTGCTTTAAATGCTGCCACTTCTGAAATCACTTGAAACTGCGATAACCCACTTAATGGGGAGCTGAACGCCTTCTTGGATTTTTTTTCTGTGATTCCAGAATAATTCTGTCTCACCATCAGACAGCCTGAGAGCTAGTGAGAAACACAGGAGTTCTACGGACTACAGCATCGACGCCAAAAAGCGGAAAGCAGAGGAGAAGGACAGCATGAGCCGCTATGTAAGTCACAAGAGCTTTCTTGATGTTCCCTTAGCTCTTGCGCGTGTCTGAAAACTAGGTGTTCCAGCCAGATGGTGTAACATGGGGGAACGATCTCGTAGTGCAGGATAAGAGAGCTCCTTCTGTGACGGGTTTCTTTATAGCCATCTTGGCTACAGTTTTCAAAAGCACTGAAGTCCAGTTGCCTTTGAATGAGCTCTAGGCTCCCATGGGTGCTTTTGAAAATGCTACCCCTGACTTCTGGATTGGCGGAGTCGGCTCTTCTCGCAGTAGGGTGACTTTCTGTTTGTTTCAGGACAGCGATGGTGACAAGAGCGATGACCTGGTGGTCGACGTCTCCAATGAGGTGAGCATGGGTGTCGTTTTTCAAGGCTGCTGCTTTCGCTCTGGTTTAATGCTGACTTGCGGGGGGAACTGAGGCACCAGACCTGGTGTGCAGGCCCTAAATCTCCATCACAAAGCACGGTCTAGTGCTAGGAGGCCTTGCCTTGCCTTTCTCCGCCTCCTTGTTCTTTCCAAGAGCGGCCATATTGAGACCCATGTACTGTGTCCCCACAGGACAGGGATCGCTCAGGCAGTGGCAGGCCCAGTCCTGAGCTGGAGAAGGCTGTCCTGTTCCCAGGCCTGTCCTTCCCTTGGCCTCTCCTGGCTTAGCCCCGACAAGGCGTTGATCAGTGAGACTTGTCAATGCGTCTGTGGTGCGGACACAGAGTTGCTACGCGTTTTATTGAGGCCTGTCCTGCCGTAGCTCTCTTCACACAGGCCACTGCTTTGATATCGGCTTTGAACTGAAGCCCAGAAGTGAAAGGAGCTGTGTCCCTTCCCACAGCCAGTCCCTTTCCCCCCTTAGTTTAAACGTTCTCTCTTTGGGCTACCTTAAACTCAGGCCCTTCCCGCTGTATCTGAATGTGACGACAGCATGTGAAACAAAGAATTGCGTGGTCAGCATGGGCATGACCCTCCTGCGCTTTAAAAACCTTGAAAAGTGGGCACTTGAAAGCTTTCCCCCACCTCTGCCACTGGCCGGGTGCTAAATGGCGTCCTGTCTTTAGGATCCAGCTACACCCCGCGTCAGCCCAGCCCACTCGCCGCCTGAGAACGGGATAGACAAAACCCGAGGGCTGAAGAAGGATGCTCCGAACAGCCCTGCTTCGGTCGCCTCGTCCAGCAGTACGCCTTCCTCGAAGACTAAAGACCTGGGCCATGTAGGTGGATTGGTGCCAAGTACACGGCAGCCAGGCGCTGGGGGGAGGGCTGGGGCTGTCCCTACCTCTGGAAGGAGGCTGGTTCATGTGGTGTGCAGAGTTGGTGTCTAAACCTCTCAGCCACGTCTTCCCAAGGGAAAGGTGCGTTCTTAGCTCAAGCTTGCTGGCTTGAGGCGATACCCCAGTGAGGACAAGGCAGCATGTTGTCGTCCCGAGAGACCGGCTTTTAATGTAACCCTGTGAACTCAGTGACAATGACACACTGCCTTGTCCTCACGGGGATTTCGCCTCCAGTCCGTGAGCTCGAGCCAGGCATGCACCTTTCCTTGAGTTGCTCCTCAGCGCTGCCGGGGCCTGAGGCAGGGCAGCAAGGCGCAGTGAAAGGAGAGGGGTCTCTTCGTGCTGATCACTAAGCCACATCTCTTCTTGGGTTTTCTTCTTTCTGGCCAGAACGACAAATCGTCAACGCCTGGGCTCAAGTCAAACACTCCTACGCCAAGGAACGAAGCCCCAACTCCCGGGACGAGTACCACTCCAGGCCTTCGGCCTATGCCGGGCAAACCAGCAGGCATGGACCCACTGGGTATGTGCTTTTGGGGGAGAGGCCTAGATTTGCTATGTGATAGCTAGCACAGTGCGGCCCTGATTCTGACCGGGGCCTCCTACGCTCTAAATGCCAGAGGGTTTGATGGTTTATGGCATTGGTCGCTGCAGAGCTGTATAACCACCTTTGTGGTGCTGGGCGCAGAGCTCTGGAGGAGTTTGCAGACCTAATGTGGCAAATTGGCCAGGGCCGCCCCAATTTCCAGCGAGCCAAAGGGAAGGACGCAGCATGTGCACGCTCCTTCCTGCTGCCGTGGGGAGGAGGAGAGCTTGGACCAAATTCAGAGCTGCTACAGCCCCCCCTGAAACCAGCGACATCTGCACCCGCGTACGCCGGGGCTGAACGCCGAGAGCCGCACTGCAGTCTCCGTTGCCGTGGCGTCAGAATGGCGGCAGTCTGCTGCCACGTCACCGAAACGTGCCGGGGAGGTTGGAGGCCAGCGTGTCAGGGCCCTTCCTGGGCTTTGCTCCTCCGGCAGGTGTAGCTCCCCAGCTCTTCACCCACCACACGCTGCTAGTTTGTGCCTTAACGGTCATCCCGTTAGAGCCGCCCCGTCCCTGCCCGTTTCCAGGGAGACAGGAGCATGGGGCGGGGGTGGGATGCCCCAAGGAGTCAGGTATTGTGGGTTTAGTTTAGCAGGCTAGAACTTTCCCAGGTTTCTGGTAAGTGAATCTAGTGGTGACCAATTTCCTCCTCTCCAGCGTCTGCCCTGAGGAACCCCCTATCCATCGCTGGCTCCTATGCGGCTCCCTTCGCCATGATGGGACACCATGAAATGAACGGCTCTCTGACGAGCCCGGGGGCCTACGCGGGGCTCCACAACATCCCGCCCCAGATGAGTGCCGCGGCCGCTTATGGCCGATCGCCAATGGTGAGCTTCGGAGCTGTACGTAGACCTTTTAGCTCCTTCTCTGGTCACGCCGGGGCCGGGCGCGTCGGGGCGGGGTGGGGGACTTCCCAGCCCAGGCAGTCTAGAGTGCAGCAGGCAGCTGCCAGCGTGCTGAACTCTGGGCTCTCCCCCGTGGGGAGCGAACAGCCAGCTCTGGGCTCTCACCCGGTCGGCGTCTTACAAGCGGGGAGGGCGGTGGAGTGAGTCACTGCTATAAAGCCAGGTGCTTGCAGACAGCTGCTTTTGGTTCTGCTCCTCTGATGGGCTTTCGGAGAACAGCCTGGCTTCAGTGCCAACTCCTGCAGTGTAAACCCAGCAAACCTCAACGCGGGGACTGCGGGAGCCGGGAGAGCCGCCTCCGTCTGAACCGAGAGCTGCTGAGCACTGGCCTGGAGTTAGCGGAAGCTGCCATGGCACCGCGCCGCCGGGGACCAGCCCTGGCACCTGTTTGCAGGGGCGTGTAAATCCGAGCACAGGCCTTGATCTCAGCTGTTTTCGTGGGGCCATATTCTGGGGTCCCTGCCCAGTTATAACCAGTCCAGACCCAGGCTCTCCTGTAGGTTTGTCGGGAGCTTGCCTGAGTATGGGCTGATTAGCACATGGAGAAAGGACCTTGGCATTGGCCATAGGGTTCCTTGCCCATCTGGAAGCAGCGGGACATTGGGGAACACCTGTTTCCACTGGATTTCCACTCCAGTCCTGCAGATCCCCAGACCCTGGGTAATCCTGGCAGTAGCTTCCCATTTCTGGGGAGATGAACAATAATAATTCCACACTGATTTGTCATCAGCTGTCCTAGGGGCATGAGGAGTGATGTGAAATGCAAAAAGCCAGAGAAAGCCTGTACTCCTCTGTTCCCCTCCGCACACTCCGATGCCATGTGGGAGTTGGCTCAGTCTCGCTGCTGGTGTGTGTCAGAAGCGGGGACTTTTCATTCAGCAGCCAGCATCTGAGGCTGTTTCTGTCTATCTTACAGGTCGGCTTTGACCCCCATCCGCCCATGAGGGGCCCTGGTCTCCCCACAAGTCTTGCGTCCATACCCGGCGGGAAGCCGTAAGCCACCCTTTCTGTTCCTGTGCTGTTATGGTTAGGTGACATGGGGCGTTTGCTTCCTCCTCCTGCCACCACTTCCATGCTGCTTTACTCCTCTACGTGCCCCTTGCCCCGTTCCCGCGCCCCACCTCCCACCCCCAGCCAGAAACAGCGCAGGCAAGTGGGTGCTGCCCAGCCTTAGTGCGAAAGATACGTGGCTTCTTCCAGAGTGCTCGATGCCTTGTCCCCGGGTTTGCAGACAGTCCCGCCCCTGGGAGCACAGAGTGCCCAGCTGAACATTTTCAGAGCTGCAGGGACCATCAGAGATTCCCAGGCCAGAAGGGACCATTGTGATTGTCTAGTCTGGCCTCCTTAGCGTCCTCAACATCCCCATGGAAGTCAGTGACTGGCAGATGTGCTCCCTGGGAAAGGGAGCACACAGCCCAGACATCAGAGCAGTCAAGCAACTACATGATGACTGCAGGTTCTGTGCCATGTGTGTAAACCTCTCTCCTGGCCTAATTCCCCCCCGCCTTCGTTCTCCTCCTACAGAGCCTACTCATTTCACGTAAGCGCTGATGGGCAGATGCAGCCGGTCCCGTTCCCCCACGATGCCCTTGCTGGCCCTGGCATCCCAAGGCACGCTCGGCAGATCAATACGCTGAGTCACGGGGAGGTGGTATGTGCTGTGACTATTAGCAACCCAACCAGACACGTGTACACCGGAGGAAAGGGATGTGTGAAGATCTGGGATATCAGCCAGCCGGGCAGTAAGAGTCCCATTTCACAGCTGGATTGCTTGGTAAGTTGCAGGCGGAATATGCATATGGGTGTGAGTGTCTACCGATGCTTTGCCATGTGTGTGTTCTTGCTAACCTGATCCGTTCTGACTAGTTTCAGAACCATAGTGAGCTTGCTCATGCTGACCATGCAGAAAGAATGTCACTTACTTTCCCCTGTGCCTCTTACAAGACGAGTTGGACAAGAACCTCCCGGTAACTCTAGCACTGTTGCTTATTCCTGCAGAACAGAGACAACTACATCCGTTCCTGCAAACTCCTCCCTGACGGCCGCACGCTTATTGTGGGAGGGGAAGCGAGTACGCTTACGATCTGGGACCTGGCTTCCCCGACGCCAAGGATCAAGGCTGAATTGACCTCCTCTGCCCCAGCATGCTATGCTCTGGCAATCAGCCCTGATGCAAAAGTCTGCTTCTCCTGTTGCAGCGACGGCAATATTGCTGTGTGGGATCTCCACAACCAGACACTGGTCAGGTGAGTCTTTAGAAATGGATGTTGCCAAGACACCAGTGTGAAGGTATGTAAGGTCGGTGTCTGGAATTGTGTGCTTTTCATACCAAAACGTTAATTTTGAACAACATTCTTGGGTTGTTCAAGAAGACAAATGGCAGAAAGTCTGGCAATAAGTGAAAGGAAGTAGTGTTAGTTTAGGTTATGGGCACAATATATAAATTGTGATCAGAGCTCAAACTGGGCCAGTGTCCACTGGCATCTCTCTCAAGCTTCCTTCTTGTTCTCACGTCTCAGCTTTCATTGAGAAAGGAAAGTGAGTTTCTAGCTGCTACGAAACCTTGAAAATGGGAACTGAGTGCAAACCGGTGGAGGTGTCAGAGCCTGAAATGTTAGCTCTGAGAGATGGGAGAGGTTGATTTTGTGGGAAGAGCTCAGGAAAGCACGACTACTTCTTTCCCCAGTTAAGTCCCTGCCAGTACTCGGCCTGCAGAACAGACTGGAACTGGTGCAACTTCATTTGTTGGATTGCATTGTCTCACACACAGAATTTTCTTCTATATAAACATGGCATCCAGGTTCCTTATCAGTGACTGTCTCGACCTTGGAGTGACTGTACAGATACCGATGAGCTGTTGTTGATCCCTGAATGTAACACAAATGTTGAGAGAGAGACAAATGTGTGTGTTTGAGATTTCTAAAGCCCTTCCTCTTGCGTGTTGGATTTTGGCTTCTCAGGCAATTCCAAGGCCACACAGATGGTGCAAGCTGCATAGATATCTCGCATGATGGTACAAAATTATGGACAGGTGGTCTGGACAACACAGTGCGTTCCTGGGACCTTAGGGAAGGAAGACAGCTCCAGCAACATGACTTCACTTCCCAGGTAAGCGCTGGGTTTCTCTTGCCTCTGGAGGAGGGAAGACTGCCCGGTTCCGGGCTGTTGCAAATTTCATAGTCTTATGACTTTTGACGAATGGGGTGTTTCCTTTGGCACTGAGGTGGGCTATTCTCTCGTCAGTGGGTTTAAAGTTATCTGGTATCACCAGTAGTTGGCTGGAGTTTGTGGCTGATTCTCTTGTGTGTGTTGAAATGTCATTCCAGGATCTCCATGGCAACTGGCAGGATGCGTCTTAATATTCTTAGCAATCTAAAGGGGAGGGTGCCACAACCCTGGGACTTTGGGTGTCTTACACAGGTGGGGCAGAGGGGCAGACCCGACTGCCCTGCTGGAAGGTTTGTGTCCCTAGCAGGTTATGGGTGGTAGGGGAATGATGCTTTTCCTTGTTAGTGTACGGACTTGCAATGTCTTAATTAAACACCGTGGTCGTTCCTTTGTCAAGAAGTCAGTGACATGAGCGGTGGTTGCTATTAAGAAGCCAACATTTGTCAACAGGTGCCACACAATTGCCACAGGTAGGAACATGAGACTGGCCACACTGGGTCAGACCAGTAGTCTATCTAGCGTGGTACCCTGTTTATGACAATGTCAGGTGCCAAATGCTTCGGGGGAATGAACAGAACCGGGCAATTTATTGAGTGATCCATTCCCTGCCATCCAGTCCCAGCTTCTGGCAGTCAGAGGTTTAGGGACACCTAGAGCATGGGGTTGTGTCCCTGACCATCTTGGCTAATAGCCGTTGATGGACCTGTCCTCCATGAACTTATCTAATTCTTTTTTGAACCCAGTTATACTTTTGGCCTTCACAACATCCCCTGGCAGAAAGTTCCACAGGTTGGCTGCGCGTTGTGTGAAGAAGCACTTCGTTTTGTTTGCCTTAAACATGCTGCCTGTTAATTTCATTGGATTACCATCTTTAGGGGTAAACTAGTACCTCAGATCTTACTGTTGGTAAATGCTGTTGTCTTAATGGTGAGCAAACCCATGCTGGATTAACCTGGTCTGCTGCTGCTGTAAGTGATACGAATTCCCAACTTCCTATGGGATTTCCAGTTTCTATTTAACTGCACACTGAGTACCCTGAGGCTTACTCCAAATACCTGAGCCTGGGCCATTGTCGCTGCGCATCCGTTTCCACAGCCCCCATATCGCTAGTTACATGTGTAAATAAGTGCCTGATAAGGGAATAGAAATGGTGCGTTTCTGATGGCTCTGCTGAACACACGGCCTGTCAGGAGTTCCCACTGTGTTGACGCTTGGCAGAGGGAATCTGGCCGGCCTGATGCCATGCAGTCAGTGCCATCGTGGCTTCCAGGCCAGGAACGGGCAGGACTTAAAGCCCAGTTAATCTTGCAGCTTTCCAGGCAGAGTGTTCCTACACTGGGTAATGTTGGAAAGACGCATTCTGTCCATCTCTGTAAATACTCTGGCTAGAAACTCATCCCTGGAGGAGGCTGCATTTGAGGCTACAGTGCTGGATTCAAAAGAAGAAAATCCCTTGTATCTTGTTCATGTGGGTCCTGGTTTTGTTGGACTCAAAATGTCAGTAGTTTAGGAGATTGAAGCAGACTCCTTCCAAACTCAGCAAATCACTTTTGTTCTGAGTTGTCGATCTTGCTGTCAGTTGTGGTAGCAAGGACACCCATTTAATATCAACCCAGGACATGTGTGCCCCCCAGGACAGGAGAGAGCAGAGGCCTTAATTTTTATTCAGTTCTACTGGAACTTGGAATAGCATAAGACTATAAATGAAGAGCAGGGAATTTTCTGCCATTCCAGGAAAACAATGCTCCTGACCCACTCCAGCTCCATCAATAGAAGGACCAGAATCTCTCTCTGAACAAATCTGTGTGTGTTTAAATAAAAAGTTCCTGTTCCATGATGTGCCTTTTGTATTGATCCTCTGCTTTCAACAGAGCTGGAGTCAGTAATGCCTGGCTGCAGAAGCCATGGAAAATCCAGCAGTGCAGAAGCTTAGTCTTGTATTTAATTGCACTGAAGCTTACATTAGGAAAAACAGGATAATCAGTGTTTAGTTCCTGGTTACTAAGATTCTGAGTGTGCATAGGAGAAAGGGCCTGCAGTTTCCGGGATAATTCTCCATTGATTTTTTTTTTTCCCCCTTTCATTTAAGTAGATCAATTCATATGTTATGTAAACAGTTTTCTTCAGCAAGTACTGCTACTGGACTCCCTGTCACCAGGGCTTGAAGAATTTGTAGCTTTGGGTGGCGATGTAAATGTGTACTCTTCTCGGGTGGGGGAAATTCATTGTATGAAACCGGGCTTGTGTTTCGGCCAGCCCCAAAGTGTGCAGTTATTTCTGTTGCTGTTAGGTTAGGACTAGTCGTATACTGGGCAGTACTCAGTCAGGAGGAAAATACTTACACTTCAGCAACCTAGGAGAGGCATTTTTAGGGGACTGGGTAGTTCTGGCTACAGAAATCTTCGCCACTAGGTTGCTTGTTTAAATCTGGGTAAGGTCTGCAGTGACTAAAAATGGGACAGTTGATGGTGTGAGTTTGGGCCATAGCTGATGGGTGCCCACATCACAACTGGCATCAGAGTAACTGTCTCAGCTGCTTCCTTGTTGTGGCAGTGACCCCAGCGTGGTCGCGGCCTGCTGCATGGGCAGGGTGGAGAAGCATGGCATGCACATGAGCAGACCATGGCTGCTCTCTGGGTAAAGGAGCACCCTGGTGGTCTCCAGCACAGCCTGGGGGTCTGTTACCTTTGCTCTTTACAAAACCCAGGTCTGTAGCAAGGTGGGTTGCAGAAGGTTTGGCAAATCCAGGAAACTGATTGGCTGGCGAGGGGATGAACGACTTGAGTTTTGAGACTGTTTGAATATCCCTTTAGATCTTCTCGCTGGGTTACTGCCCCACTGGGGAGTGGCTTGCAGTGGGCATGGAGAGCAGCAACGTTGAGGTGTTGCACCACACCAAGCCGGATAAATACCAGCTTCACCTGCACGAGAGCTGCGTCCTTTCACTCAAATTTGCCTACTGTGGTAAGTTACCTCTGGGTTAGTTAAGAGCTCTGGTCCCATTGACTTTAGCAGGGCTGCTTGTGTGTTTAAAATTGGGCATATGGGTAAGTCCGGCTGAATTGGGACCTCTCTGAACCACCATCCTGAGCGTTTCCATAAGAGATTGTATATGTTTGGTCCATGGTATATTCACATGTGTAGACGACTTCCAGTAGGATTTGTAAGGAGGATGGTTAAATTGTAGGTTCCAGTTGTAAAACAACCTCCCTGCTCAATCAGATTGAAGGTGTGAAGTGCTAAGCAATATCACTGAAAACTGTGTTAATCAAAGTCCTGCCCACACGTTAACTCGCTAACCAAAGCAGAGGGAAAATGCACTGATTGGCAGCCAAGGCTTAGGTGTGGTGAATCGTCTTACTAAAAATTTCACATTTTGAGCTACCCCAGTTTGCTGCTATCCTCAAAGCAAAGCCAGTTGCCTTCTGAAGTGACAAGGCAAGCAAATGGTGATGGTAACTTTATCGAAGCGGTTGATTAAAAGGTACTAACAATAATAAAATGGCCTTTTCTGTTCTATAATCCTACGCTGGTACATATGTAGATAGCAAATACAAGGAAACGTGGTGTCACTTGCCAGGGTTCTGCCAGACCTTTTCATTGGTAGGTATTGTTAGTATATGTGGGCTCAGCTCAGAAATGGAGAGGGGCAATGCGTGACCTTCCCTATGGTGCATGCATTGATTTCACAGTCACTAATAATCTCCTGCTTGGGAGCTGACAGAGGCTTGGCTCAGAAAAGCCCCACCGTTGGAATAATGTTCCCATTGTGAAACTAACCTACACAATAGAAGTTGCAGCTTTTGTGTCTGACCTGCCCTGGTGTGGGGGAACTGACACCGTGCTTTGTGTGTTTAGGTAAATGGTTTGTGAGCACAGGAAAGGATAATCTTCTCAACGCCTGGAGAACGCCATATGGAGCAAGCATATTCCAGGTAAGAGGCTGCTCTTGCTTGGGCCTTTCAAACATCTGTCCCTCTTGTATGCAGCGAGCAGGGTTTGAGAGTGACCTCGGGTCTCCAAGCAAGGGGCTAACACCATTGTCTGTGCAGAAACTAAAATCTGGGCTCACCTACCGCGTGAACGGGGCAGATGTAACATCCCACTCTTCTGCAGTGAGGATAGGGATGTCTGCAAGCCGTCGGGTCAGTGTCTCACAGAAAACGTGTGGAGCTGAGAGGAGAACCCACTGGCTAAAAATGACTGGTAGTAAATATAAGTGAATGTGGCTGAAAGAACTTGACAGAAAAGCGTACTTTGGTGCCTCTGAAACTTTTAATGTATCACTGTTTTGCATGTAAATAACAGTAACTGTCTCATCACAAAGAAGCTTTTCTGCTTAGTCAAATGCAGTTGAAAGTGGAAGATCTAGAATCTGAGCTAAGTTTTTTCTTTTTTTCCCTTTTCCAGTCAAAAGAATCCTCGTCCGTCTTAAGTTGTGACATTTCAGCAGATGACAAATACATTGTAACAGGCTCTGGTGACAAGAAGGCCACAGTCTATGAGGTCATCTATTAAACAAGGATTTTAACAGGGCTGTCAACTCTGAATATTAGGCTCGAGTCTGACAAGACAATGGCAAAGTCCTTACATTTTCCTGCATCCTTCAGAAGAGCAGCCATGCATTGAGAGAGTGTTTCCTGCCAGGCTGTGTAATGTGGATCTTCATGGACTCAGAGTAATGTGCATGGACTGATGTATTTCAGCAATTTTTATTTTAAGCCGTGGCATATATGGATTTATTTGGCGGTCTGCAAATATGGCACACAGTGAAACCCTCAACAAGTTTCATTTTGGTTTTAGGGTTTTCGTTGTTCTTTTGTCTGCGCTTTGGTGGCACTATAAAGGACTTATTTTTTATTGTGACTTTTTTTTTTGCGCTCTATATAAGACTTGTGAAAAATGTAAATAACGGACTAGTAAATAGAATTGAAAGGGTGAGGTTAATCCTCCTGGTACACTAGTTGTGTATTTTTTATTTTATTTTTTTTTTTTTTTAAATTTTTTTTGTCTGCTGTAATTGTATTCCACTGATGGGTTTGGTGGTGGCAATCCCTCCCCCCCCCCCCTAAAGTATCCATTTGAGATACTACTTTGACCTGCAGCTTGTAACCAGATTGAGCAGAGATGTCCACTGGTGAAAGTTGTTCCTACTGTCATACATGTGAATTGTTCAGTGTATTAGTCAAATGTTTGAACACTGTATGGACTGAAGTTCAATTGGTCAGATCTTCAGATACTGATGTGACATCAGCAAAACAATCAAATTTTTATATGGATTTTTGTGCTCATATGTTTGAAGAAAACAGGAAGTCCATGTTCTAAGAAACTTCTGCTCAAGCCCTTCTTGATCTTCGGACATAAATGATGAGGAATAATTTCAAAGAAAGCATAGTAAAATTCAGCTCAGGGAGCCACAAAAGATAATAGCAACTTATGTGTTTTGTATTCAAATGAAAGTAAAGAATTAGAATTGATAACCTTTTAAAATACAATTCTTTTTTTAAAACAAAGTTTACTAACAAGTAGGGTTTGTGTGAGGTGGGGGCGAGGTGCTGTCTCTGGGAGGGGTCTGTGGCTTTATGGTCTTGTCACTTTTGGTATATTGGTTCCAACGGAGCAAAACCCATCCCCACACAGGCCAGTGTGTCAACATTTTGTACTAAAAGGTTAAATAAATGGGAAATAAAAGTATTTGTGTAGCAGAAGTGCTCACCCTGTATTGTAGCATATGGAAGAGAATTTTTATACTACATTTTTATGGATTATTTTTTAATTTTTGATTTTAATCTGGTCAAAAGTAATTAGGGTTATGGTGAAAACTACCTGTTCGAAAGCGATATTACAAAAGAAGAAACGGACGATGAAGTTGGAGATGTTCTTTAACATTCTGTTCTTGGACGTACATTCAGCATCATGTCTGAATTGCAAGTCATCAGCAGTACCCTCCAGCAGTAGCTATTGGTTTGGGGTGGGGGAGAACGTAGATTTGGGGGTGAAAGTAAACTTCATAGGAATTTTTTCCCCAAAGTCTCACATTTTAAGGTTGGACTTTTTCCCCCCAGAACAAAAATAAGGGAAATTTCAAAGGCAAAAGTGTGTACCCCATGAGACTTATTAGTGGTGATGCACCTCTGATTCCAAGAAACTTGCCTGTCGTGAAAAAAGTGTGAATTTTGATTTGTTATGCACTGTCACAAAAAGCTCTTAAGTAAAAAAAAGCATCTTTTTAAAGAAAAGAGTGTTTTTGAAGTGCAGTTATGTTTAGAAAAATGACTATGTAAAGATGGCACCGTGTTCAGTGGATCTGCTTTCTATGCATAGGAGAGTCAGATCTGCTTATTTTGAATGACTGCACACTTTTACTTTTTTCTGTTCACTGTATTGTTCCTCAGTGTGATAGCAGAAGGAGATGGATTCTTTTATGGCCTGCTCATCATCCGCGGAATGATTTTAGTAAGTTCCAGTTGCAGGATCATTATTACCGGTGATAATGTGAGAGTGCTAATGAACCCAGCTTGTCTCTCAGACCCCCATGTGAATTAATCCATTCAGAATCAATGAACACAGAGCCAGAGAGTGCCATGTTTAGAGTCACTTTTCAGTGTACAAGCCACACTTTACAACTAACTTGGAATGAGTTGGAAAGGCTTAGAGGGTTTTGACTTTGAGTGAAAATTCCCACTTTAAACACCACAAGCTAATGTCCTAAAATGGTTATTTGCAAGTTGGTGCTTTTTAAATAATAAAAAAAAAGATAGTGGGTGTAGCTAAGTAGGCGGAGGGTTACTAAGTCATACTGTCTCTACTTTACACCAAAGGATGTAGCAGAATATGTACAGCTGTTAATAACTACAACCGGTTTTGTAAAAAAAAAAAAAAAGAAAGTAAAGAGAGAATAAAAACTAAATGTAATGAAGCTCAAATGAATACCAAGTGTCTATAAACCATTTGCTCTCTGAAAACCTGCACTGAGTTGTTAATAAAAACAAACAAACAAAATGGCCATTGTTATTCTTACCGGCGGTGAGAGCCTGGCAGGTCAGCTGATGGAGGAGAAACCTAAGTTCAGGATCTCGGTTTCCTACTCACCATAGTCACGGGCTGGGCCGCTGCTGCTAAGGTCGGGCCTGATCCAGAGTCCCTTGAAGTCAATGGGAGTCTCTGCATTGATGTTGAAGAACTCTGGATCAGTCCCATAGTGCTGGGGGACCCCCAGATGAATGTGCACTGTTTTTCTGTTGTGTGAAGGAGTAACTAAAACTTCCCATTTAGGTCATGAGCACAGTGGCTGGGAAGCAGGACTTGCTGGGAAAGTGAGGAAGCAGAGATCAAAGGACCAATCCCCCAGGCCAGCTCCTGCTAATACACAGTGCGTAGCGTGGTAGTTGCTCCTTCTCCTGCTCTTGATGCTGTATCCCTGTTGCCACCGTAGAGTAGCAGTTCAGAGCATGTGGCTCATGTTGCCTGCTCCCAAGGGGACTGGTGGGTAATGGGTGTGACTGTGTTACCATATGTAAATGACTGCTGAAGTCAGCTGTGAAAGACAAACCAACAGCAAAATATATTAGAGCTGCTAAATGAGACTTCAGAGTACCTCTGCCAGCATTTTACTTTTTCCTTTTCCTGTGACAGATGTTTCTAAAATACATTTGGAATCAAACACAAGTCATGAGAACACTATAGCCAGGCCTCGAAGCTGGCTGCGTGCTCTAATCCAATAGATTTGGTGATGGGATTTCCTCCTCCACATTATTCTTTTTTTAAAAATTCAGTCTTATTTTCAAAAATATCTGTTCTGTACAGAGCTCCCACGCCCCTGGATGAAGAGACTACAGAAGTAACCTGGGAGGATGATTGCAACTGCTTCTAGTATTGGCAATACGATGGTACCTGCTTCAAGAGACAGACGGAGAATTGGCTACCTACTAGTTTGCCTTTAATTAAAGGTTGAACAAAAATTAATACAGAAAATTTGGATACTTCAGAGTTCTTGGTGTGAGTTTCTCCTTAGAACCATCTTGCCCCAGTTCTGTACCGATCAACCCCGAGTCGATCTTGGTCTTCACAATCCTATGGATGTAGAATTAAGTTGGCAATTTAATTTTGGTTGATTGGTTCTGTGGCCTTGCATATGGGCAAACAGACACTACTCTGCCCCTTTGATACATAAATACCTGCTGCACTCCATATGTTCTGTCCGGGTGGTGAACGAGGCGGCTGTTTCCATTGACAAATGGAGTAATGAAATGCTCAGGGCCATTTGCAGGGAGGGATCAGTCTTCGGGTTCTGTAGGCATGCAACCAAATTCTTATTTCTCAGAGGGGTGGGGATACGTTGTTCTCCTCTGTGGAAATTATTTGATGCAAATGTCTAGTGTTCCATTGCTTTCAGAACAGGCCACCCCTGACCGAGATAAAGTACTTTTCTTGAACTAGGACATATGTAACATCCTACAGGGGTTTCCCCAGTGATGTATTGAACATGACAGAGCCTGCTGGGAGGGAGAAATAAAAAGCAGGAACAGCACTCTAACGGCTTGGGTTTCCGATAATGTACAGCAGTAAATGGTTATGAGTGCATTAAATCTGATTTTAAGCTGAATGGAATGAGGCACTTACACAGGGGGCCATTAAATGACACAAAAATCACAAGAAATTCTTTGTTGTAAACTTTGGAAGAATTTAACACACAGGCATAAAAATGTGTTTGTACTAGGCCCGCGAGTGGGGTAGCTACTAAAGAACCAAGCTGCTGTTGCACTATTGATGATGTTGTATGCATATCGTGGTGTTCTCCTTTCAACAACTTCCAGCAATCTGTTGGCCTTTGTAATTAATTTGGCTTGACTGTAACCTTTCAAAAAGCACTGACTAGAGAAGGTGATACATTTTTGAATAAGGTAATTCCGTCCTGTCTATACTCTACCAGCAAGGCCCTCTTCACAAACCGGGCTTTCCCCTGGCTTTCCAAGCTGTGTGCATGCATTTATTATCTTGCATATTAATAAGGGCTTGTAAAGATGCTTTTAGTTCAGCTTTGCCCTGATGTTGCTATAAAATGCCATAGAGTAAAGGGAAGACATCACTGCTTCCCTTGGCAGCTTAGCAAGTGGTCTGACCATGTGGAAGCCCAGCATGTCCTGGACGTCAGCTACTCCAGTCTGGGCGTTGCTGGGAATACCTGAGTTTCAAAGATCAGCTTGTTTCAGGTTAGAGCCGTCCCAGGCTGCTGAATTCGACTTGCAGCATTTTTGGTCTTTGTTTTGATGAGGTGCTTCACTGGGGAGGCTTTTTGCTTTGATGGCAACGGTCAGCTGTGGCACCTGCTGTTTGTTGAACACTCTCTGGTTCAAGCAGCCCCCGTGTAGGAAGCAAAGTAAATAATTGTCAGAAAAGCCTCACGTTTCCAGGGGAATGGACCTGAAAACACTCGGGGGAGGACGGGGGGGGGGGGGGGGGGGCAGTGAGGAATCTCTGTTCCTCAGGATCACTGGACTCTGCCTTTTGTTTCTATTTCAGCTCCTCTTTGCACTTTGATTTGTGCCCGAGGATTTATCAGGAGAAAGCTTGCGTCCATGGCTTCTTGACTGCTGATGTATTAAATTGGCCTGATGGATTTAGCTGCGTCCTGTTATGTTCCCTGTGTGGTGTGGTTGTGTTCCCTGGCAGGGAGGGAACTGTGCCTCCCCGCTGGAGAGATGTTATGCAGCTTGCTTTTCCACAGGTTTCCTGCACTGTTGCTTGATGAGATGCTGCAAAGTCATCTGTTCCGTCTTTCAGAAGTCCCACGCCGGCTTCTGGCTGTTAACTAAGCTAAGCAAGTGCTTGCTGGAGCAGTGGGAAAAGCCAGGCCCAATGCTACCAGGTTTAAGCACGCGCAGGCTATGTTTGGTGAACCATAATTGTTTTCGCTATCTTCATCTGCTCTCCAGCCGTGCCATCCTCTCATGAAAGCAGCAGCAGCCGCAGCAGTGAGAGACACATGCGCATAAGGGCTCCGCAAAGAGTAGAGAACATACGAGCGGCCAGACTGGGTCAGACCAAAGGTCCATCTAGCCCAGTGTCCTGTCTACCGACAGTGGCCAATGCCAGGTGCCCCAGAAGGAATGAACAGAACAGGGAATCATCAAGTGATCCATCCCCTGTCGCCTATTTCCCAGCTTCTGGCTAACAGAGGCTAGGGCCGCCATCCCTGCCTATCCTAGCTAATAGCCACTTATCCTCCATGAATTTATAACAGGGTTCAAAAAAGAACTAGATAGTCTTGGCCTTCCCAATATCCTCTAGCAATGAGTTCCACAGATTATGCATTGTGTGAAGAAATACTTCCTTTTGTTTTAAACCTGCTGCCTGTTAATGTCATTTGGTGACCCCTAGTTCTTGTGTTATGAGACAGATGTGTGATGCTGGCAGCTTCTAGACATTAAAACTGCCATTAACCTTTTGAGCATGGTATGGATTGGCACTCACCCATTTCCTGCAATAGCCCTGCTACAGGAAACTATTGTAGGCAGTGGGTAATGACGCATGCTGCATCAGTGAGGTTGCAGCGATTCAGAGAGCAGGTCAACGTTCATACATGGATAGGAGTAAGTGCTGTCTGCCACCCAGCCTTTGCATTCCAGCTAGCAAAGCCTGGACGTCTGTTGAAATTGCACTCCAAATAACCAGTCATTAGCAAGCTATAGTATTTAAGTCCTGGAGCCAAGACAAAGGTCATTAGATTAGTTTAAAATAAAAACATAACCAAGGCTCAGGGTGGCTGTTTAATACTTGAGCCACGAAGATGCCCTCAAATCATTGCCCAGAAGCACAGCCTGTTTGTTTAGTGCCAGCCATTGAGGAACAAGATAGAGCCCTGGCCCTTTGGCATTTTCTGTGCAGTTTCCTGTGCCCAGTGAGGCAGGGACAGGTGGAGGAGCAGCGGCCAGGGGTCCATGGGAATTCCCAGCCCAACACCGTAGATTCCCTGTCTGCGGTCCAAGCTGCTTCCCCTTCCCTCCCCAAAATAGCAGCCCCTCCATGTGCTTCCACTAGGCCCTGAGTTGAGGCTCCCTTCGGTGTGGGATTGAGCGTGCGATGGTCTGATTAACGCAGCTGATACCAGCTGCGCGTTCTAAGTGAGTTTTAGTCTGTACTGAAGGGTAGGGCATGGAGGACTGTCTTCTGGGTCTGTGTTTGTCCATGCTGGGGCTCCTAGGTGCTATGGTAATAGACTAAATAATAACAAAAACTTAGAACAACCGTTTCTGAGCTCCTCCCTTTCTCTTTCTGTGAACAGCTTCCAGAGGAGAACAGGCTCCTACAGCTGTTCTTGGAGACGAGATCCCACAAAAACCCGTGAAGCAAAGTTGTGTCCAAGGAGTTCCCAGCTTCAAAGCACTGGCTCACGCAATAGAGAAGAACATAACTGTGGGTTTGACTAAAATAAATCCACGTTGTATTGGTGTGCACCGGCCCGAGGAATTCAATTCCCCAGGCGCCTTGTCCCAACGTGCAGGGTGATCGGTGTAAAGTCTGAGAGAGACTTTGGGTGGCTTTGTCATGGGTAGCTCTGCCTTGTGGTCAAGACTCGGGAGGGGTTTTGCCCAGGTGGCTCCATCTCTCAAGAGCCTGGAGCCGTGAGGAAACCAGACAATAAACAGGTTCAAGTAGGTGCGGTTGAATGATTCCATCCAGCCTGCCCCTCTGCATCGTCACCGGTGGCTCTGCCAGTCTATTGCTGAGCAGGGGGGTTGATGTTACTTCAATTCTGCTTCTCCGAACTCTTTCTGTGCTCGTTCTGACACTCCTGTAGCTGCCATGGAGGCTCAGACCGGGCAGCAGGAGACCCCACTACTGTAGCTCAGCCTTGACCTCCCAGGACCTCTCGAGGCGGAAGCACCTTAGTTTCATCCTCCTGTTCACTTAGCACCAGAGTCTCCTTCCTGGGGGTAGCTCATGTTGGGCAGCACCTTATCCGGCGCATTAGCACCAAGCCAGGGTGCCCCTGAATGTCAGGAATAGGGCTGGCTTCTGGGCCCAGCTGCTGAACCCGTGGTGGGCGTCTGTCTGGCAGGGATTGGATGGAGACCTTCCCCCAATTCATTTTTCATCAGCTACCCAATGGGCATCAGCCAGTGACAGCTCTGTCTGCGCTGGGCTGGATTCAAGCTGGCATCCCGCAGGAAAGTTCCCGCTCCGATTGCCCTGCCGCCCCTCTCTTCGGGCGTGGTGGCGTATTCAGCGAGCAGGACGCAACCTTTGTGGAATCCAGCAAGTCCTCGCTTAGAATGGAAGCAGCCGCGCGGGCAGAACGCCGGGCAGGCCAGGTATCGCTGCAGTCTGGTCGAATGTTTGCTTATGGTCTCCAATCCGGCTGTTGCCATGTCTCGGAAGTTATGAAAGCCCTTTTTATCCACCATACGCTCAGTTGCTGTGGCACCTAATGCCAGTCTCTCATCCCGGGCTCTCGGAACAGATGGCATGAGGACGCGCTGGGACGCCATCAGCTGCTGTTATCGCTAGCTGATGACACGGAGCGTAAATTTTGTTGGCACTACTCCCTTCATCTGTTCTGCCGCTGCATCCCACCCGTTTTAATGACTGTAATTGAGTTATAATGAATGATCGTGCATTACCATTGTCTGGGCTGGGGCGGGGAGTAGTCTGTTCGTTAGACACTCCATTTAACAACATGCCCCTCCTCATTGCTTTGTTTATTTGGTTGAAGGGTGTCATCACTTCAAATGGCAGAGATAAAACAGTACTCCCAGTGGCTGCAGTTCGATGTTTATCGTCTTTCTGTTCCCAAGAGCTAGTGCTTCACTGAATCCCGGTGGAAGATTGCAGTACTAGATAATTAATTTGGCTTAATCCCTCCAAAAACCTGCAGCTTGCTTTGCCTGCTGAAACCTATTAGCAGCAATTGATAAATGTAAATGTATGTGTGTTTTTATACGAGCTCACACACACACACTCTCTCTTTCTTTCTCTCTCTCTGTCTTGTTTGACTCTTCTATAGCAGGTGTGTCGCCCATCCCAAAGCAACAGAATAAACAACTGGCTGCAAGTACATTTTAGCAGCATCACCCCTAAATCATCCCTGGGACAGTATTCAACTTATGCACGGCTAGGCCTGGCAGATTTTTGGCCTTTTAACAGGTGAGACTGACTAATGCACATGGATACCTCCTAAATATCAAGTAAGGGCTCATTGCAGGCCCTCTGCCCAAATGCTGCATGCTGAAGATGAATTTTTAATGGCATTTAGGGGTATTTCTGCTTTTCTCATATCACTGCAGCCCTCTGCAAGTGCTTCAGAGGGACTTTCCTCTGGGTGGAAAAAATAAAAGCTGTGGCCAGGGCTTAAATTACTGGGGGCTTGGGGGGGAATTGGTGGTACTCACCCAAGTTCCAGCCCCAAGCTAAATTCCATGAATTTGCAATGCAAAAACAAGCTGCCACGCTCAGCGGATTGTGTGGCTGGGCTGGCTGTTTGGAAAACATGGAAGCCCTGAGCTCAGCAGGAATGGCTTCCCCTCAGGGGGACATAGGAGCTCTGCTGGCATTGGCTTCCCTTTCATGGGCCTCAGCTGGTTCCCATGCTCTGTTCCTCCCATCTGGCCTTTTGGCTACATGGTTCTGATGGGAGAAGGGCCTAAAAATCATCCTCCACGATGACTGCTACTCACGCTAGCTTGTGCAATCAGTGATCCTCCCTCCCCTTTCACACTGGTCAGCTATGAAATAATTTAAACTTCCACATTTTAAACCATCATCAATGGTGTCTGAGTTAAGCTCCCTGGAGACAAATGGGGCAGTTCACCTTTCCAGAGCTATTGTGTCAGGCTCTCTGCAAATGCAGGCAGGCAAGGCTGCATCAGGTTACGCTCATTTCACATTGTCAAGGTTCTCTCTGTGAACTATAAAGTACAGACTTTGCCTTGTGTTTTTAATGAAAGCTCAGATTCTGGAGACCTTCAAAACTAAGTCCCAAGTACATGTAGTTGGCCCAGTCCAAGCCCTGACCAGGGCTGAAGTTTTTCAAAAGTGATTAGTGCTTTTAGCATGCCTCAATTTTAGGTGCCAACTAGATGCATTTTAAAGACCCTGATTCTGAGAGAGTGCTAAGCACCCACCCTCTGAAAATTGGGCCTTTAACAATGTCTCCAACTGGACACCTCAAATCACTAGTTTATTTATGAAGCTCTTGGTATTACTAAGGTGTTCATGTCTTTTGGAAAGTAAATATTTTTTCCTAGGAAACCAATAAAAAGAGAGAGGACCTTCTGAGCCCACCCTTCCCATGGGACAGTGTCTGATTGGCTCTCAAATATCCCTGTGTTTTGGGCAATTCTGCCACACCAGACATTCCTCATACTTAGCTTCATTGCTGCATGGCAAAATTGTGTGTGCGTGTGGATGCACTTGTTTATTTTAATCTCCTCCCATCCTTGGTTTCATTCCAACTATCCTCTCATTTGGCTTGGGTTGACACAATCGATCCAGTTTTGGGTTTTACAAACTGACATTGTTGGGCTGTGGTCTTCAGGTTATAGTATTCTTTTTTTCCAAGTTAGTTTATAATCTGTCTTGATTTCAAGTTTAATGACCATGTGTTCGTGCTGAAATCTCCTTGTTAGTGAATGCTGCATTGGCTCTAGTATTCAAGTTGCTTCTATTGGCTACATGTTTTCACTGAATTGTCTCATGGTACAAGAGAACACATTGCATCGCATCACACAGTATAACCACATGCTATAATGCCACACATTAAAAGCGTTTCTCTTTTTCTTGGCTACATGTAGTGAGTACAGTAGCTGGCAAGGAGTTGCCTGCCAATTCTAGAAAACTATGTTCTTTCAATTCACAAGCCGTTCAGTTCACTGATTACCCAAGCCACCTCCAGTACCTGCTGAACTGTTTATAATTCAGCCAAGAACAAATAAAGGCGATCTGCAACCTGGGAGTTATAGGTCACGGTGGTTTCCTACAAGTGCCAGCATGTACTGTACCTGCTTCTATTAAAAACACCACTGAGTATTGAAAGGATCTGTGCTAGCTCAAGCAGAACGTATGAGCTTGGTGCAGGAATCACGGGGTGAGGTTCTGTGGCCTATGTTCTGCAGCAGATCAAACTAGGTGGACATAAAATGTATGCCCTACATCTTTTGAGTTGCATTGTGCTGAGGAGGCATAAACACCTCATGGCTAGACCGCAGCTGAGTTGGAGAAGTTTGTCTTGTCCAGCATCCGTGTGAAGGTCCAAAAAAACTCTGCTCCAGCTGTCAGAGACACCAGCTCATACCAATACAGTTCTAGCTCGGAGCTGGTCAATGGTAAGATGTTCGCCATCAGTGGTGATGGGCCTCAGCGTCAAAGCCCGTGAAAAACTCTGTGTGGAGACGTGGTTGAATTAATTATGTTGTAGCCTGAATGGCCCATGTTTCCCATTCTCTGACCCTCCTTGCAGGTGGTGAGGGAGCAATCAAAACTAACCGCATAACGTGCAGGATGGCTGCTGAACCAGCGGCCAGTCTGAGCTGCGGGATGGTGGTTCTGCGGATACGAACGCCCAGCTGAAGTCGATCACTAGCAGCCTAGGGCAGCATTCTGGAGGAAGTTTAGAAAGGAAGGTGGATGGCGAGGCAGGGTCTTCCCCTGCAGCTCTCCTGGGTGCAGTCCCCACGGACAACTCACTAAGAGTCATAGACGCCATCCGAGTGCAGGCTCAGAACGCACCACCCAAGTCCTATGAAGTGATGGCGCATTTTCTTGTTTAGGGCACTAAGCTCAGTGACTCCTAAGGGCTTATCTACACTAGGGAGATTTTTAATAATGTCTCTACTGTTGTGTCAGCATGCGCAATGCTGAATGCCCGAGCACAGGCAAGGCTCCTGCAGCTGCTTGCTCAGAGCAAGTCTAGTCACGATGATGTTAAAAATGGCTGCGGGAGCCTTGGCTACATTAGGGCTTTCCGGATGGCTACCACTGGTACCGCAGTGGGAAATCTGAGTGCCAATGTGACTACTGATGTGGATGAGGCCTGCTAATATAAGAAAAGGGGCTTCTTCAAGTGATGGTCCCTGCTCTAGTCCACTGAGGAGTTGCACCCGCACACCATGTAGCCAGAGCTGGAGGATTTGAAAGGAGTCGTGTCTGTTGGTCTGCACACGTGCCGTGCCCTCGCCTCACCTCACGGTTTTGTCCGAGGAGCTAAAGGGCAGAGAAGACGGACCGCTTCTCCAGTTCCTTCTCACCGCTGCATGGTCCGAGTCGGAGTGGCTAGTGTCCTCGTCTCTGACACACTTTTAAAAGAAAAAAGTTTTAGAAATTGTATAGAGTTTGTTTTTATTCTACTGGTTCTTATGTAGTTTCGTTTTTAGTAGGAATTTTTGTAGGATTTGGACTTTGGGGGAATCTGCCCCCTCCTCCTAACCCCACCAGCCACACACAATTTCTGGATTATGCTGAAGACACCAGGATTCTAGCTCTGTGCTGCCTGCCCACGTGACAGATAAGTAACCCCCTCTTTGCAGGGCGGGGCCCCATTTGCTGCCTTCTATTGGCTATTAGAATTTGGGGTCTACCATTAATATGCTTGCCTTGATTTCTTTGCATTTTCCCAAGATTTGCTAGTTTGCAGTTTCCTAGCTCAGGTTCTGGTTTTGCCACACATATGGATGCCTTCAGAAAGCATCCCCCCACTGAAACAGAGTTAGGGATCTGTGCCTCCTCGAAGAATTCATAGAATCATAGAATATCAGGGTTGGAAGGGACCTCAGGAGGTCATCTAGTCCAACCCCCTGCTCACAAAGCAGGACCAATCCCCAACTAAATCATCCCAGCCAGGGCTTTGTCAAGCCTGACCTTAAAAATTTCTAAGGAAGGAGATTCCACCACCTCCCTAGGTAACGCATTCCAGTGTTTCACCACCCTCCTAGTGAAAAAGTTTTTCCTAATATCCCACCTAAACCTCCCCCACTGCAACTTGAGACCATTACTCCTCGTTCTGTCATCTGCTACCACTGAGAATAGTCTAGAGCCATCCTCTTTGGAACCCCCTTTCAGGTAGTTGAAAGCAGTTATCAAATCCCCCCTCATTCTTCTCTTCCGCAGACTAAACAATCCCAGTTCCCTTAGCCTCTCCTGATAAGTCATGTGTTCCAGTCCCCTAATCATTTTTGTTGCCCTCCGCTGGACTCTTTCCAATTTTTCCACATCCTTCTTGTAGTGTGGGGCCCAAAACTGGACACAGTACTCCAGATGAGGCCTCACCAATGTCAAATAGAGGGGAATGATCATGTCCCTCGATCTGCTGGCAATGCCCCTACTTATACATCCCAAAATGCCATTGGCCTTCTTGGCAACAAGGGCACACTGTTGACTCATATCCAGCTTCTCGTCCACTGTAACCCCTAGGTCCTTTTCCGCAGTCCTAAGTGATTGGCCTTCTGTCTCCTGGGAGGGTCTGTAATCTCTGTTGTTCTTCCCAGGACAAGCATTCCGAGGGCAGACAGTTTCCTTAAGAACGAGCATCAAGGACCATGCCTCACTGAGAGTGAAATCCCACCTTTTACTAATGGGCCGACAAGCAACATCAAGTAATGACGCTGTCAGGCTTATCTCTTCGGTATTTATTAATTTCATACCAGAGCTATTTCTGGGTGTTTTCATTTCGCTTTCCACACGAGTCCCGCCGCGAGTGATGGTTTGCGTGTTGTTGGAAAACCCATCAGAAAAGAAGAAATTTGGCAGAGCTGTTGGCGGTGGACGTAACTAGACCTCGGCACCAGATTCACAAATCGACCGGGCGTGGCAAGGGCAGAGTTAAGGACAGCAGCGGCTTCGGAGATCCTGCGTCTGCTTGCTGTCTGCAGGGGAGCCAGATGGAAGGCCAGGGCAGAGCATAGCGCGCCCATGGCGGGGGAGCTGCTGGGTGCAGCGGGGATCAGTTGCATCCTGCTGGAGCCACGTGAAGGGCTGAGAGGTCTGCAAAGTTTGCATGCTAGGCAGGGGGCCACCCAGGCTGGGCAACAGGAGGTGCGTGCTGACCCCGGCCCCTCTCTGAGTCAGGCGCCTCCTTCCGGTTGGGATTCGCGGCTAAAAATCCTCTCTTGGCATTCGGCACCTAGGCTGTTTTAGATGAACTCTAGTGGGAGGGGTGGAAGGCAGTGGAGCTCCCTCCTAATTTCTAGCCCAGTGGTTTCGGGACTCCCCTGGGATGGGGAGAGCCCTGGTTCAAATCCCTCCCCCTCCGCCTGCGGAAGAGAAGGGATTGGAACGGTGCTCCAACCACTGGGCTATGGGATATTCTGCAAGGGCTGCCTCAGTCTCCCCTGTTGAAGCTGTTCCACCATGGAGCAATAAGGAGAGAGAGCGCTCACAAGCTGCAGGCTGGTCATTCGAATACTCAGCTGGGTGGGGGAGACCCAGGATACAGTCCCCCTGCTCCAAAGACTTTTATTTGTTTACTATCCACAGTGGAACGGCTTCAGCTGGCAAGGCCAAGGCGGCCACTGTAGCATTTGCCACAGCCCAGCGGCTTGGGCCCTCACCTGAGGGAGGTCCCCCTTCCTTCCCGCTACCTTTTAGTGCCAGCTCCCCTGTCTGGGGCCCAAGCTGGCAGGCGAGGTCTGAGCGTGGTGACTGGTGCGGGCCCTGTAGGCGAGGTTGGCGGAGGAGCACCTATCTTCCCCTAGTTCGCGAATCGCTCCCAGCCTAGGGCGTCTGGCTGCCCGGCACAGGGCAGCACTGCAGACGGGCACAGGAAGAAACGTACGTGCCTTGGGAACGTCACTGCAAAAACGTAGGCACTGAGAGAGTTTAGGCGCAATCAGGGTTCAGTGGAAGCTGAGCAGGACTTTTGTGAGCCCCACTGGGGCCTGACCCTGGGATTCAGGCACCTGACGTGGCCATTAGCCACTGAAGTCTCGGTCTGACTCTGGGCCTTAGTACGCGGTGCGCAACCCCCTTACAAGTGCATGAACCAGAACCCCATTGGCGGATGGATGAGCTCTGAAACCAGCACTACTGGTGCTATGGGGCTCCCCCCAGCTACCCCTAACTTCCCGGCGCGTGCTGCTAATGCCCGTACCATGTGGCAGGGGGTTCTCTGGTGAAAGAGAGCCCCTCGCTGGCCAGCGAGCCTTTCAATAATGATTTCCCTCAAAACCCAGCCATTTAGAGTCCCTGCCCTGTGCTCTCACCAGGGGCCAGGGCCGCTGTTGCTAACTATGAACGATAACTGGTGATCCACGCAGCAGCGTTTGAGAGGACACGAGATAAACGAGCATGTTCGCTACACGCGCTCAGAGGGGGATTTTCATTTTTGGGGCAGAGGCTGCGATTGTATTCATTTTGGTTTTAAGCTAGATCTCTAGCCCTGTGCTCTGAAAGCATCCATCACTCTTCTGGGCTTTTAGAAGAGAATAATGTGCTTGTGTGCACCTAATATTTCTTTTAGGCTGTGGTTGGCTTAGAAAAAAAGTGTGTGAGCTTTTTTTTTTTTTTTTTGATGAACGATTTGGCTCTATCTGTGCCCTGTCAGTAAATGGATGAACTAACGAGCGTGTTGTAATGAATGGTGCCATTTGGACGTTTCTCCCCTTCCCCTGCCTTTATTATTTTTTTTTAAAGGTAAATTCCAGCGGGCTCAACACGACACAGGAATTGCCCCAGAGGAAGTTGGCCGGTCACCAATTCGTCTTGTAAAAAACAGAGTCATTATTGCTCTTGAACTGAGATGAAACAACCCTTCAGAATTCAAGTGTCTAATTTTGACCAGCCAACATTCTGCTACAATGCAAGTTTTTATTGTTGCACATAAAAGTCAAAATGCAAAACCCTCCACGCCCTGGGTTCGTGATGGGCGAGCCGATAACACGATTCGCTCACGCTCGCACACAACTGAAACTGAAAATGGTCGAACACTTGCCAACCTAAACACGGTTAAAAATAGCTCCCGTGAGAGGAGCGGTTTAGGAGAACACCCAGAAGCTGTTGATTGTTTCGCTGACTTAACTAATCAAAACCTAAGGTTCCACTAGGACTGTGATTATATGTACAAGAAAAAGACCATATGGAGCATCAAGCCCACAGTAAGCTCTTTATCAGTTATGTAAGGCCCAGAGGCGTGCCAAAAAGTGCAATACGGGGGGTGTATGAGGAGGCTAGGTGCACAGCTGGGCACTTTTCACTTTCTTCTGCAGCCACAGCTCTTGGCCATGGTCTAGAGCAGAATATTGGGCTTGATGGGCTGGTCCATAGAGTGGCTGGTCTGGGCCATGGAAAATCCCAATTCTCTTTGTAAAGCCAAGGTAAGCAATGTAATGAAAAAGGCAGTGTTGTCTCAGGGATGGGGAACTGGGCGGGGGGGGGGCAGGTGACTTGAGTTCCACACCCCAGCTAGCTATGGCTGGCTACACTTGGTGCTAACATTAAATTAAGCCGCAAAACTATCCCTGTAAATAAGTCCCCTTTCCCTGTGGCTCACCTCCCCTTCCTTCCCTGCCTACAATGCTCGCCTTGTCTCCTGTCACACATGGAGAAGTTGCTCATCTGCTCTCCTGCTCTGTCCCCTCCACCTGCCTCAGTGACCCCATCCCGTTCTATCTCCTGGTCTGCCCCATGACCACTCGCATCCCTTCCCTTGCTCTTCTCCTTAACCACTCACTCCTCTGGCTCGTCTCCCTCCCCGCACAAGGATGCTCTAATCTCTCCCATCTTAAAAGTCCACCCCTCACCACCTTGCCTCACCAGCTACCGCCCCATCTCCCTGTCGTCTCTAAGCTCGCTGAACACGCTGTCTACAATCACTGTCTGGGGTTCCTCTGCTCCCATTCCATCCTGGACCGTCTCCAATCCGGCTTCAGCCCCTCGCACACCTCTGAACCTGCTCTCCCCGAGGTCATTAATGCCCTCTTCCTAGCCAAAGCTCAGAACCAGCACTGCACCCTCAGCCACCTTGACCCCTCAGCCACCTTTGATTGACCACGCTCTTCCGGAAATCTTCTCCTCCCTGAGTGCCTGTGGCTCTCCCCTCCTGGTTTGGCCCCTACCGCTGATCATTCCTTCGGCGTGCCCGCTGGAGGCTTTTTCTCCAGACCCTGTCTGTGGAGTTCCACAGGGCTCTGCCGTTGGTCCCCTTCTTTTCTTCCTCCACATCTTATCGCTGGATAAGCTTATCTGCCAACACACGTTCAGCTCCCATTGCTATGCCGCCAACTCGCAGCGCTACCTCTGCACCAGACCCGCCTCATTCTGACCAAACTAAAACCTCGGCCCGCTCAAGTTCAACATGGTTAAACTCCCCCGACCCCTGCTGGTACCTCCTTTCTCGATTAACGTGGGCAACACCATCATCCTGCTTGTCCCCCAGCTACAACCTGGGCATCGTCTCGGACCTCTCTCTAGGGCCTCACCTCCATGCTATGCCTAAATCTTATAACCTCGCCATGATATGGTCTTTCCTGACCAGCCACACAACCAAAACTCATCCAAGTTTTCATCATCTTGCATCTCAATTACTGCAACATCCTGTTCTCTGGCCTTGATAAATGCCATCTTGCCCCACTCATACCCAGTCAAGCCCTTGAAATCCCAGGGCATATTGTTTATTCATTCAATGGGCTTTGTTCTCTTCCACCACTACTTGACCCCTCGCTGGTGTGCTCTGGTGAAAGGTCCCATCCTAGCTGGTCACATGCCTGAGTTTACAGGGACAAATTTCAAAAGGGCCTAAAGATGTGTCTACACAGTGCCAGCTGACTTGGGCTTGTGGCCTGGTGCTCCGGTTCCCACCTCACAGGGTCCTAGAGCCCAGGTTCCAGCCAGAGCCCAGAAGTCTACCCAGCAATGCAACAGCCCCGCAGCCCGAGTCAGCTGGCATGGGCCAGCCGCGGGTGTCTAGTTCCTGTGGTGGCATACCCAAAGAGCTCATTCCCCTTGACAGTCCCATTAGGTGGGTGTGAAATCCCACTCCTCCTCAATCGTGTTGGGCAGCGAAGGAGAATGGTCAAATTATCAAAATGCTGCTCACCTTCTGGAGTAAACTGGAAGCTGAAAAGCCAGAGGAATGGAGAGCATGAATCTCATAGTTACTTCTTTCTAGCAGGAACTCAGACATTTCACCCATCACCTGGCAGCAGCCCCCTCTGATGTGGAATACAACAGCTTAAATGCATCACAGGTGAATTTAATTCCCCATGTTGGAATTGGAAGACACCAAGAGTAACCCTCTTGTGATGTGTAATCTAGCATTTTTGTGCCCAAGCAGTCAGGCTCTGTGGTTTACATCTCTCCTACAAATTGCCCCTTGGCCACTCTCTGCCCAGCACAGGCCCCTCTACCATCACACTGGTTCAGTACTCACTCAGGTAACGGCTGCACTTAAAACACTACAATGGCACAACTGTGCCACGGTAGCGCTTCAGTGTAGACACTACACATGCCAAGGGGAGGGGTTCTCCCACCAGTGTAGGTCCTCCACATCCCCAAGAGACGGGAGCTAGGCTGACAGAAGAATTCTTCTGTTGACATAGCACTGTCTACACCAGGGGTTAGTTTGGCTTAACTATGTCTTGGGGTGGGGGTGGGGGGAGGACTGAATTTTTCTCTGAAGCAAGCGTCTACTGGGAAGTGCTGCAGTCCTTGTTCCATGAGTAGCCATTTCACGGCTGTGTTGTTTAATCTGTTTCAGAGCATTCAGCGCAGGATTGCCCAAGTTTTCATCCTTGGTGATGCGTGGAGTGTGCTCGCTTTGTTGACTGTTAGAGCCTGTTCTGCCGGTGTTTGCTTTGACTAAGTTTGCAAGTCACAGTGTTTGGTTTGTGGGAACTTGGATTGTGTTTTCATGGAGCTGAAGGTGGGAGGGTGTTTGTTTGCATAGGGTTTCACTGACGGAGTTCACCTAAGCTGGATTTAGTTTGCATTTCTTGTTGCGCAAAAGTCCATTTTTGTGTTGTTCCTATGGCTGAAGTGGTGCATAGGTGTAACTTTCCAGCCCACATTTCTGCACATACAAAACTACACATGACATACATGCATCCAAGTTTTGCAAGTGCAAACACCTGTCCATCCCCTTGGACACTTCCATCACTTTTGCATGCACGAATGTTAGAATTTGTACCTGTAAAACCCCCGGGCAGATGTCAGAATAAAAGTTGCGTAGCATATAGACCCATTCCTGAGTGAAGGATGAGCAGAGACCCCTCCGAGAAAGTGGCCTCTAACCCATTGTGAACAATTCCTCACGTGTATTGGGCACCAGTGAGCTGCCATCAATCTCAGGCATGTGTCCTTGTGCCATGTTGTCTTTTCTTGAACAAATTTAAGCGTAGTGGCCAATGCACAGGAAATCCCTCTCAGCGTTTCTTTCTTACGGAGTTCCCTTTTGTAATTTTCTATTGCACTAAGGTAGAATAGTGTGGGAGTGCCTGGTCAGGGTGCTTTGATGCTGCCACCACGCTCTGAGGAACCATGGTTAGGACCATTCCACCAAGAACACCTGGGTTCCCAGCACAGGTCCTAGCAGGTGGCTGTACTCACCACTGCGTGATCACTCCTGGAGCTGATCAACCAATGTCCATTCTTTCTTTCAATTACAAAAAAACCCCAAGAAAAAAGTGGGGACTCTCCTCCCCCACTTTTGCCACTGGTCCCTTCCCCTGTTTCCCAACTGTCCCAGAACCATGGTAGAGACAGCAATCGGGCAAGCTGCTGCAACCAGCTAACAGTGTGTTAACTAAATTGTGTGGGGAAGCCTGCATTGTGTTGACACACACAAAACCTAAGTCACACACAGGGCTGGCTGGCTCTTGTTTTAAGAGTGTTCAGAATTGTACGCTAAGATCGCGTGAATAAAACCCTTTTGGCCCCTCCAGTGTCACCCAGCTCTCGCCAGTGGAATCAACACAAGCCAGAGAGTGGTTTTCAGGGTTGGCTGATAGTGCTGGTTAACTTCCCAGGAACATAACACTCTCTCCATCAAAGCTGAGTGGAAGCTAGACTGTGCTGCTGTAAATGGAGTCCACACGTCTCTCTGTACCTGACTGAGTTTTGAGAATCAAGTAGTTTGGCACAGAAGGAATGCACAACACTTCCACAGTCACACACGCCTGAGTCATTCTGCACAATGGCCCCACGCTGTTTAATCCAAGATTGTTCGGCCTAGGTTGACTTGCAAAGTCTCTGGCACAAGAATGTCATGGTTCTCGCTCACGTACAACCACTATGTCTTTTTAAATCTATTTCATTACCCAGGTAATGTATTTACTACCTGCATCTATCATGGGAAGCATGAATAGGAGACATACAACTCTAGCTCGTTAGCGTGTGTTTGTCAGGGAAATTGGTTAACTTAATTACTCCGGAGGAGAGCCCCAGCTGTCCACGGCTCCTCATGCACATCCTCTCTCCTGTGTTAAAGGTAATGCAGTCAATAGTATTGAAAATGGAGTGGGTCTGACTGAGAGGGGTTCTGGGTACTAGAGACATCTCGGAGACCTGATGAGCCATAGTGAAGGCAGATCTGCCAGGGAAGAGATGCTGAAGGCTCTTAAGAGGTGAGAGAAAGTGTGGGGGGCTTCAGACCCCCAAGTGGTAGGGATGGTGCATAGATGTTTGAAGGAGAAGAGCAAAGATGTTAACAATCCCTGAGGATTTTCCCTATTGACTTTGGTAGGAATGTCCCGCTTCTTTGCTGCTGTACTGCTGAGACCAGCCATAACGATACTGTAAGATCCCTTTAAGAGGCTCAGTAAGGCAGCATGCTAATAAAGAGCCACCTTGGCTGATCATTGGTATTTCATGCATGTAAATTTGACAGCTTCTGCTGAGAGGTTAATTATCAGTGCATTAATCCGATGCAAGTACGTGGAAGGGCTTGTGCACCGAGGCCGGGGCTACGCATCAAGTGGGCTCAGCCTAGCTCCATCTCTTGGGGCTGGGGAAAACGTTGTGTCCCCGAACGCCAGAGTTAAGTTGACCTGACCCAAGCCTTAGCTGCGGTGACATGGATGGCAGAACTCCTCTGGCAAGCCGGCGACTGTCTCTCAGCGAGCTGGAAACCCCCTGGGCCATGGCAGGGGCAGTGCCGAAGTGCAGCAGGTGCGCCGGCATGGTGTAGCCAAACCCGGCACGTTCACGGGGGCAGGTGGAGCGGGTTCATTGCGCGCGCGCCCCGCGTGGGCCGGAGCCACCTGCTAGAACTGGTCCGGAACATACACGGCTTGGACCTGAGCCGAGCAATAAGCGAATCGCGTGTCTTACCGCGATGCGCTGCACCCCGAGCCGTGCCTGAAGGCTGCAATGCAGGCGAACCGGCCTGACGGCCTTTCCTCCACAGCAGACCATGAGCCACACGTGGCTTTGGTCAGATGACAGGCAGGCAGATGACAGTTCCTCTCTTTCCCTCGCTCTCGCTCGCTTTCCCCCTGGACACGGTAAATGACATCTCCCCCAGCTCACTGGGAAGCCTGGAAGGTCAATTAGCCATGGTCACACCTTTGCTTATGATGTCTGGAACCAAGCTCTGTAACATAGCGCAGACCCAATCTTGACAGCCCCCAGACAGGAGCACCGCCCAGAAATTTTCTCCATGGTACACACGGTCTAGCCCTGGGGAGCCATCCCACTGCAGCTGCTGGCCCCACTGGCTCAACATGGCTCTCGTAGCCAAGCGTTTCTCTGCACCCACCCCAGCTGAAAACTGACCTTGTGTAACGAGGTGCTCCCTGGCCTGCAGGTGCTGCTGCTTTATGGCACCCCCCCAAGCCACATGCTAAGAGCACGCAACACGGGACCCGCTGACCCCCCCCCCCACACACACACACACACGCACGCTGCTGAATAAGAGCAGTTCTTTAGCTGTGCTATGCCGTTGGGTGTGGCCCTCACCCTGTGCCCAGCCCCATGCCCTTCACACCCTATCACAGGAGCAGAACAGCTTAAAGGCCCCCTAAAAGCCCTGATCGGGGCTGGGGAGGCTCCCTCTGTCTCAGGCACCGCTGCCCTCTGAGGAACCCCCTCAAGCTGCAGTGGATGTGTGAGGGCAGGGTTAGGGCTGCCCGGGGCGGGAGGGAAGTGTAGTGAGGCCCTGGACTCAGGACTGCCCCAAAGGCTGTTATTTCTGTGCATTTAAAGTGAACTGGGAGCAGGGGGAGGGCTCCCGCCAACATGATGGGCCGGGGCCCCAAACGTCGTTCGCTGGGCCTGGGCACTCGTGCCGCATGGCTGGATGTTAGTTAGGAATGGGGCCACAGCATGCAGCACTGGCCAGCTGCTGGCGCGTAGCGGGCGGGTCCTTTCCAACCCCAGAGCAGCCGGGAGCAAAGGTGGCTTCACGCGGCCAGTGCCTGGGCTCTGGATAAATGTAGGGCTCGAGCCCCACGCTGGGCTGCATTGCGCCGCGGCTACAAGGCGGGCCGGGTACGTCAGCAATGAGTTTGGACGTCTGTTTAGACCCGGCAACGCGTCGCATCTAATTTGTTAGCTGAGAAGGTCACCCTCCCAGCCCACCAGACACTGCAGTGTCTAAGCCACAGCACCCCCGCCAACGGCCCAGCGAGTTTAAGATGCTTTATGGCCGCACACAGCAGCTGTGCCGCGCTCAAGGCATATGGAAGTGGTTTAATTACAGTTTGACACTAAGAGCTGTTTTATGATCCCAGTTTTTGCAGTATAAATAGAACAGGCAGTGACTTGCAGTGGTGTCATCCATTCATGCTCACTTGGACTTATGGCCTTACCCCTCACTTGTAGCTAAATATACTATTCCGCTGCATAGCCTAGCGACAAGAGCCAGCGAGCTGGCGACGTGCGGCTGGAGGTTATTTATGAACGCTCATTACCGCAAGCAAACAATGGTCAACACACTGTGCGTTTAAGTGGCTGGTACATTTAAGTGACTGTGGAACTCGGGGCATTTAAGTGGCCGAGGGCTTGTCCTAAGACGATATTTCAGAGCAAACCAGAACACATTTTCCTACGGCTGAGGGTATGTGTCAGTCCCGGCTCTTTGGCAGGGGCACCCGCAAGGTAAAGCACAACAGTAGCACAGGGGAAATCAAGGCGCAGCTGTGAGGGGTGTGTTTATTACAGGTTAGATATGTGATGAGCTGGGGAGTCGGCTTAATTCTGTATTTTGTGATCTTCGCCTCCACCTTCCTCCCCTCCCCCCACCCCCCGTGCACACATGCTGTTTGTCGTCTGTTGTGTCTTGTGTGACACCTAGCTTGTGAGCGCTCTGGGGCCAAGTCCATCCTGTTGGTTATTTCTATGTGCAGCACCTGACACAACTGGGCCCTGATCGTTGCATGGGGCCATTACAACTTCTTCCAGTGCTGTTACATGCCCATATTCTGGCTTAGAAAAAAGACAGGTGGTGTACTTCCTCAGCAGGGGAGGGGGGAGAGTGAAAATTTATAGGTTTGCTGGCACTTTAGCAGGGTTTCTGCAGCATATTTAGGCCTAAGAACAGGCCCCTCTGTTTTGCTCACTTCTGAGCACTAAGGCACTTTGAAACCAAGACGCAGAACCAAAGGTCTACAGATTTACCTGTTCCCAGGCCAGCTGCAGACTCTTGAGGGGCACCCACTGCTCACAAGCTGCATAAAACCCTACATAAGAGCAGGGGCAACTGCCCCCAGAGCACCCAAGGAACATCACAGAGGGAATTAGTGCCAAGATGCCAGACCTGCAAAAGCTACCATGGGGCTCAGCCGCTCATTGCAAGCCCTGCTGTGGGGACGCCAGGGTCCTTGTGCTTGTGCCTTCAGACATGAAAGCTTGCAAGACATTGCTAAATCACTCCGATTCTCGCTAGAAACCAGAGCCGTGAGATTTCGGGCTGAACCTGCCCCACGTTTGGAGGGGTGAGGCTGGGTTTGAATCCAGGGTCTGGGGCTGAGCCCTTCTCTCCCCTCTCTGGGCCAGATGCTGATGGCCCTGCTCACTTTTACTCACACCTTCCAGCCTCTGACCAAGCTCCCATTGGAGTCAGTAGCCAGAGTACAGGTAAGGAGTTAGGCCCTGACTCAGCAAGGCATGTATGCATGTGCTTAATTTTAACCGTCGTCAGGGCTTAGTCCCATCGACTTCAGTGGGAGTTAAGCAAAGCTCTCCTGAAATGGGGCTTTAGGAGGAAATACAGGCGAGTGTGGCCCTATGTACACTCAGCTTGAGTGAAGCAACGGCAGAGCACAGGGGACTGATCTTGTGTGGGTCAGGTCGGTAGCAGGTGCCCTGCAGGCCCTGGTATAATGTGCTGGGTGAGGAGCCGAGTGGGAATTCGGTTCCACTGGTAACTAAACACAACCAGTGCCGGGATGAGAGAACACGGCTCACCCCCACCAGCTTGTTAGCAGCTCCGCGGCCAGGCTCCACGGGGGCCTGGCCCAAGTGCGCGGCCTCTGGGGAGACTGCAAGGCACTGCCCCTCTTTGCACAGCCCATGGACAGGCCAGGGAGAATTGCTGCCCCCGGCCTTTGGGCAGCTGGAGCCTGCGCCAGCCTTATGCTCCTGGGGGCACCAGCGATGGGATTCACAAAGGGGTTTAGGTGCCTAACTCCCATTGAACTCTGTGAGAGTTAGGCACCTTAACAGCTTTGTGAATCCCCCGCAAAGAGATGGGAGGAGATGGGGACCCTGGCTGCCCCCGCACCCACAAGCCCGCAGCAGGGCTGACCGGGTAGGCACAGGGAAGGAAGCTGAGCCCCACGCCCGGGGGGCAGTAGTGAGTATACAGCTCCTGGAGGCCTCGCACAGAAAACCTCCCAGCAGGCCATCACCGTGGGCAATGGCTACACGACACTGTCTAGCCCCGAGCCACCAATGGGCTGACTGGGACCGGCAAGAACACGGAAAACCCATCCCTGCGTTACCAAGGGGGTAGCCTGTGGCCAAGCAGCATGGTCTGTGGATAACACACGGCTGTGGGGCTTGGCAGGTCGGGGATCTCTTGCTGTCTTTGCCCCAGTGGGCAAGTCGCTGCTCCCCTATGCTGCTGTTTCTCCTCCTTCTGTTTTGTCTGCTCACCTCTTTGGGGCAAGGACTGTGTCTCACTATGCGTATGTACAGAGCCTAGCACGCTGGGGCCGTTTTCAGCTGGGGCCTGTTGGTGCTATTGTAACGCAAATAATACATTGCAACATGGAACCAAAAAGGTGTGTCTCAGCAATGCGTCTCCTCAGGCTGATTTCCCCTCAACGGACTCCATTGTCTAGCGACACTTCCCCAGCTAGCCACGATCGATCTGCTTCTCTCATCGGTTATGCGAACGCAAGAAGAGGCATGGCTGCACAGCCCTGGCTGCACACATCTACTTGTCCGCAAATGCTATTTAAATTCATACAGCTAATAGCTCCCTGATAGTGCAGATATTAAAAATAGATGAAAAGGTATCAACGTTCAAAGGACTGGTGAGTCCAGCTTCTCTTAGGGTAGAAGGAAAGGGGGGATGGGTGTAAGTGAACATGATGGCTGTCCATCAAGCACAGTGAAAGCCAGCCGCTAAGCCTCTGTCTTCACCTTGTAAGGCCAGCCTGCCACAGCACACTTGGATTATTTATGCCCTCCTATTACCTTTTGAATAAACTGTGAAGGCACTGACTGCTTTCAACTTGGGCTAAGAAATTTAAAAAGTCAATAGGTTGCTAAAAAAACACAGAGTTTCAAAGAAAGATAAAGATCAAAGCTTGAAAGGTCAAAGCATAAAATGTAATATCACAACCAAGATAAAAGCCTGAGTGGCGCAGAGCCCCTGAACTGCTCCTTCTCCTGAGATAGCTTGCAAAGGCGAAGGCTGCAGCAGTGGGCAACCTGAAGCGCTGCTGAATGCGGGGGGTTGTGGGAGCAGAGCAGCGAGATCTGGGAGCAGGGGATGATCGAGGAGCCTTTAGATGTGAGAATACCGTGGTGCCGTGGGAACTAGGAATTTGCTCAGCGTACACGGAGCAGGTTTTGCAACTGCCAGGGCTGAAGGCGTCCAGCTCCCTGATCTAACATTCCGCTCAGAGCTGCTGCTTTCCATGCAATGATCTTCATAAGAAAAACTTTTCTGAAGACTGCAGCAGTGATTTTAATCAGCACGGATGTCAGTCATTTCCCCAGTGCAAGTGTGTGTGGTGTGCTGAGCATGGCAGCATGCCTTTCTGGGTGTGCCCGTTGCTTTTCCTTGTACGCGCTGTTGCACAGAGCCCACCAAAAGCTGGGTAAGGCTTAGGGCCAACGTTTTCCAAAGTCCTGCGTTTGCCTTGACCAGGAGGAAAATGGGTATCAAGGCACAGGAGCACTGGGTCTGCACATGCCAGTGTGGACTTTCACATTTACAAACAGCTGTGACGGCAGAAGTCAAGAGCATTTTTATCTGCCACAGGAAACCACCAACGGTGGGGCAATATGCTCCCTGTCCGCCCAGTTTCATTGCCGCAAGCCATGGGCCGATGGCTGTACGTCTCCATTGTCGGCACTGTTCAGATGAGCCACACAATCGCCAGTTCAGCAGGGGTCGCAAGCACTTACCCAACTGATAGCATGTGAGGGTATCCCAAAGAAGAGTGATTTCGGCCTATGAGCAACACTGCAATTAGGCCCAGATCTTCAGCCTACTGACGTCAGTGGGAGGGTTGCCATGCGCTGACTCCCGTGGGCTTTGGACTGACTCTCTCGCTGGCTGAAGATGTGCTCTCCACCCCGCTGTGCTGGAATCGGCCAGAGTTTACCCATGATGTTACCTGGATACGAGAAGTTCTGTGCAGTTTGTGGCTAATTCTGTGAGCAATTGTCTCCCTCCACATCAACGTAGGGGTTTTTTTTAACGCTTTCTGCTTAATACAGCATGTGTTACAATGAGCCCACTGCCAGAGTCAGATTTTATTAGCTGCTGGCTCCATTGTGCTGTGCAGGATACTTGTAAGACTTCTTGGTTGGATTCACTTTGCTGAACACGCTGTCTTTATGTCACTGGGCAGAATTAAAAAACCGCCCTGGCTCTTGCAGGGAAGTGGGTAATGAGTGCATACAGAGGGCCATGAAGAACAGACTCCCTTCAACTGGAAGGGGAAGAGCAAAAGGGGCAGGAGAAAAGGGATTGTTTCCATTCACACAGCTGAAACACCAGGTGAGATAGCCGTGACATGCTTGTCTGCTGGCTCAGGGCTTAAAGATGCATCATATCTGTGTCTCTAAAGGCAATGAGACCTATGTGGGACTTGATTGCTCGACAATCTGCTGCAAATAGTGAGTGAGCATCACCTAGAAACCAGTTTGTCCCAGGAAACCAATGGTTTCAAAAGGCAATACCACCAGGGGGATGCTGTTTCCCCCCCCCACACACACACACACACCTCCCCTCAAATATATAGCTTTTCTAAAGGAAAAGAGGTTGACTGGGATTTTCAAAAGGGCCCAGGTGACTTAGGAGCACAAGCTTCATTGCTTACCAAAGGGAGTTGGGCTCCTAGGTCACATGGGTGCTCTTGAAAAATCTCACCCATTTATCTCACCCATTTCTCTTTTAGGGTTGTTGGTTTTTCGCCCTGAGCTCCACTCACTCTCCATCTCTGACATGTCCCAGTGCGCACACACAGCTCTTGCCTTGTCCGCCTAGTGCTCTTCTTTAGATGTGCGACTCCGACCAGCCCTCTCTCACCCTCTCTCACCCCCCACAGACTTTGGGGAAGACCCTGGCTTCATCCAGGTCAGCAAGGCCCTCTTGACATCTTGGATTCAATTTCCTAACCCTTTCGGAAGGTTTCTCTGTGCTGCTTTTAATCATAACAGCCTGTATATATACCGAGCACAGCGCACTTCCCTTATCTGGTCCATGAAGCTGTGGTGAACTGGGAAGTAGTTGGCTTATTTGTGCTGACTATGGGGCATGCCTCTGTGTGCACGGTTATGGCGGGTCACCTGCTACAGAGCGAAAGGTGTCAAGGAACCCAGCAGGATGGGTAAAACAATGGCCTTGAGAAGGGGCATCCCAACCAGAGGCAAACACAACTGGCCGTGAAGCGGCCCCAAGTCTGATGCCAGAGCTCTTTTGCCACGGCTGTGATGCAAACAAAGAGAACTAACTCACCAAAGGACTGCAGGGCCTAGAAAAGAGTGGGGGGTAGACAGAGTTGCCAGAGGCTGCCTAGGGAGCATCAGCAAAAGCTGCCTGGTTGGCAAGAGGACATGCAGATGGAGAGAGCGGGCTAAGGAGCAGGACACCCTGCTTCTTCCAGCCAGAGCTGAGGGTTAACTGGGCTCTGGGGAGCTTACGAAAGCTGGCCTGCAGAGAGGCAGGTGCAAGATAGACCCAGCCATAGAGGCCTGTTGGTGTTTAACCCTTTGCACTACCTGCTTGCTACCTGTTGGGGACGGAATAAATAATGCTTTGTTTGGAAGGTGCTGTGTCTTCGTCCCTTTAACCAGCTGCTGGTCACAGGTCCCCAGAGCCAAAGGGCTCACAGGTACCCCACACCTCTGGGCCTGTCATACTCACGCAGATGACACACAGGCAGCTGCAGCCCAGTCTAGGAGTGGTTGGGCCAAGCGGTTGTGCCCAGAAGGAGGTGCAGGAAGCCAGGCCTGAGAGGGAGTGAAAGGGGGTCTGAGGAGCCGTTCGCCCTTCAGCCATGACAGGAGGACACAGCCAAAAAACCTAATGTAAGATTCCTCTGCACTGGGCGATGAGACACAAGGATTGTGTTTCTCTTCGAGCTGTGCGTGTCAGTTAACGGGAATGTCGCAAGTGAGATGTGGGTGTGTTGCAAGCGAGGCTGTGGGCTTAGGAGGGCACCACTGGATCCCTGAACACAAGGCTTAACTTGCATGAAACAGATGAGGCTCTTCAAAACCTAGAGGAGACATCGAGACAGCTGCAGAAGCAACTTCTAGGCACCTCTCTGTGCCCAGTCGCTCTTTGACAGACACATACATGCTGTTACAATGACAGCTTTGCCTGCTACTTGGAACTGGCTCTACCTAGCTTAGCCTATACTAGAGTTCAAGATACCCTCAGGACAGCAGTGGGCCCTGCAAGACCTCCAGCCCCTTGTGCTTTATCCAAAATGGATTGGGAAGCCAGACACAAGATAGTTTTGACTCTAATCCAGCGTCTCCACTACAGAGGCAGATGTGCAGCTCCTTTGCACACCCTTCTCCCTTAGAAAAGTTTGCAGTGGGGTTCGATTGGCAGTTCCACTTGAAGCTCACATCAGAATCACTCCAGCCGTATCTGAAGTGCACCCACTTCTGGGGTAGAATGCTGTTTTGCCATGCACACCAGAAATACAAAACCCTTTTAAGACAGGTGTTTAATATACAATGTAAACTTTGGGGGAATTGTAAGTAGGCAGGATGGAATCTGGCCAGGAAGACACCAGGGCTGACATCCCTGGTCTAGTGGAAATGACCAGGCATTCCATGAAAACCACACATGACCTTGGTTTTAAGTCTTATTCAAAAGACATATTCGCATTCACTAGCTGCTCACGCTCATTGGTTTACTCTTCCAACAACACCTAGTGAGGGTTCTCACACCAGCATAACCCAGCGCTGTTTAGATTTCATTGTATTAGGCGCTGGGTTCGTATTGCTTTTCACTACAGTTCTCTTTATAAAAGAAAAATTACAAACAAGTGTGAGCAAAGTTGCCATTCATTTCATTATTAGCACTCAGCGTGAATGCGGAGGAGACGTGCAGACAGAGATGTAAAGGCATCACCGAATGGGTGTGTGTGTGTTGGGAAATATATGTAACCAACAAGATTAAGCACCTTAAGGGTAATGCATTGGGGGCATTAGAGCTGTGGTTAAATGTTTGCGGCATACTGGACAGGCAGTGCCTGATCTAGTGCAGAAAATAAGGGCTGGATGCCGGAGAGCAACTTTAACTTAGCTCACTTATTAAATCACTTCATCCAGTCAATGAATTTACTTACTGCTGCTTCTGAGCAAAATCTAAATGGATCTACACCACCAGCTCAGCCAGTCACCCTGAACGCTGCATTGCTAATGTCCAGTGCAGCGCTCTGCTAAGGGCAATTTCCTGCCTTTGCCATGTACTTGAATGAAGAACTTGTTTTGCCAAACCTAGAACACATTGGAAAATGGGGGGTGGGGAGGGGTCTTGATTTTAGGACAGAACACAAAGCTCTTGGGGGTTCTAATTTCCAGCAACCTGTGAGCTCTTGGCTACGGCAGTTTTTTAGGTTATTTCCTGGAAGCAGGACAAAGTACTATCTCTCATGTCTGAGTATCAGGGACTTCCAAAGAGTGAAAAATTCATGGGAAATTCCTCCCCCCGCCCGTATAATTTCCATTCGGAAAAAATATTTTGAAACCCCTCCGTATTCTTTGCAGAGTTCTCGCAGCCTCACGAGCCCTTAACACTCCTGCCCCCACCCCCAAGCAGAGTTGCCATAATGCATCAATTTGCACTCAGCATCCATAGTTCTTCACTCAGGCTGAATGTTTTAAACAACAATTAACTTCTCCCATCGGCATCCAGTGACCGGAGGAAGGCACACCAGAAAGCGACAGGAATCATGGCTCCCCATCATTCCCAGATCCAGCACCTCACAAAGCCAGCACACAGCATGGTTTCACTCACTTTATTTCATGGTTTCAGGCATAATACGGCAGAAGGGAATTCAAGGGAATGAAAAGTGAGAGAGAGAAAAAAAAAACACAGAAGAGAAAATTTACAGCAGTTTAATTTTTTTTAAAGCTTTATTCTTTGCAGTTGCACATACCGATTCTTACCCTTTATTTGCATGTTCCTTCCAAGTGCGTGATGGGTAACATACCTTCCAAAGGGCTGCAGCAACTGAAAAAGCAACATAACGACGTCAATGCTAAGTCTTGTGCGCCAGAGAAGTGTTAATAACAGCCAGCGCTGATCTAGCGCTTTTCATTAGGAGATCTCAAAGCACTTTACAAAGGCGGTCAGTGTCATGATCCCCCATTTGACATATGGGGAAATGGAGGCACAGAGCAGGAACGTGACTTGCCCAAGCTCACCCAGTAGGCCAATGGAAGAGCCAGGACTAGAATCCAGGTCTCTCGCGTCTGTCTAGTGCACTGTCCACTAAGGAACACGGCCTGTTCCGACCTGATAGTGGAGTGTTGAGGCATTAGCCCAATGGGCAAAACTCAGCCACAGGGGAAGCAGCTGTAACGTCACTGGTCTTGTCCAGGGGCTGGTAGCTAGGCAATGACTCACCAGCGCAGCGCCACCTGCTGGTCATCCTGGGAATTAGCTCTCCAGCCAAAGGAGCGCCCTCTGCAGGCCGGTGTCTCACCTGCTGCTGGCCCCCCGTGTCCCTCCTGGACCCCGGTGCCCCTCTACCTCAGGGTTCTGCCCCCAGCAGTAACCCACGATCTGGATCTCCCCACCCAGGGGAACCCCCAACCCTCTATCCCCACCTTGCCTCAGTGGCTACTGTCAGTCACCATCTAGCCCCCACTCACTGGGACAGACTGCAGCCTGTAAACCATTCATCATCGACAAGGGGGTAGGACCAGCTGCCTCTGCCTATTCCCAGGCTACCCCTCTGTAGCCTCAGTGCCTTTCCTGGCCTTTAGCAAGGCCTGCAGCCTGGGGGTTTTCCAGGCTGGAGCTCCCCAGCTCCTCTGGCCTCCCCCCCCCAGCCCTGCTCCACTCCAGGTACCCTTTTCTCCCCAGCAGCCAGTCCTTCTCTCTCCACAGCAAGAGCAAGAGAGACTCTGTCTGAGCTCCTGGCTCACAGCCCTTTTATAGGGCCAGCTGACCTCCCCAGTCAGCCTACCCTATTGGCTCCCCACGGCAGCCCTTTCCCAGGGCTGCTTTAACCCCTTCAGGGCCGGAGCGGGTGACCACCCCATTACAGGGCCAAATTTGCACAATATGTTAAACCTAATTTTGGTTGTGCCATCAGTGAAAAGGCTATTGCCTAGTTCTGCTTCTTTTTCCGAATACGGCTCCCGCTATTTCCTACTTGGCTGGAGACATACAATGCGTATGGAAGTATGGGTAGTAGTCTTTATGTTAAAGGCACCCACCAGAGTGCTTGGTGAGCCACAGAAAACACACAGCTGGTAGATCCCTGACCTGTTGCCCCTTTGCCTCAGGCCTGACCCCTGTGTCGGAGACCAAGGCTGGGCATGCTATCGTGTTGCTATGCCAGCCATGCACCACTCAGCATTTCTGCCTAAACTGTGGAGCAAAGGGGCTGTAGTAGGCTTGACAACCTGCCCCCAGTTGTGCCTGTGTGACCCTGGCCTGCACCCACACAGCTGCCAAGCTAAGTGATTTTTATCTGTACAGGAACTTGAAGATTCCTCAGATCAAAACCAAAAAGAAAAGGAGGACTTGTGGCACCTTAGAGACTAACCAATTTATTTGAGCATAAGCTTTCGTGAGCTACAGCTCACTTCATCGGATGCAAATCAGATCAAAACCATTGCTCTGTATGCCAGTGGAGGCAGCTTGGGTTAACCAGCGCATCCACCCAGCACCCAGCACAGTGCCACTTCGCAGACACAGGGGCAGAGACAAGAAAACTGCTTTGCCTTCTGCACCGAGTTCTTACACACATGACTTGTCTCTTCTTTTCCTCACACTTAACCTTGTGCACGTCACTCTTGGAACAGCCAGCGCTTTGGCAAACAGCTAGCCTGATGGACCACCCTCAAAAAGCAAAGGTCTTCAATTTACGGACTTACGTGCTTTAAATCATGAGGTTTTTTTCCCCTCTACAGTTTGTCCTGACTATAAATTTTTAATGACAGTTTAGAAAACATGAGCAAACCTTCCATGACATTTTTATCACCGGCCTAATATTTTAAATAGAAGGTTGCTCAGAACGGCCTTCTGGGAGCTGTACTGCCTCGATAGCACCAGACCAGCTCGCCAGTGTCCCAAATCCCAGCACACGGAAAAGGAGGAGCAACGCCTCAGTCTTGCCCGAGCTAAAGTGTAGCAGCACTGTGTGTGTGTGTGTGCTCAGCAGAACTGGACAGTCCCCTGAGCGGGGCCGTGTTGAGTGTTTCTAACCCTAGAGGAATAGACGGCCGTGATGGCGGGGACACAAAGCAACATAAGAAACCACAGGCACCAAAAGTTTTCACGAGACTTGTGCCCTCCAGATTCCTTGAGTACCAGTCAGACTGATCCAGAGGGTAAAGAGCCCACATTTGAAACCCAGAACACATGTGTGGCGTTCACACCAACCTATACAAGCGTGGTAAGTACCTTGAGTTAACTGGCAAAAATTAATTGTTAAGTGACTTGCTTGGCACCAACATATTATTAGGCTGGAAGCCCAATGAACTACCAAGCACATTTACCAAGGGAATGCTGCTTCCTGGCTGGGGATTGCAGAGTCACCAAAAGCTTTGGTTATGCAATAAGATTGCCATGGCCGAATGTAGATTGAGCAGCCAACCCAGCCCGTCTTAAGGACGGATGCAGGTGGCGTTCGATCTGCAGGAAGGCTATGGGCCTTTGGGAATTGCCTTGGTGAGGCGGAATCGTTAACTGGCCATTACAAAAGTGCAGTGAAGACAAGCCCATCATAAAATGATCCCTCAGCTCATTTGCTCACTGCAGTCCTGTTGGTTGCAATAAAACGGTGTGAGTCAGCAGAGCGTGGCACAGAGACAATGCACAGGAGTGACCCAAGCTTCAAGCTGCAGCCCATCAGCTTGGCCATGATGCCTGGCTCCTGGGGCAGCATTCACTATGGGGAAAGGGAGCAGTTGTCCTCTGACCTTGGTTTGCCCCTCCCAGAACGTTTCTGAAATGATGGCCCTGCTTGCTGCCACTGAGCAGTGTGGGTCTCACTGCTTTTCCTCCACAACCCCTTGCCCATCGCCTGTGTTTCTAGTATGGCCTCTGGGAGAGCTGTGCCAGACAATCAGATGACAGCTTTCAGCCAAGTCATGTTTTTAGAACTAAGCGCAAGAGGCCACACTGGAAACACACTGACCGTGCACCAGCCTGGCTCTCTGCTCCTTTGCTGGGGTCAGGAGACACAGGCAAATGTCTACTAGTGAGTTCTCCTGCTGGGACTGCAGTGCTCCTCATGAGATTTGGAAGGAGAGAAGAAAAGGGGGAACTGCAGAAAAGATGCCTGGAGAAAACCAATCTGCGTGGGTGGGTTTACTGCACCGATTGGTTATTTATATAGTGCTGGGACCATATGTGGCAGTTCTCCACTGGCATAGATACAGGCAAACAGATGGTTTGTTTCTGATTTAATAGGGCTCAGAGTTAGCATTTTTCCAGTGTCATTTTCTTTGTACACTTCAGCAGAAGAAGGAGGCAAGACTTGGCACTAAATTCTGGGCATGGCAACAAGGCCCATTGAAATCAAGGGGGTGCATAACTGCACATGCATCTTAGGGCAGAGACTGGCCTTTAGTCTTTGGGCAGAGTTCAGCTTTGCATCTATGGGTCTCTGAGTAGACCCCAGGATGCCGAAGGGAAAATTCTGATGCTTTGTTTCTTCCCCATACAGTTATACTGGGACCTTGACTGGGATGTGCTATCTTACATGTGTTTGCAGTCACAGGGCAGGATACTAATGAGAACCCCCATGTGTTTACTTCTATTGTGTTTCACTGGTATCTCTTCTGGCCACTGCTAATGAAGCTAGCTGCATTAGGTCAGTGAACCTGATTCTAAGGCACTATGGACTTGATGTTCAGAGGTGCTCAGCACTCCCACCTCCACCTGGAAATCTGGCCTCAGCCCTACAATATCGGGCTGACCCAGAGCCTAATTTGACTTTGGTGTAAATTAGGTGTGATGCCATCCCAGGAGTGGTCCATTAATGTAAAACCAGCAGAAATCTCCACCCTCCCTATTATCTCTCACGCTCTATTGAGAGACTCTGAGCTCCATTCAGCCCAGGATGTCAGCCTCCATCACCCACTTGGAAAACAAACAAGAACCCCCCTGCCGTCTCCCAAGCTGCCCCTCACACATGTGAGGTGCTCCCCATATTCAGCCACAAAGACACTTCACGGGCCTCTTCCAAATCCTTCTGTAAAACTCACCTTTGCCAGGATGCCTACAAAAAAACTTGAGACCAGTTAGCTGTTGTCTCTTTTCTTATACTTGCCCTGTAAAGTCTTTGGGGAAGAGACCATAATTTTGTTCCAGGTTTGTACAGCGCCTAGCACCATGGGGCTGTTATGTGCTATAGTAAGCTAAATAATAATACTTGTGATCAGAATCAAGCCCTTAGACACTTTGGGAGTCTCCAGGAATGCCAGTGGGGGCATCAAACAACTGTATTTTCAACATGACAGCAGCACTCTAAATAAAGGGTTAATGTACATTTTAAAAGCTAGTCACACTCCCAGCCCCCAAATTCACGGTAGCAATTGCTTGAACAGATTGAGATAACATTCATTTGTCTTCATTAGGTGCAGGAAATACATGGAAGGGATGGTGTTGTGGCTCAACAAGGGGCCTTTTTAAGGGTCATTGTGCATTTCTTCCATGTAATAGAGACAAATGTAAATCACACTTAATCCCGTGTAAGTAACCCTTGCTACAAATTCAGTGACTGTCTCCTTTTAAAAACTGCATGCAATTGTAACTGTAGTTCTGATTGATTGGCCTGGGTCTGCCCCTGTGATGTAGGCCAGATTTAATTGTTTACACAACATAGTTTCACTGACGCCATTTTCGGTCTCAGCGAATGGCTAGCCTTGGGACTTTCTGCTGGTGGTTCGACAGCAAGCCCTGCTTTCCCTCTTGAGCTGAGTACCCTTCGCGTCCACTCAGGTCAGGGTCTTTTGCGGAATGGCTGCACCTCACAGGATTCATAGGTTTCAAGGCCAGAAGGGACACTGGGGATCATCTAGTCCCGAGGTTCTCAAACTGAGGGGTGCCCCCCCCACCAGGCGACAATCAAATAAGTTTGAGCCTCCACTGATGTTGTCTGGCCTCCTGTGTAACACAGGCCATGGAACTTCCCCAAACTAAATCCTAGAACAGATCTTTAAAAAACAATCCAGGCTGGATTTAAAAATCGTCAGCACCAGTTGGAGAGAGGGAAACATCTAGAATCCACCAGCCAACACAGAATTACACACCTCCTCACAGAAATATCCTACAGCACAGAGGAGTCTGTGGAGCCAGATGGGCACACGCTACCGGCTCCGCCTCCTGAATTCCGTCTGCTGAACTGTATTAAAAGACAGGTGCATTAAATACGGCTCTGAGGTTATTTTTCCATGTTAGCATTTGCTGTCATTGCCACAAGAATGTTGTATGATCGGTGAGGCCAGACTAATTTGTTTGGGGGACGCGAGGGCATGCTGCAAACCATTCCGGGGAGGGCGCGGGGGGTGGGGGGGGGCAGCAAGGCTTTTGCACCACATACAATACTTTACAGACTGGAAATACCATAAGTAACGCCAGGTGGGGTAGCAGAAGGGATAGCAGGATGCATTGGGGGTGGAGGGGGAAGAACACCCGCTTGCCAGGGGCGGCGAGTCGTGGTGCCCGGGCTCCAGCAATATTCAGGGCCTGAGGGCCTGGCTCCACCAAGGTTTGGGGCCGGGTCTCTGCCCCGGCCCCGTGTGTCCCTCGGCCCCCACTTGCTGCCCCCGCACACCTCCCCCCCCCCTCCCCCAGCATCCCTGCAGCTCCAGGATGCCGGCTCCTGGCATGAACTGCTGCCGCAGGGTCCTAGTGCCCCCCGCCATAGTCGCAGGGCAGGCTGACCCTGCCCCTGCCCTTCCACCTCGGACCCTTCCATTTTCTGGCAGGATCCTCCACCCGCACAGGCCCCCCCCCCAGTCACCGCTCCTGCCCCACACTGGACAAGGAGCAGCCCCATCCCCCACCCCCAGCGAGGGGCAGCAGGGGAGGAGGTGCACGTGATGGCAGCCCCCCCCCCCCAGCACCCACCGCAGGGGAGGCAAAGGGGCTTCCTGGGCCTGAGAGGGGCCCTAGGAGCACGTGCAGTGACAGTGGTGGGGGTGAGTGTGCTGCCAGGCGGGGGGGGGCCTCCCCCAGAGCTCACTGCTGCTGACGGGGAGAGGGCTGGGGGGAGTCCTCCTCTCTGGCCCCAGCCCCAGGGCGGCCTGCCTGCACCCCAAACTCCTCATCCCCAGCTCTGCCCCACCCCAGAGTCTGCAGCCCCCAGCCAGAGCCCTCACCCCCCACACCCCAACCCCATGCCCCAGCTCTGAGCCTCTCTAACACCCCAAACCCCTCACCCCCCCTCCACACCCGTACCCTCTGCCCTAGCTCTGAGCCCCTCCCACATCCCAAACCCCTCATCCCTGGCCCCAGCCACAGCCGTCATCGCACCCTAACCCTCTGCCCCAGCCCTGAGCCCCCTCCTGCATCAAGAACCCCCCAGCACTCACCCCAACCCTCTGCCCTAGCCCTGAGCCTCCTCCCAAACCCCTAATCCCCAGCCACACCCCAAATCCCTCATCCCCAGCCCCACCCCACAGCCCTCACCCCTGCACCCCCTCCAACTCCCAAACTCCCTCCCAGATCCTGCACCCCTCACCCCCTCCTGCACCCCCACCCCCTGCCCCAGCCCGGAGCCTGCACCCTGCACCCAAATTCCCTCCCAGAGCCTGCACCCCAGACCCTCTCCCTCACCCAAACTTCCTCCCAGAGCCCAACCTCTCACCCCTTTTGCACCCAAACTCCCTCCCAGAGCCTGCACCCCTCCTGCAGCCCAATCCCCTGCCCCAGCCCAGGGCCTGCACCCCAGACCTCCTCCTCCCACCCAAACTCCCTCCCAGAGCCTTAGGCAGGTGGGGGACTGAGTTTGTGGGGGCAGGTTCTGGGCAACACCAAAATTTCTACAACCCTGCCACCCCTGCTTTTGCCGCCCCTTGGTGTCATCCCTGGTGATTGTGCCTTTGCAAATCTCCCTTTCCAAACCACATCAGTGGAATTACTCTTGGCTTACACCAGTATAATAATCAGACCCACTCCCCAAATATATTTACTGGCTGTGCGTGTCTCTCTCCCTCTTGTTTGGTTTTGTTTAGGGAATCATCCTTCTCTGTCTCTGGAAGGAGCCAGAGAGGCACCAAAGAACATGTAAATCTTGTTTGGTTATCTCTGCTGAATTGTAGGATTGTATTGTTTTTGTCATTCATTTCCAGTGAACTGAAGGTCCTTTTTTTTTTGCTGCTAGGTACTCATTGTTGGTATGCTCTTTAGCAGCTGTTTGCTTATGTTGTCAGGCCACTATGACACCATAAATCCTAACAAATCCAACAGAAACAATAAGGAATTGTTATTTAACATCATCAACTCCTTTTTAATCATTAGGCAATTCCCCCAACCCCCGGCAAGGCAGTGGCTGGAGGCCTAAGCTGGAAAGCCGTGTTTATATCACAAACATGCACTGGAGGTCACCTAGTCTCCACATTGCTCTTAGGGGCGAGGCCAGATATGGCTTTCCTTAGGCTTGGTTTATTGTCTGGCTGTATATTTAACCGCAGCTCCTTAGCTGAGTGCTAATAGAGTCCCACACGAGGCTATAGCTACATCAGAAAGGTTAATTGGTTTGGTCTGGCGTGTGTCTCCAGTGCGATAATATTCCCGCCTGTTCAGAACAGGCCTGAGTCAAAATGTAGGATTCAAACACCCCAGTGTGTGTTTGGCGAAGTTCCAATCTGCATTCTGTGCCTTAGGTCTATCTGTGTTATTCATTATTGAGGTAGCCATCCCCACCTTCCACCCTACGGACACTTGCCCACATGCTTAACTATGTTTACATGGCCAAACACCGAAGTCAATGGGGGTACTTGCAGAATGAAAGGTATGCATAAGTATTTTCAGGATCTGGGTGTAAGCAGTGCCTTTGAATGTACGTATCTATTTATCTACCATCCCATACCAGTCTAGCTTTTCCTAGAGCACCCTCCTCCCAACTGTGTAATCAACGGCTATAGCATCAGCCACGGTGCCTTATATTTAGGCACTTATACCGGAGCATCCTCTGGAAAGTAAACTTGTTTAGTTCATTTAATTAAAAAAATTGACTACATTTATTTAGAACAACAAACAAATTGACCACAAACAAACATATAATTGGTTTCAGAGTAGCAGCCGTGTTAGTCTGTATTCACAAAAAGAAAAGGAGGACTAGTGGCACCTTACAGACTAACCAATTTATTTGAGCAGAAGCTTTCGTGAGCTTATGTTCAAATAAATTGGTTAGTCTATAATGTGCCAAACCTATAATTAAGGATGTATTCACTGATGAGTCTTCCTATCCCCCCCCCCGCCCAAAAAAAAATCACTGTTGAAATAAATTAGCCAGACAAGGTGGGTGAGGCAATATCTTCTATTGGACCAACTTCTGTTGGGGAGAGAGACAAGCTTTCGCGCTACACAGCCCTGCTCTTCAGGTCTGGGAAAGGTACTCTGACTGTCACAGCTCTAACAGATTAAATTCATAACTTAGCTAGACACTGAAAGTCATGGTCGTAATAAAGACAGCGGATTTATGGCTCATTATAACAATCCGTAACCCACTAACCCTCCTTTTTTTTTTAGGATTACAGGCCTGTTACTTCACCTTGAATGGCCCCTTAGAATATGTGCTAACTACTTACCCTAAACTATCTGTTAGAGCTTGTATGGAGCCGTGGCCCTCGGAGTACCTTTCCCAGACATGAAGAAGAGCTCGGTGTAAGCTCGAAAGTTCATCTCTCTCCCCAACGGAAGTTGGCCCGATAAAAGCCATCACCTCACCCACCTTGTCTCTCTAATATCCTGGGACCGACATGGCTCCAACAAAACTGCGTACAACATGTTGAAATAAACAGCTGGGGTTTATTACTGTAATGAAATGCTCTTTCCCTTCCATTGGGTGGTAAACTCACTATGTCCCATCGTCGTGGTTGGTAATTGCAGTGCAGGACTCAGAACACGTAGCTGATCAGCACTGCAGAGATGTTTGTCTTTCTCTTTCATGAAACACCTCCATGCGAGAACATGAGCTTCCCTCTGATTCAGCGGGAGGAGGTATTGTTTCATGAGCTCTGTGTGTATATAATGTCTGCTGCAGTTTCCACGGTATGCATCCGATGAAGTGAGCTGTAGCTCACGAAAGCTCATGCTCAAATAAATTGGTTAGTCTCTAAGGTGCCACAAGTCCTCCTTTTCTTTTTGCGAATACAGACTAACACGGCTGCTACTCTGAAATCTGATTCAGCAGGCGCCCTGTCAAAAGGGAGTGTTGCTATAGCTAACGACCTCTCTGATGGGCTATTAACGTCTCTTCATTTCAGCTGTGGACAGATTGCACCGTGACTGCTGGAGCAGTTTGGCGAGAAATGCAGTAGATTCTCCATCACTTGGAGTCTTTAAATAGAGGCGGGATGTCCGTCGGAAAGAGATGCTCCATCCAGTTCAAGCTGCAGTGACCGGGTTGGATACAGGGATCACTGGGTGAAGGAGGCGTTATGACCTGTGTTATGCAGGAGGTCAGACTAGATGATCATATGGTCTCTTCTGGCGTAAAAATCTATGACTCTATGATTCTAGCTACTGATGGGGAGAACTAGGGACATGTCGCTTCTCTGGACCCAGTCTCTTGGCATACCTGGTGAACTTGGCAGGTTTGTAATTGCACTAGACATGGGAATAGCAGATATTTAAAATGGCTGCTAAAATCATGGTGGCAGCCATTTTAAGTAGGGTCAGCTTCCCTCCCCACTCACTTCTGCTGCTCTGCCTCCCACCACCCTCCCTTGGACCCAGACATTTTCCCCCCTTCTCTCTGCCTGCCCAACCTTCCTCCCGTCAGCTTCCTGTCAGTCTTTCCTGGGCCCAAATAACTCCTCCGCACTTGCTCCCGCTGCTCAGTCTGCTTCCCAGAACCCAGCTCCTAGATTCAGGCACTGCTGCTCCCCATCACCCACCTGAAAGCATCTAGACAAAATGAAGAAAGGCTCCACCCCCTGCCCCCCCCGAGTTAAAATCACAAATTAAAGTATATACTTATGTTGACAACTGTACACAGGGTCCCAAAAACATGTCAGCAACGCCCTTCCCACAAACGAGCCCTTAGAACACGAAATGTCACCATCATTATGCATATTATGGCCCCAATCAGCAGAAGGGCCCCGTTGGTGCTATTCCCTGGACAGACATACTGTTCCTCAGCCTATGGTTGGATGGTCTTGTGCAGGCCTGGGACTGGCACTTAGGAGAGAGACGACGTCATTGCAAAGAAACCAGCCTGCTGTGCAGACTCCAGCGAGGTGTTTCGTATTTTAGCCAGCCCCATCTTGGAATGTCTCACCCATCAGCCGCCTGAGGGCTCCCTCCCTCAACACACTGGGTTTCCATGTCAGGTGCAGTCATGGATGGAAATAGTAACCATTTATGTCTACCCGACTCAACAGGGTTTAATCAGAGTGGAAGGGCCTGCGTTGAGGTTGGTTAATTATCACTGTGTCTAAGCTACAAATTACTTGGGTATAATTTACATTGCTCAAGAGTGTGAATAATCCACCCCCTTTGAGAGACATAAATTATAGCGGCCTAAGTGCCAGTGTGAACAATGCAGGGTTGGTGGGAGAGTGTTTCCCGCAGACATAGCTATCTCTGCTCACAGGGACTGGAGTTATTAAGCCAACCAGAGACCTCATTCCCGTCAGCTTACAGTCTCTGTCCCACTGTAAATGATGTAGTAGAGACACATCCTTAAAAGGGAAGGATAGCACTTTGCTAGAAGTAATTGGTATTGTGCATAATAAAACACTTCAGTTGGACTCCACCCAAATCAGGGAAAGTGTCAAATGCAGGAGCTTAGCAAACAATTGCAATCAAGTGAGATTTCTTACAATAATTGCAGCTTTTAAGGAGCCAACAAATTTCTCCTGAAATCAGATGGTAAGAGAGGACATTAACTGTACTGGCTTTTCAAGATACAAAAGGCCACAATTAGCAGCATCAGCTGAAGTGTTATCAGAAGTATGTGCATATTCTGTGTAATTTACCTCTGGTCTGGCTCTCCAACTTCCTTTCAAAATGTTGTTGCTCCAGACATTTGAGAAAAAAGAAAAGGAGGACTTGTGGCACCTTAGAGACTAACCAATTTATTTGAGCATGAGCTTTTGTGAGCTACAGCTCACTTCATCAGATGCATCGTGAGCTGTAGCTCACGAAAGCTTATGCTCAAATAAATTGGTTAGTCTCTAAGGTGCCACAAGACCTCCTTTTCTTTTTGCGAATACAGACTAACACGGCTGTTACTCTGAAACCAGACATTTGAGAGTTATCTCTGCACTGATCAGAACCTTCCCATCCATATGGAAAAGTATTGCAGGGTTCTGCAGCACCTGTCTAAAACAACATGCCTTATTTGCTATTTGCACGTGCTACTTCAGTGTTGGGGATGCACATCTCATACCTCCGTCGATAGCTCATGCCGAACTTTGGCCGTGAGTGCATGTCTGTTCTTCACAGGTACCCCATAGGAGCCTGAACTGTAGCACATCCTTTGACATGAATGCGTATTTTAATTTCTCGTCTTAAAGCTGGACATTCAAGTGCCTGTGAAATCACTGGGAATAGGTGCATTCAAGATGACCCTTCATTTCTGGGTAGGACCTAAGTGACCTGGCATAAGAGCCCCTAAAGAAGAGACCTTGTTAAATCGGGAGAAATCTCGGAGAAGCCTGCTGAGGTATATTCACACACAGAAAATAAAAGATATACAACCTGATGCAGCTCAACTAAATATTGGCATGCCATAACGTGATGGTAAGTGCTCTGAGTGAATGGAAAAATGAGATCTATGTGAGCTGGGTTCTCTCCCAGTGCAGGCTGCCCTTTCGGTCTCTCTTCTGACAGGCCCAGAAGAGATGGTGGCAGCGGATATGTCCAGTGGATGTGTCCAGTGATGTGTCCGTCAGCTGCCCAGTGAGGTGCATTTGGGTCAAGGCAGAAGAATCGCGGCTCACAGGGCTGAATCACAAAATGACTTTGTAAAAGAGATTTGTATTTTAATGAGTTTTTTTCCCCCTCTTCCATGGACTTTTCATGCTCGAACCTTTGTACCTTTATAGCATTCATCAAAGATGGGCTATGTGCAATCTGAACTGAGGCAGTAAATGCGAAGGACCAGATGCCAACCTCAGGGGCAGCCTTCAGTCTGGGACCGTTCTAAAAAAGCCAGCTCATGTAAACCTGGACAAAGGTAGTAGCTGGTGCTCCTGCCAGTTGAAGGTGAAGTCTGAGGCCAAATAACAGCTACCTAAGCTGTGTAACAGGCATAACTAACCTACCCCTGTAGGGACAGTGTGGTAGATGATTATTGCTTTATATATTACAGCATCAGGGGCAGCGTGATGGGAGCGTGGTTTTATTTTGAATATAAATTCCAATGGACATGGAGTGCAATTAGTAGGATGATAGCAGGGCCCGCTGTCCACAGCTGGGATTAACTGAGCACTCAGCTCCCAGCATTAGGAAAAAGCTGGGGATGCTGCCAGTACTGGCAACACCCATCAGACAAAGAAACCATCCTCCAAGCGGTTAAGCCGCATCCTGCACGATTGAAGCCAATGGGACTCTTGTCATTGACTTCAATGACAGCAAGACCAACACCTTTTGGCACAAACTTTGGATGCGACTCTCGGCAGCCTGGCAGGGTTCTCAAAGCCCGTAAGTACTCCTACCAGCTGTCACTGGGATCCACACTCCAGCTAGCTGCAGGGGCAATACTGTCATGTTCTCCCCGCGATAAAGCTGTGTAGAGTGAAATGTTCTGACCTGGCTGATTTTAAACGTGGTTTGAACTGTTGACATCAGTAGCCTCGCAAGCCTTGGGCATGAACACTAGTAAAAAAAAAATATATATATAGCAATCGGTGACACTCTGCGGCTGATATGGCTGCATCCAAAATGTCACGGGGCAACAATACATCCAAGTGATGAGCTGGCAGATGGGGGGTAGCATTTCTATTTCTTTCTTTCTTTCTTTCTAGTGCTGTGCCCCTGCTCGCTCAACTCCCGGGAAAGGAACAAAAGTGGACAAAGAAAAGAGGAGAAAATATTTATCCTACATTGCAAGAGATCATTGTTAATAGCAAACCAGATGCAATTATTTCCTGCATTTTAGTATCGTATTTCAAACTAACTCAGTGGTGCCACTCAGCAGAACTGTATGCTCCCCATAGTATGCGCCCCCCGCCCCCGAGCAAAGCCTAAACAGTCTAAAACAAGCACTGGACTGGGACTCAGGAGGCCCAGGTTCAATTTCCAGCTCTGCCACTGCTTCATTGGATGACCTTGGGCAAGTCACTTCCCCTGTTCTGTGCCTCAGTTTTCCTATCTGTAAAATGGGGATAATGATACTGACCTCCTTTGTAAATCGCATTGAGACCTATGGATGAAAAGTGCTGTATAAAAGCAAGCTAGTCTTATCCAATCCACCTCCAAATCTCTTATGAAAATGAATTCTAGCAATATATGGCAAGAGAAAATATTACTCGAGAAAGCAGTTTGATCGCAATGATGTAATGTGGTTGCACAGAGGTGAGCTTGGCTGTGTGGATTTTGATTTAATTATTTCCTTGGGAAGCTCGTTTGTTGCCTCACCTTGGGTATTTTACTCTCTGAAGAAAGCCTGCACTGTAGGAATGTCAAATGAGGTTAAATAGTTGCCCTAGCATTACTGTTAGACAAAAGCTGACACCTTCATGCACTAAATCGCTAAGAGACAGTCAAGGACTCTTCACTGTGGCTGCAAATTGTGTGACCGAGCTGGAAAATACTATTCTTGGCCCATGCACCCATAATCAGACAAACCCATAATGGAGCAGAGACAAAAGAACAGGTTTCAAAGAACCTCATTTTAGACATGTTGAAATGATTGGAAAAATCCTTTGTTTTGGTCTCCTTGTCTGTTAGAAAAGGGCTTCTTGATTCTACTCCTGTTCACCCCAAGCCTGGGTGATTGCAACCTAAAGGACTCAAGAACACTTGTTTCTCGGCTTAGCTGTTTGTTTGCTGGCAAGATGTATGTATTTAATGAACTGTTTTGCATGCTTGGATTGGGCCTGAGAAAATTAACTGAAACCATTGTTACCAACTGGCCCTCTGGAGCGCTCTTCAGAAGAATTACCTGCTGCACGGCAATCTATACTCGGCCAATAGACGAAGGGTGGCTGAACTGCAGCTTTGAGCAGTCTTTTGTTGCTGCAGAAATGTTTAGGACTCAGCCATTTAATGAGAACAAAAGAAATTAATTGGTGGTTTAGGCCTAATGAGACTGCTGTGCAAATTAACAGTCCTCATCAGCAGAAACAAACAGAGTCCTTAAATGAATTGCTGTGGAGCATTACACTGACTAAGCTTTTGCTGGAATGATAAATAGCAGGTCAGAAGAGACCATCTGTGCTTTTTTTTTTTTTTTTAAAGCAGACAGAGGCAGTGAGGAATGAGGCTTAGTGGGGGGAAAAATAGATCTCAATAAAGCATAAATTCTCCGTTTTATTCATCTAGGCCCAGCTTGACACCGGCATCTTACTACAGAGATAAAGAAGAAAACCACTTGCATTTGCATCTGAAAAGAGCAAGACTATATGGCCTATACACTCATGAAGCCAAAGAGTTCTGATTTCAAGGGATATTTAGCCCCTATTCAAGCTTTCACAAAAGCCTAGCTTCCAGTAAACCAGGGGTAGGCCTGTCTGATTAAGGCTGTAGACAGAAGCCTTGTATATCTGTCACAGAGCTCATTTGTTCCCTCTGTTTACTTAAGACGTTCTTCAATTCCCAGTGAGGATTTGTATTTCTGGTTGGGTTTACTTATGCTCATATGCTGAAAAAAATCTGTCTGATCTTTAATAATCAAAGTAATTAGAATAATCCTTTCAGGGCTGAATGGAGGATTATTTCTTCATGTCATTTTAGTTTCATCCTCATTTGGGCTCGTAAAATGTGGAAAAAGCACTTCAAAGGCACCCCCGTAATGTGCTCAAAAATTCCCACCCACATGACTGGCAAAAACAGAATTCTCGGGGAAATTTCCAGTCCTTTGCATGTTTGTCTAAAGGAAATTTATTTATTTCAGCGGTGGTCAAATAAACACTGGGTCCACTGAGACTTGGGGATCGTTTGTTGTTTTGCTGCCTTGGTTAGATAAGGAAATCTTTGATGAAGTGAAGGGACTTTGTGGGCCTAATCTGAGCCTAGCAGCTCCACATAGCGATTGTAAAATGCTGCGGTGTCTGTAGGGAGCAGTAATTACATAGGAGGATTAAAAGGTCCTAAACCTCACCTATATTTCACTTTTGTAAACTAGTGAAGAACAAAGAATTCTTGGCTTGCCAAGAGGAAAGAATAATTGACACAATTCACAGACAGTGGATTATTATAATGTAAATAAATGAATGGGAGAGGGCAAAACTAATTTAGGCCTTAAATTTTTTCATCTGGCATTTAACAAGAGAGATTAAACACATCTTTTTAAAGGAGTGTCATGAAACTGAAACCCCAATTTTCATTTTATTACATTTGTTGCCCTCTTTGAACTAAGCTCTTGCATTTGGCAGTAGGAGACCAGGCGAGGCTAATGTTGGGATAGATTTGTAAAAACACTCTTCTAAACCAGAATGAGTTTGTTTAGTTACAGGCTGGGGGCTCTATGTATAGGCCACCTGGTGCTGACTGCAGTAGATCCAAATAGAACCTTTGCCCAAAGTAACTGATTGTTCAGATTTTAAAACTAAATGTAGGTAGGGTTTTTTTCCCCATCATTTTGCTGCTTCTGCATTTTTATTTTTTTTTACTGGAATCGAGCTTGTCAAGATACCGTTCTTCCTCCATCATCACTGGAAATAAGAGGTTCTGTAAATTTTGTGGGAGCCTTGTTTACATGAGATTTTCATCCTAATGTAGTTTGGACAAGCATCCAAAAGTCTGGGTGTTTATCTATACCTGCTGCCATTGGCATATCTATACACCTATGTACACAGACAAGTGCACACTGTGTGGGAGAAAAACCGGGATTCGTGTTTAGGTACAGAAGTAAATACCAGAGGATCTGTGTTCTAGCCCCAGCAGGATCTATGAGCCACCCTTCGGTAAGTCATTGATTGCCTGATTTTTAAAATTAGGCACACATAGTTATGAGTGAAAAATGTGCATATAATTACCCACCTGAGTTATGTGTTTAGTTACTATGATTGTACAAGTAAATTGGGTAATTGCAAATGCAAGTATATGGCTAGATGTGCAATTACCTGATTTGCATGAGTATGTGCAGAAATCACATTAGAAAATTAAGCACACTATTAAACTCACATTTTTGCACACATAATTGCACTTGCCTAATTCTGAAACTCAGATCCTTAACCTCACCATACTTCAGTTTCACCACTGAGACAGCGAGAATAGCAATTCCCTTCTTCACTTGAACTATGTGATGCCAAATGCTTTGAGATCCTCAGATAGAAAGCGCTATAAAAGCACAAACTACTAATTATCAGCCCTTTTGCTATTGCTGATGTAAGACCAGCAGCCACCTCTGAACAAACATGCTGTACGATTAGGCAAGAGGCGGGACAGAAAAAGATATTCAAGTGCTCTTTTGCCAGCTTGACATCTGATTTCAGCTGATGAGAGCAACTACACAAACAAACATTTGAAATCTGAGTATTCCAAAGCCAGGACATGTCTGTAACAATCTAGGTATAAGAGATTGCTTGTCTTGTTTTCTGAACTGTAGGTTAAATTTGTTAGAGAGACAAGGTGGGTGAGGAAATATCTTTTATTGGCCTGACTTCTGTTGGTGAGAGAGACAAGCGTTCAGTCATACACAGCGCTCTTCTTCAGGTAAAATTTACAGACAGTGTTGACTGACAAACACCACTTTTGAACAGTTATTCAAATTTATTCTCCATAACTTATACTGCAAACAGCCCTGAGAAAAAACCCAAGTGTGTGCGTGCGTGTGTGTGTGAAAAACATGCTTTTTGTCTCAAATTCTGAATGATCATCAGTGGGAAAATAAGAATGAGAAAATCAAAAGGAGTTCAGTATGTTAAATTAAATGACTAACATGAATGCATTCCTATTAAACAGTCAATATCAGGCTGGAAGTTGTTATCTGTTCCTGTTCCTCATTAGACAAAGCCTTGACCTTGACCTCATTGTCCTGTTTCCCATAACAACTCGTTTGGCAAATGTATTGGCCCAGTAATCCATAAATATTGATTCATTGTTTGCAGTGTAATTTAAATGTCAGTTATAAGTCCAGGGCAGATAAAGATCTGTATCAACAATAAAAGCAGATAGAGGCTATAAATTCCTTGGGGCAATCTAAGTTAAAATGAAAATGAAATGGACATGTCCTTTCCAAAATATACCCTGTGCATGAAAAGGAAGGAAGTTATTGATTATCAGGGTAATCAGTTTGAGTTTGCAAATTAAAAATTTGTCAGCCCCCCAGTTCTAGGTTCACATACGCTGTCATGTTTAGGGCAAGCTGGTTTGGTGTGTTTTGGTGATAGATTTGACCCAGTGGAATAAACTGCAGCATGTACTGTTTGATGCACAGCAGAATAAATGACGGTAAACTTTTGTAAACACTGTTCTGGAGCTCTTTGCAGTCTGAGGAGATTAGACCAGCGTGTGTCCCTGTTATCATGGCGACAGAATAAGGGACCTTTCCTGCTACAGGATAAATAGCCTAACAACTAGACTTCATTTATCCAAGTCTGAGTCAGGCAGCAGGAAAGAAAGGCCTTACTGTGAGCAGCAGCCTTTGCTAAAGGGGTTCTTCAACAAAGTTCCCACACCGTCTTGATGTAAAGTTCTCCTCCTTCACGGCATTTGGTTTTATTAACGAAGTAATTAACAGTAGTACATCAAAGTTCAGCTCACACCTTCTCCCTAGGCTTGGTTGCTCCTAGAGTTCCTCTCTCATATTGCTCAACCCACACCCTAGATCTTCACTCCCCTAGACAGCCTCTGCTACCTCCCTTAGAGCTGGCTTGGAGAAACAGTCACCTGCCTCAATGAGTCAGCAGAACTCACTTAACCCTTTTTTCAGCAAGATCAACACCAGCTACAAAGTTGGGGGTTTCAGGCAAACACGTCTCCTTTAAAAGTAACTGCTTTCCTTTGGTGACAGGAGGGAAGGACTGCACTTACAGCTCCTAAATGGCAATCGACAGAAGGGTGGCAGCATTTTAAATGTGCCATAATATAAGTCAGGTCCTACAGGAATGCAACATTCATTAACCCACTAAATGTGGGTCAGCAAGCTAGCAGAATTAGCTCTGTCTCTCTCACCAGGGATTACTGTTTTAAGTAACAGGTCTGAGTCAAGAGTGGGTAGACACCACAAGTAGCACGTTGGAGAAATACTGCCATCCCAAGGGAAGCTCGGAATTGCAACGGCCCTGAAATCGACACTAATTATTCTAGTCTCTTTCTGATTTGGTCTTGGCACCAACAGATGTGGTGTAATGCAGCCACATGGGCCCAGCTCCTAAAAGCACGTCAGGCACCTCGACACCTTTTGGGATCTGGGCCATAGGACCCAATCCCTCAAATATATCTTCACACGTTATCATCAGTGCGACTCCTTCTGTGAGTAAGGGCAAGTCTAGAGAGCAAGGGCTGTCCAGAGTTCATCGACGAAAACCAACGTTGGAATCCTACAGGATGTCAACAGACCTAAGATACAGTCCCTTAAAGGTTGCCTTATTAAAAAGGGAGCTTGACGTAGCTTCAAGGAAAGCAGATTTTAAATTTGTTTTATTTGGATATTAAATAAGGGGAAGGGAATAGTGCTGGATTTCAATTATTTAATAGAATGTGCTGTACATGAATTACCCAGGAAATCAAGCCAAAGGGGCCAAAGGAGAAGGGTTTTTCCTTTGAATAGTTCTTTAAAAAAAAACAAAAAACAACTTTCCACCTTTGCTGAATCCTTTGTGAGTCCCAGAAATTGCTTGGCCTTTCTTGACAGATGCCCTAAATCACAATTATGTATCAGTGACAGTAGGATGCTGATTAACACAGCTCCGCTGTGCTGGGAAAGTGCTCAGGGGTGGGCGAATCTCCAGAGTGTCAGAGAAGCACCCAACTTCTCCGAACTGCATCTGAACCCTTCATGTCTGCAGGCTCAGGCTGGAAATCCCTCAAGAACTGGCTGTTCTGAGAGGTTCCTGGGGCATCCCACTTGCAGCCAGGTGGCGCTTATCACAGTGAGGGTCTTTGCCTCACGCTTCTGCTTCCTGACTCGGCTGGACACACAAATTTCAAAAATTAAACTCTACAAAATGTTTGAAATTCAAAACAGGTTCAGCTCCTATAATCAGTGAATGTTCACATTTGGGGTTGATTATTATTAACTGTAATCCAAACCAGGTCACCTGCTCCTGGCCCTCAGCCCATATGGTAGTCTAGAGTGAACAGAGTAATAAGCCTCTTCTGGCCAGTGCACCTCGGTGAGCCCAGACCCTGTGGTCTCTGCAAATCTCCTGTCTCCCCATCACTGTACTTCTGGAAGGGACAAAGTCTTTGTGCATACTCCCAGCTCCCAGGAGGGTCTGGAGGCTTCCCCGCAGGGTCTGGGTGATCACCACTGCTGAGGTACGGCCTTGCTAATGAAGAAATCATTAATACTTTGCCAACGTTCAGCTCAGTCTTCCCACCTGGGCTCCGCTGCTCCTAGGACTCCTCTTGCAGACTTGCTCAGCCCGCACTCTCTCCATCTCTAGAGAGCCCCTCCCACGTGCCTTGTAGCTGTGGGGTTACAAAGCAGGCCTGGAACTGGGGAGTTCTCTTCAAAGCGCCACCTACAAACCAAACACCATATAACTGAGGCAGCAAAATGACAGGGCCACACGTTGCATTTTGCAGATGATCAAAATATGATCCTGAGGTCCCCCAAGGCAGGGCTTAGAAGGCACCTGGATGCCTGGCTGGGCTCCATTTGGCTTGGAGTCCTCTCTCTCAATTGCTCGGTCTCCTCCCCTCATTGTCCAGTCACCAGAGTGTCTTCCCAGGCACACGAGAGCTCAACTGATAATGAAAATAACAAGAAGAAAAACACGCGTTTAATACTGTAACCAGCCCTTTCCAGGCCCCCTTTTTCCATCACTACATGGGAACGGGCACAAGGCAACTTTTCTTCCATCCACATTTTCCCTTTAGGCAGCATGCCCAATGATCCTGTCGTAGACACAACTACCGCTCCCCCAGGAGTGCCAGCTGTCCACTGTCCTGCCTTCCTCTGTTTTATCATCTCCTGTCATCCCCTGTCATTTCCCCACCACGCCACACTGACTTTGCAGGGCTGCAGGCCAGTCACATGCAGAACGGCGCCTGCGTGCCGGTGTTTCCTGGATTGGCGCAGCATGCTAATTGGGCCCTGCCCACCTACGGTGCTGCAGCTGGCTGACTGGACAGGGATGAAAGCCACTCACACCCTGCATCCTCCACCATCTCCATTGTGCACATGAACACAGGCTGTAGCCGGACCAGAACCAGATCTGCAGCAGCGGATGCCGTGGTGTGTTGATGGGCGCTTACCGGAAGACACTGGACACAAGCTGTGCTGGCCCCCAGGCATGTGGTCGTGTTATCTGTGGGTAACGTAGAGAAATGAACGCTGATCACCACTGTAGTTAAATCTGGCTGAATTCCAAGGGGTAAAGCTGGAGTGAAGAAGCAGACAGGCTTTAACCTTGCAGATGCTTATCCTTCTGTGTTGTCTCATTTCTTCTAAACATTTAATTACTCTTCCAGTTATTTCCCTGTTAAGACAGGGTGCTGGGGAACTAATCGACTTCCCAGCAACACAAAGCAAATCTTATTGACAACAACGATAAGGAGCTACAAGTGCACAGCTGGCTGACACAGCCCACAAGCTGTTCAGGATGACTCCAGGAGATTTGAGGGTTTCCCCGCTTGCCTCTGCCAAGGCCTATGGGAACTTTTGGGGAAGGGCTTTTCTCCGTTCCCCCAGGCTGAGTCCTCCCCCTTTCATCGGCACAAAGACTCAGCCAACCCATGTGGCCTCATGTTGAATAATGGAACCTAAATCTCACAGTACAGTAAGTTATATTTTGGGGAAGGAAGACATTTGTCAGTTAAAATCTGCAGATGCCCTTTGTCAGGACTTCTCAACCACCAAGACTTACCATGGCTTCTGGAACAGACAGCATGTTACTGACTACCAAACGTGAACCAGCATCTGATGTACTATATCAGGGTTGTGTACCCAGGGTAGAGGCTTTTTTCCCACCCTTGAGGAAGAAGAGATACAATCACTTAATTGCACTGAAGTTGTGGGCAAGCCCTAGAGGTATCACAGAAATCCAAGCTGACTGTGTCTAGAGTGACCTATTTTTCTGGTTCAGCTCAGTTTTCCTGCAGAACCTTGCAGGCTGCCTCCTGAGTGAATTTCAGCTAGCGTAGGTTACTGTGCGGCAGTGGTTCCATTCTGTGACCCCACGTTACAATAGGAAAATGTTTCAGGAACTGCTCCTATCCATTAGGAAAGGTAGGGTGGTCTCTTCTCCTTTGGATCTATACACACCTTCCCCGGGGGTCGCGACCCTCTGGTTGAGATCCCATACTCCACAGCGATGCAAAATGTTGCTAATGATGCTTCTCCCTAGGCACTGCAGAAAAGTGTTTTAAAACAAAATATGCCCTACACTGCAGTGTGTGCTCTCCATTGTGTTTCTTCTGGCTGGAGGTGTCTTTTCAAAAACTGCAATGTCTTGAAGGTTCCTGGCTAGCTTAGTTTCAGGCTTAGCCAAAAGAGAGACTAGAATGGACACCGATTCAACAAAGGAACTGTAAACACCAAGGGAGAATTTCACTATTCTGCAGCCCTGGTGCAAAACCACTCCTGGGCCTACCACAGAGCTGGTAGGAGGAAGCGCACGTTTCCACTATTGTGTTCTCAGATGTGTGCATCTTCCTGATCTGTATGCAGGAATGCCCCTGTGCACTAAGTGTGGGGGTTTGCACAGGCAATGAATTTGCATGCACTGTCATGGGTTTGCCCATTGCACCAAAACCGTGTCAAATGATTGTTTTTCACTTGCTTGGGTCTGTGTGTGTGTGGCTGGGGGGAATGAGGGAAAGAACATCGCTCCGCTCCCCTCTGGAATCTGCTCAAGCATCCATGACTTTCAGCTCTGTCTCATAAAGATTCTTCCAAGGAGCTGATCTTTACTTTGCACCGGAGATTACATTTCCAGCCCTGTTCCCAGGAGGAGATACCTTCGAACAGCCCCACTCCCTTCACACTCTGCCAAAGTGGTGCTTAGTGGTGTGTTTTTGTTTTGGCCATATACAAAGTCCACATTTGTTTCTGGGGTTTTAAGATTTAAGCCAGAGAGAGAAAAAATTAGTCTGTTGATGCTGCACCACATTCCATGCTGCAGAGACATGACAAAGAGGGAGTGGAAAGGGCCTTTATCCCTTTGTTGATTTCATTGGGTTTGAAGTGCGCTCGAGGGCTGGTGTTCACAGCACTGCTCACATAATACAGGCTGGGGGTGACTTATGTTTACAGGGCAGGGAGGCCATTGCGGACATGACGGACAAATAGGCCCCAAACATTGCAGCAATGGCTGCTCCTTCCACCTTCGTTGGCTTGTTCTTATCTGTACTTGTAAGGATGCCCTGCTGGGAAGCGCTGATGAGTTACAGCCAGTTGTTTTGTGCAGCCTCTGAGCTCTTACCTTCATCCTGATCTGTGCGTTCAGCGTCCCTCTTGGAGAGTCAGGTCTTTTGAATGCTGGAGAGGAAGTACAGCAGCCTTTAAAAATTACTCTGAAAGTGCTTAATACCCCCCAGTCTGGCAGTTGCCATAAGGGCAGATATCCGGAAAGGCTTTTGTTAAATCACACCACTTGCCGTTTTCTGTCTGATGCACACCTAGGAATGAACACGCACAAAGTCCAGTTCCCTCCTACTGCATGCCACAAAACATATTTTCACGTGAAGGCATTTCCTAGCAGCTGGTGTGCAAAGCCTCACCCAGGAGCGGGCAGAGGAGGCAAGCACCACAAAGCATCCCCTCCCCTCCGCCAAGTGTAACACAGGAAATCCGAACACATCGTAAATGGTACAAAGGGGATTCATCAGCAGCCTGCCTATTGTGCTCTATTAGTCCCGGGCACAGGAAGCCCTTCCTGACGCAGAGAACCTGGCCACAGAGGGAAATGGACCTCACATGGAACCAATGAAAGACGGATGAGGAAACAGCAAGAAAAGGGTTGGCACAGCAGTGGCGTCTGCCAGCTATGGAGTTAAGCAAAAGGAAGAGAGGAAGGATGGTCCAGTGGCTATGGAGCTAGCCTGGTGTTTGGGAGACCAGAGCTCAGTTCTTGCTCTGCCACAGACTCCCCTTGTGTGACCCTGAGCAAGTCACTTAGTGTCTCTGGGCCTCAGTTTCCCCTGTGTACAGTGAACATAGTAGCTCTGTGTACAGTGGACATAATAGCCATAGCGGGTTGGGGGGCTGAGAGGATAAATCCATTAAAGATTGTGAGGTGGGCCAGAGAAGTACCTATGACAGGTTAAGAAACCAAAAGGTGTCTCAGCTCGCTAGCGAATATGGTTGCACACATGGGTGAGCGGCAGGGAGTCAGTCCTAATTGCAAAGTTCTCCCTGTGCAGAATGCAGCACAAGGCCTGTGTCCCATGTAGACTGAAAGGCTTTTCAGAACAGGGCTCCTCATGGCAACCACTCACTTGGGGGTTCAGGGCTTCAGAGGTGCCTGGCTTGGTGCCGGCCCGCTGCACAGAGGGGACTGTCACTCCAGTGGGTTCTGCCAGTAAGAATGGCTCCCTCCCCACTGATAATAATGCTTTGCTTTTCGGCAGCACCTTTCAGCTGAGGTTCCAAAAGTCCATTCCAAATATGAGTGAATTCTCCTCACAACCACCCTCAGAGGCAGGCCTGGCAGGGCAAGCATTCGTGCCTGTCTAGTATTAGATCAGGTCTTGCATGCTCTTGGACTTCAAGACACTGGCGCTGCTATGAAATTGTTGTGAGCATCCTGGGCGTCACGTTGGGGCTGATGTGCAGAGTTCCACACTTGATGTGGGCAAACCCTGTTCCGGTGTGTAAACGTACATGCTGGAGAGGGGAATGCACCCAGGGGTGGCAGGAGAGCGTGTTGAAGAAGGAAGAGCACTCCGTGTGTCTTTTTTGCATGCCAGTACCTTGCATATGCTTCCAGTGCTCAATGTCAGTATTTCTGAGCAGTGTTGAGTGCTGGGAGCAAACACAGAGGCTGAACACTGTGTGCGTGTGCGCATGCCTCTTTGACGTACTTTCCCAGCAAATTCAAACATAAGAAAAGCAGTGATAGTATTGTGCCAAATCCACTGTCCATATAGGACTTACTGGTCAGTCTTCTGGCCACCTGAAATTTCAAAGTGTCTTTGGGGATAGAACTCAAACCTTCTGGCTCCAAAAGCACAGGCTGCCCTTTGTGTTCAAGGAGAATCTTGATTAGCATTAAGCAGTGTAGGGTCTATAGTGCACAGATGAACAGTTCTGATTTCACGCAGCAAAAAGCAGTGGATCACACACCCCATTAATATTATCGTTTCTGATATAGCACCAGGAATCTGAATGGAACTTTACTGAACACATACAAAGACAGGGTCCTGGCTCCCAAACGTTCACAGTTTCAAAGAGATAAATATGATACTTTGGACAATATTTCAGGCAAGGAGACAAGTGCAGGGACATTGTGTAAGATAAGGTCAGCTCTGAAGGGCTCTGCAAAAGACATGGGTTCCAAGGAGGCATTTGAAGGAAGAAAGGAAGGAAGCAATGGTTCTTTGCACATGGATAAGTGGAAGCTGTTCCAAACAGAGGAGGCGACATCAAAGATACAGCAACACCAGGAGAGGAAGGCGTCAAAGGGAGCCGTTAGGAAGAGTAACCGTATCAAGTTCTGTTTACTCAGGAATTATTCTCTAGCAGCATAACCACTTTCTTAGTCCTTCAGCTTTAGTTTTTAACCTTTCCAGTCCTGCTTATTCACATGAGTCTCGCCTCAGTGGATCTCTTACAGCAAGAGAAACTCTCACTACTCCAGCCGTTGCTAATGCCTGGTGTTGATCTTGATTGCAAGTGACACTCTTAATTTTCTTGAAGAGGGAATCCAGCACTATATACTTTGCTTAAAAAGACGCCTTTTGTATTTGTTATGTTTGCCTGCCTGCCTAGAGCAGGAATAGTTTAGTTTTGTCTCTTCCCTTCTGGACCATTTGGCAAGTCACAGACTGTGCATGAAAACACTTTCATAACATTTGTTTTGTCTCACAGAAATAAGACACAAATTCTTGGCTCTCTGTGTCAAATACAGCCTTCTCGCTGCAAATGTATGTAAACTAGCAGCTGAAAAATATTATGCACTCAGGTATGACTAGATAACAATTTAAAATGTTTCTTCTTCCTGTAGGCAGAACTTCAGATTTTTTCCCAGGGGTATTATGTTTTGTTTGTTGGTGGTTCTGTTCTGTTTTTTGTAGTACATTGGAGTAAGCTTTTTTAATTATTTTTAAGTAGCAGCCATTTAAATTGTTTCATAGTCTAATATCTCTGTGAAGCAGTCCTAGAAACTGAGCTAATTATTTACTGAGATCTATCAATGCCTTTAAAAGAAATCTTTTATATCAGATTTGCAGCTATTACACTGCAAGCTATTTGACAGGAAGAAAAACCATAGCCCATAAATTCCTATGCTGCCTTTGAATATCGGTTAAATTAAATTTTAAAAAAATATTATTTGGGGATTAAGCCTAAGTCTTACCTTGACGGAGTGCATAGTTACCAGTGATGTAAATGGGACTGTTCACATACATGGATTGAGGAGGAATCGGAAAATCCCAGAGATGTGACTGAGATTTTCAAAAGTGACTAGTGATTTTGGGGTCCAACTTGAGATCACTTAACGGGACAACATTTTCAGAGGGTGGCTGCTCAGCACTTTCTGGTCAGGAACCTAGAAGGATATTTACCATCTTGACTACATGGTCAACTGGGGTTCATCTATGACGATCCATATTTGTAAACATGAGAAACCTGTCTTCAACCCCAAAAGCAATCAGGAAAAATGAGGTCCTTGCACAGTGGCAAGAGAAAGCATTCAACAGTGTTGAGTGGAGGTACCTTTCATACGGGATTTGAGGATAATTTTGGAGGTTGGGTGCATACCTGGGACAGTGGCACAAAAATAATTATTTTACTGTGCCTACTTGTCCAAAGTGAGGAAATGCATCATGCAGCACTGGTACAAGGATTCTCTGCCAATGGCCCATTAACATCATAGGGTTTCATGCAGAAAGCATTTAACACCTATGCTTTAGAGTGTGCACGACCTTCCAGTGATTTTTCAGGTGAAGTTGAAAGTTTTGGTTTTGATCAGTAAATCCATGTGTGGAATCTTGAGACCGAATCTCGCTTTGTGCTTCACCCTGAGATTTGAGGTTACTTGAGGTTATAAACCCTAAATTTACTTATCTCAAGGTTATGACACTGTGTGAGCACTGGAAAGGTCAACTCTGGAAATTCCTTCAGCCTTAGGTCTGACAAGGTTGAATGTGCCAACCTGCAAAGACTCATCTAGTTACTCGAGTGATTTTTCTAAAGGGTCCAGCTGGAGGTCCTTGATGTGTTATCTTTTGACATGGTGTAAACAGAAATTATTAACAAGTGTGTTTTAAAACTGATTATGTCTGTGCCTTGGAAGATGGAGCTCAGCATCTTGTGTAAACTGGAAAAATAAAGGATACAAATAAATAAATCTTGTCAGGAGCAACTCAGCCTGTCAGCCGTCTCTGGTAGATAAGATGAGATCCATTAGAAACCTTAGTAATGAAGGACCTGTGTGGACATTAGAATGTCCTTGACCCAAATTTCCGTCTCCCTCCTCTGTTATTGATGGCCTCCACACCATAGATGGCTGCATTTTAATGGCAAAACTGCATGTATAAAGATTGTGAACCACTTTGGGATCCCACATAATGAAAAGTGCTCCGGAAAAACATTATTAGTATGAAAAACCTTGGTAGCTTCCAGGCTTAGTTATCATTTCAAGCTCAGGGCCAAGTCCTGATGTTGCTCCATGTGCAGAACTATTGTTTAAGCCAATGCCTTAGCAAAAGCAGAGTGGTGACGAACCTGGGTCCTTCCCAGGTAAATATGTCAGTGTGCAATTGTTTCTAAGAAAGAGAGTCAGCACAAGGTCACACTTACGCCTTCAAAGTAGGGCATAAATTGTGCAGGCCTGCTTCATGGGGGAGAATTTAATCCCTAAAGAGCATTTCTTTCCCCCAACAAGTCACTACAGTGCTAGTTTGTATTCTTTAAAGCAGAATATGGTTTGCCCAGTTTCAAATAAAAAAAAGCTGTGAATAGTGAAGTAAAAAAAAGCTTGGATTCTGGTCTGAGGTGTGTCTTGTGCTTCTCCTCTGGAATTAATATAAACATCCCTTGGAAGTTTTCATTAATATCCAATTTAATATGGTGTGATTGGAAGTTCACTCAGGATGCCACCAGAATGTGTGGAAGTGCATGCTGCTGAAGTATTCTGGGCAGAAAACATGACCTTTTAATGTGGTATTGAGGTATGCACATTCTAATCTTATTAGGCTTAGGGGTTTGAAGTTTAGAAGTTTAATTCAAACCCACATTATTATGACTGACCCTTTATGTTCCCTTTACGAATGATGACTAATCCCTCAAAATAAAAACAACCTCAAATTTGCAATGTAGAAAAGAGGTAATAATCCATCCCCTGAAATAAATTAAAATTGGGGTTGAGAGCTGCTCCTTCCTGCTGGACCAGATCCTAAAATGCACGGAGGAATTATGTGCCTGTAACCTTTGAACTCAGGAGTTATATTTCAATCCTACAGTTGAATAATGTGACCAAAAGGTCTTTGCTGTTAAAAACCCCAACACAAACCGAAGTTAATTAGGTGGGATCGCCAAGAATATCTCCGTGTTTAATGGGGACCACTTCACAGACAATGTAGCTCTAGCTTTGCAATGTGAGACTCCAATCCTGCCCCGACTTATGCACATGCTCAACTTAATGAACGGTGCACAAGGCCATTGGTGTGACTGTGTACAAAGGTAAGCACATGTGTAAAGCTGTGTGGGATTTGGCTGTAAAGGTCTGATTCAAAGTCCATTGAAGTCAGTGGAAAGACTTCATTAGGTTTGGATCAGACCCTACGTGAGGAACAACAAAGGGCTCGGTGGTACCAATGAGCCCAGGGGTATTTTTTAAAATTAGTGCTAGAAAATCATATTCTTTCTCAGCAGATTGAAGAAGGTCTGCAAAGATAAAGAGGTTCACTCCATTGTGATTCACATGGAATACGTGTAAAATAAATATGGCTTCACAAGCACTGCTGTCACCATACACTGGAATTTACACGAAGAGCAGTGGTCCCCATAACCTGGAACTCCTTGACTGGCATGCAGATCGAAGACAGAAGCTTTGAAACATTCACTGCAAGTACTGAGTATATCTGGCCATTTTTATGTAAATAGGGGTTTAGGAGTATAACGTGAGTTAACAACTATTAGGATAATTACTGCAATCTAATCTCATGCTTCAAGCCTTCAGCCAGTTTCCTGAAGGGGTCAGAAAGGATTTTTTTTCCTGATGCAAAATAGTATTTTTGTTGGTTTGTTTTTGCTGCCCTGTGAAGCAGGAGAGATCGACCACGTCTACAGGCAGGGTACTGGTTGGGGTGGAAAAGTGCTTTGGTACTGAACATCCTCTGTTTTAGATACCTGACTGGTTCTTGCTCAGTGTCAGACTGATCACCATATTCAGGACAGGGGCCTTGGGCACCAGTGCCCCTCAGTCTCTTCTGTTTGCTCAGTTTAGTTTCCTGAGGGCTGTAACTCTTCTAATAGTTAGGCTCGGTGTGTGGGTGCAGGGTGGTGTTTCATGGCCTGTGTTATACAGGAGGTCAGACTAGATGATATAATGATGCATTCTGGCCTTAAATACTATGAAACTTTGAACATTTTGGCCTAATCCTTGACTTCAATGGAGCTCCGTCGATTTATACCAGCTGAAGATCTGGCACAGTATGTGCAAAGTACAAAATGTTTTCATGGGGACAGATCCAAAGTGGAGTGGGAATGAGGGAAAAAATATGTCTCTACACTGGAAGATTTATTTCTGAGCATGTCGGTAATGGGAAAGCATTTTCAAAATAAATAGTTCACACTCTGCCCTGGAGATTTTTCTTGGGAGGATGGAGAGAGGGTGGAGAGCAAATTAGTCTTCGGGCGAACATTTCTCCAGGTGAATGCCGATATCACTGTGGTTCCGTGACATTTGTATGTTTTAATTGTGCTTGACAAGCTCTGAATAACCATATTGGCTCTTTCCAAATTAACTTTGAATCCCCAGGCAGAATATACTGTAAACTATTTACCATACAGCTGTCTGCAGACTGTCGGGGCTTCTTAGGGTTGATTACATTTCTTTTTATGGTGGAAAAAAGGGAGAGTTCAAAAACCTGTAGAGTTTCACAAGGCATAATCTCTATTGTACAATCAGCCATCAGCTCTGCAGCGCCTGCTCACTGCAGAAAATCAACAATATCCGTGGTTCTTCGGCTCTCATTCTAGCCAGACTGTGCATCCAGCTTTCTGAAAAGAATTGACACAATTCAGAGCTCTCGGGAAGTACCTTACCAAATGGGTGAGCTACTTTGTCCCTCTCACAGGGACAAATGCAGTTCAGAGGTGTCATTTTCATGGGCATTATTTGACACTAAAGTAATTCTCCTTTGCAGCTGCCACTTCCCATGGCTTCTGCTGAAACAAATCAGATTATGCTAGAGTTGTGTGCATTGGATTGGAGGGCTTTTGGAAAGGTCAGTTTGGGAGCACCATTCCTCTTGCTTACAAAGTTCTCAAGTAACATTATTTCTTACCCTGCAGCAGCTACACCTTGGCTACAGACTTGGTAAATCCTATTATTGGTATTTTAACTACACTGCAGAGGCAGCAACAGTGTACAAAATCCTTCACTCTGGAGGACTGGATACGACGAGTGGAAAAGCCACATGCTCTGTAATGAGGGCACAGGTAGTGGAGTGGGGTGAATGTTATATCAACAGCCAGGCACTCTGTGTTTGCTTAGACAATGGCATTTTGTCATTCTCGTCTCACTGTCAAGTTTCAGTTCTATGCTGGTGAGAGCTAGAGAAAAACCTGAGCTAGGTCAGTACGTTGTCCCCAATCATGGGAACATATTTTTTGCTAAAAGGTTCCCCTCTTCCTCTGTTAACTTCCTGTGGCTTATCTGCTAAAGAAGCACAACCTGGAATGTTAGATTGGAGCCACAGTGCGAACGTTGGCAGAAGTGCAATGCAAAGACTTAAAACCACAGCACCGAACCTGAGAACAGCCTTTCTGTAGCATCTTAATCCAGTATAAGCCTTATTCAGTGTCAGCCTCTCAAACACGCTCTGGAGGCTGTTGAAGGTGTACAGTTTACAGGTTTGTTCTTTCTGACAACAGCATCAAACAGGAGGCCTGCCTAAGTCACCCTAACTGGAATAGACACTGTGAATAAATGAATCTCAATGCTTCAGCTCCAGTTTGTACAGCTAAGGTCACCACAGCAATGTGATGTGTTTTTTCAAGGTAGGTAGCAGATCAGTCTAGGGAGCTTGTCAGGGAAGGTTTCCTTCTCAATGTGCACAGCGAATGCTGACTGGGGAGACACCACCATGATCTGGAAACTAAAGGAGCATGAGGGTCATCAGGGCCCATTGAAAAGAATAGTTGTCTATCCGCCAGAAGTAGGACAGTTCCAGGCTGGTCCTCAAAGCTAGCTTTGGCTGTCTGGAGTCTGCCTTCAAAACCATTGTTCAAAGCTCTCTCAGACTGCAGAGACTCCATCTCACCAGGATCTGACCCGTATGTCCAGGGCCCAGCTCTGCGTTTTAGGGGGAGTCACTGAAATGATTCTTGGACCTCCCGACCCCAGATGTAGGGGTCTCATTTTATGCAAAAAAAGCTTCTTCCATCGCGAGAGCAGTGGAACTCATGAGCTTGTGCTGGGCTCTGGGAATAGTTACCAGCATTTTATTCATTTAGCCTGGGACAAGTCTCTGAATGAGCCAGGGGCTGGGAGTGGTGAGGCCCCCGCCCACCAGAGGGTTCGGGGTACATTCAGCTGAGTACGAGGCCATTATCTCCAGTCTTTGAACCCCAGACTCTCTCCAGTGCACTCTCCACATAGTCCCATCCAAAGCCTTTCCTCCAAACTGGCAAACATGGAGGACGTCTGCCCGTCAGGGACAATAGAGAACACACACTAGTGCTGAGATAAATAAGTGGCATTCACTCTTTTATCCAGTGTCTGGCCCATTTCCCATCCCTATTCCTTTATCATCTCATTTATCTCTCCTCAGCAGTCTCTTTTCCCTCTCACGCTCTCTCCACAACCTTCTAGCTCTCTGCCATCTTTCAGTGACTCTTCTCCTTTGTTCCTTTTGCTCACTGTAGCCTTCTCTCTGCCCGCCTCCACCCCACGTAGTCCTGTCTCTCTCTGCCCTTCTCCCCCACCTCTCTAGACTAGTGATCCACACGGAAGCACCTACCTCCTAGCACAGCGCTTGATCATTCTCACCACACCCCTAGGAGAGGTGTTCACGTAGACAATAGAATTCGGGCCCGTGCTGAGGACTTCAGGTCTTGCTAGCTCTCATGCTACTGATCTGTCCCCTCCTGTTACTGGAGGCTGCATTGGCTGCCCAGAGATAAGCAGACCTAGGACTGCCAGTAGTATCCTAGGAGGCACTGCCCCACAGCCAGAAACTAGTATGGGCCCCCCCTACATTACCCTGGCTTTCAGAGTCACCCTGGCTTGGACGCTGAGGAACATCCCCATCCCAGAGATCAGTTCACATTTCCAAGTTTATCTTGCAGGGAAAAGGCTAAAGATGCCCTTCCTTCCAATGAAAGATGTCCCAGAGCGGCCCAGTCCTGACAACACTGGCACATGGAGAGGATTTGCACTACCATCCTGGCTGCTCAGAAGGGGGCTTGCCCTTTGCCTTGGGTTGTGGGATGCTGGCTACAGGAGGAGTGCAGCCGCAGGCAGGAGAGCAATGAGCCTGGTGGAGAGAAGGGATTCAGAGAGGTCCAGCTGGGTCAGAGTTCCAGTGTGCCCCTCTCCAACCATTTCATTACCTCTCTCTGCACTTCCCCCTCCCTGAAGCACGGCGTGCCAGATTCAGCAGCTCTGCGGGTGCAGCTCCCATTGAAGTTGGAGCCAATGGGACTGGAGCCCATGTATCTGGAGGAAGAATTTGGCCCCATATGTTTTTCCTCTCTCTGAATTTGCATTCTAGGAATGGATCAAAACCAAATAAAAACGGTGTCATGATGCCAGCTCATGCATCTGCCTTTGGAAACCCTCAGCTGTGGCCACTAACGTTGCCTAATCCCAGCCAGACAGCGTGGCTGATAAACAAGAGAAGAGCAGAGTGGTGGGTCTATGCAATGCTAATTCACCGCTCACGTCTGCTCCCATCAGTCTGTTTGCTGCAGGAAGAGATGTCTACGCACCTCCACCAAACTACCTCTTCAGGTTCCTTGGGGCTGGGGTTCAAGACTTGAGAAAAATCTCCTTTCCTCATAAATTCTTCAATGAAAAGAATTACTCATATGTCCAGGGAGAAACTAAAATATGCATCAAAAATGTTGAGGAAAAACCTAAAGCAAACATGAGCTTTCCAGCTGATTTTAAACGTTGAAGATGGAATGATGGAAGTGCGTCTCGCAGAGGGCTAGTGTCTTCAGAAAACCTTAACAGCCAGTCAACCTGGAGTTGTGTCCTTTTCCAGGGAGTTCATGGAGAGGTCACCCCTTTATTTGAATCACTACAGTGTCAGCCAACATGTTTTGCTTTGATCAACAAGCTGGAGACCCACAGCAGCCTACCGTAATAGAAACCAAATTGAACTGAACTGGAAATGTTTAAGAAGAAACACACGGCGCAGGAGCCAAAAAATGGCCCTTAGCATCACAAGAACCATTAAGTGGCATTTAATTCTCAATCTCAGCCACTCTGGGGCTCTATTTTGAGAACTCCCGGAGTTGCCCTAGTGGGGAGTGGCCGGAGATAACTCTCCAACTGGTGACAGGACAAGAGCTGGGTGAAATTTTTTCATCAAATAATCGTTTGGGCCAAAAAAAAAGTCTTTTTTTTTTAAGTCAGAATGTTTCGTTTTGACATATTTGTTTTGAAATGGTATTTCAAATTTAGATGTGGCCAATTTACAACCCTCCCCCCCCCACAAAAACTGAAAAAAGGGTGAAAAAACACCCCAAAGTGGCCAAATTGAAACAAACAAGAATGTTTTGCGTCAACTGAAATATTTCTGTTGCCTTGAAAAAATTTTGATACAAAACTGCTCAAGATAGTTAAGACCCAGGCAGACTGCGAAGAGCTACAAAGGGATCTCTCAAAACTGGGTGACTAGGCAAGAAAATGGCAGATGAAATTCAATGTTGATAAATGCAAAGTAATGCACATTGGAAAACATCATCCCAACTATACATATAAAATGATGGGGTCTAAATTAGCTGTTACCACTCAAGAAAGAGATCTTGGAGTCAGTGTGGATAGTTCTCTGAAAACATCCACTCAATGTGCAGCGGCTGTCAAAAAAAGTGAACAGAATGTTGGGAATCATTAAGAAAGGGACAGATAATAAGACAGAAAATATCATATTGCCTCTATATAAATCCATGGTACGCCCACACCTTGAATACTGCGTGCAGATGTGGTCACCCCATCTCAAAAAAGATATATTGGATTTGGAAAAGGTTCAGAAAAGGGCAACAAAAATGATTATGGGTATGGAACGGCTGCCATATGAGGAGAGATTAATAAGACTGGGACTTTTCAGCTTGGAAAAAAGACGACTAAGGGGGGATATGACAGAGGTCTATAAAATCATGACTGGTGTGGAGAAAGTAAATAAGGAAGTGTTATTTACTCCTTCTCATAACACAAGGACTAGGGGGTCACCAAATGAAATTAATAGGCAGCAGGTTTAAAACAAACAAATTCACACATTGCATAGTTGACCTGTGGAACTCCTTGCCAGAGGATGTTGTGAAAGCCAAGATTAAAACAAGGTTCAAAAAAGAACTAGATAAATTCATGGAGGATTAATGGCTATTAGCTAGGATGGGCAGGAATGGTGTCCCTAGCCTCTCTTTGCCAGAAGCTGGGAATGGGCGACAGGGGATGGATCACTTGATGATTACCTGTTCTGTTCATTCCCTCTGGGACACCTGGCATTGGCCACTGTTTGAAGACAGGATACTGGGCTTGATGGACCTTTGGTCTGACCTAGTGTGGCTGTTCTTATGTTTTGTTTTGTTTTTTAGTTTTTGATTCAATGAAATTAAAAAAAAAAAAAAAGGTTTTGGTTCAAATTGAACCAGGTTTCTTGTTTTTGTTTTTTGTTTTGTTTTGGTCCCCCAAACTAAAAGTCCACTATTCATTCAGCTCTAGTTCTGACCAACTGGGAGCTGTTCGGCTATGCAGTGGTATGTACTCAAGACACCATGTAAATAAGGTAAAGTTAAGTTACCCCAAGTAGGCCTCTATGGAATCAGGAGCTCAGAGAATGCGTGGGGGTGGGACTGGGGCCAGGGAGCAAGACTGCCAGAGGCTCAGAGACAGGTTAAACTATTTTCCTCAGGCCCTGAACTATGAAACATTCGATGGCGCCTTAGGCCCCATGCTGGTTTTTCACTCAATGGACAGGCTGGATTTACATCTTGGGAAAATGACCTCTTGCTGTTTTCTGTTTATCCACAAATCCAGGGAGAATGTGAATTGGCACAGACTGACCAATGGGGAAAATGTTTATTGCAACCCAGCACATTTCTCTGGCCAGCATCTTTCTCCTCTTCTGCTCACAGGTGCTGTAAATACTCAGTCCACGCCCTCAGGCAGAAGACTACCTTGCCCCCTCCCAAAGTGCAGAGGGCCATCTGGCAGCAAGCTGGAGCTGTCCCATTGTGCAAAGGTTTGCAGGGGAGCAAGATTTGTGATGAGAACCCCTGAAACATGGGGTCTTTTGGGAGTGGCAGCACAGAAGGCCAATGCCAGGGGATCTCCCTCCTTTCCAGGGAGCAAGAGCGCGAATGCCCCTGATGTTGAGTGGCTTTGCTGGCACTCAGCAGCCAGGGTAGGGGAGAGGGGGGAAGGATTGTGTGAGACACTTATGGTGGGCACTGGATTTTCCCAAGTAGCAAATGGCATGGCACACAGTGCTGTGTACTGGAGGTAAAGTCTTGGTCACATACACAATAATTTATTGCAGCGAGAGGACTTGTCTGTGACTGCAGGTTTCTATACATATTCTCTGCATAGAGTCGTGAGAGTGTGCACACACACACTCTCCTTTCCACCTTCACAGGAGGTGTGTGGGTTACAGGAGGCCAAATCCAAACAAAACAAAGCACCTAAAATTAAGCACAATAAAACGTCTGACTGTGTTGCAAAGTTGCTGGCCTGGGCAATTCTAAATGGACTTGGATCTACACACGAATGATACCTTAAAAAAAAAAAAAAAACCTGTGTAAATTTCACTGAGTCGTTTGGGGGCTTTTATGGGAATGGCCCTGATTTACAGCAGAAAAGGCTGCTCTGAAAGTGCAATCGCTCTCCAAATGGCAGGAAGCCAATGGAACATGCAGTTCATGAGCAACAATCCTGGGTTTTAAAAAGAAAACAAAAAATAATGAAGCCTAATGAACATGAGAACGCCTAAAGGGGTTGATGATCGGTTAGAGCCTTGAGTTCTTCCCAGACCGCTGAAATGAAAGGCTAAATCTCAGGCTGAATAGAGGAGTACACAAAGGATGATAGCTGCAACAGGCGTTTGGGAAAATCATTGGCCTCCAGTGAAAGTCCGCACAGTTCCATTTCCCCCACGGCCCCCACTCCCAAAACACAGGAGCAGCAGTGGAACTGAAAAGCAAGGTCTCATTTTATTTCTCCTTCTGCTTTTTGTCCTCTCCTCCAGCCAGCCAGGCTTACAGGCACATTTAAATGGAAGTCTATAAAGTAGCTGATTTTCTCTGGAGAATGTATATGGAAGAATCAGTCTGCCGGTGTGTGGTCAGTCTAAGATGAGGTGAATGTGTGCTGGAATACCTGGCTGCTTCGGCCCCCTGCAGTTTGTGATGCCTGGACAATGCCGTGCGCCCACACTCAACAGCTATACCAGACGTGTCATGAGTATCTGTTTTATTGCATGGTTGCAACAATTGGGTTCAGACTCTCAGCTCAGATCTGGCTTTACCAGGGAGGTAATGATGATGATCCTTCCCCCGTGTGAAAAAAGAAATCATAAGTAGTGACGTTCTCCAGTGGGTTCTCCAGATGCCGTCCCACAATGCATTGCCTCATATTTGGAAACTGGCCATGAGCCCCTTCTCCCAGTACTGGGCTGTATGGGATAAGTGCTTCAGGAATGCAGGAGAAGTGCATCAGACTCAGAATGCAATGATCCAACTACGGCTGTGAGACACACCCTGTGGGGGATACACTACAGTCCTCTCTACAGTGTTGCTCTGTAGTGCACATGCGCCAAGGGAGAGGACTCATCATTTCATGCACCCCAGGCCACCGCAAAGGCGTCTTCAGCTACTGCAGGCTCTTCCTGAGCAGCACATCATGCAAGCGTACCTGTAAGCCAGCTGGGACGGCTTCCCCAGCTCAGGACGAGGCGTGGCTATTTGGTAACATCCACAGCCATTGTTTTGCTGCCTGAACTGCACGGCCAAATCTGCACTAGACACTTTGCTGGAATAGCTATGACGATTAGGGGGTGTGACTGTTTTTACTGGGACAGAAATGCCTCAAAAACCCTAGTGTACTTGCAATGATAGTGACATCAAAATGCTTTTGGCTGCATAGTTGATTTCAATCCAGGACTCAGGATAAGCTATACCAGCAAAGCACTGTTTTGCTGGTACAAGTTGTTATCAGTATAGCTACACCTGCAAACCTTTTCTAGTGTAGACCAGCCCACAGGGGGAAGAAGAGAAGAGCCCCAGGACAGAGGGCTCAGCTGTCGTTTTCCTCCAGGAGTGTAATCAGGAGCTCCTGTCTGTGGTGTGCTCCACGTAGCTGCTGGCCCTGAGAGTTCCCACCCTGTCAGCAATGCTGCCCCAGACAGTGAGATTCATTTTGCTCCAGTTTATGTGTTATTGGCAGAGTCTCAGACCCTGAGACAGCAGCCTCTTTCCTTGCTCAGTTACTGATTATCAGTTGCTTGCTCCTTGCTACGCCAGCTCAGCACCCCGGAGGACAATGACTCAGGAGCAAGCCATGACGTTCAGAAGTCTGGACTGACCGAAGAACAGAGCAGGGGACAGAACGAGCAGAAAGAGTCAAGCGTAGTATCCAAGCACCTCACAACCATGAATGGCTTGTCTTCTCTACCCAGAAGGTGGGATTGTGCATTCATCCCCATTTTACAGCGGGGGAACCGAGGCAGAGGGAAGGAAGAGACTTGCCCAAGGTCACACAGGAAGTCTGTAGCTAAGCTGGGATTTGAACCCAAGTCTCAATTTCATCCTAGAACATTGGCTCTCAAACTTTTGTATTGGTGACCCCTTTCACACAGCAAGCCTCTGAGTGCGACCTCCCTTATAAATTAAAACAGTTTTTTTATGTTTAACACTATTATAAACGCTGGAGGCAAAGAGGATTTGGGGGTGGAGGCTGGCAACTCACAATCTGCCACGTAATAACTTCACAACCCCCAGTTTGAGAACCCCTATCCTAGAACATCATACTAAGTCCGCCTAGGGATACTGCAGTGAGGGTCTATTGGGTAAGTCTATCTCTGAGATCTACTGAAGTGGCTCTTAACCTTTCCAAACTTCTGTACCCCTTTCAGGAGTCTGATTTGTCTTGTGTACCCCCAAGTTTTGCCTTACTTAAAAACTACTTGCTTACAAAATCAGACATAAAAATACAAAAGTGACATAGCACATTCTTACTGAAAAATTGCTGACTTTCTCATTTTTACTATATAATTATTCAAACAATCAACTTGAATATAAATATTGCACTTACATGTCAGCCTATAGTATATAGACCATTGGTATATGAGTATATAAGTCATTGTCTCTATGAAATTTGAGTTTGTACTGACTTCGCTAATGCTTTTTGTGTAGCCTGTTGTAAATCTAGGCAAATACCCAGATAAGTTGATGTACCCCCTGGAAGATCTCTGTGTACCCCCATGGTATGTGTACCACTGGTCTACTGGAATCAGAACACCTCCACTACGTATCTGAAAACCTACATTGCACTAGGCCATAGAAATTCTGCTTTAATTCCAGCCTTAGGGTCCTGTGCTTTTGAACAAGAAGAATCTGAGTTCTGTAGCTGCTACGTCCTCAGATTCCTGTGCGGTCACGGTGTGCAGCACGAACAGCTCCTGCCTGCGACACACAGCCACCGAGGGGCTATGGAACGTATGGGCTTGGGCTCCTCATCCTGCACCGTGCTGTATGTGTGGGGACTGCAGGCTCTGCTGCAATGGCACCTGGGTCTGCCCTGCTCCTGCTCGATCCTGCATGATGAAACATGCCCACCTGACTGGGCGCAGCCTGGCTTTCTTCCCCTCTGAGCAGCACCCTGCCTCAGAGCGGGGGAGCCATGCCCTGAGCTCAGGGAAGGGAGAGGCTGGATGCAGTGCGCAGCACAAGGAGGAGGAGAAGGGACAAGGAGCACAAGGCACAAGTAGGCCAAAAGGGAGAGGAGGAAGTGGGCTGAAAAGACAGAAATAAGAGGGACAAAGGGTGAGAAAGAAGAGGGAGCAATTATGCTGTCTGATCAGAGGCTGCCTGGCAGGTGGCTTAGGAGGCCATCCCATGCTGTCCTTCCAGCTGGTGGCATGGCACAAGCTTGCCATGGAGGTTAGCCTGATGCTCTACAATTCTACAGGGCCACCACCTACCTTAACAAGCTTCGTTTAACTGTTTCACAGCAGTCCTCTATCTCCCGGGGTACTGCCGCCTTCTAGTGACATGCTATCGAAATAGACGGAACACCAGGCTCGGTCGTCTGTCTCACTGTCTTTCTTGCTCTCTCACCCAATTTAGCGGCACGGGGACACCGGCATGCTAAAAACTAAACTTATTACAAGTTAATTTCCTTCACTGTGTTACAAACAAATCACATTAGATTATTAAAAACCCAACACTTCAGAAATCGAATGGACTTTTCAGCACTTGTTTACCTTTGCCATTTCTCTCAACTTGGACTATTGAAAACAAACCAGTCAGTTTCCCTTTAGTTTATAGTCAGTTTCACTGTCTGGTTCTCTGCGCTAGAGAAAAGCGCTGCAGGAGAATCTTGGTTGGTTAATATATATTTTATACTGCAATTAAAAAAAATGGACTGATTTCTCTTTATCATCCCTTAAAAACAAAACCATCAAAGGAACAAAAACTCCCAAGACAAACAACAAAGACTTAGATTTGGTGCCATATTTCTACTCTATTCGGTCTCCATTGTTATGTGTCTGACCTCACAGCGTCCCTTTACAAATATACAGGCTGTCTGGAAAGTTGCAGTTAATAACAAACCCACCTTCATTTTTATTTACTTTGTTGCACACAATTTTTGGTACATGGCGCAGATAAATTTCTCAGATCTGAGCAAATCCAATAAGACTAACTGTTTCTTGGACAGTAACTGTATTATTCAAACATCGGAACAAGTACATTATGTCACAGCAGCTGATCCCAAGTTAGTTGGCACATAAAAACACAGAGCACCTGAAAATGAGATCAGTTTGTGGTAGATTATAAAACTTGGAGCTGCAATGATTGTTAAGGCCTTCAGTTCTCAAATCCATCGCTCAATATGTCGTTGCCCAACCATGGAACAAAAGAGATTAAAAAGACAAAGTAACCAAATGCAAAATTCCTACAGGTCCTTGGACACAGTGCTCATGAAAGTTGACAGATTTACATCTTTGTCCATGCTCTTCAGCAGAATGTGTGTAAGCAGACAGTTGTCAAAGGCACTAATCTGTTAAAAGCACAAATGTCCTATTGATCTAGAGGCCAGATATAATGAAAGTTTTGAGTTGTTGCGTGCATTAAGGCTGAGTGGAAATGGGCACGCAAAGACTTTTCACTGCTGTTTTAGATTTTCTCCCAGTAAATGTCAAGAATATTAGCCAATCAGCAGGGAACAGGAATATTGGAATGCTCTGCGTAATCCCGAGGTGCAAGGGGGCCTTTTTTTTTTCATTAAAACTGTTCCTGAGAATATTAAGGCATTAGTGCTAGCTGTAGGGCTGACCTTTTGCTAATTCATTTGGAAAGGGTACCCTATAGTCAAGACAAGAAAAAAAAGTTTACTGTTTACAATTCCCCCCCCCACTAATCTCTCTCAGAAAATCTGATTTGGGATGTAATTTGCATAGCATGTCTCATGATTTCATTTAATCTGCTCAATCCTCTTACAGATCAGAACAGCATAAGTTATCACAGGCAATGTGGCTGCTTAGGGACCGTAAATCCACCCATCCATCTATCCCAACAAACCATTAACTGTTTATTTAATCCTACTGTATAAAATGTATAGCAACAGCCAATAAATCCACCCTTCCAGTATGAGAAGCATCTAGATTTTGCTAAGACAGACTATTGTACAGTTCTGTATGGCTTCCACAAGGAAGCACCACCCAGTTGGAGTGGTATGCACTCTCCAAAGCTCTTTTCATGCATCTTCTGACCAGATGCATCTTTGTCAAATCACTAAAGAACTGCCTAGCCAGACTGTTCCTTGTGTGTCTCGGTTCACGGAGCAGAGCAGCTGTGGGGAAATGCAACACTTACTCCAGAACACCTGAGGTAGCTTAGAGAGAGTCTCATGAGAGGGAGAAGTGAGATGATGGAAAAGACTGTAACATATTGAGAGTTAGCATAAATAAGGAATCCAGCTGAGCCTCTGGGCTCCCCACCTTTTGCAGAGAAAACACAACGCTATTTAATTTCTAGAGCTGTAATAAAAAAATTTTTTTTAACAAAAAATTCATCTAGTATTTTGCCATTATAATTTGACATTTCTATGAACATTTTCACCCTCATTTGGAAAACTGAAATTTTTGGACCAGCGATGATTCTCCTCTCGCTTACACTGAATAGCTTCACTGAAATCCAGAGGCTTATAGTGGTGTCAATGAAAGGAGAATCCAATTCACTGTGTTTACAAAAATGTTTTTATTACATTCTAGGTAACTTTGCGAAACACCTGGAAGATTTCTGACAAGCAGCAAAGGGTTCCACATAGCCTGTAACTTCTTCTCTGGACACAGCTTCTCCTGCAAAGGAGCAGGCCCCAGCCTGAGGCCAAACCAACCAGGGTGATATGTTTCCCCCCACCTCCTGAGACTCCCTGGTTCCCCACTGAATTATTGGTGGACCACACACACCAGCCAGGAGAGCGGAGGAGCATGCTTTTGAGGCTACAGAGTCGTTGAGAGCCGCTCGTGCTGCTATTACCCTCCTTGCTCTGGCTCACGTGCATCACTTCATGGAGAACAAAAGCCCTTTTGTCAAGGAGGGAGGGCATTCCGCCCTCGCTGTTCCTCATGTTCTCCATCCTTCTCTGATACTCCTCACCTGAAGCACTGAGTCACTCCCTCTCTTTCTATTTAAGCTCTGGCAGTCTCTGGGTGGACAGGAAGTGTCAAGCATGGCAGCTGCCAGGGCCAAATCAACCCTCCGGACAACATCCCACAATTGTAGTGCTTCCAATTTGGAAGTTACCCAGAAGTCCCTGCTCCATTAACAGTGCTGGGCATTATGAGGGAGGTACTTCAGGACATGCCCCCCTCCCCCAACCCTGCCCTGCTGCTTTCCCTCCTCCCCCTTAATTTATTCTTGGTTCTCTTTGGGAAACATTCCAACAATCTCTTTCTGTCTGGGGCTAGGCTGCTGGATCACACTCGAATGTTCCCTGGTCTGGCTGGGGACTTTCTGGTGCAGGAACAAGCTTCTCATTTGATTTGTGAATTGTCAGAATTAGAGCTGTGATGTTTTACTTAACCCCCGCCAGGGGTAGGTCACTGGTGGCCAGCCTCGTGGCTAGTGCCAGAATCAGACATTAGGAATTGGAGTCAATCGATCGATCCGGGGTCAGGAACCAGAAGCAGGAGACAAGCTGAGTCAGAAACCATGCATCAGTGCCAGGAGGTAAAGCCAGGTCAGGAACCAGAGGTCAGGAACAGCATGAGGAAGCAGAGTCTGTAGCAGCAGCTAGCTGGTGTTCCACCTAGCTGCACAGACAAATTTCCTATAGCTTCCCCAGGCTTAAAGAGTATGCCTGGGTAAATCGGGAGTGGGGAACGTCCTGATTGGCCCAGGCCTACTGACAGAGTGATTCTGATTCTGGCAAGAAATGGGGGAACCCTGGAAGAACTGGAGCTTCAGGTCAGATAAGCATTTAGCGGCCTGGGTTTCCTTCGACCCTCTAAAACCATCATATTGCTCCAGAAATCTCATGAGAAGGTGCTCTCTCACTAAGTTACCCAGTATTTCTGCCTTGGCTCGAAATGTTGCGAGAACGCCCTCTCTCATGACACATCCACCACCTCTTCCCACCATAGTCAGTCTCTGGAGGAGCTAGGAGGAGCAGAGGAACAAATTTTCTCAAACCTCAGAAAAGTTTGATTGAAATTCTAAAGGACAGTTTGAGTCGGTTCTTTCCTTTGAACCAGTTTGCCTAACCCTAGATCCTAGTAGGAACATAGATACAAATGTAACCAGCCCGCTAAAAATACACATTCAGACAGATCTTATTGCAAAATTAACTTAACCCAAAATATCCTTGCACCATACAACCCATGTACGATTCTACCCAAACAGCAAAATGATCAGAATCTCGCTTTTTATTTCATACAGTGTCTAAGAAACACCATTATTCCTCATCTCTGATTTCAACATGTGGTTATAGGGGAAACCTTATCCTTTTTAGCAATCAGATACCTAACTGATGAAACAATCAGTGTCACAACCAATTTCTCTATTAACTCTTAATAGTTTCCCTTTTATTTTTTTAAAAGCAAAATACTTTTAAATGATATGTTGTGATCAAATCACTCCCCAAAATACCACAAAGTATTAAAATCCCTATTTCAATATCCTTTATCCTTTAAGGTTCTTTATAATTCAATAAACAGGATTTCAAATCCTCCCCAAACTAGAGTGGACTCGTTCTGCTTTGCTGTTCCAGGCCACTCTTCTAATGCATACTCTTATTAAGCTGTGCAAGCTTACAGCTCTTTAATCTTTTTGAACACATGTTGAGAAGAATAAAAGCAATTTTGTTTAGGAAATGGAAGGCCATGTTCAGCTGGAAATAAGCTTTTTCTATAATCTCACCTCTTGCTTTGTGAAGCTGAGTACATGGCTGTTACACAGCAAACCATGAAAGGCACTGCATCAGTCCACTCATTTTCTTTTTATCCTGGGGGTTGGGGGGAGAATTAAGAGAGAATCCTAATTTTGACTTTTCTGCTCTGAATCCGTACGATTCTATAATTTCTGCTCTCAAAATAATCTCAGATCTGGGCTCCTTTTGGATCAGAGCTAAACTGGATGTAATTCCCCTATCTCACTCAGTGCCCTTGGCAACACATAAATACAGATTAGAGGGTTACATAAATGTAATTTTCTAATTAATCATTTTAGATCCAGCTACTGCATTTTTGTATGGCAACAAACATATGGAAAGATAAAGTTTAACTATTGGTGGGGACAGGTTTTCCGGAGTTGCAGGGGTTTTGTTTTGTTTTTGTTTTTAAATCGCCTGCTGTCTGTTCGGCCTGACCTTAGCTAAACTCCCTGAAAACTCTGAGACAACAATAACGAATCCATCTCCTTGCAGCTGGCCTGCTGTCTCCATATGTTCTCAGCAATGATCTTCATTTAATGACACTTTACTGTTGCCCAATAGGTAAGGAGGCTAGGCAGCAGGGATGGGGATGCAAGTTCCAATTTTGCAGTGACCCAACCTTTTGAACTTGTTAGGCCTACGACATTGGTTAGTAATGCAGTCCGTTTCCGAGAGCCTAAAATCTCAGCCTGGGAAGGGCCTATCACTAACCTAACTGTAACATGTTACTGCCTGGAATTTTCCGCTTAAATCAAGAGGCCTGAGAGAACCCTACAGTTATCCAAGCCTCATGTAGACTTTGCTGGCTGAATCTTTTTGCTCGCATGGGCAAACTCCAGGCTGTATGCCTTCCTTTCTTCTTCCCTCAGTACAAACACCCTGGGAATTAACTTTCAATGTTGCTGGCCAATTGTCCCCTTTTTTCTAAGATTCAAGTTTCCACATTTAAAAGAGTCCTCGTAGAACCCAGACATGTTTCTAGGTAATCCCAAATTCCAAAGAGTTTGGATCAGGATGAAATCCCTTGATCCAATTTGGTAGCCAGGTTCAATCTCTGGGCCTGAGGTGGAAACTGTGAGAGGACTGGGTCACTGGATCTACCATGTGAGAAATGAAATAATCTAGTAATTCAAGTTTTCCATGTATGAACTCACTGGCAATAGCGATGGCTGCTTTGCCTAGTTTGTGTGTGTGTCATTGGAGGGACAGTTCTTATTATGCAGCATGGATATGAAATAAGGTCCTAAAGCTGGCTGTTTCCATGAACATAAGAATGGCCAAAATGGGCCAGACCAATGGTCCATCTGGCCCAGTATCCTGTCTTCTGACAGTGACCAGTGCCAGGTGCTTCAGAAGGAATGAACAGAAAAGGCAATTTATTGGGCGATCCATTTCCTTCAGTCAGAGGTTTAAGGACACCCAGAGCATGGGATTGCATCCCTGACCATCTTGGCTAATAGCCGTTGATTAACCTAATCTCCATGAATTTATCTAATTCTTTTATGAACCCAGTTATACTTTTGGCCTTCACAACATCCCCTGGCAACGAGTTTCACAGATTGACTGTGTGTTGTGTGAAGAACTACTTCCTTTTGTTTGTTTTAAACCTATCACCTATTAATTTCATTGGGTGACTCCTGGTTCTTCTGTTACATGAAGGAGTAAACAGCACTTCCTTATTCACTTTCTCTACATCATTCATGAGTTTATGCAGCCAGGTAGTTGCTCTCTGGGGACTGGAGGCTAGCCTGGCTGCTCCGCCTGCAGTCTCTGTTCACTATGCTCCTTGGTTTAGAAACCTGTTCCCAGCCCCTCTCCTCTCCTGGAGAGGAGAACTTTCCATTTAGCCCTGTTCCTAAGTTTTCACTCCTGGCTTTCAGCCTAACCAGGCACAGATGCTCCCTGCTCTGCCTTCACCTCCTATCAGATCAACTTCTCTTCTTCCTACAATAGTTACAGCTAAATAACAGACACAGAGGCTCTTTGCACAAAATCAGCCTTGGCAGGCACCAACGGACCTTTCTTTCATTCCCCTTCCCTTCCCAACCTCCCCTCCTGGCTTTCTTTTGTCAGCTGATTTCTTTTGTAGATGGCCACAGTTAATGTGGTATTTCATATAGCGTTTGAAGCTGTGAGCCCAAAGGAGGTTTCTTCTGTTCTCTTAGGTGGCTGCTGAGCCATTTGAAGATCATTTGCAGACATCTTAGCCTCCTGCACAGCACGGAATCAAAGTCCTCTTTCAACTTTCCCTTGAAGGAGATGATTTGCTTACCTCCATACTGCAGGGGCAGGGCTTTCCCCCCTGTGTGCAAATCAACTTTGGGGGGAAATGGGAACATCGACATGCTCAGAGAGCGGCAAAGAGTCCTGGGGCACCTTATAGACTAGCAGACGTAGTGGAGCATGAGCTTTTGTGGGTGAATACCCACTTCTTCAGATGCATCATGCTCAGAAACTGTTCTGGAAGATTTTTGTCCCACACCTCCTTTAAGTAAAAGAATCTTGTTTTCTCTGGGCATCACCAGGAAAATATCCGCACTGTCACTTTAAAAATAAAATGAAGTGTTCATTAGCTGGCCTATTTTTTCAGGTGTGTTCTAATTGTGCTAATTAACTTTCAGGTAGATTTTAGCACTTCAACCTCCCTTTCTGCCTTCAAATGCCAAAACAAATCTTGCCATAATTACCAGCAATCCTTTTCATTACCGGCTGCCTAATTATCCTATTAATAGCACATCCTAAGAGACTATATTTGCTTGGCAGGCAAATATTTGTTTTTAAATTAGCAAACACAAAGACAAACTGCTCTGTTTGCTAAAGGATTTTGAAACGCGAAATGGTTTATATTCATGGAAAAAAATATCATCCAAGTAAAACCAAATGCTTAATCCATTTCAAGCATTTGAATCTTTTTAGTGTGATCATCTAGGGGGAGGATAACTGAGCCACAAGAGATAGCCTTAAATATGTGTGTAATAATGTCTCTGTATCTACACAGGGGTTTGTGTTAGTTTTATCGCTGGGGAAAGATGATGGCTAGCAAACAACTGGAAAAATGGAACCTCACAGTAAATTATAAGTCTCAAAACCATCTCACTTTGGGAAATAATGAAAAGAAAGATTTTGAAGTATCTCCCTAGCTGGTTAAATTTAAAGCAGAAACTGTGAAGCTACTTTTAAATATCACCCACAGCATATTGACAGCAACATGATTTGGGGTCTCATAAATAAATTTGATGCATATATTTTTCTTCTTCTTTTGTCACTTATTTAGCAATTTATTTGTTTTCTACAGAGCAGTCCATATCATTGGAACTTTTTTCCACAGTAATAAACTGAAACACATCTGCATGGTATTTTAATATACTTTTATAAAACCTTTCCTGGGATGGAATTAAAGTGTACTAAAAATGAAGCGGTTGGCAGTTTTGCACTGTGGACATATCTATGTTTGCTTAATACAGACAATGAAAAGTTTGCCAGCTGGTGCTGTGGAAACCTGGGTTCAAAATCCAGCTTAAGTTACTGTCAAGGTTCCTTCCCCACTCTGAACTCTAGGGTACAGATGTGGGGACCTGCATGAAAAAACCCCTAAGCTTATTTTTACCAGCTTAGGTTAAAACTTCCCCAAGGTACAAACTATTTTACCTTTTGCCCCTGGATTTATTGCTGCCACCACCAAGCGTCTAACAAATATATAACCGGGAAAGAGCCCGCTTGGAAACGTCTTTCCCCCCAAAATCCTCCCAAACCCTACACCCCCTTTCCTGGGGAAGGCTTGATAAAAATCCTCACCAATTTGCATAGGTGAACACAGACCCAAACCCTTGGATCTTAAGAACAATGAAAAAGCAATCAGGTTCTTAAAAGAAGAATTTTAATTGAAGAAAAAGTAAAAGAATCACCTCTGTAAAATCAGTATGGTAAATACCTTACAGCGTAATCAGATTCAAAACATAGAGAACCCTCTAGGCAAAACCTTAAGTTACAAAAAGACACAAAAACAGGAATATACCTTCCATTCAGCACAACTTATTTTATCAGCCATTTAAACAAAACAAAATCTAACACATATCTAACTAGATTGCTTATTAGCCCTTTACAGGAGTTCTGACCTGCATTCCTGCTCTGGTCCTGGCAAAAGCAACACACAGACAGAGAGAACCCTTTGTTTCCCGCCGCCCCCCCCCCCCCGCAGCTTTGAAAGTATCTTGTCTCCTCATTGGTCATTTTGGTCAGGTGCCAGCAAGGTTATCTTTAGCTTCTTAACCCTTTACAGGTGAAAGGTTTTTTTCCTCTGGCCAGGAGGGATTTAAAGGTGGTTAGCCTTCCCTTTATATTTATGACAGTCACAAATAAAAATGTGATAAATAATTTCAGCCGCATCTTCATTTGCACCCAGAAGGGGCCAAAGAGATGCTCAGGCCAGGCTGGGACGTCAGGACCGGACCACACTGGCATTGAGAGAGCTGCGTCAGGAAGTTTACATAGCATTGACCTGCACTGTGGGCCTTATCCAAACCCCACTGAAATCAACTGGCGTACTTATGGGAGATTTGTGGGAAGTTTTGCTGCTCAAAAGAAGAAAATTGTAAATTTTGAAATGTGGTGCTGGTGAAGACTCTTGTGTGTTTCTTGGATGGAAAAATAGTCAAATGCCTATGTTAGAGATATTATTGGAGAGACGCAGATTCTGATGTTGGAAGTCAACAGACACAAACATATGTACTTTGGTCACATTAGGTGTAGAGATGGAAATAACCTTGAGAAAATTATTATGGAAGGAACGGTGGAGGGTCATCGTAGTAGGAGATGCCCAGGGAAGAGGTGGATGGATGGTATGTGGCTGGTCAGCTGCTGAGTGCTTGTAGTTAATGATGGATTGTGAAGGCTTCACAAAATTCTGCTATGATGTGATTGATATTCAGACATGAAAAAATGGATTTACTTACTTCATGTGTATTCCCACTGACTTCACAGGGCATTGGTCAAGCGCTATGCCTTGCTCCAGCCAATTCTATCATTTGCTTGCTTTCACCAGCATTGAATTCACTCATGCCAATTTTTAAAAATCCAAACATCTAGGTTCTGTCTGCCATACAGTTCCCTGTTTAGATTTTATAAACGAGATAAGTGGCCTTCTGTGGATCTTGCCTCGTCACTGGCTCTGAGAGAACTCTGTTGGCCAATGGCTCTTACTTGTTCTCTAGCTGGGAGAAAAGTAGCTCAGAGCAGCTAGATCCTAGCTTGCGCCCTTTTCCCAGGATCACAGCCATCCTGTTCATAGTGTGCACCGCCCAGTGACCTAGAAAACCTGCCCTGGTTCTGTCTCCAGTATATAGCCCTGTTACAGCAAAAATGCTGCACACACAAACTTCTATAAAGATGCACTTGATAGATTAAAGTGCTTTTCTCCATAAAGAAAACACCTTAAGGCCACATTCTACAGGCTCTGTCAGAATAGACCACAGGGACAGTCTATTTATTCCAGGCTTGTAAAGCATATAGCTCAGTGGGGAACTGGCCCATGACTAGGGCAACTGAGCTCTATGGAAATACAATTACTAATAAAGTCCCATAAGTTTACAGGATCACCATTTCAGTAGACAGATAATATCTGAGCACAGTAGCACCTGCAATGAATGCCACTCAAACAGTGAAGGTCAGAAAGCCCTTTATATATTCAGAGTGGTTGTCTGAACCCCTGGAGGCTGCCTATAGTAGGAATTTTCTGCTACTTTGCTACTTTCTGGATGAGCTACATTGATGGTAGCAGTAATGGAGGTGCTAAAGTAGACAGGTCTTCAGATGTCTGCTATGTAAGCACCCCACTGTCCAGTCATAGAATGTCAACACCTAGCCGTGCTTTGTCTAGACAAGGGCTCTCACCTAGAGCTGGTAAAATAATTGATTATGTTTTGGGCTGCACCAGAAACAAAATTTAAAATATTTTTGATGAATTGAAAAGTTGAAAAAAAACTGCTTTGGGTTAAACTGAACATTTTCTTTTGATTTTGACCATTTTTAATTTAAAAATAAATAAATTTAAAGGACCTTTGAAATGAAAAATCATTTAAAACCAAAACCCTAAAATCTTTCATTTTGAAAAGGTCAAAGCCAAATGTGGCGTTGGGATTTTTTCCTCCGGAAATGAACCATTTAGAAAAAAATCTATATGAATTCATGAAACACTTTGATGTTGCTAATTTGGCATTTTTCACCTTCCCCCCGGGAGCTCTTTTTCCCCCACAGCATTGCCATTGGCTCTGGTTGAAATTTTAGGAAGGCAAAATTTTTTTTCCTGACTTTTCCCACAAAAAAGGCAACATTTTTTACTTTTTCAAGATTATTTTTTAAACTAAAATTTAAAATTGAAATTTTTATCAAAATGATTTCTGGCAAACAAAAATGCCCATAACTACTTTTGTTAAAATAGTAACAACGTATTGTGAAAAAATTGTGAGAAACGCTTCCACTTTTAACAAAAACAACTTTGAAATTTCATTTTTTTTTTTTGCAAAAGCTTCCCTGTGATGCACACACTTTGATCAGCTCTAATTACTGCCACTGGTGAAGCATCACATTGCATGAACAAAAAGAAAAGGAGTACTTGTGGCACCTTAGAGACTAACCAATTTATTTGAGCATGAGCTTTCGTGAGCTACAGCTCACTTCATCGGATGCATCCTATTTACTTCTATGTTTATTAAAAGTCTTCTTGTAAGAAAACTGAATGCTTTTTCATTGTTCTCAGATCCAAGGGTTTGGGTCTGTGGTCACCTATGCAAATTGGTGAGGCTTTTTATCCAACATTTCCCAGGAAAGGGGGGGTACAAGTGTTGGGAGGACTGTTCATTGTTCTTAAGATCCAAGGGTCTGGGTCTGTAGTCACCTAGGCAAATTGGTGAGGCTTTTTACCAAACCTTGTCCAGGAAGTGGGGTGCAAGGTTTTGGGAAGTATTTTGGGGGGAAAGACGCGTCCAAACAGCTCTTCCCCAGTAACCAGTATTAGTTTGGTGGTGGTAGCGGCCAATCCAAGGACAAAGGGTGGAATATTTTGTACCTTGGGGAAGTTTTGACCTAAGCTGGTAAAGATAAGCTTAGGAGGTTTTTCATGCAGGTCCCCACATCTGTACCCTAGAGTTCAGAGTGGGGGAGGAACCTTGACATCGGATGCATCCGATGAAGTGAGCTGTAGCTCACGAAAGCTCATGCTCAAATAAATTGGTTAGTCTCTAAGGTGCCACAAGTACTCCTTTTCTTTTTGCGAATACAGACTAACACGGCTGTTACTCTGAAACCTGTCTTTAATCTCTAGAAGCCCTACTGGACTGCAAGAGGCAATGATACAATATGTTGGGACTGTTTTTAATATTTAAAGCGGGAAGCAGAGGTGCTCCATTACAAGGTATGCAGTGTATAAAACCTGAGAGCCATTAGTCAGAAAAGTGAATTATTCATCATATAGTTAACGAGAAAAGTGATAAATGACTTAAACTATAAGCCTTTTAGTACACGGCTAACACTATTAAACGGCTATAGATGGGTTTGCCAATTTCTGTCCCCTAACACGGAGATGTGATGATTCCATATGCAGAAGAAGCAGCTATATTCATCAGACCTGCTTTTCACAGGGCAACTCAAGAACTGCCCATTCGTTGAGGTCGGGCGATTTGCATAGGTCCATGGAAACCCAAGATATTTTTCTGTCTAAGAGGCGACTAATCTAATTTTTATAGGAAAAAGTAAAAGTGCACGGATGCTGTCAAACTTCATCCGTAAAAAGCAAGGTGAGGTCCTTCTAATCTAAAGCAAATCACTTGTGTTTCAATCACATGTAATTTCAATACATAACTAACAGGCTTAAAAGTGGTGACTTAAGGCTTCCAAGGTTGATCCTGGATCAAATCACTACATTTATTTGCTTACATTTTTCCACCTTTAAATGCTCAAAGTACAAACCATGGAATGGAAAGCCCTACATTTCAGTTTGGGCTGAAATTCAGCCATGAGCAGACAGCCAGCGCAAGGCATCTGCACCCCATGACGTATTAACGTAATGTATCATTTAAGTCCCACTTAAACCCTATTTTTAGAATTTAAGTGGATTTTGGTGGTGGATAGGTCTTGTACTGTCTCTTTGCATGGGGCTGAATTGGTGCCATTTTTAAAAACAACAACAAAAGAGGCCAGCTGATACATTTACCTCCATATGAAGTAGCCCATACCTCCTCTGGACATAGTCTTCAGTTCCATGCTGACCTTGAAGGCACAGAAGAATGGGGTTACAGGTGTCAATGCTGTCTAGAGTAACAGGTCACTTTTCAGTTGGGTCGTAGAAAGGCAGTAACCAAAACGGCTGTAAAATATTGATGAAGAAGGGAACAAATTTGGGGTAATGGAATGCTCCCACTCTCTTTTCAGGAAGGCTGTAGGTGCTCTGGATGTAAATCATAGTGTAGGAAGCATGTCTTAGATGGGGATTCAAAACAAACAGAGAGCAATAGATTTATCTGCAGGAGAGGAGCGCCTCAGACACGTCTATAGTGTAGTTTAGAGGCGCTGAATTATTTATGGATCGAGAGGGGTTTTTACCCCCCTAGGCTTTGGCTGCTTCTGCCTTTACAGATACAATTACAGAATGCTGCTGCTGAAAACCAATACGTTTAAAAAAAAAATGAACTAGTTCTTTCCTTCACTATAACAAGAGAAATACAATCGACTCTCACCAGCCACGGAGATGAGAGAGAGAGACATGGGTAGCGTTTTGCAGCTGTGTGGTTTTACGAGTGCAGTGGGTAAAAGTAAGCGATGTGGTTAAGAAAGCCAGTGCTCCCTGGAGTAAAGGCAGGAGGGTCACCCGCAAGGATGCAGGCCTTCTCTCTGAAGCCATGCTCACTGAATCTCATCGTATGCTGATGCGTGCTGACCTATAACTTCTTTAAAATATACATGGGTGCGGCAGAGGTTAAAACGCCATGTGGCCTTCCCTTAAAGCAGCAAGGGTATAGCAGCCTGGGAAAATCCATGTCAGCGGAAGCGAGACACGACACTTCCCTGTGCATGGGGTGTGAGTCTCTCTGCCGCTCTCTAGGTTAGTCCCCTCTATCTAGAACAGCAGTCGAGCCCTTTGCATATAATGCTGCCAAGAAGCTTATGGGGAGTTTATTAGGGATTAGAGGGTGAAGCAATAGGGCCAATCAGCTGCTCTTGAGTTGCATAAGCCTGAGTATTAATTAATTAATGCAGAACACAGAGAATGACTTACTCTTGCAGCAGCAGAAAATTACAGAGTGCTGTGAGGAGCAAACTGTTCCGCACAACCATTGCTTTGCTCAAACCGTTTAAATAGACGGGGAACGCTGTGCAAACTCCCCACTTGTATGTCTGAGAGGGAAAGAGCTTACATAATTTATACAGGTTTCAGAGTAGCAGCCGTGTTAGTCTGCATCCTCAAAAAGAACAGGAGGACTTGTGGCACCTTAGAGACTAACCCATTTATTGGAGCATAAGCTTTGGTGAGCTACAGAGCCTCAGGTACGGGAGCCACATCCCGTCAGCATTCAACCCCACTCTGCCAGAACTGAACAAATGTAGTTACAGAAGAAAGTCTGCCAAAGGGTCGATATTCAAGTAGGGCTCAAGATGTCTTGTCACCTGCCCAGCGTGGGCTTGGCCCACTGCACCAAAAGGAGAATGTGAGTTCCAGGTGTGGAAAATATGATTCTAAGTTATATGCAAAGAGCGTTACCTTGGATTATTTGAATCACTTAGATCCAAAATACAGAGTTAGCCACACCAACCATAGAAGTAAAAAGCCACCAAACCGTCACCCCAGAACAGAATCCTGGATGAAACCACAGTCTGAAGCAACAACAGCAAGCAAAGCATTTCCATTTCAGACAAACCCCTCCCCCACTTCTTTTGTTCATTTTACTGTGTCAACTTCTTTTCAGATTCCAGTGCCAGGCCAGCAATTTGAATAATCACTGCTGGAGGATTAACACACAGCAAGACACCACCACTGTGGCCAACCCCAAGCACTGAAAATCATGAATCAGCCCCTCCCTGCGACGAGATTGGCTTAAAAATCATAAGATTTTAACAAATCAGTTAACATGTTGGGTTCTTTTTATTTGCCCTTTTGTTTCTGAGCCTGTGTTTCTGAGCTTTTCTCCACAACCATGAGGCCTAGAAACTGACTTGCTCTTTGAAATGAAAGCTGAGATTCTCATGTAATTACACGACTCTGGGAGCTTTGACTTTTTCAGAAAAACTCCAAATATTGGGAGACTCAGGACAAAATTTCCACACTTAGATACTTGGGCTGAAGTGGATGTAGGCCACTTTCCATCATCACCCACTATCAAATATAGTTAGGGCAGATGCCCACGCTTGTACAGAACCCATCTGAAGTCAAAACCCCTATACACATGCAAGGGTTGGCTTGCTTAGATCATCTCGCAGGATCAGGGTCTTAGCTTGTGACCATGAACTTCTAAAGGTTTGTACACAGAGCTCAGAGTTGCTACTGAACACCTGGGTCCCTCGATTATTTCAGGCCGTTTTATAACAACCGAGCTATGTTGACCCTATGAGCTGGGGATGTGACATAGCCTATGAAAAAAGGGGGACCAGATTTGGGATTCAGCACATCTCAGCTGATTTTTGGACCCAATTCTGACCCCACACAGGTTTCACATCACTGGTTACTCCTGATTTACACTGGTGAAGGGTTTTTTTTTATTTTTTATATCACATTAGTGCCTAGGAGTCTCAGCCAAGACCAGGGCCCCATTGTGCTAGGTACTGTACAAAGACATAGTGAAAGACATTCCCTTCTCTGAAAATGCTCCAGTTTAAGACTTAGAGAAACAGGGACTTGCTCCAAGTCACACAAAAGATCAGAGGCAGGAACAGAACCCTGGTCTCGTGAGTCTTGTTGCAGAGTCCTAGCCACTGGGCAACTGTCTGGCTAAATAAAATTAGAAATGAGCCTTGCAATTTTATGCACCCTTCTGTTACGTCAAGTGGCAACACACACAATGGCCACGTTGTGAGATGTGGTAAAGCTGCCACATGAAGCGTTCAGATCAAGCAGCTGTTCTCCTCTAGCATCTTGTCTACTCTGAGAGGGGTTTTTGTGTGATCTGCCGTCAGCTCAGACCCTTGGATTGCTCCCTGCACATACACATCCATGTCAAGTCTGAGTGAAGTGTCTTAAAATAACGGCAGAGCCTTCACAGGAACTCATTTGCATGCAAGTAATTTGAATAAATAATTGACATCAGGCAGCAATGCACATGCACTCTTGACTATGGCAGTGACTGCCTACAGAGCAAAGTAGGGGTCAGTGACACCTTATTTTGGGGGGCTTTTTATTTCACCATTTTAATAAGCAGCCAAATGTGACATGCTATTGTTGGGAAAAACAAGTAATAACTTGATGTCTACACCTGAGCCATGACAAATTGTACAACAGTATGTCATGTTGACACTGACTGACAAATGCCTTTGGGAGACTGACAAAAATCACAGCTGTGCTTGTATCCTCTGATTAGTAGCAGCAAGCTGTGCATCACTGGTAAAGTTGGTTAAGGCTGCCATGGTCTTATGATTAGATCACGAACTAGGAGGAAGTTCTGAATGTGAGAGAGTCTCCAAAAGAAATTCAGAGTCTGCAAAGCAAAGGAAAATCACCAACTTCACAGCAAAAGAACGGCGTAACTTAAGAGCCTTCTTCAACCCTATGCAGAGGGCCCAAACAAAGCCTTTTTATCACTTAAGTCCCAATCAAGCCTAGATTGGTAGATTTTATGGCAAGAAGGGACAATTATGATCCTCTAACCTGACCTCCTGCGTGGACACCAGAACTGTACACAATATCACAATAATGATCTCACTATTGCCATGTATGAAGGTAACACCATCTCCTACTTCTATTTCATATTCCCCTGTTTACACATCCAAAAATCACATTCATCCTCTTCGCTACAGCATCACAGGGGAGTTCGTGTTCAGTTGGCTATCTGCCATGACCCTTCAGTCCTTTACACGACACTGCCTGTCTCTCATCTTGTCAGTGTGACCTACATTCTTTGTTACTAGATGGGTGACTTTAATTTGACTGTATTCAAACACATCTTTTTCAGATGAGCCCACCTTACCAAGAGATCCAGGCTGGCCTGTATAACTGACCTGTCCTTATTGTTATTTATCACTCCACCAATTTGTGTCATCTGTAAATTTTACCAGTAATGATTTTATACCTCCAGATCACTGGTCAACATCTTGAATAGCACTGGGCTGAGAACACAGCCTTATAGGACCCCCTCTAATTGACGATGCACCATTTACAATTACTTTTTGTACTATATCAGTTAACCAGTTTTTAATCCATTTAATATGAGCTACTTTGACAGTGCTCATGTTTTGATCAGATGCTAAAAGGTGGCTTAGCGCAGAAGGAGCTATATGTAGTTTTCTGATGACCAGTCATCAGGTTCGCTAACATTTCTCTGTGTCGGGACTAGGGGTAATAGGCCTTTTGGAAGAGGAATGTGAAAAAAGACAGGGTGGAAATTGGGTCGACTAGGAGAGGCAGGGAAATTCCAGGTTTATTTAGGTCACTTACAGTTTTTCTTCCTCCTCCTTACAGTGCAGAAGACTCCTCCCTTTATTATTCTCTACATTCTACCCTCAGTGCATCACATTTTGGCCACCAGCCCGTTCGGCCAAATAGGACTGGACAGACCTCTCTCTGGAACATGGCACTATGGAACACATTTGCAGCACAGTAGCTGAACGGCGCATCAGACTGGCTCACGTGTGTGTCGTAAGCTCGAATGCTGCTACCGCTGAAGGAGATTTTCCCTTAGCTCAGCTACCAGCAGCCCTTGTTTGCAGAGGAGAAGGATCTGAATTCTCACCCCTACGATGACCATGAAGTCCTGCCATGTCTGTTTAAGAAAAAGTACTGTGGGCGGGGAGGGGGGGGAGAATGAGGTGGGGGCTTGTGGCTACTACTTGTTTGGTGTCCTCCTCAGAGAAACAACAGCCCATGAAGACAGAATAGAAACAATCTCACTTGCAGCAGGGAACCTACCAAAAAGGTCTCAACACACCAACAGGAAGGTCCCTAGTGACTTGCGGGCTCTCCCAAAAAGGGTGTAAGTAGTAACCAGCACAGACAGGTAGTAACATGCAGACTGGCCACCCTGTGGTTAACACGCAACCTGCAGGGAGTCCTTCAATGCCCAGCCCTTCCCCGCTCACTGCTGGGGAAGGAGGTGCAGGGCTGCATTGCTCTCCTCAAGGGCTCTGCTTTCACGGTGAATGGTTCAAGGATTCAAGACAGGAGTTAGGAGGGAGGGTGTGATGAGTCCATAGAACTTCAAAGGTTTTTTCCTCTTCCAGATGTGTTCAATTTTATATTACGTGTCTGGCACCAGCAGGCGGGCCAGGAAGGACAGGTTTTCAGCAACTGAAAAAGGACAGCGAGGATTATTTATCTGCCTTGCAGTTGCGAGGTGAGGCCTCAGTCAGGGATCGCAGCCCCAGTGTGCTGGGGGCTGCACGAACAAGAAATAAAAAGACAGTTCCTCTCCCCAAAAGGGTTTTGTGAGAAAACACAACAGGTGGGTGTCACAGACCAGAGGCTGGGGAGGGCGAGGGAGCAGTGAAATGAGCAAGCGTTGCACACCAAACCAGCATTTTTAAGGCAATTTCTCCGTCTGTCTTAGAATTAAGCTCACCCTAGGCTGTTGAGCTGGGGCACATTAAAAGCCATTAGAAAGAGAAAAAGAGAAAGCTGGGTTTGCCTGCCGGCTTTTTTCAAAGCTCACTCAGCTTTGATTAGGACTGAAAATCAAGTCAATGTGACACAAGTGCGTGAATAAATGCTGCAGCCTCAACAAGTACGCACACCCACCCGCACCCGCACGCGCACACCCACCATGCGACTGAAGAACTCCTTTACACAGCAAGAGTTTCCTTTGAGTTCCTTTATAGCCCCCTCCTGATTGTATTCGTTACTCAGACTAGCATTATTAGCTTTTATCAGGCTTCCGAAATTTATCCTGATTCTAGAAGAACTCAAACCCCTTTGAAGTAGAGATTTGCTCTATCTACTGAGCGGTGTCTAATTTTCCCAGTGGAACCAAGTGGATTAATAGCACTCAAGTGTATACAGTTTAATCAAGCCTTGCGTTGCCTAGGAGTCCATGTGGAGGCCACAGGGTCACCGACTAAGGAATAATCTCCTCAGGAAAGAGAAGTGCCTACCTACAGCGGCTGTCTGCTTTATCAATCCCTTTCCTGAGGCATCAGGGCTTTTGTAGTGAAACACTGGCAGCCTTTGCCGCATCAGCTCCATTTAATGACACAGAGAAAGAGATCACTTCTCTGGGAATTCTGCTCAATAAACCTTATTCTGCCCATCAGCAGTCTCCAGTCAGGTGTGTACTGACAGCAGCAAGTGTGAAGGGAGTGCAGTGGGCATGGGGAATGGAAGCAGAGAGATCATTACCATATTTGACAGGCTACATGAAGCAATTCATGAGCTTCCCAGAGTTCTCATTGCTAAGGACGTTCTGATTGTTCAATTATGATTTTCTTTCCTCCTCTCCAGCTCCCCCTCACCCCACCATGTCCCTACCTTATTTTAGGCTAAAATCACAACTATTTCACATTTAATTGTTTGAGCAATAGGAGAGGCAATTCTTATACCTCCTCCAGCATATCAATTAACGTGTACCACATTTCCTGCACATCATCTCCTGCAAGTGCTGTGCTTAAACGGTCTCTACTCAAGGGGTAAAAAACAATTAGAAATGACATTTTTTAAATGCTAGTTTCATTTTTTTTTTTGCCCTAATTTCAGGGGAGACATGTCAGGCACATATCTGGGTGGTTTGGCAGCCAACACAAACATGAATCAGGCAGCTCATAGGGTAGAGGCAGCTGTGAAGAATCAGATCTGTTACTGGAACCAAGCATATGTCCAAATATGACTAATCACGTCAACACAGACACTAAGGCCCCGATCTTGCAAATGAAAGCATGTGGGTGGGGGGATTGCTTCGCCCCCATTGCCAGTCTTACTGAAATCAATGGGGCCATATGCAGGCCAAGGGGTTCACCAGCACACTGTAAATGGCAGGATCAGGGCCATAACTATAAAAGAACCAGGCTAGTAAGTGACTGACAGAGACACTTACAGCACCACTGAGATACTTGTCTACAAGGAACACCAGGCCAGATTCTCAGCTGGTCATTAGAGCTATTCTCATATACACCAGCTGAGCAACAAGGAACGAATCTAGTCTTCTGGAGCCCATGAAATCTAAATCACATGTAAATACAAAAGTAGAGCAAGATCTTGATTTAAAATATGTCCCGCACTAGCAAGGTGTGCATGTGGTGTGTATGTTTCATGAACACAACTAGACTAGACATGTATCCCACAATTCGCCGAGGTTTGTTTTCACAACCTACTCTGTGGTAAGCCAGATGGCCTGTCTAGGGATGGCTCATGCCCATGGGTACCGGTCGTTTTTGTTTTTGATGAGCTATGCACATGTGAAACCCTAACATCTGGAGCCACCATGTGGTGCTTACAGTAGGCCAGCCCATGTAACCAATCGCAAGGCCCCTTGCATCCAAAGCTTCTAAACAGCGATGAACTAAACAAGATAAATTATTCATGACTGAGTTATTTGTGGTGCAAAGGGTCCATCAGTGACTTTGATTAAAAATCCAATGAGTAATGAATATGCAAAAGCAAGTGACTGCTTGGAGGAACAGAATTGTCAAATTGTCCATACTTCATCCAGATAAAGAAAAATCTCAAGAGGTCCTGAAATTGAAAAACTTACCATCAAATCACAGCATTATCTTAATTTTTAAATCCCTCTGCCAGGCGGATACCTCACATGCATCTGAATAGGAAAATACTGGTACCCTAAATCTGAAGTAAGGACAGCGAGGAGAGAGGAACACACACAAGAGGAAATGTGATTTTAATTCACATTGTGACTCCACAGCCATTTAATTATTTTAATTAGGCTTAATTAGTGGTAAATTTACAATGATATGCTTGATACCTGGCATTAAATCTTTCATGCATAAATGTTTTGTTAAAATGAGAAAAAAAGGCAAGTGGCATTTTGCCAGCAATTAGTGCTGAATGTTCTAATGAAAGATTACTGTTCTGCCATGATTCATTATGACAGGCATTGCAGGAAAATGGTTTCTGTTATACTGGGTAGTGAATAACTCAGTCACTGTTACCTGCATCCTTGTCATTTTAATACATGTCCATTTTTATCAAGGTGCAGCTAATTGTAGTACTGGATCTGGTGGTAAGTTTGCTCTGGGGTTCGTTCGTGTGGGATGTCACAGCACTGATGCCTGATACTGAGATTTTCTCTATTGATGCTTTTCTCCTACCGCCTATTTCACAGACCAAGGCTCTGTGAGAGCCACAAGGGCAGGGATTTTTAATATTTATTATTTATATCATGGTAGCGCCTAGACAGACAAACCGAGATCAGGGACTCCCCATGCTAGGCACTGCACAAACTCCGAATAAGAGACAGGCTGGGCGCTAAACAGACAAAGCAGACAAGGGGTGGGAGGAAGGAAGTGCTATCATCTTCTTAATTTTAGATAACGAATGAAGTTCTTTCTACCTGATTCCGCAGGAGGTTTAATCCGCCGCTGCAGGAATGCAGCAAATGTTCTGACCTCAAAGCATTGCTCCAGCACAAAGTTAAGTTTCTCCAGTGTATGGTCATGGGGGGATAAATGAGGAAGTTAGTCAGGGTCTAATCTGAACGCAGATATAAAAAGAAATGTGAATACCTGACCTCCTGGGACAAGCTTCCTACCAATGGGTAGGAAAGCTGAGAGGCCATGGGGGTCTAGTGAACAGGGCACTGCTCTGGTTCTATTCCTAGCTGTGTGACCTGGGACAAGTCATTTCTTCTTCCACCTATTGTTTTTCTGCTCTGTTTAGCTGTACATTCTCTGGGGCACGCTCCACCAGCCTCACTGTCTGTTTGTGCCTTGTCTGCTTGTCTAACGCACCAGGACTTACACCTGCAACTTTAACAGCAACACTAGACCCTCTGTTTTGGCCAGCCTCCTGCCCTCCAACGGTCTTGGAAAATCTTTTTGCTGCCTTTCCATTTCAATGACCATTCCTGTGGCTGCCCAGTGTAATGCTGCCCCCCCTCCCACCGAGGTTACCCCCCTCACATGCTCATCATTGCTGAGTTCCACACTGTCCTGTCGCAGTTTGGGGGCAAGGGGGGCACGTGGAGGGGAGAGGTTGTGTGGCTCTGAAACAAAAGAGACCAAACAGCTAGCAGCCACCTAACATTTACATCTCCCACATCTTCATGATCCTAATTAAACCAGCCACTGTGTTTACAAGACAGGTTATAAATCAATCATTTCATAACTAGCGACTGCCTCGTATTTGGTCTCTGAAGTGCCCAGCATACTGCCCACGCTGCATAAATCATAAACAACAACTAAGGAAATACCCGGACAGCTTAATCACTGGATGTGCTATAAACTGAACTGTTGCCTTCTTTCCCAAGGCCATTACTGCCTTTGTCAAGCAGCTCTCAAGTCTGTGCTCACAAACAGTCCATGGGATCTGATCCTGCTATTTTTAATCTGCCTTCCCCGCTCCCGCCCCCCGCAATGGGAGAATTCTCTGTACTGAAGTTTCAATTAATTTCTCTCTCTCTGTCACATCACAGATTTTTCTGACAACTCATTTCAAAACTGCCAGTCTTCTCACACCTTCTGCTCTCTTAGACACAATGTCTGCTCTACAAACTAAGCCTGCATACCACACTCCCTAGCTACTTATGCAGCCTTCTTCATAATCAGCACTTGACCTTCCACCAACTTGCCTCTCTAGCTACTATCAACTTGTTGTAATATCTTCATCAGAACTGCTATTGCCAGATACTAAAAACCATGAACTCAGTTTAACTATTGAACTTGATTTAGCTATTTCCTAGCCAAGATTTAATTTAATGTTCTCTAATGCAGTTTAGCATACGAATCACTGCTGTATATAGACAAATACCAGGCTTCGTTTCCTGCCTTATGCTTTCATCATCTCTAATTTTTCCTGCCCCTTTTTCCTTCACTCATTTGCACCAATCAGCTTCTTGACATTGTCTCATATTCAGTCCACTTGCCATACAACAATGGCGTTAGCACTGATCCTTAAGGTAAACCAATAATGACAGCTAAACCGCATGTTAGTCTTCAACAAGCTCTCATTTTCATTGAGATCTCTGTCCATTACAGTTACCAACTGGCTCAGTTCAGGAGCAGCTTCCTACCTGCTTATCTTCAGACCATCATAGCAACAGATGAACTTTATAAATCCCCTGGACAAGAAGAGCGGACAACTTCAGGGAATGGAAGGGGCTAGAGAGCTTTTCCTCTCTGGATTGCAGGTTCAGATCTAGAGCAGCTTGGAAGCTATTGAAAGTTGTTAATGTGATGATTGTTTGGTGGCCTACATGAAATTGGATGGCAGCATTCACAGTTCAGTTCAAGTGGACATGCTGCAAAAAGCACCACCACAACCGACACCCTAATCATCAGTCTCAGGAGAGACTCAGAGGCTCAAAGACCAATGGAGACAACTCTGAGCTCTCAATTCAAATATTGGTTCCTCTAGATCGAGGTTTGGGTGGAGAGCTGAGACAGGCTCTGCCATTGCTTGGGCTATAGCTATTTCACTGATGAATCCAAGACCTTTGCTTTCCTGCAGTTTCAATTTGGCACCTTTCAGAAGAAAGAAATTCAACCTAAAAACAAAACCCTCTCACACAATCACCAGCTGCCCCTCTAGTTTTGTGCTGCATAAAGAACGGATTGCTTCACTTTGATACCATCTCTATTTATAGTCATGTTCTTACAACTCTTTTTAAAAAACTGATCTAAGATATTAGGGAAAGTACAACTCCACAAGGACGTTTTATGAGCACAACCTGCACTTGAAAAAAAATTAAATGAAAATGAAAAATCCTACCTTATTTAATAATAACAGAGCACTACTGATTTAGAGTGGAACTTCCAAAAAGTGCCTAAGAAATTTAGGAGCACAAGTTCCAATGAAAATCCCATCCCTGTTTTCTATCAGTGCACAAGGGTCTACACAGGAGATATCACGAGTAATCAACATATTGGTCAAATTGGAAAGAAGTGAAGAATTTATAGAATCTAATGTAGCATCATCTCCGTTTTTATGCATTCCACTGGAGGAAATTCCCCAGCTGACATGACATGCACCCGAACTGTTTATTGAATAATTGACCGTATGTGATAGACCTTAGACTAGCATCAGTCTTAATAAGGATGTTGTGACTAGAGCTGATCAGAAAATGGAATTTCTGTCCCATGGAAATTCCAACATTTTGGGAAAAAATTGGTTTGAATTGACATGAAAATGTGAAATCTGACAATATTTTTTTGGAAGCGTAATTCTGACGTATTTCAATTTGGAAACGCAAATCTTATCAAAATGTTCTGGTCATGTCAAAACACCATATGTCATATAAAATATTAACTATAACATAATAATACATTTTTAAACCTGAGCGGTCAAAATAAGGGCTGGTCAAAATTTTCCGCTGAAAGTGGTTTTCAATGGAAAATTAAGGTTTCAGTGACACAATTTTTGTGTATGAAAAGTGTTTGCCTTTTGTGGGAAATTTCAGTATTTTGTCAAAAACCCCCAATGCCCGCAACCTGAAATATTTTGGCTTAAAACTGATCTTTTTAAAAACGTTGGTGTTTCAGTGAAAAGTTGAAATTTTTAACGGAAAAGTTCAATGGCTTTTTTTTTTCTTGATTCTTGGACCAGGTTTACCACTGTACTAGATTAAAGAAACTCTTCCCACCCCAAAAAATTGAAATGTGACTTTGTATCCCTTGATTCTTGGGATGGACTCAGATATAATATAAAAACTAGAGGAACTTTGGGAACTTCCAGAAGAAATCCTGTTGCTTTTAGGTCTGACACAGAATAAAGGCTGGTTTATACTAGACATGTGTTTGACATTCTGTCTTATCCCTATCAGCTTGGGTCATTACTGAGTAATAATGTTATGTTTATATACTAGCATACAATATTACACTAAGAGACATATTTTTAAAGGTATTTAGATGCCTAACTCCCACTGAATAAAAAGGGAATTGGGCGGTTACATACCTTTAAAATCTGGGCCTAAATGCATTATACCCAGGCGTCATTGTATGAAAAAAAAATTAAAAGAGGTAATACAGAAAGATTAAATTTCTTTTGGCAGCAAATAGCTGCTATGGATCTCAACAGAGACATCCCACTCAGAAATGTGGAAGCAGATCTGAGCAGTGCGAATACAGGCACATCAAGCTGTTTGCAAACCGTGTCAATGTGCCAGGACAGGTGACAGTTTAGGAAGATCTCCGAGAATCAGCATCAGAAGTACGCAGGTTAAAAATCTGGAAGGTTCTGCCTGTTGAAATCAAATGATTAACAGAGTTATCACCTCTCCTTACTCTCAGACCAGCAGGTGGGATTGCATGAGTTCAGAGAAGCCATTTTGCTGCCAGAAAATTTGCTGCTGACCTTTGAGAATGGGGAGATTCCCGGGCTATCACTTTTCATCTCCATTATAATCCATGTGATCTGGAGATAGGGTAGAAGGCTGAAATACAGACAGCCCTTTGCTGAATGGCTAGATAACTCAGCAGCCTGGACATGGAACACACAGCCTTTTACCGCCAGTTGGTTGGTTTCAATCCAGCCCAGTTTGGCAGTGACCAAAAGTTATCAGCTGCTAGGTATAAATGGATGACTCCGCTCTTCAGGGCTACCAACAGTGTAAATATCAGAAATACCTGTGTCAGAATTTGCTTCCAGAAGCCAAATCTGACATTAGACATCATTTGATGTCCCTCCTTTTCAAAAATCTTCACATTAGGGTAGCTGTTAAATCTATACTGGGTGCTGACTGTAAATATGTCTTGACCCTCCTCAACTGCCATCCCCAACTCTTTTTTGTTTCCACAGGGTCATGAGCTCTTCTTCAAAGACACATCTCCAGCCTCAAAAACTGAGAATTTCCACTAAGTGGCAAGAGTGTTTTCTGGGCATCTTTAGGCCTCTTAGTTTCCCAGTCAGTAAAAGAGGGATGATACTGCTGACCTACCTCTTGAGGAGAGGGGCAATGAGCATTTAGGCTGTAATCCAGCATTGTCAAAAGTGCCTAGAATTTTGGATCTCCAACCTAAGAGAGCAGCCTAGGAGGTGCCGCATTCAGCTGGAGCTGGGATCCTGGATGCCTCCAGCTGGGAACCTAGAATTTGAGGCAACCAATATAAATGGGCCCCCTTGAAAATGCTGGCGTTAATGCATGCAGTATTGCACTCTGAACATACAAATACTATAGACGTAGGGCTGTGCAGAAAATACCAGGGCTATTATTGGGGGGGAGGGGATTGGGGGGGAAGAAATGCCTTTAAATATTTTTTTTTTCAAAATTTCCCACAAAAACGTATTTATGCTTTTTTCAATTATAAAACAAAACCAAAATAAAGTAAAGCAAAATACATGTTCTGAAAATTGTTTGCATTAAAAAAATGTGGTTCTTGGTGAAAATTTTCAGGTTTTTCAAAAACCAAAACAAAAAATATTAACCAAAAGTTTCAGTTTTGGGTTTCTGGGTTTGTTTTCTTTTTTTCTGGTCAAACCCCAGAACATTTCAACCAAACAGAATTTTTTTATATGGGTCATAAAGCTGTTTTTTTAATAGAAAAAACAACCACCACTGAGCTAAAAACATTTTGATCAGCTCCAAATAGAAGTGCTAAGTGTTGCTGCTGCAGCAGAGAGGGAGGGAATGAATCGAGTCTTAGTCTAGTCCTGACATTTAAAAAAGGAGCTGAAGGTGAGTCAGTAATAATAATGCTGCCTAGCGTTTAAACAGCACTGCTCAACAGTAGAACTAAAAGCACTCTGCAAAGGAGTTAAGTGTCATTATCCCCTTTTCACAGAGAGGGAAACTGAGGCACAGAGCGGTGGCGTGATTTGCTGAAGGTCCTCCAGCAGGCCAATGGCAGAGCTGTGACTAGAGCCCAGGTTTATTTCTTAATAGTTCCCTCCTGTAGCATTACATTCTTATTTTATGAAACATGGGGGAAACGGCCCCCCAACTTTTTGTTTCTAATAATTGGAAGAGTATCCTCAGCTGGTGTAAACCGGATTTCAATGGGCCTACAGCCATATACACTGGCTGAGGATCTGGCCCATATATGCTTTAACTGGGGAAGACCATGTTTTCTTAAGTCCATATTCTTCTTACAGCATAACAAGATGACTAACATAAAACCATTACTATAATACACACAGCTCACAGACAAACTAAGTACATGTCCCTCTCAATATACAGACATTCCAATTGTAATGGGAGTAAGTGACTTGCATCAATGGGCGAATAGCCACCTGAGAGACTGAGGTATTGCATCGACAAGGGTAAGTCTGCTCTCCCCGGAAAGATGTTTTCATTAAGGTTTGTAAAGTCCCGTGAAGACATGGGGGAAGGACAGTCTGCTGGCTAAGGCACTAGCCTAGGACTTGGGACCGGGGGCTTACCTCCCTACTCTGTCACAGAGTTCCTGTGTGAGCGCAGGCAAGTCACTTAGTCACTCTGTGCCTCAGTTTACCACCTGTAAGATGGGAATACTAGCACTGTCCTGCCTCACCAGGGTGTTGTGAGGAGAAATCCACTAGAGACAGCGAAGAGCTCAATACTACAGTAATGTGGGCATATGAATACAATAGACTGACAGGAGTGTTATTATGCACATCAAAGTGCCAACCAGACTGAATGACTGAAGGTTGCCTTAGAAATTTTATAAGTAGCTTCTGAAAATCAGGGCTTGTAACACTAGCGCTGCTGGACACACCCTTGACTACAAACGAACATGACCCCCAGTGTGACGCTGTGGCCAAAAAAGCTAACACAATCCTGGGAGGCATAAACAGGGGAATCTTGAGTAGGAGTTGAGGGGTTATTTTACCTCAGTATTTGGCCCAACCGCTGTTGGAATACTGTGTCCAGTTCTGATGCCTACAGTTCAAGAAGGTTGTTGAAAAATTGGAGAGGGTTCAGAGAAGACTCATGAGAATGATTAAAGGATTAGAAAACACCTCTAGTGACAGATTCAAAGAGCTCCATCTATTTAGCTGAACAAAGAGAAGGTTAGCAGGTGACTTGTTTAAATAAGGAACATCATTTACTAATTGGCTGTTCGACCTAACAGGGAAAGGTAGAACACCATCCAATGGCTGGAAATTGAAGCTAGACAAATTCAGACAGGAAATAAAGTGTGAATTTTTAACAGTGAGAGTAATTAATCATTGGAACAATTTGCCAAGGGTCATGGTGGATTCTCCATCACTGACAATTTGTAAATCAAGACGGGATGTTTTTTCTAAAAGCTCTGCCCTAGGAATTACTCTGGGGAAGTTCTCTGGCCTGTGTTACACAGGTCAGCCTAGATGATCACAACAGTCCCCTCTGGCTTTGGAATCTATGAATCTGTGAATCGCAAACCCCATCTCAAGGCCAGAATGTGTGCACAAATAGATGTGCATCCCAGCTGGAAGCTGCACCTGCATACACACACACACAAAAAGCTGCAGAGCAAATGTAGACTCACTGCATCTGTGTGTGCAATTTATCTTCATGAACAACCCTTACATTTAAATTGTAAATTTGTCCTTCGGCGTGTGTAGCCACCTAATACTAAGTGTTACCATATAAAACGAGGAGTTGACATCTTGACCAATGGATGCACAAAAGAAAGCCAAATAGCATTATAAAAGATTGTAGAAATTAGTGTAAAACCTGGCACACTCACATTGCCATAGTTACCAATGAAGTCTGCGAATGCTGACCCCTTGAAACCCTGATCCATGACCGTGGCCAGGAACTAGATGACTCTCTTGCCAGCACTGGTGAATATCAGACTTTGATTGCATGCATAAAGTGCAATTATTAAGAAATATAGGGAAAGCAGTTTGGGGGGCAATATTTCAGAGCTGTTTTCTAATTGCCTCCCAGCATGGGCGTGTGTGCGTCTGTGGTTTATTAGGAAAATGTGATTGTGTCGTTTTAATGGTATAACAGCAAGACCTCTGAGGGAATTAAATGTGCAGCTGATCGATACACACGCCTTTCACTCAGAATGAAGCGACTGAAAATCCTTTCACTCTTACAGCTATTAAAGGTCACAAGCTGAATGTTTCAAGAAAGTCTCTGTCTCTATCATAGGGAACCACCAGCACTTAGGACCCACGTCAATCAACATATCTGAGAAGCTGTCAAACTCACAATGTGTGGGGAAATGTATTTTTGTTGGGCTACCACAAAGGAAAGCTGAGACAAGCTGAGAGGCTGCAGAGACATTGTAATTCACTTTACCTGTATGTGGTTGCCTAGCACTACAGCTACGTTTGAAATTTATGATGAATGAAGTTTTTGTTTTGAAGCTGATTGCATAGTATTCCCACATTAGCCTGTAGAAATAGGATAAGTCTTGTTACTGAGCAAATGGAATGGCAAAGCTCTTTAGGAAATCAATTTGATTTGCATCTTTGCTACCAGAATAGGGTATTTTGAATCTTGAAAATGCAAATGAAACACAAAGTACCGTGTACACCTGGCATGCCAATAAAGAGCCTGTGTATTGTGCATAACAACTGATCCATCAGGAAACTGTCAACTTGTTTCTGGGGCACATAAAATTAGGGCTCGGAGGGAAACTATTTTCCCATCCTGCAAAAATTTTCAAGGTATCAATTTTTTCCCACATCCTGAATTGGGACAGAAAGGCAAAATCTTGAAAATTTACACAAACCAATAAATGAAAAAAAAATTCAGTTCAGGTCAGTTGAAATGTTTTGTTCTGATCATTTCATTTTGTTTCAGAATTTGACTGCCTCCTTTTTTAACCTTTTTGTATAAATTAAATTAAATTTTGAAACAAAATTTGTTTCAAACTGAAAAACCACAACATTTCACTTAGAAAGTGACAAGCTGGTCATGTACCATTTAGAAACTTTTTTCCAACATTTTTCAAGTTGAAAAATTAATCAGAATCAATCCTTTCTCATGAACAGTTTGAGTTTTAACACTTTGAGGTTTGTTGTTGAAAAAACATTTTGTCGAACAAATCCCTCCCAGCGCTACATAAAACGTGAGTGACTGTCTCCTGGAAGAGAAATGGTGATATCATTGTTACCTTCGGTAGGTCATCTTGGGAAAAGATTACTTAAAAATGAACCTTAAAAAGGGATGTTTTGGGAGAGATCAGCAATACCATTAGGGGTGCATGGCAAGAAAAACGAAGCGTGTTCCAGGATTAAAAGCCAGCAAGTGTCAGGAAAGTTTGACAGAAGGTTCACCTCTGCATGGATGTGTCCAGCCTTTGATCTGGTCTGCTGTCGGCGAGGAAAGGCCCGGGAACACAAGCGTGAGCGGTGCAGAGAGCAGTCTGCGTGGTCTGCGCTGCAGTCAGAGGTGTGGCTGCAGCACATGTAGAGATGCCTGTGCTAACTTGGCTCCAGCTGGCGCCAACAACAAAGAGCCACAGGTGGCAGCATGGGCTAAGCGCAGGAGTCGCTGGGTAGCCGGCAGGCCGGTACAGTCCGTGCCGCTGTGGCTTCACTGTTGTTACCTGAGTTGGCTAGATCAAAGCTAGCCCAGGTGTCTACACAGTCACACCTCTGATGGCAGTACAGTCAGACCCAATAGCTTACACACTGGCTATGTGTGTAATGGGCACACGATGTTGCCATTTGGTGGCTGGTCCATGGCGGGAGGGGATCTACTGCTGCGGCCTGTGCACGGAGAGATGTTTATGTGCCAGCCCAGGTGCTGAAATATCTCTGCTCTCTAGATAAAGCTCAGCTCGAAAAGCGGTGATGTCAGGAGGACAATTTGCATCATCCAGCTGACCCAAAGGAATGACAGTGCAAAGGGAATACTGGGAAGAGGCTTGTAATACCTTCTTGTTTAGCACGCCTGTGGAGCCTGGGAAAACTTCCTTACTATTTACTCTAGCAGTGATCCATGGCTTGCCTGGAGAAACAAGCACAAGTGGAGATACATACCAAGGCCTGGAAGCAGAGGCACAAATGACAGCGGCCGAGCCATGTGCGTTGAGTGTCTCCTTATCACCACAAAGTCTGAGAGAGCTGAGACATGTTCATATCTGGAGGCTCGGTTTGAGGGCAGGGCAGAGGCTTGAGCTGGTTCTTGATTTGCTTGAAGCGGTTTGAAACTGACATAGCCTCGGTGCAGGGCATGAGGATACCAACAGCACGTGCGTGGGCCAAACGGACACTGCTAATGCAAATCTCCAATCAAGAGTGGAGCACCTATGGGGAACACAGCTCGCAGAACTTCAGTTACTGCACAAGGTAAGAAACCTCTGTTTATTCACAGAATCACAAGTTATATATCGAAGAACAAAGAATGTAAGTCACATTTACAGGACACAATCCTACAACCTATGAGTGTGACTAACTTTGTTTGTTCCTACTCGTATAACCTTTCATTATTATTCATTAGCACGTACACATTGTCTGAAGTAGGTTGTAACTAGGTTGGGAATAGAGAGACAGATTCTGAGATGCACTACAAATGGCCCGCAGGGAATTTCCTGCTGGAGTAGATGTCATGGAGCTAGGCCCTGCACTAGCCACACCCAACCACCTCTTTGTTGCAGGGAGCATGTTGGGGGACAAAGGGACTCCCCAATGCCCATCCCGCCCTGCATCAAGCAAGAACTAGTTATCTCAGGAGATTGCTGGTAATTCCAGCTGCCAAAGAAGCTGGAAATACTAGAGAGTGGTATTTCAGCACCTCTGCTTCAACAGGAAGCAGGAGCTGTCAAAATGTGTGAAAATAAGAAAAAATGATGGTGGTGAGGGGGGAGTTTTAGCAGAAATTTTCTGGACCTGAAGAAAAAAAGATTGAAATTTTCAGTGAAAATTCAGATCTGTTCTTATTTTTAACCACATTGAATTGTCCGTCCCTGTTTTTCTCTCCTAATTTTCATGTGGGTCAATATGTAGGCAAGCAACTAATCTCTTATTGTGTTGCTAAAATATCTATAATAAAAATTAATTCCTTAAAAAAACCCTGTAACAACAAAGCCCACGATACAGGTGTCTAATGTTTCAATTACAAACCTGCTAAAAATCACAGGAAGATGAATTTTATTATTTGCTAACTACAGTCAAGTGCACCATGAGGATATTAACTGTCTGTATGGTCTATTGATCTTTGCGTCTCCTGCTACCACTGGAAACAATTAGAGGTCAATAAGCAACATGAGATGAAATTTACAGCTGTGATAAAACCATTTAGAAATCTCTCCTTGCCCTTTCACATCAGCAGTTCTGTCAACACTGTAATCAAATATTTTTTATGGAAAAGAAACTATATTTTTTTAAAAAACAATCTGCTCTATTAGATGGGTTGGGAATACAGCATGTGAACACAGAGTTCAGATTTGGCCGATATCAAATATTAAAACAAAATCTACCTTACCAATAATAAGACTTTGTGTTTCAGTAGCGCCATCAACCTAAGGATCTCATTAATGTATTGATCTTCCCAATGAGCCTGTGAAGTAGAAATAATTCTTCTTCTTCCCATTCTACAGATGTGGAAACTGAGGCACAGTTTCTGGGCCTGATTCTCTAAATGACACCTGCACAATAAACTCAATCGTGTTTAATCTTTAAAAATATCTCAATCTTTAAAAAAGGGAAGAAGGAGGATCCTGGGAACTACAGGCCAGTCAGCCTCACCTCAGTCCCTGGAAAAATCATGGAGCAGGTCCTCAAAGAATCAATCCTGAAGCACTTGCATGAGAGGAAAGTGATCAGGAACAGCCAGCATGGATTCACCAAGGGAAGGTCATGCCTGACTAATCTAATCGCCTTTTATGATGAGATTACTGGTTCTGTGGATGAAGGGAAAGCAGTGGATGTATCGTTTCTTGACTTTAGCAAAGCTTTTGGCACGGTCTCCCACAGTATTCTTGTCAGCAAGTTAAGGAAGTATGGGCTGGAAGAATGCACTATAAGGTGGGTAGAAAGCTGGCTAGATTGTCAGGCTCAACGGGTAGTTATCAATGGCTCCATGTCTAGTTGGAAGCCGGTATCAAGTGGAGTGCCCCAAGGGTCGGTCCTGGGGCCGGTTTTGTTCAATATCTTCATAAATGATCTGGAGGATGGTGTGGATTGCACTCTCAGCAAATTTGCGGATGATACTAAACTGGGAGGAGTGGTAGATACACTGGAGGGCAGGGATAGGATACAGAAGCACCTAGACAAATTGGAGGATTGGGCCAAAAGAAATCTGATGAGGTTCAACAAGGATAAGTGCAGGGTCCTGCACTTAGGACGGAAGAACCCAATGCACAGCTACAGACTAGGGACCGAATGGCTAGGCAGCAGTTCTGCGGAAAAGGACCTAGGGGTGACAGTGGACGAGAAGCTGGATATGAGTCAGCAGTGTGCCCTTGTTGCCAAGAAGGCCAATGGCATTTTGGGATGTATAAGTAGGGGCATAGCGAGCAGATCGAGGGACGTGATCGTTCCCCTCTATTCGACATTGGTGAGGCCTCATCTGGAGTACTGTGTCCAGTTTTGGCCCCCACACTTCAAGAAGGATGTGGATAAATTGGAGAGAGTCCAGCGAAGGGCAACAAAAATGATTAGGGGACTGGAACACGAGTTATGAGGAGAGGCTGAGGGAACTGGGATTGTTTAGCCTGCAGAAGAGAAGAATGAGGGGGGATTTGATAGCTGCTTTCAACTACCTGAAAGGGGGTTCCAAAGAGGATGGCTCTAGACTGTTCTCAATGGTAGCAGATGACAGAACGAGGAGTAATGGTCTCAAGTTGCAGTGGGAGAGGTTTAGGTTGGATATTAGGAAAAACTTTTTCACTAAGAGGGTGGTGAAACACTGGAATGCGTTACCTAGGGAGGTGGTAGAATCTCCTTCCTTAGAGGTTTTTAAGGTCAGGCTTGACAAAGCCCTGGCTGGGATGATTTAACTGGGATTTGGTCCTGCTTCGAGCAGGGGGTTGGACTAGATGACCTTCTGGGGTCCCTTCCAACCCTTATATTCTATGATTCTATGTGTACGCAGTTGGGAAACTGCATTTATGAATGGGCATTTAGCTGCATGCTTGTCATTTGCCTTCACAAATACTGTAATTGATTACATACACAAACTTATGCGGGGAGTTGTATATTCATCTGCATATGTGCTGTGTAGCCAGTCAGGCCCTAAGTGAAATGAGGTCATACAATATAGCATGGATTTCTCTTTCTTCATTGGGATAGCATGGATTTCTGCATTATTTGCTAACAATGGGACTCATCTGCAGGCGCACTATGACCGTGAGTTTGCCACTCTGCAGGTGCAAGGGCCATACAGCTGACATACCAGCATACCTGTGGATTCCCCCTGCATAATTAAGATGGGTTTATGGCTTGTGTGCATGCCCAGAGCAGTGCAAAGCAAAGGAGCTGTGAATCTGGCTCTTAATCTTTAACTGGACCTGTGGTTTAGTGCTGGACAGATACACGGATAGCCCTTCTCCCCTCCAGCCCTGACCCAGTCCACTTCCTTTCCACATGCAGACACCCAGCCCTACAGAGAAATTACTGTGGGGTCTGAAGCATGTACAGAAATACTCCAGCCGTGGCAACACCCCTGGCTGCACCCCGAGGCCGGATGCCCAGGGTTAGAGCTAAGAAATGGAATCTTATTTTGCTTACTGTGAGAGATGCTCAACTTGGGGAAAGCTACAGCTCTTAAGTAAGAAAGCTCATAAAGCCTATACACACATGACAGATTTACTAAAGATGCAATTCACCACAGTGCCGTCAAGCAACTGTACATACAGCTCAATTTTGCTAGGAATCATTCATGGTACATTTAGTAAGGATCCAGGATGAATGGTTTCTAGCATTCTTTTGCTATTTATCTCCTATTTTCCTCGCTTTTTAACTCCTCCTCTTCTTGCTCAGCTTCATTTCACTCCCGTCCCCTGACCCACTGAACAGGCATTGCTAAACGGTAAACGGATCTCTCTGACGAGGCACCTGATGCCCTAAGCTACTTTGGAGTCACTCAGGTCGGACTGAGGGCATTCCAGCCCAGCCAGCAAACAGGGGGACAGAGGAGTGGGATAGTCAGCGCTATTTTTAGTACTAATGCTGATCTATTTGACCCTTTTTAGATGGCAACTATGGGAAGGCCTGGCTCCCTCCTAAAAGGAAAAGCCATTTGCAAAGGCTGAGATTCTGGAGGGTGGGCTCAGAGGAGGGCTCTGTCTTTATTCTTAGAAGAGGAGATGGAGCCCAACATCTGAAAAAGGCAAATGTTTGCTTTGTTTGGGGCATCCACTCATGTAGATCCTTCCATGAAGAGCCGCAGAATGCACTAGCTTGCTGCAGCAGGCAGCCTGAGATGCCCATGGTAACCAGTTTCCAGGAAAAAATATTCCAGCAACTATGGCCATCTCCTTCCCCCGGTCTGCAGTCACAGCCATGCCGTCCGAGACCATCCACCCCCTCCCTGAAACTGCACCCCCCTGTATTTGCATTTTCTGGAAATTTTGCTATTCGGCTCCACTGGGTGCTATACTTCTGTTAGTAAAACACCATAGTCACCCTGCCGGTTTCTTTGCCTGGCAGTGTCATCTCTTTGGAAGAACCAAAATGCCTTCAGACTTTGGAACCTGGGACTGCATGTTGCCACTTGAGCTCACCTCACCTGGAACAGCTTCCCACTTCTTGTCTGCCAAACTGCCATCTGTGGCTCCATCAACCCCTCCTCAGCAACCACCCCTTCCAACACCTATCGCCTTCACTATCTTCTTATGCTGTGCTGTTTCCCATCTACTGTACCTGCTAGCTCCTCAGTCCCGATCATCAATGGACTTTTTGATCCTAATGATCCATTCTGGCCTTAACATCAGGGAATCTATGCATTTGTAATGAGCTCTGGACATTGACAATGATCCATAGTAATAAATACCAACAAACCCTCTTTCTAAATTCGTCTGCTCCTTCACCTGAAATTGCTCTTTTTGTGTGTGTTGCATCAGTGTTATTTGCTGGGGAAATTGTGTCATCATAAGAAGAGAATTATAGGACTAAGTTGAAGGCTTCATTTCTCAGAAGTAGGATCCATTTTCCATGCAAAAGCTCTCATTGATAAACGAAGGGAAGAGAACTATAGGGAATTATATTTTATATATAACTAGAACTGCATCTGAACAGAAAATGTGCCAGAATTTGAAAGACATCAGCTGGTTGTTGACTAATTAAATGATCTAGCTCATTTCTCACATCCAATATTTGACAACTGGACTTTAGTATTTAGTTCACGGCTACAGTTTAAACAATGTCAGAACAAGAGAGACATATATCTTATTTCTGGAGGCCAAAACGCTCAGAAGCACATTTCTGGAAGAACAGTTTCTGTGTCACATGGCACCACTGCTTAGGGATACTGACTGCTCTCTCTCTCCACATGGCTATCTTGACACATGCTGATGGAACAAGCTAGGTGGCCCAGCCTGGGAATAAAAAGGAATGAAATGTACCTGAATTGTATATAAAACTTCATGTGTTTCAGTCTGAAAGGTTCAGTACAATCCTCAGCCTCAAAATATTGGATTTTGAAATATTTCTTACATGAAGTTATTGTTCAAAAGAATAACATCTCCATCTCCTGACCCCTCACCCTCCTCAGGGGAAATACACATCCCAATTTATTCAAGTTGTGCTTTAATGTTTAAAAAGTGGATTTAGTGTGTATGAAAGGTGCTGGATTTACAGCTCCGGAGACTCAAATCCTTGATATCCTAGGGCCAGGTTTAGTAATGCCAGCTACCCGTCCAACCAGACCATCCCCAAGTCTAAGCTCTAGGGATGGGAAAGGAGTTTAAGCTATTTCTATTCCATCCATGGCTTCTCTGATGAACCAACCAAAGAAGATGGTACTAACTGTGGTAGTTTTTGCAGTTTGGTTACCTTTCCAGCAGGAACACAACTGAGGCACTCGCTCATTAAAGGTATTCTGTTTTTAAATGAATTCTGGGCATGAATCCTAGCTAAATGATATTTGTGCCTTCTGATTTCACCCTTGTAATACCCTGAATTTTGACAGAGAGGAAGAGATGCATCTGTGCATATTTAAGTTCCAGTGGGAACAATTTTGTCAATAGCACTTTAACACCCAAGTGATTCTCATCACAGCTGGTACTAGGTGCTCTGGGAACTGCTATAAAAATAGGTTTATTAAATAAATTATCTAGCATTTGCATATACTGTGCATACAAACATACACTCAGATACTGAAATCCAAACACTCCAAGGGTCCAGTGCTAGACAGATAGTAACACTGAGAATAATAAATAGTGAAAGGACCCACTATCTTTCATTTACAACAGATGGCAAAGACGAGATGGAGTGAAAATGTAGCACTTCTTAATTAGATATGATCTAACTTTGGAATCCAATCTGATATTAATTTTGTGAACAAAATACTGTGTTTCCTTGGAACATGTGGGTAAACCAGATTTCCCCAAGGAGACTAAACTCCTCTATCTTGGTAGCATATGATAAGAAAAGACTGCTCTGTTCAATCCTTAATACATAATCTCTGAGGACCATCATCTGTATACAAACCTGGGTATGGATGTGTTTACATCCACTGCGGCTAATGGAGGAGGGAGATGCAGGTGAAATACTTCTATCGTCTACTGACTGACCCAGAAAGAGTACGGTATAAATATTATTGTCTGCTGCAGGTACAGCAGTGACCATGAAAAGGTCAGCATTTGATATTCAGGATGGCCCAGGTATTTCCTGTGCTGAGAATATTCGGTACCTAGTTACTGTGGGGGGAGCACTGCGAAGGTTAGCTTGTGAATGATGGCCACACGGTTCTGAAGCATGTTGTGATGATGCGAGTAAACTTACCGAAGCATTCCTGATGTAGGCATTGCTAATAGAGCTGAAAGGTGGACTCAACAGCACACTACACATACACAAGAGAGTACAGAACATCTTTTGCTAAAACTCTGATAAAACCCCCAGTTTATTATATCCTGGGAGAGACAACCCCAAAATAACCAAGATCTTCATTTGGAATACAAGGAGATGTGCCAGCCTGCTATGGCTCACAAGAGAAAACCCCACATGTATAACAGGAATAAACAAAATACGAAAATTATGAGACATGGAACAGATCACAGCTCAGTGGTTCTCAAACTTTTGCATTGGTGACCCCTTTCACACAGCAAACCTCAGAGTGTGCCCCCCCCTTTATAAATTGAAAACACTTTTTTTTATGTTCAACACTATTAGAAATGCTGGAGGCGAAGCAGGGTTTGGGGGTGGAGGCTGGCAGCTCATGATGCCCCACATAATATCCTCTTGACCCCCTGAGGGGTCACGAATCCCAATTTGAGAACCTCTGAGTTAGACACTCCCTAGACTCATCTGAGGAGCGTTGAGCTACAATAAGCTACTTGTAAAGTGCAAGAAACAAAGGCAAAGGATGACCCCAAGTTAACGCTAGATGACGCATAGTTAGGAAGATGTCAACTGATCATGTGCAGACAGCCAAATACTGGGACTTCCACTGAAGCCAACAAGCCAAATCCTGAAGTCCTTAGTTAGTTCCCCCTGTTCCTCCTGGCCACAACTCCAACACTGGGGGCCAGTCTAGATGCCTGTGTGGTAGCTCTCATAGGTGCCAACTCCATGGGTGCCCTGTGGCTCAAGGATCCCCCCCCCCAGAAAAAAATAGTGGTCATTCAGCACCTACAGGGCCAGATTAATCTTCTATGGGTCCCGGCACCCAGACCAAAGCCTCACCCCTGGCACCATCTGCATTCACCTGGAGGCCCCGCCCCCGCTCAGACTCTTCCCCCGAGGCCCCGCCCACCTGCCCGCCCAGAGGCCCCACCTCCACCCAGCCTCTTCCCCCGGAGACCCCACCCACGCTCTGCCCCAAAACTCCGCCCCCACGTGGCCTCTTCCCCCTGAGGCCCTGCCCACCACTCGCATGTGGGGAGGAGGTGAAGAGGAGTGAGCACCCACCAGCGGAAACAAAAGTCCATGTCTGAGGCAGCTCTACACCAAATGGAGATTCCTATATGCGGAGGATATCCTCCACTGGCCTGTTCAGCCTGCATCATACAGGCAGTCCAGTGCTCAGGATCTGTCCCTTCTCCTCTGTACTTTGCGTCACGTATATCTTCAAACCGTAGAAGGCGACGCACATTGTAGGTGGGCGTAAACGTCTCTCAGACAGGCCAGAGCACAGGCAGAATGTGCAGCATTGTCCCAGATCAGCCGTTACCAGGTACTGAGCCAACACTCAGGGACGCAGAGTTGTGTGTGCAAGTTTGCTGAGCAGGCGTCTTTGATGTGACATGCGCCAGGGTTGCTCCCTGCAAAGCTAGGCGAGAGCTTTTACACAGGCAGAACAAATAAGGAGTGATTAAAACAAATCTGCTAACTCTGATGAATAAACCTTAAGAGAAAATCATCAGTCAGGTCTCAAATCTAAGCAGCACAATTCAGAAACCTCTAAATTTAGCCTCTCAGTGGTTGGGTCCCGAAGGGAAATTCTACCCTAGTTACACCTCTGCAACCCTGTTGAAGTCAGCTGGATTTCATGATTTAACTGAGAGTAAAAGTTCTTTCCCTCTGTTTCGAAGGGCCCACATTTCCAGTGTCTGACTTGGTACATCGCTACACAAGAGTAAACAAACAGAAAATAGAGACACTCTTTCACGGATATTGGAAATAAACTTTCCCAGCAACATATTTACAAGGGGCGGGAGGCTTGCTGTATGGCGGAGTGCTGAGGTCAGGTAGCACCCAGGGGTGGCAGGTTTGTAGAAATTTTGGTGGTGCCCAGAACCCGCCCCCCCCCCCCAAACACCACCCCCCACCGGCCTAAGGCTCTGGGAGGGAGTTTGGGTGCTGGGTGCAGGCTCCGGGCTGGGGGTGCAGGAGGGGATGAGGGGTGCAGGCTCTGGGACAGAGTTTGAGTGTAGGCTCTGGGCTGGGGCAAGGGGTGGGGGTGCAGGCTCTGGGAGGGAGTTTGGGTGGGGGAGGGGGTCTGGGGTGCAGGCTCTGGGCTGGGGGTGGGGGAGGGGTGAGGGGTGCAGGCTTTGGGAGGGAGTTTGGGGGTGGGAGGGGGTGCAGGGGTGAGGGCTGTGGGGCTGGGGATGAGAGGTTTGGGGTGCGGGAGGGGCTCAGGGTTGGGATAGAGGATTAGGGTGCGGGAGGATGAGGGCTCTGTCTGGGGCTGGGGTTGAGGGGCTCAGGGCTAGGGCGGAAGGGCAGGGTAAAGGCAGCCTGCCCTGCCATTAGTAAATGGGGGCACTAGGACCCTGTGGCAGCAGTTGATGCAGGGAGCCAGCAGAGCAGAGTCAGCATGAGCTGGAGGCTCCAGGGCTGGGGGAGGTGAGCGGGGGCAGCAAGTGGGGTCCGGGGGACACTTGGGGGAGGTGCAGGGGGAGGGGCGGCAGGCGGGGCCGGGGGAGAGACCCAGCCCCAAACATAGGTGGAGCTGGGCCCTCGAGCTCTGAATATTGCTGGAGCCCGGGCACCCCGAGTGTATATAACTCGCCGCTCCTGGTCGCACCAGTTTAACTATGCTACGTTACAGTGAGACAGCTGCAGCCAGAGTTAGACCAACTGGCAAGGAGAAGGCTATCCTCCAGATGGAATATAGAGGTCCAAGAATATGTAAGGCATGCCACAAACACCGAGGGATCCTCAGAGCCAAGCCACACTTGAGCATGGGGCAGGTCTTCATAGTCACAGGAAAGAAACTGGCCTCCAGCCACGAGTAAAGAGAAGCCACGAAGGGAGAGAACTTGCGGCTTTGGTCCAGAAGGATGAATTATCAAGCAGAGGAAATGCTCTAAAAAGGACAGAGCATTTACTTTCTCAGCTACAAAACACGGGGACTGCCAAGGGGGTGTTGGCCTCTGCAAGCAAGATGCAATGCATTGTGGGTTGTCATCTGCACACAAATAATGTGGATAGATAACATCGGGGTTAAACCAACAACACTGAAATATTCAGAGTCAAGGCTGAAATGCAGCTGTTATCACAGCTGACCATCCCTGTTCACCTCACCAGGAAGGTGGTTTGTCAAAGGGCTCCTGGTATTTATCAAAACACTGGGAGACTGCCAGCATCTCAGCGCAGGACTGCTCCCTAATGCTCAATAGAGCACATCCACTTCCAGTCGTGAACGATCCATGCATTGTGCAGCATGGGCAGCCCAGACCACAGATCAAGGCCAGGCTCTCTGATAGGCGTAGGCGGAGCCCCACTGACATCAGCAGAACTGTAATTTAGGTGTATTCAGTTATTCATTTAATTTACAATTTATTTAAACTGCCAGGGAAGAGACGGTCTCTGACTCTGTGTTTTCCCAGTGCTTAGTAGGTGCTATCGTAATACTAACAAATATTACATAACCATAATAAGACTTCTGTGCATAGCAGCTTGCAGGACTGGGGCCAAAATGGTCCCCATCCAATGCCTGCCTCTGGCTCAGTGCAAACTAACAGTACCAGAGAAAGCTATGCAATAGTTTGGTAAGGCCTGAAACATATTTCCACCCTTTCTCGCACGCAGAGCCTGGCACCCAGGGCTAGTTTACACAGCCCACGCCAGCAAGACTCAGAGCCCATGTCGACAGACGCAAGCTGGTGGGGCTCGTGCTCTGGTGCTAAAAATAGCCGTGTAGACATGTAGCTCCCGCTGCGGCCGGGGCTCTGACGCCTAGGGAGGGGGCGGGTTTCAACTCCCAAGTTCCTGCCCGAGCTGCCCTGTCTACACAGCTAGTGCCGTAATGCAAGTCCCCAGTCTGTCGAGCCAGGCTCCAAGGTTCGCTGCTGCGGACAGCCACTTGCTGTCTAGACATGCCCCTAGGAAGGTCTCCCAGACAAGACGGCACAGGGCTGTGGCTGAAGGACTTGAACCAGCCTGGAGCTCTGCATCCCGGAGGGAATTCACCCCGTGGAGGAACATGCCCTGCCGCTACTGCCTGCCTCACAGGCTCTCCAATTCAGAGGGAGAACTGAGCTTGTGTATCTCTAGCTGCTCCTGCCACCCCCTCTATGGCCAGCACTGCGCACTTTTTGAGCTGAACGGACCCTGGTTGCTCCCCAGGAGAGGGGATGCTGCACCAATGCTGCACCTCACTTCTGGGGGACTTTGTGCCACCGGGGGGTCATTCACCAGAAACTAATACAGGGCCCAATCCAACGCCCACCAAAGTTAATGGGAGTCTTTCCATTAGCGTCTGTAGCGCTGGCTCAGACCAAGGCTGGGAGTGATGCTGGGTTAAAGAGCAGAGAGACTGAGGGAGTGCTTTGACACCCTTTGGAAAGCCATTTACTGGGTGCTCTCTTTGCATGCCTCTGTGTGAGCATCTAAAAAAGACCATTGACGTCAGTCAGAGGAAACAGTAATGTTTGAAGTATAATACACACTGGGAATTGGGCTGTGGCTACAAAAACAGAGCATCTAGAATGAGGTTTACTTGCACTGGACAGAACAGACCCTGATTTATACCACTTCTTCCTTTCTTGTTTAATCTAAACCATAAAATGCCAAGTGAAAATTGTCCTCATTTTAAGTCAGTAATATAATTTCTTTACAAAAATCTGTACCAGTGATCCATCGAAGTGCTAACAGCCTGTGAGTATCTCATAGATCATCTGCTTTTTTCATTATTAAAGGACTGTGTGTGTATTTTGGAAGGCTGGATAGGAGAGAGCCATAACACATCTGCTTTTACCTTAAGGCTCCGGGGTGTTTAGAGTTGCAGTACCAGACAAGATGAAAGTTAACACAAAAATATTCTCATCTGGGTGTTCTACATTGTCGAGGGCATTATTTATTTCAGATTGTCCCATTTCTCTTTCTATTCTATTCTGTGCCAGCAAAAAGAAGAGAACTGTTTAGATATTTTGGAACGCTGTCATACAACAAAATATGTAGGCTAAGCGATAACTGAATAATTATTAATAATAATTAAAAATTATTTAAATTACCTTAGTGCCTATGAACTCCCATCAGGGACCATTGTGCTAGGTGTTGTACCAACATAGAAGAAAACAGATGGTCCCATCCTGACCAAAAGACTTGATCATTTAAATAAATTAAAGTAATCTAAGATAACTTAGTTCTGTACTGCGGTAACAAGCTGTTATCACAAAGCAGATAAAATCATTTGAATTGTGGAGATTCAAGTTCCAATCCTGATCAGTCACCAGTGAAAATTGCCTGTTGGTATCAATCCAGACTTTCATAGAAGTTTATCAACTTAACCAAACACTGAGTCTTCGTCCAGGAAAAGGCTCAATAATTGCACACAGGGCTGTGTAAGGATGCTTGGAGACACTTTTATGGTATATGTAATATGCATTCACAAAGCTACATGGTCTTTCATTTTCTGGATATACATCCTGAGAGAGCACAAGAGTTGAGGAGAAACATTTTAAAAATATGGAACATTATAACTATTGTACACTAACGTCATCCCAGAAATTCTGTGTAGATGTTAAGCCCCTTCAGTTGGTTTTAGCCAAATGTCACCATTTCAGTGGGGGAAACCCTTATTTGAGCAATAACTTCTTGCTAAATCTTTTCAATTTTGAAAATCAACTCACTGTCAGATTTCAATATGAGACTAACAATCCCCCCAGATATAATGGATGCTAGTTTCAGATACAGAGAATTTTTTTCCAGCTTTGCAGGCTAAATATTTTATCCATATGAGACAACCTGTTGAAGACTACATGTGTTTATAAGAATTGGAAAAGGAGAACTAAATGCAGAACGTGCATTCTCAGGAACCCAGAAGGAATGCAGAACCTGGGTGCAGTAGGATTTATAACTGATTGAATGTCAAACGTTCTAAATTTGGACATCAGAAGGGGCAGAATCAAACCTGACTCCCCTGTCCCCACACCTCCACCCAGACCCAACCTAATTATTATCAAGCCACATAGTTGAGGACAAACCTGAAACACCAGGAATTTTCCATCTTTCAGAACTTCTAGGTAGACAGGATGTTATTTAAAGAAAAAGAGAAATTCGCTATCAAGAGGGAATGTCAACCTGGAGGGCCAGGCATATGAAAGACACTGATTTGTTCCCATTTCTGAACCGGACTAGAGAGTTTAAAGGCGATTTAAGATGCACCAGCTCATTACTTATATTGGGAAGCATCTGGCTTCCGATTTGACTCTCCATATTTGCCATAGCCCTAATGGACCCCGGTAAGGCAGCAGTCGTTATCTCATCGTGACCATCAAATGCTGCATGCTGTCCCTGTTGCCATTTTACTCTGCTTGGGAACGTTTGTGGTTGACTGTTTGCTATTGTTTTAGGGACTACCAGAAGCTCCAGATACCTGATGCTCAGAGTGTCCAGTTATTGCCACTATGAGTAAATGTAGCTTGCAGAGCACAGTTATAATTGGATTCCCAATTTTTTACTGTTGTTATTGTTCCTGTTTGGATCCACAGTGCTGTATTTGACTGGTATAACAGGCACTCTGTGCATACGTCTCTGGGTGGGGTGTAGCCATTACAGCACTCGGGGGGAGGGGCGGGGTATTTTTCCTCTAATGGCATCAAGGTGGTATGTTTTCACTGACGATGAGCTCTAGCTTGTGCTATTTGTTTCCACAAGGGACGGCAGGCTACCTTTGCCTGAGGGAGTTCACAGCACACTAATGCCCTCTAGGATATGTTGCATTTCTAAATGGATTGGAATTCAGACAGCCTGTTTCCTAGAGTCCCATACTAATAAGTCAGAACATGCAAAGTTAGGCCCTTACCCTGCTACGGGATCCGGGAGAGCGGACCCTTGTACTCATGCCAATTTGATTGCAGTGTCAGGACTGCAGAGCGGAATCAGGAAGAACAGGCTCCCCACATTCCCAATCTCAAGGGGAGAAGGGATTGTGATTTTCCATTATGCCACTCCTCCCAGAACTGGCTGTAGGGCCCTGGCTGGGAAGTCGGTGGACAAACCCTGATTCCAGAATCCTGTAAGTGTCAAGATGAATTCCAGCTTTCATTAAAAAGCTGGTCTCTCGCCCTTTCCATTGCAGATTAGTAAAAGCTGGTCAGGACAGGACAATTGTCTCTGATTTTCTTATTCCTGAAACTCAGTGCTTTCTCCAGTTCCCCTGCTTCTGCCTGGGGCTGGTCTTCCTGGCCTGTGAAACCCATGGCTGTGCTTCCCTCAGTATGTGTGTGGGCTACCCAGGACAGAGTTAGGGTTGCTACCTGCTCCCTTCCAGCTTGCAGACAACTGCTTGCCACTGAGCTGTTTGCATGGGCCCTGATTCAGCAATACACTTAAGAATATGCATCCACTCTATAACAGAAGAGATGCCTCAACAAGGACAGCAACCCCATAGTAAACCAGCAGACTATCCCATAAACTTGATTAATAAAGACCTAAAGAAGGTCAATATAATTAACGCAAATCAACATGGGTTTATGGAAAATAGATCCTGTCAGACTAACTGGATATATTTTCTCGATGAGATTACGAGTTTGGTTGATACAGGTAAGGTTGTTGATGTAATATACTTGGACTTCAGTAAGGCGTTTGACATGATACCACATGGCCATTTTGATTAAAAAATTTGAACAATATAAAATGAACACAGCACACATTAAATGGATTAAAAACTGGTTAACAAATAGATCTCAGAATGTAGCTGTAAATGGGAAATCATGAATGGGTCTGTTTCCAGTGGGATCCCTTAGGGATCAGGTCTTGGCCCTATGCTATTTAATATTTTTATCAATGATCAGGAAGAAAACATTAAATCATTGCTGATAAAATTTGCAGATGACACACAAATTGGGGGAGTGGTAAATAATGAAGAGGACAGGTCACTGATTCAGAGTGATATGGATCACTTGGCAAACTGGGTGCAAACAATATGTGTTTTAAGATGGCTACATGTAAATGTATACATCTAAGAACAAAGAATATAGGCCATACTTACAGGATGGGGGACACTATCCTGGGAAGCAGAGACTCTGAAAAAGATTTTGGGGTTGTAGTGAATAGTCAGCTGAAAATGAGCTCCTAGTCTGATGCTGTGGCCAAAAGAGCTACTACAATCCTGGGATACCTAAACAGGGGAATCTTGAGTAGGAGTAGAGAGAATATTTCACTTCTGTATTTGGCAGTGGTGTAACTGCGGCTGGAATCCTGTGTCCAGTTCTGGTGCCCACAGTTCAAGAAGGATGTTGCTAAATTGGAGAAGAGAAGAGCCAAGAGAATGATTAAAAGGATTAGAAAACCTACACTGAGGAGCAAAATCTATGTAGCGTAACAAAGTGATGGTTAAGGGGTGACTTGATTATAGTCTATAAGTATCTACATGGAGAACGAATATTTATTAATGGGCTCTTCAATCTAGGAGAGAAAAGTATAACATGATATAATGGCTGGAAGTTGAAGTTAGACAAATTCAGACTGGAAGTAAGGCGTACATTTTTAACACTGAGAGTAATTAACCATTGGAACAATTTATCAAGGGTTGTGGTGGATTCTCCATCACTGACAATTTTTAAGTCAAGATTGGCTGTTTCTAAAAGCTCTGCTCTAGGAATTATTGTGGGGCAGTTCTCTGGCCTGTGTTATGCAGCAGGTCAGACTAGATGATCACAAGGGTCCCTTCTGGCTTTGGAATCTATAGATCTATAAATAAAGTCTTTTCAGCTGATGGCCTTCTTAGCGCAGAGCTATGATATATCCAGTTACAGGCCCCAGCAGGAGTGGATTGACACTCCACAGGGCCCAGATCCACCATATCTCTGCACCCATTACACACTCAACATTCATTTTCCGTCCTGCTAGAAGAGTCAGTGTCACATGATTGCCCCTCCTTCCCGTGGGTCACATGGAGCTGTCATCCTTGTACGCGAATGGATGGTGCATCTTCTCTACCTTAGGGCCTGCACTTGCAGCCATCAGTTATATGCTGCACCACCTGCTTGTGGCCCACTCCCGTTTCAGGCCCTGGGTCCTAAGACCCTGCCATAATCCAACCCCGCTTCCCAGTCTCCATCATTTCTATGCACTTGATTTAAAGAAAGTGGATGCTTTTCTGAAACAGGAGGGCCTCTAGCTGTAAGGACACTGCAGGGCATTCTACTCACCCACCAAGGAGCTGGGGCCTCATAGCACCCAAGGGAGAATGGAGGGAAACCAGGACTGTACAGACTATTATTGCTATTATTGGTATGGGATTTTAGCTCTAGGTAAGTTTGCTCCTGGTCCTACAGACCCTGCAAGACCTGGGCCTGGTGTATTTCCATCACCAGGCAAGAGGGGATGTGGGAGAGAGGCTCCAGTTCACATGCAGCAAAAATCCTTGATAACAAAAACTGCTTTTTGGACCGGTGAAACCTTGAGTGATGCTCCTCCCCCGGCAACTCCTCAGGAGCCGCTCATGGGGAGAAGCCAAACTCCAGCAGCTTTGCCAGGGCTGCTAAACTCTCATCCCAGCTCTGCTTACATGCCCCTACAAGGTGCTGAGCAATCCCGTGGGGGTGCTGAGCCCCCTGCCACCCTACCAACTCAACAAGAGCAGAGGGCTCACAGCACCAGGCAGGTCTGGACCCTCTGGCAGGCACAGGGTTAACAATGTCCCAGTCAAAGGCTTTTGAAAAGATTATTTACAGCTCCTTCCTCCTCAAGGGTAAATTTGCAGTCACCTCATTAAGCACAGACACAAGCCTTTAAACAGGCTCAGGCAGGGATATTTACAGCCCTGTGTTGCTGAATTTGGGGTGGAGACCTAAATTCACAACATGAAAGCAAAACCTCCAAGTGCAGTTGCAAGCTGTCCTGCTGGCGTTCTGGTGAACAGCTGTGTCCCCCAGAAGAGATTCGCCCTCCACAGACACGAGAGGCGGAGCTGCCCTCAGCCACCACTGTGCGTTTGCAACGACACTGAGACCTATTAGCAGCCTTGCTGGGAGAAGCCCATTAGTTGAAAGGGAGGCAGGGCCATAAATACGAACACGCATCCTTCCTCTATGCCAGCGCTGCTATGCTATTTCCCCTCTCGGCCCATTCTGCATCGTTCTGTTCCTCGCACTATTTCCATTATTGATCCTTTTATTAGCTTTTCTGGCTGTATAAATCATAGGTAATATTTAAAGCGTTGCACAAGCCCTGTGGAGCAGCCTGCTGATTTTAATGGGGGCCCAACGAAATTAAGCATTAATGGTGGAAGGGGGCTAGGCAGCTCCTGATTAACATGATCTTTTGGGGGATAATTCCTAACAGTAATTGATGCCCACTTACCAGATGGAATAAACTGGCACTTTCTTTAATGGGTGCCGAAAATGAATATCCTTCCAACAGGATTTTATCCCAGGCACGTTTCCCATTACACTGGGCAAACATGCCAGCATGATGTATACATAAAACCTTTTATTGGCTTCATTTGGGGGCCCAACTGGGACTGATACTGAATGGATCTAAGCAAAATGAGTCCTCATTTCTCTGGGTGGAGTCTCATTCCACAACACAAAATACCACTTGCTTGCCAAATGTGCTCTACCATGGAATGGTTACACCCTGGCTTGAGGGGCTGAGCAAAGAAGAATTCCAGTGCCCCTCTGTCACCGACAATGGATCTTGGCTGTTTTCACCTTGGTTATATAGAATAGGAAAGACCGGTTGTGCACTGCTACATTTGCCAGCTATGAAATGCTAAATGATTTGGGAAGAGCAATCAAGTATCAATATGCAGCATTCTCTATCATTGCTGATAAGACCGTCCCATCCTGAGTCTTTCCCTTGGGGAAAACTAGGGTTTCCATTCAACAGCAGCACACAGCATGGGGATAAGTTTGATTTAATTTGGACAGATCATGGAAATAGCCAGTAACGACAGAATCAGGGCCTAGGTCTCTGTTTGCCCATTAAGTCCTTGTCAGGAATACCAAAGCCTGACCTTGATAGAGCACACATCCTATGGGTTATGGATCCCTGCAGAGCGGGATCAGTGAGCCAAAGAAAAAGAGAGAGTCCCGGGGGACTCATGGAACTACTGGAAAACAGGAGAGTGACTAAGAGTCTGATTCTTCTCCCACTTTCAGTGATGGGAATGGAGCCATATCGGTGTTAAGGGCAGGAGCACCAGGCCTGACAGGGGTGAGGTCGGGAAATTAGGTACCACTGGCAGAAGTACAGAGAGTGGGGGTGAGGGTTAGAAGAGGAGCTCTTTCTGGAGTGCTAGTCGAGACTCAGGCAGAAGCCTTAGCCACAATGTCAGGGCACGGGACTGCACCTGAATGCCATGGCAGATTGTTGACTGACTGGGTGAGAAAGCTCTGTGGGTGCCATTCAAGGCAACAATGTTCTTGGACAGCCCCCTCCAAAGCCCAGCTACTTTCACATGTCTCGGGGAAGCCACAGACATATGCATATGCAAGTGTGCAGGAGGAGGTATATGTGCCTTGCCTTCTAGAGACTGGAGGAAGCCAATGCTATTATTAGTCTAGCCCAGAATGATCTGGGCATAGTTATAGATCTGGGCATAAAGTGAAAGTTTGTAAGGCTGTAAGAACATAAGAATGGTTGTACTGCGTCAGACCAGTATCTAATCTTCTGACAGTAGCTGGTGTCCAATACTTTAGAGGGAATGAACAGAACAGAGCAATGTATTGGGTGATCCATCCCCTGTCGTCCAGCCCCAGCTTCTAGCAGTTGGAGGTTTAGGGACACCCAGAGCACAGGGTTGAGTCTCTGACTGTCTTGGCTAATAGCCATTGATGGACCTATCCTCCATGAACTTATCTAGTTCTTTTTTGAGCCCAGTTATACTTTTGGCCTTCACAACATCCCCTGGCAGTGCATTCCACAAGTTGACTGTGCATTGTGTGAAGAAGCACTTCCTTATGTTTGTTTTAAAGCTGCTGTCTATTAATTTCGTTGGTTCTTGTTTCAGAGTAACAGCCGTGTTAGTCTGTATTCGCAAAAAGAAAAGGAGTACTTGTGGCACCTTAGAGACTAACCAATTTATTTGAGCATGAGCTTTCGTGAGCTACAGCTCACTTCATCGGATGCATACCGTGGAAACTGTAGCAGACATTATATACACACACAGATCATGAAACAATACCTCCTCCCACCCCAGTGTCCTGCTGGTAATAGCTTATCTAAAGTGATCATCAAGTTGGGCCTTCTCACCCCCCCCCCCCCCCCCACAAACTCACTCTCCTGCTGGTAATAGCCCATCCAAAGTGACCACTCTCTTCACAATGTGTATAGTAATCAAGGTGGGCCATTTCCTGCACAAATCCAGGTTCTCTCACCCCCCTCCAAAAACCACACACACAAACTCACTCTCCTGCTGGTAATAGCTCATACAAAATGACCAGTCTCCCTACTATGCGCATGGTAACCAAGGTGGGCCATTTTCAGCACAAATCCAGGCTTTCTCACCCCCCCCCCCCTTTCCCGGGAACACACACACACACACACACTCAGCAGGAGAGTGAGTTTGTGTGTGTATGGGGGTGGGGGGGTGAGAAAACCTGGATTTGTGCTGGAAATGGCCCACCTTGATTACCATGCACATTGTAGGGAGAGTGGTCACTTTGGATAAGCTATTACCAGCAGGAGAGTGAGTTTGTGTGTGTGGTTTTTGGAGGGGGGTGAGGGGGTGAGAGAACCTGGATTTGTGCAGGAAATGGCCCACCTTGATTACCATACACATTGTGAAGAGAGTTGTCACTTTGGATGGGCTATTACCAGCAGGAGAGTGAGTTTGTGGGGGGGGGCGGGGGGGCGGAGGGTGAGAAAACCTGGATTTGTGCTGGAAATGGCCCAACTTGATGATCACTTTAGATAAGCTATTACCAGCAGGACAGTGGGGTGGGAGGAGGTATTGTTTCATGATCTCTGTGTGTATATAATGTCTGCTGCAGTTTCCACGGTATGCATCCGATGAAGTGAGCTGTGGCTCACGAAAGCTCATGCTCAAATAAATTGGTTAGTCTCTAAGGTGCCACAAGTCCTCCTTTTCTTGTTGGTTCTTGTGTTATGCAAAGAGGTAAATAACATTTCCTGATTCACTTTCTCCACACCATTCATGACTTTATAGACCCCTACCACATCCTCCCTCAGTCATCTCTTTCCCAAGATTAACAGTCCCAGTTTTAAGAAAAGGAGGACTTGTGGCACCTTAGAGACTAACCAATTTATTTGAGCATAAGCTTTCGTGGGTTAAAAGCCACTTCATCGGATGTATGCAGTGGAAAATAGAGTAGGAAGATCTGTGTGTATATATATATATACACAGAGAACATGAAACAATGGGTGTTACCATTCACACTGTAACGAGAGTGATCAGTTAAGGTGAGCTATTACCAGCAGGAGAGAGAAAACAAAACAAAAAACCCAACCTTTTGTAGTGATTATCACTACAAAAGGTTTTCTCTCTCTCTCTCTCTCTCATGCTGGTAATAGCTCAACTTAACTGATCACTCTTGTTATAGTGGTATATGGTAACACCCATTGTTTCATGTTCTCTGTAAATATATATATCTTCCTACTGTAGTTTCCACTGAATGCATCCAATGAAGTGAGCTGTAGCTCACGAAAGCTTATGCTCAAATAAATTTGTTAGTCTCTAAGGTGCCACAAGTCCTCCTGTTCTTTTTGCGGATACAGACTAACACGGCTGCTGCTCTGAGTCCCAGGTTTATCATCGCTCCTCAGATGGAAGCTGTCCCATATTGCTAATAATTTTTGTTACCCTTCTTTGTACTTCTTCCAATGCTAATATATCTTTTTTGAGATGGGGTGACCAGAACTGCATGCAGTATTCAAGGCGTGGGTGTACCATGTATGTATAGTTGTGATTATGTTTTCCAATGTGCATTACTTTGAATTTATCAGCACTGAATTTCATCTGCCATTTTATTTGAGCATGAGCTTTCGTGAGCTACAGCTCACTTCATCGGCTAACTAACACGGCTGTTACTCTGAAATCTGCCATTTTGTTGCCAAGTCATCCTGTTTTGTGAGATCCCTTTGTAACTCTTCACAGTCTGCTTTGGACTTAACTATCTTGAGTAATTTTGTATCATATGCAAAATTCTCCTCCTTTTTCCAGATCATTTATGAATATGTTGAACAGCTTTAGTCCCAATACATATTCTTGGGGGACCCTGCTATTTATCTCTCTCCACTGTGAAAACTGACCATTTATTCCTACCCTTTGTTTCCTATCTGTTAACAAGTCACTGATCAATGGATGAGAGGACCTTCCCTCTTGTTCCATGACTGTTTAGTTTGCTTAAGGGCCTTTGGTGAGGGTTCTTCAAAGACTTTCTGAAAGTCCAAGTATACTAGATCCACTGGATCGCTCTTGTCCACGTTTGCTGCCCCCTCAAAGAATTCTAGAAGATTGTTGAGGCATGGTTTCCCTTTACAGAAGCCGTGTTGACGCTTCCCCAACATAGTGTGTTCATCTGTCTGAACACATCATTCTGTTCTTTACTATAGTTTCAACTACTTTGGCAGGTACCGAAGTCAGGCTTACAGGCCTGTAATTGCCAGGACCGCCCCTGGAGCCTTTTAAAAACATCAGTGTCACCGTAGCTCTCCTTCAGTCACCTGGTGCAGAGGTTGTAACTGGCGGTGCAGGGCATGCTGAACTCCGTGGAGGGCTGCGCTGACGTCCTCATGCCTGGGTGCCCTCTCCATTTCCCAGGAACGATGATGGCAAATCTCTAGGATGCTGGTGTGTAAATAAAAACAGTTAATGCCTTTCTCATCCATCAGGAGCACTGTGAATATTCAGCTCTAGGGATGGGGCTGGTCATCGTCCCATCTCAGCATGATCAAAATAACTATGCTTTATCACTTGACTTTGGGTCTCTGGGCCAGATCCCAGCCAGTTCTTTGCCATCAGCCACTCACAGAGAGGTGTGCTGTTCACATGCCATGGGCAGGAGGGAGCATACCCGCACCATGCTGTGCTCTGGCAATCCTTTGCCAAGGCCATTGCCTGTGATGCAAGTAAGAATAGCCCTCAGGTTGCTCTGAATTGTGCCAGGGGCCAAACCGACCCCCATTTAGATTCAGAACCTGGAGGAAAAGGGGTGGAAAGGTGGCACAAAACCCAGCATAACTCCACCAATGGACCTGAAAATCAAGCCCTACTTGTTGCTTTAAGATGGGCTCTCTCCTTCCACCTTTCTTTGATGCGTTCTTTTCCCTAAGGTACTTGGAATGCTAATTGTTAGTTCATTATATAAGCAGGCAAATTTGCATCTCCATGTAAAATGATGCACTTCGAGTTCCTCTTAATTCTTGTGTTCGACCTTCATAGTCTAATCAAGTTAGTGTGGTTCTGAGCCCGAGCAAGCCCCAGCTCCCTGCACATACAGTAATTGAATAACAGCCTGAGAAGCGAGATCCTCAGATGCTTACATTGTCATGGAATCCATGAAACAAGATTAATCAGGGCAGAAGAAAAGAAAGTGAGAAATCAGAGACTATTTAGGGATGATCAGAGAAGGTGGGGAGAGATTTTTCATAGAATGCCAATAATATGCTCATTTGGGGATCCCCAAGCATTTTAAAACACTCAGGGATAGATTTTACTTCCCTTACTTAGGCCGAGTAAAACATTAGTCCATGAGTAGCCTCATGAGGCTGCACACAGAGTAAGGGGCTACTCATGGCAGGTATGGGGATCAGAAAATGACCTAAACTGATTAACCTTTGTATTGTCCTTGTTAGATCCTATAGGTCAGAATCATTACCTTCACTTGACAGGTGGGTGGACTGAGGCTCAGAAATTACTTGCGACTTGTCCAGACTCCCACAGCTAGTCAGTGGCAAGAATGGGAATAAAACCCAGGAGTTCTGACTGTCAGTGCCCTGCTCAAATCATTAGGACACACCACCTCAATTAACTGCATTACCAGAGCGGATTAGGGAGGGGCAGGGAAGGGGGAGGTGGGAAGGACTATAAATCTCCTGAGCGGGAAAAAAGAAAATAATGCTTGGGCTGATTTGAAATGATCAGAGTACAGTTGGGTACCAGGAGTCCATCAATCTCGTTGCATTTGAAAGACTGAGGCATGCTGCCTGCACCCAGAAAGTACTCTTCCTTTTTAGTTAATGAAGCAGCCTTGATTTGTCTGTGGTCACCTCATCTACTGCAAAGACTCTCTGCTCCCCAAATCCAAAGACCATGCTCAGTAACGAGGTCCCCCACAGGCACACACAGCAGATCCACTATCTAGAGCCCTGTATTTCCTCAGGAGAATATTCTACTCCAAGTAAGGGCTCAATGACTCAGAAAAATCCCACTTTAGTGCTCAGTGAAAACACCCCCCAGGACCCACTTCGGGTTCTGTGAGCTCTGTCTGTCACCTCGGGGGTGCAAATGGATTTACAAAGCATGCTGTGGACAGCTTCCCAAAGCTGGACTTCCAGTCCTGACCCCCGATCTGAGCCAACACCCGCAGGAATCCAGGGAAAAGCTCCTACTGACTTAAAAGGACATAGAATTAGGCCCAGGATGCTTTTCCACCATCAAAAGGGACATACTGATCTATTACCCTGAGGTCACACACTTCTTATTTTTCATATTCATTATCGGAAAAAAATGATTCCCTGTTAAAAAGATGCTGTTCTGAAACACAGGTGAAACCGTGGTAAACAATAAAAGGGACTTTTTAAAAATAAACCAAAATTGTGACGATCCCATTTAAATGTGGTCTTTATGCTGTAACTAAAAGCCAGTTCTTTTCCTCTAACTGAGTGTGACAAGGGCATTCTGTCTTGAATCAAGCAGCATACTCTTTGCATGGCTACACAGCTGACAGCTAGATGTGGGCTAGACTTTATCTTTTACTCACCTAGAAAATTAACTCAATGGGCTGGATTCATTAGAGAGCAGGGCAGGTGGATCATTTTTATTCTTTGCAGTTTGCTGACTGAATTTGCCATTCCCTAGCCATTCTTCATCTACTTTCCCACATTTTGAATGAATAGCTGTAGATGTCAGTTTTCACTGCTGCTATTTTAGACAGCAGGCTTCTTTTGGGGAAGAAACCATCACCCTGTAGCTTTGAGAAAGGACCATTTCCCCAGCATGAAGCAGAGAGTAGGACTTAACACAAGAACTGGTTGATAAAATTAAGGCAATAGGTGAAGGTGGCTGGACTAGAGAGCAATGCCCTGTGTTCCATAATATGGGAAAACCAGCTATCACTTATCCTAATTCTGGGGTCTACTTCAGCCTGGCACACGGTAGAGAAGACCCAGGACTGTTCTAACTTGTGCTGGCTGGAACAGACTGAGATGGCCAGAGCACAGCATGCTGGGAGCCATGTTCCCAGCATGCATGATGCTGAATGAGGGGGCAGGAGAGATGGCACAGAGCTGGCTGTGTTGGCTTTACACCACCTGGGGATTCCCCTATACAAAGGGACCCCCTGCTAGTGGATTTCTCACTGCCCTTGACACATCAGAGTCTAGCTTCCAGCCCCTCGTTTTCTTTTATTTCATAAGAGCATAATGGCCAGACTGGGTCAGACCAATGGTCCATTTAGCCCAGTGTCCTGTCTTCCAACAGCGGCCAAGGCCAGGTGCCCCAGAGGGAGTGAACAGAACAGGAAATCATCCAGTGATCCACCCCGTCGCCCACTCCCAGCTTCTGGCAAACAGAGGGTAGGGACACCATCCCATCCCATCTTGGCTAATAGCCATGGATGAACCTATCCTCCATAAATTTATCTAGTTCTTTTTTGAACCCTGTTTTAATCTTGGCCTTCACAACATCCCCTGGCAATGAGTTCAACAGGTTTACTGTGCAATGTGTGAAGAAATACTTCCTTTTGTTTGTTTTAAACCTGCTGCCTATTAATTTCATTTGGTGACCCCTAGTTCTTCTGTTATGAAAAGGAGTAAATAACACTTCCTTGTTTACTTTCTCCACACCAGTCATGATTTTATAGACCTTTATCATATGCCACCTTATTTGTCTCTTTTCCGAGCTGAAAAGTCCCAGTCTTATTAATCTCTCCTCACACGGAAGCCATTCCATACCCCTAATCATTTTTGTTGCCCTTTTCTGAACCTTTTCCAATTCCAATATATCTTTTTTGAGATGGAGTAGACACATCTGCACACAGTATTCAAGATGTAGGAGTACCATGGATTTATTTAGAGGCAATATGCTATTTTCTGTCTTAGTATCTATCTCTTTCTTAATGATTCTCAATATTCTGTTTGCTTTTTTGACTGCGGCTGCACGTTGAGTGAATGTTTTCAGAGAACTATCCACAAGGACTCCAAGATCTCTTTCTTGAGTGGTAACAGCTAATTTAGGCCCCATCATTTTATATGTATAGTTGGGATTATGTTTTCCAGTGTGCATTACTTTGCATTTATCAACACTGAATTTCATCTGACATTTTGTTGCCCAGTCACCCCGTTTTGTGAGATCACTTTATAGCTCTTCCCAGTCTGCTTTGGACTTAACTATCTTGAATAGTTTTGTAACATCTGCAAATTTTGCCACCTCACTGTTTACCCCTTTTTCCAGATCATCTATGAATATGTTGAATAGGACTTGGCCCAGTACAGACCCCTGGGGAACACCACTATTTACCTCTCTCAATTCTGAAAACTGATCATTTATTCCTACCCTTTGTTTCCTATCTTTTAACCAGTTACCAATCCACGAGAGAACCTTCCCGCTTATCCCATGACAGCTTACTTTGCTTAAGAGCCTTTGGTGAGCGAACTTGTCAAAGGCTTTCTGAAAATCTAAGTACATTATACTCACAGGATCCCCCTTGTCCACATAGAATCATAGGACTGGAAGGGACCTTGAGAGGTCATCTAGTCCAGACCCCTGCATTCGTGGCAGGACTAATTATCTAGACCATCCCTGACAGGTGTTTGTCTAACCTGCCTTTAAAAATCTCCAATGATGGAGACTCCATGAACTCCCTAGGCAACTTATCCCAGTGCTTAACCACCCTGACAGTGAGGAATTTTTTCCTAATGTCCAACCTAAACCTCCCTTGCTGCAATTTAAGCCCACTGCTTCTTGTCCTATCCTCAGAGGTTAAGAAAAACAATTTTTCTTCCTCCTCCTTGTAACAACCTTTTACACACTTGAAAACTGTTATGTCCCCTCTCAGTCTTCTCTTTTCCAGACTAAACAATCTCAATTTTTTCAATCTTCCCTCATAGGTCATGTTTTCTAGACCTTACATCATTTTTGTTGCTCTTCTCTGGACTTTCTCCAATTTGTCCACATCTTTCCTGAAATGTGGTGCCCAGAACTGGACACAATACTCCAGCTGAGGCCTAATCAGTGTGGAGTAGAGCAGAAGAATTACTACTTGTGTCTTGCTTACAACACTCCTGCTAATACATCCCAGAATGATGTTTGCTTTTTTTGCAACAGCATTACACTGTTAACTCATATTTAGCTTGTGGTCCACTATGACCCCCAGAGCTCTTTCCGCAGTACTCCTTCCTAGGCAGTCATTTCCCATTTTGTCTATGTGCAACAGATTGTTCTTTCCTAAGTGGAGTACTTTGCATTTGTCCTTGTTGAATTTCATCCTATTTACTTCAGACCATTTCTCCTGTTTGTCCAGCATGCTTATTGACCCCCTCAAAGAATTCTAATAGATTGGTGAGGCATGGTTTCCCTTTACAAAAACCATGTTGACTCTTCCCCGACAAATTATGTTCATCTAGGTGTCGGACAATTTTGTTCTTTACTATTGTTTCAACCAGTTTGCCCGGTACTGAAGTCAGTCTTACTGGCCAGTAATTGCTAGGATTACCTCTGGAGTCCTTTTTAAAAATTGGCATCACATTAGCTACCCTCCAGTTATTTGGTACAGAAGCTGACTTAAATGATAGGTTACTATCATTTAATCACAGTTATTAGCTCTGCAATTTCACATTTGAGTTCCTTCAGAACTCTTGGGTGAATACCATCTGGTCCTGGTGACTGATTATTGTTTAATTTACCAATTTGTTCCAAAATCTCCTCTAATGACAATTCAATCTGGGACAGTTCCTCAGATTTGTCACTTAAGAAGAATGGCTCAGGTTTGGGAATTTCCCTCACATCCTCAGCCATGAAGACCGATACAAATAATTCATTTAGTTTCTCTGCAATGGCCTTATCATCCTTGAGTGCTCCTTTAACATCTCGGTCATCCAGTGGCCCCACTCATTGTTTAGCAGGCTTCCTGCTTCTGATGTACTTTATTTTATTTTATTTTTTTGCTATTACTTTTTGAGTCTTTAGCTAGCTGTTCTTCAAATTCCTTTTTGGCCTTTGTGATGGGGCACCTGCCCACACTGGACTCTCGGGGGTTAATAAGCCCTAGGGAGGCTGCACAGGAGGCAGCCAGTGACAGAAGGGCTTATAGGAGCAGCCAATCAGGGCCAGCAGGCCCATATAAGAAGAGCTGCAGTACAAAGCTGCTTCAGTCATGCCCTGGAGCTTGAGGAGGGAGGGGCACTGGCTGCCTTGCAGGTGGAGGGCAGCAAGCACCCCAGACAGAGCAGTGCTGCAGACAGAGACCCGGCGAGCTAAATGCAGCTCCTGGAGGGCTGCTGGGATCTGCAGGCTGAGACCCAGAGGCAAAGGGAAAGAGGGTGCTGGGGCCATGGGGAAGTGACCCAGGGAGATCTACAGAGGAGTCGGAGGGGGCGCAGCAAGTGGTGGCCATCTACAGGCTCCCTGGGACCGGACCCAGAGTAGTGGGTGGGCCCGGGTCCCCCCTGCCCCCACTTGCCACTGAGGAAATGGCTGGACAGTGGACTGCGATACCGTCCCCCGGAAGGGGGGAGCACAGAGTGCGGCACTGCCAGAGGGCTGTGTCATGAAGAGGACACCCCGGTCCTGGGAGTGGCGTGCGTCCCTGGAGCAGAAGTGATGGTGGTGAGACATCACCAGAAGAGGGCGCACTGGCGTACAGAACTAATCTCCAGGACAGCCAGCAGGAGGCGACGCACTATTGAGTTGAACCCCAGCACAGCCTTCCTAATTATGTTTTTACACTTGATTTGGCAGTGTTTTTGCTCCTTTCTATTTTCCTCACTAGGATTTAACTTCCACTTTTTAAAGGAGGCCTTTTTGCCTCACTGCTTCTTTTACTTTGTTGTTTAGCCCCGGTGGCACTTTTTTGATTCTCTTACTATGTTTTTTAATTTGAGGTATGCATTTAAGTTGCACCTCTATTATGGTGTCTTCAAAAAGTTTCCACACAGCTTGCAGGGATTTCATTTTTGTCCTGACCCAAAACACAAGACAAATCTGCAGTAGGGTGAATCCACATGAATAAGTAACAACAGCTGCTTAAGATTCATTCAAAATCCACCCTGTTAACTGGAACACCTCTACAGACCCCACACATCCAGAATGACTGGGGCTAGGGTGACCAGATGTCCCGATTTTATAGGGACAGTCCCAATTTTGGGGGCTTTTTCTTATATAGGTACCTATTCCCCCCCCCCACACACACACACACCCTGTCCTGATTTTTCACACTTGCTGTCTGGTCACCCTAATTGGGCACACTGCTGGCACAGGGACCCATTAGCTGAAGAAGGCTGCAGAGCTCCTGCTATTCTGCCATGTTTCTCACACAGAGGTTTCCTTCCAGGCTGTTCTCTACCGGTCTTGTATTGATTCATGTATCCGTGGCCGGGGATACGGGTACTGCTGGCAGATGGGCAGAGAAGTGACTCATCCGGTTCAATTCATTGCAGTAAGGTAGTAGTGTAAACTAAATCATGTAAAATGAGGCGGGGCTGATCATTTGGAACATTGTGGGAAGTTCTGGAGAGGAGATTATGCTGCAGAAAGGACATTGAAAAGGTGCATTTAAGGGGAAACAAAATAATTCAGACCTTGAAGGGCAAACAGGGAGGAAAGCACAGACACGCTAGCCTCTGTCATTTACATTCAAATTAGTTTTCTTAATTCTTCTCTAGCTAAGATAGACAGGGTTGAAAGGACCGGACTCCATACAGCTGCCAATCAGAAACCAAAGAGGTTCCGAGAATGGAAAGAAGGAGACTGTTTAGAATGTAAACTCCTTGGGGCAGGGGCTGCATTTTAATACTGTACAGCACCCTGCATAATGGAGCCTGATCCTGACGGTGGCCTCCGGGAGCTACTTCAATGTATATAATAAATGGCCACCTTAAAAATAATTTCTTCAGCGTGAACCAAATTCTGCTCTCACTGGAGTCTGGGAGGTTGCAATAGTGAATAAAGAAGAGAAATGGCCCTTTTTTCTTTACACAAGAGGTAACTAACAAATTAAACTGATTACCAAAGACAAACAGAAAAATAACTGTATGCCATTTAATGCCAGAGATATTCAAGAAAGGATGAAACGCAAGCTCAGAAGATAAAACCCTTATGAGGATGGGAAAAATCTGTAAAATGCTTACGTAAGGCAACTTGAGGAAAAAAATCTGGTCACCCTACATAGTTGTACTCTAGTGCTACAGATGTCAGATACACCCTCTATTGGGTCAGAAGGTCAGGGGTGCATGCACAACCAGCTACACAGATTGTGTGCACAGCTGTCACATCTGTGGAAGCAAATTACCACTGCAAAAGAACCCAAGTTTTTGTGCAGGTCCAGTTCTGAGAATCCCTTCCGAAGGATGTGTATTATTAGTCTTTAAACACTTTATAGGGCACCAGCCGAACAGCTACTAGGACTTACAAACTGTACCAATGCAAATTATGGAATACAAGTTAATCACAGGGGATAGTATTAAATCAAAACCACTATCGTTTCCAGAGGTTAGAGATAGGACTGGCCTACAAAATCAGATACAGATTTGCACTTTCCTCAATTCAGGGGTAGACTACGGTGTTGGTCTGGCCCATCTCATTCATATGCTACCATACACACAAGTGTGCACGCACCTTTCTAAATTGAGTGTTTTGTTTTCCAGGGCAGAAAAGAAAGGAAGTATTCAGAAAACATTTTTTTCCTTAAACCTTCTTAATGTTGCTCTGAATACCTTACAACAGGAATCACCCCAGAGATAGTTTAGATGTGATTAGCTGATAATTTAAGCTTATAATTAAAAAATGATTTATTGACAAAAGCTTTAGCGGAAAGAGATGTTAGAGTTTCATGAACAATCTACAAAAGTACTCATTCGATCCCTTAGACTCAAGTATTATTTATAACAAGCCTTAATACCTGCAGGGGTGGGGTAAGAATAAAATCTTTGTAGCAACTAGCATTTCCCCATGGGGATAAATGCCTTCTCAATTAGTACTGAGACAGGATGGTAGCTCAGCAATCACTTCAAGCCTAGCACTTCATCAGCTGTGCTCTTAATCGTATCTTGTCAGGATTTCCCATTCTCACCAAAGGAGGAAAAAAACAGCACACAAATCTGAGCATCTCAGTTATCACTGTACACTGTATTTTGTATTTACCATGTCATTCAATAAGACAAGTGTTACATATTAAAAATTTCTTGTTGGCTGTAAGCAGAACAAAGACTCTTGACAAAGCCACTGGAATTTCACATGAAACGCTGTACCTAATTTAAATATATATTCCAAATAATATCAATAGGGAAAATGGAGATGCCGTGCAGTTCCCCTTTGAAATTCCCAAAGAGAACCTACCACCTGCCACCCAAGAGAATCAGGACCTCATTGTCCTGTGGGCTCTCTGGCTACCCAGAGATCCATCCAGAACCTTCTGGGAAATTCCAGCATCTTTGACTCCTTTACTGGAGCCACTTTAGCAACAGCCTCCTGAGATTTTCATTTACGTGCTACAGTGTCAACAGGCTGTCTAGATTGATTCCTGGAGACGGCCCCAGCCATGCCCTGACAGCTTCCCAACATGTGCATTTCGGGCTGGCTACCCCCAACTTGAGATCATGGAAACTTTACTGGATTTGCCACCACATAGCTTTATTTGTAAGCTAAACAATGCCATATGTGCACCATGCCCTAACATAAAAACACCTAGCAGCTCAGACTGCCTCGTCTTGGAACATGGACTTCCCTCTCTTGGAAACACGCACAACGGTGTGAACCCGATGGCACCCCATACACCTGTGTCATTAAGGTGAAGTTGGAAGCTGTGAACCACAGCAGTCTAGCCCCGTGGTCAATCCTCAATACCACCTACATCTCCCGGATTGAGGAGTTTATGAAAAAAGAGCCTTGGAAACAACCTCAATCCATTTTACCTGAACCTTTCTGACCACCAAGCTGCTACATGGCCTAACTCTCACCCCACTTCTACTGAATCCTGTATGCACCTTTCTGCAGCAGTCGGTGCCTGCCTCTGGCCTGGTGATGAGGATTGTGTCCTGGGCCTGTACTTGTACCCAGTTCAAAGGCTGTTTACTCAAATTTTCTTCAATGGGTCAGTTACTCCAAATTCACTCATTTTGCACCAACTCATAAACCGTCCGTAATTTTGTAGCTATAAATTTACCAAAGAAAAAAGAAATCTCCAAACATTGGGCCAGATCCTTAAATGTAAATCAGTATGTAAATCAGATGTAAATCAGTATGGCTCCATTGACTTCTAGAGCTCCATGTACACCAGTTGTGAACCTAGCCCCCCTGTAGGAACCTGAAGCAATCATTGTTAAGCAGGAGAATCAACACCCAGGGTTACAGACCAAATAAGCCATGCAAATTCCAAGCTGCACATTATATATATATATTTTTAGTTCTTTTCTGAATAACTTGTGTGTCTGGTCCCTGTTACACTGGACACTAGTCATAAATCCTGTTTGCTGGCTGCCTACAATCCAGAATGTGATCTTTGTCTTGTCAATACTGAGACCTTTAGCCTCTGAGGCTATTGTTCTGATTAAAATTCCAGAGTAGGTCTCCAGATCTCTGTTGATTTTACATCCTCTTAGAAAGACTGGAGTGGAATAAACTATTAAGGGCAGAGATAAGATCAGCTAGTGCAAACAGTTACAAAAAGGAGTTAGGTGAGCATATGAAGGGAAATAGAATTGCGTAGCCCAACTACCAACTCATTACCTAGAAGGGCATCTTGGCCATCTCGCATATTAAAATCTCTTATACTGTGCAATGTTCATACCCATGTAGTATAATTTATTAAGAGTCATGAGGGGCTCAGTGTTCAGTAGCTGGATCCCCTGACCAATATGCAAAAAGCACATGCAATTGCACATTGATTTTTATCACACTTATCACAGTTGCTCATGGATAGGTAAATCCCCATTGCATCTGCAATGAGATAACCGTGTGTGCAAATACACCCCCATTTTTGCTTATGCATCAGGGCCAATGTAATTGTATTTTAGTGCCTCAACTGTTATTAGCACATTGTGATAATTATAAGATCCCGCATCTCACCCCAGCCAAACACACACACTTGGGCAAGGTTTGAACCTGGGATTTTCAGCATCATAGGACAGAAGGCAATCAGTTGAGCTAAAGAGATAGCTCCATTATCCACTACCAGGATTAAGCTGTGATTCTCTGGTACACCAGCCACTATAAGGTGAAACCACTTCTATAGGCTGAGTTCCCCAGCCGGACTAAATTTCCCATGATGCACTGTGGTCACAGGACTCCCATGATGCACCAAGTGATTCAACCAGAGGGGAGACTGCTGTGCACCATAGGAGATGTAGTCCAGCTGGGGCACTCATTCCACAGTAGAAAATGGTGACATTAGGCACTTGAACTACAGATATCATAAGGCATTGTGGCTGCTCAGACTGACTCATTAGTATTGAACTGAATCAAAAAGAAATGGTTTTCCGTTGACAAAATATTTTGAAAGAAAATTCATGGTGAGCTCTAGACACTGTAGAGATTACAGAGACCCAGGACACCATGGTTGGGGTGAATGTAAGATTGTCTAGTTCCTGTTTACACAGATCCTTAATTCCTTGATACATGACCCTTAATGGCCATCTTAATAGTAACTCTAATTGTTCACAACACACACACACACACTTTGGCCAATGTTGTGTTACAAACGCTCCATCAATGGCGATGATAATCATTCTTCCTAGACATTGTTGCACTCTCTTCAGCAGTATTGCATTGGTGGGCCAGTGAGGCCAATGACCAAGGTAAAAGTAAACAAGGGGGAACATCCAATGTCCAAGAGAGAACACAATCTTGAATAGCATTTTCCCACTTTTGCAAACTGTAACCACAAGCAGGGAAGCTGAGCCTCAGCTGGAGTGAAAAATCACACCTTAAAGTCAGGGTAAAGACTAGAATATCTTTATGCTTACAATGCAAATTGTTACAAGAATGCTCTATGTCTATATAGATGTAAATAGTTCATAGATAAGGTGCCAGTAGAGGGCACTCAAGAATACATAGCGTAGTTCCTTAGGTTGTAGGACAAATACACTTGTTGCCCAACGAGATGGCTTCCTCTGTGCATTCCTTTGCATACAGTACTCAGCCTTTACTGCTGGAGGTGGGACTGGTTGAAATGTTGGTTGTGGAAGACAAAAAGAGTTGCAAGAGATTTATATGAGATTAAAATGGTCATGAAGGCAAATGTATTTGAAAAGATGTTATTCCTTGTTCCAGAAGAAACCTTGTTTCCCCGAGAACTTAGGGCCAGATTCTGCTCTCAGTTACCGCAGTGTAAACCCAGGGGAAATCCACTGACTGCAGCCAAGGTCCCTTGGATTTACACAGGTGTTACTGGCCAAAATCTGATTCTTAATAGTTTAAATAGTCTATCTCCCAATAATGGTGAGCTACTCCTGGAAGAAGGCATTCACTGTCCTGCTCCTACGCAGCTACCCAATACTTTGACCAACCTTTCCTCGGTACAATGCCCACACGTTCCCCAGACAGGCAATGGCATAAGGTAAAGCTAAGCATATTCCAATGACATTTTCCCAAAGCATCCTACCATGCCGCTCAGTTCTGCTAAAATGAATTAGCTTTAAAATATTTACGTTATTTTACCTTCTCTTATAACTATCATCCACACTCAAACTCCTCCAGTAAAAATGGGGCAAATACCTTAGTTTAACTGCCTCCCGTCGCGAAGACTGCAAAGTTTGAGAATGATTAACGAGCCAAACCATATTGAAAAGCTGCCATTTATAAAGAATAAGGATGGCATCTATTTTCCCTTGCTCTTTTAAAATCTGATACCCATCCATTAGAGATACACAAAACCTCTCCCTCTGCCTGGAGGAAGACTGAATGCTTTGTATGTGTGTCTATCATTGGAAAGCAGGTAAGCCCTCACCAATCATGTGATTATTAGAGCTGACAGACTACTCCAAACTGCATTAGTCACCCAGAGGTGTTACAATACTGATACACTGACAGGCAATTATCTTTGCAGATAGTGTTAAAACAAGATAATTAATTGAAAGAGCAGGTGAAAGAACAATGGACCTTGCAGCAGGAGAAGCTATTTTCAAAAGTATTCTGTGAATGCAACAATGCCCCCTCCATGGAGTCATTTTATCAGCTTTTTTCCTCTTCCTAAACGCAGCATTGACACGGAATGCGTTTAGTACATTACTAAAGTGCCGTCACTTGCCAGAGCATCCTTAGGAACAGGAAAACATCTTTCCTTTAACAAGGACGTGTCTATGGAGAGAAGGCCTTGTTCTGAATCCACTTAGGCTAGTGTAAATCCACTAACTCCTGATTTACACCACTGAGATCAGAATCAGGCCCAATGGATGGAGCAGTTGGAAGGACATTTTAGAGACTGTGTGTGGGGGGGTACATATATTGTGTGTGCTAATAATATATGTTGGGCAAATGAAAAACAAAATCTTCAACATACAACTCCTATTGTTTTGTCTTTACAGGGCTCCTTTGCCAATGTGGTATCTAATCACCTCTCAAACATTGGTGAATTTATCCTCTCAAAACTCCTCTGAGATAGGGAAGCGTTGTTATTATTACCCCCCATTTCACAGGTTAGGAACTGAGGCACACAGACATAAAGCAACTTGCCTATGAAATTGCGTGGCTGAGTCAGGAATTGAATCCAGATTTCCTGCCTTCCAGTGCAATCCTTTAACTGCAAGACAATCCTTGGGTCTTTACCACAAGCATGTCCTTAGTAGCAGTGCTGTAAATCACGAGGTTTTTTTTGGCAAATGGTGGCCCTTGCAGTCTTTTAATGCTGCCTTTCTATTACGTATAATGCAATGTGATATGTAGCTGTTCTATATTGCATTACAGTGATGCAACTCTTGAGACTACAGATCCCATCATGCAACTCTCTATCTTGATCAGAATGGTAGCCTGCTGGTCGGGGTGTTGCATGCTGGGGCACGTAGTCTCCCCCTTTGTAAAATTGTGGGTGGCTTGTGTGTGCTGTATTTGATGCAGGTTAAGCGTGGCCATTGAACTGCCAGCTTTACCCCCAGTTGATCAAAGTTTGAGGTGCCCCCCCTCAATTATATCTATCTATAGAATCAGAAATTGAAGATAAAATTTGCACTTCTTCATTTTGTCGATCTCCTGATTGGTATCGCACAGTGATATCCGGTTGGAAATTCTGTAATCTAAGCAGCCCATAGTACTGTATTATATGACTTTAATTAGGATTTAATTTAGATTTAAGATAACTATTGCATGTTTACTAAATACCAATTAATTATTGAAAACATATTTGTTGAGGCCTAAGGCCAATGCAATAGATACGTATCTAGCCATTGTTAAACCTTAATAAAGATGTGTTTAACAAACCATTAGCCTCCAGTATACAATAACTATTCTGTTCAGATTAAATGAAATGATTAGCTGAGGATATATTGCACATGACTGCAGCGATGACTCAGTGATGTAACGGAGGGTCTAGGAAATGGAATGAGATTGAGATGAGTTTCTCTTGATGTACTTCAGCATTTCTGCTTCTGGCTCAAGCTGCATTCAGGAAGACCAGATGGGTGTGAAAGGGAGAAATAATGGGCCAAGTTATTCTAGTACCTCTGAAACTCATGAAAGGTCCCATTTGAATGAGAAGGAAAGGTTTGTGTACGTTCTTATGTTACCCAAATCTCTGTTCATCTCTAGTAAATAGCTAGAAGTGACTCAGTTTTCTTAAGACAGAAAAAGGAAATAAAGCTGTCAGCAATATGGGAGCAGATCCCGAGCTCTTTGCTCAGCCGTCATGCAGGTGAAACTAGTAGCTTCTACAGAAGTTTGCAGGGGTGAAAACTGAGTCAAGGGCTTTAGCTCTGGCCCATGGATCCTACTTCCAGGGTCCTGGAAAGTGAAATCCGGAATTTCAGTTCAATCTGCCCATACCATGGCAGAGCTGGCTTCATCCACAGCACATCATAATCCATTTATTGGGTGGTCTGAGCTGTAAGCAGTATTTGGTGTCTTTCTTAACTGAGGAACATTTATATGTCCTGTATGTTAAATTCAGCCAGCTGATAGGCAGAGTCTGAAACCAATGTTCTATCAGTGGTGTTAGAAGGAAAGTAGGATTGTCGCAAACAATGACTTTCTTTATCCTTTTGCATTTTATTCCCATGGCATGAAGGTCAGGAGAAACGCAGATTTATTAAAGCATAAACAAACTGTAAATGCTTATGGTAATTCCACTTCCGCTAAAAATATCAGTTATTTTTAAAGCTACTTTAAATTATCTCCTTTCTAATGAAAACTCACATGTAATCTGTTAGTGAGCGATGTCTGTTGAACCATGAATTATTCAAAGAAGTCTCTGTTCTGTTATCTAGCGTCTCTGGAGATTATGCCCACCATTGTCCAATGTGATGGGTCATTATGCACTCTGTGAATTTAATCTTTTAGGCTATCCAGCAGCACAGAAAAAAAATGTATGAATAACAATTTTCCTGTAATAACCTTCAACTAACCTTTCAACCAGAGTGAGTAATTCCAATCCTATTTTCACATCAATAGAAGAGTCAAAGCTAGGCAATTATCTCTTATCTGTTCCATAACCCTCCCCCTTTAATTTTTAAAAAGGATGTTAAAGTACTTACTGGAGGCAAGAAGAAGAAAGATGGCTGGAATTAAGTATGGACCAATTTTGATGAACAGTGATAAAGGTGGGTTTTCGATCATTTTTTCCCCCATTCCTCTTTTCTTAGTGGCACATCAGTTGCCTCACTCAGGTCCCTAATGAAGGAAAAGGAAAAATAACCTTCAAATCACCATAGCCCTAACCCTCTTGCCTGTAATCTATTAGGAAAATTTTAACCACACTGGGGAAAGTATTTCTGCTTGGAGATATTTCTGTGTGCCAGACGCTGGAAATGGGAGACAGGGGATGGATCACTTGTTGATTACCTGTTCTGTTCATTCCCTCTGGGGCACCTGGTATTGACCACTGTTGGAAGACAGGATACTGGGCTAGAAGGATCTTTGGTCTGACCCATTGCCGTTCTTATGTTCAAATCAGGGGCAGCAGAGAGTAAGCCAGAAGTAAATAAGTTCCCTTTTTGACTGTGACATTTAGATTCATAGGGTATTAAAGCAGCCATTTTTGTAACTCTGTAAAGAAAAAATAAAAACACCCCAGTTGCCAGTGTGGCAAGGTGGCCAATGTTAGTCTGGTGGGTCCTGTGCTTTTCTTGGCAGGGAGCTAAGATACCACCCTTTGCCCCTGCTCTTGGGTGCCAAGGGCCCCTCCACTACCCCAAGAAGGTGGTAGAAGAGGGAAGCAGGGGAGGGGTCTGGGTTAGCTCCTCACTCTGAGTCCCAGCCCCTCTCAATCTCTGCAGGTTTCTTACCCTCATCCCCCTTAGGTGGGGTTACCCTTGGTCCTTAGATGCTGGGGGGAAGGGAGTCTCCCTGTCCCTTACTCCAATTCTCAGGTCTTCCAAATCTTTCAACACACCTCCAAGCTCCAGTCCTTCCTCCTCCTCCTCTGTCTGCCTGATGCAGGGAGTTTTATTAGGTTCCTAACAGGGCCTTAATTGACTGCAGGTGCTCCAATTAACCTGCAGCCACCTTCCCTAGTCTGAGGGAACCAAGCCTTAATTAGCCTTGAGCTTATATATCTAGCACTCTTCCACTGCTCCCTGGCCCTCCTGTATCCCACCAGTTACGGATGTCTGAGAATTGTGAGGGAGAGAAGAATTCGTCTGTCTAGAAGAGGCCTCTGGCCTGTTCAATAACAAAGCCCTGCCCTATTATTATGTATTGCCATAGCAGCCAGGAGCCCTAATAATGGGCTCCATTGTGTGAGGTGCTGTACAAACCTGATGTTAAATAGGCCCCATCTTGGAACCATCTTTGTTCTAGTCCTGAGTCAGACACTAACTGTTACTAGACTCTGTGGGTTTAAAGACGTCCACTAGTCACCGTTCCCAAAACTGTAAAATGGGGCTTGGGAGGCTTAACTAGACAATGGACCTGGCCCTGAGCCCATTGAAGTCAGAACAAAGATCCCATTGACTTTTCTAGATCCAGGAGCAGATCCTCTGTTCATAAAATATTCTACACATGCTAATTATTTATAGGTTCATGGATTCTAAGGCCAGAAAGGACCACTGATCATCTAGGCTGACCTCCTGCGGAACACAGGCCAGAGAACTGCCCCAAACTAATCCCTAGAACAGAACTTTTAGAGAAACATCCCATCTTGATTTAAAAATGTTCAGTGATGGAGAATCCATGGCGACCCTTGTTCCAATGGTTAATTATGGTCATCATTAAAAGTATATTCCTTATTTCCAGTCTGAATTTGACTAGCAATTATTATCATTGTTACTAGTTCTGAAATGGTGGAGAGCAGAATCTAATGCCTCCTTCCAGGAGCGACGGAAGTTCCCCATAAGTGGGCGGGAGTCCACCGGTGCCCAAACCGTGGCCCTACCCCTCCCACCGCCCCTTCCCCCCCAAGGCCCCACCCCGTGCCTCGTCTTCCCCCCCCAGTCCCCACCCCTGCACCTCCTCTTCCCCCCCCAAGAGCCCCGCTCCTGCGCCTCATCTTCCCCGCCAAGACCTCCGCTTCCACTCACTCTTCTCTGCCCCCTACGCCATTACTCACCTTACAGCCAATAAACAGTGATTGGGCCATGGCCCCCTGTCCTCCGCGCCCGTTCCAGTGCCCCGTCTCCGGCTACTTATTCCTAGGCCAAGCATTCAAATCGCTGATGCCACAGGCTCAGACCCTGTCTGAGACCCCAGCCCTTCACCCTTCTGAGATTGATGCTTTGAGTACCATACAGCTTGCTGGGTTTGGATCTTTCAGATGGTCCTTAAAAACCAAGGTCCTGATTGCTTTGTGTGGGCATTACAAATACCATGGCACAACGGTTTTAGTGAGACTTTGCTCTGTGTCCTTGGCCTGCTTTTCCCCTTTTCTCTGTATGCTGGCTGCAGTACTCTAGCGCAGGGGATTGGGTACTGCCTTTGGGACATGTTCAGGATTAAACACTCTATATAAATACTTACCAGAAGGGAAGCCTGGTCTAGTGTTTAAAGCACAGGAGTCAGTGTCAGCCAATATGTCCTCCTAAGCTGTGACAGACTAGCTGTGTGTCTTTGCCCAAGTGACTTCACATCTCTGTATCTCAGTTTCCTCAAATGTAAAAGGGGATAATAAAAGTAACATCAAAGATATTGGGACATTACATTAATTAATGCTTTGAGAGTGCTGGGAGATCCTGCAACAAAAGTGCGAAGTGAGTGTGTACTATTGGTACAGAGTTCTGACAGGGTACCGATGAGAGGCATTCAGATCTTTGTTACAACCGGACTGGACTGTCTTCTTCAGGGTGGGGTGGTCAGTGAGCATCTGCCTGTGTGCTGGTTCAAACCGTCTCTACTTTCGAACAGATCCACCACTCTGCAGTATGTGTCGCGTGTCTGTGATCAAACTAAATTTCCACAGGGTAGGACCTGCATGATCAAATTCATGTGCCCCACACTGTAGCTGCTATTCTGGAGGTGAAAAACCTCACATCCTACCCACCAATCCCTGGTGGGCTCCCAAAGGTCATTTCTAACACAACGTTGCTCTGCAGTAAACTCAGAATGTCTGTTGTGAAAAAGACGCCCTTTGTTTGTTCCCTGAAATGGACCCTCAAAGTCAAGGTTGAGTCACTGGCAGAGCAGTGAGAGAAAGCTGCAACAGCCCATTCCATAGCAGGCCTAGGGACAAAAGGTTGTTTTTTTCCCCACCTCCCCCCAAGTATTACTGCTTCCAACTCAGCAGCCTCCATAAATGCAAATATCCTTCCCAAGCAAGTATATAAAATTGCCCTATTTGCACTTGCTATTTCCTTCAAGAAGAGAAATATCACTGAACTCCTCTGGCATGTTTTGCTGGAATTCTGCCGCTGAAAGGCTTACATTTGAAATTCTAATGACGAAAATATTCCTCTTAATCGGAACTATAATTTCATGGCCAAAACACCCCACTGTTTTATGAAGAATGGCTACCAGGAAACAAGACGAGTATTGCACTGAACATTAATTGTATCAGTGCTCAGGCATTTAGGAGAGTGGCAGGGACTTCTTGGAGCAAAGCAATCCAGAGTTCTGGGGACAGTCATGTTGAAGAATGCTGGAAGTAGATGAGAGCGGCTACTTGTCGCCAGCTGGCATGTTGTCGTGCACAGTATAAATGCGTGCCATTGTTCCGGCGCCTTTATGAACTGCAGCTCGGAGGTGAACCAAAAAAATAAGGATTCTCGCTACTGGCATCTGGCAGGTAACATAGTGCCCTCCTTGTCATCAACCATTAGAGGGAGACTTGCAAACATGCCACAGGCACCCACTTTCCCCACCCTTTGCCCCTGCGATTGAGCAGACTGGAGAATGCAATATACTGCATTGGCCCATCAGAAAAACAGGAGCTCAGCTGGTCCAGAAAAGTGGAATTCTGCAAAGGCTGATTAAGGGCCCTATCCTGCCAGATGCAGAGCATATCCTGAGCAGGGCTCACTGCCCTTAGGGAAGTGCTCAGCATGCTGGGAAATCAGCCCGCAAGTTTTGGGGCAAGGCAAGAAACAGAGGGTTTGCTTCGAGGGGGAAGTGCCATCCCAGCCACTGCTGTGAGCCAAAGCCCTCCTGTTGCTGGAGATGGGATTTTTCCCTCACGGAGAGCCCTCGGAAACCTCCCCATCTAACAGTACGTCTTGTGCTCTGCTCTAGAGGCCCTTGCGACACACTGCTACTAGAAGACAATCGCCACGCAGTGCAGTTGTGTTCCTGTTCTTGTGGAGGACTGACATGGCTTTCCTGAGTTAGACCAGCTGTAAACAGTTCTAGGAAGTCAAGAGATTGATGCAGATTTACAGCAGCTGAGAACCTGGCTCACTATTTGTTAGGGAAGGCTGATATTCAGGCCTGTCCTTTAGGTGAGATTCTTCTAAAACAACGCTATATACATAGCAAACATCCAGCCTTGGCCCACACGTAGCTAGAGGTAACCTCCTACCAACCCAAAGGGGAGCCATGTGCAGACTTCTCATGGTAAATGTAGTCTTTCCTGTGCCTGAAATATTTGGTGCAAGCTTTCGATGTATACATGCTACTGCTGAAAGTGCTTTGGTGCAACTTGCTTGTTTGTAATATTGGGAAAACTGTCCAGGTTCGTGCCATTTTAAACACATTTCAGATTGTCTGAGGTGGTTAAAAGCACTTCCCACATATGTTACGGCACATCTAATATACGGTAGTGGCTGTCTAGCCAGCTAGAAATGTGTCAGCCAAGTCCGAGTTCCCTATACATTGTTTGTTAGGCTGGGCTACACTACGGAGCTTGCAGCTGCTGTTAGTCCAGATGCTCTAAGCCAACGGGAGAGAGCTCTTCCATCGACTTAATTACTCCAGGCCCTAGGAGTGGGGATAGCTCTGTCGGCAGGAGAAGCCCTCCCGCTGACAGAGCGCAGTCCAAACTGGCCCTTAGGTCGGCATAACTTACGTCTCTCGGGGGGTGGTTTATTGATATCCCTGAGCGACGTAACTTGCACCAACGTAAGATGTAGTGTGTACATAGCCTGGGTCTCCCATAGCAGAGCTAGCCTTAGGACCACAATAGCCTTAGGACCACAATCTTCTGAAAAGCAATTACAAATGAACCAACAAACAGAATAGAGTGAAAAACAAGAAGTTTCCAAAACCAAAAGTTTCTCTTGTTTGTTAAGAAACAAAATGCAATTTTCTGTTGACTGGTTTGCAGATAAATTGCTGCATTTGTGAGCTAATTGACTATGACCATTCATCAGCCCTCACAGTCTATCCCCTGGGACAACACAGACCTAATTTTGGAATCAGGTTATCAGCGTACATAGGAAATTCACGTGAATGTTTCCAGACTACACCCAGGAGCATCAGCATTGTAGACGGAGGAACCCAAAAGCCCCCCGCCGCTTGGGAGCCATGAGTGTAGAAGCTGGATATCAGCTTCCGTCTGTGGGGATGGTGTAGAACTATGGTGGGGGACGTTTGCTTTTTTTGTTTTTTCCATTTATTTAGCGCTCGGTAACAGTGCTGGATTCTAGTTACGAGTGCCAGAAATCCTGTATTTATCCACAGAGCAAGTATCCAGAGCCTGGATCAGCAGCAGCGGCATTCCCACACCAGCCTCCCAGCGCGCCTCACTCTTATTCTAGCTGGACGAAAGCTCAGGGTGAGAATGCTGCTAATGCTTCAGACTCAATAGGCACAGGCTTGCCGCCCAGTTATAGGCTGCGCCCAAGCCCACCGATGTCAATGCCAAGAGGCCCGTTGACTCCAATGGGGGCTCTGGATCAGGCCCTGACTCATCACTCTCCAGACTCTCGCCTCATCATGCAATTATTGACATGGCGAAAAGTAATTCAGCCTTTTGCACAATGCATAAGAAACAATGGGAGTCTTTCCATTGATTTCAATGGGATTTCAAACAGGCCCCAAAGTGATTAACTCCAGTGTCTAAAACAGAGACCCAGCGAAGGTCTGAGGAAACCTGTCTTTCCATACGCAACAGGCCTGATTTACATCTTCATGGAAAAAGTGAAACTTCTATAAAGGGTCCCAATTGCTTGTGAAGCTCACAGGCCTCACTGGGATGAGAGGAGTACAATGGTTGTGGCAAATTCCTGCAGTATCATGGACAAATCTTAGTGAATTAAGTTTAAGTATTTTAGAAGTTCATTGGATTAAAAAGGCAAATGTTTGTGTGTTACTGTGGAACTGTGTGCCACATTTCTAGAGGGAGTCATGACTCATGTTAAGTCTGGGAAGTGTTAAGAGTTTCAAAGGACTATTTGAAATTACGTACCCCATCCCGTGTAAGAACGCAGCCTTTTGAAGCTTTGCCATGGGGAGAGAACCTTTGTCTGCTGATTACCTGTTACACGAGGACAAGATCAAAGGCCCAAAACTGTATAAAGGAGTGACTGGCAGATCCATGGGGATGCTTATTGGGAGCCAAGGCAGTTATGAACTGGTGATCATGGAAAAACTGCTTAGTGGCGTCTGAAAAACTGATCACCTGCCAGAGGCCTGGCTGGAGTTGGGGTGATCTCTGACAAGCTTGTTGGCAAGTGTGTAGGTTCTTTTATTGTTTTAATTCACTTCTCTGTAATGCTTTCACAGTAAGAATAAATGTGCTTGCTTAGAAAAGCTGGTCAGTACCTTACAACCGTGGGCAGTTATGCTATTTAGAGCCTCTGAAGAGAAAACCAAGGAGGCTATCTACTTTGCTGGGGAATTCACAGTGTAGGCAGCTTGGAAATGCCCTAGTCAGGAGGGAGTGAGGTGTGTGTCTCTGCCCAAGACAGGTGACAGCTAAGGAGCCAGAAGCCTGAGGGTGGGACCACGCAGGGGGAATACAGGCACAGTTGCCCTGAACTGTGAGAGTGGTTTCCTGCTCTGAAGTTGGGAAACCAGCACATTTCAGGCACTACCCTTCTTGGAGAAATGGTACGTTTCTCCTCCAGGTGAGCTGCAGTAGTAGATGCTTCAGGGCTGCTCTAAAGATGTACTTTAATTTAGAAAACTGAATTGGGAACTGTTTTAAGGCACACACTCTACTGCTAAGTAAAGATACAATTTTAAAGCAGCTGGGCTGGAGGAAATATTGAGAAGGTGAAACCACCTTTACTACACAGGTCCAAGTTCAGTAAATCACTTTACCTGCCTAACTTCTTGCATGTGCTTAAGTCCATTTCTGTTTTGAAAAGCATGTAAAGCTTAAAGTTGGGCATGAACTAAAATGCTGTGCTGAATGGGGATGGATTTATGAACCTGCTGAAAGTTCAGCATATCCATAAGTGTTCTGCTGAAGCAGGGTCCAAGCCTGTGGTTATTTTAAAAATGATTAAAAATAAAGAAGAGGTGTGTTGGCTTTTCACCCATTTAATGTTGGTGATTTTATTACTCCCATGGTTTGGTTGAGAATATCAACAAAGCTCAGTTGGCCGGAGCATGATTTTGGTCACTCTAATAAGCATTATTCCACCAATAAGATTTTTCTTCCTGTTCTGAGCTTAGCAGGCATCAGAAAAAGGACAGGACAATTATATGAGTAATGAGAACCCCAAGAATTACTAAGGATAAAAAACAAAACCGTGAGTATTTTGAAAATGATACCCAGCCTCTTGCTTCTAATGGAAAGGGGTTAAGAAAAATGATTATTCCTAATTGTCTATTGCAGGGCTCCTGGCACTTTCCTCTGAAGCATCTGGAATTGGCCAAAGCCAGGGACAGGATTTTAGAGTAGAAAGCCCTATTAATTTGATCTGGTATCACAAATCCCACATTCTACCTGTTCAAAGAGATTTTCAAAGGAGCAGTTCGGTTCCCTACTCCCAATAAAAAGAAAAGGAGGACTAGTGGCACCTTAGAGACTAACCAATTTATTTGAGCATAAGCTTTCGTGAGCTACAGCTCACTTCATCGGATGCCATCCGATGAAGTGAGCTGTAGCTCACGAAAGCTTATGCTCAAATAAATTGGTTAGTCTCTAAGGTGCCACTAGTCCTCCTTTTCTTTTTGTGAATACAGACTAACACGGCTGCTACTCTGAAACCTACTCCCATTAAGTTGTGCATCAAACTCCCATTTGTGTCTTTGAAAATCTTCCCCTAAATGCATGGCAGTTTATCCTGAGTCAGGTCATCCAAAGGAAGCACTTAAGGCCTCAGAAATCTTGGATCTCTCTGGTTCATTCCTTTGGACACTTTAAATATGAACTTGTACAAATAATAAGGTTGGATTACAAACCAACATTTATGCTATGAAATTGTGCCCTATCAACAACTACCTTTCCTCAAGAGGAACATATTTTATGCATTTTAATGGCTCTGTTTGGTATTAAATACGAAAACACAATTGAGCTGCCTATGGCCAAATTTCCATCCAGACAGTCTTAAAATGTGCAGTTTAAGAGTGGCTGGATGCCCTTTCTCCAAGCACTCTGAAGGGACTCAAGGCTGTAGCAGCCGAGCTACTAACAAAACATATGTATTTTTTCATTAAGAAACACCAGTGCCCTACTGAGGAATGGCCAAAGATCTACCCATCTATAAAAATGGTGGTAAAGGGGAACCCAAGAATTATAGACAGTGCCCTTTCCTTCAACATCAGGAGAACCAGCTGAGAAAGCCATTGTAGATAGAATTGTCTTTTTCTACTATGTCTGTACAGGGCCTAGCATCATGGGATCCTGATCCTTGACTGGGTCTCCTAGGCAGGAGGGAATATAAAAATAATAACAACTCCCTGCTTCTGCAGCAGATGGCCTTCCCACAGAGGTAACGGAAGACCTGCCCAGCAGCAGGCATGGCAGCACGTTGATTCTACCCTTAAGTGCCCACAGCCCCACAATGGCATGGAAAGGCAGTGTGGTTAGGGCACCTAGGGCCAGAGATAGTAGAAGCTGTCCAGGGGATGCCCTGAATCAAGGTTGAGCTGGCATCCCCCCAGGCAGCAGCAGCGGAAATGCCTCCCCCTGCCTCAACCCTTCCCCCAGGGTCGATCTTCAGTGCATCTCTGCAAGTCCACATTGCTGTAGGGTCAGCCGAGCCCAGCCCCTATAACGTGAAAAACCCACATTGTTTGTGTAAGGCTGTCGTGCCTCCTTTATCCCGTCTGAATGGTCAGCAAAGCAGTGACTAAAGGAGAACTAGTGGCTGGGTAGATTTTCTGAAGGCATATTGATATAGAGCTGTAAGCTCTTCAGGGCAGGGATTGCATCTGTCGCTGTGTGTTTGTACAGTGCTGCACAATGGGGCCCCGGTCTGGACAGGGCCATTCAGGTGCTACCAGAATACCAATAATCATTTCAACAAGAGCCTCTGAGCAGCCCTGGATTTGGAGGTGAGGTCATCTTCTTGGCTACAGGCTTCTTCAGTGACAGGACAGAAACATTAAGCGTAAATGCTAGTTCTCAATATGGAAAGAGACCCACAGGATTCGTCCCAGGAGTGTTGTTGTTCAATATATTTATTAACATCCTGGAAGAAGGGATGACTAGAGAAGTGGTAATATTTCCTGACCATACATTATTTAGATCAGTCATGACTAGGGAAGATTGTGATGACGTCTGATAAAAAGGTAAGTCCATTAGGGCAAGACTGCAGATGAAATTCAAAGTGGAGGAGCAGGAAGTCATGCAGTTCAGCAAGAGCAGTTTAAACAACCACAACACGCTAAAGGATTCTGAATCAGTTGTAAGCGCTCAGGAAAAAAGAAAACGAGAGCCCCTGTGTACAGCTGAATGAAGACATCAACTCAATACACAACAGTGCTCCAAAAAGCAATTTTTTTTATTGTATTACTGTATTACAGAAGGGGACAGAGAAGGCATAAGGCATCATAATGTTACCTCCTTCCCAGATCCTGTGTGGAAATCCTGGAGGAGAGCAGCACCCTATTTACTCCACCCTGTCCCCAAACCTCTGCGGATTCCCCTCTTAGAGCCCCAGAGAGTGAGGAAGACGGACCTTTCCCTCACAGCAGTTCAGAGTACCACACATGGATTTGTAGGGAACCAATTCCAGAGAGTGTTAATATTTCAAAAATTGGCGTACAGAGCTTTGCAACTGACGCTATACAATTCTGTAGTCTAGTTTCCATAAATAACTTGCAGTCTGAAAAAAAAAAGTGTGTTTCTTCTGATTCTTACCCTTGTAAAAAATTTGCTGAAGAAATTCTGCAGTTATGATCCAACCTTCTACATCCCAAAAGAATATTACTGCAGTGTTTGGGGCCAATTAAGTTCACTACTGGGGCCAGATCTTCATCCCCACCACAATTGTTCACATTGATAAAACCAGGTGAACTGGCCCCTTCAGAATCCTGCCCGACATAGGGAATCCTCAAGTGGCACAGAGCGGATTTAACAGCTTATCCTCCAGCACATGGAGTGCATCTAGTGCAAAGGGCATCCCTAAATCATGGCAAATTCTAGATTCCACAATGACCCCCAATTGGCTGAGGGTCACCGGAATAACTTAGAGCAGGCTAAGAAGTGATCTATCTTTCACTGGGGACCTGGACTGGCAGTGATTGGTCCCAGAATCTGGGACTAGCCAACAAGGGGGCTTATAGGCACCATCACCCTATGCCATCCCACCCTCCTTGTGCTCTGACTGGAGGATCTGGCCCTGTAATGTTTTTATTTATTAATATAATTACTACTACTATTATCAATAAAGGAAAATAGCAGAAAATAAATACATGCTTTTTCCAGACTGTGCATTCCTTGTCAACTCACAAAACCAATATTCGACACAAAGTCTATGTGGGTTTCCAGTAGCCAGCATTTGTGAGAGGCAGCGAATTTACCCTCTGAATGATCAGCACTACTTCTCCCCTCTTGTTTTAATTTCCAGGAGGGTTTTGATCATTTGCATCGGTTGGTGTAGTATAAATCCTAATGAGGTAGGAAAGATGAACATTTTGTCAGCGCTGACAAAGGTGAGCTTCTAGTAAAACAAAAAAATTAATTGGGACAGCTTCCAACAGAAACCTTTTGATGAATGAGAGAGCACAGGGGAACGCAGGTGTACTTATCCACCAAATGATAACTATCTAGAATGGACTGGAAGCAGGTAATTTTAGAGACAATGATTTAGAGCAAACCAGGGAGAGGATTTCAGATACCATAGTGTCTAGTCCCCATGGTGCTCATTAAGGGTCTACAGATTGCATTTCCCATCTCCCTGCTAGCCCTCCAAAGTGCCTGTTATTAATTCATAAAAACATTGCAAGAGAGATTGAGTCCAACGATTACCGGAGCAGGCAAACACAAGAGATAGTAAAATATTCTCTCTCTCTCTATCAAGGCTCTCTGAGCACCAAAAAAAAAAAAATGTTGTGAAATATTAATCAGTGCTGTTTGCCCCTGGGCAGAAGATGGGAAACAGTGCAATCAGTGTAGCAAGCACTTTCCCGGTGACATCTATTTGAGAAGCTGATTACTGTGGGTAAACATAACTAAATATTCTGGATCTTTGGATTTCACCTCTAGTGTCAGTGCTAAAATCCGATTCCCTTATCATCACTCCACAGGCAAACCCCCTAGGGAATCCAGCGATGATGCTCTCGCTATATTTGGCTGAATGAAGTGCAGAGGGACAGTGCCTGATATGGATTGCTTCAATTGCATGAAAAACATTAGCTTTGGGGATAATTGTATGAAAGAAGGTTGCGGCAGCCTGGGCAGCTCAAGGAATTTATTGGCTGTTAGGATCCCTGAAAGTGTAACTAATGGATTGAGGACACATAGGGAGTGCAAACAATTAATAGAAAATTACCAGAAAGCAGCACATTAGCATCATTACAGACAGATCTATAAGTGCCGTCCCTTGAGTCCACAGCCAGCGCAAAAGTTTATTGGCAAAAAATTCTCCCCGACATGTTAATGTTGGAGGGTATGCTAAGGATGCCTATATTGCCTGTAGCAATAACACTGCGCTCCTAATGAAGCTTTCACCACTAAGGTTGCTGTTAATTAGCTGTGTAGTTTAATCTAATTGTTTCAAATATAATTGAATTTAATAGAACCATCCATGTAGTTATTTCTCCATAACTATTGGATGAACAGGAGCTGGAGCTGCAAGTTCGGGAATAAAAAGGAATCAGCTATCAAACACGTAAATGAAGGGTTCTTTGCGTGGCAATTAGGGGCAGACTTTGAGTCCCCAGATTAGGGAGTAGGAAGCCTGGTGTCACTGGACCTGCAAGCGCACATCTCCCATTGACCTCAGGCAGGGAGGTGTTATTGGCTCCAGGTGGGGAGGGCTTGCCAGGGCAGCTCCCACCAGAGCTAATGCAATCCCATACCTACAGAGGGTGTGCATGCAGGCAGATAGCTGGATGCACTTTGCACGTGGTTGGGACATAAGCTCAAACACAGCCTAAGAGGCGGGCTGTGCCAGCAGGGCACAGGCCTGCTTTGGGGTCCACACGTGGCTGCATTGCCCCACGTTTTGCCCAGGGAGCTATTGCCCTTTGGGTAAGGGTGGTACTTCCTGAGGCTGCTCAGGACAGGAAGGGAGCACACGCACGGTGCCAACACAAAGCAGTTTATGCTCCTCTCCATGACTGGCCATCTCTACCGTACGGTGCTGGAGTAATTGTTCCAAGCCCCCCACGCACTTCTCGGGAGGCCTGCACTGCGGGCGGCACTCAGCCAGGAGCGATGTCTTCACTCAAGAAAGCACGGGGACTGCAGTTTTGCCTAGGCGCCTTGCGCCATCCCTCCAACCCCAGTGCCAAGTGCAAGTGTCTGGCACACGACGGTGCCCCAGGACTCACGTCTACGCTCATTCAGCCACTTCACAACCCCTAAATCAAATCCTTGTGCAGCGTTCCTGGTGCATGTCATAGTGATCAGGAGCACATAATGCTAGGTAGATTCTAATATCTACAGAGATGGTGTCAATTGTTCCTCACCTTCACCTTCTAGATAGTCTCCTGGCAGGAATGGATTTTCAGGAGAGCTGGTTGGAAAATGATTCCCCCACCCCCATAAAAAATTTCAATGGAAACAAAAAAAAGTCATTTTCATTGACATTTTTCGTTTATTTGTTTGGGGTTTTCATCAAAAAGGAAAACTGGTTTCTTTGTGGGTTTTGGCAACCAAAATCAGGTATTTTCAGTTTTTCAATGAAAGTTAACAATTTCCAATGAAATTAGAAGTTTTTGGGAGAAAACATCCATTTGGTCAAATATGAATTTTTTCAACCAGTTCTAGTTTTCTGGAAGCTGCTAATTGCTCACCATACACTTTTAACATTATTCCCTTTTCACACATCCAATTTCAACAGTACTTTCATGCACCCCACTCTAATTCTCAGTGTAATGCACTTCCCAAATGCCTTCAAGCAGCCAAGGAAAGTGACTCTGGGAGCATAAGGACATATCTGCCCCACATGGGCAGGCATTAAAAAAAAAACTAAAGGTTTGAGAGAGTGATGCTGGGACCCTTTCCTGTCAAACTTTCCTGGCTTGGCGCTAATAGTGGAGGTGATGCTAATCAGACCTGCAACAGTAACGAAGTTAAGTTGATGGCGGGGTGCAGGAGTGTGAGCCATTTTCAGGGCTGTTTCCGCTAAACATGGCATTTTTTAACCGAACTGGCTCAGACATTGAGGACTTTCCCTGAACACAGGGACAGGGGCTAAAATTTTGCCCCCCAACCCTTCTGACAAACCTACCCCTGAACTCCCCTATATTACAGTGACTCCATCTGGCAAAGACACACACACATCCCTAACACTACACACGGCGAGCAGTTCCACGGATGGGGCTACTCACAGTGGAATTCCTCAAGGCGGGTAAACATAGGCATATAAATCAGTATAAAAGGCCTTTTTTTGTTCCCATCATTCCTAGCAACACAGTGGTCGTTCTGGGAATTACTTCACACCACTGGCCACTGCCAACTGTCAAATGCTATCATCTCAAGCCAGGAAGTGTCACCTATCAGAGAACGAACCACTAGGATAAAATGTGTGACAGAGACATGTGTAAGGGCAGTTAGATATCCAGTAAAAGAGGAATTTCTGTACAGTATGTTCTTCTGTCTGGAGAGCAATACATTAAGGTGAACAGCCAGGGTGTTGTGGTTTTTTTTTTAATGTCTGAGGGTTTTTTTTTAATTGAAATGCTAAAAACCACATTTCAAAATACAGATTACAGAGACCAAACCACCTACTGCCTTCAGTCAGACAGATAGACAAGTGTGCTATTTCTGTTCTGTCTTAGAGTGAATTTAGACCCTTCCACAAAGGAAGGCTCTTGATATTGCAAATCAATATGTCTGTATGCCAAGACTTACAGTAGTTTAGGAAATTTCCCGTCCCTGCCTGGAAATATAACTTGGACTTTACACGTGAATTGTTAGGGAAATTCAGAACACACTTCTGTCTGTTAGGGAGTTCAGAATACTGCATTGATACGCACACTATAAATGCTTTGATATACAGATCAAAACACTTTATGCTAAAATGCAGAGGAAGATTTTTCAGGAGAGAGAGTTGTTTGTTTTTAAAATATTTGTACCATTTCAGCTGGACTGAAGGGCAAATGATTCCCTAGATGAAAAAAGTATTCTTCTTATTCAACTTAAAATTTAAAATAAACCTGCAATAAACATCAATGGGCCAGTCTCAAGATATCTGGAGGTTCAGTTCAGTTCAGCTAAGTGGCTGAATTACTTAAACCTCTGATCCCTACAGGAAACAGGAAGCATGGAGTCACACGTGAAGATAAAATATAATGGGGGGCAGGACGGAGTCATTCAGTTTGACACTAACAGAAGGCCCTGTTCAAGTCTGCACCTGGGATGACTTGAATTTGGTCCAAGAGTTCCACCCATTCGTAGAATCCCCCCGCCCCTCCCGGCTGTATTTAATGAGCTGAAATAAACATAAAAAATGGCTAACGTTGTTATAAAATGCCAGAGGAAAACAAGCCCATTCTGATAGACACATTCATTGGCTCACCTTAAAATACACATTCTACTTCTAAAGGACACAAACCTGGGACAATTGGAGGCCCATTGTGTGAACTGCAAATGTGCTCATCAGACATCACACTTTTCTCACGCACAGCACTGCCCATCTAAGCGCTCGCCAAAACATCAACTGACTAAGCCTTACAGCAGCACAGCAGGGACGGGAGGGATTATCCCCGCATCAAACTGTGAAAACCAGATCAGGTAAATACTCAGGTCCCGGTGCTGCAACAGACGCTTTCGTGCAAGAGCAGCACCCGTCCAACAGTGTCCACTATAAAATCGGGGCAAGAAACTATAAGGTCTTCCTTAGACTTATAAGCTCAATGGGGCAGAGACCATCTTTATTATGTGTGTGTACAACACCTTGCACAATGAGGCCCTGATCCGTAATTGGAGCCTCTTGGCACTACTGCAATAATAAATAAGTGACTTGGCCAAGGTCCCGCAATGCATTAGTGGGAGAGTCAGGAATAGAACCTGACACGTGGCAGACCCATTGTTTAAGTGCAGGGCCTCCTTCCTCCCATCACCCGCCCCAGTAAACTGCCTCTTCTCATCCATTAGCTCATTCCTCCTTGCACTTCCCTCACAAGATCCCTTTGAATTCTGAACTCTATACCACGGGAACTCTATACTCCAGGATTACCCTAGAGTAGCCTTAAGTCCACATATGCAAATCAGCTCATTTGAATAGCTGTGCTGATTCACATGCAGCTCCAAAATTATACATTCAAATGATCTTTTCCTCTCTCTTTCAAGCGTAGCAGGACACATTGGGAATCCACTTCTAGCTCCCTTCGAGGGCTCGCCTGTCTTTAAAGCACAGAAAGGCAGAGGGAACAATTACACAGGATTTTAGACTTGTTTGAGCCATGTATGGCCTTTGTAGATTTTTGACCAACTATGTCTTTTTTGTCCAAAGAAAAAATTGGTATGTGCTTTTTAATAGGAGCAGAACAATCACTTATCTACCTAGACCCCCACAAGCAGCAATAGTCATACTCAAGGAATGTTATGATTTGGTGGAAGCTGCTTCATAAGCCTTCAGTCCTACACTGGCCCTTCAGAGAACCTATCAGCAAAAATATCGCCAATACTGTACTTAGGGGGAATGATTTCATGTGTCCCACAGTGATCAGCACATACCCTGGAGCACAGCACTTTGGTTACTCTCATCTTTTGATACTGTCTCACATGACCTTCTCATAAACAAACAAAGAGAAATGCAACCTAGATGGAGCTACTATAAGGTGGGTGCATAATTGGTTGGAAAATCGTTCCCAGAGAGTGCTTATAAGTGGTTCAGTCATGCTGGAAGGGCATAATGAGTGGGGTCCTGCAGCGATCAGTTCTGGGTCCGGTTCTGTTCAAAATCTTCATCAGTGATTTAGATAATGGCATACAGAGTACACTTATAAAGTTTGCGGATGATACCAAGCTGCGAGGGGTTGCAAGTGCTTTTGAGGATAGGATTAAAATTCAAAATGATCTGGACAAACTGGAGAAATGGTCTGAAGTAAATAGGATGAAATTCAATAAGGACAAATGCAAGGTACTCCACTTAGGAAAGAACAATCAGTTGCACATAGACAAAATGGGAAATGACTGCCTAGGAAGGAGTACTGCGGAAAGGGATCTGGGGGTCATAGTAGACCACAAGCTAAATATGAGTCAACAGTGTCACGCTGTTGCAAAAAAAGCAAACATCATTCTGGGATATATTAGCAGGAGTGTTGTAAGCAAGACACAAGTAGTAATTCTTCTGCTCTACTCCACACTGATTAGGCCACAACTGGAGTATTGTGTCCAGTTCTGGGCACCACATTTCAGGAAGGATGTGGACAAATTGGAGAGAGTCCAGAGAAGAGCAACAAAAATGATTAAAGGTCTAGAAAACATGACCTATGAGGGAAGATTGAAAAAATTGGGTTTGTTTAGTCTGGAAAAGAGAAGACTGAGAGGGGACATGATAACAGTTTTCAAGTATGTAAAAGGTTGTTACAAGGAGGAGGAAGAAAAATTGTTCCTTTTAACCTGTGAGGATAGGACAAAAAGCAACGGGCTTAAATTGCAGCAAGGGAGGCTTAAGTTGGACATTAGGAAAAACTTCCTAACTGTCAGGGTGGTTAAGCACTGGAATAAATTAACTAGGAAGATTGTGGAATCTCCATCTTTGGAGATTTTTAAGAGCAGGTTAGACAAATACCTGTCAGTAAAGATCTAGATAATTAGTCCTGCCACGAGTGCAGGGGACTGGACTAGATGATCTCTTGAGGTCCCTTCCAGTTCTATGATTCTATGATCTTACCAGGCATAGCTATAAATACTGGGCCTGACCCTGGAGACCTCACTCTGGTAAATCAGTGGGAGTTCTGCCGAAGGAAGGCTTACAAAGGAGGGACCCCACTATAAAATTATTCAGCCCTTCTTAAACCTCAGAAGCCCCCATTTAACTTCAGGGCTTCCGGCAGCAGCTGCAACAGGCCTTATTCTTCTGTCTTCCCGTATGGTCCAGGATGTGGGATCCAAGATACTGGCCTAGGTGCACTCTTAATTCATTCCAGTGTGGCCCAGAGGAATGGGCAAGGGATGGTACTGCAGGTGAGGGAGAGTGGCTTCAGTTTCCATTGTATCCTCACCCAAGCTATGCTCCTTCCCCAGGCAGTGCCAACTACTGTATGGACAGTGTTGACCATGCGCAGGTCCACAGAAGAGGGACAGTTTTGACCAGAAACTCTCCTCCCCAAGGTGGACTCTTGTCCAATGGGAACCTTGCTCTCTTGGGTTCCACTGACAGAAACTGATGTACAGGAACTCAGGGCTGAATACAGATCTCTGTTTTCATCAGCCAACTCTCTGAAAATTATCACACGGTTTGGGAATTCAGCAGACTAGGTGGCATGAGCAATCAGCGCTCAGGATAAATTCTGCAGTTCATTGTCTACTGCCCACTCAGCAGGCTGGCGACAGGAAGCCTCTCTTAGCAAGCATTTGCGTTCAAAGAATGACTTGTATAAATATATTTCCTAAACAAACAAGGCCAACTGTGAGGTATTCCCCGAAGAAACTTTGGAAATCAGAATCTTGTTTGTATTAAAGAACATGGTATGCAAATGCAGCAGCTGTCTGAAGCTGTAAATAGCAATAGAGATGCATTTAATATCTACGCGTGCTGATCAAATGCAGTCTAGACAAAAACGCTTAAATCAGTAAGCGCCTGTTTTTTAAGAACTGTGTCTGAGATGGCTATTATTGCCACTAATAAAAAATCAGCTCCATTAACACAGATCTTAGAAGGGTTTTCATGATGCTCACGTAGTTGCAGAAATGACAAGACTGAAAATGCAGAAGAAAAAGCTAATATTAAAATGCTCTAGGAGAAGGGTACTATATGAAACAAACTGCCTTGTTAGTGAGACTAAATGAACATCCAGTAAAATGACATTTGGCTTTTTAATGAATTCCACTTAAACAAATTCCTTTTCTGGGTGACAGATTTGTTACTCTTAGGTACTTTCTTTCCTGTTCAGTCACCAAATCTAATCTCATTGACAAATCTAAAAAAAATTAGTCTAGAATTTTAGACTCATATTCAGAGTCAGCCAAACAACACAAAGTGATTCATAAATATTTCCATGAATAAAACCATGCTGGGTTTTTCCTGCAGTTGTTTGTGGGCCCATTGTACTAATTATTCTCAAATATTCAGGTGACCACTGATTTCTTTGTTCATTGTTGGTAAATCCCCAAAGCTTCACTACGTTTATCATGAATGGATATTCATTGGAAAACTCATACCAGGGAACCCACTAGAAGTTATTCATCATTTTTGCTGTTTAAAATCTTTCAATCATCTGATCAGTGAGCAAAACAACACCATGGCACTGCAGTGACCATTCAAACATGACAAATAATGAATTTCGAACAGCGGAAGCAAACAGTTTTCAGCCTATGGGAATGTTTCCAATTTGTGGAAATTAGTGGGCAAAATCTTATAAATTATGAATACGTTTGTAGGAAGTGCAACCAATTCACAAATTATTTTCAAAACAAACAAAAGGCTAAATTAATTGGATTTTTGTCTCTGATTAACAATCTGACCAGTTCCAGATACAATGGAATAAGATTAAATGAGAGAAAAAAAGAGTTAAAATACTCTTTACTCTTGTTTATTAAAATCCTGTAGAAGGATGTGATTAATAAATTAAATGTCACTATTGACGCTAATAGAATAAAGAGAAAGAAACTCACCGTTAGCTAGAACTAGGCAGAAACTAGATTTTCCATTGGGTGGGAAATTCTTCAGTTTGAAATTCTCTCTTTTCTGAAACAGAACATAATTTTTTTAAAAAATCAAAATTTTACATAAAACAAAATTTTTAAAAAATCATTTTCGGTCAAGCAAAACATGTCATTCTGATTTTGACTTTAAAAAATATATAATATAAAAGAAAACAAACTTCAAAATGAAGTAATTTTGAAACAAAAAATTGAAACGTCCAATTCCAAAAATGGATAACCAGGAAGTTTCAGTTTATCAAATGACTTCCCCCGCCCCATTTTTATCCTGAAAGAAAGCTGTATCAAAATTAATATGCCTCCATGAAGCATTATATTTTCAATGAATTCACATATACAGCTGGAATTTTCTTAGCAGCCCTACTTTTAGCTTTGACTTGTGTATTTTTCAGGAAAGTGTAGATAAGGAAGCACTGAAAATATCACTGCAATCTACTCATGAAATAAAACCTGCCTACGTCTTACTTTCACTGTCATTGTTACCAATTATGATTAATTTTACATTTTATAGGAAGTTCTAATCTTGTTGAGACACCATAATAAAGAACTCAATGCTGCAAGGTGCAAAGTACCCTCAGTGCTTACTGGGTTCTGAGGGAGTGGACAGCCTTCAGCACCTCAAACAAGTGTTCAGCATTGCTCAAGATCAAGCCGAAAATTTACACTGAGCCACCAACCCTAGATTTTTGAACTACATGCAGCTTTAAAATTCTATTCACACAACCAGCATCACCTTCTTTTGCCTTCTTTACATTTGGAGCTTGATGACAGGAAATCTTGCTATACATTTCATTCACTCAAAAAAAAAATTGCCAGCAGGCACATGGAGGCTACAAAGTGCTTGAAGAGAACAAGCACAGGCAGCCACAATGGAATTTGTTCAGCCATCAATTGCACATCCCTGGCAATCGCAATAAAGTGGCCTCAGGCAGCAGCATATCATAATTCTGCCAAGGATTCTGCACAGCAGATGATGGGGAATCTGGCACGTTCGGGAGGCATTGTTCTGAAATTGATGTACCACCAGATTCCACAACAAATCATTGGCCTATTAAGGTCTTACATTTGATGCTAATCGTGCACTCGCTGCCAATTCAAACTCATATCTTCCTTGGAACAAATTAACTCTCTTGTTGTCTAACCTCCAGATGACTGAAATGAAACTTAAAATAAAAGCATATGTGAAAGGGATAAGCGAGAAGAGGCCAGAAGAATGGCACAGCAACAGCTTAAGGAAAACAGCAAAGGAAATGACAACCGACGTCCTACCAAGGAATAACATGTTTCACCCATGTGTCCAGCAAAAGATCCGATTTGTGTGGTAATTTGGCCCTCTGTTTCCATTAAACATCTGAAAGGAGTTGGTAGAGTAGTGAGGTGGGATGGCTACCACCGTGCTGAGCGGTACTTCAGCCTTCTGGAATCTGCTCGCCCCTTCCTCAGCTTTAGATAAATAAACATAGTGCTTAGGACAAGATGCCAGAAACTGAAGTCGGAGCAGGTGCAGCAAATAATTTCTCTGCGCTGTCCTGCCAATGGAGCTGGTCAGGTAAAATGAAATGAATAATTTATTTCAACACATCACGCTACTTTTCGAAGTAACATATTCCACCCATCCCTTTTTATTAAAGCTAGTCAAAAACGTTAATTTGATGAAAACCAGCATTTTTCAAACCAAAACCTTCTGTGAAAAGTTGTGCTTTGTTTAAAAAAATTCCCATTTTTTGTCAAGAAAGGAATTATTGGAGGTTTTTTTTCCTCCCTCCCTCCATTATTTTTTTTAATGCAATAAAATGAATTGTGTCTGGGTTTGGGTTTTCTCACGTCTTCATTCTTCCTTCCAGCTGCTCACCTTCATTTTTGCCTTGATCCGCTCTGTAAATTTTCCAAACCCTCCATTTCGGGACACTGAGAGCAGCAAAAGGGGAAAGGAAACTCCGCGCCGCTCTGAACCTTGTGAAAAGCTGAGGAAGCTTGCAAAAGACCCAGAGCAGATAAAGGCAAAAGAGGCGGCGGGGGGGGGGGGGGGGGAGACCCTGGACATTTTGCACTTTATGACTTACATGGGGAGAAAAACCTGGGGTTAGAAGAGGGAGAAACTGTACATTTGAAATTAAAACATTCTTTGTAAAAAATATTTTGTAAAAAAAAAAATTGAAAAAAAGAATTGTTCCCTTTCAAACCGTGCAAGACAAAACCGATGACATTTCTCAACTGGCTCTACCTTTTACTTTTCAAAATAGAATTACGGGAGTAAATCCATACAATTTAAGTAACCCAGTTTTTAAAGGTAATTATTCAATTCATATCCTTGATATTATTTACCTGTCCCGCCTGCCCATTGTTTTGCAGCTCTGTCCTGAATGGAGTTAAACAGAGGTTTAGTCTCCAGGCCAGTGGCCCCTCACTGTCTCTCTTCTGAGAAGACATTTCTACTCGCCCAAGGAGTTTGGAGGAGTCACCATCTTCCCTGATGTCTCCTCCTGACCCCTATGCCTGTCAGTGAGGGGGCAGAGTCACAGACTTCCCTTCCTCAAGGAGGGGCTGGGCTCTGTATATACGCTCATGGCAGAGGCATCCATCTACGATGTGTTTACTACTTCTGAGACCTGGAGTCTAGCGTGGCCGTGAGAGAGTGGAGCAGCGGGGTCAGGACTCAGCCCACTAAAGGCCCACTGATCATATATACATGTTGAATACACATAGTGCCTTTAACTAGAGCTGGCTGACAGTTTGCCCTCATTTTTTTATATAAAAAATGCCTTTTTGAACAAAATGAAGATTGCTGTGAAAAAAAAGAGCTCATTTTAGTTTAGATTTTCATTTTTTGATGACATTTTTTGTTTAGTTTCAGCACTCTCCATTTTTTTTATTTTCCCCCTTCTCTTTTTTCAGTGGGCTTGGGGGTGGGAGTGGGGGGCAGAGAGAGAAATGAGATGTTTTCCCATCAAAACTAAATGAAATTTTATGATAATTTTTATTTTAGAACGTTTTGTCAAGAAAAAGAAAAAAAGAAACATTTTGAACACGGAAATTGTTTTTACTTCTTTCCAACACTGCCCAGCCTACCGCTGAGTAGTTACTCTCCTCAGTGCTCTCACCCAAGTCAATGGAACTATTCAGTGTGACCCAGTGGCTACAGCACTGGACTGGGACTCAGGCGACCTGGCTGTGACTCCCAGCTGTGCCACTGAGCTGGTGGCTGACCTTGGACCTTTGCAGAGCGCTTTGAGATCTACAGGTGAGAAGCACGAGGTAACAGCTAGTAGGTGTTTGAGCAAGTATTGGCTCACCAATGGAAGAGGGGGGTTCTCAATCTGGCCCTACACGTGAAGTCAAAGATGGGCAAAACCATGGGAGGGCTGTGTCTGATCACAGCCTGGTTTTACTAAACACAGACCAGGGTATATTCAAATTCAAGTCCCATTTTATCCAAGTTTATCTAAAGCTTGGGTTTTATTCAGATAAATGGTTCCAGTTGGGGGGTCCCCATAAAGAGATACGTTTCTAAGATTTTATAAAATATTTTCAAACTTACTCTTCTCTCATGCCTGTCTCCCTCGTTAAAGAGACTTTCCGATTGTACAGGGGAGATAGGCAGAGAGGAGTTTTCAGTTGGAAAGCCCTTGACAAATATTAGTTACTGATTTGATTTGTGCTGAATAAAATGGCTTACTCTCCTTTCAGTAATCACCAGGCACTGCCATAGGGGCTAGGGAAAATTTCAAGGGACAGCAATAATAAGAACTAATTAACCTCATGAAATTCATTTGTTACTGCTGGCCCAGGTGTTCCTTGACCAAATTCTATCTGAGGCAGAGTATTTGCTTGATCTCCCTTGTCCTTGTCCCCTGCACAAGTGGCTGCAGATAAGGGAGTGGGAGTAGCTCCACTACTTAAAGGAAATGTGGGGACACGCAGGGGATAAGACAGACAAAGCACTTCCCATGGTCCACTACACCTTTAATATACAGAAAGTAATTAAAATGGGAGACAAATTCATCATCAGTCAGTTTAGTTCAAAGTGCAGCTAGACTGTTTCTTCCTTATGCATGGATAACATGATGTGCATATCCATCATAAAACCTGCATTAAAAATTAGGCAAAGCTGTTAGTACATCACAGCAGACCAGATGGTTTATGCTCTGAAGTGTTTCAGGAACCTCATTTTATTATACATGAATGCCTCATGTTGTAGGCCTGAGCTGATATTTTCATTAAACACACTCCACAAAGCATTACAGTTCTGTTGTCATTTCATTCAGCACCAATGATTTCTTACACACAGACTTTATGGTCACAGACCTGAATGGCTGCCCTTCCAAGCAGCACCAGACTCTAATCTCACAGACTGCTGTGGGCACACTATCTGTGTGTTACCTTGGCCATAGGCTGCATTAGCAACCTGCCCACCAACCAGCTTAGGATTTTTTTTAACAGTCTGGTTCCCTGATACCCTAGTGTCCCTGACCTTCACTTGTCAGCTAAAACTCCTAGCACAGCACAGTACTTCAAAAGTTTTACACCTCATGGGAGATATGTGAGGTGTTTCAGAGCTCTTTACATCATCCATCATGTTGCACAGAGGCTTTCGTGGCTTATCTCCTCGTTTTCATTGCATGCAGTGCATGCAAGTAGAAATCTAGGGTACAAAACCACTATCAACTACATCAGGACCAGTCAATTATTTTTTGTCAAGGTCCAAATTTCTTGGTCAAGGAATAGTCAAGGTCCAAACTCCAGACAAAATGATAACAAAAAATAACAATAATGATAATGATTAATAAATAAAAAGATTTCACAATCTGTTCAAAAGCATCTGGCGGTGTAGAATTGGCCTGTGGCCCGCCTATTGACTACCCTGTACTACACCAAGTGGCAGGGCTGTTTTCCCCATCCACAGGTGTCGGATCACAACAAATACTCTCAAAATAGCAGCTCTTTGGAAGATTTTGCTTTAGATTTTCCCTGACTGAAGTCACTCCAACTATGTTAACAGGATAACAAGATCAGCTCACCAAAAGCTGCTGGGATCAAATTCATCCCCAGAGTAACTCTGCGCACATCAGTTAATTTTGCTTTGTAAGTTGAACTAGATGAAATTTTTAGAAAAACTTTTTTTGGGGGGGAGGGGGGACGACAAAATGCAGGTTCAGCATTTTGCAAATTCCTGTTGATTTCGCCAAACTGCTTTGGATAAAAAAAAAACAAAACACAACCCTGTTTCCCCCCCCAAAATGACTTTTCCTATAGACATTTCCCTTAATTTTATTTTTAAAATTAAACAAAATACTGCTCAAAATTGAAACAAGACGGATTTTCCTTTAATTTTTTGTCATTGCCAGCAAATCAAACAATCCATAATTCACGCAGCTCTCCTAAGAAGTGTATCTATGGAGGACATAAGGGGAGACAATAGAACTCTTTGTAAAATCTTAAGAATTTAAAATGTGATGTTTGGAATTTCATCATCTAAACTGTTGATGGCTGCAAAACCATTTGCTGCAATCATTCTGACTCCCATTGGAATCAGTGTAGCATTTCCCTTCCAGGAAAGCAGGCGTCGGGGTTCAAAGCCCATCCAAGGGAGTGGGTGGGATTCTAGCAGCTGAGCCAGCAGTTCATGTTCTCCATTAGGGAGAATGCAAGGGTATTACATGCTGTGTCTTATGAAGAGAGGCTGAAGTGCTTAGGGAGTTCGTGTTTGTTGCTAATGTCGTCATGTCCCTCTGGGTCTGTGGAACACTCTCCAAAGAGCATCCTATCATAGAAGAGGACAACTTATCTCCATGTCCCATCTCCTTTCCTCCTCCCTCCTGGACCGCTCTAAGCGATACCAAATAAGCAGAACACTACAGATTGACACTAAGTGAACTCCAGCTAAACCCATAACTACAAATATTATTGCGAATGCTTAAGAACTTGGGTCCTGATTCTGATCACCCTTCCACTAGCTTCACAGAGGAGGGACTCCAGATGTACAATGGTGTAACTCAGAAGATAATCACATCCTTTATATGTTTCCTTATCAAGGAAGCCCCATATGGGAACCATGTTTATTCAGTAAGGGACAAATCCAGGGCTTAGCAAATGAGCTCCACATGAACTAAAAGCCATCCCAAACCTCTCTTGCTTCTACTCTAAGCACAAGGTGCATTTCTTTGACCTTTCTTCTCTAACATGTACAAATGCGTATATTACATATTTTAAAACATTTCAAAACAAAACGTTCCCCCGCACACACATTTCCCCTTGGGGAGAGGATGAGAGAACAAATGTGACAGATGTTACTCTGATTGCTTAATGCACGGCTGGAAGGTGCTTAGATACGACCGTGATGAAAGCGGTCTATCTGAGTTGGATTAGACTAGAAAGTGCATATTCTGAGTAGCAAGGTTTAGGATTGGCGATGTGCAAGGGGTAAAAAGGAGAAATTCTCCCCATCAGGCAAAGGGGAAAACTGCTTTGCTGAATCAAGGCCTCAGTGTGTGCTGAAATCCATCCCTATTCAGCCAAGCGTGTAAGCTGATAGGTTAGTCCCATTGAAGTCAATGCTGACACTTCTTCAGGTTTTGACAACCGAAAACTCATTTGGGGTGGGAAGGGGAGATTCCTATAACCAAAAAAAAAAAAAGTCTGTTTTTGATTTTTTTGATGAAAAAAACCCTACGAAAACAGAAATTTCCATTTAATCAAAAAAACATTTCTTGGTCGAAAACGTTTGGATGAGAAATTTCCAATCATCTCTAATCACCACTGCTTTATTGAGCAACAAATACATCGCTCTGCTCGTTCGGAAGTGGAGCCGGTGGAGAGAGACAGTGCACAGCATGGAATTGTGCCATGTGCTCAGTACTGTGGCCCGCCGTCTTTTCCCTGGGCCTGGCCACACCTGTACATGAGCAGCATTTTTCACGTCCCTGCTCAGGTCTTCCTTCTCTTTAAATGGCCTGTGAGTGGTAGCATGTGCGAGAGTGGTAGGCTGAATTTCACAGGGCTTAGCCCCTGCTCCGGGAATGTATTCGGACATGTTGCCTTGTTTGGGTTAATTGTGTTTTTATTCCTTTTTCACAAAGGCACCCAAGATGCCTTTGGGGTCTGGCAGCCTCGGTATCCCCAGTTATTATGGACGGTTTATTAGCAGAGAACCACACACGCTGGCTGCCACAGAGTGCAGCCTCCACCACAGGACCGTCCTTCTAGACAACGAGCTGCAGGATGTGTCCCCCTCCTCCTGAGCTCGCGTAGACAGGTTTGCCTTCTGGTCGTTCTCCCTGCTCTCCCATGGAGTTATCGCTTGTGCTCCTGCACATCACAATGGACAACAGTGTTATTTAGCACCCCAAGCCCTCAGGCCCCTGAACAATGAACTAAAATGCCACCCTCTTAAAACAGCAATAGGTGAGCCATGCCAAAGGTGTACAAGGCAAACCCTGGTGAGTGCTTGGCATTCACTTTTCCTGTAATTTCTTCAGCTACCCCCTGATTCTCCCACAAGCAGAGTGCAGAGGAGGAAAGGCTGGACCGTGGCTTTTTCCCTAGTGGGAGAGCTCTGTGTGAAAAGCAGGAGCTCTTGCTCCTTTCCTGTGAAGTGCTCAAGTATGTACAAAGGCTACGTTCCTGCCCGGAGGTGGGAGTCAGGTGATCCTCAGCTGGAGCACCGGTGTCAGAACCTGGCCCTGAGGGGCATGGTTAAGTGTGACTGCTTTGGAAGACAGCCACAGTTTTGCTGCGCTACGTCTGTCCCTCTTTGCCAGCCAGAATAGGGCTGCCTAGTGGGGTATAGTCTGGTGCCAATGTTTTGAGTGTCTGTGGGGTCTTTCAGGATCAGCTAGAACCTGGCCTTAAATTAAAAATCTTAGCTGACAGGCAAGCTCCAGAAACAAATCAAAGGACTCTGTCTCATGAGTAGCAGGTGAGAACGTGTCTTGCCACTTAGCCCTAAATCAAGGAAAAAACATTCTTCATTCTTTGGTTGAATCTCATTTTAATACGAAGAAGTACATATATTTCATATTCTCTTGGTTTCAAAGTTTATAAAGGCGTTTCTTAAAAATGCAAGTGACCTTTCCAGCCAAATTAAAGGGCCAGGCTAATAAAATCACATTTCAAAGGCTAAGAAAACAAACAACTAAATACTTTGCATTGCCCTAGCAGGTTCCAGCTAGAGATTCTCAAGCATTTCACAGATACTAAAGCCAATTTTCTCAGACGTAGACCCTGATTTTGAGTGATTCTGTTGTTGGGTGCACAACCTGAGACACGTGGGGTCTGATTCGCAGAGGAGCCGAGCACCCCACAGACTTCAGATGGAGTTGGGGCTGCCCACTAGTGCCTCTGCACATCAGACTCCAGGTGATTTGTGTTGGATACCCTAAGACACCGAGGCACCCAAAAGCAATGCCTACTTCTGAAAATGTGAGTGAGCCTCACAACTCTCCGGAGAGGTGGGGAAATATTAGGCTCATGTTATAGATGGAGAAAGAGCCACAGACAGGCTAAGTGACTTGCCTAAAGTGATGTAGGAAATTAATGCTAGAGTCAGGAGTCCCACAGGCCTGCTTTAGCCTCAGAAATCTCTCTTCAGCTTGGCCCCAATCCTACAAACAGAGATGGCTGTACAAACATCTATGGGATGCTGTCTGTTTGCAGGATTGGGGCTTTATTGTTTATGGACTGTCTCAAAGTAAATTAACCTGGGCCTCTGTAATTTAATGATAGCCTACATACAAATGGGCTTTAAAAAAAAGGAAGAAATCACACTGATTTCTCTGTTGCAGCTGGTGTTTTTAATGTCACCTTAAAGGAAGGCCATAAACAGTTACATTCAATACGCGGTCCCCAACAAATCTGTTTAAACAAACCTGGCCTACCAACTGCCCCCTTTCAACATTCGATTTACTAGGCCATGCTCTGTACTTCACTTGTTCACTACACTGTGATGTTTTCTTTAAATAAGAACCATGCATGTGTTCTTTCAGCCATTTAGTGTAACAGCTATTCGGCATTTTAGATTAAGTTTAAATTGGCTCAGGTCATGTGTGTTATAATTTAAAATTTGTTTTCTGAGCTCAGTAGTCCATTAAAAATACCTCACTGCTGAGAACAATTCAGAATGATCACATTTGCTAAAACGAGCCCCAGGATTGAAGAAGGAGGAACAAAAGAACATTTTATACCTAAGAAATAGTGATCCCTTCAGGTCAAAGTTAAGACGCGTTGGCAGCAAGCTATGCCATGTAGCTGCAAAGTCCGTGTTATGGCTGAAGATAATACAGTAGAGGATAATAAACAGTGCAATGAATTCCAGAATAATTATTTGATATCCCCCCCGCCCCCCCCCCCAATTTTCTTTCAGCAGCTAAAATAAACAATTTACATTGCATTGTTTACCTCCCTGACCCCAGTTTGTGCTACCTCAAACTTTACAAGTTCCCTGGCAGAAACAAAAACAAACAAACAGCTTTTTCTTTCTTTTTTGGTTGGGGGGGGGGGGAAGTAATGTATAAGGGATTGAGTCACTTTTGATTCCTAGAGCAATTATCCCTTGTGAGTAACTCAGATGAAGACAGGAGTACAGTCTGCATTTTGTTATTCAAGCAAAGAAAACCATAGAGAGATAGAGTGAGAAAACCGGGAGGCAATTACTGGAAGTTCTATGGACAAGCTTTAGCGAGACAACGCTAAACGTACAGCAATGGTTTTCAGAGCGGAGGCGCTATCGATGTAGACCAGTGATGTGAGAGCTCTTGCTGCCCGGTTACAGCAGATAGAATGGGAATCTCAGCCCACTGGACTGCTGTGGGATTGGATATGAGCATGCCTTACAAAAAAGAAGCTTACAAGAAGTGGAAGATTGGACAAATGACCAGGGAAGAGTATAAAAATATTGCTCAGGCATGCAGGAGTGAAATCAGGAAGGCCAAATCACACCTGGAGTTGCAGCTAACGAGAGATGTTAAGAGTAACAAGAAGGGTTTCTTCGGGTATGTTAGCAACAAGAAGAAAATCGAGGAAAGTGCGGGCCCCTTACTGAACGAGGGAGGCAACCTAGTGACAGAGAATGTGGAAAAAGCTAATGTACTCAATGCTTTTTTTGCCTCTGTCTTCACGAACAAGGTCAGCTCCCAGCCTACTGTACTGGGCAGCACAGCATGGGCAGGAGGTGACCAGCCCTCTGTGGAGAAAGAAGTGGTTCGGGACTATTTAGAAAAGCTGGACGACCACAAGTCCATGGGGCCGGATGCACTGCATCCGAGAGTGCTAAAGGAGTTGGTGGATGTGATTGCAGAGCCATTGGCCATTATCTTTGAAAACTCGTGGCGAATGGGGGAAGTCCCAGATGACTGGAAAAAGGCTAATGTAGTGCCAATCTTTAAAAAAGGGAAGAAGGAGGATCCTGGGAACTACAGGCCAGTCAGCCTCACCTCAGTCCCCGGAAAAATCATGGAACAGGTCTTCAAGGAATCAATCCTGAAGCACTTACATGAGAGGAAAGTAATCAGGAACAGTCAGCATGGATTCACCAAGGGAAGGTCATGCCTGACTAATCTAATCACCTTCTATGATGAGATTACTGGTTCTGTGGATGAAGGGAAAGCAGTGGATGTATTGTTTCTTGACTTTAGCAAAGCTTTTGACACGATCTCCCACAGTATTCTTGTCAGCAAGTTAAAGAAGTATGGGCTGGATGAATGCACTATAAGGTGGGTAGAAAGTTGGCTAGATTGTCGGGCTCAACGGGTAGTGATCAATGCCTCCATGTCTAGTTGGCAGCCGGTGTCAAGTGGAGTGCCCCAGGGGTCGGTCCTGGGGCCGGTTTTTTTCAATATCTTCATAAATGATCTGGAGGATGGTGTGGATTGCACTCTCAGCAAATTTGCGGATGATACTAAACTGGGAGGAGTGGTAGATACGTTGGAGGGCAGGGATAGGATACAGAGGGACCTAGACAAATTGGAGGATTGGGCCAAAAGAAATCTGATGGAGGTTCAATAAGGATAAGTGCAGGGTCCTGCACTTAGGACGGAAGAACCCAATGCACAGCTACAGACTAGGGACCGAATGGCTAGGCAGCAGTTCTGCGGAAAAGGACCTAGGGGTGACAGTGGACGAGAAGCTGGATATGAGTCAGCAGTGTGCCCTTGTTGCCAAGAAGGCCAATGGCATTTTGGGATGTATAAGTAGGGGCATAGCGAGCAGATCGAGGGACGTGATCGTTCCCCTCTATTCGACATTGGTGAGGCCTCATCTGGAGTACTGTGTCCAGTTTTGGGCCCCACACTACAAGAAGGATGTGGATAAATTGGAGAGAGTCCAGCGAAGGGCAACAAAAATGATTAGGGGTCTGGAACACATGACTTATGAGGAGAGGCTGAGGGAACTGGGATTGTTTAGTCTGCAGAAGAGAAGAATGAGGGGGGATTTGATAGCTGCTTTCAACTACCTGAGAGATGGTTCCAGAGAGGATGGTTCTAGACTATTCTCAGTGGTAGAAGGGGACAGGACAAGGAGTAATGGTCTCAAGTTGCAGTGAGGGAGGTTTCAGTTGGATATTAGGAAAAACTTTTTCACTAGGAGGGTGGTGAAACACTGGAATGCGTTACCTAGGGAGGTGGTAGAATCTCCTTCCTTAGAAGTTTTTAAGGTCAGGCTTGACAAAGCCCTGGCTGGGATGATTTAGTTGGGGATCGGTCCTGCTTTGAGCAGGGGGTTGGACTAGATGACCTCCTGAGGTCCCTTCTAACCCTGATATTCTATGATTCTTTGGCGTGGACTGACTGCAAGACATCCGCTTCAGATCAACTCTGGGGATACGGGCTATAACTGTCAAACTCACATGCCTGATGGTAGGCACATAAATAGGTATAAGTGGCCGGATTGTCAGAGGCCCTGAGCACTCAGAAGCTCCACAGAACGTCAGACTATTTGTTCAGGGCCCAAGTTTGAGAATTTCGCCTTTTGTTTTCAAAGAGGGGGCCTCTTTCTCCAGCAATCCCTCCCTTCTCCGCTTGTGCTTCAACCACGTGCCCTGGTCACGCATTGCAAAGTCTTTCCCTCTGGACGGGAAGCCTGGTGTTAGCTTCCTGCAGAGGCCAGATGGCGTGGGGAGCACGAGAGGCCATTACAGAATATTGCAAGGTTCTCTTCTCCACCAGCCCCCAAGGGTGCATGGTCCCAACCTACATGTTTGTTTGCAGCCTTTCCACAGGACACATACAAAGGAGGCTGTTTCCTCCCACAGTACTCACACATCCTGGCAAGGAGACCATTTTCTACCCTTCCAATGGACACATGAATATACTGATCATTTGCCAAGTTCCTAGCCTCAGAGATCAGCATCTGCAAATGTATGCATGTCACCCTTTGCCTGTCTAGGTAGTGAGAGCTTCAGGGCAGGGGCTGCACCTCCCTATGTGTTTGGAAATCTCCAGCACATAAAGCAACAGTTTGTCACCAGCATAGTGAAGTGACAAATAAATCAAGCAAAATTTCTGAAGAGAAGGCGCGTTCCCATCCGCAGATCCACCCAGCCGTGCTTGGCTTTCCTAACATAATTACAGTCCTGTTTACTTTGCAGCAATACTGAACAAGGGCTGGAGCATAGGTATATGGGGGAATGAATAGATATTGTGTACAGCTACAGACATTCACTCCCCTACGTCATGACTACTTTCATATGAGTCGTTCATCATGCACTTTTCCCCACCTCACCTACACTTTGCCCATCTCAATCCATCTCTGTTAGGGCCACTTCTAACATCCTGCCCATCTGGGAAGCTTTCAAAGAGCCACCATATTTTATAAAAATAACCTGCCACCAAAATATTTCCTCTTTGCTCCTCAGATGTGGGTTTTCACCCCAAAATGCCAATGGGCTGAGATCCAGGAGAGGCAATGTTCAGGCCTAGTCCACTAGCAGGTTTAAGGTCTCATGCCCATCAGCTCCAGAGGGGTAGAAATGAGGTCTTCATACCACTGGAGAGCCGAGAATCTCCATTTCCAGGAGGATATCCAGCACTTGTTCCTAGTCCTGACAGACCACAAGAGACCTGGCCTTAAAAGTCTGGGGGAAAAATCTATTATAGAGGCCTGTGAAGTTATTTGTAAAAGATTTCTCCCCCTGTGTGGACTGTACAGTAGGGTTCGTGGCAGCTGGAGTTACAGCAGGCGGAATAGGAAAAAAAACACATCTAAAATAGATTTGTTCTGCAGTCGGAGTGGCCTGATAGTCTGGTATAAAGATGTGAGATGACCCAAACAGATGGCCCAGTCAGTGGGGCTGCTCACATAAGCACATGTAGCAGGATGCCATGATGTTGGGAACCACTGGCCCAGATCTTCAGCTTATGTAAATCAACATCACTTCAAGAAGTGAACTGAGCTACACTGATTTATACCCGCTGAAGACCTGGGCTATATCCTCTTGTCTCAATGCACTGCCATTTCCCTCCCTTCTGCTCAGTTGGTGACTCCAGACTCGGAGGCCCATTTCCTGCTTTCCCCAAGCACGGCTCCATTCTTTCTCCCAAAACATGGACCCTCTCTCCCTGAACTGATCTCTAACACCTCTACCCCTCTCCTCCTTCATATACCATCCTCTCCAACCCTGCTTCTGCTGTGATAGCTACACAAAAGCTGCCAGGCAGAGGAGCAGTCAAAGGAAGGGGCATTTATAGACCCAATTATAAAGCTGTCAAGCTGATGGGAAGCCACTAAGTTTTGCACATTGTCGGGCTGAAACTGTACCCTTCCCCTCCATCCCCCTTTCTCTGTGGGGCAGGGTCTGTTTCTTCCTACGTGGTTATACCATGCCCAGCACAATGGGGCACTGACCCATACTGAGAATGCTGTTGCAGACAGAGACAAGAGGCAGGGAGCTCCTGGGGAAAAGACACTGGGCCGGCCCTCAGGAGAGCTAGGTTCTTCCCAGCTTTTCTGCAAATGCCCAGCACGACAGCAAGTCACTTCATCTCCCTGTGCCTCCGCTGCCGAATGAGGATCAGGACACCTCCCTACCTCACTCAGGTGTGCGAGGATAAACACATTAGCAACCATAAGGTGCTCTGATAGAGATAGAGGCTAGATAGGATAGAGAAGCTGTGGCCAGATCTTTCCTCTGCAGGTCTTAATAACTGCCAGAAGTACCAGTCCTGAAAAGGAGACAGAGCAGAGAGCAACACCCGTGACGGCCAGTTCTTCTCGGACCGGCCGCCTCTGGAAACTTTAACGCCAATACTTTCGGAAGTTGATTCAGAGATAGGTCAGGGACCAGTATTATCCAAATTCCCTGGACAGCTCCAAGCTCTGTGACATTCAGAGATAGGTTAGGGACCAGGATTATCCAAATTCCCTGGGGAGCTCCAAGCTCTGTGACATTCAGAGATAGGTTAGGGACCAGATTATCCAAATTCCCTGGGCAGTTCCAAGCTCTGTGACATTCAGAGATAGGTTAGGGACCAGTATTATCCAAATTCCCTAGGGAGGTCCAAGCTCTGTGACATTCAGAGATAGGTTAGGGACCAGGATTATCCAAATTCCCTGGGCAGCTCCAAGCTCTGTGACATTCAGAGATGGTTAGGGACCAGTATTATCCAAATTCCCTGGGCAGCTCCAAGCTCTGTGACAATCAGAGATAGGTTAGGGACCAGTATTATCCAAATTCCCTGGGCAGCTCCAAGCTCTGTGACATTCAGAGATAGGTTAGGGACCAGTATTATCCAAATTCCCTGGGGAGCTCCAAGCTCTGTGACATTCAGAAGTACTTAGCCTGAATTCAGAGTCCTCCTCTAATAACTCCATTATCAAGTTTCAGAGTAGCAGCCGTGTTAGTCTGTATTCGCAAAAAGAAAAGGAGGACTAGTGGCACCTTAGAGACTAACCAATTTATTTGAGCATAAGCTTTCGTGAGCTACAGCTCACTTCATCGAGGTAACTGAAGTATCTTAGTTTCGGATTCCAAAGTTTAGAATAAAGTGAACAATTCATTTAGAGAAAAAGAGACAAACATTTCTACTTTGCAATCAGTACATCCTGCCATTAATTAGGGAAATGTAACAGATGTGCTGTGATCCTAGACAACACTGTGGAACAGTAACACAAGTAGCCACACACACAAGCTTTCTTCAATATTATCCATTGAAATCAGGCAAATTCTGTGATGCCACAGCCCCTCACACTGATCTGGTACTAAAACGATCTCCTTTCCTTCTGGTGTGGGGATAAGGAGCCCATCACTGCCTGTGAACCCAAAACAATGTCCAGGAAAGTCTGTGGTAATATACAGATAATAGTAACACAACAAATTTGACTTTTAAAATTCTCCAACCAATGCCACATCTGCCATTTCAGTCCGTGATCCCTGGTACCCTTCCAAGTTAGCAATGACTGATTTTGTTTGTTTGCTCTGTGTATATACTTAGCACATGGCGGATGCAGAATAATTCAACTCAGAGATGGAAGACACCTATAAATTCTTCTAGTCCTTCCTGCCAATACAGGGTTCTCTTCTGTCATATACTTACTAGAGTTTCATCAAGTCTAGATTTCAATGTCCATTATGGTGGGTCTTTATATCCTTCTCATGAGGGACTTCCACAGTCGAAGATAGCAATGAAGACCTGTTAGGTCATCTAATCAGTCTCCTTGTCAGAGAGACATGGATATACCAACATACTGCCAGCCTTAGAATAACAGAAGTGAAAAGAAGGGGAACACAGATAAGGCTATCTTTGGATCCAGGACTCTCACCCTGGCCAATGTGCCATATGTGTAGATAGAAGCATGGCAGATGTGCCTTCATAACGCATGTAGCTGAAGATTCCCTAGGGTGACATTTATTTAAAAAGCTTCTTCTGTAGTAGATTTAGAGATATTAAAACTTCAAAGGCCCAAAGATGGATAACTTTAGGAAGAGGCCATGGAGTGACATAAGGATGAATCCACTGCAAAGTACAAGTCATGGGCCTTGCAAGAGGCACTGTGATTAACTGTAAGGCCTTCAGAAGAGATCTTACATCCTCTCCCAGATCCCACATGGCATTGCCTGTCTCACAGCCGGACATGGATTGAAATAGCTTCTGGCAATCTCTGAGTCTGCTGCCACATGGCTAACAAGTGTATTATTGTTAGCCAATGGTTTACAACATGCATCCTAGCTTTCATAACATCAGCGCTGACATCTAAATTATTATGTGTTGACTTGGTCCTCAGATGTCGCCAAGGTGATATGTCACCTCTGGAGGGCTGAACGTTATTATTACAAGGTTAGAAAGACATTACGCAACACCATTATTTTTGATAAGGGTCTGGGATTAGATACCCACCATCTTCTGATGACACACTCTTCCAAGACAGAAGTGACTATTATATTCACACAAACACACACACAGCGCTCAGGTAACCAAGGTTCCACCAAATAATAATGATAATCAAGGTTCTACCGCATAATGATATTTGCAACAAACTGTGTAGGTCAGTTTGCACCTGTGCCCAATATGTGTTGTATGCTGGTCACAGGAAAGGAGTCACAAAGGAGTTAGTTGTGGTTGCCGGAGCCTGGGGTCAATTCTACCCCGGCCAGCTGTGGTCCAAGGACATCACTATAGCTCAGCAGCATTGTAGCCAGGCTTCCTACCTGCCCCCTATGCTGTGGGTTGAGGGGCCATTGGAGCAGATGTAGGGGCCAGCTAAACCAAATCTACACTCCCCAAGAAAATCTCCCATGGACTGGGTTGTCTCTAGAGCTAGTTGGAACATTTTTTGATGAAACTCTTTTTTGTTGAACTATGTTGTTTTGCCAAAGCCAAAAGGTTTTGCAGGGATGTATTGACTGGGATAGAGTTTTCAACAAGACAAGGACTTTTTCAACAAGGCCCAGGGCTCTCTAGTCACTCCTGACCACAGAGAGAGAGAGAGAGAGAGAGAGAGAGAGAAACTGAAACTTGACCTTTTCCATCCAGAAATGGAGGTTTCAACACTATTCTGTTTCATGTAAATGTTTGGGAGGTTTTGATTTTGTTCTAAATAGATTCTGAAACCTCAAAAGCTGTCATAAAACGGAGTTGTCGTCCTGCTGCCAGCTCCAGCTGTCTCTCGCTTCCAGCCTGTATGTGCCACCCGCACAGAGCAAAGGGGCCGGGGCAAGGCAGAGAGGCTGGCCTTTGTGCTTGAAAAGGATTTTTGTTAAATACCATTTACGAAGTATTTCACCCACCAGAGGACAAATACTTTGGAGAGTTTGCATGTGCACACTGCCTAGCGCTATCTGTGCACACAGGACCAGCTCCCATGGCCAGTACTCATACATCACTTGCTCAGGCAGAAGTTGCACCCTTCAAGGTTTGGCCCATATTCCTGAACAGCAGCATGAATTAAGGAGGCAAAAGCAGCGATAACCTTATGTCCCTGGCACCTCAATGCTTCATGTGTGGCTCCTTTGCAGCACTTCGATAATAGTGATTGAAATGCATTCTTTACCTGCAAGCAGGCGTGGTTTAGCTCAAGTCTCAGGCCAAATTCTGTGGCTCTTTCTCATGGCCATATACTAAGGCTCATACTCAGCCATTATTCAAGCAAACTCTCATTAAATGAAGGGGAGCTTTGCCTGAGTGAGAACTTCAGGGTTCGTCCCCTCTGGTTTTATCAATACAGGAAGCCCTTTAGAATCTCAGCCTGCCACTCTAACTCTTACAAATAGTCCTTACTCGCACAAGCAATCCCATTGGGCCTACCCATGTCACTAAGGTCTATTCGTTGCGTAAGAGTTGCAAGAGTAAACTCTAAACAATTGCAATTGCCTTTTACAGAGATGTTTGGGAGCATCAGCTCGCCACTTCCATCCTGGGTCTGCTCATGACTATAGCCAAACCCTGCAGTCCTTGCTCAGACAAAACCCTCAGTGACTTCAGTAGGAGCATTTCCCATGCATGAAGGCGAGAGGAATTTGCCCTAGGACGCTATGAATATGAACGAGGCTCAGTGTACAACAAAAATGCACTGGTAGGAAATCCCAGTGAGAGAGTTGCATCCTCCCTAACAAATTTGCTACTAACAGTTTTAAAAATAAATTCCATATAACTAATACACACATATAAACACTCAACAGCAGGGTGGTGAATCGTTGACCATAAGTCCTCATTCAAACTGCATACATGTTGATACCACAGTGGCAGTTTTTGTTTCCTTATTTCCCTAAAGCTTCTAGTGATCTTTAAAAGAAACCTCATGTGATTACTCTGCTGTTTCCCCTCTTTTCCTTTTATCTCAGTGACTGTTTACTGTTACATATCTGCCTCTGGACAAAAGAAGGTCTAATTAGCCACAAGCCCCTATTTATCATCAACCAAATTTATTCTCTGTTGCAAAATACTTTGCTTTTTTTTTTCCAGCAGGATCTTCAACTTCTGCCAACAGCATTAACAATCTGTAAAGTAATGAGGTGCTGTTGATAGTCTTAGACAGGTCTAGACAAAAACATAATTACCTTCTGTGCTGTTATAGTTCATTAAGGCAAACATGCTGTAGACCAAACCTCTACAACACAAAGTGAGGCTCAGTCCAAAATACTAACAGCATAAGAAAGAATAGACCCCTGACCTTTCATGATGTCCTGTGGATAGAACCAGAATGTTTAATAGGGTAGTTTCATGGGTTTCTTTCTGAGCAGTTGCCACAGAAAATCAGAGCTATTATCCAACACTTCTGGCCAGTGTTTTCTCTGTATCACTGCAAGTCAACATGTTGGGCTATGCAATAAGACCTTATAAGATTTCACCATATTGTACGTATAAGATTTCTCTCAACACCATTACAGAAGATGAAATACACCCAGCTTACCCCATGTGTCTAAGACACAAATTCTCCTGTCCCAAATATGGAGTGCATTGTCTGTACCACAACTGTCAATTATTTCTCTCCCCTCTTCTACAGGGAGCCTCTCAATAGGTGCTGTAGCATCTGCTCAGATGATATGTATTTTAATACCCTTCCATATTTCTGAGAAATTCTTTGCCATGAAACAATGGGTGTGGATCTGCTTTCATTGACTCCATCTTAGCTTAAGTGTAACCGTCTGGAAGCCAGATGGATTGCTCCATTTCTACATCAGTGAGAGAGCAGAATCAAGGCTCAGCATGTTCAGATTTCTATGTAGAAACGGGCCAATTTGGAACTTTTTTGAGTGCTGTGAGTGTTCAACTCAAACGCCGGATTGGATCCAGTCACCAAAAAAGGCAAACATCCATTTCCAGGCCTCAGAAGCAAAAATTAGACTGCACAAGACACTCACAAGTCTACTGCAGGGAATAATCCCACACTTGCAGGGAGTTGGACCCTGTGACCTAAGCTTTATTTTTTCATCACAATTTTCTCTCCAGCCCAATCCTGCAGTCTTTACTCAGGCAAAACTCCCACTGACTTCACTGGAAGCTTTTTCTCTCCCAGAGGGCTGCAGGAGTTTATAATTATGAATGAGGCTGGAAGGATAATAAAAATGTTAATAACAACGGGGTGTGTTTTTAAATTGGAAATTAGTCCTTCCATTTCAGATTTGTAAGAGTTCTAAGCACGGTCTTACACCTTCTCCCCTTCAGCAGCTGTATCGTATTCATGGCTGGTTAACTCACAGGCACGCATCAACAAACACGGCTGCCATTCCCCATCCCTCAGAAAGGATTTCATTTGGCCAGCGTTCGTCCAAAAAGTAATTGCAGCCTCCGAAAAATGCAATCGTGTCGGGGGGGGAGGGGAAATGTCTATGAAAGCTCCCCAACTCTGGCAAACAATTCTTCCTGATTATTAGAGGAGAGAGAGAGAGATTGCTCATGGAAAATGGGAAATCTAATTAGCCCAGGCTAGAGTTTTAATCAGACAGAGCTTGCTCAGTGAAACCTGTTTACATGTTTGCCGTCATTCAGGAAATGTGTTAATTAGGCAAACACTATTAATGATCCTCTGCATGTCAGGAAATTTAAACAAAAATGGGGAAAATGACAGTCTGGATTGATTTCGTTTGACTGTTCCTCAGTCTCCAAGCTCACTTGGGATGTATGGGCAAAATTTCCCAACTGAGGGAGACTGCGAAGACTGGGACTGTTTGCTTTAGAGAGCAGACAAATAAGAAGGGACATGATGAAGGTAAGTAAAGAGCTGAATGGTAGAGGGAAGGCAGATCAGGTGCCTCCATCCATCCTTTCACACAAGATGGGAACAAGGGCATGTTCAGTGACATTTAAAGATAGCAAATTTAAAGGAAATGCTTTTTCATACAACACAGTCAGCCCACAGAACTCACTGCCACATGATATAGTTCAAGCCAAGAGTTTAGCAGGCTCTGAAAAAGGGCTGGTACTTGTATGGATAGCTAGATTACCTGGCGGGGGTGGGAGGGGCGTGTAATAAGGATTTTAAAAACAAAAGGCAAGAGTTTTGGAAAAGATACAACCCTTCACACATGAGGGAAGGAGACAGCTGCCTACTGCACAGTCTCTAGCCTCTCTCTCTGAAGCAGCTGGTACATTGTTGGAAACAGGAAACTGAACTAGTTGGACCCCGGGTCTGATCCAATCTGGCAATTCCTATGTTACTAAATTCCAGATTAGTCAGGAAGGAAGTACGGGGATCCAGGGGATGAAGGAAACTGTATCTTTGATGACTGTAACCCTCTCTTATATCACTGATCGTCTCCCGCTGTAAGCACCTTAGGGCAGGGAGCTGGTGTCTGATTGTGATTGCACCGCACCTATCACAATGGGGCCACTTCCCGAATAGAGCCTTTCCGAGTTGTGGTGGTGGAGCCATTGTGAACTGAACCGGGGTCACACAGTGCTCTTCATGCAAGTCAACACTGCAGCCCTTCGGGAACAGCTTTTCATCTCTACCCGCCTGGGCTGGATTTCAACTGACAATGAGCAGGAGACAGGCTCTGTATTCTGTTACCAGTCTCCTGAGCCAGTCAGTCCCCCTGAGATCTCTAGGGTGAACCAACAGAATAAAATGCCACCTTGCAATATGCTCTCACAGAGGCTATTTCCATATTAGTATATAGTTCATTAAGTAGAGTAGGATTTGATGGCCTCTCACTGTTTTCTGGCCTAATCCACTTTGGAACAAGACAGAAGGGTATATGTGCCTCTTACACGGGATCCTTTATTATTCCGAATGAAGAACCTGGTACAATTCAGACCAGGCAGTGATCCTCCAGGGGTGCAGCGCTGAGCTGCAGCTGCGGGGGCATTGGGGCTAATGTTCTTGTCAAGATTCTGTTGGTCTGACAAAAGCTTTCTACTAATAAGCATAATAAATTACTTTCATACCTTCTATGGGCTAGCATTCCATGCAAATTCATTTGAGCACTCCATCATTATCTTCATGTTCTAATTAGGTTTCATAGCACTGAGATCTGGACAGTACCCTTACAAGGCCATTTGTTATTCCTTAATGATGTCCTCTCTTCACAATTACAGCTAGGAGAATGGCTGGGTCTACAGACATAAAGGAGAACTTATTTTGTTAAACACAACCCTTGATCTTTCCTTTTGCAGCAAAGAAAATCTAGGACTTGCATCACACTCAGGAATCATTCTTATCGTGACGTGTCTCAAAAAGGCTCATGCTACCAGCTGCTTAACAAGACGTTTAATCTCCCCCTGTGTAGCTCACTAGAACATGGGCAGTCTCACACCTCATTCAATAACACAACCCCATAACTTCGAAAAGGGAACATCACATTATCTCTCTGATCTCAACAGTGGAAAAACACATTTTGATGTTATCAAATGCATTATACATTCCTTGGCGCTGGATTTTTGTTTACATCAGCCTGGCAGAGCCCTTTGCTAAAAGCTTTTCCAGGATGTGCATTTATTTATTTAATATATTAAAAATTAATGATGTATGTAGTGTATACAATTGGTCTTTTTAAATTTTTTTTTGTCCTTTTTCAAGTTCAGGGCAACATCCTTGCACTAAAATGATCAATGGGATAACATATTATGTTGGTGGGTTTTTCTAACCGATTATTGGACTTGCCATTTTTGATGGATCTAACCACATTAACCCAAGTTAATTATGTTTCATGCTAACCTTACATTTGTTCTCTCCTTAAGTTGTCATTCATGTCTCAAACCCTTGAAATGCCACTGAAAAGAATAAATCAAAACTAAACAATATGGATACAAACAAGAAACTGTTTCTTCATATTGTGCAAAATGATGTCCTGACTAGAGGTAAAGGTAAATTAAGACATATTTTCTTCCCCCAGCAAGAGGCTTAAAATGTGATTGAGAGAAGAGATAAATAAGGTGGCATTTATTCCAGAATGCACATATAGTTACAATGTACTTTCTACTATGGACTCACTGTATTTCTAAAGGTCAATTATAAGAGTAGTAAGCAAGCACCGTGAAACAAATGGGTGCTGTCCATGGTATCTCTCAAGCATTCATTTTGTAATTTGGCTCTGGAGCAGTAGTGCAATAAGAATAAATAAAACTTCAGAGCAATATTTTAAGTGAAAAAGCATAAATGATGCATATGCAAATTCTTTTAGTAATTAATGTTATCAGTTATATGTCTGGGAAAGTTATGCTTCAGCTCTGCAAGATGTTCTGATAATTACACGCCTATTTTGTGATGAGAAGCACAGTGCGTAAAATGTTTCACATGATCCAGTTTGATTTCTTATGACCCTGGGGCTCCAGGAAGTGAGTAGATGGATGGTTCTGTACCATGCAATGCTTATTAAATGTTAATCCAATGTGCCTTTCCATTCCTACATTTTGGAAGGCTACTAATCATTTTCCTAATTATTGCAGAAAGCATCTAGTCCCTTGTGAAAAACATCTTTATTGAAATTAATAGACAAAGAATATTATAGAGTTGCATGCCGTGGGACTTCCATTTTACATAGGCCCTAATCTTTCAAACACTATGCATTTGAGCACTACCACTGACTATTTTGCAGGATCATACATGAAAGGAACAGTCTATTATACCAAACCAAGGACGTTATTTGTTTTAAAAAGTCTTATTCTTTAGTGCAAAAGAGAGTTTTTTATGGGTGCCAAACAGAAATTTCTGAAAACTGTGAATGTACTGATGGGACTCAAAATAATTATGTAGCTGGCTATTCTGTTTATATTATTCCTTTAAAGTAAGTGAGGTCTCGGCTTGCAAAGCCTACACATTACTTTAGAAAGCACCCCCTGGAACCTTAGAAATTGGAAAGAGACAGCTTGAATGTAGCCAACATTTAATATGTTGTGCTGTTGCTAAGAGATTATAATGAATGGTGATGTTAGATAATTTTTCCTAATAATTACACTGGCAAAATAGAATTTGCAGATGAGATATCTAAAGGCCCAAATGATTAAAAGTATGTGTCCCCAAATTGTTCATGCCAGGGTTATAGGAGCACACAATTCACTGGTTTCAGCATGCACAGCCAGTGTTTTGCTTGTGCAAAAGTGTTCGTACTTTTAAAGTTTTGCACCTAAGCAGTTTTAGGTTCAAGGCCAGAAGGGCCCACCAGATCATACACTCTGACATCCTGTACATCACAGGCCGCCAACCCTACCCAGCACCTGCACATTGAACCCAACAACTGGAAGGAGACCAAAGTAAATGAGACCCACAGAACACTAGACTATTACGAACCACAGGCAAAGAATAGGAGGGACCAAAGTGCACCAATGCCAGAAATCTCTGCAGTGTCAGGGAAATGATGAGGTGAGAGATACCCAATAATCCCAGCATGTGATCTGCACCCACATGCTGCAGAGGAAGGTGACACCCGCCCTCCACTCCTGTCACTGCCAATCTGACCTGATCCGTTAGACATGAACATGTGAGCAAGAACCAGCCAACACTACCTCAGAGCCCCAGCTCACCCTATCTAATGTCCCAACTCCAGCCATGACTTTCTCTGATGCTTCAGAGGAAGGAGATCACAAAAAACCCACAACTTATCAGTATGCTGTATTGTCAAGGCTCTGTAAGAATACAGCTAGACTCTTGATCCAAACGCAGTGGGCTTGATGCTCCTCTCACATACACCAGTGTAAATCCAGCGCAACTCCATTTATTTCAGTGGAGTCATTCCTGATTTCTACTGGTGGGAGAGAGAAGAAGTTTGGGCTCTAATTGTCTCCTGTTCATTTCCCCTTTATAAACAACCTCATACTACATCATCATCATCTTCTTACATTTATGAAACATCTTTCATCCCAAAGGATCCCAGTAATTTAAGTAATTTAAGGCCTGATCTTACTGAAGAGGCTCCAGGAGCTGAGTGCCTACTGGACGTGGCAGAGTGCAGCCAAAGGAAATTGTGTGTACCCAGCAACACATGGGATAGGGCCCTTAAAGTATACCAGAGACCATTTCACTCACCACTGAAATGCAGCCACCTCTGATTTGAAACAAACAGCTCACAGTTACAACCCACAATAGTATGGGACAAAAAGTGGCATCTGCTTAAAACTGCTGGGGGAATTAAGTGGGCAGAGCGTAGGAGTAGAAGGATGGTCCAGGAGTCAGGGCGCTAGCGTAGGATGTGAGAGGCCTGGCTCTGACCACAGACTTCCTGTGACCTAGGCATTGCTGCACTTAGCGAGGCAGAGCCTAACTGATTTAGGATCCTAAATGTCATTTTAAAAGGGGATTTAGGACTTAGGAGCCAAAACCCTATTGACTGTCAATGTGGCTAAATCCCTCTAGAAAATGACATGTAGGCTCCTAAATCAGCTAGGCATTGTGGTGCTAAGTGCAGCTATGCCTAGATCTGGGCCTCGGTTCTTCATCTGTCCAATAGGGCTGATAATACTGCCCTGCCTCCCAGGAGCGATGTGAGGCTAAATCCATGAAAGTTGGCAATGCTCTCAGATACTCTGGGAGCAGGGGGAGTTGGGGGGGCAGATGAAATTTGACTAGGAACGTAGACTAACATCCTCGTGAGAAGAGCTGCTGGGCTCTTTAAGGCCCTGAACTGGTCAGGGCAAGTTTCACATCATACAAAAAAGGCATCTCCAGCAACACAGCGCTGGGGCATTGGTTTAGTTCTGGCCCAGAGGGAAAAGTGCAATTACTGTCTGACTCCACTCCCAGCAGCAGCTAGGATGCTCCATGATGGTCTCCCGTTCAACCCTGAGCCGACCTCGCCCTGCTTATTTAATGAGAGAACAAGATGAAAACACGGCAGGAATACAGAGCTTGGTTGATGAAGAACAGCCTGTGATAGGGAGGGTGGATTCTATCCACACAGTCACCTAAATTAATGAGACATCCCACCTTTTACCCCGCGCTGACTCTTTTACAACTTTATTGGCTCGTTCAGAGCCTGGCTCTGTTTTTCCGAGTTGCCCCAACTTGCATATTCAGAACTGAATGGCTCCAGTAATGTAAATGAGCCTTCTGCAGAAGGCAGAAACACAGAAAATACCGATGCGCTCTTTAAATGGCCATATACCCCCCAGTGAACTCACGCACATACAGCTTGCAAAAAATCTAACCACTGCCAGTCTAAAAACACACTAAAAACAGAAAATTTATGTAGCATGACCCAAATTGAATTATACTTTACAGCACTATAATTGATTTTTTAGAAGAGAGATTAAATTTATTTTATGCCTCACTAACTAACGGCTAGATTTACCTAATTGCTTAGAGTGCAGAGTTAGTATGATTCATTAAACCCCATACATGCTTGGGTACATTACACTGTGACTAAAGCTTCCCCGCTTAGAGCAATTAAAGTGGAGAAACTCTAGGCCTCATAAGTAATTGAATATAACAATATAGCTTGGAGTTGCTGTGGGTGTCTTATTAAGTTCTTCAAGCAAAAAAAAAAAAAAAAAAAACCCACAAGTTCCCTCCATTCTCCAGTGAATCGTTTGGTGAATTTTTTGATGACTGATATTGTTTTTTCCCTCATGCCAAAAAAAAAAGAAAAAAGAAAAAAAAGAAAAGGTAGGATTCAAGCCTTGCTTCAGAGTTTAATTTTATCAATCACAACACTTTTTATATCAAGTCAATCTCTGACAGACTTGAGTAGAAGTCAGCGCTATTACAAGGAGAGAGACTTTGGGTAGAATCTAGTAACATTTGGTAATTATATACACATTGCAAAAATAAAGGTAGCAATTTAGTAAAACAGGAGTGGGGAAAATTATCATTTTGGCTGGCAGGAGTAAATTAGAATCCTTCTGCACAGTTTATTTAATAAAATTACATACACACAAGAAGAACATTACCCAGATTGCACAGTCAAGCCACAAATTCCACCAAGGCTTCTGGAGACCACTTGTAGTTGGAATTTGCCATGCCCATTGTGATCAGGAATGACTGATGCTGGGTTCAAGGAAACATATCAAGCACTTTACACTCTATGACCATGACAGGGTATTGTCCAGTGGCAGAAAAGGCAAGGTCAGGACTAAAACCAGAGGTCCATCTTTTGCTATGGAAAGTAGGTGGCTGCTTAAGATCATGTAGAAGCTGCAGATCGATCATCGATGCCCACTCCTCTAGCCTTACTCCATCCACATCAGGGTATTGCCAGGGAGAGAGGGGTGAATTAAAATTGTTGCAGTAAAGGACCTGAGGAGATGGGAAAGACAGGAGTTGGCCAGTTGGCAGATGGAGGTTTGTACACATTGATAAGAGTCAGGCCTTCACTTTCATAGCCTGCCATTTGATAACATCATTTGGACCATGAATATCTTCCTTGATGTAGGACGCTATCCCACATTACCCATGATGGAGGCGAGACACAACAGCAAAGCCCAGGAACTGATAGTTGAGTGTCAGGAGTAGAGTATGTTTCCTGAAGCGGGATGACATGTGCTTTGTATTCTATGACAGAGACTACAGACCTCAAGATTAACTTGATTTACCAAAACCACCTCCTGTTTAACGGTTCTAGGTTTTACTAATGGAACTGGAGACATGTGTACCAAGGGCCATGGGCTACTTTCCTTTGTGCACCACGGAAAGAAGTGATGGTGTCCACTTAGTAGGAAAAGTGGAAGTCCACAGGTAGCAAAAGTGCTCCTGGTGGGAATGGGCGACAGGGGATGGGTCACTTGATGATTCCCTGTTCTATTCACTCCCTCTGGGGCACCTGGCATTGGCCACTGTCAGAAGACAGGACACTGGGCTAGATGGACCTTTGGTCTGGCCCAGTCTGGCCGTTCTTATGATGCCGTGCATTATAGCAGTAACAGATATGGTAAGCCGGATTCCTGAAGCAAACGGGTGTGCTCATCACGGCTGATGGGTGCAGGATAAGAACCATGGCTTGGGAGCAACAGTGACATACACCGCAAAGCCGAGTGGCTATAGCAAAGGGATCTAAGCACAGAAGCCCTGTCGGTGACTCACTGACACCTCCAAAGAGTTGCTACCCATTGCGTTGGGAGGTATGGCAAGGTAAGGCGTACAGCAGGGGACTCTCTTCCAAAGCTTTTGCTATACATGAGTACTATAGACAGCTACATATCTCTGTAACACACACAACACTTCCTGGGCACTTCAACTGCCTGGTACAACAATGAACCTGGTGTGCAGGTGTAAGGCATGTTGTATTTTTACACGGAAGAGCAACAAATAGCCCTGTAGATGCCATGGCAAGAGAGAGACAGAATCCCGTAGGAGAACATATGTTTTAAATACAATATTTTCAGAGGAAAGGCGCATTGGGCGTTGTGACACCTGACGGAAGAGGTGAAACTGATGAGCTTCAGAGGAAAGAGGAGCTCAGAGTCACTTGTCAATGGTGGGTAAAATTCAGTGTATGTGGCTTTAAAAAGGAGGGCCGAGGCCAAGTCCAGTCTATTTACCCATAGGAACTGTTAGTGAAAATGAGTGTGTGCCTATAAAAGAGTAGCTATGCACACCTCCAGGATTACCTGTATGGTATGTATGTGAGCGATATATGTGACACACACACCCCACAGCATACGTCAAGTAAATTAGCTTACTGATTGATTTCCACGTTCAATAGGAAATCTAAACTGCAGAAACATTATGAAAGAAAAACGGAATGGAGACTTTACTATATAAAATCAAAAGAGTTCACAGCATATTATTGTCTCTGGCATAAAGATTAGTTGGCAGTCCAGAATATTTGATTCACCACTGAATGGAGAAACTGGAAGCCTACATTCCACGTCTACTGCTCGCAGTGCTCAACATAATTGAAACCTATTTTGCGATTGGAATGTAGATAAGCAATGCACTGAAGCAACATTTGAAAATTCTCGGGATCACTTTATTTTGCCCTTCAAACAGTGAGTGGAGCCCCAGCAATAAAGATATATAAATTGCCCTAATTTATCTCTTTCTAAAGACAGCTTTTTTATTTTGCAGACACTCTGGTAAAATAAGTAATAGTCCCAGTAGAAAGCAGGGGTAAGCAGACTCTGATGAATGCACGGAGGAAGTTAGGCCTGGCTCTTGATAGGTAGGCAAGCCTGAGTACAGACATAGCTGAGACTTCAAGAGGGTTTTATTGAATGCTTACTAATGAATGCATTTAATGTGAAAACAGAGTGGGATGTCAAAGCAAGGGAATTATCATTTCATCTATTTGGATAGATTTCCATGGGTTTCTGTCAATAGAAAGAGACATACGTACAGCCTTACTCATGGCGTTTGTTAACTCCGAGTCTGTTCTGAAACGTAATAAGAGCAGCAAATTGCATTAAGGAAAAAAACAACAATACCCGTGCAGTTGGAATGAACGATTTGCATCAAAATCTCACGTCAGTGTGGCATGTAGGCTGTCAGAGACGGGGAGGTGAGGGACACATTCTGCCTGGACACACAAGTTTTCCTTCTGCCCTGACTGAACCCAGCTCCCACTGAAGCCAATGCAAGCCTGCTCCAGTAAGCAAGAGTGCCAAGCCCGGGCAACTCTCGGGGTTTGTACAGGTGGGTGTCGACACTGGGCTCCAACATGCACTGTTCCAACGAGCTGCAGAAAAACGTCGCACTCAGGGTGCTGTTTCGCAGGGTGAGGGTTAGGACGAGACTCTCCTTTAATCAGCGCACTGATAACCCTAGACCCTCTGGAGAAGGCAGCCCTATCCATGGTGTTTCTGCCTAACCGTCTGTGGGCTGGCAATGCAGAAAACACCAGCGTTTTACCTAACGTGACCTTTCAGACCCTGTCACTGCCCACCAATCACTCACAGCTCTCAAGCCCTGGGACTCGGGCAGGGACCACGGTCCTTGAAGGGAGGTGTGGGCTGCAGGGAAGGGGTGCAGCAAGGTCGGGTCAAGCAAATCTGGGGCCTCCTCTGAACACATTTGCTGGAGCCCCCCTGCGCGCGAGGCCGAGAACTCTACATGCAGCTGCCTCTCCTCCCTTCCCACCTGCCCCTACCTCCTGAGCCATGCCAGCTGTGTGAGGGGAGACAACAGCAACGGACTTGGGGCCCAACTCGGAGCTCGTTGACAGCAGGGTAAATCTCCAGGCAGCCCACAGCAGCCAGTGCTGCTGCTCAGGGTTTGCACTAGCAGAAACAAGCACAAGGCACAGCCCTTGGCATGCGTTTGGGGGGTGGGGGTGGGGGAGCAGAGGGAGGTGGGGTCGAAGGCTCCTGCTAAAGAGGAGGAGGGAAGAACATGCAAAGTACCTGAGCAGGGCTGCCATGAAGGGGGAGCTGCCCCGATTCCCTGGGGGGCTCCAGTTCCTCTCACCACAGAGCTCTGTTGACACAATGGCTCATGCTTCCTCCCCCGCCAGGCCATGCTGGAACACCAGCAGTAAGCAGCACACCGGCCCTGGGACAGCCCTGTAACGGGGTTGCCACTCCCCGCTGGCATGACGCCTTGCGCCTTGGTCGGGCAAGGTTGCTCTCGCTGCATCGGGTGCCCCCTGGCTGCTCGTTGCTCACTCTGCAATAGCCTCTGTTCTGGTAACTCAGCCCTCCAGCCAGGTCACTGTGCAGTCTACCCACTCTGGGGTTACAAAGTCCAGCAGGACCACTGCCCAAAGGCTATTGCCAGGGGTGTTCAGCTCCTCCTTGGGCTCTGTGCCACTATACCAGTGGCTGGCAGGGGAACCCAATATACTGGCTACACCGGGTTCCAGCCCAGGCTCCCCATCACCAGCAATCCAGGGGTGCTCAGAGCCCGTCCCTGTTGCTGTTTCCCTGGACAACTTCTTACCAAGCCTCTCTGTCTTCTCTTCCCTGGTTCTGGGTTTACCACAGGAGCTTACTCTTCTCACCGGGGCTACTTCACCCCTCCTAGCCTCTTGACAAATGCCTTACTCCAGGGCAGGCTCTCCCTCTCCCTTTGGACTTACTCCTTGTCCCTGACAACCTCCCTCATCCCAAGAATGACTGCACACCACATCACAGGCCCCATGACCAGGAAGCCTGCTGGGGCTTCAGGTTTGATTTTACGTGTCACAATTCAGGGTGAATGCACCTGTATTTCCCCTCAGTAATCCAAAAAGAACATCCATGCTCAGGCTTCTGGCTCCCCAGTCGTCATCTTCCTGGGTGGAGACCCGCATCTCTCTCCTTTCTGACAGCCTGTTTCCAGGCTGCACGGGTCCCTGCCTGCACTGGGTCTTCCCAGCGCAGACAAGGTGCCCGAGGCCACCTGCTGGCTTTCTCTTCAGAGACGGTTAACAGGTGCAATTGCTACAATTACAAGGTACACCACACAACACTTCCTATGTAAGCCCACTTTATTTTTCAGGTAAAAGCATTCCAGAGAAAACATACTGAAAACTATAAAAGAACCTCTGTGTATGCTAATAAATTTACCAGAATTAATCCCAGCGCTAACCTGGATTCTGACAGGAGCAGTCCTTATCCCCGCACCCTAGGAGATTCCTTGTGGTTAGCAGGTCATCACAGTTTCCGCTCTGAACAAGCACCCAATCCCATGGGATCTCAGTAGGCCCAGTCCTTCCAACCCTACCCAAAGGATTGGGACCCTCCAGGCACTAGGGATCCTTTCCATTTGCTGGATTGGCCCAAAAGCCCTGAGCCAATTCAAAACCAAGCTACTCCTCCACAAGGCCTTTCTTTGTCTTTTGATCCCTAGAGAATCCAGTTTGAACTAGCATAAGCATCTCTCTCCATGGTTGCAGAATGGGGCTCGTGCACTGGGTTAGAGAGGTTTCTTGTGGTACTGAGCAGATGCAATAAAAGGACAATGTTCCCTATGCTACTGTATATTAAACAGTTTAGGCAGGACTCTCTCTCCCACAGTAGATGAGTAAGGCTCACTTAAATCAAAGTGAGCTGCTTGTATCCTGCAGAGGGAGTGTGAAGGGAAGAATAGGGGTCCTGAGCTTTTTCAAACACATAGTTTCTCTCTCTGGCCCCAAGTCAGCAAACCGTCCTTATTCAGCAAAGCACTGAAGCATATGCTTAAGCCTCATTGGCTTTAATGGGGCTTAAGTAGGTGCTTGCGTGTTTTGCTGAATAGGGATAGATTTAAGCTCATACTTAAGTGGTTCCATGTATTGTGGTTTCAAAGAGAAAGCCAAAGACATGATAAATTAGTACAGAACTGTTCCTTAAATCTCCCCCGACACAGCTTTATTGCGCAAGGAAACCAGTGGTAACATTTCACATACAAACAGGAAACTGCGTAATCATTTAATTAACCTCTTTTCTCAATGAGTGATGCAGGCCTCACAGTTTCTAAAGCATTTCCTCTGGTTGTATTTATTTTTTGGTGGATTGTATCTAACCCTCTCTCCAGCTGCTTGAGCTCATGCAAAACAAATTACCCCAGCCATTTTTATATTGTATCATATCCTAAAAGTCTCATTTTTGTATCAGATTCACAGATTTTCATGATTTGTACGTGCGCTTTAAATATCTTTCCAAAATCATCTCCCATTTCATGGTTTTTCAAACACATGCAAAAGTTCTTCAATTTCACAAGTGTATTGATTGGTCAAACACCAGCAATCCTCATTCGCCGCTTTAACAGCTGCAAGAACTTTTGTGTTTCAAGAGGAAGTTTACTCAGAAATTTCTAAAACAAAGGCTAGGAGTGATTTAAAAAAAGATGTGTTCCATGTGGAAGGCATAATGTTACACTCTGTCTGGTTTCCCTCATGAGATAAGTGTTACTTAGCACCCATTCACCAACTACAGATTTTACTATTAAGTACAATCTCCAACTGAATAAATACAGTCAAAAGAAACTATGCAACGAACAATTGCTAAGCAATTTTAACCTGTTGCCTACAGTGTCGTACACTCCTCAGCAAGCCTAGTGGAATTTATTCCATGTCTTGTGAGTTATACTTGGGGTCGGGGGAGGGAGAAACGGGGGGCCGGAGGAAGCAGAACAGCATTAACATGAAAGTTACGCTTGTGAAGCAATATTCTGACCAATTTCCCAGAGGGCAAAGCTGAACTTAGCCCTCGCTCACACAAACCAGACATGCTTTCTGGGTCCTTAAAAACCTCATTTTTCATGCAAATCAAATGAGGTCCTCACCGGGCAGCTCAGAACTCTCCAGGGTGAGAGCTTAAAATAATCACTTTTGTCACATAACCACCACTGAAATTCAGCTGCTCTCCCCACTCATACACACACAGCTGGTACAAACCTCCTCAAATGCCAATTCAGCCACAGTAAAGGAATGGCAGAGTAACATTAACACATCCATCTTTCACCCTGAGACATGATTGTCAGGAAGTGAATGCTGAGGTGCAAGCCTTGCATAGGCGTGCGCGCGGGGTGTGCCGGGTGTGCCCAAGGACACACTGATGCAGAGCAGAGCTCGGGTGGGGGGGGAGGCTGCATGCTCCACAAATAAACTGGAGATATACAGGTATTTCCTTTAATTTATGCTATGGAGAAGCAGGCAGAGCATATCTTCCAGTCCATTGACTTTACTGAAGACGGTCACAAAGATAACTATGAAAGAATTCTGGCTACGTTTGACGCATACTTTATACTTCAAAGGAATGTGGCTCATGAAAGAACATGCTTTCACCAGAGAACTCAAGAACAATCAACAGAGCAAATTCTACAGATGGCAGATGCAGAACATGAAGACGACGACTCAGACCCCAAGCCAACCACACCCAGTTGTTTCCACTAATGGGCAGCCAGATGACCAAGTTGTCATGCATTCGGGTTGTGTAATTAGAAAACCAGCAAAGGCCGAGACACTGAACAGACTGATAAGTACTGAACTTGAAAGACAGTGTGATAGCGTAAATATTGTAAATGGTAGGACTGGTAGACCTGAAAGGAGAAAAAGTAATGGAACGTTAAACTGTATTACACTGTTCAGGCACTAGGTGGCACTGTGTAGAAAATACCTCCCTTAAACTAAGCAGTGCCATAGAATCATAGAATCTCAGGGTTGGAAGGGACCCCAGAAGGTCATCTAGTCCAACCCCCTGCTCAAAGCAGGACCAATTCCCAGTTAAATCATCCCAGCCAGGGCTTTGTCAAGCCTGACCTTAAAAACTTCTAGGGAAGGAGATTCCATCACCTCCCTAGATAACCCATTCCAGTGTTTCACCACCCTCCTAGTGAAAAAGATTTTCCTAATATCCAACCTAGACCTCCCCACTGCAACTTGAGATCCTTACTACATGTCCTGTCCTCTTCCACCACTGAGAACAGTCTAGATCCATCCTCTTTGGAACCCCCTTTCAGGTAGTTGAAAGCAGCTATCAAATCCCCCCTCATTCTTCTCTTCTGCAGGCTAAACAATCCCAGTTCCCTCAGCCTCTCCTCATAACTCGTGTTCCAGTCCCCTAATCATTTTTGTTGGCCTCCGCTGGACTCTTTCCAATTTTTCCACATCCTTCTTGTAGTGTGGGGCCCAAAACTGGACACAGTACTCCAGATGAGGCCTCACCAATGTCAAATAGAAGGGAACGATCACGTCCCTCGATCTGCTGGCAATGCCCCTACTTATACATCCCAAAATGCCATTGGCCTTCTTGGCAACAGCGGGACACTGTTGACTCATATCCAGCTTCTCGTCCGGTGTCACCGCTAGGTCCTTTTCTGCAGAACTGCTGCCAAGCCATTCGGTCCCTAGTCTGTAGCGGTGCATGGGATTCTTCTGTCCTAAGTGCAGGACTCTGCACTTGTCCTTGTTGAACCTCATCAGATTTCTTTTGGCCCAGTCCTCCAATTTGTCTAGGTCCCTCTGTATCCTATCCCTACCCTCCAGCGTATCTACCATTCCTCCCAGTTTAGTGTCATCTGCAAACTTGCTGAGGGTGCAATCCACACCATCTTCCAGATCATTAATGAAGATATTGAACAAAACTGGCCCCAGGACCAAACCCTGGGGCACTCCACTTGATACCAGCTGCCAACTAGACATGGAGCCATTGATCACTACCCATTGAGCCCGACAATCTAGCCAGCTTTCTATCCACCTTATAGTCCATTATAGTCCATATTTGGGGGGAAAGGATCTTATGATGAACACATCGGGTTGCCAGTTTTGGTTGGATGTATTCCTGGAGATTTCATCACATGACATAATCTTTAAAGATTAATGTTTAATTCCTGGAGACTCCAGGCCAATCCTGGAAGGTTAGCAACCCAGCATATGGTACGTATATGCAAGTTCTGTGCCCAGTCCAAATCTGGTACGGAAGTACACGACAGGCCTCCTTTTGGGCTTGTGCTTCCTGATTTTATGCATGCAAACGGAAGATTTTTTGCATACATTCATGGCCTGGAAGCAGGCCTGCAGCTGTCTATGTAAACATACAACCTTCCCCACCTCCCAATTTACACATGTACAAATGAGGGCGCTTTTAAGTAAGGTCAATAAAGAACCCTTTACTGGGTGGGAACGGGGAGAGGACAGATTTTCTTGAACCAGAAATAGGGAGAATCATTTAATAACAAAGAACTATAAGAACAGAAATAAGCAAGGTTATTATATCATCATAAATTACAAAAAGCAGAATAATAATAAAATAATAGAGAAATGGTACAACTTTAGGCCCATGTGTTCTTAGCTGGGTACCTAAAATTAGGCTCTTTAATCCATATTTAGGCCCCTAAATAAAAGTATCCTGATATTTCAAGGTGCTGAGCTCCCCTCAACTCCCTGAAAGTCAGTGGGAATTGCAGGGACTCAGCACCTTTGTAAAAGAAGCCACTTTCATTTAGGTGCTTTTCAGGAGTCTCACTTGAGGCTCCCCATTTTGAAAATATCAGCCTTAGATTTATGCCGGTGAAAAAGCTTCCTGGATCAGATATGAATTTACACACTTTAAAAGTTGGGCTAATTCTCTCTTTGTTTCATTCATCCCTGTCACTGCAGACTGATAACAGCACCATATGAAACTGCAGTCTCCCAGTTTGAAGGAATGAACACTAGGTCAAGTGAAAGCCTGGGCGGGTCAGGCAATGACTGGACTGGCCTAATGCACACAAGGAGACTCGGATGTTCCTGTGGGTCAGTAAACTGCTTATCTGTTCCTTTTAACCACAACCACCGACTTATTAAATCCCCTATAGGGGGGCCTGGGATGTACTTTCCTGCAGGGAATCCCTGACTTCCAATCCCCTTGCAATGGTTTCCATTTGATGATAAAGTTCCGAACGCTGACTAGCGTCCAGGAAGATGGAATATTGTTTGTGATCTTTAGATTTTAGAAGATAAATCCAAAGGTCTCTTCTCCCATGGAAGCAAAGGGGAGAGATGCCCCAACTCAGGCTAGCAGGGCACTGACTACGTTTCACCTAAACCTCAGTGAAAGAGTAGCCACATAAATCTCTGGTATTGGGCATGTCCACAAGGAAATGCTTAATGCTGGCCATCACTGAGTCTTCTCTCCTCCCGTCTCCCCAACAGCTCAGATGTCAGTCGCACAGAAGGGTACTAGGCCGGACCCTCTGCTCACTTTCCTGGGCTCTGCACTGGTGTCATTGAATCATAGCATATCAGAGTTGGAAGTGACCTCTGGAGGTCATCTAGTCCAACCCCCTGCCCAGAGCAGGACCAATCCAAACTAAATCATCCCAGCCAGGGCTTTGTCAAGCCTGACCTTAAAAACTTCTAAGGAAGGAGATTCCACCACCTCCGTAGGTAACGCATTCCAATGTTTCACCACCCTCCTAGTGAAAAAGTTTTTCCTAATATCCAACCTAAATCTCCCCCACTGCAACTTGAGACCATTACTCCTTGTCCTGTCATCTGCTATCACTGAGAATAGTCAGGATCCATCCTCTTTGGATCCACCTTTCAGGTAGTTAAAAGCAGCTATCAAATCCCCCCTCATTCTTCTCTTCTGTAGACTAAACAATCCCAGTTCCCTCAGCCTCTCCGCATAACTCATGTGTTCCAGTCCCCTAATCATTTTTGTTGCCCTTCGCTGGACTCTCTCCAATTTCTCCACATCCTTCTTGTAGTGTGGGGCCCAGAACTGGACACAGGACTCCAGATGAGGCCTCACCAATGTCGACTAGAGGGGGACGCTCACATCCCTCGACCTGCTGGCATGCTATTGACTGGAGGGAATTACTCCTGGTTTATTCTGGTGCAAGTGAGAGGAGGCTCAGACACATGCAGTACACCTACTGCAAAAAGAATGTAACGGTCAGTAAAAATTCAGCTGACATGCCATTTATTCCAGGTCACAGACGATTAAAGTGTGCTGGGATATGGGCTGAAATGTACTTGCTGGATCTGTTTTGCTCCAACATTATCCCTGCGAGAACCATGCAGGAGATGCAAAACCTGTTCTCATTGTGTCGCACTGATTCAGTACGGTGCAAGCTTTTTAGCCTGCAGCCTCAGCCCAGCTACAGCAGTACAGGGTTTTCACTGCAACCCAAATTACCAGCGTCACTAGCTCAGTTAGTCAGAGAGCATGTTGCCTCGCTAAATGGAATAATCACAGGAATTAGGCTAGCAATATGTACGATATTCTTTCAGAATGATAGTTGCCCATTTTTCTGACATGGTAGCCTTGCCGAATATTTGCTTTCAGAGGAACCCATTACCTTCCCCACTGCTAGCAGACAGGGGAGGTTTGAGTCAGAGCTACCAGAAATGAGAAATTAGGAGTGAATTAGTACAAAATAACTGTTAAGCTCTCTCAGGTCTAAACCCAGGCAGACTTTTACCATCCTTTGATGTGACTAAGTTTTAATAAGCTCTGGAAAAGTTTCATCACCACAAGGTATGTGTAAAACACACACACACACACACACACCCTTTAATTGCAAGCCCAAAACTCATAGGATGCTATATAGCATTTCTTGTCCCGCGTTCCTATTTTCACACTAGCTGCACATATGACCTTTGTGAATAGCTGCCAGCTGCTTATAATTTTGACAGATGTAAGCACATTTCTGGGAAGCTGTATCCATTCAGCGGCTACAGATCAACAGCCCACACTCAGGGCTTTTGTAAAAGTGATCGGCGCAGGAGAATCCCCTTTGCAGCACTAAGGGAGAACAGGTTTACCATGGTGACGCATTAATGACTTTGCTATCGGTGATCTAAATGTGTCAACCTGTGACTCATGTCAGTATTAAAGAACACTATATTTATACAAAGCAGCAATTAGCAGACTGTAAAGTAATGCCATGCAGTTTCCAAGTAAATCTAGGCTCTTCCAAGTGGTGTAATGCTAGACTTTATTTTAATCTCGTTGGAATTTCAGGGTTACTTATTGTGCCTGGTCATTCCTCAGGATTATGCAGATTTATTTCTGCTGATATTTCAGATACCACACTCAGGTTAAGAATACCTGCTGTCAGCTCTCCCAGGGAAAGCACACCATGGAGTCAGTGGATTAGAGCCTCTGAATATTTTGTAAATGCTCTTAAAAACAGGGTAAAGTTTAATCTGGACTGTAAGAGTCTAACCACGTTTCCTGGGAAATGGGTTCTGATGCACACACACCCTCGACCTGCATGCATAGCACAACTAAACCAAACATCTAGGAATGTGAGATTTAGTAACTTAATACAGGATGGTATAAACCTTGGTAAAGGAGCATACGTTATGGTACTCGCTCTTGTGCAAATGATGAAGCCATATTGGAATTATCCCAGTGGAATAAGAACTGGCAGTTAGAAAGCCTGTTCTTCAGCCTCCAATTAATGCATCCATTTGCACACACTCACCTGCTATTTTTCATGCAAATACATGGATGCGTGCATATGCAAAACCCCCATCGTGCATGCACAGGAATGTATGCAGCCAGACCAAGCCATGCATGCAAGCAGATTGGGGGATTTGTTTTCATCTATTAGACTAGCGAAGAACTCCGGCCCAAAATATTCTCCTCTGAGGTATTACTGTTTATTGGACATGTATTTTTATTTAACTTAGAGCTTGTGAAAACATACCAGATCAACAGACTTAGACCCACAGTCCTCTTCATCCGCAAAACTGCTGCAACAAACGTGTCTCCAACCCTGATATGAATGGTCCAGCTAAGGGGGTCAGATTCCATCTCCATGTCCATTTGCTCCTTGGCCTTTACTGCAACTGCCAACAAGCTGCCAAGAAGCACCTGTTTGCCGGGAACTAAACAGACACTGACAACTCAGCTCACAGGTCACTAGGCACCCAGCAGATGGCAATGGCTTTTGCTCACTGCTGGGCTGCTAACCTAAGTGTGAAAGATTCCACTCTCCCCTTTCCATTTCTGGAGCTGCTTTAAAACCGGTACGATCATCTGTCAGTGAGGCACCTACAGTGAAATCATCTCAACCGTCTAGGAGTCTGGCACTTGACTGGGAAGTCTGAAACATGCAGCTGGCAGATTGTTTGAGAATTTTGTGTGTGCTGTTACTGTACGCTGAAAAATTACCATTTGGGAGGCTCAGCAGAGGCTGGCAGAACTCGTTAGCGGAAAGACCAGTGATACTTAAATGTGAAAGTAACGCTCCACCTGTTGGCTACTAAAGTTATAAGAGGGCCGAGGTACATTCCCGAGGGCTCTGAGCCACACTCTTCTGTGCAGACATCCCCACAAGAGTACTTTACATTGCTTGCCGGAGAGTTCTGCCCAGGGACAGAGCTGTTGTGGAGACGCACAGATCTGAGTATACCCATAATACAAGTTTGTTAATCAGTGCAAGAAACTTCTTTGCTTCATGACATCCTGCATACCCTAGAAGAGGTTTCCCCAAGAGACCAAATAAGAAGTCCCATTTCTGGGGGCAAAGGGAAGACAGTAAAAGTCTTCTTGCTGAGATGGCATTTCCATTGCTTGTGTGTCACAGTTACTCATGCCGAAGCTGTTTGCACCACGCTGTTTGTGACAGGCTCACTGTCCTAGAGCGCCCCCTTATGGTGAGACCCAGTGTGGCCACACAAAGGCCTCCTCTCATCCTCAGGGCTCCTGTAGTTTGGTGAAATGGCTCTCTGGCCAGGTCACACTATGGTCCATCCATCAATGTCCCACACTAAGTGTCTCATATGACACTAACCATCTGTCCCTCCAGGACTCCTCTTCCATCCCTCCCTTCTTTCAGAGTAGAGGGGTTTCCAGACTTCTCCCAGGTGTCCCCCACAGCAGAACTCAAAAACCCCAAGCAGAGCCAAACACCACTTAAATCACACGGCCTATCCAGGCTTAAGCTTTTCATCTTTCTGGTGCCTCCCTAGCCCATGCTGTTCTTCTGGAAGCCCAACGCCCGGGGCTGCTTGTCTGCCTGCAGTCTTGCCCCTTTGTCAAGGCCCATCATAGGAACACTGTCCCCTCCTGGAGCTTTTCAGCACCTCCCCTGTCCCTGTCCCTTCTCAGGGGAGGATCCCAAGGCCTACTCTCTCCTGGTCTCCCAGGCCACTGTTCTGAGCTCCACCCTTTATGAAGGAGAGCCAGCTCCCCCACTTACAACTTGTCCTTCACACCCCCTCCAGGTGCCCCCAAGTAGGCTAACGGACCCCTCAGGCTTCCATTAACCTTTCACTGCCAGCATGGGGTTTATATACCCTATCACACTCTCCAACACCAGGATTAGCAAAGGGATCTACGGCGAAGGAAAGTCATGACCATATTCGGTACCAGACCATATACAGCACAATTAAAATTAGATGTGAGCCTGAGCCTCCACAGTTTGGCTCTTGATCCCAATTTGTTCACCATGCAGGAGTGATTGTGGTTTTACTTTGGACCCACCTCTAAAAAAAATACTCCAAAGGATTCCACCACAAAGGGCAGCTAGAGATCTGGTTGGTAATCGGGTCATTGTAGTTTACAAGAAATGCTCAATAGCTCCCTAGTTCCTGAATCATTGCATAGGTTATTTTCAGTTTCAATTATTTTCAAGTTTGACTCCTCAATTACAAAGCAATAAAAAAGAGCCTTGCAAAACACAGACTCTACAGAAACAAACGAATGATTGATCCGAGTTACTGTGCATTGATTACCTTTCACCTGCCCTCTTTAGCACCTAAAAAAACGTGAACTTAATGAGCTGGCTAAACAACTCTCATCTGGTTCTGCTGGATGGTTAGCAAACGCTAAATAGGGGAACTGAATACAGAGGCTTTTGCAGAAGAGTAACTAAATAAGGAGCCAGTTGTCTTCCAGCCACACACTTCCTAACTGTGGCATTAGTGACTCTAACCCCCTCAAACATTCCATTAAAATGAATAGGATTGTACCACATTGCCAAAAGCTATTCAGGGATAATGTCTCCTCCAAAAGTCTGAAAAATGAGGGCTCAGTGTCCGTAATGCCTCCCGAGAAGAGAACACTTGTGCATCCTTTATATATTTAGGGAGTTTGGATTCTCATTATAAAACCAATGAAACATAGGAGAGAAAAGAAATAAAAAGCAAATCCATAGCGTCGCAGAACACATTATATAGCAAAGCACCCAAAAACTGGTACCAGCAAGAAGATTAATGGAACAAAGCTGAGAAAACAAGGGAGGAAATGAAAACCAAGTAAACAAATAAATATAACTGGTGAAGTGCTAAGGTGCCGAGTGAATAACATGCCAAGCTGCCTGCCATTGTAATACAGGAAGATTATAGATATTGGATGGGATTATCAATGGAGCCTAAAGGAATTTAGACACCCAAATCCTGTTGACTTATTTTGGTATGTAAACAGACAGCTGCCTGCCGAGCCCTTTGCAGCACACTGCTGCAGTTTCCCCTCCTTGGGGAACTCCCTAGAGTTTTTCTAGTGGTTAACCCAACCCCTGTCTGGGGCTGGTTTATTAACAGAAACAGGTCAAAACAAATGTCAAAGTCCCAAAATAAAGTCCATCACCACACCACAAAACCTCATACTCAGCTCTGGCATCTACCACCACACCTGGAGTCCTTCTGTCCCAGTGTACTCGCCACAATGCTGACACTCCCAGCCTCTCTTAGCTGGAGCTCAGCCTTCTTCAGCCTTTGGGCTCTAGCTTCCAGCCCCAAACCCTTCTCCCAGTCAGGGGTCTCCTGCCCACTGCAGCTTTTCTACAGTCTCTGCTCTAGCTTCCTCTTTAATAAGGCCCAGGTGCCTCCCCTTAAGCCCAACTGGACAGCAGATAACCAGTTACATGTGCACTGGACCCCGCTTCCTCTTAAAGGGGCCAGCCACCCTGTGACAGAGTCCATGTGAAATTATTAACCCAATTATTAGGGGCATTTTTAAAGCCCGTTTCCGTTTTAAAGAAAGGAATAACATCAATATTTGAAGTAGCAGGACAAAGAACAAAGCACTTGGACCCCATGACTATGAGCGAAGCCACCCTTGCTTTACAGGGCTACTTTGACCATTTACTTAACCTGGATTTTAAAACATTAACTCGGTAACCCGACTAACTTCACAGGCTGATGCTGGGCTGTGCCGTTCCTGTTCTGAGCTCACTGATATATGGGGTTAGCTTTTTCATTGTAATAATGAAAAATTCAGTAGAACTTCAGGAAATACATTTGTCATCTCCCAAGATTTCTTGTTCGGTTGAGATTTTTATTAGTTAAGCAGATGAATTTGGGGAGGAGGGTGTTGGAAAATATACCAGACCCATAATGAATGAAGGATGCGGCTGACAGTTCTTTCTCTAAGTACATATATCCTTACCAGGCAAAGCTGGAGTGACGATACCTTCAAACAATGGCCCAGCTGGCTTCTGATTTAAATATTGGACTTTTTTTTTTCTTTTTTAAGAGTCGGGATTGTTTGTATGGCCCGAAGGGCTCCTGGAGAAACATGACATTGCTTGGCTTTAATGATTTTTCATTCTGTACATTACTAAAACCCTCTATACACAGCCTTTATACCAAATACCATGGTAAGTCCCACACAACCATTTCTACAGAAAGGAGGAGACGGCTGCCAATGTTCCAAAGTCACCCCAAGTAGGAATTATTGGTTTAATATTACAGCTCAGATGTTTCTCAAGGTCCCACTATATCAGGAAAGGGCTTCAGGTATTACGCTTGTATCTGACTGCAGGAAATATGCCAATGCACCAGCCATATACGATCCACAAAAAAAAAGTTATTCTATTTCCCCTGGGCATCTATTAGACACATTGGATTTGATGGGTAACTGCTACTGCCCTGCCAGGACAAGCAGGATTTCCTTAACACTTTTGACAAGCTGCCAGCTGACTAAATACAGTAATCATTTCAGATTTACATCAAGAGGCTACGTAAAGGGCAGAGTTCAGCACGGCACCAAAGGCATCTTATCCCAGTTGCTGCACTAATCAGCTATAGTGAGAGAATTATTGGGTGGTAGATGAACTGGTCAATCATTTTACAAAACAAAGAGAACAGTCCATTTGCCTGACAATTCTTCAAACAGCGGGCCAGAGTCTTATGTTGCTTACACTGCGGTAAATATGGAGCAACTCCAGTGACATTAATGCTGAGCAGAATCTGGGCCAAAGTCCACAAAACATTACACTTTAACAGTTAGGGGCTGACTCCCACTCCCTTACACCAGTTTCGTTCTGGTCTAATCCATCGGCTTCAGTGGAGTTATACTTGTGGAAAGCCCACCGAGTGGAGGCAAGAATCAGGCCCTAAGGAATGACAATCACATAGCATTCGGAGATAAAGCTGACATTCTGGGGTAAACTAAACACTGGGGGGCACTCATCACTTTCACACACTAACTGCTATATGATTGGTTCAATCAACAATCAGCCATTTTGCTTTTTCAAAACAGAGCAAAACAAATTTGTTCATTTCTGGTCATCATCAGCAAAATCATTAAAAAAACAACCACCCTGAAATGAAAAAGGAGTTAATACTGACTCAAAAGGAGCATCAACAGTACCAAGGCACTTTAATAAGGGGACAAAAAACAAACGTTAGGATAACTCCAGTGTCATAGCCAAAAACAAATTAAAAATATTCATGAGGGTCTAATCTCTGTGTGTGAGCTAATATGCAGTGCATAATGTCTGTCCATTGGCGTCTAATATTATGATGCTATCAGTAAAGCTCTTTGAGAATCTGCGTATGGTTCTATAAATCCTAAATTCTATTTGCTTCAACTCCTGTGTCCTTTGGGAACAAGGGGAAGAATGTGCTCTTGGGATCTAAAATGTGAAATCCAAAAGTTTTCCTCCCAAATTGTATGTTTTAAGAAAGACCTTTCTGCCCTAGGATATTGGACCGAACCCTTTGCTGGAACAGAGAAGATGCTATATAACCCTGCTCCAGATAGTGCAGGGGGTGCAAAGCAGCACACATTTCAGCTCATTATGTCACATCTTCACCCAAACATTGACAAACCGCACCTTCCAAAAGAGAAATTCAGACCCAGCCTTCCCCTGCAACAGCCGGCTTGCATGGGATGCCATGCTAGGCCTGACTAGGCTTCTGGAGACTAGGCAGTGTTTGCAGCATGAGCCTGCTTTCACTGTGTGGGGTTTGGCCACATGACAGCAACAGCTAAAACCCTGCCTGCTATCTGGAGGCAAGCTCATGTTAGTGACACTTGTCATCACTAAGATCATGTACAAAGGACCTGCCTGTTCCAACATGATTTGCAGAAGGCGTCACTGCTTATATAGCCAGTGGCATGCATTGCTCTGCCTATCACCAGCACTCTGCAGAGCGGCTACAAATCTAACTGTAACTTTAGAAGAGCCAATTATCTCCCTTCAGTCTTAGCAGCCAAAGTGAATCAGATTTAAAACCTTACACAAGTGCTCTCTGCAGTTGTGATGGGTAAGTGAAGAATCCCACATGAGTAATTAAAGGCAGCGAATCCTTATGGGAAAATAACAAGAAGCGAGTCCATTGTGAAAAGAAAGAGGGGATTTTTGCATACGTGCAGTGTATGCACACACGGCTGTGTTTGTGTTGGCGTGATGCCTGTAGGAAGAAGTTCATCCTGAATGTTGGTGTTGCTGATTTCAGCCGTGTGTGACACAGCCAAGGGATGAGGGGACGCTGCACTGTCCTGATTTCAGAGGTGAGTTGAATACTATAGATGCTGTGTGTGTGCGTGTGTATGTGTGGAAGGAACCCCATCGGTTTTCCCTCACTGTGGGTTTTCCAAACGCTTCACACTTTCTTCTGCCTCCCCAGCACTGGGATGTTCTCAGGACCGCTCCAGGTCCCTGTCACAGCACCAGGCGGTCACCAAGAAACATGCACAGGGCTTAGAACTCAGCTTAAGGAATTGCCTGTAGGGACCCATATGTTATTAAGAAATCTTGACCTCAAAGGCATTCCAAATGGAAGGCTTAGCCATAAATCTTGTGCCGTTCTACTGGTGCTCACCATGACCTAAATGTGCGTCTGTTTCCTCCTACCGCTGACACGACTACTGGCTGAAAGAAACAGCTGCCTCATGCTGACGAGCTGCAAGATGGGAGAAACATCTGTCTTTGCTCAGCGCTCCAGCCCGGATATGAAAGGGGGATGTCTGCTGCTTTTGTTTCAGCCAAGCTACAACCTTAGAACACAGAGTGCCTGGAAAGCGTCTCACCCCGCACCCCCCTTTCCAATCCTCATAACATCCCCAAAGAAAAGAAAGCAGTTATCCTCTTGCACTTTGAAATGCTCAGCCTCAGCTACGTCCCTGCTGCATTATTTGGTAAACATCACCTGCGTGTGTAACCCACACGCCTTCTGAGTGTGGTGTTCTGTCCCATACAGTGGCTAAAGGACCACTTAGAGAGAAAGTTAAATGAGTCTGCTCTACAGTCTTAGCTAAGAGCCCAAACCCGCCCACCAATGACCGGGGTCTGTCGGTGTTACAAGTAGGGGCTCATCCAGGATTTCAACTCTGAAGCTTGAGACACACTTCCTCAGCTAGGGAAAGTATGTAACACACACACCTTCTGCGTGTGGTGTTCTGTCCCCTCTAGTGGCACCTAGACCACTTAGAGAGAGTGTTAAAGGAGTCTGCTCTGCAGCCTTACTTAATAGCCAGCTGGCTTCTAGCTCATGCGGTAGAGGTTCATGCACTAAGCTCCAGAGGTCCCGGTTCGATCCTGCCCGCCAACGACCGGGGTTTGTCGGCATTACACATACACAGCACTACCAGCTAACACACGTAAAGGCTCAAGGGCCATGCAACAGAGCTGGGCAGTGTGACCTGGAGGAATGAGCATGGGGTCTGGGAAGAGGTGGTTATGAGTTGCAAACCGGGCTCTGCACCTGGACTGACTGGCCCCAGGTAAGTCATCTTCACCATCCGTGACAGGGGACAATCCTACCTACTTGACAGGGGTGGGGTGAGGATTAATTAGTCAATGTGTGTTATCAGATCTCGGCCACAAGTCTGGCAAAAGTCCTGTGTTGCCAGATGTGGAGAAGACAGGTATGTGGGTAAATAAATAATATTCTACACCTGTGGAGTGCCTAGCATGAGGTATGCTGTACACAACTGTATGTCACCTACTTGTCACGGCCACAGGGATCTGAGACCATGGGAAGGTTGGTTACAGAAACTTGAAAAAGTGGGAGAGGGACCCACCAGATCTAAAATACAGGGCAATGTTTTCAAAGTGGTCCCAATAAGGTTATATTTTAACAAAGGGTACAAAAATTATTTGAATGGGAAGGTGGGTTTATAGAATGTATACAGGCCCGTGGGTCACAGACCTTCACACAAAGATGCTTCCCCAAAACACAGCTCCAGCCCAATATGACATGTGTCATTTGCAGTTTACACACATTTCAACTTATTTTTTAGTGTGCGTATTCTAAAGCCAGCAAAGTCTCATCTTCAAAGCTCATTGTCCTGGCCTGACAGTCCCTATCTGTGCTTAGTGTTATTCTTAAACAATGAAAGAACACTACCCTGGAGCCCACCAGTCCTTCTCATTCACCAGGCACACCTGAATTAGAGAAATACGCTACCAGAAGAAACAAGTACCCTCCACCATAAGCCCCACATTTGAAGGCACATCCCTGGAGGTGTCTTTTTAGGGACGTATCCTCAAGAGGCAAAGTATGGCATGAGGCAACTAGATATGTGCCTAGCAGGAATTAAATCACTCTGCAAAGACCAAAAGAAACAATGGAATTGCAATTATTTTCAGACAATGTCACCCTTCCTGGAGAGCAGGTGCTTCCATGTAGCATGAAGTGGTGTAAATCAGGAGCGACTCCTTTGAGGACTGTGGAGTTACACACATGGAAAATCTGAATCAAGATCAAAGTTAAACGTCTGGCAGATTTTTTTTTTTAACGCGGATCTGGAAAATATCTGCTGAACCATCCATTACCCAAGCATAGGGCAAGTGAGGCCACTCAAAATCACTTTGGACCAACAACTGCAAGGACAGCAATAATGGAAACAGTGGGCTAGATTCTGAGCTGGGGTAAACTGACATAGCTCCATTGACTTCGATAAAGCTACCCTGATTTACATGAACTGAGAGGTTTGTCCAGTGAGCGTTGGTAAACATCAAGGCTACTTCAGACCCTGATCAGAATTCCATTGGAATCGGGGGCGGGGGGTGGGGGGGTCCACTGCTTTCAGTGGGCTTTGGATCTGGTTCTAAATTAGCAAACAACAAGATGAAGGAGCAAACACAACATGTAGCATTCTCAAATCTTGGAGGATCATCTAAGTTCTCTCTGTATCTATCCCACAAAACCCACATGCAGAGGAGAAAGAAAAAGTGAACTGTGAAATGGGAAAGAGAAATCTGACAGTCTTTGGAAGCAGAAGACGCGTCTGGTCCTAACTTCCTGTCCATGAACTTCTCTTGACATGAACCTTTTCCTGGAATAATAGAGAGACGTTAGGGAAACAATGAAAGCCACATTGACATCGCTGGAACTAGGGTCAGCATCAAAACCATTTCAGAGCTATAAAATAGCTGAACGTCCCAAGAGATGAATTGTTCAAGGGATACATAGTTAAAGTTTGGGGGATTTTAAGTACAGTTGTAGTAGGTTAGTTACAGCAATAGCTGGAGAACGTCACTTTGCCAGGATTCCCAGCCAGACTGTGGTCTCAGTTCAGCAAAACACAGCAGTACATCCTTAATTTAACGCCCATCAACATAGGATTATGGAAAATAGATCCTGTCAAACTAACTTAGTATCTTTTGTTTTAATGAGATTACAAGTTTGGTTGATAGAGATAATAGTGTTGATGCAATAGATTTCAGTAAGACATTTGACATGGTACCACATGACAGTTTGATTAAAAAACTCTAAAGATATAAAATGGCACACATTAAATGGATTAAAAACTAGGTCTCAAAATGTAATTGTAAATGGGGAATAATCTTTGAGCAGGTGTGTTTCTGGTGAGGTCTTGCAGGGATTGGTTCTTGGCCTTACACTATATAACACTTATCAAATGACCTGGTAGAAAACATAAAACCATCACAGATCAAGTTTGCAGATGACACATAAATTGAGGGACTGGTAAATAATGAAGAGGACAGGACGTTGATCCAGAGCAATCTGGATCACTTGGCAAACTGGGTGCAAACAAACAATGTGTGTTTTAATATGTAAATGTATACATCTAGGAAAAAGAACGTAGGCCATACTTACAGGATGGGGGACACTATCCTGGGAAGCAGGGACCCTGAAAAAGATTTGGGGGTCGGGACGGTTTCAGCTGAACATGAGCTCCCAGAGTGATCCTGTGGCCAAAAGGGCTAATGCAATCCGGGGATGCATAAACAAGGGAATCTCGAGTAGGATTAGAGAGGCTCTTTCACTTCGGTATTTGGCAGTGGTGTGACAGCTGCTGGGATACTGTGTCCAGTTCTGGAGTCCACAATTCAAGAAAGATGCTGATAAACTGGAGAGGGTTCAGACAAGAGCAATGAGAATGATTAAAGGATTCAAAAACATGCCTTGTAGTGATAGACTCGAAGAGACCAATCTATGGAGTTTAACAGAGAGAAGATTAAGGGGGGGACATGGTTACAGTTTTTAATCAAGTGTTTGATAGTGGGCTCTTCAATCTAGCAGAGAAAGGTAGAATGTGATCCTGTGGCTGGAAGTTGAAGCTAGACAAATTCAGACTGGAAATAAGGTGTACGTTTTTAACAGTGAGAGTATTTAATCATCAGAACAATTTATCAAGAGGTGTGGTATATTGTCCATCACTGACAATTTTTAAGTCAAGATTGGATTTTTCTAAAAGGTATCTCTAGTTCAAAAGGAATTATTTTGGGGAAGTTCTGTGGCCTGTGTTATACAGGAGGTCGGACTAAATAATCAAAATGGTCCCTTCTGGCCTTGGAATTGAAGAATCTATGAACTTGGAGTATATGGAGTAGTCCAGATAAATTCAATCATACAATCATAGAATATCAGGGTTGAAAGGGACCTCAGGAGGTCATCTAGTCCAACCCCCAGCTCAAAGCAGGACCAATCCCCAACTAAATCATCTCAGCCAGGGCTTTGTCAAGCCTGACCTTAAAAACCTCAAAGGAAGGAGATTCCACCACCTCCGTAGGTAACGCATTCCAATGCTTCACCACCCTCCTAGTGAAAAAGTTTTTCCTAATATCCAACCTAAACCTCCCCCACTGCAACTTGAGACCATTGCTCCTTGTTCTGTCATCTGCTACCACTGAGAACGGTCTAGATCCATCCTCTTTGGAACCCCCTTTCAGGTAGTTGAAAGCAGCTATCAAAACACCCCTCATTCTTCTTTTCCACAGACTAAACAATCCCAGTTCCCCCAGCCTCTCCTCATAAGTCATGTGTTCCAGTCCCCTAATCATTTTTGTTGTCCTCCGCTGGACGCTTTCCAATTTTTTCACATCCTTCTTGTAGTGTGGGGCCCAAAACTGGACACAGTACTCCAGATGAGGCCTCACCAATGTCGAATAGAGGGGAACGATCATGTCCCTCAATCTGCTGGCAATGTCCCATTGGCCTTCTTGGCAACAAGGACACACTGTTGACTCATATCCAGCTTCTCGTCCACTGTAACCCCTAGATCCTTTTCTGCAGAACTGCTGCCTAGCCATTTGGTCCCTAGTCTGTAGCGGTGCATGGGATTCTTCTGTCCTAAGTGCAGGACTCTGCACTTGTCCTTGTTGAATCTCATCAAATTTCTTTTGGCCCAATTCTCGAATTTGTCTAGGTCCCTCTGTATCCTATCCCTACCCTCCAGTGTATCTACCTCTCCTCCCAGTTTAGTGTCATCTGCAGACTTGCTGAGGGTGCAATCCACACCATCCTCCAGATCATTAATGAAGATATTGAACAAAACCAGCCCCAGGACCGACCCTTGGGGCACTCCGCTTGATACCGGCTGCCAACTAGACATGGAACCATTGATCACTATCCGTTGATCCCAATGATCTAGCCAGCTTTCTATCCACCTTATAGTCCATTCATCCAGCCCATACTTCTTTAACTTGCTGGCAAGAATACTGCGCGAGACTGTGTCAAGAGCTTTGCTAAAGTCAAGAAATAACACGTCCACTGCTTTTCCCTCATCCACAGAGCCAGTTATCTCGTCATAGAAGGCAATTAGATTAGTCAGGCATGACTTGCCCTTGGTGAATCCATGCTGACTGTTCCTGATCACTCTCCTCTCCTCTAAGTGCTTCAGAATTGATTCCTTGAGGACCTGCTCCATGATTTTTCCAGGGACTGAGGCGAGGCTGACTGGCCTGTAGTTTCCCGGATCCTCCGTCTTCCCTTTTTTAAAGATGGGCACTACATTAGCCTTTTTCCAGTCATCCGGGACTACCCCCGATCGCCATGAGTTTTCAAAGATAATGGCCAATGGCTCTGCAATCACATCTGCCAACTCCTTTAGCACTCTCGGATGCAGTGCATTCGGCCCCATGGACTTGTGCTCGTCCAGCTTTTCTAAATAGTCCCGAACCACTTCTTTCTCCACAGAGGGCTGGTCACCTCCTCCCCATGCTGTGCTACCCAGTGCAGTAGGCTGGGAGATGACCTTGTTCGTGAAGACAGTGGCAAAAATTGCATTGAGTACATTAGCTTTTTCCACATCCTCTGTCGCTAGGTTGCCTCCCTCATTCAGTAAGGGGCCCACACTTTCTGACTTTCTTCTTGTTGCTAACATACCTGAAGAAACCCTTCTTGTTACTCTTAACATCTCTTGCTAGCTGCAACTCCAAGTGTGATTTGGCCTTCCTGATTTCACTCCTGCATGCCTGAGCAATATTTTTATACTCCTCCCTGGATGTGACTACCTATGCAGTTCAAGTTAAGCATGTGCTGAAGTGCATGGCAGAATTGTGGCCAATAGAGATAAATCCCAAAAGAAAAGCACCAAAGCAATGAGACAGGAGGTTGATGCGTTATTTGATGGCCCAGTCACTAGCAACAATCATAGAATCATAGAAACTTAGGGCTGGAAGTGACCTCAAGGAGTCATCAAGTCCAGTCCCCTGTGCTGAGGCAGGACCAAGTTCTTCTAGACCAGCCCTGGCAAGTGTTTCTCCAATCTGTTCTTAAAAACCTCCATTGATGGGGATTCCACAACCTCCCTTGGAAGCCTATTCCAGTGCTTAACCATCCTTATTATCTGAATGTTTGTCCTAATATCTAACCTAAATCTCCCTTGCTGCAGCTTACTACCATCAGTGGCCATGGAGAACAAGTGATCCCCATACTCTTTGTAACAGCCCTTAACACAGTTGCAGACAGTTCTCAGGTCCTCCCTCAGTCTTCTTTTCTCAAGACTAAACATGCCCAGTTTCCTTATATGTCAGGTTTTCTAACCTTGATCATTTTGGCTGCTCCTCTGGAGTTGCTCCTATTTGTTCACATCTCTCCCAAAGATGCCTAGAATTTGCAGTTCTCCAGCTGAGGACTCACCAGTGCTGAGTAGAGCAGGACAATTCCCTCCTGTCTCTTACATACAACAACTCCTGTTAATGCACCCCAGACTGATATTAGCCTTTTTCACAAGTATTCAGTTCGTGATCCACTAGAACCACTAGATCCTTTTCAGCAGCATTGCCACCCTGCCACTTAGTTCCCGTCTTGCAGTTGGGCATTTGACTTTTGCTTCCTAAATGAAGGACTTTGCACTTGTCCTTACTGAATTTCATCTTTTTGATTTCAGACCAATTCTCCAATGTGTCAAGGATATTTTGAATTCTAATCCTGGCCTCCAAAGTGCTTACATCCCCTCCCAGCTCTGTGTTGCCCACTACTGGACACAGGACTGATCTCTGTGGGACTCTACTAGATAATTGCCCCCTCTCCCCCAATGGTTTGACAGAGAACCATTGATAAAAAGACTGTACAGCCATTAATATGATAAATATCACCATCTCCTTTTTATTAGGTGAGTTGCCCAAGGCCACATACAAGTGCCAGGATTAGAACCCCGTACTCTATCAAGTAGGTCACATTACCACATCAGGCCAAATCCAGGAGCCACAGGAAACTGCATAAGAAAAAAAATATCTCATGCATTTGCCAGTTATAAGAGGCCTAGAGATGCATTGCATAAGCTTCTAAAGTTTTGGATGCTTATCTTAACAGTGTCTCCAAATGTCAAGGTTCACCCACCGATTAGTATCAGTAGACCTGATTGAGAACTTTCAGAAAATGCTGATTCATCAAAATCATATATGAAAACATATCGATTTTGACAAAACTTTCGTCACGAAGGTTTCAGGATGGAATTTCCATCAAAACCAGAAAGAGAATGAGAACCAATAACCTGGTTGTTTGGGCACATCTCTGAGACCTAGGTGACACTGTAGATTCAAGGAACTGGGTTTGAATCAGGTAGAGCAGGGATTTGAGTCTGGGCATCCCACGAGTGACCGAACCTCCAGGTTAGCACCTATTCTGGGGCGACAGCCCTCTCTCTCTGTCTCATTTTTTCACAAAACATTTTGAAAGATGTCGGTTTTGTTCTGCATCAGAATGGAAAAAAATGTTGAAACCTCAAAATTTTTCATTAAATGGAAATTTTGTTTTCTGGCCAGACCTAATTATCAGTGTCTTTTGGTAGCTTGGTTGCTATTAGCTGAAATTAATAAACACCTTCTTGTCCTGTACTGTGCATTGTAAGATGCGCCGGTTAATTTACAAAACACTTGTTTTCCTAATTGTCTCTCTGCTCTGTTTTCCTATCTGAGATGTCTAAAAGCAAATAATTGCAGCCAAGTAATTGATTAATCACTCGAATTAAATTAAAATTATTGAGAAAATGATTTTGCATATTTAGATAATGCACATGCAATATAGTAGAACTGGTAATCTTTCTTCCAAATTACCACTCTGTAGGGAAGAGATTCAATTAATTGTGAGGGAAGTATTTAGTACAGCAATATAAAGTTAGTGATTCAAATTACTGTGTAAGTTGTTGATACATTATGGTACTCCCTTGCTATTTAAATTAAAACCTCAACAAAATTTAACCAGACCAGTATTGAATTAATATGGCATAAATTATTTAATACCGAGGGGTAATAGATTCTAGGGACTAACTGCTTTTAAGAACTTTAGTTATTAAGTTATTATGCCTCAATATGCTTCAGTTTCACAATCAGCCTGAAAAAGATGGAGGTGTCATTTACCAGCCAGCACCAGAACACCATGATCCCATCTTCACAACTGACAACACACCCCTCCACTCGTCAGGAAATTCTGCTATCTGGGTAGCATGCTTTCCAGCAACACCATACTGGATGGTGAGATCATCCAGCACCTGGCAAAGACCACCTTGGCATTTGGCAGGCTCATCTACAAGCTCTGTAGGGAGCGTGGAGTCTGCCTCACAACAAAGATAAAAATCTACCACCCTGTTGTACTTACCCCATTCCTCTATGGCTGCAAGACATGGATGCCCTATGGACACGACATCAGACAGCTGGAGAGCTTCCACATTCGCTGCCTACAGCCCATCTGCAACACCAAGTGGCAGGACAAGATCCCCAACACAGAAGTCCTTGAGAGGTACCAAATCCCTGGCATCAAGAGCACGCTCATCAGGGCTTTACTTCATTGCGTCAGACACACGGTCTGCATGGAGGTTTCCCATATACTGAAGGCGATGCTCTACAGTCAGCTTCAAGCCTCGACCCATTCTCAGATATACACACCTTGAAGGCCAACCTCAAAGCATGCAAGGTAGACATTAAAACCTGGAATCATGTTGCACTGGATGGACCCCGATGGAGAGGTCTGTGTCACGAGTCCAGGTGCACTGTTGAGGAATGGTGTGTGAGGTCTCTGCAGAAGAGAGCATGTCATAAGGCCAAATGCCTCAAAGTCTGCCCCCAACAATGACTACATTTGCAAGACATGCAACTACATTTGCAAATCCAAGACTGGACTTTGCTTCCCAGGTGAGAAGCCAAAAAAACCAAACAAATCCAGAACTCAAGTCAATACCAGCTGAACACTCGTTCATCGAAGCGACGGGGAAATCCATCATCAGGGCAATAGATTCTAAGGACTGACTCCTTGTGAGAACTTCAGTTATTAAGAACAGGACCATCTCCCCTTGAATATTTTTCACACTCTGGGAGTTTTTCTCTAAATATCCTCAGGCACTGCCTCATATCCTAATTAAGGCCTTGATCCTGCAAGTATGATCCATCCACAGAGATCAGAAATTACGGATTGAGGCCTACAAAAGGTCAGAGTTCAAACACTATTGGACTGAAAGCTGACCTATTAATTTAATCAGACAGGTTTTCAGAGATGCATATTTGGATGACCCTAGATGAGACTCCAAATGTGTCCAAAGACATGGCCAAAGTTTGCTGAAAATTCTAAGATGTGTGGAAAATCTATTGCGCTAAACACATAAGCATGTGTACAGATGAATGTTCATCAGCTCTTTAACTGCCAACAGCCCAGTGAGACGGCCTCACCTGAAGCCAGTGTTTAGTTGTTAGGCATCCAGGCTCACGAGCTATGCCAGCCCACCCATTTGTTCCTTAGCAACTTCAATGTCCTTGTTATGTGCCAGCATACCTACCTATCACTCAGGTGATTCTTTTCTGTGCAGGGGAGGAATACATGGCTCTGATGGGGCATTTGGAACATGGGTATAAAAAGACACCGACAAGTATGTCAACTAACTCAGGAGCCTTCCTGAGTTCCATCTTGAGGCTGCTCTCCAGGTCTAAGCACTCTTTGACCTATCAAGCACAGGAATAAGCCTGTGAAGGTGCCACTCATTTCATCCCAGTTATAAATGGGGGCTTGAAAGCTTTACAAACATCCCATGAAGTGTAATTAGCAGTGTGCCCATGAGAACGGAAAATACCAGTTGTCAAAATGGATCACAGATAGATAGATTTTATATGTTCCTTTCCTATACACTATAAATTCCAGTTGAATACTTTGTAGAGCATTTATTTTTTCTTATTTTTATTTAAAAAAAACAGACATATAAAAACAAACTGATGGGTGTTTTCTAGCATATTATGTTACATGCAGGGGACGTATAATGTACCAAGCGCTGTTTCTTTAAATAACACATGATATCACTGAAGTATGTGGCAAAAAGTAACCCGATGCGACCCACTGCAATGAGACGCAACATCAGACATTTAAAAAAATAGCTTTAATGCTGGCTGCCCATGAAAAATGTAGATAGCAAACGGATGACCTCAGTTGCTGTAACGGCTAAAAACCAACATAAGCAAACTTCTACCTGCTCTGCCCACAAGCTCTGGTTCATCAGCTGTTATCTGAAGTTCCACTGAACCATCTGGCCTCTCTCTAAATATAATTCTTATGTTCCTGTCAAAGGCGTTTGGCAATATACTAAGAAACACACTGGAATGCAAAACTATTCTGGAGTTGCTAAGATCATCCCAACTTACCTACCGCGCTAGTGAGAGTTTTGCCAGGAGGGGATTTCATTTTTTTCTTTCCTCGCCACCAGTGGCACTGTCCTGAATGTGGAAGGGGCAGGTGAAGGTGGCTGGCCAGGACATTAGAGATTGGAGTTGAGCAGAAATGCAGCTTGTACTTGGCTGGAGCTTTGTGACCACAAAAAATGTAAAGTTTACTAGCAGGGGAATAACAAGGGTTTCCTTTTTCTATGGGAATCCCTTTCACAGTCCAATATTAGAGATTAATATATACCAAAGAATAAAAAAATCCAGAGTATGGCTCACAGTCCTTTTGTTACTCTCCTGGTCTTGTCATGCCCGCTTAAGCTCCCAGTGCAAGACTTCAGTCTACGATAACCTCTTGCAAGCTGCTGTAGACAGTAGCCCTGGCCACCCATGCAAGGTGACATGTCGCGCCCCTCTAAGGAGGGCCTGTAAGAAATGGAGGAGTTTTGCTCTATCCACTCACTTTTCAAACCAAACTCATTTGCATGTTTGTGGAAGCAGCCCTAAAATCCTTTCCCGGATGAAGGGTGTTAATAAAAAGTTTGGTTCAAAGTCAGAGAGCCGTGCACAGTAGGCGCTGTTCTTGGTGAGTGCGGTTCTGCCGCACTCCTTGTGATCCTGGCACAGAGTGGCAGGTGATGGAGGCTACCACCACACGCAGAGCGAGGGATGGGATTCCCCTGCTTGCGTACACAGGCTTACGCTGGCTCCCGTTGGGCTAACGTGAGTATGAACAGCAGCATGGCCAGGACAGAACAGGGAGCGGCGGTGGAGGTGCGGCTTAGCCATGCGGAGTAGATATCCACCGGTTTCGGGATTGTACATACACGCTGCCAATACCCATGCTAGTGCAGCGACCTTGTTATTTACAGTCAGGCCAGCCCAATGAGATCCAGCCCGAATGTGTGTACACACGCAGGGGAATCACATCCCTCGCTCGTAGTGTGCATGTAGCCTACGAGAAGTGAAGGCAAAAGTCAGTGGAGGTGCAAATTCCCAGCTGCTACGAAAAACAGGTCTTAGGCGTTTATTTTGATATATGCATACTTAAGGGAGAAGAAGGAAACAATTATACCTACAGAAAGAAACAGACAGAGCTGCAGAACAGCCAGTTAGCAACTACCAAGCCAAGTTTCTTTAATTGTATTTAATTACAGCTTGTTATAGTAACATTGAATCAGACCACAGTGACATCAGTGTGAATGTGAGGATCACTGAAATAGACTTACTGAAATATTTACTCTCATCAACTTTGCAGGTGACCCTGGTCCAAAGCCTTCCCATAGATAACACCGGCTAGGAGCGAGGTGCGGAGCAGGGTTCCCACTAAATTGTCATCATTACTTGTATTGCTGCGGTGCCTGAAGGGCTCCAACCAAGACCAGGGCCTTATTGTGCTAGGTGCTGCATGGTCAGCCCTGGCCCCAATGAGCTCACTGTCTAACCAGATAGAGGGTAGGTGGGGAAACAGAGGCACAGAGACAGGAAGTGACTTTCCCAAAATCAGACACCAAGTCAGTACATAACCAGAACTAGAACCCAGATCTCTTGACTGCCCTATGCACCAGATCACACCGCCTCTCAGATGTTCCTCTACTGGGATAGCAACTGACCTCCAAAAAGCATGTTAGGTCAGACACAACACATCTAACACATTTGTGCTAAAAGAGAAGGACAATTCGTGTTTCCATTTGATCCAGGCCGCATGTCCTGCTGGTGACAGAAGGGAAGGTAGCACTTGTTAGCAGAGCACTTGCAAACCACGAAATCTATTAGATGTAAGAGCGGATAGAGAAGCCAAGTTCCAGTCACTGAATGTGGACAACTAGTTAAACAACATGTTCACACAGGCAGGAAATCAGTAACTCACTCCGCAATTAAAGAATCACATCTTGGTATTTGTTATCCAGGGGAGAGGAGCAGACTCTTAATATTGTGAAATAATGGGGAAACATCTTATGCTATCAGAAACTATACATCATTATTGGGCAACAAAATTTCTCAGGTACAAAGACCTGCAGGTCTTAACATACCACCTTATCAGCAAACGGTTAGGTACCACTCCTTTACTGGTAGTCTGAGTATTTCAGGCTTTCTGGCATAATTCCATTGTAGAGGTAGACAATCAGCAATTACAGGTTGTCAGCATTTAAAGTAACAGACAACTGCAAAAGTTCAAAGATGAATCAGATAAGCAGATGCCTAATGTTCTCCCATCATCACAAGGATGATGCACAAAAATACATGCATCACTTTAATGTCATGATGTCTGACAGGAACATGCTGTACTGGTCTTGCAAGTGGGACTGGTTACCGGTACCTGTGCTTCCCGGAGTCAGAAGGCCACTTTCTTCCCAGCAGAAAATGAGGGGTTGATTCTGTAGGCCCCTAGGCTGGAACACACTCTCTTCTGATGATCAGAGTAGCACCTATTTCTCTTTTCACCATTGAAAACTGTACTTACTAGAGATGGGCCCAGTCTAGCTGTGGTTCCACGCATCCTGAAAGGTCAGTGTTGTTTGAATTCAGGTGTTCCCCATCATTAATACTGCATGTGTCTAAAACTGTTAGCAGAGATGGCAATAGCTAGAACTCAGGTAAGGAGCTCCACAGATAGAGGTCTGTTCCTCACCTTGCATAGAGCAGTACCCCATGAGCACCTTACCACATAGATTTCAAAGGCCAGTTTTTCATTAGCTGTCAACACAGCCAATGGACCTATTATAAATCAGCGGAGAGCCATTGAAGTCAACACAGTTAGTGCTGATTTACACCAGCTGAGGATCCAGCCTGAGGATTCCAATTCAAATTCTGACCTTGTTATTTCATTGGGGTTGCTAGTGGAATAAGGTCTGACCCAAAGTGAGTAAAGGTGGTAAAATCTGGCTCTAAACGATGAAGGAATATATAGAGCTCCAGGGCTAGATTATGGTGCCCTGGCATAGGTGCAAAAGAGACTTGATAGATATGAGAGAGGTCAATACAATTATGACTGGTGTGGAAAAAGTGAATAGGGAAGTGTTATTTACCGAAGTGTTCACATAACACAAGAATCAGGGGTCATCCAACAAAATTAATAGGCATCAGGTTTAAAACAAACAAAAGGAAGTACTTCTTCACACAATGCAGTCAACTTGTGGAACTCATTGCCAGGGGATGTTGTGAAGGCCAAAAGTATAACTGGGTTCAAAAAAGAATTAGATACACTCATGAAGGATAGGTCCACCAATGGCTATTAGCCCAGATGGCTAGCCTGACTGCAGATGCTGGGACTGGATGACATGGGGTGGAACACTTGATAATTGCCCTGTTATGTTCATTCCCCATGAAGTACCTAGCACTGACCACTATTGGAAGACAGGATACTGGGCCGGGATGGACCATTGGTCTGACCCAGCATAGCTGTTCTTATGTTTCTTATGACTTGATTCTTCCCACCAGTCTTTGTATCCCTGAACACAGGCCAGTCACAGTCTCCCTTTTGAGTGGGAACATGCACTCCAGGCACCACCACCAGTGAGTTGCACTACCAGTGGCTTGTTCCTGCAGGCCAAGGGGAGGTCATGGGGACCAGAGCCCCAGGGAAGGTACACCACTTACTCAAGGTGATAGAAAGAACCGGTGTTAGAACCAGAATATGAATGCAGAAGTTCATGGCTCCCAGGGATCCACTCAGACCATGCCTCTCACAATGTACAATGAATAGAGAACTTGAGGTACTGTAAAGTAATATGAGAAGCTAAAGCTTCTGGCATGTTAACTATATAGACAGCTGCAGTGGAGAGACTGCCTTTCTCCCTGCCATCGGGATGCCTGACGGTCCTTTAACAAGGCAGGCATTTTGATGACCATGCCACTACTTTTCATCCATCTGCAAGAATGTGTCTCCAAGCACCAGATCTGAAATGAGTGCTTCCAGGAAGGACGCTGTAGCACTGAGACTACTGACTGGCCAACACAATTATGCTGTCATTTCTGGAAGCATTTCCCCCCTTGGGAGACTTTGGGGAATGATATCACATTTGTTCCACTCCTGGGGTGTACCTGTGGTTAATGGAGATTTCATTCCTTAGCCCTCCTCTAGCTCCTGGGAGAGGGATGTTAATTTGAGCCACATGAGATAGGCCTGACATCTTCAGCGAACCATCAGTCATCATGGGATTTGCTTTTGGTGACAGGCGTTTGTTGCACTGCAGAGACATCTCCTTTACCAAGCAGGTTACATGTGGGATTTAGAATCCAAACAAGAGCACAACCTCACATTATGGGTGAGCCCGAGCCCATTACCAGGGCTCTCCTCCAGTCAGAATGTGTGAGAAAATGTTCCTGTCACACCAGCCCACATTCCCCTTCTTTCCCTAGGACAAGTTGGATATCCTTCACGTAGCGCTGCTGCGTTCAAAATATGATTGTCAGCCTCTGTAATTTTCCAGTGACAGCTAGAAAAAGAAACAGCTGAGCCACCGGGCACCAACTCCACATGCCATCCATTTCTACTGTCAGTTCCAAAGAGATCTTAATTATAATGGCTTTTGGTGCTCATTCCTTCCTAATGCAGTAACAGGGAGATGACTGCAGCCGTAAATGAGTGATCATTCTATTCCCTGCTGGGTAGTGAAACTGGTTGCCAGGCTGGGGAGGGCAGGCAGGCAAGAAACAGCTCCCAAGTTACAGATCACTATGCACACTCAATTTAAAATTGAATTTCGTTTACTCATAGCCGCAAGTTACAGTGTGTACGTGGTAATTGTGCTAGGAATGGGGAGCGAGAGAATGGCTTAATTGGTTCCACAGTCTTGAAACAGCAGAGGTGAGTTTTGCATTAGCTATAAATACAAATTATGATTCCAAATCAAAGTCTCGGACTTTCCAAGGAGCGGGCCAGTTTCATTGTTTCCTAGTCATTCTTCTTCGCAGCTTGGCTAGCAGCTGCATCAGCTCAGTGACAGCAGATATTTACTGTACCAAAATTAAGACAAATTACTGCCAGGGTCAAATCATTTTTTTCTCTTCTTACAGATCACTAATGTAAGATTCAAAATATTTTCAGCAAAAGCAGCCTTGGCTTCCAGAGTATGTCGTAAACCTACTGTTAAGCAAGAGATGCCTCTGCCAAGCGGTAAGGTGTGAATGCATCAGTGCTCGTGTGTCTATGTAGAGATGGTAATCTATTCGACTATGACAAAAGGTTCCAGAACTGAAATTTCCAGAAGCAATGTGAACATATTTCTTTACATGAAGTGATGCTTACCATTTTGAAAATACTATGCTAATCTCCCTAAAGGAAGAGACACATACAAACACACTGAAGGAAAATTTAACAGAACTACATAAAATCCCGTTTATCACCATCCAAAATATACCAGCTGATTCTGAGGAAAAAATAATACATTTTTCTTATAATACAAACTATAAAAAGAATCAAGCTTTTGATTGGGTCGGACTGGAAGGGCAAGAGTGGAGTTTCCTACCCCACATTACCTACACATGGTTGGAACCTTCAAAGGTGCCTGAGAGTTAAGCACCCAAATCTCATTGAAAATTGGCTTCCTAACTCCCATAGGCTATTTTGGAGTTCCCATTCCATAAGCCCAGGACTGGCTATGCTGTTTCCTCCTTCTGTATTTATCTGTGCTGATTTTTGCAATGCAAGATCTCTACCCAAACCATCCCAGCTTACTAATTACAAACTCAGGACTTAGTAAGTCTTGGTTCACTATTGCAAAGTGTAGATGCATGTAGTTATTAAACTAATGAGAGTTGTTGATAAACTGTATAGTCAATTGCTTGACCGCACTTTGGTTCAACATGAAATATACTCAAGAGACCACATAACCAATGTCAGTCAGGTTTATTGATATGGTACAGGGAAAAGGTTCCACATGATACCAGTCTCCAAGGAGCTGTCCCGGGGAGTAATGTTTCACTCACCTTATGCAGAAGGTGTGCTCCTCAAGTTACACATTTCAGCTGGTATTATTTATATGACTGTTACAACGTATACATTTCTTTACACGTCTCTAAAATCCCATCAGTTTGTCCCAGTTCCCTAACTTGTTGTTCTGTTCCTTCCTTATCTCTGTTTTGGATACTAGCATTCCAGGTACTGGTTCGTGAAGGTACTTCCTTAGTTTCTACTAAGACAGGGAACAAATGTATTTTGATTTTGACAAATTTCTTATCCGCTTATGCCAAATGCTTACTTCAGCAAATTCAAGGAGTTCTGAGATACTTAGCACAAGTGAAGAGAGTTATAGGATAGACGAGTTTAGTTTATATCACTGTTACAATATTTGTGTTTAATGTTATTGGTGCTTAATGCTTACTAATATATGTACATGGGGCAGATAATACATATTATTAATATGATATATATTCATATGCCAGTCAGTGTATATTAGTCAACCAAGTTCAAACCACCGTCACCCTTGTTTTATTAAATAGGAGGTCACATCATCATTAATAAGCTCTCATCCCCTCCTGATGTTTTCTATAGTGCCATTTAAAAACAGCTGGCCAGATTCAGAGATGACAAATCATTGTGTAAGTTATACTTAGGTAACTATGTGAAATTTACATGCACATATAGTAGAAGGGTGGGACTGCGGCAGGAAAAACAACCAACAGGAAGGTGTAAAATAAAGCAGGGCTCAGCCATCCTACATTTCCCCTACTCTGTTTCTGCATGGACTCTGATATTTCACTCTTCTAATGCATGCAGTTTTCACTCATGCATATTCAGAGAGCAGAATGAGAGAGCGGATATCTACCATACAGATCAGTACAACAGAATAAAACTGTCTGTATAATTATTGGTAGTTTTATTATTATTCAACCAAACTATTTATTTTTATGGTGGAAAAGGGTATTTGAATTACAGGAAAGACACGTTAATAACTTTATCAGACAAGATGTAAGGATAAGCCAATAGTTGATAGATTGTTTCCTGTTATGGAGAATATTTTGCATTCCTGGCAAAACATGCATTTGCTTCTCCGCCTGAAGAGAGTTCTGTCTAAACACGCTGCCCACAGATGAATTCTAACATTTTTACAGCCAAGTAGTATTCTATGATCCAGGAGAACATATCCTAATTAAAACCTTTCCTTCATCATAATATATATGCGCGCGCACACACACACAACCATAAATTCAAACACAAGTTCTAGAATTATTTAAAAAATAAAGATGAGAGGCTGGATTGTGCAAAGTGCTGGGTACCCTCCACTTCCACCGAGCTGGTGATACTCAGCATCTTCCAAAAGCCCTCACCTGGTAGCTGAAAGGCAAGAAATTGCCGCGGGCTTGCTCTACTGTGTTCTGTTAAGTTAGGAGAGAGTGTCCTAACTTTTCCGCAGAACTGCTGCCTAGCCATTCGGTCCCTAGTCTGTAGCAGTGCATTGGATTCTTCCATCCTAAGTGCAGGACCCTGCACTTATCCTTATTGAACCTCATCAGATTTCTTTTGGCCCAATCCTCCAATTTGTCTAGGTCCTTCTGTATCCTATCCCTCCCCTCCAGCGTATCTACCACTTCTCCCAGTTTAGTATCATCCGCAAATTTGCTGAGAGTGCAATCCACACCATCCTCCAGATCATTTATGAAGATATTGAACAAAACCGGCCCCAGGACCGACCCTTGGGGCACTCCACTTGATACCGGCTGCCAACTAGACATGGAGCCATTGATCACTACCCGTTGAGCCCGACAATCTAGCCAGCTTTCTACCCACCTTATAGTGCATTCATCCAGCCCATACTTCCTTAACTTGCTGACAAGAATACTGTGGGAGACCGTGTCAAAAGCTTTGCTAAAGTCAAGAAACAATACATCCACTGCTTTCCCTTCATCCACAGAACCAGTAATCTCATCATAAAAGGCGATTAGATTAGTCAGGCATGACTTTCCCTTGGTGAATCCATGCTGGCTGTTCCTGATCACTTTCCTCTCATGCAAGTGCATCAGGATTGATTCTTTGAGGACCTGCTCCATGATTTTTCCAGGGACTGAGGTGAGGCTGACTGGCCTGTAGTTCCCAGGATCCTCCTTCTTCCCTTTTTTAAAGATTGGCACTACATTAGCCTTTTTCCAGTCATCCAGGACTTCCCCGGTTCACCACGAGTTTTCAAAGATAATGGCCAATGGCTCTGCAATCACAGCCGCCAATTCCTTCAGCACTCTCGGATGCAACTCGTCCAGCCCCATGGACTTGTGCACGTCCAGCTTTTCTAAATAGTCCCTAACCACCTCTATCTCCACAGAGGGCTGGCCATCTCTTCCCCATTTTGTGATGCCCAGCACAGTTCTTCGCTCCCCACACAAGAAGACTCCTGAAAACACCTGAGGAACAAAGACTAAACTGGGGGAAGTGCTGGACCCAGGCTAAAGGGATTTTTAGCCTGTGAATGAAACATCTGGGGATTCCAAGCTGTAAAGCAAGAGCAGGTTGCCCCTTAAGAATCTGCAGCCTGCTTGTATCATCTCTAAGGGTGAGAATCTGCTATTCATATCCAATCTATTTAGTATATTAAGCTTAGTTTGCATTTTTTGTTTATTTACTAAGGTAATCTGCTTTGATTTGTTTGCTAACACTTATAATCACTTAAAATCTATCTTTTGTAGTTAATAAACTTGTTTGTGCTTTATCTGAACCAGTGTGTGTAAATCATAACGCAGGGGCAAAAGGCTGTTGCATATTCCGCTCCACATTGAGGGAGGGGGCGAATTTTATGAGCTTACTCTGTACAGCTCTGTGTGCAGAGCAAGATGGTATAATTTTGGGGGCAGTGGGAGTGTGTGCCTGAGGGGCTGGTCAGACAGCCTGCTTGTAACTGCAGCTGGATGTGTCCCTACCTGTATGTATGCTGGAGAGCTTTGTAGCTTGTCACAGCAGTACAGTATGAGTGGGAGTCCAGGCTGGTGGGCCTGGGGGCTCAGTGGTACCCCAGTTCCAGATGGCACCCCAGGAGGAACCCATCACAAACCCATCTCTCTGTTCAAGATCCCATTCATTTCTGATGAGGACACCAGATTGGATTAGTTTGACATTCACCACCTTGAATACTCACACACTCAGCTCTCAGATTCATCACTAAACTCCATCCCTCAAATATTTGAAATAAGAGACACGAGAAAGGCCAAAGGGAACTCATTACCAAATACAAGCAAATATTGGTGGATTGACTTTTCCATTGACCATCCAGCTCTACCCAGGAGCGGTTCTATCTCTTTAATTGGTAAAGCTCTAGCTATCTGCTTCACCCCTGTAACAGCACATGCAGCCTGACCAACTCTACCAGCAGCGCTGGGGTTCTGCGGTAACATCTGTCTGGGGGCAGGGATGTGCCTTTATAATGGGCTTTTTAAAGCAATGTAAAAATAATTCAATTAAGTCATCCCTACCATAACTGCACAGCATTTTACAGATTATTTATAAACAGAAGAATTTATGTAGAGCATTGCTTAGGTGAATAGCCAACTGGGTGGTATATTTTTTGTAAGCATACAATGCAGCTCTCCTTACTGGGGCATTTTTCATCAGCTGTTACTACTTTTTGCTGTGTACAGTGCACACCTTGGTAATGAAATTAACTAGTAAGAGCATGAAACCAAGTAAACAGAGTGAAATTCACCACTTCGCAGCAGGTTAATGAAAGGCTTTTGTGCCACTTAAGGCCCACTTCGGTATTGAAAAGAAGGCTTAACTGAGATTCAAATGATGCATGAACTTCTGCCGGGGTGAATATCACCCCAGAATTAGCAGCACATATATACACACAGAGTCGTGTTAAAATACTATTTACTGGTAATGTCCTTTTGCAGATAAACATTAGTCTAAACTGGACACTATATATAAAGGCAGCAAACTTGTTAGCATTTCTTGTTTTTACTTGCTTCACTCTGACCACGAGGTAGAGTGTATGAAATTAGCACTGATGATATTCACCCAGGCTGAATCATCCCAATGTGTGTTGTAGCCGGTTGGGAACGTTTTGCAGCCAATGTCTGGGAACACCATAATCTCCAGTACAAAAGGCATATTTAGCTTAGGGTGACGGGATGTTCCAATAAAATCGGGACTGTCCCGATATTTGTCCCTTTGTCCTGCATCCCAACTGATGTACGATCTGGATGCCATTTGTCCTGATAGTCCAGTGAGGAGCGGGTGGAGGGGTAAGGAGGCGAGCAGTGAGGCAAGCAGAAGATGGGTGCAGGGAGGGGGGGTTTGAGGAGGGACGCAGTGGCGTGAGGCTGAGTGGAGGTGAACCTAGGGTGGAGAGGGGGTGGGGCCTGAGGTGGGAATAGAGCAGGGGTGGAGTGGGGGCAGGGCTGATGGCACCCCAATGTGTCCCAATATTTTACTGTTGTGATCTGGTCACCCTAATTTAGTTAAAGAAATCTGAGGTTTAAGCTGATTATCACTGAATTCATAACCATAAAAGTCACAGGTGCCAGGTTCACTAATGCCTTAGGTTAGACACCAACAGGGCTCTTTTGAAAATTCAAACACATCTCAGATTTGAAGAAGAGAGAAGATATGGGGAAAGAAAGGACCCATAACAGGGTCAGCTCTCTCACGAATAGGGTCTTTGTTGTTCCACAGTGTTCTGAAGATGTAAACACTAGGTATGTGCTAAATGATGGTGTCAACATCATTTATATTGGGAATAATAGAAAAAGTGCTTATGTCCACTACAGGCCAATAGCAGGACAGGTATCAAAATATCCCGCGGGCACACAAGCACCCAAACATCTTGCTGTTTGCAAATACCAACATTTCCAGCTGTGCGCATTTCAGTCCAAATCCAATTTCATACTTCAAACTAATTTGTGGACTTGGACACTGGACAGTTTTCGGATCAGCTTGCAAAGCGATGACCTTAATTTAACCGGGACAATGAAGTTTACCTAAATACCTAATAGTAATAGGAGTGCTCTTTTGAAATGATAAAACTACAATCAAGTAGGTCTTTCAAAGTCACAGAGTTACTGTGTATTTTTATTATGCCTATTTCCTTAGAATGTCCCCACTGCAGTCAAGGTATCACAGGCATACATTGGGACAGTGCTAATGAAACCTCCTTCTGTTGCCACATGCATTGGGTGTAGTACATCTGCATCCCTCTAAACATCAGTGATCCATAGATCAAAAGAAAACGCTAACCCACCAATTACCAAGGACTCTGGCTCTTGGGGCTGGCAATACCTCCCACTTTGACAGGCAGGGCAGTTCCTGTCTCTAAGTGGAGCTGAAGCTATAAAGATTTCCTTTCACATTCCAAGCAGCACCGAATTTCCTGTGCACAACAGCTGAACATGATTCTCCCCATTGTAATGCTGGAGGGGACTGTTCCCAAGGCACAATATTACAGTATGTGCATGTTTATTATATTTTATAGATATATATATATTTCTACAAGAGTGAGAGAACCAGGAGAACTACAGGGTCTCTGTATCCAGGAACCTCAAAAAAGTCTACTCCTTATACTTATAGTAACTAATTCCTGTCTCTTCTCTTCCATGGTGGATCAAAAGCCTGCTGATGTGGAAATGCTTCACATATCCCACTGCCAGCTAAAGCACACTGACTGAACCTGAAGTAGGGTTGATTTTCAGTGTGATTAAGGTTTAGGTCACATGTTCTCCCCAGCTGTGTTCTATATTCCTTCCTTCCCTCTCTCTTCAATCCCAGACTTGTTTGTTTTCATCTGCTTGATGCTAACATAAACAGCTACATGGATTATCATTGATTGTATTTAATAATACAGTGTTAATTCTCGATTCACAGTCAAATTGCTACTGACTGATAACAAGGACCTAATAATGTAGTTAGGTTATATGACACTTGTTTCATTAGGATTTTTCAAAGCTGCATATTTAGTCTTCCACCAGAATATACACAAACAAATGGGCCCAATTCTCCTCCTCACTATACTGATTTTATATGTGACTTACTTAGCACCAGAGCATCACACTAGAAGACTGTGGCAGATGCAGAGAGAGAGAGCTAAACCTTCCTGTTCGGTCTTCACCACATGCTCATCCCTGCTCTGCCTGCAGCCCCTGCCTTGTTCTCTACACACCTTCTGATGACGAGTGCAAGGGAAACAGAGATCAAGCAAACAGCTCGCTCATTACGCAAACCTGGCATGGATCCTATGGAAAGAAAGTAAGGTTTCACAAACCACCTACATTCTGGCATTTCCCAACTGATGAGTGCTTAGCTCCACAACCTAAAAAGAGTGTTCATTTCTCCCCCCCACCCCCCACCCCCATCTCTTCATTTCTGATTCAATGCCAGGAATGTCTCAGGAAGATGTTTCTTTAAGTAATAAAATAATTTGAAATATCTCGAAGGCTTTTAAAAAAATATATGATTGTTGGTCTCATCTTCTGGCCATTTTCTGGTCTCTGAGGGTCTGGCTAATCTTGAGAGCACTTCTAAAAAAAACAAGACACCACTTAATCCTTTCACAGCTGTTTTCATGGTATCTGCAAACTATGAAACTCCTCCTTCAGGATACCAACAAAATCGGATCCCTGGCTTCGGTGGTCCTGCCACTTCTTCCCTGCTTGGAAAGACAGAAGCAATTTAACGGATTAACAAATATGCTACTGCGTCCCCTTCAATGACACTTTCATTACACAGTGGATCCTTTTTCTCTTTTACCCTCTGTCCATCAAGAATATATTGGGAGAGATGTTTATTGTTTGTTCAGACATTCTCAACATTTATTTCTGCTCTTATTCCTGTAACATCCATCTGCTTATTTCACAAAAGCCCCCAGTTCTCTTTATTGGTGATGTTTGTTACAATATTAAAAACGCTCTGCTTATCACGATCATAATAGTCAAGGATTCCATCACACTTTTCTCACTTAGCCTTAGCAATCATAGCCATCAATTATAGCCTGGCCAGCTCCGTCTTAAATACTTGTGTACTGCATATCCTACATCTTGTTGCAGTAGTTTTCCCATTTATTACAGCACGTAAATCAAAGTACTCGGGGAACTTTGGGGCTATCCTATTTCAGATCTCTTACAACTTATGTTCTATTAAAAACGTACATTGTTGATAGCTGCCTGTAAAGTTCATGGGCTGGATAACCTCCTGTCTTTTCCAAAGACAAAGGCAATCAAATGTTAGGGGATGAGAGCCATGCAAGTGTCTAGATAGACGGATATGTTCAGATTTATACAAGTCCGAGGCTCACCACTAGCCAAACTCAGCAAAATGCTCCCGTCTGTAACAATGGCACAGGCATCAGCAGCCCTGATAATGGGTTTTCGTGACACAGCTGATGGTGAGTAATGTGGAGAAGCATTGGGGTTTTTTTTATTTTGCCAGAGTTGGTCACAGCTGACTGCAACTGCTTTATAGATGAGAAGAAAGTTTTGAAGACCTCTAGTGGGTCATACCCAGCTTACCGAGTTAGCCACATTATGCCTATTTATGTTTCAAGGCTGCCACAGATTTATACCTTTGTCATTACATATTGCTAAAAAAACTTGTCTCCTCTAAGCTATAATATAAAGTCAGAAGAGGGACTTTAAGAGCAGCTACTTGTGCAGATTTAGATTAAATCCTAGCCACCCAACCAAGAATCATAATTATTTCTCTGTTCTGCTGTGCTATTTCAAGCCACTACAGAGTGCAAATATTCCACATTTCATACAAAAGAATTATCTGTATGCGTCAAGCACAGCAATGCAGTAACCACTGAGAATAACAATTATACTGGTGCAGGAATGCACTCCCACTTCCCAAATTGACTTTGTTAGTGTGGGGAACTTTAGCTTGAAACTGTGATGCCTAACTTTTCTATGTACTTCTCTTTTAAAATGCTAGGAACTAGGTATGTCTGCATATGACAGCAGCCATTTTGTTCTCAGAGTTGCTGCAGACTGTTAACAGAGGGGAGATCCAGACTGCGCTCTCTCGTAGAAATGTTACTTCTGTCCCTTCTTGCTGTATTCTCTCCCTCCTGTCCCAAATCCAATGTGTGAGAGTTTGTTTTTTCCAGAGCTGCTAATTTGAACTGACCCAATTATTCAGATTTTAAAACCAGAAGGGACCATTGTGATTATCTGATCTGACTTCCTGAATAACACAGGCTATTGGACTTTCCTGAATTAATTACTACTTCATGTCGAATTACTGTGATTGAACTCGAGCATATCTGTTAGAAAAACGTCCAATCTTGACTTTAAAAGCAACCATTTGATGGAGAATCTACCACAACCCTGGGTAAGTCATTCATTGGTTAATTACCCTTACAGTTAAATAGATTAGTTTTGCAGTGAATTGTGAGGGTGGCTATTTCACTATTGAAGAAGAACAAAGAATTACTTTTACAGCCCATCATCACATGAGCCCCTGTCCTACTCCTATCAGAAACAATTGGAAAAATGCAATACCACACAATCTTACTCCATCGTTTAGCAAGAACAAACGTACACTGTACCAACCCAACATCACACAGGCTCTCCTGCAATCAGGAGGTGAGATTGCAGTTCATGTAGACACACCCAAGCTTGCTTTGATCAAGCTAAATCAAAGCTATCTTGAACAACAATAGCAGGGAAGCCAGGCAACAAGGGCAGAGTGTATATACACAAGGGTCCTTAGTGAGATGGGCTACCCCATGCAGCTAGCTAGATTGGGTATGTCGATATGTGCAAGATAATATTTAGTCCTACTTTGAGTGCAGGGGACTGGACTAGAAGACCTCTTCAGGTCCCTTCCAGTCCTACCATTCTATGATTCTATGTGCTGCAATCACACCCCCTGATTGCAGTGTAGACATAAGAATGACCATACCAGGTCAGACCAAAGGTCCATCTAGCCCAATATCCTGTCTTCCAACCGAGGCGAGTGCCAGGTGCCCCAAAGGGAATGAACAGAGCAGGTAATCATCAAGTGATCCACCCCCTGTCGCTCATTCCCAGCTTCTGGCAAACAGAGGCTAGGGACACCATCCCTGCCCATCCTGGTTAATAGCCATATCCAAAGACTGCTACTTAGTCCACTCCAAAACTCGCTTTGAATGTCCTCCAATCAACATGCTGAGCTGTGTTTCCGCACCGAGGCGGGGCTCATGCTGCCTACCTGAAAAGGGGAGTTTCTCTCCAGACTGATATTTGATTTGCATTTGGTTAAACTCTGCCTTAATGCAGCTGTGTGAATCATGAGGTGCACTGGTACTTGCCAAGGTACCTCAATACAAATACAGATAATCCCCATGGCACGTGGCTACTATTTTTAACACCACGAAGCTCAGCCACTCTATTTTTAAAAAGCCTTTTTGTTCTGGGATGAGGCCAGCTCTTGATGGGATAAACAAGGACACAGGACTGCTGAAAGCAGAAAGTTTGTTAGAGGGCCGCTGTAAATTCCTCACCAGCAGAGCCTCAGAACTGACCTACTGTTCATAGAGGAGGCATGGCCAGTGCAGATGGGGTGCACCCATTAAATACTTCCCCGCTGCTACCTCTGCTGGTAAGCCACATGCAGAGCCCTGGCAGAAATGAACAATGCTTCCTAGGATAGCCCCAGGTGGTGGAAGTGCTGCTCCTCTGGGGGTGAATGCCCTGGAGTATAACAGCACTCCCCTACCCCCACGGGGCACATTCAGTTTGCATCTCTGCACCAGCCAGAGTCAGTCCAGCCCCACTGTCTGTAGAGAGCTGCAATCTGAGCTCCTAAAAGGTCCCCAGAAGATACAAAAACCTTCAGAACAGCTCCTTTTAACCCTCCCCTCCCTCTTGATGCAGTCCCCCTGACACAGTGCGGCTGTCCTTCCATGAAGCACTCCTTCCCTCCCTGCAGGTTGCACATGGCTAGTCCAAGAATGGCTGTGTTTTGAGGTTAGGGATGCAAGCAATGTAATGATTAGATTTTAAATGGCCTTTTATTGTTGAAGGTGACAGAGGGCTCAGAGACAACTTGCAGTGCACTTACCCGTGTGTGTGTGTCTCTCTCTCTCTCTTTTAGCGAACAGCTTGAAAAAGGCACCAGGACTTGTGAATCAAATCATCATCTTGGAAAGGGCTGTCATACAGGGCGGGGAGATCAGAGAAGAGGGGTACTTTAAACCCATGCCTTTTCTTTGGCTTCAATTGGTGACTCCCATCCCACTGCCTTGAACAGCTGCAGAAGAGAACCCCCCTAAAAGGCTAGAGTACTAGAACAGTGAGTGACACCCGAGATGTTCTGTGGGTCTCCTGTTCTGCTCCTGCGACCCTGCTCTGCTTTGTTAACCAATGTAAGCAGTGTCAGGATGAGCTCCACCCTGACATCTGATGGTGAGGTGTGGCAAGTTGTGGAAAAGACCTTCAGGGGCCGATCTCATTTGCATAGGCACACCCACCCCGCCTAGAATGAGGCCATAGCTGCCCAAATGGTCACTTTGGCTGCTGTGGGATCCCCAGTGTCTCTGTTATTAGGGCAGGAAGAATAGGTTGTTATTACGCTGATTATGGGAACTGTGCTTGGAACTGTACGTGGCCTTTTGTTATGATGGAGGGACTCACCATCAACTAAGTAGCACTCACTAGGCAAGGGTCATGGGTTTTAAAACTCTGTGAATGGAGAGAGGCTGGGGACAAGTATTAATACTTGGTGGTATGGGCCCCTTGGTGAGAGCCTTACATGCTAATTGCACTTCCTCCTCTCTCCACTGTGAAATATCAGAGCTAATTTTGATTCCATTAGAAGTCTAGTTACAGGCTGCTGAGCTCACTTTGGGCTAATAGTGCACCAGCACTGAGGCTCCCCTACTACAAGCTGAATTCACCAAAGAGCTGAACTGACTAAGAGCTGAAATCACTGAGCGTTGTGTTAAGTAGTGGAGGAGCCTGAAGATATATTGTGGAGCAGTTTGCGGGACTGCTGGAGTGCCTTGTGGACAGGCTGGTGGAGCAGTGCATAGGACGGTGGGAGCTGCTGGTGGGACGCAGAGCAGTTTGTGGACCGGCTGGTGGAGCAGTTCGTGGGACAGCGGGAGCTGCTTGTGGGCCGCGGAGCGGGGCGGAGCTGAGCGAAGGAGTTCGTGGGGTGGCTGGCAGAGCGGAGTGGAGTGGAGTGGAGTGGAGGCCTAGGGAGCTGTGGGGCGGTCAGCTTCAGATCATGTAAGGTGCCTCTTACCCCCGTCCCATCTCCACCCAGGTTGGGAGGTAAAGCTCCACAGATAAACTTTCGAACTCTGGGGCTGCCCTGACCAGGGACAGAGACTTTTGGGTCATTGGACTTTTGGGACTTTGGGTGATTTGGGGTTGCTGGACTCAAGAACCAAAGGGAAAGGGGCATGCCCCAATTTGCTTGGGGTGGGGTTTTTGCTCATGGGTTGTGTTATGAATCCTGTTGGTGGTGTTTCCCCAACATAATGCCACATTGTTTCTCTCTGTTATTAAAAGACTTTTTGCTACACTCAGACTAGGTGCTTGCGAGAGGGGAAGTATTGCCTCTTGGAGGCGCCCAGCGGCGGTGGTATATATTTGTCCCAGGTCACTGGGTGGGGGCTCGAGCCGGTTTGCATTGTGTTATTGGAATGGATCCCCTAGATATTGAACCCGGCCCTTGTTGCTGCCAACTCTGATGGGCAGAAGGGTTACACCAATTACTCCTGAGAGTGGGTCTCCAAAGTGGGTAATTATTGCCTACAAATGTTTCGTGCCCCGGCTGCATTATTGCTGTCTGCACACCCTCATTTTCTGTCCATTTCTGGGGACTGGATCTTGCTTTTCATTAAAGCTTCCCCACACTCACACACACTATTCTTCAGCTTCCTCCTCTAAGTAAAGAGCATTTTAAACTGTAGAGCTATTAGCTTCCAGCAAGATACATTGGGAGATTAAATAATGGAAAGAGAGTACCACAAATGGACTGCAATGCTTTTCAAATGTTAACAAAAGGGATACAAAATAGCATGACTCTTCTGTTTGTGCATATATTTGTCTTGGGCTTTAGATGCAGGAACATCATGGAAAATAAAGACAACAACAATTTCCTTTATACCATGGGACTTTTTCTTTTATACTGATCCATTGTAAAATTCTCAAGTTTGCACATGGAAGTGGAATGCAATGTTTCAGGACATTTGGATTCTGTTGCACTACTACAATGAATACATTAAAATACCCTTTTGTACTATCGTATTTTATGACTCATTGTTGGTGTTCTCATCATCTCATAATTTATAGAAATGGTCTGTTAGCCATACTTGGCTTCACCACAAGCTAGTAAATCGAGATATTTAATTAAACATAGCAATTTACCAGCTTTGGGCCCAATTCGGAGGAAAATCACACATCATTTAAGCAGGATTGTCATATACTTTACTTGGACAAAGTACAGAGGAGACTTTAACAGAGCAAATGACATTTTTTGGCAACTCATGAAGCTGTTTATCCTCCTCTGCAAGCACATTATTGCCTCTCTGTTAAATTTCCAAAGGCCACACAACACACTTCCCAAAAACTTGTGGGCTCCAGCTCCAAAGAGCAACAAAAGTTGGTCAAAAGACAGGATTCCATAAGTCGAGCTCCACCATGCACGGTCTCAGATATCAATAGACTAATTACGCAGTGAATTGTGAGGGTGGTTCTTCCGCCATTGAAGAACAAAGAATGACTGTAACGCCGTATCATCACATGAGCTCCCCTCCTATTCATATCAGAAGTAACTGGAAACATGCAACACGACACAATCTGATTCCATCGTTCAGCAAGAAGAGAAGTAGACAAACCAACCCAACATCACACGGCGCCTTCCGTAGTTGTGGTAAAAGTCACAGGGGAAAAAAACCAATATCACAAAATCTTGTACCGAAACGTGTTTTCCCCACTTATTTTCTTCTAACATCAATGTTATAAGATACAGCCAACAACGTTTGCATCTATACAGTTCAAGCTAAAATAAAAGGAAAACAAATCTCTTACTTACGGGGTCAATCCTGGTTTATACAATACCCTATCCACCATCTGGGACCCTACGCATCAGAAAGCTGAAAACATGCAGGAAAAAGGGTAAGAGGGACAGCTTGTGGGTGTCACAGTGGTATCCTGTGAATGAACACAGAAAAGATGTTATCATGTCTGGTGAAAGTGTGGGCAGAAAATCAGGTACTTGGGGACATAACATCCCCGCAAGGGACACCATTCCTTTGCCAACAGGACGCTGCTGTTGATCTGGTAGAAGGAGCATTCATATCATTTTTTTCTTCACTTCATTAGGCTTCTGAAAAAAGGCATTCTGTGCTAGTAGGACATGCTGGTTTTAGAGGCTAACAGATCTTGTTGCACCTGTTGCAGGGCTTAATTTGTAATGAAAGAGGTGCCGGGGCTCTAGCAACTTTTTTTTATTTGCATAACTGACATGGCAAGCCCCGAGATGCCAGGGCTATGAACTGCCAGGCCCCGAGATGCCAGGGCTATGAACTGCCAGGCCCAGAGGTGCCAGGGGACTTTGAACTGCCAAGCCCAGAGTTGCAGGGAGTATGAGCTGTCAAGCCCGGAGGTGCCAAGGATCAGCCCTGGAACAAATTAAGCACTGACCTGTTGAGAGTAATGAGAACACTGGCTGTAGGGAAGGCTGTCATTCTATCCAGGCAATGCTGATTATGCTCGTGAGATCCAGCAAGTGGCGTGCTGAGGTTTTGGACAAAATGTGAAGAAGGAAAGACCCTGATTCCAGTGGAAAGCAGAACTGACTTTAGGCACAAAGTTTGGTTTAATCCCAAATATCACTGCATGAATGGTTCCTTGATAACTAGAACACAGAGGCCCTTATCTCACAAGCAGAGGCCAATTTCAATTATCATTACCCATGAGGCTGCTTTTGGGGTGGGGAAAAAACCAAAACAACTCCCTCAGACTCCTCCATGAGTTCAAACAGGAAACAGACCTCGGATTGCCAAGGTGAGAATCCAGCCAGAAGCAGGAGCTCCCATCAAAGGCCTGGATCTTGTGACTGCTCTGGGGAACCTAGAGCTATGAAGGAAATGATCCAAAAACCTATGAATTCAATGGGAGTCTTTTCAAGGAATTCAGTGGACTTTGGAGGAGCCCTGTGGGGGGATGGGAAGTTCAAGGAAGCCTGGGAGCTGGCATTTGAACCCAAATGGAGCTGAAGCATCAGCCTTTGCAGAACCCTCAAAGAAAACCTAGACAATTCATCACTGAGGCCTCCTTCCAGACCGTGGTGCTGGGATGTACCCTGGTACCCACGCTGCTTCCCTGAAAAAACACAAGCAGCTACACTTCACTAGCCTTTGATTAAGGAAGGGGCCCAGGTTGAGTGTTCCGACATGTTCCCTGGCCTGTTCCTGCTCTCTCTGACTCCTGCGTGTGTGTGCAGTTAGGAGGGAACGACGTGTGGGGGTGGAAAAACAGATCGGCCCCCAAAATATTTCCATTGTGGGGGGAAACTAGCCCCACACCACCACTCCAGTTCTGCCACCCTCTGGAAGTGATGGCTCCTGAGCACATCCACGCCCAGCAGCATGCAGGGAGTTTGCCCAAGTGCTGGGGTGTGCGACCCAAGATCTTCCCGAGGGCCTCAAGCCTGGCTGCAGCCACTGTGGGACCAGCCAGCCTGTGCCCTGCCTGGACAGCCTGGGCCTGAGCTACCTAGCTCCAGGAATCATGGCCCCAGGGACTTCCCCTCCCCTGGGTGAGGCCAACTGGGGGTGAGACCAGCTCCTCCTGCCCATGGCTCTGAGGAGCTCCCAGTGGAGGCAAAGCTACAGAGCTGTTGTTCCTGGAGCTGGGCAACATGGGCCTTGGCTGTCCAGGTGGGTGGGGCTGGGACTAGCAGGTCCCGCAGCAGCTGCAGCCAGGCTTGGGGCCCTGGGGGAGCCGGTCTTGGGGCCCTGGGGGCCCTAGCCCATGCCCTGTATGCTGTTGGGCCATGTGCCTGGGGTCACCATTTCCAGCAGCTGCCTCTCTGTCTCTGGCCAAGGAGGGGGGCTGGGCCACCTGACCCCTGCCTCTTTCCCCTCCATTGCACCCTTGTGGACAGGGGCTCAGAAAACCTGGGATCTATTCCTGGCTTTGCCAATGGCCTTCTGTGTGACAGTGGACAAGTCCCTTCACCTCCCTGTGCCTCCCTTTTCCCAGCTGTAAAACAGGGATAATGCTTGCTTCCTTTGAGACATGCTTTGAAATCGAAGGCGGAAAGGTGCTGCATAAACGCTCAGTATTATTCTGGGTATCTCGCAGCATGTCGCCCAGGCTTGTCAGTTCCTTGAGGCAACAGGCCCATGCACTTCACTAGCCGTGGGAGCACACACCATGTATTGCTGTATGGAGGCGCACCTGTGCACTTAGGAAAATCCTCTACAGAACCAGCTCAGAATGAAATCTTCAACCTCCCAGCTCTTTGGTAAGAGAGAGCCAATATTTTTCAAACCAAGTGGAGTGGCACTGGCAGTTGCTCATGGAGGATTAACTCCTGGACAAGTTTCAAGCTCCAGGCATCAGACATCTTGGCTGTAAAGCAGTTTTTAAAAAATGGTTGGATTTTTATTTAATTATTTATTTTAGACTAGGAAAAGTCGATTTTGGTTTGGTTTGTTTCAACTTTCCAGTAACATAAAAGTCACTGTGGGGATTTTACTTAACTTCCCTCCTCCCAAAACTTAAATAAAATTACCGTCGGGGAGAGTCAAATATGCCTATATTAACCCCCAAGTGAAAGTTTCAGCGAGTGATGCACATGTGGAGTTATAATGGAAACTATTTTGTCCTCTTCTTGCTACCGAGCATGACTGCTGTCACTATACTTTTTTGTCATACTGGTTATTAACAACATCCAGCCCCATACTGGTCACACTGGTGCAGAGACATGCAGGACTATATGCAAATCTGTAGATTATGTTTGATCCTTAGCAATGTAATATACCAGTTCACTGTCAGTTAACAAGTACAAGACTTGTTTTTCAAATAGCTGTAAAGCTCAAACAACAGACCCAAGTAACACATGAAAACAACACATGCAACCACTTAAAGGTCAATTAATATCAGAGAGGAGGCCTTGTGTTGCTGAATTTAGCAGAAAGAATTATGGTTACATTTCCGACACACTGGCTGACGTTTACTATTGGGTGTCATCAGGAAAATCTTAAAGCCGTTTTGATCCAAGTTTCTTTTATCAACTTCTAATGAATTAATAGAGGACAGATTTTCATAATGAGACCCCCCCATGTTTGAAAGACCAGGCTACATTTGTTGACTATACTACCGATATAATTTGGGATGTTTAGAAAAATAACTATGGTGTAAGATTAATGCCTTAAAAAAAGCCGACAGCATTCATTGTGAAATAAAGCTCTTGTCCTTTGTAGCTTGTGAGAGTAAGTTAGGCCCTATAAAAGGTATGGGGCAATTTTAATTAAATCTTGATCATGTATGTTGCATCTTGTACTTAGCTAGTAAGCTCTTCGGGGCAGAGACTGGCTTTTTGCTGTGTGTTTGTACAGCACCTAGCACAATTGGTTCTGGTCCACGACTTGGGCTCTTAAGTGCTATGCCGATAGAAATAAATAATAACAACAGCAGTGTTCCTCTTCTGATTGCACAGTGTTCCTAGAACTCATTAGCCTGGCTGGAAGCACTTGTCTTTCTGCTGTGTGAGGGGACCATAAAAGCATATTATATTCAACATTAAGTAAACAAACTTTGGAAACTGCCTTTGATTGATTCCATGCCACCATCTGGTTTGAAGGAGGAAAAAACCCTTCTCTGCCCCCCCCCCCAACCCCATGAAAATATTCGAAGGTTAGGAACTGGCAGTGGCTCAGTATGGTTCAAAACCACCTAGTTTCCTTTGCGGTTAACAACACAGGAAAACGTCTAACTTTCATAGAAATGTTGGAGGCTTATTTGGTTCACCCATCTGGTAGCCAGCCTGTTCGGTGAAAATGAAAGATATACACATGCAAATATTCACAGTCTGCTTCCAAGATCTAAAGAATTTTTATGATGTAACCACAAAAAGCGGTTATTTAATGATGACAATATGCAGCAGAGCAAAGGACTAGAAGGCTGCATATGGTAATGTAACTTATGAAAATGAGGACTCCATGCCCTCCCAGAGCCATGAAAAGCAGGCTTCACCTTGAAGACTTTTTGAGCTGTTTAGCACGGTGATTGCAGTGTAGACAGACCCTTAGCTAGAACGGGTCAAATTCCACTGCGCCATGTAAATCTGAAGTAATGCCACTAAAGGCAATGGGCCAGATTCATGACTGCCCTAGGCCCCCTTGTGCCAGCGAGCACACCACAAAGTGGCTGTTCTGCAGCCCAAAGTCCCCCCCTAGGGAATAGCTCAGAGCAGGGCCCCGTATGCCAGGCACAGAGCAGTCTCCACGGCAGCCCTGGGTGAAGAGGGCATTCCAGGGGTTTATGGAGAGAGCTGGAAGAGGGAAGGGGCACGCTGGGGACCAGGCGGGGTGTGATCAGAGCAGACCTACACCCTGGCAATTCTGCACCCTGGTGATGGCTCATAAGGGATGCAAATCGAGGGCTGAGGAATGCTCTAGCAGTCCATGCCAGAAGCCAAACTGGCAGCCCCAGCCCATGAATAAGACCAGGAAAAGCCACTCCCACTTTCTCCCGGCACCAGCTCCGGGATAACTTGGCCCCAGTGGCGCTACTGGATCTAGACTATTCTCAGTGGTGGAAGAGGACAGGACAAGGAGTAATGGTCTCAAGTTGCAGTGGGGGAGGTTTAGGTTGGACATTAGGAAAAACTTTTTCACTAGGAGGGTGGTGAAACACTGGAATGCGTTGCCTAGGGAGGTGGTGGAATCTCCTTCCCTAGAAGTTTTTAAGGTCAGGCTTGACAAAGCCCTGGCTGGGATGATTTAATTGGGGATTGGTCCTGCTTTGAGCAGGGGGTTGGACTAGATGACCTCCTGAGGTCCCTTCCAACCCTGATAGTCTATGATTCTATACTGCAGATTTATAGGGGTGTAACTGACATCCAGTGTTGGCCCTGTCTTCCCTTTGAGCTGACCCTACACCTTTGTGTCTCTAACATTGTTTCAACTGGCACATTCTTAGTAGTAACACTTTTATCCGCAGCTCAAGGGGGAAAATCCAACACTGAAAACCTTAATCGTTGGTCGATGTCTGGCATTCAAAGCAAGCACATAAAATCTCAGTTGCATTGTTCTGGGCATCTCGTTCATATGGTCAGCTAAAACAAGACACCGGTTCTCACGGTGGCCAGTACAAATGACATAAAGACACACTCCAGTCAAACTTCTAAGCATGTCAGGTTGACCCCAGCAACAGCCCACAACAGAGCAAGGTGGTGGCCGTCTTGTCATGGTGCTGTTAGCCACTTTAAAGCAAGGCGTATTAATGCCTCATGTGAAAAACATGACCAGTGCAAAACAAAGATACAAGAGTCTGCAATGGTCGTGAACAAGCTCGTCTGTCTGACACATAACTGTGTTTGCAGTTCCTGCATTGGTCTCACCTCGCATGTACGTGCTCACCTATAGAGTTTGCCGAGTCCTTATATGTCACCATAGACGTGAGACTTCATCATCCAATGAATAAACCAACCTTGCAAAATTCTAGCTGCCCACTCACGAGCAGAAGAGGGGCTTGTGACCCAAGGACCTCTTGACGCCAAGTGGCAGCAGGCACAGGGGGCATAGAAACAACAGGAATCCCCAGATCTGGTGTTTGCATTCTAGTTCACCAAGGGGCACCATGTAAGATGTCTCCTGAAAGCCTGCGTCACACTGGGCATCATAGTCTTAGTGAACTGTATGTGTGGAGACCAGGGAAGAAGCGATGTCTATTTGTGGGGAATTATGTTCCTGTGGCCTTTTAGTTAACAGCAGGTCACTCAGAGGTAGGTGCCTTGAGACCGACTTCTCTAGACAGGTGGTGGGAGACACCCGCTGACCATTGCGTGTCATGTGTCTTACAACAGAAGTCCTTTAGCATATGGAGTTGAATGCTAAGGAAGAGCTTGTGGGGGACTGTAGAAAGAAAATGAACCAGAAGAGATAAACAGCGGTGGGTGGGGACGGGGACGACAACCATGTTTTCAGGTGAAGATTTGAAAGGTCTGAGCTGATATAGCTGGGGGTGCAGTGAGACGCCCTGGCATCCTACATCTGGGAGGACAAGTTGCCAGTAGGGGTGATCTCATGAAAGAAGGGTCTCAGCCTCCTGGCTGAAAAACATGGTCAGAAGGACTTTGGTTAAGCAGGACCTTACCAGACAAGAGGGCATCTTGCTAATTATGTTCAAGCTCTAGAATTCCTGTTACAATTTCATTTTATAGGTAACCCTTTGTTCCCAACATTTCTGTTCGCTGTCATTTGAATCTCTGTCCTTCATTAGATAAACTTATACTTGCTTTCTCAAAATTCAAATCTAAGTGCTGTGCGCTAAGCGGGGCTGCGTTCGGAGGCGTCACTAGTAATTGGGGCTGGTATTCTGTGAGCGTCGAGTGGACAGGGGGCTGGACACTGCAGGGGGAGGCTCGGAGGGCTCTGGGGCTGCAGTGCACCTATTGCTAACCTGCAGAGGGATAGCAGAACCCACATGGGCTGTAAGGGGGGTGCTTGAGTTACCTGTGGCTGGGAAGGTCAGGAATGGTGATCCCTGGTAGGGACAGATAAGCTCCAGCTCGCTAAGGGCAGGTGGTAGCAAGGTGCCTCACAGCCTGGGTACTCCAGGGAGCATCACGGGGTGCGTAAAGGTTTTTGACAGGTCGGTAAAGTAGATTTGGTGCCTGCGCTGGTAAATTCTGCTGGTGGTTTTGCAAGGCTGGAAAGAGCCTGGGGTGCGTGAGATTGCAGTGAAGCACATTCTGCTGGCCCTGTGCTGGATTGAATTTCGCCCACATTTCAAAGGCAGGACCAGGAATTCAAAGGGCATACTTCAGCTACATTCATGCAAAAACGCCTGCCTTACAAGCAGTGACGCAATGCCCGGCAGTGCAAACAGAACATCTTTAAATGCTGCTAACCCCAATACAATGTGATTGCTGAGGCTGAACTTGCTAGCTGCCTGTTCCTGTTTTGCAGCACTGCTGTGGGAGTGTCGTGAGTCACACACACACACACACACACAGAGGAACACCCAAAAACAACACCGCTATTTGCCTGAGACCACAAGCAATCTTGTCACTGGCCGGTTAAGCGGCTGGACACCGTTGTAAATCCAACGTTTATATGGAATCTCACATAAAACGATACTGTTTTCAAGAGCTGTCTGGTGGATGATATAGAAACCTCTCCTAATGAATAGCACCATGGGCTGACCTTGGGAAGCCATGCCAGCAAGCGTATATCAGTGTTACTTTAAACCCTCTAGTGAGAACGATTTTGATTTGATCTATTTTCAGCTGCTACAATCCTGGTGAGAAGTAGATCTTGCTGCAATTCTGGATCAGCACAAGCACTGTGCTCCTGTGGGGATGGGAGGGGGCACGTGCTTGCCCTTTCCAGAGAAGGGTTTTATTTTCATAGACGGTGCAATCCCCAGGCACAGCACCCAGCTCCCTGGCGTCCCCATGTGTGCAGGTATGCAGAGCAGGGTGGCTAGGGACTGGTCCAGCTACCCTTATCCCTTCTTCCACATCACCACAGAGACCCTGGAGCCCACTCCGGTCCATCCACAAGGCTGAGCAGTGGCTGCAGAGAGGCTCTGAACATGCTCCATGGTATGCTTCCTTGCTTTCCAGGAAGGTCCCAGTGCGCAGCCCAGTTACTTGGCCTCTGCTGGGTGAAGATCTGGCCCTAGGTTTCTCTGCTACTTAAGCCCACAATAGCTCTGACTCCAAGCAGGTACATTTGAACACACTGAATCACTGCAGAGACAAGCCAATCTAGTATCTCTCTGTCACGATGCCTTACCTTGCGTGGTTGCAGCCTTGTTTAAAACGTGTCCTTATTTGATTGTTAGGGCCAACCTTGAGCGCTCTTGGACACGGGGGGAGGGGGAGGGGGAATTTCAAGTTGAGTTCAGGTTTAGGTATCAAATCTTTGAAAAGCAGGAGGACTTTGTTTCTCAGCAAACTTACTGCTCAGGGCTGACTTTCTCTATTACTGCAGATGATAATGATTTGTGAGAGTGGGATGAGGTAAGCTGGCAAAGATAATGCTTTCTGAAAGGTCGAGAAATGAGGAGTTTAAACTAGGTCTGCTACAAGACCTGCCCTTGGATTTTCTGAATCAGAAGCTGGTTTGCAGTGGAGCTTTCAACAAAATCCCCATGGAACAAGCACAGTAGTTAGACAGGTTTCAGCGCAGCAGCCGTGTTAGGCTGTATTCGCGAGAAGAACAGGAGGACTTGGGGCACCTTAGAGACGAACCAATTTATTTGAGCATGAGCTTTCGTGAGCCACAGCTCACTTCATCGGATGCATAGTAGTTAGATAGGTTTAGCACATAGGGACGGTTTTTGTTGTTGTTTTAAGAACATGATGGCTAGAATCTGAGCGATTTATACTTTCCAAGAAATGGCAGTTGTGAACTTCAGCTGCTCATGGAGCATCTTCAGCAGTGAACACCTCAGAAGCTATCCTGGCACCCTTAGCGTTTAGAAATCTCACCCGTGACCTCCAAAACTGAATACCCAATGATTCCTCAAACATGTCAACGAAGTGGCAATCAGAGACACTTAGTCAGGTTCTCTATCTTGATGCGTCTTCAGACGCCACATGTACTTTCTGCTACTGCTAAAATTAATTACCTCCCCCTCTATGCCGAGCACCTCAGTAGATTATGCAAGATTTTTGCCTGTCATCAACAGCCTTAGAGAAAGATAAAGATGTTTGAATTAACAAAATATTACTGTGATCTTCTCCCTGACAGCACAGAAGCAATAATATTTAGTGAGTAACTGAGTTCCCTTTAATAATTTAGTAGTCTGTAAAAACCTTGATCATGCAGCTGACTCTGAGAACAAAATATTCAAGCTTTGTGCATCCTAAGCTAAGACAAAAACGTGCACAAACACAAGAAAGGAAAATCAGAGGTTTAAAAATATATTTGAAAAGCAAATCAGGAACCCAGCCTGTGTCAGGTAAGAGACGGGCCAAAGAAATTCTTGCAACTGCGGCAAAAAGTTTCACATGGTCTCATCCCTAAGAACAGAAAGGAAAGGTCACAGTAAGCCATTCTACAGCTTGCTAAAAGAGCATGAAGAATATGCAGAGCTGACAGGGGAGAAGATAATATACAGCACTTGGATAAGAAGATGATAGCATCATAGATATATGGGGTCTGATCCAAAGTCTGCTGAAGTCAATGAGAGCCTTCCCATTGACTTCTTTGGATCAGACCCGTGGATGCCTCTGCCTGCATTTTGTGAGTTGGCTAATGGGTACATCCATAGACAGCAAAGCTCTTGAAGAGCTGACAGCCTCAACGGGTTACCCTGGGAGGCCAGGTGACCAGATAAACAGGGTCCAGGACAGACACCCTGGCCAACCCCCTGGCTAGCCTCAACCCAGCCTGTAGAAGTGCAGCCACAATTTTCCGCATTTACATTTCTGAGTGAGGAAAAACTCAGACTTCAGGCACACAAAAACGGTGTCCTCTGTTACGATCCTAGCAGCTCTGCATCCAAGCAGCCGGAACTGCCTGTCAGTGGTTGGAAATGCCTGAGTGGGCCCTTCCAGCACTTTGTCAGCTGGCATTATTACCAGTGTTGGGTAGCATTAGGAATTTGTACTCCCTCCACGCTAGCGGATGAAGGTCACCAAGAGAAGCGTTTGTTTGTCAAGAAACATTCCATTAAAAAAATGTAGCCAGTTAATAATGCATCAGAGTTACATTATACATTTATATCTCTCTCAGTATTGTGCTCTCAGATGATAGCAATCTCTGGGAAGCAGTGTTTTCTAAAGGCTGATGTACACTGTGATGATCAGGTGAGAGAGACAGTACATCATGGTGCAGTATAAAGCCTTTATCAGTGTGCATCTGGGGATTATTTTATGTAACCATACTTACTCAATATAACTTTCTGTCCCCCTCTAGTGGTTGGGCTGCAAAGAGGTTTATTAGTCTGATCCAGCCTTGAGCTGATAGACCTAAGACTTTCAGCCTAGGCTGTAGAGACAGAAATTTAGACCAGAGGTCCCAGGTTTGATCCCCACAGGATGTCACATTACATTTATTAGTAATTATTTCTCTTCTAATAGCACCTAGAAGTTCCAGAGACGACCCGTTCCCCATTGTGCCAGGCATTGTACTGACATGAAGACCCAGTCTCTGCCCCAAGGAGCTTACAATCTAAATAGACAAAGGATTTATTACTTCCATTCAGATGGGGAACTGAGGCACAGGGAGATTAAATCACTTGCCTAAGGTCACATAAGGAGTTTGTGGCAGAGTCAGGAACACAGCTCAGGTTTCCTGAGCTCTAGGCCTGTGCTTTAACCACAAGATAGAATTTCCTTCCTCATTGCATTTGAATAGTGAAAACCCTGATAGCCAGGTAGGCTGCATGCACACTGTGTAAGAGGTCAGCTTCTGCCCCAAATCGAAAATCCCTCCAGGGAGTGCAAGCTGCACTACACATTAGAACAGCGCAGGGCGGGGATCCTATTCACAGCCAGTCTTGTAGGCTACTGTGGGGCAGGGAAGGAAGAAGGATCCCCTCTGAATTAAGCCACTTGTGGGTAATACACCTATCCCAAACTACTGCTTCTCCATTGTGAGCTCTGGATATGTCACATGTTGGTACTGTTTTTCCTGTTCCTCCATCTGTACCTCCAGTCTGCATTAGCACCATCAATCAAAGACAGGGAAACCGAACCAACCTCACATTGCCTTTCTATGTGTAAACATCACAAACAAAAGACCCGATTTCTTGTAATCTACAAGGAATAGGAGGGGAAAGCCTTATACCGTTTGAGGAGTGGAAACTCAGCCACCCAAAGATATAAAGTGTATATTTCTAGCCCTGAATGATCACATGATATTGGGTTTTAAACCTGTCACTATCCAGAATTCAATATTGCCCCTCTGCACTGCAGGTAGGAGTAATTTTTGCGCATGGGAGGGTAAACAAAGAAATATTTCTCTGGCAAGCTGTTGTAAAATTGTGATCATTTTTAAAGCTGCTCAGTGGTTTGCATTAGTTCCAGCAGTGTGCAGGTGAGACGGTCAAAGGTGCATGGTAAATGCATATTATTGCATGGTTCTGCATTTTACCACATGATTCTCAGCACCACATATGTGGGATCGATCAGTTTCTGTCCAATAATCGAATATGTCTGATCAATTCACCCTAAAAGCCTTTCTCAGTTAGGAAGGGCAGGGGATGAAGTGAGATCCATCCACCTTCAGTCTCCAATGATCATTGAGTCAGGTGTTAACGTAAGGTCTCACGCTCTGCAACAAACAATGCTGGACACGGACAATCAGTTGTTTTAAGTTAACGTTTTTACAGTCTAAAACTCTGACAGGAATGCTGAGTCATTAAGGGAAGTGATATGTGTCAATGCATTTTAGAGCATCATTGGTATTCCTCAGCCTCTTGCACAGGTTTGGCAAACAACCCAGGCCCAGGAACATACTGTCCAGTGGAAGGAACTCTCAGTAGCTTTCCGGAAGGAAGTTTGAATGAAAAAATGCTCAGTTTCTCTGAAAGGGACAGAACTATTAAAAGAAAACGTAGACCCCCTAAACATCTAGACAACATCAAAGAAGGAAACCAGACGAAAACAGATTCATTTGCCTTGGAGAAATCTAAGCTCTTTGATATGCTGCTTTCTCCGAATGCATGTTCACCGTGGATTGAAATGCCTGCAGGCTGGAAAACTGTTTTGTCTAAAATACATATTGGCAGAGGGCATTCTGAAGAGAGGTCTCTCAAGAAAAGGGGAATTGTACAGAGGCTTACAATAGCTGGCTTTCTATCTCATTGTCATGCAGAGCAAAAAACCCAAATCCATGATAATGAAAATGAGATTCTTTTTTAGATAAAGCGACAAACAAAAGTGACATCAATGCTTAGTGTATCAAAGGACTCAAAATCAGAGGTTCTGACAAGCTAACAGAGACGTACACTGCCTGTGATTCCTTTGGGCTTGTCTTCGCTATCGGGAGATTGACGCGGCTGCAATCGATGCAGTGGGTGTCGATTTAGCGGGCCTAGTGAAGACCCGCTAAACCGATGGCAGAGCGCTCTCCAGTTGACTCCGGCACTTCAGCTCCCCGAGAAGAGTAAGGGAAGTCGACAGGAGAGCATCTCCCATCAGCACAGTGCAGTGAAGACACCGCGATAAGTCGACCTCAGCTACATCGACGCCACGTTATTCACGTAGCTGGAGTAGTGTAACTTAGGTCGGCTAATCCTGGTAGCGTAGACAAGGCTGGAAACCAAAATGAGAAATCCACTCCGACATCTTCAGAACTCAATCTCAAGCAAATACCAGGGTGGATGGGATGATGGTCATCAAGAATTCTTCTTGCCATGTTACAAAGGAGGACAATACCATGACAAGAGCTGTGCTATGCTGATTCCGTGAGTCTTTCAAAGTTTTTATAGATAGTCCCTCCATTCCTGCCAGTAGACTAGATGGCAACCCTAGCAAAGATGCCTGAGAACACAATGCCAGCAAAATGCCCTGGGTTTTATGAAGTAGTGAGACTTCTCATTGCTGTCATGATTCCCACTGCTGTCCATTGGTGTGGAAGGCACTCCAGACCTTGCAGAAGTGACCCCTACGTAAGCTCTCAGATTCAGTAACAGCTGACATTTATTGTGGACGCTCCAGCTTCGAAGAGCCATTTATCTTGTTAAATGACTTTGAAACAGAGAGACATGTACTACACTGCATCCCCATCACAGGCCTAAAGAAACTACATGGGATGCCTTCATTTAAAAGGTGCACTTGGGAGGAAAAAAAGTCAGTCATGAGTACTATGATAATAAGTGGCAAAACAAAGGGCGAGAGGCGCCTTCAAAGCACACTCAGCAAAGAAAATTATTTGTTTGTTAGTGGCATGTCTTGAACATGTGTATGTTCCATGCTGGCTGTGAGCAGACTCTGGCAAGCTGTGTCAGGCTTACGCAGCCTTTCATGATTTTTAAATATCTCCGAGGAACCCATCAGAAATGCGCGCACACACACGCACTCAAGCCCCTACACAATCCTAATCTAAATACTTATTGAAGCCCTCTGATTCTAAAACCCACCTCTATTTACTCCCCTCCATAAAGCATGTGGTTGATGGAACACTGACACACAAACATCTGGGACTCATCTCAGCTCTTTTGTTGATCAGTGAGTCAACAGAAGGTGTGATGAGAGCCAGATGTTAGACTATACCAATACATCGTAAGTGGAGTGGATTACAGTAAGGGGACAAATAAATAGGAAGGCCTGTGAGACTATGTGGAGACCCTGGAGGCCTTTAAAACTGATTTTAAAAATCCATTTCCCCGGATTCTTAAAGAATTTTATTGAGTAGAGCTAACATAAAGCTGGATGTTTGTTGCTGCAAGTGCAGGCAACATGGAACCAGGACTTCAGGAAGGAATAAAAGCCCTTATTTCCTGAAAGGGGCAATGTTTGCCAGTTCCCCAAATCTAGCTGGAACAGGTCGCAATTGCTGTATTTATAGACAGCTATCGAATTCAACAGGAGTGGCTTTCTATCAGTTCCACATGGTGGGAGTATTATAAGCATAAAAAAAGACATACAAGGCGCAAACACTTTGGGGATCAGATGGACGTTAACTTCCAGTCTGGTGGGTTATTTTTAATAAATCATATTCTGGCCCATCAAAATTCCAATGAATCATTTTAGCAAAGCGCTGTTAACCCCAAACGCAGGCAGATTTTGCCTGCCTGACCTAATGCACAATTACAAGTTGTGGCCACCTTGCGTATGATCACCCTGCCCCCTTCCCATCCCCTGAAAGGATTGCTGAAGACGCAGGCCCAGTCCTGTGAAGTACAACTCCCGGCCACTGAAGCACTGTGCTCTCTTCACTCACATTGGCTGCCCTGACCACTAGGAGTGCTTGGTGACCTGGGGTGGGGTTTGCCAAAGAACTCAGCACTGGCCTAACTCTGTTGACATTTTTCAGAGGAACAGCCGTGTTAGTCTGTATTCGTAAAAAGAAAAGGAGTACTTGTGGCACCTTAGAGACTAACCAATTTATTTGAGCATGAGCTTTCGTGAGCTACAGCTCACTTCATCAGATGTTGACATTGAAATCACATGGACTGGTGAGAGACAGGAGACTCAGACCCCACTGTATTGGCATGCTAGAGCACAGAGTCTCAGTAACCAGACAAACTCCCAGGGACAGCACAGCTTCTGATCTTCTAGTGTCCCATCGCTGAGCACGCACTCACTCTAACCCAAACATAAGCTGCAACTTACCCCTGCCGGTTGCTCTAGGAGCTGGAAGTCTTCACGTCTCGGGGACAAGGAATTCTTCCCAGAAGACCCATTATAAAAACACCTCGATCAGCAAATGGAGGAACTGGAAACTTGGCTTTTTCCTCTATGTGTGGCAGTGCTCATCTCTGCCAAAAAGTTAGAATCTGCACAGATGAGAAAGGAGATGCTCCATCAGCTGGTAACAATAGTAGGATCTTATCTTCGGTGTGGACCAACCGCTAGAGCGGGACACAACACACACAGCACATCACATATACGCCACAGGCTTGGCTTGATTGGCAGTACACACCAGCAACTTCTACTGAAGCCAACTGGACCCGTTACTATGCTGCAAATGCCAAGTGGAACTGGCTGCCAGAAAAAACCATCAGCTCAGCTTTAATAGAGATGAAAAGGAAAGACAATGGAGTGATTCTACCAGTGTGAAACAGACCACTCGGAACAACCATCTCCACCCCAGGCTGAGACCTGGAGTCAGGAAACCAGCCCTATTCAGGACAGCAATTAAGCATGTGCTTAATTTTAAGCATGTGGACTTCAGTCCTCTTGAAGCGAATGAGACTTAAGTACATACTTAAAATTAAGCACCTTCTCCATTGCTGTACTGAATAGGGACAGACTTACTCACTAAAGTAAAGTTTAAATGATTGCCACAGATTGGAGCTTGAGCCAGGGAACGAGAAAAGACATTCAATGTGTCTGTTACACGGACAGGAAGAAAACTAGATAAGTAAAAATGCCCAGCAGGTAGTTTATTGATATGTAAAAGCACCCCAGGCAACATCTGGTGGGAAGATCCAGTAGATAAGGCTCCCTGCATTTCTCAAAGCTTTCATACCTATCATGAAGACAAACAATTTTATAAACTCTTAAAATATACTAACAGTCAGAAAAGTATTGATCTTTAAAGGTCGGTTTCCTGCATTAAGCACGTCCCAGAAACATTGGTATTTTAGCAACTAATTTCACCTTTTTCCCTTTGAGTCATTCTCACACACGCAGGGGGCTGGGTGGAGAGGGTTATGACTGGCACTTTAATTTAAGTCTCTCGCAGGCGGGAATTTACAGCTCGAGAGAAACACCTCGCTACCCGCATGGAATTATGACATGCAGGGCCAGGCTGCGCTGCTGTGGTCATGTAAGGCGGGGCCATAGGGGGAACAAGCAAGAATCCTTCCTCCTGTTTGCACAGCTACACAAGGGCCCTTACTCTGGGAGGAGAAGGGTCTGCTCCCCCGGAGAGCCAATCTCCAAAAAGAAGGCAGGGTCGCCGCCCTGCTCACCCTCCTCTCCAGCCCATACGGCAGGAGGAACAATCAACGTCATTCTGTGCCACACTCCTCCTTGGCTGGGCACGGTTCCACACTGCAGGACTGTGGTATCAAAGCCAGAGCCTGATCCCTAATATAACGCAGTGACCTTAATGGCCTGGGTGTGGCCTGCCGGCTATTCTGCTGTCAGGGACAAGAGAGCCCAGGGAGTTTGTTCCAGTGGAAAGCACTGGGAATTCTTGTATCCCCCCACTCTCCAACCACCCCTAAGCAGGGATACCCGGGCTTCAGCCCCAGTGCCGCTGGGATTGCGGAGCACCCAGGGAGGCACCGAGCCAGCCACGCAGAGGCCATGTGGCTCTGCACGAGTGCCCAGCTCCCCCGCCTGCCATACATGCAGGGCAAGGACACAAACAAATTCTTACCAGGTCCTTTAAAATCTTGTGGGGACGGGGAGTTGGGGGCAAACTGCCACCAAGAGCAGCTGTCCAGCCACTTCTCCCCTGGCCTGCCTGCTTCCAGCCCACGTAGTGCGTTCCCAACAGCCCCCACCAAAGGGGCTAGTGCACTGGGAAGGTGAAAGGCAGAGGCTGCAGAGACAGCACCCCTCCCCATCCTGTGCTCTGCCCACCCACAGCCACCTGGTTCCTGTCTCCTCCAACCCTGGGTGCAGACGGAGCATGAGGGCCCAGGTGTAGGATACTGGTGGGATTCGGGTTACAGCTTGAATCCACTCTTCCCGGTGCCTCCTTAGAGAGCGGATTTCAAACGGAATAGAACATTGCTATGGGATGATGTTTTCCTGTTGCTACATGAATGTTGAGGCTAAATCAAAACATTTATCAGATGTAGATGCTACAGCAAATGCAAGATGCTCTTGTAAAAACAGGAGACATTTGTTCAGTGACAGTCTCCTGTTCTACTCGACCGAGAGATTACAAAAAGAAAAGCAGAGCCATACATTAAAAGTATAGCAGGATGTCCCCCCGGCCCCCTTGTCCTTGCGCTGTATGGTTGCTCAATGCACCGTAATTGAACAATTGCATTCCAATTAGCTTAGGCACTAGAGGATTGATTTGTTCTGTGCTTCCATCAATGAGAAACCAACTTGTCCATAAAAAAACCTGGCAGCCCATTAAAGTTTACTGCTGGGTACAAAAGGAACTGTGCATTTTCCAAATGAATTAAGAAAAGCAGGGAGCCTTCTTCCTCCTAGGGACTAATATCTTCATTGTTTCCTTATTGTAGGTATTGAGGGCCTGCTCTGACAAGGTACTGGGTACCTCCTGAGAGCAGTTTAGCACCTTCAAGCCCCCCTGAGTTCAACATTGCAGAGAGGTGATCAGTGTAATATCTATGGCCTTGTGGTCAGTATACCGGACTGGCCCTCAGGAGTCTGAGGGTCAATTCCCTGCTCTGGCAAGACTTTCTGTCCGACCTCAGACACGTCACTTAGTTTCTGTGCCTCAGTTCCCATCTGTAGAAGGGGGAGAACAGTGGGGACCTCATGGGGGCACTGGGAGGATAAATTAATTAACGATTGTCAGGTGCTCAGACACTGCAGGTTGTCCAGGTACCTAGTGCGGATTCCTAATTTAGATTAAATTACTGGACCCTTTACATAGGTGATAATCCCAAATGTTGCATCCCCCATCAGTGGATCCTAGCAATCACCTTAATTAAAGCTCTGCACTGATTTTATCCATCTTCCACCATGTTGTCCACTTGTATGATACATTTAGTCAGGAGCCAGCTTCCCCGCTAAGCAATGCAGTGTGGTGGGTTTTCTCACACAGGCAGAGAAGACAAACTATTCTGAAATGGGTCCTCAGAACAAAAAATTGTAACATGAGACAGGACCTTGCAATCTGAACTAGAGCTCAGGAGTAGGTTAGTAAATTAAATCCAAAATAGCACTCCAGAGGGCATCATAAAATTTTGTTTCATTTCTGCCAGTGCTTACATAGCTCATGTGGGATTTCAACAGGGGATGTCAAACAAGAAAAACAGCATTTCAAACAGTTAGTTTTTTCTCTTTAATAACAAAGTTCATTGGAATTAAATTGTCTGCTACATTTCATACATCTGCGGGTACACCTGATTCACGGCTGTTTTGCAATGGTTTTAGTTTTCCATCTTTAAATGGAATTTGTATCAAAGAAAAGTTACTATGCTGATAAACAATCTGCTACATTAATTGTACAAAATATACTAGAATCCTGTAGTGATTACTCTTGGGCAAGATGCAATTACTTGTGCCCCGATCCCACAAAAGCACATGCAAAACTTTACATGTGTGTAGTCCCATATACTTCAATGAGATTACTCACAAGGGAACTTTACAAAGGTGCCTTTGCACCATAGGGTCCTATTCACTACCCTGATCACTAAGATCAGTAACTGCAGAGCAATAATCTTCTTCTTTTAAACAGCATGAAACCCAAGCATAGTTAAATTCACGAAAGTCAGTGAAGACTTTCCTACTGTTCACTGTTCTTGAATACAGCCTGATCGAAAATGATTGCTAGGTAAATAGCAGGCCCTGGGACTATTGCAAACAGGCATGCAAATGGGTGACTGGAAGAAGAAGACGTTAAGAAGAGACTATGAAAGATAGCTGTACGAGATACATTTTATTAGCAGGCTGATTTTCGACTCCATGATACATTCTGCATTTCATAGACACCACTCTATAAAGCTTTGGACCCTAACAAATTTTATTATCCACATACGCTTAAAAATAAACAGATTAACCTGCAGCCTTCCCATCATACCCCATGTTCCTGATCCAAACATTTCCATGCCTGTCATGAGCACCACATTTTCGAATCTTCACTCATAAACCTGGCAGTCCAGAAGTACGGCTACCAAGCCAGGTGGCGAAAGAGGGTTTTGATGACAGAAACAACGGTTACAACAAGAACAGGAGTACTTGTGGCACCTTAGACACTAATAAATTTATTTGAGCATAAGCTTTCGTGAGCTACAGCTCACGATGCATCCGATGAAGGGAGCTGTAGCTCACGAAAGCTCATGCTCAAATAAATTGGTTAGTCTCTAAGGTGCCACAAGTCCTCCTTTTCTTTTTGCGTATACAGACTAACACAGCTGCTACTCTGAAACAGTTACAACAGACGCCTAAAATATACACCCTTGGTTTCCAATTATTTTTGAAAAAGGTAAAAATTAAAGGAGAAAGGCATAATTAGCTTGGAAAACTCACTGACAAAGTGAAAAGGAGTACTTGTGGCACCTTAGAGATTAACAAATTTATTTGAGCCTAAGCTTTCGTGAGCTACAGCTCACTTCATCGGATGCATTCAGTGAAAAACACAGTGGGGAGATTTATATACATAGAGAACATGAAACAATGGGTGTTACCATACACGCTGTAACCAGAGTGATCAGGTAAGGTGAGCTATTACCAGCAGGAGAGCGCAGGGGGGAAGAAAACCTTTTGTAGTGATAATCAAGGTGGGCCATTTCCAGCAGTTAACAAGAACGTCTGAGGAACAGTGGGGGGGTGGGGGGAAACAAACATGGGGAAATAGTTTTACTTTGTGTAATGACCCATCCACTCCCAGTCTCTATTCAAGCCTAAGTTAATTGTATCCAGGTTGCAAATTAATTCCAATTCAGCAGTCTCTCATTGGAGCCTGTTTTTGAAGTTTTGTTGTTGAAGAATTGCCACTTTTAGGTCTGTAATTGAGTGGCCTGTCTCCCAAGATCTGTGAGAGTGATGGGTCGTCCTTCAGGATAGGTTGTAAATCCTTGAGGATGCGTTGGAGAGGTTTTAGTTGGGGGCTGAAGGTGATGGCTAGTGGCGTTCTGTTATTTTCTTTGTTGGGCCTGTCCTGTAGTAGGTGACTTCTGGGTACTCTTCTGGCTCTGTCAATCTGTTTCTTCACTTCAGCAGGTGGGTATTGTAGTTGTAAAAATGCTTGATAGACAAACACCTACAAGATCTCTCTGTCTGAGGGGTTGGAGCAAATGCAGTTTATCGTAGAACTTGGCTGGAGACAATGGATCGTGTGATGTGGTCTGGATGAAAGCTGGAGGCATGTAGGTAGGAATAGCGGTCAGTAGGTTTCCAGTATAGGGTGGCGTTTATGTGACCATTGCTTATAGCACTGTAGTGTCCAGGAAGTGGATCTCTTGTGTGGACTGGTCCAGGCTGACGTTGATGGTGGGATGGAAATTGTTGAAATCATGGTGGAATTCCTCAAGGGCTTCTTTTCTTTTTGAGAATACAGACTAAGACAGCTGCTACTCTGAAACCTGTTACTGACAAAGTATCACTGAGGCCAAGAATTTAGCAAGATTCAGGAAAGGACTGGACCCTTGTATGGATAATCAGAACAGCCAGAGTTATAACAGTAAGAATTTTTAAGGCTATAAACCCTCCTGCTTGAGGACAGAATCTCTAATTGATGGGGTTAAGCAAGAAACGTTGCCTATGGGAAGTTTATCCCATTGCTGCCTATTACGGGGCTTTTTGCATCTTTCTCTGAAGCAGCTGGTACTGGCCTCTGTTGGGAGACAGGATACTGGAATAGATGGACCACAGGTCTGATCAAATATGGCTATTCACATGTTCCTAAAAGCAGCCTGATCAGAGGTGAAGTAGTCCTGAGAGCTCTTGTAAGCTGTTTCTTTCAAGATGCAGGGTATGCCTCCACTGACATGTTACCCTGTTACGGCAGTGGGGGCAGGGGCAACCGAGGGGCCGTCCTGTATTCTGGGGTTGCGTCAGAGGCCACCCTACTAACCAGTGATATTGCTTTGCAATGCACGCACACACTCCGATTTCCCCTACTGCGCCCTGGGCAGATGGGTGGGTTCTGTCTATAGCTGTTGCCAGTCAGAATATGGGAGTGCAAATATGCTGCTTGCATGTGCACCTGTTTTGGGTTAAAAATACCATAAGGGAGAGCTCTTGAAAGCATCCAGTATTAAAAAGACAAATCCCTGTTCAGTGGTTTTTCCTCTTAAAATATACAGCTACATTGCATGCACTATATTCCCATTCATCTCTTACCTTCTCTAGTGTCAGATATAATCTGATTATATGATACTAAAGGTGCAGGGAATTGCTGGACAGGAAATGGTCAATTAGTTCAATAAACCTGCTGTCCCTTTCAAGTTTCTCAACCTGACTTCTCTGATTTGCCAGTGTTCCTGCATAAAAACGTTTAGCCCTCTCCTACACTCATTTATACTATTTACCACCACTAGAGATGGGATTCAACAACACGCTACAGTGTAATTAGGCTCAAAAGCATCAACAAGCTACTCCAAGTTTTGCTTTCCTTCTTAATTATTCAGCAGGGCATTACTCTAGTTGTAACCCAATTAATTTGGTTTTCATGACCCATATCAGTTTTACTGAGCAGTATGTATCATTAACACTGTTCTGATCATGTTAGTTATTAAGTAATCCTGCCAAAATGAAAGGGGATACTAGATTATTTCATTTCCATCAGGATGACTTGCTTTTTCCACAGCAGCTAGGCCTGTTTTAGAGTGTAATATAAATTAAATGCAAAATAACCTGTCTTGATGGAACTTTATGGTTGAGATTTTAAATGCAGAGAAGTCAGGAAATATAAATGCATGGCTCCTGCAGCAGCCTCACTTGACCCCTGCACGAGCTAGTAGTTACTTTATTTATGCCTTAACTTATGTGCAATGTGGCACGTTTACAGTTGCCATGGGAACAGTAACTGATTTCCCTGATTTCTTTGCATTTTAAATTCCAACCATACACTGGATGCACTGTTTTTTTTATTTACGCACCAGAATCTGCAGAATGCCTGAGCATCACCTTACCTGGTAGTGAGCAAAATCTGGGCCCTAGATCAGATGTATTGAAGGCGGGGATGAGTCCCTGGAAGCTATGAGCATCCTTGCTAGTTTAAGCCTTCCTTGCTGGATTCAGGCAGGCCTGTGGTATTGGGAACGGTGCCTTTAAGGGCTGAGCATCCCAGACAGAGACTCTGGGCACAGCGCTGTGAAGCTCACTGAACACCAGAAGGTCCAAACACCTCCTAGCTACTTATGGCACGCCCAGCACGGGGGAACCAGATTAACCATACAGAAATGGTGGTGCAAATCCAAAGGTCTCATTCATCACTCATTAATAACAGAACGAAGCTCTCCCTTGGCTGCTTACCTACTGGGATTACAGCAGGCAGGCAATAGCTTCCCATGCACTGTGACAAGAATGGGGGCCAGCAGCAGCAGAAGGGACCCAAGAAGCAGTACAGAGTGTGGAATTGACTGGGGAGCCAGAAGAATTCATGTGTTGATTTGGAGGGTCGTATGGATTGGGTCACTTGCGTTAGTCTAAGAATCAGTTTTCAAATGCCTAGACCCGCAGGAATAATGGGTTCCAGTTCAACATGGATGGGTTCATTTGTTCGTCTTTCCAAGGTACATAACTGGAATACTTTGCAACTCAGTTGGTGGGGCTCATAGGGTCTTGAAAAGCAAGGCCCTGTTTGCGAAGGAGAGACATAAAGCAGAGATTTACCCCATGTCCAGTTACATATCTACCTTGGCACATAGCATCGCCTTGACTGTGTATATGAATCAGGTATTTGAAAACCTCTCTGGGTGCCCCCAAGTCCTCAGATTTGCTAGAAGATTGTCCATGACAAAAATTTTTTGATGCACCAGCAGTTAGGTGAAAAGCAGAACCACAACTGTCTTCCAGGTTTCAGAGTAACAGCCGTGTTAGTCTGTATTCACAAAAAGAAAAGGAGTACTTGTGGCACCTTAGAGACTAACCAATTTATTTGAGCATAAGCTTTCGTGAGCTACAGCTCACTTCATCGGATGCATACTGTGGAAAGTATAGAAGATCTTTTTATACACACAAAGCATGAAAAAATACCTCCCCCCCACCCCACTCTCCTGCTGGTAATAGCTTATCTAAAGTGATCACTCTCCTTACAATGTGTATGATAATCAAGGTGGGCCATTTCCAGCACAAATCCAGGTTTTCTCACCCCTCCCCCCCCCCCCACACAAATCCACTCTCCTGCTGGTAATAGCTTATCTAAAGTGACCACACTCCTTACAATGTATATGATAATCAAGGTGGGCCATTTCCAGCACAAATCCAGGGTTTAACAAGAACGTCGGGGGGGGGGGGGGGGAGGGGCGGTAGGAAAAAACAAGGGGAAATAGGTTACCTTGCATAATGACTTAGCCACTCCCAGTCTCTATTCAAGCCTAAGTTAATTGTATCAAATTTGCAAATGAATTCCAATTCAGCAGTTTCTCGCTGGAGTCTGGATTTGAAGTTTTTTTGTTGTAATATCGCAACTTTCATGTCTGTAATTGTGTGACCAGAGAGATTGAAGTGTTCTCCGACTGGTTTATGAATGTTATAATTCTTGACGTCTGATTTGTGTCCATTTATTCTTTTACGTAGAGACTGTCCAGTTTGCCAATGTACTTGGCAGAGGGGCATTGCTGGCACATGGTGGCATATATCACTTTGGTGAATGTGCAGGTGAACGAGCCTCTGATAGTGTGGCTGATGTTATTAGGCCCTGTGATGGAGTCCCCTGAATAAATATGTGGGCACAGTTGGCAACGGGCTTTGTTGCAAGGATAGGTTCCTGGGTTAGTGGTTCTGTTGTGTGGTATGTGGTTACTGGTGAGTATTTGCTTCAGGTTCAACTGCCTTCCAGCTACTCTGCACCCACAGGGCGGGAGGAGGAACCAGACTCAAATCCTACCCCTACATACATTGGATAGCACCTCACTCCCTGCATAGTCCCACTGAAGTCAATAAGGCTGCTTGAGGAATAAGCTGTAACTCAATGTATGTAAGAGCGTCACAAGCCAGCCCTTAATGATTCGAGCTTCTAGCATTAGAGTGGCTGACCCTGCTTTATTTTTAATACTTAATGAGATAAAGGTTAGAACTGCTTTTAAACTCTGAATTGCCTGAGCCTTTTTTATCTTTAAAAAGACAAGAAGTGGCTTGGGGGCTTGGGATTTTTAGCAGGGCTTGTTTATCATAATGATCCCTGGTAGCTATTCTGTTGGAAATATGGCTCGTTCCAAGACTGTTGGGATGCATTCCATGTTTTTCAGTCTCTGTTTCCTTAGTTTTGATCTCCATTCAGATTGATTAAAGACACTGACTGCTCGGTTTTGATTAAATCCTAAATCATACCTTGCTTGCAAAACGACTATGAAAGCTGACATTTATGAAGTTCAGTAAACTACTTGTAAGAACAGGAGTATGAGATGGAAAAAACTAATAAAATCCCTCTCCAAACAAACAGCAGTTGACAGCAAACAGATGGTTAGAGGCTTTTACTTGTAAACTGGAAAAATTAAGATTTGGCAGGTTCCATTAAAAAATAGTTTAAAAACATCTTAAAGTTTTCCCTTTCATATACTGGTGTTACTCTGGGCATCATTTCAATATTTTCCTAGGCTACTGCACGGAAAAGGTTCTGAATGTATGAAAGCAGCTGGCATAAAAGAGCTAAGAAATACTAGTTACGATTTATAGGACGCAAGACTTCCAGCATCCCAAAGATACAATATTTAAAAACTCAGCTTCTCAAGCCACCAATAAATCATTATAACATAGCAGCATAGCTTCAGCTGCATCTCCAAAGGTGTGAGAAAAGTGGGTAAAAAAAAAAAAAGGTAGATTTTTCCACATTTGCTGACTTATCCAGCGGTAATGTTAAGCTAATATTGTGGCATAAGCAGAACTTATACAAAATTAAAACCTGCTTTAAAACAGGGCTTGCCTTCTACCGACAAGGCAGAGAAATTCAGTCAAGGCTCTGGGACAAATATTCCCTTTTACTGTGAGAGGCAGAAGGGAGAATTGCCACAGAAAACAAGGAATGAAGGCCCCCAAACCCATGGAACAAGGGGAGCAGCTACCATGCCACCCCTTTTCCCTCCAGCTTCCTCTCTACCATTCAGAAGCCCTTCTGTATGTGCGATGCATGGTGGGATTTTGGAGGTCAGCTAAATGGTGTTAGAGCTGAGGATGCTCTCATCCAAACCCATGAAATTCTAGGCAGCAACTAAGGTTACAACCCCTTGTAACTAAGGTGCACCTGAGCAGCATCTATGTTACCAGCCAGAGTGTCTTCTTCATCCCTCTGGGTGGAGAGCATAGTACCTCATTGCAGACCAATACCCAAAGCCAGCAGGGCTCCGCAGTGATGTGTTGCCAGAAGAAAGGGAGCCAGGCAGGGATCACAGTGAAGAGGCAGCAAAATCCTCCATGCAGATGCTTCAAGATCCATAGACATCCCCGGGCCGGGGGGGGGAGGGGGGGGAGGGGAGAGTCCCTTCTCTCTCTGCCAGCTCTTCAAATGTGGCCATAAATCCAAAGGAATTATACTTCAGAAACTCCACACAGACGACATTCTTCAAGAAACCTTAACCCTGGGCCAAGCTGCGTCATCTACCAGGAACATCAGGCAAAACACACACCTTCAAGTTTTGCCCGACATACCAAACATGCTTCTTCCAAAATGCCAATCGTCCACCGGAACTCGGGGAGTGCCCGCAAGTTCCACTAGATCACAGCGGATGCAGCTGAAGTTGTCAACACAGAAAAGCCTATAAAAATGCCATGCTGACTGTGTCACTGGGCATACACAGCTGATTTTCCAGGGTTAATAACGGAGCCTTTAAAGAGAGTCAAAGGGGCCTTGTCTACAATCTGAATTACTGGCCTGCAAATAACTACTTAAAAATAAGCATCCAAATGCCGGTTTATTCCCCTGAATATCTAACGAAAACAGCCACCAAAACAATTTTCTAAACAGCTTTTGCCCTGCTTCTGGGCAGAGCCGAGAACTCGTACAGCACACTGTGCCGCGCTGCTAATAGTTATGGGAGAACTGTGCAGCAGCTTAAGCCTCTCTAAACAGTTACATTTCCACACTGGGAGAGCAAAGCTACTCTTGCAGCCTAAAGGTATCAAAGAAAACAGTAGGAAGAAAGAACAGAAGCATCCAGAGGAGACCACAGTGTACGCCTCTGCTTGGTAACAGGCTGCAGCATCCCTGAATGCTGAATGGCAACTGAACGCTCCACACAGGGAGAGTGCTTGAAACATAAAGGTGCGTGCACAGAAAACAAAATGTTTCAAGCTACACTTCAACAACCAAAACAACATCCAATAGCTCTGAGGGACGCAGTGACAACAGTGTTCTCCTAGAGCATTAAAATATGGTTTTACCTGAACAGGACCTACCTTATAAAAAGGGTAAACAGGATAATCTGGGTAATTATAGGTCTGTCAGCCTGATGTCGATCCTGGGCAAGATAATGGAGCAGCTGACACGGGACTCAATTAATAAAGAAATAAAGGCGAGTAATGTAATTTATGCAAATCAACATGAGTTTAAGGAAAATAGAGCCTGTCAAATTAACTTGATGTCTTGTTTTGATGAGATTACAAGTTTGGTTGACAAAGGTAATAGTGTTGACGTAACATACTTACACTTCTGTAAGGCGTTTGACCTGGTACCGCACAACATTTTGATTAAAAACTATATAGAATTAACATGGCTCACATTAAATGGATTAAAAGCTGGTTAACTAATAGGTCTCAAACTTTAATTGAAAACAAGGAATGGTCATTGAGAGGGTCTGTTTCCAGTGGGGTCCCACAAGGATCAGTTCTAGGTCCTCACTATTTAACATTTTTACCAATGACCAGGAAGAAAACATTAAATCAGCATTGATTAAGTTTGCAGGTGACAAAAAAACTGTGGGAGAGGTAAATAATGAAGAGTAGAGGTCACTGATGCAGAGCAATCTGGACACAAGCAAATAATATGGCTAAATGTAAATGTGAACATCTAGGAACAAAGAATGTCAGCCATACTTACAGGATGGGGAACTCTATCCTGGGAAGCAGAGACTCTGAAAAAGATTTGGGGGTCATGGTGGATAATCAGCTGAGCATGAGCTCCAGTGTGAGTCTGTAGCCAAAGGAGCTAATGTGATCGTGGGGTACATAAACAAGGCTATCTCAAGTAGAAGTAAAGAGGTTATTTTACCTCTATATTTGGAACCAGTGCAATCACTGTTGGAATACTGTGTCCAGTACCCACAGCTCAAGAAGGCTGTTGATAAATAGGAGAGGGTTCAAAGAAGAGCCATGAGAATGATTAAAAGAATAGAAAACATGCCTTATAGTGAGACTCAAAGAGCTCAGTTTATTTAGCTTAACTTAGAGAAGGTTAAGGGATGATTTGATTACAGTCTATAAATAGCTACATGAGGAACAAATATTTAATAATGGGCTTTTCAATCTAGCAGAGAAAGGTCTAACATGGTCCAATGGCTGGACCGTAACACTAGACAAACTCAGACTGGAAATAAAGTGTAAATTTTAAACATTGACAGTTAATTGAGAGTAATTAACCATTGGAACCTTTGGAACAATGGATCATGGTGGATTCTCCATCATTGAGGAGAATTTTAAAATCAAGATTAAATGTTTTCCTAAAAGCTCTGCTCTAGGAATTACATTGGGGCCATTCTCTGGCCTGTGTTACACAGGAGGTCAGACTAGATGCTCACAGTGGTCCCTTCTGGGATTGGAATCTAAGAATCTGTCACCACATGGTTAACAAGAAGGCTGTAGAACAGGGATTCTCAAACTTCATTGCACGGCGATCCCCTTCTGACAACAAAAATTACTATACGACCCCAAAAGGGAGGACTGAAGCCTGAGCCTGCCTGAGCCCTGCCACCCTGGGCAGGGGGGCCAAAGCCCGAGCCCCACTGCCCCAGGCGGGGGGACCAAAGCCAGAGCCTGAGGGCTTCAGCCCCAGGCAGTGGGCCTGTAACTTGAGCCCCATTGTCCTGGGATGAAGTCCTCAGGCTTTGGCTTAGGCCCCAGGCAGTAGGGTTTGGGCTTTGGCCCTGGGCCCCAGCAAGTCTAAGTGAACCCTGGTGACCCCATTAAAACAGGGTCGCAACTCACTTTGGGGTCCTGACCCACAGTTTGAGAACTGCTGCTGTAGAACCATTTAGGACAAGTTTAAAACATGGTTAGGTGCCATCTACACTAGAAGTTTAAAGCATAGTTCAGCCTATCCCAGGGCCATGTAGTAATTAGGTCCACAAGCACAGCTGTTTGAGTTTAGATGGACACTAAATTGTTGGATGTTTAACCAAGTTTCCCTGGGCTGGAAAACTTCCTGAGACAAACTTCATAATGGGAATTCCAAGACTTTTTAGCTTCAGCAATAAGGAAATTCCCTGATGAGGCGCTCTCTCATGGTGTTTCCTTATCTCTGTTTCCTTCCAGAGCAAATCATATGATGTAGGGAGAAGCACAAACATTTTAGAAGAAAACAATGTAATTAAATATTTTTGAATCTTAAAAGAAGGGTTTGATCCACATTTGGGCAAGAAGTTATGGGTCAATTCTTCTTTGAGAAAAACCAAGTTCAGCCTTCCTTAATATAAATTCCATGCCAAAATAGTCCATCTCATGAGATATTGAAAATAGATTGGCCAAGGTACTAAAAATAATTTGCTGTAGGGAACAACCCTGTAGTAGCCACAGGGGGAATGGGAAGATGAATTAATAGGTCTTTTCCATCTCTAATTTCTATAGTTCTGCAAAAAACCCAGCCTTATGTTCACTTTCAAACCTAATTTCCCATTAGCTATAATTAGCCGGAGTCCATATCCGCCCCAGCCTTGCAGAATGAAGATAGGACCTGCCTCATTGTGTTGAGGCATCACGAGTGGCCACGGTTTATCTTTTCTTTATCTCCCTCTTTCGCTGCAAGGGTTTTTTCCCCTCTCTCCTCGCTACTTTGAGCGAATGCTCACAGACCAAACATGCACTGGTTCCAGGGGACCGTTTCAAGTTGCCAACTTTTCTCCCCACGAAGAATCCACTCCTCTATGTGTTGAGCAGAGATAATAAATCAGGTGAGTAGGATGGCTGCCGCAGCTTCGGCCAACCACAGCAAACGATTCCTGATGCCGCCTCAGACCAGAGGGGGAAAGACTGAGAGATTTATTTTGTGGCTGTCTGTTTTGGAGATGTGCTGCATGGCGCACACGGCATTCAAACTGGCAGATGCGAGACTGTTTATTTTTTCTTTTTAAAAAAATAACGTCAAGTGCATTTACAACGTTGTCTCAATCCCCACTGGCTATAAGGTGTCTGACGGTTTGTTCCTTTGAGCCACAGCCATCAATTTCGCAAGGTTTTTCCTACTTGGGAATGCCAGCAACAAACTAAGGCCTTCCCTAAAGCTGGGAATAAGTCAAATTCAGCGGTCATTGTATCTTCCAGAGTGTGGACCTCTGAGGGTACAGCTACACTGCACCTGGAGAGGTGCGACTGCATGTCGACATGCGCAAGCTAGCTTTGATCTCGGTAGCATGAGTTCTAATCAGAAGAGAAGCGGTCACAGCGCTGACAGCGTAAGCCCTCCCTGGACCCTGGCTACTTTCTTGGGGGACTGAAGTCCATGTGCTGTCCTGGCTTCGCTGCTAGTGGTCCTTGAGCTAGTGAGATTAAAGCAAGCTTGGGCATGTCTAGACGTGCTACCATCACACCTCTGATTGCAGTGTAGACATCTCCAGCAAACCCTTACAGGGGTAACCCCACAATTAGCTCACTGGATCCAAGCCCTGTCTTGCCTTTGTGTAGCCTTACTGGTCAGCACCAGTGCAGCTCCCCCAGTTGCTAGCTGCACCTACTGAACCAGGGCAATTCATAAGTGTCGACAAGGCCCAAGAAACCTACTGAGACACTACACAGTCAGATAGAATAGTACAAGCTACACCGTAACCTTACTCAGAACCCTTAGCTCAGTTCATTGTTCCCCATCCCGGCTTCTGATACGTTTTCAAAAAAGTAAAACCATTGCGATTTATATAAAACACAAGAGGAAGCCTCATGTGACCCTAAAGGAAATAGGGGATGATGTGTTATAGGGTAGCTGTGATAATACACTCATTACAAACTTGGCACAACCCTCCAAGAACACATCCAATGGACTGAAATAGAACGGCAGATGCTCAGTACCCTAGAGGTAAATAACCTTCCAGTTGACAAGACTGACTGGATACAGCTACCCTGTCAGCCCAACAATTTGAACAACAGACCATGACAATCTGGAATAAAGCTGAACAAAAAGCAGTAATCATAGGAGTCACATTTCCCCCTACATCTGTGGAGCTGTGAGAGCAATAGAGATCAGTGGGTAGCGCAAAAGCCTGGGATTAAGGTTTCGAGGGTTCCATTCCCAGCTCTGCTACTGGCATCACTTAGTGGCCAGCTTCTCCACCTGCACAATAGAGGCAACACCACTCCATAATCTCACAGGACAGCACTGTGAGCTCTTCAGAGGAGATCAATTATAATTATTACATACTCTTCAACTTAGAAAGTGTAAGGTAGCCTGCATTGCTGGGATTCATGCTGCACCCCTCTATGGATAAACATGAGACTTCATTCTATCATTATGACACCATGAGCCATCACTAAACTGATTTACAGAAGAGAAAATTGGGGTGTTTTAAGGAAATTCTTTGAGATCTAAAGCAAAGACACAGTCAACACATTCTGCAGCTTTCTAAGGGCATTCAATTCATCACGTCGGAAATTCTCCAGAACTAAAACACAGCACTTTCAGACAGGAATCAGCTATAACCGACATACACAAAAAAACGACTTGTATATGCTAGAAGGGTGACATGCACACAGCCTTGTGAAAAACTGAAGGGCCAAGAAAATGAAATAATATCCTCTACACTGATTTTTACTTTTTGTGGAAAGTAGGAACTTTGATGAAAATACACGTTGGAAACACAGGATCAAACCTAAACTGGAGAAAGTGTCAGCGGCTAGATTACTGAATGTTCTGGCCAGCAGGACTATATCCACTAATTACGTAAAATACACTGGAGCACTGTTAGTTAAAAAGATAATCACAGCAGAATGTCCCACCTCATGAAAGGAACCCTCATACAGACCCTTCATTTATTCTGATTTTCTATTGTGACTCGATCATATGTAGATCAAGATTTTCGATACATGGAATAAACACACCATGATATGATCTGACTATCCCACACAAAAACAGAAAAAGCACATATGGTTTTGCAAGGATTTTCTAAAGTAGTGATACTCAAAACATTGCTAACTTGGGAACCATAAAAATTATTCATGGACACTTATAGCTGCAGCATCTGGAAGAAAAGGATAAAAATCTACTTATGCACATTGACAAAATTTTCAAGAATAGAGCGCATTTAAAATTCAGAGCTTAAATAGGAAATGGAGCGAGCAATGCAGTGATGGAAAATACTCACATTCAGTCTGCAAAATTACCTCCAGATGGATTTGAAACTGTCTGGGGGCCCGAAGAAGCCATGTGTGCAGATGCCAGCCCTCTGTGCCACAAGCCAACATGCTACAAAACTTTTTCCCACTGCATCCAAAGACCATGTATCTCTGACAACCAGTATTATCAATCAGGTCCAGATTTCAAATTCAGGTAATACCAAAAGCCTCTAGATCCCCGGATAAGAATACTGCATAAATTCAGTCCACAGGGGCATGTGTAGGGGCAATAGTGATCAGATGCTGTTGCATCCTACATTATTTCTATCCCATGCGGGTAGGTGCAGCAATTTACCAGAGGGGATGGGATGAGTGAGGAAACAGGGAACAAGAGAGAGTTGATGGTGTGCAGAGATCAAACCTAAAATATAGAAAGAAAGAGCATATTTCTTGTAAGAACTTTCTAACCTCAGATTGCTCTGGCAGATATAATGTAACCTGGACAAGGCTTAAAAGAAACAGTATAAAGGACAAACAAAGGAAAGGCTGAAAAGAAGGAGCTCAGAGCTGTGATACTGACTTGTTTTTAAAGGAAGCATTTGAAAAGAAAGTTGCCTGTATTTCAAAACCTGCCATAGTCTTCCTCTTTTCAGACTCTTCAACGCAACTCGGACTGAAGAGGAACAAGGAGAATTTTTAATAAGAAATCAAAAATATGCCCAACGAGGGGCACTCAAGTGGTGCAATGTCTCGCTCAGGAGACCATGTCTCTTGAAACCCTGTGGAGTGATAGTGTCTAATTACAAACTTTCAGTGGCAGAAAGAAGTCTGGTAGAAAACATTAGCATCAAGCTAAGCTGCTGCATTGGCATATTGCCCATTAGCCAATTTATCTTACATATAAATAGCGTAATTAACCTATGCCGTATACATTGCGTACCAGTAGGATGGCTTTTAGCTGGAAAACAAATCTTTAAAAGTTTAAAACCTATTTACAGAATTGCTGCTTTGTAAATCACTCAGATCACCAAGGCTCCTGTATTAACGCCCTTCTGGCTGCGCTCACGCAGTAAGGGAAAAGCAGAGAGCTGTAAATAGCTGGTACAATAAATATTCCCCAATATGCGGCAACTGTCTTTTCAGCAGGTAATGAAACATCAGACATGTTCCTAATCTAGGACTGAAGGCGATTTCATGCTGGTTTCCTCCCAGTCCGTACTTCCAATGGTTTTCGGTGCTCACGTTGGAAACGAGATTGGGATATCTTCAATGTGCACAGAAGGGGAAAAGTGGGTTTGCTTGATTAGGAGCCAAGACTGATGTCATTTAGTTTAAAAAGCACAGCTCTAACGCACGCTAAAGAAACGATTCCCTTCACGCTCACTCAAACTTCAGAAACGAAGCACTGACAGAAGAGAAGGACCTACTGTAAAAAGGCTCAAGCCCCCTCACCCAGCTCGGTGAAAGACCCCTCGCTATGCTTTATGGTGTGTTTACCAAAGCCAATGGATTTGGAAACACTAGCTAAGTGACTTAGGTACTGGAGAGCACGAACACTAGGGATGGGCCCGAGCTCCTAGGAACTGGATCCAAGTGGTTCTGATTTGGCCTATTAGAGGCAGGAGTCAGTGATGAAGTTCAGATCCAGAACTGGATCCAAACTCCTCCACTGTTTTGGGGTTTTCAGTGGTGGAGTTTTGCTTCAGGCCCATGTCTAATAAACCCACACTTGTCTAACAGGCAAAGTTACACACAAGCTTTTGTCCTGTGCACTCCCTAGAGAGCTTTCCATCTAAGGGCCTCAACAGCCCTGCGCAAACAACAACAAATTTAGCCTCCCTACACATCTATGAGGTAAATCAGGACCCTCTCCCTTTAATGGACAGGGACAGTGGAACACAGGGAGACCACATGACTTGCACAAGGTCACCCAAGAAGTATGTGGAAGAGCTGGAATTAAAATGGGCACCTCCCTATTCTCAGCCCTGTGCCTTTATCAAAAGTCGATTCTTCATCCCACATTTTTGCAGATGCAGTTAATTGGGTGCTCGAGAATGGATGAGCAAAATCCGAGGACTGAGCTGAGTATTTGGCCTTAAAAATCATTGACCTAGGGTGTAATTTCTCCTCTATGCAGAGGGCCTCTGGACTGAGGTTCCTCAATTCCTTCATCCTTGTATTAATATTCTTCCTGCATATATTTGGTTTTACATAGGTGTGCTATGCATCTGTTCAGCTTATTTTCAAATAAATTGCCTATTGGATGGAAGAAGTGGGGTGGCCATGACTATAGAATAGATCAGTGATTCTCAAACTGTGGGTCAGGACCCCAAAGAGGGTTGCGAGCCCATTTTAATGGGGTCGCCAGGGCTGGTGTTAGACTTGATGGAGCTCAGGGTTAAAGCCAAAGTCTGAGCCCCACCACCCAGGACTGAAGCCCTCAAGCTTCGGCACCCCCCAGGGAGGTGGGGCTTTGGCCTTCCTGCCCTGGGTGGTGGGACTCGGGTTTTGGTCCCGCTTCCCGGGGTCGTGTAGTAATTTTTGTTGTCAGAAGGGGTCATGGTGCAATGAAGTCTGAGAACCCCTGGAACAGATGCTGTATTTTATTAAGAGAACACTGGGGCTATGCTGAGCCAGGTCCAGGTAAACACTCCCTACCATTTACTAGTGGATTTCTCAATCCCTAATTGGGAAACCACTACATGCAGCCATAACCTCCTCTTGCCGCTCATGAATTATCAACGATGCCAACACCACACACACGAGCCGACTGATTCTTTAAAGAAAAATTCAGCTCATGTATTCCAGCTGTGGAAAACAACATCCAAATACGTCTTTATGAGCACCATGGTTTGGCTGTGTCCCTCAGACTCCACACACTGCTGCTGTCACACCTACTGCCCCTACAAAAGTTCTCACCCTTTGGTGAAAAGCACATTAGCCTAACAGTAGCCCTTTAATTCACACGAAGTCTCGAACTGTCCTAAACCTGTCTTGGTTGCCCATTTGCTAAGCCATGGTCAATCCCTTGTACATACAGAGAGAGAGAGAGACAAACATGAAAATCAGCATTTTTCTTCCTAGTCAATTTATAATTGTAGCAGAAAACAAAGCCCGGATTCTAGCCAGGAGTTATAACCAAGACACTGCTTTGGAGTCATTTTGGCTAGATCCCTTTCTGAGGGTATTTTCTGCACCATGTGTGATTTTTCAGTATGACAAAGAGGTTGTAATTCTAATGCTTAGATACCCTTTTAACCCCATGCCGGTTTATGTGGGACATAAGTGATCCCTAGGTCTTGTGCTGGCCCATTCTGCATAGTGGTGAATTGCAGCTAGGTTAAAAATTTTAAGGGCAAGTACTCAGTTCCATCTTTTAATTTTGCACAGTCACTTCGGTGCACCCAATTAATTGCATCTGCAAAAGCTGAGCATGCCTCGAATTCACAGGCTCAGATCAGGAAGCTGCGCATTATGCTCCTTGAGCAGCCTTCTATTTATGTATTTATTTATTTTGGCTTGAGCAGAACTGTTGCAGGCCTGTTTCTGTGGGTACAATCAGCTAGTTGCACATACAGCACTGTAGCTGCCCCGCTGCAGCACCTCTGGTGAAGACACTGTATACTGACAGGAGAGAGCTCTCCCGTCGGCATAATAAAGCCCCACGATCCCCAAGTTTCACCTCACTTAAAATCTACTTGCTTACAAAATCAGATATAACAATACTAAAGTATCACAGCACACTATGACTGAAAAATTGCCGACTTTCTCATTTTTACCACATAATTATACAATAAATCGATTGGAATATAAATACTGTACTTAGATTTCTGCCTATAGTATATAAAGCAGTATAAATAAGTTCTTGTCTGTATGAAATTTTAGTTTGTATTGACTTAATCATAGAATCATAGAATATCAGGGTTGGAAGGGACCCCTGAAGGTCATCTAGTCCAACCCCCTGCTCGAAGCAGGACCAATTCCCAGTTAAATCATCCCAGCCACGGCTTTGTCAAGCCTGACCTTAAAAACCTCTAAGGAAGGAGAGGTTTTTGCTTGTGCTTTTTATTTAGCCTGTTGTAAAACTAGGCAAATATATAGATGATTTGGTTTCCCCTCTGGAAGACATCTGCGTACCCCCAGAAGTATGCACACCCTAGTTGAGAACCACTGGGTTAGAGAGATTTGCTTGGTGGCAAAGGGCAAATTAGAACTCAGAATTCACTGACTCTCAGCTCTGTGCGTCTATCAATTTCCCACACTGCTCTCACAAAAACACTCCTTCAAAGACGTCATGTTGAACAGGGCTTCTTAGAATCATAGAATATCAGGGTTGGAAGGGACCTCAGGAGGCCATCTAGTCCAACCCCCTGCTCAAAAGCAGGACCCATCCCCAATTAAATCATCCCAGCCAGGGCTTTGTCAAGCCTGACCTTAAAAACTTCTAAGGAAGGAGATTCCACCCCTAGGTAACGCATTCCAGTGTTTCACCACCCTCATAGTGAAAAAGTTTTTCCTAATATCCAACCTAAACCTCCCCCACTGCAACTTGAGACCATTACTCCTTGTCCTGTCCTCTTCCACCACTGAGAATAGTCTAGAACCATCCTCTCTGGAACCACCTCTCAGGTAGTTGAAAGCAGCTATCAAATCCCCCCTCATTCTTCTCTTCCGCAGACTAAACAATCCCAGTTCCCTCAGCCTCTCCTCATAACTCATGTGTTCCAGTCCCCTAATCATTTTTGTTGCCCTTCGCTGGACTCTCTCCAATTTATCCACATCCTTCTTGTAGTGTGGGGCCCAAAACTGGACACAGTACTCCAGATGAGGCCTCACCAATGTCGAATAGAGGGGGACGATCACGTCCCTCGATCTGCTCGCTATGCCCCTACTTATACATCCCAAAATGCCATTGGCCTTCTTGGCAACAAGGGCACACTGCTGACTCATATCCAGCTTCTCGTCCACTGTCACCCCTAGGTCCTTTTCCGCAGAACTGCTGCCTAGCCATTCGGCCCCTAGTCTGTAGCTGTGCATTGGGTTCTTCCGTCTTAAGTGCAGGACCCTGCACTTATCCTTATTGAACCTCATCAGATTTCTTTTGGCCCAATCCTCCAATTTGTCTAGGTCCCTCTGTATCCTATCCCTGCCCTCCAGCGTATCTACCACTCCTCCCAGTTTAGTATCATCCACAAATTTGCTGAGAGTGCAATCCACACCATCCTCCAGATCATTTATGAAGATATTGAACAATTTTCTTCTTCAAAAGAAAACTACTGCTGGAGAGGCTCCCCATCAAAGACTACACGGTATGGGTGATTTCCACCTATAGAAATTCACATCTCCTTGGGATTATTTTATTTTAGGATGATCGTGGATTTGAGGGACAGGCTGCTTCCTTCTTGAAAGAGGTTACAAGGCACAGATTGTCATTCCATTTGCTCCATATCACCTCAGAGCTTTCTACCTGCATGACGAAACCTGAATGGAAGACCCTCTTCCCCAGATTTGTGGGTTTTCTTTTGCACTGCACCAGTGCAATGCTGCCTACTTTAAATGATAGTGGTGATACCACCTATACCCACAGATACACAGAATGTGAGGGCATACAGTCAGAACCCAGCAGGAAGGAGGGCCCAGCTTCAGGCCATTTGATTTTAAAATTCATTTGTAGTTTATAAATCTATGCACTTATCCTGCTCTTAAACCGTATATTTACTCAAAAGCAGCATGGGACATTGTATTAGGAAATAGATTCAACATTCAGTAATAATCCAGCCATAAATATCCAAATGCCAAGGAGTCCAAAGACCCCTGGAGGACACTGGGCACCCCAAAGTAGGAGGATAATTAACAGTAGGATCATTATGACCCTCTAGTCTGAGCTCCTAGATAATAGAGGCCAGAGACTTTCACCCAGTAAATGCTACACTGAACCTCCCAGTGCCCCAGCACAGTAGTAAGCAGGCTTTGTAGGGGCTTGATGTGCATCAGCATTGGAAGGAATAACCAAAGAACAGGGCAGAATTGAAGCATTGCCTTAAAAACATTTTCTTGTCCAGCAAGAACCATCAATTTTGGCTAACAGGGACCATCCGAATGAGAGCAAAGAACATTTCATTTGGCAGAGTGTTCCCTCTTGTGAGGCCTCTACTACTTTTAACAGCGGGCTGTAATATACTAATTACAACATATAATGGTTTGCAGTTTGGTTTCCTTTAAAGTACATCAATCAATACGTCACTTGTACTCAAGACCATCAGCCCTGACATTCCCACTCAGACTATCTAGTGTACAGTAAAGCAGGAGGCTGGCAGCAATTTCCTTGGAGAGAAATTCAACCCTCACCAAATAGCTCAGACACCATTTCAACCCCCCTCTGAGGAGCAAAGTTGGATATAAGTGGTGCACAGACCATGAGCTGGCCCTCGGCACAATTCCACTCTTTGAAGACACAGACTTCCATACAACAGCTTCACTTGGTCTGTCCCCCCAATCTCTCCTTTTTTCATCTCCTACTAGCTTCCAGGGAAGGTGAGGTTGCTCAGTACTCACCAGATTGGGACCTACGTGAGGTTCACCGTTATTATTAATGCTTCAGGAATTCTAGTAAATGTGGCTGCTGATTTCCTCAGAGGTGGGTGAGCATTTATCTGGAAAGGGAATACAAGTTTGCTCCTTTAGAAATGATAGGTTGCCCCAGCCACAGAACCTACTGGAAAGCGGGCACTGCTTCAGAGCTCCCACTATAGCCTCTGCCTTTATTTTTAGTTTATGAGATTTAGCATCAAACAGTGCTGCTGACCCAGCCGTAATTTCAAAAATTTGCAACTGACAGCTAGATCATCGTGTGCCATATTTTTGACTTGCAAATAGCTTCCATGGATAGAAAGGGAATATGTATTAAACACAGCTAGTGTTGCATCCTTATTTCGCTCCTTCTGTTACCACACTGTATAATTCATGAAATTGCCTTATAAAGTTAAGGAGGAATTAAAATATTGACCAGCCTGTGAACTGGAGTTGACACTGTAATTATTTTAAAAGGGAAGCTGAGAGAAACTAAAACCTGACAAATAACACAGTGCGATAGGGGAGATCATCAATGGAGCACGCCTCCATTTCAGAAGGCAGGAGACAAATTAAAGTCAACTCAAGAGCGCCATACGCAGAAGAGTGAGACTCCTAAACAGGTCACAGTCCTGATGAGTGATGGGCAACATTTGATACAAATCTCCTTGTCAAATCACAAGATAAGTATCTTGGGCCTTTCCCCTTCATATTCACAAAGAAATGGCTCTTCCCAAAAGGCTTCAGACCAGAGAAATGATCTTAAAGCCCTTGTATGGAATACAACTCCTCCACACCGACCGTCTGACCTGGTGATGCAGCTGTACAGTGTGTGGAAGATGGGGAAAGCCCATGAAGGGGGGTTCCAGACTTTTTTGGAGGCAAAGTGGGGCTGAATGCCATTTGGCACAATCTGCTGCATTCCAAAGATATGATTTCCATTTCCTCTTCCGAAGCAGGGAGAGGGAAGCTGAAAAGTGACAAAGCAAATCATGAGTAAGGAACTTCCCCCTATCCCGCCCCTTCAGTTCCCTGACTGACTAACTGCAGAGAAATTAAATCATACGTGTACCTATTCCGGAGAACGTGGCATGTTGCACCACTACACTTTCTCTAGTAACATTTCTCCTACGTTCATCTGCCCCAAACCAGTTTCTTTACCTGCAACAGATGTTTTGCAGCAAGGTTTAACTCATTAATACCCAATTAACGCTTAGAGACTCTCCAATGGAAGACAACTTGTCAATAGTCACAGAGTGACGCAACATCAGAGGTGGAATTAACATTTAGGAATCCCTGGCTCCCAGGCCCATGGTTAGGCCACTAGACAATACTGCCTTTCACGCCTCAATGAAACAGAGTCATTTAGTTTCAGGCCAAATCAATTCAGCAAACCACGGGCATTTCCTCTCACTATATCATAATGGAGCAGAGCTGGTCACAAAATGGAATTTCCATTTCATAGAGATTTCAAACTTTGTTTTCATTCCAAATAAGACTGAAAAGGCAAAATTGTGAAATTTCCTGTGGAACAAATATTCCCAAAAGTTTAGATTTTGAACCACCAAAACATTTTGTCAAGGTAAAAGTGATTTGTTTCAATAAAGTCAACATTTTATAACATAACATCCTACATACATGTCAGAATTGACGCAGGGCAACATGTGTATTTTGTTGTACCTTTTCAGGGTTTCAAAATTTGTTTTTGCCTCACACTGGAACAAACCAAATTTTTTTGACTGTTTTGCACTGCAGATTTATGTTGAAATGTTTGTGTACAGAACTACAAGGTCAAGTTTTCAATTTGAGTCTCTCTCTGCCTCTCTCTCTCTCTGAGAGACAAGGTGGGTGAGGTAATATCTTTTATTGGACCAACTTCTGTTGGTGAAAGAGACGAGCTTTCAAGGTTATGCAGGGGTCCTCTTCTCTCTCTCTCATCACAAGTGACTAAAGGGCCCTGGACTTTTAGCAATCTTCCCATGGAAAACTTTGTCAGAATCAATGTCTCCACAAAACATTTCAGCTTTGCCCAAACAGCATATTTCAATGAAAATACATTAGTCAAAGATGTTCCAACCAGCTCTATTATATACAATATAAATAATATTAATTTATTATAAAAGTCAAAATAAATTAATCACAATGATGACATCAAAACAAAATGGTTTTACTTTTATCAGAAGGAAACCTAGACATTAATTAAATGAAATGGGAACATCAGAATGATTCATTAAGATTTTTAACCACTGGGAAATGTTGTCATAAGCAAAACTTTCCTACAAAACGTTCCAGTTTAGAAGAAAATGTATTTTCTGATGCAAAACTATTCCATCAAAATATGTTTCCACCAGCTCTATTCTAGAGATTTGTCCAGAGAGATCATGTAATTTGCCTGTCACAATCTAGCTGTGACCCACGGGGTCTTAGATGTCAAACTCAAGCACTGAAGTGATGGGAAAAAAACATTGCTAGCCGTACAGCTCAGAAAATTGCAGACTCTGGAACCTACAGTGTAATTATAAGCCAGAAAGTTTCCTAGAAAAAATGGCAAATTTGGCTCCATTTCAAGATGTTTTCCTTCTGCCTATCCTGCAACTGCCAGTTCTGCCTCCACAGCCTAGGATTTGAAAAATGTGATTGCTTCCTGTCTGCCTCTTACACCACTGCCACAGAAACAAAGATTCTGTTAGCGCCAGAAGTCAACTGAAAATATTGATGACGATGAATGAGGCAGGATAGAACCTACACCATTGTCCCATTGGACTAGTTCGGACATTCTAATTATAATAATAAAAACAACTAGTACACCAAGCAGATATGATCTGAAGATTACTAGAGGCAGATATGTTAAGCAGAGCTGGGCAAATACTTTACAACAAAAAATTTGGTGAATTTCACTTCATTCTCTTTGAAAATGTTGTGCAAGCAGACGGCAAATGTTTTCTCAAATGTATCAGGTTTTCAACGTTATTCACTACATGGCTTTTGTGAATGATTCTTGGTATTTGATTGTTTCTGAGCAGCTCATTGGGAGTATTCATCATAAGAAATTCTAGTTGAAGTTTGCTTAGCTTTGATTGGAGATCTAGGTCACATGGTATGTTACTGTTCCCTGACTGGATGAACACAACTCAGACTCACGCTTTCTGTGCGAATGCTCCAATGTATTCATTTGTCATATGCTTTCTGCAATTATTCGCTGATATTTGCTTCATTCACTAGAATATTTGTGGAAAACAAATACAAATGGGGTGTAAACACAGCTGAACTTAATTTGTTTCGAAACATGAATGAACGTTTCTGGAAATTTTCCACTGAGCTCTAGCAACGGCAAAGAAGTTCCTACATAGTTTACTAAGTCTATGTTTCTACATAGTAATATTTCTAACCTTGACTGTACTTCAGGTAGCCTGTTGGAAGTCACAGGCATCCTTAGGCAAATGCAGATGGGTCAGGTCCTTCATTTTACCTGTAAATTTTCTTTCATAAAAAGAAACAAGTTTCTGCACGTATCAGAGAATTAAAACCTGCTGACAACTGTTACTGCATTCATACTGGGAGGAAAAATACTACCCCAACACATTCATTTCTTTTTTTCTAATAAGCTTGGTAAATACAATCCAGTCAGCATAATCAGATACAGTAAGTACAAACTCCATCCCATAGGAAACCCAGGTTGCCATAAATAAGCAGTCTCTAAGTGCCCTTGCAAAGGGAAGGGAGCATTGTGGGTGTTAACATCACACTCAGTGTTTACTGCTGCCTAGGTTCGTTTCCTTTTAGCTATTCACAGCACCCCATGCCTGTAATAACCGGTATTTTGACAGCTGCCTCCCTGTAATCGAACCAGGGCTGTCAGGGAAATTTGTAGCTATTTGCTTCGCAGGGTTTCTTCGTTCCACGCTGCAACTGCCAGCCCACACTGCATGGTTATTGATGGTAGGTGCTAATCACATAACAGATTCCCAACATAAATCAGGAGGCAGTCGAAAATAAAGTTGCTTCACGCTGAGGTCATTTTTAACCCCTCCCAAGTGTCCACGGAGGAGAGAACCACAAACTTTTATTCTTGCTATTAATAAACCCCTGAAGGAGGGGGATGGTGTCAGGCGGGGGGGGGGGGGGGGTCAAATTTTAAATGGCAGCTTTTGCAACTCCATGTTATAAAATACACAATCTAGTTTAATTGCCACATGACTTTGGGCGTTTTAGGAGTTGATTTGTGGAGTATCACAGATTTGTGACAGAGAACTTATAATATGCCTAATATATAGCTGAGGTCAAGCAGTGGATCTTGCACATTGTAAGTGACAGTTTAAAGTACCTCCAGGGTGCTAATCCACCATGAAACTTCTTTTCCATCTTATCTTTAGGGAGCTAAAAATGGAATGCACTTCTCTCTTCTCCAGCCTGTCAGTCCTCCTCAGCATAAACAAATTTAGCCCCCGTTCAAGGTCGGATGATACAAATTCAATTGTAAGTTTTAGGGTGTTGGTTTTGAGTTTCTGTTTTTGTTGTTTTCAGATGTCAGAGAAGCTGCTTTCTATCTGAACACTGTAACTGCAGCGAAATGCCAGCCTGTTGGCTGTCTTGCGTAGAGGACAGAACACTCACGGTGTAGAACAGAAGAAAATGACAGAGTGCGGGAGGAATCTGTGTCATGAAAAGCACTGCCCCTTCATTGTCAAAGCATTGCATTTTCCAAGCCGCATAGGCCTGAGCACAGTGTACAGACAGGAATGATACGGGTATGGAGAGATTCCGATCCCAGCAGACCAAGGCGAAAGGCTACTGTGTTCAATATGAGGATCCTTTTTTGTCAGTTATCAGCTGGTTTCCAAACCACCACCGCCACCAGGGCCCTCGTTGGCACTGCAAGCAGAGGCATGCAGGCTGAACTGGATCCCGTCTACACTAGGAGATGGGCGTGCTTTTACTTGTGTTAAAATCCTAGCGGTAGGCAAGGCAGTGGAAATTTTAATACACGTTACCTGTTGAGGTAAACCCTAGCAAGGAGCCTAAGCCAGCTAACTTGTTAAAGCTACAATTTACCTGTGTCTACACTAGGATTTGAACACAAGTTAGTTAATACATGTTAACAACACAGCTGGTTTTCCCGCTGCCGAACAGCTGTAGCGGCTGGCCCTTTGGGCAGGGCTGAGACACGTCAGCCAGAAATAAGCTTATCCTGCTACAATATACCTGGCTTTGTGGACAGAAGATGCCAGTGCTGCCACAGGACTCCTTTCATGAACACTGAATTCTCTTTTAATGCCAGTTACACTTCGCAGTTGACGCATTAGATTTCATGGTTCCCCTTCCTCCACCCGTACACATTCTGCTAGTTGACTCCACAGCGGAGCTCCTCAACTCTTCATCCTGCCTTGAACAGGTGGCATGGCTCATGATGGCTAAATTACACATCTATGAGCTGCTAAGTCTGCTGCCTGGATTCTGGTACCTAAAATATACTCGCTGGTCACGTTACAGAAGCGGAACATGATGACATGCATAACTGGTACTGAAAAAGAGCCTCTGTGATGAATAATGCTTCTGAACAAAGATTACATCTTTAACACTGGCAAAGACGGCATCAGCATGACTTATCAGACATGTACGGACAGGTACAGCTGTCTGCTCCTAAGCTATTCATTCAACAATTCTTGTGACTTGCTTATTTCTGCCATAGCCTCAATTTTCCCTTTCCCTCACCCTATCCCCATATTTAAAAATATATATAAAATAAACACTTGACCACATTTCACATTTGCACAAAAAAGTGAGAACCAAAAACACTGACAAATCCAGGACTCATTCATTAGATGAGATTTTGTTCCATCTATTGTACATTCCATGAGATTGCTCATTTGAAGGCCAAAAGTCCTCTCAGAATGGAGATATTAGGGTTATCAGCACAGCATAATCAATTGCAAGGACCTCTTTATATCAGACCAAGAAATTAAGGTAAATCACCCTGGTAGTATTCAAAAGGTAAAAGTGAGAGTCAAAACAACTACACTCATAACTAAACCAGCTCTTCTTAAATGTACAGTTACTAAATCACAAGTCTTAAAAGCTTGCTAATTAGCCACCAGATAAGCCACCAGAACCACAAGCCTTCATCCCTGTCAGCCACATCCTCAAGTTACCAAATCCAGCATGCCATCAAGGCCTGCTTTTGCTGGAATAATTTAACTAACCGATCGTGAATGCTGCCGCAGTTCTCACTGGGCAGAGCTGGGTTACTAGAGCCGTGCTAGCAATGCGGTGATGAGGCTCTTGCCATTTCACATTGTTTAGAATCCAAATTTGCATTCACAGCTGTTAGTAGTAGTTTGGCTGGCCATACATTTTTGATGGTGATAGGTCAGGCAGAACTTTGCTACTGATCTTTAGCTTGCAAAGTTGGTGGGAAATCAATAGGTTTAAATAGCAACGAAGAAGAAAACTATAAGATGTATAGTCAAGGCCTGCACCACCCACCACGGCACCTACATGCACCTATTTTAATAGGCAACATGAAACCATCAACAATCTTTGCTCTATCAGAATCGAGTGCAATACCATGTTCTAATTAAATACATATCATTAACCACAAGGTGCTTAAAGTAAAATAAAGAACCTTTCGATCTGATTCCCACTCCAGGGTGGAGTGACAGAAGCATGTGCTTTCTTAAACATATATTTACCCTAGAGCTGTGCAAACCCTTCCAATTTCAGTTCATACCAGGTTGGTGAATATATGTCTTTTGTCCAGACCAGCTCATAGTCCCTGAATTTGGAGATGGATGGGGGTTCCAACAAACCCATTACCTCATTCCCTAGACAAGCTCCGCAGTTTACTGGCATTCACAGTCGTGACAACTGAACTAATGGACTCAGACCTGCTGACAAGACAGAAGCACACACCTGCCTGGTGCACTGTGAATGTTGGACAGCCACATGCCCTGTGACTCAGGAGTCAGTTTTGCCCTCCAATAATACAGGAAGTGACGAGAATTATAGAACTCAACCCCGCCCATCTGGTCGAAAAGGGGCTCATAATGACCCCCAGGCATGTGTCCAGTCATGGAGACAAACACAAAGCCTTCACTGAAAGAGGTTCATCATCTGCCTAGGTCTGCCGAAGTCACCTGCACTCAATACAGCCCCAGCTTGTGGGGCTGGAGCCGAGCTGTATCATGGCTGCAGGGAAGGCTATGAATGGAGAAAAGCCCTAAAACCCTAAAAGTCAGTCACAGAGCATCTTCCATCCCAGCACCCTCCTGAAAAGCAGATTTCAAAAACAGAGTTACAGGGCTAGACTAGCAGCAGAGGGAGCAAACCACAGAGAGAGAGGAGCAGGGGGTACAGAGAGAGATGGGTTGTCAGCACGGCAGACAGGGTGCACACAAATAACAGCCCAGCGTGTGTGATACAAACATCAAGGGGACAGACATACAAACACTGTGCAGCAAGCACTGAGGCTGTGTCTGAAACATGGAAATCTTTATTAGGGGGACAAGGAACATAGCAACAACTTCGGGGACCACAGCAACAGAAGAGCTATCAGAATAAGGAAAACTCTCCCTCACCGTACCCATCAACTCTGTCCCCCTCCCACCAGCGTGAATGGCCAATGGCCAAGTGTGCAGTGTGGCTGGAGCGATGTTAGTGCCAGGATAGTAGAGAGACGAGGCGGGTGAGCTAATATCTTTTATTGGATCCACTTCTGTTGGTCAGAGACAAGCTTTGAAAGAAGAAGAGCTCTGAGTGGCTCAAAAACTTGTCTTTCTCACCAACGGAAGTGGGTCCAATAAAAGATAGCACCCCCTAGGCAAGTGTCCTTTACCCCGGCAACCCTTTCCACTACACCCCACTCGCAGCTTGGTGTCGGGTGCGGCGCAGTCCCAGACCCCTGAGGTACATGGCGGGAGGGCTGTCTTGAGTTCTTTGGGAAGCGCTGCCGGCTCCTGCCTCAAGGTGGTACCACCTGCCAGCTACCGGGGTTTCAGCTCTCCGTCGTGGCCAGGTGGCGGGGCCTCCCCAGTGTTCGCTCAGCTCTGCTGCTGTCGTCCGCGGCTTCAGTGAAGAGCCCTCCCTCTGCGCCGTCTCATCACAGGGTCCCCCACAAAGGCTCGGGCAGCGAAGTCCTTCCGGCCGGATCCTCAAGAGAGGGGAACGGGTAGCGCGCAAAGGAGCCTTGAGAAGACTTCTTACCACTTGGGGGGCACTTCTTGCCACAGGGCTGGCGTTCTTTCTCCCTTCTCGATTCAGCCCATTCCGAGCTTGCATGCAGTTACGGGGGTTCCCCAAGCTCTCCTGGAGCAACTCTGCGGAGAAGGCTTCTAAAAATGAAGCCCTCTCTGGCCATATTCCCCCCCCCGCTCACCGAGAGAGGGGAAGAGAGAGCTCATCCCCTTCCATAGAGCTCCAGGCCACAGCACCAGCATGTGGAAAGCACTGCAGGGCGGGGGATAGAAGGGAGGGAGCTCAATCCCACAAACAGAAAAGGCTGTTCACTGAAGCAAGCTAGGGTGTTCTAACGCTGCGTTAGCAACGTGCACGACCCATACGAGAGCCCCGGGCAGCCAGCTGCCCAGTGAAATGTCTGAGAAACGAGATGGTGCTGGTTATGTGGCACACTCCTGCTGAGCAAACTCTCTGGGCCAGAGCCTCAATTAGTGTGGGAGCTATGCTGATGTGCCCCAGCAGAGGATCAGGCCCCCGAAGCCAGGGGCAGCGTAGCTTGGATCTGAGTCCCGAAAGGAACACCAAGGATTATTTGCCCCTTAGACTCCCCCGTGTGGAAAAACTCCCCCCTTGCCAAACTATGCAAATGGCATGCTGCATTGCATCACAGCTCCTGCAGAGAGCACAGGGGGTGGGATTTCCCTTCCATCATCCTCAGAAGAGTGTGCCCATCCCCAAATATTGGAGTCTTTTTATTTTATTTTATTTTGCAGAAATTCTTCACCCCGCCCCCCCAGTCCAAATTTTTAACATGCCACCACAGTGAAATTTGGTGGGAGAGAGACATTGCTTTGGGCTTCCCCTTGAAAAAGGGAGGGAGGGGAAGAAAAGGGAAGGGTGACCCAAATTGGAAAAAAAAAACAATTTTTTGTTGAAAAATACCAAATGTTCAGATTTTTCCACACAACACACTTACCATTTTTTTGAGCATAAGCTTTCGTGAGCTACAGCTCACTTCATCGGATGCATGCTGTAGCTCACGAAAGCTTATGCTCAAATAAATGTGTTTGTCTCTAAGGTGCCACAAGTCCTCCTTTTCTTTTTGCGAATACAGACTAACACGGCTGCTACTCTGAAACCTGTCATTTTTTTGACGAGTTCTATCAACTATCCCTCAAGCTGAACTAACTAGCCCAGGGTTCCCTTCACCAGTAAAGATGATTCAGTCTCTCTCTTTGTTCTTCCCATTACTGAAATGAAAGCTTGGCCTGGGTAAAGATTAATTATTGAATGTCTGGATGCTTTATATTAATATGCTCTCCAAAGCGCTGTTCACATCGGAGCATCTGTCATGGCTCTGGCTAGCAAGGAACTGACTCCATTTCACTGTGTGATCCTCCCAGCTGAACAGCCTTAGACATGGCTCTATGGTGCCAACTGGGGTCAGGCTACATGGATGGAGAGATACATCAGTGGGAAAAATCCATATGAGAACTGAAGATGCTTGCTGTTAACAAATACATATGGATCACAGAGAAAGAAAATCTGTTAAAGTAAAATGCAAGGGAGAAAAGTAAATAGAGATATCCTGAGTAGAGCTAGGTGATCTTGTTCATGCAAATAGGGTTTTGTTGGACAAAAATTTCTAATTTGGGTCAAACCAAACATTTTGTAAATTCAGGTAGATTTCAGCAAGTCGTTTCAATCCGCAACAAAAAATGCTGGCAATGTCAAAACAGTTTGTTCTGGAATTTCTGAAACAAAATGTTCTGACTTTCCATTTCAGAACGATGTTTCATTTTGGAATTGTATAAAAAAAAACATTAAAATGGTTTTTAAAAAACTGAAAACCAAAACATTTGGGAGTTAACAAAACGTTTCATTCCACCCAAAATGCATTTATTATTTTATTAATTTTTTCACTTTGCTGAGAAATTTGAAACATTTTTGGTTTGGTTTGATCCAAAGCAATTTTTCCCCTCTGATTTTTCAGTTCAGCTACCAAACCGAAAAATCGGTTATTCACCAAGTTCTAATTCCATATTTCCTCGCCATGCATAAAAGTGCTGGCAGACATAGGTGGGGGTGCTTAGCACCTTGCAGGATCAGGTCACAGGTCCTTGAAATCCATGGGAATGGTTCTCTCCTTTGCTACATCCCTTATAAACCACAGAGCCAGTGTATGGGGTCCATAAAAGCCCCATGTGACAAGGGATGGGATGGGGCGTGTTGGAGGTGGGAGAGGAATCACCGTGGCAGACCATAATTTAGAAGGGAAACACAGCACAAAATTCCAGCCCATGTGTTTGGGTCCCAAGGAGCAATACATCCCCTATCTGCCCTGGCTGCTTCAGTGCAGGGAATGAATCCATCGGTATACTTCTACCTCTCACTTCAAGTGGATGGATGGACTTCCAAATGTTGAACCTTGTCTCAGATAAACCCACTTATCTCAATTTTCTGCCCTCTTCACCCTCCCTTTCCTTCACATCACCATCAGCCAGGTTCTTCATCTGCCCAGTCCTCAACCTGGCTGGAAAGTTTTAATTACAAAAATATTTCTGACAAGTAGGGAAAGGGAAGAATGCATTTCATGGTGAACATTTTCACAAGGATTATTCTCCCTTTTTTTCCAACCAGTCCTACCCTGGACACCATCTTTCCCTTCCCCTCAGCTCTCTTGACCCATTACCTAACCTGCTCTTCTCCATGTCCATGCACACCGTGACTCCCATACATCACTAGGAACTTCCTGTCCTCTAGCTGGTGTCCGGCCTGATCAGAAGGTCCGCCAGCCTCCTTTTTCAAACTGGGCTTGTTTTGTGGCTCCCATGGGTATCTCCAAGTACATTAGAATCATAGAATCATAGAATATCAGGGTTGGAAGGGACCTCAGGAGGCCATCTAGTCCAACCCCCTGCTCGAAGCAGGACCAATTCCCAGTTAAATCATCCCAGCCAGGGCTTTGTCAAGCCTGACCTTAAAAACCTCTAAGGAAGGAGATTCTACCACCTCCCTAGGTAACGCATTCCAGTGTTTCACCACCCTCATAGTGAAAAAGTTTTTCCTAATATCCAATCTAAACCTCCCCCACTGCAACTTGAGACCATTACTCCTCGTTCTGTCATCTGCTACCATTGAGAACAGTCTAGAGCCATCCTCTTTGGAACCCCCTTTCAGGTAGTTGAAAGCAGCTATCAAATCCCCCCTCATTCTTCTCTTCTGCAGACTAAACAATCCCAGCTCCCTCAGCCTCTCCTCATAAGTCATGTGTTCTAGACCCCTAATCATTTTTGTTGCCCTTCGCTGGACTCTCTCCAATTTATCCACATCCTTCTTGTAGTGTGGGGCCCAAAACTGGACACAGTACTCCAGATGAGGCCTCACCAATGTCGAATAGAGGGGAGCGATCACGTCCCTCGATCTGCTCGCTATACCCCTACTTATACATCCCAAAATGCCATTGGCCTTCTTGGCAACAAGGGCACACTGCTGACTCATATCCAGCTTCTCATCCACTGTCACCCCTAGGTCCTTTTCCGCAGAACTGCTGCCTAGCCATTCGGCCCCTAGTCTGTAGCGGTGCATTGGATTCTTCCGTCCTAAGTGCAGGACCCTGCACTTATCCTTATTGAACCTCATCAGATTTCTTTTGGCCCAATCCTCCAATTTGTCTAGGTCCTTCTGTATCCTATCCCTCCCCTCCAGCGTATCTACCACTCCTCCCAGTTTAGTATCATCCACAAATTTGCTGAGAGTGCAATCTACACCATCCTCCAGATCATTTATGAAGATATTGAACAAAACTGGCCCCAGGACCGACCCCTGGGGCACTCCACTTGACACCGGCTGCCAACTAGACATGGAGCCATTGATCACTACCCGTTGAGCCCGACAATCTAGCCAGCTTTCTACCCACCTTATAGTGCATTCATCCAGCCCATACTTCCTTAACTTGCTGACAAGTTACATTGGACACCTCAGACACTGCAAAACCCCAGAAGCGACTCCAGCTGGCCGGAATGTACGTGTGTCTGTATGCTTGACAAACCCACAATAAAACAAATACACAGTGAATGTGAGAACAGAACATGGCCATATACACATCAGGCTTAAACACCTCTGAGAAGCAGTGATTAATAGCAACCCATGTAACAAGCACAAGTTCCAAGTGCAAATCTCATGTAATTAATATCAATTACAGCGGTGGCAGAATGTCCTGTGATGACAAAGAGGCCAAGCCAATCAGCACTGAACTCATAGGCAGTAACTAAGGCCTTTGAAAAGGAACATCGGGGCTGGCAAGAGTAAGTGTGTTCATAGATCCGCGCTTGCTATCCCCGCCTGGATTGTGCAAAGGCCCAGAAAATCATACAATCCGACATCCAGGGGCCAGCCTAACATTAGAGCAGTTTGTCTCTATTAATCTAACCCATTAGTGCAACGCTTCCCCAGCAGCCAGTCTCACCATCGGAACTGTGCTAACGACATACGAAGCATTGGGCTCAAGAAAGCAAAAGTGTGTCATTTTAATTATGCCAAAGAGCACGTCTGTCTTTATTACAGTCATGGCCATCCAGCAAGTATTTAAAGAAATTCCCCATTTCCCCCGCTGCCTTTGTCCACGGCTTGCAGGCACTCTCACAACGCACTCGATGATTCCCCCAAACACCATGATTCATTGAGACCAGCCTGCAGAACTGATCTGGCTTAGCACCTCCTGCCTGTGCATCAGGCTAGGATACCCATGGAAACTGGCAAGGGAAGCCTGTTAAAGTTAGTCTCATCGGGGAAGGAGTAATAACGGAACGCTGGACAATGACATGGGACTGAAATGCGAGTTGTCTGCCAGGGGAAGTGCACAATATGTGCTGCGGGTGGTGAAATTGTTACTTAACGGTCTCCCGGAGGTGGAAGTAGGGTTGCCAACTGTCTAACGGCACAAACCCAAATACCATTCCCCCGCCCCTGCCCCGCCCCTTCCCCAAGGCCACGCCCCTGCTTACTCCAGCCCCCCTCCCTCTCTCCATCACTTACTCTCCCCCACCCTCATTCTCTTTCACCGGGCTGGGGCAGGGGGTTGCAGGAGCGGGGGCAGGCTCTGGGCTGGGGCCGAGGGGTTCAGAGTGTGGGAGGGGGCTTTGGGCTGAGCCTGGGGCAGGTGGTTGGGGTGTAGGAGGGGGTGCGGGCTCTGAGAGGGAGTTTGGGTGCAGGAGGGGGATCAGGGCTGGGGCAGGGGGTTGGGGTGCAGGGGGTGGTGTGGGCTCTGGAAGGGAGATTGGGTGATGGGTGTGGGCTCTGGGGTGGGGCAGGGGTGCAGGAGGGGGACGGCGCTTACCTCAGGCAGCTCCTGAAAGCAACCAGCACATCCCTCTAGCCCAAGGGCTCCTAGGCACGGGGTGTGGGGGTTGGGGTCTCCGCACGCTGCCCCTGCCAGCAGGCTCCACCCCCGCAGCTCCCATTGGCAGGAGTTGCCGGGCAATAGGAGCTGCGGAGTCGGTGCTCGAGGCAGGGGCAGCATGCGGAGAGCCCCTCCCCACCAAGGGCCACAGGTATATACCAGCCACTTCCGGGAGTGGTGCGGGGCCAGGGCAGGCAGGGAGCCTGCGTTAGCCCCGCTGCGCCGCCAGATTTTTAGCACCTAAAATCTCCCGATTTGGCATCAGTAGCCTCCGGGAGATAGGGCCTGATTCCAGGAGACTTCCGGCGAGACCAGGAGGGTTGGCAACCCTAGGTGGAAGTGACCCATCATGTCACCCCGTCTCATTCCCCCAGTTGCTGCATGATTGTTCCCGACCATTTCTATTCCAGAGGTTTCTGCCAGTCTAGTTTTAAACGTTACCACGTGTTGTGGCTTCTTCCATCTCTTTGGGGAAAGCAATCCAGTGTAGCAGAGTTCACTCTTAGGAAGTTTCTATCCAATACTGGATTCACTGAATTAATCTCACTCGAAGTGAGAGTGGGTCTGTTTGAAACAAATCAGCCATTTGAGCTCTCCTTAGGCACACAAAATTGGTGGAGCCAGCCCTCTCTAGATCTCCTTGTTCTCTCCTGTCATCTCCACCGACTTCTCATTTTGCCTTTTCTCCCATTGCAATGTCACCTCCGTTAAAATGTGCTGACATCAGCCCACCCTCCTTCATATCACAACATCGTCTCCCAAGACTTGTATTGACACAGTGTCCCCTTCATTTGTCTCTGCCCCCTCACCTCCACATCATCCTTTATTGAACGTGCCTTGACAGAGAGAGCATTTCCCAGGCTTCTTTCTGTATGTCAAATAAATGTGCACCCCTGCGAGGCGGGAATGGAGCAGAGCCGGGACAGCATGTCAGTGAGTAAATCACCAATATCAGTGAAAGCCAGGCGGGTATTTCACCTCCAGAGATAGCCTGTCAGCCCTGTCATGCGTTGGGAAGGACTTTTCCAGTGTAACTCTGACCTCACGGGGAGGTCTCGGGAGTGAAATCACGACTGACCGTGAGTCAGGGTAGAGTTGGGCCCTGTATGAAGATGGCACAAGTGATAATGAGACATGGAGGCGCCGGAGAAATCACAAGGGAGCCCAAGGGCAGAGGGAGATCACCAAATGAGATAGGTTTCTGCGCACACTCCTTGCTCCATACTGTGTGCGAGCAGTATTTTAAAATGCCCTCTCCTCAGTGTATCCAGGACATCTCCACACAGACCACGAACACTGACAAAGGTTTATAATCATTTTGTGCCTCGCTTCTGGTCCTGAGCCCCATCGGCACCAGCCTTTACCCATAACTATCTTTGGGGATGCAGCAGCAAACCCCACCATCTATCACAGCTTCTCTCACCAGGAATGCCCACGCCTCTCCCCATTGCTCTCCCTAACCATCAACCCCGGGTCTCTGTTCCTCAGTCTGTCCCCAACAACCCATCATTCCACACATCCCTTAACTAGTTTGTGGCTGCAGTCACGTTACAAAGTGCACCTCTGGGAGCCTCAGAAAGTCTTCATGGAAATGTCACCTGCTGCCCTTGCCATAAAGAGAACAAAGGGGGTGGGGGGAAACAGTGATATTTTACTTGCCCATTAAAAAAATGACTTCTCACAGGCCAATGGAAGAGTAGGATTTCCTAATGTTGACCTATGGCCCTATACAAATAATAGACAAGGAGGAGCAGCAGCAGAAAGGAAAGGCGGGAACTGTCCCACCAGCAGATAGTAAAGCTGATTAAGCAGATTTGGCATTTGAAAGCCATTTGTACAAGCCACACAGATAGGCCCCAATCCTGCAATGGGATCCGCATTGGCTAACCTGTGCAGACCTCCCTGTTGATGTCAATGGGGCTTTGTGTTAGCACAGGGGTCAACTCACACATATCCAGCTGCAGGATTGAAACCATGACCGGGGGAGCAGGGAAAACACACCGACATCCCTGAGGACTGACCTGCACTCAGCAGGATTAGTTTGCATTTGACTCTTTTCCTTCCCGTGTTGGGAAACTGCTTCCACAAAGCAGTGGTAATCAGAGCTGAAAAAAACATCTTTCGTGGAAACGGCACTGTTTTGAGGAATTTCGATGGGAAGGTTTCTGAGGTCCAAGGTGGACTCTCTGCTCAGAGACAGAAACCATCCTAATCAAAAACCAGACTGTTTCAACCCTCAAACCGAGGTCTCAGCAAAATCCCACTTTACATAAATGCTTAGAAGGTTTGGGGTTTCTTCCCATGTGGAACGAAAACAAATTTCTAAACCTTGAAATGTGTCAAAGCAGAGGAGTTATCCTCCGGCCAGTCCTCACGGTAACTTTGTCATGTGTTGATACTGCCGTGCCCAGAGCCTAAAACCGATGCTTTACTGGGCGAGTCAGCGCTGCTGCTCGGTGTGCATTTACATCACTCTGACATTTCGTTTCAAAAGGGAATTATTTTACAATGTATTTATTGGGCTAACAAAGGTTCTGTGGCTCGGCAGAGTGTGAATCCCCTGGTCCCTAGAGCCCCCTTTCTGTTCTCTTTGCCCGGGCCTCCAGGCAGGTTTGGCGTGACTTCCCACAAGCCTGTGGTGAGCCAATCCCAGCTCTGAGATTGCTTAACTCCGACCACTACCAAATAGGCCATACTACTATGGGCAGAAATCTCCTCCACCCCCTTCTCTGAATTATCTCCCTCCTACCCCCAGCAGAATGATTTGGAAGCAAAATGGCAAGAAAGATTTCCAGTATCTATGAAACTGAAAATATCTTACCAGCTGGCAGGCATGGAGTCTGTTATTTGTGATGCCTAACTTAGTTTTGATGTCCAATTTTGTGCTGTGTGTGTCAACAGGACTGAGTGCTCACAGATAGATTACTTTTTTTTTTGCCCTAAATCTATCCTCTGTTCTGATAAAGAGTAAAACTGTCATATCACACACACACACACACACACACAGACAAACTTCCCTCCGCCGCCCCCCCACACACACACACACTCCCCACTAGATGTCAAGCCGGTTAGCTGTGTTAGTAAAATGACTCTATATTATGGGGTTCTAACACCTCTTAGAATGACACCGCATTGTCTTCAGACAACTGCTGTCTAGCCATAAATTATCATACCTACTTCATCCTTTTCAGGTATAACCAGTAATTTAGCTTTTGGAATGAAAAAATCTGTGGAGGGGGGAAAAAATCATCTTGAGCGAGGAGTAACTAAAAAATGTGCAAAACAGAATGAAAACGACACTTCAGCTTTAACATCACATCATTAGCAAGATATTTTATCATGCAATTCATCTGCCTACCTACCTGCTTCCCAAACCACAATGTTCCCCTCAGAGTTCTGTTCCTCTTTTGCAATGAACCATAAATTACATGCTGACAGCTTTAATTTGTGCAAAGTATGCTTGGTTGCTTCTGGCACAAGCAGCCGGCTGCTATAATAAGGTCAATATATATTCATTGTCGCATTGCTTGATGTGCCAGATAACACAAAAATGCAGAAATGTGGTCGTTTCTTTGGGGCTACAAAGTAGGAATGATAGAAAGCTAAGAATGCTGCATCTCATCAGGGCATCGCAAGCAGTTGGCTCATCATTTATGCATGGCATGAGCAATGTTATGATTTAACTAATCATCATCAGTTATTCATCCCATTGCTGTCAAGGGACCATGCAACACTTTCATTTCTTGCCAGTTCTAGATAATTTATGTCCCCGTATCATTCATGGGTGGGGTGGGGGGGTTGTGGTTGACCATTAACAGGTAAACGCTAATGTTTCCTTTCAAGCATGACATTTCTGATGTACAACTAACCCTCTAAAGTGGAGCTTGTGGAAGCGAAGGCGATCCTTGCGTACTGAATGAAAGCAAACCAGACACAGGATGGTGTTCTCGTGGAAAACTGCCTCCTCAGTACGCACAAAACCAGTATGAGGAAAAGCTGGGAATTCGGATACACTAAATCTAATGGGCATATACACGAGGGGTGGCCAATTCCAAGAGACGTTCTGAGTGGCTGCAGGTTGTATTCATGTCATATCTTCTTCATATGGCTGATATGGCCATAGAGAAACAGCTAATTTTGCATTTAGGTGGTCAAGCCAGATAATTGTGTCAGGACTAGTGGCGTGCATGGCTGTGACGCCTCCTTCGTATTTGTGAATCGGGCACTGAGTCGTTCTATGTTCCATGGTCTGTTCTGGGTGACCACAGGCGCACCCTGGAGAGTCTTTAAATTTCCATTTGTGCACCATGTATCCACATCTGCCATGGCTTGGGTGGATGCAGTTTAGGGTTGCCCAGGAGCTTCGCAGGAGATCAAAGCTGGGGATCCGCTACATAAAAATTGCAGACTGGACCAATGCTGTTTGGAAACTTATCCTAGTGTCTAAACCCAGAGCTCCCAGTGAAATGAATGGAACTGTTGGTGAGAGAGAACATGAAGATCACTTTAAAAAGGCTTCCAGACCACACACAATGTTTAAGTGCAGAGCACTGTTACTCGGAGATGGGCCTAGGCTGCAATGGCAGATCCAGAGCCCCGGAAGGCTGTGGGGAAGATCCAAACTCTACTGTTTGCGCTCTGTTCACCATTTGCCCCATGACGTCCCAGTCGTGACTGTCTCTTCCTCCTCTTTTGTGGGTCTCAAGGGACTCCATGTTACTGCACTTCCCTCCCTAATAGACCCGTCAGAGATATTCCACAACACAGATGTAGAGAAAGAGGAAAGGGTCTTTACTAGCATGTTTTATAGTAAGTTGGCCCCGTACAGGCATCTCCAGTGGCTCGCAGTGCACGGCCTGACCTCCTGAGACACACTCATTCAATTGCTTGAAAATGTTTGGTTACAATATTTCATCATTCCAAATAAACAGAAGAAAATAGCCCTGCCCCTCTCCCGAGATCAGAAACACGTGAGTGATTCATAAGTGTTAAGGCCAGGGGGTACTATTGTGACCATCTAATCCAGTCTCCTGCATAGCACAGGCCAGAGAATTTCACCAAGCAATTCCTGCATCATGCCACAACTTTCTAATTAAGTGACAGCAGATCTTTTAGAAAGACATCCCATCTTGATTTAAAAATATCCAGTCACTACATCCTTAAGTAGGTTGTGCCAATGGCTAATTATTCTCACTTAGAAATTTGCCCCCTATTTCGAGTCCGAATTTATATAGCTTCAGTTTCCAGCCACAGGATCTTGCTCAGTCTTTGTCTGCTTGACTAAAGAATCCTCTACTATCAGAAATCTTCTCCTCAGGTAGGTGATTATAGATCACGAGAAAGTCACCTCTTAACCTTCTCTCAGATAATCTAAATAGATTGAGCTTCTTTAGTGTCCCACATTAAAGCAGGTAAGTGCATCTTGGGAAGACATCTGGACTCAGAAAAACCCCTGCCCTGGCAATTACTTCTGGTTTGCACCAGCAGAACATAGCAAACAAAATGGCTTATTGTCCAAGAGAGCCTGAGATCCAAACCCAAATTGCCAAAAACCAAAATCAATTGCCAAATTGAGCTTTTGCCTTTTTAATTTTTTTTAAGCACAGATTAACGGCAAAGGCAGCAGCTGATGAACGTGGTGCCTAGATAAAGAAACAGAGGCAGTTTAGAAAAACACTAGCAGGTCTGGAGCCAGCCAGAATGACTACGTTTCCATATTACAACCTGATGTACTAACCCTAGACCACCGCACGACACAGGTGGAAATGTAAGTGAGAGGGCCATTGAACACCAAATTTTCCCAGTGTATCACAATTACAGAAACACCTGTGCTAAACAGCTTTGTGCCAAGCCACTGACAACACGTACCGTGTTCAATAGCCCTCGACGTTCATAATCGCTTACCTGCGAAAATTATAAACAGCGAGGAGGATGGATGGTACAATTTTAAATGGGGGTGAAAGAATGCGGCTTGCCACCAGCTGCTCAGAGCTCAACAGCTGAATGTCTGCTTGAGAAAGAACCCCTTCCTCCCCCCAATCCACAGAGTAGCAAGAACACTGTAGGATGTTATTGGGAAGTAACAGGAACAAGTTTCTGGGTATCATCATTCAGGAAGTGCACACTTTCAGTCACCATGGCTTCCCACAGAGGCTACTGCCCAGGGTGACGGGGCACAAACGGTGTGAAAGGACAGGATGGTGGTGTTTCTTTTGGATGTAGCACTCATGCTATGGGAATGGGGCCATACAAACAGATTAGAGCAAGGACACAGGCCCTACTTTCAGCTCACTCCTGCCGTTAAAGATCTCATGGCATTCCTTGTAAGAGTCGGAGCATCATCCCAGTGTCTTAGCCAAATTCCAATACGGATAATCGCATTCCATCTACCTCCATTTTCCTCTGTAGCTTCAGTTGCACGTTATTCTTCTTCCAGTGTGCTCTGAGCTTTTAAACAGATGCAGCTCTCCCCCGCAAATGGGGGACATTTCAGTGGTGGAAGAGGTAATCCTTAAAAACATATCCCTTATTTACCTTGTGGGTCAATGCAAGGCTTAATTAACTAACATTGGTGAGGCTCTTTGAAATTCCCCAGAGGACAGGTGCTACAACAGTGCATGGAACTATTCTTATGGTGGTGATACTGCAGAGAATTAGGGCGGATATCATTGTCATAAGGCTGGTACCATTCTGGCAGGAACTGACTCAGTTCTAGCTCATTTAAAATGGGTTTTTAATCTCAGATCCTCAATGTTTCCCTGGCATAAACTGACTAAAACAAACATTTAAAAATAAATCCCACGTTACTATGTTCTTGCTCTTGTGGACATTTTCATAAAATACATATTTAAGAAACAGATTAGATATAGCCTCTCTCTGAGATCATAAGTATTTAAAAAGCAATAAGGCTTAATAACCTTCTTTTCTTTGTAAGGTGGTTGGGGATGATAAATGATAGGTAATTTCATGGTCGGAGTTTCAATTTCCGAAAATATGAGCACTATTCCCCAAGCTCCACTTCCAAGACAGATTCTTTTTGGCAGTCTTTCTTGTTGTCTCCTTATTCTCTGATTTTGAATTCACTTTGAGAATCAGGCATACATTTTATAGGCTTGGTATGAGATCTCAAGAAGTCCATTAGCCCTGCAAGTTTATATTCTCCACTCTCAGTTTCACCTTATTTCAGGGAAACGTGATGATTTTTGGTTTTGGTGTTGCTTTGTGTCAGTGTTCAGAGCAACAGCACCTGTATTCCCCCTGTGTGGTCTAGCAAGGGCACTTAGCCTAGGCTCTAGGGCTCCCCAGCCAATGCCTATCTTCCCACTTCTGACAGGGGTATTTCCAGACTACACAGCTCCCTGCCTATACTGTGACCGCCACAGCACCGTCAGGCAGCCTAAGAAGAAAAGTAAAGCAGGCGGGCTTAAAGATGGTAAATGGTGTAATTGCCACAGTTAAGTTATCACACAGCTCTTACTAAGCATGCACATTTATTCTAAAGGTAAAGCATTACAAAGAAAACACATTACAAACAAGAAAAGAACCTACACACATACTAATGAGCTTACCAGCCATCACTCCTTGACTCCAACAAAGGCTCTAGCCAGTGAACTGTCCTTCAACCCCCATGCAGGGGTTTTCCTGTAGCTACCAATTCTTCACTCCTTTTGCCCAGAACAAGTACAACACTCATCAGTAAGTCAGCTACCCCTTTATACAGTTCGTCTGTGAACTGTCCTCATGTAACAGAGGACCAAAGGAGCCCTCTCAGGTGACACTTCAAAGTCTGAGTCTGTAGGTGAGGGGTTGCAATCCCTTTCTCCCAAGTGCTTCCTAGGAATCCTTTTTCACACATACAGTCCCAAAAGATCATTCATGTCTCCTGCATTGTGCAGTATAGTCTTGGGGCTCACAGTACTTCCTAGAGGTTGCATTAATACTATCTTCCTCCTACAGGATTTCCATACAATCCCACAATAACATGGAAACATTTGCATTTTTAATCCAATGAACTCCTAAAACACTTACACTTAATTCAACAGGCTTGTCCAGAATATTGCAGGAAATTACGATACCTGTCACACTGTGAAAGCAGCTCTTCTACCAAAGCACATGGAAATATTGCCACTTCTATGATTATCAAGCTTGGTGATGATCTGAAGAGGCTGTAGATGATCCATGATCTTTATGGAGCGCAAATGGGTGGTTCATATAGCCTTTGGAGAGAGAGTGGAGAGCCAGCCCTTTGCAAATCATGCCATGGAAGAGCCAGAATGCCCAGAGGTTCCCACTGTGCCATCACGTTGATTTACAACTTACTATACCTACCCCATCTCCAGTCAGCCTTCAGAAGCAATTCTCGAGCAACTTGTGCCTACAGTTTCTGCCCAAGGTATCTATACCTTAGGTCATCCCAGTCCTACTGAGAAAACGGAACAGGCCTGATAAAAGATCTGCAGATCTTGCTGATGGTGAGGAATGAGAAATGAGCACGTGTGCACCATGGTTAAATCACCTGGAAGGGGAAATCCATAACCCGCGGCGTGGAATTCTTTCCCCTCTCTAGATCAACTGGGTAGCAGTGATTCAATCTGCTGTTTGTTTAGAAAGCATCAGTGGGGAAAGGAGCTTGTGCACAGGGGAACATCTGCTCCAAGAAGCCACTTGAAACAGTCATGCTACGATGTGGGAGAAACATCTGTGCAGCAAAAGCAGTGAGCTAAGGAAACAGATCCAGGAGGAGGAAATGGAAGTCGGAGCAAAGGCGCGAGGGCAGGAGAAGACCTCTGGTGCTTGACATACTCTCAGCTGGAGCTGGGCAAACGGAAACACCATTCACAACTATGAGTTCTGAATCACATTTTGGTTTTCACTCCTTTCTGTTCACTTTTTCACTTGTGTGTTTTTGTTTGTATGAGGGTTAGAAATTCTCTTCTGCATGCAAATGCCTGTATTCACATGCAAACACACGTATTCACACACAGTTACAGGAGTGCCTGCCCTTCCCCATTTATAAAGCTTCAGTCCTCCAACCAGAGAGCAGAAACACCACCATATGACTTTACAGACTACTCACACCTCCTCAATAACAAGATGGCAAACAGTCAAAGATGCTGGAGTAAATAGTTTCCAAACAACCACTCAGCTGAAATAGGTTTGCAGAAGTGTCCAAAATAGTACAGAAAGAACAAAGCCTTACCAGCCAGACACAAGAGGAGGTATTCATGTCACTCCCAAGCAAGGAAAGGATGATAAGGAAGAGGAAAATGCAGGAGTCTTCTCTCACTAATAAGAGACACTAACCCTTACATTATCAACGTGCCATGCAAACGTTAACTAATCCTCATGGGACTCCTATGAAGTGACATATTACACCCCATTTTACAGGTGGGAAGTTGAGACACAGAGGGTAAGATCACACAGGGAGTCAGCGTCAGGAGCTAAGGCAAGAATTCAAACCTTGGGATCTATTGAATGCCGGTCTGGGGCTCCCCGTGCTAACTCACGTGGCCCATTTGCAGAAGGTCAGTTATCCATTTGGCCCAGGGAAATGCTGGGTTTGCCTGGATGCGCTCACACATTGTGGGCTTAGTAAAAAAAAAAAAAAAAAAAGGAGGCCCGTGGAAATTTGGCATCAATTCTTGGAAAGCCGCAAGCTCACGCCCCCGCCCTCCCAGAGCAGTTTGCTGGGACCCCCTCCATCCCTCCAACGGCGAGCCCAATAGAGTCACTCTGTCAACACTAAAAGCCACTTTGCTCAGAACTGACACCACCAGGTCAACACAGACTTAAGCCCTGCAGGTTGCTCAAGCAATATTTCCCCCTCCCGCATGCTTTACTCAGAAAGCTCTGGCTTTCATAAAAAATGATTAAGTGTTTAAAAGACAGAAGATGTTCTGCAGCGTATACAATGGCCCCTGCCAGCTGGCGATACAGTGCCTCATAAGAACCCCAGCGCTCCAATGATGTATTATTGAAATACATTAGAGCGCCGTCATCCTGACAGCATACTAAGGTAGTATGTCAAGGCACCAACACTCTGATGATGTACTTACATAATCTATCAAAGCACCATCATTCTGATTATATTCTAATACAATACATCAAAATGCCATTGTTCTGAAGATGTACTATTATAATACACCAAAGAACCAGAGTCCTGTTGATGTGCTGTTACTGACCACGCGCTCTTGTCAAGATGGTGATGCACTGTCCTGCCAGCACCCACTCTGAAGGCTGTAATAAAATTAAGTTTATTCTTTAAAATTTATGTCTGTGTACATCTATAAGGATATAAGTATATATCAAATTATTGGAGGGCTGGGAGTGCACGGGGGGGGCGGGCGCATGATAAGACTTTATTAGTTTTCAGCCTTTTGAAAACTAGGGAGAGCTTGATTCTACTTTCAGATCTATGGGTCTCCAACACCAACGAGTTTGAAAGACTGTTTATTTTGCAACCATGGGCATTCCTGGGTTTTTCAAGACACACACCACAATATGTACACCTAGGATATAAGCGTGGCCTGATTGTGCTTCTGAGGGTACAGACCAGAGAGCTACTTGCCCCCCACTACTTTAAAAATGTACAGTTTCTTGTTGAGGCCTTTTCTGAGACCAGGAGGAGTGCTCTGCTTCTTCGTATTTCCCTAACACATTGGCCCATGGGTGTCCCACAGCCTGCTGGATTCTGTAACCTAAGAGGCAAATAATAATTCTACTACTGAGAAAAATCCAGTCCTTCCAGTGGGAATGGACTATCAGGCATCCTGGACTTCCCCCTTATGTTTCCAGACACGCACAGAGACAAACAAACTTTCCATACAGATTTCATTACAAGTGAAAGAAAATCAGGAATTGAAAAAGAACAAAAAGTAAAGTACGCTAGGTTGTAAGTTCTTTGGGGGCAGTGACTGTCTTTTAATAGGGGGTGAACAGTGCCTAGTATAACTGATCCTGCTTTGACCAACAGTGGCAGCTGAACACAGAACTTACCGTGCTGAAAGCTCAAACCCATACTATTAAACGGCCAGCTCTAGTAAGTGGAAGACAGCAGACTCAAATGTCGACAAGCTGTTAGAGTGGGACAAACCCACATGTTCCCTAGTGGTGGGTTTCAGCTAGCACAAGGGTGCTCTGATCCCTGAGCGGAGCACCTGGTCACTATCATAATACAAATAAATAGCAACAAGAAGTGTCTACAAGAGAGCATTGTGTGTAGCTCTCCTCAGGACCAGGCTGCAGTAACTCTTCATCTCAGAATAGCTGATGGCCTCTGTAGATGGCAGAGTTCATTGAGATTTCAAGATGCAGTACTCAGAACAAAGGCATAACGATTCCATGGCCAATTCCCTTTTCCCCTTTCTCCCCCACCCCAAAAACAATGTCCAGAGGGTGCCAAAGAGGGTTTTCCTGGTCAGCACCATCCCAGGGGAGAAGTTCTTCCTGAAGGGTGAACAATTCAGCAATCTTGGTTCCCAGGGGTTTGTGCAAACATTTTTTCCAGTTTCAGTTCATGTGAGTTCACACCCCTTTGGTTTCACCTGGAATTTCTGGTTCAAAGGGACCCCAAAAGTCTACATGAAGAGCGCCAAAGCCACAAAGTTCCACCTTCCTTTAACATTAACTGAGGGCTAAACTCCTTGCACTTCTATCTACTACCCAAGATCCATAAACCTGGAAATCCTGGGCGCCCCATCATCTCAGGCATTGGCACCCTGACAGCAGGATTGTCTGGCTATGTAGACTCCCTCCTCAGGCCCTATGCAACCAGCACTCCCAGCTACTTTCGAGACACCACTGACTTCCTGAGGAAACTACAATCCATCGGTGATCTTCCTGAAAACGCCATCCTGGCCACTATGGATGTAGAAGCCCTGTACACCAACATTCCACACAAAGATGGACTACAAGCCGTCAAGAACACTATCCCCGATAATGTCACGCCTAACCTGGTGGCTGAACTTTGTGACTTTGTCCTTACCCATAACTATTTTACATTTGGGAACAATGTATACCTCAGATCAGCAGCACTGCTATGGGTACCCGCATGGCCCCACAGTATGCCAACATTTTTATGGCTGATTTAGAACAACGTTTCCTCAGCTCTCGTCCCCTAACGCCCCTACTCTACTTGCGCTATATTGATGACATCTTCATCATCTGGACCCATGGAAAAGAAGCCCTTGAGGAATTCCACCATGATTTCAACAATTTCCATCCCACCATCAACCTCAGCCTGGTCCAGTCCACACAAGAGATCCACTTCCTAGACACTACAGTGCTAATAAACGATGGTCACATAAACACCACTCTATACCGGAAACCTACTGACCGCTATTCCTACCTACATGCCTCCAGCTTTCACCCTGACCACACCACACGATCCATCGTCTACAGCCAAGCTCTGCGATACAGCCGCATTTGCTCCAACCCCTCTGACAGAAACAAACACCTACAAGATCTCTATCAAGCATTCTTACAACTACAATACCCACCTGCGGAAGTGAAGAAACAGATTGATAGAGCCAGAAGAGTTCCCAGAAGTCTCCTACTACAGGACAGGCCTAACAAAGAAAATAACAGAACACCTTCAGCCCCCAACTAAAACCCCTCCAACGCATTATTAAGGATCTACAACCTATCCTGAAGGATGACCCAACACTCTCACAAATCTTGGGAGACAGGCCAGTCCTTGCCTACAGACAGGCCCCCAACCTGAAGCAAATACTTGCCAGCAACACAACAGAACCACTAACCCAGGAACCTATCCTTGCAACAAAGCCCGTTGCCAACTGTGCCCACATATTTATTCAGGGGACACCATCACAGGGCCTAATAACATCAGCCACACTATCAGAGGCTCGTTCACCTGCACATCCACCAATGTGATATATGCCATCATGTGCCAGCAATGCCCCTCTGCCAAGTACATTGGTCAAACTGGACAGTCTCTACGTAAAAGAATAAATGGACACAAATCAGATGTCAAGAATTATAACATTCATAAACCAGTCGGAGAACACTTCAATCTCTCTGGTCACGCGATTACAGACATGAAAGTTGTGATATTACAACAAAAAAACTTCAAATCCAGACTCCAGCGAGAAACTGCTGAATTGGAATTCATTTGCAAATTTGATACAATTAACTTAGGCTTGAATAGAGACTGGGAGTGGCTAAGTTATTATGCAAGGTAAACTATTTCCCCTTGTTTTTTCCTACCCCCCCCCTCCCCCGACGTTCTTGTTAAACCCTGGATTTGTGCTGGAAATGGACCACCTTGATCATCATATACATTGTAAGGAGAGTGGTCACTTTAGATAAGCTATTACCAGCAGGAGAGTGGGTTTGTGTGTGTGGTGTGGGGGTGAGAAAAGCTGGATTTGTGCTGGAAATGGCCCAACTTGATTATAATACACATTGTAAGGAGAGTGGTCACTTTTAGATAAGCTATTACCAGCAGGAGAGTGGGGTGGGAGGAGGTATTTTTTCATGCTTTGTGTGTATATAAAAAGATCTTCTACACTTTCCACAGTATGCATCCGATGAAGTGAGCTGTTGCTCATGAAAGCTTATGCTCAAATAAATTGGTTAGTCTCTAAGGTGCCACAAGTCCTCCTTTTCTTTTTGCTTTTAAAATATCACCCTTAGAGCCCCTCTTTCTCATGCTGTTCCCACTGTCTCCCCAAAAACAGAAAAACTACTACTGGCCAATGGCCACTGTTACAATCAACGAGTTTAGAACATTATCTACCACTAATAATAATAATAATACTTCAGCATTACTAACCCCCCACACTCAAAAACCAGGGAGTCAGCCCCTCCCCCCCTTGCCAACAATGAAATTGACTTAAAAATAATACGATTTTCAAAAATCACATTTGGGTTTCTTTTTCATTTGCCGTCTTGTTCCTGAGCCTTCAGGGTGCACTCAGGTAATATTGACAAGCTTTTCTCTGCCAACATGCAGGCTAGTAAATTTCAGTAAAAAAAATAAGCTGAGATTCTCATCAGATCTTGGAATTCCAGGAGCTGGGGTTTTAAATTAAACACCAAATATTTTGATACTCGCATAAAATTGGGAGAGTTGGCAACACTTGTAGTAACAGAGCATCTTCCACCAAACGATCTCAGAGCTCTTAGAAGAGGGTAAGTATTATCTCACCCCGGTTGAATGATAGGGAAGTTAAGGCATGGAGAGCTGAATGGACTCAGCAAAGGTCACACACCAAGCCAGGGCAGAGTTCAAATTAGAACCCGTGTCTCCAGACTTCCAGTCCTATGTCCTGTTTTAGACCATTTACTGAGAACGGATAATTTGTTTGTAGTCCTCCAGGCCCACCGTGGGCAAAGGTGGGAATTTGGCCATTGCTGGCCCTTTCCACCAGGTCATCTGTCCCTTTGAACAGTGAGTTGCTCATAGGGAATAGTTTGTGGCATACACAAACCTGAGTAACAACTATTAAAAGTAAAATTAAGGTGACTAGTCATTAAGGGCCTTCTCTAAACCTGCATCATCAACACACCTGACTTTGAGAATCTCTCCTGGTACAATGAGGCCAAGTCTATATAATATATTTTGTCTTGCTCCCTCCGGCAAGAGAGAAATCAATAAGATTCACTCATGTGCTCCTCAAGCTCGTGTCCATGTAGAATTTCAAACAGGCATAGGCAAGTGCCTAATTTGCTCTCATTCCTTTCTCACGGTGGCTTGTGTGAGTCCTGCCCATGAGTCATGCTGTTCCCCTTATGCTCCCTGGAGGTGTTCTGTCTCCTCTCATTGACTCTACCAGATGGTTGACTTTGAACCCAGGAGATCATTGTCTCAATAGGCAGTTGCAGGCAAAAGTATGTGTAATCCTGCTTGCTCTCTCTCTCTCCTCTGCAGTTTCAGGTATCTGTGTACAACTTTTATGGTTTCAGAGCTGTGGACATAGATACTAGTGATGGCAGAATGACCTACTGGGCATTGCCCAGCCCAATGTAGTCATGTCCTTAAGCATTTTAATTGGCTTTTTTCATTTATATGGTTTTACTCACTCTGTTCTGATAAGAAGCAGATTCTCTATCAGCTCAGCTCCACCCCTGTGTTCTCACGCGCCTACTAATAACGATGAATGGATTTGTTGGTTGGCCTGCTTGTGCAGAGCTCATGAACAGTCATAGCATGCACCATCTCACTGCTCCATGCTCTTCATTCGAGACACGTGATGCAGCGATGGGCAGAGCTGGGCGCACCTCTGCACTTTTGTTCCCTTTAAAAAATAAATAAATAAATAAAACCAGGAGAAAGTCCTGCAACTTCCTCTGCTATTGAGCGACAAAGTGAATATTCACCTGATCTTGTTACATTTGTCATAATTTCAGGGAAGTCCCTGCAGAGTTTGCACTGATGCCTAGAAAAAGGATTTTTTTCAAATGTTGGATAAGGTACAAGCCAGGGAGGAATCTTTCTGCCATGGAAGTGGACAGCCAAACTCCCACTGATTTCAGTGGAGGAGAAGGAGACTCAAGGGACCCAGTATCTGGCTAACTTTGGAGCACTCTTGGGCAGGTAAGAGACATATTCACCCTTTGTCCCACTCACACAGGGCACAGAGATCAGGCAACACCCATTCATGGGAAGGGGAAACTAAATTTAGACCATTTAGCATCGCAGGACCAAGGAATCGGATGTGCATAAGCCCCCCACAATAGTTTTCCAAACTGTCTAAAATGGATAGTAAAAAGGGATTACCAGGAATGTTGTACCCCTTCCACCAACCCCTCTGCACATTTACTAAAGCAAAACATCCAATAAGTGAGTAGCTGACACCTTAGGAGAGGGCCTTTCACTGACCTTTTCGTTTATTTCTTAGTGCTAGCAAACTGCCGTCGCTTTCTTCAGTTATGTTTAGTATTCGCAGTGGGTCAGTCTGGAGAACTAGCTCAACACGACTGCAGATCAATGAGACCAGAACAAAATAATCAGCCACCTCAGCAACCATGACGGGACCCTGTGAGGCTGGGTCATGTGGTACCTTCTGTGGCACTGGACCAGAGGACGACTGCAGATATCTCTGTGACCTTATTATTATTTATATTGCGATCGCACTCAGGGACTCTGAGCAGGGACTGGGCCCCCGCTGTGCTAGGCACGGTATAAACACAGAACAAAAAGACAGTCCCTGCCCAGAGAAACTTACAATCCAAGTTTCCTTTTGTCTATATGTGTTCAGTCACCTAGACCTTTCTCTGCCTCCCTTGAGCTCTGTTTCTTCAAGGGCATTAGCAAGTCATTTAACAGGCAAAGCTTATCGAAATGTAGAGGTTACAGCAAGAAGTGCTTATTGGCATTAGCAGACTAGAGAAAAACAGAGAATGAGAGAATATGTACACCCTTTAACCTGACTATTGCAATCTGACACTAGCTAGTATCATAAACTTGAGCTGATAAGACTGCAAAGTGAAAGCTGGTCGAATAGTGAGAAGAAAAATAATCACCAGTGATTGATCAGTTGACAGCAAAAACTGGAACAACCTGTTCAGGAATATTACTCCACCAGCTCGCTGTGCCCTTCGGCAGCTGCAGCGTGGGGAGGATGGGGTTAGCAATGCAATCTATGGCACTGAGTGATGTGAGGCCAGCAGTGCCCCAGCATGGCCAGGCCTCTGGGGGCACATAGGGCACTCCCTCAGGGGCGATTCCATATGCCCACCACAGAGAGGAGGACTGAAGAATAGGGGAAGATGCTGTAGAGCCCCCTCTCCCGTCCCTCCCCCCGCACGTTGCCCCATCCTAGGATCTTCAGCCTTCACAGAAGCAGCTCCCAGCCAGCTATTCTGACTTGGCTCTGCCACAAGCTGATGGGCACCTGTGTACGTGCTTCAGCTTCTCCTTTGGGCAGTTCCTGATGCAGGCAGGGAACCCTATTGAGGCCAGGAGGGGGCAGCAAGCAGCCAGCTCTGTCCCAGGAGATGGAAAACAGCACTAAGGGGAGGCGAGGTGTATTTTTAAAATGGGATCAGGGCAGGGGTGGGGAGAGAGAAGAGATCAGACGGGTGGCTGGAGATGGAGGAGGTGAGCAGAGGGGAAATGGAGTCAGCTTCCCAGCAGCCCAGGGAAATGTTACATTCTGGAATGTCCCTGGATTGTATCCTTTAGGAACACTTCCCCATCGGAAGGCGCTTCTAACCATCAAGAAAGGCACCACGTTACCCTAAATCAGGTCTGCCCATTCTCATGAATTCCAAGTGAAACCTCAGGTTCCATATGCATGCACAGCAAAACATGGTGGGTTAGCAACCATCTGTTAGTTATAACCTGCGGTATCTTGCTGAAGGCTCCACATCCAAATTGCTGAAGTCTGAGGATTTATCCAAAGGCTGGGACTTACCAAAATACACAATCTTCAAACTCCCATGAACAGGTAATTTTACCGCAAACACCAATTACTTCTAAGGGATAAGAAATTAGCATATTTTGATTTTGCAGATAAGGGCAAATCCAGGTGCATTAAATTGGCTGTAGCTTTTAAACCCTTCTTTCTTTGAACTACTGTTAGTAGCAGCAACACCGTCCTTATCCAACTCCAGCCCTTTTCTACTATAAGAACTGCCATACTGGGTCAGACCAAAGGTCCATCTAGCCCAGTGTCCTGTCTTCCAACAGTGGCCAGTGCCAGGTGCCCCAGAGGAAGTGAACAGAACAGGGAATCATCAAGTGATCCATCCCCTGTCACCCATTCCCAGCTTCTGGCAAACAGAGGCTAGGGACACCATCCCTGCCCATCCTGGCTAATAGCCACTGATGGACTTATCCTCCATTAATTTATCTAGTTCTTTTTTGAACCCTGTTATTGAAAAGGATGCTTGGAAAAACTCAGATGTGCCACAGTTCCCACTTAAAACATATATCATCAAACCAAACCTGTATCTTATCATCTGGTGTTGGATAGTCTGTAGGACTGCAATTATTGCACTGTAAGAACTTGTCAAATATTGCCCTCTACTGGAAGGAATCAGAACTGCTTAACTGTGTATCATAGGCTCTGTACTAGTACCCCCATGGAGATTTCTCCTTCACCTGCAGTGGGTTTGAATAGTGTAACCCACACTCTACCCCAATCAGTGCCATAAAGTTCTGATTAGTGAATGATGACACTATGAAGCCCTAAATCATCCCAATGGTCCCTTCTGACTTTGTAGTCTATGAATCCATGGATTTGTTACGTTTGCTGGCACTTGAATAGTACCATCCAAGGATCTTACAGTGCTCTGCAAGCATCCAGTACCAGCTATGGAGTAAGAAGTTCAGAAAGCATTCCCGCTGACCTTTATGTCACTGTTACACTGATCTGTGCCACAGGGAAAAGACTTCCGGGGAATGATGTATCAGTGTGACAAGGTTACACTGAATCCGCCACAAAGAACACCCACAGACTGTATTTACTAGGATAAACAATAAAAACAGATACCTTTCTGGTGGTGCTGGGGAGGAAGTTGGTGTTGTTTTTCATATAAATGCAAGCATACAAGAGAGACACACACCACTTTCCTTAAACAGCCCCTTGAATTGTTTATTTTAATATATCTTTGGGAAAATGGCATTGGTGAGCAATCATTGATATTTAATCAGTTTCATATTTACTCACAGAGCCATTGTGCAAACAACACGTTATGGGTAAATTAAACAAACACTGGTTATAAAGTCTATACAATCAGCTTAAACTCAAAGGATAATTACAAGAGTCAAAATCTACACTTATCGTAAAGATAGGCAGTCAAGGACTGGCTCCAGCGCATGACAGAAATATAAGTTAACTTTGAAAGATAACCTTGTGAGCTACAATTAAGTCTCAGGCTTTGACAGTTACCAAAAACCCTAAATGAAAATAGCCCGAGGAAAACAAATATAAGGTTTGGCACTCCTGAAGAAATTTAAACCTAAACATACAAATTAAAAGCACCTAGAGAAGCAGGGTGGGATTTTAATAACATAATGTCTTCCATTCACTTGAAAGTAATTGACGCACAATAAAAAACCCCATTCTGCCAGCACAAGCAATGGGAAAATCCTCTGAGTGGCTGTGTAAATCGAACCCTTTCATGTAGGCTGTCTTTTTTTTTTTTTTTTTTTTGCAATGACCTGACAGAAAAAAGCCTGGAGGAAAATGGCTTGTTTCAAGAGATGTTAACAGACAAAAGAGACTGAGCCAACGCAACCCACGCAGAACGCTGAGCGAGGCCAATGCTTATTATAGCAAGAAGCAACTATTCATTACTGTTAACAAATAAAAATAATCATCATAATTAATGTGGAAAATATTATCCTGCTGCTAGCCCCAAGGAAAGCTGGTGTATTAGATGTGCAATTATTGTGGCCTAAAAACAAGGAGCCATGAAAAGTACCAACACACTGGAAGTAGGAGTAAGGGGTACTGCAGAGGGTTCTCCATGACTGTCAAAGTTATTGGAGGTGAAAGAAGTTATTGAGTTATTGGAAAGAACATGCAGGAGCAGAGTAGGCAATGTGGGTAAAAGGGCACGACCTACACTCAGAGTTTTTCCTGCCCGCTAGCATGCAGCATCTATCACCAAGACCAGTTTCAATACAGATTGTAAGACCATTTATGAGCCTGCATAACACATGCCAGGAAATTTCACCTAGTGATTTCTCAGTCGAGCCCAGTAACTTCTGAACACCTCTATGGATGGATATCCAATCTTGGTTTAAAGACTCCAAGTGATGAAACAATGTGCATGTCCCATGGCTAATTACCATATCCTGCAAAAGAAGAGTGAATTATGACTATGATGCATTATGGATGGAACCAAACGAAGTCCTCAAACCTATTTAGATAGTTTCATGAAGAAGACTTGTTAAGTGTGGTTGGGGTCAGATCAGAGGAGGGTCATGGACCCAACACTAAAGATGCCCCTGGAATGACTAGTTTTTCAGTCTGGGGAGTGATGGCAGGATATTGAAGTATTCCATTTTCACAAGCAGCCCTTTAGGATTTTACCAACCTGTTCAGAGAGGCTAGGTGTCGCTACAGCATCCTTCTGACAACTAGCCACTTTAATCAGAAAACCCAAAACTACACAGGACCAACCATAGAAGCTGTTTTTACATTGGGCTACTAAAGGGAACTTAGCTTGGGTTCCCGTGCAAGGCTTGTGAACGTGGGCCCTGTTTGGACACAAAGCCAGATGAAACTCACCATTCCACATGGAGAAAACAAATGACACTTGGCCTTTGTTTCTGGGTTCTTGTGAACCAAAAGGCTTAAAGTGAAACTCAAATCCACCTCCCTGCTGTCAACATCTAAACAGATAAAGAACTTGTGAGAATCCTTCTCTCATGAGGCATTGTGAGACAACACAAGCAAGCACCACTCAAGATAGATTATTCAACTGAATCCCTCTCACAGGGACAAACTATGTGACGTGCTTGCTGGGAATTTCATTACTTTTTTCAGCTTCTTCAGACATTTGGAAAATAAGGTAGGAGGATGTGTGGAAAGGCATTTATCAGCCTATTCAAGCTATTCTTGGATGTTAACAGCCTTGCTGCAATGCAGCTTGTCAAAAAACGACATACATCAAGTGATGTAACATATCACAAATGTGAAGAAGCATTCAGCTTTATGGACAAGAGATGCACTATCTGAAATCAGAGAGCTATAAGCGTTGCAGAATGCAACTGTTACGGTTCCATCGGTAGTCCCCATTTTAAGTACACTCTCACCCTCCACCCCTCATATTAAATGTCAATTTGCTTCACAGCCACCATTTGTCCTGTCCTGATCGTGTTAAAATGCGTGGGGAGGCCTGGAGCGGGAGGGCATGAGAAGCAGAGCGGGTTGATTTTGGGGAATTTTCAAAGTTCAAAAACGAAACTGGAAAATTTTCAGCAACAACTGCATGAACGTTCCATTCCTACCCCCTTTGCCTCCAGCCTCCCCCTCCCCGTGCCCGCCTCCCCCATGTTTTCACCAACTCCAGAGCTGGTCACCATTTTTTCAAATTAAAAAACAGGGGAAACTTTTCACATTTTTTACCCAGCTAGCTCTAATTTCACCTCTTTGATGCTGGCTCACAGCCAGTCTAGCTCAGTAATGAAAAAGATCTGTTGCCATCTGCTGCATGCTTGATGGCTTAGGTGAGACAAGCATGGTGGTTCTCAGCCCAATTCCCCCTGGACAGTCTCCTCATCATAAAAACAATGGCAACTGGCACTAATTGGCACGCTGGTTGGCAGTCTCAGCAGAAAGAAAAAGCCCAACATATTACTACTTACCACAAAGCTTCAGGGTGAAGCAGAGTTTCCTGTGAGACGGGAAAACAAATGCCTTTTAAAATAAAAACTGATAAACTGACAAGCTTGTGCCTCTTCTCAGTTATACATCACAACACTGTACTAACTAATGGCTCTGGCAATGGAAGTTCAAAGGAAAGAAGTAACCCAATTATGAAGTTTGTTAGATTTATTGTCAGTTAATAACAGCATTCTCAAAGCTGCTATGAGGAAGATCAATAGGTTTCACAGGCCTGACGTATTTTTTCCACCCAACATTTATTCTAGGCCAAACGTATTGCATTATAGTTCTTTTCCCATCACACAGAGTGAGGACATCTCCAAGTAAAGCTTGCAATGTTGTGATTAGCATAATGAGGGCAGGTGAATATACTGTACTTCCTTTTGGGGCCTTATTGGAGCAGAAAGTGAGAAGGAAAAGGTGTCAAGAGCTGCAGGCAATTTTTGCAAATATTAAGGTAATGAAACAACTAGGAGATGCTGAATTATTAAATGTTCATCTTCTGCATTTCTGATATTTTATTCTTTTTATTTAACGTGTAAGTAAAATATTGAAGGGGTTTTTTTTATCCCGATCAAGGCAATGGTCCAAATTTATCCCTGGTGTAACTGCATTGACAGGGATGAAATTTACCTTGGTGGAGTTAATATGGGCCAGTTTGCCTCAGTTCTCATGATTCCCAGAATGCAAAATTGGACAAGCTTAATGTTCGGACATTAAAGGGCTACATTGTGCATTCCCAACTTGCTCCACATCCGGGGTGGCATATACCTGCCCTGGGCCGGAGCAACCCAGGGAATGAATCATGCTTCATAAAGGCATAAATCCTTCCTAGCTCCAGGAGATTTAATCTGCTATTGGCCCCTACCAGTATCCAAGGACTACGTCCTTTTCCCTTCCCATTGGTGATGACCAAGGACTGGGGGGGAAAGGGATCAAGGCTCCTCCCACTCCCCTCCTCTCACTTGGAGCAGGAGTAGCAGGTGCACAGTGCCCACTTAACATGGGTGCGCAAAGCAAAGGTCCATGCAGAGGTACATGGAAGATGCTTACTCCCTTCCACAGGTGCATAGCCCAGGCCATGATCTGGGCCAAAGTGATAGTGGGCACAATCCGGCGAGGCGCTGCATGCCTCCTGCAAGGTGCTGTTGAGCACCCTCAACTCCCAGTATACTCCTCATCTTCTAGAATCAGGCCCATTATCACTTGGGGCCAGATTATCGCCTGGGTTATGCACCTGGGGAAGGGAATAAGAGAGACGCCAGCAATGCCTAGCTTTTATATAGAACTTTATCAGGCGATATCAAAACATTGCACAAGAGGGGCCAGTGTCATTATCCCCATTTCACAGATGGGGAAACTGAAGCACAGAGCAGCAGTAAAGAGTGGCTTTTGCCTGGGGCGTGATTCTGTTGAGGAGATGGTAGGGTTCTATTTGACGTGTGTGTGTGTCTGTGTGCACGTGTGTGTGTGAGAGAGAGCAGCCACTGTTTTCTATTGCCTTTTGCACATGCAGAAAAAGCCTCTGCCCATGGGCCCATTTTAAAATCAGAAATAAAATAAACACCAAAGCTGTATGGAGCGAAGGCCTTTGGGAGAAGGTCTTTCCCCACAGATAAGGGGCCTCCTAAAAACCTCCCCAAAGCCTTTCAAGACAGTTTCTAAAAATTAGGAAGGCCAGCCTCAAGCATTTAAAAACCATCAATCAGGCCCCAGATCATGAGGGTTACTTAAATAGCTTTATTTTGAAATATAATATTGGGTGGGTTATATTTGCTTTCTGGCATTTGAGCCTTTAGGGATCATGTCCAAGATTTTCTTTGCAACTATGAGGGTGAGAAACTTACTTTTGTTTTTACATGAAACCTGAGCTTCTCCTGGACTCACATGACTCCAGGAGCAGGGGCTGCAAGAAACACCAAATATCACAATAAAGTCATGAGAGTTGGCAACGTTGGGAAGGAGGGGTGTTTTTTGAGACTAAAACGTTATTTTTCAGTAGTTCTTTAAGGTTTTGTGGCTTTTCTGTGTTTGTAGTTTCCGCCCGACCCTCTGAGCAAGTCACTGCCAGCCTCAGTCAAACACCTGCTGAAATGGCAGCCAAAAGCGCCAGTGTTACCGGGTCTGTCTACACTTCCAGCCGGCTCTCTCTAGTCTCATCGAGCGAGCACGCTGAACAGAGCGAGAGCTAGCTGTGCAAGTGGTGGGATGGGGTGGCTGCCCCCATCTCTGACAGGCGCCCACTCGGCATGCCTGGCCACACGGTTTTAGAGCTACCGCTTGTTGAGCTGGGAAACCCCACCCCAGGTCAAAGTGCAGACACACCCACACAGATCACAGGGTAGAGGCAGGTACTTCAAAGCCCAGAGAATCCTTTAATTCAGCTTGAGGCCTGCGAAGCCAATTCAGCAGAGAAGCATGAGCTACCAGAGTCCTTGGCCCTTGATGCCCTATTACCTATAGGCAAAGGTGGTATTGATGACATCAAAGACATAGTGGTCAGGAGTGGGGTAACACTGCCAGAGGTTATGCTATGGAAACCTATGTGCAGGGAACTGGGCTGCTCAGAGCTACTCACACTACGAAGGCAAGAAAAGATGGTTAAGATGGTCCAATAAGATGGTTACTTATTTCACAGTAACTGTGGTTCGTTGAGATGTTTAATCCAGGTGGATCTCACTGCCCGGCACACATGCGCCCCAGGCGTGGATGCCAAAATGGGGAGCCACATGAACAAACACTCAACGGAGAAACCAATCTTTCATTGACGCTGAGCTGGGATGTAGGAATGTGAGAGGAATGCCCTGTAATTCTCCCCGGGCACGACTCGCATTGGCAGATGGTTACGTGATAACACTTCGCCTCCACTTTCTCAGAAGAAGCGAAATAATTCTGAGATGCTTCTCAATTGGCGGGAGGGTGTCAAGGTTTTTATTTTTGTTTGAAAAGGGAGAGCGTCGGGGTGAGCTTGAACGGCTGCCACTGAGCCTTGGGTTGGCAGCTGTCCTGAAAAGGCTCTCATGAACCAACTTCTTCCAGGCCTGAGGAGGTTACCTGATACTGAGAATCTGAGTCTTCCCAGGGTGACTGGCAAGCCTGGCTAAGCAGCTTAATAATGCTGATTTTCTAGGTGACAAGGCTGGCACAGCAGGAAAACAGGGTATTAAATGAATTCATAAGTGGAAGGGATTTAGCAGGTTACCACATTTACTGTAATGTTTCAGACTGCTTGCGACCACATTTGGTGATCTGCTCTGACCCAGCTGAACGAGTACCTTCCCATGGGACAACAAAGAAGCCCCACTTGTTTGAAATGTACACAGTACAGTATAGAAACATCCTCTGTGCATTTCATTTCTTGTCACACTGCAGCAAAAGCCATTCCCCATGCTACACGTCCAGACAATTCTTCAGTATTCCCATCCTGATATGGCTGAAATGTGACCAGGTGTTTAACACAAAGAGATCATCTGGATCACAGAGGCTGGTGATCTGTTGCTCCTCCAGGTCCTTTATGCTGGTCTGGTCATATAAAGAGGACAGAAATGGCCCCAAGGGAACACTTCCAGCACAGAGGGTGCTCTGGCTGGCATACAACCGGATCAAGGGCTCTGTGCCAGTCCCCGCGGTCCAGCCAAGGGTAGGAAACATGGTGTGAGCTGCACGCAGACAGAGGAAAGGGGCACAGCCAGCGTGCTAAAGCACACCAGCTATTCTCCGCTTTCCACTGCCCATCAGGGACCATGGGAAGAGAAGTACAAGTTACAGCAGCCCTGAGGCAGCTCTGATTTACACTTGGGAACTGGGAAAGCCCCCAGCAGAATACAGAATATAGGATGACCTACCACCACCATTGCTGCCCACCCCTTGCTTTCCTGTGTCAAGTGCAAGAGCAGAGCAACACATCCCAGGTCACCCCATTTCTATGATAAAGAAACTATGACGAACTATAGCTAGAAATATGAAATGTATCTATCCTGTCCTATATTCCACCCAGTGATTCTGGGAGTAAAGTAGCATTTTAGCAATGAGTAGAAGAGGATGGAGCAACTAAGCCCGATGCATTGCCCGTGCAGTCAAGAGTCAGCGTGTTTCTGTTTTCCTGTAGCATTCACAAAAATATTGTGCATTAAGCACTCCAAAATAGGGGTAATATTCTGAGCTTAATTATCATTTAAATATAATAGGAGTCTGATGTTCCCACCAAGTGAACGTGTGCCAATCAGCCAGCCATAAGCACTGCGTTTTCTAAACAAATGGTTATTACTTTTAATACAACACAGACATGTAGCAAGCTGGACCCAATTTTAAGTGAAAATTAATGGCAAATTCTTGTAACCACATTAGGAGCCATCTTCATTCATTTGAAATGAGTTAACATAAAAACAATATGAAAGCCATCTTGTGTGCTTGGAATATAAATATTTGTCTATTTTTTTGCCAGAGCAGCAAGAAAGATTATGAGACTGGCATGTAAGCGTTATATAAACATGCTTGCAAAGGGCTGATGTTTGATGGGTTAAACTTATTTGTCAATTTTTCCATTTCCTTCATCAAAAAGTAATTAAACATTAAGCAGATGTCAGAGTCTAACTGGTTTCAGAGAACGTTTCACCATAGGATTTATGGTGATTATAAACTTTTTATTTACATGTCTGTAAATAACCAACTAAATGCCGGAAAAGACTAGTTGAAGCCTTTATTTCTTTTGATTTTTAAAAATGTCAGAATTAGTGCAAGCCTCTCTTGAAAGCTGGCTGCTTGGCGTGTTATGATTAACGTAGGAAACCTCGATGAATCTCAGTGTGAAACTAGTGAAATGGAGTGGAGAATCAGCTGTGCAATCATTGCTCACAGAGATGGTGAGATTATGTAATTCTGCTCGCAGACCAGTGTAAATCAACAGCAACTCCCTGAAGGTAAGGGGGTTACCATTGTACTGAGATCTGAATCATACCAAGCTGGGGAAATCTTTCATTCAATCAGTAAAAATGCTGAATTTGGCACCCATCGCAAACTGTTGTCAAAAATTAATAGTTCCTTTATTTCTATCATGGTAGCATCTAGAGGCCCCAACTCAGATCAGATGGCAGGCTCTGTTGTGCTAGGCTCTGTACAAACACATAGTGAGAGACGGTTCCTGCCCTGAGGAGCTCACCATCTAGAGAATCAGAGAATCATAGAATATCAGGGTTGGAAGGGACCTCAGAAGGTCATCTAGTCCAACCCCCCGCTCAAAGCAGGGCCAACCCCAACTAAATCACCCCAGCCAGGGCTTTGTCAAGCCTGACCTTGAAAACTTCTAAGGAAGGAGATTCCACCACCTCCCTAGATAACCCATTCCAGTGCTTCACCACCCTCCTTGTGAAAACTTTTTTCCTGACATCTAACCTAAACTTCCCCCACTGCAACTTGAGACCGTTACTCCTTGTTCTTTCATCTGCCACCACTGAGAACAGTCTAGATCCATCCTCTTTGGAACCCCCCTTCAGGTAGTTGAAAGCAGCTATCAAATCCCCCCTCATTCTTCTCTTCTGCAGACTAAACAATCCCAGTTCCCTCAGCCTCTCCTCATAAGTCACCCCCAATCATTTTTGTTGCCCTCCGCTGGACGTTTTCCAATTTTTTCACATCCCTCTTGTAGTGTCAGGCCCAAAACTGGACACAGTACTCCAGATGAGGCCTCACCAATGTGGAATAGAGGGGAATGATCACGCCCCTCGATCTGCTGGCAATGCCCCTACTTATACAACCCAAAATGCCGTTAGCCTTCTTGGCAACAAGGGCACACTGTTGACTCATATCCAGCTTCTCGTCCACTGTAACCCTTAGGTCCTTTTCTGCAGAACTGCCGCCTAGCCATCGTGAGAAATCGTGAGAGGGGAAACAGATGCCCAGGGAGGTGAAGCAATTTGCCCAAAGTCACAGAGCAGGTCAGTGATCAAGCCAGGAATAGAACCGAGGTTCTGAGACCCAGGCCTGTACTTTGCCTACTTGACCACACTTGTCATGTCTCTAAAAATGTTGCATTTTCCCCACATCTATGACATTAAGGGAAATGAGTCTGTTCATATTCAGCATCACTGCTGCTTGACTAAGTGCAAGTGTAACATCTAACGCGTACTTTCTGAGGGGTCTGGTCACTAATATGGCTGGTCAAAAGTATCATTTTAATTTTCACTGAAAATTTCCGAAGAAATGAAAATGCTCGTTTCATTTGAAGTGGTTGGTGTGTGTTTGTTTTTTCACCCTTTATCCCTTTTCATAAATTCATAGATTCCAAAGCCAGAACAGATCACTGTGATCATCCAGTCCAGGGGTTCTCAAACTTCATTGCACCATGAGACTCTTCTGACAACAAAAATTACTACATGAGCCCAGGATGGGGGACTGATGCCTGAGCCCACCCAAACCCCGCTGCCCTAGACGCGGGACTGGGGGAGGGGCAAAGCCCTCGGGCTTCAGCTCCAGGCAGGGGGCCTGTAACCTGAGCTGAAGCCCTCGGGCTTCGGCTTTGGCCCTGGGCAGCGGGGCTCAGGCTTCGGCCCAAGGCCCCAGCAAGTCCAATATCAGCCCTGGTGACCCCATTAAAAGGGGTCACGATCCACTTTGGGGTCCTAACCCACAATTTGAGACCTTCTTCAAAACAATTCCTAGAGCAGATCTTTTAGATAACCATCCAATTGTGATTTATAAATAATCAGAGATGGAAAATCCACAACGACCCTTGATAAATTGTTCCAATGGTTAATCCCCCCCAGTGTTAAAAATTTACACCTTATTTTCAGTCTGAGTTTGTCTAGCTTCAGTGTCCAGCCATTGGATTGAGTTAGACCTTTCTCTGATAGACTGAAGAGGCCATTATTAAATATTTATTCCCAATATAGGTATTATACACTGTAATAAAGTCATGCCTGCTTCTTCTCTTTGTTAAGCTAAATAGACTGAGCTCTTTCAGGCTATCACTATGAGACATGCTTTCTATTCCTTTAATCATTCTTGTGCCTCTTGTATAAACCCTCTTATCAACACCCTTCTTGAATTGTGGATACCAGACTGGACACAGTATTCCAGCAGTGCCAAATACCGAAGTAAAATATTCTCCCTACTCCAAGTTGAGATGCCTCTGTTTATGCACCCCAGAATCACATTAGCTCTTTTGGCTACAGAATCACACTGTTGATTATCCACCACAACACCCAAATCTTTTTCAGAGTCACTGTAAGCATGGCCGACATTCTTTGTTCCTAGATGTATATGTTTAAGTATTAAAACACATATTGTTTGCTTGTGCCCAATTTACCAAGCAATCCAGATTGCTCTGAATCAGCGAATGGGATTTTTTCCTACTTTCTCTCCCTTTTTTCCCCACTGAAAAAGAAGGGGGAAGTAAAAACCAAGTGAGAGAAAGGGGAAAAAAATCAAAATCAAGAGCAATTTGCTAAATGAAAATTTCCCAAAGTTTTGTCAAAAAATTGGGTGTTTTTTTTTTTTTACCCTAAATGCTTATTTTTCCCCACGAAGAACATAGTTTTGATGGGAAAGTCATTTTTCATTGAAAAACCTTTTTATCCAGCTCTACTTGCCAACCTTGCAGGCCAAAGATGAGACAGGGCTGGATGGAGAAGTTTTCTCTGCTGTTGCCCCGGCACTATCAGTTAATACAGGACTTCCGACCTGTCAGCCAGACACTTTTGCAAGTCCTACATTTTACGTGAGAGGGGGGTGTTTTTAAAAATCCCTTCAATTTTTCAGACCATTCACACTGAAGATGTTGCATTTAGAAAACAGGAAGGTGGACTAATTTATGCCATCAGGTGTTTGACCTAGACACATATAATTCCTTCATAGAATCATAGAATATCAGGGTTGGAAGGGACCTCAGGAGGTCATCTAGTCCAACCCCCTGCTCAAAGCAGGACCAATCCCCAATTAAATCATCCCAGCCATCACTTTGTCAAGCCTGACATTAAAAACATCTAAGGAAGGAGATTCCACCACCTCCCTAGGTAACGCATTCCAGTGTTTCATCACCCTCCTAGTGAAGAAGTTTTTCCTAATATCCAACCTAAACTTCCCCCACTGCAACTTGAGACCGTTACTCCTTGTTCTGTCCTCTTCTACCACTGAGAATAGTCTAGAACCATCCTCTCTGGAACCACCTCTCAGGTAGTTGAAAGCAGCTATCAAATCCCCTCTCATTCTTCTCTTCTGCAGACTAAACAATCCCAGTTCCCTCAGCCTCTCCTCATAAGTCATGTGTTCCAGATCCCTAATCATTTTTGTTGCCCTTCGCTGGACTCTCTCCAATTTATCCACATCCTTCTTGTAGTGTGGGGCCCAAAACTGGACACAGTACTCCAGATGAGGCCTCACCAATGTGGAATAGAGGGGAATGATCACGTCCCTTGATCTGCTCGCTATGCCCCTACTTATACATCCCAAAATGCCATTGACCTTCTTGGCAACAAGGGCACACTGCTGACTCATATCCAGCTTCTCGTCCACTGTCACCCCTAGGTCCTTTTCCACAGAACTGCTGCCTAGCCATTCGGTCCCTAGTCTGTAGCTGTGCATTGGGTTCTTCCGTCCTAAGTGCAGGACCCTGCACTTATCCTTATTGAACCTCATCAGATTTCTTTTGGCCCAATCCTCCTCCTTGCATGTTATTTGAGCAGCTGTCATATGGCTCTAACCTCTTCAACCTGCTGCCACTCGCTTTTACCCACCACTGAGAAAGTGCTTCTAAAAAATACACCCCCGAAGTCCAATGTATTGCGTTAATGTTATGTCAGAGTTCCAGTGGGTCACGTTCTGTGACAAAGCCGCAGCAATGTTTTGGGGATGTTTATTGGGGAGACTGTCATCAGCCTGAGGGGAGAGCACAGGAGACATCTGAAAGAAAAAGGTTGGTTTTTATCTTTATCCTAAGAGTGGTAATTGGACTTAGGCATGTAAATCCTTGTGTATCGAGATGTGAATGTGGCCCTTAGAGAAAAGCAAACAGGAGAGATTTACCATATTCTCTGCAGATACAGTGACTTGGGTAATTGACAAACCCCAGTGTCTTCCTGTTGGCCCTCAGGAGCTTAACTCTGGCCTTTGGTTCCCTTTCTAACATCTCCTTTTAAGATTTTTGGCCCCTGACCCAAAGCATGCAGACCTGATTGCGGGGTCAAGGTCAGAGTGTTCCATAAAGATAGCAGGGCGTGCATCACACGCTGCCGTTAACCAGAAAGACAGCACTCGCGGATCTGTAAACACTTTGACTTCTGACCCTTGAGTCTGGAATGAAATACTAGGATAGCCAAAAATAAAAAATACCCATCATTCTCTAATTTTAATGTTGAAGTGGAGGAGACGAGAAAGCTGCGGGTTAGATATCCCCCACCCCACCCCACCCCACCCCAGGAGTGCAGGATCGAGCCCCTTATCTTTTCAAGAGGCAAAGAACCCTTTCTGGAAGAAGATACCACCATAAATACCTGTGGTATGTGTGTGGTTTATATTCTCTGAGCAATTAAATGATCATCTTGGAGTCTTTCCAGGGGATTTTGTTCCAAGTCACACAGGACGGTCATGGTTAGCTCTGTCTCTTTACCAGTATTGTGACCTGCAGCCCCTTTGGACAGCATGGAGTTCTTGGATTCTTAGAATGATTTTGTTAGACATAACTGGCAAAGTAGTTTGTAGTTGGGATTAGCTATACTGGGGGAAATGCATTCCCATGGGCTATTGGGATGTTAATACATCTGTCTCTGTTGATTATTTTTCTGTTTGTCTTGAGAAAAGCCATGGCGACTTGCTTGTTTTTCTTGGACTGATAAGGGTCTGAAATGTAGGGGGTTTATTTTCCAGAAAATGACAATGGGTTTATGACCAATAAAACATTCTTAGAAGATGTTGAGTCCGAAGTAACCTTGATGTTAGTATCTGAAAGCTAGCAATGACTTCCTGCTTATAAGAGTGCATGTAAAGGATTGCTCCTCGCTGGACTCAAAATCAACAACCTGGATTACAATCATGGCAGCGGCATGACTCAAGCTAGGACCACATCCGTTAGCCAAGAGTAATAACAACATCTATATTCTCTTCTCAGACCTCCACCCATAGACAGGGACTTGTTCCTAGGTGACCTGGGCTGACACTCCGACTGTTAGAGGATGCAGGAATCCAAGCCTGTGCCCAGGAGAAAACCCAAAAGACCTACAAGGAGGCAGAAGAGGAGCAGAACTCCTCTGCCATGGCCAGGGGGAAGTCTGCCGCCCGATCACCACGGCCCCAGGTTAAGTCTTGGTTGCAGGAGAACACCGAGGAAGTGCAGTTACAGGCTGCAGGGCTGCAGCTCCCCCCTGTTCTAGTATCCTGATGCCTCTTTGCAGCTCATTTGCAATGATCCGGTTTACTCTGTTATTGGCTGTGCGGCCCCACAACACAAACGACGTGGGTGAGCAGGTTTAACGGGGAAAGCTCTTACCCATGTGTCAGGGATGCCACGAGCCATCACTCTGGCAAGGCCATAACCGTATGGGGGCCATCGGCACCACGGCTGACACGGCTGGACTTTCACCTGCTTACCCAGCAGCCCAGAGCCTCGCTTGCTGCCCATTGTTTAGACAGCAGCTGCATGTTGCAGGGGACTCAGGCTAGCCTTGTCGTCAGCTCTGTGTTCAGTTCTACCTCCCCCAGCAAGCCCTGGCACTCAGCCCTCTGCTACTTCCACCGCTTCCCTGCTGCAGTGTTGCCTGTGGGGACCGGACAGCGCCCTGGAGCAGCCCATAGCAGGAACAGCTGTGGCAGAGGTGCTGTTGTCAAACTCGCAGGGCACTCCTAGCCGTCAGACCCAGTCACAGCCTGGGTGAAAATGGAGAGGCGACCAGTGCCCACGAAGGGCCTCCTTCACCTAGCACGGCTATGGGCCTGACAAAATGCAACGTGACCTAGTGGATAAAGCACCAGGCTCTGGCTCAGGCAATGTAGGTTCTACTGCCAGCTCTGCGGCTGGCTTGCTGGGTGACCCTGGGCAAGTCATGTCCCGTCTCTCTGCCTCAGTTTCCTCATCTGTAAAATGGAAGTAATGATACAAGCCTCCTTGTAAAGCACTTTGAGAACCACTGATGAAAAGCACTAGATACTGGGGTCAGTGGTAGTGGCCTCACTTTAACCAAGCACTCCCATCTTGCTAACAGGCAAAACATTACATCTCACAAGGCAAGTGTCATGCAGGCTCCTTTCAGATCACCCTGGTTTGAAGCCTGAGGACTAGCTTTAGGTGATGAGCCTTCCAAGGAACCTGAAAGCTAATGCACATTTCTCAGAATTGCCATAGCAACAGATTGACAGGTCATATCTTCCCAGGAAACCCGGCAGAAACTTTTTAAAAGATCCCTTCAAAGAAGAAACAGCAGAAGGACACCAGTGACTAAGCTGGTGCAGAATTCACTCCAACATATTGGCTAATTAAGGATTAATACAGCATCCTTTCTAGTACCCACTGGGTAGAGGTAAGCTAGAGGAGCAGGGATCCCAATGATTTCCTTATAGAGATGAAAAACAAGCAGCAAAATTATGCAGGAGATGGCACACAGTGGGCCAGTAAACTTTTATCTGAGGTGTTTCTGATTGTGTTATTCATACACTGCCAGACAGCTAAGTAAGAAGCATAAGCTACAGCATGGTATCTCCACAGCCCAGCCAGATATAGGTCAATTTCAGGGTTGTATAATAGAAGCAAAGCAGAAGTAATACTGTTCAGACAATGCTTGTTGAACAAACTTCTCCCCATAGGTCGGCACTGGTCACATGTCACACTGATTATGTTATTTAGCCTATACACAAGAAAACAAGTCAATTCATTTCCATAACTTCTTCAGGAGAACTAAGAGGCTGGTCATGTCCCAACCAGTGAAGGAAGCCAACTACTATGTTCACCTTCCCAGCTTTGCCTCTCTCCTCTCTCAGAGGCTGAACCCGAAAGGCTCTGAGCTTTATCCTCAGTTGGTGTAAATCAGCATAGTTCCACTGATTTCAATGAGGCCAGTTTACAGCAGCTGAGAATCTGTCCCTCTCTGTTCAGAGAGCCTTCCGCTCTGTAGACATAGTTCATGGCATGAGCAACTGGGGGAGAGGGGGAATGTCTTCTGCACAGCTGGTGGCGAGGGGTTTCTAGCCTGCAGAATCCTGCAGGGTAGGAAGGAAAGCTCCATTTAATACACCGCCCTCTTCAGGACCTACAGAAATGATCTTCACTTTTCATCTCTCTCCACTGAGTACTGTTACTTTCAAAGGAAACAGGACACCAGGTTGTGTCAGGTCCCAAGAGAGCCGCAAAGCCTTGGCTGCCGTTGGAGTTCATTCTCTGAGGAGCAAAGCCATGCTGCTCTTTTCGATCTATAAAAGCTTAATTTTCAGTTGGAAATACACATGTTCAAAGAGGGGTTTTTCAGTCAAAGCAAAGCTTATAAAAGTTGCAGAGCGTCTGTGGTGGCTCTGGGCAGCCATCTTGGATACCGGCAAGCCAGTCCGTGCAGGTGTCTGAAGCAGTGCATTTTGGGCTGGAAATGCTCATGTGAAGCTTTCCTTTAAGCATTTAAAAGGCTCCAGCTCTGCAAAGCATCAAATCCAAAATGGGCAGCTGCAGCACCAGCTTTGCCCCTACCCAGAGCAGTGGAACTTGAGTGCTTGGGCAGGCTCTGGCTTCGATCCCCCGTCCTGGGGTCATAGTAATTTTTGTTGTCAGAAGAGGGTCGTGGCAACGAAGCTTGAGAACCCCTGGACTAGACTTACTGTATCAGTGCATAATAACACAAACACAAAACAACAGCATTTAACCCGAAGGGCCCATCCACGCTGGCCTGAAAATCCAGCTAGTTCCATAGTCTGTATTCAGTCATCAACACGTTCCTGCTTAATTAGAAAGCCTGACACTTGTCACCTAAAATTGAACTCTGAACACAGAGGGAGCAACTGGGATGGCCATCATTTCCAACTGCCATTGTCCTGATTTTCAGATAAAGAACTAGGGGTTTTGCCTCTCAGACATCAATTTCTCCTCTTTAGCAAGAGGTAGGGCTGCTCTGTAATAATTTATGAACACTCTGTGGCCTGGTTGTTGGGATGTTTACTGTATTTAATATGTTGGTTTAGTTTAATAGCAAGCTACTGGAAAATAACCAGGAAACAAACAATAGCTGGAGATAAGCTCACTCCTGGCAAACATTTCAGGTTGATTAAGAGACAATCATAGAATCGTAAGACTGGAAGGGACCTCAAGAGGCCATCTAGTTCAATCTCCTGCACTCATGACAGGACTACATATTATCTAGACCATCCCTGACAGGTGTTTGTCTAAGCTGCTCTTAAAAATCTCCAACGATGGAGATTCCACAACCTCCCTAGGCCATTTATTCCAGTGCTTAATTGCCCTGACAGGAAGTTTTTCCTAATGTCCAACCTAAATCGTCCTTGCTGCAATTTAAGCCCATTGCTTCTTGTCCTATCTTCAGAGATTAACAAGAACAATTTTTCTCCGTCCTCCTTGTAACAATCTTTTACATACTTGAAAACTGCTATAATGTCCCCTGTCAGTCTTCTCTTCTCCAGACTGAACAAACCTAGGTTTTTTAATCTTCACTCATAGGTCATGTTTTCTAGACGTTCAGTCATTTTGGTTGCTCTTCTCTGGACTCTCTCCAATTTGTCCACACCTTTCCTGAAATGTGGTGCCCAGAACTGGACACAATACTCCAGTTGAGGCCTAATCAGCATGGAGTAGAGTGGAAGAATTACTTCTCGTGTCTTGCTTACAACACTCCTGCTAATACATCCCAGAATGATGTTCGCTTTTTTTTGTAAGTGTTACATGGTTCACTCATATTTAGCTTGTGATCCACTATGACCCCCAGATCCCTTTCTGCATTACTCCTACCTAGGCAGTCATTTCCCATTTTGTCTGTGTGCAACAGATTGTTCTTTCCTAAGCGGAGTACTTTGCATTTGTCCTTATTGAATTTCATCCTATTTACTTCAGACCATTTCTCCAGTTTGTCCAGATCATTTTGAATTTTAAGCCTGTCCTCCAAAGCACTTGCAACTCCTCCCAGCTTGGTAACATCTGCAGGCTTTATAAGTGTACTCTGCATGCCATTATCTAAATCATTGATGAAGATATTGAACAGAACTGGACCCAGAACTGATCGCTGCAGGACTCCACTCATTATGCCCTTCCAGGTTGACTCTGAACCACTGATAACTGCTCTCTGGGAACGGTTTTCTAACCAGTTATGCACCCACTTTATAGTAGCTCCATCTAGGTTGTATTTCCCTTGTTTGTTTATGAGAAGATCATGCGAGACAGTATCAAAAGCCTTACTAAAGTAAAGGTATATCACATCTACCGCTTCCCCCCATCCACAAGGCTTGTTATCCTGCCAAAGAAAGCTATTAGGTTGGTTTTACATGATTTGTTCTTGACAAATCCATGCTGCTACTTGTCACCTTATTATCTTGTAGGTGTTTGCAAATTGATTGATTAATTATTTGCTCCATTACCTTCCTGGGTAGTGAAGTTAAGCTGGCTGGTCTGTAATTCCCCGGGTTGTCCTTATTCCCCTTTTTGTAGAAGGGCACTATACGCCTGAGCTGTTGACTGTGAAGATCTCATCTCTGGGCTCCAGCCAAGTTACAAAGCTTGTTTTGCCAATGCTGGGTGCCAGCAAACCAAAAGGACAATAAATAAATAGGTTTCAGAGTAACAGCCATGTTAGTCTGTATTCGCAAATAGTCTCTAAGGTGCCACAAGTACTCCTTTTCTTTTTAATAAATAAATAGTTTAAAAAAATAGCTGGTCAGACTGACGCACACCAATATCCGGGGAGGTGTCTGAAGCAGCTAGGCCAGCCTGGGTCACCATCAGAGGGGGATAGGGCTTTAGGTAAGGTAGATATGGGTATAGATTGCTTGTTGTTTTAAAATATTTCTTGCCTCTCATGTGATGCTTCTATATTCCAACCATTAAAATTAAACAATACTTTGGGTTAAGAAGGGCTTCTGGTCTCTCTGTTCACCACTGGCCACAGATTCCTGAAGGGAAGGGCAAGAGGTGCTGCACCCAGCCAGGCCTGCTTGGGAAGCGTGGTTGATACACAAGGCACTGCAGCCCAGGGCCTGGTCTGACAGTGGAAGAATTGCATGATTCCATTCCCAGATATGGCTGCCAACTTTCTACTCACACAAAACCAAACATGGTTGCCCCGCCCCTGCCCCGCCCTACCTCTTCAGCCCCACCCGTAACCGCCCCCTTCTCCGAGACCCCGCCCCACACTCACTCCATCTCCTCCCCCCCAGTCACTCACTCTCCCCACCCTCACTCATTCGCTCATTTTCACCAGGCTGGCTTGGGGGCTGAGGTGCAAGAGGAGTTGAGGGCTCCGGCTCGGGGTGCAAGCTCTGGGGTTGGGCCAGGGATGAAGAGTTTGGGGTGCAGGAGGGGGCTCTGGGCCGGGGGGTGGAGCCGAGGGTTCAGAATACGGGAGGGGGTTCCAGGCTGAGGCAGGGGGTTGGTGTGTGAGGGCTCTGGATGGGAGTGCCGACCCTGGGGTGGGGCTGGGGACGAGGGGCTTGGGGTAGAGGAGGGTGCTCTAGGCTGGGACTGCCCCCAGCTTGGCAGGGGGTTGGGGCGCAGGGGCAGAGTGAGGGCTCTTGGGTGGGGAACCTTTTTTCTGTCATGGGCCATTGACCCACAGAAAAAAAATTAACCATGGGCCACTCACTCACCCACTGGCAGGGTGTGAGGGTGCGAAGGCTCAGGGCTTCCCCCGCAGCTGGACGAGCCAGCGCAGCAGCTCCTGCCCCGTGGAGGGGAAGGGGGTGCCACAGGCCGGATTAAATTAACGATGGGGCTGGATCCAGCCCGCAGGCCCTAGGTTTCCCACCCCTGCCCTATGAGTAGGAGCCGGAGGGAGAGACATGCTGGTTGCTTCCCGGAGCGCAGCACCAACAACTGGACAGTCAACAGCCAACTCAGCAGTGCTGACTGGAGCTGCCAGGATCCCTTTTCCACTGGGTGTTCCGGTCGAAAACCAGACACTTGGTCACCCTATCCCCGGAGAGGTAAAGACAGGAAGCCTGACATCTGCTGGTGGGCACTCAGAGACTAGAGAGGATCGCTAGCCCTAGTGAACAGTCTGAACAAACTTTCATGCGATGTTCATTTCTTCCCTTTCCAGTCAAGGAACCATCTTTCATGAAGGAATGGTTCAAACAGACTTGTTGAATACCCAAGAGGGACAGATTATATAATACTGACGAGGGTAAAGTCCTGGAATATAACCTGCTGTGAGAACATTCTGGTGTCAACGGCAAGATATGGTCAAAAAGGGATTGCTATAGCCTAAAAAGCCCTCGGACATAGAAGGTTCACGGGTGTTCTGTACTGCAATTAATTGACCAACAATGTGGAGCAATTGCGTATGGACTAATTAGAAGACCTAAATCTTGCTGTGTTCCAATTGGTTAGAAGTGCCTGGGAAGAGACAAAGATGGTAACTAACTTTATTATAACTAACGTTCTTCATGTCCCCTGTGCCTAATCTGGAGCGAGAACAGTGCAGAAGGGCAATGGGGGACGTGCTAACGAGAAAAGCATGCTGGCTTCTGAGCTGATGAGACTTGTTTTGCTCTCTCAACTGTTCAGTCAGCAAATCTCTGTTCAAACTCCAGCAAAGGCGAGTCAAAAACAAACAGAAAGCAACACACCCCCTATTGTGGTTGAAGGAAAACAATACTTTCCCCAAACATGCGCAGGGTATTAATATCCACAAGGCAATAGTGATATTATACTTTGTAATCTAAGTGCTGAAATAGTTTGTGAAAATTGCAAAGAAGAAGCTTAGCCATGATCAGAAATGCCACCTTTCCTCGATAGTTTATATTATGCTGCTCATCACCATGGCGTCCAACCACCCCACGTACGCTAACAAATCCTCATAACACCCCTATGAAGCAGGCATGTGCTGTCCCGTTTACAAATGGGGAACAGAGGCCGTGACAGATTAAGGCTGCGCGCTCAGGGGAGGGGGTGGAACTGGGTGGGGAAGAGGTGGGGCGGGTGTGGGAAGAGGTAGGGTCTTGGGGGAAGGGGTAGAGTAGGGGTGGGGCCTGGGCAGAGCACCCCCCCGGCAGATAGAAATTCAGGGCCTATGTCTCAGACCCCGCACCCACCCTAGGGACAGCCCTGTGTCTAAGTGCCTTCCTGTATCAGTACCTAAAGTGCCTTACCTAAGGTCTGTGGCACAGGCAGGATTTGAACCCAAATCTCCTGTGTCCTTGTCTGGCACCCTGACCCCAAGCTCATCCTTCCTGGCCCGTTTATCACTCATATGCTAGTTACACTGGTTCCTTTTTCTAGTCCTAAGAGAGACAAGGTGGGTGAGGTGATGTCTTTTATTGGACCAGCTTCTGCTGAGGAGAGAGACAAGCTGCTGAGCTTCACCGAGCTCTTCTTCTGGTCTGGGAAAGCGACTGAGCGTGGCACCGCTCCATACAAGGTGGAACAGATAGTTTAGCACAAGTAGTTAACACGTATTTCAAGGAACCATTCAAGGAGAAGTGGCCAGTTAACCCCTCTCCAGTCATAGGGGGAAAGCAAAGGAGGGAGGTTGGCAGTGGGTCACAGATCGTTGTAATGAGCCATCAATCCAGTGCCTCTGCTCAGTCCATAAGTTTTAGAGTCTAACAAAGTTATGAATTTAAGCTCCGAGGCTCATCTTTTGAAAGAGTTTGTGCAGGTTTCCTTTGCAGATGAGGACTGATGCGTCAGACACAGAGTGATCGCTCTGTGGAAAGTGCTCTCCCCCGGGCAGCTGGGTGTCTTTGTCATTTATTATTTTCCTGCATGAGGGCACTCAAGAGCATAGGGATTGTCCAGTTGCACCCACTTAGCTGCTTTTGGGGCATTTAGTGCAGTGCACGAGGTACAAACCTGGGAGGTCATGGGGCCCGATCCTGCTGATGTTTAACTCAACAGCCACTGGCTTCAGCGGGAGCAGGCAGGCTCAGCACAGAGCTGTTATTTACCTTGCCGTTCATCTGCCTTATTTAATGAGAGACATTAAAGAGCTACATGAGCTTTTGATCAAACCAACCCCCACTGAAATCACACAGTGACCTGGCCAATATTTGTGTGTTTGATTGATGCCCTTTTCATGTTAAATACGCTACAGTAAACGTAGCGTCCTTGGCGGAAGCACAACATTGACATAGGTTGTTTGTTCAAGGGGTCCACCTACTGGGTAAACGTCGGTAAGCCAAACAAACCTGTTGATTCTATGCCCACATCAAACAAGCCCCAATACCCGACTCCCCACTGAGGTAGCAGTGCCGGCCAAAGGATCAACTACACTCGTGGGCAGAAGAAATCCATTTTCCCAAGAAAGTTACAAAAAGGTGATGCAAGAAGAAGAAAAAGGTGGTTCTGAAAAGACTTTCGGTCTCTCTAGCGCTGGTCGTGACATGCACCACACACTTGGCCCAACTCAGAGCCAAAACTCATTGGACGCAAGAGGTTAAACAGGGAATGACCCTTCCACCACTTCATCCTGGAATGCAGTGCCCAGAGCTCTCCGCTCTCGCTTGGTGTGAGACTGAAAACACCGACAGGAGCCAGACCCAAGGCAAAGGCAACTGTCTGTGTGGCGACTAATTTCGCTCCCAACCAACAGACTGTCTGCGTCCTTTACCAAAGGGCAGATTGTCCTTGGCCCTTATGCGGGAGAGCAGCAGTAGAATCCCGCATGTGCCCCTGGCATGGACCATACCAGGGCCAGGCAGAACTGCGGTACTTTCCTTGGGCAACCCTGCCAAATACACATCGGGAGCATGTGGCTTCAGCATTCTGCTCTGCACTGGCTTCCAGTTGATTTCCAGCAGAAGAGCAGGATGCTCGATTTGACACATGAGGCCCTGCTTGAAGGGGTCCCCCCTTTCGCCAGGAGATACTGGGATGGGGGCAGACAGCCAAGGCACTCGAGCTCACAGCCACTAGGGTCCCAGCAAAAGACCTTCAGCGTGGGAACTCCATTCCCACCTTGGCCTGCCAGAGCCTGGGCTCTGAGACTGTCAGGACACACTGCACATCACCAGCTTTCTCCAGTCCAGGGCAGACCTTGGGGCTGCGGAGAGATGAGGGAAAGGGTTTTGTGTTGGGGCTGAGGTCTTTGCACCCTCAAAATTCATTTATCCCACGAGGCTTTCTAGCAGCCAGTTATTGGTTTTATCACTTAGGGCGCCCCCATACTTGGCTCGTCACCAAAGAAGGAGAGACTCAGTCCCTGCCCCATTTTACACCCAACAGAACGAGCAAGGTGAGGAACAGCAGTGAGGAGAGGCAACGTGCAGGGGAGGGGCTCCAATAATCGAACCCCTTAGGTATTCAGTCCAACTGTGTACACACCTCGGTGGCCCCAATGATTTCTGGGAGGGTAAGGTATAAATTTGAATAGAGTATCCGCTTTTTGGGGTAGGGACACTCTTTTTGTTCTGTGTCTGCACAGCACCTGGCACAATGGGGTCGCAGTAACACAACCAATAAATAATCAGGAAGATTAAAAGAGAGAAGTTAGTGATTGTTGTTGGCTCACTGTGGGCATCACAGACAAGGTGAGTTTTCAGGGGGCAATTAAACGAGGAAGTAGTAGTAAAGGCATGCCAATGGGGCGGGGAGCATAGCACTGGTAGGAAACCCTAACTCTAGTGTGCATGGAAGGGTTAGACCTTTCCAAGGGCGTGCGAAGGAGTCCGCACACTGAAAATGCAAGCGGATGTATATGCACACGCACAGATAGAGACTGGGTGCTGAAACCTTACTCCATGAATTAAGGACAATGTGTTTCCTGCTCTGCTTGGCTGCAAATACTTCTTGTGGTATTTCTGTGCCAGGCTATAATACACACCGGGAAAGAGACACCCAGACCATCCAACAGCTTGTCTCTCTTTCTGCAGGTAGAGCTCACCTGGGTACAGTGTCTCCCCTTTCTTTTCTACCAAGACAGTGTTTTCTAAAAGGCACATTATAATTTACAATAAAGACATCGGAACAGTGACATTTACTGCAGACCTTGTCCTCATTAAAACAGTCTCATTGCCTCATTAATTCCATCTTTCAGGAATTATGTTCAGTTTTATGCACTGTGTCAGCTCCTCGTGCATTTCACATGCTGCTGTTCCACGTTTCAGGAATACGTCTCAGAGAGAGGCCCAGATCAGCAATCCCCGCACCCTAGAAGCAAAATAATTACTTTTGCCACTGCTAGTTCCTGTTAACCCACTCAAGATAAATAAAAGCAATGCACCTACATTTGTCATGTGAACATAATTATCCCGAATGGCATTAGCCGAGGCTGGACTTGTACAGTAACTGTGCTTCATGCTATCAAGACTCACGGAGCAGAATTTAGTAGCAGGCAGTTTTGTATTTTCAAAAGCTCCATAGAAGCACAGGACCTAAATTACACGGTGGGAGAACTACATGTGGCATGGGTGTACCGTTACAGACACCCACCAACCTGTGTGTAACTCTAAAACATCTGCACACAGACCCAGGGAACAACCGTTGTCAGAACAGCGATTTGACAAAACAAACCGATAATGCAACAAGTCAAAGATTCAATGGCTGTGGAAAATTACAACAAACAAAAATTTAACTACATCACAGAATATTAAACTGTAGGGCCAAATTCAACGCAGCAGTGCTGGAGAAACCTACTGCACGTTTGCATTTCTGGCTTGCGAGGGAGGAGACAAACTTGAGTCCAGTGATGGTCGAATCTAGGTGGTTTGTGTGCTTATCTAGCCAAGCCTTCTGCAGTCTCCCTTTCCATCCATCATCCCTTTTCCCTACCACTTCTCCTTCCCTGTCTGCCTCTCAGTCCAACCATGTGCTATTGCTTGTGCTCCCAAGCCCCCATCCTATCTATCTTAGGGCTTCCTACCTCTGCCCGTCATTATGGTATCTGAGCACCTTACACACGGCTGATTGATGATTAGCAAAAGCGAAGTCCCGGGTGGCCTTCATGGAGAAGTTCTAGCTCTCCTACCTTTTGGGGGTGCATAAACTCTGCTTAGGGTAAGGTTATTTTTGTTGGATTAATTTGTTTGTTATTTTGAGGGTTTTGTTTGTTTTTAGGGTTTGTTTGCTTTTTATTGTAAGGTGGAAAAGGTGGGGGTGTTTCTTATGATGGAAAGGCTTTTTCGAAGAGGAAAGTTTTGCAGCATTTCCTAAAAACAGACTCTGCTCTTCTGTGGAAGATTTTTCCACAGCCAGATCCCTCGACAGAGAATGCTTTGTCCCCAGCCCTCACACGCTTTGTGATCTGCATTATCCCAGACGGGAGCACAGCTGTCAAGGGGCTTCATAGATCAAAATTCGGTCTGTAACGTAGCTGGGGCTTGATCCATTAATTGCATTGAAGATCTGGAGCAAAGCCTTAAACTGGCCTCAGAAGCTGCGTGGGAGACAACAGGAAGATAAGCACATCCCAGGCCAGGGAGGAGGGGGGGGCAGACGTATTCTGTATCGGCTGGAGCCTGTGCATTGCCTTCATATTGTAGCTTCAAAAACAGAGAACTGCAGTTGTCCAGCGTGGAGGGGACAAATGCAGGGACCTCCAAACATCCAGGACCTCCAAACAAATGCAGGGACCTCCAAACAGCAGCGAGCCCCACAGCAGCATTGCAGCTGCAAGCTTTAAGACAGGACCATGGTTTTCCAGCCAGTACCTGCAGTGAGGAGACTTGCTCAGCAGCAGCTCCCCAGAGGCACCAGACCCAAAGCAAGCTCAGTGCTTTGGGGATTGCTGGACATGAGTGGCCCCATTCCAGTCCCTGACAAGAGCAACAAGCAGTCCAGCTTTCCAGCCCAGGCCAACTTACCCTGGAGGGCCAAGAGCCGGCCAAGCATGGTCTTCATGCCAAGGGAGTGAAGGAAGGATAGCCTAGTGGGTTGGGCATTAGACTGGGCTGCAGGAACCCTGGGTTCAATTCCTCACTCTACCTAAGACTTCCTGCCTCAGTTCCCCACTTGTAAAGTGGAGTTAATAAAATATTTCTCTACCCCAGAGGTCTGGTGTAAGAATAAAAAGACACTACAATGACTGTGTGGGGCAGAGAAGTACCTCAAGGGCAGGACTAGGCCTGGCTCACATTCTGGTACTCTTGTCCATGGCTAGTCATCGTTCAGCCCTTTGGGGACCCCCTTGAGCCAAGCCTGCCTGCAGCATCTCCTACAGCAGCCAGTTTGCTGCATGATTTACACCATTAGCATCTCAGCTTTTGCACCTTTTGTTCCGCCTGCTGTAGGATGAGTGCCCTTGGGGGAGGGCCTTCCTTGGTACTGTCAAAGAAAGGGGTCTCTTCTCCCTCCCAGCCCGGCTTTGCTCATGTCAGAAATCTGCAGCATTCTCCCGTAGCCCCGCTCCTCCAGAGTGGAACACGGCCCGAGGGGGTTCACCGGCAGCACTGAAGCCACCTGGAGCAGCAGAAGCAGGACAGACTGTGCAGAAAGCAGGCTTTGCTGGCACCCCCACTTGGTGTGTTTTGTTTTTCCTACAGGCAAAAGTGCCATCCCTCCCTCTCAGCTTCCCGGCTTTCAGAGGGTGGGCAGCTGATTACCTGGGCAACTTAACTCATGGCAAGCAGAAGTCACCCCACAACTTTTTCAGCTGAGCTCCCCACTTGGCTGCACTGATGCACTGCATTTGGCTTTGCAAACTGAAAAGGACCTTCACTGCAAAGTTCCTGGAAACTGCTCCCGCCAAATCAGCCGTGACAAAACCAGCCAAAAGGCAAGGACTGCGCATTCCAGAAAGCTCCCAGCCCCTTCATTTATTTTGCAAGACAGGATGAGCTGGGATACATGTCCTCTCCCCCCATTTAGTCCCCACCAGCTCTTTCCGGATTCCTCAAGTAGCCTGCACGGCAGTGAGAATCCTTGCAGCTAGTGATGGCTGGACACACACCGCTGACTGAGCTTGTCACCTGTCCCTGCTTCCTCAGCCCATCTAGCAATGGCCTCCTCCACACCCTTCCACACAGCCTGGACACTGCCCGGGCAAGAGACTTCTTCTCTGCATCTCCCTCAATCTGGAACAGCCTCCCTGCATTCTCCCCACTACAGTGACTCTCCACCTCACTTCCAAGCTCAGCCCCAAACACTGTATATATTTTCTCCCTGGCCTATACCTCCTCACTTCTCTTGGCCTTTGGAATGAATTATTTAACTCTCTCACTCTATTATTTAGCTCTGTGAAGCATCCTGGGATGACGTTTGCATGAAAGATGCTACACAAACTACCGTCGTAACATACTGCACCCTCCAGAGTCCAGCAGTGCCACTTCAGTCATTGGCTGGGAAGGGGGCAGGGGCTGGGGGAAGGCTCTTGAGATGAGAAATGTACTCTGAGCACATTGTCACTGCAAGGCTCCCAACTCAGGGAAGGAGGCCAGGACCAGACGCAGCTAGCCTGGCTTCCCATTTATATTTAACGACATCTCATGTTAAGAAACAAGCCGCAAATCAAGACGGGTGACACCACCGTCACCATCACCACCCTCCTTAACAGGCACCTTGGATGCATACATTGAGATGCACAATGTTAATGAAGGAACAGTTTATAGGGTTTTGTTCCCAGGGCTTCTCCAAGTGGCAGTGGGCCATAGTCAGCTTGTTATAAATAGGCATGTATCATTTAGAAGGTCACGCAATGAACTGTGAAAACTGCCAGAAACTTAAAAAGAAACAGTAAAATGCAAATGAAATAAGAACCGAAGATGCACTCACACATGCACGGGCAGCCGCTTTCAGAATTGCAGAGGAGGATCCTTGGGGGCAGAGGAGTGCAGCCTAAAGGAACAATTAAAGCTCTGCAGGGAGACAACAATAAAACACAGAATTGCTCCTCAAAAGGAGTCACTTTTTAATGGGTAACTAAATATGGCTTATCGCTTCAACGCCTGCCAAGGATTCCCACACTCAAAGGTGTATGGTCAGGGTCCCTGGACAGCCCCAGCCACCAGTGCAGGTACCTCCAGTAGCCATCTCACCCTTCTAGAATCAGCGTTGTTACCCAAGATTAGCTAAACCAAGGGGGAGCCAGTACCTGCCGCGCTGGCAGGTAAATCAGCACTGTTGAGGAAACAAAAGTGAATTTTTAAAAAAAGCCAACTCCTTTATCCCAAACATAAACATTCAGCGCCTGGAAGAAGCCCACTTTTTTTTCCCTTTCGAAGTGCCCTGTTCAGCAGCAGAGCACACAAATACTCATAGCTACGCAAATAGCAACTCTTTATTTGCTTTGTTTGCTCAGCTAATATTGACTTTCCAGCCTAACACTGGTGCTATTGAGTTTGGCTATTCACAATAATGTTTGACTAGCATTAGAACAGCACAGCGATAACAGCATGCGCAACAGGAAAAGCAATCCATCACCCCTGCGTGGGATAGTGCCATTATGACAGAAAAAACCTGTCTGCTTATTCAGTCAGTACAACTGTTGAATATAATGCTCCCCGTGACACTCCTGGCTAGTTCAAACAATCCAAGGTTATATTGCCATTGTGTATTCATGCAAAGCAAACACTCAGAGACGGAGAAACAAAAAGGTTACATTTCAGCTTGTCATTTCTGGGTGGGGCCTAGAAATTGCTTTGTTTCTGGCAAGAGAATCCAAACTAAACCACATATGCACCATCTCAGTGCCTCAGCCTGCTTGGAAGGAGAACAGCGTCAGCTCTGTAGAATGGAAACCAAGAGGAGTGGCATTGCACAGGGGCAGTGCACTGGCCCGACGCTATAAGCCAGACCTTTAGAACTGGGATGAAAGAGGTTAGCAATGGCTGAAAGCCTCCTAGGATTTCTTCTCTCAGAGACATGGAAAACGAACAAAGCTATGCCTGGAGGAGAGTCAGTAGTCACAGGGCCATTGGGTCAATGGCAGCAGGCTAAACATGCCCTTTGCACAGCATTAGTGTTCAATATTGGTAAAAATCGTTGCCCTCTGATTTCAATTTATACTGGAATTTTTACAGGGCTTCCTATTAATGAGATACAAACACAAAAGGATCCCAAACTGCAGTTAATTGGATCAGTGTTGCTCTAGCTATAATATCAAGAATCAGGGCTGCCGCCACGTATTTATAAGAAAACATATTAGCTGAAGATTCACTATACAATGTTCTCTCTTCCTGAAGTAACTGTTCTTTATTTAAAAAGAACAGGAGGACTTGTGGCACCTTAGAGACGAACAAATTTATTTGAGCATAAGCTTTCATGAGCTACAGCTCACTTCATCGGATGCATGCAGTGGAAAATACAGTGGGGAGATTTATATACATAGAGAACATGAAACAATGGGTGTTACCATACACACTGTAACCAGAGTGTTTACTTAAGGTGAGCTATTACCAACAGGAGAGCGGGGGTGAAAAAACCTTTTGTAGTGATAATCAAGGTGGGCCATTTCCAGCAGTTGACAAGAACATCTGAGGAACAGTGGGGGGTGGAGGGAGAATAAACAAGGGGAAATAGTTTTACTTTGTGTAATGACACATCCACTCCCAGTCTCTATTCAAGCCTAAGTTAATTGTATCCAGTTTACAAATTAATTCCAATTCAGCAGTCTCTCGTTGGAGTCTGTTTTTGAAGGTTTTTTGTCGAAGAATTGCCACTTTTAGGTCTGTAATTGAGTGACCAAAGAGATTGAAGTGTTCTCCGATTGGTTTTTGAATGTTATAATTCTTGACATCTGATTTGTGTCCATTTATTCTTTTACGTAGAGACTGTCCAGTTTGACCAATGTACATGGCAGAGGGGCATTGCTGGCACATGATGGCATATATCACATTGGTGGATGTGCAGGTGAACGAGCCTCTGATAGTGTGGCTGATGTGATTAGGCCCTATGATGGTGTCCCCTGAATAGATATGTGGACACAGTTGGCAATGGGCTTTGTTGCAAGGATAGGTTCCTGGGTTAGTGGTTCTGTTGTGTGGTGTCTGGTTGCTGGCAAGTATTTGCTTCAGGTTGGGGGGCTGTCTGTAAGCAAGGACTGGCCTGTCTCCCAAGATCTGAGAGAGTGATGGGTCGTCCTTCAGGATAGGTTGTAGATCCTTGAGGATGCGTTGGAGAGGTTTTAGTTGGGGACTGAAGGTGATGGATAGTGGTGTTCTGTTATTTTCTTTGTTGGGCCTGTCCTGTAGTAGGGGACTTCTGGGAACTCTTCTGGCTCTGTCAATCTGTTTCTTCACTTCAGCAGGTGGATATTGTAGTTGTAAGAATGCTTGATAGAGACCTTGTTGGTGTTTGTCTCTGTCTGAGGGGTTGGAGCAAATGCGGTTGTATCGTAGAGCTTGGCTGTAGACAATGGAACATGTGGTGTGGTCTGGATGAAAGCTGGAGGCATGTAGGTAGGAATAGCAATCAGTTTCCGGTATAGAGTGGTGTTTATGTGACCATCGCTTATTAGTACCATAGTGTCCAGGAAGTGGATCTCTTGTGTGGACTGGTCCAGGCTGAGGTTGATGGTGGGATGGAAATTGTTGAAATCATGGTGGAATTCCTCAAGGGCTTCTTTTCCATGGGTCCAGATGATGAAGATGTCATCAATGTAGTGCAAGTAGAGTAGGGGCATTAGGGGACGGAGAGCTGAGGAAGTGTTGTTCTAAGTCAGCCATAAAAATGTTGGCATACTGTGGGGCCATGCGGGTACCCATAGCAGTGCCGCTGATTTGCAGGTATACATTGTCCCCAAATGTGAAATAGTTATGTGTGAGGACAAAGTCACAAAGTTCAGCCACCAGGTTAGGCGTGACATTATCGGGGATAGTGTTCTTGACGGCTTGTAGTCCATCTTTGTGTGGAATGTTGGTGTAGAGGGCTTCTACATCCATAGTGGCCAGGATGGTGTTATCAGGAAGATCACCGATGGACTGTAGTTTCCTCAGGAAGTCAGTGGTGTCTCGAAGATAGCTGGGAGTGCTGGTAGCATAGGGCCTGAGGAGGGAGTCTACATAGCCAGACAAACCTGCTGTCAGGGTGCCAATGCCTGAGATGATGGGGCGTCCAGGATTTCCAGGTTTATGGATCTTGGGTAGCAGACAGAATACCTGAGTTCGGGGTTCCAGGGGTGTGTCTGCGTGGATTTGTTCTTGTGCTTTTTCAGGGAGTTTCTTGAGCAAATGCTGTAGTTTCTTTTGGTAACCCTCAGTGGGATCAGACGATAATGGCTTGTAGAAAGTGGTGTTGGAGAGCTGCCAAGCAGCCTCTTGTTCATATTCCGACCTATTCATGATGACGACAGCACCTCCTTTGTCAGACCTTTTGATTATGATGTCAGAGTTGTTTCTGAGGCTGTGGATGGCACTGTGTTCTGCACGGCTGAGGTTATGGGGCAAGTTGTGCTTTTCCACAATTTCAGCCCGTGCACGTCGGTGGAAGCACTCTTTGTAGAAGTCCAGTCTGTTGTTTCAACCTTCAGGAGGAGTCCACCCAGAATCCTTCTTTTTGTAGTGTTGGTAGGAAGGTCTCTGTGGGTTAGTATGTTGTTCAGAGGTGTGTTGGAAATATTCCTTGAGTCGGAGACGTCGAAAATAGGATTCTAGGTCACCACAGAACTGTATCATGTTCGTGGGGGCAGAGGGGGAGAAAGGACAGATTCTTCTGCTGGGCTAAGAGTATAGTTGGATAGATTAACAATATTGCTGGGTGGGTTAAGGGAACCACTGTTGTGGCCCCTTGTGGCATGTAGTAGTTTAGATACTTTAGTGTCCTTTTTCTTTTGTAGAGAAGCAAAATGTGTGTTGTAAATGACTTGTCTAGTTTTTGTAAAGTCCAGCTACGAGGAAGTTTGTGTGGAAGGTTGGTTTTTTATGAGAGTATCCAGTTTTGAGAGCTCATTCTTAATCTTTCGCTGTTTGCTGTAGAGGATGTTGATCAGGTGGTTCCGCAGTTTCCTTGAGAGCGTGTGGCACAAGCTGTCAGCATAGACAGCCCCCCAACCTGAAGCAAACACTCACCAGCAACCACACACCACACAACAGAACCACTGACCCAGGAACCTATCCTTGCAACAAAGCCCGTTGCCAACTGTGTCCACATATCTATTCAGGGGACACCATCATAGGGCCTAATCACATCAGCCACACTATCAGAGGCTCGTTCACCTGCACATCCACCAATGTGATATATGCCATCTTGTGCCAGCAATGCCCCTCTGCCACGTACATTGGTAAACCTGACAGTCTCTACGTAAAAGAATAAATGGACACAAATCAGACATCAAGAATTATAACATTCAAAAACCAGTTGGAGAACACTTCAATCTCTTTGGTCACTCGATGACAGACCTAAAAGTTGCAATTCTTCAACAAAAAACCTTCAAAAACAGACTCCAACGAGAGACTGCTGAATTGGAATTAATTTGTAAACTGGATACAATTAACTTAGGCTTGAATAGAGACTGGGAGTGGATGGGTCATTACACAAAGTAAAACTATTTCCCCTTGTTTATTCTCCCTCCACCCCCCACCGTTCCTCAGATGTTCTTGTCAACTGCTGGAAATGGCCCACCTTGATTATCATTACAAAAGGTTCCCCCCCCCCACTCTCCTGCTGGCAATAGCTCACCTTAAGTGATCACTCTGGTTACAGTGTGTATGGTAACACCCATTGTTTCATGTTCTCTATGTATATAAATCTCCCCACTGTATTTTCCACTGCATGCATCCGATGAAGTGAGTTGTAGCTCACGAAAGCTCATGCTCAAATAAATTTGTTTGTCTCTAAGGTGCCACAAGTACTCCTTTTCTTTTTGCGAATACAGACTAACATGGCTGCTACTCTGAAACCTGTTCTTAATTTAGTCCTCAGTTAAGAACTGACTTTATAGACACATTTTGTTTCACCTCCAGATTGCACAACTGGACTGATTGCTTTGTTTATCTCCAGGGGTGAAAGTAACTTAAAGGACTTACTGGTACTCTGGAGTCCTGAGCATGGGGCGTGGCCTCAACTGGAAGAGGCGTGGCCTCAACAGGAAGAGGCGGGACCCAGCCCTTTAAATCAAGATTTAAAGGCCCCAGGACTCCGGCTGCAGCTGGGAGCCCCGAGGCCTTTAAATCACCCCCAGAGCTACCAGCTGCAGAGGGGGCTGGGAGCCCCAGGGCTCAGGGGCAATTTAAAGGGCCCTGGGCTCCGGCCACTGCGCGGAGCCCGAGGCCCTTTAAAGCACAAGCCTGGGGAACCCAATCCAGTCCAGCACAGCATACTGGCTCTTGCCGATATGCCGTACCGGACCGGCTTACTTTCACCTCTGTTTACCTCCCACCTGTATCCAGTAACTTACACAATATGTCTATACACAGCAGAGTTCCACAAATGCAAAGAGCAATCATTTTCTATCCTGGATCTGCAATAATCTGCTTTCTTCGTGTTAAACAATAAATCAGACACGACAAGCAGAGATACAACTCCTCAAGTTTTTGTTAGTGCTCCCATTCTGTAAGACTGCAAAGCACGCTAAGTAGAGCTGAGGAATTTCCATCCCACAAGAAATTCCAACCTTTGTTTTCATCCCAAATCAGGATAAAAAGTTGAAATTTCAAAATTTTTCAGAAATTCCTAGAAATTTAGATTTGGAAATGTGAAAATGTTTCATTTAGACTTTTTCAATCAAAATGAAATATTTCAACATTCCCCAAACTCAGACAAAATTATTCATTTTGGTTTATTGATCTGACCAGAAACTCTTCATTTCCAGATAGTTCAATAATAAATTAAATTGCATTTTCCTCTAGTGGTGCATTGCCCTATGGTATTTGTAGTTCAGGAGTCTGAGGCCCCCGTTTTCCCTTATGAACTGGGCTCCCAGATCAGACTACATTTCCCATAATACACCTTGCAGCTTTGTGAGAGGAAATCCACATTGCCATGTGGGATAAGGAGTCATGTGATTAAATGAGAATCTTTGCTTTCATTTTTTAAAAGTAAGTTTCTAGCCCTCATAGTTATGCAGAAAAGCTCAGAAATAAAATAAACCCAACATTTATATTTTTAAAAAATCTCATGATTTTCAAAGCAATCTCACGCTTTTGGGTGGCCTGACTCATGAGTTCTGAGCACATGGGGTTGGCAACACCGCGAGTGACTTGGATTCTCTCTCACTTTACATTCCTCTCTTTACGTCAAGCATCTAAGAGCCTACGTTAAATGGCAACTGGCTTCTCACTCTTCCTTTGGTGTTGCATGTAGTTAAGAGACAGCAAAGACAAATGTCCACATGGCATTTTCAGGATACTGCTGTTATGCTAATTACCTCTCCAATCTTCCAGCAGCAAAATTAAGGGGATATGATCCACGTTTATAAACCTGATCCTTGACTTGGATTTTTAAAGGCATTTACAGACATTAATCAGAGCCTCACACTATGGACAGTAACTAAGGAGCTGGTATCCTCATTGCTTGCTATTTCTGTAAAAAGCAACTTCCGCACAATCACCCCCTTGTCTTGAGGAATCTAATAATTGGGGCGGGGGAGACAGAGAAACACCAAGGATGAAAGGCCTCTCTCAGTCCCAGCATGCACAGCAGCAGAGAACACAAACACACTTCTGCAGGAAAGCAAGACCCAGAGGAGAGCAAGGGCTGTGATTTACAGAAGCAATTCTTTCCAGCCCGGACAGATGCTCTGTTTCAATGTGAGAGAGAGGGAGGGGAGCAGACCAGGTTGGGATGTACCAAATGGTCCCAAAAGCAGCTCACATGGAGAAACTCCTGGCTTCTTGGAACTTTAGCCACCTCTAAGAGCAACCTAAATACCCTTCTCACCACCTCCCACCACCAAAGGAGAGCTCTGGATGTGTCATTTGGAGAGGAACAGGCAGGGACTCTTTTGGTGTTGATACCATCGCTCGTTCCAGGTGCTGCTTTCCTACTGCTTCAGAAAGCTCAGAGGTTTGGCAGCTGCCTGCAATGAGTGCAGAAGCGGAGAAGGGTGGGAAAAGAACAACCAGTTTGATGCTCTGCCTGGGGCCAAATAATTTATCTCCTTAATGTGGCTACAAGGGCTGGGAGATGTCCAGGGGAATGAGGGCGCCAACATTTCCTCCAGAGTCTTTGTTGTGTGACGATGTACCAGAACAGGCCTGGCGAGTAAAGCTGGGTGGGTAATGATGGCTGGGTGGTTAAGACATTGGTTGGGGTTTCAGAAAATTGGGGTTCAATTCCTGGCTCTGTCACTGGCTTCCTGTGAGATCTTGGGGAAATCACTTCATCTCTCTGTGCCGCAATTCTCCATCAACAGAACGGGGGTAATAGCACTTCCTTTCCCCCTCCCTTTGTCTGTCTCTGACCATGCACGTACAGCACCTAGCACATTGGGATCTCACTTTTGGTTGGGGCTCGTGGGCACCTACTGTAATACATAAAAGAACGGAAGAAAAATAGGGAAAGGTTTGGGTCCACTGACTTCTCATGTCCTATGAAATTAGTTTCATGGCCTAGGTCTATAGACTTGTCACCCTGTCTCTTTCCACTCTGCTAGAGACTGATTACATCCCATTCAGACGTCCCACTCTGGGTTAAATATTTCTCATGAACTGATCAAACCCGTTTCGCATTGCCCGCTGTAGCTATGCTGGCCTAAGAGGAGAAAAGTACCTTATCTCCCTTTGTCTGTGCATCTGGACAGAAGGCAAAAAGAGGAAGCACTTGAGAACCAACCGCATGTATAAATATAAAATAGGCAAACAGGTTTTCTATCATAAATCACTGCAAAATAATGAAACAAAAATTTAACCATCATTAGTCAACGGCTATGTTGGGGAAGGGAAACGAGGCATAAATTATCTGTTTGCTTCGGCTGACTCACCATCACCAGACACACAAACACCTGTGCTCACCACTACTTGCACATGGTGAAATTCACTCCCATGCAGCGGGCCGGCACAAGTACTCAAATTAGGGCTTGAGAGGTGTGCAGACTTTGGTGCTGGGCTTTCCGCACAGGAGTGAATTTCACCCAAAATGCACTGGTGGCCAGCCTCCCACAAAATGTCACTCAGACACACGTGGTGAAACAGTCCAATGGAATAAGAAGGCAGCTCTCGTGTTTGGTTTACTAAGTTATTGTAAAAGAGAAATGAAAGAGTTTCAGCTTGGTCCTCATGAGAGGTGATGTTCCAGAGGGACACTCCTGTCTCCTGGAAAAGATGTGCAAATGGAAACATTTTTGGAGGGCCTTGTGTGTGTACCTCCAGCATGGAAGTCATCTACTGTGCACGTAGCATCTTTTCTCCTGTATATATATATATATATATATATATATACACACACAAACATACACACCCACCCACACACACACGTATATTAGGGATGAGTGGACTGGGTCAGGTCTAAAAGAATCCTCATTTCACTCACACATACACACACTTCACTATACATTGATCCAAGCCTTTTCGAGGCTGGAGAAAGCCTGGCCAGCTTTCACCCTTCCCGCCATTCTTTTTCATTTTTGGACTTCCAGGTTCGTTGTAGGAACACAATTGCCAAAATACCACCAGCACTCCTCCCTTCCCTGCCTCCCCAGGCCTCAGGGCTGGATAAGGCAGAGGCCTGACTGAGGCACATGACCCCTGGTCCCATGACCCTCATTCTCCCACCTCAGAAAACTTCCAGGCCCACTTCTGCAACCACCAAAGATCCAAATAGCTCGGCTAAGCTTTGAATAAGAATTCAAACTATGGGACATTTACCTAAACTGCAACTCTGGTCCGTCAGGTTTGCCACACTAACATTTACTATAGTTTTAAATATACCTTATGTGCCCTATTATTAATTTGTATTGGTTTGTCAAGACTTATGAGACTTGGATAAATGCAGGGGACATGTGAAAATGCAGGGGTATACAAGTTTTATGGCATGAGTTTTGCCTCGCTGCATTATTCAGGAATGATGAAGCCGCTATTAAGTTACCCATGTGATTCCAACAAGTGCCAGTAAGACCTTGATATCGCTTTGCACCATCACGTGTTCTTTGTGTGCCACACCTGTTATGGAGAGTTAAAAAATTATTGGCACCACTGTATCTCCTGCCTGTTAAGACTAGTTTCCATGGTACCATTTGCCTGGTGGTCCCAACCTCAGAAGGATGCCTGATGAAACAGGTACATAAGTACTATTCTACCCTTTTCTTACAAAAGGTGAAATTGAGCCACAGAGGCTAAATAACTGGCTCAAGACCACCGACCAAGACAGTGTCAGATTTTCTGGGTTAGGATATTAGATTAAAATAATATGCAGACCGAAGTACTAGATTTTATTAGTCCTGCCCTGGGTGTGCCAAGCTCTCCAGACGGCTAAATAATAAGTAGCAGCCTATTATTATTTGTGAGGCATGGCTAGAAAGGGTTAAACATCCTGCAAAATAAACAACCCTCAAAAGACATGTGGGGAGATAATGTTTGTGTTTTTGTGTATTTACATATGTATGAGTAGGGTCGGACAATGTAATCAACAATCCCTGTCTATGCTGTATTCTGATAATTCAGAGATCAAACGAACATCCTAGCATTTAAATGAATTGTAAACACGGAATATCTCTGTATTCATCTCCAGGGCCGGCTCTATGTTTTTTTGCCACCCCTAGCCAAAAAAAAAAAGGGTGGCCGGAATGCCCCTGGAATTGTGCGCCCCCCAAGCACATGCTTGATTTGCTGGTGCCTAGAGCTGGTCCTGTTCATCTCTCTTCGAAATGTACAGCAAATAATCTGTGAACAGTGGAGGAACAAGCAAATTGCCTTATGTTAATTCTATAGCTAAGTACTGGGGATGGACTTCCTTCAAAGTCATCCTAATTACCTTTTGTTCCCAGAGGAACTCCCAACTTGTCAAAGAGGACATGAAATTGTATAAAAGATTCTTGGGTCCTGATTCTGTTGTCTCAGATCATCTTAAGCTTCATCGGGGAAGTTTGAGTCACAAGACTGAGGTCCCAGTTATGCTGGTTCGCCCTGAATGTGAGATTTGGGCACTGGACTATGACCTATTAATTGAATTCCAAAGGGACTCTTTGCAACTACAATGCTCACCATCTCTGCTATGAATCTGAACCTCAATGAACTGAACTCATGTCTGTATGTCTATGGATCCTTTAACTATTCTCTCTCTCTCTTGTTTTTTAATAAATTTTAGTTTAGTTAATAAGACTTGGCTGTAGCGTGTGTTTGGGTAAGATCTGGAATATTCAATAACCTGGGAGGTGACGTGTCCGATCCTTTGGGATTGGTAGAACCTTTTCTTTTATATGATGAAATAAGATTTTCAGGAATCTTCATCATTCTTGACTTACTTACCTGGTTGGAAGCCTGAGGCTGGATCACTTTAAGGGAACTGTGTTGTTTGGACTTCTGAGTAACCGGTTAGGTAATAAAGAAGCTGTTTTATGCTGGCTTGGGAAATCTAAGTATTGGAATCCCCACCAGTTTGGGGGGATTGTCTGCCCCATTCTTTGCAGTTCACCCTAATTGAGTGACCACAGATGGCCCCCACTAGGACCCCAGTCACATTAATTATTATTATTATTACCACCACCAATGCATCTCTATAGAATTAATCAGAACAGCTCTCAATTATACTTTGTGCTTACATAGTACCTCTCATCTCAGGATCTCATGCTGCTTTACAAACATTAAACCAATGCTAGAATTTTTGCCAACGGCAGAAAAGAAAAGAAAATCCCCCTGTTGCTGCCTGTAGTCTTTGCGTGTCTCATTCCTGCCACAAAGACAAGTGATTGTGTGCGTGAAAAATACATTAAATATTTCAATTTGGGGGTGTCTCTGGTGTTTTATATACTCTGGGATTACAGAGCTCAGCTAAACACAGCCTCTTTCTGCAAGAACATGACCTCAAGTGTCATGGCTGCCCTTGGTGGTCCTCACAGGTAAGTTCAGCCCATCAGGGCCCCAGAGGATGTGTCATACGACTTATACTGTTTGACCTCTGGCAAAATGTCTGGTAAAGGAAACCACAGAATTGTTCTGGTTCTAAAAATTAGCACCTACCCAGAAAACAGTTTCACTTCTAGCTTAGCCAGGAGTTTGTGGGCTGCCAAATCTCCAACCACTTGGCTGCATTTCCTCAATCAAGCCCACAACACCACAGAGTTTGGAAATGCGGCTCTGGCTGATGTCTGTGTTGACAACCTCAGCAGAGAAGCCACGGATTAGATACAAATGTGATAGAAACTTTTAAACATCAAAATTGATCCATTAGATAGGACAGGGTTGGGAAGGAAAATTCAGCTCCACCCTCAACCACATAGAGAAATTATGGGGACAGGTAAGAAAGCTTACCCCGACACGTACCCATGCTCTGCCTGCCTCATGGATAGAGAGAGACTCCTAGTTTGCTAGGCTATGAATCTAGCCCCTGTTACAAGCACAACATTCATGAATACAGTTTTTAGTGGTATTAAATATTATTTAGTAGTTTAAAGGAGGAGGAAGGCGTCTCTTCCTGGAACGTTGTGGAGCCTAAAATAGCGAAAGGGGAATGGCCACACCTATAGTTCTGGATTTTAACATTCAGCCCAGTGTGGGCTCGGACGATTCCACCTGCATCTGAAATATGCTTAGGCCAGGAGCGTTTCCCCCAGTGACTTAGCTACAGGTGTTTGGGACAGTCTGGATTCAGAGCTCATCTATAGAGCGGTCGGTAGCACGATGACAGACTGAAGAGCCCTGCTTAGTGCAGCGTGTTGAGGGCCTGAGGTTCTTAAAAATGCATCTGGAAAACTTCCCAGATTACACATCTGCCCATCTAATTTATACCTCAGACGATGAAGAGGAACCGGGATGAAAGGGGGAGGGGATTATAAGGCTATTACATTTTTTCTCTGTGTGTAGCTGTGTGAGAAATATGGGAGCCTGCATCCCACACAACCTTCCCCACTTCGGTAGATCTGGGTCTCTTCTTTTTATGGCCCTACAAGAGGGACTTTCAGTCTCTGCGGTAGGTTCTTAGCCATGCTACAAGATGTAAACACTGAGTCTTCCTGCTGGCTTCTTTCACTCATTCCCATGCCTGTCTTGCTAATAGCATTGCTGGCTACTCCCCTCTTTACTCACTGTTCTCTGCGGCGGCCGTATAATGGAAAAATCTTGCATGTCCTCTGGGATCTCACTCATTTGCTTATTGTAAAGGGCCATTTCCTAAACTTTGGGCTAGCCCAGAAATTTGTGGCTCTCTCTAATCCTGTATCCTGCAGCTTGCTGCATTCATGCTGTAAAAAAAAAAAAAGCAAACAAAAAACCCCACATTTCCCAAGAGAAAGAAAAGTGGATGTTTCACCCAAATGTAGTTCTATACCTGGGGGACGGACCTGGCTAACGGGGTACTTTCTCCATTCCCTAGAACCCTGTGAGCAGCTAAAGTCAAACTCACACCCGTTCCGCAAAGAAGTATCGCAAAGGCCATTTCTCCAAGAGGAATGTGAGTGAAGATTTGACACAGACAGTGCCCAGAGCCAGAGGGGCAATTCCCCTGGTGCAGCTCAACTCATCCGGATGGTGCCTGGCCCTACTGCCTGTGGAGAATGGGAAAGTGACAGTGAGGGTATATGGAGCTTTCCCCCACCTTGTGCACTGTGGGCAAAGGCCAAGCAGGATAGGTGTCCTTATGCACAGTCCTGAGTGCAGGGAAGCTCAGAGACTGCTCCCCCTTAGCATTCTGGGACTACAAATCACCCCACAAAGACAGGATGAGGAGGGGGAGCCGTGCTCCCCTCCACACATACACACTTTACCCCAGCCCATGGAACAGACTAGCCCACCCAAAGAGATGCTGCACACTCCCCTTGCACACCCAGAGGCTCAATCCCTTCCAGGGTTCCCCTGGGACAGTGCCCCCAACATGGGCTAGTGCCCATACAGCCCCACTGGGGGTGGCCCCAGCCTAACAGAGCAGGAATCGGCTGTGCGAGTCCCTGTCTCAACACAAGGGCCCCAAAGGCCTGTCTCCATCCTTGGACAGAGGAGCTCTCATCCCCACATGCTTGAGGGAGGGGGACAGCAATGTCCCCTCTGTTATTATTATTCAGGTCAAACCACCGTGCCATGTTTGAACAATTACGTTCTATAATTAGCGGCAATTAGAGAGGAAGGAGCCCGCTGGGGTTTGGAAGCCTCCATGATGGCTTTATCTGAAGCACGACTCCCCCGTGAGAGAGCGGCGCGGCCCTCGCCTCAGGCCACAGCGATTCTTCCCTAGCCGTTTTGGTTTTTGAAGAGGGGGCCCGAGCCGGACCACTGACACGGCTGTTTTCAGTGCCACAGCACGAGCCCAGGAGCTGGGGTCTGTAGACCCACGCTCTGAGACTCCCTGCGGCAGGGGTGTTTTGGGGTTTGTTTTTTTTTGCAGTGTAGACATACGCTTCCAGGCCAGCGTTCCCCCGATGCGCTCACCTCATTCTCCAGTTCTCTGGCCTCTCCTGGAGACATCCATTTAACACTCCAAATGAGTGAATGCTAGGTGGGACATGCTCCTTGTTTTTAAGCTCCCATTCAGCTACCCATGCTTTTCTGCACCTTTAGCGCTTTCATAGCGCACATCCCCACCCCCCATCCCCGTGGGCTAGTGGGGGTCCCCTCTGACCACAAGGCACCCGCTACAGACGGCACTTTCATTTGCTACGGCTCTTGCACTGGCCACTGCAGTCACTGGTCATGTGGCCTCCGTTACCCTTCTCCACAGAAAAGCAATCAGCCTACGAAGGTTACCTAATAGGAAGTGTGTCCACCATCACGCTGCTTCCTTTTGCTTGCGTGTTGCATGCCTTTCCCCCACCCTTCACCTCTCTTTGTCCTTTTAGAAGGGATGCTGTGAAGGGGAGGAGACACGTATGGAACGCATCTAGGAGATTTTGGGCTCCACTGCAACCTAAATAAACAACACTAATACAAAAAGAACAGGAGGACTTGTGGCACCTTAGAGACTAACACATTTATTTGAGCATAAGCTTTCGTGAGCTACAGCTCACTTCATGAGATGCATTAAGACTAATACACTAATACAGATTATCTTGCATGTTTCTTTCAAAGCATTGGACAAGTCACTTATAGGCCCCTAAGTTTCATGGTTGCTCAGGTAGTCTTGCAACGTAATTACACTGAAACCATTCCAAGTTTATTGGCTTCCTATCTGCATGTGGGTGCCATTCAACATGTTGCTTCAACTCTACGTAAAGTCCCCCATGGTTTGGAGACTGGGCTACCTTAGAGACTGCCTTCTCTCCCCCCTTCACTGCTTCCCAAACATGTCTTACTCTGGTGGCTAACATCTGAAGTGCTTTTGGAGACAGTCCCTACAGGTGCATCTCATGGGGACTGAAGACGAGGGGGTTGGTCTGCACATGGAACCTCCTCGCTCTGGAGGTTCGCTAGGGAGTGGGGTTTATTGATCCTCCAGAGCATGTGGACCAAGTACAAGTATTTGCTTGTGGATATTTTACATACAATGATGGGGATGCAGGCAAGAGGGCTAGCATCAACACTGCCTACTGTGGATAGTCAGAGTCAATGCCTGCTTGCATAAGAACATAGGGGTTGCCAGACTGGACCAGACCCAACTAACCCAATCTCCTGTGTTTGACAGGGGTCAGCACCACTTGCCTCAGAGGAGGATGCATACGAAGGTTACCTAATAGGAAGTGTGTCCATCATCACGCTGCTTCCCTTTCCCTTGCAGTAGGTTGATACAGGATAATCTGCCCCCATGAAGGTGTCTCTCGGTTATAAATACTTATCTCTAGTATTTGGGGATGGGCTTCAGCCCTGAAACTTGAGATTTTGTTCCCTTCAGTCCATGTACCCAGAGACAAATCACAGGACAAACAGAAGAAGAGCAAAACCAAGAAATGTTCATGAGCTCTGGAAGATGATTCCAATCGATCACTCTGAATGGAACTTGCTCATAGGCCACATCAGTGTCTCTAACACCTGGCTGTATTTCTTTAGTTTAATATATAGCCTCGTTGGCTATTTTGCCTGTGTGCTTCCTCACCAGAGCCCTTTGCTCTCCAGACCCACCTCACCACACTGTGCATTTCCAATAGACAACACCACAGAGAAAGAACATTAGAGCTTCAGTTCAGGGCCAGATCTGCCCGGCTCACTCACACTGAGCAGACCCTCCTTGCAGTCGGATCTCAGCAGGGACACTGGCTTAGTAAGGTGCTACTGGACAGGGGTAGGGGTGGCAAAATCTGGCCCTTACGTCCCTTCTTTCTTCTCACTACCAACCCAAGAGACTGTGGATATATAGTTAAAAAGACCCTAAGGGGAAGAATGCTTTGGCGTTTGCTTTCCCTGTCTTGCTTGTGCAGCCCACGGGCTATGGGGACTGCATACTGGGCAGCCAGTTTACTCTACCTGCGCTTAGCGGGGGCTTTCATTCTCTAGCTATGGTGGTTAACATCCAAAAAGAGACTGGGTGTGAGCCAGATGGCAGAGAGCTGATATTAGCAAGGGTAGATCCTAAAGGCCTATGACAGTGCAATCGGTAAAGTGTTCTTGGATTATTGCAGCCAACAAGCCAAGAGATGAACCGACATGCTCAGCAGGAAAACAGGCCAGGTTGCTGCCAAAGGGATAGGGCTGTTTTGACCATGAAAAGAACATGCTTGCTCAGCAGCAGCTGTAGTTGGGGACCAGGCTGGTACGCCTGTCGAAGGAACGCCTGTCGGCACCTACGGCAGCCTTGCCTTTCGAAGCCTTGGATGTTTGTCCTGCATTGGGCTGTGGCAGAGACATACCACAAAGTTTTTGTAACAGAGCAGCTTTCCAGCTCTGTCTGCGCGCCCCAGGAGGAAGGATGCTCTAAATGTTGCCAGCAGTGAGAGTGCTTATTCTCACACGACACTTATTCTTGAATCATTTTAAAGCTTTAGAGACGTCTCTTCTGGCATCATAACCACACTGCTGTCAGTTTTCTCTTCCAATTCATTCTTGATGTTATCAAGGAAAAGATGTAGCAATCTAACTGGTGGCAGAGATGGACTCAGAGTTGCACTGCAACACCTGCACAGGGACCGTGGGCCGCAGTCTGAAAGGGGTCAAGCAAGCTGATTATGCTTTCCACCAGGATCTAGCTATTCCCACAGTAGTGATCTGATTTTCAGATGTTCTAAGTGTCCACAGTTCCGATTGCACTTCGTGGGAATTGAGGGCACTGAGCATATCTGAAAATCAGGCCAGAAGCGTACACAGCTACTGCTATAATGCAACACAGCTGTGCAAAAAACAAACAAACAAAAGCACATTGTTTGTGAACCCAGCAAGTCAATCAAAAGCTCCTAGGCCTGACTCTTGGGTGCAGCTAAGCTCTGCAGGACTGAGGCAGTGGGGCCAAAGATGGCTATTCCCCAGAGAAAGGTAAGGATCTGCTTGGTTTCTGCAGATTTATGCAATGAACTCTGTTTCAAAGACCGTTCTGAATTAACCCTCCCCCACCCCCTGCTACCTGTCCACCTAACGTTAACTGGAGCTGGAGTGTAACCACTGCGGATTCAGCAAACGTGTCAGTCACCACTAAGACATTCTATCTACAACACTTGGATGGCTCCCAAGTGATACAAACTGTAACTTCCTCTTCCTACCATTTCCCCGTCAGCTAGAAGATATTCCTGTCACCCCTTTAGGAAGGTGCAGGCATAACTAAGAGCTACACTGGGCCTTGTCTATCCACTGTCTCCCATATCTCATGCTATCATGTTGACTCAATTCCACGCCTGAAGTCACTCAGACTTGCCAGGGAAATTTTCTATGCAGAGGTTCCCAGCCAACTCTTCAGCGAGTTGTTTAAAAAAAAAAAAAAAAAGGAACAGTAACTGCTTGAGCATTTCATATCTTGTTCCAATACTTATTACACACTTTGGGTGCCATGTTATATGGTATTTGTAACTGTGCTTTAGACTAACCCAGGACCACTCCCTATTCTTCTACTGCCTCATACCGCTCTCCTAATCCTGTAAGGCTCACACCCATCTCCCCTGGAACAATGGGTTAAACGCCACAGAGTTACGCTAGCATGTATGGACCAGTATGGCACATACCTACCCTATACAGTAACAGAAACCCAACTAAGACTCTGAAAAGGGCTTTTCCAGAACTTCCCTCTCAGCATTTTTCCAAATGCCAGGCCTCCTCCTTCTCTTGGTATTTACCAAGGGCCAGATTATACCATCCTCACTCTGGCTGAATAATACCTTACTCCAGAAGTAGCTGAAAGGTGTTACTCAACATGAATGAGGGGATGGTGGATCTGGCCCTTGGTCTAGAATTCAGCCCACCATCCTGGAAAAATCTTTCACAAATCAAGTAAATAAGCAGCAAAATTTAAACTCTTTTATTTAGGCTGGTATTTTTTACTCTGTGACTGTATGTACTTACCTTTTATGGATCTCTACCAACTCCCTGTTCAGAGATAAAGTACCCCCAAGAAGGGCCCTTCAGACCACAAAAATCCCACTGTGTTCTTTTCAAGTCAGGTTCTTATACCATGGCCATCATTGTGGAATCAAATCCCACATTTTGCTTTCAAGCTAGTCTTCTTCAACCAAGTGGATATCCTGTCTACTGTAAATGATCCCTATGTTCCTTGAATATGCTAGCATAAAGTAATAGGTCATGTAAGGAGACTAACAGTATTTGAAAACTTAAGTCATCCAGGATATTATACATTAGTCACTGGAAGGTTGCTTGGGCATGACATAGATCCAAAGACTTACAAAGCATATCCAAGGAGGTCAAAGAGTGATGAAAACAGTTTTATGCTGATTGCTTTTATTCATAGAAACTTAAGGGCATTCACCAGGCAAACCTAGTGTCAAGAAATATTTAGCCCCACGCAATGCCTTTGGCAAACGCCTCACCCCCAGGGAGATGAAAGGCATTGTGGCCAGTTTTAGCATTAAGCTTCTGATAATCCATGCACACAAACACAGATTCCCTAACCAAAATCATAGGGCAAAGTTCAGACCTATCTTTCGTAACCTTATTCAAGGACTTCTCAGCACTGGTGAAAAGAAAATCTTCCCTTTCAGGAGCCACAACAGCTATGGGTAGGTGAGGTTTGACTGCATCGTAATTAGAGATGGGTCAAAACTGTAAAGCTGAGTCTAACCTCCTGTGAATCTCGGGAGTGGGGAAACTGGGCATTTTCTGCGGTTTGATTCTGGGGTAGGTCAAAACTGGAAGCAGTAATTTTGTGGTTCAGGCTCAGATGCAGCTATAATTTCTCTATAGCACCTGCTGTTGCAAGATTTCTACTCAGGATGGGGGGAATCTCACAAGACCAGCTGATCTCACACAATTTTCATCTTCGGGCTGAAATCTTGTGAGATTTCAGCATTGTTAAATCTAAACCCAAACCATGGCCTTGATTCACCCTGAAACTTGTACCTGACATTCTACCTTAGACCTAGGTCCACATTCAAATGCCAGCTTCTTGGGCCAATCTCTCATGATAACCCTTCCCCTTTTCGAGGCATTTCCCAACCAGCTAGACAATATTCCTGTCACCCCTTTACCTCCAGAGTACAATTTCAAATTGGTACAGGAACAACCGTGGAGCCAAACCTGAATCCCAAACCCTCACTGTAATAAAGAGTGTAACATACAGCAGTGCTAGAAGACTGATCTCTAATGCCGGTCTCCAGTCACCTCACATGGGGCAGGGTTCACAAAGTTAACACCTATGTCATATGATTGGGGGGGGGGGGGGGGGCGGGGAGAATCCACTGACTCCACTGCCTGCTGTTACACCTGTAACTAAAAATGGTCAAAATTTTCCACATTTCAATTTCTCACACAATTTTTCTTCAAATTCAATTTTTTTAAAAATTGATTAAAATTTTGATTGAACAGGTTCAAATTTTCCACCCAGCTATGGAGCTGATCGAAAAAATTGATGATCAAAAATTTCATCAATGATATTTAAAAAAAAAAAAAAAAAAGTATAAAAACATTTTGAAAAATTCCTGCTGAAGTTTTCCAACCAGATCTGCTGATAACTATGTGCTCTTTGCACATTCAGACGTTCAGAAGTACAGTGGGATGGACGGCTGCTTCAGCAACTCGTTCCTGTAGAGACCCAACTGTGATTTAGTATTGATCATTTTATAGCCCCCACGGGTGGGCGCCAAATATTTCACAGCAAACACATAAAGGACAGGTCCCTCCCATACGGAGGATATAATCAGGGCGTTGGGTGATGCAGGAGGTCAATCTAGATGATTTGATTAGCCCTTCTGGCCTTAGTCTGTATGAATAATCCACACCATGGACGAGACAGACAAGTCATACCCCTACTCTGTTACATACACAAGGAAGGGCAGGGGTGAAGGAGATCGGTTACAGCTATGGGCTTTGGTCTTTCTTCCCTTGGAGTCAACAGCAAAGCTCTCCTCGATGGCCGTTTGACTCTTGGCTGTCCACTGATACTCAGTGATGCAACATTAGCTCTCAGTGCTCACCGTACTCTCATCAGCTGTTTTTGTTATCCCACAAAAGCCAGTTGTCTCAGAGATAGTTATTAATAAAAAATGAAACCTCTAATGAAATGAGGCAGGAGGGGGAAGAAAGTGAACCTAAATATGTCCTCTTTTCTGCACCGTTCAGCAGATCTGACTGTCTCCGGCCGTTGAAAGTGGCAGTCCGTTAAATTCAGCTCAACACCAAAATATACCGTGTGGTTATCTGCCATTTCCTGAAGCACAGTGGGGCGCTGAGACACTCATGGATTGAAATTAGGCCCCACTGAAGTTATAGGGAGTTTTGCAAATGACGTCAACAGGGCCAGGATTTCATCCATGGTCACAAGAGCTTCGTTGCTTAAGATGCCATGATGCTAATACCTAGCGGTTATCTGGAACGTTACAACTTAGAAGTGCTGTACAAACATTAACTAATTAATCTCACATCTGTTATGCAACCCATGGAGGACCACATTTATACAACTCTGCATCCAGCTTGGTGAAACAAGCTTTGACACAGAGTCAGTGTAAACTTATTCCCATAAGAAACGACACACGGGGAGGAAAAAAAGGAACTGAACCACATAAGCATCACCGCTCATGGAGCGTCAGTCCAAAAAGTGTCTGTCTCAGCCACTGGCAGGGTAGCGACATTCAAAAACAAGTTGAGTCATAGTTGCAGCTTGTCCTTTTACGCAAGCTGCACACCAGCCAGCTTATCATCAAAGCTCCAGGAACAAATCGATGAATGGCTTGCCTCCCAAGGCCTTTCCTCGTAACCAGCATTGTCACAACAGTGCAGACGGGCCTGTTCTCACAGGTACTGTGTTTGACAGCATCTGAACCTGCTGAGGCTGGATTTTCTCATGGCCAAAGACAGGTTTAAGCCTCTTCCCACCACAGACATCCACTTCAGGGCCTAGGACTGGAAAGGACTGCCTGGGTCCATCAAGTCCAGTTCCCTGCTTTCACAGGCAACCCCATTATATAACCCAGTTCATCAACTCATCAAGCTCTGTCTTAGTATAAGTTAGGTTGCTTGCTCCGACTCCTCCCATCGGGAGGCTGCTCTGCTCCAGAACCTCAATCCTCCAATGGTCAGACACCTTCTTCTAATTTCCAGCCTAAATTTATCCCCGTTTGCTCCTGTGGCAGCATCGTCCTTTAGCTCCAGTAGTTCTTCCCCCTCTCTGGTGTTAACTCCCCCCCTAAATTGTTCAGCGAGAGCAATCAGATCCCCCCCCCCCTCAGCCTGTGTGTTGCTAGGCTAAACAAGCCAGTCTCCTTTCGTAAAACAGGCCCTCCATGCCCCTGATCACCCTAGTAGCTCTTCTCTGCAACTGTCCCAGCTTGAATTCATCTCTGTTGAACATGGATGACCACAACTGGACATACTATTCCCGATGAGGTCTGACAAATTGCTTTAGTTTAGTTTAGTTGCCCAGTAATGATAAAGAATCTTAAAATTCAGTAGGAAATGCATTCCACCCCAGTACAAGCCAGGACATAACACTGATGGATCTTGACATCAGAGAAGCCATTCAAGTGATGAGTATGTTATAGCTCTATAGGCAAAAGGCAGCTGGTGGTCTCCCTGGAGATTAGACACGGCATGATATTGAAGTCTGGCTACGAACTACCTCAAAGTTCAAGTGCATTCAGGATGCAGACATTGGGGCCTGTTTCTGCTTATGTAGGTATTTATACTAGGGCTGTCAATTAATCACAGTTAATGCAAGCAATTAATGCAAAACAAATTAACTGGATTTTTAAAAAATAGTCGCGATTAATCACAGTTTTAATCGCACTGTTAAAGAATAATAGAATACCAATTTAAATTTATTGTAAATGTTTTTGGATGTTGTTCTCCATTTTCAAATATCTTGATTTCTGTTACAACACTGAATACAAAGTGTTCGGTACTTACTTTATATTATTTTTATTACAAATATTTGCACTGTAAATAAGATAAATAGTATTCTTCAATTCACCTCATACAAGTACTGTAGTGCAATCTCTTTATCGTGAAAGTGCAATTTACAAAGGCAGAATTATTTTTATTTTTACATAACTGCACTCAAAAACAAAACAATGTAAAACTTTAGAGCCTACAAATTCACTCAGTCCTACTTCTTGTTCAGCGAATTGCTAAGACAATCAGAGATAACATTGAGGGAGGGTCTAATTTTACCAGAGAGACTTTCTGATCTTTAAAAAATGTTTGCGTCTGCCCTCCTCCCCTCCCCATGCCGCCTTACATACAGTCCTAGCTCCCCTAAGACCCTGGGAGGTGCTGAATGGCCATGCACCCCTCGCAGGTTCATTGACCATTCTACTTCTTTCCATCCTTCCATTCCTCTCCTCATGATGGGAGGGCACACCCATCTCCCCAGCAGGGCACTGGGTTCGAGGAACTCATACTTGCTGGCTTGCTAAATTGCTGTGGGGCAGTGTAGGGTGGAACTGCCTGAGCTGGCCCCTGGGAGGTTGAAATGCAAGCAGCAGGGTTTATGTGCAACCTGAACCTGTAAGAGCCAGATTATTTCCAAGCCCTGCGAACCAAACTGCAGGGCTCAACTCACAAGCCTCCTCAAGAGTCAACCCCTGCAGGGTTCATTCACCCTTCTCCTCTCGCTCCTTTCTCACAGGAGATTCCTGTTACTTCCTGTTACTGAATGGACCAGAAATATGGCTAGAAATGCCCCTTGGCGCTGCTGGTTCCAGGAAGAACCAGAAAGTGCAGGGATGCACGGACGAGAAAAACCTTGCGGGTGTTGGGAGAATACTCAGGACTCTTCCAAATCTCAAAACACATTCCATTCAGCTTCTGGCCAGTGTTTGGGCTTGGTTCTCATTCCAGCTGAGCTGGTTCACTCCTCTTCATTTCCTCAATCAATAATTGTTACTGACCCACTGTGAACATGTATATCAGTTACTCACAGCCTCAGAAATCAGTCCTTGTCCTTTATCTCCTTGTGGCCAACCCTGTCAACGGTACTGGTCAGCATCTTCCACATGTGGTACTGGGATTCTAGAGAATTATCATGCTGCATTGGCCCTTGGCTTTAGGGCAGCCCGAATGGAGCGTGAGGTGTCCCTCCAGCCATTACAGCCCTTGTAAATTGGATATGGTCTGACTTCAAGCCAACCAAAAAGTCCTGCATGAAGCACAAGTTCTTTCAGCCTGGAAGCCACATGACTGGCAAGTGAATGCAAGATGCATTTTGCTGCAATTAAAGTGGTTTTCATCTATTCAGGGCATTGATTAGTCTGAAGTTCAAGACTGCGAGTGACACAGTTACCTGGAAAAACTTTATATGACCTTGTTTGAAAAGGAGACAGTTCATTTCAGATCTCTAAGTCCAAAATCGTGCAACTCAATGAGCACTTAATATGTTAATCAGCTACAAATGGCTGTTCAACAGCTAGGCTGTCTTGGGCACAAAACTCACTAACATAGCACTAGTGCCATCTACTGTTTGGCTTCACAACAGCAACTAATGGCTACCTCAACTAGATCTGCCAGGGCTTCTTAGAAGGAGGCTTTATAGGTTTTTAATCCATAAGTATGCACTAGGCCCTTCTGGCAAACGTACAGAGAACTTTAACAAATACCATATTAATACATAAATTATTGACACCTCTTGTTATTCAACACTCTCAATGCTCTTTAAACTAGATTAATTAACCTCCATAACACTTCTGTGAGGGCGGTACTGTACCATACCCACTTATTTTGCATAATTGTAAACTGAGGCAAAGGGAGGTTAAATGATTTGTACAAGGTCATGGAGCAAATCAGTGGGAAAGGTGTACCTGTAACTTAGGAGACCCGTTTTCTGGTAGCCTGCTCTGCCTAGTGGGTTGCAATCCCTGACAGTTTATTCCATGCATGTCACATGACTCTTCTCCATAACAGAAACAGGCCAGGTACCTCGTTACTTAATATAGCCTAGCAGTAACATTCTATTCTGTCCCGAGCTTCTATCAGTATTTTATTTTATTACTGAAAAGCCAAAAGCTTTTTGGGTTTTTAACACAGGCCTGTTAATCAAACCAACCCACCACAACCTCTGACACCACCTCCAGGAGTTTTCTGACAATCCTATCTCCCCAAATGGTTACCAAAGTTGGAACAAGAGGTTAATATTTTAAAAAACAGCAGGACAGATTCTGATCTCAGTGACAGCCAGTTAATCCAGATTTACACCTCTCTCAGTGAGATCAGAATCCAACCTATTCATACTTCTATAAACAATACAAAAAGGGGTCTAGCTTCCCCTCGATGTGCATCATGGGAGTTACATGTGGCAAAAGAGATGTAAATGATGGAAATAAAAAGGGGAATAGAGGTATTCATAGCCTCTTCGTTAAAGTAGTGGAAGAAGCATGGCCTACTGGAGAGGGTGCTGGGACACAGGAGGCCTGGGGGTTTTTGCCACCAACCTGCCATATGACCTTGGGCACGTCTCTGTGCTTCTGGTTCTCCCCCCACCCTATGTGTGCCCTGTCTAATTAAACTGTTAAGCTGGTCAAGGCAGACACTGTCACCTTGTCACTGTCACCACTAAATATTTTCACAGCACCCTGAGCATGGCTGTGGGCTCTAGGAACTACTCGAATAGATATAAACCATAATAAAACAAATGTCATTCCTTACGGCGAATTCAGTATCACTGTGAGCCGCCCGTATTTACTTCATTCATGGGGAGAGCGACATCATTTGGGGGTCCAGAAACAAAACCTGTTGAACTTCAGATTTCAGACAGAACCCCATGCATTTCTGAGCCGTGTGATTAGGGTTAGAAATCTGGGGCACACCAGAATTATTTAAAGGCAGCATTCACTGGAGTTCTATCAGGCATGGCTTTAGCCCAGTATCAGGGTGCCCATTATTCAGGGCTAGTACTGCGTGAAAATTTTTTGGACAAAACTTTTTTCTGATAAAAAAATCCACATTCAAGGTCAACCAAAACATTTCTCAAATTGTTTCAAATTCATCAAGCTGTTTTGGTAAAAAACAAACCAAAGAACATTTTTTAAAAATGAAATGTTTTGTTTTGAAACATTTCAATTTTTTTAATTCAAAATGACTTTTTGTTTTGAATTTTACATCATTTTTATTTTAAAAGGTTTTTTTAAAAAAAAGACCTAAAAACCAAAAGGAAAAACATAAAATGATTTCTTTTTCAAGTTTTTCAGTTAACTGAAATATTCAAAATATTTTCATTTCGGGTCAACATGAATTTTTTTTTTTTCTTCAGATGTTCAATTCAGCCACTGAGCTGAAAATCTGTTCTTTGCACAGCTCTCTTCAGGACTGTGATGTTTGCAGCCTCTGCACGACAACGTGTGGGCTAATCCTGCCATAAGATTCCGGAGGTGGGGATTGAGAGAAGACAGTAAACAGAAACTTGGGAGGCGGAAGAGAACACAGCTGGTGGATCTGGGGATAACGGTTAAGGAATAACTCTAGGGTGAGTAAGGGTTACCCATCCTGATTTCCTGCTCTTCCTAATTAGATGCAGTGATTGGGGTATCCTTTGCATTGTCTACATTGCTATTTCCTCTTCATGCCAGGCAACAACCCTCTCTGCTGCATCAGTCATTTTCCCTTGCAGAAAGGATCCTTTCACTACCATTATCTAATATTTAGCAGCACATTATCATCAACAAAACGTTATAGATGAGAATACAGATTGATTGGAGAGTCTTAGGCTGTGTGCATTCAACATGGAAAAAAGCTGTTATCTGTATAAAATATTGTTCTGTGCACCCGTTAGGCATTTCCTGCTCCATCACAGTCTCCAATTAGACTATGAAAATTACGATTTGATACACCTGAGTGAGAGTGGCTTACCTGCAAAGAGACGCTTTTAAAATAATTGTGTCACTTATCAGAAAGATATATTTGGTTACCAAAAAGAAAAACGATGTGATCATTACCTGTCCCAGTTATTCCTCTTCCACAACATGATGAATTAAACATGAACAGCACTGCTACAGACTATCTCTGTACAAGCACCAAAAGTGAGATACCTGTACAAGACAGGTTTCAGAGTAGCGGCCGTATTAGTCTGCATTCGTAAAAAGAAAAGGAGGACTTGTGGCACCTTAGAGACTAACCAATTTATTTGAGCATAAGCTTTTGTGAGCATCTGAGCTGTAGCTCACGAAAGCTTATGCTCAAATAAATTGGTTAGTCTCTAAGGTGCCACAAGTCCTCCTTTTCTCTATACAAGACAAGCAGTAATGTCTTTCTTTGGGGGGCCATCTGTTCTAATAGCTTTAATACAGTCCAAACTACAATACTTGTGCTCAAATATATCCACTACGTGAAAAATAAAAGGGGCACCAGGGAAATGCCTAGTATACTCCCTCAGAGAGACAGAACAGGGTTCGACCATTGAACGATTGTAGGGGTTTTGTAAAAAGGACATTCTATGTACTTTTATAGCCCTCATCATTGTAGCATCCAAGCGTGTCACACCTATTAACAAACACAACCACCTGCCAGCTCTGTGAGGCAGGAGATATTCGCATCCCCATTTTACAGGTGCAGAACTGAGACAGAAAGCCTAGGTTGCACAAGAAGTGCAGAGGCCAGAAACGAAGGCTTGTCTCTCGGGTCTCATTGCTGGTGCCTAAAGAACAGGATCATCCCTCCATTCAGCAAAGCCACAGCACCAACTGAGTGCTACACAAAGAGGGCATCTACAAATTAAACTAGAGAAAAAATGGGGCAGCAACTCTCGTTTGTGTGTGACACAGATCTAGTTATTCCCCTTCGACACTAACACACGAATACTCACACAGGTAGCTGCTGGGCCCGGCTCAGCAAGGTGCCTAAGCACATGACTACCCTGAAGTCCACAGACTTCATTCTGTACATGCTTAAATATCTTGCTAGATCAGGGCCTGAGACCTTTCAAGGTGAGGATGTGTTGTCTAGCACTAGGAGCAAGGGCCCGGCAGTCAGCACTCCTGGGCTTTATTCCTGTCTGTCTTTGAGTCACCCTCTCTGTGCCTCACTTTTAAAGTGCACAGAGCTGCACAAAACCCTCCTGTTTTGCTCCACATATATGCCTCACCCAAGGCTTTCCAGCAGACTCCCATCACGTGATTTTGCTTCGTGTTTCGATTCATCATATGAACACAAACTCGAGTGCACAAATCAGGTCATGGAAGTGGCAGGATTTGCAATGTGCAATTCATTACTGCACAAAACATACTCATGCAAAAAAAGCTGCCTTTTAAAAATCTGGACCTACACAAGCAAAACTTATGGCATTTCTTCTAGAGATGGGCTTGAGCCTCTGTGTTTGGATTTGGGTCCAGAACTTCCGCAGAGTTCCGTGGTGTTTCGATCTAGAGCTTGACTCTGGTCTGTTTCAGATCTAGAGTGTTGACTGTGGCCCATCTCTGATTTCTTTTGGATACAGAATTAAAATATCTTCTAGTTTTATGGAGAAGATATTGGGTCATATTCAGCCCAGATGTATCTCAGCCTAAGCCAGCATGGGGGTCACTTCAGGATTGCACTCATATTGTTTTCTTTTGTTTTAATCTGGCCCTGAAATTTGCCTGGAGTCCTGTGAATACATTTTTTTTTTAAAAAGTCAGGTGTTTTCCATTGTCTGATAACATCACACTGTTTGTTTCGATATCACCTGCATAAACATGATCCCGACTAGGAAGGTCAAGGTTCAAGAGTTGAAATCTGCCCCAGTGTGTTTATGTGTCCACTGATGCTGCAGTTTGTCCCTTTTAATTATACCCTGCTATATTAATAGATAATAGCTGTACATTTAAGCAAATTACCTCAAATAAAAAGGAGGCAATAATTACACTGTTTGTTTTTGCTCCTTTCATTGCTGGAATTATACTTTCTGTTTGCCTAGAGTTAAACATTAGCAAGAACCTTTATGCACTAATGTCTGTTCAGATGCCTTTTACTGTTTTAAACCAGCAAGAGTCAGTAAAAGTTTGGGCAAATATTAGATTTGGCAGAGTTTGCTATTTGTATCAGGAAACTGATTGGTGTTATTGATTGACAGATGTGACCAAATGTTTAGAAAGTCTGTTCTCTATTGGATTCTGCTAGGTGTTTCAGCAAACAGTCCTAATACACGGCAAACAGAGCTATTGGAAGAAGTACCAGCTTATGTTAGCAGAGTAAACTGCGGGCTATGCAAACAGCTTGAAAGAATGTGGTCACCTTCACATAACCTTTGATGTAGGTATTGATCCTTCTGAAGGTGGCAAAAAGTTTGAACGGGGGCAGATTGAGTGGGATCACCTATATATAAACACTATAAGAATGTAAATGTTATTTTTAAGCTGCACCGTCCGTTTAGTAATGGATGTCTATTTGGAATTTTTCTTCTTTCAAATCTTTAAATCCATGCAGCAATAAGAAATAATAACTTTTAGATAGACTGCCTCCTAAGTGTCTCCCTCCTACCTCCATTAAGTACAGTATCAAGCATCTTTAATTCTTTCAAACCAGAGACATGCAGCAAGTGGAGGCAAAGTCTGTGGCCTCAAGATTATTGCACCAGAGCAGGAGGGAGGGGAATGTGCCAGAACAGCTACATGCATGTTATCTGGGAACAAAGCATGCAGGCAGGAGATGGACTTGAAAGGAAGGCTAATTTTCAAAGATCCAGGGCCTTCAACAATAGTCATTATTTAATATAGATTATTATTGTACCCTCAGCCCCGCTGTGCACACGTATAACAAGATAATGGTTCATGCCCCAGATGGTTTACAAGGTGAGAGAACTGGTGGAGACAGACAGACAGGGATAGCGCAAAGGAACTGTGGGACATCATGATCCATTTAATAAGCCGTGGTTGAGTGTCTTGTAGGCATCACAAGCAGAGGTGAGTCCTCAGGAGAGATTTGAAGGAAGACTTGTCACTTGTAAAAGTGCTGACAAGGTGATACTCCACACTGTACAGGCCACAGAAGAAGACACAACCTCTGCCCTAGGAGCTCATATTCTAAGCAGATGGGCAACACAAATTTGGTTCCTTGCACTGCTCATCTCCAGATGCTCTCTCTGCCTTCCTTGTGCTACGCAGGGCTGTTGCAGCTATGGCACTGGGCGTACCTTTCCCACACCCACAGAGGGGCTCTGTGTGGCTCGAAAGCCTCTCTCTCTCTCAGCTACATAAGTGGCCCCAATAAAAGATACCACCTCACCCGCTCTGTCTCTGTTCTTTGTGCTAGTGGATCAGGGAGTAGCATCTGTGGGTTCTGTGGAAGGAATGAGGTAGGTCTCTGGAAGGATTTGAAAGGAGTGAGGCATAGATGATGCCATAGGAAAAGCCAGCCTGCAAATGCATGCGAGAGGAGACAAAGATTGAGATGCGATGGGATTCACTTACAGAGAGAAGGGAGTAATAACAATTGTCAGCAGAGCTGTAAGAGGAGGCCGAATGGTGCAGGAATGTATAGGGCTCTATCTACAGTTCTTCCAGTATCGCATGCATGTTATTATCTAGGTTCATATTGCTATGAATATTTCACCAGTGACATCTAATTGCTACTAGAGCTCATGGTACACAATCCACAAAGGGTATACAGCGATTTGGTTTGGGGAATCAAGTTCAGCGGACTTGAAACGTCACACCCATTACATATAGACTGGGCCTGTTCTAGTCTTTACAAGCCCAATATTTAAAAACGTACACATGCAATTCTGGGAAGATCAATGTATATGCAACTACACACTTAATTTGCATCCACAATTACTCTGATGGTATATGTTGATCAGCTGTGCATGCACAAATGACCATTTATATACCTCAATGCCATCTGCAGCAACAATTACTATAAATACGCATGCAATCAAGGTAGTTACACATACAAATTAGGTGCGTGATTGCATGGGCATTTCCGTGAAAGTCAGGCCACCAAAATCTAAATCAAAGTCTAAATCATGTTTTTAATTATCTGCCCATCTGGCTATCCTTGCAAATAACTGTGTATAGTGATAGATATTAAACAGACACTGTTGAAAGATGGGTTAATCATTACAAGAGAAGAAAAGGGATTGTTTTATGTCTGTGTATTGACCCTCAATACATAGAAACCAAAGATGCATTTGATGCTTGAGAAGTACCATCTAATAAAAACTACAATGTACACATTACAAACACATATCTGATGAGTCATTACAGAGGTACAGTGCAGTGATGGACTCAGATGAAGGCCTGGTTAATGATTACACCTGAGGAGTGTACATTTCCAACGCACAAAGCTGTGCAGAGACAACATGGTCAATAACGCTGAGAGGACACAGCACCTTCAGGTTCTGGCTGTTTTCCACACTGCCACTTCCCATCCATCCCCTGTTCCGTTCGCTCTCCCCTCCCACAGCACACACACAAACCAAAAAAATACTGCAGCCAACGTGCTTCCCATTGCTAACCTAGTGAGGTCATAGAATCATAGAATATCAGGGTTGGAAGGGACCTCAGGAGGTCATCTAGTCCAACCCCCTGCTCAAAGCAGGACCAAGCCCCAATTTTTGCCCCAGATCCCTAAATGGCCCCCTCAAGGCTTGAACTCACAACCCTGGGTTTAGCAAACCAATGCTCAAACCACTGAGCTATCCCTCCCCGCCAACTCCCTCCCCTAGGTCCTAGCAAACAGGGGGGGCTAGGCTTTCCAGTTGTAAAGTTGTGGCACTATCAATTCAGACAAGACAGTGCCGAGTCTTTTGATATAAAGGCCCCTATAAGAGGACTCTGCAACCAAAAAGGATCTTAGACTTTAGTGGTGGGAGAGGCCTATGCTGCGCGATTTCTTAAAAAACAGATGTATGTTTGCATGGCTAAGTGGTGCACACAATGACTCTGCTGGTGATACTGATCACTTGCACACACATATATATGTCAACACACATTTGCATGCTTATCCATTTAACAATTAAGCATGTCAGTCCATCTAGCCTATCCCCTGTCAGCGCAGGAGTTTTACTTAGCAGAGGGGCTCCGTTAGACGGAGGAGTCTCACTGCCTGAGAGCTCTGAAGGCACCATGCCTCGGAGAGGCTCTGCCTCCCACAGCACTGAAGGGAAGTGTAACCCCTTTGTGGGGTGGAAAGGGGTGCTTCTGAAATAGTACACTGAGCATCTCGAGGGTTCAGCCGGGATTGCAGCAGCAACGGCTACAGAGGCTCAGGGCTCCATTTCCCAGGCTGCCCAGGATCCAGGGCAGAGAGAGAACAGGCTACCACCGCCACCAGAACCGGCCCTAAGCCAGAACTCCGTGACAAAGGTTTGGGTTTACTCTCGGTTTTGGCTGTGTTTGGAGGAGTGGAGCAGAGAGAGAGGTGTCACAGCCAGGGAGGACCCAAGGGAAGAGTTTGAGAGTTTGGGGGATTTCTGGGACATTGGACAGTGTCACTCAGCACAGACCAGAAACCCAGGAGGCTGAGGAAAGCCGCGGTCTGGCTACCAGGAGCCAGCCTAACTGTACATTGGAATCCAGGCCAGAGAGCCACAAGGAGGATCCGATATCCCCAGGGTAGATGCTTTGTCACAACATCCCTGTTTGTTTGTTCTGATATTGTGTTCTGAGATGATCACTGACTTCGGCGCTGGATCACTAATGAAAGACTGAGCCTAAACTCACTATGTGCCTAGGCAGGCACTGGGAGGGAGCCCAGGGTGGTGGGTATGGGTTGTACATTTGGGATGCACAGAGTTTATGTATTGTTGTTTTGTCTTTTATTATCCTGATGCTATTTTCCATTGTTCCCTATCCTGAGTACCCCAGACCTAATAATGCCCCGGTTACATTTTCAAAAAAAGAAACAGAGGACTTGGGGCACCTTAGAGACTAACCAATTTATTTGAGCATAAGCTTTCATGAGCTACAGCTCACTTCATCGGATGCATTCAGTAGAAAATACAGTGGGGAGATTTATATACACAGAGAACATGAAACAATGGGTGTTACCATACACACTGTAACGAGAGTGATCAGGTAAGGTGAGCTATTACCAACAGGAGAGCGGGGGGTGGGGTGGAACCTTTTGTAGTGATAATCAAGGTGGGCCATTTCCAGCAGTTGACAAGAATGTCTGAGGAACAGCGGGGGTGGATTATGGGTGAGGACAAAGTCACAAAGTTCAGCCACCAGGTTTGCCGTGAGATTATTTGGGATACTGTTCCTGACGGCTTGTAGTCTATCTTTGTGTGCAATGTTGGTGTAGAGGGCTTCTACATCCTTAGTGGCCAGGATGGTGTTTTCAGGAGGATCACTGATGGACTGTAGTTTCCTCAGGAAGTCAGCGGTGTCTTGAAGATAGCTGGGAATTGGGATAGTTATTATATTTTATTGTGCCCTGACAGACATTCCTCCATGAGATTGGGTGTGGAATACTTTCCCAAGGGGCGTGGCATTAGGGAGGGGTTTCCTTGGGTGATGACACCAGGCAACCTTATAGGTGAACCCAGGATGTGTAGCCCTGCGGAGAAAAGGCCGCAGCCAGGCCTCAGGGCTGGGTTACAGGAGCTTGCAAGGGAGCAACTATCACTACATTTTGGAAAAGGTGCACGACCCTGCCAGCATACAGCATGAGGCAGGGCCAGGGTCCCATAACCCTGAGAAATGCCCCCTCTGGGAGTACTACCACTGCTTCCACCTGCCAACTCTGTGCTTTACATTCTCTAGGCCCTTCTGTATAGATCTATGTAGACATTCTAGTCTAATGCATCTATTCAGCCACCAGTAGTCACAGTCAGATTTTTGGTTTCTTTTGGCCTCAGAATGGGCTTTCATGGATTCCAAGGTCGGATGGGATCATTGTGATCATATAATCTGATCTCCTGTACATCACAGGCCAGAGAACATCCCCAAAATAAGTCCTTGAGCAGATCTTTTAGAAAAACTTCCAGTTGTGATTTATTAATTGCCAGTAATGGAGAATTCACCATGAAACATCTTTCCCTGACCCGGGAATCAGGCCCCTTCTCCAGCAGAGAGAGCACCAAACCTTAACCACTAGACCATCAGGGAACCTGAGCCAGGGCCCTTGAAATCAATAGGAAACTTTCCACTGACTTCAGTGGCAGTTGTGCCCGGTCCAATGTGACAAATACACAGTACAATTGAAACTTGTTACTATTTAACTCTACGTGACCCTTCTTTGTCATATGAAAATGCCATGCAATATAACTTCCTCAGTGTAACAGGAGTTTTAACAGCTATATGGTTTGTCTCTAGCCCATTTTCCATTCCATCATTGAAATTCTGTATGTATTGTTGTGAAGTGTATGTTCTTGCTGGTCAAACAGGAAAACAAAATATACAATGTAATCAAAAAAGCCATTAAAACTGCCATCTCTAAAAAAAGATTAACACTATTTCCTTAATGCCAGGTCCTACTTATATAATACTCAAAGTGTTAGATTGTTTCAGAGATATCAGCTTATGAAACCAACTATAAAGCAAAATGCCCCTGGAAAGTAAACCCGATATTGTATCTCCATTAACACAAGGAGCTTAGAAAAAGATGATTCGTTATGGTAACTGCAGATTAATAAATTACTTATGCATACTTTAAACAATTCACTAGACCATCCTGGCTAGCCACTGAACTGACAACCAAACATGCTGTAGGTAGCGTGAACATATCTCTTGACAGAATACCATTCACAAAATCTAGATGATGGGCTTTCAGCACATGTGGTCTAAACCTTTCAAGGTTGGTCTCTCTTGGTGATCTACTTCATGGGTGAAGTAAGAAGAATAAATAGCAGTGCTGATGTAACTGAAGGTTTGGGCCCAATGCTACAAAATGGATTAGCAACTTGCAGAACTAAGGGCGGAGCTGGGCAAAATGTGGGGTCGGGGAGGGGGAACTGTACAGAGACCAGTAGAAACACATTACTAGAATGATAGCCCTGACATCCCATATCAACTTACTAAACCACCTGGGTCTCAAGCGTTTCCAAGAGCAGGAATTAATTACAGTATTTCTTTGCTCGGAAAACAGATCAGGGTTACTCTTCTCTAGCTTTGAATGATATCTTGAGACTCGTCATTAGCTCTGCTGCAGTGATGGACAACCTCTGCAGCACCAAGCATTGCAGTGGCAATTTGCCAAAAGTCCAGGGGCCGCATATGATTTGCATATATGTTTACATAATTCTACATACATTTGTTCCTATTGAAGTTAATGCAGGTATTAACTTGATTCCCATGCAATAGCCTTTCCTTATTTGTAAGGGCACAGGATTACTTTCTCTCTTATCCCCACTGGATGTAATCCCTCACCCCACCCCCAGTGGACGGCCTGTGGACCACTTACATCTCATTTAAGCCCTATTTTGAGGGCCGTGAGCTGGCTCTCTGCACTGTGGGGAATTCCAACCTCTGGAGAGCCAGAAGGAACACAGCAGTGAGTGAAGGGATGTGTCAGCCCCAAGAGGGAGAGTTGGACTGGAGTTATTTTATTATCTGTAGAGATGAGCTCACCAGGTTATGTGTGGGAGGCTCAGGTTCATTTTAAGGACAGGCAAAATGGTTTGGAGAAAATAAATTTCAGCCCAAAGCTTGGACAAAGCCTGAATTTCCACTTCAGGCGAGTTTGGAAATACACAGCCAGCAGGTCCCCACAACACACACACACATACACACACACACAAGCGCGCGCTCTTTCCCTCATCCCCAACACACCTTCTATCTGGCCTGAAATTTCCTGTGATGTTTCTTGAGGTCTGGCAATTTCTGCTGGGCTGGCTGCTGTCTGAGTCCTGTGATTCTCTAGTACCATCCCAGAGCGTCTTTGACAGGAGGAATCCTTGGAGCACAGGAGAATTGATTAAACCAGCCAGCAGAGAGAATAGCAGATCTCAGACCATTGGGATGGAACTGAACCAAAAGGCAGAGGAAGAAGCAGCTGGAGAGCTCTAGGCTTTTAGGTGTCCCAGAGAAGGAGTGATGGCAAAGGAACTGGTTAAATTGGCTTGGATTGAGATGATGAAGAGGTAGCGAGGGAAAACCTAAGAAGGCCTGGACAAATTCAAATATGCATCCAAATATTTTAGAGATTCCCTTTTCTGGTCTCCAGACTCTTTTTTTCTCATCTGCACATGGCACTGACTGAATGGACAAATCTTTCAAGGTTCCACTGCTGGAATACGATACAAGTTCCTTTAGAACTTGAGTGCCTCGCACCTGGGCTCAGAGTTTGCTTAACATTCAGGTGAACCCTTAGTCACCTGTTAGTCCATAAGCCAGATTTTCTTTTCTGCATCCTTCACCTCTCTGGAAAACCTGTTTCTGGCATTTGTTCCCTCTTCTATTTTTAAGTAGCAAGACAAATAGTTCATGTGCCTGTTTTCCACAATGATTTACCTCCTGCGTCTGGTCAATAAATTTTCCTTATTAGCTCTAAAAGCCTCTGCTGTCTCATTCATAGATCTATTGTTTCCTTACGTACTTAGAAAAAAATGTCTACACTCTTGTGCAATCTTCTTCTTGTGCCTTCAGCGCAACCACTAAACAGCACCGTGGCCTCTCTCCTCAAGGGCCTATCGAAAGTGGTGGCCCCCTAGAATGTGACTTTTACCCAAGCAGCTCAGCTGCAAAATGAGAATTCCCCACTGCCTCCAAATTACTTCCTGCTAGGTTACCTAAATAGCAGCATGCCACTAAGAGTCAGCAAACCCAAGTCAGATCAGTTTTCCACATATGCACAAGAGAAACCCAACATCGTGATTCAGGGTGCCAGCTGAACACCATACAGGTCAGGAAGAATTCTTGCCCACACCTAAATTCACCACGGCATCACTCGCTATCACGTGAACATTCTTCTTCTGCTGAAGCATCAGACATTGGCCACTGCCAGGGACCGAATGCTGACTTGATGGGCCAATGGCCTGCTCCACGATCACAAATCCTGTATTTCCATTGCCCTAAGCTGACCCTTTGGTGTCACTGCTCAGCTGCCCTGACCTCAGCTAACACTGATACGCCACTTGCAGATGCTCAGCTCCGGTGCTTGCTACACCTCACCAGCAGCCGAGGAGTAAAGCAGGCCTGAAACAAAAGAAAGGCAAACACCTAGCTTAGCGGATACCTCAATGTGTTGCCCTGCGGTATATCTAAACCTTCTGAGAAACCAGCATAGACTGAAGGGCATGTGAAAGGGACACTCACACTCAGGACTTGGGAAGGACAACTTGCATTATGTTGTTGCACCCTCTTGGAGCTGGTCAGGAGATTTCAGTGTTGTAGAGGGGCCTTCAAAGGCAGGGCAACATAGTAGACAGGGGAATACAGTTATACGGAGAAGAAGGGTGACATGAAATGAAAGACTGGGTAAAAACCTAAAAAGATCACACTCAGTTTGGGGCTGTCTCTTTGATATTATGTATGTTCTGCTTGGGATCAGTGAGGTGAAAGAAAACCCGTGCTTGTCCACATGCCTGGAGGCATGCTGTCACACAGCCAACAGACAAACACACACACGCAGGGCAGCGCCCTCATGCGCTGCACCCATATGGAATCTAGGATCACCACAGTGACAGTATGAATGATCATGGAGACAGGGGGGAAAAAAGGGAAGGCGGGGAGAAGGACTTGTGAATTAAAACTGTAGACATGTTATGTGTCTAGAAATTCCAAACACCTACTGCATGGGTTATTTATATGACTGACTATCTGGTGTGCACAATGGAGCGCTTGGCCAAATAAGAGTTTTTCTTCCTGTAAAACTAAACAGCAACATACATAAGTAAAGAGGACTGAACCCTTCCCAGGAAGAGTCACAGAATTCTCCCAAGCCTGTCTCTATCTCAGAATCTCCCTAACCAGAGCCCTGGGCCTAATGGAGACGGCCTGAGACTCAGAAAACATGGGCTCAATTCCCTGCTCAAACCCAAACTTCCTGTGGGACCTTGGGCAACTCATTTAATGTACACTGTGCTTCAGTTCCCCATCTGTGAAATGGGGATAGCACTGCCTTGGCTCACAGGAGGATAAAATCCATTCGTGATTGTGAGGCGCTCAAGTACTATGCTGATGGGGTGGGGCTGGGGGAAGAGGAAGGTATTTATTTACACAATCAAAACTCCCAGTAAGTCAATGGAAGTTTTTCCTGAGGAAATAAAGTTTTTACTTTATAGACATTTCCAAAGAACCACAAACCAACAACACCCAACTCACCCAGTAGGATTAAAGGAAATCTATAGAGAATTCCAGTATGGAAAGTACTTTAGTCTAGGTCTGTTGGGTGTTTCACACAGAAGCATGTCACATCTTCTGGTGAAGTGAATAGCATTAGGAGAAGTTACCAAGTATCAGCATTAGCATCCAGTATTGTTTGGAGTAATGAGGAAATGAAATGCACTGGTTATTAATTTTTTATTTTTTTTAAGAAATGAGATGCATTACAAATGCATTGCAACAGTGCCTGGTAGCAGTGCTGGAGTGATAGCCTTTCTGCTGTAAATCCAATTTTCAAGGCTTAAGGGTATAACTAAGGAAGGCAGAAAATGTATTCTGGGCTGGAAACTGGCATAATGGTTTTTGACTGGGGGTTTGACATAAAGTCTTAATCTAGGACTCCTTTCCTAAGTCATGTTAAGCATCACTCCGGCCATTTCTTTCGTGATGGCATGGCAACAAAAATAAATGACGTTAAGATGATTAAAATACTTTCTTTTGAAAAAAAACAAATGTAACACTAAAGCCTTTAGAAAGTTCAGAGTATTTTCAATGCTACAGACAAGCCCTGAAAGTCCTCAACCTGCTTTTACTCAAGCCTTTCCCAGGCAAAACTCCCACTGACCTTCCAGTTCTAGTAATAGGGTTGCTTCTGTATTATTAGCTCCTCCTGTGCAAACTATTTCGTGGTGACTGTCTCCTCGTGCTGAGGCAGAGGAGACAGTCAGGGGATGTGGGTTCTATTCCCGGCGCTGTCACAGAAAGTCAAATCTGGTGGCTCTTCTGAGCCTCCCTTTCCACATAGGTACCATGCAGACAGCAATACTTGGCAACCCCCCAGAGGTATTGTAAAGCTGAACTCCCTGACATGATGAGCTCTTTGCAGCAGGAACGGTCATTTACTCTGTGTCTGTACAATACCTAGGGCAAGGAGCCCCTGAGCGGGCTGCAGTTGCTGGGTGCTACCACACTACTATGAGCACTACATAACAGTGACAAAGTCACATGCTCTCTGGTGCCTTGGCAGCAGCTTACTATAAACGTGGAAATTACTAGTCTGCTGTGGCCTGGGTTTACAGAAAGTTCACTATAAAGATGCATGTACAACTGTGCAACCAATTTACACGCTTAAACCAGGTAATTAGGTGCAAATGGTGAATTGTGGTAATTTTTTCCACAGTTACTTTATTTACATGTGCAATTTTGGTGATTGTGTCCGCAAATTAACCAAGAAATTATGCATGCATTTTGCTAACATAATTTGGATGATTATTTTTCCTGTATATCTGAGTTTGGACTGTGATTGGCTGGCTGTTCCCTCTGGGAGTAGAGAGCTATATCATTGCTAGCTGTGTTTACCAATACACCGCATGGTGATCCTCTGATTTCAACAGAGTTTCCCTGGTGTTGCCGAGATCAGAATTTAGCTCTTTGACTCTTACAAATCCAGTACTTCTGGAGAGAACACTGAAGAACACAATTAATCTATCCAAGATATGAAAGTAACCGTGCTATGCAGACAGCCATATAAACTGCCCATACCTAAACAAAATCACCAGCCAGCCATAATACAGAATATCCCTAAATTATCTCCGCACACTACTACAATTCACTGAATAGATGAGGCAGTCAATTCTGAAGCTTCATTTTCCCACCAAAGATTGGAATGAACAGAAAAAGGCAGGAAATGCAGGAATCTATTTACCCTGAGAAAGACTGGAACGAGAATGCAAAATGGCAGAAAACTAATTCACTCTCATCCATACCCTCAAATTGTTGCTTTTCAACTCCCTTCCAACAGGTAGCTTGTAAGCATCCTGTTGTGTCATATTACAACTTACCATAGGCGTCATACATGAAAATAAATAGCAGGCACATTCTTCTATTTTAGCATGATGTTACGCTAAAGCACCACCTTAAATTTGTAGCATGGCTACCATAATATAGAAATAATTTAACAACATATGTGCTCTATGTTTTCAAAGTCCTGCGCAAGCATTAATTAATTAGTTCTCCCAACACGCCTGTGAGTAGGTAAATAAATCTTTTTATCCTTATTTTACAGGTGAGGAAACAGCTAGAGAATGGAGCTATTTTCTCCATACAGGGAGTCGGCAGCAGAGATGGGATTAGAACTCAGGAGTTACAATGTTACTGACATACTTCCTTTTTATTTCAGCAGACCAAGATGGCTCTCCAGCTGAATTTTATGATATGAGATTAGAATTAAAGTCTCTGGGGATTTTCTGTTTGTTGCTCAGGTGCTTTGTGATCTTGAAAGCCTGACTGGACTGGTCAATAATGCATGTGAAGAAAGTCCTAAACGTGTCCCATACATACAGTATGGGTGATTGGGGACCTGAAAGACTTCCGCATTCAACAGAGATGGGTAACTCATTCATACCAAATAATTTACTCCATGAATTTCATTTTTTCTGTTTGCAAATAGATCATGATTTTATTCCTTATTCGGCATTATCCACCAAAGAATTTCTTCAAATAATGCTTGGTCTTTAGATTGTGTGCAAGCAGTTCATTCCACATTGGAAATTCAGACTGTGTTGACTGGCTAGATGAATGGTTTCCATCCCAACTGGATATGTGCAGCCCTTTCCTGTGCCAATACGTGTGATTGTGAACGCGCATGTCTCTTTCTTGGTGAAATTCTCCCCTGTGCACAGAGGACTCAGCTGGGGGCTTCATTGGTGCCTAGGCATTTTGCTGTCTTTTAACTCAGGGGTAAATTTAAAGGGTACTCTTGTGCTGAACATTCCTATCAGTCAACATGGTCCATAGAACGTTTACGGGAAGCAAATACCTGCCCCCCCAAAAAAAAGTTCTAATAAACATTCAGGGGAAATGCTTTGCAGCATTTGCCAGTCTCCAATACATATACAAATCTTAGGTGTGCTCCCTGGGAGTGAGTGATCTTTAGCACAGAGCCAAGTGCCATTTGTGGGTGAACTGGTCCTAAATCTTTATTGTCTACAGGGCTATTACCTGAGTGATGAATCGGTAGAAACCCAAGCCCTATATCAGGAGACCAGTCTGTTCATGTTCTGTCAGCAGGGCGTTCAGAGTTACTGCACTCTTGTCTTGCAGATAAGATATTAAGCCAACATCCTGTCTACATATAAAATTAAATTACATGGCACTTTATATAGGAGCAGAAGCGTTCACCCTCTGTCCTAGCTCTATTTTTCTAATACAGTCTCTCTTCACAAGCCGAAAAATAATGGCAGGGCATAATGGAAAAAAAGCATTCATGCAAAAGAGGACAATCCTTGGAAACACATGGAATAAATACTGGAAAGATTACCAGCAACGTGAATTTTATTATTTTAACATTACAGCAGCAGGCATATATCCAGCCACGTGAACTTTTCCTGTGAAAGGCTCATTAAAGGTGCAGCACACAGCCTGTGTCAGAGGAGATTAGACTGTTGTGTCTGAAGAAAATTCAAGATAGCAGACATGAAAGTCATGCTTGTGAGATGTTCTCACATCAGCTGAAATTCACCCCAGTTCCAAGGGCCAAGACAAGATCTAGCCACTAAAGATAAACACATGTCTGGGCTTAATTGGGACTTCAGGAGCTGACCTGACATTCTGCACAGAAGCGAATTTCACTCACTGCCAGTAAGGAATTTGGACCTGTAATGCACTGAGCACCTATTGATTTCAAGGGCGCTTAGTACTTCACAGGATCAGGACCTCGGCTGGTGTGGAGGACTTGGCTGTGTGGTGCCATGTGTACAAAGGCCTTGATTTGAACAGAGCAGGTGGCCCTGTGCCCCCTTTACTGGCTTTCGCCCGCTCACAGTCTATCAGCCATGGGAGGACTTTTGTTATTATTATTATTCTGTTAAGAGGGAGCCGGGGGGAGAATGTGTTTGTCACAGAACAGGCCTGTTCCGTGACCTAAGCAGAGTCATCACTAACACCCAGCTCACTGTTGACAGTGATTTCCAGATGATAGGCACTTCGCAGCCCACATCCCTCCTTTGATCGCCTTCCAAGATGGTGATAACAACTGCAAAGCTAGACCTGACTCAGGCCTTTCCTGACCCCAAATCTCTGCTAATCCCTCCATTAGGTCTCAGAATATCACAGCCTGGTTACTCATTAGCTGCTTGTATTCCTGTATGTCCAACTGGGCCCCCTGTTACTGACAGGAATGACTGCCAGCAGAGACTTATGTCATGTCATTTAGGCCTCCGTTTGGTACCATTAGCTGAGGCCTTAATGACAGCTGTTGGGAGCAGGTGCTCTGCTATTATAGTTAGCCACCAAACTTACTGCTCCCCACGGGAAGCAGCCTGCTTGTTCTTTCGCACCCGGGCCGCAGTGATGAAAAGATGAATATAAAACATACCTCTGAAACCAAAGGGGGGTTGTTGAAAAAAATCTTCAATTAATAATCAGGCAGGGGTCAGCGAGTGGATTTTTTATTTCCCTTCAGTGACTGAAATGCAAGATTGATTTCTCTGTTTCGCAAGTAATGCACTAAATACGGCTCTCTGTTTCTTCCAACAAAACTCTTCATTTGACAGGCTAATTCTCCTGGAGTCATAAATAAAACCACGGGGGACAACTAAGTTACATTTTTATAGCATAAGCTTTAAATTGCACATGCCAGCAACTTCTATTAGTTTAGTCTGTAAGTGTTACATTTCAGTAAAGTATACAGTATAAGTAGCACTTAACACCTTGAGAGCAACGGGGGAGGGAGAAAGGTTAAATTTCCATTTCCATCCTTATTCCCTATTTCAGTGCTTTTGTTTTAGCATCTGAGTGGTACTTTGAGACCCGCTAATGGAAGATTAAATGAAAATCTCCTAAGAACAATGTTTCTCTCACACAACAATAAACCAAGATGTTTCAGTGAAAAAATGCACCACCCAGCCCTTCACACAGACACCGATTTTTCTTGCCTTGATACACCTTCTCCTCAAGTCAATGCAATGTTTGATTCCTCTGTCTGTCAGAGTAACATGGGGAGACTTTTGAACTTTTTTTGCCATTATTGCAACATTAAGGTGATTCAAAATCTACTTTGGGTAATTTACTGTATGGTAAGTGATGAATTAGAAAACCAGGACGTGGTTTGACAGAACCAAGCAGAAGGTTAGAAATCATATTTATCCAAAAGCAAAGCATACTTATTGTTCCATGCAATGCTGTCCCTGAGCCAATTAATCAGATTCCAGAGGATTCCATAGTAACTGTTCCTTAACTTGGCTGGCTTAAGTACATTTACATTCCTGTGCTTTCCTACAGTAGTTGTATTTTTTAATCACTAATTGCCAGCATTTACCACACCTCAGATGATGTATACCTGCAGTTTCTTGCACCCTTACTACAGGGAATAACTAACTCTGCAGTCTCTGTTGTCAAATGGTGATTTTTTTTTTCTTAACAGCAGTCGCTAGCTGTATGTTCCAGGCTAACGGCAGTTTGTAAGGTGCTGCGTCAAGTCTCATGTCTTACACAGAAAAGACTGGCATTGACTTACAAAAACAGAAAGCTAGTAATGATAAGGTTGGCCAAAATGGGTTGGATAAAATAAGAACTGATCCAAGACTTTGGCCCAAACCCATGATGACACTGTGGCCCCTTCAGCATTTCCTCTTCCAGGCAAAACTAAAAGTAGAAATGATCAAACACTGCTCAAAAGGCCAGAGACCACCCAAGAACAGTCTGAACAGAAAGAGGAATCAGCAGGAATCTTGTGCTCAGATCCAGGAGGTTCAGATCACTCACATAAAAGTGCCAGGCCTCGCAGGGCTTCTCCAGACTGAATCTTGAGAGACTTGCCTCCATGATCCTCCCAGCCAGTAGGGATCTGCACAGGTCCTGGCGTTTAAACATGCAGATGACATTGAATTTAGGCTCCGTCGCATTCAGCATCAATATTAAGCAAGCTTTACCTGAATACAGGCTGCATGCTCTGTCCCTCCCCACATCCCTCCTGTGGTGTGGGGCTGGGCAGCCATTCCAGCCCTGAATTCTTTTTATCCCTCTGGGCACTGCGTGTCTGGGAAGGCGGCGGAGGCCTGATGTCTCCTCTACCTCTGAGGCTCTTTTGGCAGAGCTAACAGAGAACTATTTGCCAGGTAAGCCAGAAGAATCCCCTAGCAGAGTAGGGCTTAAATCCCAAAGTGCCTCAGTAATATACCCCAACCCAAGTGGTGCTGCCACTGAGCTGCTCCGGGGCGATTCTACCCTATCCCTGGAGCAGCTGGCCTACCGCAGGGAAGATGCTGACCGATTGCATGGTGGGAAGTAGAAGCTCATTAACTCCAACCTGAAAGCCAGGCAAGTGGGAGCAAGCATGGAGGGAAGCTGTGGGGACAGCAAGTTGGGCTGTGTTACTGTTTGAGTTATAAATAAAGCTGAACCCCAGTGTGAGTTTAGAGACTGAAAGTTTGTCGACGCAGCTCTTGGCAGTGACAGACTCGGGCTTGCACTACCAGCACTCAAAATAGCTGTGTAGACGGCACTTTTCAGTTGCAGCTTGGGGGCCAGGGGCTTAGAGCTCCATAGGCGTCTGCCCCACAGAGCTCTAAAGCCCACCTCCCTCCTCAGAGCCCCCAAAGTGCAATGCCTGTAGCGTGAGCTCGGTGAGCCCGAGTCTGACCGCCTGTGCTCGGAGGCTCGCTGCAGCAGGCTGCGTCCACGTACCCTTAAGCCACATCCACACTCCAAGCGAGGGGTGTGATTCCCCTACTCGTATACGCGTCCTCGCACTATCCAGGTGAACTTAAATAGCAGGGTAGCCGCAGTTACATGGGTGGTACAAGCCCACCCAACCCCTGGGTATGGACTCGGGCAGCTAGCCCACGCTACTGCGTCCACACTGCTATTTTTAGAGCACTAGCTGAAGGGGCGCTAGCTCGTGTCTGGGAAGAGCAGGCCCAGCTGTGTAGACATACCCTTACTCACGTTCTCTGTTCTGCTGAGGGGGAAGAAGGTTTCAGCTCACCTGCCCCGCCCTGTTAAAATGAACTGGTAGAATCGGTTGCAACACAAGGAATTGTCGTTTCAGGCCCGGAGCACCTGGCAGTGCATTTGCACATGCATTATTTAGAAAGGAGCCTGCTCTTGCTAATTGTTTTTTTAATGCGAAAATATTCTCAAGTGGGCACTCCACCAAACATTGCACGTTGGCATTTTGACAGCGGGGGGAAAGAGTCCTGAACAGTTCAAAAGGGTTACAGCTTTTAGTGAGGTGAAACTGCTTTAGCCACCTCCAATTTCCTCTGATTACCATTACCCTCTGATCCCACTGAGGGTTACCAAAAGAAACTACACCATTTGCTCAAGAAACTCCCTGAAAAAGCACGAGAACAAATCCACACAGACACACCCCTGGAACCCTGACTTGGGGTATTCGGTCTGCTACCCAAGATCCATAAACCTGGAAATCCTGGACACCCCATCATCTCAGGCATTGGCACCCTGACAGCATGATTGTCTGGCTATGTGGACTCTCTCCTCAGGCCCTACACTACCAGCACTCCCAGCTATCTTCAAGACACCACTGACTTCCTGAGGAAACTACAATCCATCGGTGATCTTCCTGAAAACACCATCCTGGCCACTATGGATGTAGAAGCCCTCTACACCAACATTCCACACAAAGATGAACTACAAGCCGTCAGGAACAGTATCCCCGATAATATCACAGCAAACCTGGTGGCTGAACTTTGAGACTTTGTCCTCACACATAACTATTTCACATTTGGGGACAATGTATACCTGCAAATCAGCGGCACTGCTATGGGTACCCGCATGGCCCCACAGTATGCCAACATTTTTATGGCTGACTTAGAACAACGCTTCCTCAGCTCTCCGTCCCCTAATGCCCCTACTCTACTTGCACTACATTGATGACATCTTCATCATCTGGACCCATGAAAAAGAAGCCCTTGAGGAATTCCACCATGATTTCAACAATTTCCATCCCACCATCAACCTCAGCCTGGACCAGTCCACACAAGAGATCCACTTCCTGGACACTATGGTGCTTATAAGCAATGGTCACATAAACACCACCCTATACTGGAAACCTACTGACCGCTATTCCTACCTACATGCCTCCAGCTTTCATCCAGACCACACCACATGTTCCATTGTCGACAGCCAAGCTCTACGATACAACCGCATTTGCTCCAACCCCTCAGACAGAGACAAACATCAACAAGGTCTCTATCAAGCATTCTTACAACTACAATATCCACCTGCTGAAGTGAAGAAACAGATTGACAGAGCCAGAAGAGTATCCAGAAGTCCCCTACTACAGGACAGGCCCAACAAAGAAAATAACAGAACACCACTAGCCATCACCTTCAGTCCCCAACTAAAACCTCTCCAACGCATCCTCAAGGATCTACAACCTATCCTGAAGGACGACCCATCACTCTCACAGATCTTGGGAGACAGGCCAGTCCTTGCTTACAGACAGCCCCCCAACCTGAAGCAAATACTCGCCAGCAACCACACACCACACAATAGAACCACTAACCCAGGAACCTATCCTTGCAACAAAGCCCATTGCCAACTGTGTCCACATATCTATTCAGGGGACACCATCATAGGGCCTAATCACAAATCAGCCACACTATCAGAGGCTCGTTCACCTGCACATCCACCAATGTGATATATGCCATCATGTGCCAGCAATGCCCCTCTGCCATGTACATTGGTCAAACTTGACAGTCTCTACGTAAAAGAATAAATGGACACAAATCAGATGTCAAGAATTATAACATTCAAAAACCAGTTGGAGAACACTTCAATCTCTTTGGTCACTTGATTACAGACCTAAAAGTGGCAATTCTTCAACAAAAAAAATTCAAAAACAGACTCCAACGAGAGACTGCTGAATTGGAATTAATTTGCAAACTGGATACAATTAACTTAGGCTTGAATAAAGACTGGGAGTGGATGGGTCATTACACAAAGTAAAACTATTTCCCCATGTTTATTCCCCCACCCCCTCCACTTTCCTCAGACATTCTTGTCAACTGCTGGAAATGGCCCACTTTGATTATCACTACAAAAGGTTTTTTCCCTCCCGCTCTCCTGCTGGTAATAGCTCACCTTAAGTGAACACTGTCGTTACAGTGTGTATGGTAACACCCATTGTTTCATGTTCTCTCTCTATATAAATCTCCCACTGTATTTTCCACTGAATGCATCCAATGAAGTGAGCTGTAGCTTACGAAAGCTTATGCTCAAATAAATTTGTTTGTCTCTAAGGTGCCACAAGTCCTCCTTTTCTTTCTCCAATTTCCTAACACTCCTCTCCTCAGAAGGAAAAGAATAAGGCAACACTATCTCATACAATGAGTTCAATACAGATCAATGAAGTGGTCGATGAACATACTTTGGTCCTAAATATCATGCATCCTGACAATGCCACTATGGCGAAGATGTTTTTTATATTTCTGCTATGACTCACTGTTTTTAAGGGTTTCTAATGCAGAGGGAAAAGATTTACTCTGGGCTAAAGCTTGGAATCTCAGCCCAAGAAGGTTTGTGTAATGTAGGGGTTATGTTCAACTCAAACCCGAAAGAGCCCTGGCTCAAAAGTGGGCAGAACCAGCTGTACCTTTCAGACTGGAAATAAGGCATACCCTTTTTAAGAGTGAGAGTAATCAACCACTGGAACAATGGACCCAGGGTCATGGTGGACTAGCCATCAGTGACAATTTTTACATCAAGACTGGATGTTTTTCTAAGTGATCTGCTCCAGAATTGTTTTGGGGAAGTTCTACAGCCACACAGGAGGTCAGACTAGATGATCACAGTGGTCCCTTTTGGCCTTGCAATTTATGAATCTGTGAAAAGTAGACATTCTCCTTTGTGGTGGTATCTGATCTCCTAAATAAAGCACAGTGGAGCCTGGTCACTGTTAAGCTGCTTCTGGAAAACATACAAAAAAAGTGGGCACTGATGGAGTTGGTGCTATCCTATGTAGCTCTCTTCCCTATATATTCCAGAAATGTCCCAGCATGGGGCTAACATATGGTGTGTTCGTTTTTATATCTGACCTGAAAAAGTAAGACCACAAGCACTCGTGGTCATAGAACAACATCATGTAAGAGCAAAGATGAAGGTCCTGGCAACATCCAAACTCCAGCAATTTCTATACTCTGGCCTGCTTACTGTATTTTACTTCTTCATTTCCACTTAAATAATTATCAAACATCAATAATGTCTATTTTGAAAAAATCCCTTGCTATATATCTACAGGAAGATATTTAAAAGGGACGTCAGTTGGTTAAAACAAAACCAGTTCCTTACCTATGTTATTACATAAAGTGATTCATAATGAAGAATCAGACTCTTCCTTACTGCCCCGGATCTAACCCTGGGTGGTAAATCCTCAAGAGGGCGCCTGTGTTTTGAAGTACTGAACATATATCAGAGGGATAAATACCGGAGAGGGGGAGGAATTATTTAAGCTCAGTACCAATGTGGACACAAGAACAAACGGATATAAACTGGTCATTGGGAAGTTTACACTTGAAATTAGACGAAGGTTTCTAACCATCAGAGGAGTGAAATTTTGGAATAGCCTTCCAAGGGAAGCAGTGGGGGAAAAAGACCTACCTGGCTTTAAGATTAAACTCAATAAGTTTATGGAGGAGATGGTACGATGGGATAACATGATTTTGGCAATTAATTGATGTTTAAATATTCATGGTAAATAGGCCCAATGGCCTGTGATGGGATGTTAGATGGGGTGGGATCTGAGTTACTACAGAGAATTCTTTCCTGGGTATCTGGCTGGTGAATCTTGATCATATGCTTAGGGTTCAGCTGATTGCCATATTTGGGGTCGGGAAGGAATTTTCCTCCAGGGCAGATTGGAAGAGGCCCTGGAGGTTTTTCGTCTTCCTCTGTAGCATGGGGCATGGGTCACTTGCTGGAGGATTCTCTGCTCCTTGAAGTCTTTAAACCACGATTTGAGGACTTCAATAGCTCAGACATAGGTGAGAGGTTTATCGCAGGAATGGGTGGGTGAGATTCTGTGGCCTCCATTGTGCAGGAGGTCAAACTAGATGATCATAATGGTCCCTTCTGACTTTAGTATCTATGAATCTATGAACATCTTCAATCTCCACTGAAATCACAGGGAGTAGGAAACGTTCATCACTTTGCAGCATAGGGACTATCGTGCTTTTGGTACTGCACAGGGTCTCAGCTCAGGGTGGGTTGTTCCATATGGTGCACCAGGCATGCCATATACTCTGGCACAACAGGGGACCAGCTAAAGAGGGAGCCTGAGCTTTTAAGTCGAATCTCTTTGCTTTTGTTTTGTGTCACAATCTGAAACATTTAGCATACTTTTTGTGTTTCTCATTAATGGGAGCATGTTTTCAAAAGGATTATATAATCATGCATATTTATGAGACAACCGTGGATCAAGAATATGGATATTTAAAAGATGCAATTATCTTTAAAAAGTTTGGCTTTGTTTTCATGCTAATGAATACAACAGTTTTAAGCAAGCTAATTGGCTTGCCAGTTATTTGGTGGAGATTGACTGCTCATTACAACTCCTAGATTTTTCTTATAAGCAAATTTAAAAGGAGACAGTTCACTCTAGGGTTGAAGTATTTTAGCCTCCAAGGGATACATAGTTTGAGTTTGTCGCACCCACACAAAAATAATGCTTCCTACATACTGGTGGCATCAGTTCTTCATTAGACAAAATATCTTTTTTATTTCCATTGGAAATCTATGAATGTTAGATTAAAAAGGGCAGGGGAAGGGGGGAGGAGCACTTAGAGGAATCATTCACCACAAAAGATAAAGCAGAACAAGGTTTTATTCTGAAATGCAGGCTTATTAATTAATATTGTGAATTCAACCAGAAACCAAAGTATTCCTAAGATACGCTTAGTTTCAATTAAATGAGTATTACAGGTTAACGGAGGAGGGCATATTCCTCTTACATGATTTGCAGCTGTCAGCAGCCTAGACATCACATAAGGTCACAAGTCCTGGCTCTGTACCCAATTGGCCTCGTCAGCAGAAATCTAGCAAGGCCAAGGGAATGGAGAGAGAGTTTTCTGGGGTGAAAATTTCACATACATGAGTCTGTCCTCTCTTGTCATGGTCTATCCACCTGACAAGAGGACCAGAACATGGTCTTCACTGCCACATAGCAATGTGTGTAAGTTGATCGTTAATATGAATCATTAATTAAGACATGAATTAATTCATTGGCATGGAAGCCTCAGACCAACAGTTACGCCTCAAGCTAACGAAAGACACCCTCCCGTTTTGCCCCATTTATTCCATCTTACAACTGGATCCATTTTATGATACTTATCCTTTAAATAGCATTTTACATGTTCAAACATTAATGGACCTTACAACTCTTACAAATAGAATTGCCTCCACTGCATGCAGAACTGAGAAACATAGAAAAAGGCTACACCAGAAACCAAAGTCAGAGCCAGGATTAGAACTCATGACATCCGACTTGGTGGCCGTTCCTTGAGACCTCACTCTCTCCTATTTACAATGTGATCATGAATACAGCTGATTTCAGCCTTCCTCTCAGCCTTTTCAAATCAAGGATACATGCAATTTTCCAAGCATAATTTTGAGAAGCCCCTACACTAAAACTTGGGTCCACAGGTGCTGAGCCAGTGTATGTCTGTGGAGCCACATACCTGCCGATCCAAAGGTTTGTCTATGCCATCTTGCTGTTCTCCCTCTCCCTCACCTAAACTCCCTCTGGTGTTCTCAGTCATATACTGTCTCATCTCTCAATTGAATTAACTGTCAACATACCGTCAAAGTCAGGCTATGTAGAGCTCTCAGAGGGTGAGCTAAATAGTTTCTTTTGGCTGGTCCGTTTGTAAGCACAATTGGCTTGAGCTTTATCAGTGCAGATTTGATTATTTAAGAGAATTATTTTATCGAGTAATTGTGTTCAGCTGAACTCAATTTCATTAAGCAATGCCGTCCTGATGTCAGAAACAAATACATTATTAATTTTGTAAAAGCGGCAAAGAGTCCTGTGGTACCTTACAGACTAACAGACGTAGTGGAGCATAAGCTTTCGTGGGTGAATACCCACTTCTTCAGATGCATGTAGTGGAAATTTCCAGAAGCAGGTATTTCCACTACATGCATCTGAAGAAGTGGGTATTCACCCACAAAAGCTTATTCTCCAATACGTCTGTTAGTCTATAAGGTGCCACAGGACTCTTTGCCGCTTTTACAGATCCAGACTAACACGGCTACCCCTCTGATCATTAATTTTATAATCTTTAGCTATTTCATTCAATTTGCAATATCAATAGAGAGATTTGTAGCAGAAGCACAAACACACATTTTCAGGCATAGTTGAGAGAACAAGAGCTATTGAGGTCACCAGGCACTTGTCTATGCAATATGGAGCACAGGACAGGCAAGATGACCTACTGGAGCAAATTTGCCAAGTAGGCTTCAAAGAGGTACTCGCAAACATTGCGAGCGCCCCCTGTTTTTATGATCAAAAATCTTCCTTGCACATGCAAATAAGCATTTTCTCACTGAGTTAGGTGTCTAGGTGCATGATGGCTTTACTGAGCCAAATACACAACTGTGTGTTTAGTGTGGATTAGAAGGAACAGTGACACCCAAATGGAAAACACTGTGGTAGGAGGAGAATTGAGAGAGACAGGGAAGAGGTTTCCTGTGCTTGTACTATGGCTTCAGTGTCTAGGTGCAAGAGGCTTCCCATGGAATGTGTTGCAGTTGCTCTTTCCTAGTGGGTGTGTAATATTTTCATCTCAGTCTGCATTGATGTAGTTCCACAGGTTATCTCTAGAAAGAGAAAGACCAGATTTAACAAGTGAAGAGCTCTAGGGCTGGGCAAGCAACCATATACATTTGGTAATTAGAAAAATTGTTTTCTTTCAGAAGAACAGGGATTTCCCATAATCCCAGGTGTCATAAATATAAAGGGAAGGGTAAACACCTTTAAAATCCCTCCTGGCCAGAGGAAAAACCCTTTCACCTGTAAAGGGTTAAGAAGCTAGGATAACCTCGTTGGCACCTGACCACAATGACCAATGAGGAGACAAGATACTTTCAAAGCTGGAGGGGGGAGAAACAAAGGGTCTGGGTCTGTCTGTGTGATGCTTTTGCCAGGGACAGAACAGGAATGGAGTCTTAGAACTTAGTAAGTAATCTAGCTAGGTATGCATTAGATTATGATTTCTTTAAATGGCTGAGAAAACAAGCTGTGCTGAATGGAATGGATATTCCTGTCTTTGTGTCTTTTTGTAACTTAAGGTTTTGCTTAGAGGGATTCTCTATGTTTTGAATCTAATTACCCTGTAAGGTATTTACCTGATTTTACAGAGGTGATTCTTTTTACTTTTTCTTCTATTAAAATTCTTCTTTTAAGAAACTGATTGCTTTTTTTCATTGTTCTTAAGATCCAAGGGTTTGGATCTGTGGTCACCTATGAAAATTAGTGAGGATTTTTATCAAACCTTCCCCAGAAAAAAGGTTGTAAGATTTGGGAGTATTTTGGGGGGAAAGATGTTTCCAGATGAACTCTTTCCTAATAATAAATAATAATAATAATAATACCCATGTTAGATGTTTGGTGGTGGCAGCAAAAGTCCAAGGACAAAGGGTAAAATAGTTTGTACCTTGAGGAAGTTTTAACCTAAGCTGGTAAAAGTAAGCTTAGCAGGTTTTCATACATATCCCCACATCTGTACCCTAGCATTCAGAGTGGGGAAGGAACCATGACACCAGGGGACACCTGGAATGATTCAAGGGCTAGCAAGCAAGCGATGGCAGCAAGTTGCAGAGCAGAACAGGAGGATCTGGCAGGAGAATCTCTACAGGGAGAGCATACAGTAAATCAGTGGTTCTCAACCTATTTACCATTGTGGGCCACAGATGCAGCTCTGTATGTGTTATTCGGGCTCCATCCAAGCAATATGTATACATATGGCCCTGAGAATGTCACATGGGCCACAGCTGAGTGCTGATTGGGTTGTGGGTTGAGAACCACTGCAATAACTCATTGCTTGGCCTGCTTACATAGGTCAGTTGTGATGGGGTGGATCTGTGTTATGGAGACTGTTCCACTGAACACGGTACTCCGGCCACTTCCACATTTCACATAGACTACCAAATCGGAACCCTGCAAACACAACTTTCAGCCTCAAAGCCAGCCCAGACTGCTGGTAGTGCCGACCTACAGCTGCAGGACATTGCATCCCATTACCAGTCCCATGGGACATCCATTCCCCTCTTTTTGTCCGTTACACTGCGGTTCTGGACTGAAATAAAAGTGTGCATCATGCAGCTCTGACGTTCACACAGAGAACAGAGATGGAGGGTGCCTCAAAACAGCATCTGATGGGGCTGAGAAAAGTGACCACAAAACCCCAGTAAGTATTCCAGCCACCTCATGACATCGCTTACCCCATGTGAAGCACAACACAGTACAAGTACCCGGTCTCATGGCCTGGATAGCAGGTTTAATTTACTGGGAATTGAGAACTTTCAAGTTGTAGCAATGCAGAAATATAAAGAATACCAGAGAGAATTTGCATTAGGCTAACTTTCAAATTACAGTGGATTAATGGAGAAAAATTGACAGCAACAGCAGCAAGTAGGAAACATATAGAACGGCTCAATCCTCAGAGGTGGGGAAAAGCAACACACTACCCATTACAGACCCTTTTCAGAGGACGCGAAACAGTTATTGCCTAGCCATGGAAGGTCAAGAATCCCACGTCTGCACCCAGTCAAGCTTTTTCAGCAGGAAAAACAGCCACCCATGGAGGACTCCTTGGGTTGGAGCAGATGTCATTTTAATATTTCTTCCCTCCTCCATGAAATGGCAACCCTGATTCACCAGGGTGCAAAACTTACACTCAGCAAATCAGGATGATCAAAGTCATTCCAACTCTGAGCATCTCATCACCCAGAGGCAAGGAAACTCGGAATGGGCTGCGCTTGCAAAGCTCTTGAATGGGAAATCAAGTCACTCCAAATACTGGGCAAATGTTTGGAACCTAAGTGCATAGTTAGACCATTAAATCCATGTTTAGGCATTATAAAAAAGCAGGAGCCTTGCATGTCACTGGGCTGGGCATTCATGGCTCCTGTTGAAGTCAGTGGATTTCCATCCCCAAAATTAGGCCCCCAGGTCTGAAAATCCTGGCCACAGTCATTGGAATATTTGATTTAAAGGGACTGCCTTCTATTGGAGACGAATAGGGGGCATTGTGCAAGAGTCACAGTGCGGTAATAGTCTAGGAAGAGATTTGGGAGCTTCCCAAAGGTGTTACTCGAGGATGGTTTCCCCTAGGACTGATCCTCTAGAGTCTAGGAAGATGTTGGCTGACTTTATGTCAAGATGGGCCTCAGAGGCCCAGGCACCCAACAAGGTGGGCTATACAAATAAGTCATGGGACTCCAAGCAGGGAAGATACAGTGCCCAGAGAGAGCGCTTTGCATTGGGGGAGGGCTCATTGATGAGCAGTTGCCATTTGACCCATGAGTAACTGTTAGAGATGCAAATGCTCAACTACCTCCGATAAGTCAGGAGGAAAAAATTTGCTCAACAGGAGCCCACTTCCCCCAAACATTTGTACAACAAAATTAGTTTCCTAGGCAACAATCATACCCGTTGGATTTTGAAACCTGTCATTTCAAATTAAATTCCAGACCAACTCAAGATGCCACAAGGGGTAGGAAAAGCTGCTGTGTTTATTCTTAGCTTTCGCTAATGATGGCAAGATTCTTTGTTAAGTTATTTCAAACTATGATGTTTGATTGCACAAGCCCTTTCAAATTTATAGCTTATAAGAAAGGAGCGAATCCAGTGGCCAATATGTATTTCAGAAGTATGTCTCTAGTGTTGTAATACAATGTTTTTGGCTGACTTTAATTAGTGCAAGAAAAAACTTACATTTCTTCTTCTTTAATATTCTAGTCAGATTAGCACAAAAGATTAATTGAAACCCTTTTTTTTAAAAAAATAATCTCAGCTGGTCCTATTTCCCATCATGTGGAAGACACTAGAAAGATTGTAAATGTAACTCCTCCTCCTGTGGGTTATCAGCTACAGGATTAACTTCTAGTGAATCAATCTACACACATTTCCTGTGTCCTTTTCTGTCTGGCATGACCAACTGCTACTGATGTGTCAAGAGATGGTCTGTGTCTTTTTGCAGGAGTCAAAAATATTTTATGAAGTAGAAAATATAACAGCAACAGGAGCTACTGCTCAAGGTCTTGTGCATACAATTCTACAGCATCCAAAGGAAAAGGAAAACCAGCACCCCCTCCCAGAAACAGAACTTTGAGTCCAAACCCTTCTGAATTTCTTGGCAAAGAGGGACTATTTGAGTTTGAATCTCCAGATCTAAATCTACTCCTTATGGCTTTTGTTTCAGGATGCATGCAAAACTGGAAGGCACTAATTTTCTGGTAGCAGCTCGGATGCCACAAAAATGTCTGAAAAGCAGCTGTTCTCATAAGATTTTCAACAGGTGTTGGTTTTGCAATTAGAACTGAGCAGCCAGGTTCTAAGCAAATACAACTGCCACCCAGATCCAGCTGCAGATTCTGAGCCTTAAACTGGAGGGAAGACGAACTCCTTTATGATGGAATAATTGAAAAGTTGTGAAATTGAGTAAGAGTCCAATTCCTACATTTATCACAGCTGAAACACTGGCTGCTGGGGATATTAGACTCATTGTGAAGACTCTGGAATGTTAACATATGTTAAATCACTTCCCGTGGTTTTCATCTGCTTGCAGTCTGTGGTCATGCACACACACACACGTTCTCAGTGCATTGTCATTTTTCATTTAAGTTAAGGCATAACCACCATGTCTCTTTATACAAATATTTACACAGTTTGAATCAGGCTTGGATGGCAGAAAGGTACAAATGATAAAAGTTTTAAAGAGGGGAGCCCAACACATCTATGCAGAATATGCAGACATTTCTCCAATGGAAGGCCAACCCACTGTGAGTGACTAATCTTAACCTCGTGCTGAATATTTCAGAATGGGTGCTCAGTTTCATTCTGGTTAAGTGGACCACATACTAGCCTATTAACATAACCACTGCTCTCGCGGTCTGTGTTACTGCTTCCTCACATTTGGCACAGGTCAGCATAACATAACACGAAGATCAATGTAACGCAGTATTTTGCCTTTTTTTTTTTTTTTTATTAAAGGACAGAAAAAATAAAGTCAGAATTTGCTTCTGCTCCGGACATAGGGCAAGCTGTACCTAGTGCAGCTTGGTAGAGTAATATCAAAAGACCAAGAACTTTGCAAGATCTATTGATTGATATGGAACTCCAGTCTCAAAGTCCTTCCAAGACACAAATTCCACACTCACTAGAAAAAAGTGGAAACAACTGATTATTGCCAGATACGCTGTTTTTCACAACCACGTCTCTAAATCCAAATAAGATACAATTTGGGGTTCGATCCGTTACATCAAACAACCCCATGGATTACATATTTAGAGTCCAAATCTTTGCCCTGTACCTATGAATTTAAGTGGCAGAACCACTATTTAAAAAATTATTATAGAAACTTGAATTACAGATTAATCTGATTTTCCAGAAGGTCTCTAGGAAATGTTTTCAATCAAGAAGTACATTTAGACTGTAATAAAATATTACATAAATATTGACATCAGTTCTGGCTTTACTTTAAAAGGAGCGATTTTTTTTTTCTTTTGCACACTGCCAAAGTAGTTAGCTGGCAAGCTTGTGAAAAAAACAAGGTTTGAGAGGCACTTCCCTCCCTCCTGCCCCAGGCATATCCCTCTCTGAGTGATCTGTTTATTTTTCCCATGCCTACCCCAAGAACTCCATCATTTCCCCTTCCTAAAAGCTTCCATGTGTCTCCAAAGCACTCAGTCCCACAGGTGACAGAGAGACACTTACTATTTATATAAATTCAATGGAGGCAGGGTAGAGAAATTTCTTCAAAGCTGCCATACATTATTAGATGTGTTGTGCAGGCAGGATGCCAGATAAATTTAATATGGATCTATATACAAAGAAACTGTCTAGTTATACATAATGAATATTTAATCAGGCATAGATCAAGCAATTTCACAGAAGTAATTAAAAACAGGCTTTGTTTATTGCTAAAAATTATAGCTACCCTATTGACCTGGTGCTGAAGATCCTTTGCCATATTGAACACGTTACCCGCTGACATTACATTATTAAATGGGGATTAGGCTTTTTTCCCTCCCCCTTTCCAGATAAGAGCTCTTAAGATATCTTGTCTGTTTGTGCACAGAAGAAGAAAAAACGGCTTGTGATGAAAATAAAATTCCGAACGATAAGGGAGGGTTAAAAAAACACCATGCCACCCAGCACACACAGGCAAAGCAATTAAATACCAAACATGTTATTTTTAAGTCAGCGCAGGCTGTGTATATTTATTATATTTTCCGTTAAAGTAAACCATCGCCATATCCTCAGAGATACAATCCAATGGCAAGAAGCAGTAATGCAAGAGCATGGTTAACACCAAGGGGCCCTGATTCCTCTCACTTACATCAGTGTAATGCCAGTCTATCTAGGGCCTCAGTCCTGCCATTGGATCAGTGCAAGAAAACGCTTGCATTCAGGCGCTGATCCAACTGCAGGATTGGGGCCGAGGTTTGCACACTCACCAGGGGGTAGCTGAGCAATCTACGGAAAGATAAAACAAGAGTGTGACTCTTTGCTGCGTTCTCTCCTCCCTGCCAGCTATTGACTTCATGCTGTGTGAGTGAGAGACCGAGTGAGAGCACAAACAGGCCCGGTGTTTAAAACCGTCTTTTGATACATTCCCTGATAAGATGCAGTCTCGTCTCAAGGCATGAGCATAACTGCTGTTAATGTTAGCGTGCGTTATCTGAGCAAACTAATGGGAGAAGAGACCCCAAAGCCACGAGTCATTTAATTTAATTTAATTTATTTATAATATTAAAATGAGCTCAGAGTGAGGCAAACGAGTTCTGGGCCTACACAGGGATGTAAGAAAAATGAAAAAATTCTGGTGCCAGAGAAGTTAGTCCACATCTCAGCCCTTACCAAAGGCCGTGAGGAGGTTAGAGTCCTGCCAACGTTTCTCATTACATGTTAACAACTGAACAGAATGAGTCAAATCCTGCAGTCCTTGCTCTAGCAAAATTCCAGGTGACTTCGTTAAGAGCTGTGCCTCAAAAAGAAAAGAGGGAAGATTTGGCTCAGTACCTGCACGCTCTCAAATACCATTAATCATCATAAAGTACAGATTCTGTATTAGTTTGGCAGTCTAGCTTTGGGCGATATATTTTATAGTGGACTGGTGGGCTCTATAGTAAGGGTCCTATTGTGAAGTCAGTGATTTTAAAAAACGGACCAGCATCAACTCAATTAGCCCTACAATGTAGCTGTCAGCCCTAAAATTAGATACATTGGAGTATTAGTTTTAATTCCAATGGAAACAGTTTGGTTTGGTTTGGATTTTTTTAAGACAAGAAACATTCCCTGTAGGGTTTGCCATATCAGTTAAGAAACCAAGAAGAATTAAGAGCTGAGAGTGAAACAAAAATAGAATGGCCTTCATTGACCTTGGTTGTCTAGGCTGAGAAAGTGAAAGGGGAAAAAAAAGCAACAACAACAAAAAAAAGAGCAGCAGCAGCAAACAAACATCGAGGAGTGAATAGTAAATGAGATTTTAAAAGTTCCTTTAGCCTTAAAACCCCCCCAAAATGGACATAAGCAAATTTGTTTGTAACTGTTTGTGACCTGATTCACCACTATCCTGTCCCTTCAGGAGTCCCATACACCTGAGCAAATTGGGTGTAAGATGCTACCAGGTCTGAATGTTACCATTTTACACCTACTCTCCAGAGGTGTAAACAACAGCACAAAGTGCCGGCCAGGCTGGATGATATTTAAGTTGACAGTTGACAATTTAAACTATTATTGTTTGTATGATGGCAGCACCTCAAGGCCTCTGCTGAAATCCGAGCACCGTTATGCTAGACACTGTACAAACACACGTAGTAAGAGACACTAGCTGCCCACAAGCACTCACAGTCTAAGTGAGGTCTTTGGGGCAGAGACGGTCCTTTTGCACAATGGGTTCCTGGTCTATGCCTAATACAAATAATAGACAAGACAGACAAAGGGTAGGAGGGGAAACAAGGTAACAGAACAAGTCAACCCCACAGCCGTGATCTGGTGAAGCTCAATCCAGTGCCCTAATCCATTGGACCACACCGGCCTCTCCAGCAGTACAACGTTGCTTAACAGCTACATTTAGAGTAGTTCAATTTTTTATAACAATAAACCACTGTCATTGTTTGAAGTTCAAGAGAGTTCATGGGAAAGCTCTAGGTGATGACACTTATAAACACTAAGAGCTAAAATAAGAGAGAAAAATAGCAACACGGACAAAGAATTTGAATCGTGCAGATTTTAATAAAAAGTTGGAACACTGGCCAAGGGTCGTTCAGTTTAACTATTAAGAAAATTCACATACTTTACTATTTCCAGTTTTGCTACGGGACACTTAAAGATATCCCCACCTATTCCATATCTGTACCTACATATATAGTTAAATGTTCATTTCGTTCTCTATCCAGCTGATATCTGTCCCAACATTAAATATGGCCCATGGCATACAGCAGTGCAACTGACCTAGAATGCTTTCCCAATAAATCCTTTTGGTGTGTTAGACTAAATATTTAACAGCTTTGTCAAATAAAAGGGTAATATCATGCCTAAACTGGGATTGGTCACAGTTTGCTGCACTCTTAATTGGTTTGCTGCTTTCCTACGTCCAACCCATAGAAAGAAAAATAATTTCCTAATGAAAAAGTGCTGCGTTAGTCAAGATTTCTCCCTTCGGTTAAGGTGAGCAGTAGGTCAGTTCACAAAATGAGGCACATTCAAATTCCAAACCCACTGGAAAGCACCAATACAGTCATGATAAATGTGAGAGGCTGTTTGGGTAGCAAGGACTTGCTGAGAACCATTTATTTGTCTTTTTTAACTAGCTAGTGGTAATTGCAAAAACATATCTATTCACAGGTTCATAGAGTTTAAGCCCAGAAGATCATCTAGTCTGACCTTCTGTGGATCACAGGCCACGACATTTCAGCCAGTGACCCCCATACTGAGCCCAACAGCTTGTCGAACTAAAGCATCATTTGTGTTTTGGCTAGAACATATCCTTCTAAAAAGGCATCCAGTCTTGATTTGAAGACATCACAAGATGAAGAAACCGTCACTTCCTTTGGTAATTTGTTCCAATAGTTTATCATCCTCACTAGTAAAAATCTGTAGCTTATAATGCTGAAAACATATTGATCACGGTGAATAGATTGCATAGGGCAGGATGGCTACTGCAACACACAAACACTGCATGCAAGGTTAGTTAAAGGGGTATTTTTAAAAATTACTATATAGCACCTTGGCAGTATGGGTATGTGACAGGTTTCAGTCGGTCCTCCGAGCCCCTACGGGCGATGGAGAGCTATGATCCCACTAGCAAGCCTTAGTCACACTTTTCGGGCGCTGGGGAATTAGCGGGCAGGGGGAGCGCCGGCCCGAGTCCGCGGCGCACAGTTCTGCTACCCAAGTCGGGTTGGCCGGGGTAGGGGAACGCAGGCCCACCCAACTCCACTGCGGTCCAGCCCAGGGCCCGGTCAGTGGCGGGAGGCGAAGGTCCTGCCGCTGGGTCAACGGGGCCGTCTGCGCCCGCTGACCAAACACACCCACCCCACGGTGCCGTTCTGCCCCTGGGCTACTTCCTCCCCGGTCTCTGGGGCGGGTCTCTCCGGCTCGTCCGGGTATTCCGCCGCGGGCAGCTCCAGCTCCCCCTCTGTGTCGGACTCACGCCGGCCCGGGCTGCAGCCGGGCCCCTCCAGGTCCTCCGGGTACTCAGCGGCTGGCAGTCCTGGTCACCACAGGCCTTCCTCCCGCTCCGGTTCCTCCTGGCCCAGGGCCTCCCCTGGGTCGGCAGCAGGATCACAAGGGAGTAGCCTGCGTCTGTCTCCCTCCCTGGTGCTCTCCTCCCTGGGCCAAGGGCCCCGCCTTTTGTACTTCCTGTCCCACCGCTCCCCTTCCAGGGATTGGCGGAAGCTTGGCCTGGCTCCGCCCACTCAGGCTGAGAGGGTGGCTCTTTACCCTCTGGTTCGGAGGGGAGCCACTCTGGCTCCCTACAGGGTATCTTATAAAGTTTGTATTATACATTGTCTGCAGTCCAGATTTTGAGTTCTCTCAGCAGACTAGATGCCAGGACTCAGGTTCTGTTTTGACTCTTGTCTCTGACTTGCTGTGTAACTTTAGACAAGTCACCTTTTTGTGGCTTATTTTCTCCATATGTAACATAGGTACAAAAATACCTCTCTCACAAGGCTGTTGAGAGGCTTTATTATTATTCATAAAGTGCTGTGATATCCACAGATGAGAGGTACTTTGTAAGTACATAGTGCTATTTATTTTTGGCTTTTCTCTGGATAACTTTCTGCCCCCTTGATGCTCTACACACCACTCCCCTCTTATGCTTTATGGAGGATGGGTCCATCAATGGCTAGTAGCCAGGATGGGCAGAGATGGAACCCCATGCTCTGGCTGTCCCTAGCCTCTGATTGCCAGGAACTGGGACTGGACGACAGAGGATGGATCACTCGATGATTGCCAGTTCTGTTCATTCTCTCTAAAGCAGTGGTTCTCAACCGTGGGTCCGGGGCCCCCTGGGGGGCTGCAAGCAGGTTTCAGGGGGGTCTGCCAAGCAGGGCCAGCATTAGACTTGCTGGGGCCCAGGGCAGAAAGCTGAAGTCCCACCACCTGGGGCTGAAACCCAGGGCCCTGAGCCCTTCCACCTGGGACTGAAGCTGAAGCCTGAGGAACTTTAGCTTCCTGGGGGCCCCTGTGGCATGGGGCCCCTGGCAATTGCCCTGCTTGCTATCCCCTAATGCCGGTCCTGGCTTTTATATGCAGAAAACTAGTTGTTGTGGCCCAGGTGGGCCATAGAGTTTTTATAGCACATGGCGGGGGCGGGGCGGGGGGGGCGCTCAGAAAGAGAAAGTTTGAGAACCCCTGCTCTAAAGCACCTGGCATCAGCCACTGTCGGCAGACAGGACACTGGGCTAGACGGACCATTGGTCTGACCCAGTCTGGCCCTTCTTACATTTCTGTTTTCTCTTTACCATTCTGCCCGTCACAACACACGACTTGGTTCACCTATGGCCACTAGTCTATTTACCACCAATTTCGTCCTCTTTTTTATTTGTAACTGGCATATAAATGAACACAGGTTTACTACAGAAGTGAATATCTCAGCTCTACAGCAGACTGCATTTCCATCTATGCGCTGGAGGAATTTACTTCCGATGAATTCACATGAACTGCTGGTTCAGAGGCATGCAGGTAAAGGAGACTGTTGTCCAGCAGAATTACTGAAATCTGGAAACCTAAACAAAAACACTATTAGAGGTCCCTGACGCCCACTAAACTCATTTAGTCCTTTCGGCTTAGGGAAGTAATTATTCTAAATACTGTAAGCAATATTAATAGAATCCCTGAGGCTTGTCATCTTAGAAGTGCCACATTTCCTACAAAGCAGAGAAAAAGTGAACCATGTTCATTTTAATTGAATTGTGCGGACAGTGCTAGATCCAATTAGACGAAGGGTGTTTCAACCACAAGCCTCTTCTTTCTAATAACTGAACTCACATACTTCTTTCTAATAACTGTGCAACCCTCTGTTATGCTACAGAATCTAGCCTAAAAACTGCAATTCTGCCACTGATAGTGGAAACACACAACAAAACGAGAAACAGCAGTTGCCAACTAGTAGCACGGCAGATCCGGGGCAACCTTGCAATTCCAGCTCCTGCCCTCAGAGACCTCAGCTACTTTGTGCAGATTATGTGTTGGTTGCCCAGTGCACTTTACCCTGTACCATATAGTACACCATGGAGCTTCGGGGTGGAAGGGGAAAGGAGAGAGATAACAGAGTTAGCATTGCACTACGTAGCAACCTGCCGTGGAGCAAGAATTGACTCAGGGGATCCAACCCCAAACACAGCACCTAACACTATCCTGGGAGAGTCGTACCTACCTGTGACAGATACCTGAGAGGCGTGATTCCCTCCCCCACTTTTTTTTTTTTTTTTAAACACACACTTTGGCAATATTCCAATAGCTTGTCATGCCAATCAAACCCCACTGAACTGAGATGTATTGCTGAGGACACAAGAGGCCCAAGTATTTAGAAAGCAGAATTCCTCTAAGACTGTTCCACCTTCAGTTTTCAAAGCAGAAATGGCAGACATCCTCACAGGAACATTAAAATAACTACACACGCTGACATATTTAGCCATTTGCATTATTTTCACAAAGTGCCGGCTGTATAATTATCAGGAAAAGAGTGTCAGGAGGGGACCTGCAATATAAAGGCGGGAGGTGGCATGTAACGGTACTGAAGATCACCCTTTGACGTAGTCATGAGTAATAGTGCTGTTAGGCCCGGAGAAATGCCATTCACTGAGTGATGTGCAACTGACAACCGCCGCTGACCCAAATTCAGCCCTGGTGGGTGTAATTCCAATGAGGTTAATGGAGTTACCACCAGCTGTTAGTTTGGCCTGCTCAGTCTATTCCAAGTATTCCCTGGCATTTCTCCAACAATTATTAGAGGACAAGTGTCTACAGAGAGACACTATTAAAGTCTTGACTCTTACCACTCGGTGCCTAGTCGTTTGCAATAGTCATCATGCTGTGCATTAAAAGTGCTGTAACAAAACAGAGCCTTTACCCATGCTGTGCACGATCACTGCCCCAGGTTGAAAGCCACACTGCTAATGAGGGGCTCGGCCCTGGGCCCACATGTGCAGCCCAGATTCTGATTCCCTACCTTGCTCGGAGCAGCACCTTACTCCATGCATAGTTCCAGTGATGCCAGGAGACACATCATTTTTGGCATAAGCCACTATTCAACCTGGCCCCCCAGTGCCTCTCTGTACAGGAACTGTTAGGGAGCACTGCAGGACTGACTCTACACCCCACAAGCTGGAAGCAAATTGCAGGATACCCACCCAGCCAGATACTAACTAACCACTGCTGGTTCAGGAGAGGAGAAATGTATGTGTCCCACTGCCCAACCTTCACAGGGTTACCAAGTGCCCGTTTTTCAGCTGGAAAGTCTGGTTGAAAAGGGGACCTGGCAGCGTCCGGTCAAATGTACTGACTGGACACCAAAAGTCCAGTTACCGTGGGGGGTCGGGGGGGGAGGAGGCACTGGGTCATCCACCCACATCAGCCCTTGCTCAGCCTAGACCACCTGTTACCTGCATCTCATGGACAGGCAGGCAACAGGCTCTGTGTCAGGCTGCAGCTCCTGTCCCAGCCCCGGAGCAGAGGGAGCCCAGCTGTGGGGAGAGAGGTGGAAAGAATCAAGCAACAAGGAAGGGGGAGGGGAAAGGGAAGTGAGCAGGGGCGGGACCTAAGGGAAAGAAGCAGGGCCGGTTTTCAAAAATTAGAAAGTTGGGAACCCTGCTTCCCATGGAACTGTGGCTGTATGAAAGCCCATTGACCATGCTTCTGGCATTCCCACCACACCACCACTTCTGCCCTGAAATGAGCTATGAGGTGTCTCTCTGGCATATGGGCTGTTCAGAGTCCTCGGTGCAGGGTCTATGGTGCCTTGATCTCTTACTCTATGCAGTACTGATCATAGAATCATAGAATATCAGAGTTGGAAAGGACCTCAGGAGGCCATCTAGTCCAACCCCCTGCTCAAAGCAGGACCAATCCCCAATTTTTGCCCCAGATCCCTAAATGGCCCCCTCAAGGATTGAACTCACAACCCTGGGTTTAGCCGGCCAATGCTCAAACCACTGAGCTATCCCTCCCCCTCCATCATAATTAGGTGCTCTTCGTTCTTCTGAGAGTGGGAAAGGCACCTCAGGATTTACCTCAATAATCCCCAGCCTCTGAATGCTAGGAGCTGGTTGGGAATTTTTTGACAGTGTTGTTCGTTCGTTTGTTAATGCCAAGTTGTCAAAACAAAGCTTTTTACGGGAAAGGGTCAGTTTTGACCAAAAAAAATGTTTTACTCAAAAATTTTTATAGTAGTTTCAAAATGATCAAGAATGAAAAATTCCAATTTTCTGGTTCAGCATGACTTTTTGTTTTGAAATTTAAGGTAACAATAGAAAAAAACGGTTGAAATCAAATGTTTTGATTAGCCCAAACTGAAATTTTGTCTGCATTTTTAATTTCTGAACATTTAAAGATTCTGTGGTTTTGTCCTGATTCAGGACCAGAAAATCTTTTGATATTTCAAAAATGTTCATGTTAAAGGAAAACCATTTCCCATCCAGCTCTACTAAATGCTTCCTACAGTGGATCAGAGCAATTACCACAGTATGTCAGACCAATAGTCCCATAATTCCCACTTCCTTCCCCATAGTGGGAAGTACCAGATGCTTCAAAGAAAGGTGCAAGAAACTTCATAAGTGGTCAAGTATAAAATAACCTGCCCAATGGTAAAGTTGCTTCCTGACCTCAAGTAGGTAGGTGTTGATTTATGTCCTGAAGCATGAGGAAGAGTTGATGGCATTTGAACATCACTAAGGTCAAATGGACAATGCTGGGTCTTGAAAAGCAGCAATTCAGGGCTAAAACTACACTGATCTTGTACATAGTTATCTTGTATATTCTGTATGTTAACATTAGCTAATCTGCACATATGAAAGGAAATTCAAATCACAGAATGTAATTAAGATATGAATTCTGATTTATAGGCAAGGAGGAGGGAAATAATACATGGCCTTTCAAGGTCAAAAAACAAACCCAGACAAAAGTATTATCTCCAGCTTTGCACAGCTGATTGCATCATCTGCATATGAAATGAAATATAATTAATATTTGTCATGCATAGTCTGTTGCAGAGGGCCTCCCCCCTCTTTCATTACTCTGTTAGTGACATCCACAGAGTTGCATATGGTAATAAAATACCGAGAACCATCTACAGTGATCTGAATTGGAGATAAATCTATTCTCTTGTCAGCAAGCCTAGAAGGCAGAAACTAACTTCCCCAGCAGTCAGTAACCTAGCTTGCAACAATTTGCTTAATTAGGAGAAAACAATATTTTTCACTAAATTGGGTGACTAATGTTTATCATGATAATCTGCCAAGGAGGTAGCTTTGCCCTTCTCCAATGTGCCAGGAAGACAGCTGAATGTTATATTTACCTAGAAGGGGTCCCACAGCCCTATGGTAAAGAGGATGAGAGACAGATTATACCTTCATGTTAATGGATGATGATTCTCTTACTGCCTGCTTAGGAGACCCCTTAGGTCTTTCTCCCTAAGATATAAAACAATTATTTGTCCCAAGTATATTTTTCATCAACCCCATAAAAACTTCCAGGTGATGTTAATGGAGGATAAGTTTATCTCCAATGGGTCCCAGGCAAGCTCATATGAAGGATGTGCCAAGTACCAATTAAACAATAAGACATAACAGAGCATGTGTTAGAGTGCAATCATGACACACCTAGTTGAGCAAGAGTGATTGCACTGGTGATTAGAAAGGATTTTTTAAAATCTGTTTCATTCTGAAGATAGATTTTTATTGTTGTTGTTGCTGGGGAGGGAGAGTTTGGGATACACAGAAGGGCCCCATTGACTCTAGTTCTGTGCATTTAAAATCTGCTCAGAGGGGCATCCAAGAAAGAAAATCATCAGTGGAGACCTGGCATCCTGCATCTCATGCAGGTTGGGCCACGCGAGTCCAAACACTGAGACTTGGTGTCTGGGCCGCAGCACCATTTCACAACCCTTAACACGACAGGCCCGGTTGCGTGTGGCACCTGTGAGCCCTTTGGCTCTGGGCACCTGTGTCCAGCAGCTGTTTAACATGACTCAGAAACAGTGCTTTCAAAACAAAGCATTATTTATTCCGTCCCAGACAGGGAGCAAGCAGGTAATGCAAAGGGTTAAATGCCAACAAGCCTCTATCCCTGGGTCTGTCTTACAGCTTCCTCTCTGCAGGCCAGCTTTTGTAAGCTCCCCAGAGCCCAGTTAACCCCCGGCTCTGGCTGGGAGAAGCAGGGTGTCCTGCTCCTTAGCCCGCTCTCTCCGTCTGCATGTCCTCTCGCCAACCAGGCAACTTTTGCTGATGCTCCCTAGGCAGCCTCTGAGCTCACTGAGCCCCCCTCCCGTTTTCTAGGTCCAGGGTCCTGTAATGGCTAAGAGTATTTCTACACAGCCTGGGCTGATAGAGTTGGACTAATGGGACTTGTACTAGTGCTCTCAAAATTGATGGAAAAAAACAGCCCTCTCCCGCATCTCTAGGCTTCAGAGCCTGAACTCCAGCCCGAGCCACAACTTCAAAGTGCTGTCTACACAGCTATTTTTAGACCGCTCACACAATCCCCACTAGCCCGAATCTGTCAACCCGGGCTGGGAGGCTGGCTGCTGCAGACTGTGTGTGTAGACTTACCCAGAGTGTTCCGTTTGGTCTCTCTTCTCAGCCTTGGCTAACAGCTCTGTCACCAGGCATGGGGCCTCTTCACAGTTATAACCCTGGCTATTGCATTGGAGTGTTTGTTGGGATGCTCCTTATCTAGGCCATGGTTTTAGCTCACCTGCTTGATTCCTTTAACAACCCTTTTGAGCTAAGGCCTGGTCTAGACCAGGAAATTAGGTCAGTTTAAATACATCCGTCAAGGATGTGAAAAATCCACACCCCTGAGCGACATCGTTAAACTGACCTAAGTCCCCGTGTAGACAGTGCTAGGTCGATGAAAGAATTCCACAAATAAATATATAATAAGCAGCAAAATGCCTTCATCAATGACCCTTTAGCCTTCCAATGCCTTAATGGGATTTTTAGAAATTCATTCGGTTCAAAAGGTCTGTTTCAACCATGCCCCTGGCAGATCACTGAAAAATTTAGTGGTGGTGGGGGTCACATAAGCCCATTTTTACACTAAAGGCTTGTATCGGTAGAACTACGTCGCTCAGGGGTGTGAAAAATCCTGAGCAATGTCGTTATACCAACCTAGCTTCCGGTGTAGACAGCACCTCGACAACAGGAGAGCTTCTCCTGTCAACACAGCTACCACCTTTCACGGGGGTGGATTAACTGTGCCGACAGGAGCCGCTCTCCTGTCGGCACAGGAGCAACTTCACTTCAGCACTACAGTGGCACTGATGCAGCATTTTAAGTGTAAACTTCCCCTAAGTACCTAGATGGATTAGATAACTTTTTTGCTTGGTAATTCTTTTGGGTGTACGTTGAAGCTTCTGGCAGTCACATGGCACATGCCTGTAAGGGCCTGATCCTGATCACACTGAAGTCTACGGCAAAACTCCTATTGGCTTCAATAGAGCAGGATCAGGTCTATAATTCCCAATCTCAACTGCATACTTCTATCACTTCAGTACTTACCTGTCGAACTCCATTTGCTCATGTGTGGGGAAGCTAGAGAAGAAATACATCTTTTCTATAACTCTTTCCCTGGTTTATAATCCATTCTTCTGTGCAATTGGATTTGAAATTCCTTCCTGGGTTATTTTGACTGTTTGGGAAGCCCCATTCTCATTGACACAAAGACCCCTTTCTGTGGTTCTGGCAGTGGAAAGGGACCACAAACTGGGGGTACATGTAATTTACATTGATTTAAAGGCCCTTTTCCACTGCTAGAGCAATGAGAATCCGGCCCAGGAACTCTACTTTCTTGTCCCAGTAAAGACCAAAGCACACCCAAAGAGCGTTGTACTTGTTTTCCTTTTTAAGAGAATCCAATGGTGACATTTGTTCTGTGATTTGCAGTCTCCCCTCCTCTAAGGACCTTCTTTTAAGCATTTTCTCAGTACTAAATTCTGAATTCCTACATAGACTTGCCTTAGCTTGAAGTTCAGCAAAGCTAATTACTATTCTCTTCTTATATCAAATCAGAGAGCTTTAGAATACTTTCATCCAATTTTCCCTTGTGCAGTGACTCTATGTTAATTAGCAACTTTACCCCCAACCTATATAGAACACTGAATTTTTCTGGGGTGTGATTTTTCTACCTTATTATTTTTCAACCACACTCAAAAAAAAGTTCACTGAACACCTCACAAAAAATAGTCAAGACAAGATCCCTGTCTAAACAGGAGCTAGAGCACTCAGAGTCCCTGGAGCATTTACCTAACCCAGTAACTTTAACAGATTAAAAAAGGCCCTCAAATTGAGGGATTTGGGGCTATGGAATGACATGGCTTGGACATGGCTTTTGCAGAATCCGATCATCTTCAGAGCATCCTGCAAGATGCTCTTTATCACTAGGAAGTGAGATTTCCTACATCGTATCTCACCTGATTTTCTGAGCCACAGATTTGAATTTTACTCTGATCTTCTCTAAAGCTGACAGAGGTCCATATATAATTCTCTGGTTCAGACCCACCTCTGAAACATGCAGGGAAATGAGCCACACAAGGGTTTTTTGCTTTCACAAGACCCACTTCCATTACATCTTTTCTTTCTCTTCTTATATCTTTTATTAGCCCAACAAAAACATTTGAGGTTTGGAAACCATCACAGCAAATTTATTATGGCAGAGATTTCGGCAGGGAGACTACATTTTCCTAGTGTTTACTTTCTAACTGTCTCTTAAAGCCCAGAGAATGAGGTTCAAATCCTTTTGAACTTGTTTTCTAATTTCTCTTCCCTCCACAAGTAAAAAAAACCTTTTGTTGCCACCTCATTTCAGCTTCTTTCAATGTAACTTGCTGTTCCTATATTTATGGTCTCCAACTGACCAGCCCTGTAATGTTGGAATTACACACATTTCCTCAGAAAAGCTGGTATTTAACCAATTTTCTGCAGCCTTCCAGCTATCACACACACCCCCGCGCCCCCGGCTTGTTGCTGCTATTTTAATCCAGTGGGTGAGGAGCAGGGTAGGGGGTTACTAGTTTTAAACTAAATTTCAGTCAGTAAAATCTGAGCTCCAGACATTCAAGGCCAAATTCGCAGCCAGCATCAAGTTAGCTCCAGATTTTATACAGCCACTTTGCATAGACATCTGATTACACACATAATACTGCACCACTCTAGCAGATGGGCCCAAGGACCTGATGTGTGTATGGACAAAGGTGCACATCTGCTACTCTGAGCAAGATCCACTGTGTGTACAAAACCAGTCTAGGGATGTAAGAGGATCCAGTTTTATACCATCAGGGACAAGCTGGGTGGTTATTCTAGGACATTTGCATCTTAATTTTATTGTGTTGCGATAAGACAACGCTGAGTGCTTCTAAGCACTCAAAGCTTATGCATTGCTGTATAACCTCACTTCCTGCAGTGTATTTCAAGAGGACTAGGCTATCTATTCCCGACTTGTTCAGGAGGGCCGTTAGCCAATCAAATCCTCCCAACACAGTATTAAATTAGCCATGAACTCAACCCTCATTGCCTGGAAGATTTAATTTACCCATTTTAATTCATTTACCCATTCTACTAAGAGGCCACCAACAGCTTGGCTTTTAGATTCTAGCATGTTGCATTTTGCTGGTTCACAAGGCGAAAGAGCATCAGAGGGCGCAATACAACGAATGGGAAGCAAGCTTCTCTGTTCATTCAGATGGAACTAGATTATTGCAAACTCCTCCACGGTGTGTACAAAGTGGAGAAAAGTGTACTCTTCCCCCAATCCCAGAACCTGTGTTTGTGGGGAGCAAAGCACCCCAGAGGAGGACAAAGAGGAGACAGGTTCATAGCCGGTTGCCACCCCAAAGCTTGCCAGATGTGCTGACAGAGCAAGGTAGACCACTTCTAAAGACAAAGTGGCTCTGCATTGTTTCTTACTCAGAGCTGTGGTACAATATAAACCAACATGCAGTGTACCCTGAATCCTGCACGCAGTCTAAGGAGAAGATGCTTCCGGGTCAGTTAGAAAGAAGTTTTTCTTTTAATCCACAAAAAGCCAAGTGTGTACTGTCAACACAGGCATATTATTGTTCTAATTCTGTAGCAGGGAGCCCCCAGGGAGGGTGATGGGGGAAGGTTCTAGGAAGAAGATCTACAGAGAAGCTGATGGAGAGATCCAACTGGAGTGTACCTGCGTGCAAAACCTAACTGTGCAAAACCTAGCTTGCACACATGCATCAGGGTGCAGCCACACCTGTGCTAGGAGCATGCAAATGTGCACAAGCACTTCGTAGGTTTGGCTCTGAAGTGTGTCTTGCTCTTGAGAATCTCATCAGGAACAGAGACGTATTTGTGGAGGAGAGGTTGAGGAAGAGAAATAAGGTCACCACATCACACATGATTCAACAACACACAAATACCACTTCTATAGAGCACAGGCCAGTTTTTTGGGGGGGGAGGATTGGGGCGGGCAGAGCTTGTCTGTATCTGGCCTCTAACTCAGATTTAGAACAGAAGACAGTGGGTTTGGGGAAAGATCAGAGAAGAAGAAATGCCAAGGCAATCAAGTGAATTTCCTGAAAGTGCTGAGTACCAAATGGAGATGTGATATTATGGAGAACCTGCAGCCTTCCCTTCCCAGGTGCAGGAGAGTTAGGTAAATAAATGCAATCTAATCACTTCCTGAAGGAAATGCTAACACTTTCCATGCAGGTTTCTTTTCCTAAAAACGTTCCTTAGGTCAGGTGTTTCAGTTCATTGGTGTCAAATTCACCCCCTCTTTATCCTCATCTGCTTCAGAAAATATCTGCAAAAAGAAAAGGAGTACTTGTGGCACCTTAGAGACTAACCAATTTATTTGAGCATGAGCTCAATAAATATCTGGGGAGTCCAGAATTCCCATCTCCCCCAGTGTAGCAGCACTCACAACCCTCTCCACACAGGCACACTGATCTGAGACTTTTCAACATTTTAAAAGTTCCCTGAAACTTGTACCCCAGGGATCAGAAAAGCATGAGACACCTCCCCTCCCACGAAGGTAAGCCATAGATATTCAGAACCATCTCAGAATAATACAGTAGTCCATACTGGCTTCGAGTACTTGTGGATAGGATTGATCCAGCATCCAGCTGACTGTGGCATTTCTCATTCCATACCTAGCACACAGTTTATATATCAGTCTTATTCTCTAATATGGCTAAGAGAAGCCTGAAATTTGAAAGTCCATCATTAAAACTAATAGGCATACAGTGTAGTGTGGCTTTCCTCTTTACTGGCCCACGCTACAGAGAGCCAGTCCCAAGCAAAGGACAGCTGAAACCTGGGCATCATGTATACAGACAAAGCCATTGTGGTCTCACTTGTATCCGTGTAAATCCAGAGTAAGTCAGGGGAGTCACTGTAGATTTACACCAATAGAACTGAAATGAGAATTTGGCCCACTAAGAGGAAACTAGAGCAGAAGTATTTGGAAGTAAAACTCAGCAAGCTTCACTTTCCCACCTTCCCATGAACCAGGGGCTGACAACAGTCTGCATCTTTCACACTGATTGCAATGGCGATGCTATCTACTAAAAATAGCCAAGTGTGCTTTGACTGTCATGGAATAAAGAATAACTTCTGGTCCCCCTTTATAGAGCAAATCAATTTTCATGCTCTTCTGTTTGCTGTACGCATGACTCTCAGGCATGGATGTACATACTTGTGGAAGAGCCCAGATGCTGGGAAAAAACTACATGCAAGAGGCTTGGTAAGGAAGTCGCAACCTGAGCAAAGTTTTGCATTTGTCAGAGGTGGAAATTTGGCCTTGTCATAACAGATTTTTAAAAATTAAGGACAAAAAAATTAGAAAAGATCCAAAGTATTCCATTTTGGGGGTGATTGCATACCATCAATTTACCCCGAAGTTGGGCGAGGGTCATAAGCAGCTTTGCTTATTAATGATAACATTTGGCATTTTTAAAGTGCATTTCAGACCCAAAACTGCTTCACAAGCTAGAGCGCCACCCACTGATGAAGCAACCATCAGTGAGGTGACACACTGCAGCTATTTCCTAGCATACGACAGGATGTTGGGACAGGAAGGCAAGAAGAACAGCTTATTCAATTCAAACTGCTGGCCGAACGTAGGTAGGAAGAATGTAAGAGGGTCCAAGACCCCTTCTCCCGTCAGATGTGCAACTGGATCTTTAACCATCACAAAGTGTTCAATTTTATATCTCGTCGGAAAGACAGCACCCTTCAGCAGCACAGTGCCCTCTCTGTAATGGAGAGATGGGTGACACCTATCATAGAATCATACGATAGATGTCACCCATCTCTCCATTACCTACTGAATCATCAACACCAATGATGGCAGAACCTAATCAAGGTGTTCCTTGATTGCTCTCCCAGCCTTATACTCTGCTGAGTTATGAGGTGTCAGAGGAACACTGCACAAGACCTTTTTCCATTATTGTATTCTCGCTACTGTAAGAGGGAGGAACATCAAAGACCAGAAAAAAAATCTAAGATGACCTAAGGAAATTGGATGTCAGATGCTGTGCAGAAGACACACCAATCACGCGAAGCAAAATACATTGCAGCCTAGGCTCTGTGTTCATCTATGCTGTTTGGAAAACATACCTGATTGTACTGGATAGGAATGTGGGGGTTTTGAATGGCTTGGTGCTCTCACGGTCATTGTGGACCATCCAGAGCTAAAAATAAAATTGTGAAAATAGGATGAAGTGAAAAGAAAATATGCAAGTTCAAGAGACTTAGTGAAAAGAAATATCAGAGTGAATTCAGCAGAGAGTTCACGTTTACAGATAAGCAGCATAATCGGGAAGGAAATTGAAAATGGAATTCCTTGGAAAATAATGTGTGTTCTAATTGGTTCCCTCTGTGCCGACTGGACGAAACCTCTCTCCATCTGGATCTAATGTCAGTGTTATCGTAGCACCGGTACTGTCAGAAACAATGATCTTCTCTGAACCAGTTTGCTTTGGCAGGAAAATTAACTACACAAGATTAATTTCCAGTTTAATAAAGCTTCTGCATCTGACAAGTTTAGCTGAAGTTTTGGGTCATGTTCTCCATTCTGGCCAAGCACAGGATCAGGAGTGGAGCACACAAGTGGCTTTCAGCCACTTTAAGACCTCCTATGTCCCTGACCTTGCCAAAGGTCAATCCAGCCCCAGAGCTGCTCTGAGTTCCAGAGCTGAACAGATTCATGGGGACATTCAGCAGCCAAGAATACTCCTGCCACACCCCCTATGCTGGGGTGTGGGCGGAACCGTGTTCTGCCACACTTATGTCACATGGGCAAAATTAGCACCTTGTGGCACAATATATACAGAACCAGTTCTGCCCTGATTTCTGCAACTCAAAACACTCTGGGTCTCTTTCTGACCAGCAGCATAAAGGGGCAGTGGGACAGAGGATCTGGTCTTTTCTATTTATCTTAGTTATTTCTAAAGGGCTTGTCACCATGAAGCCTGCAATAAACTGGACTGAATTCCTCCTCCGGTCAAAAGCAAGCGACACTGCCTCTTCGCCCTTCTCTATTATACTATAATGTTACGAACAGACGTTATTTTTCATGCCCTATGTGACTGGACAGTCTTTCCTCACTACAGGATACACTTTGACGAGTTCACTAGCTGGTTTGGGGTTCTGTTTACAATAAGAGCTTACAAGTACATAGTGGAAATATATTACGGACTTTCCATGGGGCAGACAGGGGCAGAAGTTGTACTCACAAATTTACCATAACAGTAAAGCGTGCAGTTGGGGTCCAGATAAGAGGAGCTGACATAATGTAGCAGCTTTACAATGAGAGGAAACCTACAAAATGTGCAATTTACAAAGTAATGACGAGATGGGCAGCAGCACTGATTCTCTGTAGCAAAAATTATGACACTTTTCATGATCTGGGCGAAGTCCTGCGTTTGCCAGAGGAGGAAATTTGGCATTTTCACAATGACAACCCATTTAACAGAAAAGTGGCCATTTCCCACAATGCTTTTATTGTTGTTTTATAAGATTCCGGAGGAGGCCAAAGAATGGATCCATGAGGTTTCCCTGGCCCTGGGAAAGGTGGGGGCGTGTCCGTAATCATCGCTGATAAGTGCAGGCAACTTCCATTCCCGAAATACATCTGTCAACAACCCTTCTTTACCATCAAAGTCACGTCAGTAAGTGTTTCTTCTTGACAGTTCTGAAGCCTAGCAACGTGACATGCACTTTGTCTGCCAGATGAGATGATTGAACAGAAGACGTTTTTTGCACTAAAGACAAACTCATACTTTAGTATATTTTTGTATCGTTCTAGTTTGGTTGCCTCTGAAGATGCCCTTCCTGGGCTTGCTGGACAGTGCCATAGGTGCTGGAACGAGGGATGCTGAGGGTGCTGCCACACCCCCTGGCTCGAAGTGGTTTCCATCATATAGACAGGGTTTACTGTTTGATTCAATGGCTCTCAGCACCCCCGCTATCCAAATTGATCCAGCCCCCCTTGACAGTACACGTAGTAGTTAACATTAATAAAAGATTAAACGAACTATGGGATCAGAAAGGCTTTCAAGGAACATATAATGTTATACTAATCCCAGATTTATGGATTATTACGCATATTACTGGATTTAAAAATTGAACTGAAACTAGAGAAGGAAAAAGGATTAGGCAACATCTGAACTATCCAAGCATGACTGTTACCCTGAGAGAAATAAATATTCTCAGCCCTTGAAGTCATCTCCTTTGAAGGAGAAGGAACACAAGTTCTTTCCTATTTAGCCAGCTCTGAATAGGGACAGCCCAATTGTCTGGCATAAGGCTCTGATCCAACTCCCAGAGACGCCAACAGGACTTTCCATTAACGTCAGTGGGTTTTGGATCAGGCCCTTAGTAGCAAATCCAGAACTGAAAGCTGCTCCTTACTAAGGCACAACTTAATAAATGATATGATGAGCAAAGAGCTCACACCCATGCTTAGAGCCGAGGTGCTCTGTGGCTCTGACGCAGTGTTAGACATCGTACAATACCCAGCACATCGGGGCTCCGATCCTCACGAGGGCCTCTCAGCACCTCCAAAACACAACTCACAGACACACATTAGCGGAGCTGAATGTTCCCGGGGGGGAAATAAGCTTGTCAAACCAGGGTGTGGCAGTTTTCCTTTTGGCTTGTCTGCAATCATAACTCTCAAGGGCAGGCAACTTCCACTCCAGGAACACATCCATAAGAGGTCCCTGACAGCTCGTAGCAAGGACGAAAGCAGCACCGGCACAAGACTGACTCTATGCAGATGTTGAGCCCCATGTTAAGGGCCAAATCTTGAGGTATTTCATTTTTATATACAGCAGCAGCGCAAAACAGCCCTGACTTAGGCAAAATTCCCTATTAAAGTTAATGGCCCCCGGCCCTGCACTCATTTCTTAGCGTATGCAGCTTTTGAACCCACCTCCTCTGGCTATTTTCTCCAGCGTGTTTTTTCATACGAATGGGGCTTTTCACATTTCTGCGTGCTTTGTTGGGAATAATTGCCAGCCGGCCTAGATTTCACTCCCTCCTCTCCCTCTCCCCACACCCATCCCCTGAAAAAAGTCAGTAATTCCGTGGCAGAAAATTATGAGCAATTAACTAACAAAAAACAAGGCCCCGTTTTTCTCTTTTACACTAGTGTAAAAGAGGAGTAACTCTGTGAGGTCAGCAGAATCGCACTGACACAAGACAGGGGCTAGTTAGAGGAGAATAAGGCCTCTGATCGGCTGGACATAGTTCAATGATTTTCTGGTTCCATTCATCTTTCACTGCCTTGCCGGGAAGCTTTCACTAAAGGACAAACACCAAAGGGTGGGTAATTATCTTTCTGCAGTACAAAATACACAGAACTGCAGCAGTGCACCAGTTCCTCTTGCTCTCAGCAAATCAAAGTATTAAGTTACACGCTGAACTCAGATTTGGTGATGGTGCAGAAGAAGGGCTTCCATCTGGTTTTTATGGTACTTCATAAACAAACAAACATGTAAATTCTTGCAGCACACTGACATCTTATGGAAAAAATATTTGTTACAGTTACAGAGCTGAAGGTCCAGCAATGTTACACACCACTGTGCATCTTCAGTGTGAATATTCAGAATCGATTTTGCCAAAAGGAGTTTAGAAGGGGAGATTTTCAAAATATTGGCCCAAATTCTACCCTCAGTTTACACTGATGTAAATCCAGAAAAGCTCTGACTTCAAATGGAGTTGTTTCCCGTTACACCAGCGTAAATCATTTGAGATCAATGAAGTTCTCTGGACCTACACCAACATAACTGGGATCATAATCTGGCCCCTTCTGTACACACCATACAGCAGAAAAGGATATAGGATTTGTCATCTCCTGTACAAGTCAGAAATTTAACCCCAAAATATATTTCTTCCAATGTTTTTATTTAAAAAAAAAAAGGTCTTTCTGCAAATGTCCGTTCATTGTAGGAACCAAAATCAATTTACAAGAGATAAATGTAGGGAAATGTAGGGATAGCACTGTGATTCTGTATGTATGTGATGGCGAAAATATACATGGAACCTGAAAGCTCATTTTCAAATGGAGAAACATTGTTCGTCAATGTAAAGAAACAAGAATACAGATGCAGAAAATCATGCTCTATGGAAGAGCGTTGAATATTTTGGTGTTATCAATTTCCCTATTGAATTTCAACTTTATATTTGGGAGACTTTCATGGGGGAGTGGGAATATCCTAGCTGCTAGTAGGAATGAAATTAAAATAAGTAGGAAATGTTTATCTAAATCCACTAGAATGCTTTGAAAATCATAACCGATGAGTAATGATAAGGAATAATTCACAACATTTAACAAAGTTTATCAAATGAATTATTCAATGAACACTTTTGTAAACTACCCAATTTACAGATGACAATGTGTGCACATCACCAGTGAGAATCTCTCTTGGGTATTTATATGGTCCCCCATTTCCAAAGTATCTGGGTGCCCCACAATCTTTAGTGTATTTATCCCCTGGGTGAGGCAGGGCAAGGCTGTTATCCACATTGTCCAGATAGGGAACTGTGGCATGGAGAGGATAAGTGACATGCCCAAGGTCACACAAGATATCTGTGGTGTAGCAGGGAACTGAACCTGAGTGTCCTAAGTCCTGGGCCCTAACCGCTGGTCCACCTTCCGACATATTGTTACCCCTTTTGAGCCGAGCAGGTAGCCAAAACATTCAGGGCCTAGTAGGCTGTTCTGGTTAGGAGGAGAAATTGGTGATAAGTGTTTCTTTGATGTAGTTTTGTTTATCAAGGAAGACAGGACAAAGTCCTGCGTGTTTGAATGGAGAAGGAATCAAAACAGCAGGAAAGAGTTTTGTATGCTCACAGCACCAAGAACCTCTCTTCAGCCTGCACCCGACTCAAAAACCTCTCCCCAGGGTCAGCCATGGTGCTTTCAGCTGTTCCTTCAGGCTGCCTGTCTCCCAGTCTCTCCCAGACTTTTTCTGTGTCTGTTTTGCCTTTCCCCCTCCCCCGACACTCCTAGGCAAAGCAATACTAAACAAAAGCTCCTGGGTGGGATCACATACTCCTCTTCTCTTAGGTGAGGAAACATCCTTACAGTTTCGTAAATTGAAAAGTGAGTTCATACCGATCAACCTCAATGATGCTCTACCTCAACCCATAATAAGGTTCCACCCAGCACTTAACCATATTCATCCCCCAGTGGCGAGCCAAGTGGGGAGGGTTTTCTGCGAGCCACTGTTTAACAACATGCACGACAAAACTCACAAATGCCAACAATGACAGATGTATGCAGTATTGTTGCAGCCATGTCAGTCCCAGTGTAAGGGGACTGTTGCCCCCTTACTAACATTCGGGGGGGGGGAGGTTTAGTTGCTAGCTCCCAGTACTAAAAAGGGGGAAGGGTCGATGGGGAATCAGGACCCTGAGATGGACAGTCCCCAGGAACAATGGGGAGAGGCCAATGCTCCAGGTCAGCCTGAATGATAGGGCAGGCAGGAGGCCAGGGGGGTCCCATCCTCCGTGTGAGCTGGAATTGCCTGGGGCAGACAGAGTGGGGCCGAGCTAAGGAGAAAGCAGGGGCCCGAGCTGAGCTGGGGAGCAGAGCTGGGCCAGATCCAGAGGGACCGGAAAAGCAGCCCAGAGAGAGCAGACCCTGTCTTGGGAGCAGAGCTGCAGCCCCAGAGCCAGAGGCACAGGCCAGAGGGAGCAGACTTGCCCTGGGAGCAGAGCTGCAGCAACCAGAGCCAGAGGGGCCAGAGAAGCAGCCCCGGGAACTGGAGGCAGAGCAGCAGCCGTGCTGAGGCAGAGTGGAGCTGGAGCTGGGGCTGGGGCAGTCCGGAGCCAGGTGTCGTGAGCAGCTGGGGAGAGCGAGGGGGACCCTGGGCAGTGGGCCCAGCACAGGGAGACGCCTCCACCAGGAGGCTCTGCAGGCCAGACTCGGAGGGAGATACGTAATCCTGACAGGGCAGGGACAACTCTGGCCCTGCAACCTAGAGCCTGAGAGCGTGTGGCCACCACCAGAGCGAGTGTCCAACCCACAGCATCCCTGCAGCACAGCCGGGCCCTGAGAAGAAGGCCTGGGACTTACAAGGAACAGACTGAACCGCCCTGACATTCCAGAGACACTGTTTGTGATGTTCCCTGCCACAGAGCGGGGTGATGCGTTCCCTTTAACCTTTCCCATTTTTCTTACTCTTTTTTAAATTAATTGTTGATTAAATAACTTGCATTTGCTTTAACTTGTATGTAATGGTCAGTGGGTCAGAGAAGTGCCCAGGGCAGAGAGAGTACTCCGGAGTGGGGACACCCTAGCCCCTGTCCTAGGTGACCACAGCAGGTTTGGGGGTCGAACCCCCCAGGAATCCTGGGCCCAGCCTTGTTGGGGTTACGAGGACTCTGCCAGACAGGAGAGTGGAAGGGGAGTCCTAAAGGGCAGGGAGGCCACTGGGTAAAAGAAGTGGGAGCGAGGACTCAGATCCTTTCGCTAGCCCACTTCACTGGGGTCGTGCAGAAGCCAAGAAAGTTCCCCACAATAGCGGGACTATTCTCCCGCTTACACCAGGATATTAGAGCGAGAGCTTGTCTCTTTCACCAACAGAAGTGGGTCCAAAACAGATATTATCTCACCCACCTTGTCTAACGACGACTGTGTCCTGCCACATTTGAGGACACACAGCATACATGACAGATATGTGGCTTCGCTATGCCATCTAGCTGAAACCTGCACAATGCCCCAGCCAAACTGAGGTACCTGGCTGGTATGACATCAACTCACATCAGCTATGTCATTCTTTTAAGCAGGCAGACCTGTATGCAACCTGCCAGAAAGTGCTGTGGTTTCTCCTGTGTAGCAGCATACAAGAGAATGCAACAGAGGAGTTCAGAATCTTTCCAATTAGGTTCTTTCCTCATGGTGTTTAGCATAAGGTACCTGCTACCATTTTTGGAAAACACAGTCTGGGATTAATCTTTCTGATTAACTGCTGTGACTATGAGCAGTACCATCCTAAGTGTGCTTTACAGAACGTTAGTTCCACTTAATTAACATTTGTACAACAATGGGAAGATGTAGAGGGCTGCATAAACGCCAGATATTATTAGTATTAGTTGGGGGTGATGTTCTGCCTGTGTTCAGCTGAGGGGAGAATGGAAAAGTGAGGTCTGAATTTGCCAGGCAGAGTGAGGAAACTTTAACCAAGACTACACACTTCAATCTGGTCCTATTGAGTGAATGCTGACCATGTGCTAGGGGCAAGTGCTGATCTGGGAAGTCCTTCCACAGTCACACAATCCAGAGGGCAGTGGAGAATTTGCACCTTCCACAGTCACAGCAGTTAATCAGGAAGATTAATCCCAGACAGTGTTTTCCAAAAATGCTCATGCTCAACACCACGAGGAAAGAACCTAAATGGAAAAATTCTTAACTCCTCTGTTGAATTCTCCTTCAGGTCCTCTATGCTGCGCACTGAAGTTGGGTGAAAGCAGTAGAAACTTCCTTGTTGTGTGTATTGATTTGTTGACTTTGGTGTGATTAGCACATACTACAGATTGCCTCCAACAGGAGAGAGACAGACATTTGTTATTTTCCTTTTGGCAAGAACATAATAGCAAATTCATCCCTGCTGTATATCCAGAACTGTACTTTTTCTTCAATACATTTACACTGCGGATTTCCAGTGAGATAAAGCGGAAGAGCTGGAGGAACACCTGATCTCAAACAACATCGAGAGTTGTGTTACCATGCAGGACAGAGATTAGAGGCTGGTATTGGACAGTGATTGCCTAAAGCCTTGTTCCAAACAACGCCTAGTGGCGCACAGCTTGGACCTCCTAGTGGAAAGGACAGGTAAACAAAGCAGAAAATAGTCCAAACACAACTTGGACTAACTTTCTGCAGAATAAAGACTCTCTGTTAGCTTCGCCCATTCAGAACATAAGAACAGCCAGACTGAATCACACCAGTGATCCATCGAGTCCAGAGGTGGGCAAACTACGGCTGGCGGGACTGTCCTGCCCGGCCCCTGAGCTCCCGGCCGGGAAGGCTAGCCCACAGCCCCTCCCCCGCTGTCCCCTCTCCCCCGCAGCCATGCCACTGCGCGGGTAGCATGGCTTGTGCCCGCCCACCTGCCAGGCTTTCCAATAAGCCTGTCCTGCCGCTCTGAGTGGCATGGTAAGGGGGTGGGGGGGTTGGATAAGGGGCAGGAGGTCCCGGGGAGCAGTCAGGGGACAGGGGGCAGTTGGATGGGGCAGAGGTTCGGGGGGGCGGTCAGGAGACAGGGAGCGGGGGGGTTGGGTAGGGGGTGGGGTCCTGGGGGGGCAGTAAGGAACAAGGGTCCCGGGAGGGGGAGGTCAGGGGAGGAGGAGTGTGGGAGGTAGATGGATCGGGGGTCCCGTCAGGAGGCGGAGGTGAGGATAGGTCGGGCAGTCGGGGGGGTTGGATAGGGGGTGGAATCCCGGGGGGGAGCGGTTTGGGGCTGGGGGTCCTGGGAGGGGGCAGTCAGGGGACAAGGAGCAGGGAGCGTTGTATGGGTCGGAGGTTCTGAGGGGGGCAGTCAGGGGGGCGGGAAGTGGGAGGGGCAAATGGAGGCAGGGGCCAGGCGGTTTGCGGTGGCACAGCCTTCCCTACCTGGCCCTCCGTACCGTTTCGCAATCCCGATGTGGCCCTTGGGCCAGAAAGTTTGCCCACCGCGATCTAGTCTAATATCCATCTCTGAGAGTGGCTGTACTGTGAGTTTATGTCCTCCCACTACAGAGGCCAGCACCAGCTGATACAGAGGAAGATGCAAGAAACCCCAGCGTGGGCAATTATGGAATAACATGCCCACAGGGGAAGCTCCTTCCTGACCCCCACAAGCTAGAAGCCAGCTTGTGCTCCTCTTTTAAACAGAATGGTTTAACAAAAGAGCTAGCAGGTCACCTCCTATCTGCTCAATGTTACTGTTAACATAGCTATAGCATTTCCAAAGACACTTTGCCTTAGGTTTTCCGGCGTAGTGAGAAAAAAAAAAAATTCTGGGGGTGGAGGGGAATAATCAAAAGCGGATGGAAGATCTGGAGGGAGTGCAAGTTCCTCCCTCAAAATAAAGAGTCAATGCTCCGAGCTCCCTTTTGTAGCTGATTCGCACAACTCCAATAGCAAAAAGCCCTGCAATGCAGTTCTTAGCATCAGGATCGTTTTCAGGTGACTGGAGACTCCCAGCACACAGGGTACTTACTTGCCCACCCTGTTGTTGCAGCTAGCTGCTCGGCGTCAAGTGCTGAATACCAGCGGACAGTGCGACCTACGCTACAGTGATACAGCTGTGCCATTGCAGCACCTTCGTCACAGGAGGCACATCATGGAGGCTGGGGGAGGCGAAGCCTCCCCAAACCTCATGCCGCCGGGAGGGGGGAGGTAGTGGCAGATTTGGGGCCCCCGGAAAAATCTCCCCCTGCCATGGCCCCGGGGCTGGAGAAGATCTTGCTTCCCGCTTGTGCTTTTCCAGTCTCAGGGCCTCAGCAGGGGGGGAGGAGCAAGCGGGGGGAATCTTTGAGGAGGGGGCAGAAGCAGAGTGGGGGTGGAACAGAGGTGGGGCCATGGAGGAAGGGGTGGGGCCATGGGCAGGAGGAGTAGAACAGGGAGGGGCTCCAGGCTCAGAGCTCCAGCCAGGGCTAAGAGCTCAACCCTGGCCATGCTGAGCTCTCAGTCCCCCCCAACCCCGGCTGGAGCCACAGAGGGTTGAGAGCAGCAAGCGGGGTGTGGCCTCATCCGGAGGAGGCAGGATCTTGGCCGGAAGAAGCAGAGCCGGGGGCTAGCCTCCCCCAAGGGAAGCTTCACCTACTGCCCATGGCATTAGTATAGATGCTGCCTACATCCCTGGACAGGGTTTTCCTGTGTCTGTAGTTAATCCACCTCTCTGAGAGGTAGTAGCTAGGTTGACGGAAGAATTCTTCCTCTCTGCATCAACAGTAGGGATCAGATTGTACTAACTACATTACACAGGGTGCAAAATTTGTATCAGCAATGTAGCTAGATCAATCTCATTTACATATATAGATCAGGCCTACGCCTCACTGCCTCAGGTTGGTTCTGGCTTGTAAAGGACACTTAAGAGAGCAAATGGACACATGAAGGATAGTTTGAGGTGGAGAGGCCAGTTTCAGTAAACAGGAACTATGGGCAAGCTAGCATAGCAAAGCACTGAATTAGCCAGGCCTTCACCCAAGAGAATCCCAGGTGTCTACATCACTTGTCTGGGGGTACAAGTTCGGTTGGATAGAAACAGGCAGTTGAATGAGCCTGGATACAGGAATAAATAAAACCAGCCATCTGCTAACTAATGCAGCTCTGTTTTCTAGCTCTTCTGAGCCTACAGCACTACATCACAGAAACCAAAAATGAAAGAGTTTGCATTTCGGTAACACACTCCATCCACGGATCTCACAGAGCTTCAGAGTCACCAGATAAGACTTAACACCCCTCATGCGGAAATTCAATATTATTGTACCCATTTTACAGCTAAGTGAGAGTGTGTATGATGTTTCCCCAAGTGGGACACTGAGTCAGAGCTCTGCTCTAATCAATCACAAGGCAATGCTCCCTCCAAAAGGAGAAATTAAGGACAGTTAAACAGTATGTGACCAGGGACGCAAATGCCATTGGAAACTAACAGGAACTGGGGATGCAACTTCCTTAGTCTGCTTTGAAAGTCCTAGCCTACAAAAAGATATTTTAATTACACTAACAATTTTCCTGATTATTTTTCAGATCCTGTGGAGAAAGCAGATGATTTTCTTTTCTTCTGTCTCCTGTTTTGTTTAATACCTTCCATTTATATACAGGAGCCCAAGCCTAGCAGATATTATTGGCTGGATCGAAAAAATATTGAACTAATGCAAACCATCTGTGAAACATTCCCTTAAAAAAAAATCAAACACTTGGGCCAAAGGCTATAATTCTAATGTGAATTATTTCCTCCTTTTCCGTTCGTACATACACAGGAAATGGAAGGACAGTACAGCATCAGACTGCAGCAATGCTTCGATAGTGTTAGTGCTACCAGCCTCCGGGGGCACCCCCTGCCAAGGTAAGCAAATAGAGTCAAGTTCATGTCCACAACAGCCCTCAGATCTCCAGACCAGCATCTCCCCAAGGCATGGCAGTTACGTTTGCCGACACTCACAGAGACAAGCCTTTGCCCAAGAAAGGAAGTTTTCCTCCCATTCAATAAACGAACAGTTGTCACAGCCTCCCAGCCATTTTTGCAAAGCTTCGTTTCTTCATTTTTTCCCCGACTAGAGTGTAATAGAAAAATAAAAGAAACTCAATCCCCCAGCTGCTGCTCAGCAGCGAATCCATTACAAAGATTAGAAGAAAACACTTTTCTCTCTCTCTCCATGTTAAAAAAAGGGGGGGGGGATTTTAGGGCGCTCCTAACACTTGGGAATTAGGGTTGATAAATGCTGGGGGTGAATTCCTAGCCCACTGACGTCAGTGGGAGTTTTGCTTTCAACAAGGCCAGGATTTTATGTGCAAGGTTTTCAACAGGAAACACGTCTCGGATCTGGGGCCAGTCAGCTGCAAAGACATGCACTGGGCTTCCCTTCATCACAACAGCCTTTCAGGGATGCCTTGAGGCACAGCTTGTGGCTGGGAGTTGGCTCTGTGTAACAATAAGTATGCAGGAGAGCATGAAAGGCATATTGTGAGTCACTCCAGTCACGGGGTGCGTCAGGTGTGCTGTGGGACGCTAATGTTCTCTGCCCGAGAGCTGCCATTAGCCTTGAATAGGCCAAATGCCCGAGAGTGTACGCTTGCTGTCGGTTTATGGCTTTCCGTTCATTTTGAAATTTATTGGCGGTGGGGGAGATTTTGTTTCTTTATTTTATAACTTTGCCTCATTTCCAAGACCATACATCTTGCTATCAGGGAGAGATTAAATTTATCTGGGAGCTTGAACACTTGGCTACAGCATTGCCAGCCATATTGGATCCTCTCCCTTAGGGGGCAGGCCTCGGTATTTGAATCTGGATTCCCCTGAATCACATGGTGTTGGTCCAGCCCAGCTCGTGCAAAGTTAAAATTCAGCTGTGTTCTGCTGCTGTCTGAGGAGGCCTGCTCAGCTCTGAGGCGCTGTGCTCCTGGTGCCTTTCACCTGCGGATCGTTGGTTCAGTTCTGATCTCTGGTGAGCAGCAGGATAATTGAGGACTTGTCCGGTCTGGTGGGCCACTGACCAGGAGTGGCTTTTACGCTGTGGACACCTGCTATGAGAAACAGGACTGAGCCTCTCTCTCAACTTTTCAGACAACCCATGGCACAGCCATCAGAGGGCAGGGACTTCCAGCCAGCACTCGTGATTGCTTCCTAGTTTTGTCTAACATGTGGCTGGTGAAGTAACATCTCCTTCTCGGAGAAGCAAACCGTTCCATAGCCTGGCTCTGTGGGGTTTTACAGCACTGCACAAACTCTTGTCAATCCACCCTCCCGCACCTGCGAGGTAGGCCTGCATTAGCCCTGTTTCACACATGCTGTGCCAAGATTCAGAGGACATGATTTGCCCAGGGCAACAGAGGGAATCAGTGTCAGAGCTGGGATTAGAACTCAGGCGAGCTCCGTTTCTGGTCCTCTGTTCACATTAACACGGCACATCGCTCTCTAAAGACTGACTCAGCGCCTGGGGCCTAATCCAGCAAGCATAAGAGCACTTCCATTGATCGGAACAGGAGCTGCGGCCCCTCCGCATCTTATCTTGGAAGCTTTATCCTGGTCAGTTGGAACAACTTGCTGTACTAGCTGCACCACCAGCTGAGGTTTCTTGTGACACAGAAGTTCCCACTTACTGTGTTTCTAGAAGGTTTCCAACCTCTGTGAAGTTAATCCCTCCGATGTCATCGCCTTTCTTTCACGGCACAATTGCTTTTATTATACTGCAAGCCAAAAGTATACTAAGATGTAAATATTTTGGTGCAAAGTTGCTTAATTTAAGGCAACAGCATCGGAGAGATTTGCAGTCTTACAGAGGATGGAGGAGGTGGTGGAAAAAACAAGTCATATTTACACTAAAGATTGTGAATGTTTCCTTAACCCTGAGTTATAAAAAGTTACCATGCAACTGTCTCTTTAGACCAGGATTGCAAAGATATTGTGACATTGCAGTTAATATTCTTTCTAAAGATTAAGTCAATAGTATGATGAGTCATGCAAAGGTTCTGTTCTCAGATGACTGAGTCTCCTAAGACTAACTAATGGACAGAATCTAGTCCAATGGAGAGCATTTTTCTGGGTTGTATTTGCAACCGTAGGCAACAGAGATTGCAGACTGTTTGTGAGAGGTGGGTAATACACATCAGCAAAGAAAGTATCACAGCTTTGGCTGTGCCATGCCCTGCTAACCAGTGGGATTGCACAACCTAAGTGTCATACCATGGTTAAAAAAAGCATGCATCCGTGAAACATTTCTCACTTCACTGAAGTGTGGGCGTGCCTCACGATATGAGCTTTTCCTGTGTTCTCAGTAAGCCATGTCCTCTCTGCTTCATTTACTAACGTGCAAGAAGAAGGGTGATTATGTTGTTAGGACACAGGAGAGGAAGTCAGGAACTCTGGGCTCTCTTCCTACCTCTGCCATGAACTCTCTGCAGGCAAATCACTGAATGCTTTGGTATGTGAAATGGGGTTAATACGGCTTCCATGCCGCACAGGAACTTAATTCACTAGAGACGACTTGTGATCACTTCTCTCACCTGAGCAGGCCCAAGTGAAGCAAACAGAACTTGGTCACATGAGTCACCTGATACTAGTCTGGTTCTTATGGATGGTTTGCCAAGCACCTTGAGATGCCACTGTGCAAGAATAATTATGTGAGTGGGTTAAAAAAATGGAAGAGATTTAAAAACTGTTCTTCCACACACACCCCAGGGTGAGGTGGGAAAAGAAGGTGCCAAATTCACTGCCACATGTTTCTCAATTCATTCATGCCTAGAGAAGTTTGTTTTCTTTGTACATTCCAGAGCATGGAGGACAATGGGTCCAGTTTTATTTTACATACTGAAAAATATTGGGGCAGTCATCTGACAGATGTAAATACTTCATTATTTAGGCCTCGCTGTAATTTATTCATTGGTTTACGAACCCACAGCTCTCCAGGGAGCATGTCAAATCCATGATCTTCTCAAGTGCCAGATTCTGCATTTGGATCTCTGCTTTAACTGACAGGAGCAACCAGACCACTCACTATGGCCTATACAACTGCAGAGGGTGGAGACAGTAGGTTAGCCTTGTGTTCATTTAAGACTCCACGTCACCCTCCCACCTCCTGAATTGCCTTTTGGGTTGATATAAAGCAGCTTAGTGCAGTTTGGGGCAGTTTGATACTGTTGGGGCTCTTCCAACCCAAACATAAGAGACACAAGGATTGTGTTTGTTTCCTTTGAAATGTTCTTTTAAATTCTGTCTGCATTTGTCATGTAGTTTTGCACTGATTGAGGGGCCTTGTGGCAGACCAGATCTCTGTTGGGGTAAAACCCTTGAAGTTGCTGGAGTTCTGCCGATTCATACCAGCTGCAGGCTTACAATTTATTGTAAGTTACATTTTAATTTTACTGGCATGGGGGCCAGGGAAGTGAGCTCGCAGGAGCCTTAGGGCAGGGACTCCTCCTATAAATTATACAGTATTATACGAGGAGCTGCCCCTGTTGAAGGAGGACACCATACCAGGAGATCCTGGGTAAGAGCTCCCCTGAATAAAGAAAGGGAGATTTGGATCAACTGGAACTGAGGAGACCTGTCAGTAGAAAACTCTGAAATTATTACCTTAAGGTCTCCAGCATCTGGAGTTATGTTTTATTTTTTAACAGAAGAAAGACATCAATGGTGGGGGACATCCTACCTCATTTAGTTTCTCCCTCCAACCCCAGCAACTTTCCATGGGCATCTGAGCCAGCCTTGCTTGGCTTATATCTACACTGCAATTAAAAACCCAGAGCTAGAATGGGCCAGCTGTGGGTTTTTAATTGCAGTGTAGACCTACCCTTGGATTTGTTAGCCACGCCTTGGATTGGAATCCTCATACAACTCCGACAGCAGGAGGAAACAAAACATATCCAGGTTTCCACAAATTCACATGAGGATACCGGCCAGACACAGAGATTCTTCAGTAAGTAACAGGATGCTTTATCTGGGCTTCTCAAAGGATCCAAATCAGCTTGATGCTACACATCTGGATGTCTTCAGCAGCACCTTGCTAGGACACCAATGATGACAATTAAAAAAAAATGCTTGGAGCACTACATGGGGCTTTATAAACGCGAATTAACTCATCCTTTTATGTGATTCCATGTGGGAAAACTGCATGAGGATCCAACTCCAACATAGCTGTGGGAGAAACGTCAATATTCAGATTAAATAAGAGGGAGTCTCACACCTCGGCTACTTTGTGGGCACACTGAGAAAGCAGGAAAATGTTTCCTTATTAATGGGCATTCCTGTACCATTTGTCACTCAGCGTCGTGCCCAAGCACCTCACCAGATGAAAGACAGGAAGGGCAGAGCCAGGAGTTTGTGCCACCTGTGTAAATACAACCTACAGCACCTTGGGAGGAGGCTCCAGGACAAGCAGCAGATCGTGCGTATTTGTTTGTGTGAATTTTCGTTTTGCAAAGAGCTGTATTAACAGCCCGGGAATCTGAATTCCTGTGATTGTCCAGAAAAGAGATTTAACACTGGCAGGAGCAATGCACGCTTCCCCCATGCCAGCCTTCCAGCATCCCTCACTCTGACCTGCAGCAGCCATGAGAATAATTCAGGCTGTGCCCAAAGACTCGGTCTCTCAGAGGTGGACAACAGGAGTGGCCATTAGCTGCGATGGCTCTTGTGTAACAAATATCTGTTCCAGTTGGTGATGAGCCAAGACCAGATTCATTTCATACAGGCTACTAAAGTAGCCATAGGTCAACTACTGAACTAGGCTGGATTTGAGACAGCAACCAAGACGTGAGCAGTCATTTATTTTATGACTAGTTCTCTGAACCACTCAGTCCCCAGTGTGGCAGATTTCGATCCTAAGTGGATTCTTGGGTTGTCTGCGTTTTGCTCAGAGTTTTTCCCATTATAAAAAAAGTACTCCAGTATTCTCCAAGAATGCTCCAAAACACACGGTCTTACCGTAAGGCTACTGCAGTGCTTTGTGGGGGGTCACTGTAAAATGCTGTCAGTAAACATGTCCCTCTGATTTGTGACCGAGTTGGAAGATTTCACTTGAGAGGAGATTAAATGAATCACCTGAAGCGCCAACACTCAGTCTGTCTTTCTCAAAAGGGTTCAGGGAAGTTACTCCAAATTTGCAACTACGTGACAAAGCAAAATCCAGCCCTCACAGCCATGGTTAACTACAGATGAATCTGAAACAACACTGAAATCCAAAGCTCCCCCAAACTAACAGGTTTTTTAATCTGGGACCAGACCTCCTTGCTGGTTCTGGTTGGGACAGACCAGAATCTTGTAAGGATAGCCATAATCGCAAGATTTAGACCCAAAATGATGGTAACCTCACTAGCTCACTTCCTGTAAGATTTCTGCCAACATCTAATCCCAGTCACTTCCCTTTTGAGCTAAATTATTGGGAGAACAACTCGTGAGATTTCGGAACCGTTGAATCTGAACTCCAGCCCTTGATCAATTTGCAACTGTAGGGCCTCTGAGACACATTTAAGCAGCTCTGATTTGTCCCGGAGAGAGCAGTGGCGCACATACAGAATGGCGAGACCAGTACAATACAGACTTACAGGCAAGTTCACAATCTGACATTCTCTCAAAGGGTGAAACTGGCTCAGGTGCAGGAGCCTCACACGTGCCTTAGACACCACTTAAATCCTAATTTGAGAATTTAAGTGGTGCCTAGACCTTGTGGTTGGTCCTCTGCCCAGGAGTGTATTTCACCACTAGAGCACAAGTCTTTTTCCATTGTAAAAAGAAACCTTGGCATGCTACTACACTTATCTATAAGCAGTTTGTTTGAGGAGACACTCCTTAGATGCCCTTTAAAGCACTTGCCTGCTGAATTGGGAAGGGCGTCTTTAAATAAAAATTAAAAGGCAAACAAAGCCAATGTCTCCACTTAAAGGTTTGGAGATTATTAATGTGTATAAATTATAAACTAGCTGTTTTAAGAGGAGATAAATATGAGATCAAGACTTCTGACTACACAAACAGTGCAAAAGCGTAAGTAAACAGCCATGACAAGTTTAGCACTTTCTTGGAGACTAACTTCTGCATACAGTGACTGTGCTTCATGCCACAGCTCCTTCTGGAATATTTAAAGAGGAAGCAGCAGGCTGTCTCCAGACAGCAATGCATGATCGGCTTTCCTTTAGCAGAGACTGTACTGCACAAGGTCAGTACAAACTAGGCAGGTTGGTTTGAGAGAGCGTGGCACATATTTGAACATAGTTTCCAATATAAAGCAAACAGAGAACAGCAACACCCAGTCACATTAAAAAGGTTGATAAACCATCGGCACAAAGCATCCCTATTTGGTTTCAGAGATAGTCAATGTATAACTTAGCCGTATAAATATAGCTGTGTATCTAAAGGCAGATTCCTCTCAGAATTCCACAGTCCATAAAAATGTTGCAATGCTGAGATTCCTCAAACTGCCATTTGCAGAGTAATTGCCGTTGACTGCCAGCTTCCCATTACAAATACAAACAGGCATATACTGTACATTAGCTTTGCTCCAGGTCTCCTTTTCAGAAGTCCTTCTCATCCTGGGCAGAAATCAGAGCTAACAAGATGGAGAGAAGCTGGCCTTGTTGGCACCTTGTGTGACTGTGTCGAGGATATCTGCCATGAGCTGCACATTTTGCCAAGACCAATCATAGCGACAGAGAGCTGGAGAGTAGGATACAATAGATGCAGCTCTTTGCTGTTATTTTATTTATTTTACCAAATGGAATGTTTGTGTTACACGGTGTTGAGTTGTTGTTTTTTTAAAAGGTTACAAACCTGTAGAAACAGATTATTGCATTTTTTTCAAGACTCTTCCTTGACATTGTCTCAAGACTGGGACTTCTGGTGTGAGAGACAAGAATCAAACTGTTCCTGAGCAGGAGATAGATAGGATCATAGGAATTACAGATGCAAAGTCCAGACCCTCTGCATAAGGCATGATATTGCCTCCCTGACAGAGGATGTATCTCCGTAACAAGGTAGGGCCTGCTGTTTTGACTCTAGTATAAATCAGATAGCAATGGGTACCATTGTGATACCATCGTGGCTTTTGCACATAACTGGTAAGACCAACCTGCTGTTTTACTATAGACCTGGGAATTTTGCCTATGACATTGGCAACTGGCGAAATATTCCGCCGGGGAAGAAGGCGGACGAGGAGCAGCAAGTGGAATTCTAATACAAATGAGTAAAGAACCCCCAAGTCTAGAAAGTTCTCTTGGAATACTTTAGGAAAGGGGTAATCACCAATTAAAGTGGCATCAAGTAAAGCATTTCACTTGACCAGGCTGGCACTGAGTTTGTGCACTGCTTTTCAACAATCTCAGACATACTGGACACAAACAGTCTTGTTTTAGTCTTGCAATCCATTTGGTTGTGGAAGCGTGGACCGTACGGTGAAAACCCACCCATTTATTATGTCCAAGTCCCCACTGCCTCTTGCTCAGTAACCCAACACAGTGAGGTAATTTTGTATCTGGAACGATATCTGTTTTATTGGCTCACTCACCTATAAAAAATGCCAACAGTATTCAGTGACCTTCTGCAACACGAGAGCTGCCTTTTGGTCTTTACATTGATTTTCTCCAGCATCTGCAGTTAAAGACCCCTTTGCCCTATACCAGAGGTTCTCAATCCTTTCCTCTCTGGGCTCCTTTCCCACTCCCCCACTCCTCCCCAACATACTATAAAAACTCCAAGGCCCACCTCTGCTACAACAACTGTTTTTTGGCATATAAAAGCCAGGGCGGCCTTATGGGGTAGCAAGCAGGGCAACTTGCTAAGTTGCTCAGGCTTCAGCTTCAGCCCTGGGTGGCAGGGCTCAAGGCCCCGGGCTTCAGCCCCATGCAGTGGGGCCTCGGCTTTCTGCCTTGGGCCCCAGCAAATGTAACGCTGGCCCTGGTTTGCAGCCCCCTGAAAGCTGCTCGCAGGCCCCTGGTTGAGAACCACTGCCCCTCTACCATCCAAGAGTAGTTCTGAGGGCCCCAACATACGAGCCAAGCTTTCCTATTTGCCGCTGCACAGCCAATCATTTCCAAAGACCAAATTGCTGGATTCATGACAGCCCATCCACCTGTCCTGCCATGCCAAAGATTAGCATGAAAAAAAAAAAGAGAGAAGAGCCCTCTGGTTCAATCAGAAGAACCCTCATAGAATATCCACAGGCACAAAATATAAACAACATTATGGAACATTCAATCTAAGCATAAAGGAACTTTTCTGAAACCTCCATTGTGAAGAGCAGGATGGAAGAACCATACATTTGTCTTTGAAGAATTAATTCTAATGTTGCTCCCCCCATGCAACAGATAAATGGCAACTTCCCCAAAATAGCCTTGTGGGAATGGTTCAGAGAAATAAAGGAGCATACGTGCACCCATGTGCAATATAATGAGATATTTAAGCAGATGCCTCTTGCTGTGTGAGAAAGAGAATTGTGCAGGGTGATGGTGGGTTTTGTTTTGGGGCTTGGGTTGTGTGTTAACAACACGTTGTGCAGCCCACAAAGCAAAATGATGCACTGGATTTTCTGCTGAAAGATTCATGTTGAGTTCAGTGGGCCATTTAGTAAGTAACTGTCACTTCAGACAACATTCAGACAACAGGAACCAAGTCAGCAAAATGCTGTTTGTAATCCTGTGTATGTTCAAACACTTTGACGGCTAGATAAACAGACTATTTAATTAAACCAACAAGTCATCATTTATTTTCACATCACAATAGGTTAAATGACTTTTTATTCCCATTTTCCGTAACAACAGAGCAGACTTTTTGGTCATAAAAGCTAAACTCTAATTAACAGCTGGTGTGGCTGTACTTGGCAGCATTGTGAGTAATTCAGTACAAAGCAAACACATTTACTATAAATGGCTTTTAATTGCAGAGACCAAGGCAATAGATGTTACATAAATCTGTGCCAACCAATGTCTGTTTATTATTTTCGAGGAGCTCCAATGTGGCCAAGGTGAAAGAAGCGATTGTTGTCATCAGAAAGACGGTAAATAGTAAAACATTTAAATGAGAACCAATCTGTACCATAAATAAGTAGTGGAATCTATGCAGTGACCTTCGATTCACTACTAAATGCCTAACAGGAATGCCAGACAAAGCTTCCCTCAGGTGGGACACGTTTCTTACTTCGATGTTAGGAACTCTACTCTCTGAATTTCCAGCTAAGAAATTTAAACAAATGGCTGACTGATTTCTCTGAATTGCCCACAGACTTCCCTCTCAAACCTGGATGACAAACATTTCACATAGACCCTTTTCATGTGAAGTTTGCAGAGTCTTCATGGATTAATTGAGCTACAAAACATCACCATGCAATGGATATTATAAACCCCATTTTACAGAGACAGTAGTGGGACACAGGTATGTGACTCAACCAAGGGCAGAGGCAGAGCTAGGAACAGAACCCAGGAGCCATGACATACAAGCCCCTTCTCTGACCACTAGACTTCACCTGTTTATAGCCCAATAAGATAGATACCAGGCTGCTGGGTTTGTTTTTCTCAGCACAGAAGTAAGCGTCATACTTGATGTTGGATATCAACAAATGTCACTTTGGCTTGGGATATAAAAACGTCCGTCTCATCTTCTTCTTCCATAACTTTTTTTATTTGAAATCAGCACTTCTTTTATAAGTGCCTTGCTGTTGTTTCTGCCAGAGAGGAAAGAGGTTGACTACTGTCAGCACTGGAGAATAAACGGTGTGTCAGCAGCGGTTGTTTACCTTTCTCCACCCTGCAGCAGTGGTTTAACCTGCCAGCAACATGATTTGCGCTGCTCCCCACACCTTGAAACTGCTCCAATCCCAAGGTTTATCTGGGCATGCTGTCAGTCATGTCTAACTTTTTAATATATTTTATTATTTATGCAGAAATATTGACAACAGCTTGAAGCCCACAGCCATAAAAATTATTTAAAATCAATCTCTCATGCTTCAGTTACTGATTTTCCATTTAAATGGTCTCCCGGGTGATTTAAATATCTGGGTTAGCATCCAGGGCCTTGATATCGATCTTGTTTTTCAATGGAATGGTCCCTTCCTGCCATGCAGAAAAAGCTCTGGCCTCCTGGTGTCTGACAAAGGCAGAACTGAATTGCTAAAGATGAATTGTGCTTCCTATAATCTTTTATTTTCTTTTTTTCTCACCCAGATAGAATTTTATAGAAAAACTGCCAACAGAGTTTATCCAATTAGATCGGGGGGGAGGGGGGTAACTATTTATTCTGAAATACTATAAAAGGGCTTTGACCTTCAAATTAAACTGGGGATACTCACAAGGGTTTGAGCATATGATCTTCAGCACTGTGGCACAAACCTCTACCACCTGAGCTAAAGGAGTAATTGCATTATTAGCATGTAGCAGTAGTAGGCGGTTATCCAATAGTGAACCAGCACAAAAGGGGTACTACGTTCCCAGTGTGTGTTACACTAGAGGCTTGTCTACAATGGTTGTTATCCCTGATTAATTCCATTTGTGGTTGTTCTTATTCTGGAATAAAAATATCTTATTCTGAATGATTTAATCCACTTAAACTCATTCAGAATAAGGCACTTTTTTTCCAAAATATATGTCCTCACATGAAGTTAATCAGTAATAGTTAATACGCTTTAAATTCACACCCCCACCGTATTCCAGATTAATGTTCATGTGCAGACTATTCCTAGCAAGAGTGCAGGTGACCTTAGATTTCCTCATTTTAGTTGTGTTATTTGGCAAATCTACAGCATGTATAGAACTCTGTTCATTAAACAAGAACTTAGACACAAGTAATCCCCTCCTTTGAAGGCAAGGCAGAATACAAGGTACTTTCCTCCATATTTGGAGGGACAGTCTAAACCAGGCAAGGAATATTATTAGCTGTTGAATGAGATCATGGACAACAACTGCCCCGCCACTCCCCCGAGACCCAATTATGGGTTTTTTTCCTGGCTTCCCATTTAGCTGATCCAAAAAACTGGGACATTTTATTGCAAAAGTTAAGGGGGAAAATATCCATTTCCTTGCTGAAAATTTTCAACTATTTTTCCCACCAGCTCCAGTTTCCTAAAGGAAACCATGAAGGATCCTACATCAGTTGGTTAAACACAGTAGCTATGCAACAAAATTACAACCAAAGAGAAGCAAAAAGATTCTTCTCTTTCTTGCACCAGTGTGGATGTGGAGTAACTCCACTGGCAATCAATGGAATTACTCCAGATTTTCATCACTGTAGAAATCTAGTGAGAGCAGATTTACAGCACGCTGGATTTATACTGGTATAACTGGAACAAGAATTTGACTCAGTACAAAGAACAATGGATTGCAAGACCACAAGGAGGTGAAATAACTCAACAGAAGAGAACAGGGAGAGTCAGCAAGGACTTTTCCTTGAGGGTTAGCAGTGTTCATGCATACATGCTAATATGTGCATGGGTACACGTACAATGCAGAATAAATGTAACAATCAGAATATAAACTATGATTTCTAGACATGGAGCATGGCCTTGCCAAAGGCATTCTCCCCTCTCAACCTGTCCATGCAGTTACCTACACCTATTGGCATTACTGCTCTAATCATTTGCCTGACCACCTGAGCAATCCCAAACTGGAGTTAACCCTTTTCCTTCATATGGGACCCGGCATAGCCTCTGCAGTGACTCTCCATGATTTCAGAGTAGCAGCCGTGTTAGTCTGTATTCGCAAAACGAAAAGGAGGACGTCTGGCACCTTAGAGACTAACCAATTTATTTGAGCATAAGCTTTCGTGAGCTACAGCTCACTTCATCGGATGCTCACGAAAGCTTATGTGCAAATAAATTGGTTAGTCTCTAAGGTGCCACAAGTCCTCCTTTTCTTTCTCCGTGATTTGTGATCGAAAAGTTGCCTTGACATTCAATCAGTACCTCTGGGGATCACATGGCAGTAGCAGTTTTGCACGTGTAGGCACAAAGCTTTCAGTGTGACAGCATGTAACCTTCATAAAGGAAAGCACAAAAAATAGAACAGTGCAAGTGTCAGAATCCCAGTGTCACTTACCAGCTGTCTAACTGGAAGGAGCCATTTTTATCTGCACAAGCAGAGTAATGTTACCGCTGCCAGCTTTGCTTCCTATTCTAGAAAAAAAAGAGAAGAATATAAAGTTTAAAAGATTACATTTTTGGAATCTTTTGGAGGAGCAGAAAATAAGAGAACTACTCAGACATACACACAAGTGTATGAACAATGATTATTGACATTTGAAGTCTTGTTCATGTCAGCCAGGACACTGGTCCTATTTTAGAACAAATATTCTTTATCTGGGACATCAGTTCATAAATCCTGACATATGACTCTACAGAACTACAAGGATTTTGCAACCAGGCAGTGCCAACTACACAGCCTGTAGCGGGGAGAAGCAGCTCCCAAGTAACCCATTAATGACAGTAACAGCCACGTGGAATACTATAAATACACAGAAATCCCACCATAATGCTGAATTCTTTATGTAGTTTTATACTTTGGATTCTTTAAAGTGCACCTACCCCTGCTACAGCACCGGTCATTTTCATTCTTTGGACAAAGGAAAGTATTTTAATTTCCAATATAGAAGTATCTGGTTGAAACTAAATGTTATAATACTAACAACAGGTTTCAGAGTAGCAGCCGTGTTAGTCTGTATTCACAAAAAGAAAAGGAGGACTTGTGGCACCTTAGAGACTAACCAATTTATTTGAGCAGAAGCTTTCGTGAACTACAGCTCACTTCATCGGATGCCATCCGATGAAGTGAGCTGTAACTCACGAAAGCTTATGCTCAAATAAATTGGTTAGTCTCTAAGGTGCCACAAGTCCTCCTTTTCTTTTTGCGAATACTAACAACAGTCTGTACTTCCTTCAGGCCTCTCACCTGAAGAGCTCAAAGCACTTTCTGGATATTCACACAATACATCTGTGAAGCAAGATAATATTATCTTCATTACTAATACCGCCTAGGTAGGTTGCCTTTCAGTGAATCCCCCAAAGGCCAATGGTTTACCCAAGCTTTTGGGGAGGCTGATAGTGGGAGAGGAAAGTATTGTCTGGGCTTGATTGTATCTATTTTAGGGCTGTCAATTAATTGCAGTTAACTCACACAATTAACTCAAAAAAATTAATCGCGATTAAAAAAATTGTTACTTAACTGCATTCAATAAATAAAATAAAACGTAAAACGTAAAAAATAAAACGTAAAACTTTAGAGCCTACACGTCCATGCAGTCCTACTTCTTGTTCAGTCAATCGCTAAGACAGACACGTTTGTTTACATTTACAGGCCATAATGCTGCCTGCTTCTTATTTACAATGTCACCTGAAAGTGAGAACAGGTGTTCACGTGGCACTTTTGTAGCTGGCATTGCAAGATATGCTAAACATTCGTATGCCCCTTCATGCTCTGGCCACCACTCCAGAGGACATGCATCCATGTTGATGACACTCATTAAAAAAAAATGTGTTAAATTAAATTTGTAAATGAACTGCTTGGGGAGAATTGTACGTCTCCTGCTCTGTTTTACCTGCATTCTGCCATATATTTCATGTTATAGCAAACTCGGATGATGACCCAGCATATGTTGTTCACTTTAAGAACTCTTTCACTGCAGATTTGACAAAGCACAAAGAAGGTACCAATGTGAGATTTCTAAAGATAGCTACAGCACTCGACTCAAGGTTTAAGAATCTTAAGCGCCTTCAAATATCTGAGGGGGATAAGGTGTGGAGCATGCTTTCAAAAGTCTTAAAAGAGCAACACTCCGATGCAGAAACTACACAACTGAACCACAAAAAAGGAAAATCAACCTTCTGCTGGTGGCACCTGACTCCGATGATGAAAATGAATGTGTGTTGGTCCGCACTGCTTTGGATTGTTATTGAACAGAACCCATCATCGACATGTGGAAGGGTGGTTGAAGCATGAAGGGAAATATGAATCTTTAGTGCATCTGGCATGTAAAAATCGTGTGATGCCAGCTACAACAGTGCCATGCAAGTGACCCGTTGTCACTTTCAGGTGACACTGTAAACAAGAAGTGGGTGGCATTATCTCCTACAAATCTAACAAAACTTGTTTGTCTGAGTGATTGGCTGAACAAGAAGTAGGAGTGAGTGGACTTGCAGACTCTAAAGTTTTACATTGTTTTATTTTTTAGTGCAGTTATTTTTTGTACATAATTCTACATTTCTAAGTTCTACTTTCATAATAAAGAGATTACACTACAGTACTTGTATTAGGTGAATTGAAAAATACTATTTTTTTGTTTTTTACTGTGCAAATATTTGTAATAAAAATAATATAAAGTGAGCACTGTACACTTTGTATTCTGTGTTGTAATAGAAATCAATATATTTGAAAGCGTAGAAAACATCCAAAATATTTAAATAAATTGTATTCTTTTATTCTTTAATTGCACAATTAATCATGATTAATTTTTTTAATCGCTTGACAGCCCTAATTTATTTACAAAAGGTACTGAATTGCTCATGCAATTGTAATAACCATATATACAAATTAAGCATACTATTGTACAGACATTTTTGCGTTCACCAAATGCGTTTTGTCCAAAATTCATGCCATAAAAACATTGTCTTGAATCAAGCAATGAGACATAGAAGGGTTACAAAGCACCTTAAAATTATAAGCTTACTAGTAATGTTATTTAATCATAAGGTTTTAGTTTCCAAACCTAACATGGAAGTGGTTGAGCACAGCACAAGCACAAGCGGCTTGGTCTGTCACATGTTATGGAAATATCTCCAAGAGAACAGATTCTAGGGAACTTATTTGGGTGTAACAGCATTGTGGGAAAAGCAGATGGGCTGTAACTTAGAATCCTGTGTTTGGGGAGCTGGAGAAGCCAGATCCTGCTAATGGCCCATTTAGTCTGCATTTTGCCAGATACAAATGGACCAAGAATGTGATGGACTTTATTAGTCACTGCGGGGGGCAGCATGGCCAGTATGACACGGACAGGAAGAGCTCTCTTTAAGCTTGCATTAAGGCAGTTTATAATCTGCCTTCAGAGCCTGGTCCTGGGGCAGCTGGCAGGGGAATGGGCCAGGCACTTGGGAGACAAAGGCCTCCTTCAACTATTTCCCACAGCCTGGGCTTCACAGAAGTGGCAAAGAGGACCAGCCTGAGCCAGCTGCCAGCAAAACCTCCTGTCCTCTCTGGTTTACAGTTGCCCCTCTCCTCCGGCCCTAGTACTCTGTACTTTTCTCTCTTTTTCTCCCCCACACCTCATATGGCTTCACAGAAGCAACAGGAGCCAGGTCAGCAGCTCCCAGGCCTCCTGTAGTTTACCCCTGCTGACAGCCTTTCCCCTTTGTGGCTCCAGCAGCAGGCCGCCCATTAGGGGAGGGGCACTCCCCCGTCCAAAGGCTGGGATCCTGCCTCTCAGCTCGCTCCTTTCCCTACTATACTCCAGACAACCGCCCGCGACCTTCCTCAGAGTCAAGTGAAGTCCGCCCCTCCTGCAGTCCGGTTTGTTAACTAGGGGGTCCTGCCAAACCACCACAAACCCCAGCCTAAGCCTTCTCTTCCGGCCTCCTTCCCTCATAACCCACCTCTCCCCACCCCTACCTCTCTCTGCCCCAGGGACACCCCCCCCCCCCCCCCCCGCATCTCTGCAGGAAGGCAACAAGTGAGGAAACCCCACCCAGCCTGTGCTAGGAGGATCATCCCCTACTAGCAGAGCGTTTTGTGGGGAGCAAAAGACCAGCCTGTCCCATCCCCCCCTGCCTCCCTCTGGATATGGGACTGGGAACACACACAGCTGAATTTAACATTGGTAAAGCAGCTCAGGTCAACTCTGCCTTGGCTCTTCAGCTTCAGGCTCTTTTATTTCCTGCCAGGGTAGTAAACCCAAAACACTGGGATCCCAACAACTGAAAAGAGCATTTACCCTTGCCATTGCACCGGAACAGGGAGCTGCTTCCTTCAACCAGCCTTCACTTGCTGGACTGAAGGAGGTGGGCAAGGGAGCCAGTTTTAAAGGGCCCGACTCCTCCCCCTCCAGCCTGCTCCACCAATCACAGCTTGGTTTCTACAGTTCACTGTTTTTTCCCCTGAAGTGCCTTTTGTCTGCCCCTCAGAGCCACGCTCCCTCCCTGCCTTCTTCCCAAACTGGAAGGGGGCAGGGCACACAGCAGCCATGCGTCCTTCTCCCGCCAATGCTATGGCCAGGCTCCTCCAGCCCAGCCCTCTCGGCCAAGAGGAGGGTGGTGTAGGAGCCAATATAGTGCTTTAGGACAGTTCCCCCATGCCAAGGTTTCCTCCACCAGTTGTATCTGCCACATTGAAGTCTGCTTTGCTCTAGGGTCCCTGCTCGAGGAAGCCTTAGTAGGCCAAACTCCAGGCCCAGGAAGCCCACCCCAGAGCAGAATTAAACCCCAAGGGAAAAGGCTGCCCCACTTAGCCAAGCCTTCTACTCCCCCCATTACACAGACCCAGCAAAGCTAATGCCAGCTCTCCCCAAGGCCATGGCAGCGCCTGCCTGACAGGCGGAGACGGAAACCCCTAAGGCCTGGCTTTCACTCGCCTTGTTCTAGTTCGTGCTATGCCCTGTTGTAAGTTGTCAGGTCAAAGCTTCGTTCATTTCCCCTGACCTTGAAGCTGGTATGAAAGGAGAGCCTTATTTTCCCACTAACTAATTGGATGAGGTGCTGTGTGAGTCCAGGGCCACTCACATGTCAGGCCTCATTTTCTCATTCCCCCTTGACAATCTTTTAGCTCAGTCATTGTCTTTTGTTTGGTTTTGAACATAAGCAAAAAGGTAGGGAAGAGCCTTACGTTCGGCAGAGATTAGCAGAAGTTAAAAAGTAAGGCCATTTGTTTAGAAAGACATCCTTTTTAACTGGTTTGGAAAGGCGACTTCAGTAATGAAAGCCAGCCCGAGAAAAATTGGCATTTACTTTGGGTGACCTGTAGCTAAGTCTATCGCTGGTGCTGAGTAAATACAGCGAGGAGAGAAAAACACAATGTCCTAAAGCAAACACCAAGGACAAGCTTGATGAGAGTATTTAAGCAGTTATTAGAGAGGATTTGATTGCAGGCCTTGTCAGAGCCCCATGGAACATGTGATGTTTGTTTTAACAACACTTAGCAGCTATCCTGTTAAGGAAAAGAACAAAGTGTAGGTGTTATAAAGTCAATATTTTTACAAGAAGGAGTGTGACAAAGGTCCACAGAGCTGCAGTGAAATGAAATTGCTTTCTCATCAGTTTATACAGCTTAACTGAAGTTTGTATTATTTTCCTGTACTTTTCCAGATGTGTATGCCATAAAAGATTAAGATCATAGAACAAAAATGATTATTTCCACTGATGAGATTACTGACCTTTTTATGTTTATTTTATTTTTATTTTTTTCTTAAGTAGAAGATGGATTTGGGAATCAAAAAGCATATTATGAGTCTGTGGAAATTTCTACTTCAGCTGGGCACCTGGACCTCTTACGCTCTCCCGCTCTCAGTCACTTTCATTCTAAAGTCATGTCTGCTCTCAGGGGCTTCGAAATGCCACAAATAAAATTAGGCCTTGAGCTGAAATTTCTCCTGGTTGTTGTTGGCCAAGAGGTGGATTTATCTGTAAAGCCCAGTAAAATTCCCTCTGTTTGGTTCTGAGTTATTGGAATGTGAATTTTAAGCCTTAAAGACAAATTTTTAAACACTTTTCTTGCAACTGGGACCATTAGAAAATGGCTGCTTCTTTAAGCTCCGAGTTGCCCATAGATTTAGGGCCCTCCATAGCAGTCTCCATAGCTGCTAGCCCCTGTGAGTTTTGCAGGACTCCTCGCCTTTGGAGCTACAAATGTCTCCAGAATTGGGAGTAGTTCTCCATAGCAGCAGATAGAGTAGTTCCACTTGAGAGATTACCTCCAAAACATTTCCCTACACCCCCCCCCCCCCACCGTGGTCAACTAGTTACATGCAGTGTTGCAAATTTAGTCTTTTCCAGACCTTTGTACATTCGAACGCTCCCTCTAATTTCAATCCCCGGGGGAAATCCCTGTTGGCCTCCCACACCATCCCCAGGGTGCAGAATTACAGGCTGCTCTACCCGTATAGATCATCCTATCATGCCACCAGTACCAAGGGGAATGGGGTGCTGGGGTCAGATTTTTTGGAGGGAAATAATTACCACCTTAAAAAAAAAACAGAAGCCTGACAAAAGAAAGGTTGAAATTTTCCTACATTTTTCAGGTCTTCTATGAAACCCTAACATTTTTCTATTTATGGCAACTGAAAAATTTCAGCCTTTCAGGCAACAGGTTTTGGTTTGATTTAATCTTTTTGCCTGCCTGGCTGAATTTTTCCAGTTTAGGTCTGCCAAAAAACAATTTTTTAAAATTTGTTTTTGTTTGCCCCAAAATGAAAAATCTACAGTTTTGGCAGGTACTTGTAGTCAAAAATAGACTTCCCAGAGACATTGCCAGTTTGATAAAATAAGCATTTGCCCACTTAGAAAAACACAACCACCGTTTAGACAAAATTTTCAATCAACTCCAGTGTTGGGGCTATGGAAAATTACAACAGCCATTTGGATAAAGTGAACTCCCTGCAGCATCTCTCTAGTTTCTGAGAGGCACAGGATTCTCTTCTTCAGGCCTCTGACCCATGGACATAATCCAGCTCCCTGACAAAGACTCAATCTGGCTGCTGGGTCCCTAGATTTAGCATCTTTAGATGGTACTAAAGAATACTAAGGGTTGGCATTACTTCCTACTTCCTGTATGGAAACCCTATCTCCAAGTGTTCTGAGCTTTGCATGTTTAAATTCTCACCTGACCTTGCATTTGCAGATCTGTGCTTTTGGTGCAAAGTGTGAAGAGGATCATCTGTATCCTTATTGCAGCTATTAACCTCTGCTTTTGAGGACATTGGAGGTAAATGAGTAACTTTTGATTCCCTGGGCAATAGGAAGAAAAAACACAATATTGATGCCAGTGCACTCCAATACAGGATTTTGTTTCCTTGTATACGTGTAAACACAATGATTTTATACACAGAAAAAAGTTAACCTGTCAGGTTGGAAATTTTCAAGCATTTTAAAACATACACAGACACAAACAAACATCAGAGATGGTCCCAAACCAAAACCCCGACTGAAACGTCCCCCTATCTTAAGAACTTTGGAATCCAACCGTAGATCCAGATCCACATTTTGCAAAAGGCCTCTGTATTTATAATAGGCTGAACCAAAACACTGGCATTAAACAGTCTCAGGTTTTCACAGTGGGATGGAAATCCAGACTCAGATGTCAATACTGGGGCATGAGCCCATCATTTGTATTTTTCCCCTCTGGCAGACCAACTAAATATGGTTTCCTTCAAACATCATTTAATCAGAGAGTAATACATATGCATTGCTAGAGAACAAAGCAATGGATTTTCCAATATCTGCCTTCCCCAGTCCCCATGTGCATGAAAACACACACACACACACACACACACAGAGTGCCACAAACACCACCTGCAGGTTTTATTTTTCCAAGCAATGCAGTTTCTATTAGCATATAAATCCTGTCACAAATGCCAGAGTCCAATTTGCAACTTGCTATCTCACATGCCAAAGGACTGAGTTAAAAATAGTAAACTGCAGGGAGGTTTTCCTTGTTTATAAGATTCAATAGCTCTGATTTAAAACTAGGCCAGACAAAAAAACTCAGTGCAGGTCTCTGGTCATTTCATTCTTTTCATCCAGGCTCAGCTGTATTTTCTTGCCATTCTGGTCCCCACGCTAACTTTGTAAATAGCAACTCTGTCTTGTTTACAGAGCTAATGTTGACATTTTGTTATAAATGGTAATGCCAACATGATAAAGTTAATTACTTATTATTTGGAATCTAATTTGCATTGAAGGCTGAATTGATTAATAGGTAGAGTTTGTGCTTGACCAAGTGTTTTTCAGAAGCTCCTGAAGAACTAGTGCTGGTTAATTCACAGGGCTAGAGCTAGCTCCTAGTCACTCTACAGTGGATATGGAGGCCACAAGATGTGCGCATGCTCAAACCCCCGTTAGAAAACTTATTAACAGGAAAGATGAAAGCATTAACATACTGGAGCTAAGAATTCCCAATGCAATATCTAGTTCAGCTAGTCCAAGATCAGGTAAACCTTTACAGTGTGTTATTTTTCACATGAATTTCCCAAAGTAGGTGTGGAAACACATTTGCATCCTAAGTCAAGCAGGGCCCAGTTCTGCTTTCATTTCAAATCAATGGCAAAACCCATAGTGACAGGTTTCAGAGGAACAGCCGTGTTAGTCTGTATTCGCAAAAAGAAAAGGAGTACTTGTGGCACCTTAGAGACTAACCAATTTATTTGACAGGTTTCAGAGGAACAGCCGTGTTAGTCTGTATTCGCAAAAAGAAAAGGAGTACTTGTGGCACCTTAGAGACTAACCAATTTATTTGAGCATGAGCTTTCGTGAGCTACATGGCCCACCTGTTGATCACTTTAGATAAGCTATTACCAGCAGGACAGTGGGGTGGGAGGAGGTATTGTTTCATGATTTCTGTGTGTATATAAAGTCTGCTGCAGTTTCCACGGTAAACATCTGATGAAGTGAGCTGTAGCTCACGAAAGCTCATGCTCAAATAAATTGGTTAGTCTCTAAGGTGCCACAAGTACTCCTTTTCTTTTTGCAATTTATTTGAGCTTTCGTGAGCCACAGCTCACTTCATCAGATGTGTACCGTGGAAACTGCAGCAGACTTTATATACACACAGAGAATATGAAACAATACCTCCTCCCACCCCACTGTCCTGCTGGTAATAGCTTATCTAAAGTGATCAGCAGGTGGGCCATTTCCAGCACAAATCCAGGTTTTCTCACCCTCCACCCCCCCACACAAATTCACTCTCCTGCTGGTGCTAGCCCATCCAAAGTGACAACTCTTTACATAATCAAGTCGGGCTATTTCCTGCATAGATCCAGGTTTTCTCACTTCCCCCCCACCCCCAAACACACACAAACTCACTCTCCTGCTGGTAATAGCTCATCTAAACTGACCACTCTCCAAGTTTAAATCCAAGTTAAACCAGAATATCTGGGGGGGGGCGGGGGGTAGGAAAAAACAAGAGGAAACAGGCTACCTTGCATAATGACTTAGCCACTCCCAGTCTCTATTTAAGCCTAAATTAATAGTATCCAATTTGCAAATGAATTCCAATTCAGCAGTTTCTCGCTGGAGTCTGGATTTGAAGTTTTTTTGTTTTAAGATAGCGACCTTCATGTCTGTGATTGCGTGACCAGAGAGATTGAAGTGTTCTCCGACTGGTTTATGAATGTTATAATTCTTGACATCTGATTTGTGTCCATTTATTCTTTTACGTAGAGACTGTCCAGTTTGACCAATGTACATGGCAGAGGGGCATTGCTGGCACATGATGGCATATATCACATTGGTGGATGTGCAGGTGAATGAGCCTCTGATAGTGTGGCTGATGTTATTAGGCCCTGTGATGGTGTCCCCTGAATAGATATGTGGGCACAATTGGCAACGGGCTTTGTTGCAAGGATAAGTTCCTGGGTTAGTGGTTCTGTTGTGTGGTATGTGGTTGTTGGTGAGTATTTGCTTCAGGTTGCGGGGCTGTCTGTAGGCAAGGACTGGCCTGTCTCCCAAGACTTGTGAGAGTGTTGGGTCATCCTTTAGGATAGGTTGTAGATCCTTAATAATGCGTTGGAGGGGTTTTAGTTGGGGGCTGAAGGTGACCGCTAGTGGCGTTCTGTTATTTTCTTTGTTAGGCCTGTCCTGTAGTAGGTAACTTCTGGGAACTCTTCTGGCTCTATCAATCTGTTTCTTTACTTCTGCAGGTGGGTATTGTAGTTGTAAGAAAGCTTGACAGAGATCTTGTAGGTGTTTGTCTCTGTCTGAGGGGTTGGAGCAAATGCGGTTGTATCGCAGAGCTTGGCTGTAGACGATGGATCGTGTGGTGTGGTCAGGGTGAAAGCTGGAGGCATGCAGGTAGGAATAGCGGTCAGTAGGTTTCCGGTATAGGGTGGTGTTTATGTGGCCATTGTTTATTAGCACTGTAGTGTCCAGGAAGTGGATCTCTTGTGTGGACTGGACCAGGCTGAGGTTGGTGGTGGGATGGAAATTGTTGAAATCATGGTGGAATTCCTCAAGGGCTTCTTTTCCATGGGTCCAGATGATGAAGATGTCATCAATATAGCGCAAGTAGAGTAGGGGCTTTAGGGGACGAGAGCTGAGGAAGCGTTGTTCTAAATCAGCCATAAAAATGTTTGCATACTGTGGGGCCATGCGGGTACCCATAGCAGTGCCGCTGATCTGAAGGTATACATTGTCCCCAAATGTGAAAAAGGCTGACAAAGGAGGTGCTGTTGTCATCATGAATAGGTCGGAATATGAACAAGAGGCTGCTAGGCAGCTCTCCAACACGAGTTTCTACAAGCCATTACCCTATGATCCCACTGAGAGTTACCAAAAGCAACTACAGCATTTGCTCAAGAAACTTCCTGAAAAAGCACAAGATCAAATCCGCACAGACACACCCCTGGAACCCCGACCTGGGATATTCTATCTACTACCCAAGATCCATAAACCTGGAAATCCTGGGCGCCCCATCATCTCAGGCATTGGCACCCTGACAGCAGGATTGTCTGGCTATGTAGACTCCCTCCTCAGGCCCTACGCTACCAGCACTCCCAGCTACCTTCGAGACACCACTGACTTCCTGAGGAAACTTCAATCCATCGGTGATCTTCCTGATAACACCATCCTGGCTACTATGGATGTAGATTATGGCTGATTTAGAACAACGCTTCCTCAGCTCTCTAAGGTGCCACAAGTACTCCTTTTCTTTTTGCGAAAACCCATAGTGATTGCAGTGGGTGGTCAGGTCCATTTAAGTGCAGTTCTGGGGGCAGAAATAAAAGGTTAAAAAAGAAAGACCCATAACTGTAGAGAATGATTCTCACACTCGCTTCATTGGTCCTTCTCTCAAACAGGCCTTTCAACCTTTGGGGCCAGTGTATTCCATTATATCCCATGGAGAGAAATTTTTAGCATCATATTTGAGAGAAGAAAAAAAAACTTCTCCACAAAGCTGTTCCAAGTTAAAAACTTGTGATCTGACCTCCTAGCACCTTGAGCTGCATTTTACAGAGATTAAATCCTGAGTGATTAGACACCTCACTGCTATTTCAACGGGAGCTGGCTGACTCACCTAGGGTCAGGCAGAAAGCCAGACACAGAAGCAGGTATTGAACCTAAGTCTTGCTTTTTTTTTTAGTACCATGCCTTAACCACAAGGCCAATCATCCCTCTAGCTTGAGAGAAATAACTATTTCCTAGTGAATTCATTTTTTCCCAAAACCTTCTATGCTGCTAGATGTAACATTAATACCTCACCAGACAAAACACTGTCCTTAAAAGACTTGTTACAGCCTGCTGGCCGAGATTAATTCACAGAACTCTGTGTTGTCAGTGATTAAAAAATCCAACTTGTTTGTTAAGTAACCAGGCCAAGGATGTCAGCGGAGGTTATGGTGTATACATACCAGTGGCTGCATTCAACATCAGATTGGATTATGTAGTGTAAAATAATTCTTCCCCCGCATTCAATAGGAGCAGATTGGAAAGCGTGCCACTGGCCAAGAATGGCATAACACGCTTCCAGGCGGGGCAGCGTGGGACCCGATGTGTTCTGTCTCTACGAGAATTGCCAACGTTTGAACATTTTTGCCAGGGATAATGTTCCACATAAGCCAGGCACCAGTGGGCCATGTGCACACAGTGACAAGGGGAGAGTTTTCTGCTCTCTTGCTCGTCCCACGGAGTCCTGTGGCCTTTGGCCTGTACGCTGAGTGCAGTGCAATAATGATCCACTGTGGGGATGCCCCCATGCAGAAGGGAAAGAAGAGCAAAGCCCCACCTCCTTGACTTCAGTGCAGCAAAACCAGCGTTCTGCAGGGAAGGGGGCAAGATTTACTCCGCCTCATGCCCCCAAATTCCTAGCAGCTTCGGGGAGAGTTTTGGGGGCAGCGCCAGGCCCTTCAGAAGCAGATATGAGGAACCCCCGCCACTCAGTCAGAGACACAGCCTAAAACAGGACTCCCGGACGGCCCCCATGAACTTCCCCCAGCAAAATCAGCCCTCCTCTGGTTGGGCCCTGGCAGACCCCTAGCTGTTATCTTCTTAGGGGGGAAAGCCTGGTGGCCCAGCTGTCCCACCTGGTACAGCTAGGGGAAAACAGTAAGCCTGTTCCCACCTCCAGCATCTTATTTGAGAATCTCCCCCTTCTCCCCTCACACCCAAACTTCCCCTTTCCCGGCCATTTGAAATAGCTGTGGAAACGCTACTCTGACATTAGCTAGCATAAATGTGCAGTACTACGTGTAGGGCTACATCCTCTGGTCCAACAGGCCCAGGTATGGGAGAGTAAAGTGGGCTCTAAACCTTTATTCTGAGACCAGCTGCAGACAGGTTTGCCCCCAAGCACAAATTTAGAGCAACCCTAAAGCTGCTCTAACTTTCCGCTGGCCTGACTCCAATGGCCCCACTCATGATCTTTTAAGAGAGGGGGAGCAAAGAGCTACCTCCATCAGTCCCTGCAGAATCCCTTGGGGAAAGGGAATTCTCAGGCAACCAGCTAACCCAGTTTGTAGTTGCTCTGCACTGGCGGCCTGGTGCAAAGTAGCGACATTACAAGCCAAGATCTAGCTCCTAGTGTGGTCAGCATGCAGCTCTGCAGTAACTGGGTAAAATGGCACTCCTAAGCCAGCCATCCTGTAGGAGATTCTGTAGCACTAAGTCAGAGGTCTGCCACATAGAGAAGCACTTGGATAATAGTTAGCACAGTAGCTCATCACTCCTTAGCAAGTGCCATCTTTAAACCTCCTGTTAATGACGCAGGGAGCTATAAAGTTGTCTGCTGCCATACTGCGATGATAGATGGCCAGGGCAGCTACCACCAACCCAGCCTGAGCTTGGGAGAGATTTCCTCCATTCATCCTTTTTATTAGGAAACATTTTCCACCACCAGGGAGGGCACAGCAGTTCTGCAGAGCTGACCGCAGAGAGGGAGGTGGCAACTCAGCACAGGGGCCTGGCCTTGCACCGCAAACTCTTACCAAAGCCACTGGCAATTTTAGAGCAAGTCTTTCACTCTTGTGTGCAGATGAAGCGGGTCCCAGGATAAGCTGGGTGTTCGTATCCCCATGTTTAACTCACCCCATAGAGGTGCCCTGAACAGGAAAGTCCTCTAGGCCTTGGCTCATCCTACCTGCCTCACCCCAGAGGAGTACAGTGGGGTTGTTGTGCCTCGATGATGCAGGAGCAGCTCACTCCATGGCCAGTGGGAGAAGATTTCTTCACCCACCAGCTCCGCCAGGGGGGTTACCAGTACGTGGGCTACATAAGGGACAGCAGGATTTGAGCTGGTACGTGGCTGAGGAAGTGCAGTTCGACCCATCACAAAGAGCTGCAAAGTGCCCAGAACTCAAACAGGGCCACCATGGAGCCTGCACTGTGTGTTGCTTTCTCCTTTTTTTTCTTTACACAGTTCCCTGGCTTAAAAGAGAACGAACCTAGACGCAAACCATAAATATCACACATCAGGGAAAATGCAGAGAAGGCTCCACCCTGAAATCATCCCATTGTTTCTCTGCCTTTCCAACAGGCTTCCATACCACAAATGTGGTCAGGCCCTCTCAGAGGTCCAGAGAGAGCCCTAGCCATAATAAAAGTTAAAAATTACGACACCTGAAAACAAAATAAGGCACCAAAAAAGAGTGAGATAATTTGAATATTTTTATTTAACAAATGCCTTTCTAGCCTTTTTCTGTGAAAAAAAATTGTCTTTTACCAAATCACATCTCTTATTTGCTTAAATTTGCAGCTCTAAACTGAGAATGTGTGGCACATTTTGGCCCGATAGGGATGCACATAAAAACAACTTGAGAAACATATCAAATGCCAAAAAATTAACAAGTGTCTAAATTTGAGGCCGTCTTTGAGCTTGAGGCCCAGGCCAAATGGCCCTCCTGGCTCCCCCCCTCTGATTGGCTCTGGATGTGGTTATACTGACCTAATGGGCCCAGTTAAATCCTACAGGCAGATTAGCCTTAATTTTGAATTTCCTTGCTTTTGCAGGCCTTTAAGAAAGGCTTGTTATTTGCACAGTTATCAGTCATCTACTTTGAAAACGTATAGAATATAAACGTTTCAAAGAAACCCTGACTGTACCATTGGTGCATTTCCAGCAGTGTAGAACACACACCACGTCGGCACTCTGCATCCCCGTCACGGGAAGTCCTAGCGCAGTGTTTCTCCGCCAGGGGTACGCGTCCCCTGAGGGTACACAGAGGTCTTGCAGGGCGTACATCAGCTCATCTCGATATCTGGCTAAATAAAAAGCACTAGTGAAGTCAGTACAAACTAACATTTCATGCAGACAAAATGAGAAAGTCACAATTTTTCAGTAACAGTGTGGCTGTGACCCCTTTGTATTTTCATATCTGATTTTGTAAGCAAGTAGTTTTTAAGTGTGGTGAAACTTGGGGGTACATAAGACAAATGAGACTGCCAAGGGGTACAGTAGTCTGGAAAGGTTGAGAGCCACTGACCTAGTGCACAGCTGAGAGCTGCCAGTAAATTAAGCACAGAGCTGTGGCATGAGAGATCTATATGGAATCGCACAGCAAATCTCAGTAGGCTCCATTTTGTGCATTTGTGTTAGATGGGTAATTTCCTTAAAGAAAAAGGTGCAGAAAGGATCCATTTGTGCTTCCTTTTCCAAACGATCTCACAGAAAGATGGGCCAGAATGTCACTAGTTCCCAGTGCCTTTTAGAATACAACCCTGGGCTTCCCCCAGCCCCCTAACAAACTTTAAGGGCCCAGTCCTGCAGCTTGCTGAGCAACTCCTGCAGGTGCCATGTGCCCTCACCTCCCAGAAAATTGAGCCCCGGTTGAGGAGCAACTGTGCACGGAGAGCCTTTAGGTTTGCTTTAGTCAGTGCTACGTCGCCATCTGCTGCGCACACGTTTTATTGTTGCACAGAAAATTCTTTGCCGAAAACATGAGCTTTCCAACAGCCAGTTCACGGAGGGCTTGTCTACATGAGGGACTTTGGCTCCAGTTTGAGCTAGCAGTCAAGTGCAAGTGCAGTCCACCTCCAGCAACCCTGGGGCAAAACCCCCATAATGCAGGCAAGCTCAAGAGTTCATGGGTGGTCATTTCTCGCTACTAAATCCTGAAGCCAGGCTGAGATGTTTATTTTCAAGGTAGGAAACATGGCTCTCATGACAGGATTCTGTCCAAAGAACTTTCTGCTACTATTCCATCTGACCAGATGCAAGGGTGAGGACAGCTGTTGCAGAAAGTCCACCAGTCATTGTAAAGATGCAAGTCCTTCTGCACCACCTACCTCTGATTTAGAGCAAGGCAAAAGAGGAGACAAACCCACAGAAGTTAGCAAACATTTTCAAAACCTAAGGACTCCAGAAGGGCTAGTTAACCTAGAAACAGAATAGGATACAAGAGTAACTAACTAATCCTCTATTTGCTAACATTTTGTCTGATAAAGGTTGTAGCTGTTTGAGCCAACAAGGAACTGGACAGAAGCTTCCCATGATCCACTGCTGTAAGGATTCATTTATTTCATTTCTCTGGTTTTACCTCCAGAACACTTTCTCCCTTTTCAACAATAAAGAACAAAAAACAGACTTCACATTTATGCACTGGATTCCACTGTTGATGGAATCCAGTGACAAATTTCATCTTTAATAGTCCAGCCATATCATCATCCAGAAACTTGCAAAAATCATAAGAGTAGGTCTTTATTCCTATATGAGAATTGTATTTTAGGTCTTTCTTCAATTAAAAAAAAAAAGATGGTAAGAGAACTTGATATTTTATAAATAAATCCAAGTGCCTAAAGATAGAGAATAATTAAATATGATTTGAACAGAAAAAGAGCGGGGGAGAGAGGCGTGCAACTAGACATCTAAAACTCAGCAAACTGAAAAAAATTATTGTTCGCTAATTAAAATGTTTGCATCTGAATTGCAGATTAAATATTTGTTCAACTCCAGCACTTTCAGCAAAGCAGACATGGGGAATTAAATGGAATTCCTCTGCGGGGAAATAACGGTATAAGTAACCGTCTTCTCCCGTGAACTAATTCACAGCAAATCAGCTATGAGGAAGCCATACCTGCTTTCTCCCCGGCTGGAGAGGAGATTCCAGAGCAACTGGCAAAATCAGGAGGGGAAAATAATTTTTCCAGGAAAAAAAAAAGTGTTTTTTATTTGTTTGTTATTTTTTTAAAGCAGCATCTTCTCTGTCAAAGCGAATGTAGCCGCAGGCAGTGTAATTTTAGCATGTGATTGGATTATTTTTAACAGCATAGTAATTGAATATCAATCATGACAAAGACGAGATGAATTGTATTTACGGGAAATGCACAGTGTGACTTGGGGGGAAAAGGATAAGCTACTTACCTGTAATTTGGCATCTGGGACTGGATCATCAGTACAGACTCGCACTCAGTACTTGGCTTTTGTGGTCTGTGCAGGCCCAGCCCAGGAGCGGAGTTCTGGGCTGACAGCACTTGGAGGAGGAAGGCAGGCTTCATGCTGTACATTGGCCCATAAAAATGTGACTCGCTTATAACAATGGGCAAAATCCTGCCCCTTGGCTACTGAAGCAATGCAGCAGTAGTAAGAGCTAGTCATTTTAGAAATTATTTTTCCCCATAAGAGGACTTCTGACAAGAGTTATGCAGTCCTAGGTGGTGGTGAACATCTGGCGCTAGAGAAGAGGACCAGTGTTTGAAGATGAAGTGGTATCAACACACATCTATTAATCCAGGTGCTGACGTGTGTCAGGGGTCACCTATTTTTATAATTTAAAACAAGCTACAGTTTCTCTTGTGCCCCATTATTACTGCTAAGAATATTCATGCTGTGCAGGCAAACAAGCCAACGGGCTTCCCCCCAGGAGTTGATCATTTATATCCTGATCCTGCAAACTCTGTGAATCAGCAGGCAAGAGCTATGCTCCTGCAATGCCAGAACACGAGTACCAGAAGGGATGTAAGACTCCACTCCGGCTCCCCAGAACAGGGCCGCAAGGGCTTCCTAGAGCAGTGAAGCAGGACTCCAGCACTAGTGAATGGTGTTCTTAGCACATGACAGAGACATCATGGACGAGGGGAAGGGGGGAAGGCACAGGTATAAAACAGATCCCGACAGAGAACTGTGCTGTAGCAGATTAGATGCAGCGCTCTAATCCCAGCATTGACACCATGGCGTCAGCAAGTTACTTCAGTCAACGTTTTCAGAAAGGGTCCCTTTCTGAGTTTGGGGGCCTCACTTTCGGGGTGCTCAGCTGACCTCTTTAAAGACCTCTTTAATCAACAATCCTGAGCTGGGCTGTGGCACTTTTCATCCATAGATCTTGAAGTGCAGTACAAAGAAGAGTCGCATTGTCCCCATTTTACAGTTGGGGAGACTGAGGCAGAGAGAGGATGTTACTTGCCCAAGGTCTCACAGCAGGGCTGTGACAAAATGAGGAATGTGAAGCAGGTCTCCTTAGCCCCTGCCTAGTACTTGATCCACTTTGCCTCCCCGTAACCTGGCTCAGGGCAAAGATGACATGATGGGTAAAAACACTGACCTCTGCTCCATGCTGTCATCCCCCCTGCTGCCAGCAGGTTGGAGCTACACTCCCCACGAAGCAACAGTGGGAGATCTGCCAGTTCTCAGGGCAGAGAAAGCTAGAGAGCAGACATGTCACCCTGGCTGGGATGTTCCATGTCAAGGGGTAGGTGACAAGCTGACCTCCCCCCGCAGGAGACCTGGGTTAGCTCTGAAACAACAGTCAGTTTTCTGGCTACATCCTACACCCCATTTCTGCAGATCGCAAAATCCACTTGCAGTTTGGCAAGACGCAGCAAGACTGGGGGCCTGCACTTGGCAGAGGTCACGCTCAGAACAGCTGCAGCAGATCAGCAGAGCCAGGGGAAGCATGCCCAGAGCCAGCCTGGATCAAAGGCAGGTTCCACGTTAGCACAGTCTTTCTCCTGCCCCAGTTCTCAGGAGCAGACAGCTCCAGTGCGCTAGGGCAGAGTGCAGCTGGAACGGCTTTACCAGAAGCAAAGCTTTTGGGAAATAGGATGTGCACAAGTCTAACTCTGCTCCCAACAAACTCAATGGTAAAACTCCCATCGACTTCCATCGGCGTCGTTAGGCCAATGCTGAACACTTCTGAATATCCCCGCTGTGTGTCGAGCTGGGGCACCCCCGTCGGCCCCCTGGCGGGGGCAGGCAGTATTACTTAGCAACAATCAGGCTGTAGCCCCTCGGCGGGGCAAGGCAAGCAACAGTCAAGAGCCCTGCAGCCTCCTGGCTAGGGCAAGCAGCAGTACTTGGGGAACGTTCCCCCTGGGCAGAGTGAAGGCCTTACTTCCCCCTGGGCTGGGACGTAGAGCAAGCAGCAGCCTCCTCAGCGGGCGGCAGTTTGGCTTCCCCGGCAGTCTCTGCAACCAGCCAGTCGTCTGACACATAGTCCGGGTCTTTGGACTCTACCGCCAGGAGGCTCGCAGGCACCTCCACAGGAACCAGCCATGCACGTCCTTCCTCCTCCATCGCCCACCCCAACTGAGCTGGGCGGCCTCCTTTTATCCGGCTTCTCCACCTACAGCATTCGCAGCAGGGGAAAGGGGGCGTGGCCTCCTGGGCCCACACTGATTGGTCCGCTCCCAGCAGCCCAGTGCGGGGTTGGTACACCCCAGTCACATCACCCTTGAGGTCTAACTTTTACCTCTCAGTTCAATAGGAGATCTCAACTTGACTGCAATGGAAGCAGGACCAGGCCAATAAACTCAACGTTCTATATCATGTTGGAAGGCAGAGGTGAGCAAACTATGGCCCTGTCCTGCTGGTAAGGGGGCAGGAAGCGGGGAGTCCCAGGGGGCAGGAAGCGGTTGGATGGGGTGGAGGTTCTGGGGCAGGTGATCAGGGAATGGGGGGGCTGGATAGGCGTGGGAGTCCTGGGGGGGGCCTGTTAGCGGGCAGAGGGGGTGGATAGGGGTCAGGGCAGTCAGGAGACAGGGGGGGTTGGATGGGGGTGGTGTCCCTGGGGGCAGTCAGGAGACAAGGAGCAGGGGGGTTAGATGGGTCGGGAGTTCTGAGAGGGGCAGTCAGGCTGTTTGGGGAGACACAGCCTTCCCTACTCAGCACTCCATATAGTTTGCAACCCCGATGTGGCCCTCAAGCCAAAAAGTTTGCCCACCCCTGTTGTAAGGATTGCAGGATTGAAAAAGCCTGTTTGATAACAGCTCCCCTCCCACTCATTGCCAATTGCTAGGTTTTAAAAGACTAGTTATGAATCATCTGCTTTTTATTACCCAGGGCAGGCAACAGCCAGTCTAACAGTGCCAAGAACACCCAGCCAACATTGCATAAGCAGTTGTCCTATAACATCCGACTCAGAGGTTTTTTGGAGTTTAAAAAATTGAAGAGGAGAACAGACAGCAAAAACTTTGGAAGAACCCTCCCTGGGTCACAACTGAATACCAAATTCAGGACAAACTGCTGAGAAATAAGGCAGACACACCCCAAAACTGGTGGGTATTCTACCATAAGATATACCATACCGGCAACAAAAAGTAAACTTCTGTTTCACCACACTGGCTAACACGAAGTCAGAAAAGCAGTCTCCTTAGGCATTCCAGTCCTTGTATCAGCAGCAAAAACACTAAACTGAATGTTGAGTGGTTATTTAAAACCAATTTCATCAAACAAAAGGGTTCTTCTGATCCCAAAAGGGCCAGCCACACACCCAGGTCAATATATAACTCAGATCTTACCCAATAATCACACTGTTGCCAATCCTTTAGTATCTAAAAATTTAAAGGTTTATTTATAAAAAGAAAGGTGAGTTAAAATTGGTTAAAGCAATCAAATACATACAATAATTGAAAAGTTCTTAGATCAGGCTTAATAGCAGTGATGCAATAAACTGCTGGCTTAAGTCAAGTCTCTGGCTACTTCCAAATCATTGGAAGATCTTCAGTCCCTTGGTTAGAATGCTCCTATTAGCATAAGTTCATAGTCCAGAGGTTTGAGCAGGAAAGAGGCCAAATGGAGATGTTTCCAGGGCCTTTTATAGCTTCTGCCAAGTGAAGGGAATCCCATTGTTCTCACTGTGGAAAATTACAGAGAACAAGATGGTGTTTGGAGTCACATGGGCAAGTCACATGTCCATGCATGCTTTCGCTTAGTCATAGCGGAAGCCATGACCTAGACTCCAGATATAATGTTCACAGAAAGCCCATTAAGTGGAGATAGCCGTCTTCCATTGTGAGTTAAGGGCCCTTTGATGTGCCATTTAACTTGAATAGTTCCTTCACGACGTGCTGGCTAAACACCATCGTGGTGTTTTCACGGGAGCCAACATTTAAAATACAGGTACAGAGCCAATACTCATAACTTCAAATACAAAAATGATACATGCATACAAATAGCATAAGCATAACTATAACCTTTCCATAGGCACCTTACTTGACATACTTTGTACAAGATTTGTTGCAATTATATAACAGTGGTAGCAACAATGATCGACATGGTTATATTTTAATCAGATAATGTCACACCAAGTATGTGTAGTAACTAACTTTGACCTTAGTTTACTAGGGTATAAATTATTTCAAAGGAAAAGACATGGACATGGTTTGCTTGAGAGTTTTCACATCTGCTGTCAGAGATAATTTAAGGAAATTGAAAATAAACTCCTTCTTGGTTACAAAATTTCTCCAGACATTAGGCCATATCTAGAGAGGTGTTGAGCACCTGCCACTCCCCTTTCAAGCAGTTCACTGATTGTTTTGCGGGTGGGGGGGAGAGATGAGTGGAAAGTTGCACTTGAACATCCCAGTGCCCAAACTCTGCCAGCACTTCTGCCTGCGTTGGCTGGGAGCCACACTCTGGGGCTAAGAGTACACAGAGGAAGTAAAAACTAATAGACAACATGGCCTTGCAGCAAAGCAGCATGAGGAACGGTCAGAGGCAGAGATGGAGTCTAAACAGCATCACCCCTCCCCCACAACTCTGTGGAAGCCTCTTCTGTATATTTTTACCCTACAGTGTGGGAGGGGAAGTTGGTGGATGCGGAGGGGATGGAATTGAAGGTGGAAGAGGTCCTTGTGCTCCACAGCATCCATCCACATGAAACCAGCAAGGACTTCCCTCCTTAGGATTATACTAATCTTGTTTTCCGTCATACAACTGAGCATTCCTCATCCAGAGTTTGAGACCCCTTCCATCCACATGTGTTCTACGCACAGATGTCTCTGGGAGTGGGGAGGAGGGCAAGCAACATGGAGGATGGGTGTCTCCACACAAGTATTCTTGTTGTCTACAGCTATGGTGACAACCTTGGGCTCGGAGAGCCATTTGCTCCTGTCCAGTCTCTGGGGGCAAATCATCAGCCATATGACTCCACTAAGACTTCATGAGACCTGGTGGAGATTCCTGACCTTCCCACAAGTTTTCTCCCCCACACTGGGGATGGCGTGGCCCTATAAAGTGTTACATTAAAGTGCTAATAGCAGTTTGTCCCTTGATTTCAGCAATAAGGGTAGGTGTATACACACAACCACATACAACTGAAGAGGAAAGAACCTTTAGGGGATCAGTCAAGAATGTTTAAAAATTTCCTTCAATGCGGATATTCTTTTCCACATATATTTACAACTCACTGATGGAATGTAACCCTGACTAAACCCGAGAAGAAGGCCTCCATTCAGATATCTTTCACTGGAGAGCATTGGTACATGCAGCTGTCCTACTGCGGACTGCTGTTTGTTTTAACATTTCCCACTGAGACTAAAGAATGATAAGTAAACAGAGATACCCACAATAAATGCCAAGTCTTGTTTGCAGAGTAAATTGTGTGCTTAGACTTAGAGGAATCTTTGCAGGGTAAACACTGCCAGTGATGTGCACTAGAGCAAGTGAAGAAAAAAGAGCAGACATGAATGGTGACTTCACTGGAATGGGATTTCACTGACAGGAGGGGGACAATGGGTGGTTAAAACGGTGGGAGGAAAAACAAGGGACACAGGATCCACACACTGGAGTCTGATTTTTTTGGCATTTTTCACAAATGAAGAAATCCAACCTCTGCCCTCTCCCGTGAATTAGCTAATGACTTGACTAGTCGTTTCTGAAATAATTCGATTTCTCTTCTCTTTTTCCTTCAGTCTTTTTGTGTTTAGAAAGAAACATTCTAACAAAGAGCCATTTGTTCTCATCCGTCATCAGGTTTCATTCTTTAATTTTCCATTCCCTCCCTTCCCTCAACTTGAAGAGAATAGCAACAATTAAAGGGAGGGGCTCCCACGTTCTGGAGGTTTGGGTTTCAGTGGCTGCATAGAAGCAGAAATGCAAATGTCAAGTCCTCTGTCCTCACCCTGAGACAGTCATCTAGAATTACACAGCCAGGCCTAACATGGCCCTTCCCGGACAGTAATGTACAAAACCCCCTATCTTCCTTGAAGATTGCCAACACACTCTGCTCAGCAGAGACCCAATGCAGCACACAGATAACACGGAGAAAGATTCCATCCCTACAAACTGCTTCTATGGGGCCGCACTGGGCCAACTAACAAGTTGCTCTTCACAGACCCATGTATCCAGGACCTGGTCATTTGATGACAGATTGTTGTTGCCACATCGCCCGTTCCCTGCCCCCCTCCCTTACAATCCAATGATGTACAGACACATCCTTCTCCTTAGTAGTAAGGTCTTAAGTCTGCCAGACATTTAAACACCACCCGACTATGTTTTTTCCATTAATGATGCAGTTCTCAGCGTCTCACACCATTCTCATTGGAATTTGTCAGGTCTTCAATTTCAAAAACAAAGAATTTTTTCCCCATAAGGAATGAGGCTGGAAGAAGTTTTGCAACATTTAAGGCTGGGTGTCCATGTGTTCAAGAGTTATGCATCCCTTCCCATCAATGGTTAAAGAGCATATGGAAAGCTTTATGGCCAGGCACTAGACAGGTTAACAGCAACCCGAATGAAGAATACTAAGAGTCACACTCACTCCACAGCTAAATAGTCTTTCCTACAAAGATACTTTGTATCTACAATAAGAAATGCCATACCAATCTGTCTCACCCAGTATCCTGTCTTTAGGCAGTGGCTGGTGCCAGGTGCCCCAGAGGAAACGAACAAAACAGATCCATCCCCTGCCCTCTAGTCTCAGCTTCTGGCAGTCAGAGGCTTAGGAACACCCAGACCATGGAGTTGCTCATACAGAAGTAGTTTCCCATCATATTTTTCTGCTGTTGCTGATGTGTTTAGGTGGCATATGGCCTGAATACTGCTTGTTAAACAGTGACACACTTAGCACAGTGATTAACACTGAAAGATTAATTGGGATTGGGGTAGAGACTTATTTCATCCTAATCTAAGGGGTTTTCTTCAAAACAAATAATCATTGGTGGCTGCAGCCCCATTTGACTGTTTTGTTACTAATTCCACTAGCTCAGCTCCCCAGCCCCATCAATCACTGTGAAGCATCCAAACTAATGCAGTTAAACTCAAATTCCTCTGAGACAGCTCAGCACTTAAGTCTGTATTAGTAAGCTATTTTGTTCAATTGGTACTGGTCAAGATCTTAGCCTTTCAGCAGAGGTACCAAGCAACAGGTTTCAAATCACAGCCTGGGTTACACTACACAGAATCTGTGTCCCAGACCTGAACCCTCAGACACAAGGGTCTGCCTCTCCAATGTACACCTTACACCAAAAAAAACAAAACAAAACTTGACTGGCTGTGACCAGAAAGTGCCAGATCCTGGCCCAGAGAAAAAGCCAAGTGTGCAATAGCAAAACGTATCCAGACACAATTCAACAAAATCCCCTAATCGCTCCAAGTACAGACCACATTTCCCCAGCTGCTCTCAGCCCTGGAAAGAAAGGAACCGTCAATAACCTGAGCAACGGTCACTTGGTACAAGGAGAGGGTGCTGGCCCGGGGACTGGTTACAAGGTTTCTAAAGCCCAGCAATGCCGGTGGGAGGAGGCACTTCCACAAGTGGGAACAGACAGAGGCTACCTCGGAAGGGTTAAGTTGTGGGGTGGGAAGAATCTAAGGTCACATACTGTTTCCTAACACAAGCAACGCTGCTACTGTACCCCACCTAGTGGCACTAGTTCAAGATGCCCAATGTAATGTATTGCCTTTTTAATATAAGTAGCGGTCATCTCGACGCTAAGCTATTGATTCAACAGCTCATTCCCTTCTGTCTCTCCCTTCGTAGAGGTTTAAGTGACGGAAATGGATGTGCTTCTTCCACAAGGCTTCCTGATTGGTTATTTGAAGCCCTGCTTTCCGTTTTTCTCTTCTAGTATTTAGCAGGAAGTTACAGAAAGGCATGGGGACCTGCAGCAAGGCCTGTGCCCCACTCCTGAATGGGTCATGGGAGAAGTAATGACACAAACAGTGGTGCTGCACATTTGCCCATGACCTCTGTAAGAGCCAAGTGTTTCAGCGTGCCTCAGCCCATTCTGAATGTGTCCAGTCCCACGCCAGGGCAGGCAGCCGCATCATATAATCCTGTCCAGAAATGTCTCAACCCGGGGAAGAGCAGACACGCTAGATCCCCTGGACTGCCTGCTTTGTATGTGGGACAATCACTCACGCCCTTGTTGCCTGGGAAATCCTGCGACTGCTGGTTAACTTTTCCCATTGTGGAGTTGCAGACGCACGGGTGTGGGCGGTGGCAGCAAATCAGTGCAGCCCAGAGTGCAAGGACTGGGACTAAGTAGGGCAGTTTGCCCTCTGAAGCCTGCAAATGCTGTCTCAAAAGCAGAGCAACTTTTGCTCTTCACCAGTCAGTGCTTTGGGGCTGCTCCACCATTGTGGGGTAGAAACTGGGTTAGTGGTGTTACACGGGCAGACCCAGAGATGTTGAAGGCCTTATTTTTGGTTTTCCCAGCCTAAGATGGAAGGGCTTTGAAATGTGACCTGCTCTGCTGTCTGCTCAAGGCTACAGGTAACAGCAACAAACATCTGATTGTTAACAGAAAAGGAGGACTTGTGGCACCTTAGAGACTAACCAATTTATTTGAGCATGAGCTTTCGTGAGCTACAGCTCACTTCATCGGATGCAAAAAGTGGAAAATACAGTGAGGAGATTTATATACACACAGACCATGAAAAAAATACACATTGTAAGGAGAGTGATCACTTAAGATGAGCTATTACCATTATCTTATTACCTTAAGTGATCACTCTCCTTACAATGTGTGTTTTTTTTCATGGTCTGTGTGTATATAAATCTCCTCACTGTATTTTCCACTTTATGCATCCGATGAAGTGAGCTGTAGCTCACGAAAGCTCATGCTCAAATAAATTGGTTAGTCTCTAAGGTGCCCCAAGTCCTCCTCTTCTTTTTGCGAATACAGACTAAGACGGCTGCTGCTCTGAAACCAGATTGTTAACGTCTATCATTTTGCTCAGGGAGAGGTTCATCATTAGGAAGGCTCGCGAAGAATCGGAGTTGTAATATTAGCCTGGGAGGGGGGTGAGGGGTTACCAGAGTTGGGTATCTCACTATCTGTAGCCCATGAGTCCCCACTATCTGTAGCCCATGAGTCCCCACTATCTGTAGCCCATGAGTCCCCACTATCTGTAGCCCATGAGTCCCCACTATCTGTAGCCCATGAGTCCCCACTATCTGTAGCCCATGAGTCCCCACTATCTGTAGCCCATGAGTCCCCACTATCTGTAGCCCATGAGTCCCCACTATCTGTAGCCCATGAGTCCTCACTATCTGTAGCCCTGCTTTTTGGTTTTACACGTTACACTTTTGATTCAGACTCTAAGGCCTAGTGTAGACTAAGAAATGAGGTATGTTTAGCAAGTGTGTTAGCTAACACAAATATGCATATTTTTAAACACTATTTAGCAGCCAGTGTAAACAAATGCTGTTAAAACCATGCTTACTAGGTGTGGGCAAAACCCATTTTTAAAAGCCATATTTTTGACAGTGATTTAAACGTGTTAGCCAACATACTCTCTAAAGAGACCGGGTTCCTATTCCTAGTCCAAAGCAAGACAACCCTTTCATCAAAAGATAAGCCGAGAGACTGAAGAAGTGGAAAGGCAGCCTATATAAAATCCCAAAGGTCTTTTCTGACGCTTTTAACGTATTGGAATTCACTGTAATCCCTTAGTCAAAGTTTCAAAGTGTGCCAGACTCCCACTTCAAAGATCCATTACTGCAGGATATTTTTGGCATGGGAGTTATTAAAGACCAGACAGTGCAAGATGCTATTGAAATTCTGGCCTCACATCTCCACTGAGAGGAAGCCCAGATTACATACACTAAACGTAAAACACTATCCCAAGTTAACAAGTCTACACTGAGTAAGAGCCATTGAATAAAAGTATTTATTTTAACACATTTGCAGATCCATGCTTAATACAATTGTCACCTAACAAGTGAGCATATTACCTTCACCCCACATCTGCTGATGTAATCAGCATCATATAACAGTTACTCATTGCACAGAACTGAATAGGTATGACACCAATTCACCGTTATGCACTGTCTCAGGATTTCTGCTTTTTGTCATTATGCCGGCTCAAAGACTGAAATGACTTTCAGAAGACGATTTGTATATGTACAGAACACTGTCGTCCAACAATTAAGTCCCATCTCTTATTGGATAGTTGTTCTGATGGGTAGTTCATATTAATAATTCTTGCTAAGTATAATAAAAACCTGAATGGGCATAGAAATATTTCTAAAGTGCATTACTGCAGCTAAAAAAATAGCAGCAATTGTGTATTTAAAAAACAAACGAACAACCACCATACAAAGGATTGTGACCAAACTTGAAAAAGTTTTACACTACAAAAAGAAAACCTTGCAAAAACACAAGGCAAAGGCCTTGCATGATTCAGTCTACAGGAGATACAGAATATCAAGAGGTTCACACACACACAGAACAGAAGGCTCTCTTCAAAGTTATCCATAATACACAGCCGGGCAAAAAACAAATGCATTGGATACATATATTTCCTCAGAATTGTGAAAAAAAGGTTTCCCTTAGCTGCCTGCTGTCCAGCATAAGCAGTTATAAAATGCAAGTCTGCAGTTTAGCATAGCAGTAAATTTACCAAGACTTCACTGGCAGCAAATTCTGAAGAACTGATTAAAATCCCCATTTTGCGAACAGTATTCCAGTACAATAGTGAATTCCAGCTCATGGTTTTCTGCGCCTGAAATAAAAAGCACACAATACTCTCAGCTCAAAGTTTTGATTCTCACAGCACAACTTTCTATACTCATGGTCAAGAATGTTACTTAGATTTACATAAAACCTGTATTCATACAACAGACTAAGAGTATATAGTGATGAAAAGAATCAATTGGTTCAGTGATACAGCTATGCTATGGATTTTATTCAACGCATTAGATCAGGGAGCAACAACTGTTAAGTTCACAATCTGCTTTTGCATAGAGTTCAACCTACACACACAGGACAACAGCAAGACTGACCCAACAGGCAAAGCAAAGACTTGATCCTGCTCCTCTAAAAGGCAGTGACAAAGCTCCCACTCACTTTGATTAGGCCCCAAGATTACAGGGAAGGGGGCTTTGAAAAAAAGTTTATACCATAGCAGGATTACAAGGGAAAAGTTTGTAAACAGATCTAAAAATCACAAGTTTTCTGACCAGATGTTCCCAAAAGTGCCAGATTTTAAATGTATTCCATCACTGCTATTGGACTTGTACAGACAAGTTTTCCCACTTGGAGCAGTGTACACCATAGACTGAAGTCTAATGCATTAGCTTTTTACAGTTGTTTAGCCTCTCTATTTCGACCTGAAATTTTTGAAGGTTGTTTGGTCGTTATGGGGTCACCGTCTGTTTCTACCCACCCCGCAACCCCCTTTTTGCTTCATGAAAAGCTCTTTTACCTCTGAAGCCCTCTCTCCTGCCTGTAAACATCGTGTAAAACTGCAAGCTTTCTTCCCCTGAGCTGAATGGATCACTGCCACAGCGCTGCCAGCACCTATCTGCAAAAGGCCAAATCTGCAAGTGAACTCTGTTCTCCAGCAGCTAGGCTACCAGACTGCCTAATAAGCACGTATTCTGTCAGCAAGCGTTTGAGACCCAGTCTTGCCACTTACGAAGTTTCATGTTGAAACTCTAGCATTTGTTTGGACTCTGGTGTTAGAAACTGGGACTTCTACACGACATCAGGTGACTTTTCTATTTGTATAGCAAGATGGGAGCTTTAGATTCACAAACTCTCCAGGGTGAGACTGAGCTTCCCCAAGAAGCCTCAGGCTGTCATCTGTGAATTCAGTATGTGGTACTCCAGACTCTGAACAGAAGCAGGGCTTCTCTGCCACAGCTAAGGCCTGTGCTTCTCTGTTAGAAGCTTTACGTACCCAATCTGGCAAGTGGTAGTTGGAATTTAATATGAACTACATCAACTTTGCCATCAGATCGTTGAACACCATCCCCCTCTCCAAGGTACCTTAAACAGTTTTCGTACACTAATAAAATGTACTTAAACTATCCTTCCTTCCAGGCATCAAGCAGAGATCGCAGATATGCTCATTTGCACTACAGCGTGTTACTAACATTGACAGGCACGGAGATTACTTTAATCCTTTGCAACCTTAGATGTATAATGGACAAGGAAATCAGGGTAGAATATTTTCATTTCTCTTCACTTCTGTCCCAGATACACTGCTCCACCTCTGAGCTGTTTGGGCAGCCAGTGTTCCAGCACAGGTTTGTGGGTCCACTCAAACTGCCGCTGAAGACATAAGGTATCGATGTCAGATGTTACTATCACACCTCAGGCCACGTGTGACCAGTGATTTTGAGGGCCCAGCTTGAGATGTCTTACAAGGGACTGATGTTCAGAAAGTTGGCCCAACTCTGAACATCAGGCTCCTTTCAGGCTTATCAAGTTGGGCACCCAAAAAAGTCACTTGTCATGCTAAATTTGGCTTCAATTTTAGGTCACTTTGTCATTCCAATTGCCATGGCACTTAGCTGTCTCCAGTTGTCCCTTTGGTGACATATCACTGCTCCTTGATAGTCTGAGTCAGCAAGAGAACCCATTCACACCAGCAAAGGAGAAAGAGTAAATGGCTGGAACCACAAAGGCAAAGTGGCAACACCGCCAGGTTTGACATTTCAGGAATCAATCCTTACCTTAAAGCTGGTTAAGACTTGAGGGGAATAACATTTTCCCAGCCAAGGAGCATTTAGAGCAAGAAAGCCAGAAGCTCCAGTTATGATAAGTTAGTGTGACACCTACTTGGGCTGAGCATGATGCTGATATCCAGGTCCCAGACTGGATCCTGCCCTCATCTCCACAGCTACTGAACACTGGAAAGACACATGCATTAGTCACAGCTGCTGCATAAAGCCAGCGAAAAGACGACAATTACTGGCGTTATTCCAGATTCACACCAACGTAAGAATCTGGCCGCCTACTTGTAACTTACTCTGGTTTCTACATCTGTCCATTCAGATTCTGCAGCATCTTCTGGTGGAGCAGGACTTGAAGTTGATGATCTTCGCTTTCGACTGAGGGAGGCAGAGAGAAGAGTTAGTCCTGAAAGACTGCTGTGTATAGTTCAATAGACTGTCCAATGAGTGATTGCACAAGCCATTATCTAGAGACGGTTCACTCATATGGAGATGATGAATAGCTTCTGGTACCCCAAAACTCCAGCAGTGCGCCAGCAATACCTGTAGCTGCAGGCTTTACAAGAAAACCTTACCTCAGTTTTACGTATATTAGGCCAGTCTTACCTTAAAGCTGGTAAGTTCAAAATCTCAGCAACTTCATTCTTCTGAAGTTTCTCACCAACCATTGATAGAATTAGAGCTGTGTGCACATTCTGGGGATACTAGGTTCTTGACATTATTGCAATTATAAAATTATATGTGACTGACCCGGTTGGTGATTCTTGTTTCAGAGTCTCTATATCCGTGAACTGGACTGCCTGTCCACCACCTCTGGTTCTGTAAACATCACCCTGAGGAAAAGAAACAAGTTCCTTACAAATTAATATAATTACTTGGATATTATGTTTGCACAGAAACTTGAATTGTGGCCAACTAGTACGTGACCTCAGTGTTTGCAATAACTACCATTTCTTTCAAGGAAGCTCATCGATCAACCCAGAGAGCACAAACACGTGAGCATGCACTAGAGTGAACCATCAGCACATGATGTACCCAGAGGTTGTCAGCTGCCCCCCCCAAAATGGTGCAAGAAATTCCTAAGATAGCAGATTAAAAACACAACTGAGTAAGGCCCAGTTTCAATGCTTTCATTCGGCAGTCTAGACAGGACTGTAACTGTGTTGGCAGATGGGATAAACCCTGGGATAAGTGGGGTCAACAAGCCCTTGGGGTAGCATGGAGGAATTTTATTTTAAAAAGTGACCATGCCCTAGTAGTCAGAGCTAAAGGAAAACTGCAGCTGTTTTATCCAGTTTAAAGTTCACCACAAGAAGTACTTATCAACACTGTTTCTTTGGGAGGGGGTTTAACTGACAACAATTGGCATTTCCAAACAAACGTGCTGAAAGCGGCCATCTGGCGGAATTGACAACTTGTGTGAAACTAGCAGAGCCCCCTGGAACTCAAAGCCTACGCTGCATCCCAACTTGCTTTAAGTGTTTGCCAGACTAACACTTGGAAGCTACATTCTGAAAGTGTTAGATTTCATATTGCTTTGTTGTTGCAGCAAGATGGGAACTGGTTCACGCTGCTAGAGGAACGAAGCGACATCACTTCAACAAGATGGTCAAGCCTCCGTAAGTAGGCTTCAGAAAACCAGTGGCAGCCACAGGCTTGACACATCCACTGATTATGGATGGTGTCTTACATAATGGGACAAACTATCATTTTATTACGGTAGGTGCAATTTTTTTTTAAATCAAAACTGATGCAGATGAAACTTGGCATGCAAATAGCTAGAAGAACACATTCAAGTACTGTAAGCTTACTAGAAATGTTTTCTAGGAACTGAAGCGTCTCCTACCCCAACCTGCAACTTCCAAAACCACAATCAACAAAAGCACTTTAAGTCAAACACATCCTTATGCAAGCTAAAATCAGAAACTCCGAATCAGTTAAGTACGATTTGACAACACAGAGGTATTTGCTTTACCTTAATCAGTTTAGTTTCAATCTCCCCATCAGAAGCTAGTTCCTGGTGAGTCAGCATGTACTTGTCACACTTAGCTAGTGCCTTTTCGTTTGCAGCTGCTACTGTGATGGCATGGGGGACATGTGGTTGCATGACTGTTTCAGTTGGCACATTAGAAGGTGGCTTATGATCTACCCATCTCTCCCCCGCTGAGCGTGATCGTCTGTGTCTGAGACGAACTGGAGGTGCAGTCTGATCAGAGCAGAAAAGAACCAGAAGAAATAAGCATAATCAGTAGTTAAAGTGCAGCTTTTCAGGCCTGGTTAAAATGTATTTGGATGAAGACCAAAATTTCATCTCTAAACGTTTAATCAGAATTGATCTTGCAGGGAACCATTCCTGACACACTTACACAACATTGCTATTAGAATTACACTTGGGCCAACTCATTCTTTGCAGTTTTAATTAAGTTCTACATAGTTGGATGGATTCCTTAACCAGAACTTCAGACTAAAGAATCTGAACTTTTTTGCAGCAGCTCTCAAATGTCCAGCCAAACTATGAATTCTACACCCATTAAACAGGCCTGAAAAAGCAGTTACATAAGATAGTTTCCATGGACACATTCCTGGGTCAAATGGTCGGTTTCTCAGGTAATCAAGGGAACAGATTCATGGCACAGGTTTTAGGAGGTGTTACTTCAGCGGAGTCACTCAAAGATGGGAGGCCTCAAGTGTATTTCTGGGTAAATTCTGTGGAGAAGGAAGAAGCTTGACATTAGCCCCTCTTTCCAGAGTGAGACTGGTTTGGCACTCAGTTGCTGGAATGCATCAGAAGTTACTGATGTGTTGATACCTCTACCCGTATACCACCCACCCTCTGCTGGGCAGAACTAGAAGTCTGTTTTAAACTGCAACAGGAGGTCTGTTAAATATGGACCCTCTTATGAGATCACAGGTGAAAATGTTACAAGAGGTAGTATTATTTATGCAAGAAAATAAGCTTTATGCAGAGAATCTTCTCTGAAAGTTAAGCAGAAGGATGGTTGAAGTCTCAGGAGGGGCAACGTAATCCTCCTCTTAAGAAAGAATTTGAGGGACCTCTGACACAAGGCCGTGATTTATGTTCATCAAACTGAAATCACTCTTGACCAAGACATGACTTTAACAAGGTGCATATTTTAAATGCTGCTCTTGATGTGGAGCTGAAGACCAACCATGGAGGGGCCAATCTGAACACCAGACTCAAGGGATGAAGTTATAATGGCACTTTCCACTACCTTCTTTTGAACTCCATAACTGGGTGACTATGTACCAACCCTTATTCTACAGACAGCTAGATTCAGGGTCAGAGTCTAGAAGTAAAATCCCAGCCACAAAGAACAATTGTATACAGTGTTGTCCCCCTGCCAAATAAACTCTACAGCAGAGGTCACTTCCAAAGAGGTGCAGGGAAGAAGAGGGAAAAAGGGCCTCTTTTTGACCCATCCAAAGTACACAAGATCTCCATTCAGTCACACAGCTCACTGTCCCCATCAAATTCAGCCTTTTCCGCCTATCATGCGGGAGTTTACATTGCTCAGTTTTAAGAGAAATAAGATGAAACTGGCAAGACCACACATATGGGTGAGTGTTCCTCTATCAGGCTCTGGGAGCCAACAGCTGTAAATAATAAGGGGAGATTTTACACTTCTGTCTCACATATACACCCAATGAAAATCCATTTCATTAGTGACATGTGGCAAGATCACCTAACTCAGATCCATGGATACTAACCCCATCCACTGCGCTTCCAAGACTTGAGCATTGATTACATCGTATTTTAGCAACAGGTATAAGGCTTACAGTGCACCCTCTTGATAGGTCTCTTCTCAGAAGCCCCAAACACGGTTACAAGCATCTATGATATCAAAAACTACATGCTGCCAGGACGCAGAACGCAACATTAAGATTTGGGCAAATAGAAGTTTTCAAGGCTCACCTAAAACTACCTACAGTGACCCTTTTCTTTTGGCTGGGCGAGTGAAGTATTCATTTTTCCATTGGTAATTTTTTGAGACAGCTCTGAGAAGCTGCCTTAGTAGTTTAGACCCTTAAAAAAGGGTGCACTGTATTCGACAGTGGACAATGTTCCTTAGCTTGCCACCAACAGGGGTTAAGGTAAAGTTTAATTTGAATGGCATTCGTATGAAAGCATGACTTGCATCCAAAAGTCTGTCACAGGAACTTTGTTTGTAATACCATTAAGGGAGTCCAAGATATGGATTCACAACGTAACAGATTTTGCTCCTGTTTAGAACGTCTCTCAAAATAGTCTGGTATTTGTCTATTAGTTTTACCTGAACCCCTTTAGCAAGAATGTGATGATAAAGCGTATAGTGTTAAGACAAGCATCTCCTTGATACGAACTGGTACACAGAAGAATCACTTAGACCAATTAAAACTGAATGAAAACTGCAAGTAAAACCACCAGTTTTATTACAAATATTCAAATTTAGTAAGAACATTTTAACGGTTGTATGAATCCCAGACTCCGCTCATTACAAGCGAGACTGCTTGTCCAAACATTTTCCAGCTGATAAATGAAATTTCCACAAACAGCTCATGAGATCCTTAATCCGCCCAAAAATGACTCTGGCAATTGCAGACTGCCAAATAAGTTTAAGAGACAGACAAATGGAGACAAGGAGGTTTATAGTCAGAAAATTTAAATTGTTGTTCCTGGAGAGAACTATACACACGCTGACGAGACACAGACAGACATACTCCTTTAAGGGCTTTTATATACTGACTTTAGAAACCAAATTAGATTGTGTTTTGCAAGTGCCATGACACATAACTTGGAGGCAGCAGTCAAACATGGAGAAAATTTGTAAAATTGGGTCCAATTCCATTTCAGGGGTGAGCTCACATATGGCAGCACACACTAAGCTTAGCAATTGTTTGAGAATGGTAATCTTCTGAGCCACAGCAACCAAGCACTGCTTCATGTAACCATTGCTAGGAGTAGCACTAACCCTGCAGCATTGGTCCTCTTCTATTTCTATCTCATCTCTACGGCTGGGGACCTCAATGACTCCAGTCCAGTGCATCCCTCGCCTTCTGTCTGACACATTACAGTTTCTATTTTGCTCTGGTTCCTGTTGTCTACTCCTTGCCTTAGGTGTGCCAATGGTGTGCTTGTTGTATGGAGGAATTTTCTGCTCCCACTCCGAAATACAGGATGCCACACAAATGCTGCTACAAGAGTTAGAGCGTCTATGCAGCTGTGGCTGGCTCATGAGAGGTTGGCTGTTAGGGACTTGAGTAACATAGTTACTAGAAAACTGAAGAAAATGGGAGAGAAGTTAGTGAACACATACAATTTTGAACTGGTAAAGTATAACACTTCTCAGAAATCATCCTGTATGGCTGACTTGCGTATATGCAGAGAGTAATCAACGCAAGTACTTCACATAACTAGGTGTTTCACTGTCAGCTTTAAAAAGCCAGGGCACTCTTTCAATTAGTCAAGTGTAAGGTAAAAGAGCATGCAGAGACAACACACTAGAGGGGGGAAAAAAAAAAAAAAAAAACACTTAAGGAATTTAGTAGAGCCCAAAACATACTCATTCTCGTGTCCCATTCCCAACAACTAGAGAGAAAAATAGTCAGCTACATTTAGCTTTATAAAAACCTGTTTGTCTCTGCACTGACATACAAAGAGATTCACATATAACATACTGGTGCTGGCGGGGGAGACACAGATCTCTGAAAAGTCTTCTCCCGGTCCTTCTCCCGTGAAGGCCTCTCTGGTTTTTCATTCTTTGGTTCAGTAACAATAGCTTTCAGTTGCTTCAGTTTCTCATCTTTGACCCAGAGCTTGTTCTGCATCTCCAGCTGTTTTGCCGCCACACGGCGCTCCTGCAGGTGAGAACCGGGTGGAGGATATTGTTGTAAATAAAGACCAAATTAGATAAGCATACGTTATTGTGATGACAACTGAATTGAGGAGAGCTGTGTATTTCAAATGGAAGAAGATTTTCCAGCCAAGATGTAGACTTGTCAAAGTAGTCCCTATGTACGCTAGGCCTGGCCAACTTTGAAAACTATCTAGCATCTTCAATATCCTAACTGAAGAACAAAGTGATTACATTCATTTAGTAGCACACATCGCTCATATTGTAGTGGCTAAGTCTCTAGCTCAGGTAACGGATCACTATAGCAGGTTGGTTCCTCAAAAGCTATTTCCCCCCACACACAAACACGCGCGCGCAATTGGCAGAAAATTTGCTGTTGCTAATATACCACGGGAAGAGCAGAACCCTTGTGGCTAGGTCAATGACGACAACTGACAAAGAAAATCTGATTTCAGAAGGCAAAAAAGTTATGAACCAGAAGGAAACAATGCTAAACTGTTTAAAAAAAGCAAATTTTTGTAAAATAATTTTTAACAAAATTTACCGAGTTTACATCAATACCCTTCTAGAAAAATTCTACTTCAGCATAAGATCACACTTGTCAAATTTCAAGGTGAGAGTGGATGGTCTGGTCTGTCTCTCAAAACTGGATACACAAAGAAAAATTAATTTCAGCCTTAGCTTGGTACAACGAACATTGCTCCATTAAGCATTTCTAACAGATATGCTAGTGTACTTACACATTCTTTCTCCCACTTCATTGTTGTCTCTGTCACCATGCCTTGCAATCGTGCTTCCAATCTACGCTTATCAGAAGCCTGCCGCTGCAATTTCTGACTCTTGCTTTCTAGCTCTTGCTGCAAATTACGTTTGTCTTCTTCATAAATTGTAGTAGTTTTCTCTAAAATCTCAATCTGGAGGAAAGACCATAGCATTTTTTCTTTTAAGTTTCACATTTAATTGCTCACAAAGCATTTTCTTGAAGAGGTGCACAAGAGAGCAAAGGAGCTAATCATATTTTAACATGCTTTAGACCACAATCAGCGATTTTAGTACAGACATAAACCAACACTCCAGTAAGTTCCCTTGAAATTTCAAAGACAATTTCAGAAGTTTGTAGCACATACCGTATATACTCATTCATTAGCCAGTTTGTTTATAAGCCGAGCCCCCCAAGATGGATAGGTAAAAATAGTAAAAACTGTATGACCCTTTCATAAGCCAACCCAATATTTCAAGGGTTGGCAAACTTTGGCTCCCAGCCCGTCAGGATAAGCTGCTGGTGGGTCGGGACATTTTGTTTACCTGGAGCATTCTCAGGCACGGAGTCCCTCAGCTCCCTGTGGCCGCAGTTCGCCGTTCCCAGCCAATGGGAGCTGCAGACTGCGGCCACAGGGAACTGAGGGGCTCCGTGCCTGCAGATGCTCTGGGTAAACAAAACGACAATGTATTAGATATTCAATTCAATGATTTCACAGAGTTTAAAAATCATCAAATTTTGGTGTAGACCCATTTATAAGCCGACCCCCTGCTCTCTGACGGTCACTTTTTTACCAAAAATATTCAGCTTATGAACAAGTATATACGGTAGTTTAGCGATTTCTGGTTTTCTTGAAAGAAACTTAACCTTACTCATGCTAAAGCCAAAACAAGTAAGACATTTTGATTAATATCCCCACCAAATAAGAGAAAAAACAATTAACTAAAGTATTTTGAGAAAACCTTATGTGGAAAAAACTTCTGTTTTTGAATTAAAAATTTGACATTTGCTAAGTAAAGTATAAGTTTTGTGCTTAAGAACTGAGTAATTTCAGATTATGCAAGAACAAACCTTGTACTCTAATGTTTTAGTTTTCTTTTCCAGTCGTTCAATCTCCATTTTCTGTCCTGCTATCATTTTCTCCTTTTCAGTGAGTTTTCCTTGAGCGTAGTTTTCCTTGGATACAATGCTGCTATCAAATTCCTGCAGCATAGTTTTAAATGCGAGTACTGGAACAGATTCAGACATTGTAATCCATATAAATTCACTTAGGGAGAATCTTTGCACTCCCTCCCCAGAACATTAAACTAGATCAACTTTTGCCTCTTCCCTACTAGCTTGAAATATGAAGATTGCCTTATTTTGCTTGCTGACACAACCCTGCCAAATGTCTGAGTATTTATATCAAACCACAGTGAAGTTTTTGAAGCATCATTCACGAATTTAGGCAAACCAGATACGTTCCGCCATGTGCCCACTGGGATAGAAGATATAGCTATTTTACTCCAGCTGCTTTGCACAACTGCCTTTCATGTATTGATTAGCAGAGGAATGGTTTCATATGGAGAATCAGTGCTCACCATTTTTGGTGAACTCTTCTGACAGCATCTGCCGCATTCTGTGGCGTTTCTCAAGGACTTCAATCAGCCTAGGAAGTGTTTGGTCATCATTCACGTCCAGTAGTTCACATGATGGTAACGGAGGGAAGTTCTGCAGAAGCATTTCAGTCACAGATTGTTCTGTTTCTGTAAGGATTTAAAGCAGACAATCCATGACAGCAAGCTATTCTAAACCTACTTCAGCATTGCAGCACACAGACTGAAGCCACGCACTCACTCGCTCTCACCCCAAAGCATTTTGGAAATATAAAAGCCTGGACATTTTAACAAGGAAGAGTTTCCACCACCTAGATGGTAGCTGATCAGGCACAACTGTACCAAAAGAAGGGTTTGAATGGGACATTGCTGCATATAATAAGTGTTTCGATTAGAGAAGTTATAAATAAAAGATAGGTGTAGAGGGAAGCTTGGAAATTTAAGAGAGATTAGAAGCCCTGTGAGCATACAATTTTTTAATCCAGTTTAAAAATTATTTCTTTGTCCAAATATTGCTGTATTTCTAGATCCACGACCTCCCTCAAGGGAGGGGGTAAGGGAAAGTTCACCTACATCTGTTATCACCATATTTAAAATGTATCTTGGAACTAGTAATATGTGTACTAACACCGACTGTGTTCATTATAATTTATAACCCTGCAGCATAAACCCAAGGTAACAAATATCCTTATGACTTTATTCTCTCGGTTAAGTTATAGATTATGTAGGAGTTTTTGTTTTATTTTCATGTCTTTTCTATTAGTCAGAAGTGCTGGATTGACTAATAAGTCTGTGCTATGAAACCATGTAACATCATTCCAGTTTTTACCTCCGCCGATTGGGCCACCTCGAATCTCAAGTCTTCGTGAGAGTTCATCCTTAAAGGCCTGGTTTCTAAATCGGCGTCCTGGGGTTAAGCCACACAGTGGTTTATCAACAGGTCTTGCAACTTCAACTTCTTGGGTCATTTCTGCAAATCGCATGACTTGCTATGATAGAATAATATGCAGTTTTAGATACTCCATATTTAGTTACCACAATCTTTACCCACAGTGTGAACTCGCAAGTATCTAGATACATACTAAAAAGGGACATTATCAAGTTGAGATGGCTTTTAAAAGCCAAGTTACAGGTAGTTTCAACTACTACAGCTCCTGCCCAGTTTCCCTGGTGGTTTTACAGGGGTGTGTGTCGCCCCCTCCCCACCCTCTCCCTGATGCTGCCAACAAAGGAAACAGTGAAAGTGACTGTACAGAGTGTTGGCAAACAGTTAAGGCCTAGGAGAAATGTGGCTTCTTTCTGTTATAGTATTCTTTAATGCCATTTCTAGGAATAAGGAGTGTGATTGTTAGGTTGTGGGTTTCCCTTTAAAGTTTCAGTTTTGTTCCTTGTGAGATGAAGTGAGAGATTCCCTCCCCTTTATATTTTCTATCTCTTCATATTCGTTTCATCAGTTTGGTGGGGATGGAATGGGGGGGTGGGGGGGGGGGAAGAAGAGAAGAATCACATGCAAGTTACCAAGCTTTCCTCATAGTCCTCGGCCTTGGGGTTAACGCACACGACCATACGCACTTTTCCTTCTCCGTCAAAGTAGTTCTTGAACAGGTGGGTTAATTTGGAGTCTCGATAAGGGACCATCTAAAAAGAACGAAAAAAACCCCAACAACAACAGTCTCAAGCAAAAGTCTTGACAGGTTAAAAGACAGTAAGAAGGTGGGTTGTCATATACCTTGTTGGTTCCATACATTTGGTTCTCCCGTAGAACTTCAATACATGTTCTTAATGTCATAAGTGACTGGTTAATATTACCTGAAAGAAACAGAGCTAGTGTTAAGCACTCAGATGGATATTGCCCCTCAGTTACAATATTCCAAAGTTAGTGGCCAATTTATGCCTAAAATTGCATTGTTTGGGGGGATAAACTATTCTGATTAGCTTAGGAATACCTCAAGCCTTTTCTAGTTACATTAAGACAATGGGTAGTGTCCAGCTTTCCAGACAAGGGGATTTAAGAGTCATTTGACTTAATAGAACAAAAAGACACCCCACCAGGATATTTATCTTGAGCCAGGAGGCACTACCATATGACCAGCTTTCTAGTCCACAAACCAATAGTTGCATATGAGCATATAAGCAACAGACCATCCAAGCCAACTATGTACCTGCTTCACGTAGTCTGTTTCCTTCAGCTTTTGTCCTATTCGTTCTTTCGCTTCCAGCTAAATCAACCAAGGACAGCTGGCTTAAAGTTATTTGTTCTCTCTCCTGTTCAAGAAAAAAAATAAAATGTTTAATGCCATTTGCAACATGTCCCCAATATAGGGGAAGAAATAAAATTACATGAGACTTTTAAGCCTTACATAACTGTTGTAAGTTAACACTTAATAAAGGTTAGGGAGAGAATTGAAGCTCTCTCTTATAATTATGTGAGAGACTATGAGCTACTAATGGTTTAGTGCCCTAGCATTCCAGGTTCTGGAATCTAGGATTCATATTCTATTTCAGGCAGTCTCAAACTACAAATGCCTCTCCCAATTTCTATATGCTTAGTTTTTGCGTAACAGTAGCCAAGACAAAGAGCAAGGGAACAACAAACTTTGCTTATTTCATTAATGCTCACCTTGACAGAGAGAGCTTTGACTTATGAGGCATTTAAAAAGTGCAACTGGAAACTAGTAATTAGAACATCCCAGAGAGGAGCCATTGTCTAGGTCATCACTGCCCTTCCCACACACGCATTGCGCTCTTTAAAATAATTAGCCTCTGAATTTCACCTGCAGGACATTATCTCCATCTGCATCCAGCGGCGCCTGAGCCAACTTAATCATAAACACGCTGTGAGAACGACTAGATTCGCGATTCAGCTGAGTGTTAGCAATGCGCCTTTTCTTTTGACCTGTTAAACGAGAGAGCCCTTTAATCTGAGTGGCAGATCGGTAGAGGCCATGCAGGTCTTCATGCCACAGGGATATACATGACTAAAGTGAGCACTACTCCTGAACATTTCTTACCTCTCCAAAAAACTTCAAAAGCTTCTTCAGTAGATTTTACCTCGACTTCGGTGCATCCTATAACATACATGTTGTGATTCTGGTCCTCACGGAGTACTTTGGATTGTGGAGGTCTGCAAAGAGCATGGTTTAGATCAAGCTGACAGGCAGCAAGGCTTTTAAAGCAAGCACCATGCATATCCTTATGTTTAAGGATCAGATTCAACCTGAACACAGATGTCAAACGTTATCCCACACTAACAGAACGGAGAGCCAATACAAATGCATGGGGAAATATTTAGGCAGGACTAGATACAGTTCAGTTATTGCTTTGCTTTTACACATTTAATTGCAATGCATAGTAGGCACTATGAGGCTGGAGGACTAATGCTACTCTCCTACATGCATAAGCTCATACAGAAGCATATAATAGACTTCAACAGCATTATTCTGAATTTGCTAGAGAAGCAGAGAAAGAGATGGGGTCTGAATTTATTTACAGCAACACCATACAATAAATTCAGCTTCTCCATTTTTAATGGAAGAGACAATATGCTGGGCACATACATAAAATCACCATTCCGCACAGGAGTGTTGCAACTGTTCCACCTATCAAGGGAATAGGGTAAAATATTACAGCACCCATAGCAACCACCTAACATTTTAATCATTGTAATTTGCACAACAGAAAATAATGTAAAAGTTAAGACCAAGTTCTGGAAACATTTAACAAGATGGTGATCCTCTAGTGAGTGCTTAACAAGTGGTTAAACAAAATAATTGCAATTCTCCTCCTAAAGCCTCATGACATAGCCAATATGTTCTATTGGTTTGTGGACCCTATTCAGAGATGGAATCCAAAAAGATTAGATCCAAAGACCTCAGGCCAGAGCCATGACAAATCTGTGTGCATTAATTGTTCTGCCATAAGTGTGTCAAGTTTCACAAAGATATTTGTGCACCAGTAGCTATTTGTGAGAACCTTAATTTTAGATCCATTTAAACACAAGCACAAAGCAGAGAGTTAACGTGGAGACAAGACAAAAGTTTAGAGGTGCGCTTGTGTTGTCCCTAAAGGGCACTGTTTTCCCAAAAGTTCCCAAACACTGTAATGGTGGGAGGGAGCTCACCCAGAGGCTGCCTCCAAAAGCCAGAGTTTCAAACTGGCACCCAAGATTTCTGTTCCTGTTTCAATGAAGCGTGAAGCTGATTAACAGTGAGTCACGGTCACCAAGCCCAGGATCAGTTTCTTTGGAAACAGGAGTAGGAATGGCAGCTAAGAAGTTGTATAGATTGCAAGTTGTAGTCATCAGTTGAGAGTGCTGTTTGTAAGACAGCATGAACAGATTTGGGAGTCCCACAGGTTCCAAGAGCCTGTACCAATGTAACAAACTTAAGTTCCTCTGTAACACACTCTAAAGGGAATGTGAAAAATTTAGCACCAGCAATAAGACACCTGTTCTGCGGTTTTAGACCCTGCTGTAGAAACTTAAACAAGCCAACTCCACACTACATCACAGCAAGTCCCCATTTTTCAGATGAGGTTGAGGCAGACTTGTAAAAGGCTATGGAGGGTGTCAGTGGCAAAGTCAGATTCAACTGTCTGGTTCACAGTCTTGTCTCCACACCACTGTACCCAATATTCCTTTCTTGAGTAATCTCGTTTGGACTCAAGACAAAGAGGTGGGGATTGTGAGCATGTCTCAAGGTAACCCAATATTAATTACAACCTGGAGAGGTGATAATCACTCAAAGAGGCATATTAAAAAAAAGACACTTACTTTGGTTTTATTGGATCGAAGGGAACTTCCTCCAACAGGTCATATATGTAGTTATTGTAGATTTCAATATACGAGACAAACACACTATAGACATTGTCTTCTTCAATCTCTTCCACTTTGTAATGATCTCGTACACTGATCATATCAGCAAATTCTGGATCTATTTGTCGTCTGTTAAAACCATGCATGACATTATTACAATACAGCATCCATGACAAGCGGATAATTCATCACATATACTCTACAATTAGAAGCTACATTGAAAGCAGCACAGTTTAAGGGTATGTCTACACTGCAATTAAAACCCGTGGGTGGACTAGGCCAGCTGACTTTGGCTCAGGCTAAGGCACCATTTAAATGCAGAGTAGATGTTTTTAGGTTCAGGCTGGATCCCAGGCTCTAGTACCTTGTGGGGGGTCCCTGAGCTCAGAATGCAGCCTGAGCCCAAATGTCTACACTGCAATTAAACAGCCCCTTAGCCAGAGTCAGCTGGCATTGGCCAGCCACGGGTATATAACTGCAGTCCCAAAAATGCCCATGTTGAACATTGATGCCATGTATTCAGTTCTCCTCCAAAAAGAAAGAGCTAGAGCACTTGTGAAAGCAGTAAAAAGCTTAAATATAGTCATGTTTATTACTATATATTGCGATATAAAATTTTCAGATGTAGTTGTGTTACCTAGTCAATTACCAAGCAGTTACAGTTAGTCAGCCCTATGCAGAGCTCATTAATACTTTGTACTTATAGCATCTTCCATTCATTGGACTCAAACACTTTTTAAATTTAACATACCTTTTACTAACAGGAAAGGCTAAACCACAGACAGTTTAAGTGACTTAACCAAGGTAATGCTACGAATCATATTGCAAAGAATAGAACCTAGGTTGCCTGCCTCCAAGTACTCAGCTTTAAATGTTGATTAGACTACGCTTTATCTCACCAGAAGAAAAAGGTAGAGTGATATATTAACGCTTCCTGAAAGTGGCAAGAAGCGTTCATGAAGGGCGTCCAAGTCATCAAAACTCAAGTTTTGGAATGACATGTATCAACAGAGAAAAAGTAGGTGAGGTGATCTCTTTTATAGACAAATTTACAAGATTACACAGAGCTCTTCTTCAGGTCTGGGAAATGTACTTTGAGTGTCACAACTAAATAAACTCTCAGAAAATGAGAAGCCAAAAACACCATATCACCTGTGGGTGAACACTTTTCACCTCTCTATATCGGACCTTTCAGTCCTCATCCTCAAAGGAAACCTGTACAATACCATCAAAAGTAGCCTGGGAGCTTAAATGCATAGCTTTTCTAGATACTAAAAATCATGGACTGAACAGAGAGACTGGATTTATGGGTTATTACAACAGAGTATAACCTGCCTCCCCCACCAGTTCTTGCCCCCCTATGCCTGGAGAGGTGTTAAAGGGCCACTTTACCTTGAATGGCCTGAGTATCTTTCCCAGACCTGAAGAGCAGAGCTGTACAGCTCGAAAGCTTGTCTATCTCCCCAACAGAGGTTGGTTCAATAAAAGATACTGCCTTACCCACCTTGTCTCTCTCATATCCTGGGACTGACACAGCTACAACATTTCATATATATGTATTAATACACCATTTCATTCTACTTACTTGCCAGATGGAGTCTTTGGAATTGGCATGGCATCTCTTTTCTGACGCTCTAACAAAGCATCAACTTCACACTGCACATCCACACCGTTCTTGTCATCAAGTTTAAAAACCTGAGGGCAGCAAATGGGGTTAGCAGTCATGTGACGAACTTAAACACTGGAAATGGTCGTTTGTGGCAAGGGTTAATTGTGATAAAAATGTCAGCACGATAAAAGTGAAAATATGACTAATGATCTCTGAAATAGTAAGACCGAACTACTTCATTGACGTGCCATCCTGCAGTCATTCTCCATTTTTGACCAGGCTCTGCTTCTGATGCAGATGTTTTGTTTGATTACTTTATTTTGATTAAAGGACTGTAAGGTTTTTCTTACAATTTAACAATTTAGAACAGAGAATAACTGACTGTGTTTTAGGCTGTTACTGGGAAAGTTTCTCTTAAGACTTAAAACAAAGCAACTCACAAATCGCTTGGCCTGAAATGGTCCTATGCTGTTGAAGATCATGTCTAAGCACCGGGGAAGAAGTCCTCCATCACCAGGAGAACCTGTCATTGTGTGTGTTTTCCCACTACCTGTCACACCATAGGTGAAAAGGAGACCTAGGAGTAAAACAGTTACAGTTAAATGTTCCTAATTGGACCTTATTAACTAGAAAACCTTCAACTTGAACTGTCACTTGATCCTATCCAATAAAGGGGGAGGGGGGGGGAGAAGACTTCCTCATTTGGAACGGTCAGCACGAATACTCAAGACATGTTGGTACCATCCCAGGAGTGAGAAAGGAAAGAGTTAGTCCAAAGGAGGAAAGACCACAGCTGCATGTTGTCAGTGCAGCGACTGCCCAGAGAGCAGGACTGGGCCAGCTAGTGTAAAGCCATTCCCCCAGCATACTGTAATGCTGCTCAGGACAAGGCTAGCTGGCACTAGCAGGCAGACCTCAGGGAAGTACTAGAAATGAACAGTTTTTAATAAACTCTAGCTGCTCAAAGTTCCCCTTTCTGGTTAAGTACATTTAGAAATGAGAGTGAAGGCAGCCATTTTGACCATCGCTTAAAACCTGACTGCGGGAAGCTTGTTTGTTTTTATTCTGCTCTGAAGAGCTTCAGATACAGCAGCCAGATGGACCTGAAGAACCTGGCCTCATGGTATCAGACATTTTTTGACAGTTCACATGAGCCAATCACCAAATTACCACCACCATCTAGCTCTTCAATCATACTTTTCATCCAGAGATCTCAAAGCTCTTTTCAAAGAAAGTCGGCATCATTATCCCTATTTTACAGCTGACGAAACTGAGGCATGGAGTAGGAGAGTGACTTCCCAAGGTCACCCAGAGGGCCGTGGCTGAACCCAAAGTAGAACATAGAGCGAGCGCTGGACTGGGATTCAGGAGACCTACTAGGCCAAATCGCTTGCCAATCAAGACTCTAGTCTATTTACAAAATTATACAATGTCATGGTTTTGTAGACAAAAGCCTCTACAGTTGATTGGTATGCAAGAAAATTAAGCCTCAATATAAATATCTTGCATGCATCTGAAACAGGAGTAATTTAGAATGGGGGGGGGGTTCTTTCCACTTTGTTACAAGGAAGTTGTTCCTATTTTCATGAAAGGATAGGACTATTTGAAAACTTGTTTTCAGAAGACAAACTGAGAAACCTTGATAATTTGTGGGAGTGCCAGAATAAGCAAAGTAAACCTGAAGAAAATAAGTATCCTTAAGTTTTGAACAGGCTTAACAGTGGTTAAAAAAAGATTCCAGGAGAAAGGCAACCAAACAAGAGTAAAAAATAAATGGTTTTAGCTATGCAGTGCCGCTACAGCATGTTAAATACAAAACAGGGGCATACCATTCTTTCCACGAACGAGATCTTCTACTAGAGGTCTAGCCACAACATCAAAGAGCGCTTTCTGAGTGACAAGAGTTCCAAATACTTCCTTAAACGTATACTGCGTCTTGGGAAAAGAAAAAAACACTAGCACATTCCAGACAGAAGAAAAAGCCACCCTCCTTCCCGCAAGATAATAAGAGGTTAGAACTGTATTTGATTAGGAGGATGAGGAACTGGATGCGTGCACAGTGTGTGGTCCCGTGATGGAACTGAAGGGGAGTGTGTTGTGGAGCTGCAGAGCTGAAGCCTGTTTCAACATGCGTTGAAGTCAGAGGGATTCTTTCCACTGACTTCAATGAGCATTAGATCAGGCCCTTGATAGTATGTTAACATATTATGCTTGGGAATTAAAGGCATGCGAGTTGAGGTTATTGTGGATGTTAAGTGGTTAGTTCCCTGATTTTCAGCGATTGAGTTTAAGCCATTTAACTCTTAAATTAAGAGCTTAGTGTGAGAATAAATACATAGTTTAATCAAACAGTTTACAAAAAAGTGAATTTTAGAAGCCAGCCCTCTGTAGATTGATATATGAACTGTATGGCATGCCTATGATAAACAGATTAGCTCCAAAGTTTGCTGGACAAAGTCAGCATGAGCATTAGCTATCAACTTGCCCATTTTAAATTTGTTTCTACTGCTAGTCTTAAAAAGTACTATACCTCCCTGTATTCCCCATTCCGGAATATTCTGTATCCATCAGGAGGATGAATCTGAACTGTTGTTTCACTGATCACTTCTATGCAACACTCCTGATCCTGAACACTTAGGGGACGCACTCTGCAGTACACCTGATGGAACAGAAGTCGGTTTTCTTAGAATAAAAAGTAGTAATAATAAATAATAATAAAAAGGCAGTCTACTTTGGTTCCGTTTTTTTGACACAGCAAGGTGAAATTAACATTTTGATGTTTGCCACTACAGTTTACATGCACCTTCGAAAGTTAAAAACATTTATACATAAAGTTTATTTTAATACCCCAAGACATTTGGTCAATTGAATCTACATTAGCCAACCGTTCCCACCTAGTGATATTTGTGCAGTGTATTTCATGCTGCAGAATGCTTAATTTGTTCTACTTTAAAGTCACCAAAGAAATCGTTTTATCTCAGCATCTTATAATTATGTACCAGATCATATGTACTTGAAAATACACGTGATTTACAAAAAAAAAAAAAAACACAACGACCCACATGAAGAAATTCCCTGGCTGCTTCTCTTCAGAGAAATTCCTACTATGGCAGTGACAGGACAATTTTAAGACCTCCCCCCCCAAATTTGTCCAGTGCCAAAAGATTAACAAAGTCACTCTTTTAACAGATTTGTGTCTACTTCTGTCACTTGCCACTGCATACTGACAGTGCTGTCCTTGAAAATCTTTCTACTCAAAATTACCACATAAGAGTCCCAGATTTAGATTCTGGAGCACACACTGCCCTTGTGGGTAAAGGACTGTCTGTCAAGTGCCTCCCATCAACCCAGGAGTGCCACTGACAGATTCTTATGATCCCATACAATCCTTGTTGGCAAGAAGTAAAGTTATAACTCAGGACCTTGAGCCACAGAATCAGGGAAAGATGAGAGGGGAGTAAAACTCTGCTGGGGATGGGGAAGAAGAGAGAAATTGAGGGAATATTCTCTGCCACTACATGGCTTTCCTCCCCTTCATTCCTCAGAACCACAGATGGGATTCACCAGAAAGAAAGCAGAAAAACATTGAAGAAATGGATTAGAAATGCATAAGCCTGATCACAACAAGTGGATTCCAAAAAGACTTAAGCACAGGTATAAATAAGCCTGTACAACAGAAGGAGAGGTAGGGGCTACTTTCAGCTCATCAGCATTATGTCAGGCACACACAAACCAAGGAGACCACAGTGCTAGTAGAAAGTTAATCATAGAAATTAGACTCACTGGGCTGCCAGTCAGCTGTTTTGTAGAAACATTCTCAGCCATTAACACTATGGCACCATTTCTGAAATGTTATTAAGATTTACCCCAAACAGCCTCTCAAAGCTACAGTAGGTTTGCTTTCCAGTTGACCTGGAAGAGCAAGACGGGAAAGCAAGACACCTTACCCCAACTGGATCTTTCAGATTTGTGTTGGATGACTTCTTTAGCACTGGTTTTCTAGGAGTTTTAGTTCTACTGAAAATAAAGAACTGAAAGTTAGACTCGTCATCTAGTCACACGATACATACATTGATTAGCATAGTTCTACCTAAAGAACATTAACTTGCCTTTCCCCAACAATCTTTTAGACTAACATTCCAACATCAGTGATCTACCTACATCTCTTTAGGAAAACATGGGCCACTTATGGAAACAGGACACCATTGCTCCAAAATGGCAAGTCATAGGCTCCTAAGACCTTGTATTCACTGCTGAAGGCTTTTGTTTTTGATTCTTGTCTCAGGGTAAAAAACATGAGAGCTATCCAGAGATACAGGCACAGTGAAGACAAAGCATTTTACTTTTACCTAAGGTAAAATAGGAGATGTCAGGATTGTACTGTAATACTTACTTAAACAGGGATTTATTGCAACTAAACTTGGACAGATTAGATTTTGTAATCGATAAGTGTCAATAAACATCAATTTAATCATAAACACACAAACTAAAAAAATACTTCCATCGATAATCATCAAAATGTATAGATAGTTTTCAGGCAGCATTTTTTTCTTTGCCTGTTTGATTTAAGACTATTTACTATGTATATTTTGACATGTGATGTTGACAATGCGTTTTAACAGTATAAAGCTTTAATTTTTTGAATCAATAAATAATTATTGTCTGACCAGCTCCCAAAAATTGGGGATTGGTCCTGCTTTGAGCAGGGGGTAGGACTAGATGACCTGAGGTCCCTTCCAACCCTGATATTCTATGATTCTATATCAAATTCTGCCAAGCCTAATAACAGAGAAAGTAATCATTAATAAATAATAAAAATATTTTCAGAACCCTCTCTTCCGGTCTTCAAACCCCCAACCTCATCATCACAAGCAAGTTACTCACAGACCAGGACTCACCAACTCAAAGCGGTAACAGAACCTGTCGCAAAGACAGATGCAAAACCTGCAGACATATCCCCACTGTTACAAAGATCAAAAACCCCACAACAGACCTTTCAAGATCCATGGGTCCTACAAATGCCCATCACATCATGTGATGTACCTGATCCAGTGCACTAAATGTCCCCAATAAAAATAATGTGGGTGAAAACAGACAATCACTAAGCTCTCAAATGACATACCAAAAAAAGATAACAGACAAACACACCATATCACCCAAGGGTAAACATTTTTCACAATACAATTACTCCAGTTCTGATCTCTCAGTCGTCATCTGCAAAGGAAACCTGCACAACGCTTTCTAACACAAGTCTGGGAGTTTAAATTCATAACTTTGCTAGACACTAAAAATCACAGTCTAAAGAATACTGGATTTCTGGCTTATTACTGCAATCTGTAACCCACTAACCCCCCTTTTTTGTCTTATGACTCCAGTGGTGTTAACAGCCATTTCACCTTGAATGGTCCCTTACAATGTGCAACTGCTTATGATAAACAATCTGTTCCACCATGTATTTAGTTGTGACACTCTGAGTACTTTTCCCAGACCAGATGAAGAGGTCTGTGTAGCTGGAAAGCTTGTCTCTCTCACCAGTAGAAGCTGGTCCAGTAAAAGATGGCTTGGTCTACACTACAGAGTTAGGCCAACATAAGGGAGCTTATGTTGACCTAATTATGTCAGCGTACACACTCCAGCCTTGCTCCCACTGATGTAAGCGCCCTACTACACTGCCATTATAACTCCACCTCCACGAGAGGTGTAGGGCTTATGTCGGTGTAGTCAGGGCGACGCAGTGTGTGTGTGTAGACACTGTGTTACTTACATCCGCTGTTGGCTGTCATTCAGGCAGGAGCCATGAAACTGACAAGAAAGCTGGGCTCCTGGCAGGGAGGAGCTGTGTGTGGAGCTGACAGCCCAGGCTCTCAGCCCCCCACGCTGCCCCTGTTAAGTCAGTAGAAGCACTCCTCATGGGGATGGCGCACCACAGACAAAAGGAGGGTAACGGGGACATGAGCCACTGCACTAATCACTGTGATGGTTGTAAGTCGACCTAACACAGGCCAACTTAGCCCTGGTCTACACTAGAACTTTAGGTCGAATTTAGCAGCGTTAAATCGATGTAAACCTGCACCCGTCCACATGATGAAGCGCTTTATTTCAAATTAAAGGGCTCTTAAAATCGATTTCCTTACTCCAACCCTGACAAGTGGATTAGCGCTTAAATCGGCCTTGCCGGGTCGAATTTGGGGTACTGTGGACACAATTCGACGGAACTGGCCTCCAGGAGCTATCCCAGAGTGCTCTGTTGTGACTGCTCTGGACAGCACTCTCAACTCACATGCACGATTGTTTGCCGTTGCTCTGACGCAGGGAGGGGCGACTGACAACACAGCTTACAAGGTTGGCTTACAGGGAGTTAAAATCAACAAAGGGGGTGGCTTTACATCAAGGAGTATTTCAGGCAGGACTTCACGGAGGGTTCCAATAAGAAATGGTGCACCTATGTTATTGTTCTTATTGGAACAAGGAGGTTAGTCTGGCCTCTGATTGATACATGGCTAGATTTACCTCGCTGCACCTTCTCTGTGAGTGACTGCAGTGTGACCTAGAGGAATGAGTCCCCTAGACAGGGGGCAGAGGGGGGGTTTGCAAATGAGTACAAAACAAATCTGGTCTATTTCTTGTTTTGATACACTTCATCTATCTTTTACATCTTTGGCTGGCAGCAGACGGTGCAGAAGGACTGCATGCCATCCACATCTCATGGCTGCTCTGCAGAAGATGGTACAATAGGACTGATAGCCATCCTCATCTCTTGCCTGCCCGGCAGAAGATGATTCAATAGGACTGCTAGCAATCCGTATCACCTGCCTGCTCACCATAAGATGGTTCAATAGGACTGACTGCAGGACTAAAGAGAATGACCTAATCAAGTCACTCCAAATTTAGTCCCTGCGCCCATGTCTGCCCAGGCGCTCCCAGCCGACGTGGCCAGGAGCACCTCGGACATGACGATGACGGCTAACAGTCCTATTGCACCGTCTGCTGCCACAAGGCAAGGGGTTGCTGCTACTGTGTAGCAATGCCATACCGCGTCTGCCAGCGCCCAGGAGACATACGGTGACAGTGAGGTGAGCGGGCTCCATGCTTGCCGTGGTATGGCGTCTGCACATGTAACTCAGGAAAAAAGGCGCGAAACGATTGTCTGCCCTTGCTTTCCCGGAGGGAGGGAGGGAAGGGGGGCCTGACGATATGTACCCAGAACCACCCGCGACAATGTTTTAGCCCCATCAGGCATTGGGATCTCAACCCAGAATTCCAATGGGCAGCGGAGACTGCGGGAACGGTGGGGTAGCCACCCACAGTGCGACGCTCCGGAAGTCGACGCTTGCCTCGGTCCTGTGGAAGCGCTCCGCCGAGTTAATGCACTTAGAGCATTTTCTGTGGGGACACACACACTCGAATATATCAAACCGATTTCTAAAAAACCGACTTCTATAAATTCGACCTAATTTCGTAGGGAATAGGTTTTACTGGACCAGCTTCTGTCGGTGAAAGAGAGGGGCTTTCCAGCCTACAGAGCGATGTGCCTCTCGCTACCAGCCCGGGACAAACAGGGCTACGCCGCCGCTGCAAAGCCTAAGAACACACCAGACACGGGCCTGACACGAGGCTAAGGAGCCAACACCCGCCGCTGGCAGGGGGCTGACCGCCTCAGTACCCACATGGGGCTGACCTCACCGCGCAACTGCACGGCCGGCTTTCCCGGTCCTGGCCGCTACGGGGTCAACTTCGCCGGGTCTTTAGCACAAGCGGGGCGTTTCTCAGGCCCGCCGCTCGGCCCGCTCCGACGGCAGCGGCCAGCCCCCGTCACGCCGCTTGTTGCGCACGCGGGATCCTTGCCGGGTGCGGGGTGGGCAGGACGGGGGGGGGGGGGGTGACTTTCGCCGGCCAAGGCCCCGGCCCGCCCCCCACCACACACACACACACACACACACACACACACACGCTTCCCCCTCACCGCGCTCGGCGGGGCGGCTCAGCCAGCCGGGGCCTTCCTACCCGCCGCCGGCCTCGAGTGGGGCAAGAGCTGGGCTGGCCGGGGGAGGGCGGCGACCTGAGGCCCCCGGCAGTAGAGCCGGGCCGGGGGGTTCCCGCGCGGGGGGGGGGGGTCTACCCCATACTCACGCCGCCTTCATGGTGCCGGGGCCGCTCTCTCGGGTCCCGGGACGGTGGCCGGGCGGGCCGGGGATGGTGGCCGGGCGGGGCCGCTCTGCCGAGGCCTGCGCGGGGCCGGCAGGAGGGTCGGGGGGTCTCTCTCACTTAGGGATGATTCGATTTGAACTGTCCCTCCGCTCCCATCGGGCCGCGCGCTGCTGCGATTCAAATCCGGCCAATCAGAGGGCGCCGTGCGGCTGAGCGTCGCCACGCAACGCGTGTGGCGTGCCGGAGCGTCACGGACCATCGTCGTCCCCATGGAGACGCCGACAGGGGCGCCCAGGCTCGAGGTGCGGGGACGAGGCCTGGGGCAGCCGGGCGGGGCGGGGCGGGAGCCCGGGCTCTGGCCTCGCTGCGAGCCGGGGACCGCGGGCGGTGTAGGCCGGCGAGCCCCGGGTGGCGCTCGGGGCAGGCCCAGAGGGGAGAGAGCCCCCCCCCCCCCCCGCGCGTGCTCTGGGGACCCGCTGCCTAGGACGTTCCCCTGGGCGGGTTTCCCGTTTCTTTCCCTCCCCTGCTGGCTGCAGGGTACCCGGGGTAGTAACGAGACGGCGCGGGGGGGAGCTTTTGTTTACTGATAGCGGAGTAGCAGAGAGCAAACAAGCCCAATGAGGGACCCAAAGTGGGTAGATTAACGGGCCAAATGCCCTAGCTTCATGTTATTATTTACTATAGTCGTTATCCATCCTTTAGATTTATACAAACTACAAGAAGAAGAATCCATCCACTGCTCTGGGCACCCTTGATATAAATATATCTATTTAACTACGCAAAAATAAGCAGATGTATCAGTTTCCCTAGATCAGCTTAATTACACAGCAGCAATATGACTATAGTGGAAATGAATCAATCCCCTGAGTCCCACCCTCTGCCCTACTTGTTTCCTCTGGACCTCAGGAGAAAAGGTGGTGCCTCTAATGGGCCCTGAAGGCTGAGGAAGTTGGGCTGTTTCAGACCTGGAGAGGAAGCAAGTTCCAAAGGCCCAGGGCCCTAACAGAGAATATCCTGCCTGCTAGCCAGTTTCCAAATAGATTTAATATGGAGAGCATACTACAGTGTCTAATCTCAAGGTGACAAAGGCATAGGTGATGGTTGCAAGGACTGCAGCCAAAAAAAGGGGGGGGGGGCAGGGTGCATTACCTCCTAGCTCTCCATAGATGGGAAAAAGGCTAACTTGGCAATAGCAGCTACCTGATCTTCTAGCAACAGCCATGATCTGATTGCTCTGAAGATTGCAAATCCCAGCCACCAAAGGCAGGACCACATCTCAGTCAGTGGGCAGAAATAATCCACTCATCTCTTCTGGTTGCTTTTGTCAATCAACCAACATCACCTCAGTCTTATGTGAACTGAATCTCAGCCAGTTAGCCCTCATCCATGCCCCAGTTTTTCCGTGACATTAAGTAATACATTCAGCAGCTCCTGGTAATCAGTGGGGTGGAGATGAAGAACATTGGACCTAAGAGGTGGACTAATGTAATTCTCAGACTAAGGATGGGATATGGACTAGGCATAATATTATGGGAAGAGAGTTAGTGTTGGGAGCCTGGGGTAAAATAAAGACTAGGGTTAAAAAGGAAGAGGTTAAATTCAAGCGGCATCATACTATGTAGCATCCTGGCTGATGTTCCCTTTAGTTTTTTTACATCCATGTGCAGAATGAATTTTGTTATATGCACCAATATGGAGGTGATGTGTGGCTGGCTGGGGTGGAGCCAAGGGGTTCAGAGTGTGGGAGGGGGCTTAGGGCTGGGGCGGAGGATTGGGATGCAGGGTAGTGAGGGCTCTGGCTGGGGGTGTGGGCTCTGGGGTTGGGCTGGGAATGAGGCGCTTAGGGTGCAGGGTGCCCCACAGCTGCGGCAGGGAGAGAGGATTCCCCCCAGCTCTCTCTTGCCTACAGCAGCTCAGGGGTGGGGAGAGCACCTCTCCACGGTGGCAGCTTCGGGGGGGGGGGCAGGGCCAAGGCACCTCTCCCCCTGCGTGGCTGCACAGTTTAGAGGGAACTTAGAGCCTGGCACTGGATCAGGAATGGATAGAAATGACAGACATATCCAAAGGTGAAAGTAAGTTAGAGGACTTACCAGTACACAGGAGTCCTGAGTAGGGGGCGTGGCCTCAATCAGAAGAGGCAGGGCCTTAAAGCCCCGGGTCCTTTAAATCACTGAGGAGCCCTGGGGGCTCCCGGCTGCCACCGCTACCCCGGGGCTCTGGCAGAGCTTTAAAGGGCCTGGGGCTCTGCTAGGGTAGCAGCTGCTGGAGCCCCGAGCCCTTTAAATCCCCACCTGAGCCCTGCTGCCCAAGCCCTGGGGTAGGGGCAGCAGGGCTCTGGCGGGAATTTAAAGGGCTCCGGCAGCCGCTACCGCCCCAGCCCTTTAAATCTCTTCCAGCCCTGCCCTCGCTACCCCAGGGCTTCAGCAGCAGGGCTCCAGCGGGGATTTAAAGGCCCGGGTCGGTAGCAGTGGCTGGAGCTCTGGGGCCCTTTAAATACCCGCCAGAGCTCTGCCGCCGCTACCCCAGGGCTATGGCAGCAGGGCTCAGGCGGAGATTTAAAGGGCCCCAGAGCTCCAGCAGCCGCTACTGTCCTTTAAATCCCCTCCGGAGCCACACCGCCGCTACTCCAGGGCTTCGGCAGCAGGGCTCCAGTGGGGATTTAAAGGGCTGGGGCAGTAGCAGCGGCTGGAGCTCTGGGGCCCTTTAAATCCCCGCTGCCACTACCCCAGGGCTTTAAATTGCTGTCTGGGAAAGCCAGTCCTGGTACGGTGCACCGGCTCTTACGGGTACACCGTACCAGTGCATACCGGCTTACTTTCACCTCTGGACATATCTCAAACAGTGTAACTTTATCCTGGACAGATACCTGCCATCTCTGTCTTTTTTTTTACACTTTGGCCACACTTATATAGCTTGCCACGCCAATAAAGTACCACTGAATTTAAATATATAACTGAAATAATGTTCTGGATTTATTTGGTCTTAAACTTGAAGGGCTTTGCCTATTTCTCGGTTGGGAGTCTGATGTACAGGATGGAAATTAAGGTCAGTGTTTGGGACAGGATAGGTCAAAGATTGGTCTTCAGTTTGCAGGACTCTGTGTTTGGAATACAGACATAGTAGAGAGGCTGAAGGAAACAAACAGTTATTCTGGCATTCTTCACATGTAATAATATGACAAGACCAATTCTTCATAAATAGACTTTATTTCTTTACATCTGTATAGCTTAATTTATTGTATAGTTTTGAATGTGTATCTCACACATTATAATGAATCTGGCTTCTCTTTCCATATGCTGTTCCAAGATCAGAAAATGTTGCAATGACACACATTTTAATAGAGCAAATTAGTTAAGTGTCAGACCAGATCCCCCTGTGACACTACTGGAGGGTCTAGAAGGATGAAGGAGCAGCTACCATGTCCAACAGAAACCTGTTGTTTTACAGGTAGTTCTCCTATGAACCGCTGCATCTTTGAAGTTATCTAAGTGTGGCTGTGTAGTAGTCACAGAAAATAGGACTTATTGAATCTGAAAAGTTAGACTACCAACTGAGAAAGAAGTTGTACCGGTTAATTAATTAATGAATGCTGTTGAATCTTAAATCATTTCTTGCAAACAAAACCAGACTCTTTCCCAGTTATACTAAAAGACAAGATAGATAAACAGTACATATTAGCACTTTTCTTGTCATGGTTATGATTTTTTTAATTAAATAAAATGTTGGATAAGATCGTTATGTTCCAGTGCCAATAAATGTTAATAGCAATCTTGATCAGCTCTCAGAAGAAAGTAAGATCATTTCCAAGTTGTGTTTTTCCCAGAATATATTTAAAGATTTTGTTGTACTGTCAACCCAAAGTGCATCTATTACACCTCGATGGAGGCTACTATTTACAAAACATATAATAAACCAACACAATTATCAGGAAGCTTGATAATCTCATTGTAATTTTCTGCATTACATGTTTATGTACCTAATAAAAATATTATATTCCAAGGTATTAGATAATCCAATAGGCAATCAAGTCACAGATAACCTCAAAGCCTGAGACATAAGAGACTCCTATGTATAAAAAACAGTTGTGAAAATACTCTAACGGACATTACAACCTGGCCTAGTACCTCTCTGGTCACCAGCTGAGTGCAAGTCGGTCCTATCGCAGGATGCCATCTGCTTCCAAGCCAAAATTTATGACCCCAGATTGCAATTTTGATGGCTTCTCAGTGATAGTTTTTCAATGAGGTGTCTGCTACAGCAGGTGCATACTTGGGGGAGGTTTAATTAGGAGCAGTGGAGGCTTGATTCTCCTCTCATTCACATTACTGTAAATCAGGAGTAACATGGAAGTCAGTGGAACTACCCCAATATAAGACTGATGTCAGGGCCTGAATTACACCTCATTGTACTCAATGGAAAACACCCACTGACTGATCAGGCCCTAAACAAGTGCAGAATCAGGCCAAGGAAATTTAGACTGAATATCAGAAAAACATACAGTGAACTCAGACTGGAATAATCTCCATAGGGAAGAACTGAAAGGCCCAATCCTAGGGACATTTCAACTAGGATTCTACGGTGAAATCCTTGCTCTTATTGAAGTCTGTTGCAAAAAAGTGCCATTTACTTCAGTAGGCTCAAGATGTTACCTTACTTATTAAATATATAAAATATAGACACTTATGCCTATGAACTGACATAAGCACAATGTACCATCATGTTATAATCAAAATAATCAAGTTTCCTGGTTCCTCCCTAAAGCAGTCGAAAGCAACACAGATAAATGGCCGTTGGATTTAGAAGATGGTATCACACTGAGTTTTATCATTTGGATTAAATCTGCCCTTCAAATACTGACTTGCAAAATATGACACTTCTCCCTTTTACAGTGTTTTAATTTTTTTCTAAATAATTTCATGCTAAAATATCAACTTGTCCCGATTTAAAACCATTTCACAATCTGGTCTCCAACTTTAAAGTTATAGTACAAAAAGCAGTGCAATATAAAATGGTTCACTCTTGAAAACCCCTTGAGTGAGTGTCTTTCCCAAGAAAAACATTCATTAAAAAATCTCATCACCTTCACTGATCCAGTGCTAATGTTACTTGGTATTTCTCATTTGCAGCAATGTAACTAAAAATCAATCTCTACTTAAAGTTTAATGCTTATGTAGTTATTCTTTCCTAGAGGACATTGGTGTTGAATAGAGAGCCAGTGAGAAAACCCCAATGATAGTTAGACTAATGATAATGGAGATGCCAACTGAACCAACTATTTGAGAACGAGAGAGAAGTGGTGAGGAAGCTAAGAGCCAGTCACGGCGAGCGTTCATGTCTATAAAGATGGCCTCCATTTGGAAGTGTGTGCCAATGATCCCACATATATGGAAAAGCTGGTGGCTGTGCCCTGCAACAGAGTCAAAAATATTTAACAAGAAATTTCTCTGTGTTTCATTAAAATACACCTATGACAGCTTAGCAAGTCTTATGTGCAAAAATTCTATTTATTTATTTTACTAATTTATATAGCTCTTATTGTGATGCTACTAAACTAAGACAATTGTCCATTTGGAAACTCACTGAATCCCTGCCTACCATAAATCAAAGTTCTGGGTATATTGCTTTGTGCTGTGATTCTGCCAGAGACTACAAGCTAAGTAGGACTAGACTGGAGCTCTGCTTGGATGGGAGATCACCAAGAAACACCTGTGTGCTGCAAGAACTGGTACTGGTGAGTCAGTCTTTCTTCCAACTCAGTACTGTATAGCATGGCACTATGGTGTAGATTTTTGGATGGCAAAGGACCACTTTGTGGTCATTAAAGATTCTATGATACTTCCTGAAACAGCAGGTCATTGGAGATGGCTTCTTGCACAACTATGCATGGTTATTCTAATCATGAGCATGAAACAGTGAATGCATTTTCCTGATATGAACCATTTACTCTGCTCCAGATATATTATATCCCTCATGAGATGCCCACGCTTCTGTACTCTTCAATGCTGGAAATAAAGAATAGTAAAGACAAGAATCACAGTGTTCTGCACTCACCAATATAGTCAAAGCATCCCGGTGCAAGTCTCTCGGGCAGATGCGCAGCAAAAATGAAACAAGTGAGGAAGGCAAACACACCATGCCTGTAGTGGACTGGGATTACGCTTTCCATGCAGCTCTCCCCAGTACACAGATATAGCTGAGATATCAAAAGGAAAAATTACACATGGGGGTACCAAGAAAAGGAAAGTTAGAGAACTACTGAAGAATACCTCTTGAGTGGGGCCAGATTTGCTGCTCTGCTAAAGGTCACCTGGCCTCATAAAATGGCTGGAGGTGGCTGGTGGAGTAGTTACCCCACACACCAGAACTTTCCACTAGCAGAAAGCTTCCACAGGCAGTTCCCCTGCCTCCTGTGCTAGCCACTTCTTCACTTCCAGTGTAAGCAGAGAGTGGGGCTAGGGCAGGGGCATTCATACATTGGGGCATGAATGGGATGGACAATGAAGTGGGTGAGGCTATATCTGAGTCTTATTCGCCACTGGTGTAAGGTCCCTAAGGGTCCTTATGCCAGTGTTGTAAATTAAAGCCTTTTTCCTGGAGCTTCAGTTTAGACTGTGGCCGGGAATCAGATCAGCTCCTCAGTCAGCTCCTGTGTCCTCCCTGCTAGGTCACAGTGGAGAATCAAGTCCAGGCTGTCTATATTTAATGGCTTTCTTGTCTGTTGCATGTTTCCAAAGAACTTACCACCTATCCCTGTAGCCCTGTATACCAAGATGATGAGGCTTTGCCATCTTAGTCTCAGGACTAAGAATGGCCACTTGGTCAGGCTGGATTATTGTATGCTGGGATCTGGAACACGGTGGGCAGAGCCCAGTAGTAGATATAAGAGCAGATGCAATCATCTCCATTTTATGCAAATTATGGTGCAAATACTGATGACCTGACTCAGATTTTGCTCAGGCAGAACTCCCACTAACATCCAAGAATTGGGCCTAGGGGCAGCTTTTGGGCTCATTGTAAATTGCCAGTATGTTTGAGTGCCCCTGTACTGAGCACAAAATAATCTGTACATCAACAGGTATTTGCTAAAAATAGCCAAACACTGTTTTCTAACCCGTATAGTTTTCCTTTAAAAAAATAGTCTGTATATTTTCCTGAATATGTGCAGTCTCATGTTAATAGGCGATAGTTACTTCACTGCAGGAAGCTAATGTATTTTATGGCATCTTAATAAAGGTTGAATGTTCAGCGCATACCCTGTAGAAGAGAGGGGTGCTGTCGAACAGGTACGGATATGCAAAAGCCAGTGTGCGAAGAGTTTTGCTGAGCGTGGGCTGCTGTATCTCAGGGAACCTACATAAAAAAGCATTTCAAATTACAAAATCAAGGCAAATAAGGATTGTGCAACTGCCAGGCATATTTTCGAAGGAACTGTGGCTTGCAGAACGTGCTTTTTGTGGAAGTTTTTTGCACAAGCCATATTTTCATAGCTGTTGTAATCTATACTAGCATACAAAAAGCTGTCTTTAAGTCCAGAAGTGGGGCTGGAGAAATGGAAGTCAAATTACAGCCATCCTCAATTTGTTTATGCAACTAATTGTTGTAAAACATGTTGTAGACAACCAAGCCACATAAATGTCCATGTTTGTTCGAACAATGGCCTTGTTTATAATGTATCAACCAATCTTTGCATAATTCAGCTGATTAAAATTGTGGGCCTGGCCCAACCCTTCTAAAGGCAATGGAAAGACTCCATTGCCTTTACCATGCATGGATCAGGCCTTTTGAGACAGGGCACCCACAATCATTCCACATTGATCATTCCCCATCGATTCCCCACCTCCTCGGCTCTCATGTTGTAGATAAGACAATTAAATTGAAAATAGCTGAATCGTGCACTAATACAGGAGCATAGCAGGCCAGTCATCGTTAATAATAAGGAATGACGAATGAAGCAGAGGGATATCTTGATTCTACAGTTCAGCAAACTGTTCCATGTTGGGCCTCCAGCCTGATTGCTAGTATTGTGGTGTGATGCTGTGTCATTGAGGTGACAGAGTCAGCATAAACAGACACTAGGAGCAGTGTTGGATTTGCTGGTTCCTTGTGTGGTTTACTATAAAAATCTTCCCAATTGTTTTCTGCAGACCACAGTGGAATTAGCAGCATATTGAGGAGCCTATAGCCATTTCCATGATGGCTGAATCACACAAATTTATTTCCCAGATTACAAGATTCTTACCATTGTGTAAAATATCACAACAGAAAACAAATCAGACAATTTTCTAAGCTCTGATTGGCTAAAATTATGTCTCTTCTAGATGTAGATTAGCATGCACCAGGCTCTTCAACACAGACTCTGAGCAGTTTTGAAAGCATGAAATCTTTTTACATCATCTTGGCACACGTTTCAAAGCAGTATTAATGCCCTAAGGCAAAACACTGAGAAAGTGCTTCCTTTAAAAATTTAGCAACATATATCATATGGAAAAAACAGAGTTTACTTCTTTAAATAGTTGCCAAAGTTATAGTTATTTTGACCTGAGTTTTTGTATTGCTTAATCACAGGAGCTAGATATTGAACTCAGTGTTGTCATAAAGAGAGATCTATTTATATTGGATTACAAGGCCTTGGTCACTGCTGTTGATTCATTAATCACTGATGTTGATTCATTAAGTTGAATCACAGTTTGTTTATAATGCATGACATATCTCAGAATACTTATATTTTACATCCAGCCAAGATTTTGTAAATGCAGTGTTTCAGGGAATCCAAACATATCAGCTAAAATCCAAAATAAATCTGGCCCTTATTACCTTTCTAGGATATCACGGTTATAATGGAGGTATGGCGCACCAAGCCTGTTGGTTACAATCATATGGTAAATGGGAAGGAAAGGGTATGTTTGGGTGGAGAAATATATGCTGGAATTCGTTAGCACGACAAAGAAAATTGTGGAGATGCACTTTATACTTAGTTGGTGCAAAGTCTAAACATAATTTAACAGTCCTCAGCAAATGTGCAAAGAGCTGAAAGAAGTGGTAATTGTGCCAAAAAGGAGAGTTAGAAAGAACACCTCGCCTTTCTGCAGAAAGAAACATGTTCACAGGTGACTTTCATTTACTCCAATGAAGAGCCTGAGATTCCAAACCAAGACAGAACTAGGAAGACACACATTATTGCTCAGTGGTTCACATACTAAGTTCATAGTAAATGCAATGTATCACAATTCTATCCAGATCAGAAATCCAGTTGGAATATCAGTGATCGCAGACACTTCACTTATCCCTTAGAGTCAGATTCCTCTTTATGTCTGATATGGCAGCCACTCCACACACAGGACTCCCAGTGCAATGAGCCCAATTCATCTGGTGTCATTTATAAAGTGGGTGTAAAATGACACCATACTAATTTGGTAACGTCAAGCACCCAGTTTGCATTGGTGAATGAAAATGCCAGTTGCAGGGCACCTCTCCATGTGATTTTTCTCATGGATTGAGCAGAAAAGGCCCAATGTTTACAAAGATATTCAACCTCACAGGCAAGGCCAGTGGGAAGTTATGGGCCCACATCTTCAGTAGTCTGTGTTTTCACTTGATTTGAATTATGAAAGATCTGCTCCCTCACCGTTAAGAATTTTCCATACGAAAGAGCTCTACTACCGATGTAACCTCAAATGTACGCTGGAAGGAAGCGAAAAGAGTTCAGATAGGTTGTGAGTGGCCCTGCCCTAATGGGTCCAGTCCTGTTCCCCTGACCTCAGTAGGAATTTTGCCACCAAGTTCAGCGCAAGTAGCCACTCATTTGTAAACTTCATGTGCATTTGCATGACAATTAGTGCAGTGCACAGCCCGTAGCCCTGATCTGATACTCACTAATTAAGGAATGAACACAGCGTCCATTGGTTTTGTATTTGCATTTTATTTATTTTAAAACTAAAACCAAAAAAACCAACCAAAGATGAGGAGTGGACGGTACAGATGGGGATGAAACCAGATAATTTCCAACCCCAAAATTCCTGGAAGAGAAAAATGGAAGCCTCAGTTAAAACTATTATTTGCAACTCTCGTGGTACTCTGGGATATTTAGTTGTGTGAAAGTGGTTTCTCATGGCAGACTCAACTGTGTTTTTCTACCTTTCATTTCTTTTAGCATCCTAAAAAGAGACGAGACCGGCCTTGATCCTGTAAATCCTTGAGCCGTATAGCACAAGTGGAGGCTACATGTGAGGGCAAGGAAAGTTAAGCATGGGGTGTAGTATGGTGAAAGTAAGCATCAGATCTCCTTCATGCCTGCTCCCAGTGTGGTTACATACAGTGCATTGAATGGGTGTGTCTTGATGCTAATTTGGGTGGTCTTAACTCTGCACTTCTTTCTTACGTCTTATTCTTGCGATCAAGGAGAACTAACTTAGTAGCCGCGCAGCAGCTGTTCCATTGCTGCAAGGTCAAGTTCCTCACTGCTCCTTGCACCTTCTCCATGCAGCACTCTGTGCTCAGGTCATCTAAAGTGCCAACTTCTCAGCTCGTTTAACGCCCCCTCCCTGCAAAACAATTCTTTGTAACTATCTGGACTTTCTGAGCAATGAACTAGAGCAGTGTCTATCAAACTTTTGTACTTGTAACCCCTTTCACACAGCAAACCTATGAGTGCAATCCCCCCCTTATAAATTAAACACACTTTTTTTTTTATTTAACACTATTATAAATCCTGGAGGCAAACTGGGCTTTGGGGGTGGAGGCTGACAGCTCACAGCCCCCCATGTAATAACCTGGTGACCCCCTGAGGGTCACAACCCCCAGTTTGAGAACCCCTGAACTAGATACTTACTAGTGCTCTTCAGATCAGATGTGTAGCTGGCAAGCTGGCCCCCAACAAAGCTCTGACACAGTTGGACTTCTGTGAAAGCCTGTTGTAGCCCTGCAGACTTTGGGTATGAAAAACGATGATGGTGAAGAAGATCCTATTGACTTTCTTTTTACCCTCCTTGTAGGGTGCTGAGCTTCAGGTGCAACTGCAGCTTCCATACCGTCCTGCATGTCATCATGCCATCCATTCAAATACTGCTACTATTTGCCCCACATTTTGCTGCTACTTTTTAGCAATGTACAAATCTACATTTACTTCCATTTCTGAAACATAACACCAATTCTTCAGCCCAGGTGCACAATAATCCATGGGATTTTATGTTCTGCAAAAAAGTTTAAGTGAGATGCAACAAATCCCAGAAATACTTCTGTTTTCTTTCATATGTCCAGTCTTTATTCTAGATCCATGTGGGAATCTGAAGGGAGATTTCCAAGTATGCAAGAGATACTGAGATGTGACTGCTGCACAGATATTGATTCAGTGGGTGAAAAGGATATGGGAAGAAGTAGGAAGTTCTCAGTGAGAGAGCAATGGAGACATCCTGCTTCCCCTAAAAGTCAAAAATATGTTTGTTTTAAGCCATTTTTATACACTTTTACATTTGACAAGTCAGTATTCGTAAAGTACATAAAAGGAAAAAATGCTTTATTACTGACTCACCAACCAACTATCCAGTATTGAAAGAAATTCCTGAGAAGCTGGTAAGAGCTGGTACGGTAGGTTTATAGAAACCCATTAACTTTTTTCTGATGACCATGATAAAGTTCCTGCCTTCATCAAGAAGTTCCATCTTCATGCTGATACACTGATTCATATTCCTATTGATCTTCATGAGGAACAGTATGAAGTGGTTAAGATGGATGGATACATAGAATCATAGAAATGTAGGTCTGGAAGGGATCTTGAGAGGTCATCTAGTCTAATCCCCTGTGCTGAGGCAGGACCAAGTAAACCTTATTCTGCTGCTCTCGCTTTCCTTTCCTTAGAATCATGAAATCTATCCTTTCATGGTCACTTTCACCCAAATTGCCTTCCACCTTCAGATTTGCTACGAATTCCTCCTGGTTGGCCAGAATCCAGTCTAAAATAGCTCTTGCCCTGGTTATTTCCTCCCCTTTCTGAAATAAAAAGTTGTCCAAAATACATTCCAAGATCTTATTGGACATTTTGTACTTTGCTGCATTATTTTTCTAACAGTTGTCTGGATAGTTAAAATGCCCCATTACTACCAGGTCTTGTTTTTTGGATATTTCTGTTATTTGTTCTAGAAGTGTCTCATCCACTTCTTCTTCCTGATCTCATGATCTATAGTAGCCCCCTACCATGATATCACCCCTATTTTTTCCCCCTTTTATCTTTCCCCAGGGATTTTCAACTGGTATGCTTCTCACCTCCTTCTAGACCTCAAAACAAGTGTATATATTCTTGATATATAATGCAACATCTCCTGCCTTTTTCCATGCTGGTCCTTCCTACACAATATTCCAGTCATGAGATTTATCCCACCAAGTCTCTGTGATGCCAATTAAGTCATAATTTAGCTTGTGTACTAATATTTGCAGTCCCTCCTGTTTCTTCCCCATACTTCTTACATTTATGTATAGGCCTGCTTGTTGTTAAAGGCTCCAAGTACCCTGAGGAATCCTACCAGGACCCAAGAATCTTTCTCCATTTTTAGTTATTGTAGAGCAAGTGAAAATAGTTGCCAACTGCTTGATGTCCCATCTGGACAGGTTAATATTGAGCTGGCTGTAATCTGGAGCTGCAGGTTGTTTGAAGGTAATGGCTACAGACTTTGTTTTGTTGGGATTAATAACCAGACCTATGCAAGCTACTTTGCTGTTTACAACCAGCTCAATATTAACCTGTCCGAATGGGACATGGAGCAGCTGCCAGCTGTCAAATACTTGAGTAGCGTCAAAGACAATGCTGAACGATGCTTGAAAAATGTGGATGCTTGTATAGCAGCATCCATGGTTCAGGCCCTTCAGCGGCCTCTGTGGGTACCTCATGACATCAAGCTTTCTACGAACCTGCAGGTCTATAGAATGACAGTTACGCCAACCTTGTTGCGTGGAAATGAAACGTGGGCGCATTGGAGGGCTGAAGATCACTGGACTGATGGTTCTAATTTTCATTGTCTCAGTCAGCTGCTCCATATAAAGTGCCAAGGCAAGATCAGAAATGAAGATATTCAAAGCCAAATCCAACAATCATCTCCATCAGGACTGGAACGGTTCCAGCAGCTTTGTTGGTATGGATATATTATAAAAATGGAAGACCAATGAGTTCCAATGCATGCATGCCAATGAATGCTGCTACCCCTCCGGTGACCAGGTGGGTGCTAAACGCTTCGGTGGCATGACAAGGTTGCCAGTGATGGACAGAAACCTCAATATACAACCAGACAACCTTAAGCACCTTGCCAAAGATCTGTCCGGATGGTGATTGCCTTACAAGAAGGCCACATCCCTTTGGGATTTGCCAAGATGATGATGAAGTGCAAATGGCCTCAGTATTAATCAACCTGAAATCATTATACCATATTGTTGCAATGACATCTTTTATTCACTAAAATAATCTACATGCCTATGATAGTTAGTGCCCACTACTTTTGGAGGTGTAGAAATATACCTGCTTATTGGTAGATGTGGTTGTGACAGGATCCCACAGGGTACAGCTTGAGATTGTGGGATCACTGTGCTCCGTTAACTCTCTCCATCCTGGGCTGTCTCTCACAATGCCTTGATAGTGACCAGCAGCAAACCCCTCCAGGCGCTGTGATCACTCAGAACAACTGTATGTGGAGCCCCACGCCCAGCTAGATTGCATGAATGCTCCAATAGCCACTCACGAATCACACAGAGAAAGGCACCAGAACCAGATCCCCCCAGCTCCCAGCACTGTACCCCAGGAATACACCGTCTTGCACTTCTCAAGACGAGCAAAACAGATTTATTAATTGGTTCACCACTTCATCAATGGAAAGTGGACATACACCTGAGCAGATTTGCCACACACATCATACAAACTCACTGGTAAAGATAAACAGTAAAACAAATGTATTGATTATCACAGATAGATTTTAAATGATAGGCAAAAAGTCAGAATTAGTTACCAAAAGAAATAAAATATGACTATGCAGCCTAAACTCTCAATCCTATTAGACTGGGCAACAACTAGATTAAGCAGTTTTTCTCACCCCACTGGATATTGCAGTCCTTAGTATACAGATTTCCCCCTTGAAATCTGTGCCAATCTCCTCTGTTGGAGTCTTGTCGTCTTCTCAGTGTGTTAGTTGCTTGCAGCGTAGGTGGGGGAAGGAGAAAAGCCAAGCATATGGCCACTCTGTCGATTTTATACCCTCAGTCCATGTGCTTGGAAAACACAAGTCCTGGCATGTCTGGGTGGGCCTTGCTGAGTCTCTAGGCAAGGCTGAGCAATTCCCCTGGTGTGGCCTCATGCAGGTGAATCATTGCATCCTAGCTCCCTTGCTGGACGACGGTTATTGATGGCGCCACCTGGGCATTGGTCACTTTCCTTGCTGTTGCCTCTGGGGAGCTAAAACCTGGTTGATTCCCCAACTTACAGCATGTTTTAGTGACCACCATACTACACAATTCTCAGAACTTCACATGCATTAATGATACACATGTGGACAGAGAAATGACTTTCAGGGGGTCATAGCCTTTCCCCTGATACCTTACAAGGCCTGCTTTATATAAATGAGGAATATGGGGGTTCCAGGACACTCCCCCAAGGTAGAGAATGTCAGTGTTTTTTCTGTGAAAGGTCATAAAAGCTATGATAGATGTGGACGGCCCAAGATTGCATTGGCCTACTACTAAGAGTGGTTTTTTTTAAAAGACAAGAGAGAGATTCATGGGTGGCTGCACTTCTAAACATGTTAGACTGCACTGCTTCCAACACTGTCCATTCTGCAGTTTGGACCAAATTTTGCTCTGTTATAACTCACATTGATTTTGAGGAAGAGTTGCACTGGCGTAACTCAGCAGAATCGGATCCTTTCGCTATAGCAATTAAGATTATGGAAGGATTCTGTGTTGTATGCAAGCAAATGAGATTTACTGTGGTCACTGAGCACTAAATTTCCTGCATGGTGCTAAATGTCTTAAAACTCCCAGGGACTCAGTCAGGCCCTTAAATTCTCTCCCATTTTCTCTCCAATGTTTTCCTGTTGGAGCAGGCTCTCTGCCCCTCGCGTGGCTCATGCACCCTTTGGGGATGCAATCATGAGTTAGCCACTTACATAAACAAGGAAGAGGACTTTGGTGAAGAGACATTCACAAAACTATGGATTTTACAGAACTGTGCACTCCTAGTGTATTTCACTGAACATCAAGCCCCTTGGGGAAAGTGATTCCATGCCACAGGGTGGCATTGCTCTTTCTCTGCAGCTGTGGGCCTGAGCCTGAAAGAGAAAAAGAAAGGAGAGAGACAGACAAAAAAAAAAAAGAAGAGATGGAGAGTCTGGTAGCTAACAAATTCATTGCTGGCACAGTATAAGCTGAAGCTCCATGCTACTGCAGTTCATTTGACAGGGAAGCTCTATTTTGCGTGAATGAAGTTCGGGAAATATATAAAAGCTTCCTATAAGAGTTCAACATCAACTGCACAGAGAGATTCTGATTTTATTATATGTTTATTATGAATAATAGAGAAGTTACCTACTCACAGGGGACAACATTGCACTGCTGATTGTGAAGCAACGGGATGGTTTGGTAGGAAGAGGAAGATGTCTCTAGAATTCAAGAATGATAACTAGGGCAAGAACTATTATCCCATCAGAGATGGCCATTAGAAATCAGTGGGCCCGATTCTCCACTCAGAGTGGTATAAATCAGGAATAATATTATTTGAGTCAATGTAATCATCCTGGTGTAAAGTTAGAGCAGAATCAGGCCCAACAGCCACAATGTCTGCTTATTTGGGAACTTCTTTTTAATTTGTTAAAAAGGTGACATTTGATGGTGGCACCACAGATACAATTGACACTTCAGCATTGCTGAGACAATGTTACACTGTCTTATCCGATCTAGTTAGTGCTGTACAAATTTGTACATGACCGTCTCTACAATTCTGCAATTGGGTGATACTGGCATTTCAATTTGCAAATTAGAAAGAATTTAAAATAGGTTAAAAAGCTACACTTGGACTGGTCAAATTCATTGACATTTCATAACTGTGTTAGTATGGTAATATCTGAAATTGTAAAAGCTAGAGTTAACCCATTGTCACCTGTCTTCATTTGTCTAACCAGACAACAGAAATCAAAAGTCAACCAACACAAAGGAGGAGGGAAAACAAAAGAAGAAGAAAAACAGAAAAAAAGGAAAAAGGAGTGGGGGGGGAGAAGGCAAGACAAGTGGAGTGGTCTAAAATATCAGTTCCTAATTCTGCAGTTCACATAATACTTGGTACTAAAATTAAAATGATGGAGGCAAACCTGCAACCCTGACTTTAGTGAGTAGTCCTCTGCAAGTACCCTACTGAACTCAGTAGAGCTACTTCTGTGAGTAAGTGGCTGGATCAGGACACATCTGGGACACCCAAGCTTTGCAGCATGATTTTTGGTAGACCCAGGTACTGCTACGCTATCAATTTGTTCCCCCCTGGAGTTGCTTCTTTTCTCTGCTACAGCAGAATCACCTCTTCTACTGTTCCATTTTGTTTTGGTGCTTTACCTTCAGGAATTCAGCTCTCCCTGTTCTGTGGCAACAGCATTTCAAACATATTTACATGCCAGCAAAGACCCCAGGTTAGAAGTGTACTTAGAGCCACTAAAGCTGATAGGGAAGCACCCCTCAATCAGCAGAAGCTATTGTGGGTGCTTTGTGGGTCTCCTGTAATGGACACACATGCCAATAGGAAAAATTGGGATCACTACACTCCAATGAAAGGACAATTGACTAATTACGCTGAACTATTCATGCAGCTGCAAAACCAAAAAATCAATCATCAGTTGCAGAGGCAAACTGTGTCATCCTAATCGTAGATATTAACCTTCTACAAAGAAGACTTTAAAGAGGATTTCCATTATGAAGATTAAAAAGATTCTTTTTGAGATTTGGTAGGTAATTCATAACCAGAAGCTAGCTGAGTACTATGGAAATTTTTAGAAATGTTGCTCAAATCCCAATTCCATGCCAGGATACTTTCAGTTTATAAGTCAGTCAGATTGTCAGGGAGGTTAGATTTTAATGATTTTCTCATGGTAAAATTTCTCATACAGTACACGTCATGTTTATTACCCTTTACAAAGGAGGCAATTGGATGTGAGGCCCCAATCCTGCAAACCCTTATGCATGTTCCTAACTTTATGCCCAGGTGCAGACTTCAACGGGACTATCTCTGTGCTTAAAATTAAACTCATGCTTAAGTGTTTGCAGCACAGGGGCCCAAATTTCTTTACCCCATATATCAGGCACATTGTAGTTAAAGAAAAAAAAAGTTACTTTAGGCAGACATATTAAACATAGTAAGATATCAAGTTAGCTTTCAGCAACTCTAAAAATAAAGCTTCCCCGATAAGTTATTTCACATGCTTTCTTGTGAAGCTGCTCTAGCTTCAGTATATGACATGGTTCTAAAATTAAACATCCTTTCCCCTTCCCTTTCCCCAGTTCACACAGCGTAACATATTCCAAAGCTACATTTGTAAATAAACCTGCTTTAGCAGTCACAGTGGGATAATCAGGAGGTAACTGTACCTGGAGTAGCAGGAAAGACCAGTGCTAATGACAGTATTAAGCACAGCAGTGGGTACATAATAGTGATGGAAAGTGCTATTGATCCATTCTTCTGGGAAAACATAGGTTGAATAAGCAATCGCAGAACCTGAAAATAAAATCAGTGCCCAGGTTAGTTTTGAATGTTATTAGTGCCCTTCAGTAACCTCCCGGGTAATTTGCTGATCTTGCAGGTTTCAAACAAGCAAATCTGTGTTATCCTGTGTTTCTTGTAGGCAGATCCTAAATATATTTCAGAGGTGATGAGCACTTGTAGATCCCTCTGCAATTAAAGAAAGCTGCAAGGAAGGACAGGATTTCAGCACCTTGGAAAATGAAACCATTGATTTTTAAATAAGCCTCCAGATTCAGGGGCAAGACTATCAGAAAAAGTCCACTGTTGTTTGAAGCTGACTGATACTGGATACGTAGTGTTGTCGCAGCTGTGCTGGTCTAGAGACAAAGTGGTTGAGGTGATATTTTATTGGACCAACTTCAGTTGCTGAGAGATGCGCCTGTCTCTTTCACCAACAGAAGTTGGTCCAGTAAAAGACATTATCTCATCTATCTTTGTCTCTCTGATAGTGGATAGTCTGCCATTGCCTTGATCAGAGGTGTCTGCTAGTGGACTAGGGACCTTAATTTAACACGTGAAAGACAAAATAAGGAAAAAAGTTTCATCATTTCAGATACTAGGTTAAACACTTCATTAATTAGAGCTTTGAAACTGGTCTGTATCACACAGAAGAGAAACAAATTGACTTAGGACAATAGCATTCCCTGATTTATTGGCAGCCCAGACAGAGAACATTCTATTCTAGCTATGTTTATACATCTTTTTCTGTTAGAAAAAATTAAGGCAAATTATGTGGCTCTGGGATGATTCTGTTCTCACTCACATTGGGTTTTATGCCTGTGCAATGCCATTGACTTCAGTGGAGTCCCTCTTGATTGACTCCAGCGTAAGCGAGGGAAGAATCTGGCCCAGAACCTGTTGTTTTTTCCTGTTGTAAAGTGATAGAATTCTAGTTTGCTTCAGCTGCTCCTTTCAGGTATTTTACAAAAAACAAAGAGCCCAACCCTGCAGCCAGTCCTAACTCAGGCATTCCTCCCCCCAGTGACTGGTAGGGCTAAGGCAGTACTGCAAGATCAGACCATTCAATGGATTTTTTTTAAAATTGCAGTGGAGATGTTCTTATGTCTCCGTTGTGCTTATGTGGTTGCCAGTTATATGCTTTCTTTAGTGTCATTCATATTTATGCTTGAATTATTTCATTAAGTGCTGAAGATAACTTTATTGTTCCAGTTGCTGTCACCAGGACTTCCTTGTAACAGAGATGATGCATCCCACAGGGCGCATTCCTTTACAAATATAATAAATAAACCCAAAGGCAGTAACTTCATGTCAGGATCTCTCTGATTTATAAGCAAGACAGCCAGGTCCCTCTGGATCCTTATGTAGATGCAGTTAGACACATCACAGAGGGGAAACTCTGACTCAGAGCAGGGTACTTTCAGCATCCCCTTGTATGACTGTGGATTGATAAGAATTACCAGCAACTTCAAAGGAGGCTGGACATGTCCTATGATAATAGATAAAGCATGCTATGTTGGCACTGCACAAATGCAGAACATCTGAACCAGCAGGTTAGGGCTAATTTACCTTACTTCATTTTTGGGCGGGGGGGGCAGCTATGGGGGTGTGGAGCTATTTGGATCCTGCGATTTCATTCTTTTACTCCTGGCATTAGCAAAATAGCAAAATCTAAAAACATTGGTGACACACGTTTTACAAGCCACGGGCCACTCCAAACCAAAACAGCCAGTGAAACCCACTGTAAACAAAAGCATGGGATTAATTCACAAATGGTTAGATGGCCTGCATCTCCCTTGATGGTATCTGTAAAAAAAAAAAAAAAACCAAAACAGAGCTATTCTCACACAGCTTGCATGTACTCAGCATTCTTTCTATAGAGCCATAACAGTGTCAAGCCACCGCTTTGGTCCCCTCTTCCTCCGAGATTAACCATTAACACACAGCACAGGTTCATGATAGAAAAAAGTCACAGTTTTACTTCAGTGCTCCCAGACAGAGTGACTTTACCAAATGTTAACATGCAGGACAATACTTCAACATTCTGTGGACGGTAATACAAGTATCTAGCAAGCCATCTCTTTGACTTCGGCAGGTATCAGAGTTGGATTAAGTGTGCGTGTGTCTCTCTGTCTGTCTCAAGCCCTGGGTGTGTCTTCAACACAGTCACGTTGCAATAGTTAAGGACAAGAGGTCCTTCAATCTCCCCTTGCTAATCGGTGGAGCAGGATTTCATGGTGGCATGTGAAGGAAGCACTAGTGAGCTGGACCCAACAGCTCCAGAGAGATGTCATCCGCCAGGCAGGCAGCGGGATAAGTCCTCTAGCTGGCTGGCAGCAGCATGCACCAGCCAGGGCAAATGTCATGTCTTTCCAAAAGAACGACTGTCCCATTGTGTCTCCCATAGTCACCCCAGAGAACCCAGCCCTGGGAGTCAGGATTCAAGCAGCAGAGCATGAACCATCAGAGCCCACTCAGTTCCAGCCCAAGGAGCATTTCATCCCTAATCTTGCTGTGGTTGCATAAAGGGAAAGGACCCCAATTTTGGGGTTGATGCAGGACTTGACTGGGGGGACCAAAGGTAGCTTTAAGCCACTTTTCATATGTCAATCTCTTGGTTCCTGGCATAAATATCAGCAGCCTCAGGACTTCCTGGGTTACTTCAGACAAGGCATTTAAACTCTCTGTTCTTTAGTTTCTGTAACATAGGTATGACCATACTTCCATATCTCATGAAGGTGTTGTGAGCCTTACTTCATTAATGTTCATTGATTAGAGATCCTTGAATGGAAGGTGAAATTTAAGTGCAAAGCATGAATTATTATTAACTGAAAAACACCTACAGCAATCCCAAAATACTTAAGGCATTAAAGACGAATGAGAAAAAAAATTAGACATTGGGCAACTTTTTCAAAAGTGCCTAAATGACTTAAAAGCCTAAGTCCTATTTTCAAAAGTGAATTAGGAGCCCATGTTCCATTGACTTTTAATTAGATTTAGGCTCCTAAATGCCAAAGTCACTTTTGAAAATGGGGCTTAGGCCCAGATCTTTAAAGGTATTTAGGTACATAATTCTTACTGATATCAATGGGAGCTAGGGGCCTAAATACCTTTGAGGATCTGGGCCCTAAGTCACTTAGATGCTTCTGAAGATGTTGCCAATTATTCGGTTACATATTTAACAAGACAATGTTTGGAGACTCTTACCTAAGCTGTACATACTAAGGGCACCATAATCAAAGAAATAACAAATATGTCTCGCCTGGGTGGACATCGCACTGAACGTGTGGGCACAGCTGGATGTGAACGGATAAATACAGCACGTGAGCATGTAGGCAAGAAAGGGCCAGGCATACATGTCATTCCAGATATCCAGCGAATAGGCCAAGACAAACAACTTCCATAGGAAGTACCTGAAATACAGAGTACTGAGTTAGTACCTTGTGCGTTACTAGTGAAATCCCGCCCCATTGAAATCAGTGGCAACACTCCCACTCCTGAGGATTTCACCCTCACTGATTCTTGTATTTTTGTCAGAATTACAATGAATGCATTGATTATTTAAGTTCTCAGTTATATTTTCCTTGTCCCTCCATTAGAATACAGTACATTTCCCACCCAGGTCCCAAAATCACCCCCCCCCCACCCACCCCCAATCACAAAGAGCCATCTACTTAGGGTGATTTTAAACATTTGAAAATACAGCAGTTAATAAAAACCAGCTCAAGTACCAGGCAGGCAAGAAATGTGTCCATATATTCAGTGTTTCATTTGTCATCTGGAAGACACTGAGGAGACAGTCTGCTGCAGAGCTTCTTGGATGGCGATACCCAAACAGGATGCCCTGCTCTCGAAACACCTGCCAGGGGATGATTAGAAGTGCGTCGTTTAGATGGACTGTACAGTCTGTATATTTCACACTGTGTCACAGGAATTGGAGCATGAGCATGAAATGCCCAGTCCTGCAGCAAAACTCCCACTAAACATCTCCCTGCAAAAGGAGAACTTTATCAAGCTGCAGTGCAAAATATTGGTAACTGTATTTAATTCAGAAAGCATGCTACAAAGGAAGGAGAACACATGTTAATGGTGCAGAAAAATGGGTTCATGATCTCATCTAGGAGATGGGCTCATGGGGCGAGGAACAATCGAGGTAATAGCTGCTAAACAGGGTCATAAGAACATAAGAGCAGCCATACTGGGTCAGACCAAAGGTCCATTTAGCCCAATGTCCTGTCTTCCGACAGTGGCCAATGCCAGGTGCCCCAGAGGGAATTAACAGAACAGGCAATCATCAAGTGATCCATCCCCTGTCTCCCAGTCCCAGCTTCTGGCAGAAGACTGAGGATCCTGGGGAAATTCTTGATTAGGACCTTGAGCTCAAGTCACAGGACATCTACATATAGGAGCTGACGCTCTACCTGCAAGCCTGCCTCAGAATTGTTGGCAATGGCTGGTCCCCCAGCTGCTGACTGCTCCCAGCCTCTGTTCCCTCAGTGGCATGTGGAAGCTAGGCTACTGCTCAGCTCCAGCCCAGCCCATTTCTGCAAAATTAGGTCATTCCAAAAACGGCCACTGATTTGCAGTGCCTCCATTTGGGAGCCACATTTGAGACACTTGGGGCCTGATTTTCAGAGTTGTTGAAGAAAATAGCAGGTGCTGGGTCCTCAGCAATTCTGAAAACGAGCCCACTTAGTTAGGTGCCCACATCTGGACGAAGGGATGTCTACACTGCGTCTGGGAGGGAGCCTCCCAGCCTGGGTCCACAGAGTTGTGCTGGCAGGACTTGTGCCAGCACATTGTAAATAGCAGTAGGGCTGTTACGGCTCTGGCTGGCGCTGGCTCTCAAACCAAATAAAATACTTTTATTTGAACTAAAAATATTTTAATCCAATAAATGGCCTTCTTGTGAAAACGAAATTTTATGCAACAAAACTCAACGTTTTTCCTTTTTCACAAAAAAAATCTTGTTTTTAGTGTGAGAGTGAACACGCTTACAGGTATTTAAGTGAATTAAAATTATTATTGAAAATGATCATCAAAATATTTGATCAAAAACCTGGTTTTTGGTGAATGTAAGTTTTATAACCATTTTATAATGTTTTCAATTAAAAAAATTAAAAATATGCTGAAAAAAATTCTCTGGGCTGTTTTTTCAATGCCTCTCTTTCAAACTCTTCAAAAACAAAAACTTTACACAAAACAAATTCACCATTTCAAAAATTTTCCACAGAAATAAGCTCTTTCCCCAGCCAGGTCGAGGGCCACTGATTTGGACATAGGGTTTGGCAACATGCTTTAATCAAGAGATTCATGTGTAGAGCATTAGAAGAAAGTTATCATTAAAAAGAAAAGCGGTCACTGAGGTTTTATTAGGCTACTGAGCCCACAGATTAGCAGCCAAATCGGAGATACATTTAACCAAACCTTACTTACTTTAGGCACTTGGTTAATACTGAGTTGCCTGCGCAACTTCCAGCCCAGCATGGTGCGTTGGGCTCGGTGGTGATGATTTTGGCTCGGAATGCTTGTTAAATCTTCACCTCCTTCGAGACAGACTCCTGCGTAGTCTTCATCTATGGCCTCAGGCCAAACTCATCCTTATTTACACCTTCCTGTCTCCTCGCCCAGCTCTTGTTGCCAAGGCCCTCCAAGTGCTTTGGTGCTAGGGAGCGCAAGAGAACAAAACAAGGTGGATTGCTATAGCAAGAGTAACAAACAGGGAAAGGGCCCCGGGCCAGGTAACTGGATTCAAACCGTCATTGGCAGCTCTAGCCTGTGTCACATCCCTACCAGCTGCTCTCTTTTTTGTTTCTATACCCAGTTAGGGTGCCAGTTTGGGATTCTTGGGTTTAGTGAAGGCAGGTGTGATGTAGAAGGCAAGACAGTGACATTCACCCCTGTGCGAGGTCTATGCACAGCTTACGTCACACGTAGGCCATCAAAATGGGCTGACGTGAAACCTATGCTTTGAGATGACCTTTTGCATGAGGGAATGTCACCCTAAAGCAGTGGTTCTTAACCTTTACTTCAGCCTGCACCCCTTTGGTTCTCAAAATATGTTCTCGCACCCCTTATCAAAAATCGTTGAAGTAGGTCAGTTCTTTAAACCTATTTGTATATTACAGTAATCGTTAAAAAATGTGTAATTTTAATAAATACATAGGTTTGATGAAACAAAGTAGTTGTACTTAACGTGCCTGTGCTTAATTTGTGTTTTCGATAATTTACCTTCTAAAAAAATCTGGCATGTCTCGCACCCCCAGGGGGTGCATGCACCCCACCTTAAGAACGACTGCCCTAAAGGAATGAGTAGGTAGAGAGACTCGGAACTCAGCGCCAGACGCTGCAGGCCTTACTCAGAGCTTGATCGGTCCCACTGCTTTTGAGAGCAGAGGGTACCCAGAGCGTACCCAGAGCTGGAAGACACAGCTTCGAGGCACAGAAAGGAGAATGGTGTCTCCATGGCAATGCCCTTCCTCCTAATCCCAGGAAAGCCCCTTCATGGGATGAGGTACTTCAGGGCCACACCCAGCATGGACTTTGTGAGACCCCAGCCCTCTGGAAACTAGCAGGGGCTCTCCAAGTAGGAAAGCAGGATGTTGTGTAACACAGATCCCCTGCAAGCGAGTGAAATCCCTGCAGTATGGGCCAGTCGGCAAGCCTCTACAGCACTGGCACAGGGGCTGGAAAACAGGGTAGAGGTACTGGATCTCTGCATGGGTGACCCTTGAATACTGCGTGCAGATGTGATCATCCCAGATATATTGGAATTGGAAAAGGTACACAAGGGCAACACAAATGATTAGGGGTATGGAACAGCTTCCATATGAGGAGAGATTACTAAAACTGGGACTTTTCAGCTTGAGAAAAGGACGACTAAGGTGGCATATGATAAAATCATGGTCTATAAAATCATGACTGGTGTGGAGAAAGTAAACAAGGAAGTGTTATTTATTCTTTCTCACAACACATAACATAAGAACTAGGGGTCACCAAAAGAAATTAACAGGCAGCAGGTTTAAAACAAACAAAAGGAAGTATTTCTTCATACAACGCACAGTCAACCTGTGGAACCCATTGCCAGAGGATGTTGTGAAGGCCAAGACCATAACAGGGTTCAAAAAAGAACTAGATAAAGAACTAGATAAAGCCATCAATGGCTATTATCCAGGAACGGCAGAGATGGTGTCCCCTAGCCTTTATTTGCCAGAAGCTGGGAATGAGCAACAGGGAATGGATCTGTTCTGCTCATTCCCTCTGGGGCACCTGGCATTGGCCACTGTTGGAAGACAGGACACTGGGCTAGATGGACCTTTGCTCTGTCCAAGTATGGCTGTTCTTATACCTATGTGGACCTTGGGAGACCTGTAAGTTTGGGCTAGAGCTGAGCGAATAACCAGTATTTCAGTTTGGTGGCTGAGCTAAGAAAAAAAAAACAGGGGAAAACGTGTTATGGATCACACCAAAATGAATACATTTCTGATTTCCTGGCAAAATTAAAAAATTGAAATAATTTCATTTTGTTTCATTCTGATGGGTTTTAAAACATAATTTAGGAAAATTCAAAACTGGAACATCTCGCCAAAACAAAAAATCAAAACGTTTCATTCTGGAACATTTCTGAAACTTTTTGCCCTTTTTTTTTGGACTGAGACTAAGGGTATGTCTACACTACGAAATTAAGTCGAATTTATAGAAGTCGGTTTTTTAGAAATCGGTTTTATATATTCGAGTGTGTGTGTCCCCACAGAAAATGCTCTAAGTGCATTAAGTGCATTAACTCGGCGGAGCGCTTCCACAGTACCGAGGCAAGCGTCGACTTCCGGAGCGTTGCACTGTGGGTAGCTATCCCACAGTTCCCACAGTCTCCGCTGCCCATTGGAATTCTGGGTTGAGATCCCAATGCCTGATGGGGCTAAAACATTGTCGCGGGTGGTTCTGGGTACATATCGTCAGCCCCCCGTTCCCTCCCTGCCCCCCCCCCGGGAAAGCAAGGGCAGACAATCATTTCGCGCCTTTTTTCCTGAGTTACCTGTGCAGACGCCATACCACTGCAAGCATGGAGCGCGCTCAGCTCACTTTGGCAATTAGGAGCACATTAACCACCACACGCATTATTCAGCAGTATATGCAGCACCAGAACATGGCAACGCGATACCGGGCGAGGAGGCGACGTCAGCGCGGTCCCGTGAGTGATCAGGACATGGACACAGATTTCTCTGAAAGCATGGGCCCTGACAATGCATGCATCATGGTGCTAATGGGGCAGGTTCATGCTGTGGAACGCCGATTCTGGGCTCGGGAAACAAGCACAGACTGGTGGGACCGCATAGTGTTGCAGGTCTGGGACGTTTCCCAGTGGCTGCGAAACTTTTGCATGCGTAAGGGCACTTTCATGGAACTTTGTGACTTGCTTTCCCCTGCCCTGAAGCGCATGAATACCAAGATGAGAGCAGCCCTCACAGTTGAGAAGCGAGTGGCGATAGCCCTGTGGAAGCTTGCAACACCAGACAGCTACCGGTCAGTTGGGAATCAATTTGGAGTGGGCAAATCTACTGTGGGGGCTGCTGTGATGCAAGTAGCCCACGCAATCAAAGATCTGCTGATATCAAGGGTAGTGACCCTGGGAAATGTGCAGGTCATAGTGGATGGCTTTGCTGCAATGGGATTCCCTAACTGTGGTGGGGCCATAGACGGAACCCATATCCCTATCTTGGCACCGGAGCAATAAGCCGCCGAGTACATAAACCGCAAGGGGTACTTTTCGATAGTGCTGCAAGCTCTGGTGGATCACAAGGGATGTTTCACCAACATCAACGTGGGATGGCCGGGAAAGGTGCATGATGCTCGCATCTTCAGGAACTCTGGTCTGTTTCAAAAGCTGCAGGAAGGGACTTTATTCCCAGACCAGAAAATAACTGTTGGGGACGTTGAAATGCCCATATGTATCCTTGGGGACCCAGCCTACCCCTTAATGCCATGGCTCATGAAGCCGTACACAGGCAGCCTGGACAGTGGTCAGGAGCTGTTCAACTACAGGCTGAGCAAGTGCAGAATGGTGGTAGAATGTGCATTTGGACGTTTAAAGGCGCGCTGGCGCAGTTTACTGACTCGCTTAGACCTCAGCGAAACCAATATTCCCACTGTTATTACTGCTTGCTGTGTGCTCCACAATATCTGTGAGAGTAAGGGGGAGACGTTTATGGCGGGGTGGGAGGTTGAGGCAAATCGCCTGGCTGCTGGTTACGCGCAGCCAGACACCAGGGCGGTTAGAAGAGCACAGGAGGGCGCGGTACGCATCAGAGAAGCTTTGAAAACCAGTTTCAAGACTGGCCAGGCTACGGTGTGAAAGTTCTGTTTGTTTCTCCTTGATGAACCCCCCCGCCCCTTGGTTCACTCTACTTCCCTGTAAGCTAACCACCCTCCCCTCCTCCCTTTAATCATTGCTTGCAGAGCCAATAAAGTCATTGCTGCTTCACATTCATGCATTCTTTATTCATTCATCACACAAATAGGGGGATGACTACCAAGGTAGCCCAGGAGGGGTGGTGGAGGAGGGAAGGAAAATGCCACACAGCACTTTAAGCACAGCACTTTAAAAGTTTACAACTTTAAAATTTATTGAATGACAGCCTTCTTTTTTTTGGGCAATCCTCTGTGGTGGAGTGGCTGGTTGGCCGGAGGCCCCCCCACCGCGTTCTTGGGCGTCTGGGTGTGGAGGCTATGGAACTTGGGGAGGAGGGCGGTTGGTTACAGAGGGGCTGCAGTGGCAGTCTGTGCTCCAGCTGCCTTTGCTGCAGCTCAACCATACACTGGAGCATACTGGTTTGGTCCTCCAGCAGCCTCAGCATTGAATCCTGCCTCCTCTCATCACGCTGCCGCCACATTTGAGCTTCAGCCCTGTCTTCAGCCCGCCACTTACTCTCTTCAGCCCGCCACTTACTCTCTTCAGCCCGCCACCTCTCCTCCCGGTCATTTTGTGCTTTCCTGCACTCTGACATTATTTGCCTCCACGCATTCGTCTGTGCTCTGTCAGTGTGGGAGGACAGCATGAGCTCGGAGAACATTTCATCGCGAGTGCGTTTTTTTTTCTTTCTAAGCTTCACTAGCCTCTGGGAAGGAGAAGATCCTGTGATCATTGAAACACATGCAGCTGGTGGAGAAAAAAAAAGGGACAGCGGTATTTAAAAAGACACATTTTATAAAACAGTGGCTACACTCTTTCAGGGTAAACCTTGCTGTTAACATTACATACATAGCACATGTGCTTTCGTTACAAGGTCGCATTTTGCCTCCTCCCACCGCGTGAACGGATTTTGGTTGAATGCCAGCAAACATACACTGCAATGCTTTGTTCTACAGTGATTCCCGAGTACGTGTTACTGGCCTGGAGTGGTAAAGTGTCCTACCATGAAGGACGAAATAAGGCTGCCCTCCCCAGAAACCTTTTGCAAAGGCAGAACCGCAAATGCCAGGGCAAAGTAATCCTTTCACATGCTTGCTTTTAAACCATGTATAGCATTTTAAAAGGTACACTCACCAGAGGTCCCTTTTCCGCCTGCTGAGTCCAGGAGGCAGCCTTGGGTGGGTTCGGGGGGTACTGGCTCCAGGTCTAGGGTGAGAAACAGTTCCTGGCTGTTGGGAAAACCGGTTTCTCCGCTTGCTTGCTGTGAGCTATCTACAACCTCCTCATCATCATCTTCTTCGTCCCCAAAACCTACTTCCGTATTGCCTCCATCTCCATTGAAGGAGTCAAACAACACGGCTGGGGTAGTGGTTTCTGAACCCCCTAAAATGGCATGCAGCTCATCATAGAAGCGGCATGTTTGGGGCTCTGACCCAGAGCGGCTGTTCGCCTCTCTGGTTTTCTGGTAGGCTTGCCTCAGCTCCTTCAGTTTCACGCGGCACTGCTTCGGGTCCCTGTTATGGCCTCTGTCCTTCATGCCCTGGGAGATTTTCAGAAAGGTTTTGGCATTTCGAAAACTGGAACAGAGTTCTGATAGCACGGATTCCTCTCCCCAAACAGCGATCAGATCCCGTACCTCCCGTTCGGTCCATGCTGGAGCTCTTTTGCGATTCTGGGACTCCATCATGGTCACCTGTGCTGATGAGCTCTGCATGGTCACCTGCAGCTTGCCACGCTGGCCAAACAGGAAATGAGATTCAAAAGTTCGCGGTTCTTTTCCTGTCTACCTGGCCAGTGCATCTGAGTTGAGAGTGCTGTCCAGAGCGGTCATAATGGGGCACTCTGGGATAGCTCCCGGAGGCCAATACCATCGAATTGTGTCCACAGTACCCCAAATTCGAGCCGGCAACGTCGATTTAAGCGCTAATCCACTTGTCAGGGGTGGAGTAAGGAAATCGATTTTAAGAGCCCTTTAAGTCGAAATAAAGGGCTTCATTGTGTGGACGGGTGCAGGTTTAAATCGATTTAACGCTGCTAAATTCGACCTAAAGTCCTAGTGTAGACCAGGGCTATTTGCCAAAATCTAGCCAAATTCACAGATTGTTTTGGTCACCTCACAACTGCATTTTATTGTGGAAAAAAACTAGTCATGAAAAACTTTACCGAAGTCTAGTTTGGGCCCTGCCTATTCAGTCATTGGGTCCAAACTCCCCACCGTTGATGGAAGTATTGAGAGGAAGCTCAGACACCCACTTGTCTTGACATTCTGAGGCCTCATGCTGCCAATTAATCCACACTGAAAGCTCCCATTGGCATTGACATGTGCTCCATTCAAGGCAGGACTGGCCCCTTTGCAGAATGTCACTTATTTCCCATATTCTTCTGCAGGTGGTTCCCGTTACGAGTGAGTGTCATGGGGAATAAGCCACGTGAGTAGCATTTCCTTAACACTCCATCTAGCGGTGTCTGAGATTTCATTTATCAGACACCAAAAAAAAAAAATCACTCAGGAGAGAACTGTTGAAATGGCAAGAGGACCAGCCTTCCATGTGCAGTACCGTGCTACCATGCAGATAGTCTCTGCTGCTCAGTGATGTCCTTGGACATCAATAGACTGGGGAGGTGAGCTCTCCTTAAAGGAGTGGGGAGATGGGGGTGGAATCCAGGCAATGCTGCCAAACCTGCAGCTATTTGGAGTAATCTCAGTCATGGGAGTCCCTCCTCGTTCCAGCTGGTATCAGCCAAAATGCTAGTTTAAGTGCTTATTGCTCCCGGTCCAATGCCACAAGGTGTGGAGTACAAACTCCTCCATGCCCAGTGACAGCTCAGTGTTATTAATAACATGCAGCCCCTGGGAAATCAGTATGTCTCCCCCTTTATCTCAATCCCTATTGGCAACTTTCCCTAACAGTAAAACTCCATCTGTCTGGCCCTCTGGCCCCAGCTGGCATTGCTGAGGAAGTTGGGAGGTGGGTGTGGGAGACTGTCAGATGCTGAATCATGGGCATTGGCAACTAAGGGTTAGCTTGAATGCCCTGGCAGGGAGGCCCAGATGTGTTGGAATAGCACAGTCCTGGGGGAAGAGGTACAAGCTGCTGGCTTCTACAGCAACCGAAAGGGGCCACGCTGCACTCCTGATGTTGGAAAATGCAAACGGATAAAGGGTGGGCGTTGCAACAGTCTGCAGTTGTTGGAGGCGCAAACTCAGGACTCCTGGGTTCTGATCCCAAGTTTGCCACTGACTCAGTTTGTGAGCTTGGACAAGTCCCTTCGCCACGCTGAGCCTTAGCGTCTCAGCTGTAAAAAGAGGGTAACAAAACCTGCCTCACCAGGGTGCTGTGATGCTGGAAGAGCTAATGTATTTAAACCTGGAAGGACTCTGTCTGGGACAGAGGCAGGGGTGGGGAGGGGATAGCCCTTTTCCATTGTTTCATCAAACTGCCAGCCTCTAACACGTGCAGTGATGGTCAGAAGTGCTCCGTAGCCTTTCAGAATTAAGCAGCACTGCTGTCAGCTTCACGTTAAACTACAACATAAGCAGAGCACTGACAGTGAACGCCTAGGGAAAGGTGTTTGTAGCGCCATCTACAGGAAACCACAGGGCACAGAAAAGGCTTCCCATACTGTCCCATAACTTGCTAACTCACAGATCCATGAAGTGAGTTCATTGAAACAAACGTTCTGCTGAAACCGTTTCCAACACCACTCGGTTTAGGTTTCAAACCTTCTCCTTTTTCAATTTGTTGGCTCACAGTTGGCGTGTCGCTGTTACTCCTGGCATGGGAATGGTTTTCTGACAACATTTACAATCGCATGCATTTATTCCCAAGCACCTATTTCAAGCCTACCTGCCCAGTGCTAGTTTGGCAGACTAATTCCTGAGGTTTCCTCTGAGGGGGTGTGTTAGGGGCTTGTTCCTTCACCCACTTCCTTCCCTGGTCCTTCTCGCATGAACAGAGAGCAACAATACCCCAAGTCCAAAGGTGAAAACAATTGGATGTTTATTGGGGGTGAACTTCCAGCAAGCATGATTCCAGTTTCCTTCCTTAGCCCTGGTCTACACTAGGACTTTAGGTCGAATTTAGCAGCGTTAAATTGTTGTAAACCTGCACCGGTCCACACAATGAAGCCCTTTATTTCGACTTAAAGGGCTCTTAAAATCGATTTCCTTACTCCACCCCTGACAAGTGGATTAGCGCTTAAATCGACGTTGCCGGCTCGAATTTGGGGTACTGTGGACACAATTCGATGGTATTGGCCTCCGGGAGCTATCCCAGAGTGCCCCATTATGACCGCTCTGGACAGCACTCTCAACTCAGATGCACTGGCCAGGTAGACAGGAAAAGAACCGCGAACTTTTGAATCTCATTTCCTGTTTGGCCAGCGTGGCAAGCTGCAGGTGACCATGCAGAGCTCATCAGCACAGGTGACCATGATGGAGTCCCAGAATCGCAAAAGAGCTCCAGCATGGACCGAACGGGAGGTACGGGATCTGATCGCTGTTTAGGGAGAGGAATCCGTGCTATCAGAACTCCGTTCCAGTTTTCGAAATGCCAAAACCTTTCTGAAAATCTCCCAGGGCATGAAGGACAGAGGCCATAACAGGGACCCGAAGCAGTGCCGCGTGAAACTGAAGGAGCTGAGGCAAGCCTACCAGAAAACCAGAGAGGCGAACAGCTGCTCTGGGTCAGAGCCCCAAACATGCCGCTTCTATGATGAGCTGCATGCCATTTTAGGGGGTTCAGCCACCACTACGCCAGCCGTGTTGTTTGACTCCTTCAATGGAGATGGAGACAATACGGAAGCAGGTTTTGGGGACGAAGAAGATGAGGAGGAGGAGGTTGTAGATAGCTCACAGCAAGCAAGCGGAGAAACCGGTTTTCCCAACAGCCAGGAACTGTTTCTCACCCTAGACCTGGAGCCAGTACCCCCCGAACCCACCCAAGGCTGCCTCCTGGACCCAGCAGGCAGAGAAGGGACCTCTGGTGTGTGTACCTTTTAAAATACTATACATGGTTTAAAAGCAAGCATGTGAAAGGATTACTTTGCCCTGGCATTTGCGGTTCTCCTAGATGTAGTCCTAAAGCCTTTGCAAAAGGTTTCTGGGGAGGGCAGCCTTATTGCGTCCTTCATGGTTGGACACTTTACCACTCCAGGCCAGTAACACGTACTCGGGAATCATTGTAGAACAAAGCATTGCAGTGTATGTTTGCTGGCATTCAAACAACATCCGTTCTTTATCTCTCTGTGTTATCCTCAGGAGAGTGAGATATAATTCATGGTCACCTGGTTGAAATAGAGTGCTTTTCTTCAGGGGACACTCAGATGAGCCCATTCCTGCTGGGCTGTTTGCCTGTGGCTAAACAGAAATGTTCCCCGCTGTTAGCCACAGGGAGGGGGGAAGGTTGAGGGGGTAGTCACACGGTGGGAGGAGGCAAAATGCGACCTTGTAACGAAAGCACATGTGCTATGCATGTAATGTTAACAGCAAGGTTTACCCTGAAAGAGTGTAGCCACTGTTTTATAAAATGTGTCTTTTTAAATACCGCTGTCCCTTTTTTTTTCTCCACCAGCTGCATGTGTTTCAATGATCACAGGATCTTCTCCTTCCCAGAGGCTAGTGAAGCTTAGAAAGAAAAAAAAACGCACTCGCGATGAAATGTTCTCCGAGCTCATGCTGTCCTCCCACACTGACAGAGCACAGACGAATGCGTGGAGGCAAATAATGTCAGAGTGCAGGAAAGCACAAAATGACCGGGAGGAGAGGTGGCGGGCTGAAGAGAGTTGTGGCGGGCTGAAGAGAGTAAGTGGCGGGCTGAAGACAGGGCTGAAGCTCAAAGGTGGCGGCAGCATGATGAGAGGAGGCAGGATTCAATGCTGAGGCTGCTGCAGGACCAAACCAGTATGCTCCAGTGTATGGTTGAGCTGCAGCAAAGGCAGCTGGAGCACAGACTGCCACTGCAGCCCCTCTGTAACCAACCGCCCTCCTCCCCAAGTTCCATAGCCTCCACACCCAGACGCCCAAGAACGCGGTGGGGGGGCCTCCGGCCAACCAGCCACTCCACCACAGAGGATTGCCCAAAAAAAAGAAGGCTGTCATTCAATAAATTTTAAAGTTGTAAACTTTTAAAGTGCTGTGCTTAAAGTGCTGTGTGGCATTTTCCTTCCCTCCTCCACCACCCCTCCTGGGCTACCTTGGTAGTCATCCCCCTATTTGTGTGATGAATGAATAAAGAATGCATGAATGTGAAGCAACAATGACTTTATTGCCTCTGCAAGCGGTGATTGAAGGGAGGAGGGGAGGGTGGTTAGCTTACAGGGAAGTAGAGTGAACCAAGGGACGGGGGGTTTCATCAAGGAGAAACAAACAGAACTTTCACACCGTAGCCTGGCCAGTCATGCAACTGGTTTTCAAAGCTTCTCTGATGTGTACCGTGCCCTCCTGTGCTCTTCTAACCGCCCTGGTGTCTGGCTGCGCGTAACCAGCAGCCAGGCGATTTGCCTCAACCTCCCACCCCGCCATAAACGTCTCCCCCTTACTCTCACAGATATTGTGGAGCACACAGCAAGCAGTAATAACAGTGGGAATATTGGTTTCGCTGAGGTCTAAGCGAGTCAGTAAACTGCGCCAGCGCGCCTTTAAACGTCCAAATGCACATTCTACCACCATGCTGCACTTGCTCAGCCTGTAGTTGAACAGCTCCTGACCACTGTCCAGGCTGCCTGTGTATGGCTTCATGAGCCATGGCATTAAGGGGTAGGCTGGGTCCCCAAGGATACATATAGGCATTTCAACGTCCCCAACAGTTATTTTCTGGTCTGGGAATAAAGTCCCTTCCTGCAGCTTTTGAAACAGACCAGAGTTCCTGAAGATGCGAGCATCATGCACCTTTCCCGGCCATCCCACGTTGATGTTGGTGAAACATCCCTTGTGATCCACCAGAGCTTGCAGCACTATCGAAAAGTACCCCTTGCGGTTTATGTACTCGGCGGCTTGGTGCTCCGGTGCCAAGATAGGGATATGGGTTCCGTCTATGGCCCCACCACAGTTAGGGAATCCCATTGCAGCAAAGCCATCCACTATGACCTGCACATTTCCCAGGGTCACTACCCTTGATATCAGCAGATCTTTGATTGCGTGGGCTACTTGCATCACAGCAGCCCCCACAGTAGATTTGCCCACTCCAAATTGATTCCCAACTGACTGGTAGCTGTCTGGCGTTGCAAGCTTCCACAGGGCTATCGCCACTCGCTTCTCAACTGTGAGGGCTGCTCTCATCTTGGTATTCATGCGCCTCAGGGCAGGGGAAAGCAAGTCACAAAGTTCCATGAAAGTGCCCTTACGCATGCGAAAGTTTCGCAGCCACTGGGAATCGTCCCAGACCTGCAACACTATGCGGTCCCACCAGTCTGTGCTTGTTTCCCAAGCCCAGAATCGGCGTTCCACAGCATGAACCTGCCCCATTAGCACCATGATGCATGCATTGTCAGGGCCCATGCTTTCAGAGAAATCTGTGTCCATGTCCTGATCACTCACGTGACCACGCTGACGTCGCCTCCTCGCCCGGTATCGCTTTGCCAGGTTCTGGTGCTGCATATACTGCTGGATAATGCGTGTGGTATTTAATGTGCTCCTAATTGCCAAAGTGAGCTGAGCGGCCTCCATGCTTGCCTTGGTATGGCATCCGCACAGAAAAAAGGCGCGGAACGATTGTCTGCCGTTGCTCTGACGGAGGGAGGGGTGACTGACGACACGGCTTACATGGTTGGATTCAGGGAGCTAAAATCAACAAAGGGGGTGTCTTTACATCAAGGAGTATTTCAGGCAGGACTTCACGGAGGGTTCCAATAAGAAATGGTGCACCTAAGTTATCGTTCTTATTGGAACAAGGAGGTTAGCCTGGCCTCTGATTGATACATGGCTAGATTTACCTTGCTGCACCTTCTCTGTGAGTGACTGCAGTGTGACCTAGAGGAATGAGTCCCCTAGACAGGGGAGGAGGCAAATGAGTACAAAACAAATCTGGTCTATTTCTTGTTTTGACCTACTCCATCTATCTTTTACATCTTTGGCTGGCAGCAGAGGGTGCAGAAGGACTGCATGCAATCCACATCTCATGGCTGCTCGGCAGAAGATGGTACAGTACGACTGCTAGCAGTCCGTATCGCCTGCCCGCTCACCATAAGACGGTTCAATAGGACTGACTGCAGGACTAAAGAGAATGACCTGGTCAAGTCACTCCAAATTTAGTCCCTGCACCCATGTCTGCCCAGGCGCTCCCAGCCGACGTGGCCAGGAGCACCTCGGACATGACGATGACGGCTACCAGTCGTACTGTACCGTCTGCTACCACAAGGCAAGGGGTTGCTGCTACTGTGTAGCAATGCCGTACCGCGTCTGCCAGCACCCAGGAGACATAGGGTGACGGTTACCTGAGCGGGCTCCATGCTTGCCGTGGTATGGCGTCTGCACAGGTAACTCAGGAAAAAAGGCGCGAAACGATTGTCTGCCCTTGCTTTCACGGAGGGAGGGAGGGAACGGGGGCCTGACGATATGTACCCAGAACCACCCGCGACAATGTTTTAGCCCCATCAGGCATTGGGATCTCAACCCAGAATTCCAATGGGCAGCGGAGACTGCGGGAACTGTGGGATAGCTACCCACAGTGCAACGCTCCGGAAGTCGACTCTAGCCTCGGTACTGTGGAAGCGCTCCGCCGAGTGAATGCACTTAATGCACTTAGAGCATTTTCTGTGGGGACACACACACTCGAATATATAAAACAGATTTCTAAAAAAACGACTTCTATAAATTCGACCTTATTCCGTAGTGTAGACATACCCTTAGTGTCCCCCTTCCTAGCTCTGACACCACAGAGCCTTACTCCTGTGTCCCTGTTCCCATTTCCTGTCCTTAGCCAAACATGATTCCAATTTCCCCCACCCACACACTTCCTGATTGACTGCAGACTATACAGTAAAACTTGAGTTCTGCTTAGCTATACCTTAACCTATCATTTTACTGAAATTTAACTAACCAATCCTAACATATTGTAACATGATTATGTAACCAATTATATCCCACCACCTTAATTAGTTTACACCCAGCAAAATTAATTATACAGCAGACAGAAACAATCACAGAACCAGACAGAGATTTTACAGACAAACAATAGCAAAGTGGGAACTATAATGACAAAACAACATAGAAGTGAGGATTTCCCATCCCAGCTATGTATAAGTGAGTTCTTGCCAGACAGGATGCTATCAAACTAAGTTTCCTTTTACATTTTCTAGGCACTTCCCTTTCTCTGGAAGCGATAGGCGTTATCAGGACAGGATTGTATCCTAACAGCCCCATAGCACCTTCTTTCAATGTGACTAGTTTGGAACGTGAGGAGGTGACCGGTCGCTTCGCAGCTTATGGCAGCCTCTGCTGCTTAGCCAAAGGCCTTAGCCTAAGAACAGGGCCTCAGACTGTCTCAGTGAGAAAAGGCCTTAGACAGTCAGACAGTGATTTGGATTCTCTCTTTTATAGCCAAGTGATAAGAATACACCTAAATTCTTAGAGTATAGGCCTTTACAGACAAGCCTGAATATCTATATCCTAACAGAGGGTGGTCATGCCGGGAATGCATCCAGGGCCCGGGGATGCCCCTCTTTGGAGTGGCAGGTGAACGGTGAAATATCTGTGCACTGCTCACAGTCCCCCAGAGCCTTTTTTTTGTCTCTGTTTCTGCAAAACCTTTTCAAACGTCTAACTCAGGCAAAAAGAAAAGGAGGACTTGTGGCACCTTAGAGACTAACCGATTTATTTGAGCATAAGCTTTCGTGAGCTACAGCTCACTTCAGTATGCATCCGATGAAGTGAGCTGTAGCTCATGAAAGCTTATGCTCAAATAAATCGGTTAGTCTCTAAGGTGCCACAAGTACTCCTTTTTTTTTTTCTCATAGCATGCCACTGCAGAGCCCTATTTCCATGATCTGTGCTAACCTGTTGCAGGCTGCTGGAGTTTAATTGGCAGGCTCTCTAGCTCCAGGTCCCCAGACTTCTTACAGCCTGAACATCTGTCCGACTGCGTAGTCAAAGATTGTGGAGAAGGGTCATTTAAGGGTGAGTATCCAAACGCATATTTTATCAGCTTGCCTCGCCTTTCAGTAGGCCTGTAGCCAAGTGTTACGAACAGTCACATACCAATCGCAGTGCCTGGACAATATTTAAAACAGTATTATCCAAGTGACAGACAAACTGGCACCACAAATTTAGATTTGAAAATGGCAGTTTCATTATTTTCTGTATCAGTACACACTTCTTGTGACAGACAGCCCAATTATTCCGTCTTCCCCTTTTCTCTTGTGCAGAACATGCCAGTCACAACTTCACTAAGAGCTGAGGGGCATTAGCCCAGTACAGGATCAGACTGTAAGCACGGGACTGACTCCGCATAGACACGCAGCCCCAGCGGTAGAGAAACTCCATCTCAAGCAAAGCCTTTGATAGCCTTTTCCACCCTACAATTATTCTCCATCCGGAAAATTAAACACATTCCCCTTTTATTTTCCTGCAAATGCCCCACACCTTGTAATTAGAGTTTGCCTCACTCTCTCAGATCCAACCTTCCAACACTATTAAACAAAGTTTGTGGCTGTGCAACTCCCGAGCTGCACTGCATAATGGGAGAAGTGTTGTAGTCCACCATGCAAAGCTACTTCCCAGGAAGAAAGGGTTCGACGTTCGCTCATCTGTTTTAAAAGAAGAAAACGAATACAGCCCAGCAATTTAATGCGTGACATAAAAACAATCAGAAATGCTTTCGAAGTTTACACTTCATGTCTGATTTTTTTCCATGATCTGTAATTACTTTACTTCTTTCAGATTTACAACAAGGGTCCTACAGGCTCAGAGTTTTGTCTTGTTTCATGCAGAGTATGGTCTGTTAAGGTCTCCTTTTTAGTTACTCATTTTCTCACTGCAGTACAAGCGATGGGCCGAATCCTGTGGGGGAATGCTCCAGATCCCCATTGAAAGCATTCCACACCGTGCAGAATTGGGCCCTCCAGTGCTCACCTGGATTCTCAAGATCTGGAACAAGCTCTATCTGTTCCTATCCTTTGCCAGAACACCTTTGCTATGAACACAGCTGAAGGGAGCCATGGGACAGAAAAAATACAAACTCTTGTTATTTTAGTGAAACTGGAAAAGACGGGAGCTGCTCAACACATTTGTTACACAGTGCCGTGGTTTACATGTTGGATCATTGATCAGCACATGACCCGTATTTTTAGTCTCAGACAAAGCCGAGTACCTGATATGCTGGGTTACCAGATTGCAAATCAGCTAACTGGGCATACATCTGACTAGCCACTGACTCTCTGTCTATGTATTTAGGTTCTTGTACTGGCATCCATCAGTGTAGTATCTAAGAGCAGCTGATAGTACATTTCAGAAATGTGTCCTGGAGGAGCAATATGCCCTCACTAGTGAGTTACTGTGTTGTGTATCAATATAAACAAATTTACATAGGATTAGAAGGGACCTCCCGGGTCACCATGTCCAGGCCTGTACTTTTCCTGGCAGCCCCATCATATAATCCCATTCTGAAATGTATCAAGCTCCATCTTCAAACTAGTTCGGTTGTTTGCCTGTATTAGGGCTAATGGGAGACTGTTCCAAAACGTCACTCCTCCGATAGTTGGGAACCTTCTCATTTCCAGCTTTGATTTCGTCATGGCAAACCGTTTTCCCTCGTGAACAATTAGCTTGCCTGTTCGCCCTCCAAGCTGGCACTCACTGCTGACCGGAGAGAGTCAAAATACCCAAAAAGCTATGTTGATATGAATACATCTAATTACATGCTACTGAAACAGTGAAAATGTCTTCTGGTCTCACTGTCCAAGTGTCAGAAATATAGTCCCCTCTCTAAAGCTCAGAGTAAACTATGCACAACTCTAGAACCGATGAAAAGACTAGCAGAGACAGACAACCAACCCTACGGTCCCATTTCCCTCTGCTCCCACAGCAAGACTCCTGTGGCCTCTGGGACGATACCAGTGGTGCTAGTAGAAGTCATTTTTTGCTGGTACTGCACTCATGGGAGGGACATAAGGAGGGGTACGTGACTTCCCACATGACCCTCCATGTGACTGCTTCCCATCCTGCCTCCAGCTCAGAGCCCCCCCCCTTTGTATATATAATCATCAACATACTTAACTACTCACTCCCCCCCTCCCCCGTATGCTGTATTCAGTCTGTTTATATGGAATAGGGCAGTTGGGTGAGGAGCCATTTCAGCATATGTATGACTTATTAAAAGACATTTTAAATAGAACTGTATCCTAAACTGCTCTACAGTGTTGTACCCAAACACTGCATTTCAATGTGGGATTCAACATCCTTTACAGGAACAGACTCCTGAAACACTTACCAGTCAAAAGTGGCCCATAGTCATGCAAATAGTCCCATTGTCTTCCATGGGACCGATCAAATGATTAAGGGTTTACAGTGTTCGGTTCCAAGTTTGTAAATTGTTCTGGATGAAGCTGACAAGGCCTGAGCTGTCAGATCAGAAGGAGCGTCCTTCGACTAAAGGTGGGCAGACGTGTGATACGTCTTAGCTCCGTTGCTAAGGTGAGGAACATCTTTTCGGCAAAGTTCTTGGCAGATTCCTGAGGCAGCTGGTTTAAGGCCGTCAGTGTCCCGCATTATAATCTTCACTTATAGTTCTCTCACCCACAAAGCTGGAACACGAGGCATTTGTTTTGCTGCTCCAGTTCCCGTTCACAAAATGCATGGAAGGGTGTGTCTACACAGCCGATGTTAAATTGCATGGAAGGGTGTGTCTACACAGCCGATGTTAAATTGCATGGAAGGGTATGTCTACACAGCCGATGTTAAATTGCATGGAAGGGCAGCGCTTTAACGTGGCTGGGGAGTCGCAGCCCCAGCACTGGGGGAGAGCTCTCCCAGCGCTGTAAAAACACCACCTCCATGAGGGGAGCAGCTCCCAGCGCTGGTGCACTGTCTACACTGGCGCTTGACAGCGCTGAAACTTGCATCGCTGGAGGGGGGGGGAGGTGTTTTTTCACCCCCTTGAGTGAGGAAAGTTTCAGAGCTGTAAGGGGCAGTGTAGACAAGCCGTTAGACTAGTTTGGCTGCGAAGAAGAATTCTAGGTACGCTGGGGACCACACCTGATTCCTGTCAGGCTGCAGAACTGGGCTGACATCAGAATCCAAACATCTTCTGGTCAGTGCAAGCAGAGGCATTCCTCTACTGATCTGGATTTGATGTGATGCAGTAGGAACGTGGATAATTCAGACCAATGGGGAGAAACAGAATCAAAACCACTGTTGAAACACCTTCCGTCCCGCCCACCCCTCCCCTTTTGAGGGCTCCTGACCAACACAACAGCACAATACATATGCTAACAAACTTAAAGCCTTCGTTTATGTTTGTTAGCATATGTATTGTGCTGTTAAAGCCATATAAAGAATGAATGTCCTCCCCAGCTGTGTTCTGTTCCTTTAAGGAGCAGAGTGCAGCCCCTCCCCCCTTGGGGGGAGGGAGGCTAGCCCCAAGTTTTTCCCCGTACCTGCTAAAAATCTCTTGCCAGTACTGTGCACTGCAGGGTACCCCCTACATGCACACCTGGAAGCTGCACAAATTTGAATAAGGGAAACATTAACAAGCAGCCAGAAAGTGGCGTATGAAGGGTGGTAAGGTGCACACACAAGTGAGCTCTGCATGCAGTTGCGAGGAGAGAGAGAGTTCTTTGTAAAAGTTACAACCTCCCTCCCCAAAGACAGAGACACAAACTTTCTCACAGTTTGTCCAATTCCCTTTAACACAACTTCCCCTTGTGCAAGCCTCATGTTACTCTCCATTGAGTTCCATGGGAGCAACATGCACCAAAAGGCTTCAAGGTCCTGGTCCAAATTTGGCTTTGAAGCTTGAATAGAGAGAAGCCTCTCCCTGCTTATCTTGCAAACTCAGCAAAGCATCTGTCCACACATGCCAAGTAGATATTTTTACAAAATATACTACACACGCTGCACGCCCATATCTCCAAGGGCAGGAGCCAGCCATTCTTCTGCTGTTAAGTTTACACAGGAATATTTCAGCCTGACTATTTAATTTCCAGTTTTTGCAGATGAGGAGCCCTGACAGTCCCCTACAGAATCACCTCTCTTCTACAAGGGCATGCTTCTATTCAGGAAGATATGGGCCTAGGGTGAACAGGTCTGACTGAAGCACAACCTTCCATTGTAGGGTTTCTAGAGTTACATTTATTAGCACTGGCTGCACGGCAGACACAATCAGAGTGAAAATACAACAGGGCACGCAGGAGGATTTAAATTCAAGAAAAATGGTTTAGCTGTTAATTATTAACTTTTATGATTTACTCTGTACAGCACCAGAGAGAATTATTAAACTATGAAACCAGTGACTGAGCCATCCTGCATAATCACCACTAAAGGTGACATAAGAAATGCCAAGCCCTTGTAGGCAGAACGGTGAGAAATTCATAATAGGTTTATTATTAATCATTTATTACTTGTTTAGGGCCCAACACAGCAAAGCATTTAAACACATAAAGAAAAAGTTTTAAGTGTTTGCTTAAGTCCCACTGAAGTCACTTTCAGGCAGACATAAGCATGGGCTAAGGTGCTTTGTTGAATCCAGGGTGATCAGATTTCTACTGCACCCCAGAAATGGCTGCATTTCAGTGGTGTATCTGTCTGCTTGTAAAGTGTTTTGGAATGACAGCGCAAATGCTATTATACACTTAAGATATTATTGTTACAGTATGAATGCAAGAAGAAAACTTCTTAAAATAAACGAATTGTTCTGATGACATAAAATACATATTAATTTTCCATAGTTTTGTGTCCCTTTCTCTCTCAACATATATATGAGTGGGCATGAGAAAGCTCAAACTTTTGCTTGCAGATTGCATATAGTTGGGCTTGGCAGAATTATTTTTTAAAAAGTCAAAATTTGACCCATAATATTGAGGTTTATTTTTAAAGTTATTTATTGGTTTAAATTTTCACAGTTGTGCAAAACTATGGGGTTTAAGCATTTTTTTTTGTTTATTTACATTTTTCACAGTTGTGTGAAATTATGGGGTGGTCAGACAAGGGGGGGTTAGACAATAATTGTTTAATGATAAATGTGGAGATTCAAAAAGTTAAAGCTTTGTATTTTAACGATTATAAATTCCCAATATCACATGTCAAAATACACAAAGTAAATATCCTTACACTAAACTCAAATAAGTACTCATGTAGCATTTTTCTTACTTTGTCTAGCTGTTAATTTTGATTATTTTCAGTGGAAATATTTTTTCGTTGGTTTCTCTGTGTTCGGTGAAATCGACATTTACCAATAAAAATCTAATCCTTCCATGCCTAGTTACAGTCCAAGTGCTGTTTGCATTTCTTATATAAAGATTCAGTATATTTCACTACAAGCAACACAAAAAAGACCATCAAAAATGCTGCATAAAAACCAGACGCGCTGCTGGGAAGCAAATATGCACTGTACTTACATCTCTGCCTCGGGAGCCGGGAAGCACTCACTGGTGCCCTAATAACCAGAGGAGCTGGCAGCCCCCTCAGCACCAGGATGTCAGTACTATTCTTCTTTGTACAATGGAAAATGCACAGATCAGCCCTGTGCTAGAAATGTGGTAAGTAGCAGAATTGTTTGGGGCTGAGCTGGCATGTACACAGCAGCTCAGTGAGAGTAAGTGGGCTGACAGGTTTGCAAAAGAAACAAAACCAACCTGTTGACCTCCTAAGGGTAGGGCAACAGACGCAGAGAAGCTCTGCACAAGATATGCTTGCAGCAGCCACTTGGCCAGGCAGTACATACACATTAACGAGCTGTGGTGTGGCATGCAGCATGCTGGCTCAGGGTAAGGAAAGGCGGTTAAGCATGCATGCTGCTCTCTGGAATTAGGAGCAAATTAATTCTGACTCATGTTTTATTGGAAATTACTGAGTCCAAAATAATATCAGATTATGTTCTGGATTAAGTTTACTAAAACCTACAGGAAGCAGAACACAGGTACACAGTGTATAAATCCACAGGCCTCTTTAGTGTCCCAAGTCCAACCTTTCTGTGCCTCAGTTTCCCCACCGCTGAAATGGAGATAAAAACACATGCCTGCCTACCTTCAATGGTCTGGAAATCTTACATCATTCATATCAAAGAGCTTTAAGAAATCAAATACTATAGAAACAGATGGTTATATTGGGCCTGCCACATCTACACACGAATCATACCATACTTCTCACATAGTACCACAGATTTCTGTGGAGCTAGTTGTTGAGTAAGGGACTATACAGTGTGAGTAAGAGGGACAGAATCTGTCCCATTGTGATCATAATTCAAACAGAGAGAACAGGGGAAAGAGCCCGGCATATCTCAAAAACTGGTCAAACAAACGGAAATCGTCCATTTTGAATTAAAATGTGCTTACGACAAACTCAGCTGCTGGGATCAACCAGAGCCTAAATTGTCCCTTTGCATGGAGGACAACATTTCCCAAGAACAGCAGGGAGGGGAACACGGAGCAGCACACGGTCACAGTTCCCTTCTGTAACATCCAAAGAGGTTACAAAACTGGGATTGCTTAAAAGTGTAATTATGGGCATGAAAGTGACTATGTGAAAATGGCACCTTCTTGCTCCACAGACCGGCTCCCTGAGCTTTTGAGTCACAACAGCTTGCTCTATATCCCAGTCAGCCACGGAAGAGTGAGCTGGATTCTGTTCTAGGGCTGCCAACTCTGTATTCCAGTATCATCATCACCATGATTAATAATAATAAGCAGGAGTCACCTGCATTGGCCTGGGGTATTTCTTGCTGCTTTTCGCACAGCTCAGCAACTCCTGATTTTGTTGTACAGAGAAGAAAAAAAAGGGACATCCCTTGTAATAAGGGACTGTTGGCAGCCCTAATTCTGACTCACGCACCATCCACAGAATTGTTAACTATGCACCAGCCTCAACATCCTTATCTGACAAATAGCAACAGCACACGAGCCAGAGAACCCAGCTTGCGTCTCAGAGCCTACGTGGAGTCTGCAGAGCCAGCAGTTAGGGGACTAGGGGGGGAAATAATCCAAAACATCATTTTGGGTGGAAACTACGCCTACTTGTGCTTGAGCCTCTGAGCCACAATCGATATGAGGTCTCCAATCACGGTTCCTCAGAGTAAAACCACACATTCCAGCCTCGATTCTGCTCCCATGGAAGTAAATGGCAAAACTTCCTGTGACTTTAATGGGACAGGATCAGTAATATATAATAAATAAACATAAAATGCCAGAAAAGAGATGGATGGGGCAAAAAAGGGTGGGCAGGGTCATAGCCTCCCTCCCCACTGACCGGGGGACGGAGATAGCACACCAGAGGGGTGGAGAGTAATCAGTGCCATCGGATCAGATCATATGCCCAACGTGCCCAGGGAAACTCTGGAAGAGCAGTACCTGCCTGCAAAGCAAGGTCCCTGGTGCTTCTGCAGGGACTGTGCAGTTCTGCCCCATCTAGCCCTCCATGCTCACAGCGTTGCTGGTTCCAGTTCTTTTGACTAGTCAAAGTCACTGTATGCAAAACCAAACATATTCTTCTTCTTCTCTTTGATAAGGCCCCTATATTTACTTTAGCCCTCGCAGCCATGAGTAACATATTTCACAATATTTGACTATAACAGACTAAGAGCCTTGAATCACTGAAGTGTGATACAAGGGCATTACTCTAGTATTATTAAGTAGTTAAAAAGCTATATCGAGGCACAATGCATTATTCACAGATCACGAAGAGCAGATATAATGGTCATTTTAAATCAGGCCTCATGAATATGCAACAATGTCCCAGGTTTTAATCACAGGGGGGGGAAAGAATCTTGACCTAAAATTTAAAATCTGGGCATGTTAACCCTCCCTTTTCCAGCTCCAGAATTTTAATCATGGCTTTTCCTTGGATGAGAATTACCTAGTGCTCTTATTGCTGCTTTTAAAACCTCTCTTTAACCTCAGACTGAAATATATAAGCCTGCATCGCATCTGTTCTGCGATCTCTTTTCTGTGTCATTTCCTTCAGTGGGACTATAAAATTATCCACACAAGGCAGCAATTTCAAATACAATGCCAACAAAGTGCTAAGGACAGTGCAATAGACATTATTGGTATCAGCATGTACAATGCAAAAACAAAAAGCAATGTTCTTTATGGTCTTGCTGGCTCTGAATTTGTACAAGAAATCACACTGAAGATTAGCTAGCAAAGTATTCCAGACCTCTTGCTAAACACAACCTCTGTCATATTTATAAAAAGAACAGGAGGACTTGTGGCACCTTAGAGACTAACCAATTTATTTGAGCATGAGCTTTCATCCGGATGCATCCGATGAAGTGAGCTGTAGCTCACAAAAGCTCATGCTCAAATAAATTGGTTAGTCTCTAAGGTGCCACAAGTCCTCCTGTTCTTTTTGCAGAAACAGACTAACACGGCTGCTACTCTGAAACCGGTCATATTTATGACCTAGATCTAGTAAAATAATGATAAAACAGATCTATGCATACAACAAACAGTTCACATTCGGTTCCGTACTGGTTGTGGGGTCATGCTGGTCAGTATTTCTGAACATTCAGGTGACCACTGGAGCTTTCAGAAAACTTTTCCCGAACCCTGGAGGTCTCGCACATTCATGCCAGAAGCACGTTTTTTGGCATTTGATGTTGTCCTGCTAAAAAGTTAGTCACCCACTCAGGGAGCAGAACCAAATGTCACGTGACCAGCCGCACACGACAAATAGTCCAGATGCACAATTCACAACCAACCACCCATTGTTACAGGTATTCATAGAAACCATTTTGTGCTAATACTTACACCTCGGCCCGGACTAGCTCCAACAACTGCTGACTGCACGCACAGCTACCGGGACTGGCTCCCACATGATTCAACACTCATATCAGAAAAGGCAAACCCCTCTGATTTCCAGCTGCGTGTCTACAACACGGCCAGCTTTGGTATCACGGAGCAACTGAAGAAGCTTGGTCAGTCACAGCAGTGAACACTCGCCTTTGCTATCAAGAATAAATGAAAAAAAATTCCAGACACACCAAATGCTCCACCAGTCAAACATTGAGAACTGGGTGTGTCTCCAAGGTGCTTATTGTTAGTTTAGCATTGGGGAAGTACATGCAGGGCAGCAGATCTGTACCCAGGAAAGGCAACTGGAGCGGGTGTGGGGAAAGAACGAAGCCACAGAAAAGCCCAACTGCTAAGAAATCAGTGCAGGTAGTTCCACTACATGGAAAAAGCAAGCATGCAAAAGCAGATGCCAGGCTGTAAATAAGGCCCTGGAAGCAACAGTGGGCCTCGTGACACAACCTGTCAGGATCCTTGCCAAGTTACACAGTCACGTAAAGCAGTTTTTTCAAAACCCTAGGAAATGAATTTTCCAACTGGAGGTGAGTCACTGGTCCCATTAGACAGACAGATGTCCCTGGATAAAGGTCAGGCGTGGGCCTCCTTTTGGTACAATCTGTAAACAGCTGATTTATTTGGATTAACAAACTCAATTAATCCCCCATGACACACACACCAACATTACACCACAACATCCTCTGGTTCTGGAACACGGTCCTGGAGAACAACAAAATGTCCTTCGGCTGCACAAAGTGGATGCATTTTTTTTCCCCATTGGCCAGCAAATTGGCATAAAATACTGATTTACTAGGAAGCAAACTGATGGGTAAACACATCATTAGTGAACTGGACATTTGGTCCACGTCTACTCCCAGAAATGCCAGTGGGAACGCTGCCATTAACTTCACTCAGTGGGAGCAGGATTGGGGCCCAGCTTCGTAAACACTTTATATTCTTGAGCCCCAAGTTATATCGCTGAACAATGCGGAGAGCAGAGGAAAGCTGCTGGCTTTCTGCCCACTCCTTGCGGTCAGTGGGGACTGTATATTGCAAACCCATTTCCTGTACTTCTGTCTATGTTCAGCCATGCTCTCTTCTGACCATTTCCTGACCATTCATCAGGCCTCCGGGTCTTGAAACTGGGGGCGCCCCATGCCTTACAAGGAAGGGCGCAATGTCCCGGAAGCCATCATCTGTGCAATCACATTTTAATATCAGCAGACTGGACTCTCCCAGACATGGCTAAGAGAGCCCCCTAGGTAAAACATGCTCCAAGTCCTCTTCCATCTCATGCAGGTACGGGATAAATGACATTGCACAGTTACGCCGAATCTAGTCTGTGCCCTGGGATCTGATCAACATACGCACCATATTTCTGAACCGGATGATAACTACACTGAAAGGGACACGGAACAGCTGTTATCCATTCATTATTGTGGGGCAGTTCTCTGACCTGTGTCGTACAGGAGGTCAGACTAGATGATCACAACTGTCCCTTCTGGCCTTGAAATCTGTGGATCCATCTGCACTGCAATAAAGAAACCCCGGCACCAAGTCTCAGAGTCAACTGACTCAGGCTTCCGGGGCTCAGACTGCAGGGCTGAAAACAGCAGGGCAGACGGTAACGCTCAGGCTGCGGCCCGGCCCCTAAGACCCTCTCTCCTTGGGGCGTCTCAGAGCCCTGGCTCCAATCCAAGCGCCTACACTATTGTTAGCCTTGCAGTCTGAGCCCAAGCGAATTGGCCCAAAGTGGTGCCGCGGGGTTTTGGGGTTTTTTTTGCTGTGTAGACAGACCCTATGAATCGATTAATCTGCTCAAGTTGTAGGTAGCTCTCTGATGCTACTTTTCCCCTATCTGAAAATTTAGGTGTAGAGTTATGCAACCTACTTCCATCTACTCTACCACGGCCAATCAAACAAGCTGGAAAGAATAAAACCAGCTGCTGTATCATGATAAACTAACTAAACACTTGCAAATGACTCCTGGCTTTTTTATTTATTTATTTATTTTAAACACAATAGTTGACACAAACCCACCCAATAATTCAGGGCAGCGATTCCCAGTTACTAAAGCTGGCTCACTAATGGAGCAGCAGCAGGTTTTCCTGCTGCACTGCCAAGAATTAATAGATTTATAACAGACTGCTCGATCCAGCTCAGCTGGTAACAGAAAGAGTCCCCACTGGCTTCAGTGGAAGTTCTAGATCTAGGTGCCTGTATAGCTCTTACCACTGTAGTAGCTGAGTAACTCAGTCATAAATGGATAGTTTTCTTTACACGTTCTTGTAAGGCAGGGAAGAATTATCCTCCTTTTCCAAAGGGGAAACTGAGACACAAAGAAAATTAAGTGACATGCCCAACATCACACAAACTGTATGGGTAAGCTGAGAAGGGAACGCTGGTCTTCTGAGTCCCAGTCCAGTGCATTATCCACTAGACCCTCTTTTCTACCCTGGGATCTACTGAGCCCTTTTAAAGATCCCATACCTAGGGTCTAGTCATGTGCCTGACAGTTCATATTTCCAAATCAACTGTACACACACACACACGCATGCGCGCGTGGGGAGAGAGCGAGGTAGTATCTCGTGTAACCAGAAGAGGCTGTGAAGGGCATCAAAGGCATGCCTTGTGCACTAGAAACTGGTATAACGAGTTTCGATCCAGTGGAAATTTACCAGTTAAACATCGTCTTCAGATGTCGATAAAAAACTTTTGGCACAACCTTAGCGACAGTTTTTGCAAAAGCAATGCTGTAGTCAAATTAGGACTCAAAAGCAAACCGTGTTAGCAGGAAGTTCTAGATACTTGTAAAATAGGAACAAAAGCAAAAGAAATGGGAGTTTAGGTTCTCTCTTTCCTCGGGTCATTAGCTGTTTCCTCTGGGGAAACTGCAAAACTGTCCCAGGATTGCCACAGTTTAAAAACCTCCCAGTGCTATGACCTTCAGGTTACAGCCCTCTGCAGAGACAATACAAATTCAGTGGCTGTGGGGAAATATAGCTTTCAACCCATGTTCTGGGGCATCTGGGATGGCTTATTGATACTGGAATGAAACGGTATCTGTACATCATAATTACTCAGATAGCGTCACAGCATTATCTGGGCAATCTTTCATTATGCTTAGATCTACTATGTCAACTTGAGAGAGCGAGAGGGAGAGAGCGCAAGCGCTTTTATTCCATGAATCCGTTCACATTAACTCTGCACCTTTAAGTTTAAAGGCTCGTTGATGTGGTGCAGCTTCTTTTGTGCCCCATTGCTGGCAAAATCTGCCCCTAAAAAGGCAACTGAACCAGCCCTGGAGGGATCGTCTCCGGTGCCGAGATGACCCTCCAGTACTGTAGATCTGGCCGAGGGTCCCTTATGCTATTCCTCCCCCCTCAGGCCTGCAGAACAGGGTCCGGGCAGAGGGGCAGGGGCAGCAGCCACATGGCGAGGGCTGGGGCTGTGCAGCCCGGGAGCTGCCGACAGGGGTGCTCTGGGGTACCTGGCGCTGCGCAAGGGCGGGGGCAGCGGCCAGGTGTGTGTTGCGGTGGGGGTAGAGTTGCCAACCCTCCAGGATTGTCCTGGAGTCTCCAGGAATTAAAGATGAATCTTTAATTAAAGATTATGTCATGTGATGAAATCAACAGGAATTTGTCCAACCAAAGCTGGCAATCCTAGCTGGCAGAGCGGCAGGCACTGGCTGTCACAGGCACCGCTCACGCCCAGCTGCGGGCCGGGAGGGAAGGGGGCTGGGAGACAAAGGGGGAAGCGCAGACACAGGGGCAAACAGCCACAGACAGACAGACAACGGGGGAACCAGACAGGCAGACACAGGGAAAGAGACAGACGGAGACAGACGAGCTGGGCTGAGACAGGCAAGGACACAAACACGGCCCCCGCCCCCAGAGACTTGGGAAGAAGAAGAATTAATTGATAAAAACATTCCAAAATCCCAGGGGCTGATTTCAGGGGTGCCTCCCCACCCAGAGCTGCCAGGGACTCGGCTGGGATGGTTTGCGGGGAGAAGGCAGTCTCCAGCATGAACAAGGGGGCCAGAACCTGACCTGAAAGGCCTTTTTGGAGCATCTGCCCAGCTTCCAGAAAATAAAGCCTGGCTGGATGGTATCATTATAGTTTGGAGTTTTTTAATGGAAAAGGAGGGAAGGAAGGAGGGGTGTGGCTTTTTTGGGGTGGGGGTGGGGGGCTCTGAAGAACATAGAAATTACCAGATTGTCAACTCAAGGGTCCTTTTCATCCAAAATCTAGCCGCTGCCAGTGGCCAGCACCAGATGCTTCAGAGAAAGGTACAAGTTCTGGGGCAAGCTGCCCTCAAGGAAAGTTGCATCTAACCCACAACACAGTAGCATTTTTAAGTGCAAACATGCAGCCTCCCAACACCGAGTGGCACGTAGAACATTCGCTGTGATTTTTATAGACCCACCTGTGATCGCGTGACCTGTGCCTGACTGTTCCAACAGCATCGAAGCTCTTTCTGTCTGCTCATGCTGCTGTGGGAGCTGGGTCTCGCTTTACATTTGTGGGCATCAGGCTGTAAGTCATATTTAAAAGAGCGCAGACAAATTATGCAGCAGCGCCGAATACACGTGCACTTGCATGAAGTGGCTGCAAACAAGAGGCGTCCGCTGGGGCACGTCGGACATAAGGGCATTGCCATAGCTGCTACTGCGTGAGCAGAGGAAAACACAGGCCAGAGCAACAGATCTCCAGCCACACTGGGGGATACGGGGCTGGACGGCGCTCAGATACCAGGGCCGTGAGTGCGGGGTCAGAGCCGACACAGAACAGGATAGAAGGCAGCAATCAGAGCGAAAACCAGAACTGTAGCTACGAGTCGTCAGTGCAAGAAATCCCGAGGCACAGAGCCGTAGGGAGGGAAGCCTCAATGGACATCATTGACAAAAGGGGATTTTTTTTTCTGAGATGGAGCCGAACAAAAAGCAGCGCAGCTTGTGTTCCCATCTCTCCGGGCGATGATGCACTTGAAAGTCGGAGACCTGGGATCCCCATGGTCTTAACAGACAGCTGAAGCACTTGAGAACACAGTGAGTTCTCCCCGTCCCCCACAGTTTATCCACCCAGGACTCACCTGTTAGGGATAGTCTGTGTTTAATACGTCTCCAGGCCGTGTTTTACTTACAGCCAGCTAGCAAGAGGCAGGGGCAGTTGTTCCTGTAGACAGTCTCCAAGAAAAGGGAAACTTTTACCATGGACAAACTTCTGCCCTCAGAATGACTCTACTGGGTGCTGCAAGGAAGTACGTTGAGGACACACGTGGGCCTGTGTATAAATTCATATCAGCAGACACTTGGGTTACAACCACTTGAGGTTGCTGAAGTACCAAACCCATCCACGCAGACTCGTAAAGCATGGAAATAGCAGGTGGAGACTGACTACTTACCAGCGCTTAGCACACTCACATCCTGGTAACCACAGACATTGACAGATTCCAAACCTCCGCAAGGATGTGCCTTCCATCTCCAACCTATAAACACACACAGCAAATTCCTACAGCTCCCACCGACACAAAGCCATCCTAAATTATATCAATATACATGTAACAGACAGATGTGCTTTAGGTGTTCGTTGCAGAGGTAAGGTTTCATATGCATTTTCGGTTGCTTAACTTCAGGCTGAAATTTTCCATGTTTGGTCTCTGCTTCTGGTTGGATCTTTGGGAAAAATTTGGGCCAAAACTCTTCAGCTGATTTTGAGAATGAGAGTAATGAAATATATAAAAAGAACAGGAGGACTTGTGGCACCTTAGAGACGAACCAATTTATTTGAGCATGAGCTTTTGTGAGCTACGGCTGCATCCGATGAAGTGAGCTGTAGCTCACGAAAGCTTATGCTCAAATAAATTGGTTCGTCTCTAAGGTGCCACAAGTCCTCCTGTTCTTTTTGCGAATACAGACTAACACGGCTGCTACGCTGAAACCTAACTATAGATGTCACTGTTGCTCCTTCTATGCGTGTGTGGACTACAGGTTTTATTTGCAAAAGCGCCTAACAGACTCAGGACCACAAGACCTAGTGAAAGTCAGTTGGACATGTGCTCCCAACCCCCTTTGGCACTTTTGACAATCTCCCTTTAGATACTCGATAAACACACAAAATCTTCATTTAGTGACAGCTAGGGACACACCACACCAACGCAGACTCTGAACAGGGAAAAGTCCCCAGAATTCCTTGCTGCTTTCACATTGCCTGTAACAACCCTGTGGATCAAACCCTTCAGGGTACTTTCATGTCCACCTCCGACATAGCAATGGGTACTCCAGCTTCAGTGAACTCTGTCTCGTGCAAAACCCTAACAGCAGCTTCAGACCCTCTTGTACCAGCAGATCAGCACAGCTGCCCCTCATTCCATGCATCATCGTTCCATGCAGTAACACTGCTGAGGTCACCGTGGCCTGAGTTTGATGAAGGTGGTTGTGACCATCAGGGTCCAGAGGCCCCAAGGGGAGAACAGAAGGTTTAAACTTGGAAAAGCAAGCTGTTAAACTAACTGATTGCATCCGATGTTATTTTACTGTAAGGACATATTGAGTAAGATCTTTTATAAAAGCTTGTAATGCACCAAACTTAAAAATCATTACGGGGGCCATATACACCTGATAGTTATGAAGGGCAGGGGCTGTATACGAGGAAATTTGTAACTGCGATGCAACTTCAGCATCACCCCACAAGAGGACACAGAAGCAATCAGGCAGGGAGGGGCTACACCCCCAACCACAGGGGACTGGCTTCAAACACCATTGTCCAGCCAGAGGAACCATGGAAGGAAACGGAAACCAAGAAAGGAGGGAGTTTTCCCCACTTTGACTATCTGGAGTGAATGAAGAAAAAACAAACAAACTGCAAAACCCTTTTAAATGGGACGGGTTTGAACTGAAGCCCAGACCGAATTTGCGGGCTAGTCCCAGGGCAGGAGGCTGTCCCTGGGCACTGGATCTCTCCTATCGCTAGGGGTTACACGGGGAAGCTATTTTAAGGCAACAGGTAACTGATTGGAAAAGAGATTTTATCTAATATGGAAATGTAACGCCTGAGGTTGTGTCTTTACGTTCATTGTCTGTGTAACTTGTGTTTTGGTTGCTCTCCCCAGGCTATTCAGTCTTTAAATCTGTGGTTTTACCATATGTTTAGTTTTATTGCCAGCAGGTCCCTGGTGTGCAAACGGTGTGGAGTGGGTGTGCCAAAGTGAGCTGGTAACTGGGGGGGGGGCTGGTTTCACACCTTCAGGAGTGCTAAATCACAGGGGACTGGTCTGAGTGTCTGGTCATTAAGAATTTGGGGAGGACGGATTAGGGAAGACCCGGGCCTGGAAGGGATGTTGGTGTCAGCCTGTTTAAGCTGGTGAGAGCCAGGGTGAGACTGGTGGTCTGGCTGCTGGTGTCGAGGATCTGAACCACAGCCGCACAGCACACAGCCCCCCCCCCCCCCCCCCCAAGTTGCAGGGCAGGCAACAGGCCCCCTTACTGCTCTGGGGCCCAAAATGTCACAGTGGTAAAAACCCTTGTCATCTAACTCTCCGTGGATCCGGTCTAGACAACATGGCGGTGCAAATACCACAGGCTGCTGGCACTTTGTCCATCAGGAAGCTTCCACTGACTTCAGTGGAAGATGGATCAGGCCAATTACTATTTCTTGTAACAGAGCTCAGAGCCCCATTGAGCGAGGCACAATACCAACACGTAATATGAAACAGATCCTGCCCTGCAGGCTCTCAGTATAAATAGACAAGGCAGACAAAGTAGGAGAAAGGGATTATGATCATCCTCCATTTTATAGCTGGATAACAGGGCACAGTAAAATTAAGTGAGATATAGAAGTATTTCATGTTTGTTTTAATTGAATCACCACACTCCATAAACCCTCCCTTGCATACACTACATGAGTACAGTAGATTTCTCCCGGGCTATTAATAGTAATTCAGTGTGTTGCTATGTATTTCTCTAATTCAACTAGTTTTTTTAAATATTGCAAATGGATTTTAATGTATTTGACTTGGCCTGTATCTAACTTCTGTCAATTTCTCCTTATTACCACTTACTTAACTGACCAGCTACTTCAAAAATGTTTTTTGCCACAGAGTATCCATTCAGGTTAACCAGTTTGCTAATTTAATCCAGTAAATAACATCTGAATGGAGCTTCCAATAGAATTCAATTAGGTATAACCTCAGTGCACATCAGTTTTGATCAATTTCCCTCAATTCATGGCAACCAATTACAGTAAAGAGAGGTGAAATAAAACAACAACAACTAACTTGTTCCCCTGTTTACCAATTGATCCCTTCTCGCTGAAAAGCCCAAGAGCCTTGCGTGACTACACCACGCATTAGCGGTTATCACTGCTGGTACTTTGACTTTGTAAGAGATTTCTTCTTCGTAGACCTCCCAGCACTTTACAAGGTGGGGAGCGTTATCTCCAGCATCCAGAGGGGGAACACGGCGGTGCAGAGGGGAAGAAACTTGCCTGCAGTTGCGCAGTGACTCAGCGACTGACTGCAGCCAGGCTGGAGATGTAATTCCAGCTCAGACACGTGTCCCCAGGCGGGCCTGGATCGACTCGGCACGCTGACATTAGCGATGCAGCCGCTAGCTGCCCCGAGCGCAATCCCACCCAGCACGCCAACCGTGCACTGCGCTCAGCCAGCCGCCGTGGCAAGTCATCGTCGTCAGCAGGCTAGCTCGAAGCTGGAAGTGACACCTCCAGTGTAGACCTAGCCAGAGTCAGCAATAGAACCTCTGCCTCCTGACGCCCCGCCCCCCTCGAGGTCGCATGGCCACATTAAGTGGACGCCGTGGGCCACTGAGAGAACAACTCTCCTCTGGGAAGGGCCCGATTCCACCAGTCCTCCCGCTCCCTGCTGCATGCAGGGCTCCAGCAAAGCCCCTGGGAGTTCAGGGCACTCAGGGTTTGCAGGAGCAGCCTCAAAGTGAGGAGAAACAATGAGGTGTCCTTGTGGCACCTTAGAGACTAACAAGTTACTGTCATGCCACCAGCACAGCTTCCTCCATCAGAGTTGTCTCCTGCTCCAGCTCAGCTCGCTGGACTGCCACGTGCTGGATCCAAAGCCCACTGAAGCTAGGAGTCTGTCCATTGACTTCAGTGGGTTTTGGATCAGAACCTCTGCCAGCTACGTTTTAACCCCCACCTAAATGAACACAATTACTGTATTGTTTCCCCATCCTTCGCTCTTCCTTCCTGTCCGTAAGTGCTAATTGCTGGGAGCCCTCACATGCCTGGCATGCTGGGTTCTGGCTTAGGGTTTATGCAGAGATGGGGTAATTTTCAATGGGAGTGACCATGCCTTCTTCCTCATTTTATTCCAGGAGATTCTAGGCATAAGGCATTAATGCAGAGAGTGGATTAAGCAGCCAACATCTATGCAAACACATGCATAAGTAAGTAAATTTATGCACATCTGTATTGGGTTTTTTATTGGCAAGCATAGATGGGTATGGATTCTGCCCTCAACCAAGCACGGGCATGCACCATCGTAGTCTTCTTGATGAACGTAGAAAATATAAGCTCTTTGGAGCAGGGATTGTATTCATAGATTTTAGCACATCAACCAGCACAATGGGGCCCTGCCTCCTGATTGGAATCCTTTGAATGCTACCATAATACCAATCCGTTCATAAATCCTGATAACATCATTACCGCTGTGCTTCTTTCTCCTCCCCCAGGCTAAGTTCAGCTGTTTTGGAGAGTTAACTAGCTGGATCATTCAGCTGATAACGACGATCCATTCTCATGTTCACAGACCAGTAATAAGTGTTGCACAGCCTTGGTCCCTGTTTGAGTTCACCAGAAATGCCTGTTTTGTACAGACGAATATCACCACAGCATGGGCAACTTTTTGTAAACTATCCAGTTCTCGTTCAAAAACCATCCTCAAACCCACCCTGAATAAGACAAAACAAGGAGGGCAGGAAGAACATGCAATTGAGCGTGGACATGGGTTACTTGAAAAGGAGACGTCGTCAAGAAAATGGAGGTTTAGATTTCACTGCTCCCATTCGCTCCTCTGAGGACTTGTTGGTGGCAACTCAAACATCCTACCAGCCACAAATCAGACAAGCTCCCGAGTTATAAATTGTGTATGAAAATGCTCTTCAGAGCCTCTTCTAAATATTCTAGCGTCATAGGGGAGTCACTAACGGAGAAGTGAAAGGATGACTAGGTTAATATTTAATTTAGCCATAAGCCAGTATCTTTAATAAGAACGGCCATACTGGGTCAGACAAAAGATCCATCCAGCCCAGTATCCAGTCTACCGACAGTGGCCAATGCCAGGTGCCCCAGAGGGAGGGAACTTAACAGGTAATGATCTAGTGATCTCTCTCCTGCCATCCATCTCCACCCTCTGACAAACAGAGACTAGTGACACCATTCCTTACCCATCCTGGCTAATAGCCATAAGTGGACTTAACCTCCATGAATTTATCCAGTTCTCTTTTAAACCCTGTTATAGTCCTAGCCTTCACAACCTCCTCAGGCAAGGAGTTCCACAGGTTGATTGTGCGCTGAGTGAAGAACTTCCTTTTATTTGTTTAAACCTGCTACCCGTTAATTTCATTTGGTGGCCCCTAGTTCTTATATTATGGGAACAAGTAAATAACTTTTCCTTGTTCACTTTCTCCACACCACTCATGATTTTATATACCTCTACCATTCCCGCCCCCCCCGGCCCTTAGTCTCCTCTTTTCCAAGCTGAAAAGTCCTAGCCTCTTTAATCTCTCCTCATATGGGACCCGTTCCAAACCCCTAATCATTTTAGTTGCCCTTTTCTGAACCTTTTCTAATGCCAGTATATCTTTTTTGAGATGAGGGGACCACATCAGTACGCAGTATTCAAGATGTGGGCATACCATGGATTTATATAAGGGCAATAAGATATTCTCAGTCTTATTCTCTATCCCTTTTTTAATGATTCCTAACATCCCATTTGCTTTTTTGACCGCCGCTGCACACTGCGTGGACATCTTTAGAGAACTATCCACGATGACTCCAACATCTTTCTCCTGATTAGTTTTAGCTAAATTAGCCCCTATCATATTGTATGTATAGTTGGGGTTATTTTTTCCAATGTGCATTACTTTACATTTATCCACATTAAATTTCATTTGCCATTTTGTTGCCCAATCACTTAGTTTTGTGAGATCTTTTTGAAGTTCTTCACAGTCTCCTTTGGTCTTAACGATCTTGAGCAGTTTAGTATCGTCTGCAAACTTTGCCACCTGACTGTTTCCCCCTTTCTCCAGATCATTTATGAATAGGTTGAATAGGATTGGTCCTACGACTGACCCTGGGGGAACACCCCTAGTTACCCCCTCTCCATTCTGAAAATTTACTATTTATTCCTACCCTTTGTTCCCTGTCTTTTAACCAGTTCTCAATCCATGAAAGGATCTTCCCTCTTATCCCATGACAATTTAATTTACGTAAGAGCCTGTGGTGAGGGACCTTGTCAAAGGCTTTCTGGAAATCTAAGTACACTGTGTCCACTGGATCCCCCTTGTCCACATGTTTGTTGACCCCAGCAAAGAACTCTAATAGATTAGTAAGACCTGATCTCCCTTTACAGAAACCATGTTGACTTTTGCACAACAATTTATGTTCTTCTATGTGTCTGACAATTTTATTCTTTACTAACATTTCAACTAATTTGCCCGGTACAGATGTTAGACTTACTGGTCTGTAATTGCCAGGATCACCTCTAGAGCCCTTCTTAAATACTAGCGTTACATTAGTTATCTTCCAGTCATTGGGTACAGTAGCTGATTTAAAGGACAGGTTACAAACCATATTTAATAGTTCCGCAATCTCACATTTGAGTTCTTTCAGAACTCTTGGGTGAATGCCATTTGGTCCTGGTGACTTGTTCCTGTTCAGTTTCTCAATTAATTCCAAAACCTCCTCTAGTGACACTTCAATCTGTGACAATTCCTCAGATCTGTCACCTACAAAATAAATAATGTACATTTAATTCTTTACCTTATTATTCAGAGTCTAACCTGACCTACTGGGCTTCATAGAATCATGGAAATGTCAGGCTGGAAGGGACCTGGAAGAGTTAACAAGTCCAGCTGCCTGAGCTGAGGCAGGACCAAGTTAACCTAGACCATCCCTGGGGAGGTGTTTGTCCAGCCTGTTCTTAAAAACCTCCAATAATGGGGATTCCACAACCCCCCTTGTAAGCCTATTCCAGAGCTTAATTACTCTTATAGTTGGAAAGTTTTTCCTCATATCTAACAAATCGTTCTTGTTGCATATTAAGCCCACTACTTCTTGTCTTACCTTTGGTGCACATGGAGAACAATTTGTCACTGTCCTCTTTCTAACAGCCCTTAACGTACGTGCCGGCTGTTCTCAGGTCCCCCTCAGTCTTCTTTTCTGAAGACTAAACATGCAGAGGGTTTTTTTAAGCCTTTCCTCATATATCAGATTTTCTAAACCTTGATCATTTTGGTTGCTCTCCTCTGGACTCTCTCCAGTTTATCCACATCCTTCCCAAAGTGTGAGACCTAGAACCAGACACAGTGCTCCAGCTGAGGCCTCACCAGTGCTGAGTAGAGCAGGACAATCACCTCCCCTGTCTAACATACCACACTGCTGTTAATACCTCCCTAGAATAATATTAGCCTTTTCTGAAGCTGCATCAGAGGGTTCACTAATATTCAGTTTGTGATCCACCATAATATCATATGATCCTTTCCGGCAGTACCCACCACCTAGCCAGTTATTCCCCATTCTGCAGCTGTGCACCATAAGCTCAACTTAGGGTTTGATCCAGCACCCATTAAGGTCAATGGAAAGACTCTTATTGACTTCAGTGGTGCAGGATCAATCCTTTTCGCCCCAGTCCTGAAAAGACTCATGAATGTGCTTAACTTTAATCAGAACACTTAAAGGGCTTAAACTTAACGGGGGCTATTCTCAATGCATAAAATTAAGCACGTGCATAGGTCTTTGCAGGACTGGGGCCTTGCACTGCAAACTCTACGGCGACTATAAGCTCTTTTGGACAGAGACGGACTTCGTTATGAGCATGTGCAGCACCTAGGCCCATGGAGACCTGACCCATGAAGTGAGACTTGTAGGTGCTACCACAATACAAGTATCCAATAGGAACAATGTAGAGGATTGAGACTGTGGAATATGAAAGCAACTTTTTATTGTAAGAAGTTGTTCCCGCCCCATAAAAGGGAGTCAGCTACTAGCCAGTTAGTTGTCGTGACCCAGAACTGTTGTAAACAAAGGTAGTCACTTGTACCATAACCTGTTTTCATGTAAAAGAACCACACAAAACATTAGCAAGTCTTCTAGTTCACTATGAATCGAACATGCAGAACTGGAAAATGTCAACAGGTAACAAAAGGCCAAGCGGTTTCTTGCTTTAGGTATTGAAATGCTGACCAAACCCCAGTAGAGCAAAGCATGTGGGCAGGTACTTTACTTCAGTGGGACTTACACTTATATACTTACCAGCTTTCCTGCCCCTAGACCCATGTTCCGTTTCTTCTGGACATGATGCCACTCTTGGGTTGGCATAGTCCAGGGAGCACGGATAGCGTCATTGGAGTGTAATACAGCTCCCTTGAAATCAGTGACGTACCCTCACCATTGTCCAATGCTTGAAGAAAGTCGTTCTGTAAGGAGGCAGAATGGGCAAGTCAACAGGGCGCAGGACCGAGAGCCAGGAGATTGGAGCGCTATTAGCGGCTCTTCCAATGACCGGCTAGTGACACTGAGCAAATCACTTCCAAACTTTCTGGGCCGCAGCTCCTCCCGAGTGTAGAACGCAGAAAAGGGGGGTGTTCGAATTTACAGGAGGGGGTGTCAGGGCCTGTGAGGGGTGAGACTGTGAGGGTGAAGGCGGGCTGTATGGCATCATAGTAAAAACTGAAAAATGTGTCATGACCATTTTATTAGATTTAACTCATGTTTTTAAAATCATCACACAAATTAAAGTTGGCTACTCAAGCCTTCTATGAAGCACGACGTCTACATCCTTCTTGGTTTCTTGTTATAATTTTGCACAACTCTGTTAATGAACTTCTTGAATGCAATGCGTACATCTTTGGTGGGTCCAGTACTTCCATTCCTTCAACTGATATGCTCATTAGTTCATTCACATGATCAGGCAGAAGGCGACTTCTTTCAGAACACAAAATTTGATTCAATGATGAAAAAGAACGCTCAACGGTAGCTGTTGTGACTGGGAGTAGCGAGAGATGAATTCCTATTTCTTTCATCCCAGGAAACAGAACACAAAGATCGGGTCGAGCCACTAGTGAGGATAAAAAAAGTTGAAGTCAAATCTTCATTCATTCGTCGTGTGATATTCCACGCTGTGTTCAAATTCTCTATTCTGTCCTGAGCACACGGCAGCCCCATTGCTGGGAGTGCCTCACTCCACTGAAGTGTTGGTGTTTTATAGGACAGGCATCTGTAAAAGCTACGTAGAGGTTGAGTAGAATCTAGAAGTCACTGTTGTAGATTAAGAATCAAGTCTGTGTACTTTTTCAGTTGTCTTAAACACTTCTTGTCTTCTTCACTTAAGGATTCAATATAAATGCCTTCATTAGTCAGCTTCTGGACTGAAGTCTTTGCTTCTTCCAGTACTTTTTCAATGGATAGCTCTCTGATTGATCCAAATGTAGCCTCTCTTTCTGGACAAAGATCTACTACTGTTGTAGCAGATGCCTGGATGGCATTGTTTCATGACCCAAGTGGTTTCAACAGTAGACTTACGAGAGAGAGAATGGCGATAGTCTTCTCTGAACGTAGTAGCAAAAGTAATCCACCAGCCTTACTACTTAGATCCATCCCATCTTGGTAGATACTTTCCAAAGCCAGTAATAATGGCTGGAGTAATTTTAAGACAACAGCCAAGGATCGCTCATGAGAAAGCCAGCGGGTTTTCCCAGGTTGGACCAATTTGAACTTCAGTCCCAGTGTATCTTCTATATTTTCCAAGATATTCAGTCTTTTTGGACTCTTGCTGAAAAAAGAATAGAAGGAAGACATTCCATTTATAGCTTTTTTAATGGCTTTTGAAGAGTCTGCAGCTCATGCTAGTTGGAGTAAATGGCCTCTGCAGTGTGTATAGGAGAGATTAGGGTTACACTTTTCTCTGAGCAAAGCTTGTGCTCCACCAGGTCTTCCAGAGAAGTTTGCAGCTCCATCAAATGCATAAGCAGCCATCTGTTTGGGGTCCAATTGACAAGCATTTAACTCTTCTAAGGTGTGGGTTGTCACAGATGCAGCCGATGTGTCTTCTATAACTTGAACATCTAGAAATGAATCTACTGGCCTACCCCTGACATCAAGATAACGTACACAATGACTTAATACTTGATGCCCATTTGCATCAGTGCATTCATCAGCCATGTGGTGAGAAAGTTCTTCATTTTTTCAACTGTTGAGTCTTTCACTGTTGCACTGCATGCTTCTAGCCAGTCAGTTGAGTTTCTTGCAGAAAGATAGTGAGCATTTGCTGGTCTTGTTCAGAACCAGCGTTCAACTTCAGAATGAACAAGTGACACTGCACTTAACATTGGCCTCCAGTTTGCAGTCTGTGGTATCTCTTGCTTAAATAGAAAGTAGGATGCCACAGCCATGTTTGTTTGCATGAATTGTGTTGTGTCTCTAGCATTCTTAACAGCCTCATTAAGTACTTCAACAACAACTGCCTGGAAAGTGATTCAAGATCCTCGGAGGAAAGGCGCTATCGAAGTTCCAAGTATTGCTATAAATCATTGTTATTAACTACTTCTAAATCAAGACTGGAGGTATCTCTGAAAGATCTGCTCTAGTTCAAACGGGAATTAATTCAGGGAAGTCCTATGACCGGTGTTATATGGGAGGTCAAATGAGATGATCCCCAGTGGTCTTGGACTCTAGGAAATCAAAATGTAGATTTAAATGTGTTCATTTAAACAGTCTCCACTGCAGTGAATGGGTTCAAACACAAAAAGAAGCAGAGTGGCCTAGTGCACATGACTGGAACTTAGGAGACAAAGGATCCATCTGCCACTGACCTGCTTTGGGGTCATGGTCAAGTCACACCTCTCCGCTGTCCTCCACACACCCCACTGTTTGCCTGTCTTGTCTCTTTAGCTTGTAAGCTCATCAGGGCAAGGGGACAGGCTCTGACTGTGTTGGGGGGCTGCCATCTTGGTTTGGCTCTCCAGGTGCTCCATACTCTAATTAATCGCTAAGAGCTGCTGTATAGGAGGCGGCTGTAGTTGGGCGCCATCTACTGGCACTTTATGAACTATTTCCTTTTATACATAGAGCTCTGTGGTAACAGCAATAAGTGGACCATGCTCATGCCCATTGACACCAAAGAGTTTTCACCTGGATTTTAATGGGAGTAGGAGCAGACCTTTTATCCACATTGTTTTGTCTTTTCTTGGCTGTCAACAAAAGGCAGCTGAGTTCTTCTTGTTTACCAGTGTCTAAGCACCTTCTGATCCATCTGGTATGTTCCTAGCCCTGCTGTGTTGATACATGGATGCTGCTAAGCCAAGTCAGGTGCAAAGTAATTACTGTGTAGATGCTAGGTGAGTAACAAAATGTATTGTCAGGAACATAGCAATCCTGGCTCAAATTCTGTGTAACGAGCTGCTGACAGCCCGCAAGCAGAGCTAGGCATGTGGACTAGATAAAGCCAGCACAGCCAGAATGAATGACGTGCATATGGGGCCACATTTTCCTAAGTCATCTTACATATTGCAAACTGTGCTTGCTCCCTTTGCAGAACGTGTGAAAAAGGTGCTTCCCAGTAAATGGTCAGGTACTTGCAGATGGCAGCGTTTTTGCTCAGTTACAGGGAGGGATTCAGTGAAAAAAATTTCCCAGACAAAAAACACTTTCAGTTAGTCGGACACAAAGATCACAGACCGATGGGAAAGTCAGATCAGCCAGCCCAACTCCCCGTCAATACAGCACTGTCCCTGCAGGACACGGGCCAATGTTTGGGTTCAGTCTATTTTAAAAGTCCCAAGTGATGGAGTGAGAGTGCTGTCTTCCTCCCATCTGGGTCAACCACACTCTCTAGGTTTGGTGTTGCTGGAGTCTCCATCGAAACATCCTCTTAAACCTGTCTTTCCTGTGGTGTAACATTGTCCTCTTCCCACAACTCGGGCTCGGGATTCTCCTGCTGTAGAACCCTAAGTGGTGTGTTGTCCATAATGTCCTTGGAGGTTTCTTGAAAACTTTCCTGAGCTCCTACGATTTCACCTCACTATCTGTCCATTGGCACTTGAGATGATCTTAATTGGTTTCCTGGTTGCACCAGTGTAGCTGTGTGCCAGAACTTACCCTGTTGGTTAATGGTTGTAGCTGCACTTTGTCACCCAGCTCCAGATCTGGCAGATCTCTCACAGATCTGTTGTAGTAAAATACTTGTCATTTTGGTTGGTTTCTCCATAGTTCGCCAAGTGAAGCACCTTATTATTCAGGCTCTGACAATCTTCCGCTTGTCATCAAGAGTGTCCACATCCTCTGGGCCGGACTAGAATTTAGGCCTTATGAGGGAATATTCCTGTGATCTAATAGTGCTACGTATGGGTCAGCCTCTGCAGTTTTCCCTTTTTTCAACATCCCAGTCCTTGCGGAACTTCCAGAACTCTCCTGAAAATAAACAGTGGTCTGTTATCGGACCACGCACTGCAAAAAATGTGCTTTATCTTCCGTATGACCATTCTCAATGCTGTGTCTGGTCAACAGTCTATGGCCCAGAAATTGGAAAAATAGTCTACCATGATCATGTATCCTTTGTCTCCAAAGGTAAAGAAATCCATTCCCACCTTTGCCCATGGGCTTTCTGGAACTTCATGTTGTCACAGGGTCTTTCGGTTGACCGTCTTCCCAGGATCTGTATACATCACACACTTCCATAAAAGTCCATAATTGCTCATTCATTCCTGGCCACTATATAGTCTCTCTGGCTTGCCTTAAGCAACCTTCCATTCCCAGATATGACGAATGAACTTTGTGCATATTCTCATTCCTAAGAGCTGCAGGAATAACTCTTCTCTCTCTCCAAAATAGAATACCATTCTACACACACAAATCATCTCTTATCTGAAAGAACGTTGTTCTCTTTTTAGATCTTTTCTCACTGGCCAGCCTTGTAGGATCATTAGTTTTGTCATGCTCTGTACCTTTCAGCATCTCTCGCCTTCTGAGACAGATATGTACTGTACCATATTTATTGTCTCCACCTCAGCCTCTATGGATCCCTCCTTGCTGGATTCTGTCAGGTACGCACAGCTCAAGGTGTGCATCAACACCAACTCTCCGCCTGGGCAATCCTTGATCTGTATGTTGACTGTATCTCTGCAGTCTTATCTTCTGTAAGCACTTTGGTGCACTGAGTAATGGCTTTCTCCAGACGCTTTTGAGAGGTTTATGGTCAGATGGTCTGTCCATGGTGCAACTCTAAGTGCATTAATGAAATTTTTTCATTCCAAAGAGTATCGCTAGCAACTCTTTTTCAATTTGAGCATAGTCCTCTTCTGTCACGGACAATGCTCTGCTTGCAAACACAACAGGTTGTCCCCCTTGCAGCATAGTAGCTGTCAAGCTGTCTGGACTGGCTCACAACCAGGAGTTCCAGCCTCAGGGCAGACTGTTAGGAAGCATGGCAGAAACCCCAAACTGGTTCTGAGATCTACACTTAGATTTCACCAGCCAAGTGTCAAGTCTGAGCTCCTCAGACACTACAACAGCTTGAACATGGCGTCGCAGACAATCCCCTTGAGTTCTGCTGTCTCTTACCCCCAGACAAGTTTGCCTTTGTGATAGATGGTCCCTTACACCAAAAATCACAGCCATATTCAAGTTACTCCCAGTCCCAAAGGGCGAGTCACTTACCCCAGGTCAGTTGTACCTCAGATTTCTCACCAAAGACAAACGCTTGTAGCCAATCCTGTAATAAACTAACTAAAGATTTATTAATTAAGGAAAAGAAAAGAGCTGTTTACAAGGTTAAAGCAGGTAAAAATACACACAAATGAGTTATAGTCTTAAGTTCCAAAAGACGATAGAAGCTGTTGTAAGACCCAAGCTCTGTGTCCTTTAGGGCTAACCCAAACTGAACAGCCAGGGATCCCTTGCTTATGCCTAGAAGTCTTGCTTTCTCCCTGAAGTCCAGGCAGCACAGGGATAACAATTGCTCCTTGACAGGGATTTTACTCCCTTCCCCTAGAGCTCAAACTGATGGGATGAGTGTTCTTCATGGGAGTGTGGGGGAAGCGATCAACAAGGTCTTTTGTCCACTGATGTTCCACAAAGGCCTATGGGTCTTCTTTTGTTGGGCAAGAGAGGACAGCTTTTGTGGTAAACTAGCATTTCACACTTGGTAAAGCTTCTCACCTGACCGGGGTGGGGTTGTGTGAGGGGGGGGGGGGATGTTACAATTTCAGAGCAAACATTTTTATGGTTAGGGACCAAACACTTAAATATTACCTTATAACATGGGATACAGATATTGTAAGTGTGATTACTGAATGCAGCAACTCTCAAGTATTTCATAAAGTCTAAACACTAAACACATTTTTTATAATCTAATGCCTATTTTAACAATGCTAACCCACAGGCGAGTCAGACTAGTTTCTAGCTATGCATTTGTCAGTGTTCAACAGAGTCCGAGAGGCCTTGGCATGAGCTAGCTAGCACCTAGTCTGCCACCATCAGAGTAGCCCTTAGATCTGACTTGGATGCATCACATTGCAGCATTGTAATATTTCACAATGGGAGCCTCCCCAATCATCTCTTTTCCTTTTTGGGAAAAGCTTGCTCACGTTGGTCCATCCACTCCCATAAGGTGTCGTGATGTGTCAGCTGTTTCAGGATTTCACAGCTCTCAGACGGGTGTAAAACTGCTAAATAATTGATCATTCCCAGGAATCTACAGACTCCTTTAATATTGTGGGGTCTTGGCATTTTTCTAATTGCCCTCACTGTCTCTGGGTCTACTTTCAGGCCTTTGGAGATCAACAAATGTCCAAAGTATGGCACCTCTGTTACTTGTCTAAGTTCAATTTACTATTCTCTGTGGATTTCTGTAAAAACTCTCTTTGTGCTTGTTCTAGATCACCATTCTTTCCCTCTAGCAGCACATTGTCCAGATTCCTGTCAAGCCCTCCAATGCTTGGGACAATCTGCTCTGGAATACCTCCAGTATCGTATGATTCCCATTGGCATCCTTAATCCAAATAAAGTTGCAAAGGTTGTCAAGTAACAATTTTTCATCCAGTTCGATGAGCCAGAATCTATTATTTACATCACCTATTGAAAATAATCTGGGTTTAGGCAGATCTGGTCATTTGTCCTCAATTGTAGGCAGAGGGAAATGGTTCCATTTCAAAACATTATTTAAAGGCTTTGGGTTTGTGCATATTCTTAGTTTTCCGGATGGCTTTCTTACCACCACAAGACTGCTTATCCAGTCTGCTCTACTCTACAGGCTGTAGAAATCAACAATTCTGTGGGCTCTGTGGTTTGTCTCGCAGGGGCTGTAATAATGCAATGGGTACTTTTCTTTTGGGGCATTTAACTGGCTTCACACTCTCTAAAGAGAGTGTCAATCTCTATTTTATAAACACCATCTAGTTGTCTGTCTCCTTGAAATATCATCTCCTGGTCCCTGGTAAATCATCCACGGTATCTTCAATCACTTCGCCGTTCCCTTTCGTTATGTTCTGGAACTGTACTTTTCTCAGGCTCATTGCTTGGACAGCCTTGCTGCTGACTCATCTATGACCACAAACTCCAGGCTCTATTTCTTTTTGTTCCTTTGATGTCTTAATTTAATTTTATATTTCCCAGTGGGCTTTAATGTGGTATGGTTGTACACTGTTAACAGCCAGTTAACCTCTTCCAGCTGTATGTCTGGGTTCACTAGACTGGTCGGCATAACGTTACCACTTGTGCCACAATCTAATTGAAATCATATCACTTTCTTCCCAAGTAACACGGCTGCATACATCTGTTTCTGGTGCTTACTAGGGTCTTCTTGCACTATGTTTACCAGCTGTTTGGTCACTCACATTATGGCCTCATACTCACTGCTGCTCTCTTCAGTTACTGTGCATACCTTGAATTTGGTTCTCTTCTCCTGGGACAAACTCTTGGCTGAAAATGATTAAATTTGTCACAGATATGGCACTTTCCCCAAAAAGCTGGACACTTTTCTTTCTGATCTATGTTTTCTTCCACAGTATTTGCATTTGTCTGTACTGTTGTCCTCTACTGATTATGTATCTGGTTTCCATTTCTCTTTCTTATGTATTGTATGGACAGGTTCTGCCAACTGCCCTACCAGGTTCTAATCCTCTCTTTGGACAGCCCTGTATAGTGCCAAGCTTTTCCCACAGTTAAGTCAGGTTCTCTCAGCAACCGCTCTTGTATTTGCATATCTCATGCCCCACACACTATCCAGGCTCTTATTAATGAATCTTTAACAGTTCCAAAATTGCAACTTTCTGCCAGCACTTTTCCACTAGCACTGTACTCAGCAATAGCCTCCCCAGCTGCTTGATCCCAGGAAAAGAAATTCTATCTTTCCACACTTTCATTCTTCCTGGGGTTACAGCAAGCATCAGAACAGCCCATTATTGCTTCCAAGGTGCATTGAGCTTGGGGAATTTCTGCACACAGAGTCTGACTTAGCTCTCTTCCCTTTTCTCCAGTCCGGTAACAAACCAAGTTTATTTTCATAGCATCCTCTTTATGGGCCATAGCAATGCCTACACAGAGGTTAAATTCCTCTTTCCAGCTCTTCCATACTTGAGCTAAATTCTTAGTTGGAGATTTAATGACCCCAGAGAATTCCGCCCCTCCATATCCTGTTATCAGCCTGGTCTTGTCAAACAAACTGCGCACTCAGACGTATTCTGCTCTCTGCAGTGCAGCTCTGAAAGGTCTTGGGCTCGATTATCACTGCCACCATGTTATATGCTTCATTGTTTCTGGATCATCAGCCTTATAAGAGCTCACTCTGGCACATGGTTAATTAACCCACTCCACCCGCATGGCTTCACAGACCCTTCCAAACAGTCCCCTCCAGGAAACAGTCTGCTGCCTGAATGCGTCTGCTAGCGCTTCCATATTCTTACATGCAGGAGGGCATGCAGCCCCCCCACATAGCAACAAGCACCACGGATGTACAGTGGCCAAAACACAAGTGCGAATTCCCTTACTTTCTCTAGGCAGCAAGGAGACAGTGACCCCAAATATTGGCTTTTGCTGCACAGTGCAAGAGCAAGGCCAGCACCACCCACTGATCTCAGACGAGGCTCCTGCCCTCGCTCATATCACTGGGATGGGGCGGGTTGATGAAGCTGGCTTAGGGTGTTCCCCCCTTGCCCCCACCCTGGGAGTGGTTCCCCTAGACCAGGAGTGGTTCAGGGTGCGTGTGTGGGGGGGTCCATCCATCCTGCAATGAGTCATCAGTGCTAAAGAAGCCCTGTGCCAAAAATGGACTTGTTCGAATGCACCCACCCGGAATTTGAATCTGGAGTGTGGTGCTGGGTGTTCGTGCTTACTCATGCCAGCAGGTAACTGCTCAGAGGAGTGTGTGTGCAGCCCCGCTTTGTCCGCCCTCTTTCACTGGGGCAGGTTTTTAGTCTATTTGATTATATTGTTCATTCCTTTTAGCAGCTGGTGTCTGTATTTCCCATTCAGGACTTAGCTTTACATTGGTTTCCTTTGGTGCCTAACTCCAGGTGGCACTGTTGTTCAGATCATGCTATTCCACAGGCTACACGGGGCTAACAATCAAGTTGTTTTGTTCGCTGGCCATTGCACCCGTTTCAGCATCACACTGCTGCTCCTGGGGGCTGGAAGGGTAGGCAAGAGAATATCGTTTTATTGTCCCCGGGCAACTTTCCTTATGGTGACAGGCAGGGACTTTTCTTCCCCATCAACCCTTCTGTTCACATGCTGAACTCGTAGATCTCATCACGTGCACTAGGGGGGCCAGGGGCTGGTGTTAGCACAGTGGCTGTGCTACCCGGGGGGGAGTACGGACCGGGGAGGACAGCTTGGTAAATGACTGTTGAGTGGATCACACTGGAAACTACTGACCTCGGCTAGTCACTTCCCTTCGGGTGGGGAAGCATTTGATTAGCACCTGTATTGTGCGTGCCAGTGAAGTGGGAACACGGTAACTCAAATGACTTCCTTCAGGCACATACCTGAGAGCTTCCTGGCTCACGGTTTGCTGTGCAAATAGCTCCACTCTACTGGCACCATTCCCGCGTCCTGTTTCAACGTGCACCGAGCTCACCGACTCTTCTGCTTTGGAGCTGGGCACAGTCTCCTCTTTGCTCAGGAACGCCAGGGGTTGGCCCCAGGACCTGACAGAGAGCACTGGAAGATTTTCCTGAAAATAACTCTGGTGAAGGGGGCAAAATGGTGTGGGGAAGGGGAAAGTCTCTGGCTGCAAGAAGAGAGACAGTAACAGAAGACGGTTGATTATTGTATTAAGTGGCGCTTGGGCTGGGATCCTAGGAGAGAGGAGAATCACTATTTGACATTTACCAGTTAATCAGGGATTGAGATGAGATTCTGCACCTTCTCTCTCTAGCATACATCTCTCTGGTTGGTGTAATGTTTGAGAAATCACATGGATTTTACAATGAATAACACTTCATCCTGATCCGTGAGTGGCAGCCGTCCAATGGCATGAGTGGCAGTGAGGTGGGCTGATAAACCTGCAGCTTAGCAGATAGAAATGAAGAGGGGCCAGCAGCACGGGCTCAATGGCTCTTCCCAGGCCATAGACAGAGATTTCTCCAGCCTCGCCACATCCCGTAAGTTTACCTGACTTTGCTCCTTGCAGAGGAAGTTAAGCCAACTGCCAGCTCCAGCCTACGGTCTAGATCTGTCTTAATTAGCATTTTTAATTACAAAACTACTGTGCTGACAAGATCGGCGTAGGGGCCTGTCAGCCTGCCGAACCTGTCAGTGCAGCCGCTTGAATTCAAGGCCTGCGTGTACTACAAACAAGAACCCCTCCTAACGATGGGTGGCGGGTTACACTCACCACTGCTTGTTCCTGGCGTTCTTTTTAGCTGTTTGCTTGGGTAGAGGAGGCTGTTGGGACAGATGGACAGTGAGGTGGGGGAGGGAGGGGGACAAAAAATAGGGGTAGGAGTGAGGAATCCGCACTGTGTGACACTAGGATGCAGCGGTGCTGACTGATATTAGGGTCCCCCGTCCCAGGTGCATCAGAACAGTCCTGACCCCAGCTAGCTAAGACAAGACAAGGCAAAAGCATGAAAGGGGACCCAGAGGCTCATGCTTCTGCCCAGGGGAAAGGGGAACATTGGGCCGGGGACGAGGAGGGGGAAGAGAAGAGGGCGACAACACTAGGACAACGTAAAGGAATGTAAAGGCCGGGGGCTCACTGAGCACGTGAAGGGGGAAGGGAGGGACAGGGGCTCTGGCAGAGGAGGATGAAGGGAGAATAATAACCAGGCTGCGAGAGGAGAGGGAACACAGGACCCGCCGGCTTCTGAGTCAGAGTTTAAGGGTGAAGGGTCATCTCGTCTGACCTCCTGCACCTTTCAGCATCATGGGATCTGCATTTTTGCCAAAAATTGGAGGAAGCCACGCTGGTGTTTTCTAAACTCCGTTACATCGGTTGTATTTAAAGCGGCCCTGCGTGCGTTACATCCTCCCACGTAGTATAGGGCGCTGACTCAGCCAGCTGGGCTCACTAAGAGGGTGCCTCTTTCCCCCTTTTAAGTTTTTTTTAAAAAAGCCCTTTGTATTTGGGATTCAAAAGCCCATGCAAAGCGTTTTGCAGATGTAGAAGAGAGCTAGAATTCTGCAGCTCCTGCCACGGGAGGAGACAGCTAATTGACACCAAACATCTCCATTTTTTTCCCCGGGAAGGTGGCCGGGGCTGCTGGTGTTTCTCTGGCAGCGTCCTCGTTGAAATGCACTCGCAGCTGGATTCACAGCTTCCTTTCAGCGCCCCTTTTCCCTCTGATTTTCTTCCAGTCCCTCGGTTGCTTGCTCATGGCTGCTACGCAGCTCCCTGTCCTCCAGCCAGGAGGGCAGCCTGCTCCAGCCACTAAGACACAGGTGTCCCAGAGCTGATTGAATCCCAGACACTCAAAAAATTCGAGCCCCGACTTGCTCTCCCAGCCCTAGGGTCCATGCCTGCCTCCATTTTCCTTAGCCTCCTGGGCCTGCCATACAATCAGTGCTTTCCTGTGCCAATAACCCCGTGCCAAACCAGACCCTTTCGTAAACCCTCCTGGTGCTTCTCTCTCAAACTCCTGTCAGTGCCCAGACCGGCTGCAGGCAAGTGAGGAGGAAACTCATCCCGCTAAAGCGGTCTCCAGGCCTGCTCTGGACAGAGTCCAGAAGACGACATTGCCAAACCCTTGACATCAGTGCCAGCTGGGCCAGCTGAGAGGCCTCGAGCAAGGGACACAAACTAGCGGTGCTGAGGACCAGACCCCGGGGAGATTCCTGGGACCTTGCTGCCGGAGGGAGTCTCTGTAATGAGACGGTTTTCCTCCCTGTGTGGCACGGCTGTTGGGGTGGGGAGGAATGTGACGGAGGCGGCAGGAGACCTGGGAGCCCCAGGTAGGAAGGCTGGCGCTCGCCGAGGGAAATGGCAGCCGAGTAGACAGGGTGGCTCACGGCTACGCGCAGGAAATGCTGCCCCTGTACTGCTCCTCTTGTGCTTTTAGGGCTCGTCTACACTAGACGAGCTACAGCGGCCCGGCCGCAGCTTCACCATTGGCTACAAGACACAAGGGGTTTCCGCGTCCGCCCCTGGAGAGGCGGCAGTGGGAGCTATAGCAGGGCTTCGGGCGGCGTAACGCTGTCTCTCAGGGCTGGCTGATGTAGCCAGGACAGCCCAGGCTTTGGGTGTAGACGTCTCAGGCAGCCGGGGGCTGGCAGCAGCACGCGGCCCCTGCCTCGTGAATTCCTGCATTCTTGTCTGTGGCACTTCTGCCCTGGGGCGTTCGACAGACGGGAACCGGGCCCCCAGGAGCTTCCCCTCCGAGTTAGTCTGGTAGCAAATACTGACCCTAGAGCCCCGTGGGCAGGAGAGGAACGAAGGCAGCACCGTAAAGAACGAGTCCAGAGGAGCTCCTTGCACAAGCCAGCCTGGTTTCCAGGCACTTCTGGCTCATTACGGCGTCCTTCTTAAGGGGCTTTTAAAATGTGAATTTAGTGTCCCACGGGTTTAACAGGGCCTGGGTTTTAAAACGCGCTGGAGACTAGTGGAAGGACTGCAAGGAAAGGGGGAGGGATAGCTCAGTGGTTCGAGCATTGGCCTGCTAAACCCAGGGTTGTGAGTTCGATCCTTGAGGGAGCCATTTAGGGATCTGGGGCTAAAATTGGGGATTGGTCCTGCTTTGAGCAGGGGGTTGGACTAGATGACCTCCTGAGGTCCCTTCCAACCCGGATATTCTATGAAGGCAGAGCTGCTGGGGCCCTAGGGCACAAGGAGAAGGGAAACCAGACTGCTATGCTGTGAGGACCACCACAGGGCAGGCTCCCAAGAGCAGGAGAGAGGTTTCCCATCAATTACTGAGGACAAGAAGCTGAGATTGCAATGGCACCAGCCTTGGCAAAGTTAGACACCAAACCCGGGGAGCAGGTAATGTCATGCCGGTGTTCAGCGTGCATGTCGATGGGGCACAGGGCAGGAACCTGAGTGGAACAGCAGCTGTCCTGCTCGGAGGAGTTTCCTCAGTGGAACAGGGGCCGTTCTCAGGCAGGGAGAGGAGAGAAGTCCTAGGAAAAGGACGATTCCCCTTTGGCTCAGGAAGGCTGCTCTTTCCATGCAGCCCATACAATGGGTTCAGTTACATAGCCAGATGGCTCAGGCCCAGGGAGGGCAACGATCATTTCTGGCAGCTGTGCGCAGGCCCAGGGCGACTGTGCGTGTTTTTAAACTTGCCTCCTTTTACAGGTTTATTTTTCCCCCCTTAAACAATCCCCAAACTGCGGCCCCACTGAGATTCAGTGTCACTTTCCCCGGAGATCCAGGAGTCACACAGAGGAGCCTGCTTCTGGGGCAGTAGCTTTAGCCTGAGCCTCCAAGCAGGGGCATGTTCAGCAGGCAGGAGGGCGGGCACAGTTTGAGATGATCCCCGATCCTCTCTGCCTCTCGTTGGCTTTGAAATCCAGCTGCCCATGCAGCGAGCTCGTGCAGCCAGACACACTGGTTTCAGAACACGGACTCCCTGGAAGGCTAAGGTGGGATTGCTGACTGCATGGGACTTGGGCCTTCGCTGCTTTCCTGCCCCGTTCCCAGCACGCCTGCACCGCGAGCTGGACACGCAGTTCTCATCTGCAGGAGACGGTCCTGCACCAGCTTGCTCAGAGCGGCCATGCTAACCGCAGCGCGTAGCAGCAGGAGGGCTAGGTGCCTGAGCCCGCTAAGCACACGCTCAGGGCGGCTGGCCCCTCCTGCTGCCGCGGCCATGCGTGTTTGAGCGTGCTAACTCGACGACTGCCACCGCGGGGCTGGCTCCTGGAGCCGGGAAGCACACGCCAAGCTCGGACGTACCTTTGGGTGGAGTGGAGGCCTTTGAGACATGACTTGGCTGGTCTAAGGAAGCAGTTTCCGGGGCTTAGACAGTTGAGCTGGCAAACGTTAGCACTTGAAGCGACAGTCATAAGGAAGCCCTGGACACATCGGTTGCTATGTGATCGTGCGTGGCCTTTGGGCTCACTGGAGACAGCTAACTAGGGTGCCAGCCAGCATCCAATGGGATATTTTCCTCCTAGTGGGACTCTGACTGGTACTAACGCACGTCTCTCCTACAGCACTGAGCAGCAAAGAAAGCCTTTGGCCCAGGGGCTGGTCTGGCACTCCTGGGCTGTCGGGGCACGCATGCCAGTGACAAGCTGTGCCATTGGGGTGCATTCACAGCTGGGCGTGGAAGCCGGCCCTTTGCACTGGCTGGCCCAGCTGCCTGAGGGTGGATGCCAGGCCCATGAATTACAACCTTTGCTCTTTTAAGGAACTTCCATTTTAAACTCTGACATCAACGCCACCGGCGGATTCACCACGGCATGCGACAGCTGCCCACATTAACTGGGGGCACCTTGGCTGACTCAGCTAATCCAGCACTAAGAGGAGCAGCCACAGCCAGCAAATAGGGTGAAAACCCACCGACGCCAGGAGGCTACGTTGCTTTTCCAAGGTTTCCCAACAGCCTCCATCCAGAGCTCTCAGCCACAAGGAAACCAGGGCAAGGCAAGGAGAGCCTAATGGTTCTCACACTCTCCACTGTACCACGGGGGGCTCTGCAGAGACACTGCACAGAATGAGCCACAGATGAAGGGGGTGGAGATCGGCTGCCTAGTGGGTTTTTTCTTTTCTTTTACGATGTCATCTGCAGATGGAAAAAGCTGGAGCAGCCGGGCCAGAGCCATTAACAACACAGAGCGTCTCCTAATTCCTGCACCTCGCACATCTTACAACCCCTGAGGATCTCGTCCCTGTCCGTCCCCCCCAACCCGACATCACAGCCAATGCCCCGTCATTATGTTACATTGCTGAGGCCCCGCCTTGAGGAACTGACATTTGGAAAGTCCTGATTACACTGTTGCTCTCTTCATAGCACAGGCTTATGAAAGTCATCTGTTCACACACACACACAGTCCCAGCTTCAAAGGCTGGGAATACACTAATCCCAGAAAGGAGTCGAATCGCAGCTGGTTAGTGTTCTGAACTACATAAATAAGGTTTAGTGCATTAAAAGGCCAGTACACAGTATTAATATTTAATTCACTCTAAGCAGCTCATCTCCCGATTAAGCACACAGCAGCCGAAGCTGCACTCCCTAAACGCAGGCGGAAAAGGCAGTTTACCACCAGCTGCTTCCGCTGACATTTGATTGTTCAAACAAGCCACAGTAAAAACAACACTGCAACAGTGGAATATGAGTATTTAATAAGATTCGACCTACCCAGGCTAGTACTTGGGATAAAGAAGGGATTTTAATAAGGCCTCTTTATGACCCAATTAACGGAGTCACATTCCCCACCTAAGCGGTGCCATTTGAACATTGGCAGTAATGAGCTTTGCGGAAGCAAATCCTTTTAGATGCTTCATGCACATTGGGCCCAAATGGCTGAAAATGCCTCCCTTAATGCCCCGAAGGTCCTGACTAATTTTGTACATTACAGGGCACCATGTAAATGTCATTTTAATTTCTGAGGCAGGAGGCAGCGAAAGGCATTTCAGCAGTCAGAGACGATGCTGCCGAGTGTGAACATCTCGCTGACAGCATTCCCTTCAGCACAGTGGGGAACTTTTGGACACAGAATCCTACAGTCTCAAAATTAGACACCACAAACTATTCATCACTGATCCTTAGTAGGCAAGAGGGGGCACCGTTGAGCTGCCCCTGGTGGTATGTTCCTGCAGAAGGGCTCAGTGCACGGCCTTTGCACTAGCCCCAGGGACTCGGAAGCAGCAGGTGAATATCCATACAAGCGTGGGCCGGATCCACAGTGAGTGGCTATCAGCACATTCCTACTGACTTCAATGGAGATACTCCAGGGGACAGCAACTGAGGATCCTGTCTGCACAAGTCCAAGTTCAGGGGAGTGGATGGCTCAAGGAGCCAGCCATGGGATTAGGAGACTACCCTCTCTAGATCACTGGTTCCATCCCAGAGCTCCCCAGTACCTGCCCAAGGCCTTCAACACCATCCTGCCTCCTTTTACAGCAGGCAACAGCATCATTTTGGCGTTGCAGTGACCAGCCTGTCATGGGTTCAGGTCAAGCCTCCAGCTCAGGCCTGGACTATGTGACGTAGAGGGGGAGCATGCATTGTCACCGCCCATTCGGGGTTTATCGCATCACCGCAGGGCAGTCCACAACCTCTGAGACTGACTAGGTTAGAGCATGTCCCGTTCCCACAAGGCCTGCAAAGTCAAGTGGTGTTTGGAGAAAGAGTAGCAGTTCTGTTTTAATTTACTGGAAACAAAAGCACTTACTGCTCTGGCTGGTTTCCATCCACGCTAATCCTCTACAGTTGGGTGGCTCTGTCGCTTGGAAACAATGGCCCCAGGCTTACGTGGTACCAACTCCTGATGTTCCGGCTGCTTCTCTAGGACAGCTTGGCGCTCGCTCTCGGGCCCCCTACGGTGCACAAAAAGTTCATTTTTTACATTATTTTTTCCAAGTGCCTGTAATTGCCTTTGATGTTTAGAACCATGAATTCCAGACCAGATGGAAGAAAAGTAGGAACGAGCCACCCCTGGACAGAGCACAGTCCTGGGCTATCACACACAGTAGCCCTCTCCCATCCACTCTGCCGTGCTTCCCTTTAGAGCAGAGAAATTCTTCCGCCTTGTTATTTAATTTTGTAAGATTACAGAAGTTGCCTCAAAAGGAGCAAAGCCCAGATACCAGCCAAAGGTGGGTTTTCTCCCTCCGTGTGTTGATTACTGTGCTGTGTAGGCAAGGTTAACAGTCAGGCGACCACCACGGCAGCTGTACATCTCCAGGAAGTTCCTGCAGTTCTTTCATCCTACTCCCTGGTACCTGGCTGTTCTCACAGTCGGGGTGTGTGTGTGGGGGTAACTCCAGAACTACGATGGGAGTCCTTAGTGGATGAAAGAGATGAAAGACGTTACTCACCAATGGTATATGTTAATGAATATCTTTCGGCTGTTCTGGCTGCAGAACAATATGGGCTGGTAAGCATCATGAGTACATCGCTCACTGCAATGGAAACAAACTCCTATAACTGTCCCATAATCTCTGACTGCTAGAAGCTGGGACTGGATGACGGTGCATCACTCAGTAAAATTGCCCTGTTCTGTTCACTCCCTCTGAAATGTCCGATACTGGTCACTATCAGAAGACAGGATACTGGGCGCTGGATGGATCCTGTGAGGTCATTGTTATGTTCTTGTTAACTGACCAGACACAGCTCCTGAGACCCCAGTGAGTGAAAGCAAGCAGGAAAACATCCTGTTGACATTCTCTTTTGTCCAGTAATTAGTTGGTCTACAACCTATTCCAAAACACTTTTTACAGGCTAGACTATGGAAGCCTGAGCTAAGTCATAGGTATGCCCCATACCTGCTTTGCCAGGAAAACCCAAGCAACTGCTGATCCTGTCATGGTTTCATAATGTCACCTAACACACTGCTCTCCAGATACAGCCCCCTTTTCAGGCACTGTTTCAGGGAGAGTCATGGGAATTTTAAGGCCAGAAAGAGCCATTAGATCATTTAGTCTGACCTCCTGTATAGCCCAGGTTATTACTTTACCCACTTACCCCTGTACTGAGCTCAGTACCTTCCCTTATCAATCTTCTACACTTCTTAACTTGTAATTTATACTGATTACTACCTCCCCTTTGCCACACACACACACAGAGTTTTTTTTATTTCACTTTGCCACTGCACCAGAATAGGCTTTTAGAGGAAGTTGTTCTTTGATTGTGGAATCGTGGCTTTTTGACCAACAAACTTTTTTTAAAAAATATTTCCTTCCAGTCAATTTCACTCAGTTTTCCCTGGCTTTGACAAATTGGCTCTTTTGTGGATAAGAATGAGGGTGAAGGTAGGAGCTTCAACCCTAGAGGGCCTTACTATCTTCTCCCAGGGATCAGAAATCCCCCACCACTCTTGATTGAGCAGGTCCTTTGTCCCATTTAGCTGGCAATGCTCTGTAGCTCCTGTGTCTGGTGGGAAGCCCTGGCTGTCTACCCTACAACGCCTATGTCAGCATAGCTCCCTAGCATAGATGCAACCTACAGGGACAGGAGTTTTTCTGCTGGTGTAAAAACAGCACCTCCCCGAACAATGTTAGTTATGCCAGCAAAAGTCCTCTTGTGTTGGCACAGCTGCATCTTCACAGCATAGCTGTGTCAGTCAAGAGTGGGGTTTTTCCACACCCCTGACTGACAAAACTTACACTGGCATAGCTGTAAGTGTAGACCAAGCCTGTATCTTATATGGTCTTCTAAGTTTCCCAGCCAGCCTCTTGTCTATAACTAGTCCGTTTGGTTGGGGGTGATGGTTGTTGGTTTGAGAGGCTGCCAGGTTTGCTTTGTGCACACACCTTTGTTTTGTTAGGCTCTGGGCTGTTTGTCGTTTTATACTTCCTTTTTTATACGTATGTGACTCATGAGAAGCGCCTTATAACTGGGTTAGCTACAGCTCTTTCCTCCAGAAGCTGCCTAGACTTGTCCGATTTGTTGGGCATACCTAGGCCCAAGAATTTCTTGGGTTTCCTTAGAAGGGGGGGGGGGGGGGGAGAGAGAGCAAAAAAAAAAATCATCAAGCTCAAAGTGAGTCTTGTCTAGGACTCCTCAGATTTCTGTTTTCCCAGCTGCCCAAGGGAAGGGACTAGACGGTATAGAACAAGATGCAGGCACTCAGGGAACAAAAGGCTTTGAGGCTGGTTTGAGCACCAGTGCCAAGGTCCCCAGGTGTTGCTTTCCAGTAGATGGTGCTTGGCTACAAGCCTGATTGGACCCATCTCCACCAGGCTCCTACCTTTTTCTCCAGAAGCGGTGATTTCCTGAATTACTGGAAGGGGATAAACAAAGAAACCACTTAGAAGACAGACAACTGAGCAGACACCAGCTTCCATTGTCTTCTTGTTCAGGGGAATAGAAATAGTCCCACATTGGTGGGAGGTTTCTCTCTAGCTTTCCGAAGAGATGTTGTTTACTCGTTAAATGTCACTTGAGTTCATTGGGTTACATACATGATCCCTGAAAGCACAGAAACCCCAACTTCATGTCAGATGGAGCTGCACGGGTTGCCATTTACAGATACTAGAGAAGGCATGTCCATGATAATTTTCGTTAAAGGATCATTCCTATCAAAGGCCCAGTGGTGAGGAGCAGAAGATCTGGGTTCTACTGCCAACTCCAACAGTGATTTGCTATAAGAGTGTAGGCAAGTCACAGCTATGTGCCTGGATTTAACCATCTAATGGGAGAATATTTCTGCACAAGCATGAAGCACTGAAAAAATCCTTGGGCAAAAGGTGCTATACACGGGCAAAATACTAGTTCCAAGAGAAGCAGTTTCACCACATGATTAAGAAAAACGAAGCTTATTGTGACAATCAATAAGGCAAAGCATGGAGAAGGAATTAGCTCAACAGTAACAAAAAACTCTAGGTCAGGAGTGGGCAAACTACAGCTCGTGGGCTGCATTCAGCCCATCAGACCTTTTAATCTGGCCCTGGAGCTCCAGCTGGGGGAGCAGGTTCGGGGCTTGCCTGGCTCCACGCGGTTCCCGGAAGCAGCACCATGTCCCTCCTCCGGCTCCTACACACAAGAGCAGCCAGGGGGCTCCACACACTGCCCCTGCCCCAAGCACCAGCTCTGCAGCTCCCATTGGCCAGGAACCGTGGCCACTGGGAGCTGCCGGGACAGCACCTGCAGATGGGGTAGCATGCAAAGACACCTGGCTGGTGCCACGCCTCCGCATAGGAGCTGGAGGGAGGACATGCCGCTGCTTCCAGGAGCTGCTTGAAGTAAGCGCCGCTCAGAGCCTGAACCCCTGACCACTTCCTGTGCCCCAACCTCTTGCCTCAGCCCTGATCCCCCTCCTGCCCTCTGAACCCCTCGGTCCCAACCCGCAGCACACTCCCGCACCCCAAACCCCTCATCCCTGGCCCCACCCTAGAGCTAGCACCTCCAGCCAGAGCCCTCACCCTCTCCCGCATCCCAACCCTCTGCCCCAGCCCAGAGCCCCCCTCCCACACCCTGAACTCATTTCTTGCCCCACCCCAGAACCCGCACCCCCTCCCCCAATTTCATGAGCATTCATGGCCCGCCATACAATTTTCATACCCAGATGTGGCCCTCAGGCCAAAAAGTTTGCCCACCCCTGCTCTAGATCAACCCGTGTCACCACCATCCTGCCTTCCTGCTAGTACACATTTTTAAAGCAAGACTGTAGCATGACAAAAGAAAGACTGTGGTCTTCACATTGCTAAACCTCTGGTGACGGTTATGTGAGTTACTTACTGACAACTCCTCTATAGGGCTATAGAATCCTAGAAAATGCAGGGCTGGAAGGCACCTTGAGAAGTCAAGTCCAGCCCCCTGAGCTGAGGCAGGACTAAGTTAACCTAGACCAGCCCTGACAGATGTTTGTTCAGCCTGTTCTTAAACTCCAATGATGGGAATTCCATAACCTCCCTTAGTAGTATATTCCAGAGCTTAACTATCCTTATAGATAGAAAGGGTTTCTTAATATCTAACCTAAATCTCCCTGGCTGCAGATTAAATATTAAAGAATGCTATATTTAAAGAGCACTGTACTGTCCTAAAGACTCATTTGTAGCACCATTCGCACTTCAGCATAGCAAAAACAAACCTTGTTTAACACACTAAAATGCTGAGCACTTGTGTCATTTAAATAGCTCCTTCCATTTTTGGAAAAGGATTAGTAAGTTATAGAAGAGAACTATTTAACATTCAGGAAACGTAATGCACACGTGCAAGTTATCAATCATTGTAGGCAGATGGTAAATGTATCTCCTTTCACCACAAATTGAGCAGCAAACATTCAAATTCATCACCAAGACAACATATTTAAATTCACTTCTATTTTCAGTTCAGACATTCTCAACAAATTGCTAAGTAATGAAAATCAATACTTTTGTCCAAATAGTTGAGGAAAGATGCTGGAAAATCTGCATCATTGTAGCAGAGGCATGTTCTAGCTATTTGAATCGTATAAAGTTGTTAAAAAGACACATTAACTCGCGGTTTACATACTTATGTAGGTCAGAATGTTCTTTGAAGCTAAAAATCTGACTTTTCACCTCCAAGCTAATAGTGACCGAGGCCACAGCAGCGACTAGCAAGGTATTTCTAAATTTGCTGTCCCTGTGTGTTAAAGCAGGAGGTTTCACTTCAGTCATGGAACAGTAAAAGCTTTGCAGAATAAAATTCAAGGGGCCCCCAATTCCTTTTTTGTTGCAATTTCAATTGAAGTTAAACTTTAGTAGCCTTAACAAAAAGGCTTAACAGGTTTAACTTTTATACCTACAGGTAAGGCAGACATTTACGTAAGACGTATTTAGCTAAAGCTATAGGTAAAGATGAGACTGGTAACACTCTTGTATAGATTACAGCAAATGCAGACCATCCATTTGCTTCATTAGTTTATTGTTCAATGATCAAACAGTATGAGAATTAAATATATTTAGGTTCTGGGGCCCTTTAGTGGAAATAACTGACAGTATCAAGCTTATTTGGGAGGCTGGGGATCAGAGGTATGAGTGGAAGTCACCTCAAAGATGAAAAGAAGCCACAACAAGCAAGCTAGGAAGAGGCAGAAAGAGCCTGCTCCACCTTCACTGTAGAGCAGGGGTGGGCAAACTAAGGCTCATGGGCCGCATTCGGCCCTTCAGACCTTTTAATCCGGCTCTCGAGCTCCAGCCGGGGAGCGGCGTCGGGGGCTTGCCTGGCTCCACAAGGCTCCCAGAAGCAGTGGCATGTCCCCCCTCCGGCTCCTACATGTAGGGGCATCCAGGGGGCTCCACACACTGCCCCTACCCCAAGCACCAGCTCTGCAGCTCCCACTGGCCAGGAACCGTGGCCAATGGGAGCTGCAGGGGCAGCACCTGCAGACAGGGCAGCACGCAGAGCTGGTGCCATGCCTCTGCATAGGAGCCGGAGAAGGGACATGCTGCTGCTTCTGGGAGCTGCTTGAGGTAAGCGCTCCCCGGAGCCTGAACCCCTGACCTTGTCCTGTGCCCCAATCCCCTGCCCCAGCCCTGATCCCCCTCCCACACCCTGAACTCCTTATTTCTTGCCCCATCCTAGAGCCCGCACCCATAGCCGGATCCTGCACCCCAACCCCCAATTTCATGTCATACAATTTTCATACCCAGATGTGGCCCTTAGGCCAAAAAGTTTGCCCAGTCCTGCCATAGAGGGTCATTGCTTCGAGGATACGGTATCCCGAAAGGGGACGTTTATCAAACCATTAGGAAGACTGTTAACCACATAATGGGTTTGTTTTTACTTATGTGCAATCAAGCAATTACATTTTCTCATGCAGGTGATTGATTGATATATATATATATATGCCAATTAAAATGTAACACCCAAAACCATGTCTTAAGATAAAAATTTTTATTTTACAATTTTATAAAGCAGCTTTACATTAAGCACAAATGTTGATCCATTTACTTGGTATATAAACATAATAGGACCTCTTTCCCTCTGCAAAAAATCCTGTCCTGCTGTATATAAAACTAACATGTGCACATTGTGCTTAACCTGCAAAGTCTATACAGCTTTACAAAGGACTACCCTTTAGAAGGGCACCCTGTAAACAATTTATTGCATATTTAACACATGGTGTGTACCCCCCATGTAAAATGTAGAAAAGAATAAAGTACAATTACAAAGTGAGTGACAAGAGCAGCTTTCAGTGAGTGTCTCACACAATGGCCGAGAAAAACGCTTGTACAGTTGTGCTTGTGTCTCTGGTTTGCACATACCCACGTGCACTGTGTTTCTCTAATGAAACCGACACGTACAGTAATCCTAGCGAATGGGTTAAACAGATCTTAGCATCGGAGATCTTCTGTCAGTTTAAAAACAGAGGTACAAAAGGGATTATTATACAGTGAAGTCAAATAAATGAAATTACCGGCACTGGTGTCTATTAATGCTCTCCCACAGCGCACTTCTTTTTTAAAAACGAAGAGGAATCCATGCGTTAGGTTCCATAAGCACTCCTGGTTGATTGCTTAATTTACATGCATATGCACTCAAACAACAAAAATGCAATGGAGACTGCGTTAAAAATAGAATGGTACAACATCAGTTTCTCAGCTGAAATGACTAACCTATGTTTCTTAACAAATCTATTTGTCTGCTGCCGGATGGACTCCAATGTGAGGTATGAAACATGGAAAGACCAATGCCACTATTTGTTTTTAACACTCTTTTCCTAATTCAGTTGGAAAAGGTGTTCACATTGTTAAGGCACTGATATTTGTCACAGAAGCAGTACCCAAACCTTCTCATTTGAGTCTCCAAATCTAAAATGGGTATAATGTTGAGGAAACACACCAGAAAGATCTCTCTTTCACTCTCAGATAGTGATCAGCCATCGCAGAAGTAGTTTTTTCCCCCCTTTTTTGTAATCTGAGGAAAATCTCCTCTCTGAACACTTTGGTATTGATAAAGATTTTAGGGTTCAAAATAGTTCTGCTGTGACATCTACTTTTTGTAGGAATCAATACGATCATGTGTGTTTGCAAAGATCAAAAGAGCTACAAACCTGTTTCATACATTGGTGAGCAAAACAGAAAAGGCTTTAAAGTCTTACTGTGATCTGCCACATCTCTCCTTTCAGTGGTTTGAATTTATTTTGTCCCCGATACAAACATCTCTCCCCACTCAAACTCTCCTTGGTATTTTTTTTTTTTAAATCACACAAGAAATAAGTAACATACAACAGGACCAAGCGGAAAAAAAAAAAAAAATCTGTTACTAGTGTGTATACTTTACCATACTGGAATGTGTCTACAACTTAAAGGTCTGGGATTCATAATCTGTACTGACCAAAATATTAGCAGATATTAGTGATGCAGACTACCCTAAAAACAGTATTGGTCCAATGACATGAGTTGGTTTGTTTACTCTCTCCGAACTACAAAGAGGCAAAACACATGTTTAGAGGCCTACCAAATGCATGGATCATTTTAGTCAATTCCACTTTCATAGGATTTTAAAAATAGTAAATTTCACACTTTCATATGATTCCATCTGAAATTTTACAGTTTGTTGTAACTGTGGGGGACCTGACCCAGAACGGGGCAGCGGGATTGCCACCCTCACTTCTGCGCTGCTGCTAGCAGAACTGGGCAGCTGGAGAGCAGCGGCTGCTGACTGGATGCCAAGCTCTAAAGCCAGCACTGCGGCCACCAGCAGCACAGAAGCAAATGTTGCAAGGTATGGGGAGGTGGGTTACCATGTGTCCAGGCTTTCCTGCAGCCTCTCCACCAGGATCGGGGGCTGACAGCTAGGGCTGTAGCCTCTCTGCCCAGGTCGGGGGGCTCCTCTCTGCCCAGGTCGGGGGGCTCCTCTCTGCCCAGGTCGGGGGGCTGTCGCAGCAAGCAGCTGCAGTGCTTCCTGCAGCCGCAAGAGGTTCCCGGAGGCGGGTCTGACCCAGCTCTAGGAGCAGCCTCTGCTGTGGAAGAAGTAGTCCCATCCCTCTCCAGCCTGGGCTGGGACTAGCAGCTGGAGCCCGGCCCATGGTAGGAGGCCCTGTGGCTGGGACACCCCCAGCCCTGCCCCTCCCTTACAATAGCCAGATTTCATGGGGGAGATCAGATTTCATGGTCCACGATGGGTTTTTCACGGCCGTGAATCTGATCGGGCACTACACATGTTGACATGAAAGACTGTAATGGCTACTGAAAAGACTTTATAAATATAAAAGGAAATTTCAGGTTAATTCTGAACAATAATGTATGTCACTGAATGCATGGGTTCGACACATTCAGTTATTGCACAAGTACTCAGTTGTCAGAGCAACTGAGAATCAATATAAAAAATTAAGCCAATATTGTGGGTATAACTAAGTGTAGAGACCTAGATTGTAATTAACATTTAAAATGCTTGATCCACTTTTTAAAAACAGTTTAAAAATTAAATTGCTAGAAAAAATATTGATACAGAAACCTCTCAAGTGTGGGTGAAAATACAGTACAAAACATCAGATTCCACAACAAGAGATTCCAACTACATGGGGGGGAATGTTGATTAGCAAGCCTCAAATACAACTGTAAATTCAAATTTAAATGGCATGCTTGCAGTTTTTGTGCAGTCAACTAATCCCACTTTGAGTTGTGCTTACATAATTTAAGAAGCCTGAATGCTGGCTGTGTGTGTTTTCCATTTACACATCTTTAAAGAAACCATATGTTCAACATATTCCTCAATATATAGAATTTAAAACAAATTTTGTGTATTTTTCTCCCCCCAAGAACAGAATTTGTATTAAAGAAACACTTTTTAAAAGACACACTGTCGACTACCCAGGTTACAAGTAAATACACATTTACTGCATTACATCACATGATCTGTAATTCTGTTTCCAACATATATACAGATAATTCCATTTTAAAAGAGGCCACATACTAACTTTTCAGGCAAGTGCTGGACTTTAGAGACCTGTATGGCTTCTGTAAATCATCTTTTTCCTACAAAAAGGAAAAATAAAAAACTTCCCCCACAAACCCAGGAGTACAAATGGATTTTGTCCAGTGCGAATAATTTCGCTATGGAACACTATATGGGCAGGTAAACACGTTAAAGTACCAGCTTTTATTCCATCCTTTGACTGGACCCCTGCCTCAAATTCTACCACCCAGATAGAAGTATTCTCACGCTGGAATGCAATTACTTTCTGAAGATCAGTTTTGAGGACCACTTTGAAATAGTCCACAAAAAACTTAGTATGCAACCTTTTAAAATGTACCTTTGTTTAGCTTTAATGAGTCCAATAATTCCCGTCAACAGCAGATAGCTGAAACGGGGTTTTGGTTGTGAGCTCTAGTTGTGCTTTGCCCTGCCACCTTTAAGGTAGCTCTTCCATCTCTTGACGAATTCTTTGAAAATTGGGGACTCGTCGATCGTGCTTAATAGCTGGAGTTGGTTTATGTGGGTGGTGTGATAGTCCCACCGGGCCAAGTTGGGAGCAGAGCTGAGCATGAAATGACGGAGGTCATAGATCGTTCCTGAGCCTGTATCATAGAGTGGAAGCATGGCTTTCAGGGACTCCATGCCTCGATCATAGAGAGACTTTGCCTCTTTCCCTAGCTTCTCACCTGCAGTTTCTTTTAAGTCATACAGTCCAATCAGAGAGTACATGAAACCGTTTAAAACAAATGAGCTAGGAGAGGTTGGGTACTCTTCATACCAGTCATGTTTGTTCATAAAGACAGCTCTCACTCCATGCTGCTCTGACGGGAGCTTGTAAGGTGCTGTTGCCTGTAAAGCTGAGTTGAGGAATGTGTGGTCTTTTGTTAACAGATAAGCCCTGACTAACGTTGAAATGGCCTGCCCTTGTGCCATAGCAGAGTACCAGCCAGGGTCTAAAGATTTAAACCCTTCCCCTAACTTCCGTGTCACCATAATTGGCCAGCCACCTTTTTCATCCTGGTTCCTCACTAGCCAATCGCTCGCAGCAAAAAAAGCTGCCATGTGGGCAGTTGTCGATATAGTGACGTTATCAATAAAGCCTTTTCCCTTCGTGATCAACCTAATCACTTTTTTAGGCATTATTTTTGTCTGCTTCACAGCTTTTGTGTTGGAGAGACCCACTCCTTTCCTTAAGTCAGTTACCAGATCTCTTGTGACTGTGCTCCAAATGGTCCTAGGTCCAATGCCATAGTAAATATCTCGGTCTTTAAAAGCAATCAGCTGAGTGTTCGAGACATAGTGTATGGTGAAGAGCTGGTTCTTCTCAGTTGTTTCTAGAACCACAGATATGCTCCCATTTGTGATGAATTTGAGGTCAAAAGAAATAATAAAATCTCTTGAGTTCCCAAGCTGCAGAGACGCCCCTTCGGTATTTTCTGGAAAAAACACAAAACACAAATGAAAGTGGTTAGGGGTAAAAAATGATCCGCCAGGATGTATATTAATAGAACATTTAGAAGGAAGTTACACCATGCAATTAGGTTTGCCAGATAAAAATCCGAAATAATTCAAGGGCACTTAACCTAAAATCTGTGTTTCCATTGTGTGTGTCAGTTCATTATTGCTTATTACTAAATTAAGAACACAGCATCAATTAATGGGTCAAGGATGACTTCCCGTACCATAAGGGAAAATTTCCCTCCTCTATTCTACATTAGTGCATTGCTGCATTCGGTCTAGGAGCAGTGCCAAGGTATTGGCCAAATGGTTTCTTCAGGATCCTATGCTAGCTGGTCAATACCCCGGATGTAACGCAGATGCCAAAATGGACTCTTCAGGCAAAGGACAGCTGGCATAAGAGGAGACAGAGAGAGGGTGAGATGAAAAGAGGTAGATGGACTGCATCACTGAGAACCTGAAATATGCTTGGTAGTATTAAGCTATCCATAGTAGACCGCAATATGAACTAACCAACCAACACAATTCAAAAAATATAAACCCCTCTAGCTACAATAAATCTTACCCTAATTAGGTCTGGCATTCTAGTAACACAGTGTGGGCAATTTGTTCCAGCCGGTTATGATTCAAAGAAAGAAAAGCAGAAGAAAGAGTCACTTTACATTGTAAGTCACCTTTCAATAAAAATCCGATTTTGTGTGTGCAGATTGGGTGTCTGACACTAATTTGGCATTACATATTCTGGAACTTGTCACATAAAGCAGTTGACATGATTTGTGCCAACAGATTATTAACTGCCCACTTCTCTTCAGTTCCCCAGTCAGAAAACTGTATACATAGTTGCTGAAACTAGGGGTACTGTCACACCCCCTGGCTTGAAGTGGTTTCCATCCTATACAGGGTTTACAGTTTGATTCAATGCTTCTCAGCACCCCCACTATCCAAACTGTTCCAGTACCCCTGCTTGTATAGCTAAAATAAAAGGTAAAACTCCCCACGGCAGATTCTACTGTCATCAGCTTAGATGTTTACCAAGTTCCACCGCAGGGCCCACCAGCTAACTGTGCAAATCTACTGAAGGCAATGGGTGTTGCACAAGCATAATTGAGGACCTAATTGGGCCTGCAGTACATCTGTTACTGGTGATGCACCAGAAGGAAAGAACCCAACTTGATTTACACAGATTCTACTGAGCTTATTAGAAAAGAACTCTTTCTAGTTGCAAACTAAAAATATTTGAAACGGAAATTGAGGGGGAAAAAACATGGAGCCCCAGCTTTGCCATTTTTAGTCACACTTCAGACTAGAGCCACATTAAGCAAAACAGCTTGGAGAACTGAGAAAGAAACAGGTAGTTAGAGATCCATTGGGACCAAAATTAAAATCTATTAGCTGAGGTTTTGCCTGCTTGACAGTTGCAAGAGCAGGGAACTGATTAATTTAGTGGAAAAATGAACACAAAGCAAGTTTACATTTTAATTTATTAACCCCTACAAGGGCAAAACTCAGCTGTCTGGTTTTACTTTTTTTTTTTAAAACGTATGTCAACAATTAAATAAGGTTCCAAAGCAACACACCATAAAGAAACCCTGTTTCCTCACACATTAGCTTTTAAGTATAAAACCAAATCCCCCCAAAACTGTAGTAGATGATCAATCAGCTAATTAGTTTGTAAGACTGTACAGATCTTGTAGTTTTGAAAGCACAGAGGTATGATAAACATTTAAAGACAGTCATTTAAATTAATGTTTTTAATGGAATAAAATTCTCATGTGTGAAAGGTGATTGTTTCTGTGCTTGTGCTCCTTGATGTGTGAAATACCCCATAAATAATTCTAGGAACAACAACTGAGTTATGACCCACATTCCCTCAAGAATACAAGGCTTTCCCCATCTACCAAACTAATCCATTATGCTTTGCATCAAGACTGTAGTTTCATATGCTGCACTGTACAATGTCAGTTCTATCGTATCGCCTTTATGACTGAATTTTATGTTTTTTAAAATAAAGCTTTATTTCCTTTAAGCTCTGAAGTTCAGCGTCTGCCTTTGGAGTAGAGAAATAGCAGTGCTTTGTTACACTAGTGTTCTTCTTTCTGTGAATGACTAACACACCACCAACAAAATTACGTAAAATTAATTCTTTATAAAAAATGTTAAAAAGTTGACTGTCCCCATCTATCATTTCTACTTATTCCTTTTGCTTTCTACCATACAAAACACTATGGGAAGAGGGGCAAAAAGTTCAGAACCAAATAAAAAAACAAAAAACCCCTAAAGGTTGCCCATTACTTGTACTGCATTAAGCACCTATAAATCCATTACTTAAGGCCATCTAAGATGAGTGGATTCGTACTGTGGCCTTCAAGGTCTGAAGATTACTCTGCCATCAATAAAGGATGAGGGGAGAATACATAAGAGATCTTATAACCTTTCCTCTTCCTTATATTTATGTACTACAAAGACACAAGAGTGTTCTAACAACTTTTTCCTTAGAGACCCAGGCCTAAGGTGCTGACTAAAATTACTTCATTGTCTTTTTAAGTAATGGACTCATTAATTCTAATGGGTATTGATTAGGGAGAAAAATACATTCAGTCCTTACTAATGAGGCTTAGTACAAGGGGAAAATGTTGCATAAAATAATGCACTCTGTTGTATTGATGATTTGTTTTGTTACGTATGAAACAGTATATGACAACTCAGAGGAAGTAAAAGTATATTTTAGAACACTGAGTGGAGAAAGGAGCCATAGGCACATAGTGTCTTAACAGGTATATACATACAGACTGGGAAAACTCAGAGGGGCTCGGTAAGAACAAAGGCTCAAACATTGACTACAGCTGCCAAGCAGACAGTGCAGCTGGGAAGGTAACCTTTCGCTCCCCACCTAGGCTAGTTGTAGCTGGGTGTCACTTAGAGCAGCCTGAAGGCTATTTGACATTACCTCAAACACCCCCAAGGGACTTACATGGTAGCTGGGACTCAGCAGGGCACAGGGAAGCCCTCGTTATAGCTTTTTCCCAGCCATACTCCCTTACACTGGCAGCAGGAAGCCACTACACCACTGGAGGATCCTCCTATGCTGAGATGACCCTCCAATCATCAGCTACTTTGGAGTTTTAGGGTCAGATTCTACCAGCAAAGGTGCATAAAGCAATTGTGCTAGATCCCTTAAGAATACCTGAACACCTTGGGCCCGATTCCAGAGCCATCCTGTGCATGAAAGCTCATGCATAATGAAACAGATGGCAGGTTACAGAATTAGACATTCTTGATTTCCTCCATTAAACAGTAGTACATCTTTCAGTTCAGGACGGTTTTGAACACGTTGGTTATTTTAATACATGTACAAGACATGCTAAACCCACCTTATGGATTAACCCTTGCTGCATGAATCTGCAGTACTGTTACAGAGAAATAGAACATTTAAAAAAGCCTGAAGCCACATGTAGTCCAGCTTCTCCTCTTTCCTTAGACTTAGGAAGGCCTGAATTGACAAACTAAATATCGTAAAACTTGTATGCTGAGTTTCAGCGCAACATTTACATTCTAATGAAAAATCTTAGAACACAGGGATTGATAATGGAAACACTGATGGAGTCCATGCAGTTAAGCCTGTAAAGAGGATATTGCAGGTTCACCCTATCAGTAATTCGTTAGCACTAAGATTGTGGAATTTATTTTACTCCCATTTCTTATTCTACAGACTGGTTCCCAGGTTATTTGCTTCCTCCTAGTTCTGTGATAGGCATGGCAACTAAAGGCTGCAGAATTTCATCTGGAGCTTTTCTGTTCTTTATCTGTGTGGTAAAATCTCTTCTATAATACAGCTTCTGTTCACTTTATAGTTACAAAGTTGAGAGATAAGACAGAAGGAAAATAAGAGACAGACAAAGGAGAAGACAGGTTTTCAGGTGAGATTTCAAAGATGAAAAGTCAACAAGGTTATATACATATGTATTTAATAAAGGACTCCCGTGGTAACATCTGCACAAAATTGACACAAATGGCTTATCTGCGATGTAGTTACAACAACACACCTGGAACGACAAACTGTTTAACATTAGTGAACCTGAACTTATCAGGTACGGTTGAAACAGAACAGCCTTTTGGTACAGTCCAATCAATGGCTCTGCTGCTTTTGTCTTTGTCTTCTGCTGTTTCATACACCTCTATGTGAGGTGGTCTCTCAGTCAGATTTTTACTATAATGACTTAGCCCATATTGTGCAATCTGGATTGGGTAGAAATAGCCTTGAGGTCCCCACTGTGTGGATAATGGCACACCTGTAATATAGGAAAAACACAAATAATTGTTAGAACATTTAAAATAGAGTTTAGAATTCTGTCTCCCCTTCTCTCCCCCCACAGTTTTACATAAATAAATGCCATTTACCAGAAGTAGCTTTCACCATTAGTTCTCAGGCACAGACAAATTACTCTCCTTTTTACCAAGGTCTGCAAATACTAAAAACTGATATCAAAACCGACCAGATGCAGAAGGCAAAGTGAAGTTCTCACTATGTTCTACCACACCCGGGCATTTACTTGCTTATTGGAATACAAGACTTTAATACACAAACATTTTTATGGATTTTTTCCTTCCACTCTGGAGACCATGAAATCCCTCTAATACCACATAAATCTTTGCAAATTAAATGTAAAACAACATTAGTAGAATTTTACTAGCATTTTTTCATGTTGAACCTGCAATTTTACTCAATACTTGCAAATCTAAACTGTTACAGCTCCCAAACTATAAAGCTATTACAAATACATCCTGAAATAATGTCTGTGTAATCAGAGATTTCCCCCACCCTGCTCTTTGCAGAATTTACACATACTCTCTGATCTAAACTTCTCTTCTTCAGGTTTAGCTCAACATATAAATAAAAAACATGGCAACCTAAACCTTTGTCCCCTGAGTTAGGGTTTCTCTGCAAGGGCATCCTCGTCCCAGACCCTAGTTGCCTCTGAGGAGAAAGCCACTTCCCCCTTTATATTCGAAGTGGAATTAAAAAGTCACATCTACCAAAATCAGTCAATAAGAATTAACTGGCACATCTGTGCAGAGCTCCAACATCTGCTAACAGCTGGGCCCCCAGAGACCTGCTACAACCTGGTAATTTGTATAACTGAAGCTCACTGCGTAATGTAGTGCTCTTGAAACCTCATTCGTCAATACACATTTTCTAACATTCTCCGTCATGACCAACCGCCATGATGTGCTTAAAAAGAGCTCCCCCCACCTTGTAATCAGTTTCCTTCTGCCCAAAGCACTCACTAATGTCCATTCAGTGAGGACACCCTCATTATCACAGCCATAATGATAAACATGTCACATCACTGACTGAATGGGGAAGGCAAGAGGAGCCTTAGTATATGGAAAGAGGTTCTAATTTATATGCCAATATCTGGATAAATGGTAACATGAAAGGAAATGCACACACAGCATGAAGCATGGATAAAATACTTTTTCCAAAACTTGCTGGAGTTTAACAAACATGATTTACTGGTCTTCCACCTAAGTCTCAAAGCTGAACCTTAAAATGGAAAGTGTTTTGAACCCCCGGTAGGAAACAGGATTCCAGCCCTTCAAACCTTTGAATGGCACAAAGTGAAGAAAGTTAAAAGTGAAAAATACAGTGGCATTTGCACCATTTTTGTCCCTTGCAAATGTCCAACTTGGAAGCTAGCTATCCCTGGAACCTGGTGTAATGAAAAGATTAAACTAAATTAAAGAAGATACACTTTCATAGATTATCAGTGCTTCATGTTACTAATAGTAAGTGTTCCTGAAAGTAACTTGATGGACTACTTCTGCCTGAAGAGTAAAAGCATCAAGGGAAATATTTAAGTACTCTGTATTATCTCAACTGCTGGAAGCTAGTTCACTTAGTATTAATAAGTGTTCTCAGTTAAGGGTGCATGTATTGGGATCAGAAGATGAAATCTGCTGTAAAAGCTTTACTTGTAGCTGTTAATTTAAGAAGATGACATGATTAATTGTCCAGGTCACAGGACACAAGGCAACATATTACCTTGTAAAAAAGAGACAAGGTAAAAATATAACATGAGCTCTTCTTCATTCCATCTAGGTGATAAGAACTACTTATCATCTTGCATCATTCTATTAGTTTGCATTTGAAACCTAAAACCTTTTCAAACGGTTTTACTTTGATATCCATCCTCTCCCCCACACACAGTTATTTCTCCCCTGAAACCTGTCTGCCAGATGCTAGCAAGTCTATTTCCCCAACCACATTAGGGCTCTTGGCACCACATTGCACGGCGACAGCTCTAAATGGCATAATGCAGAAAGCCAAGATTGTAGGTAAATGACACTTGACACTTTGATTAAATTCATCATTTGTGGCTGAAATATACAGCAGCTAGACATATTCCAGATCTGCATGGAGCCTACATATTTTGCAGTTGAGATGCTCCAGAACTTGTCTTGCTTGGTTTTGTACTGCAGTTTCACTTAGCTTTTCAGCCTAAAAGTCAGCAGTACTGCAAAGTGACTAACTGCAGTGATCTTCCAAATACATTCTACATTTAACATCCAAGACTGACAGCACACTGAGCACCACGTATGCGCAAAGAGGGGAATTTTTAATGAAATAGACCATCAATTAGAAAGTCTGATGTAGATAACCAGACTTTCTAAATGATATTCTACATAGGACTTTCTAATCTATTGTCTGTTTCATTAAAAATTCCCCTCTTTGCGCATATGTGCTGCTTATTGGGTCTTTAATTTATTTGTAATTTTGGGAGAGTCAGAAGACTCAGCATGCACCTGCGTTCCCTCTAATTTTTCCCAGGTATGTGCGGAATGAATTTTGTTATGTGCACCAATATGGAGGTGATGCGTGACGCCTCCTCGGGCCACAGCAGGTCTGGGGCTGCTTTGGGGCCAGGGGAGAGGCATCTCTCCCCACCACAGCCCTAAGCGCTTGTGTGGCGATTAATAGGCTGCTGCACAGCTGCGCAGCTTAGAGGGAACTTAGGCATGTACTCTCCCTTTTTCCTCCAAACAGAGACGAATTATGGTCAGGCATCTTAGGGTTGGTCTATGCTCAGAACTTACATCGGCATAGCTACGTCTCTCAGGAGTGTGCAAAATCCACACACCGACACATGGAGCTATGCCAACCTAACCCCAATGTAGACAGTGTGTGGTGGACAAGAATTCTTCCATTGATCTAGCCACCACCTCTTGAGGAGGTGGATTACCTATGCCAATGGGAGAACCTCTCCTGTCAGCATAGATGGTGTCTACACTGAAGCACTGCAGCTGTGCCGTGGTAGTGTTTGAAATATAGACAAGCCCGGGGCGGGGGGTGTGGGAGTCGAGTCTACATTCAGAACTAGACCACCTTGCAACCCAATTGAATTGGAATGTGTAGAATTAGTAAACACCTTTCTTGTAGGGCACAAGAACAGCTCCAGATGTCCTTCCTCTCTTTCCATCTCATTCCAAAGGAAGGTGGCCGTTTAAAAACAGGAGGAGGATACCACTACATTTTGAGATATTAGGGCTAAGATGTCATCTAGCGAATGCCCAACATTAAGATATGGTGAATTTTTAAAGGAGCTACAATGAACCCAAAATGGCAGTTACAGAACACAGGAAAAGAACATGAATTTAAAGAATTGAATTCAGTAGTTTTGGAGAGATATTTTAACACCATGTCCATTAAAAACAGTAGTTTTTAGAAATGTGTTTGATAGGGCATCTTATATTTTTTCAAAATATATTCCAGAGACTAAAGTAATTTAATACATTGACTGAAAAGATAGAATAGTATTTGCTTGGTTGATACCTAAATTAGTGGGAATGTGATAATATAACCTGAAAGGATCATAGCACATCGTATCACGATTAATTCAGACATGGTTCACTCACTCCTGTGCATCTTTTAAAACAAAACTAATCTACTGATGTTCAGGGGTTTAGAAGTGACCCTACTCTGGAAGTAAGAACTGATACTAGCATACAATGAAACATCACAAATTAATGAATTTTTCAAACTAGTAAGTTAATTGTTAGGAAAAACTCAGGAATACACCACCACATTAATGCACTTTGTTCATTTATTTCACAAGTGCAGTTTAGTTTTAGTTATTTATAATATATGACAGTATGCCAGTAAGTTTTCCGTAGTACGTTTTGTAAAAGTAATTAATTGTTAGTTATGAGATCTTGTTAGAGTTTTCTGCTATTAAATCTTTCCTATGGAGTGGAATGAGAGCTGTTTGTGTACGAATTATCGATTGAGTGGCTCAGCAAATTAGAAAAGTTCTACTGTCCTGTAATTTTATTCAGAGTCTTATGAGATAAAGCTTTAATGGCTTAAATGCCTTCCCATTCAGCTCACACCATTCTTCGAAATCTCTCCTGTAATTACACAGAAAAGCATGAACTCTCCAATTTGAAGAAATACTCTTATCCGGTCTTCAGAAATCGCAGTGATTCTGTTACCTTGTTGCATAAAACCTGTGCTAGGCTAACCTAGATCTGGAAGAATCTAACCTTGTACTCTTTTCTGCTTGTACACATTTATTGTTTTGCTCTAAAAATGTTCCAAAGCAGAAGCTTACACTGTTGTGCTAAATCAGACATTTATAAACCTAAACAAATAAAATTCATAATCTTGTTAAATACAACAGAAAGACAAAATACAAAAGACGGTTTAGCCACAGGCTATTGTATGGCAGAGCTCTGCCGTACGGTTTGTCATCTCTCTCCGTGGGTGCTAGTAAAGCATCAGAGCACGTTCTAGTGCTGCAGGTGTCCGCTGTAAACCAAAATTAGAGCTGTCAGGATGACTCTGGAGGAACAGTAAGGGACAGACTAGAAAAAACTCGATGTCACTCATGACTCACATCCCCATTCTTTCTTAGGGAGGCTGAGAAAATGAAAACAAACATCTTGAATACCAAATTATGAGAGCCAATTTTCAGATGCATTTCATTCAGTTGTAAAATACATACACCACCTACCTTCAACACCACTTATGCACTTCACTCTATCTCGAACTTCTACATTGTAGCCCTCAAAGGACATGAATACTCCATCAGGGTGGTAAGGTGCTCTCTGTGCATATACTTTGGAGTAGCTATGAGAGAACTCAAATCTGTCATAGCCATCATACTGAGCAATTTTCCCATAAACCTCAAAGTATTTCTCCACCCAACTAAAGGGCAGAAAGACCTCATTGCCCTCTCTCCTCCCTTTAACTGTATGCTCATCATTGATCAGACAGTCAATTTCTTCATATTTAAGTCCCAAAATTTTGTTTCCATTGCTATTGAACCCTCCAACAACAGGGGGTGCTCTCTGTTGCTCTTGGGGTGATGCCTCCTCGCTCTGCTGCTTGGCTAGGTTATTTACATAGCTGTTACTTTCAGACGCAGCTGTTCGTTTTTCCAGTCCATCGACTCGGAAGCCACTGTTCAGGTTTCGGGGAACCTGCGTAGTTTTATCACTGGAGCATCTGTTCCACAGCAGGACCGTGACCAGAGTGAAGAGAGCGCAGATGACGATCAAAGTCTTATAGTTGACCCGAGCTGCCAAGCAACGCATATTCACACCATGCCTACAAAATAAAAGGAGGAGATGTTCTCAAGTATAAATGTGGAGTAGATTAAAACAGGGGAACGGACGGCTTTTGCTTTAGTCAACAGCGATAGAGCCACGTGGGGGCGCGGGTGTCAGTTTGGATTCAACCTCACCCCTGTGATTCTCTGTCCGACACACGGACTCTTTAACAATAGGTTTCAGAGTAGCAGTCGTGTTAGTCTGTATCCGCAAAAAGAAAAGGAGGACTTGTGGCACCTTAGAGACTAAAATTTATTTGAGCATAAGCTTTCGTGAGCTACAACTCACTTCATCGGATGCATTCAGTGGAAAATACAGTGGGGAGATTTATATACACAGAGAACAGATTTATATACACAAAGAACATGAAACAATGGGTGTTACCATATACACTGTAACGAGGTGGGACATTTCCAGCAGTTGACAAGAACCTCTGAGGAACAGCGGGGGGGGGGGGGGGGGAAATAGTTTTACTTTGTGTGGAAATGGCCCACCTTGATTATCACTACAAAAGGTTCCCCTCCCCCCCCAGGTCATAGCTCACCTTACCTGATCACTCTCCTTACAGTGTGTATGGTAACATCCATTGTTTCATGTTCTCTATGTATATAAATCTCCCCACTGTATTTTTCACTGAATGCATCCAATGAAGTGAGCTGTAGCTCACAAAAGCTTACGCTCAAATAAATTTGTTAGTCTCTAAGGTGCCACAAGTCCTCCTTTTCTTTAACAATAGTATCTGGAGGAATAGGTGTGAGGCTCTCAGACAGAGGTAAGCGTGACCGAGGCCTTTCATGGAGCGAGGTTGTGCACAGGCATGACTGAATTAGGAGCACCGTACAGTGGGGTATTCCTCAGGATCCCTCTAGGTCGCCTCCATCCCAACAAAGTGAATTTACGGATTAGTAGCTCACATCACCAACTTTGGACTATAGCAACAGAAAGGCATTTATCAACACAATTTTGTTGTGCAGCATGAGCAGGACATACCAGAACTGTCAGTAAGCTTTAGAGCCACAGTATATTTTCAAGTAAAGAGTCATAAATCTAGCAATGAAATGCTCAGCAGCAGGCGACTAGAGCTGCAAAAGCACTAATCACAGTAATCCACTCCGCAGCGCACACAGAGAAGTCAAACAAAGTACAGCCACTACCAAGTGTGACATGATGAATCATTTCTACTACTCCAACTCCAGAAAGAAGGGGGAGTAGGGGAGGAAAGCTCAGACAGGTAATACAGACAGTAATTGGTTAAACTAACAATACACAAAACTATCTAAAAAACCATAAATTTCTGACAAATGAAAAGACTAAGCTCTAAACTTGGATTTGTTTTGCTTTGTTGAGCTGAGATGCCACCAAAAGATTTTTTTTAAAATTGGTGTTTTTAAAAAACTCTGTGGTTTGGAGTTCTGTGACAGGCTGGCACATCTGTTGGCTTATGTGTATTTGGAGAAGAGTGAATTAAATATTTATCTAAAGTCATTGCTGATCATTTTAAACTGCCTCACTTCAAAGATTAAATCTCAATCATTGCTTTCTTCAAACAGGCGCTTTCGAGAAGTTAGTGGCTAATGATTAAAAAAAGTACTTTAAGTTTTTAGACACCGATAAAAATGTGAGCTGATTTAAAAGAACTGGAAATATACAAATTTGTTCGGGTGTGGATCTTGACATTCAAACCTAGATCAATTCTTTAAGTTTCAACTCTTCAAATACTCTTTTTAAAATTACTAAAGAAAAGGAGGACTTGTGGCACCTTAGAGACTAACCAATTTATTTGAGCATAAGCTTTCGTGAGCTATAGCTCACTTCATTGGATGCATTCAGTGAAAAATACTATACTCAGTGAAAATACTCACGAAACCTTATGCTCAAATAAATTGGTTAGTCTCTAAGGTGCCACAAGTCCTCCTTTTCTTTTTGCGGATACAGACTAAGACGGCTGCTACTCTGAAACCTTTAAAATTACAGTTTATTACTGGAGCAGGCAGGCAACTGGACTATGTAGCGCTAACTACTGCCCTGTTCAACGCAGACCTCAGGCTGGGAAGGACGCCAGGGAGTTAGAGGCTTCTATTAAGTAGGAACAGAACTGGGAAAATGCGAGAACATCTGAGGGGACTACAGACTCTCAGCAGAAGTGTTTTTGGGCCAGATTTCTTGTACAAAGTTTCCATAGGGTTAATAAGAACATAAAACATGAGTTGGAAAGGCTTCTCTCATAGCAAAGGTCCCACTCCCCATTACCAGTTTTCTTGCCAAAAATTCCCCCTGCCTCCCCTTCCGCACCCTACATTACAGTAGGTGAAAGATTACGTTGAAAGAACACGTCAAAAGACGTGAGACTGGGAAATATAGGAATAATGAGAATAAATTTAAACTATAAAAGCATACTGACATAAAAAGCTGGTTTTACTCAAGAATGAAGCAAAAAACCTGACACCACAAGGAAAACACAAGAGCATTTTTTTAAAAAACCCACTGAATTACACAATGTGTTGCAGACTACTAGGTTTTTAATTTTTAATACTTGGATTTCTCTTCACCGAGGAGCTTAATCAAAACTTAATTCACATATATCCTCCATGCCAACATCTTTTCCCTTTGAAACTTCTCCTGAGTGGATGGCAAAGAGTGCCCAAAGGTTAAACATGTAACTACCTGATCTGATTTGTGAAGCACAGAGCTGAGCTTTTGTTTAGCACTGTGCTTCGGGAGCTGCCCTTGTCTTGCCAAGGCGATTGGAAGAAATACTTTTATAAAAGTCTTAGGGCTCCTCTCACACACAGAATTCAATACGGAGGTGAGACATCACTATGTAACTGAGAAACAGCCAGACGTCATGGGGTAGAGGTGGGGACGGAGAAAGAAACAGAGCAGATCTGATCTGTGCCATTACACAAACCACCCATGATAATAAATAATTAATATTATACAGGCTGAAGTACTACAGATTAAGATCAGGAAGTCAGGCCAGGAACAGTTACCACTGCAAGCATCTCACTGTATGCAACCATCCATAACAGACTTTTCCCCCTTAGCTGACTGGTGTTCTAAAGAAGCATCCACTCCCTGCCAGAGATCAGAAGGTGTCAGGATGACAACAGGATAAGATTTCTTGTATCTAGTGGCACAAACAAATTAATGGTTTAACTGCAATTAAGGACTATGAAAAATGGCTTGTTTATTTCTGAATTCAGAAAACGTTTGGTCCACAACATTGTAACAAATGCCGTTAACAGTACAAAGTTGTAGCACTATGCACAGCCTTTGGGCAACTACGGGAGGAACCTAAAGGAATACCCAGTGAAACAAGTATGTTAGCTCTTAATATTCTTTGAAGCACAACTGAATAGGCAGAGCTGGTGGTTAAATTTCACATTTAAAATAATGGTCACACACCCCCCCACTAGGGACTATCCACACAACTCTCTGAATCGACCTCAGATGACTAAATGAAATGTTTCGGCAACGGCTGTAGTTTCTGCTGACAGACAAATATGCAGGAATGATACCGAACAACAAGAAAGGTTCCTACCTCAGGTTGCCTTTAAAAAAAAATAGAGACAATGAATCACCTCACTAATTTTATGCTTCCATATTGTAAGCACCATCTGGCCATTTGAAACTGGACTTTAAAAGATAAGTGTCCTATTTTCCTGAAAGCCTAGTTTACTACAAGCTTTTAGAGAATATAAATTTGTATATAATTGTATTTTTATGGAAATGCTAATATAAGAATAAATCTAATTTTCTGCATCAGCAGATAATTTTTAGTGATGATGCTTTCAGGATGACCTCAACAAGTATGCTTTGCTTCTTTTATACAGAGAGATAATTCACTTTTAAATGGAGAACAGTACTTCCTACACTTCACCCCTATCCATAAAGCACACTTAACTAAATGTAAAGCCATCTGTATTATGGGGGGGGGGGAGAAGAGGGGGAAGAGAGAAACAGCTCAATACATTTTTACATGCTTATTACTGCATATTTTAAACAGACTATTAGATGTCATTTTATGGCAGTGAATAGGGCCCAGCTATTCCCCAGTTACAAAATATATTTGTTTTAATCTGTGCATGTCCAGTGCATTGGAAGGCAGCACGTCTGCTGGTTAGAGCAGAGGACTTGAACTAAGCACAGCAAATTTCTGCTCATCTTTTTCCATCAACTTGAGGAGCGATCCTGGGCAAGCTCTGAGACCTTCCAATCCGCACTCTGCTTAATGGAGAGGGATTCTTAGTGTTTTGACAGCACTGAGATTCTCAGATGAAAAACAGAAGCGTGAAGTATTAAATTAAATCCAACATTTCTGGAAGATGACCAACAGCAAACTGCAAGTAAACTCTGGGGTGGGAGCAGACAAAAGCCAACCACCAAACTTCAAAATATCTATCATTAAGAAAGGTTTCAGAGGAACAGCCGTGTTAGTCTGTATTCGCAAAAAGAAAAGGAGTACTTGTGGCACCTTAGAGACTAACCAATTTATTTGAGCATGAGCTTTCGTGAGCTACAGCTCACTTCATCAGATGTTTACCGTGGAAACTGCAGCAGACTTTATATACACACAGAGAATATGAAACAATACCTCCTCCCACCCCACTGTCCTGCTGGTAATAGCTTATCTAAAGTGATCAACATTGGTCAAACTGGACAGTCTCTACGTAAAAGAATAAATGGACACAAATCAGATGTCAAGAATTATAACATTCATAAACCAGTCGGAGAACACTTCAATCTCTCTGGTCACGCAATCACAGACATGAAGGTCGCTATCTTAAAACAAAAAAACTTCAAATCCAGACTCCAGCGAGAAACTGCTGAATTGGAATTCATTTGCAAATTGGATACTATTAATTTAGGCTTAAATAGAGACTGGGAGTGGCTAAGTCATTATGCAAGGTAGCCTGTTTCCTCTTGTTTTTTCCTACCCCCCCCCCCCCCCCGATGTTCTGGTTTAACTTGGATTTAAACTTGGAGAGTGGTCAGTTTAGATGAGCTATTACCAGCAGGACAGTGAGTTTGTGTGTGTATGGGGGTGGGGGGGATGTGAGAAAACCTGGATCTATGCAGGAAATAGCCCGACTTGACTATGTAAAGAGTTGTCACTTTGGATGGGCTAGCACCAGCAGGAGAGTGAATTTGTGTGGGGGGGTGGAGGGTGAGAAAACCTGGGTTTGTGCTGGAAATGGCCCACCTGTTGATCACTTTAGATAAGCTATTACCAGCAGGACAGTGGGGTGGGAGGAGGTATTGTTTCATATTCTCTGTGTGTATATAAAGTCTGCTGCAGTTTCCACGGTAAACATCTGATGAAGTGAGCTGTAGCTCACGAAAGCTCATGCTCAAATAAATTGGTTAGTCTCTAAGGTGCCACAAGTACTCCTTATCATTAAGAAAGAGAGTCTTTGGCCTGCCTTCTGATTAGAATTCTCTGTGTATGCCAGAGTTAGTGTCATGAGCAAGACCTGTCATCCTATACCACCAATACTCTGAGTTGCTGCCTATGAAATACGGCCTCCCTGGTGTGTTTCCTTGACTTGGGTCACACAGATTGATGCATACCATTCTTCTAAAATGACAGTTCAGACTGGCAGCAATGGCATGGCTAACCATCTTCTAGGTACCACTTGGAGATGAGTCCCAAGTTGCATTTGGCTCACAAGTGGAAGAGAATGGTGTTCGCAGTCCAGGATTGTGAGCATATTTGATCACAGCGGCAACCGTTCACCTCCATTCAGAAGCCTGTAAATGGAGGATTAGGCACTGCTGCAGTTTGGGGTTAAAGAGCACATGAAGCTTTGTGGGAAAGGTTGCCTGATGCCTGTATATTTTACTTTCATGATAAGCAATGTATTTTAACTAGAACGATTCAGAAAGAAAAAAGTGAAACATTTTGGAAGAACCATCATATGAGATTTTATTGTGCAATGAAGAGGGCCTGATCCAAAGCCCATTGAAATAAATGGAAGTCTTTCCATTAACTTCAGTGAGCTTTGCATCACATTCTAAGGAGAAAAGCATTCCTGATGCACTCAAGAAAGATGGGAAAATGTTGGAACATTAATGTTGGAATTAAGCATTTTCTGTTTTGCTCTAGCCTAAGTTTATTACTACAAAAATATTTGTAATTGGCCCCCTAAACACCACGTTAACTAGGACCCCAAAATGGTATTTAAAAAACACATGCAATCTTTATGAACATTAGCTGAAGACACCACAAAACAAGAGGTATCCAGCACTCAAGTTAAAAAACGGATCAAATATCTGCAACCAACAAGTCCCTTTCCTCCCTTGCTTTTCGCATTTCTGAATGCTCAATCCTGACACACATTGCAAGATCTCACTTGGTGCAATCTATCCAGCAGCCTGTGCAGCAGTTTAAGGTCTGCTCACTACGTGAAGTTTAAAGTGGCAAGGTTTTTAAAAGAGCTACCAGAAAATTTTTATTGATGTCTACACATTTTTCTAGCAGTCAGTATATTTTCTGTATGTTACCCTTTTTCTCTATTATGAAAAATATTTAACATGTAAAGATAATTGTTTTTGAACTACTCATCAGCTCCTCCCCTAAAGTCACAATTCAGGTTTATGACAACTTCACAGCAACCAACTGTGAAACCAGAGAGAGGATTTTGGGTACTGAACAAGCAAAAGGTGGAGAAATGTAGTTGTTAGACAAATTCCCATAGTTACCAAGAAAAAGAACACAAACATTCTCAGAACTTGCATACACATCTACACTTTGAGACATACCTTAATCTTTAAAGCAAGTGTACACACTAGAGGTAAATGGATGGACCAAAAACTGTACAAGTCTCAATAATGTAAAGCAGGCCTACAAAGGATTGTTTTAAATTGACACTGTGCCTTTTGTTCTTCATTATGATATATAAAAGGAATATTTTTTTTTTAAATCCTGAAATAAAATGTAAGGTAGCATATATGGGAGGGTCTGCTCTCTCTGTATATCAAGGAAATATCAGGGATATTATGTCTGGTCTTCCTGGATTTTGCTGGAGTATTCTAGGAGAATCTCTGGAGGTGTGCTGAGAGTTCTCACACCATAACTGAAGGTATAGATTAGACTATCTTTCATAAAGATTCAGCATCTCTTTCGCTGAAGTTTCCATTAGTGTTATAGATATTAGCAAAATGCAAGTATTTCTAAACAGCCTGACACTCAACTGCTCAGCTTTTAAAAGCCGTTACTACCTGTGACTATTGAGACCTACAACTAATCCATGCACACATCTGTTTGATGTTATTGTGACCAATTCCCCCTCTCATGTCTCTTCGTATTAACCAATACAATGGGGACTCTGATCCTGTTGTGATAACACCTAAGGATCTCAAGTTGGAGATCAAAGTTACCTTTAAAGAATACTTTTCTAAAAATATAGTGAATCCAAGTTACCTCTGAAAGTTCAGTATATTCTTGTTGAAGCAAAAATTACTTCACAGAATCATAATTAATATGCAAGGAAATATACAATATTTTACAGAGAAAATAACCAGTCAATTTTAAACACGTTAATGGACATAACTTAGAACAACTTATTTTGACGCACAAATGAAGTGTCAACATTCTTTGTTTTGAGTACAAAGAATAAAAAACTAGGCTAAACAAAAACTAAAACTTCAACTATTCCTGCTACTACTGTTATATTAATTAAGTCTGCAAGCAAAGAAGTCTTGGTATTCAGTGCTAAGAATTATAAATGAGGCGTCACTTTATACCTTGGGCTGAGAATGCCAGAATTTAATGCAATGTTATTGTAACCGTATTGGTCCCTGGAACTAGAGAGACAAGGTGGGGGAGGTAATATCTTTTATTCTTAAAGAGCTCTGTGTAAGCTTGTCTTTAACCAACAGAAGTTGGTCCAATAAGAGACATTACTTCACCCAACTTATCTCGAATATCCTGGGATGAGCATGGCTACAACACCGCAAACAACTAATATGCAAGGACACCTTGCACTAGAATCCCCTAAAGGTAAGCAGCTCATGGGTCCAGGCTGCTGTCAGGTCTCCTTGCCCACTGGACACAAAAGACCTATTTATAAAGAGATCATGGCAAAGGAGGATGTAAACTGTTTCACAGCCTCTAACCATCAACTCCTATCTACAGCAGTAACCAAATCCAAAGCAAGCTTGGTGGATGAGAAGGGCTCCAGCAGGAATCCAATACATATTTATAACAGCTTGTTTTGCAGATGCTCCTTTGTTCAAGACTCACCTCATCACCTACAGATTAACATACAGGAACTAACAGACCTGTTTACTTGCTAAATTTTTTCTTGACTAGGTTACTCCGGGCCAAACTGGTGCACACCCCAGAACAGCAAACAGGCAACAATCAGAAGCAGCTAAACACGTGCACCGCTACAGGCTGGGGACTGATTGGCTACGCAGCAGTTCTGCAGCAAAGGACCTGGGGATTACAGTGGATGAGAAGCTGGATATGAGTCAACAGTGTGCCCTTGTTGCCAAGAAGGCAAACGGCACATTGGGCTGCATTAGTAGGAGCATTGCCAGCAGATCAAGGGAAGTGATCATGTGATAGCAGCCTTCAACTACCTGAAGGGGGGTTCCAAAGAGGATGGAGCTAGGCTGTTCCCAGTGGTAGCAGATGACAGAACGAGGAGTAATGGTCTCAAGTTGCAGTGGGGGAGGTCTACGCTGAATATTAGGAAATTTCCTATTTCACTAGGAGGGTGGTGCAGCACTGGAACGGGTTCCCTAGGGAGGTGGTGGAATCTCCATCCTTAGAGGTTTTTTGACAAAGTCCTGGCTGGGATGATTTAGTTGGTTTCCTGCTTTGAGCAAGGGATTGGACTAGACGACCTCTTGAGGTCTCTTCCAACCCTAATATTCTATGATTCTATGTGATCTTCCAGTAAGTTTAGCTATCTGCTCTTCAAATCAGTTGAGAAACTGCAGGACTAAACATATTTCTAGATCAACCTTCCCAGAGCAATTTACTGACTAGAGATAAATCAAACGGACAGGTTAGCATTTTAACGAGGGAACAGTAGCAGAAGAAAGTAGGCAAGAAGATCTTTTCTGAACTGGCCAACACTAGTACAGATGGATGGGACTGAAGTAGCAATAACTAAACGTTACCCAAAGGAAGGGAAAGCAAACTGAGAGCAGAGTAAGCAGGAACAGATGTTTTCCTGAAGAAAGGATTCACACAAAGAAAGGGAAAGCTCAAAACCAACTCCACAAGCTGTGGACAATGGTCTTCTGGGTTAGCGAGGCACCTAGGACAGGGCCCCAAAAGAGAACATTTTACTGCAGAATGTGTGTAGGGAAGGGCAGGTACCTGCCTTATACAGCTCCGCTTGTGAAGGCGTGTGCAGCTGTGACTCAGCCAAACAAGGAAGATCTGTATTCCAAATGTATTGATCCTAGCAAGCTAAAAAGCACAGGATGTTTTGCTGACCAGCCATGGGAATATGGAAATGTGTCCAGCAATAAGTGGACATCCGTGAGGAAGTCCCTTTGTATGTAGCTACAAGCACAGAATAAAAAGTTAACCTCCCAGGGCGTTTTGGTACTTGGCAATTTTTTTCTGAACAATTTAAAGACCTGCCTTAGCTGCTCTCCCTGGGGAATGACATTAGGGAAGAACAAAGGCCAACAGTTCTAGTTTACAGTGACAATGGCCAAAGGAAAATGGAAGTCTGTGTATGGCTATCACAAACCTTCCCATTTGGAGGGCCACAGAGGATAAGCCGCCACTGTGGTTTGTTTGTGCAGCATGGCTTCTCAGGTGACCCATATTTGAATGCTGGAGTGAAATCCTGGCTCTCCTGAAGTCAGCATCAAAATGCCCATCAATTTCAACAGGGCCAGCATTTCACCCCAGTCTCTTGCTCTGAAGGTCAGTACAGTCTGGGAGTGAGGGAATGTGCACAGCTGCAAAGAAAGGGAGGGGTAGCTTGTATAGCTAAATGGTAAGACCTGCATATGATTAAGCAGGAGCAGCAGACAGGCTCAGAAAGGAGTCCTTAACTTGGATGGACATATACTGTATCCAAGCAAAAGTCTTGAAGACAGGTGGAAAATAACTGTGGATCTGTGCGTATTTCTTAGGGCTTCAAGGGCACAGAAATCCTGTGCTCTGGGAGCAGGAAACAGATCTTTCACAAACAGACTACTGGTGAAAGAATTAAAGACAGGATTCTGGGAGGAAACACTGGCACTCAGAAGAGATGTTTCAGAGTAACAGCCATGTTAGTCTGTATTCGCAAAAAGAAAAGGAGTACCTGTGGCACCTTAGAGACTAACCAATTTATTTGAGCATGAGCTTTCATGAGCTACAGCTCACTTCATCAGATGTATACCGTGGAAACTGCAGCAGACTTTATATATACACAGAGAATATGAAACAATACCTCCTCCCACCCCACTGTCCTGCTGGTAATAGCTTATCTAAAGTGATCATCAGGTGGGCCATTTCCAGCACAAATCCAGGTTTTCTCACCCTCCACCCCCCCACACAAATTCACTCTCCTGCTGGTGCTAGCCCATCCAAAGTGACAACTCTTTACATAATCAAGTCGGGCTATTTCCTGCATAAATCCAGGTTCTCTCACATTCCCCCCACCCCCATACACACACAAACTCACTCTCCTGCTGGAAGAAGAGAGTGACCCAAGTGAATCAATATTGGGGATTTATGATGGATCACTAAGATAGAAGTAATGAGGAAAAACAATCAGACTTCAAGTGGTTACTGCAGCTTGTACATTTCAGAAGTCTGGAATGACCTGAGGGTAGGTATCGTCACAGCTTTGGCAAGCTGAGTTCTGATTTGGCACACAACTCACAATCCCATGAAAGAATGAGCAGTACACTGACCCAGTTTTGCAACAGGCTGACCCAATTTGTTAGCATTTCAAAACTGAAAGTGTGGATGGACTTTTTAGGGAACTATTGTTGCCCTAAATTAAAACAAAATCTTTTAAACTCCAGTTTACAAAGGCAATTTCAACACTATTGAAGCATTAGAATGGGGGGGGGAGGGGATGGAGGGGAAGGTGTCAAGATAACTAATTAAGGTGTAAACTTCATCAGAATGATGGGTTTAGTTGAAAACTGCAAACTAACCTTTGGTTCCATTTTCAGGTAGGCAGGCTCAAGCCAATTATTGGCAAGGATTTTTTCCGACGTCCTGGCAAGGATTTTTAAACACATCATGTAAACCCCTCTCCTCCTATTAGACTGTCTACTCATCATTCTGTCTCCCAGACTAAAGACAGGCTCCTGACAGCATGAGTCTATGTCAAAGGGTGTCTTTGTTCCAAGGCCTGACAGGATGTAACTAGGGAAAAGCTTGATATGGAGGAATTAGGCCTTGTCTACATGACAGACTTCTGATAGCACACCTACGTCTGTCAGGATGTGAACAGGAGTGAGCCCTAACCCACATGATGTGCTGGCAAAGTCCCTAATATAGACACAGTTATACCTGAAAATCTGTGCTTTTTATGGGTAGAGCTTTTTTCAGTTGAGTGACGGGGAGAAGAGAGAGGAAAAAAATAAGTTCTACCAGTAAAAGCATTATTTTGCTGCTATAAATTGGCATCCACACTAGGACCAGGTTGATACTACAAAATTGTATTGTCATATCCATCAGGCATGTGAAAAAATAAAGTCTCACCCTTAAGCAACACAGCTACGCCTGAAAAAAATCCAAGGGAGACACAGCTTATGCTGGCAAGAGTTCGTTTGCTAGTATAGGCAGCTTAAGTATACAGGCCAAAGACCTCTTTTTGGCAGAATAAGCGGTGTCTCCACAAGGGGGGTTTGCCAGCAGAGCTATACTGGCAAAACTTTTATAGTGTAGGCTAGCCCAAGGAGCTCTGAGGTATACTATAACAGTGAAGTGCCCCCTAGTGTAGACAGGGCCTTAAACTGGAGCCTTCAGATGGAGGAGAGATGTTAGTACCAAGGAATTCCATAGAAGTGCCTAACCGTGCTCACCTTACACAAGCAAATAGCTCAGCTGATTCCAAATCAGGCTACTTGCATGAGCAGTGTCAGCAGGATGTGCCTGAGGGTCAGGAAATCACAACAGACTAACCCAAAGTGCAGAATGGTGAAGAAGAAAAGAACTTTTCAGGTAAGACAGTCTATTTATGATAAAAGGTTCAGGGCTAAAGGTTCAAGGTTATTGCCTGTTCACTAAAAACAAATCATAATGCAACCATAACAAGCTCTCTTGTAAAGTAATGTTAGATGGCAAGAAAAACATCCCAAGAAAGGGCTTTGTTACCATGTTAGACCTAGACTATTTATCGCCATGACTTTTCCTCTAGAAGGTGTTTTAAACGCATGCTTTTTAGTGCTGGATAGAACAAAAAGGCTGCTTGGTCCCTTTTCAGACGTTCGGGGGGGGGGGGGGGGGGAGAAGTAAGATGATGAATCCAGGTCCTCGGAACTAAAAAGAAGTTACAATGAAGCTGTTAACCTTAACTATGCTACATACAGTTCACAAGAAACTGATACGTTTCAGCGTAGCAGCCGTGTTAGTCTGTATTCGCAAAAAGAAAAGGAGTACTTGTGGCACCTTAGAGACTAACCAATTTATTTGAGCATAAGCTTTCGTGAGCTACAGCTCACTTCATCGGATGCAAGTTTAGCTCACGAAAGCTTATGCTCAAATAAATTGGCTAGTCTCTAAAGTGCCACAAGTCCTCCTTTTCTTTTTAAGAAACTGATAATTAGTCATAGAAAAAGACAAATAGAAGAACAACACTTACAAATTGATTTGGTAAACAGACAGGACCAAACACAGTTCAGGTCTACAGAAAAATCTTCCATATGCTACTTAAAAGAGAATTTTGTTCTACCTTCCTTACAAAATTTCGGTATCAGGTAAATGCAGCAAAATAGGTCCTGCAATTTGCTGGCCAAAACCCTTAGCTTGCCGTTCTGGCATGCCTTCAAAACACAGAACCAGGTTATCATTTTGTAAATTCAGTGTGCCTTGATATATGCTAAGAAGGGCAAGTTGGTTTTTCCCCCCTCAAGCTACTGTACTCGCTAGTTTGAAATGCTAATGTAATTCTGACAACTTCACCTTACAAGCTGTTCCCAGTCATATTTGCCATTAAAGATGCAGAGTTCATCTTTATTCAATCTGAAGAATTCTCACTTGTGAGGAGGATGCAGAGATGTAGAATTGAGGGGGAAGGCTTCACTAGAGGATAAAGAGCAGTGTCAGAACTTGCACTAATCTCCTTTCCAGATTATAGCGATAGCGAACAGTCTGCAGTTAACAGAGTAGCAGCCGTGTTAGTCTGTATTCGCAAAAAGAAAAGGAGTACTTGTGGCACCTTAGAGACTAACCAATTTATTTGAGTATAAGCTTTCTTGAGCTACAGCTCTCTTCATTGGAACGCATCCGATGAAGTGAGCTTTAGCTCACAAAAGCTTATGCTCAAATAAATTGGTTAGTCTCTAAGGTGCCACTAGTACTCCTTTTCAGTCTGCAGTTAAGAAAGAAAGGTATACTGTACAAGAAAAGGGAAATTGGAGAGACCAAGCTTATTAAACTCTACAAGAAAATGAACCAGCCAAAGGAGCTATATCTATTTTTTATTTAGCAAATATCCTTTTCACATTCTAGAGAGCTGCTTTGCAAGACTTCGTACTGGGGGATTCTCTCTTCATCCAAAAATGTGCCACTCCTACACTGAGCTACTGTAGCGGGTTTGTGTATAGTTACCCTGAGGAAGCCATCACCATAATGTTTACATAGCTACTTAACTGGTCATTGACCTTCTGTAGGTCACTCCTTGGCAAACATGGTCTAATTTAGGCAGCGGGGTGGGGGGTATGTGTCTGGATTTCACAGCATTCCAGTGTGGTATACTAGAGATTCTAGGGCAGCTTTTAGATAAAATACCTCCATTAAAAAAACCTAATATGAAAATGAATACAGTCAGTACATAGTTCCCTGTACTACTGAACACAGTATTTAATTAATTGTATACTAGCCTTGCATTTTTATGGGATGCAGGCCTGTCTGCTGAAAATGCACAATGGCACTATAGAAAGCAGGGGTAAACTGGAGGTTTGGGGAGCTGGGGAGAAGACAGTTGTGGCTTTGGATGCCTGGGAAATGGTGGGAGGCAGTGTGTGATTGTGGGGTAAAGCACATTAACTGAATGTTTCTCCTAAAACACTCAGCAATGAACAATGTTAATCCTTAAATCATCACTGGTGGTTTCCCACTCAGCACCCCACTGAGATGAACATGGCAGTTCACACCTCCCTTATAGCTATCATTGCTACAGACAATAGGCCTGCCATTCCTTGGCATGTAGTGAGTGTTTTTAAAGGTTTGCCTCACAGTGATATAGGCTAGATTTTTTTTTTTAAATTAAAACTCTGGAGCACCCAACTCCCCAGCCACAGAAAAGCAAAGCATACCTGATCCCAGCTATAAATTGCCTATTTTCCAAGAGCTGTATGCCACAAGCATCCAAATACAGGCTCATTTGTGCTTGTTCAGTCACAGCCAGCAGGCTCAGAATTTGTGGAAGAAGAAACAACTCATCATAGCAAGTTGAGTAGGAGACCTGATTTCCAGTAATTCCTTCATGTGGCTTTTTGATCCCAATTCCCCACCATCTCCTTTCAGATACTAGGATTCTCTCCTAATGTTCTAAATAAATGGAAATATAAGTACTGTTGCCCCTTCTTCCAAAACTAGTGTCCCATTCTGAACCCAATGTCTCTCATCCTTTGCCAAGAGGCAACAGATGTCTGCGGCTATGGAAGTCAGCTTTCCAGTGGAGGAAACAGTGACAGGGAGTCTGGATATACCATAAATAAAGCATGCATACTCTTACAAGTACACAATAGTCTGGGAACGGAGACGGTCACAACAGTGTGCAGACAAACCCTTCTTCCAGAAATCTCTGCCCACGCACCAAAGCCTGCTTTCTCAGGAAGCAACTCTGCACTAAGGTTTAATTCTAGTTAGACTGAGGCAGAGAGCAAGTTCCCCTTCGCACCCTATCTTCTCTCAAAGGATCCGTGCATAACCAAACTAATGGATTACATAAGCACTTCTACCAAGAGTACAACTTGTCTGTATGCCACAAAATAGCTCTTAGATGACGTGTAGCATTGTTATGGCAGATGTCACCAAGAGGCACTACTTTGTACTACTATAGTCTGAACACTTTGCAAACATATATTAAACCTTCTCCCAGATAGGACATCCATCACGTCTGCAATGATTGTAGTGCCCACTTGATCTTAAAATCACCTCCTGCCTCACCCTCAAGGTTTTTTTTGGCTGTATCCAGGTTAGGAAGTTTATGGGGAAAAATCCCACCAGCGGTGTCACAAATTCACCTGCAAGAGTGAGAGCCATAGTGTAGATAAGGTGATGGTAGCTTCCAGCATTTTACAATCGCTTCAGTTGCCCCTGTTTAGCATGGACATGTATTGCACACCCAGGCAATCTGCTAACCACAGTCAATGGGCTCTTTTAGCGCTACTGGTTTTTTTCCTAACATTGTATGGCTCAGTCTTGAATGGACTAAATTCAATGATTACATAAAGCTTCTTCAAATTATTAAATTCTAGCTGTCTTTCTGTATAGAAAGCAGAGAAACATTAGCAAGCACGAAGCACAAACATTTTCCAAACAGGCTGTATCAGTTGGTAATGCATTAGAGTATTCAGTTTAAAAAGTAATGTGTTTAAATAGTCAAAAATAAGTTGCTCACCGAGATTTTAAACTTCTCAGAACTGACATTCTGTTTACTATGTATGAAGAAAGCCTGTATTTTAACTGAAGACCATGGATTTCCGCTGAGTAGTGATAAACTATTTAGTCAAGGGGGAAAAAAACCACGGAATAGTGACTGCCAATCTGAGATATGTTAAATATGATACAAAGAAAAACAAAAACCACATTCCAACAACAATTTAGCAACCAAATAAATCTGACAGACTAGAATTCCAACCGATACCCTGATCACAATCATGGGAAAAATAAATCTTGCTATAGGTACGTAAGACTGAAGAAAAAAGTTAGAAGCAGAAAGTGTATATTTAAGCAGTCATGCTCAATACTACAGAAACCATTCAGTTTGTCTCAATTGTCATCATTTTCCTTCATAGGAAAATAATGTAATAAAAACTCCATTGTACTTCTGTACCACTGATGTTTACTTAAGACTTGAAAGCCAGATTTTTTTCAGCATTTATAAAGCCTCGCTGACAGGAATTCTGCAATGCTCCCAAACACTAAGGCTGCCCTTCGAAAGCTAATTAAAGATAATTTGTTACTAGAATTGGCTTCATGAATGTTTGCCAAATTCTGCTTCACAACATATTTATTCCCACAGCAGCAGATGATGCAACAAAACTAGAACGACAATTTTGAAACAGGCAGAACTGAGAAGTAGGTGAGAATATGGCTGCATTTATTTTAATAAATATACACGTTGGCAGAGGCATTAAAATATCTTAGTAAGTAGGTTTTAGTTGACTGTTAACCTGTGAAAACTGGTTTGAATGCAAGTGCCTAATTTAATACATTAATTATAATTAATCTGCATTTAATCTATATGCAGTTAGCATTTTAATAGATTTTGATTAAATAAAATCAGACGAGAATTTGAACAATATATATGGTTTCATTTTGTGCTGAGAAATTATAATAATGTACAAATACAAATGAATAGACCTAACCTAATTGAATCTAGATCACTATGCTACACTGGCTGACTCCAAGACAGATTTACTATTTAATTATGGCAGTTAGTAATATTCCATCTGTATACCACATGAAAGGAAGATCTAAATTGTAAAGTAAAATGACAAAGTGTCCAGTAATATACCCTACAATTCTCTAATGTGACTACAGCCTAATGTAATTTCCTTTATTGTTCAACAAATTCCATCTACTGCTTAGATTTAGAACAGAAGTCTATTTACATTACATTGTTGTGATGAGGTAAGAGTGGTTTTAAAAAGCATACTATAATTTTATATCAGTGTATTTGTAATCATTACCTCACTTAAAACACAGCAGATTCCTTATTTAGTTTCAATGACAGCCACGCTCAGTATATTCATATTTTTTACAAGATTTTTGTGTAAAACTGCACAACTGATACCATTTTCATTTGCACTTAGCTCGTCGCTAGACACAGATTTGGTGAGAACTGAAGGTTAGATCACCTTAGAAAAAGCATATTCACTCATTCCCTTGTGACCTGTCCCTCTTCAGGGCCAAGTTCCCTCATGTTTTTCAGTTCTGACAAAAAGCACATCTGTGCGCACATAAGCACAGACAGCTAACACAGGCTGGACTATCAAAAAGGCAATATATGCAAACTACCTTCCACGTCAAATTGCAACATTTTTGCACTATGGATATACATATATATACGCTAAAAATAAACAGCAGCACACAGTACCGATATAGGTCTATCCTTAGTCTGTAAAGTTAATCAGGAATGGTTTATCAATAAGAAAGTTGATTCTGCCTTGATGCCGGGGAATGGACAAAGTAAACCAATTTTGTTAAATGAGGGTGGCGGTTTCATTTTGTTTGAGTTTTTTGCATTTTTCCTTTCACATAAGATTATTATTCAAATCACTGAAGTTACATGGTAGATAACCTGTCTTTATAATTGCAAGAAAGCATTAGTTTTACATTATAGAATTTCATAAAACCTATCCAGATTTAATATATCACAAGTAATTCTGTACATTATTTTAAACTCTTTTGTAATAGAATTGAAGGACATCTAAACCACAGTCTTTGCTAGACTGTTGTTAATCTTTCTACGCTTGACAAATAATATTATTACTGGGTTTCTCATGCAGCAGAAGCCAACTTATCTGTGCAGCAGTAATGTCATCAGGAAGGGCTGTTAAACAATAGAGAGCTAACATAGCAAACATAAGACCTTTTTAAGTGTAAGTTGTAGGGGTGCTTGCCTCCTTCCCTCCTTTCTCAACCCCACTCATGCTGTACAGACTATTGAAAGCATTCCCCACCAGATTATATTAATTTTAAAAAACTGCTCTAGGTCAAAGTTCAGTGGTGTCCTCCTAAATCTACATTGACACTGAAACATTTTAGGTTAGATGACAGAGCCTGAGACATTTACAGGAGTTACACGGCCAACAGCCAAAATTCAGCTTATGTGCACAATTACCCAACTTGTGGGTGCATTTGTGCTAAATGGATGTGCAAATCAGACATCCAGTTACATGCTATTTTTAAAAGTCAGGCCTTCAGTTATCAAAGTAAGAATGCAAAAGATGTCTTTGTTGTGTGCAGCGATGTAGCTGTGATGGTCCCAGGATATTAGACAGACAAGGTGGCTACGGTAATATTTTTTATTGGACCAGCTCATGTTGGTGACAGACAAGCTTTTGAGCTACACAGAGCTCTTCATGTCTAGGAAGCTCACTCACCTTGTTGTTGTTAACTACTCATGCTAAACAACCAGTTCCAATTTGTATATAGCAGCGACACTGTTAGTTTCCCAGACCTGAAAAAGAGCTCTAGGTAAGCTCTAAAGCTTGTCTCACCAACAGTATTTGGTCCAATAACAGATATTACCTCAACCACCTTGTCTCTACGATGCCTCTGTCATTCTACTGAATTAGAATTTAACATAAAGTTTGTTACAATTCATTTAAATTTTGTACCATATTTATGCGCCATACTGGGAAAAACAGAGTTAGTGGAAATTTCTGTCATGATTAGGAGCTCATTTAGCATACAGGAATAAATCTACTTGATCTCCAGATGGATGAAGCTATTAAAACACTTGTTAACGGCACAAACTCCAAAATCTAGCTACTTCTTACAAAAATATTACTATGCTTTTTAAGCTACTAAGCATTATATTGTTACCACACAAATAGATGAAGCAGATGCCTAAGCAAAGATGAAACAGTTTCTTCACCCTCTCTTATTTTTATGCTTTAAAACTGTAATACACTAAATGCCACAAGTCTCAAGATAGCGACGTCTAACCACTGTAACTAGCCTCTCAGGGAAACAAAATCTTTCACTATATCTTGTAATATACTATTTCAGGAGTCAGGGTCCTTTCATTAAACAGGTAAAATTGCAAACAAATTCACATGCTTGTTTTTAAGAAGTGTCTTAATTTCTTTTGGTGTTTGTTGGCACATCATCTTTCACTGTACTGTAGTTACCTACTCTGGACTGCACTGGCTACTACAGAGCTCTACTACACTCATCTGCTTGCGCATTCAGCTCAGAAGCCACTTTTTAAATAGCTCAAACAGATACTTCTACCTTCTTAGCAGTACCCCTCTGGACACTTATGCTAGCCCCATGAGGAAATGCCAGTCCATGGGGACCCAGAAGCCAGTTCTCAAAACAGAGACTGACCAGATGTATAGTGCCAAAACTTCCAGATGCAAACTTGGAAAAAGCAGGTTTTACAGTACTATGTTCAGCCATCCCTACAATACGTTAAGGAATTCAAATGTACCATTTGAACATTTTCTCTTTGCTAGCAACTGAATTACTGACTTTAGTTTTCAGGATCTAGGAAGGAATTAAAATTATTTTCTAGTTTACTGCTTCATCAATTATTTGTTTAATTTAAAAATCTGCTTTGTAGCAGAACTGGTGCAGTACGCTTAAACAAGAAGGCAGGATTTGATGTGGGGGTCCATGCAGAGTATGGACCCCAGCATGGCACAGAGACCTGCTTTAAATGAGCCTCTTGCAGGACAGCACAGAGAAGAGGGAAGTATGGGTGGCCATGGGATCTCTCACACTGTGGCTCATCCTGTCCTGTTCCAGGAGAATGAGAACAGGCCTGAGTCTACAGGAGGCATGAGAATGGAGTAGCCTCTCCAGAGCAAATTCTTCCAACATACATCATTCCCCAACACGCAGCCCACTTACTCACGGCAGAGGAGTGGGTTTGCCGCTTTCTGCATTCAACAGCATAGCCTATTAGCTTTTTAATGGCAAGTTTGAGATTTATATATTTTCCATTTCAACAAACGTTAAGACAGGAGCCCGATATTTGCCCCGTCTCCTCTGTGCTACTGTTTCATAAGAACATATGGCTTCCTAGCTTCCCCAGGGGTGAGACAAGCGTGGATAGGAACAAAATAAAATAAATCTGATTTTTAAATTAAATTTTTTTTAAAAAAGTTGAATGTTAACTTTGTTGTTGTGACTCAGGGATCACATATTGAAATCAACAGGCAGCAGGTTTCAAACAAACATAACAAAGTACTTTGTACAACATACAGCCAACCTGTGGGAACTCAATGCCAGGGGATGCCATGAAGGCCAAAATGATAACTAGGATCAAAAAAGAATTAGATAAGTTCCAGGAGGAAAGGTCCAACAATGGCTATTAGACAAGATGTTCCTGGATGCAAGCCCAAGTTCTGGGTGTCCCTAAACCTCTGTTGGCCACAAGCTGGGACTAGATGACTGGGGATGGATCACTGAGTAATTGCCTGTTCTATTCATTCCCTTTGAAGCATCTAGCACCAGCCCCCGTCAGAGATAGGATACTGGGCTAGATGGACCATTAGGTCTTCTTATAGTTTTTCTTTCTACAAATAAATGTTTAAAATGAAATCTGAACATAAATGTTTTAAGGCTTAGTTTTTTAAAACATTCAAATAAAATATATACCAAACCCTCAAATGGACCTCTATCAAATTTTTTTTTTGAGTTAAAGGCTGCTTTTTGTTATAAAGAATCAGAGGAAAAACATCTAACTTTGGAGGTCGAGCTTTATAAATATGGGACAATAGGTCATGTGCTGTGTTAAGGGCTTGATCCTGCGTACCACTGGGCACAAAGGACTGGCAGAGTCAGCACACGCACTGGGACTCAGCCTCTGACTTCAGGAGACACCATCACATATCTCATTTGAGGATCATCCACTGAGCTTCTTGTACCTCTATTGTATTGTATTGAGCTTCTCCCTACAGGAGCTCTGATTGGGTCCGTCCTCAAGTTATGAATATTTAGGACTCCATCCACAAGGGAGACTTACTCTCCGGCTCATGGAAAAAAACACTCATCTGCCCAGTAACTACCAGTCTTGCTTCTGCATGGTTCTGGTCACCAAGGAAATGACCTTGCTCTGTCTCTTGGCATGTCTACACAGACACAAACGAACAAAAATCCATTAGTTTCCCAAGTGCCTCCCTCTGTCTCTAAACAAATAAAATCAAGCGGTGCAAAAGGCACATGGGGCCCCATGAGCAGAAATCTTGGACTCTTAGTTCTTATTGTTTTTCTGGGAGTAGGGGTAGGATGGAGGTTACAGAACAAGGGAGAAGGAGCAGAGTATTCAACTAGAAAGAAGCAACATTGGTGTCAAAGTAGGACTCTGCTGGAAGAAAAGACAACACACTCTTCAGAGTGCAGCCTCTCGTGTGGGTTTCCACACTAGGGAACTAGAGGAAAAAACTGCCACAGCTGCATGTCATAAAAAAGGAACACATGCCAAATGTAAAAAGCGCACCAAAGAGATGCAATGCCTGGTTGTCAGAATGAAATATGATAATAAAATGCTCTTCAGAAGGCAATGACTTTGAAGATGATGATGTGGACATCTCTGAACAAATTAGTAAGAAATGGTAGGCAATCCATAAGAATGTGTTGCAAAAATAAGTTTACTAGTTTAGTAAATGCTAATTTAGATTACTGTCTAAATGATTAGGAAGTATTAGGATTAGGGAATATCAGGAATAGAATCCCTTGCCCCTGGGGAACCTCCTCCACCGCTCCTATGGCAAAGAGAGTCCACACCTCGTGGATAAGGTGTTGCTCGTGAGAAGAGTCCCTGAAGAGGGATAGGGAAGAGGAGTGGGAGGGAGGGGAGGAGCAGAATTGGAGAGAATATCCCACTTCTACTGTGTGAAGGACCCAGCGGTCCAATGTTATTTGGGACCAAGCATGGCAGAAGTGGGACAGACTAGTCAAGAAGCAAGGGGAAGGATCCAGAGTCGTGGCTGGTGTGCTGTCCTCAGGCACACCTTCAAAAGGCCTGCTTTGAAATAAGACGATGGTTTGGTCAGGCCTTGGCCCTGCCTGGGCAGGGGGTGGCAAGGTTTGGACCTGCTATTCCTACCCCTTCTCCTGTAGAAGTCCTGCCTCGGCCGTGGAGGATAGGAGCGCTGCAGCTGTTGTATTGGGATGTTGGGGTGTGCATGCCCAACTATTTCAGTCACCTAGGAGTCTTTTAGGCTGTGCGGCCTGCAGTCCATCTGCTCTGCAAACAGGCCCGACCCATCAAAAGGCAAGTACTGCATTGTCTGTTGGACCTCAGGCAGAAGCTCCGAGGCTTGCAGCCATGAGCTATGCTGCTTGGCGATACCGGAGGATAAGTTGTGCATCGCTGAGCCTGCAGCGTTCAATGAGGCCTGTAAAGAGGTCCGTGTCACTGCTCTGGTTACCTCTGTAAAGAGGTCCTCAACAATAGCTCCAAACTCCTCCCTTGACTCTGCTGGTATCAGCCCCTTAAATTTCAGCAGAGAGTTCCAGGAATTGAAGCTTCCAGCTGGTTGGCAATCCTGACTTGCAAACCCCCAGTGGAGTACTCCTTGCACCCGAACAGATCAAGGTGCTTAGCGTCCTTCGACTTAGGTGCTGGGGCTTGCTGTCCCTACCTCCCACTCTCGTTCACTGTGGTCACCACCAAAGAGCAGGGTTGCGGATGTATGAAAAGGTATTCAATACCCCTTAGAGGGGATGAAGCATTTCCTCTCCATACCCTTCACGGAGGCTGGGGTCTGCCAAATGGTCTTTGCGTTGGCTTTGATAGTTTGATAAGGGGTAGAACCACCCTCAATGGGACTTCTGGGGCCAAGATGTCAACCATAGGGGCCTTAGACTCTACCACCTCCTCGGCCTGCAGACCCATGTTCCACTCCATCCTGTAGAAGGTCCTGGTGGGCACGGCTATCTATGGAGAGTGGTGCCACAAGCCTGGGGAGCAGTGCCACGATCTGGAGCAGTACGGTAAGTAGGGTCTGCGCGGAGATGCCGACCAGTGCCAGGAACGGGCCCTGCTGTGCGACAGGGATCGGTGCCACAGTCGGACACGCTGATGCGACCTGGAGCAGCAACACGAGTCCGAGCAGTATCTTGCCTCCACTGGCGGTGCTGAAGGATGAAGCATCGCCCGTTTGCCTCAAGACAGTGCCGCATGTTGTTGCGCCGGAGGCTTAGCACGGAGGACCGGGGACCGTGGCACCGTCATGGCAACGAGGTCCCTCGCGGCCCCAAAGGTGTCCGGGTGGACGGCAGTTCCACCTCCTCCATCACCTGGCTTGGGGAGTCCAACGGTGCTGGACTGGACAGTCCCCCTCGTGGGGCCAAAGTCGATGGTGCCGGCTAGAAAGTTCTCAGCACTCAGTGCTCCTCCCTGTGACTGGCTCCAAAGGGGTGGGTCTCAGAGCTGGAGATCCACTCCTCCGCTGCTACCGGTGCTGCTTCTGTGGCGCCGGGCCATTCCCACCGGTTTTGGTGCTGGGGAGCAGCGGGGGCACGGGCCTCTGTGTCTAGAGACCTTCTGCAGTACCGCTTCTGCTACTGCCATTGAGGCACTGCACACCGATTAACTCTGTGCCGGGTCGTGCCATGCCAAGGTGCACTGTGGTCTCAGCGCTGTCTCTATAAGGAACTGCTTTAGGAGGAAGTCCTGCTTCTTTTTTGTTCTGTGGCGAAATCCTTTACAAATCCTGCATTTATCCACTTGGTGCACTTCTCCCAGACACTTTAAACAAGCATCATGGGGGTTGCCCATTGGCATGGGCTCATTGCAGGGTTTGAACCCCTGGGACTTAGGCATGCCCTGAGTCCCCAAAGGGAGAACACTGTCGGGGTGGAGCGGAAATCCCCACTCCCAACAGCTATTGTCATAACTACAGTAAACTAAAACTAAACTAGGCTAGAAATAACTCTAAACTACACTAAACTGAAAGGCTCAGGAAAACGAGGAAAGCTTGCTAAGCAAATCACCACAGTTCCAACGACTGTCACTGGTGGTAAGAAGGAACCAAGGAGGCTCCGGGTCAGCAGGGTCATATATTGAGCACCATGGAGGCGCCCCTCCAGGGAGCTCCACAGCCGACTTGATGGGAGCTGCTAGGGGGAAAACTTTGCATTCCTCAAAACACTGGGAGCTGACTGGAAACAGTGTGTAGTTTCACAATCTTCTCTCGTCATGTAAGGAAGTTACTAAAGATAGATGAGCACATGAGTCCATGGATCAGAAGGAAGTGCAGGAGAGTTAGGGGTCTTGCCTCAGGTCAAATCCAGCAAGCATATCCTCCTCCAGTGACATGTACGCTGGCCCAAGCCCTGTATTTATTCATTCTTGCTCCTTTCAGATGAAAATCCATGGAAATCAGATGAACTGGCACATGTATTCTTTATATTAACACAACAGCTGCGGACAGGTGGTCAAATTGGTTGTCAATTCACATCCCAAGTAATTCTACAGGAAATTAACAACAGCATCTGAAGATGATCACTGAATAAGCTTGAAAGCTTGTCTCAACAACAACAGAAGTTGGTTCAATAGCAGGTATTACCTCACCCATCTTGTCTCTCTAATATCCTGGAACAAACATGATTACAATCACACTGAAAACAGCAAAGTCTTTCAAGGCTAGTTACCGGGAGACTTCTGAAGTTTGAATTATCATTAGATATGAAGGTCAAGTGTCTAAACAACCTCCTTCAGCCATTCCAAAGGATTTTAATTGTCCACTGCAGATTACTGCTCATTAGTTTGAAATTAAATTTCAGAAAGAATAAAATCACTTGCTGCTATGAATGGTTGGTTACTTTAGGAAGCAAAAAGCTTTTACTTCAGTGAAAATGGCTTGCAATACTGGTTAGCATGAGTGGTCTCACCTTTTATCCTTGCAAATGTTGGGTCTTCATTGTGTCTACGCTGTGCCCTATGATTCTGCCACTTATACTTATGCAGTCTTTGCACAGGTCACATTTAATCATGCATGGCAACTGTTACAGATTATTATGTCAAGCCCTATTTGTGAACTCCCTTTAACAGTGTGGGTAGAGACTAAAGAAATTTGAAATTGGCATAACTCCCCATCTTCCACCTCGTGGAGGAAGGATGGAGTTATTCTTGAATTAACTCCTGCACTTATACTATCGTAGACTCATAGATGGAGTGCTAGCAGCTGACAGTTCAGCAGGGCACTATGGTTTCCATTCTACCTCCATTTCTGGTTGCCCATAATGTCCCCTAATTTTAGCTTTTTGAGCTAAATTTTTCAAGAGTGATCTACGTCCACAGATTTTTTTTGTTTTTAAAGTTTGAGCAACCATCCATTTGGGAGCATTATGATACAGTAATAACCAAGTCACCTGCCATTTCTCATACAACGCAACTTATTCTACAACCATAGATATGTAACATCTTCTAGTGTTGACCAGAGCTCTGCACATTCTAGGGTCCACTGAGCTCAAATATTTATGTAACAAGTATACCATAAAACATCCTTACACAACATACTGTGTATTAAACATAATACAGTAATGGTGACAGTGTGTTGGCATATATAGGCCACCAACATTTTCAGCTATGTTACCTTTGTAGCTGAATGACTTATCCACGGATTTGGATCTAAAAGACTGAAAAGGTGGCTGAAAAGCTAGTGTATGTGGCTGCTGCTTAAATTATTAAAACATACACACCATTAGGACAAGGAAAATAGTGCAGGTATATAAAAATGGAAAAACATTATAAAATATTATGCTATCAGATTATGGGCAAGATTGTACATATTCTATTATATTGTAGAAATAGTATATGGTCATGTAGTTAAACAACACATTGATGTCATAATGCATATCACATGGGGTCAGAACAGATTGGAGCATTCAACTTTGTCTCTGCCACCTCCATGTTCTCTTAGCAAAGCTATTGAGAGAATGGAAACTCATTACCTTAGCCTGAACCTTTTGCTGGAGATCAAAAGTTTTGCAATGTGGGTACTCTCCAAGTACTGATACAACAAGTCCTGCTGCCACTTCACAAGCATCAGGGGGCTAAATTCATCTGATGCAAGAAGTGTGTCCAATACAGGGATACATTTAAATTTTGACTGGAGAAGGCATAAACGGGACAGGGCTGGTATAAAATGGAAATTGCTTGGGCCAATGCCCATTAGACATAAGGGTCTCACACTAAAAATATGATACATGATACTTTTGAAACACAGGGGCAGTGTTTCAATATACTGCTTCAATATACTGTTAGTTTAGTCTATTCGTTGGAGATCCCCCTTTGTTTTACTTTCACCATTTCTGGATTATTAATTTACCTTGTATTTCTTGCAGTAAACCCAGGATACAGAGATACCATGGCTACAATATCACAAAAAACAGATTTTCATAGAATATCAGGGTTGGAAGGGACCTCAGGAGGTCATCTAGTCCAACCCCCTGCTCAAAGCAGGGCCAATCCCCAACTAAATCATCCCAGCCGGGGCTTTGTCAAGCCTGACCTTAATAACTTCTAAGGAAGGAGATTTTTATCAATCAATATTCATGGTGGAAAAGGAGTTTCTATTTTCCTTATTCTGCATCTATCTGTGGGCTTGGGCTTCTCATTTCCCCAAGATAATAAAAAGAGTGCTAAGATATGTGTTGATGAATACAGACCTTGTAGTATACACCTAGAGTGCAACATTGCACATGGCTGTGTTACACTTCCATTGAAAGTTACCTTATTTGCAGCCTAAGTAATTTGAGACCATATACTTGTATAATTTGAAAATATAGTTTTCCTTCTTTTATTCTCTCATACAATACATAAAATAAGCCAAAGAAATAAGACTGCCTATTGGAAAATTTGTCTTAAGTCAACTTAAAATATCTAAAATAACTGGTTGACTATGCCTTTTTTATTGCTTAGCAAATTCTGGAGTTCTGTACAGATGGTACTGCTTGAAAGAGCTATGGCTGACACTTAATCAGCAGCAGAATTATTAAGTATTTCAGTGAATTTTTGCTGCTTCCAATTACATATCTTCAAAGAGAATGGTCTGCAGAACACTGAAGAATGTAAAATAGGAAAAGTTCACAAGAACTATTTTCCACTGAAGGTTTTTCTGCTGCTACTTACCCTGATGTATGTATTTTTCCCCATAGCTCTCAATTATGAGATAAATCAACAATTGTAAATATTCCCTCTCTTCTCAGAGTACATAATACAAGATATTGGCAGTGACTGTGAACCTTATCACTGATAAATGTGAATTAAGCATGAACCTATGATTTTCCAGATGGACTATTTTTAAAACCAAACAGTAAGGTTACAAAACCAAATTAACTTGAGCTCAGCAGCAGACTTCATTCACCTCCCACTTATGTATGACCTCATGGCATGCTCAGCAAAGAGTAAAGATTCCTCTTTGTAGGTTTTAAAATTCACACTGAACACATGTAACTGCAATATTCCAGCGCGCTACAGCAACACCACAAGTATTTTACTGAGCTAACAGTCAGCTCAAACAAAGTGAAAAGTATGCATCACTTTGTGAAATCTTGCTTGCTAAGGCCTGGACTGGTATGCAAAAAAAGCGTACACACTAGTAAACAGTGGCCAAGGTCTAGATAGTTGAACAGAGACAAAGTCCAAGAACTAGAATGATAAGCATTTAACAATGGAATCTCCCACCTATATTACAATTTTGGGAGGGATGCTGCATTTTCTCCCTTTAATTCCTGAAAAATTAATTTAATTTCTGTTTAGAATCCAGCATTAACTTCACAGACAAATGTGTTTAGGACACATTCTCTTTCCACAGTTTTTCATATCCTGCAAGCCGGAGGAGCACCACGCATTGGGTAGGAAACAGACTAAGATAACATACAAATCCTCTTTTCTACTGAAAACTCACCACAAAGGCAGATCTTTTACACAAAAACAGAACAGTTTATATACCATATTTCATAATATGCCCCATGAAAGTGCATATGTAATAAGGCATAAGATTGCACAGTATCCTTAGAGTTACTGCTTTTGTTCTTCAGAAAAACTAATGCAAAGCTAGAAGACAGAATAAATGATAGGTTATATAAAAATCTGCTCAAAATCCGTTGATAGCAAAACAGTTTCAGATGCAGAGGAATGAAACTAGCTTCCTTACAATGAATTGGTTATAAAGGAAGCAGCTACTTAATGTCTAATAGACAGAGAACAGAATTAGGACTTTAAGAAGAGGTCCAAAGAAAGGTCAAAAAGATTTTAACCTCTGTTCTTTATGAGAATAGGAGCTGTGGAATAAAGACAATTCCCCCAATAAATGCTTTGAGCTCATTGTATCCTAAGTCTTAAGACTTTTGCAGTAAAGCTTTTTGACTTCGGGAGGAGAAGCAAAATTAACAATGAAAGGAATTTTGTAGGGGAAATATTCTGACCACTGTTAATGCTACATTCTTGTTATTTGCAAGATTACTTTCAGCCAGTTGATCTGAGTTTAGAATTGCTGGGTTGGGATGCAACACGCATTTTGTATAAATAAAATCCTCCAAAAAAATCTCACACACATGTCTTTTGAATGTGGAACATATTATAGGGACACTAGTTTTTAAATTCATTTTGGCTGCTAGGAATTTGAATTGGTTGGCTAACATAAAACTTTTATATTATGCCAAACCATTCTGAGAAGGCTGTCTTCCTGAGGGGCAAGGATGTAAGCTCCAAATAAGAGGCAGGTCCTATGTAGGATATACATTGGGGTTACACGTCTCCCATGAGCTCTCTGTCTGGAAAGACATTTTCTTCAGTGTCCAGATTCAGGCTTTAATAATTTTCTAATTAGATCAACCAGTAGTCTTCCCTGATCTTTGCGACTTTCTGCTCTGCTGGTTTTGCTATTAAACTCTTTGTATAGTAGTTTTACATTTTTCTAATTTGAGTCTTTGCCATATCCATTTGCAGCTCTGTCAGGCACAGCCAAATGTTTCATATTTTACAAACCTTACATTATGAACCTATGAGAGGACTAAAATTGTCTTAGTTATGCAAATATTTGTGGGCTGCACTGTTTTCACCTATGCTTTACTGCAGTGGTTCTCAACCTTTCCAGACTACTGTACCTGCTTCCAGGAGTCAGCTTTGTCTTGTGTACCCCAGGTTTCACCTCACTTAAAAATTAACTGGTTACAAAAATCAGACAAAAATACAAAAAAGTGTCACAGCACACTATTACTGAAAAATTGCTTACATTCTCATTTTGTCTGTATGACATTTTAGTTTGTATTGACTTCACTAGTGCTTTTTATGTAGCCTGTTGTAAAACTAGGCAAATATCTAGATGAGTTGATGTACCCATGGAAGACCTCTGTGTACCCCAAGGGGTGAGTACATGTACCCCTGGCGGAGAACCACTGCTTTACTATATACACTTTCTACAGAACACAACTCATAACTTATGGAAAAAAGGACAACCTCCCACCAAATCTAGATCTAAGGAAGTACTTGCATTAGTTGTATACAAGTCATTTACTCAGGAAGAGCGGTCTTGAATTGTACCAGCAATGAACATGCCAAGGAATTTGGAATATGAGAGCACAGGCGAGTGGAAGAACAAAAAAACCTGTACAGCCTCATGCCCATCCACTCCTTCCCCACAAAACACTGGGCTCAATAAACACCAGCTATGTTGATTCTCCAGTACACATATTCAAAGGTAATATTCTAAAGGGAACTACGGGGAAGTAAGTGCCTATTCTATTTTGTCAGGTTGCTAATTATTAATATTTGCATTGTGGTAATGCCTAGCGGCCCCAGACACGATTAGGGTCTCTTCCAGCAAGGGTCTGTACGGACAGACAGGCAGGCAGGCAGGCAGACAATCCCAGCCATGCAGAGCTTAATATCCAAGATTAACTGCTATCACCAAATACTCCCTCAGACAAAGTTTTATTAGTCTCATATCCCTGCAGCCTTAGCAATTACTTAATGCCCAGTGTCACTCCTTGGTCAACTATTAGGCGATTAGCAAGTTTAAGTGGTTTGTCCCGAGGCAACCTAAAATAATGGCATTACAGACTGCACGGTCAGGCACACCTACTACAGGACTGATATTCTAGTCTAATAGGTCACCCATCAGAAAGACAGAAGGATACTTTATTGGATACTACTCCATTATCTCTGCCGTATGGGTCCTTCTACAGATGTAATTATGGTGTGTGTGGGAGGAGAGACTTATAGCTATTAGCCCAACACCTTATAATGCAGTAGCCTGGAAAGCTCTGCTCTTACTACTCACAAGCAGAAGGTAGTTTACACACAGACATATAGCGATGTCTTTTAGTAACCTGTACTGTTAAGGTTTAGGATAGCCTATTTCTTGACTCAGGAAAAAGGTCTGAGTGACGGATTATATTGATGCGCTTCATTATGATGCACGAAAAGAAAGAATAAAGACTTAAAAGTGAGCTGCCTCACTGGAGGAGCTACGATTATCTGCTTTAGATTTTTCAAATCATTACAAAGTGTTCCTATAACTAGGAAATAGTGATTACACCATAGTTAAAGGGGAGATATTTTCTAGGTGGAATCTAATGTGATTCTACTATTACTCAGTAGCGAAGATGGTTTGAGGAAATAGTCTAACAGACAGAGTGAGATTTTCACAGTCAGCGCTGTTCCACAGCTGAATTATTTGCATCCTTTACAGAAGGGAAGTGCACTAGAGGGATCTGACACAGCTGTAATGTCATATGAGAAAACCTAGCTGCAATCACTGGTTATTTAGGACTGGCAGTGCAGTAAAAAGCCATCCTGTACCCTGCATTACCTTCTATTAAATTATAACCAATAGCCAGACTCTCTCTAGTAATGGTTGGAATGCTCCCATCCACGAATGGCCCAGTTCAAAGTATAAACACTGTAGAGACTGGTTTCAGAGTAGCAGCCGTGTTAGTCTGTATTCGCAAAAAGAAAAGGAGGACTTGTGGCACCTTAGAGACTAACCGATTTATTTGAGCATAAGCTTTCGTGAGCTACAGCTCACTTCATTGGATTCATTGGATGCTGTAGCTCACGAAAGCTTATGCTCAAATAAATTGGTTAGTCTCTAAGGTGCCACAAGTACTTCTTTTCTTTTTACTGTAGAAACTGTTATAACTCACAGAAGTTACTAGATCGCAGGCCCTGGTTCTCATGGGAGACTTCAATCACCCTGATATCTGCTGGGAGAGCAATACAGCGGTGCACAGCCAATTCAGGAAGTTTTTGGAAAATGTAGGGGACAATTTCCTGGTGCAAGTGCTGGAGGAACCAACTAGGGGCAGAGCTCTTCTTGACCTGCTGCTCACAAACCGGGCAGAATTAGTAGGGGAAGCTAAAGTGGATGGGAACCTGGGAGGCAGTGACCATGAAATGGTCAAGTTCAGGATCCTAACACGAGGAAGAAAGGAGAGCAGCAGAATACAGACCCTGGACTTCAGAAAAGCAGACTTTGACTCCCTCAGGGAACTGATGGGCAAGATCCCCTGGGAGAATAACATGAGGGGGAAAGGAGTCCAGGAGAGCTGGCTGTATTTTAAAGAATCCTTATTGAGGTTACAGGGACAAACCATCCCAATGTGTAGAAAGAACAGTAAATATGGCAGGCGACCAGCTTGGCTTAACAGTGAAATCCTTGCTGCTCTTAAATACAAAAAAGAAGCTTATAAGAAGTAGAAGACTGGACAAATGACCAGGGATGAGGATAAAAATATTGCTCGGGCTTGCAGGAGTGAAATCAGGAAGGCCAAATCACACCTGGAGTTGCAGCTAGCAAGAGATGTTAAGAGTAACAAGAAGGGTTTCTTCAGGTATGTTAGCAACAAGAAGAAAGTCAAGGAAAGCATGGGCCCCTTACTGAATGAGAGAGGCAACCTCGTGACAGAGGATGTGGAAAAAGCTAACGTACTCAATGCTTTTTTTGCCCCTGTCTTCATGAACAAGGTTAGCTCCCAGACTACGGCATTGGGCAGCACAGCATGAGGAGGAGGTGACCAGCCCTCTGTGGAGAAAGAACTGGTTTGGGACTATTTAGAAAAGCTGGACGAGCACAAGTCCATGGGGCCGGATGCGTTGCATCCGAGAGTGCTAAAGAAGTTGGCGGATGTGATTGCAGAGCCATTGGCCATTATCTTTGAAAACTCATGGCGATTGGGGGAGGTCCCAGATGACTGGAAAAAGGCTAATGTAGTGTCCATCTTTAAAAAAGGGAAGGAGGAGGATCCTGGGAACTACAGGCCAGTCAGCCTCACCTCAGTCCCTGGAAAAATCATGGAGCAGGTCCTCAAGGAATCAATTCTGAAGCACTTAGAGGAGAGGAGAGTGATCAGGAACAGTCAGCATGGATTCATCAAGGGCAAGTCATGCCTGACTAATCTAATTGCCTTCTATGATGAGATAACTGGCTCTGTGGATGAAGGGAAAGCAGTGGACGTGTTGTTCCTTGACTTTAGCAAAGCTTTCGACACGGTCTCCCACAGTATTCTTGTCAGCAAGTTAAAGAAGTATGGGCTGGATGGACTATAAGGTGGATAGAAAGCTGGCTAGATTGTCGGGCTCAACGGCTAGTGATCAATGGCTCCATGTCTAGTTGGCAGCCGGTATCAAGTGGAGTGCCCCAGGGGTCGGTCCTGGGGCTGGTTTTGTTCAATATCTTCATAAATGATCTGGAGGATGGTGTGGATTGCACCCTCAGCAGATGACACTAAACTGGGAAGAGTGGCAGATACGCTGGAGGGTAGGGATAGGATACAGAGGGACCTAGACAAATTAGAGGATTGGGCCAAAAGAAATCTGATGAGGTTCAACAAGGACAAGTGCAGAGTCCTGCACTTAGGACAGAAGAATCCAATGCACAGCTACAGACTAGGGACCGAATGGCTCAGCAGCAGTTCTGCAGAGAAGGACCTAGGAGTTACAGTGGACGAGAAGTTGGATATGAGTCAGCAGTGTGCCCTTGTTGCCAAGGCGGCCAATGCCATTTTGGAATGTAGAAGTAGGGGCATTGCCAGCAGATCGAGGGACGTGATCGTTCCCCTCTAGTCGACATTGGTGAGGCCTCATCTGGAGTACTGTGTCCAGTTTTGGGCCCCACACTACAAGGAGGATGTGGAAAAATTGGAAAGAGTCCAGCGGAGGGCAACAAAAATGATTAGGGGACTGGAACACATGACTTATGAGGAGAGGCTGAGGGAACTGGGATTGTTTAGTCTGCGGAAGAGAAGAATGAGGGGGGATTTGATAGCTGCTTTCAACTACCTGAAAGGGAGTTCCAAAGAGGATGGCTCTAGACTGTTCTCAGTGGTAGCAGATGACAGAATGAGGAGTAATGGTCTCAAGTTGCAGTGGGGGAGATTTAGGTTGGATATTAGAAAAACTTTTTCACTAGGAGGGTGGTGAAACACTGCAATGCGTTACCTAGGGAGGTGGTGGAATCTTCTTCCCTAGAAGTTTTTAAGGACAGGCTTGACAAAGCCCTGGCTGGGATGATTTAGTCTGGGATCGGTCCTGCTTTGAGCAGGGGGTTGGACTAGATGATCTCCTGAGGTCCCTTCCAACCCTGATATTCTATTCTATTAACCAGAAAAGGTAAGGAGGACAGATCAGGGAGTAAATTCCTAAAGCTATTATGTTGCACTGAATTCTTAATGCAACTGTTTCTCTGTATCTTACACAGACCTCATCCTACTGCAGTCAGCTCCAGATTGTAAAACTTTACAGGGGCAAGTGTTAATTACTCAATGGTCTCAAATATTGTTGCCACACAGAGCAGACAATAAAATAAAGCATGGCTGTAAAGTAGTCACTTCCATGAAAATGCAAAGTTCTCTTCTCCAGATCACCTTTAACAGGAGTAGTTCTGTCTTTAAAATGGGGATGGGTTCTTGATCCCTTATATATGTGACATCCCAACTCACTCAAAAAAAAAGGGGGGGGGGAGTAACTGACTTTCCTTCTCAGTATACTCAGACTAAACAGCTTCCTTTGCCAAAAAAACTCAAGAGAAGGATAGCCTTAGTTTGTTTCCCAAGCCCTTTTGAGGTCCCTCTCTCATTTCTCCCACCACTCTTTGTTTTTGCTTATCTCTTCCCCCGATTTTTCCTGCAGCTCCTGTATTCCCCTCCTTTGTTTCAATCCTCCATTAGACACAAGGTCCTTATTTTCCACTTCAGTGGGGTCATATTAGTAAAGTGCTTTAATATGGCAGACATGATCTTCTGCTAATGTGGAAGAAAATAAGTAAAATAGGGCTTTTGCTGACCCTGCACATAACTGCCTTGATCAGGGTCACATCTGTTTTACTCGGTTGATAGGGAAGCACTAAAGAGAAGCAGGAACACCAATACAATCCTCCTACAGGGGAATTTCCTAAGTGCAGAGAGTAGGAACCACACCCTCCATGCCCACACCAGATTTAGATCCCTCTGTGGGGAGTGTGGCAGACAGCTCTAGTAACCTGAGTCTCTCACAATCAAAATAAAATGCGAGGCAAAACTGCCTCAATCTCTTTGGATCCTCAAAGACAACACGCAAAGCCTAAACCATGGCTCTGTTCAAAACACTCTTTGCTACTCTCCCACTGCAAACAGGTCCTAAAATCTAGTTTACTCAGCTCCTGGAGAATCATCCCTGTGTAGGGGAATCGTTGGACAGTGTAGCCATATGCCTCTCCACTCCTGGTCAGCAATGTAGGGGGCACTGCTTGTGCCTCACCATTTGCCCGGATGACATAATAGCACCCTGGGGCCGTTAGCCTGCTCCAGTTTAACCTCAGGAGATCTGACTAGCTCACAGCCAATCTCCAACTAGGGGAGCACAGAGCAGGCTCAATGCACGCATTAGTATGTGTGTGCACACCTCTAATCCTCACATGAAGCTCAGGATCTGGGCCATAGAGTTACCTGCAACTCCAGGATCCTGAAGCCATTTGGTGTTTTGAGAAAACCATGACAATATTTACAAATCTGGAGACCAAAGATAGACCGACCACAGCAGAGTGGAGAGAAATCTGTTGTGATGATGTATCTTCTTCACAGGGGAAGACAAAAACAGCCATTTTAAGCATGTTGCAAATTATTTTCCACTATGCTCCAAGAAAAAGGAATGAGCTAAAGTTATACAACAGCAGAAGTAATGGAAGGAACAAAGTGTGAAGGAAGGAAATCTTTCACTTTATTAGTCCAGTACTCGTGATTAGTAAAAATATTTTTATTTTCTGGGATTAAAGGGGTTACATGGACAGCTGCTGGCATCTCTCTCTCTCATATCTCTATCTAAATATATACATAGAAGGTCTTTAGGATGCTCCTGTTATTTTCTCTTTCTATCCAGTAGCCTCTATGACTAAAGGCTCCAAATACTTAGGGGACTCAGGAAGATACAGATCTCATGTATACAAAACAGGGATAAGAATTATCAGACAAGGTTCACAATCTACCTTAATTCAGAGGCTCCCTCTAAAAATCTTTGGCTCAGCTTCTCAAAATAGATTTTAGAGTGTTTATTGCTGAATTATACAAGGAAATATTTTAAAGCCCACTATAAAGAATTATATGCAGCATCCCCCCAAAAAGTGATACTAATTAAGCTTCAACCCGTATATGTCATATAGCCCACAAAGACGACCTGAGTCAGAGAGTTTTCTTTTTACTATCATTCAGGGAATATCTCCCCCTCTGCTTTTCTGCATGGCATCCATCTTTGGTAAAAAGGCGGACAGAGAAACCTTGTTTGTCCATCAATATAAATTAACTAGAGTAAAGGAATAGCAGCAACCTTTTACTCAGTTTCATGAGAAAGAAATTGCAACAGAACAATCTTTGTACTGGCATGAGCAGTCTGATTTGTCTGGGTTTGCAACACTGTTTTTATTTCCTGCATGAGGGCTCTTTGACTGGATGAGCTCCAGCTCCAGTCCTTTAAAGGTGCAAATTCCAACAAGAGACTCACAATGGGATTTTTGTCTGAGGGACTGCAGGACTGGGCTTTGTGAGCTCGTGTTCAGTTGGGATCTGGGGCTTTAGTAGCTTTCTTCAGTCCTAGTAACAGTCTAGATAAACATTCCTCAGCTACACAATCAACAAATACAGGTCTGCACAGCTCAGAGGATGCTGTAGTCTGAGTACAACAATGGAAACTTTAGACTATTTTGCCACTCAAGCAGCTGCTGTCAATAAAGTCTCTTAATTTACTCCCCTACCAAAAGGTTTCTGAATAGACTAGATCAGCTAAACTCATGAATATTTTGACAGAAACCTGCACCTAAAGCCCACCAGGATTTTGCTTGGGCTCATCACAACCCTAACATATGGTGCTCAAAGAACTGCAGAACTCAGCTTTACCCAATTTTGAAGCTTCCAGTGCTTTTTAATAGACTATATCATTCCACTACGTCATACTAAAAAAATAAGAGAAATAATTACCGTTTCTCTCTTTGTGCCTTTCCAAACAGCTGAAAACCCTATAAACCGGAGACTGAACAGGAGTGAAGTGCAGCAGGCTTCAGACAGACACTAAGCCTGATCCCATTCTCAGTGAAGTTAAAGAGAGTTCTGACTTCACTGAAAACAGGATTAGGCCCATCTGGGAGTTCTGTCCCCTTCCCAGAAGCTTCGTCCCCTTACCCATCAGACATATTGGTTGCCTCCTTCACACAGCTACATATAACATAACTATCATCCAAGTTCCCAACTGATTCCAGGTCCTCAACATGGAAACTGTGGAAAATACCTCCTTGGATCCCACTGGTCCAAGGGAATGGAGAGATGTATGGGACACACCTGTGGAAGCTAAGCACAACCTACAAGAAAATAAAGCTTGCCCAAAGAGTTCTCCAGTTGTCTAAGGAAGATAAACAATCCTTACTGGGGATTCATTACTCAGAAGAATCAAAAGAACATTCTGCAAGGAACAGGTAGACAAGAGGACTGTGTTGCCTTCCTGGAATCAAGACATCACTAAGACTGGAAAAGCTTCTGAAGTCAGTAGGCAAGGAACAACTGGTGAAGGTTAACATCAGCACTAATGCCACTGCATAAAAGAGGACTTCAAGGAACTTGGAAGCATGCTGAAGAAGAGTTTTCAAACGAAAATGTCAGATCCTTCTCGTCCCACAAGTGATGGAAGTAGACTCTGGAAGTGGCGAGGTAAGTGGAGGAGGGTTTTGGTTTTGTGGAACATTGGTTCACCTTCTATGGCTAGAGGAGGCTGTATAGTTGGGATGGCCTTCCACTTTGTTTACTGAAAAAACAAAATAGTCACTTGATCAAGTTAGCAGATGACAGAGGGAGCAATCTCCACAGGGACACGCTGTCTAACATAGTCAGTATGTAGGGTATTCAACTAATAACAAAAGGGGAGAATAAGAACAGGGAAGGTATGCGCACTCCTTTAGCACAAAATCAAGATATTGATAACTTATGCTGAAAGTCTCATGCTGCCAGTACTAAAACATCCTTGGAATTTCTAAACATTATACATGACAGTTCCTTAAATCAAAAAGTTTTGCGTCTGACGCGGAGGAATTCTATATTAGACTTCAGTTTGATGGATAAACAGGAGCTGCTCACAGAACAAATGGTACTTAGGTACAAGTGGTCATGACTAGATCACATTTATAATGCACAAACAGCATAAAAGTCAAAACCATTTATTTTTATATGTATAATTTATATACGTGTGCAATTAATGTCAATCAAAATGGGTTTATGGAAAATAGATCCTGTCAAATTAAACTTGATTTTTTTTTTTTTTGAGATTACAAGTTTGGTTGATAAAGTTAATAGTGCTGATGTAATATACCTAGATTTCTACTAGGTGTTTGACTTGGTACCATGTGACATTTTGACTAAAAACTAGACAGAAAATTAACATGGCATATATTAAATGGATTAAAAACTGGCTAATTGATAGGTCTCAAAATGTAATTGTAAATGAGGAATCATCGAATGGGAGCGTTTCTGGGGGGGGGGGTCCCACAGGGAACGGTTCTTGGCCCTACACTATTTAACATTTTTACTGAAAAAACAAAATAGTCACTTGATCAAGTTAGCAGATGACAGACTGGAGGAGTGGTGAATAATGAAAATGACAGATCACTGATACAAAGCAATCTGGATTGCTTGGGTGCAAGCAAATGATATGCATCTTAAATGGCTAAATATAAATGTATTCATCTGGGAACAAAGAACGTAGGCCATACTTACAGGATACTAAACAGATACCAGTCTGTCTACACAGTGTGGACTTTGGTGGAACTAAGGTTAATGGAGAAGAGCATGTTTGCTGCTGAAGATTGAAATGACAAGTGAACTTTTACCTAAGCATCTTTGTTTCCTGGTCCTCTCCATTCTATTCATCCCCAATTTATTACATTTGTTCTAAATCAAGAGTGAAATCCTGGCCACACTGAAGTCAATGGGAGTTTTGCAATTGACTTCAGTGGGGCCATGATTTCACCTCCAAGCGTGCAAGCTCTTTTACTTCATGTCTGTATAGCTCCTAGTATAACTGGCACTAATCCCTGAATGGGACCTGTAGGTGCTGCTGCAATAAAATTCATAAATTATCAATGTTGTGAGGAAAAAAGGAACATTTTTTCACAGGAGGTATTGGCATCAAAACTGAATACAAAATAACCAGAGTCATGCAGCTCTCTATAAATGAAGTGTTTATGAAAAGCCCATTAGCCACAAGTAAGAAGCCATTGAAAGGCATTTTCTCATCTTCAGTGATCTTCCAACAAGAGACTATAATTTCAATCTTACATATCATTTCCTTCTGGTCACAGGAATGATCTGCCACATACAAATGTTCTTCTATCTTAAAATGTGTGATTGATTCTAAACTGATGAGTTCCCCTAGTTAGCACAAAGGTAATTCAAAACTTAGAAGAACATTTAAGGGCCTATTCATTCAGCATATGCACTCGTTACAATATCCTAAAACACCTGCTCAGGTACTGTTTTCTACCAATCCCAGGTTATTTCTCCTGCAAAGTTAGCTTTACCATCACTGTTTTATGCTTTAGTTCTTGCAGCTATTCTGAATACACTGATGGTATCAATTATTTGTTTTTATGGGTTACTTATTTCCCCAGTATGTGCGCAGTCAGGCTCCATTTTGTGGAAGAAGGAATTCTCATCATCCTAACAAACAGTATCATCTTTACTTGCTTTCTGTTTTTGCGAACGGCTATGAAAGGTCAATAGCAGCCTAGATCTTTTAATCAAATGCTCATAAGCCATTAAAAAGTAGCTTCCTATAGCTGCCGTAATTACAAGGAAATTTTTATGAAGATACAATCTTATCCTTATGGCACACTCAAAATGGTGAGAAAAAACTGCTTCTTTCCTATTTTTCCCCCTCCACTTTTAAAAGAAATTAATCTAGCTTTATTGGGATATAGGGAAAATAGCTTTAGTAAACTTTATGTAATTTTTTTAGCCTTGTGAATTTGTCCAACTGTGATATGAACGTTACTTTTATTAAACATTTCTCCTGAGCTACAAATGAAATTTTCATTTTCGCCAGAGAAAAGGGCAAGCTGTCACAGGCATGAAAAATGTGAGGTTAAATATAAACTCTAAATGCTTATGAAATTTAACACATTGAAAATCAAATGCGTAACTATCGTATCAATGTGAACATTTTCTAAAGAGAGACTGGTTTGCACCAGAATGGACGACACTCATCCTCCAAAAATAGAAGCAGCCTTTTGCCGCTTCAGATACCGCTACAAAAACTAACCCAAAGCTCAAGAGGTTCTGTGTAACCTCTTAGGGATCTAAGCATACCTTTCCCAATAGCACAAAACCCCATAAATATTTAACTGAACTGAAATAATTACTGAAGATCACTAACCAAATTGACTTTACAGTAAAAATTCAATTAAAAAAAAGTTTAAAGAGGCATTATTTACAACTGTTTCAGTATCATTTCTCCTCTACACAATTTGCATTTTAAGTAGAGTCATCCTGGCAATAGTCTCTTGGGAAAAATGAATCAATTAAAATTACATTTTTTTAGTCTGAAGTCTTTGATTTGGATTTATTAGAAACCCTGTTGCTGGTAAATCAAGAAAGAACACTTTTTGCATTAACAATTCCTAAAGCACTTGACTAGATACAAATTGCATTATTTTTATTGATTTTACATTAGGATAAAGATTTGCTTTTGCAGTAATTGTGTAGGTTTCGGGAATAATTAAAAGCACTCCCAATTTTAAACCGACAACAGAATGCTTACTTTTTCATGACTGGAAGCTTTGTTTTAATAAAAGGGTTACAATATTCACAGTACAGTGATTAAACATGCCTAGACTAGCAGGGTAGAGATTCCAGATCTCTCTACCAGGAGATATTCTGCAGAACTTTAAAAATAGTACATTAGTTTAAATGCCTTAGAGTTTGATTTTCTTCCTCCAAAGAGACACTTATCACAACAGATGAGTTTTTACCAAGAAACTACTGCAAGAGAAAATGCATTAACCTCAGCTAAAATATATTCAGCATCAAGATTTTCACTGAGCTGAGGTAAAGACAAACCTTGCACTATACCATGTCAAAAAATTAAAAGAACAGCCCATTTTTTAAGGCAGCAAACATACTCTGAAGACCAGATAGAGTTTGGAATCATAGAATATCAGGATTGGAAGAGACCTCAGGAGGTCATCTAGTCCAGCTTCCTGCTCAAAGCAGGACCAATCCCCAATTTTTGCCCCAGATCCCTAAATGGCCCTCTCAAGGATTGAACTCACAACCCTGGGTTTAGGAGGCCAATGCTCAAACTACTGAGCTATCCCTCCCCCCCAGAATATCAGAGTTGGAAGGGACCACAGGAAGTCATCTAGTCCAGCCCCCTGCGTTATATATCTGTAAACTGTATTTACTCTGTCTCCCATTGGGATTGTTTAAGTTCTGAAAACATACAGCACACATTCCAACCAAAGTTTAGTATTGGATACATATGTTGTGGTGAGGTTTTGTTTTCATTAAGTTATTCGCCAGGAAAATCAATTTTGCCTGGACCAGTTAGGTTAGGGTTGAATACACATATTTGTCAACAGCTTTATTTGTGCCTCATAGTCAAGTTCAGAAGTTAAGAAGTTTAGATTTAAATTTCTTGAAATGAGATCAACTCTCACACACACCCCTCCCCAAATGTATAAAAGGGCATATAAGACATCACAGACAACATGAAAATAATTGCATTCTAGCTACCTGCCTAAAGTGTTTATCAGCAACTGTGGTCACTACTATCTGAGATATATTTTAATGGCCTGGGAAATGGACAGTCCAAAAGGTACTTATGATACCTGTTTCTGAAGGAGTCTTTTAGCCACATGGGGAAGATAGATTACATAGCTACAATGTGCGTCTTCTAGCCAATATGTGACAGAGTGGATGAAGTACATGGGTTTCTCTGGAGATGGTAGAATATCCTCAGTTCTGTGCAATTTCTGTACTGCCTATAGAGAATATATTAGATGTTTACTGTGAACCAGAGGATGGCGTAAACAGGGTGGTTCTCATATCTGTAAGCACAATACAGGGAGGTATACTGGGTTGTCACTACAGGTAAATTAGGTGAGGTACAGTCATTAGGGTTGTTGATAGAGTTGCTTTAAAAACAAAAAGTGCTTTAGAAGATTCTAGAGCTGTGTAGCAGTGTCCTTATTGTAGCAGAAATCCAAATTTCAACTCCAAAACAAAACAGGTAGGGGGCCAATAACAGGTGGATCAGAGTTAACGTTATTTGCAAAAAGTTAACTACAAAGGTCAAGATTTTTGTTTTTAGTATTATGAATATCATAACTGCCTTTTTTGAGAAATCTTATGAAATCACAGCCCAAGAGCTGCAGGCTGCAGTTGGATCACCCACGGGAGGAGGGGGGAGGCTGAGCACCCACCGGCAGCTGCCCTATCAGTGCCTCTCCCTCCCCTCAGCACTTCCCATCCGCTAGCAACCCCACCAATCAGCGCCTCCCCCTCCCTCTCAGCACCTCCAGCCCACCACGGATTAGTTTCTCCATGGCATGCAGGAAGCGCTGGGAGAAGGGGGGAGGAGTGAGGGCAGGGCATGCTCAGGGGAGGGGGTGAAATTGGGCATGAAGGGGCAGGATGGGGGCTGGGCCTTGGGGGAAGGTGTGGAGTGGGGGTGAGGCCTGGGACAGAGCCGGGGAAGAGCAACCCTCAGCACATTAGAAAGTTAGCACCTATGGCTGCAGGCCATTACAATGACTGTCTCTATGTCTATGCATATTTTGCTTCCAAACATACATGGCAAAGAGTAGGCCCTATGTCAGGCTAATGAGATTTCATTCAGGCAAAGGCTGAAATTCGGGTATCTTTTAAAGTTTAACTGAATTAAAAAAAACTGATCACTTGAATCTCAGTTTTGTGGTAAGTGAAGTGTACTTTTTGTATCAATATTTACTGATTTGCAAGCTTTTAACAGATCATAAATACACTGGAAACAAATTCATAATGATTGCTTTATAGACAAATTTACATCCATCCTACAATAGCATCATTAATCTAATGAGTATATAAAGAAAAATGTGTTGAAACTGACAAGGATACTATACCTACACATTAATCTTGACCATATAACATTACTTCAGGCAAAAGAACTATAAAGCTGAAGACTGTTAAACCACTCTACAAATGGAACCTATTGATCTACTATAACATTAGTTTATTGGCAAAACAGTTTACAGCATTCTGTGAAATTTTATAACAGTTTATTTAGCATGTTCTATGCCCACTACCATTTTCAGGAACTTCAGATTCAAGATTAAGAGAGTTACTTTAAAAAAACTGCAAGTGTCTCTCTTTGCTGGATCTACAAAGACTGCTCCTTTGTCCTGCTTCATGCTCAAGACCCTTCATGCAGTTCCCTCGTAGTGCAGCGTAAAAGGCGATGCCATTGTTTCTCCCCTGTTCTTTATGTGGCAGGACTGGGCATAACAGTCTTCTGCTGGGTTGTGAGAAGCACTACAGAAACTGGAGAATAGTTGTCTCTGCCACCCAACTTTATAGGGTAAAACTCATCTCATTCTGAAGTTTGACTTTATTGACAAAGAACAGGACAAGAGAAGTCCAATATAAACCTTCTCCTCAGATTTGGTTGCTCTTAGGGTTCCTAGTTCAATAATGTTATCCCACCCTTCTATTCTGTATAGGTTCTGACACCACACCCACACCGGCACTGTATCGGAGCACCTTTCATTAGCGCATTAAGTAACAGGACTAATATTGTCACATGTTCGTGTTCTCATCCTCTCACCAAGGGGAGAGCTGTGTGCAGAGGAGTGGTTTTTCTGGATTTTGTGTATTGAAACATTGGTTTAAATGAAATTCAGACACCACCTTGGCGATGAACTTCAGGTGCAGCCTCAGAACCACCCTATCTTGAAGGAAGGAGATATTCTGGGGTGGGCTGCCATGAGAACTTGTAGCTTGCCTACTCTCCTAGCCAAAATGATAGCCAACAGGAAGACTGTCTTAAACACAAAATGGTAAATTGAGCACTCCCTGAATAGTGACTCCGTAAGTTTCAGGACAATGATGTTCAGATCCCAGGCCAGGGTTGGTTGTGTGACCAGTGACTAGACATGTATCAGGCCCTTGAAGAACCTGATACTGTTGGATGAGAAAAAAAAAGAGTGACTGCATCAAAGGGGCAGTATGCTGAATTCACTGCGAGATGGACTTTGATTGAAAAGTCCAGAGTGCTTTGACTGCACTAGGTATTCCTGGACCTTAGGTACAGTGGCCTGTTCAAGCATGTGGCCCTGTTGGGTCACCAATATGGAAAACTTCTATCACTTAATGGAGAAGGTTCTTCTTTTGGATGGTTTCCTGGTGTATATCCTGCATATCCTGGACAAGTGATGAGCAGTCCTCTTTCAGGGTACTCAAACCAGCATCCAGGCCATCAACTGTAGTGACAGTGGGTCTGGGTTAAGTACTTTGTATTTGGGGACAGTCCAGGTGGAGATAGTCCAGTCCTGGATGGCAATGGGGTTTCTAACAGTTCTCCTTTATGGATATTGTCAAGACGCAGCCACCTGGTGAGTGCTCTGCAGACTCAAGATGGTATTACCACTGATTTGCTCACTGGTGTTTCCTGGCAAATATACTGATTGGAGCTAGAATTGTAGGGGCCTCAGGTGAAGTTTGGCAAGCAGCGTCACATACGTACATGCAGTCACATGGCCCAATACTGTAAGAGTCTGTACAGTGAAGGTTGGGTAAGCGATCATCCCATTTATCAGGGAATAGATTACAAGGAAAGTGTCCTGAGGTAGATATGCCTAAACTACTTCCAAATCTGTTCTAGCTGCTATGATTTCTAACATTTGCACTGGATGTTCAGGGATGATTTCTCTTGGTTGATCAAGAGAGATCACTGCGACTGGGTGAAAAGGGCTAATGCAGCATCTCGATCTGTCGTGGTTTCTTTTCAAGTTCTTTGCCTGGTCAGCCAATTCTCTAGGTAATAGTAGACATCAAAACCCACCCTTTCTCCTTAGGTGCACTAATGTCCAAATAAAAACAAATGGGTAAACTAAACAGACCAAAGAGTGAATAATTGCTTCACAAAATAGTTAAGGACAAACGCCGAAGTGGGCTGGGCAGTGAGGGTTCCATCCTGATGCCATGAATGCTAAAAGGAAACTAAGCGAGAGTCAGGACCGCTCCACCCTTTATGCCTCACACGGGAGCACAGGGTACATGTGTGGCCCCACTGGACACAGCTATTCAAAACATTCCAATTTCATGTGCACAAGGCATATATGCACCCACAGTGGGGAAGTCACACTGATGCATATTCAAAGAAGAAATACACCTTGCACTTGGAGCAGAAGGTGGGGAGGTTTGTGATGGTCCTTAGTTCCCTGGGAGTTTACTCACTAGTGGAACCCAATGCCAATATTTTGTACATCCCATCTCAGCACACTCTAGCACTTGGCTCTGGGACCAGCAGGCAAACCCTCCCAAGTCAGTGGCAGGGCTGGCATCAGGGGCTGAAAGGATCCCCTAGCTTGCTAGGAGTGGAGACTTTGAGAGCGCAGCAGTAGAGACCGTCAAGCACTTGGGCTGGGTGTAAATCATTTATAAGACTACAAAAGTGTGGAGCAGGCAGACTTTGCTGCTGCAAACTCATTTATTCAGAATGGTTTAAAAAGCACCTATCCCACTACCTCCCCAACAAGATCTAGGTATTTCCTGAAACCTCGGAATAGAAGCTGGCTTCTCCTTGTGTCAGTGCGAGTATAAGAGCAGCGGCGATCACTTGAATGAGCAGTATCATATTGGTAAGTGAGGTGAGGGGCTTAATTTCTGGTAACAGCCTCCATTTCTGTGGGCATGATTACTGCAAGCATAGTAGTGCCCACAAATATAGGTGCTAGGTAAAGGTCCAGCTGATAATCAGGACCAGTAACCACTACTATCAGGATGGGTAGGCCAAGTGTCTTCGTTAGCATAAAAATTTATATATAAAAACCAAACAGCAGAGCTGCGGACAGATTAATTTGATCTGAAAGAATTTCAATTTTAGCTGAAGTTAGCAAATTATAAGAAATGTGTTTTAAAGGTTCAGCATCCATTTAACATTGTTAGACAAGTCAAGTATTTGTCTATACAAAAAAAAAATGCAATTAGCAAATCTGCCAGACAGGATGCTGATACCATATTCATCTTCTAAGGAAGATGTCAGGAGCTGCATCTTCCTATTTACACTAACATTTAACTTTACAGATTTTCATTTATAGAAGGGAAAAACCAATTATAAAGAAGCGCAACATCTTCAGACACCTCTAAGCAATTAAGTCTCCTCTGCATGTGACATATTGTACTAGTCTTGGTACATTTTATCTGTCAAAATAATTGCATCCCAAACCAAAAGCTATCCATATGATTAGGCAGGGTGAAGATATTTAAAGTGCAACAAATAAATTGCATCAAATACTTTCTCGCAATACTTGTGTACAGTTATTCTCTTGACTAATTGAAGGATGCATTTGGCCAAAAAATATGGATCAACTTTGTTTTCCTAACAAGAACATAAGGTTTCAAATACATGTATGACTTAATTTAGGTATTTTTCATCTTTAAGTAACCAGACTAGCCTTCCTGTGCAAGAAATACATACAATGCTGTATGTGACTTCATGGGGCTCTTTGGCAGGAAAGAAAAACCAAATAAAAAAAGAAATTCAAGCAATAAGATCTAAGCAGTTATTACTGACTCGACTATTAGTTACTAAGCTTATCCAAAAATTCAGTTTAGTCTAAATTATGTTTTTCAGCACTAACTTGATCTGCAAGAGCAAGTGATAAGGATTTCACATTTTAATTAAAGCAACTCATAAAGAAATATATTCAACAAGAAAAATACATCAGAATCTAAATGCTTGTTTAATAAGAAATGCTAGATTTTGTTTTGAATTGAATCAATTTTTAAAAAAATCTCTAGCCTTCCATCTCATGAAGACTTCTCCTCCCTGATAACAGATCAGGGAAGGGAATACATTCTGGATGTATTCACACAAGACTGCTTCCAAGATAACGTACTCCAGATGATTGTTACGTATCTTCAGATAAGACAGACTTAAACCCATTGTGCTCCAAAGACCTAGATGTAGATGTAAACAAAATCCACTCAGACATTAGTTCATTAAAACTAAGCACTAATTTTATGTGAAAGACTGAAAGGATAAGACACAATGCAGATTACAAAAAAAAATCTCTTAAAATATTTATGTACTGCTGGGCACAACACTAGTTTTAAAATCTCAGACAAACCTCTAGAAGCAGTGAAGGGACATATCTAATACGTCACTCTGAACTTAACAAATAGGCAAAAAAAGGAGGAAAAATTATTGCTCTAGGGCTGAGCTGCAGCTTGAAAGGAATCATCCACAGGCTGCTTCAGAGGCAGACCCTGATCCCATAATGTCACATGAAAGCATGCAGCGGGAACCAGATTGCTCCACTATAAATTTCCACTGAATCTTGCCTCCTTCCTCAGCTGGAGTATATTTAGAAACTGTACACCCTTCCAGACAAAAGTTTTCTTACAAGGTGTAACAGAATATTAACTCATGGGATAAATGGTGACAGAATCAGTAGCAATAAACTGTAGCTGCTGCAGCAATGTTAATTCTGACTTTGTGCTGTATCTCAAGCTGACCATTGCAACCGTATTTTGAGTTGAATATAGATCTAATGCTTTTAAAGCAGCAGGATAATTTTTTGAGTTTTTGTTTGGTTCTTTATAAAAAGAAACTAGAGGATTTTTCCCATGCCTCTTTTTATATTAAAAATATCAGGTCTTGTCAACAGTGTCTTCCAGAAACAACAGGGTATATCAAATTACAGCAGGTTACGAGCACCACAAGAAATTTTTGGATGCTATTAAAAACCAACACGCTAGGTACTTCATGTAAGATACAGAAGAGACTGCCCTTGCCTGAAAGAATCTAAGCTATAAGTGCACAGGAGGAAAGACTTTTAGTCAGTGTTTAAAATTGTCCACTTTTATTGATACCTGAGTCACAATCTCCTGATGAACACTTAGGAGAAAGGTTTCAGAGTAGCAGCCGTGTTAGTCTGTATTTGCAAAAAGAAAAGGAGTACTTGTGGCACCTTAGAGACTAACCAATTTATTTCAGCATAAGCTTTCGTGAGCTACAGCTCACTTCATCGGATGCATATAGTGGAAAGTACAGTGACTCTTTGTTAAAGATTCATATATGCCATTCCATCAACGGATATCAGAGAAAGCTCCCATTCCAGTTCCTGAGTTAAAACTGAGAAAATAAGTCTCGATACAGCCAAGAACTCCTTTACATATACACATCATCATTAACCAAAAATAGGAAGTAATTTTTCCTTCTTCAGATCTCCACTACATTATTTTATCTCAGGTGTTCTTTTGTTTTGTTTCATAAGATATTCATAAGACCTGCCAATGAAAAAGCTGTTAGTAGAGCCTACAGCTGAAGGCAAGAGAGGACAGAAACCGCTTTGTTATTCTGCCTTCATTTGACTTGTGTTTTTACTCATTGATTTGGACAGCTCTAATACTTCCCCAGAAACTCTGCAGAACTGAGGACAGTAGAAAGATTTATTGAAAGATTTGCAATTGGTAGCAAGTATTGTCTTATTGAAGCTCCAGCTTTAACAATACATATAACATGCCTCCGTTTGTTCTTAACATTAGAAGAGCAAAAGTGCTTGAAATAAACAAGGCAATGTCTGTGCTTTAGCCATTTTCAGAAACTTGAACTGCTGTGCAGACTGACCTTTATTTGGTATATATTTCCATGTAATTATCAGCTGGGAAGCTGAAATAGCAGTTACTGCTTGTACCCCCTTCTCAGACTATGTTCTACACTTATGGCGGCATGTACAGTACATACACTGCACATCACCCAGCACAAGTATAAAATAGTGTGGACAGCGAGGCACGACTCAGATGAGTAAAGACAGGATAGAACCTTAGGGTAAGTACCCTACATGCTCAAGCAATGTCTCCCACATTTACTCCCACATGGTATTTTTAGCAGTGTCATGTCGTACCAGAGCCTTGCCCCACTGCCTCTGCCTGGCATAGGCTTTCACTGCCACATTGCAGGGTGGGTGCAGCGTGCTTTTCATTGTGGCATGTACATACACATACCCTATACCCTGCTGCCAGTGTACACAAGGCCAAACAGACAGGTGCACTTCTTTACACAAAAGAGCGGAAAGAATTTGAAGACCAAATTTTCTAACTTGTGCATAAAAAAAGTGGGTGGAGGGTGCCGAGAACCCCACACATCTGATAGCAGGCATACAAATTCTGTAAGGCACACATCAGGGCATGTGCATGCACACCTGCAATGTGTTCAAACACCCCAACCTGAGCATGCACCTTAGGTAACACACCAGAAAGACACTAAAAATTCATTGACCTTTTGCACATGTGGCCCCACTGTCTTATCAGGGGATTTTAAAGAAGAAATGTTAATGTTTACTACATAATTCTATTGCCCCACAAACCAACTTTATTACAAAAGTAGTATTGATCTCTTTCTTGGATCTAAATGTTTATTTTATTTTATTTCATTTTATTTTTTACCTTCTATCTTTAACATTCAAAAACCTGCAAATATCCTTTGACTGCTGTAAAAGCCCAAAGAAAGTTTACACATTACTCCTTTTTGTTTGAATTCCAGATATCCTACTAGTGCCTGTGTTGTTGTAGGTTTAAATCCGAACAAAACTGTCCTCCTGTCACAAATATTTGAATTTATTAGGCCCAGATTTTTTTTACATATATATGCGATTATAAAACATTTTAGTTACTTGAAGTAAAGTAGGTACCCATTAGCCATACCACAATCTTTAAAATTGCTTTTGTGCTGCCTACTTTGAGAACATCTCACTACCACACTAAAGTAGTGAAACAGGGTGATGTGGCACTTTCACCGTAACTGCAAGAATGCATACTTGGACACTGCCCCTGGAATTCAGCCAGGCTCATCTCCAGAAGTAAACAGTTGAACAATATACAAAATAAAATGTATTTGTTTTTGTGGAAATTTTGTGGATGTTGGCTCCTGCTGTAGTCCCCCTCAGTTAAAGCAACTTTGATTGGTTTATTCAAGACTGCTCATGGACACAACTATAACATAATTGGGGGAAGGGGGAAGAAAAGGCTACTTGGGATGTCCCAGCAAAATCCCAACTTACAAGGTGAAGGAGGCCAGTGAGATTCCATGAAGGATAAGAAAGGAAGATAGTAGCAGTCACCAGTGGTTTGTGGGAGGAAGTCTCAGCTCAAAAATGTGGTAGTTTGGAGTCAAGTGAGTTTGAACCTCAGTATCTGAGACAGTCTGTCTCAAATGAGAACCAGGCCACATGGGAACCAAATACTGGATTTCCTGAACTGTTCTCATCCTGACCAGCTGAGCTATAGTGGACTTCACATAATCAAGGGTTGGCAACTGGGCTGCACAAAGGGCCCAACATCATGTCATTCACAAGAGTGGTGATGCGCCTTTCCCTATCTAAAGTGGGCAAGACTTTCCTGAAAACTTAAGTTTCACAGATTGCTGGTTAAAGCGAGACTTGGGAGCTGTAACAAAGTGGGTGTTTTCCCTTGTTATGTTGCATGTGAGCCTACGTGAGTCTTACTGTTTTGCATGAATACTGTGTGTGCCTCAGTTTCCCCATGTATTGCACCAATGCCTAGGTGGTGGGAATAAGGGTGTGTGACTTTTGCAGAGACCCTTGGGGCCAGGTGAGGAGGCTTCAGCTGCCTGCATGTAAGTGATAGCTAATGCCCTTCATAACCTGAGACCCAGGAGGGGGATGTGACCAGGTGACACTTTGCCCAGGAAGCGAGACAAAGACCAGGAGGAGGAGCAACAGGCGTGTCGGGGTCAGGCTGCTAGAAGCTGGGCAGTCTCCAGTTTGGGACTCAGAGGGGGGAGTCCAGGGCATCAGTTCGAGGTCGCCCACAAAATGGACTTTGCTGAAAGTCACTGATTTCTGTGCTAACAAGCTCTGTTCTACGCTGTGTCCCTGTTGACTAATAAACCCTTCTGTTTTACAACACTGGCTGAGAGTCATAGGTGACTGTGGAGTTGGGGAGCAGGGCCCCCTGGCTTCCCCAGGGGTCCCATCCAGGTGGACCCGCCAAGGGGAAGTGTACGGTGTGAACAGGGATGCTGAATGCTCCGAAGTCAGACCAGGAAGGCCACAGCTGAAGAGGCTTTTTGCCCTGGACAGCGTGCCCTTAGGGGAGTCACACCACCCCAGAGTCCTGGTTGGCTTCATACAGAGCAGTTCCAGAGCATCGGACCTGTGACTCCATCACAGGAACTAAAGGGGCAAAAGCAGAAAGAAACCCACAATTCTAAAGACTATTGGATGTTGTCTAATGGCTACGCATTTGCAACACGAATGTCCAACACACACTTCAGGCACCTAGTTTGATTTTGTGTGATACATACTAGTTCAGATATGTACAATTTGGGGGGGCTGGGTAAAACTGCTTAGATTTTGGCCTGGTTAACACCGACTGCTATCAGGCATCATTAAGTAGAACAGGAGAAGAGCCCAAAATGTTTATGGAAGTGATTTTAAATTCACAGCTAGCTCTGAAAGTTCCCATAGAGGCTATCAAAGGGGCAGAGGGCTCATTGTTTATACATATTGAGGAACATGAATTGCCCTCAAGCACATTTGGGTAGGAGGTGATAAAGGCATTCCACTAGGAGTGGACTCGAGACCTCCGAAAACAACAGAAGGACCAACCCACAGAACCTGAGATGTGATCTGGTCCAACTAAGAACCTCTGCTCCAGCCTGCTGGAAGCGACACAGTTGAATGAGGGTTCACACTACAGTCAGCTTTCCCAAGCTGTGTGCTATTCTGTAGGTATTACTGCCACACTCCAATTTCTAGCCACGTTAGCAATATAAAGAGAATAAGGCTTTCAGAAAAAAATAAAGCTACTTTAAAGCATTTGCTTGTACACACACAAATTACATTTTAAGACATCTCTATGCTGCATGCACTGATCTATTAGAGCACACCATATAGCCGTGCTTTAAAACTATTACACAGGACCAGATGGAATGACATGGGTCCACCATGTCATGGAGTGGAAGGGCCCCAATTTCATCATGTATATTTGTAAACTTTTTTTTAAAATGTTGTACAAGACAAGGGCAGACTTACACCCCTGCAAAGGACAGCATCCCCTTTTTAACCCCTTTGACTGACTCTTCTGGGCAGTTGTTCAAATAATTTTACCACCACTTTAATGCCAGATAGCAATCTAATTTCTTACTAATGCTACTGGGCTCCTCAACTGGAAGTCCATTACACTCACTCCCTATTTATGTCCAGTCTCCTTAGAGTCCGATATATATTGTAATGAATCCAAAACCTCCCATTGGGGTTAGGGCTCTGTACTAAAAGCATTGTGGTCCCTTATCCCGAAGGGCTTAAGTTTGGTCTCCTAGTTCTGAGCTGCTCAACAGTCTTAAATATGGGATAACACCAAGTGCAAACTGTATTGGTATGTTTTGGTCATAAAATATACTTTTCAGTTCAAGTCAGCAAGCCATTCTTCACTGTTGCTGCACAACTGACAGAGAATTTATCAATAAACCTAGATCTTTTCTCTTTACCATATTAACTGACTCAGTGTCATTTAAAGTATATTAAATACTGCAATATAGCAGACTCACAAAACTAAATAATTCATGAAGAGAAAAAGGTCTCTACACAAAACTCAGACATTTTACAAACCACTCATTCCCCCCCCCCCCCCAAGTTTTATTTTTTTTACTCAACTTGGGGGAATTAGCGTCTCTGACTTAGTTATAGCAACAGCAAAATAATCGTTAGGAGCTCCTTCATACTACTGTTCTACACCATCCATCACTTCAGAAACATGCTTAAGACAGGAGTTTGAATTTCTCCAGGATTCAATCTAAAATGCTTCTAAATATGGATAACGCCTAGACTACATTAACACATTAAAGCTTTGTAGATTGCCATCAGTGCTTCCACAGCTTAATTTCATCTATCCCTCACAATTCAGATCTGCAAGCACTTTCATCCTAAAAAAAAATCATTCCAATTTAAATATAAAACTCATGATGCCTGCATAAGCAGATTGCAAAGCATGTTTAAGAGGATATATATTTAAAACCCGACAGCAAAATTTTATTTCTTCCCTAAATAGTCAAATTCTATTGCCTGCAAGTTAATAAAAAAAAGCATATTCTACAATCAGTTAAGTATGGTAAGGTTTGAGGAGTATGATTACATTGACAAATCAAACTAATTTTTCTGAAACTCAGAGGCTGTCTTAGTAGAGAATACACTAAAGTGATGGGATGTTGTACGTTTGAAGTGATTGATACAAAACTCAAATGGATCTGCTGCATTCTTTTACATTTAGAAACTGCACAGAAGGAACAATTCACAATACTCATAACACAAAATGGATGCTTTGTACGCATAGCACTAGTGTAACTCTGGAAGAAATTTGTCTCTCTGGTTATGTAACATGCTGCTACCACCTGAACGGAGGATCCATTTTAGCAGTTCAACTCCTATTTCCCGCTACCATTTACAAATTTAAAAAATAAGACATTTTAAACTCCCTCTTATCTGACAGTCCTGCAGCTCATAATGACAGATCACATACACCAATGTAGGTTACGAACATGGGACATTATGGTCAGATTAGTTTGAGATTCACAAGAAGTACCTTACATAAGCCAAAAACTCATCACATGGAGTTAAATTTTAAAGAAAAAACCATAATTTTCTATTTTCTTAGACATAAAAAGGGTTCTGTATATTAGTTTTTAGACATACGATTGAAGTATTCCTTTAATATAAAACACTTTGAATTTTTTTTTGGTATAGCAGTTCAAACTCTGCTTTTATCTGTAAGCCAGAGCATGTCAGAGGAACACCAGAAGGCTTGCTGGTCTCTAATTTTGGTTTTCCTCCTTTGTAATTTGGTTTTCTAAAATTGTGTGCGGCTAACTATACCACACACGAGTAAGGAAACAGTTTAAATACTCCTCCATCAAAAGGAATATCAGGAGGGTTCTTATACATATTTAAAAAAAAAAGCCAGGTTTAGTTTGTCCAATATGTATTTATGCTAAAAAGAGCATTTTTTCAAACACTAAGTTATGTTAGTACAAATATGCAATGTTCCATTCTTATTCTTAAGGAAAAAAGGCAGTATATCACTACTCATTTTTATCTAACGTGACAATAATAATTAATATATACCTTAAAAAAGGAAAAAAAGCTGTTTGGCAAAAAAAACCTTAAATGGTTAGAGATAAATATGCACTTAGCACTTGAGTAATTTTCTGTTGCCATGATAACCATAACAGCTGCTTACCTGATCTCCTGTTTCATTGGTTTATTGTACAGAACTAAAAAATTTTACCTTTGAGATATTGTAAACACTTCCTCTGCCCTGTAACCACCTTGTAGTTACTGAGCTTGCTTACAAGGCAAATGAAAAAAATTACATGAAACCTAATTTACTATAAAATGAAAACAACCAACCAGCTCCTCCTCTGAGTAAATGCACTATAATCACACTGTTTATTCCTCCTGCCTGCTTTAATTCCTCTGGTCAAACAGAACCCAGTTATCAACACAACACCTTCTGTAGACATAGACCCATGTGCCCTTTGCAGCTGAAAGTTATTACATTGAATGAACATTAACCATTTAAATGCCAGGGGTGCAATGTACATTTAAAATGCATTACTATATGGAATCTCAGATTAGATAGAGTTAAATTTAAAAAAAACAACACATATTAAGCAGAAAGACGAAAGGGGAAGGTACACTTTAAGATATTCTTACCTTAATCAAACGAAGGTCTCTGAACTCTAGTGCATCTCAGATTTCAAAATTCTAAAATACATTAGTTTCAAATAATCACCTACAATTTTCCTTTCCAATCTCCTAGGGAAAAAAAAGAAAATGTATTTAAGCATTTATACTTAAATTTTCTGTCTGTAAAAATCCTCTTACTCAGCTCTGTCTGCTCTTAAGACAGCACTGCTGACGAATTTCAAGGCTCAGTTCTTGACATGCAGAATCACTGAAGGATCAAGAGCATAAATGTCACTTCCTCTAGACAGCGCATCAGCTGCAAAGGAGTCTAATCTGCTATTCCCACCACAATCCTACCTAATTGAAGAGTAAATCCTGACATCTGCCTCCTGGTGTCATAAAATGCATGGCTTTCATTAAACATTTTTGAAGAATTCAGATTTAAATCCCATATTTAAAGGATTCCATTTTTAAATAAACCATCATGGTGTTCCACTTGAGAAACTACAGTAAAGGAACAGATAAAAAATTAAAACGCTAACAAAAAATTGGAGCCCAGTTTTCAACCTCAAACAAAATTATGCTGTCTCCACTTGGACTGCAGAGGTAACCAAAACCTTGAAATTACAAAATAAGTTTTAGAAAAAAAAGATCCTAAATTAAACATTCTTAGGAAGTGCTTTGTTTATAATGTCTGTGCTGGTCCCACAATAATTTGTGAAGATTTTCCATCTACTTTGTGAGTTTTGCATATTTCTTACACAGTCCAACTAAGAACAGGAATAAGAAAAAGTATTTTGCAATGCAATGGTCCCACTTTCCTGAAAACAGAAGATAAATTGCTACGTGCATAAAAAATTGCAGATATATGCTATACTTGAATCAATAGGGGTAAAAACATTTTTTCCACACTAAAATGTTTAAAATGATCTCATTTTTTAATTCACTTTAAGCCCCATGTAGTTAATTTTTCCAAAAAGTAGCATTTTAAGCATCCCATCTCCACACACGCGCGCGCACACCCCCCCACCCACACCCACCCCACCCCACGCACGCCCCTTGGCTCTCATCTCTTTCCCTTGCATTCCTGATTTAAAATTAACAAAGACTCCCCTGTTGAACTGCTTTGCCATCAAATCTCTTGGTTTAAAAAGGATTATCCTTCACTAACAAACTGGTCTCCTTAAACAGAGGTGTGTTTATCTGCTGCAGGAAGAGACTTAAAATACACAATCTACTGTACACCTGAAACCAGAATTTTCATTTTCTAAAGCACTTGAATGTATTCTCTGTTCTAGTCCAACAAGGTAAATTTACTTTTAATACCCATTACAAATTATGCCCAATTCAGCTCAAGTCTGCATGACATTTCTTCATACAATCTTCTCACTGGAGGCCCAATTTAATAAACAAAGACAGCTTTAATAATTCAAATCTTACTTTCAAAGATGCGATGCGCCTGTCAGAAGCTTTCTGCAATATAGTCAGTAAATTTCTTCAGTCTCTCCAAGGCTTTGCATATATTTAAGCTTGCGTCGTGCCTTTTGAATGCTGATAACTACAGTGTTTCTTTTCTCTCCTTTAAAGGATTAAACATAACCACACAGGCATTTTTATTACTGCATCATGCACCATTAAATTGTCAGTTTTTCTTCTAGGAGTCTTTAAAAAAAAAAGTGGCCTTCAAAACATCTTTACAACAAAATGTTCATTTTCCAGCATTTCTTATTTATAAATTGAAGCAACAAAACCAAAAACCAGCTTACAAAGCACTTCATGTTTTCTTACAACCATCAAAAGTTAAAGGCTGGGAAGAACAGTTTAAAAAAAATAAAATCAAACTCTAGTTACTGTATATAGTGGAATGTGGACTTTTAAAGATTATAGCACACTAGGGTAACATCTCCTCAAAAGCCCCACCAATTTTAAAAAGCATACGTATTTAGTTTTTAATAACAGCCTTGCTTTACTTTCCAGGAATAATTTTTACTGGCTTCCTCTTCCACCTTCAAGTTTTAATGGACATAGTTCCCAAGTTCAGCAAAGCTTTTGAGCGACCACTCAGGAGACTGACGACTAAAACTAAAAATCAGTTTTACAGCAGAAATGGTCTGGTCCTTAACGTTTGTCTAAAAGGTATGTGAAACTGGAGATCCTTTATAGCGATAGCTTATCCCGGGCAGTTGTCTGCTAGATTGGGATTCAGGAGACCTAGGTTTAATTCTCAGCTCTACCACTCCTTTGCTGGATGACTGTGGAAGAGTCACTCCCCTGGCCCTGTGCTTGAGTTTTCCCATCAGTAAAATGGGGCTAATGAACCCTTTGTAAAGCATTTTGAGATCTATGGATGAAGAATTCTAGATAAGAGCCAGGCATTATTATTATTACTGGAGGTGGCACTCTTTAGTTTTTATTGTGTTTAAATATAGAGAGTCTACCTTAGTATACCCAGAGAGAGCCAGGTGTTGCCCACAGTAAGTCTAAATGAGCCTTTTGGTTTTTATTCACATCTCCATCCCAAGCTACCTTTTAATCCCAAATTATAGTCCCAGCATTCCTCTACATTCCAGCTGCGCATTGTATTAGGTCTCACAACCGAACAATATAAAATTGTTTCAGAACACTAACTGACACCTCCCCGGAGGCACATAAAACACTCAAATCCAACAAGCAAGCATCCAAACTAGAATAGAGTCTTGTGGAGCATTATGCTTACATGGATCTTTAGGATCTTGAAGAGTTTAGTGAATATGGAGAACGGGTTCTTTGGGAACATACTCAGAAGGTATACAACACAGTATCAAGAGGCTGAACTGGGTACCACCACATCTCACGCGGTGAACGGAAACAAAAGCAACTGATCACTGTTCATTTTGAAAGAGACTAACAAGTAATCATGAATAGCAGTCAGTTATTTTGACAGCCACACTATCACAATTCCATTCATCTAATTCTGTCACTGTCTTCAGAAGTTTCTCAGAGATACGCAATCTGAAATGCACAAGTGTGTTACTCACCACCTTCTTCGCATTCCTGACAACTAGTTGCTACTGCAGTTTGCACTCTTTCCACACTGATAATTCCACTGACAAAGTACAAGCCAAGAGAGAACTGCCAATGATGCCACACCAATTCCCTATCAGGATGGAGGAATTACTATTAGTACTGTTCAGCTTCAAGATGGGAACAGCAACCACTTTAATAAGTGAGTTTTATACAGTAGTTCCTTATAGCAACAGTCAGTGGGCTTGTCTACACTTAACAGGGGATCGACGAGCAGTGATCGATGCTTCGGAGGTCGATTTAGCAGGTCTAGTGAAGACCCGCTACATCAGCCGCAGATTGCTCTCCCGTCAACTCCTGTACTCCACCAGATCAAGAAGAGTAGGGGGAGTTGACGGGAGAGCATCTCCAGTCAACATCGCAGAGTGTGGACCCTGCAGTAAGTAGATCTAAGCTACGTCAATTTGAGTTACGCTTTTCACATAACTCAAACTGCGTAGATCAGATTGAATTTCCCCTGTAGACTAGACAAGGCCAGTGAATCCCAGGTATCCCCGTAACTTTCTGCAGGGACAGGAAACTAGAGGAATTATTTGTCCAGCAGTAGGAAGTTGCCACCAAGTCCACTTCTTGCTGACTCAACTGAAAAAACAACCTTTTTGCCTGTCAAGGTGTGCCCCGATGAAGTCTAACATTTGGTACCAATAGGTCAGGCACTTAAACGTGATGATTTTAGATCTCCTCTTTATTCTTGATATAACATCCATGGAAGTATATCGAATTTTACAACAACACTGTTAAAATAGCAGTAAGTCCCTGCATTACAGACCTTGCACTTCAGAAGTGTACAAATGAGGAATGAACTAACAAATAAACTACCTTTATGATTCTGCTATCTAGTGTGAACTGTTTTTATTTGTGTTAGTCCTTGCCCCCTTTCTCCTCCCCCTTCATTTTTCTAATTTAGATTGTGAACTCTTCAGGCCACGAACCATGGCTAATTGCTAAACAATACGCAGAGGTATGACACTAGATAAAATGTTTTATAATTGGGACTGACCTTGCTACTCAGAAATAACTGACATAAGTGCATATACAAGGACTTCTAACGTCCTTGATCAGATAATCCTGTTCACTGACTGCCTTTTGTGTCACCGACAGCTGTGAGGGGGAGAAAAGTGCAGCTAATGTTAGCATTACTTCATTCAACACAACTATAGTTGAAATGATACAACAGCCAACTGAACTCATGTGTCAAGATGGACAAGAGCACCACAAGTATTGAAAGACAAATTTGGACAAGGTAAGGGAGCTAATATTGGAGGCAGCCTTCTGCATTTCTCATTTCAAAGCATTCTACAGAAAAATGCAATGCACAGCTGTGAAGTTAAATTTTGGTGTTTGTCTACAGTTCTGAAGCTAGCATATACAGTTATTGCAATATAGTAATAGGATACTACAGGACGTGTATTAGTAAGCCATTACTATATGCCTTGCATGGTTAAAGGACTTGCCGCCTTAAATTTCAGTATTTCCAAATCAGTATTAACAGATTACAGAGTTATACCCTATTGTATCTTATATAGTTGTTGCAACAACAGAACATTATGCTAGTTTCCAAATTATAACTGAATATCCAAATATGGAAGTTTTAGACAGTCAGCCTCAATGTCTTTTTACTGAAGTCTGTTAAACAGGAAAGAACAGAATTTTATCACAGAATAAGCCTTGGTAGAAGACTATCGAAATATAATACCTGATATGATTTTTAACCCCCAACACTGTCAACATTTATGCTCACTGCAACTAAATGCCCAATTCTGGCACATCCCTAATTCCAGACAATCTGCCCCATGACATGCAGCTTTACCCAGAGTAAGAGTGTGTATCTCATCCAATCAGCTCCACATTCTTCCAGAAAGAAGCTGAAGATGCTCACTTGAGACAATTTTTTCTCAAAGACTCATACCAGGATAAAAACAATTTTGGACACTAGGAAGAGTTGAGTAGGGGAAAGACAAGCTGTTTGATTACTTATGAAGCTTCTCTTTTTAATAACACAACACTGAAGACAGCATACAGATTCACAGATTCCAAGGCCAGAAGGGACCACTGTGATCATCTCGTCTGACCTCCTACATAACACAGACCATAGAACTTCCCCCAAAATAATTCCCAGAGCGGATCTTTTATAAAAACATAAAATCTTGATTTAAAAGTTGTCAGTGAGGGAGAATCCATCATGATCCTTGGTAAATTGTTCCAATGGTGAACTACTCACTTAAAAATGTATGTCTTATTTCAGTCTGAATTTGTCTAGCTTCAACTTCCAGCCACTGGATCATGTTCTACCTCTCTCTCCTAGACTGAAGAACTCTATTAGAGTCAGAGCAGGTCAATGTAGCCAGTAAGGTATCAGCAATTTGCCCAGCTCCAATACCTTATGCCAAAGGGTTAACTAGGTCAATGAAGATTTTTTATGCTGCTTCCTAGAACCGACATGACCTACAGACATCTGATTTTTAGATTAAATCTGGAATGGTCCATCAAACTCAATTTAAAAAAGGAGAAAAAAGGTAGAAAGGTTCTGTTTAAAGGGACACCACTACATACTTAAAAAAAAAAAAACAACCTGCAATTGTTTGCGGCACCCTCATGCAAGACTGTAAACCAAGCTATTCCTTTGGTGTTTTCATCCTCTTATTCGGAACTTTATCACCTGTTAAATAGAGCGGAAGTCAACGTGGCTTCCTGTTGCACCTTCTTGTTGATTTTAGTGATATTCAAATAGCATTTGACTGATAGCACTGGGCCTTGTCTAGAATTAGGAAAAATCAGTATTCCCTTTTCTCTCTCCCAGCATCTCTACTACAGTGCTAGCATAAACAAGGTTCAGTGTTCTCATTGCTCCGTCATATGGATTTTATGGTCTATCCATTTTCAGTGATAAGGAATGGGCAGGTTTCAGAGTAGCAGCCATGTTAGTCTGTATCCGCAAAAAGAAAAGGAGGACTTGTGACACCTTAGAGACGAACAAATTTATTTGAGCCTAAGCTTTCGTGAGCTACAGCTCACTTCATCGGATGCATTCAGTGGAAAATACAGTGGGGAGATTTATATACACAGAGAACATGAAACAATGGGTGTTACCATACACACTATAACATCCGATGAAGTGAGCTGTAACTCACGAAAGCTTATGCTCAAATGAATTTGTTCGTCTCTAAGGTGCCACAAGTCCTCCTTTTCTTTTTAAGGAATGGGCAATGTCTAGTGTTTTATTGAAATAGTGACTGTATATTTTAAATTAGATATTTGATATATAACTATCAAAAATACTTGAGTTTATTCCTCTCAATTTTCTCCTTCTTATCCCCCAATTTCTGCATTATTCTCTCCTCCTCCAGCTCCATTTTTGCCCAACCACTGAAATAGAGCACACAGATTACTTTTCAATAACTTCAAAACTCTACTGGTTCCCAGATGAACAGGATGGTATTTTGGTCCCCTGCGTTATCAATGTGAAGGCAGCAATGTTGTAATGAAAAAGATTTGATCTAAAAGGCTATCCAAATAGCACAAAAGACTTAAAGGTTAAAGAGTACTTATCAGGTAATGAATGGTGGGGGAGATGAAGCCGGAAGGCTGACGCCTTTAGAGTTACATTGAGAATACATGGAATTTTATATTGACATTTGTGTCATTTATTAAAAGCTCTTTTCAGTTTAAATATGGTATTTAAAGTAGGGATGACACCCAATTAACTGCTCAGTATCAAGATTACACTAATATTAATGAAAAATATCAAACGAGAAGGAGTTCTTAATTGTCTGAAGCCACATGTAGCTAAGCTGAAGTAAGCGCATCCCATTCAAAAAAAATTAAGCATCAGTTTTAGCCGACTTAGTTTCCATTCTGATTTTCAGTCACTTTAAATGCTCAATGATTTGAGTTGAGTCCAACTCTCCACTTCTGGGTGGGGGGGGTGGGGTGGGGAGGTGCACAGAACCCAGCTACAAAGATGCTTTCAGTACTGCAGATCTCACTGCTGCATCTCCAGCAAAGGCCTGAGCTAGCAGGTAATGTCTAGCGAACGTGTGAATGGAGCTCCAGGAGGCAGTCCTGTGTATGTCTTGTATCAGGACTTCCTGCAGAGGTGGCCTGTACTCTCATGGAGCGAGCTGTGACACTGTCAGGATGCGGGATGTTTGCAAACCTGTAGCACTCAACAATGCACCCAGAAGCCCGCTTAAAGATTCTGTGAAAGGCTACAGCTTTACCTCACAATCTTTCTGCTACGGCTAGCTTCGTTCTTTGCAGGTAGAATGCCAGGGCATATCAGATGATGATGAAGTGAAGTCTCTTCACCATAAGTGTGGGGTCTTGGAAAAAAGACAGATAAGTGAATACTTTGGTTGATGTTGAATTCAGAAGAAACCTTGGGGGGAAATTTAAGATGGAGGCAAAGGGATTCCTTTTCCTTGTGAAAAACCATAAGAAGGGTCTGTCACGATGGCTCCCAATTCACTGACCGTTCCCGCCAAAATGATAGCCACTAAAAAAAAGAAAAAAAATCAATTTTTGGGTGGGGGCATGGCACATATCTTATTGACACAAGATCATCATCTGAACTCTTGTTGACAAGATTGAGGGACCACGGAGGTGTAGATCTGACCACTGGCTGGAAGATCCTGATCAGCCCCTCCCCCATGAATAGTACTGTATCTGAGCTGGTGAAAACAATGTCCATCTACTGGTGGGAGGAAGGAACTAATCACTGCGAGGTGGACTCATAACGAGCTACTAGAAAGTCTTGAGTTTGTTTTGTTTTTTTTTTTTTTTTTTTTTTTTTAGAGACAGGCGATAATCTAAAACGACTGGAGTATCTGCAGTGACTGGAGAAGGTTGACAGTGCTGCACCCAGGCAGAGAAATGCTTCCATTTAGCTAGGTCCTTGGTGAATCTTTCCTACTTAAATAAGGAGTAAGGATAGCCTTTAACGGGTGCTGAGCAGAAGCATTCTATTTCAGATGCCCATCTCAACACCAGACAATGAGGTGGAGTGAAATTGGATTGGGGTGTCTGATTCTGTCCCCCACCCCCATCTAGAGTTCAGAGGTCTGGGAAGGGGTGAATCTGGATTAGAGGCAGGCTGACATTGTCAGGAGCTCTGGGAATCAAACCTGCCTGGATCAACTGGATGAGAGAAGAATGATGTTGGCCCTGTTGTGATGTATGTTTCGCAGGACATGTGAAAGCTGGGGAATGGGAGAAAAGGCATATCTGAGATAGTTTTTCTTGATAACAGGAGTGCGTTGGCTTGGAAGTTCTGGCCCATGGTTCCTCTGGAGTACTACTAAGGAATTTCTGTTTGTTTTGGATGCAAAGAGGTCCCACTGAGGCATTCCCCACTGAGAGACTATTTCGCTCAGGACACAGTGGTGGATCTCCCCCTCGTAGTCTGCAGAGAAGTGCCTGCTCAGGAGTTCTGAATATCTAGGACGTATGCGGCCTGGACACTGATGCGGTTTCTGATGCACCAGTTTCAAAGCCTGACTACTTCCAGGCAAAGGGGAAGAGATCTTGCTCCACCTTGTTTATGTAAAAGACCATAGTGACATTGTCTGACATCACTTGGATATGGAATGACTACATAAACCTGAGGAAAGCCCTGCAAGTGAGGTGAAGTCAGTACTGATGACAAATCCAGACCCATGCTCGTAGATGGACCCGGTGGATGGCTGTCCTTATGCTTCAGTGCTGGAGTCACCAACAGATCTTTCTTCCTGCACACTTTACCCTCCAGTCTGGGGATTTTCAGTGGTGTCGGTCCCTTAGGGTCCACGTGCAAAGGCTCATCACCCACCTTGACAGACTTGGGGATGGACTGCATCTCTTGTTGACAGTCCTTGACAGAGATCTGTCCTTGCAACCATTAGAGTGCCCCCTATTCTCATGGGAAGCCCTGGAGGAAAAGTCCTTGGGTTTAGGAATTGAAGACTTCTATTCTAAGCACAAGCTTGGAGGGGCGCTGCTTGTCTGTTGAGGCCAATGCACTGGGAGGGTGGATAGGGCGAGTCTCCCTGCCTGGATCAGAGGCGCCTCAGAGCCTTCTCCATCAGATATTTCCTTAGGTGAAGCTCATGAGTTTCACGAATTCTTGGTGGAAACGAAGGACATATTATGCTTTACAGAAATATGCATTTCACCCAAGAAATAGAGGCAGTGCTGCTGATTGCTGCTGCTGATGAAGAAGGAGAAAGGGCAAGAGATGCAGTTCTTGAACCCCTGGACTCCGGGCATAGTCCCAGACCATGGGGACAGCACAGGTTCTGGAACTAGGGTTGCTACCACACACCCCTGACTTGAAGCGGACTCAGTTATATACAGGGTTTACAATTTGGTTCAATGGCTCAGCACCCCCACTATAAAAATTGTTCCAGGACTCCTGGAGGAGGGAGTCCCCAGCAGGTGACAACAAGCTACATTAACTATGCTATAAAACTCTAGCTAAACTAACAGACAAAACTATTTATAGGTTTTATCAAAAAAGCTGGAGAAAACTGAACACAGGATTCCAACTCAGACCACGTGATAGTAAGAAGGAATTGGAGAGACGCTAGTCCGCATTGCCTCTTATGCTCTGGAGCACGAGGAGATCCACTGCGCATATGCAGTCCAATGGACATTGCTTGTTAGAATTTCCAGACTTGGGCACATGACACATACACCCATGTGTAGAACACACCTAGCAACCAGCACTAGAGAGGAAATAAGGGTTATGGAACTCTCCCTGTGATACCCAAACATATTAGAGATATCTGGAAAGTATAACTCAGTCTTCCTTGCTTTTGAGGGCTTGTTAATTCACTGTGTGAAGCTCATCAATCCTTACATGTTTACTCTTAAACTGGAGTGTACTGCAAGGTTTTAAACATTAGATTAGAAAGTAGAAATGCCTGTCATATGCAATGCCTCCTCTCCTTCAAGCTGTATACTCATATCCTATGAGGAACAGGATCACAAGGAAGAATATTCCAGAGATTGTTTCAGTCAGTTTCCATACAAAACCAATCTGAAACCGGTTGACTCTAATCCCAGCATTCCATGGAACAGCATTAGTCAGGCTCCTTCAGCTTTAGAGGTTGAGATGGGACTTTCCTCCAACAATGGCAGCACTGTATGGTTTTTAGACTTTGCAGCTGTGCTAGTTTTTAATTGGCATCTAGTTATCAGGTTCTCTTCAAATTCAGAAGGGCTTTTTTGGTGTACAGGCCAAAATTTGTGAAAGGCAGAATGACCACCCATTTTGCCTCTATGGGCTGTCAGGAGATGCTATTTGGAGTGTGTTTTTAATTTGCATGCAAATAAAGACGTTAAAAATATTAGAACTGGAATGCACCGTATTAAAATAAAATTGAGAATACATGATTAAGAGGAGAGAGACAGATCAAACTGCACTCAAACATGCTTGGATGTTCCTTCATGATACACGAAGATAACGTAAGAGCAATATCAATTGTTTCGCTGCAGTAGTTTATGTTTTATCTGCTGGCTGCAGTCTCTAGAAAGGGAAATGATCACACTTGAGCAGCTTTGACGTTCATTCCAGTAGAGGGCACTACTACACAATGAGAGGACAGACTGGATTATATAAATGTTGCTTTAACTGAAAAAAAAAAGCAAACCTTGTCTTGGAGAAAGACAAAAAATACACTAAGGTGTGTTAAAAGCCAACTTGATTAGTAAGTGGTCTAAAAGTCCGTTGTAAGAAGCTACATGCATGCTACTGAGGAAAAAAACTTATTTAAATGCATTCTTTTAATCTAGTGTTTAGCAATAAGTCAGCATCTTTACATGGTCTATACATAGCAGAAAGCTTTGTACATTATAGGGTCAACACTCGCATGAAGTGCTGTAGCATGAATGAGTAGCGTAGAGAATGTTTCAATACGTTTAAACACTAGTGGTATCCAACTTCACAGTTCCTCAACCAGGTGTTGCATTTGAACAGGACAGGAAAGTCATCTAAGAAATTACTGACCTCAGAGCAGGTTTCAGAGTAACAGCCATGTTAGTCTGTATTCGCAAAAAGAAAAGGAGTACTTGTGGCACCTTAGAGACTAACCAATTTGAGCATAAGCTTTCGTGAGCTGTAGCTCACGAAAGCTTATGCTCAAATAAATTGGTTAATCTCTAAGGTGCCACATGACCTCAAAGCAGTGTTTGTTAAATTGTTGAAAGTGAAGCCCCTTTTAGGAAAATAAAACCAATTGCACATACATATTGGAAGATGTATCCATTAATAGGTGTAGGCCTCTACCATGCTTCCTTTCCTCAAGCAAATCCTTCATACCCACTCAAAACACCCCATGCCCAACCTTCCCTCTGCCCTTCAACCACACTCACTTCAGGAAAAGCCTGGGTTGAACGTCAAAATATGCTCTTACATACTTTGTGAAATCTGTTGCTACTCATTTGAAGCATTACTGGCGTTCACAATATTACCCACTGAAATAAATAGGGTATTCACACCTTCAGGTGCTCTCCAAAAGGGCTTCCATTGACATAGCTAGCTTCATTCAGGGAGTTGGTGTTCCTATACCAACAGGAGACATCCTTCTGTCAGTGTAGACCACATCTACAGGGCTATGCCAGCATAGCTACACCAACATAGCTACACCAGTATAATCCCTGTAGCGCAGACGTGCCCTTATAGATATCAATTTAAGGTCCATGCTGGAGACACTCTTTTCGACAAGGTTGTGTGAAAGCAGCATTGAAAGCCTAAGCCTTAAAGAACAGACTGAAATTTGAAGCTTGGTTTAACAGACAATTTTAAATGTCAGATAAAGCTTCTATTAGCGAGTCAAGCATGTTGGAAACTAGTTAACAGTTGTTTAGTGGACACGTTCCTACTGAGAGTCAAATGACCTCACATCTGAGCAAGATGGCACTTAAATTAGCATTTCAGCACCTACAAATGCCTTTTGCAGTTTTTTGTGGTGAAAAAAGCATCTTACCTTATGAACTCTGTCTATTCGTCCACACATTACAAATCCAGTTGTCTTTTAAAGAAAGGATGAGCTATCGCTGACTTGTTTTATTCATCAAGTAGACTAATATGCATTTAAAATGTTGTTAGTTTGTAGCTCAGTCAACTGAAGTGACCTACTAAAAAGTTACTCTTCGTTTCCACAGCAATACAATCACTGAATTTTTTAACATGTGGGGAAGTCAGCTGAGAAGTATAGTTAGTACATGTTACTATTAAACAGCCACATACTTCTTAAGCCTCAAGTCAACACCCATTAAATTTCAGACTTTAATTGAAGTTTGTTTGGGTATTGAACATTTACACTTTTCTGGGGAAAAGTGTATGTCCTTTAAGAAAGCATGTGAAGAGACAGTAAGTGCTAAGTTAGCCTGTTAGTATAATTGCCTTCCACTATCTTCCGAGAAATGGAAAAGGATAGTCCAATGGTGCAGTATATTCACACTGAATACATACTGCAATTATGTATGAAAATCTACATGGCCAGAATGTAGGACATTAATTTCACCCTCTTGCTTTAAAAAAACACCATAACTGATGCTTAAGACTACAGCTACCTGAAGTTTAAGAATTATTGATCTACAATTGCTCATATAACTTCATACTGTTATGTGTGCAGAGCATGGACTACTTGCACAGCAGACTGTTTCAAAACACATTTGAAGGTTGAAGATAAAACTAGGGAGGGAGACTGCTCACTATGACTCATGAACAAGCACAATTCATTCAGAATTCAAAAGGTACCTGCCTCACTTTCAGTGAATAGACAAACCACCCAATAAAAAGAAACACCCAGAAAACTCAGCTGAACTTCAGGAACTACTGCAATTCCCAAACATGCTGCAAGAGATTCCTGAAGTGGATTATTTCATGAATTGAAGCATAGTATTCTCAGAGAACCATCTCAAAAGCCATGCCAGACAAAGTCTGTTTTCTTACCTAAATAACCTCCTCAGAAAAAACAAAGATCATAGACTCATAGAGTATCAGGGTTGGAAGGGACCTCAGGAGGTCATCTAGTCCAATCCCCTGCTCAAAGCAGGGCCAATCCCCAATTTTTGGCCCAGATCCCTAAATGGCCCCCTTGAGGATTGAACTCACAACCCTGTGTTTAGCAGGCCAATGCTCAAACCACTGAACTATGTTAGACAATAAGACCTAAGCCCCCAACCTGCCAGACACAGGGGGACCTCAGTGTGAGCTAGTGTAACAAAGCTCTTCACATTTTTTTCTTGTCTCAGCCTGCTAATGGGAGGAACTAAAACCACTTGTGAGCACTGGAAGAACACATTACAGCCTAGGTAGAAACAATTTTCCCTCACTCTTAGCTATATTTCACTCCTCTGTTGAATGAAATATGAATAGCTCATCTGTGTCAGAGGCCCTATAATGCTCATAGCACTCATATATGGGATGGGGTTTTGGAACAGAAAAGTCTTATTCTACTCCTGCAGCCACCATGAAGTCCCACATGAACACCTGTTAAATCCTGTGTTGTCAGATTTGTTAAGTATAGCACTTAAATGTCAATATTCCAGAACTAAAAGTAACCTTTAAAAAAAAAGGTGTACCAGTTACTGCAATTTGGATTTAAGAACTTGGAGAGTACAGTAAAAGGCAAATGAGTGATAAAAAAAGCTGAAAGGTTTGTAAACACAAGTGTTTAAAAGTGATTTACAAATCCAAAGTTAATCCTACACTGAGACTATCAAATTTGTTCATCTCCGGATGAGGGTCATGCTAAAATGGCCCCATTCCAATAACAAGGGGAGCAATAACTGAAGTACTTCAGGAGTATTACATTATTGATCGGTGGAAATTTTTTTTTTTTTTTTTTAAATCTAGCTCTGGAGCAGACATGCTATGAGTACACTGAAAATGCTGTAAATTCTTGAAAAATTCTATGCCATTAAACAGCTAAAGCATTCCATGTTCAGATATAAAATTCTGCAGCTGCTCAAGTTTTTGGAAGCATTACACAACAGGGAAGATTTTCTGCTCTAAAATACATTAAAGAAAAATATTTAGGTACTTAAATCTCTAAGCTTTTGGATAGCAAGTTCTTCTTCTAGATCTCCCTCACGAAAGTGGAATGCAGTTAGCACATCTACATTTTTTCATTTTGATGCACCAATTTTCTGTGTTAAGAGGTTTTTAGAACATTGCTACCCCTATAAAACGGCACTGATAAAATTAGGATTTAAAAATGTGACCTACTTTACATGACCACATAGGATTCATGTACGTGGAGGCATTAGACTGTGCATTAATCATTATGCCAACAGGAAGTACTCCATGTCAAGTTGGAATTTCACTGCTAGTTATAAAAGCAGCACCAAAAATCCAATGAAAGCTCGGAGCCATCCTGGCAACCCACTATGGACACGTATACTACTTAATCCATTAAGCACAGTATTCAGTTATGCAGTAACTGGAGCTCCACACTTCAAAAAACAGATGTTCAAATTCTCAAGAACTAGCACTACTTTAAATTAACCAAGAAACAAGAACTAAGTGTTTACACAATATATAAGTTCTCACACCTTTACATACAGAGTACTGAAATACAGAGTAACTTCCCAGACCTGTGAAGAGTTTTCTAAATTTAAATCTTAATAGGTTTTAAAGCTTTCCCACAAGTTAGAGACACTCTAAAAACATGACCACCTGAGATACAGCTCCATTTAACACAAAATCCATGTTTAAAAGTTTACCAGACACCTGCTAACCTGCAACCTATACCTATCAGAGGCCAACCAAGAGGTGGGTCTGACCAGGAAGGTGAAGTGGTAATGAAAATACTCCAGGCTCTCACTGGGACCTCCAGTTGCTGTAGAAGATGACTGAATTCTTACCAGGGTGCTGTTCCCAGACCTAATCCTGAGAATCCTTCTGGAATCAGCTTGTGGCTAATAAGCATTTGATAAGCTGACAGTTCCTCCAGCAAGTTGCTGAAAAAAGAGACCCCCTTTTGACTAGTGGGCTGATCTCTGCTCCTGTAGTCTTCCCCACACCTCCATTTTTGGGGTCCAATTTCACCTCCTACAAATCTGAGATTTTCCAAACAGAGTAAAATTGGCATGATTTGCCATTTTGCCACTGCCCTCAGAGTTCTGAACTACAGCAATGAAACTCACCAGAGCCTTGACAGTTTTTGCTTTGATGCTAAATAAGGCTGTGAGCAGCAGCACTGGAGAGGGCTATGGAGCCAAAAGGAGCACTGAATCAGTTTACTTTCCACTCACATTCAGAAGGCCAGCAATTTTTCTTTTAAATTAAGGTTTCAATCCACAGAATCTTATATTAAGACTTGTACTCACCGGGGCGAGTGAATTTTTCAATCTCTTCATGCATACAATAAGATTCACATGAAAAAAAAATAGTAAATCTCTTTATGCAATTTAACATTTCAATAAGTAGAGTTACGACTCCTACAATAATCTAAGTTTGGTGTATACTGGGAGCTTACCCCAAAGCCATTTATCCATGAGGTAGCACCACCAACACAAACAGGCAAAGCCACTAAGCTCCACAGATGCAAGTCAGTAGTACTCACTGTCATTAGCAGTTTGAGTGAGTGCAGCTACATCAGAGGTTGGAGTCAGGTTAAATCCCCCCATGTAGACAAGGCTTATTCCCTGCTCTTCCACTGACTTTCTGGTTCTCCATTTCCACCATTGTTAGAACAAATGTTACACTATTAACCTACCTCAAAAGGTTTAGAGGTTTGTAAGTCTTCATGACCCATGAAAGAAAGGAACAGAACTAGAAGAATTGCAAGGAACGGAAAAGTGCCAGACTGTATACCATGCAATTTTGGGTACTTGTTATCAGCCACTGGCACAATGGCAAATCCCAGCAGAAAAGTACATAGGGAGACTGTGAAGACCATATCTCCAAACTTACGGTCAGCACTGTATGCAAACAGAGAAATACACTATTTTTTTTTTAAAACTGCAACCTTATTCTGCCCCTTACAGCAGAATAAGGGATCTCACAGAAACCATTACCTTCATTGCTATAAATGTTGTGCAACCTAGTTTACTTTGCTATACTGTAAAACAGAACCTACCAAAGACTGAAAACTACACTTTTCCCTTGCTGTTGTCAAAGATACCCTGATGTAATTTGTTGACATTTATCATTAAGGAGAGAGAGAGACTTCTGAAAGCCTTACAAAGGAATAAAGCTTCTTAGGATTTAAAAAAGCCTACATTAAACAGTAGGGATGGCAAGAAAGGATTAGTCCTACAGATTGAGACATTACAGTGAAACACAAAGTTCTGAAATAACTAAGCTAAGAGGAGGTATTGAGTGATTTTCAGCACTGCTAACAAACTTTGTCCTCAAATATTTATTTACCAAGTACAGAATATGAAAGTTAGGTTGACCGCAATAAGTTAGTCACTCAAATGTTAGCTGCATTTTTCTTTTGACACTAGGTTAGACTTTTTTTAAAACAAAAAATATATTCATTTGCTACACACACAATAGAAGAACAAAAGAACCATTAAATTCTTTAGCTTTCTGGGAAGCTCTTTCAATAACATCTTTTCCATCTCTGCAGACAGTTACACAACTGTCTATATTTTCTAATAAATCTCATGATGCTTTGAGTAAGTAGAGGATAGAATCTTATTTGCAGAAGTAGCAAGATGATGTGATAGAAGTTCCATTTAACATTTATAAACTCTGATCAATTCAGTTTTTTTCCTGGGTTTGCTGTCTTGCAATTTCAATGCATCTTGCGTACCCGAACCTCCACCTCAAAATGAATGCACTACTTGTGGCAAAGCAAAAACACACAATGAAAACAAGGTATAAACACTAACATTTTGGAACAGGAGCATTTGGCGTTTGTGAGAAAAAAGTCTGAAAGCTACATTTAAATTATCTGCAGAATGGTTGCTTCAAGGCCATGTTGAATTGGCTTAATAATATATATGTGTAACAGGGGAATTCATTCCTATTTACACAAGCAATCAGAACACCTGTAAAACCATGACCAATGGTTTAATTCAAGAGCCACTGAAGTCAAAGGAAATCTTTCCATTAATGGTAGTTCAGTGCCTAAAGACCAATTTTTCAAGAGAGCTCAGCTACTATTTTGGCTCTCAAAAGAAGTGACTGGCACCAAGCTGCTTCTCAACAGGAACTGCTTTGTGCTGAGCACTTTGACAATCTGATTGCTCCCATTTAGGCACCCAAATGAAACAGAGCTTTTTGAAAAGTCTGACCCTAAGTGTGGGGGACCTGCACAACAGGCTCAAACCATACTGTCTCCTAAAAAGACAAAAAACACACTTCTACCCACCCCTCTATCAGAAGCCTTCAAGCTTTGTCCTCTCCTCAAAGTAATGTTTCTATAGAGACACCCTTAATTTTCTTTTGCTATATCCATCCCTTGTATTCACAGACTATCTTGATTAGTCTACACTTTTCTTAAGCCTGTGCTTCTGGCCTTGAGTTGAGAGATCTCTTTAATACTCAGAGAAGCTATCTGAGAAAGTAGACAGGATCCCTGAATTGGCCCTGCTCAACTGCTGAAGCACTGGGGTAGGTGGAGGATCTACTGTTAAGCCAATCAAGGCTGGGGACTCCTTTGAAATGATCCTATAAAGACCCTATCCTTGCCAGAAGAAGACAGAGAGGAGAGGAAACAGACTTCTAGAGAGCTGCTGAGAAAGCACCTGGCTTTGATCCTAGAGACAGAAGCCTGGGAAGTGGGGTCTCTGCACTTTCACCAGGTGTGCCTGTAGAGGGTACCTATAGGATATCACAAGAAAGGTGAGAAAGTACCTTTTGCTTGCCTCCAAGCCTTTAAAAAGGTAGGTGAAACAGCAGCTCCATGCCTGATGCAGCCGTGGATTCTCATGTTAGGAACCTTGATATTTTCTGACAAGATGGTTCTGCATTTCAGCGTACGCAGCCTTTTAAGACGTGCAGAGAAACCTCTAACCCAGTAAAAAGCACATTCTCTAAATCAGCATAGTTCTGAACAGAAAATTAGATAAAGAAATAAGACTAATGGCTTTCCAACAAAATTCACTGAAAGAAACACTGTCCAAACTCAAATACCCAGCACATTCTACTATTTAAACCTAATAGCAGCTTACGAGCATATAAAATCGTGTCTTAGGTAAAGATTCAATTGCCTGTACTGTATGTTAATTTTATGAGCAAAAGGTAGGATAAATGTGACACCCAAGTTTTAAAGTCATATAGATATAAAATTAAGTTTTTAAAGCCAACTTAGAAATTAAACAGACCTTCAAACTGACTCTCCCCCCAGTTTTATAACATGTAAATTAAGATGCTTACACACTCCCCAGTACAATACTTACTGTTCTTATACATGAGTAAATCAAGTTTAGTTGAGCTCCAGGGATCTGAACAGAGGCAGTGTGCCCAATTCATCAGCACTATATTTTGATTAATACCATTCTCCATATCTTTGCACTCACTTCACCTTGGGCAGTGCAGGGCAATGGGGACATTAGGTTTTACGTATTCAGAAATGTCAAAGAATATAAATGTACCACAGTTTAGTAAATGCCAATGTGCACGTCTTCCCTACAAAGAATGCACCCTTATAATCCGCAGTCAATTCCAGTACTATCTCAAGCCCTCCCATTTCACCAGTTTTCAAACCACACAGACAAGATACAAGAAGGTGAAGCGGTAAATGACAAATCTTCTAGGAGAGGCCACTAGTGACACGGTCACAATGTTCGCCAAAGAAGAAAGTTCGCCAAAGGCCTCGGGTATCTCTACACTGCAATCAGGAGGTCTGATTGCAGCACACGTAGCTTGCTTGAGCTAGCTTGCTAAAAATAGCAGCGGTGCCATGGCATCAAGGGCTAGGCAGGGTCCCACCTCCTGACTGCAGGGAATATACCCTTTCCCTACTATGGAGACAGGACACAATCTACCTACCTGCCTTTCGCAATTTCCTCACTGCAAGCCAATCTGCACTGCCACTGAACTTAATGAGAGTTTCGGCATTGACTTCAATGAATGAGGATTTAGTTTAGAAAGTTTTGAATTGAATCAACTCAAAATAAGTGATAGGATTGGTATGTGAACTTTTCTATTGTGACAGTAAGGGTAGGATTGCTGGTACATATTGCTAGTTTATTTTTAAGTATTTTCTCATAAATAAAATAGTAGTCCACCCCCACTGGAAATAGTTTTTAGCCTTTGGGCAATCATACATTAACCTAAACACTTCTGGCTCAAACAGAAGAACTCTTAATTTTATGGAAGTAGCAGGGAAAAGGTAACATTTGATTCAGAAAAGCCAGAAGAAACACCTGACTGACAGTAAAATAGAACCTCAAAGATACGACCACCAGAGTTATGGCCTAACCGGTCAACCAGACACCTAGTAAATCCAGAAGTAACCAATCGGGCAGCAGCAGAGACCAAAAAAAGCAAATACAGTACTGTGCCTGTATTGCATCTTAAAGGTAGGCACATCTGGACTGCTTGTCCCCACCCCTCACCCCCACCCTGGGGGCAGCCACTTACAGCAAGACGCTGGGGCTGCCAGAGCCAGCCAGCAGAGCAGGAGCAGGGCTGGGTTCTGCACCACTTTCACTCCTCCTCCCCACGCCCCGTTGGGAGGGGGGACGCGCTGTTTTCTCAAAAACACACACACACCTCTCTGCCTGGAGGGGAACAAGCTTGCAAACTCATGCTGGGGCTGACTAGTGAGCTCAGCTGCTGCCGAAGCCCAGCCTGAAGCATCAGCTGCTGCATCTGGAGTCCAAACTGCGCTATGTTCAGAGTTACAAATAACCTCCATTCCTGAAGCATCCATAACGCGGAGATTCTATTATATACACTTTTCTTAGAACTTCAAAAGAAAAATCCATTGCACAGAAATAAACTACATTTCCCTGCGATTTCATTGTCCACTTGGTTCAAAGAGCATCCGTTGCAGTCAGCCTTACATTATGCCTAGTTATGGAACGCATGTTAGGAATACAAAAGAAAGATTCTCTTCAGGGTATGTGACTTGACATTTTAACAATTGTTGTGCTAATATTTTACTTCTAAGCCACATTTACCCATAACACAAGTGAATTTCAAGATGTCACAGAAACTGCCAGCTTTCATAATGCCGTGAAAATGACGTGACAAATTCTCTCCTCAATAGGTTCTTTCAGAAAAGTTATTTCCTTCTGAGGTTAAGGGTTTATTAGATTATGAAAAACTATCTTCAGACAAACCTGTGAGGTACAGACAAGTTTTAAACATTAAGCAACCAAGTCTACAGGATTCTTTGTAACGTCTCTCTGTTTCTAATACAAGTCATGTGTGTACGTCTGCACCAAGGTCTAATGAAACCAAACCTGTATACAATTTCAGATTGCATGGCTACCTGAAAAATTAAGTTTGAGAATTTTATGTAGTAGAAAATGGTTATGGAAGCTTCATTTGAATGCCAACTAACAAGAAGTGTCCTACCTTAATCCTAGTGAGGTACAGAACCAAGGTATTCCATTTATTTTATTAAATGTGTTGAGACAGAAGTTAGCTATCTACTATAGCACCCAACCTATTGGTATTTATGTTCAATTTTTATTTTAATACAGTATTTTATGGACTGCAGCTTTTTTTAATACAGCAAATATCCTGCTCTTAAAAGGTGCCAGATTTAGAGCCCTGAAGGCTTCATCCGCAGACAGGGTACACAGAAGTGTAGTGACAATTCAAGTACTCCCCATACGGCCTCTACTATAAATCTTAATTAGGACTAGACTGCCTGATTGTAGGTTACACTAAATTCTAAGCCCCCCAAAAATATAGCTGAGTAAATTAAATTTGTAACCAACAAATAATATTTAATCAGGCAGCCTATAAGTCAAATTTTAATCACCAGTGACACTAGCCAAGTTGCCAACTCTCAAATCAAGAAATACCAGCTCATTTTCAACTCTAATGGTGCTGGCAGCGCCGGCAAAATTCAGAAGATCTGGGCAGAAGGTGGCGTACTCAAGATAAAGAGAGTAATTAAAACCTCATTTTCTCATTTCCTCTTAAACTAACAATGAGCATTCTTTTAGAGAATCTCGTTACCATGGCTTTCGTGTTCCATGACGCTTCCAATATTTCAACTGGCATTCAACAGTTATTAAAAATCTAGCCTAAAAATTATGCAAAGTTTATTCTGAAGAAAAATATTTTATAGTGAATGAATGATTACGAAAGGTATATCACGCCATAACTTTGCACACCATTTTACACAGATTAACATATACCCTACCCCTGCCTCCACCCCAAAAAAAATCACATTTAAATATAGGACATGAAGATAGAGAAGTCAAGGTGATTGGGAAAGAAAGGACAATGCTTAAAATAAAGAGTGAGCCATTATGTAAAGTGCCAGTTATATGTTTTAGTATTTTTACACAAAGACTGAGTGCAAGACGAGAGAAGTAAACAGCACAGGAGGGGAAGTCTGAGTGAAAATAAAGACTAAAGAAAGCAGATTTTGAAAGCAGGAGAAAGGAGGACACTTGGTGGATGAGAAAACAGACATCATTCCAGGTACAGAAAACAGTTTTCAAATAGGCAAAGACAAGAGGAGAAAAGTAAAGTAATGGAGCCACAAGGTAAGAGTGAATAGCATGCAAGAGAGAAATGGAGCAGGGAATGAGATTCGAAGCAAGCAGAAGTTATGCAACATCTAATATGAGCATAAGAAGTTTGAACTGTTGGTGGAAAGAGACCAGGGGCTAGTCAAGTGAGTTGAGAAAGAGGATGATCTGGTCCAAGAAGTAACTATAACAGGACCGCTTGGAAATAGTGACCATAATATAACAACATTTAACATTCCTGTGGTGGGAAGAAGATCTCAACAGGTCAACACTCTGGCATTTAATTTCAGAAAGGGGAACTATGCAAAAATGAGGAGGTTAGTAAACAGAAATTAAAAGGTACAATGACTAGAGTGAAATCCCTGCAAGCTGCATGGATAATTTTCAAAGACACCATAACAGGGGCTCAACTGAAATATGTACCCCAAATTAAAAAAACACAGTAAAAGAACTAAAAAAAGAGCCACCGTGGCTAAACAACCATGTAAAAGAAGCAGTGAGAGATAAAAAGACATCTTTTTTAAAAGTGCAAGTTAAATCCTAGTGAGGTAAATAGAAAAGAGCATAAACACTGCCAAATTAAATGTAAAAATGTAGTAAGAAAATCCAAAAAAGAGTTTGAAGAACGGCTAGCCAAAAACTCAAAAGGTAATAAAATGTTTAAGTATATCAGAAGCAGGAAGCCTGCTAAACCACCAGTGGGGCCCCTAGACGATCAAGATACAAAAGGAACACTTAAAGATGATAAAGTCATTGTGGAGAAACTAAATGAATTCTTTGCTTCAGACGTCACGGCTGAGGATGTTAGGGAGATTCCCAAACCTGAGCCTTCTTTTGTAGGTGAAAAGAAAAGGAGTACTTGTGACACCTTAGAGGCTAACAAATTTATTTGAGCATAAGCTTTTGAGAGCTACAGCTCACTTCATCGGTGAGCTGTAGCTCACGAAAGCTTATGCTCAAATAAATTTGTTAGCCTCTAAGGTGCCACAAGTACTCCTTTTCTTTTTGCAAATACAGACTAACACGGCTGCTACTCTGAAACCTGTCATTTTGTAGGTGATAAATCTGAGGAATTGTCACAGATTGAAGTGCCACTAGAGGAGGTTTTGGAATTAATTGAGAAACTTAACAGTAACAAGTCACCAAGACCAGATGGCATTCGCCCAAGAGTTCTGAAAGAACTCAAATGTGAAATTGTGGAACTATTAACTGAAGTTTGTAACCTGTCCTTTAAAATTAGCTACTATACCCAATGACTGGAAGATAGCTAATGTAGCGCCAATATTTAAGAAGGGCTCTAGAGGTGATCCTGGCAATTACAGACCAGTAAGTCTAACATCTGTACCGGGCAAATTAGTTGAAATATTAGTAAAGAATAAAATTGTCAGACACATAGAAGAACATAAATTGTAGCGCAAAAGTCAACATGGTTTCTGTAAAGGGAGATCAGGTCTTACTAATCTATTAGAGTTCTTTGCAGGGGTCAACAAACATGTGGACAAGGGGGATCCAGTGGACACAGTGTACTTAGATTTCCAGAAAGCCTTTGACAAGGTCCCTCACCACAGGCTCTTACGTAAATTAAGTTGTCATGGGATAAGAGGGAAGATCCTTTCATGGATTGAGAACTGGTTAAAAGACAGGGAACAAAGGGTAGGAATAAATGGTAAATTTTCAGAATGGACAGGGGGTAACTAGGGGTGTTCCCCCAGGGTCAGTCCTAGGACCAATCCTATTCAACCTATTCATAAATGATCTGGAGAAAGGGGGAAACAGTGAGCTGGCAAAGTTTGCAGACAATACTAAACTGCTCAAGATAGTTAAGACCAAAGCAGACTGTGAAGAACTTCAAAAAGATCTCACAAAACTAAGTGATTGGGCAACAAAATGGCAAATGAAATTTAATGTGGATAAATGTAAAGTAATGCACATTGGAAAAAATAACCCCAACTATACATTCAATATGATGGGGGCTAATTTAGCTACGAATAATCAGGAGAAAGATCTTGGAGTCATCGTGGATAGTTCTCTGAAGACGTCCACGCAGTGTGCAGCAGCGGTCAAAAAAACAAACAGGATGTTAGGAATCATTAAAAAAGGGATAGAAAATATCTTATTGCCCTTATATAAATCCATGGTACGCCCACACCTTGAATAACGCGTACAGATGTGGTCCCCTCATCTCAAAAAAGATACACCGGCATTAGAAAAGGTTCAGAAAAGAGCAACTAAAATGATTAGGGGTTTGGAACAGGTCCCATATGAGGAGAGATTAAAGAGGCTAGGACTTTTCAGGATGGAAAAGAGACAGAGGGGGGATATTATAGAGGTATATAAAATCATGAGTGGTGTGGAGAAAGTGAATGAGGAAAACGTTATTTACTTGTTCCCATAATATAAGAACTAGGGGCCACCAAATGAACTTAAAGGGTAGCAGTTAAAAAAAATAAAAGGAAGTTCTTCTTCACTCAGCACAGTCAGGCTGTGGAACTCCCTGCCTGAGGAGGTTGTGAAGGCTAAGACTATAACAGGGTTTAAAAGAGAACTGGATAAATTCACGGAGGTTAAGTCCATTAATGGCTATTAGCCAGGATGGGTAAGGAATGGTGTCCCTAGACTGTTTGTCAGAGGATGGAGATGGATGGCAAGAGAGAGATCACTAGATCATTACCTGTGAGGTTCACTCCCTCTGGGGCACCTGGCATTAGTCACTGTTGGTGGACAGGATGCTGGGCTGGATGGACCTTTGGTCTGACACAGCATGGCCATTCTTATGTTCTTAGGACATTAAGATGAAGCCAAATTCTGCTCTTGATTCAGAAATTACATCCACTGTGTGACTTCACAGAAGTAAATGGAGTTACTCTAGACTTACAGCTGTGTAAACTGCGGTATCTCTCAAGTGCTCTCAATTTCCTGGAAAAAACCAGTTTCGGACAGGGCACTGGTAAATATTAGCTTAACCACAGGTCCCCAGAGTGTGGGGCATGCCCCCCTAGGGGGCCATGGAGGAACATTCTGGGGCAGGTGGGAGGGTCCAGGTCCAGCCCTCCCCAACCCCAGCTCTGCTCAGGTCCCAACCCCCAGCCACATCCCCAGCTCCTGGCCCCATGTATGGCCCTGTCCCCAGCCTCAGCATGGCCCCATGCCAGCCCCCAACCTTGGCTGCTGGCCATGGCTCCATTCCTGGCCTGGGGCCATGGCTGGGGGAAAGGCCGGGAGTGGGGCCACACCTGGCCACAGGCTCAACTGCTGGCTCCCACCACAGCCCAGCTGTGGCTCCGCTCCTGCCCCAGCCTCAGCCCCCTTACCCCATCTGCATCAGCCCCCACTCCAGGCCCCAGCTCCGGAGTGGGGGGAGAGGGGGGAAGGAGGGGCAGGAGAAGCACGGACGGGGTAAAAGGGAGCGTGATCCTCAAAAGTTTGGGGACCCCACTGGCTTAAGCCCAGTTTAAACTAGGAAACTGGGAAAAATAATTGCATCATTGCCCAGCAAGTCCAACAAGCATAGAATGAATTTTTTTGGACTTTGGATACAGCCATTTAAAACGGAGGAATAGAGTTGGTCTATCCACTACATCAAAGTCAGTCTTCTGCTACAGAATGCTGCATGGCCAAATGGACACGGACTGGTATCTGCAACTCTGCATGCTTCTGGCTGCTTAATGCTGCAAGCCTACAATCCTGCATTACTAACGATTTTCATATAATTGAATGTTTTCATCTTGTTTATACAATATTGAAAACTGAAGTGTGTCATAACACTTATAACTTCCTTGAGAAAATACTGAACCAAAATGTATAGACATTCCAATATTCAGTATTATTACATATTAGTATTATGCCAACTGCAGTTTTACTTTATTTGTACAAACCTTAATTAATCTACAGAACCACCGTTTTATGTAACACTTTGAATATGCAACTAAAACTAAGTAATGTGATGTGAGCTAGTATTAATGGGGGATTTTAACTTGCCTGATATCTGCTGAAAGACTAATACAACAAAACATAATATGTCCTGCAAGTTCTTAGCATGTGTAGGGGACGACTTTCCGATTCAGATAACTGAGGAAACAATTAGGGGGTCCATCTATTTTGGATCTGGTGTTGACCAACAGGAATGGAATTAGTTGCGAACGCAAAGGTGGTCAGGAACTTGGGAAGAAGGGATCATGAGATGGATGAATTCAACATCCTAGGAAAGGAAGACATGAGAACAGCAAAACAAGGACACTGGACTTCAGAAAGGCAGATTTCAACCAACTCAGAAATAGTAGGCAAGGTCCCATGGAAAGACCAATTAGTAAACAAAGGAGTGGAAGGGGGCTGTCAGTTCCTAAAATGATGCAATACTTGATGCTCAATATCAAGCTATTCCAGTGCAGAGGAAAGAGAAGAGTCATAGGAGGCTGATGTGGCCACACAAGGAGCTTTTTAGCTATCTAAAAACCAAAAAGGATACATATAGGAAATGGAAGGAGGGGCATGTCACCAAGGATGTATACATGGGAATAGCACGAGTGTGCAGGGACAAAAATCAGGAAAGTCAAAGCTTGAGTTACGGCTGGCAAGAAAAGTTAGACAACAAGAAGGGGTTCTACAAATACGTCAGACAAAAAAGAAAGATCAAGGATGATGGGCCCACTGATCAGTGGAGGTGGTGAGCTAGATAACAGAAGATGCTAGGAAGGCAGCGCTGCTCAATGTCAACTTTGCTTCAGTCTTCACACAAAAAACATGTGACCAGAAGACTAGCAAAGTTATCATAGACAATAAAGGGGAAGCGATGCAGATCAGGATAAGTAAAAGATCTTCTGACTAATTTGAATGAATTCAAATCAGCAGGGCCTGATGCTATTCACCCAGGATGCTGAAGGAATTACCTGAAGAAATCTCAGAGACCCCAGCAATAATATTTACAAACTCATGGATGACAGCAGAAGGGCTGACATAGGGTCCATCTTTAAAAAGGGGGGGAGGGGAGGAGAAGCTGGGGAACTATAGACCAGTCAGCCTAACCTCGATACCTGGGAAGCTACAGAATAATGTATAAAACATTCAATGTGCGATTACCTGGAGGATGAAGGGGTGATCGCTAGCAGCCAGTATGGATTTACTAAGAACAAATCATACCAAACCAATTTGATTTCCTTCTTTGACATGAACAAGGAGTCCAGTGGCACCTTAAAGACTAACAGATTTATTTGGGCATAAGCTTTCATGGGTAAAAAAAACCCACTTCTTCAGATTTGCCCAAATAAATCTAAGAAGAAAAGGAGTACTTGTGGCACCTTAGAGACTAACCAATTAGTCTCTAAGGTGCCACAAGTACTCCTTTTCTTTTTGCGAATACAGACTAACATGGCTGTTACTCTGAAACCTACCAAATAAATCTGTTAGTCTTTAAGGTGCTACTGGATTCCTCGTTACTTTTGTGGATACAGACTAACACAGCTACCCCTCTGATTCTTTGACAAGGTAACTGGTTTGGTAGATAGGGGGAATGCAGTGGACATAACATACCTGAACTTTAGCAAGGCTCTTGACACAGTCCCACACGACATTTTCATGAGTAAGCTGGAGAAATGCAGGCTTAGTGGAACTACCGTTAAGTGGCTACATAATTGGTTAAACAGCCATAAACAAAGAGTAACTATTAATGGAATGATGTCAGGTTGGAAGAAGGTCTCAAGTGAGGTTCCACAGGAATCTGAGTCCAGTGTTATTTAACATCTTTATTAATTACCTGGATGTAGGAATAGGGAGCAGCATACTGATCAAATGTGGAGATGACCTAAAGCTAGGGGGAGTTGTTAACACTTCGGAGGATAGAGCTAAAATTCAGAGGGATCTTGATAAATTGGAGAATCTGGCTATAGACAGCACAATGAAATTCAGCAAAGATGTAACGTGCTACACATAGGGAAGAAAAACCAAAATTTACAAATACAGAATGGGAGATAACTGGCTTGAAAACATCACTGCTGAGAAATATCTGGGAGTTGTGGTGGATCACAATCTCAACATGAGTCAACAACATGATGCTGTTGCAAAAAGCAAAGACAATTTTGGGTTGCATTAACAGAGGCAGAGCATGCAGGTCATGGGAGGTGATACTACTGCTTTACTCTATGCTGGTTAGTCATCAGCTGGAGTACTGTGTCCAGTTTTGGTCACTAGTTTATAGAAAGGATGTAGAGAAACTGGAAAGGATCCAGAGGCAAGCAGCAAAGATTATCAAAGGGATGGAATGCAAGCCCCATGAGCAAAGACTGAAAGAATGGGTATGTTTAGTTTGGAAAATAGGAGATTAAGGGAGGGACATGACAGCGATCTTCAAATACTTGAAAGGCTGCCATAAAAAGATGGAGAAAAGTGGTCAGTCTCTTGCCACAGTGGGCAGGACAAGAGGCCATGTGTTCAAACTACAGCACAGCAGATTTAGAGTAAATCTCAGGAAAAACTTCCTAACTGTAAGAACAGTAGGACAGTGGAACAAGCTGCCTAAGGAAGACATGGAAGCTCCTTCATTGGAGGTTTTCAAAAAGAGGCTGGATAGCCATCTAGCTTGGGTGGTTTAGACCCAACAAATCCTGCATTTTGGTGGGGATTAGATTAGATGACCCTTGCTGACCCCTCTAGCCCTATGGTTCTATAAAACAGTTTTTGAAATAGAAAATGCCTTTAACTGGGTCTAGCTAGCTTTTCCCATAGCAGTAAAAGCCATTATTTTACCTGGTAAAAACCACCGCCAGTTAACACCCTGCCATCCCTGTACCGATCCTCTGAACTTTGTATAGGTGCATAAAATCTTTAGTGCAATGGTTCCCAAACTTGTTTTGCCGCTTGTGCAGGGAAAGCCCCTGGCGGGCCGGTTTGTTTACCTGCCGCATCTGCAGGTTCAGCGGATCACTGTTTACCTGCCGTGTCTGCAGGTTTGGCCAACCGGCCCGGCCTGCCAGGGGCTTTTCCTGCACAAGCAGCAGAACAAGTTTGGGAATCACTGCTTTAGTGTAATAATTCTGCTAATTTGTAATATAGCGAAAGGTAAGTCAAAACAGTACACAACATCTCTGGACACATTCACTCTGCAGCCCACGCAAAATATCAGATTTCCCTCACTTGAGAGTCTGCTGAAATGGTCAATCTGTTCTGAAGGCCTTTGGAAGTCAAAATATTAAATGGTTTAGAATGCCAGTAAGACTTGAATCCCACATTACTTCATGTAGTTCTCATCAAACTTTTTAAAAAAAAAAAATATTTTTTTAATGACCCAAATGGTAAAGTAACCATTTTGAGAAATCACATAGTAACTGCATAAGAAATCTACCTTTTAATCTTATGGCTCAATCAATTGTTTGGAGACCCACTTAAATTAATCTTATTGAAGCTCAGCTTCTCATTTCACTGTTACCAGTGAGGGAACAGAAAGTCTGCCAAAACAGCAAGATGCTATTAGGCAAAGAAAGCCACAAAATGATGATATGTATGCAGGATAAAGGCAGCGTTCTGATTATTACCACCACCTATTTATATTACAGCAGTACCCGACATGTCAGTCAAGATAAGTGCCCCATTGTATTCAGGGCTGTACAAATATAGAATAACGTCCCTTATTTTATTTTTCAAGTCTAAAATCAATACCCCAATCTAGTTAGTGTAATTCTATAATAAAGACAGGAAATGTCTCAACTAACTAGCGACTACATCATCCCCAAAATAGTTATTTTTTCCTGTTGAGGTAGCACTGTAAAAAACAGCATTATAAAGCATTCTATTGTCAAAGAATGTTGGACAGTAAAAAGAGCTCAGGACACTTGCTTTGCAGAGAACTGCTGCCAAATGCTGCCAGGTCCAGCTTCTCTTCTGTCTGGGCCACCGGCCAGACACTAATGTTTTAGGCACCTACTAATTTTTAGCAGTGTAATATACTGCATAATACCACCCAGACAGCCTTCCCACGACGACGTGAGGATGCTTTACTGAACTTTTATCTCATGCTTTAACATTTTGCTATTGTTTCCATAATAAAGGTAATGTTGATCTTAGCCTACTACTACTAGGAGAAAGGGGATATGGCGGTTCACAAGACCATCACTTCAAAAACGAATGCCCATATTTCCTTTCCCTATACAAATGCTTTCACTTTACTTTTAAGTTGCTTCTCATATTTGGGAACATGATGGCAGAAACCACCACATACTTGGTACAAAAACTACATTTAAAAAATGTTAGTGTCACTTTGGTTAAACTCACTGAACTAGTTTGGCATGTCAATAGAATCATTTCTTGTGCCAACAATTTATAACAGCCAATACAGGTCTTCAAATGCATCTTCAGAATCATATTACTAGATGCAAGTTTTCACAATATGCATATTGGAAATCTGTAAAACAGTTTAAGTTGCAACTTGTCAAGTTGCTCCCTCCCCCATCCCCACAACTGAACAGGATTCAGTTACCTACATAAGGAGGATTAGTTGTAGAATTACACTTAGACTTAATACAGACATTTATGTACTACCATCACTGTGGCATCCGATAACTTTACAAATTCACTGAAGTGAAAACGAAGACACTAGACAGACATCAACTGAAATATCTGACCCATAAAAAGTTTAATAGTGCCAAAGAATATATTTGCAGGGCAAAACACTTTTACAGAACGTGCTTTGATAGTGTCATTTCACTTGTTACAACTCGCCAAATTCAGAAGTGCATAACGTCCTTACAGTCTTTCCTGTTTAGCTAGTGCTGACTGAAGATTTATTAATAAAACTGGCAATCCCTACATCTACAGGCTGTATTGTTCAAGTTCATACTATCTTTAAAAAGGCTACACCCAAATCTGATTCTGCTGGCCTTGGTTTGCAAAACTCCCATCAAAAAGTCAGCAAATGTTGTTTAGGAGGACTGAAGGATTGGGTTCATATATACATAATTCTTCTTGCTATTTGCAGGGCATGGAGTATTTGCTTGAGCCAACATTAAGATTTTGCAATAATATTTATACTCATGAATGATAATACCAAGAAAAAAAAAACATGATTTCATTTGTGTGTAGATAGACACAAAACTGTGCAACAGTTATTAACAGACCTTCCCCTTGCTAGATTCTTACTAGTAATTGTATACACAAATGTATTTTCCATAAAAAAATTCATGCAAAATCTTCATGCAAAGGGTTATTTTCATATTGCATTTTTGAAAGTGTATATGCTATGCAGAAAAAAAATGCAGGTGTAACCCCCATGCCTGCTTGGTGTGGTGCTGTCCCCCTATCGTGGCACCGAGACCATTTAGAGCAGGGGTGGCCAACCTGAGCCTGAGAAGGAGCCAGAATTTATCAATGTACATTGACAAAAAGAGCCACAGTAACACGTCAAAAAGAAAAGAAGGATTTGTGGCATCTTAGAGACTAACAAATTTATTTAAGCATAAGCTTTTGTGAGCGACAGCTCACTTCATCGGATGCATACAGTGGAAAATACAGTGGGGAGATTTATATACACAGAACATGAAACAATGGGTGTTGCCACAAGTATTTTTGTTTTTGCGAATACAGACCAACACGGCTGTTACTCTGAAAACTGTAACGAGAGCGATCAGGTAAGGTGAGCTATTACCAGCAGGAGACGGGGCTTTTGTAGTGATAATCAAGGTGGGCCATTTCCAGCAGTTGACAAGAACGTCTGAGGACCCATGGATGGGTCATTACACAAAGTAAAACTACTTCCCCATGTTTATTCCACACACACACACACACCCCCCACTGTTCCTCAGACGTTCTTGTCAACTGCTGGAAAAGGCCCACCTTGATCACCACTACAAAAGGTGTCCCCTCTCTCCTGCTGATAATAGCTCACCTTACCTGATCACTCTCGTTACAGTTTTCAAAGTAACAGCCATGTTAGTCTGTATTCGCAAAAAGAACAGGAGGACTTGTGGCACCTTAGAGACTAACCAATTTATTTGAGCATAAGCTTTCGTGAGCTACAGCTCACTTCATCGGATGTTACAGTGTGTATGGTAACACCCATTGTTTCATGTTCTCTGTGTATATAAATCTCCCCACTGTATTTTCCACTGAATGCATCCGATGAAGTGAGCGGTAGCTCACGAAACCTTATGCTCAGATAAATTGGTTAGTCTCTAAGGTGCCACAAGTCCTCCTTTTCTTTTTGCGGATACAGATTAACACGGCTGCTACTCTGAAACCAGTAATACGTCAGCAGCCCCACTCATCAGCTCCCGCACCCTGCTCCCAGAGCCTCCCACACACCAGCAGCCCCGCCGATCAGCACCTCCACCTCCCCCTCCCTCCCCGCACCTCCCAATCAGCTGTTCTGTGGTATGCAAGAGGCTCTGGGGGAGAGGGGGAGGAGTGAGGGCATGGCAGGCTCAGGGGAAGGGGCAGGGCCTGGGGAAGAGCCAGGGGTTGAGCAGAGAGCACCCCCCCGGCACATTGGAAAGTTGGCACCTATAGCTCCAGCCCCAGAGTTGGTGCCTATACAAGGTGCCGCATATTAACTTCTGAAGAGCCGCACGTGGCTCCAGAGCGACAGGTTGGCCTCTCCTGATCTAGAACTTGATGAGTCTACTACAGCCTTGGCTAAGAGCCAAACAGCTTTTAGCTCATGCAGTAGAGACTCATACATTTAGTTCCAGAAGGTCCCAGGTTCAGTCCTTCCCGCTGATGACTGGGGTCCATTCATATTACACTGGTAGGTATTGTAGTTCTGATTATCTAACCTTAAATTTGCCTACACCAGACCTTCCCATTGCTAAGGTGCTGAACCAATGGCTTGAATTATTTTAATTTGCCCTCCTACAGAAAAGTATGTTTTGATCATGTATTCAGTACTTTTTTTTTTGATATATCCTCTCCACACCGTTCAATGATCACTATCTGAATGCACAATAAGGTGCCAATGCAGACTTTGACCAACTGAATGAAATTCAAAATTAAAGAGGCTAGATATACTAGCATTAACATCTCTAGCATAAAAATGCTTAGCTACTGATTAATAATGTATCCATAATATACCAAAGCTTCAGTTTATGAGATCTACTACATGCTAATAGGGTAATGACAATACTTTACATAAACATCAGACAGAAGTAGACCTGTTCAATAGGTTAACATACTTTCACACATGTAGACTATGTAGGCTTTTTTTAACATATGGCCTTAGGGGCTAATTCAGCAAGGTGCTGAGCACTCTTAATTCCCAATGAGTTCTTAAATGATAAAGTACAGAGTAAATAAGTATCTACAGTACTGAAATTACATTACTGACATTAACCGGGGGGAGGGGCGGTCGGGGGAATCAGTGATAACTGATGAACAAATACTTTCAAGAAACCGATTGTGAAATCAACATCTAGTCAGACACAACTTTAATTACACCCCTTTGTATTATGCAACATATTTCAGAGACTGTTTTCAGATGAATTACAATCAGAGTACAAAAGCAATCCTAGCTGCCTCTTTGCATGTGAAAATCAGATACAAAGCTGGTAATATCAGGCAGAAAATATTGAGGGAGATTATCAAACAAACTAAAGGATGATCTAAATACTGTACTGCTGAACAACAGTATCTAAAGAAAGACACACAACTCAAAGATTGAGGCTTCCATTCTCAATCCTTGTTTCCAGATGCCCTAGGACTCTATTTTCCCCACTGACAAATAGGGAATATCCAGAAATGCGCAATGTGAGAAGATACGAGAATTCTAAATGCAACTTAAATACTCCACAGCCCTTGCTATTGTCTCAACCCTCAAAACTGGGTGTAGATTAAAGCAAAGACAGTGATACAACTCCAGCATCCATTAGATGACAAGTTTACATTCTTAAGATATAGCAGCACAACAAAAAGGTATGTGCATTAATAGACTGCTGATGCACATCTTGGGTACACTGCTTTGGTCTTCAGCTGCACAAGACATACACCATCAGAAAGTCAGATCTGGCTAATTGCTAGCAGAATACAAATTAGTTTATTTTACATTTATTTTTTTAAATGACCTTTGAAAAAAGTTTGACTAAAAAAAAGTCACTCATCTTCTTGTAACTTGTTCTTCGAGATATGATGTTCATGTCCATTCCAATCAGGTGTGTGCACGTGCACAGCAGCGAGAAGATTTTTCCCCTAGCAGCATCCATTGGGTTGGCTTGGTCGACCCCTGGAGCCGCGCCTTCATGGCGCTCAATATAGAGCCCTGCTGACCCGCCACCCCTTCAGTTCCTTCTTGCTGGCTACTCCAACAGAGGGGTAGGTGGGTGTGTATTGGAATGGACATGAACACCATGTCTCAAAGAACAACAGTTACGAGAACGTGAGTAACCGTTTTTTATTCTCAGAGTCCTTGTTCATGTCGATTCCAATCAGGTGACTCCCAAACCTAAGTTTTGGAGGCAGGGTCGGAGTTCAGATGTCCACTGACTGGAGCTCTGCTCTGCCAAAGGCCACATCATCTCTGGCCCGCTGGGTAATTGTATAATGCGCAGTGAAAGTATGTATGGAGGACCAGGTTACCGCTCTGCATATTTCCTGGGCAGGAATTGCGTGAGGAACGCTGCTGAAGAAGCCTGCGCCCTGGTGAAGTGCGCTCTGAGTGGAAGGGCAGGCACCTCTGCCAGGTTGTAGCACTCTCAGATACAGGACGTGACCCACGATGAAATTCGTTGGGAGGAGACTGGAAGACCCTTCATCTTGTTGATGAACGTGTAGGATAGAACACTGGGAGGAAGATGTCCTGGTTGATGTGAAACTGGGAGACAACCTTCAGGAGGAAAGCTGGATGAGGCCTGAGCTGAACCTTTTCCTTATAGAACACAGTGTAAGGAGGCTCTGATGTTAAGCCTTGAGCTGAGGTTATCACCACCAGAAACACCACCTTGTACGACAGGAAGAGCAAGGAACAAGTTGCCAGCGGTTTGAAGGGCAAATCTGTCAATTTGGAAAGGACCAGATTAAGGTCCCAGGTCGGGGCCGGTTGCCAGAGGCGCAGCTATAGACCGTCCACACCTTTTAGGAAACGGGTGACCATCGGATTGGCAAAGACTGACCAGCCTTCTGTGCCTGGATGGAAGGCAGAAATGGCTGCCAAGTGAACCCTTACTGATGACATGGACAGTCCCTACTGCTTGAGATGGAGAAGATAGTCTAGTATAAGTGGTATAGGGACGAGCGATGCTGCGCCGACCAAACTGAAAACCTCCTCCACTTGGCAAGGTAGGTAGCCCTGGTGAAGGGTTTCCTACTGCCAAGAAGGACTTGTCTAAGCGGGTCTGAGCAGGAGAGCTCCATCAGGTTTAGCCATGGAACTTCCACGCCAGCAACTCGAGGTTCGGGTGCTGGAGACGGGCGAGATCCTGAGTTATTAAGCCTGGGAGGAGCAGCAAGGTAACTGGGGCTTCCACAGACATTTCCAGGATCAATGTGTACCAGAATTGACAGGGCCAGGCTGGAGCTATCAATATCACTGAAGCTTGATCCCTCCGTATCTTGAGGAGCATCTTGTAAAAAAAGAGAAATAGATGGAAACGCATCTAGGAGATGGCCTCGCCATGGGAGGGGGAACGTGTCCGCGATGGAGCCTGGGCTGCGATTCAGGAAGGAGCAAAACTGCTGGCACTTCCTGTTGTGTCACGCCCTTGCCCTTCAGCTCCTGAGGAACCTCTTCCACTCCCCCAAGCAATAGGAACGAGTGCACCTCCTGTATGAGTCGCCGCTTGTGAGAAGGGTCCCTGAAGAGGGACGGGGAAGGGGGGTGAAAGGGCGGGAGGGCCGAGATTTGCTAATACTAACTACACTAAGAGGTAAACAACTATGTACAATGGACACTGCTAACGGCGCTTGCCATGGCAAGAGCTGTGAGAGGTTCCAGCTAACCGTCACAGACAGTAAGAAGGAACTGAAGGGGTGGAGGGTCGACAGGGCTCTATATTTTCTGCCATGAAGGTGCAACTCCAGCGGGGTCCCAAGCTAACTTGACGAATACTGCTAGGGGAAAAAGCTTCCAGCTGCCATGCACACACGCAAATACCTGATTGGGACCAACATGAACAAGCACTCGAAGAACTTAATCTATCCTTTCAAAATGAGAAGCAGTCCCGGGATTAAAGAAAATAGTGGAATGAGGACACCAGGCTTTTCTTTACTATGTAGTATATACACAATATACATTTTAACCTTGACATAATTTACAGGTCCCACGAACTAACACATACTTATTCTTATACAACACTTCTCAACCATAGATCTGAAACAACTCAAAGGTGGGTAAGTAATATTATCCTCATTTTTAAGATAGAAAGTTGAGATGATTTGCCTAAGGAGTTGACACTAGAACCTAACTATCTGGAGCCTTTTCCTCATCCCTCAGAAGCCCAGCTGCCCTTTCAGCAGATTGTGGCCCATCACTCACTTTGAACTAACTATCTATACTAAAAACTTACATTAGTAATATTGAACCTGTATAGATTTTATGATAGAAAGTGCCTAGAGATCCACAAACTACTGTTATCAACAGCAACCTTTTCAAGGGAGAGAAGGAAGGGGAAGTGCATTGAATGGGGAGAAAGAAACAGAGGGAACAGTTTAAAACCATTGCATTCTTCTCTATCCCCATTTCTGTTCACCACATGCCCAGCTGCCTTTACTCTATAGTCTTCTCCCAGCAATTTAAGGTCCCACCTGCACAAACATGCACCAAAAGTTCAGCCAGCCACTTAGAATGTGGCTTTAGACAAGCTATATGCCCAGCTACTAAACATTAAAGTGCTGTGTTTGGACAAAGTTTTAATATGCTTACCATAACCTCTTAATTGTTAAACATTTCCATATCTTTTTAAATAAATGCCCTAGTAACATTTGTCATGTCATACCTGCTACATATAAACACAAACATACATCGCTTGGATGTTCTACAATATCCAAAAGATGCAGAAATCCACCCGCCCATATTTCAAAGAACAGTCAGGCACCACTTATTACATACTTGGGAGGAAAAAAGGTGTAAGAAATATTTATTTGTTTAAAGAACATTCCTGAGCAATGCATGCAGTTTCATAGATAGTGACATTTAAGTTTCTCCTACTATACGTACTGTACTTAAAAACAAAAATGCAACCTCCTGAATATTTGTAGGTTTTCCTTATATAGCTGCAAATTTAAGCCAGACCGCACCAATTAAGTAACTGAGACTCCATACGGACTCAGAACGATTTTACCTGTTTATCTAGATATCCGATATATTTTACTCTGCTACTCCACAAATCAGTTATGATCTTCCATACATTGAAAACTATCTGGAAGAAGCTATTTTTGCTTTATCCCTTAAGAACAATCAAGCTTCATTTTAGTCCAAAATAAAATAAGTGGGGGTTTTTAAATGCAAGTTTGATAAATGGACTAATACAATCTCTACTTCTACATCCTGCTAGGCCTTTTGAATTCACCCACTAAGCAAACTATTCACAAAATTGTCTCTTGACACAGACAGATATAAAGGGGCATACATATTTCCACAAAGAATATTTTGATCAATAGTTATATTTGAATGTTACATAAACAGTGCAAAATGGAAGCGGTTTCTCCTGTTGGGGGTGCTTACTAGACCCACTATAGCTTGGGCCCTTAATCAGCATTATGCCATGGTTAGGCATATTTAGAACAAAAAGTTACCTAAACTGGTCTGCCTATTTTATAAACGGAACATCAAGGGGGAAGGGGGGGAAAGAGAGAGAGACAGCCATCTTTGTGGTTTTGGATCATCTGACAAAAAAGCTAATCAACTGCACAACTATCTTTGAAGAGCATTAGCATTTTTATGAAGTTTCTACATCAAAATGGTGAGATCAAATTGGAGTGGTTCCATGGATGTAGCCAGAGGATATAGGTATATTTCACGAAAAGGCACTCCCCACTGAAACGGTTGTTAGAATCACAGAACTGTTGCAACTAATTGTAACAGCTATAGTAGCATCAAAGATTAAGTAATCCTAAATTTTTGTATTTCCTAAGATAAAAGTCTAACAAATCAAAATTCTTTCTGTCCCACATAAGCAGCTAATATTCTGTCCCACTTCTATGGAACCAACACCACTACCAAGAGGGAAATCCATGTCTTTTGGGAGGCCAGAATAACGAGTCAAGATCCACTATTACAGATCAGAGGAAAACCCTTAAAAAAAGGGTTAGAAAATTCAACATTGTGTCCCTATGTTTAATTCATGTTGCCTTGTGACAGCACAAGTAGCTGGCAACAAGACACTAGCAATAGCCAAGTAATAGGGGATAAGTTAGGGTCAGAAGCATAACCTGAGCTTTAAATATTTCTGCTTTAGTCAGTCCACATTACACCTTTAAGGAGACAGTAAAACTACCTCAGTTCCACATGAACAGGTGCTGGCACAATACAAAGAGCTATTCACAAGCTCTCTTCTATGCCAGACTGCACCTGCAGTAATGAAGCACACAAAGAAAAGGCTGCTCTTGACCAAGAAAACAGCTCGCATAAAAATTCCCAAAGTGTCTCCAGTCACCATAGAACATTTCAGATCCAGTTACGTTAGTCTCGTAAAACTCTACACACCCACTCCATTGGGATGAGTAAGTTTACTCACCCATCAAAATGATCCGTTTCTTTAGAGGATCATCCTAAGGGTGGCAAATTTTTATGGGTGTTTGTTCAAGATCGGGTTACTCATACAATGCTCTGGCAGCAAGACGCAGTACTTTACCCACTCTGATGAATGAAACAAATATCAACCTGTAATCAGTGCCTTTATCCTTTCTCCAGAAAGAGCTGCTATTGCTCTCCCTTCTCCTCCTGGACCTGGAATTTCAAAATCTCCATCCTGAAATGTGAAGCCCCTTCTACTAAGCAACTTGAGGAAGAGAATGGACGGAAGCACTTTTATTTACTTTGCACAGAAGCCAAAGTGAACAAGAAAGCAAGAGTGTAAAACTCTGATACAGACACAGAAGAGCATGGAGCTGAAAAAGTGGTGGCCGGGTTTGACTGAAAACAGCTACAACCAAGGCTGTCAGGGTAAAGCAAATATGTCTCCTTTCTGCAACAGTCTCAGAGCGGTCTGACTTCCCAGTTGGTTGTTTCTTCTGTGGTCTCTCCAGGGAGTTTCCAGACAGTCTTGCCTATAACCCTTGCACACCGCTCCCAGGCACCATCCTCCTCAGCTTCTACTCTCTGCACCAGGGCAGGCGCTTGCTGTGGCCAGACCCGAACCCACCGGGCTCTGTACTCGTCGGGCAGCCTGACAACTGCTAGAGGGAGTCAGAGGAACAGGGTGGAGGAAAGAGACCAGGAGACTGCACAGACCGGGCGCTCCCCCCAGCAGAGATCCTCCAGGAACCCGCATGGCCCCGAGGCGAGGCAGGGGTCAAACCGGTGGGGGGGTGGGGGGGCTGGAACAGTGTGTACAGTGGGGGGGGGCTGAGAGCCATGACCCAGACGGTCACCCCTGCGTACGATGGAAACCACCTCAAGCCAGGGGGGGCGGCGGCGGCCGCCGCTCCCCAGCCCCACCTGTCAGGGGAAGCCGGGCCCACAGCCCCGGGGGGGGGGGCAGCCGAGCCCCCGCAGCCGGCCCCGGCCCCCCAAGCCCCGGCCACTGCGCGGGACACGAGCCAGCCCACACGCCGGGGAGAGGAGACCGAGACGGCCCCGGAGCCGGCACAGCCCCTGGCCGGGTCCCGGCTGCCAGGCTGCCCCGCCCCGCGGGCCCCGGCGGCTCCCACCTGTGCAGGGCGGCTGGGCGCGGGCCTCCCTCGGCGCGGCAGCTCCCGCCTGTCCCCGGCCCGGGCGGAACCAGAGTGCGGGGGGCTCCGGGAGGCGGCGACGTGGGGCCGCGCCGAACCCCGCCCCCGCGGCGCCCCCCCCCTCCCCGGCCAGCGGGGCGGGGCGGGGCCACGCGCGGCCCAATCCCAGCGCGCCGCCCCCAGACCGCCGGCCAATCACCGCGCGCCGCCGGGCGCGGGGCTGGAAAGCTGCGCCCACAGGCAGCCGCGCTGAGGTAGGAGCGCCCCGGCAACGGGCGCCGCCGGCCCCGGCAACGGGCGCCCCCAGACCCTCCCCGGCGCCCCACGTCGCGGCGCCCGCAGCCCCTTCGCCTCGGGTCCGGGGCACCTGGCGACCGTACACCCGCGGAGCCCCCCGGAAGTTCCTACCTGCGCGGGGCGGGCGCGGCGGAACCACAGCGCCGGGGGGGGGGCGGGGGGAGGGGAGCGACTCCGCCCCCACTTCCCGCGAGAACCCGGCGAGGGGCGGGGACACATCGCCCAATCACAGCGCTCCGCCCGCAAGGAGGGCGGGCCAGGGTGGGACCCGCCGTCCAATCCCAGCGCGCCGGCGGGGCGGGGGCTGCTCGCGGAGCGGGGACACGCGGCTCACGCCCGCCCGGGGCGGGGCCTCGCCGCGGGAGCCCCCTGCGGGACGGGGCTCGTGGGAACCCCGCCAATCCCCCGCCCCCTCCTCATCTCCCCACCGGCGCCCGCTCGGGGCCCTTTGCCCAGCCGCGCCGCCGGCTGGAGCGGGCGCCGGGCACCGGGCGCTCCCCTGCCCTGTTCCTCCCCTCGGGGGCACCTGGCGCCGGCCGCTGTCGGCAGCCGGGACCTGGGCTAGGTGGGCCCTTGCTCTGACCCCGCCTGGCCGCTCCGCTCGCGGTGGCCGCTGGCCCTGGGCTGGGCGCGGTGGCAGCCTCCCTCCGCGGGGCGGGCGGCTGGAACCCTCGGCCGGGCTTTGTCCGCACTCCGGTCAGGAAAACGTTTGCCCGTCAGGGCTGTGGAAAAACCCCCACCCCCGACCGAAATAAGTTTCACAGGCGAAAGAGCCGGCGTGGACACAGCTGTGGGGGCGAGAGAGGCTCGCACTGGCCTAGCTTCCCCCTGCTCCACCAGGGCGGTTTAACTGTACATAGAGCAGCTGCCTGGGAGACCTTCCAGTGGCGCAGCTGCAGTGTAGACATAGCCTTGAGGTGCCACAGGGAGTGAGAAGGGGAAAAACAAGCTTCAGAGGAGAGCGCTTTAGACGCCTGTCTTTAAGGACGTCCCCTTTGAGCTGCCATCCACCTGGTGTCCTCCGTGGCCTTTGTGCTCTCTGTTTCTCACCAGCAGCCCTTAAACACCTGCTCTACCCACAAGTCTTTTAGCTGGGGGCTCAGACACTGGTATCCGCCTCCTATTTCCGAGAGCCTGGGTTGCTGCTCCCAGCCAGGCTCTGCACCCACCATCACAAGAGGTGGGGAAAGTCCAACCATGTTACAGAGTCCCCAGCCAAACCTTCTCCCAAAAGCATGAAGCTTGAGCTTCAGCCTCTTTGTTCTCTTTTCATCAGTGAGGACCTCAAAGTGGTTACAGAACCGCCCCAGCCTCAGTCGCAGCCTCACCATACACCAATCTAACTGCCCCATAGAACCTAGACATGATGTGATGACCACGTCCTGGTGCAGCTTCATGAAAATTGTTAGGGTAAGGACCCTTAGGGTGGCTAATACACAAGATATGAAAACTATCCTAAGACTATCTACTCCTGCATTCATAATGCAGCCTTAGGGAGTCACTGATCCCCTTTCTAAACCACAGTATGTGGGCACATTCTCCTTAGATCATTCAGAATGTGTCTCTTTTAAATTTCAGATATCTTGGAAGGGAAAATCTGAACCTGTGTCCCATTAACACAAACAGGTTGAGTGTGATCTCCATTTAAATCAGCATAAAGACTAATATTGTGGATGCACCTGTGTAAACACTTGAGTGACTGCTTGGGGACCACGTGCTCCTACGGTGACTCCACCTTCACCGGTTTCCTTGAACGCTTCTTTTAGGAGCAGCATGAGGTGTGGGAGTTAAAAACATGTAGCCTGACATTTCTCCCCATTGCATCCACAAATCAGTTTGGAACCCTGGTAGCTAGTCTTTGGTGGGTAACCACTACAGCCAACAACAGATTAATGTAGTTTCCTATCTTCATGTCTTGAGTCATGCATCTTGCCTACATACTGCTGCCAACAGGACTCTCAGAGAGCCACCTTCAGCGAAGTGAGTAGGCACTGTGCTCAACTTGTCTCATCTAACAGTTACTGAATGAATATTTCACACTGAATCTCAAATTTTGTAAGTGCAAAAATTAAACCAATTTATCTTTTTAAAGCGATCTTTTTATAGCTATGCTCTTGGTGTTCCAGATTTCTCTGCCCTGTGGTTTTAGGAAGAATACAGTACTATCAGATTTTTTTTTTTTGGAAAACCTACTCAGTCCACTCTGCACATTTAAAATCCTAAAAGTTAAAGATACTATATGATTCTTCTACAATGTAGTGCTTTGAAAACACTGTGGGCCACTCCTTAATTGATGTAGTCTGTGTAGCTCTATTGAAGTTAGCCACACAGTCCACACCCTGTAAGGATCTGGCCCCATGTAATCTTCAGAAGTATTGCTGTTTTAACACCCCTTTCAGAGAGCAGGTATCTTTTCAGTTCATTAGAGCTGTAGCAGGGCTTCAGCTCACAGCCATAGGAGCCTTCAGAGTCTCCTCAAACATCAGTGCTCTATGCTTCCATTCACTTTGTACATGTGCTAATTATTTTGTCAAGAGGAATTATAGGAAAAATAAAGAGATTCATAACTACATATGCTGGGATTTAACAGCCACATTTTTCTTCCCTCGCTTAATAGCCTTTAAAAAAGAGAAGAAAAATAAATTGAAACAAAATCTGAGATACTTTCAATATGTTTAATTCATGTTCATCTCGATTAGTATAGAGATATTCTTGGCTAGTGCTGTGTGAAAATTGCAAAAAAATCTTCACAAGGTTTCTCAGCACAAATCTCAGTTTAGTTCTGGGCTGCTTCATGGCTCAGAACTTTAGGTTTTCACACAATTATTGCATTGAAACATGCACAATTCCACCACTTCTACAGCTCCCCTTCTGTAAACCTTTACTACCTGACTAACAGTGCTCACTACTGAGAAAGGTCCTACATAAAGTAATAGGGTTATTTGTAGCAGCAAGCACTTCATCATCTAGATAGTAAGGCATTTGCAGGATTGTTTTTTTTGTCCCAATCCATGGATAAATTCTTAGGGTCAGATCACTGGGTCCTATTAGGGGCCAGTCCACTGCCCAAGATAGAGTGCAGCAGTCTCCAGCCATGCCCTGGTATGTTCTTCCATGCTACTGGGTGCTGGGAGAAGGTAGAGGAGAGCCAGCTTTACACTATCTGGGGATTTCCCTATGGCAGGGATCTGACCACATGGCCTTTACATTCTCACTGGCTTATTGTTTGGTCAGGCTTCCTCTGCCAGTCAGTTCCAAAACCAGACCCTGGGCTTGATTTTCTTCTCATACCATTTTTCTGCTGGTATTACACCAGTGGTAACTCAGGATTTACACTGATGGGGTAAGGAGAAAATTATGCCCTCGACCTTTAATCCAGCCTTACTTAGATATTTCAGGTCCAGGATTCTTTCAGTTTTAGTATAAACTTCCATTGCTAAATTACAACTGTTGCCTGAGTCACTTAGGGCTAGATCCACAACGGGGACTTAGGTTCAGCACTGCAATGCCTAACTTTAGGCACCCTGCCACCTACTGGAATCCACAGCACCAAGGTACATGCCCAGGCTCCCTACACCAAGGGAAGCGTTCGGCACCTAAGAAGGGGAACTGCAAAAGCCAGTAAGCTGAGGCCTGGTCTACACTACACAGTTAGGTTGATGTAAGGCTGCTTACATTTAATTATGTCAGTAGCTACATTAAAGCCTTGTCCCACCAATGTAAATGCCCTAGTACACCGAAGTCAGAACTCCATGAGAGGTGTAGGGCTTATGTCGGTGTAGTTAGGGTGACGGAGTGTCTCTGTAGACACTGCGTTGCTTTCATCAGCTATTGGCTGTCTTGTCATACTGCTCCATACTGGAGCTGTTAAATTGACAAGAAAGGTGGGCAGCTAGAGTCCAGCTGCCCTTGGCTGTCCACTTCCAGCCAGGCTCCTGCCCGGAGGCTCCCCATTCCCCACTTCGGGAGCCATGAAACCCGAGCGGCTGCCCCCCACTCCTGCCCTGGATCACACTTTGCCTCTCTTCAGTTGGTGGAAGCGCTCCTGGTGAGGATGCACACCATCGACAGGAGGAGGGTCGTGTGGACATCAGTCACCACAGTAATTAGCGTGGTGGTTGTAAGTCAACCTAACATAGATTGACTTAGGGCTGTAGTGTAGACATCCCCTGAGGCGGAGCAGGGATTTGACCCCAGCTAGCCTATGTGAGTGCTCTAACCACTGGGTGAAGGGGATTCTGGCATGGGTCTCTCACTGTCTCCTGTTGAAGCTGTTCCACTTTATATAAGTAATTAAATAGCAATTGGAACAGGGACTTGACTCTTCCTAATTCCCAGTGAGTGCCCTAACCACTGCCTAGAAAGCCATTCTTGTACTCTCACTGGCTACATAAGTTTTTCAGACACAGTGGAACAGCTTCAACAGAGGAGACTGAGGGAGATTTACCCCCACAATACCCCCATCTAAATACATGGGAGAAGAGAGAGCTGGGTTCAGATTCCTACTCCATAGCTGGTAGAGGGAGGATTTGAACATAGCTTGCCCACATTTTGGACAAGTGCTCTAACCCCCTGGTTACAAAGGTGATGCAGTGCTTTCTACTCTCAGTGTCTGGGATCTGAGCACACCTGTTGGATCCAGTCCCATAGGTAAGACAGGTGGGAAAGAGCTAGTGTAAGGATTCCAGTAGGGATTAGGCACCTGGGACATAGGGTATGTCTACATTGCAGCTGGAAGATACAATTCCCAGCTCAAGTAGACATACCCACGCTTGCACTGATCACGCTAGTGCACTAAAGACAGACGCATACCAACTTCCATCTATATACACTGAGGATCTTGGACAGGATTGTACTCAGGGCCCCTAGCCCAGGGGTGGGCAAACTACGGCCCAGGGGCAGGCAAACTATGGCCCGGGGGCACATCCGGCCCTCCAGACATTTTAATCCGGCCGTCAAGCTCCTGCCGGGAAGTGAGGTCCAGGGCTTGCCCCGCTCTGGCACTCCAGCCAGGGAGCAGGGTCAGGGTCTTGCCCCACTCCACACAGCTCCCAGAAACAGCAGCATATCCCCCCATACAGCTCCTATGCATAGGGGGCTCCACATGCTGCCCCCACCCAAGTGCTGCCCCCACAGCTACCATTGGCCGGGAACCACTGCCAGTGGGAGCTGCAGGGATGGTGCCTGTGGACAGGGCAGCACGCTGAGCCGCCTGGCTGCATCTCCAGGTAGGAGCTGGAGTGGGGACATGCTGCTGTTTCTGCGAGCTGCTTGAGGTAAGTGCCACCCAGAGCCTGTCCCCCTGAACCCTTCCTGCAACCCAAACCCCTGCCCCAGCCCTGATCCCTCTCCCACCCTCCCAACCCCTCAGCCCCAGCCCAGAGCACCCTCCTGAACCCCCAACCCCCAATTTCGTGAGCATTCATGGCCCGCCATACAATTTCCATACCCATATGTGGCCCTTGGGCCAAAATGTTTGCCCACCCCTGTCCTAGCCCATCGTGCTGTCTGTTCAGCAAACAACTGTACTGCTATTTTTAACAGTCTAGCACAATCAAAGCTAGTGTATGTCTACCCAAGCTGGAAGTTATGTTGCAGACATACCCGTAGATGGCTGTATGCATACCCAGCAGAAGAAATGAAAGCACCTAGGAGACTTTAGCAGCAGAAACAAAGGTGCCCTCAGGGTTAGACAGCAGCTAAGGAGGGGGATTTGAGGATCTAAATTTTGGATTGAGGCACCTAAATCCCTTTGTGTGTCTAGCGCTTCATGAACTCAGGAGGATAATGGTAGATTGACCTTTCACTGATTTCAAATTAACCAAGTGAAAAAGCACTCAGTAAGGGCCTTAATTAAAGCATTATCTTAATTAATCACTTTTGGACAAATTGTAGAAGAGGGAAAAGTATCTTATGGTGCTTCATTGTTATGTTACTTAAAATGATGCTAAAGGTCACATGCAATTGAAGGGTCTTAAAATTAAATTGTGATTCTGATGACTTTTCAAAATGTGAACAGAATTATTTTTCAAGTTTCTCCCAAAGATTGCTTCCATGGTCACATGCACACAACACTCCCTCTTCTAAAGTATTCATTTTTTAAAGTTACATAGGGAAGGCAGAATCGTAAAGTAAAGTGCAAAGAAATGTGAGGATTCTGAAAGGTTATTGCTTTTTTTTTTTTTTTTAAAGAACACAATAGGTACTTATAACAGTAGTCATCGCAGGAAGTCACTTTCAGAAATTCACAGTTGCAAATGAATTCAAAACCCATAGTGATGCGTTTACATTCCTGTGCCAGATGTAATAGGTCATATACAATACATTTCTTATATTTACCACCTTTTGAATTAGAACTTCTCAAAGTGCTGTACAGGGAATATAGTTCAATATAAATTGTCAGTTTCCCCACATTAAAATAAAACAATAAAAAAGAAAACTTTAAATTTGAAGGCCCAGTTCTTTTATCGTTGGGCACACTGGTGTACTTAATGCCACAATTACTTCTTAAAGTAAGGGTAGCAGAATAGGCCAAATGGAGCTAATGGAATATTACTCCCAAGCAGAGTGTTTCAAAAACTCAGCACATAGAAGGCAAATGTCCTTGCTTTAAAGAACTTCAGCCTATTTGGTTAGACAATCAAAAGCCAGTATCAGTTCAGTACAACATGTAGAAGGGGAATGAAGTATAGAACTGTGCAAAATGCAACATTTAGCTTGACCAACTAATCTTAAATAGATTATCATAAAGGTTTGAAAAGTTTACAAGAACCAAGGCGATTTCACAATCTGTTTCAACCCTTTCCTTAAGTAGAAAAACCACTACCTTTACACCTAAATACAAAGGAGAAATAAATTTCTTAGAGATGCCTCAGCTCCTCTTAAGTCAGCATTCTTCCACTGTAGTCCAGCCATGCCTGTTCAGCACACAATCCACAGCGCAGTCATGCCTTGTGCCCCGTGGTATCCTCCAACAGACAGTCTGCCTGGGCCAGATCTCTAGCATACACATTTCGCAGTTCTTTATCCAGTTGTTTCTTTTGTGGGCAGTTGTTAGCACTACAGCATCTACTGTGACAAAATGTTGAGGTTATCCTTGGCGCTTGCTACGGAAGTCCTCAAGGAAATAGATACTGTAGAGCCTTGATTTTACAAACATTTAAATCTTATAAATGACCAGTTATACAAACTAGTTTTCCCACCTGAAAAAACCCCACATCACAAAAGTGATGTTGATGAAAAACAAGTCAACAGCTCTTCCCATCCTCATGCCTTCAGTGGTTTGGAAGTCACTGTGCAGTGGGATTTGAAGGGCAAGAAGGAGGCAATACAGTGCACCAAACTACAGCCTATGCACTGTACCTACTCTAGTTTCGAGATGTTCAATTTTATGAATCTCTCAATCCTCAATTAGATTAATAAAATAGGGGTTCTACTGTTAAACTCTTGTTTAAATGACCGCACAACTTTTCGAGGTCCTCTACCATCATTGTTGGATCCTTCCATGCTCTTATCTTTGGAAGCAGCACCCCAAATCCAAATAACTCTGAGGTTGAGGCAGGTTCAAAAACCTGGATTCAGGTTATGTGGATTGGGCCACCCTCAAGTTTAAAGGCACATATCACCAAGACTGTAGGCAACACCAAGGACTGCTGTTGATTGCAGTGCTTTGTCACCAACTTCATCACTGGAAAACTACTGGATTCCTCAGCAGGAACAGGATAAATGAATCCCCAGTCTCACACCCTGCTATGTGAATTGGGGCTTTGGTATTCAGTCACAATTGTGCCTTTGGGGATATACTTTTTTTATTCAGGCAATATCAAAAATACCATGAAGAATAAGCAGAACCGGAGAAAAGTCAGATTTTTTACCTTCCATAAATGGAAGAGTCTTAATTTAGAATGGAAATATTTTATTTAGATTTCTTGGATTTATTTGGACTATCCTCCATTGTGGCTATTTCACTTTAAAATACTGAATGAGAATTCTATGTCAGAAGGTGATTAGGTATGCTTAAAAGTGAGAGTTTTAACAGATTTTCTCTGCTCGGGTTTCAGCAAAGCACAGAGGGGTTTTCAAGTAGAGCCCTAAGTATTATAATGCATTTAAACAGCATTTAAAGGATGTGTGTGATCCCAAAGCTAAAATGAAAATTTATTCTGCATTTATTATCTTGTTTTTACAGATTTTCTGCTGTGCGTTATTTGGAAAATCCTTTACTTCAGACAGCCAAAATATCAAGTTCAGTTATTTTCCTTTCAGTCTTTTACTGAGTTGGGTTCTAAGGTGATGATTCATGTATTAATATGTGGTTATTAGATGACTCCTCTACCTCTACTGCTGTTATCTGTCTTTGGCAATGGAAAAAAGAAAATTCATTCTTAAAATCTCAGCAACAAATGGAACATGCATAGAAATCAATCCTGCTCTCATTGACGTCAAAGGAAAAAATTCCATAGACTTCAATAGAAATAGAATTAGGCCGATATATCACCTATTAGTTTGATTTGTAGTGCTGAGAAAATCCATACATCTGAAAGGGAAAAAAATGTATCTGTTAAAAATAAGTCATAGGAATTAGGTGACTGTTGATGATATTTATCTCAAATAGGGAAAAACAAACATTACAGCTGTCAATTATAAATATTGGGTAGGGTACCTATTACCTAGAGCAGAGGTTCTCAATCTTTTTCTTTCTGAGGCCCCCCCCAACATGCTATAAAAACTCCACAGCCACAGGGGGCCTTGCAAAGCTAAGTTGCTCAGGTTTCAGCTTCAGCCCCAGGTGGTGGGACTTGGAGCCCTGGGTGTCAGCCCCAGGTGATGGGGCTTTGACTTTCTACCTTGGGCCCCTGCAGGTCTAATGCCAGCCCTGCTTGGTGCCCCCCCCCCCAAAAAAAACCTGCTTGCGGCCCCCCAGTGGGCCCCAGCCCCCTGGTTGCAAACCACAGACCTAGAGGTCCATCCGAAATTAGGGCCCATGCTACTATGAATTGTGCATATATGTACACATACTAAGAGACAGTCCCCAGTCCAGAGAGATTACAATCAAAGGCCCCAATTCAAGATAACACTTAAGCACGTGCTTAAGGTTAGGTGCATACTTAAGTGCTATCCTGAATAGGGATGCTTTACTGAATTAGGGCCTAAATAAACGAGACAGACAAAGGCAGTACTATTATCACCACTCTCTAAAGAGGGAACTGAAGCAGAGAGTGAGATAAAGGGCCGGTTTTTTAAGCACCCACAGGGCTCGTTGACTTCATTGGAGTTGTGGGCATTTCTCACCTGTAAATAACCAGCCCACAAGTGACTTGGCCCAGGTCACACAGGAAGTCTGGGAAGGGAACCCAAATCTCCTGAGTCCTAGTCTAGTATCTTTAGCACATATCTGTCCTTCTCTTACTCACTGGAAGCTTAGTATTTGCATGTCTCAATCTTGTAAACTTCCTTAAACACAAAAGGATAAACCACTAAAAAAAAATCCAAGAAGGCACAAAACTCTCCTTTGCCATGATACTGCCAAAAACTTGACAATGGATAGGCTGCTGGTATGTGGTGATCTCTGCCTGTCATGCCAACCAATATTGTCTCATTGTGCCCTCATACTCCCCTTTTTAGGTATCTGTAGCCATCTGTTGTCTCTTGTCTCATACTTAGATTGTAAGCTCTGGGGGCAGGAACGGTCTTTTTGTTCTGTGTTTGTACAGTGCCAAGCACAATGGGCCCTGGTTCATTACTAGTAATGGACCAGGGCCCATTGTGCTTGGCACTGTACAAATACATAATAATAAATACTACACTTTGCTTTGCAAGTTAGGTTCCCATATTACACCTGAAAGGTTACAGAGCACTTAGTGAGGTTACATGTTGACATTGACTTATACGTTCAGTCAAGGGTTTTGTTAACATTACAGCCCACAAAGTCAAAGCTCAAGTAGTCCAACAAATAGGAGACTGAATTATAATGGTAGTTTTAAGCCTTTGACAATCTATGTGTACACTCATAAAGGAGTTTTTACAGGCAGTGAGATTTACATCCTGCTGCAGATATGGGGGCGGCCTGCAAAGCATGAATGATAATATGATGGAAGCTGCTGATTGTGGGGCATCGTACACTGTCTGTAGACAGAAGGAGAGGTGCATCACAACACAAGGAATAATTAAGAACACAGATAGCTAGAAACATCAAATTACTAAGAATAATAACTCTTTATAGTCATCCTAATTAAATAAATGTTGAGTGCCTAATGGCTTGCCATTCATTTGTTTCGGAAGTAGCTAGTACTCAAAATGCGACTTAAAGAGTTATTACTCTTTAATTAACTTATCTGCCACATACGTTTCATGGTGAGCTTCCGTCTGTTTTCCACTCCCGTTGCTTTCGGTGCAGCCTACAGCATGTAACTGTGGACACACACATACCCTGGTCGGCAGGATCTAGAGTCCAGTACATTCTGCCAAGAAAGCGGGGCCCACTGGAAGCCAAGAGCAGCATTATGATTTCTGTTAGCAGAGAGAGAAAAGTGAAAGTCACTGTCAGTCCACGCTGTTCACAGAAGACAGTCATCTTATGTAGTTCAATGAGGTTACGGATACCAATTTTAAAAAATCCCCTCAATCATAATATCAGTTCCTTATAAACAGATTTCAAGTTGCGGGGGGGGGCGCTCCCAAGCCCCCTCCAGACTACAATTTAAGTTATTTACAATGACCTGCCCCCCGTTTGTAGCACTTGAGGATTTCTCCAAGCAAACCAAACAACCATCAAAAGGTCCTTTTTTCTCTCTTTCCTTTGAGAGAGAGGGGAATCAGAGGAAAAGGAAAGCAAAGGTGGTCTGTCTCTTATGCAGTCTTTTGGGGTCACCCCTTTGGGGCTTGGCTTATCAGCTGATACCTTTAATTAGAGTCTGCCTCCAGCCCCTCCTCTTAGATCACCATGCTTTATACCTGGTCCATGCAGTGTCAGGGACAGTCAGGCCTGAGACAGGCACCATCATGGCTGATCTGTTTCTGTGCTCAGCTGTCTTCTTTATATTCGCTCCCCTTCCAGTGGCAGGCTGTCTCTTTTTAAACTCCCCCTCCCCACCCCTCCAGACAGAGCAACCTTCCAGGTGTGCCTGGTTAGTGCTGGCTGAGCCCTGAAGAACTCAGTAGTCTCCTCTTTGCTAGAGCGGGTGGGGGGGTTGTCGCAAAGTTGTTGACGAAGCTCATTGAAGTAAAGCCGATTTCATTCTCCCTCCCACCCCACCTTGCCCTCATCTTATATGGTAGATCATTTGTGTGACAAAACAGAAAGAGCAACCCCCAACGCTCAATATAATCTTTGTACCCTGTCAGATAAATGATGAATGAAGAACAGGGATAATGTGATATCTACTGGTTTTGCTGAAGTCTGTTTGATCACCGGCCATTGGTATTCCGCAGGAGTTTCTAATTGTCACTTTGTGATATGTAGCAGTGCTGTGGTTAAATGCACGGGGTCCTGTATCTGTTATTAACCTTTATGTTGTGCCTCCAGCAACTAGGGCAAAGTAAGATCAGAATTCTGATCAAGTTATATTTAATGCACTGTTTCTCTCGCTTGACTAACAACCTAGTATTTTAGTTAAAAATTGAAAAACAAGAAACGGGAAAATATTGATGACTTAGCTATGGTAATGTCTTCTCTTTACATATCTCATGCTCGTTTTCCATAGGATGGTCCCCAGGTCATTGAATAAACACTGCGATTTTGCAGGTAACATATCAGTAAATCACTGTCTTTCAAAGCATTTTTACTACACCATTGCTTGAAAATAAGGATTTCATTTCATTCTGAATTTATTACTATGACTATGCTACTATTTATCTCAATGGCTCTGGTGTACATTATTAATGGGTTATTTTATTGTTCTTCTATCCACGGGGAATCATATAGCCAAGGAATTTTTGTATTAATCACAGAATCTCTTCTAAATTAGAGTCTAAAAGTTCCACTATCAGAAGGTTTGGGGATGTTTTTGTTAATACGGTACCGAGAAAACAGCTACTGTTGAAAGAGTAGCAGAAATATAGATTGTCTTGTTCAGAGACAAGTGTTGTTTATCCCAATACTCAGGTGAGTTTTCCAGCAATGGGTCAGATCCTGAGCCGACGTAAATCTGCATCACTCCATGTGAATCACAGATTCACACCAGCTGAGGATCTGGCCCAACCCAGTGTTTTCACTTATCAGGTTTCAGAGTAACAGCCGTGTTAGTCTGTATTCGCAAAAAGAAAAGGAGTACTTGTGGCACCTTAAAGACTAACCAATTTATTTGAGCATAAGCTTTCGTGAGCTACAGCTCACTTCATCGATGAAGTGAGCTGTAGCTCACGAAAGCTTATGCTCAAATAAATTGGTTAGTCTCTAAGGTGCCACAAGTCCTCCTTTTCTTTTCACTTATCAGGGTCATTTAATGCCTAGGTGTAGGCAGGCATATGTGTTTTCTGCTGCTGTTCTCCTCCATTGAACCTTTCATTAAACAAGTTAGCATCTGAAGCTGCAGTGATGGATTAGTGATCATACAGGTGCAGCGGCAGGTCTACCATAGGAGATTAAGGGTTTACTGCAGGCAGGGGAGCAATAGATTGACCAGCATGTGTACATGTTACAAACTGCTAGACATTTTTCAGGCATAGGTATCTACTTCTCCATCCCATTACGCCAGACTTGTGCTGGCATGTCTCCACTGAAGTCAGCAGAGGCATGCTGGTGCGGAATGGAGATTCAAGCCCCGCGTAAGAACCTGTGGGTTAAATTCCCCTTCTGCTGACCTTCTGACCGGGGAGGATTTCACCTGTGGGAGAGAAAGTGCTTCTGTCTAGAGTGGCAGTAATGTGACCGAGGCCTTCCTTTGGTTTGAGCACATCTCTCTGGCGGTGCACGCCGAAGCCACAAGCAAGTTATTTTTGCATCAAACCATAAAAAAGCACAAATCCTCTGTTTTGTAATTACCATAGCACTTAAGGAGACCACCCCCCATGGATTCTCTGCTCTACCTTTTTCTGCTGATAGTAGTTGCTGGAAATAGCAGCGAGGAAAAACACAGAGGGCGACATATGATGTCACAGGCCTTTTAAACCCCACAGTAAGAGAAATGCCAGTACTAGATTGTAATGAGCAATTTGTATCCTATATAAATAATTCAGATTTATTGTTATTTAGCACTGTGTGGTTATTCCTGGCTGCCAGCCAGGGAAAGACTGAGTCAATGTGGCTCTAGAGATTTTTCTGTTCATCAGCTAATCCAGCTGTCTTCAGTTTCCATTACTTCATGGGGACGTTGAAAATAGATGTTCCGTAGAAGTTCCTGATTGTTCTGCACCAGGACTCAGAGGGAAGGATGATGGGGTTATATTAATTATTAACAACTAATTAATAATGGCAATTGGCTATATTTTTATTAATTTGCTCAAGGATTTTTTAAAATGTATATTTTACAGTTTAAAAATGATCCCCCAGCATGTTCTCCCCTTATGTGTTTGAACCAGATTCAACTGAGGGCTCAATCTGACGGCTCTTACGAAGGTGAAATTCCCCTGAAATCAGAAGACATTCCCCCAAGCAAGGATTGCAGAATCCAGGCCTGTAAGGCTAGACTGTGTCCACCCCTTGGTAGGTACCCAAGAATGGGAGGGGATGCAAGGCACCTGCTCCCCATTCTTGGCACAGGCCCAGGCTTTGCACTTAGGGCCTAGACTGGGGCAGTCTTTGCACTTGTCTCTCCATCTGGGAAAAGAAGAACCTGGCTCCACAAAGGCCAGAAGAGCAGGGGCCAGTGGAACAAAATGCATGTTGGATCTGTTCAGAGGGATGCTACAGAAGCCAGAGGCCTCATGTATTCCCAGGGTGGTGCACCAGCCTAACTCTCAATAGCTCCAGGAGCTCTTGCGGGGGAAGAGCCATAAGGTAACCGTTCGTTTGGAGAAAAAGTCCCTTCCTGAGAAGCAGCTCTGCAGAGTTCAGGGTTGCAGGGGTAGAAGCAGATATTATGATGCATCTGGTTAGCAGAAGTGGGTAAAATTCACTAAGCTGAGTAGTGAAGAACAACACACAGCGGGTGTGTTGTGGGGGAGGTTTTCACTATATTTTAGGATGGGTTTTAATTTACCATTCAAATTAGCCTTCCTGTGCAAAGGATTGAGTGTTCGATCTAACAGAGACCATCCTTTCAACTCCCGGGCATACCTCTGTTACAGGACTCGGCTTCTCTACCCTACCTGCACAGCCGTACACACTGGAGAGGGCTGCACATTCCTGCAGCGGGACCTATCCTGGCTCACCCAATCTACAGTGCTGTACAACAGCTGCAGTTTGGCCAACATGCCAGAGATTGAACTGGAGACCTCCAGAGTTGAAAGTACGAGTCTCCACAGCTTGAGCTAAAGCCCCAGGCTCTGGAGTTGGGGCCGTCACAGACTCATAGTCTCTATGAATCAGACACAACACACGCTGGCCAGTGGGTTACAGTGGCACATCGGCTTTTGCACATTAGGGCTAACATGGTAAACTGCCCAAGCGCCGCATAAGGGCTCCCAGTCCCACATGCGTTGGGCAGGCTGTGAGGAAGAACAGGAAGCACAGTATCCAGAATGCAAGAAGGAACTGCACGGCAGAACTGTCCCGTGGGCGTCTTTACTCTGAGCAGGCAGGGGCCGGGTGGATAACTGAGCTTTGCTGAGCTGTAAAAAAAATTTTTTAAAAAGGCAAAACATCTAACTAACTCATGAGCCAGGAGTGGAGGAGCTGGAGCAAGGTGACAGCCAAGGAGTAGGGTTGGAATGAGACAGGTGGCAAGTGGGCATATGTTTCTGCCAACTTTGGCTGCAAATATGACAGTTGGGAGACAGAGTCGAGGGCTTGGCGGAGGAAGGGGGGGTGCCTTTCCACCCCTCAGTGCACGTGTGAGTCTTGTCAACGTTAATGGGAGTTATGCACACCCAGCAAGGGGAGAATAGACAGACTATAGAAACCAGACTCCTTTCCTGGGAGTCTGTGCTGCCTTGAATAGGGCTGCGCAGGGTGGAAATCACCAAGGGATTAGGCCTGTAGAGAGGAGTCTCATCTGCAAGGGGTTTAGTGTCTTCTCAGGGTGTGCTCAGGGTGTAACTGAAGATTGGCTTTGGCCTGAGATAACAAGAGAGGAGTTTGCGGCCAGTGCTGTGAACACACTGAAGACAAGGGGTTGGCCCTGAGGCATGTGACTGCCACTCAGTCCCGCAGAGGGAAGAGCTGCACTGGCCTGGCTGATTCTGGGGACAGGCTGCTGGCTGTTAGAGGGGGCACAGAGCCATTTGCTGCCTGGTCCTGCAGAGAGTTAGACCGGAGCAAGGAAGCCCTGCGAACTAACTCCCTGCCTCCTGCACTGGCTTGTCGAGATTCCCAACCCTTCTGCCTCACTCTCTGAAGTCCTGCAAAGGCTAACACAGCCCTGGGGCCCTAGGAGACCCCCTGGAGCAGCCTACAGGGGTAAGTGAAGGCAGCCAGGGCTAACCAAGGGCTCCTAAGAAACAGGTGCTTCTGGGTGGGATGGTTTTAGTAGGACGCCCTGGTGGCCTGTGGGGACTGAGGGTGTGTCTGTGGGCTAGTGGATCTCAGTGCTGGGCATGCAGCTCAGAGACAGACAAGGGTCCCTTGGGACTCTCACTGTCCATCCCGATGAGAGAGGTCTCCCTTGTCATGCCCCAGTTGCCCCACTACCATCTATGGCCGCAGGGGTGGGAGCCACTGGATACCCGCTCTGGGGAGCAGACTGTCTCAATGCAGACAGTGAAGTAGACACAGTCTTCCCGGTTCTAACATCACAGGATGAGTCAATTCTAGGAAATCAGAGAAAGCTTTGAGCTTGACACCATGGGGGGTAAAGTACCCACCACAGGCCGAATCCTGTCCCCTCTTCATGCTCAAGTAGCAGGTGTAATGCATGGGGCCAGGGAGATTGGTGCATCATAGTGTCTGCTGGGGCACCAGGGGTAGAAATCCTTCCCATACCAGAAGGCTAGTGGGATGGATCAGCAGCGAACCCTAGAGTCCTGGTGGAAATAGAGCCGCCCCTGGATGAAATTCACTGCTCCCTGCATGGAACCAGCCTGGCTCTGCTGAGGGGCAGATCCACCAGGCTCGTCAGCAAATCCAGCTGTGCAGGAGCATGCAGGAGCCAGGCCGGGCTTCTGATCTCCAGGGCTCACCCGGGATGGCCAGAAGCCGCCTGCCTGGGCTCTCCAAATCCTGCCCCCAGTACGCCACACAGCAAAGCCAGCCCAGCTCCGGTGAGCCCAAGGCTCCAGCCACTCAGAGGAGTGGGGCAGGACTCACCCCTCTCAGGGTTGGATCCTCACTTATGGCTGTCACCGACAGGGAGCCAGCAAAGCTAGATTCTGGAATGGCAACCCATCGTCAGCTGAGTCACTCCACCACATTGTTAGGGGCTTATTCCTTCACCCGCTTACTTCATTGGTCCTTCTCACATGAACAGAGAGCAACAATACCCGAAGTCCAAAGGTGCAAACAATTGGATGTTTTTTGGGGTGAACTTCCAGCAAGCAATGATTCCAGTTTCCTTCCTTAGTATCCCCCTTCCCAGCTCTGACACCACAGAGCCTTACACCTGCATCCCTGTTCCCATTCCTGCCCTTAGCCAAACAGGATTCCAATTTCCCCACCCCCATTCCCTGTTCCCATTCCCCCCCTTACTTCCTGATTGACTGCAGACTATATAGTAAAACTTGAGTTCTGCTTAGCTATACCTTGACCTATCATTTTCCTGAAATTTGACTAACCAATCCTAACATATTGTAACATGATTATTTAACCAATTATATCCCACCACCTTAATTAGTTTACACCCAGCAAAATTAATTATACAGGAGACAGAAACAATCACAGAACCAGACAGAGATTATACAGACAAACAATAGGGAAATGGGGACTACAATGATAGAACAACACAGAAATGAGGATTTCCCATCCCAGCTATGGATAAGTGAGTTCTTGCCAGACAGGATGTTATCAAACTAAGTTTCCTTTTACATTTTCTAGGCACTTCCCTTTCTCTGGAGGTGATAGGCATTATCAGGACAGGATTGTATCCTAACAGCCCCATAGCACCTTCTTTCAATGTGACTAGTTTGGAATGTGAGGAGGTGACCGGTCGCTTCCCAGCTTATAGAAAAGGAGTACTTGTGGCACCTTAGAGACTAACCAATTTATTTGAGCATGAGCTTTCGTGAGCTACAGCTCACTTCATCAGATGTTTACCGTGGAAACTGCAGCAGACTTTATATACACACAGAGAATATGAAACAATACCTCCTCCCACCCCACTGTCCTGCTGGTAATAGCTTATCTAAAGTGATCAACAGGTGGGCCATTTCCAGCACAAATCCAGGTTTTCTCACCCTCCACCCCACACACAAATTCACTCTCCTGCTGGTGCTAGCCCATCCAAAGTGACAACTCTTTACATAATCAAGTAGGGCTATTTCCTGCATAGATCAAGGTTTTCTCACATCCCCCCCACCCCCATACACACACAAACTCACTCTCCTGCTGGTAATAGCTCATCTAAACTGACCACTCTCCAAGTTTAAATCCAAGTTAAACTAGAACATCTGGGGGGGGGGGTAGGAAAAAACAAGAAGAAACAGGCTACCTTGCATAATGACTTAGCCACTCCCAGTCTCTATTTAAGCCTAAATTAATAGTATCCAATTTGCAAATGAATTCCAATTCAGCAGTTTCTCGCTGGAGTCTGGATTTGAAGTTTTTTTGTTTTAAGATAGCGACCTTCATGTCTGTGATTGCGTGACCAGAGAGATTGAAGTGTTCTCCGACTGGTTTATGAATGTTATAATTCTTGACATCTGATTTGTGTCCATTTATTCTTTTACGTAGAGACTGTCCAGTTTGACCAATGTACATGGCAGAGGGGCATTGCTGGCACATGATGGCATATATCACATTGGTGGATGTGCAGGTGAACGAGCCTCTGATAGTGTGGCTGATGTTATTAGGCCCTGTGATGGTGTCCCCTGAATAGATATGTGGGCACAATTGGCAACGGGCTTTGTTGCAAGGATAAGTTCCTGGGTTAGTGGTTCTGTTGTGTGGTATGTGGTTGTTGGTGAGTATTTGCTTCAGGTTGCGGGGCTGTCTGTAGGCAAGGACTGGCCTGTCTCCCAAGACTTGTGAGAGTGTTGGGTCATCCTTCAGGATAGGTTGTAGATCCTTAATAATGCGTTGGAGGGGTTTTAGTTGGGGGCTGAAGGTGACCGCTAGTGGCGTTCTGTTGTTTTCTTTGTTAGGCCTGTCCTGTAGTAGGTAACTTCTGGGAACTCTTCTGGCTCTATCAATCTGTTTCTTTACTTCTGCAGGTGGGTATTGTAGTTGTAAGAAAGCTTGACAGAGATCTTGTAGGTGTTTGTCTCTGTCTGAGGGGTTGGAGCAAATGCGGTTGTATCGCAGAGCTTGGCTGTAGACGATGGATCGTGTGGTGTGGTCAGGGTGAAAGCTGGAGGCATGCAGGTAGGAATAGCGGTCAGTAGGTTTCCGGTATAGGGTGGTGTTTATGTGGCCATTGTTTATTAGCACTGTAGTGTCCAGGAAGTGGATCTCTTGTGTGGACTGGACCAGGCTGAGGTTGGTGGTGGGATGGAAATTGTTGAAATCGTGGTGGAATTCCTCAAGGGCTTCTTTTCCATGGGTCCAGATGATGAAGATGTCATCAATATAGCGCAAGTAGAGTAGGGGCTTTAGGGGACGAGAGCTGAGGAAGCGTTGTTCTAAATCAGCCATAAAAATGTTGGCATACTGTGGGGCCATGCGGGTACCCATAGCAGTGCCGCTGATCTGAAGGTATACATTGTCCCCAAATGTGAAATAGTTATGGGTAAGGACAAAGTCACAAAGTTCAGCCACCAGGTTAGCCGTGACATTATCGGGGATAGTGTTTTTGACGGCTTGTAGTCCATCTTTGTGTGGAATGTTGGTGTAGAGGGCTTCTACATCCATAGTGGCCAGGATGGTGTTATCAGGAAGATCACCGATGGATTGAAGTTTCCTCAGGAAGTCAGTGGTGTCTCGAAGGTAGCTGGGAGTGCTGGTAGCGTAGGGCCTGAGGAGGGAGTCTACATAGCCAGACAATCCTGCTGTCAGGGTGCCAATGCCTGAGATGATGGGGCGCCCAGGATTTCCAGGTTTATGGATCTTGGGTAGTAGATAGAATATCCCAGGTCGGGGTTCCAGGGGTGTGTCTGTGCGGATTTGATCTTGTGCTTTTTCAGGAAGTTTCTTGAGCAAATGCTGTAGTTGCTTTTGGTAACTCTCAGTGGGATCATAGGGTAATGGCTTGTAGAAACTCGTGTTGGAGAGCTGCCGAGCAGCCTCTTGTTCATATTCCGACCTATTCATGATGACAACAGCACCTCCTTTGTCAGCCTTTTTGATTATGATGTCAGAGTTGTTTCTGAGGCTGTGGATGGCATTGCGTTCCGCATGGCTGAGGTTATGGGGCAAGTGATGCTGCTTTTCCACAATTTCAGCCCGTGCACGTCGGCGGAAGCACTCTATGTAGAAGTCCAGTCTGCTGTTTCGACCTTCAGGAGGAGTCCATCTAGAATCCCTCTTTCTGTAGTGTTGGCAGGGAGACCTCTGTGGATTAGTATGTTGTTCAGAGGTATTTTGGAAATATTCCTTGAGACGGAGACGTCGAAAATAGGATTCTAGGTCACCACAGAACTGTATCATGTTCGTGGGGGTGGAGGGGCAGAAGGAGAGGCCCCGAGATAGAACAGCTGCTTCTGCTGGGCTGAGAGCATAGTTGGATAGGTTAACAATATTGCTAGGTGGGGTGAGGGAACCATTGCTGTGGCCCCTTGTAGCATGTAGTAGTTTCAGGGGACATCATCACAGGGCCTAATAACATCAGCCACACTATCAGAGGCTCGTTCACCTGCACATCCACCAATGTGATATATGCCATCATGTGCCAGCAATGCCCCTCTGCCATGTACATTGGTCAAACTGGACAGTCTCTACGTAAAAGAATAAATGGACACAAATCAGATGTCAAGAATTATAACATTCATAAACCAGTCGGAGAACACTTCAATCTCTCTGGTCACGCAATCACAGACATGAAGGTCGCTATCTTAAAACAAAAAAACTTCAAATCCAGACTCCAGCGAGAAACTGCTGAATTGGAATTCATTTGCAAATTGGATACTATTAATTTAGGCTTAAATAGAGACTGGGAGTGGCTAAGTCATTATGCAAGGTAGCCTGTTTCTTCTTGTTTTTTCCTACCCCCCCCCCCAGATGTTCTAGTTTAACTTGGATTTAAACTTGGAGAGTGGTCAGTTTAGATGAGCTATTACCAGCAGGAGAGTGAGTTTGTGTGTGTATGGGGGTGGGGGGGATGTGAGAAAACCTTGATCTATGCAGGAAATAGCCCTACTTGATTATGTAAAGAGTTGTCACTTTGGATGGGCTAGCACCAGCAGGAGAGTGAATTTGTGTGGGGGGTGGAGGGTGAGAAAACCTGGATTTGTGCTGGAAATGGCCCACCTGTTGATCACTTTAGATAAGCTATTACCAGCAGGACAGTGGGGTGGGAGGAGGTATTGTTTCATATTCTCTGTGTGTATATAAAGTCTGCTGCAGTTTCCACGGTAAACATCTGATGAAGTGAGCTGTAGCTCACGAAAGCTCATGCTCAAATAAATTGGTTAGTCTCTAAGGTGCCACAAGTACTCCTTTTCTTTTTGCGAATACAGACTAACACGGCTGTTCCTCTGAAACTTCCCAGCTTATGGCAGCCTCTGCTGCTTAGCCAAAGGCCTTAGCCTAAGAACAGGGCCTCAGACTGTCTCAGTGAGAAAAGGCCTTAGACAGTCAGACAGTGATTTGGATTCTCTTTTTTATACCTCTAGAACTAGCTAAGTGATAAGAATACACCTAAATTCTTAGAGTATAGGCCTTTACAGATAGGCCTGAAATATATCCTAACACACATCACAGCTGCCATCTGGGCTGGAAGTCATCTCCTCCTTCCTGCTTTAACTCCTCGTATCATCCTTAGCATGGTCACATCCAGGGTCACAGCACCACCCTCTACTTTCTTCATGCCCACTCATCTCGTTCCATAGCTCCGATGTTTAATATTAGACGGTGTATTGGCGAGGCAAAAGCCACCACTGCAGACCCACGTTCTAGCCAGATCAGGGTCAGCACCAGCATGTCGATCCCCCAGCTAGAGAAGTTGCAGCTACCTGTTTAGAGAGCGATGCCTCAGCCACTAGTCTGTACCACCTAAACCCAAGAAATACAGGACCAAGGCCTGGATTCCTCACTCCAATTACCTCTCCCTGAGCCCAATGGAACTTTGCAGAATAACAGATTGTCGAGCAACAAGGGTTTGGCCTGTAGTTTGCAAGGCCACGTGGGGACCCAATCCTGCCCCCCTCATGTCAGTAGTCAAGCTCCTGTTTATTTCAATGGAAGCAGGATTGGACCTTAGCACTGAGATGCGGGGACGGGGGAAGAAGTTTGGTCTCTGAATAGGCCACAGTGACTTTTGGCTGCGCTGGACGCTTTGTCTTAGCGGGCAAAGGAATCATACATCAACGCAGAGCTTGGAGAAGGATCTCGTTAAAATGGTGATGTTGCTGGAGGGTCAGAGGGCTCCTTCCACAGCCAACGTTCTCAGCACCTTGGACGGTGCCAGACCACTCCTGCTCCAGCAGCCAGGTCTCCTTCCCACCCCAGCCCAAACCTGGGAGTGCAAAACAAAAGGTGATCAGCTGTTACACCGGTATTTGAACCCAGCCAGTGGTATGAAGATCAGCATCCTGTAGCTAAAACCAAGAATTAGGAACAGGAAGTCCAGCTTTTCTGGATGATAACTCTAGACAATCAGCCACGGAAAGATTGATAAAGCTATTACAACCCGCTTACGGCATCCAGTCATGAATCTCATTCAGTTAGATTCCCAGCTATAATTCTGCGAGAGAACACAAATGAGTGCCAAGATAAAATTCACCCAGAGCCTCATTATTCAGCACAGGAACAATGCCTGCATTTGCACAAATGCAGGTAGCTGGACTGATTTGGCTTCTGCAGCACAAGGGATGAAGTTTAACACAGAAAACAAGGACTTGGACTGGTAACGCTGGGCACAGCTGAAATGAGACATATTATTATTATGTATTGCAAGTTTCTGCAAAGGGACAGCTGGGTGCCAACATCTTGCTCAGATTTCAGAGTAGCAGCCGTGTTAGTCTGTATTCGCAAAAAGAAGAGGAGGACTTGTGGCACCTTAGAGACTAACCAATTTATTTGAGCATAAGCTTTCGTGAGCTACAGCTCCCTTCATCGGATGCATAGTGAGCTGTAGCTCACGAAAGCTTATGCTCAAATAAATTGGTTAGTCTCTAAGGTGCCACAAGTCCTCCTCTTCATCTTGCTCAAAGTGACTCTGTCAAGTAGTTTAAAGCCTGCCCCAGCTGTTATCTGGGGGGCGGGGTAGGGGGCTGGGAGAGTCTCTTGCTGATGAAGTGAGCTGTAGCTCACGAAAGCTCATGCTCAAATAAATTGGTTAGTCTCTAAGGTGCCACAAGTACTCCTTTTCTCTTGCTTCTGAATATTCAAGGACCAAACCTTGAGGTTCTTTGAAGAGATTTTTAAAGGCACAAAGGGAGGTTGGCTCCCAATTCCCATTGACTTTCAATGGGTGATTAACTGCCTTTTGTGTTCTGAAAGTACTCTCCCTTAGGGCAGTTCTGCTCTTAAAACACTGCAGCTTTGCCACTGTAGGACTTCAGTGAAGATGCTCCTACGTGGATGGGAGAGCTGCCGTTGGCATAGTGAGTCCACCTCCACGAGAGGCAGTAGCTGTGTTGGCAGGAGAAGTCCTCCCATCACCATACTGCTGTCTACACCAGGGGTGAGGTCAGTATAACTGTCATAGAATCATAGAATATCAGGGTTGGAAGGGACCTCAGGAGGTCATCTAGTCCAACCCCCTGCTCAAAGCAGAACTGATCCCCAATTAAATCATCCCAGCCAGGGCTTTGTCAAGCCTGACCTTAAAAACTTCTAAGGAAGGAGATTCTACCACCTCCCTAGGTAACGCATTCCAGTGTTTCACCACCCTCCTAGTGAAAAAGTTTTTCCTAATATCCAACCTAAATCTCCCCCACTGCAACTTGAGACCATTACTCCTTGTCCTGTCGTCCGCTACCACTGAGAATAGTCTAGATCCATCCTCTTTGGAACCACCTTTCAGGTAGTTGAAAGCAGCTATCAAATCTCCCCTCATTCTTCTCTTCTGTAGACTAAACAATCCCAGTTCCCTCAGCCTCTCCTCATAAGTCATGTGTTCCAGTCCCCTAATCATTTTTGTTGCCCTCCGCTGGACTCTCCAATTTTTCCACATCCTTCTTGTAGTGTGGGGCCCAAAACTGGACACAGTACTCCAGATGAGGCCTCACCAATGTCGAATAGAGGGGAACGATCACGTCCCTCAGTCTGCTGGCAATGCCCCTGCTTATACATCCCAAAATGCCAGTGGCCTTCTTGGCTACAAGGGCACACTGACAGGTTTCAGAGTAAGGGCACACTGTTGACTCATATCCAGCTTCTCGGCCACTGTAACCCCTAGGTCCTTTTCTGCAGAACTGCTGCCTAGCCATTCGATCCCTAGTCTGTAGTGGTGCATTGGATTCTTCCGTCCTAAGTGCAGGACTCTGCACTTGTCCTTGTTGAACCTCATCAGATTTCTTTTGGCCCAATCCTCTAATTTGTCTAGGTCCCTCTGTATCCTATCCCTACCCTCCAGCGTATCTACCACTCCTCCCAGTTTAGTGTCGTCTGCAAACTTGCTGAGGGTGCAATCCACACCATCCTCCAGATCATTAATGAAGATATTGAACAAAACCAGCCCCAGGACCGACCCTTGGGGCACTCCGCTTGATACCGGCTGCCAACTAGACATGGAGCCATTGATCACTACCCGTTGAGCCTGACAATCTAGCCAATTTTCTACCCACCTTACAGTGCATTCATCCAGCCCATACTTCTTTAACTTGCTGACAAGAATATTGTGGGAAACAGTGTCAAAAGCTTTGCTAAAGTCAGGAAACAACACATCCACTGCTTTCCCTTCATCCACAGAACCAGTTGTCTCATCATAGGAGGCAACTGTCACTGAGGGGTGTGGATTTTTCCAGTAAAACCATCGTTGGAGCCAGTGGGATTTTGCCTGAGTGCAGACAGATGTTACCAGGATCTGGCCTGAGGTGGAACATTTTCAATCCTCTACCCTGCAACACAGAAAGAGGGGTGACGGCCTCAAGTGACGGCGGCTGCACGACCAGGCTTTCCGCCCACAGAAAGAGCACCAGTTAATGAACTATGATCTAGATTAATCCCAACCTCTGAGATGCCTCGCTCAGCGTAGACCCTGCTGCAGATCTCCACCAGGTCTAGGAGTGGAGATTGAAAAGCCCCTCTACCAGCAGCCTAAAAAGTGGGTAGGGAGCTGATTGGGCACATCCCCCTGGCTGCCTTCACCATATGGGGTTGTAAAGAGCCCTAATCACAACCCTGATGGGAGGCAACCTTACCTGGTTTCTCTTGCCATGAATCCACCTTGGGCATCTGGAGATGCAAGTCACAGGGAGTCTGGCCCAAATCTGTCTCTGGAACTATTCTGGGATATGAAAGAATCAATGTGAAAACAGCAAACGTATGTGCCTGAGGTCGTTACGCCCCTTTAGTGAGTCCCTATGAAATATATATTGTTTTTTCCCCAGAGCCCCCTGGTATTTCTGTTATTGGCAACGATGTCAAAGTCTGTATAGACCAAAAAAAAGATGGAGGCAAATTTCACAAGGGAAAACGAAGGAATCTGCGTCACCTCGTTTCAGTCAGAGAGGCTCAGGGTCCTGGGCCAGAACTAGGTGTTGCTATTAGGCTGTGGGTGGCCGTAGAAGACTTCCCAGCATTCAATGCTTTGGTGAAGACAGCTGTGAATTCTCTCTTTGCGAAGTTGCAATGAATTAAAATGAAAGGTGTCTCAGCAGAAAAAGGTAGAGCAGCAAAAAGAGATAATGGTAGAAAATGCAACAAGAGGAGTAAACACCCTGATAAAGTGCCGAGACAAGTTGGTTGAGTGGCAGGTGTTCAGGCCACTGTGCTGCTAATGGAAAAAGGCGGCCATGCAAGTCAAGGCTGAGAGCAGAATCAGCTTTCCGGGCCCTGCAATGGCAGAAGCAGGACGTGCCATCTGGACCACAGCTTTGCTTCCTGTCAACTAAGCCATGAAGAGGCATTTTGTGTCAAGTCTCAGAGGGAGCCAATTCCCTCTTCTCCCAGCCAAAGGTGAGATGCAGCGACAACAGCTGCTAAATGAGGAGTGGTACATTGGCTCCAAATTTGTGAATAACCTAGAGACTTGTTCTTGCTTCGGGGCACTGACGTGAGCAGTCGAGTCTGTACATTTGCCAGCCTGCACTCTAATACACAATGGCAGACATAATGGCTCCTTGGAGAAAAATAACACATGTGTACTGCAAACAGAGGCATCTTTTCCTGCCCCTAACACTATACTATAAAGTTATTGCAGGGAGAGGATCACGCAACAAATCCCCTACCTGTCAAACATCACACTGATAAGCTACAAAGCCGCAGTTTGGCAGTCACAAAAACTGACTATAGCTGCACGGCTGGGCTGATCTTTCATGGTGGAAAGTCACTAATTGATTATGTTGCCATAAAGAACTCCTGCCTTCCATCTGATTGTATAGACAGGAACCCCTGCCATCAGCGCCAGACAATAAAGAAATAATTCTTCTCTTAATGTTATATTCCTGCAATGAATACCAAAACAGCCCACAACAATCTTCCTATGCACCTGCCCACCCCCTTGCCCTGAGCAATTCCCCTGTCCTATCTGACTCTAATGAGAATACATTAGACAGGGCTAATGCGGCTTCCAGATCTCTAGGTGTTTATTGTATTTCTAGGGGAATGACAGCATCCTGAACGGGGCATTTTCCCAATATACCAGCATCAAACTGTATGTGAATGTAACCAGGTCGTGCTCCAAGGCCCTACCCAGAGCTCTCTAGCCATCCCGACAGGGCATAGAAATGTTAATCTCTCACTACTACCTTTAGATGATGGGCACAGACCAGGAACCTTTGCATAATACAATGCCGGGCTTTCTTTTCCTTTTTCTTTTCCTGTTCTAGAAGCAGGCCTAGAGCTCTCACCTGGGTTTGTATGTTAGACAAGGCCAGATCTTCAGCTAGTGTAAATAGGGTCACTCCACAGAAGTACCAGAGTAGATTCCCACGAGCTGAGGATCCAGGAAATACACTTTCACACGAATGAAAGCTTCCAATAGTTCCATGTCTATGTTGCTAAAGTGGGATCATGTTTTGTTTTACATATGTAATCTAGTGTGTTGGCGCCTGGGCCGGGAGTCAGGACTCCTGGGTTCTGTTCCTGGCCATGCCGCCATCTTGCTCTGTGACCTTGGACAAGTCGTTTAGACCAAAAAAGTCAAACCTGGGTGCCCAAAGCAGCATATATATATGCACTAAAAATAAACACAACCTCATTTTTGAGTGCCTCTGAAAGGCCACATTTATTAAGGTGCCAGTTTATGACTTTAAGCGCTTAGCTTTGAGCACCCAATTTGGACTATGTTGGGTTTAATTCTCTCGGTGCCTCAATTTACCCATCTGTGAAATGCATATAATAATACTTAGCTGCATCACAGGATTTAATCCTGCTTAATTAATATGTGCAGAGTGCTTTGAGATTCTCAGATGAAAGACATAGACCTGCAGAGAAATCTTATCCTGCTCTCTTGAAACAGCACACCTAAGAACTAGAGACAATATTTACTCCCAGCTCATTGAATTCGGGCAGACTTGGAGCCTTTAAACGGCCTGCGTTATGTTTGATGCTCTCTGTCACAATCTGATCGAGATCTTTGGCAGAAAAGTGACATATAAGCAGGGCAGACAGGCTCTGAATTATTGATATTCCAGGAAGCTGTAGCCGGGCTGCCATGTATTATCAGGACAGGAAAGTTAATGACTATTTTAATCAAAAACTTGAAGAGAATGTAATTACGATGCTCAAATCTGTTCAAAATACTCCAGCACTGCTGTTGGTGACCACATACAAAAGAGCCGGTAGCAAAGTTGGTTTCAGAACAACATAGTAATGTACCATGTAAGACCACTGATCTTTTGGACATACTTCCAAAGAGGCTTGAAACTCCAGGAAATGATTATAAGAGACACTGTGCCATAACAACACAGACTGCTCTTTCTGCAAAGTCAAATACACCTTCACGAATTCATTGTTCATTCTTAAAGACTTCTTAGGCAGCCAGGCCAAACGATCTGGGCATAAAAAATTAAGTTACTTCCTTGCAAATAATTCCTATGAATAAATGTTTCAAATGAACCTTTGGATATAGCATTATGCACATACTGTGCTAGTTATTGCTGACAGGAGTGGAGGTTTACAGTGGAAAATTACTGCCCCATGCTGGGAAGCACCGAGTGACAGCGCAGTAACACATCTGAAGCCAAGCTGGAGAAACACAGCAGAAAAGTTTACCTCATTATTCCTGCCAGCTGGTTCCGCTCATCTGCACAGCCGCTGATACTCGCTCATTTGAGCAAGGCCGGTTTGGTCTGCAAGCGTACCCGCAGAAGGCTGAAATGTCACAAATACTCATGCAAACAACTCTCAGGGAAGCATCCCTGCAGACAACCCAAAAGCTGCTTGTGACCGGGGAACGCAGAGGGAGAGGGGGGTCACAGCAATCAAATAAGCGGCAGGAGCAAGGAGATGATACTAGCATGGGTTCTCTCATCAGCACCACTATGCCAGATGGAAGAGAGGTCCTCCGCCTGGTGTTTCTTCAGGGGCATGGGTATGTAGAGCCCTGCATGGATACAAAATTTGTATCTGCATCCGATCCGCAAACGTGGCCCGCGGATAGAAAGCGGATAGCCTCAGCTTTGCAGGGCTCTCTGGACATGCCTCAGCATCCAGCTGTGTCGCTGGAGTCTGGCCAGGTTGTGAGGAGGGGTTTCTGCTGTGCCTGGGACCACCAGGCTGCATGAAGAGGTTTAGGCTGTGTGGCTGTGAAAGGTCACCCCCATTCAAGCCACCCAGTTTCACTTGAGTCCCCGAGCAACAGTGCCCAGGGTGTTGGGTGGAGAGCAGCGGCAACGCATCAGTGCGGGGGCAAGCAAGCACTAGCAGGCCTAGCATTAGTGGTGGAGGAGACCTGCATGCTGCCTGCAACGCGGGCGTGGACCATGCGACAGCACCGGCCGGTCAGGGGCCGAGGATCAGCTGGGGAAGGAATGAGCCCTGCAGTCCGGAGACAAGGCGCTCCATGACAGCACGTTGCTGCTTCCTGCCTGCAAGCAGAAACCACAGAAGGCAGTGGCTGGAGGGAGGCTGGGAGGGTTTTGCCCTATATCTCTGGCATATACCCTGCTCTTGCAGTGGACACAGTGCAGGATTCTGCTGCACTGGCCGCCAGCTCCTGCTAGTGTTGCATCAATTAAGGCACACCGGTTTGAGGGGTAGTCGGCCTCCTGGCCCTGCCCCTATGGAAATGGGAGAGGCAACGACTTGGTTAGGTTGGTTTCGCCATTTTGTTACATTCAATATAAATAATTCTACACCAACAAGCCGGAATGGTTCAAACCATCCTCCTGCTCGGCCAGTGTCCTCCGCTGTACCTTAATGCTTGCAAGTGACTGTGATTTATGTTGCCACAGCAAGAGGCAGGTGCTCCTGGTTGAAAATGGGTCAGTGTCGGTCTGTCAAATCCCAGTTTGCTTCTGTGGCAGGTTCACAAATGACAGTTGCGTGAGAAGTCGCTCTCCAGCCTAGGCACTTGAGGCCAGACCCTCCACTGGCACAGAGTGGCGTAGTCTCATGACACCAGTGGATCTCCATTGATTTTCATCAGCTCCATGTGGAGAGGTGTCTCTCGTTGGGGGCTTTCGCCTGCACTTAAGCACGAGTAACTTTACTTACGTGAGCCGTCCCGTTCTTTTCTTTAGCAGAGTCCACGAGCCACATCCTCAGCTGGTGCCAATCAGCTCCAATGGACCGAGCACGTCCCCACCAGCCAAGGGTCAGGCCCAACGTACTGATGGGTTGGAACAGCTCTCTCGTCTTTTCTTTTTTAACCTGACGCTGAGACACAAACCCCTGAAGGGGATTTAATCGATTGATGCAGACGAATTTTCACCTGGGAAAGCCTGAATCTTGCTGGGGTGACAGAAAATCTGTCATCGGCAATGAGCAAAGTTACTCGCATGCTTAAGTCTTTGGAGGGTCGGGGCCTTCGTACCAATGACAGAAGCAAGAAATACGACGAAAGACACAGTAGCGGGCAGTGGAAAGGCAAGTGCTGAATGGCCAAAAGCACCAAGGTCTAGCCGCACAGCACTGTACCTTCCTCTGCACGCCTCATCTGGAGCTGTCTTGTGCCCTAGTATTCTCCCAGCACTGCAATATGTATCCGGGATATAATGCCACCCACTCACTCACCACTCGTTGTTGTTCTGTTTTATTCCCATCCTCTTACCACGTTGTGAGACAGATGGCATCGGCCTCAATATTTCAGAAACACGTTAAGGATTGTTATTTCCTCCATCCCTTCCTTCAGCCTCCTGCCTGCCAGGGGGGAGAGAGAGAGAGAGAGAGAGAGAAAAGCCTGTTTCCTGAAAGGGTCTAATCGTTATTGGCCTGCAGCGCCCAGGAACAAAGAACAGGAGGTGCAGGAGAAAGCAGAGGGCAACAGAGATGACATTTCTCTCTGGCTGATAAGGAAGCCTGTCTCCAGCAAGCAGCAGAAGAATGGCTGTTTTCTTTTTAAAATGGATCAAACAGTGCTGCATCTGCTCAGCGTCTCCACTCTCAACACCTCTCTAATTTATACAGCATGCAGATCAGTCCATGCACAGACAGCCTGCCGCTGTCTAGGGCTGCGCTCTCAGCCAGATTCCTGTAGGAAAGCAAGGTTTGTTTTCGTTGGCTGCTGCGGAGAAAGGACGGCCTTGTGTCTGAGGTACCGGGGTAGGACCTGGATTCAAATTCCTGGCTCTGACCTTGGGCAAGTCACTCTGGGCCTCTGTACCGCATGAGGAAATTGGGGCTAACCCTGTGAGGACAAATTCCTTTGTTTGAGAGGCACTCAGATCCCACAGGGATGGTGGCCAAATAAAGTGTGTTCGAAAACAGACAGTGGAGAATTCAACCTGCCTTTCTTCTTGCATGGCGTGATGCAGTCGTGGGGAAAGCAGACTGAATTGCTCAGCTCAGCCTATGCTTTGCCCAGCGATTTCTGGTGAAATGGAACAACTACAAGAGTTTTAATTTATCCACCTGCTGTGGAAAAAGAGAGGCATCATATCTACTCAAAGGAGGCGATAAAATGGAAACAACACTCCAGTGCTGGCTGAGATTAGAAATCGGTGCTTCAGACCTATTCTCCCCCCTCTGCCAGCGGGCGCTATCTATGGCCCAGGGAAGAGACCTCTGCATCACACAGGGGATCGTGCAGTTCCCCCCCGCCCCAGGTTCTCTGCAGTTTGGCTGCCCCCTGGTCCTTCGTAACAAAGACACTGCATTCCCCCATGCGCTCCTGGTCTTTGCCTGCTGCCTCCCTTTATGATGGGTGGTGGTTTTTAAATCCTTCCTGCTTCCACGAGCGTCAGGCAGACCGAAGATTCTCAGCACACGTTGGAACCAGGTTAATTTATCACCTGCTGGGCTCGCAACGTACCTCCATCCTCTGCCGGTATGCCCATCTCTCCCAATGCCGTCATGCTCTGCACAGATGGGAAGAAGTGAGCGGACATAGGGCTCCACAGCTCAAACACCCAGGCAGGTTGACTGGAAAGGAAAGAATGCTCCTCTCCAAGGAGGAACTATGCCACGGCAATGCTAGGTGAGCCCGTTAAGGACGAGAGCAACGCAGAGCAGGGAAGATTTGTCGACTCTCCTGATGTAGCACTTCGCCTCACCACTTTTCAACACGTCACTTTTCTCAGTAGCTCTCTCTGAATACAAATTCCTCCCCCTCTGCTGCAGCACACCTGCAAATTCGGGCATCTGCACATTGGACACTGTCCGTGACAAACAGTTGCACATACACCAAAGAGAATCCCATTACCCCAAAACCTCCCTTAGCCCCCAGTGAACCCTGTCCCCGCTGGCAGGGGAGGGCGGCCTTGTGGCTAAAGCAAAGGTTTGGGAGATAGCAGCTCGGGATTCCCACAGACTCTGTGTGTAACCCTGAGCCAAGGCACTTAGGCCCTGGTTCACAAAGGTGTTTAGGTGCCTGGCACCCACTGATTTTAGTGATAGGCAGGTACCCAAGTGCCTTTGTAATCTGGGCCTTGCCGTTACGGGGGCTCAGTTATTTCATCTGCAGGGTGGGTTGAATGATTCTGAACTGCCATTCTGCATGCACCCCTGATCCCAAACACAAAGCAACAGGCATCGGGCTCATTAGAAGTGGCACAGAGAGAGCCTCAGCTCTGTAATTATTTAGCCTGGGACTGAAGAGAATCGACCAAATGCTCATTCCTTCTAGTATATGTTTAAAGTGTCTGACCCTGGCACAAATACACATACCACATACACACTAGGCAGAATAAAATACCCTGTTACTCAGCAGCAATGTGATTTTTCAATTAAATGTTACCCCAACATTTTATCTATTAAAACAACCCCCACCCCCAAGGCCGTGCTGGAGACCCCATCTGCCCCACATGCTCTGTGCTCTTCCTTCTCTTTGGCTGACATTTACAAGAGTCGAACGCCAGGCTTTGGCGAGAGCGTGCCTGCTGGCATCCTCAACGGCATCTGGCCCGTCGGCAGGCTCCTCAAGCTGATGTGCTGCCAGGATAAACCCGTCTGTGGCTTCTTTGTGGAGTTAGGCTGTTGGCGGTGCTTTCGCTTCTTGGGTAGCATCTGCCTCTTCTGCCATCTCTAATGAGTAAGTTCCTGTATGCTGGGAGGAGGGGGGGGATTAATTCTAGGACCAGACTTGGAATTCTTGCCTGCAGCCTCTTTCTATGACGAGATAACTGGCTCTGTGGAGGAGGGGAAATTGGTGGACGTGTTGTTCCTTGACTTTAGCAAAGCTTTTGACACAGTCTCCCACAGTATTCTTGCCAGCAAGTTAAAGAAGTATGGGCTGGATGAATGGACTATAAGGTGGATAGAAAGTTGGCTAGATTGTCGGGCTCAACAGGTAGTGATCAATGGCTCCATGTCTAGTTGGCAGCCGGTATCAAGCGGAGTGCCCCAAAGGTTGGTCCTCGGGCCGGTTTTGTTCAATATCTTCATAAATGATCTGGAGGATGGTGTGGATTGCACCCTCAGCAAGTTTGCAGATGACACTAGGTCCCTCTGTATCCTATCCCTACCCTCCAGCATATTTAGCTCTCCTCCCAGTTTAGTGTCATCTGCAAACTTGCTGAGGGTGATAGGATACAGAGGGCCCTAGACAAATTAGAGGATTGGGCCAAAAGAAATTTGATGAGGTTCAACAAGGACAAGTGCAGAGTCCTGCTCTTAGGATGGAAGAATCCAATGCACCGCTACAGACTAGGGACTGAATGGCTCAGCAGCAGTTCTGCAGAAAAGGACCTAGGGGTTATAGTGGACGAGAAGCTGGATATGAGTCAGCAGTGTGCCCTTGTAGCCAAGAAGGCCAATGGCATTTTGGGATGTATACGTAGGTGCATTGCTAGCAGATCGAGGGACATGATCGTTCCCCTCTATTCGACATTGGTGAAGCCTCATCTGGAGTACTGTGTCCAGTTTTGGGCCCCACACTACAAGAAAGATGTGGAAAAATTGGAAAACGTCCAGCGGAGGGCAACAAAAATGATTAGGGGACTGGAACACATGACTTATGAGGAGAGGCTGAGGGAACTGGGATTGTTTAGTTTGTGGAAGAGAAGAATGAGGGGGGATTTGATAGCTGCTTTCAACTACCTGAAAGGGGGTTCCAAAGAGGATGGATCTAGAATGTTCTCAGTGGTAGCTGATGACAGGACAAGGAGTAATGGTCTCAAGTTGCAGTGGGGGAGGTTTAGGTTGGATATTAGGAAAAACTTTTTCACTAGGAGGGTGGTGAAACACTGGAATGCGTTACCTAGGGAGGTGGTGGAATCTCCTTCCTTAGATATTTTTAAGGTCAGGCTTGACAAAGCCCTGGCTGGGATGATTTAGTTGGGGATTGGTCCTGCTTTGAGCAGGGGGTTGGACTAGATGACCTCCTGAGGTCCCTTCCAACCCTGATATTCTATGACTCTATGATTCTTTGATTCTCTACCCAGAGCCAATGTGAATTTAGTGCTGGTGAAAGGTGACATGCCTGGGAATTAAAGTTCCTTGTTTAATCTGGAAACTAGCTCAGGTGAGTGACCAGTAAGACTGCCAAGTTTGGTGGGATAATGGCTTCAGGACACATGGTCGCTGGGAACTAGACTGGAGCCATTGACTGACAGGGTGCTGAGCCGCTGTCATATGGGAATGGTTTTCCAGCCACAGCCATCCTGTGTCCACTGTGAGCCGCTGACATAGAGGGGACAGAATCTGCAGCCCAGTATCAATTGCTGAGATCGTAAGGGACTGATCCAAAGCCCACTGAAGTCAGTAGAGAGGCTCCCATTAACTTCAGGCTTTGGATATGGGTTCAGGTCACCAGTGTTATATTACCAAGAACAAAATCCTTGGCTCAGTAGCCCATAACCGTTTCACCGCCTGAGCACGTACAGAAATGCACCTGCAGTTCTGGTAGCTGAGACCTGGGAACATTAGTAATGGTTTTCCCGAAACAACCATCCTTCAAAGGAAGCTTCTAAAAATTCATGAGACTTTCCACCATGACTTAGTGTGATTACAGTATTATGCACTTAAATCAGCTATCACCCAATGTGCCAAATTTCAACCTTTCCAACCTGTGTTCCACATCCCTGGGTCATATACCTGAAAATCTTACAGCACAGCATCCTGCACTTTTATTAGAGGCCAAGTGGTACTTAGCCCATTTCTACAGCAGCGCTCTCCTGGCAGAGCCATTCCTACTGATCAAGTTTGTGTGTAGCAGTATACTCACTCCTAAGACGTGTCTTGGGTGCCCTTAAGCCCCACAGAGGGTGGGTCTTTAAGATGTGCAATGACAAGGTCTTGAAACAAACAATCCCACCGGTGCACATCCAGTTCCTAATGGACTAGACTCAGGCAAGCTGTCACAGCATCCCATCTTCCACTAAGACCTCCCAGTTGAAAGTAAATTTTTTGTTGCAGAGGGTGAAATCAGCTCACAGGTTACAAATTAATTCAAGGCAACATCTGGTGCATCCCAGACACAAGGCAGCTTTTAGAGATTAAAAGTGTCTGGTACGTGACTTTAGACTGCGAACTTTTTGAGGCAAAGATGAGTCTCTTCTGTTGGGAATCGCCTGTCTCGTGGGCACAACCATAAATGAACCATAAATAAGAGCAACCACCACCATGAGTAAAACTGATTGACAGTCATGAGTTAGTGATAGTCACCTGAGTATGTCCATGCCCCAAAGGGAAAATTACCCAGAACACCCTTGGGCTTGTGCAGAAAAAGGCATGGGCCCCCAGAGGGATGCTCACAGAGAGTAGGCCTTTGTTGCAAAAAAGGCATGTTCTTAACTCGGGTAAGCTAGTTAGTTCTTTAACTCAGGATAAACTATCAGTGAAGACACAGCAACTCAACTTTTAACTCAGGTTAACAACTTGAGCTCAACCCTATGCTCTCCTATAGGCCTTAGCCAGAGCTGCTAACCCAACTTAAAAGCAGGGTTGCCTGGTCTTCACTACTAGGTTAGCCTGAGTTAACGAAAAAACCCAAATTAAGAACACACTTACTTTTGCAGTAAAGACAGACCCACATTTAGTGACAATAACAGTCTAGTCTTTTTCCTGGTCTAAAGAAAAGCACATTGTGGGTCAAGAAGATCAAATATGGTCTCTATATTCAAGGCCAAAGAGCATGATGCTCTCTTGCACAGGAGGACAGCAAGTGTTGTTATAAATTTTATAATAACATGTCTTAGCTCAAGTTTCTTTTGGTTTACACTGGAGGAAGGAAATTACAATCTGGATAATTTACACAGACATCATGGGTGAGACTTAATGCCTTTGAAAATCTTCCCCCTAAATTAATGGGCCTTCCCATTTTGGATAATGAGAACTTTTATTAACGTGGAATGTAAATAGAAAACCTTTACTTTATGTTACTCCTCTCTGAAGAATGGGTACATGGCCACCTACCTTGAAAGTGACTCTTGCAGCGCTAAAATAATACTGTATTTGACTTATTCCTGGTGCAGTGATTAGGTCAGGAATGATATAACCAAAATGAATGTCTCTGCCAATCTGGGAGGAAGTAGATAAGTATTACCAGGAGATCTATTGGCGCGTCAGAGTAAGGGTGACTTTAATACTCAAGATGGAATAAATTCTGAGAACAATGTCATCTGCTTGACTCTTGGCAACATGGTTTTCTTTATGTAACAGGTTTCTACCAAGCTGAGTGAGAATCACAGAGTTTGTAATAAGAAAAGGAGTACTTGTGGCACCTTAGAGACTAACCAATTTATTTGAGCATGAGCTTTCGTGAGCTACATGCTCAAATAAATTGGTTAGTCTCTAAGGTGCCACAAGTACTCCTTTTCTTTTTGCGAATACAGACTAACACGGCTGTTACTCTGAAACCTGTCAGAGTTTGTAATATCAAGGTAAGATTCTCCTTTGCGTGGCTGGTTAAAGCGCCTCGCCTGCAGCTGGTTCTGGGCAAACAGACCCCAAGCCAATTGCAGGATCATTGACTCATAGACTTGAAGGTCAGAAGGGATTATCATGATCATCTAGTCTGGTCTCCTGCACATTGCAGGCCACAGATCCTCATCCACCCACTCCTGTTCATAGAATCATAGAATATCAGGGTTGGAAGGGACCTCAGGAGGTCATCTAGTCCAACCCCCTGCTCAAAGCAGGACCAGTCCCCAACTAAATCATCCCAGCCAGGGCTTTGTCAAGCCTGACCTAAAAAACCTCTAAGGAAGGAGATTCCACCACCTCCCTAGGTAACGCATTCCAATGCTTCACCACCCTCTTAGTGAAAATGTTTTTCCTAACATCCAACCTAAACCTCCCCCACTGCAACTTGAGACCATCATCTGTCTCATCATTCTGTCATCTGCTACCACTGAGAACATTCTAGATCCATCCTCTTTGGAACCCCCTTTCAGGTAGTTGAAAGCAGCTATCAAATCCCCCCTCATTCTTCTCTTCCGCAAACTAAACAATCCCAGTTCCCTCAGCCTCTCCTCATAAGTCATGTGCTCCAACCCCCTAATCATTTTTGTTGCCCTTCGCTGGACTCTCTCCAATTTATCCACATCCTTCTTGTAGTGTGGGGCCCAAAACTGGACACAGTTCTCCAGATGAGGCCTCACCAATGCCGAATAGAGGGGAATGATTACGTCCTTCAATCTGCTGGCAATGCCCCTACTTATACAGCCCAAAATGCCGTTAGCCTTCTTGGCAACTAGGGCACACTGTTGACTCATATCCAGCTTCTCGTCCACTGTAACCCCTAGGTCCTTTTCTGCAGAACTGCTGCCTAGCCATTCGGTCCCTAGTCTGTAGCGATGCATGGGATTCTTCCGTCCTAAGTGCAGGACTCTGCACTTGTCCTTGTTAAACCTCATCAGATTTCTTTTGGCCCAATCCCCTAATTTGTCTAGGGCCCTCTGTATTCTATGCCTACCCTCCAATGTATCTACCACTCCTCCCAGTTTAATGTCATCTGCAGACTTGTTGAGGGTGCAATCCACACCATCCTCCAGATCATTAATGAAGATATTGAACAAAACCAGCCCCAGGACTGACCCTTGGGGCACTCCGCTTGATACCGGCTGCCAGCTAGACATGGAGCCATTGATCACTACCCGTTGAGCCCGACGATTTAGCCAGCTTTCTATCCACTTTATAGTCCATTCGTCCAGCCCATACTTCTTTAACTTGCTGACAAGAATACTGTGGGAGACTGTATCAAAAGCTTTGCTAAAGTCAAGGAATAACACATCCACTACTTTCCCCTCATCCACAGAACCAGTTATCTCATCATAGAAGGCAATTAGGTTAGTGAGGCCTGACTTGCCCTTGGTGAATCCATGCTGACTGTTCCTGATCACTTTCTTTTCCTCTCAGTACTTCAGAATTGATTCCTTGAGGACCCTGCTCCATGATTTTTCCAGGGACTGAGGTGAGGCTGACTGGCCTGTAGTTCCCCAAATTCTCCTCTTTCCCGTTTTTAAAGATGGGCACTTCATAAAGATGGGCACTTTAAAGATGGGCACAATCATAATTATGAGAAGAGAAACGAGTAGTGGCAGGATGGACTGTTGATATAACCTATAACTTCTCTTGTCAAGCTAAGGCTGTGATCCAAACCAAAAGCCCAACAGATAAGTTTGCAGAGTGGCCAGACAGAAGTAAAAGCTCTCCCAAGCATGGTGACTACCATGGGCAATATGTCTTGAATTATCTAGCTAGAGGCCACGTACTTGTCTTCTGTCAGTTGTAAGAAAACCAACTAACCTGACACATGCAGTGCCCTCCATGGCGGAGTGACACCTCGCAAGTCCACATAACCCAGTGGTTGGTTAGCAGAGCCAACTCATACCTTTAAACTCTAGTCAGGACAAGACAAGCTGTAGTTTAGCACATATTCAGCTGATCAAGTAAAAGGCTGGGGCCAGACTAGGAAGCATTCATTAGATCAAACTAGCTAACACAATCTCATATCACACCTTTACATCACAGTCTAGACAAAGCCCAAGGTAATATCCAGAATGTGGTGCTGTAATAGATCCAGGTTGTGAAGGAGAGCGGGTGAAATAGATATCATGGGTTTTCTTACAGGTGTAAGGCAACACCATCTGACAGGGACACCTTCAGTTCGTTCAGTTGCTGAGTTTAGTGGACTTGCAAGGTATCACTTTCCCCATGTATGGAGGGCAGAGAGCCTTCATGTGTCAAAATAGCTGGCTCGCCTACAATGGTCAGAAGAGACATTTACCCGCACAAGAAACTGGACCACACAACTGTGCCTTCCACAAGCAGATGGACGCAGAAGGACAGGTCTGTATGTGATGCTGGCACCTGTGCTCTTTGCATCAGAGTACGTGTTGGTAATAGAGGTGGCCTCTGATGCCATTCAAGGTTAATCTCACTGAGCTGGTTCCATTTCCTGGACATTTCTGCCACCTCCAACAAGTTGGGAGAAGTAGCCTCCCGCATACAGTAGGCCTGATGAATTCATTAATTTGTTACTTGCTCTGGAACAATTTAATCTTACAGATGCTGAATCAAGTGCCCAAATGTAAGCCTCAACTAGTTCACGTGGCTCAGGTCCCCAGCTGCTGGCTGCGGTTGCTAGTGGCCCGTGCAAATCACCAGTGCTAGAGCCAGAGCTTTAAAGTCTTGGATGCAACCTTCCAGAGCAGCCAGTTTCCACAGTGCTATCTCTGCGAAGATTAGTTCCCCTTGTCATTGTGTTGGATGACCTGACGGACAGTATTTAAAATCTCTTTGTGGCCTGCAAGGACATGATGGCCACAAACATTTAAGTAAATGTGTCATGTCATCGCTAGCGGTAAAAACCTAGAGTGAAAATGAAGAGAAAAAATATCAGTGGCAAATATATATCTTTATTTCAATCTAAGTAACGAGCAGGAAACAAGGGCTTTTAAAAATGCTTAAGATGGTCCAGATCAGCAAGACACCGTTGTCTTCCAGGGAGCTACGCTGGCTTACACCAGCTGAGGATCTGAGCAACAGGAGTTTGAGTTTGACCTCACTTATCCCAGGGATAATTAGGAGTGACCTCACATCTGAAGTCAGTGGCTGGTTTGCCATCAGTAGAAAAGAGCTAAAACTCAGCACTGCGATTTTTTAGCTTGATGGTGACCCTCCACGTGTGACATGATGTGGGACTAGATCAGAGAGAATAAATACAGAATGTTCAAAGTGAGGAAAGCCCCCCTCTGAACACAACCCAATCACAGACAGAAACCTAGTCAATGCAGTGCACAGAGGAGCATTGCTGGGAGACAAAGTGAGAAAGACGGACTGTCAATGCCCTCTTTGCTGGTGCGAGAACTGAGGATGCAGGGTGAGGCCTTAAGGGCAGGAATGAAGGAAGCTGCAGCCCCTCACAGCAGATGTAACTGACGTGGTGATTAGAGCGGAGTTGAATGCTAACACCCTGTCTGTGCTGGGAACTCCTGGTGGAGATGAACAGATCTTAGCAACAGTGGGAAAGCTTTGCAAAACTTCCCTAATGCAGGCGAGGCGCTAGAGCAGGGGTGGGCAAACACACTGCTCCTAGGTGAGTGGCTATATACCTGCACCCCTGTGGAGCCTCACTGATTTCAATGGCTATGGCTTTCAGTGGGCCCTCATGCCGGTGCAGGGATACAACCCTATAGAGTAATTTATGGGATCAGGGGCCAAAGACTGGAAAAATTTATTCTTCATAATCCTGATTTAGATTACCTAACTCCTGAGGCCTACAAAAGGCAACACAGTGCCTGTATCTGATCAGATCAATCCAGCAAGCCTGGAGGAGAATGAACTCTGGTGGGGAAGGGTAGGAACAAGAGCTGGGTGACATGTTTACCCGAAACTTTTTTTTGGCAAAAAATGCAGATTCAGTAACATCAAATCATTTAATAAATTTGTGAACGTTTCACCAAGTTCTTTTTGAGGAAAATAATTCTAAAAAACTCAAAATATTTCATTTCAATATCTTCTAAACAAAATATTTTGGTTTTGTAGGTCAAAAACCACTTTTCACTTAAAAATTTCATTCAGTTTTATTTTTTAAAAATGCAAAAATAACCCAAATGCTCAAAATCAAAACTAAACAAACTGTTTTGTTTGACCTGAAATTAATTTTTTCATTATTACTTTTTGGCACTGTCAGCAAACTGAAAAATCTCTAGCAGGAGCTCTAGTAGGAGTTACTGTATTATCTTGTTTCCAGAGGAAGGCTTGGAAGCAAAATCGTATATTAATTTCTAGCTTCACATTTTCATCTGCACTAAATCTGCGTTAGCGAGTTTGATTTTCCACTTTCCATCCCCCTCCCACACAGACTGAGCACGAGAATATGGTAGAGGTCACCAGCAGTCTTTGTTCCTCTAATTTGAAGCCACCATCTAATTAGATGTCAGCCAAGCAAAATATTAGAAGTCACATAATAATTATATCAACAAAATCAACAATTTAACAGCAAAGGTTAATTACATTTATATAAAAATCCAATAGAAAAAATGATGTTCAAACAGTTGGGCAGACTAATTGAAAGCTAATGTTGCTTCTAAATTGAATTTCAAATGAATTTTACATCCATAGTTCATTTTGCTAATTCCATACTCCGTATCCTGTAATTTGTTGACAGTGACTGATTACTTAAGTGAATAATATCTATGTACCAGGGCCACTTAGTAATAGAATAGGCCTTGTGCGACCACCGTACTAATGAATATAGTTTATTTAAAACACCAGTCTGTATTTGGATTTCTGAAGAACAGTGGCATGGCTTTGGCAATACCAACGGTTCGTAACAGCAACAAATTCCTACTTTATTTCTTTTTTTAATAATAGGCTGGAAAGACGTTTTTGCCTGGATGGCAGCGACATACTCCAGCATCCAGAGCAGCCGTTTGATAGATCACATCATTTCAGCAGCTTTCACTCCTCATTTCCATTTGTCAAAGGGCAAGAATGACTATTGACAGTTTGCCATGAAATAGTCTGCACAAATTCACCTAATTACTGCACGTGACTTCAAACCTGACCCAAAGCCCTTTAAAGTCAACGGGCATCTTTCCACTGACTTCAATGGGCTTTGGATTGGGCCCGTATAGAACAGTGCAATCAATATTGGTTACATTTCCCTTTCTAATTGGTAGAGGTTGAGGCAGAATCAAAAAGCCGCAGATCTTTGCCTCCCCTTAACAGAGCGGCTGGTGAAATCCAGAGCTGCAGATCAGTTTTGAGGTTTCAAACCATTGCAGTAAGGAAATTATAGATAACCCTGCGTGGCTGTCACAGAGGTCACGGATTCCGTGACTTTCTGTGACCTTTGTGACTTCTGCGGCTGGCTCCGGGTCTGCCTGAGCAGCTTAGGCAGCCCCGGGGCCAGCCACACCAGCCACTGCTGGGGCAGTCCGGGCCACCGCACTCCCCCTCACCCCAGCAGCAGCAACAGTAGTTTGGGGGTGGAAAGGGGCTCAGAGCTGGGGCAAGAGGTTGGGGTGCAGGGCAGCACTTACCTTGGGCGGGCTCCCCGGAAGTGGCCGTCATGTCCCTGCAGTTCCTAGGTGGAGCCACCAGGGGGCTCTGCACACTGCTCCTACCTGCAGGTACCGCCCCCACAGCTCCCATTGGCTGCGCCTGGAGCCCCTCTGGCCTTCCCTCCCCATAAGAGCTGCAGGGACATGACGGCCACTTCCGGGGAGCCACGTGGAGCTGCGTAGGGAGCCTGTCATCCCTGCCACTCTCCCCTCAGCACCGGCAGGGGTCCAGGGCCACATGCCCCCCCAAACGCCCCTCTCAGCACCAGCTGGAGTCCCAGGTCACCCCACCCACAGCACCCCCATCTGTACCACCCCCCCCCCAGTACCTGCAGTGCCCCGGCCCAAGTTTTAGTTAGGGGTATATAGTACAAGTCACAGACAGGTCATGAGCTGTGAATTTTTGTTTACTGCCTGTGACTTATCCATGACTTTTATTAAAAATACCCATGACTAAAACATAACCTTAATTACAGACAACTTGGGATGCAACGTTTGGATCCAGATCCAAACCACAGCAGAGTTTGTCGGGTCCATAACCAGGCTTTTGGTTCAGGTCCCATCTGTAAAGGAAGGGTAGGTCCGGATTTTCCAGAGAGCATGATGGGTACAGAGCTTTTTTGAAAATTTGACCATAAAATGTCACCCTGGCAGCTTCCGTCCCTTCTGAAAGTCTGGCCATTTCCTTGTGATGCCTAAATGGAAACTGAGCAATCTGAGGGGGAAAAAAAAAATCTCTCTCCACTTACGGGTGCTGAGCACTGGAAAAATCTGCCCAATCAAATGCTTTGTGCCTGCATTCCAACGCCTATTCAGAGATGCCAAGGCCAGAAGAGTTCTTTGTGAGCATCTAGTCTGAGCTCCTGCACAGCACAGGCCAGAGACCTGCCCCACACTAATTCCAAAAGCAGCGCTTTTAGAAAAACATCCAACCCTGATTTTAAAAATCAGTGATGGAGAATCCACCACATCCCTTGGTAACTTTACTCTCACACAGTTAAAAAGTTACACCTCATTCCCAGTCTGAATTTATCTAGCTACAACTTCGAGCCTCTGGATCATGTTAGACCTTTCTTTGCGAGACTGAAGAGCCCATTATTAAATATTTATTCCTGCCGTAGGTACTTAAAGACGGTAACCATGTCCCCCCTTAACCTTCTCTTTGTTAAGCTAAATCGATTGAGCTCCTTCAATCTATCGCTATGAGGCAGGTTTTCTAATCCTTTAATCATTCTCGTGGCTCTTCTCTGAACCCTCTCCAATTTATCAACATCCTTCTTGAACTGTGGGCACCAGAACTGGACACAGGATTCCAGCCGCAATCACACCAGGCCCAAATACAGAAGTAAAATAACCTCTCTACTCCTACTTGAGAGTCCCCTGTTTTTGCATCCCAGGATTGTAGTAGCTCTTTTGGCCACAGCATCACACCAGGAGCTTACGTGCAGCTGATTATCTACTATGACTACACAATCTTTTTCAGTCACTGCTTCTGAGGGTAGAATTCCCATCGTGTTAGTACGTCCTCTTTTCTTTGTTCCTAGATGTACACATTTACATTTAGCCATCTTAAAGTGTATATTGTTTGCTTGCGCCCAGTTTGCCAAGTGATCCAGATTGCTCTGGATCAATGTCCTGTCCTTTTCATTATTTACCACTCCCTCAATTTATGTGTCATCTGCAAACTTGATCTGAGATGATTTTATGTTTTCTTCCAGGTCATTAATTAAAATATAGAGGCCAAGATCAGAACCCTGCAGGTCCCTACTAGCAACACTCCTGTTCGATGATGATTCCCCATTTACAATTACATTTTGAGACCTATCAGTTAGCCCATTTTAATCCATTTAATGTCTGGCGTGGTAATTTTATATCTTTCTAGCTTGTTAATCAAAATGTCCCATTGCACCAAGTCAAATGCCTTACAAAAGTCTAAATCTATTACATCCACACTATTACCTTTATCAACTAAACTTGTAATCTCCTCAAAACGAGATACCAAGTTAGTTTGACAAGATCGACCGTCCTTCAGACAAACAGACGCTTCCAGCTGAATGCAGGGTTGCTAAGGGTTGTGATTTTATCGCAAATCCTATAGTATTTGATGCTTTTCTGAAAGCCACAGACATTGGAATTAAGAAATTACATGAGACTCTAGGCTTTCATTTAAAAAATTAGACAAGTTTCTAGTCCTTGCAGAGCAAACATGAAGCAAGTGCACCCTGAAGGCTCAGAAACCTGAACGCAAAGGAAAAAACCTCAACATTTATATTTAAAAAAGAAAAAAAAAATCTCATGGCTTCGAAGCCAATTTCATGATTTTCTGGGACCCGGTTCATGATGCTGGAACACTTGGGGTTCGCGATTCGGTGAGTGTCATTTTTAGATAGGGAGAACATCCGAGGGGGAGAGCAAAACCAACGGACAGCCAAGAAAAGCCTCAGGTGTGGGTAAGATGTGTTCAGCGTAGCCAGGGCTGCCAGAGACAGGGCTTCCCCTCGCAGCATGAATTAGGGTGGCCCAAGGCTGTTGATTTCAACGGGGCTAACTCACAGCCGGCTCTACCGTTTTTGCCACCCCAAGCAGTGAAAAAAACGGTCGCCACCGAATTGCCGCCGCGGACGGCAGGAGACAGAGAAGCTGCCACTGAATTGCCGTCCCTAGCACCTGCTTGGAACGCTGGTGCCTGGAGCCGGCCCTGCTCACAGCCTAACCAGAAGTGAGGGCGGCAGTCAGGCCCGCAGAGAACAGGTGGGCTGGGGGAGAGCTGCTCAGCGGACGAGCAGTACGGGCCATGGTCTGTGCCCAGTGGCAATGCCCAGCGAGGCTGGAGGGTATGACGTCCCAGTGAGCTCCGCGTAACGTGCAGCTTCCCAGAGGGAACGTGTCTGGGCACTGGAGGGGCGGCCACAGCTCCATCCCCTCATTATCAGCCGTAGGGAGGAACACAGACCACTCCCAAAGGTGCAGCAAGCTCGCCTGGGAGTACGTGTCTCTCCATTGCCCTGGATCCATGCCTGTTTCCTGGCTTCAGCGGGCATAACACTGCCGACCACAGCGATTCAGCTGGCCCATCTTTTCCCCAGCACTGCGTGGGCTCTCGCTCTAAGAGGCAGTATTGTGCCCTGGTGAGCTATTACGGTGCCAGTGGAAATCATCAGCGAGAGGGGCCCTGGCCATTGATGGGGAGTGAAGAGCTGTCCCTGCCCCGAGGCGCCTGCAGTCTAAAGGCACGGTGGAAAGTCCGTGCAGCATTCTGCCGTCAGCTGCACTCAGGTGCCATGCCGTCCCTCCCCTCCTCCACAGCCGCCGGGGGCCCTCAGATGTAAAGGGGCTGCTGCCATTCTTCTGGGGGGGAGGAGGGAACTGGGGTGCCCCTGTGCATGCCAGAGCCCAGCTCTAGAGGGACTCCCTGTGTGTCCCAGTGCAGGTGAGTGTGGGTGGTAGGACCAGGAGCTCAGGCATTATGCTGAGCTATTGCCCCTCATGGAGAAGCAGGGGTGCACTAATAGCTACAGAGGGGCTTCGTTACACTCTGCAGCCTAGGTAAGATGGATTCCTTCCCTCCCCACCCCATGCTGAGCCCATCTACTCCTGGGAATTAGCTCCGAGCATTTGTACATGGTCTTCGTTAATGGGCATTCCAGGCAGCGGCCGTGCAGCGTGCCAGACAACTGGCACTGCATTTACAGCATTTGCTTTGGCCAGGTTTGCACCCCCGGTGCATTTGCTCTCTGCAGCCATTAGTGCAATTGAGGCTTAATAGCACAAAAGCTCAGAGACTGAGTTATAAGCCTGCATGCTCAAGGACTTGCAGAGAGCGAACCTGGAATTTGCTTTCCACGAGCAGTCGCAACAGGAAACCAATTCCAGGAGTTACTCATTTACACAGGGGACAGAAACAATGCCATGTGACTGGTGCCCTACCCACTCTCTAGTGCCCCTGCAATTTTGGATTTTGCATACAAAGACAGAGACAGTAAATGGAATTCCCAAAGCAGTTGGTCAGACGGTTGTGAAGAATATATCTGAGAAAATTACAGTCTGTTTCTGGATGTTCCACAAGAGAAGAGGAGATTAAATCCATTGACTAATTTATCAGTTATGACTTAATTGTTTCACTCGATTTGCATTATGGAGAAACACAGCACGAATAAACTGGCAAAAATATTGGGGGGGAAAAGAGTATTTGCATTAGAAAGTCTGTATGTCTAGTCTGTACTAAACGCTACATTTCCCATAATCCATTTGCACTAATGCTGAAGCTTCCAGAAGCAGCTAACCCAAGATGGGGGTTTCTAAGGTTTGCAATTTTTTTAAAAAAAATCATATTTTTCCAGAGGTGGCCAATGTTACAAACATCACAAAAGCTAAACTAACCACATTATCCTCCGTCTCTCTGAAGCACCCCCTGCTGCAAGAGGAACACAATTATATCTCAATAAAATTTTAATACAGGGAATTTGCAACCATCAAGCAATTAGCTGTTGCTATGCTACAGTCAGAATGTAATCACAGTAATGAAGCAAACAAAGGGAAGACATTGTTCAGGGGTTACATTATCAGATATAACCTTGGGTTGTTTTCCATCGAAATCCTAGTTGAAAGAAGAAAAGGGTTAGTCTGTAAGGTGCCACAAGTACTCCTTTTCTTTTTGCGAATACAGACTAACACGGCTGCTACTCTGAAACCTGATTGAAAGACTCTTGTTGCTTTAACATTGAAAAATAAAAAAAACCTGGGCCAACTCATCAGCTGGTGTAAATCAGCATAGATGCATGTACTTCAAAGGAGCGTACACCAGCTGAGAATCTGTCCCCTGGTGTTTATTTGACAAAATGAGCAGAAGCAAAGTCAGCATATGCCATGGAACTTGCCTCACGCATCATCATGGAGAGCCAGATTCTGCCTGGTCCTTTTGGGGCATGGGACAATTGAAAAGAGGGGTGGAAAAAGCATCCCCCTCCTCTAGGTGCCCCAGGTAAGGGGCAGGCAGAACCAGAGCCCCTGTGGGCAGGAGAGTGAAGCTCTGTTCCAGGGGTGCCCAGCCCGTCCTAGGGTTGGGAGCGAGGTGGGGCCCTGTTCCTGCTCCACACCCACCCATGGCCAGCAGAGGGCAGCAGGCTGGCTCCATGCAGCAGGGTGCTCTGGGATGCTCACTTAGGGCTGCGTTTGGAAGGACCGCCATCGCCCAAAGGGGGAGCAATAAAGGCTCCATTGGGAATCACCCATAGCTAGGCTCCATTTGAGCCTCTTGTCACAGGCAGAGGCAGCTGAACGTAGGGAGAGAGACTGCAGAGTGGGACGATCCCATTTCTTTAATGCAGGGCTGTATTCTGGCTGTAAGCTGCCCAGGGCCTGCAGCAGACCTAGGGGTCAGGGAGCCTGACTGGATTTTCAGTGTGTAAATGGATGGGTTCCGCCCCAAGTCCAGCACCAAATGCAGGTCCGCTGGCTTCGGAGGGCAGGCCCTATGGATCAGGCTGCATGGCCCAGAGCAGAGCTGGCTGGGAATCCAAATGTCCCGTCTGGGAAATTCCGACATTTGAAATTTTGCTTTTGTCCCAAACGGGAGGGAAGAGATGAACTTTACCAAGAAACAAAACTTCTGAAATACTTTGTTTTGGAACCATCGAAGTGACTGTCTTGAAACATTTGGCTTTGTCCTCCCAACTTTCCTGTTCGTTAGATTATAATTTATAGTACAGACGTCAAAATATGGATGGTAGCTACGTGAAACCTTGTGACCTTATCAAAATCATTCATTTTGATAACTCTCCATCAGAAGTTTAGAGGAAATCGATACATCCCACAAAACCTTTCAAATGTGTCAAAGCAACATTTTCCAGTGGAAAACTGTTTCATCTGGAAATTTTCAAGGAGCTCTCGTCCATCTGTTTTAGGATGGAGGTGTCTTGCCAGACTGGGTGCCTTATACCCCTTGGCCGGCCCCATTCTGCCTTCCCCCAACCATGCCATCCCATGCCAGGTGCACAAGTTATCTGCACAGGAGGACTGTGCGTAGGGCCAGCACCATTGGCTGGGGATCCAGTGCACCCACTTTCTGGCCAAGCACATACAGTCACCAGCCAAATACAACAAGCGTGACAGAATTGGGTCCCAAGAGACGTTTTGTCCATTTTTAAAAAGCCAGACTTCCATCACACCTTTGAAAAACCTGCCCCCAATTGTTTAAACACTGTCCCACAATCGGAACAGCTTTGCTCATTAAATCTCCCACCTTGGCATTTAGTTCTAGTTAGCATGAGAACCTGGGATGATTTCCCAAGCTTGATTATTAATAAAACAGCTTCAGTGCTGCATTAGAAAGACATACGGCAGGTCCAGAGATGAGTAATCTTAACCCTCCCAGAGTCACAACAGCTCGGAGCTTTATTAAACCGAATGGTCTGGCAGTTAGAATCCTTTGCCTCTGCTCCATCTTTGTTCTCACTCCTGGTACCCTGGTTGTTTGTTTAAATAAAAGCAAACAACCCCCCACCACCACCACCCAGCCAACCATGCAATGATATTCTAGTATTTAGAGCAGCACTGATTTCATGCAACAACTTTAATCTCTTTTAATCATTTATTCCCTAATCCAACGGGAACGCCCGATGAGCTGGAGAGGTGAAGAAAATGGCAGCTGATTGAGCGTGTGGAGATGGAGAGGAAGAAATTCATTAATTTTTCATTGCCAGGGCTGAGATGTGTGCCACTTAGTATTCATCATGTCAGCAGTGACCTTGAGGCTGCTTCTGTTCCCCCTTGCAGAGCTCTCTCCAACCATCTGGTTCATATTAGTCTGGTTGTGATGCTCACCTTCTTGTCAGGATGAAAGAGAAGAGTGCCGTATTGAAAAGGCAAAAGGCAGCCCAAGCCACGCACTCTTTGAATTCAAGTACAGGCAAAACGAAGTGAAAAGCACGTCATTTGCCATCAGGCACATTTACAGAACAACTGCCCAGAATGGCACCAATTAAAATATCACCAAGCCCAGCACTGTCCTTTTTAGGAGAGGGAGGTTATCAGAGCTTGCAGGGCTGATGCTCGCCCAGGTCTCCAACCACCACGAGACTCTCAGCACTAAGCCCAGTTTAGATGGGGACCGCAGCTGCCCCGACCACTAGCCTGCCATCTAACGGGAGCATGCCAGGTTGCATTCTGCAGCTTTCACTCCCGGCTCTGGCAACTCCCCGCCAAAGAGGAGTGTGTTTGTTCAGCAATCAGGTTCGTTCTGACAAGACATATGTAACGCTGCAAAAGGCATGCATGTTTGTTTGCAGGAACCCTGCCAGTTCCATAGCGTGTGCACTATAGTGCTTTGTGTCCGCAAACACTGTCGACATTAAAACTAATACAAATCTCAGAAGAGCGAAAAAAGCCATTTGGTTCATACATGGCAGATTTGAAGCAGTGCATCAGCCCACAGTGAGAGACATGAGTAAGCACTTGGCATTTCCATAGGGCTGTGAGTCCCACAATGCTTTATGCAACACATAAATGTACAGCACCACTGAACTGCAGCCACCTCTGGGTGGGAGCCAGCCAGACAACCCGCCCATAGTGGCGAAGAGAGAATTTTGGCCAAGAACATTTGGGTGAACCCTGCTTAGATACAAATGGCCATGAGATCTTCAGTGTCCCATCAGGACGAGCTGGGGCTCAGAGTCCAAGGTCTCCTCTAAAGGTCTTCACCCAGGGAACTGTCTGGCGCTCAGCAAGGTGAAGCCCCGAGAAGCGTTGGAACCTGTGATTCTGGGCAGGGAGTGCACAGAGCGCCGTACTGACATGTGGGAGCCCTGGGTTCAGCTCCTAGCTTCCCTGTGTGACTTTGAGCCAGTCACTTCATCTGCCCAGTGCCCCAACTGCCTACCTGGAACACCAGGCTAATGTGGCCTAGCTCACAGAGACATTCATTAGTGATTGTGGGGTGCTCGGTTGCTATGGTGAGGAAACTATCCAAGCAATTTGCGTAGTGACAAAGACGGTACCCCTGGGGTCCTTCCAAGATTGGGCCACAATTACTTCGCAAAGATTAAAACATGTTGGCATGGCAATACTGCAAGCGGACAGCACACAGATCGAGCCCTGCACATCTGCGGAGAGTCGCTTTATGGCCGGGGACCATGTTCATGGTTTGGATGTGGAGACAAATTTTGTATCCGTTTAGGGCTCTGCATACAGACCCTTCCACCAAAGCACTTTACTCACACCTAGCTGAATGTCGCCATACACCCGTGCGGGAGGTAACTGAGATATTATAGCTAATTCGGTTGGTCCTACATAATTACTCATATTGATGTCATTAGCCAGCTTACCCCTGAAACGCAATTTCCAATCCACTTACTGCAAGGTAAAAGCTGCTAGTCAATCTGGCCCTGTGAACTCATAGCAAATCTTAAAGTGTTTTCAAGTGTTTTGTTTGGGAATCTGATGAGGTGTCTGGTTGGCCTCTCCCCTTACACTGCCGTTACTCAGGAGTAACTCCAGCGCAGTGGAGAGGCTATGCCAGTGGAATATAGGTGTGACAGGAGAATGGAGCGTCCACACTATGTATTCGCAGCTCTTTCTAATTGTGCTTACTGCCCAGGACCTTCCAACTCTAATCTCCGACTCCGTCTGGGACCTCAGGGGAGTGTTTTTAACCCTGCAGCATTTTTTCCCCAGCCACCAGGAACAGGAGCTGCTGGGAGTTAGGGGAGCTAGGCCTCTGAGAGATGTCTATGAAAAATAGAAACTAATATCTGAATGGTGTTAAAAACACAATTATTTCTGTGTATTTCAATGTATCTGATAACACAGTAAAGGCTGATCCCTGGTTGTGGCCAATGAGGTGGGTTCTTTGTAATTCAGAGGCGATCTTCCTCTCATTGGTATGTCCGTACATAGCACTTGAAAAGAAAAGGTCTTGTTATTACTCAGGAATCACAGAATATCAGGGTTGGAAGGGACCTCAGGAGGTCATCTAGTCCAACCCCCTGCTCAAAGCAGGACCAATCCCCAATTTTTGCGCCAGATCCCTAAATGGCCCCCTCAAGGATTGAACTCACAACCCTGGGTTTAGCAGGCCAATGCTCAAACCACTGTGCTATCCCTCCCCCCCATATAAGGACTGATTTCATTAGCCAGCTGAAATTCTGCACAGCATATAGTGCCATTACAGTCATTTACTCCTCCAGTGCTGTTTTACCCTATGCCACGAACCCTCTTCATTGTCTTCCTGTTGGCTCACGTTTCTCAGTCGTCGTGCGTAGATCAGAGCCGTCTTGCGACATCCTGGGACCTGTGTGGCTTCAGCTGCTGCAGCTATAATTCCCACTCTGTTTATACTGCCCTCTCCCTGGAGTATCAGAGAGCCTTACAGTGACCAGGTGTCATCACAAAGATCTCTCTTTGCCTGCGTAAGTTCGTCAGCGCTGTCTCAGCTCGGGACTGGCAAGCTGAGCTTTCTGCATGTAAATGAGACACAAACAATTGCAGGATGAGTCATTTCCAGCGTGCGTGTATGCACCTCTGTCTTAGGATGGTGATGAAGAGATCCCATGTTTTAACAGATATTTGCAAACAAGGTTAAACATTTAAGCACCTAGGAATTGCCAGGCAGGATCAGACCGGTGGTCCACGTAGTCCATTATCCAGTCTCAGACAGTGGCCAGTGCCAGATGCTTAGGAGGAAGGCGCAATTAATCCCATAGTAGCCAATTATGAAATAACCTGGCTGTAGCGGTGTGAAAGGAGAGGAGTCTTCTGCAGATCCACCTGGTTAGCAGACCCCTGCTGAAGTTCTGCTGACTCAGTGTCGAGCTGTGGTCCATTCACTCTCTCCTGGATATAAGTGAGGAGGAAGAAGGAACGACATGTGAGAACATAGGAGCTCCTGCAAGGAAACCCTAGGGACAGCTCTGCAGGTGTGGTGTTACTACTGAATTATCAGTAAACTCAAATCCCCAGATGAGGGTGAGTTTGGCCCCCTAATTCAGGGTCTGGGCTCCCTGTCCTTAACAGAACAGGGACTTTGGCTGTTCTCACTGCGCATAAGGACAGTTATTTCTAATCCCAGTGATTATGGTAGTTGGCTTATGCCCCAAGGCATGAGGATGTATATCCATTTCACATTTTATCAGTTAGTTTAGCTGTGCATACATCATTATTGCTGATATTCCTATGCTCTAAGAAAACAAGCCAGTTTTGAATCCTACCGCAGTCTTAGCCTCAGATCTTATAGCAGTGAGTTCCAGCGGTTAAATTTGCATTATATGAGAAATGACTTCCTTTAATTCCATGGGGTGACCCCTTATTCCAATACTGTGAGAAAGGGTGACTAGGAGCGGCAGACTGACCTCCCCCATAACATGCCCTGTTGTACCTCTATCGTGTCCCTTCTCTGAGCGATACAGCTCTATAGCTAGGCCTGAGGGTCAGAGTTTTGGTTCACAGGGATTTGTGCCAATCTTTGTCTGGCTTCAGTTCCCATGAATTCTCACCCCAGAAGTTTGCTTTGAATTTTGAGTTCCTGTGAACCCCCACAACGAAGTGAAGCTCAACTGAAACTGCCAAGTTTTGCCTCCTTTTGGTTGGAGATAATAACTGGCCCCAAACTGGCCTCGGCTTCACTGACTTCTCAAAAGTTCAGAAACTGGAGCATGTTTTCAGTGAACCTGAGCTGAGTTTTGGGTTGTTAATGAAGCCGCAAAGCAGGTGACCCATGTCTGGTTTATTACACCTCTGAACTGTGCATGCAGCTAGACTATGCATGCAGCTAGACTGAAATAATAAGGCATTTATTATTGTCACCCCTGCTTGCCATTCTGGTTCCATCTCATGCTGTCTCCTCCATCTGTCATATTGTGTCTTGTAGACTTAGACACTGCTGCAGTATAATACTAATATAATCGACTGTGCCAGACAGCTGCAGGTGTAGCCCTATACAACTCTTTGTCGGGCAATCAAGTGAACCACAAGTGGCCACATTCTGTGTCCTTTACCGAGGTGAATGTGGCCACTGATTTTGATGAGAATTAAGTAGGGCCTGCTGGATTTGGCCCAAGAGCAAAATCCTGAGCAAAACTCCCAAAGGACAGAGAGAAAATCCATAAAAACAAGGGTCTAATTACAACTGTCTGGCACCAGTGTTGTTCCCTGGGGTTTCTGAACCCAAAGTTCTTGGTAACTTTTACTCTTGGCGAGACGGTGGCAGGAAATAAATCAGTGGGGACCTGGCCGCCTGACTGACAGATGGTTGGCACAAGCAGCACACTACAAGAGTGCTTTTCCTTAAAGCTTTACTTTATTTAGTCTCCAGCACTTGCACACATCTGCAACAGGTTGGTAAAACTCCCCCCAAAATCCCAGATTCATATTTACCCAGGGTATTGGGGAGCTCTCAAGTGGGTAACTGCAGACATCCAGTGGCCGGCCTTTCCTCTGCCCGGGAACTTGAGAGGTGTCCAAGCGTCCATCGAGCTGAGATTTCTGCCTATTTTAATCCCCAATTTAGTATTACAGAGCTTGTCCATTGAAACAACTGCTGAGCAGAAGCTAAGGGTGGAGATTTCCAGCCTGTAGTTTTCCATCAGGTAACCAGCTGTATTTCACATGGCAATAGTTAACTATTGCCAGACTTCCCAGCCTGTCAAAACTTCCCACTTCAAGTCAGGAGGGCAGAGGGTCACGTTTACTCCTCGAGACCACATACTTCCCCCTTCCCATCCTGGCCTGTTAGTCATGCAAAGGTTTTAGAAAGGCCTCCTTTTAGCTGCTTTCATCAGTAAGCATAACAATTGGCATTCCCGCTGCTGGCAGTGGTTTAAGCATGTTACTGGGCTCTGGGCTATCAAAAATCTGCTCTTTCAATGTGACTCCCCCAATCTCATAGGGTTAGTGCTGTTTTACCCAGGAGAGTCAGGGTCAAGGGCTCCAAGCGGAATTAATCCAGAGTATGACAATCTCAGACATCCACAAGTCCAGACTGCCCCCGCCCCCCCGCTCAGACACCTTGGTTCCCTGCTTTTCAAAGAAAGCTAAAATCTCTCTTTAGATGCTTAAAGGAACAGAGTGTTTGAATGATGCACTCCAGTACCCTGCAATTCAGCGGGGATACTGAATGAAAATGATGATCAGCATACTCATAATGATTCATTCTGGTTATAATTGCTTCGACACAGAACAAGAATAGGGAGATGGAATTAACTTTTTTTTTTTTTTTTAATGATTGAGATGAGTGTGTTTTTCTTAAGCCACATGATACATTAGCCTGCCATGTACAGTAACATCTTTCTGGTGTCTTTTCAAATGTTTGTGCAAATTCTCTTTCGCTCTCTCGCTTACACACACACACACACAAACACACATACAAATAGAGTCAAATCAATCAGCTTAACAGAATGTGACGGGATTCCACTCACCACACTAGCACCTCCTGCTGGCCATCTTGGGGATCAGCTCTTCAGGTCAATATGCCCTCTCCCAATGGCATCTCACCCGCCGTCACTTCTACTCCCGGACTCATGTCACTCCAAGGACCTCCGGCCATGTCATGATCTGTGCTCCTCCCTTCCAGGGCCCCTGCAGTGAACTGTCCCCAAGTGGTGACTGCAGCCAGTTGTCCGGCCACTTCCCCAGTGGCAAGTGGGGGACGGGGGTGGGGGGCTGAGCCCACCTACTACTCCGGATCCCGGCCAGGGACCCTGCAGATGGAGGGGATGCAGCACATGGCTGCCAACTCCTCAGTACGTTTCCACAGACCACTTCCCTGTGGCCCCAGCACCCTTTTTGCCCTTGCCTCAGGGTCTCAGCCTGCCAGTCCTAGCAGCCAGCCAGGAACTCCCTCTCACTCCCCTGTTCCTGCCCAGCACTGTTCTGTCCAGGGTGCAAGCTTCCTTCTGCCTGCCAGGCACCCAGTCCTCCCTCCTTGAGCTGCAAGGAGTACCTGACCCTGCTCTGCAGCTCATCTTATATGGGCCTTCCAGCCCCTGATTGGCTGTTCCTCACTGTCCGTCTCTTATTAGCTGTTTCTTGTGCAGCCTCCCTAGGGCTCTGTTAACACAGTGTGGGGCCAACGCCCCATCACACAGAAACACATCCCTATTAGACCATAATGCCAAGCGTAAGGTTTTTTTCACACTTCTCTAAGCCCTGGAGGCAGCAGCAGTCCTAATTTGCACTAGGACGTGGTGAGCCAATGCCCCTGTTCAATCAGCCCCCTCTAATTATGGAACAAGGACAGTGACCATCAAGATGGATCTGAAAAACATCCAATTTGGATCCAGCTCTGAACTTCACAGCTGAGGTTGGTCTCTAGGAGATGTAACCACAACTCAGACAATTTGATATTTGCAGAACTTTGGGTTGAAATCTAGATCTGAATTTCATGTCTTGGACCCATCTTTAAGAAACCAATTCAGGAAAGCCTCCTTATTCAGGAAGAGCATTTAAGCATAACTTTAAGTGTGTGCTTAAAATTAAGTACGCGCTTTCCCAAATCAGGTCCTAAGTGAATTAGGATGTTCTATTTCCCCAAATATTGCCAATAGCTGTAGAAACACATGTCTGAGAAAACACAGGGACTGATTCGCTACTGCATGGAATGTTAAACATGCATAACTCTATTTAAACTAGTGGAATCACCTGCCATAAACTGGAGTAATGGAAGGGTGAACCAGGCCCATAGATTTGCAGTGGACCTAAACATGCTCACTGCTATTCACTCACTGGTAAATGGTCCAAATGATCTGCCAGCTAGAAATCCAATCTTGATTAGATTTTCCAAACATATTTATAACCAGGCTGGCAAATGCAGAATGATAGGAAAGATCCATCTAATCTCTTCACAAAGATGCTCGTGGCAACACATTCTGGACACATCACAGGAACCCTCACACCAGACTCATAAATCAAAGTGTTCTTTCACTGATGGAGTCACTGACATCTTTGACTTTCTCACATCCATACTTTGGAGGTTGGGGGAAGAACTCAAGCAATAGCAAATAAAGATTATTTGTAAAGCAAATGTAGCTCAATAATATATAGTCTCAGGAATGTGGTGAAATGAAGAGAAAACGGGAATGACTTTAACATGCTAACACTATTGGAAGGGCTCAATTGAATGGACTGTATTAGATTTTTGTTAATGGAGCAGACTGGAAAACTACATTAGCCAAGGTTATGAAAAATTGATATTTGACTTTGGGATCTTCACCATACACTGTGTGTTCATGTGGTACTCAGAGCTCCCCCACATCAATCACATATCACTCATGGACATACCCCAGCCAGATCATTATCTGATCCATTTATTACTGGGTCTGAATCAAATTCAGACATAGAATATGTCACAGTCCCACATCCAGTGATTTTGCTCATTGGCTTCTAATTTCACTAAGTACCTGGAGCCAATTGTCCAACTCTTGGGGAGGGAGGGAGGGAAGGAGGGAGGGGGTGTGTGTGTGTGGAGGGGGGCGTGGAAAGTTCTTTCTTGCTTTAGGAGACGAGGTAAGGAGCACGGGCCCAGTTCCAATGTCACAACTGAGTCTGGGGTAATTCCCCTGAAGCAAATGGAGTTACACTAGTACAAATGAGGTTACAGACAGAGTGCCAATTCTCATTTACACTAAGGTCCCTTTATCCCAGTGTAAAGGAGCTTTAGTGTAAACAAGAATCAGGCCCAGAGGGTTCATTGTTATTTCTGAAAACCATTCACCATAATGCAAGTGTGAGCTAGTACTGGTGGCCCTAGGCCAGTTGACACCAGCCTGGGATCTAGCCCCATGTCATTATTAATACAAAATAATAAACATTAATGAAAAAGCGATGTCAGCAAAATCTTGAGGCATAATCTGCATGGCTGCATCGCTAGTGTTTCCAGCACAGAGACTGGGAGGACACAGACAAGAATAATCTTTAGACCTTACGTCATTATTTCTTCCTGCTGGAGAAAGCCTGGGTTTTTTTGACATGCCTCAGGACGGAGTCAGACGTAGGGAGAGCTGAAAAAAATAGTCTTTTCCGGGTATATCACAAAATTATCCCCATGCATCGGAAGGCTGGGCATTTTGGCTTGATTGTACTTTGAGCAGCTCCAATGAAGGACACTTAGGGAATGTCTACACAGCAGTGTAAGCCCAGGGTTCAAACTCAGGCTCAAGCCTAACCCCTCTTTCATCTACACACAAATTGCACTAACTCAGGGCTTGAACTCCAGGTCCCTGGAACACCCAGGAGTGGAGGATCTGAGCCTGAGTCAAGCTGGGACCCTGGGTTCAAGTTCTGTTGCTTTGCAATAGGGACAACGCCCGAACAGACTCGTGCTCTGGGAGTCCACCAAAAGTATCCCACACTCCCATAGGCTGACTTTCTTGGTCCTCGGGACAGTCAAGTTTGGTGGACAGTCAAGTTTTCCCACATACCATGAACAAAGGGCTAGAGTGGCCATATTTCGGGATGGCGCTAGGAAGTCTGGGATATGGGTGGTTGAACTCGGGCCCGCATAATGCAGCGTAGAACCTGATGCCCCAGGTCAGGACCGAGGGTTCAACAACTCCGAACCCAGGGCTATAAACAAGTGTGGACACTCAAGCCCTAGGTTAACAAACCCTGGGTCTGCTAACTTGAGGTCTACTAACCTGGGCTTACATTGCAGTGTAGACATACCCTGAGAGTTGCGGTGGGAAGTCCCAGACCCTGGGCTCCAGCCCGAGGCTGGCCGTCTACACTGCAATTTTATAGCCCCACAGCTCAAACCCAGTGATCCCAAGTCAGCTGACACAGGCCAGTGGCACATGTTTTATTGCAGTGTAGACATGCCCTTAGGGTCCTGGCTTCTGTGCTGCTTTACAGTCTGGTGCACGTATTTTGCTTAAAACCAATACTGATGCTGAATTAAAGCCCCCACTGAAATGCTTTGGAGGAGACTTGCCAAGGTACAAGAGTAGCAGTTCGGCTCCTCCTGACTGTCAATAGGTGTCAGGTGCCGACCTGCCATCTGTGCTTTTGATAGTCTCCCCTTTGTCTCTGTCAATTAAGTTACAGGCCAGGCTGCCAGAACAGGATGAAGCTGCCCAGCCATTCTATTATTAGCAGGATTCTTTGGAGTTATCAATAAAATATGACATGGCAAGTGGCAATGCATTTGTAGAGGGTATCGTAGTGCACCACATGCATTACTTATGGGGCCCTGGTTGCAACCCTTGGATAATTGAAGGTACTCTGGGTTTGGCTGCGTGCCACACAACACACCCTAATCATGCAGAAGTGGTAGGCTAATGCGTGTCCTGTTCTTGCTTAAAGGTGAACTGAAAAGCTTTCTGCAGCACTCCAAGGCCTGAATGCAGAGTTCTCTGTTTCTCCCGCAAGAGCTGCCAACACATTCATTGCTGCAGCAGAGACGGGGGACCTGGAATTTGGTTCCTGACAAGGAACGAGAACCTACAAAAGGGACAACCCTGCAGCTGCAATGGTGTCAGCTTTGTGGCCTACAGTGGTGCCTTTTTCTTTGGAGAGGTTGAGCTCATTTGGTTTCCTTGTTCTTGTAGTTCAGAGAGAAAGGGGAACATGGGCAGCTACTGGCCCTTCAGGTCCTGAGGGTCCGAGCTGAGGACATAGGAACAAAGGAACAACTTTCTTATTGTCATCAAATGGGCACTTGACTTTTGCCAGCAGGATTAAAAAACCCAATTGTTTTTTAATCATTGCTGATGGATACAAATTGCTTAATATGCCATACATGGGGCAGACCACACAGCTCCTCCCTTATTGATGTACAAGGTGCTGCAGTGTTCACCGGTAACAAATGAAACATGCCTGTGTACAGCAATGAGACTGCACAAAAAGTACAAGGGATAAGGCCATGCAAGTAAAGTGGTACAAGTCAGCCAAGATGAAGGCATTAGAGGAAGACTGTTACAGCCTACAATTCCCGTTTGTGCAAGGTCTCAGGCAACCCTTTTCAGACTGTGCATTGAACTCAGAGTTGGTAATTTCCTTGAGCACTTGGAAGTTGGACAGCAAAAGCTAGTAGAGACTGAGGGACCAAAAATATCTTGGGAAACCCCCAAACCATACCTAGTTTACTTAGACACAATCAACACTGTACAGGTGGAGGCCAACACAGTTAACATCCTGGGAAAGTCACCCCCTCAGAACAGACATCCCAGTGTTAGCCGATCAGCTCATCCTGACTTTGCAATGTTAGTCCAGATGCAGCATTTTCAGGGCCAGTTCTGGTACTTACACGAAGTGTAGTAGAACAGCATGGTAGCAGCGGTCCTGGGGCTCAGAGCCTGTAGAAGCTCCAAAACAGCTGAATCCCCTGTGCTGCACGAAGGCTTTGAAGGAATGGTTACGAGTGCTTACCACGTGTAGCCTGAAGACAAGCTGACCTAGGGGGGAATTTGGAATTGATTTGTTTAGCAGTTTACCAACAGCTAAGAGGAATACGCCAGAAGTCAGCCAGAGGCTCACCCGTCAGGGCAAGGTACTGTCAGTGCAAGCCAAGGGGCAAAGTCTTCAAGGCTTTGACAGATTACAAGACTATTGGTCAGATTTGGTCAGACAAATCCTTCAGCTTTACTCTGCTCATAATTCTCTCCCTCCGATGCTGGCCTGTACCTCATGAAGGGGTAGTTTTTGCAAGCATGGGGCATGAGAGGTGATGGAGCTGTGATGAGCAAAGTCAGCAAAGACATACGTGGGCACAATTACCGCTGCTGCTGCGATAGCAGTAAGGAACCCAGATGGAGAATGGAACATAAACACATGGGGCTTGGGGGTTTTAAAAATCCCTTGAAACCTGTTACTTGTCACCCCTGGTTAAATCCAACTGGCTTTATCTGTAGTGCAAATAAGCCACACACAGAGTCATATCCAGCCTTCTGACATCTGAAGAGTGGACTGACACAGCTCGGTGAATAGCATTTTCTGGGAAATACAGTTTAAAATGACCCCAGTTAAAACACCTACTTAGAGTAACCAAAACTTCATTGATTCTCGGGGCCTGGTCTTGGGCAGGGAAAGCTCCCAGTGAAGCTGGGAGCTGAGGGGTCCCAGTTAGCAGCAGGGGATGCAGACCACAAAGAATGTACTTTCATCTTTAAGCCTTTGGCTGTGTTGACAAGATGATCAGAAGACTTTTACTACTCCAGGGCGATTAAAAAACCCATGTATTTTCACGAAGTCTTCCTCGACGGTGATTTCTTCTTCATAATAGTTGCAAGTGCACCGTGATGGTAATTTAATGTACAGTATAATGTATCTGAATGCATGTCTCCCAGTTAACCTGGGAAAAGGCTGTACAATAAAACCGTGTGGAAATTACTGGAAATTAAGCTAATTAAAAGTCAAGGTAAAGTTCACAGCTGGCAATGTGTCCACTTTTAATGTTACATCAAATAGCTTAGCTTTAAAGCATCTGGCTCCTTCACATCTTCATTTCTCTCTCTGCATTTACTGAGGCTTTGATGTCCTCTGATTAGGGGGTTTCTTCTCAGCTGCTGTCATACACACACACACACACACACAGCAGAGAGCCCTATGGGGAGAGAGAGAAATGCTAATTGGGCAAGTGCAGACCGTCCTCCTTTCCCCATCCCACCTGACTTGTAGCTTAGCACATTTTGGTCAGAGCGGAAACACCCTGCCATCACCAGCGCTTGCTCTTTGCTCAGCGAAGGCTCCACCCTCAGAGCTTCGTGGCTTTTCACGCCTGTTAGAACGCTAGACAGCTGGAGTCAGGGTCCCAGCACTTGTGCAGTGGGTCTCAAATCCGACGGCCGTGAGATACATGGCGTTTCTTGCCAGCATAACCCAACCTGAGCAGACGCGCACTCTGTAGCCACTGAAAATGACCGACAGCAACCATTTCTTCCCTGCTCCTATATCAACGCTGACACCAGAATGGGGATTCCCATCAGCCCCCCGTTTCTCGTGAGACGGTGGGAGTGGAGGAGGGCAGGGGGAGCCTGTATTTGAAAAGGTTATTGTGCTGCTCAGGAAGAAAACAAGCATTGCGAGCGTTTGCTGAACATGCAAGAGATCTAAAAATGCTGAAGCCTCAAATTACTGGATAATCCAGGGGCCGTGTCCCCCAGAGTCCCTCTCAGTTAGGCACAGAAATCTCGCCGGGGTCATTCTACTCCTTCCAGGTGAGATGACAAATTCAACACATCCCCTCCCTCTCTGAGGCAGACGATATTTTTTGCAAGCCAACCCTTGTGCCCTGTGAGATTCACACCTGAGCCCCGCACTATGGATTCCCCTGGGCCCCAGCACTTCATGCTGGGCATGGCTCTGCGGAGAACACCCATTGTGTTTGAGACGCTGTGGCCGCGAAGGTGAGACAGCTGAGAGAGAAACCCCGCTCCGCACTGGGATGGGAGCATGGAACCAAGTGGGTAGAGTCACTGGCAGCCATTCAAAGTACAATAGCAGAAGAATCCCATGTGACAAATGCTCATCATGTGACTGAGTGCATTTCTGGAAGGTGCTCTGCTCAGATCCTAGGGCAGGGAAGGTGGTCCAAGAACCTAAGCAGGACAGAATACTCTAGTGGTTGAAGGATTTTTTTTTTTTTGGTCATCCTCTCACAAAAGCCAAGACAATCAAATCATTCACCACGTCCTTTAGTAGAGAACGGTTAGAAAACCCTTAGAGCCCTCAGCAGCATTTGGTGTCCCCCAGTCCATCCATGGAGTCAGTAGTGCAGGAAGTCTCCTTGTGGCCGAGGCACTTAAATGATTTTCTGCTGTATGGGTTTCCCCCGGTTACATTATTTATTAGATGATCGGCAGGTCCTTATGTTGTTAAGCTGTCACTATATTGAGTTATTTTCTTTTCTTTCTCAGAACCATCAAGACAATCAGTTAAGACTAAATAGATGCTTGTGAAATAGATGAGATGCAACAGCAGCGATGAGCAAGCACAGCCGAGCGCTGCTGCAGATACCTTCATTCCGGTATGTCTTCGATTTGCTTTTTTGCTTGGCGGGGCACTACCTTGGCCACACATGCTGGGTGGATGCAGAAACTTTTACTCCCCAATATATCTGGGCGCCTCCTCGTGGAAATGGTAACAGGTCTACGACTACGGCAAACCATATGTAGCAGGAAAGAAAGGGCACCCCACTATGTAAGACTAATGTCAGGGCACAGATCTGGCAAGGGCTTAGAGCCAGCTATTCTCACTGAGTTTCCTGTTCCATTGAGAGCTCAAGGTGCTCAGCACCTTGCAAGATTAGAGGACTGGAGCTAAAATCTTGTCATGAGGAACTGAGCTGGAAGATGGGAGTCGATGGTCTATCTGTGTGTGTCCAAAACCAAAACGTGTATGGGGAACATATCAAAAAGCCCATTCTGCTGGCTGGGCACCCTGTTAGCAGGGAGAGTCTCATCTATTGACTTCAGAACACACCAACCATTTCCTACAGAGAATAACATTTTAAACTAAATTTAAAAAGACAGCGTGTTCTATTTTCTCTGTGACATGAAGAGGAAGACTCTTTAAAAATTCAGTTAAAGTCACCAGAAATCAGATTCCAGCTCTGTCTCTGGAGTGGGTGGACTTCACCCAGCCATTAGCTGTGAGAAATGCCATCAGAGACTTCCTCTGTGTAATAAGAACAAGCAGTTGCTTGGAGAGCTCAGTGGATTAACAGAGCTGTGAGAAGGCAGAGAATTTCAGTGGGGAACTGTCTGTTTCCGTTTGGGTGATTTTCTGACCCTGACATTTCACTGGTCCATGAAGTTTCAGCACAATGGTTTTTTCTTCTCCTGATACACATGAAAACACAGAAACCCTCCCACCTCTCACTGGGAATTTGGTGGACATGAAACGTTGCCCATTGTAAGCCAAGAGTCAGGGTGGGGATGTGTTCAGTAGCTGGCGTGCTGCGAGAGCTGCCTGCCATGCTGTTCGTAGTCATCTCATTGTTACCTTGGGCTTCCCCCCGTCTGCTGCATGCACCGGTTGTGTTTTGTGTGACACTCACATTGTCGACTCTTTGGGAAAGGGACTGTCTTCTGTGCGTGTGCACAGTGCCTGTGGCCTCTGATCCCAAACTGGGCTGCTCAGTTTGGCTGTCACACAAGACAATCATTCTGCTGCTGCTATTCCTTCGCCAAGTTTCCTCCCTCCCACTTGAGACAGCCCTGGCTCTCGCACACGTGGTCTGTAACCTTACTACAGCCACACTGCTCTACCCGCACAGCTCCCCGCGTTAACAAGCGAGAGCCGCAGTAAATTAACTCCAGCACTTTGCCAGCTTTGCATTATACAAGAGAGAGACATGGGATGAGCGTGATGGAACTGAGGTCAGGAGGCAGGACAGAGAGCTAAGCCTCACTCAGCAGCAAACGCCAGCAGCAGTGAGACAGAACAGAGAGGCTGAGCTGAGAATGTGCCTATGTGGAGTGCACAGTATCTGCCTGCCTCCAAACGCAAGAATGGGAGGTGTTCAATGAAATTAAAAAGATGGGAAATTCAAAACCAATACAAGGAAGTGTGGTGATTAATCTGTGGAACTCACTGCCACAGGAAGTTGTTGAGACCAAGAATTTAGCAAGATTCAAAAAGGGATTGGGTATTTATATGGAGACCAAGAAAATCCAGAGTTCTAATAGTTAATGGCAAAAAATTTTGGAAGGGATATTAAACCTCCTGCTTCAGGGCTTAAGCCAACTTCTAAATAATCGAAACCAGGACGAGACATACACAGGGGTTAGATTATCCCACCTCTGGTACGGCAGGGTCCTTACAACTCCTCCAACACACCTGACAGGATAAGGGACTAGATGGATCTGGGAGCTGATGCAGCTTAGCAATTCCCATGTTCAGAACAGCAGCAGACAGCAAACCAACCTCACCTGTAGGAGCCCAGCATGCCCACAGCTCTTCTGATTCATGTAGGATGTACAGGCAGCCGCAGGCGTGACAGCAGCTCCCAGTGCAGTGATCCTACGCTCAGCCAGGAGCAGCCGCAGCTGAGTTAGATGGACCTTTGTGCCCATCCCCAAGCTAGAATCCTCTCTCACTCCTGCCCAGGTGTAGCCAAGGCATCTGTGTGCTTCCAGCTAGCGCGGCACTGGACAGGGGCTTAGAGGCCAGATGGTGGGGCAGGAGGTTTAGGTGCTCCAATGACCTCCAGCATTCGTGCTGGCCGCAGTTCTCCCCTAGTAAGCCAACCTCACTCAGCAAAGGCGCCTTAGGGCAGCAAATCCACACCTGTGTCTTAGAATGATCCTAGGACCCATAAGTGCTACCTCTTATGCAGCACTTTTCATTGCTAGAGTTCAGAGTGCTTTACCAAAGGATTGCAACACCATTACCCCCATTCTACAGAGGGGGAAACTGAGGCGTGGGGTGACTTGTGCAAGGCCACCCAGCAGGCCAGTGGCAGAGCCCAGAATAGAAGTCAGCTCTCCTGAGTCCCGTCACCACTAGGCCACACATGGGGAGACCACAAAGGTGTCCAGTTTAGATCAGCAAACCTATGACTGGACACACAACCATATTGTCTGCCCCTCTGCTGGGCTCCGAGACCTCCGCCAACAATCCCATCTCTTACCTATTGTCCTCTTTGGAGAAAATCCCAGTGAGCTTCTACCCCTCCAACAATTGCTGGAGGCAGGGCCTCCGCTCCACCCTCTCTCAGCTCTAACTCCTTGCTACTCTCACCAGCTCGCTGGGGAAACACATGCCTCGAAGCTCTTTGGAGGGGGTGCTAAGGAAACCTCCCTTCTGAGGCCCCTCGAAACAGCAGAGCTCGAAGTTCTGTTCGTGGCTGGCTCGGGCAAAGCCCAGAAAGCACAGCCACTTCTCTGGGAAAGTCAGATCAGCTTCCCCTGACTCCTGAGCACACGGGGCAGGCTAAGCCAACCAGCCACCCACCTCAACGATCACGTGACCAGCTGTACGAAATGCAGAGCTGCAAAGTCACAGACCCAGGGCACTGGGATGAAAAGGTCCCTCTGGCTTTGAGTGAGAGGCGATCTCTCACAGGAGAGAGGCGCTGAAGGTCCCTTATTCGTTCAGTGGGCCAATCATTAAAGCCCAGGAACAACCTGTGCTCACAGGCATACAAAGCCTCCCCAGTACAACACTGAAATGCACCAGCACTTGGCCTCAGATACAGACATCCTGATATTAGGGGCTTTGTCTTCTCTAGACTCTATTCCAGCCTACCTTCTGTCCTGATTTTTCACACTTGCTATCTCGTCACCCTAGCTGGGCAATATGTTTCAAACACATTTGCGGGGGGGGGGACGGGGGGACGGACGGACACGGACATGGCCTGCTTTAGATCAATGAAGATTTTTGCAAATGTTCCATTTCTTTATTGTCAAAACCAAGAATTTTTTCGGGGGCTGGGGAGGGAGGGAGGGAGAGGGAGATGCTTTGTTTCCCCCCCTTTTGGCCACTTTCTTTACAGTGGAAAATAAAGAGAAAGCAGGGAAGAGCAAAATCAAAGCAAAAAGGGGAAGATACACCCCAAACTTCCAAAAGGGAATATTTTCCAAAAAAATGTTCAAGGAAACTTTTAAATAAACCAACCCCCTTCCTTCCAGAGCCCAGACTGAAGAATGAAAATGATTTCACCCCAAATCATTGCCATTCGCAACCAGCTGCAGCCTCGGAATTCTCACAGACGGCCGGAAAAGGGGGCACAAAGGCTTTTGCACGTTGACAAAACTTACATTCCTGCCAAAACTAAAGCACTATTAAATCTTCCTCTTCTTAGAAGCCTCCAGCTCCAAACCAGGGAAATGCTGAATGCCCCAAGTTTTGCTGTGTGAATTTTGCACAACTCTTTCCACCAGAGCGTAGGGGATAGTGCTTGTGGCGATGGGAGGAAGAATCTATGTAACCAAGTCTGAAAGCCTGACTATTTCACTCTCATTTTAAATCTCTGCAGGGGTGTTTTAACTTTTCCTTGCTGAGATGCCTAGCAGAGGCAAGTAGGACCAGGCAGTGCTGAGAGGTATGATAAACACCCAGAAGATGAAAGCATCTGGAAAGGGGGGAGAGAACATACGTGTCCTGTATTCATGGTGCTGCGGCTAATGAGACAGCAGAGTTAAGATTCGAACTCCTGCAGCTGACATCAAAGGGTCAGTGATGTATTTAAAAAGGAGAATGAGGCCTGAAAGCTCGCCCGCTGTTCTCGCCACAAAACGGAAGCTTCTGTGAGTAAACAAAGCATTCAGCAAATGTAAATAGCACTGGCAAAACGAGGAGCTAATGGACCCAGAGTCAGATTTGCAAGAGGAGGTCACTGTAGACAATCTATGATTAGGCTGGGCTAGAACTGATCATAGAATCATAGAATCATAGAATATAAGGGTTGGAAGGGACCCCAGAAGGTCATCTAGTCCAACCCCCTGCTCGAAGCAGGACCAATTCCCAGTTAAATCATCCCAGCCAGGGCTTTGTCAAGCCTGACCTTAAAAACCTCTAAGGAAGGGGGGGGGGGGGGGAGGTTTAGATTGGATATTAGGAAAAACTTTTTCACTATGAGGGTGGTGAAACACTGGAATGCGTTACCTAGGGAGGTGGTAGAATCTCCTTCCTTAGAGGTTTTTAAGGTCAGGCTTGACAAAGCCCTGGCTGGGATGATTTAACTGGGAATTGGTCCTGCTTTGAGCAGGGGGTTGGACTAGATGACCTTCTGGGGTCCCTTCCAACCCTTATATTCTATGATTCTATGATTCTAAGGAGATTCTACCACCTCCCTAGGTAACGCATTCCAGTGTTTCACCACCCTCTTAGTGAAAAAGTTTTTCCTAATATCCAATCTAAACCTCCCCCACTGCAGCTTGAGACCATTACTCCTCGTTCTGTCATCTGATACCATTGAGAACAGTCTAGAGCCATCCTCTTTGGAACCCCCTTTCAGGTAGTTGAAAGCAGCTATCAAATCCCCCCTCATTCTTCTCTTCTGCAGGCTAAACAATCCCAGCTCCCTCAGCCTCTCCTCATAACTCATGTGTTCCAGACCCCTAATCATTTTTGTTGCCCTTCGCTGGACTCTCTCCAATTTATCCACATCCTTCTTGAAGTGTGGGGCCCCAAACTGGACACAGTACTCCGGATGAGGCCTCACCAATGTCGAATAGAGGGGAACGATCACGTCCCTCGATCTGCTCGCTATGCCCCTACTTATACATCCCAAAATGCCATTGGCCTTCTTGGCAACAAGGGCACACTGCTGACTCATATCCAGCTTCTCGTCCACTGTCACCCCTAGGTCCTTTTCCGCAGAACTGCTGCCTAGCCATTCGGCCCCTAGTCTGTAGCGGTGCATTGGATTCTTCCGTCCTAAGTGCAGGACCCTGCACTTATCCTTATTGAACCTCATCAGATTTCTTTTGGCCCAATCCTCCAATTTGTCTAGGTCCTTCTGTATCCTATCCCTCCCCTCCAGCGTATCTACCACTCCTCCCAGTTTAGTATCATCCGCAAATTTGCTGAGAGTGCAATCCACACCATCCTCCAGATCATTTATGAAGATATTGAACAAAACCGGCCCCAGGACCGACCCTTGGGGCACTCCACTTGATACCGGCTGCCAACTAGACATGGAGCCATTGATAACTACCCGTTGAGCCCGACAATCTAGCCAGCTTTCTACCCACCTTGTAGTGCATTCATCCAGCCCATACTTCCTTAACTTGCTGACAAGAATACTGTGGGAGACCGTGTCAAAAGCTTTGCTAAAGTCAAGAAACAATACATCCACTGCTTTCCCTTCATCCACAGAACCAGTAATCTCATCATAGAAGGCGATTAGATTAGTCAGGCATGACCTTCCCTTGGTGAATCCGTGCTGGCTGTTCCTGATCACTTTCCTCTCATGCACTTTCCTCTGATGTGGCCTTACACCCGAGATCTGGATCTCCTTGTGGTCAGGGCTGTGCAATAGAGGCAGCTCCTGCCCCAGTCTGCCATCTAAATAGACAAGAAAGGGGGCCGAGGCAGAAGCTCAAAGAGGTGAAGTGACCTGCCCCAAGGCTGCAGCAAAGCAAGGACTGGAGCCCAGGTCTGTGGAATCCCATGCCAGCCCCTCTTCCACCAAGCCATGTACAGCGAAGTCGCTACTCGGTAAGGTACGTTTTTAGAGTAACCTGTATAGCTCCCCACTGGTTTCATCCCTGCTATACTCCACGGGAGATTTCACTCAGCTCTTCCCCTGGCAGGTGTGTGCAGAGTGACAACCCAGTGCCAAGCTCCATTTCATTGCTCCGGCTTCCTCCGCTGATGAGCTATTTTCCACATTGTTTTCTGGCAATCGAAAAAGAGGCTCCTGTGTCATGGCACCTGCTCTGGGTGAGATTTATCGTTCCCTCCCCCAGGACGGGCATCCGAAACCAGCCAGCTCTTGAGCTCCGGTGACACTGTCCATTAGTCACGGCGCTAATCCAGTGGCCAGGAAGCGTACATGGGGTCTGAGTTCAGTATTTCCAGGCTGTGAAGGCTGGGCTCCGGGCTGCACGCATTTACGAGTGTCTGACTTGTAGTTACCCGTTACGCAGGAGGGACTATGCACCCCGTAAGTGACCCGTGAGTTACTATGCAGCTGCATAAGACCTGCCTAGAGGGATGAAACCAATAGAGTTCTCTAGTGGCGATACTGAAAGCATAATGCACCGAATAGAGACTTTCTGGATAATATTTTAACCATCCTGTAGCATTTAATAGGGAATTATGGCCCTGATCCTGCAAACACACCTGTGAGTGACTTTAAGGCACATGAGCAGGGTTACTTGCCTGTATAAGCATTGGCAAGGCTGGGGGCCAAAGGGACTGATTTTCAATGGTATTTAGGTGCTTGAAGAAGCAGGTAGGTGCCTAGCGGGATTCTCAATGCCTAGCGCTTCTGAAATCTCCACCTATTTGCTTTTTGAGGCACCTTCACCCCATTAACACTCTGGCCCTAAATGCCTACTAGAGAACATAAGTACGGCCATACTGCGTCAGACCAATGGGCCATCTAGCCCAGTGTCCTGTCTTCCAACAGTGGCCGACATGGGCGGTGCGTGAACTGCCCATTCAGGGAACCTAGACCCTGGTCCTGCCCCTTCTGCCCAAAGCCCCATCTCTCTCCTCCCCCCTCTGCCGAAGCCCCGAGCCCCCCACTGTGGCCTTTGGGTCACCTGAGGGCCCCCAGTCAAAGCGCCGGCCAGGTGGTGTGGCCCCCAGCCCCGGAGCGGCAGGCAGCATGACCACCGGCCCTAGCCACCCAAGTCCCAGCTACAGGCCAGTATGCCCTAGCCCCACCCCAGCCTGGGGGAAGAGCGGGAAGCAGGAGGGGGGCCTCGGGGCAGAGCATGGGCAGGACCACGTTTGGCTGTTTGGGGAGGCTCAGTCTCCCCTGGCCTGTGATACCTGCCACCCATGGTGGCCAGTGCCAGATACTTCAGAGGGAAAGAACAGAACCGGGCAATTATCAAGTGATCCATCTCCCGTCGTCCAGTCCCAACCTCTGGCAGTTAGACGCTTAGGGACACCCAGAGCATGGGGCTGCATCCCTGACCATCTTGGACGAGAATTCAATAGGTGGCTTCAAGAATTCTCTAGGAATGGTATCCTTCTCGATACAGAACTTTCCATGAGGGCTCCATTGTGCACACCTGGGCTCTTAGGTTCCTACCAGCTGACATCATGTGCTGGTCTTTACTGAACCAAGGAAAGATCCCATTTCCCAATGTATCTTCTTCAGCCAGCACCTTCATATTTCTTGGGGTCAGCCTGCATGCCCTTTATAAAGCATAGAGCGTTTCTTGTTTCACTAGTTTATAAACAAGTAGACAAAAAAGCCCATTTCCCAGGACTCCAGCAGTGCTCCTGAGAATGAGGCCTGAGGTAGATGCTAACACACCCTGTTTTACAAGGTTTTCATTGCCTCTTCCAGCATTCGAGTGCAAGCACTTGAAGTGCAAAATACAGCAGACTCAAACGAAGGCTTTTTCTCTGGTCCCTTATTCATGCTATGTAGCCGCTGGTTGAGATAGTGTATTATATTTGTGTACCCTTTAGGCAGTCAGATCAATTATAATCAATTATGCATTACCCCTTAGCTCACTGCAGAACCGCAGCCTCCAGCTGCTTCCAGCTGTGTCTGTTGGAGCAACAATTCTAGTCCCTTGGAACAGCCTTTCAAGACGCCCCTCCCCATCTTTAGGAGGAAGTAATAGTCTGGCGCTGGCTGATTGATGGCTCTGAGTTAGGTCCTCCCGAGGTCTCATTAAAACAGGCCCCATTTAAAAACGGGAGGTGAGAATGGCCTATGTCCCCTCCTCTTTCCCATTCTTCGTGCCTGGAACTGGCTGCCTTCCTGCCCCCGGCTGTGCCTGAGATTGTAACTAATCAGCTGCTGTCACAACTGACAGCAGCGTGGAAATCTTTGGCCACTTACAGGAACATGCTCTGGGTGGCCCATGAGCCCTCTCCCCTGTCCACATCCCCGACAGCCACCGGATCAGACCTGACCCCAGCTAGAAAAAAGCCATGGTCACCTCCACCAAGTATGTCTGTCTCCCACCTGCCTTGGTTCTGTTCTTCCTGCCTGTCTCTCAGTTCCAGCTTCCTCCCAAACATCCCCCCAGCCGGCGGCCTTTCGCTGGGTGGACGACCTGCCAACTGGGTCCTTATTCTTAAATCCACCCCTGCAATCTGACTCCTTGGACCACACCCCAGAGTGATGGGAGTTCTACTGAGTGGGGAGTGCAGGCTCCAGACTATAGACAATTAGGGTTGCTCAGGACACCTCCAGTAGGGAGCAAAAACGCCATCTGCAGCATTTGAGGACTCTGTGGTTTTTCTGCACCCATTCCTGGGGGGAGTGGGACTTTGCACTGGCTCTGTTAGGACTGGAGAGCGGCACCTTTCATCAGCCATCTCCTGCCCGGATGCTGCCGTGCCAGCCAGGGCTCCATCATCACGTCTCTGCTTCAGCTTCGTCTCTCTGGGTGGAGATCAAAGACTCCACAGGCTGCCTGCAGCCACTGCTCAAGTGTTCGGAAGTGTTTCCTCTCTGCATATTTAGTCAAATCCTACAGGTCTGCATATTTAGGGCTGCATATTTAGTCAAATCCTACAGGTCATGAAGCATGGTTCACAAATTTCAGAGTAACAGCCGTGTTAGTCTGTATTTGCAAAAAGAAAAGGAGTACTTGTGGCACCTTAGAGACTAACCAATTTATTTGAGCATGAGCTTTCGTGAGCCACAGCTCACTTCATCGGATGAAGTGAGCTGTGGCTCACGAAAGCTCATGCTCAAATAAATTGGTTAGTCTCTAAGGTGCCACAAGTCCTCCTTTTCTTTATGGTTCACAAAGGTTGCCATCTACAGAGCTCGGGACATTACTGCAATTCTGATTTTTATCCCCCTTGAGTAACTGACTGTGACATTTTTGCATTTTACTCCAGAGTGCTGCTTTGAATAATAACTTGGGGAGAAAGGCTTAATTTTCTGTTTCATAGTCACTTACCCCTTTAATTCTGCTCACTCCAGTCTCCGCTCCTCTGCTTCTTCTAGCTACAAAAAGCAAATGTGCTTTTTTTGTTCTTTGTAGATGAAAGGAAGGGAATTCGTCCAATTTCATACGTACAGAATCAGGAAGAAATTACCTTGCAAATTGTGCTCTCGGGGCAGAGTTGAAGTCCCTGGTGAGATGCGTGGGAAGCATATGCACTAGCTGAATGCGTCACACGATACCTGCCATTCACACAGAGCCTTATTCCCAATCCCCTTAAATGATCGGCTTTCTCTACATCTGCCCACACCAAGCCCATGTGAAGCCCAAGTGAAGTAAGAAGGCTGGCTCACACACATCCTCCTATTTTTGAAATGTATTTTAGAACAATACTATGGGCCATGTGAATTCTGATCCACGGGCCAATAAAACAGACCGGGGAAATGTGGGACTGAAGATACGGGGCCCGATTCCCAGGTGGTGTAAATCAGCAAGGGAGTTGTGCCAAGTTGCACCAGCTGAAGATCTGTCTCAGCTTCCAAACTGAGGTGAGAACAATGTTAAAAGGGTCAGAGCTAAAGGCCTGGGAGGGCAGGAAGTCACATGTTGTGTTTCATGGATGATGCACAATAAGTATTGGCCACTTAGCTTGATGTGATTTTGATCCACCCAAATTCCACTTCATTGACAAAATAGCTGAGTTCAGACCCCAAATCTGAAGAAACATGTATTTTGTCCTGTTTCCATGGAAAGCCGATCTTTTAGAAGGGGAAAAAAAACCCTAATTTTTGCTCCATTTGGCTCAAAACTAGGCCCATTCCCTTTTTTTGTTCTAAATATTTAGAAACCATTACAACATTTTCTGCAAAAAATGGGCACAGTTTTCTGTTTATAATTAAGGCCCCAGTCCTGCAGTTGGATCCAGGTGACCAGCCCCTTGCAGCTGCTCTGATGCTCACAATGATGGAGACATTGTCCACGCTTTCATTCAGACCTGGAGATGGCACAATGCATGTACACAAGATAATAATTGCAATCAACACAAGGGGTTGTGCATTTCTGAGGGTGCTCAGCACCCTCTGTTCCCACTGGCGTTCATTGGGATTTAAGGGGGCTCAGCAACACTTCCCAGATGTGCTCAGCTCTTAGCAGTCACAGGCCCTGCTCCTGTAAGTGAACACAGCAGCCTGGTTCCCTCTCCCATGTAAAGTCCCGATGAGGGCAGTATGACTCAGTGCAGGGATAAAGGTCTGTGCTGGCCCTCTGCAGGATTGGGGCCATTGGAGCACCGGTGCGCACTCTCCCTTATAAGAGCCCAGGACCGATATTAACCAACCAGTCCTCATACAACCCCAGAATGGAGACACAAGCCCATTCTGTAGTTGGGGTAATGGAGAGGTTCAATACTGCTTGGGATCAGAGCCCCTGAGTTGATGGGTCTTCAGCAGAATCTGCACAGATCTCAGCAGATTGGGGACCAGAGCCCCTGCTTGTTCCTTGGAGAGGCCCAAACTTCCTTGGAGAGGAATTCTCAATGGGGCTCTCACAGGAGTTCCCATGGGGCAGGGAGAGCTCCCCTCCTTTGGAAAGTAACTCTCCCTGATCCCAGCCAGAACCTTCCAGGCCAGGGGCTTGGCTCACACAGCTCCAGGCAGGTGGCTACATGGAGCTGTCAAGCTGACTCAGCGTACAACACATGGTGTGAGCAGTCCTTCACTGGGAATTAGTCTAGCCCATTCTCCAGCTAACGGGCTGTGACGGCTGCCTTTCCGCTCAAGGAGAGAGCTCCAGCTTTCTCTTGAACCTTCCCGTTACAGTTTACGTTTTGTTCTCCCCATGGATGGTTTTGCCATCAAATAAATGTCTCAACTGAATTCATCTTATTTTTTAAAATGAAAGCGTCAGCATATTGGCCAGGCCGATCATAAAACAACAGATAAATCTGCCAGGAAATGCAGTTTAATATGAGTATTTGTTTAGAATAGCAATTGTTCCCTCGTGGGCCGTTGATTATAAAGAGAACATCTACCGGACAGTAGCAGTCCCATATCTTCCTTTAGCTAAAGGTTTGGCCTACTTGGGTTTCTATGCGAAACATTTCTGGCAGATGCATTTAGAAGAAAATGAGATTGGCTAGCATTACTAAAAACAAACCAACCCCTTGGAATATGGGGCTGTTTTATGCACTCTAAGAGGAGCTATACAATGTTTATTAATTATTAATTATTATTATTATTATAGGGGACAGAAAAGCAAAGGTCTGTTCCCATAGACACAGAGAAGGATAAGACAAGAATGGGGAACAGGGAACCGAGGGCACCAAGAAGACCAGTCGTGATCTGTTGCTGTCTGACCCGAGGTGCAGAATCTCTGATCGCAGCAATCCCACATCTCCCTTCCACTTGTCACGACCGGGCGATCAGGTCAGAGGCCAGGGACAGCACTGAAGGTCCGAGCTGGAGTCAGGAACCAGGAGTCTGTGCCAAGGGGCAGAGCCAGGGTCGGGAACCAAGCACCGAAACCAGGGGCAAAGCCGGAGTCAGAGTCCCAGTACAAAGCCTAGGGTTGGGATCAGAGTTGCAGTTTAAGGGTGAAGGCTGAGGGTCAGAGTCAAGCCTGGGGGGTCTGAAAGTGAGTTAAGAGAAGCAGCTAAAGCTGGCAGGGAAGTCTGCCTCATTGCAGACACCTCCTGGAACGCCTCCTGGAATAAAAGGGGGCCGTGAGAGACGCTGTCAGTCCGGCCAGCTGAGGTGATTCTTCCCGTACTGGTCTCAGTAATCATGCTTACGGCCCTATCAAGGCTGCCGGGGAGTGGTGTGGAGGTGTTGACCGACTCGCAGACCCGCTCTAGTCCCCGCAGAACTTCACATTGCTGGAGCTCGGCCTGGGGTGATGCAGGTCTATTTCTTGTCCCTGGGGGCGCTGGAAGGCGAGGTGCTTTCATCCAGACGGCATTTACAACCCTGTGAAAAACTGGCTCTGAAAGATCCCACCCTGGGCTCCCACAGCTACCCTCTGGCTGGGGGCATGGGGTGTCGATGCTGCAGCCACCTCTGCTGCACTGGCTTGTGTGCAGAGAGCTGAAGGGCATGCTTCCCACGTGGCCAGGCCCAGCCGGACGGGCGGGCGTTTTGTTGTGTTAACCCACTATCTGCCGTCAGTCCACACAGGGCAGGGAGCGTGGGCACTGCTCGCCAGAAACACATCAGAGCCACCCCTGTCAACAGGCAAGAGGAGTTAAACTGGAAGCCCCCTGGCCTCTGCCCAGGGAAACACCTGCCAGCAAGGGGAGCAAATTCTCGAGCTGAGGACTATTCACTGAGAACACCTTTCTGCCTGGCACTAGTAACAGCAGCACCTAAAGGCATCAGCTCAGATCAGGGCCACAATGTGCTAGGTGCTGTATAAATACATGGTAAGGGAGGCCTTGCTCCAAAGAGCTTCTGGTCTAAATAGACTATGCAAAGAGTGGGAGGGGAAACTGAGGCACAACATGGGGAAGCGACTGCCCAAGGTCCCACAGCAGAGCAGTAAATAGGACCTAGATCTCTTGAGTCCCATCCTGTGCCCCACCCATGATGCCTCCAGAGAACTAAACCTAGGGGCAGGTGAAGTGACAGCGTACCTGACAAGGAGCATATGGGATGACACTCCCGTCCCACGCAGTATTGTGCACCTCCCTCGGCCATTCCCAGGACTGCTCAGCACCTCGCAGGACGGGGCCCTTTGTATCTCTTATACAAAGACGTTGACAAAACAGTGCATTCACAAAAGGGCTGGGTGCTCCTCCCCCTGCCCACACCCCAGTCCTCCAAGCCAGCATGAGGCCTTTTCACTGACCCACCAGGTTCCTCTGCACAGCATGGAAGAAGAGAGCTGAGAGTTTAAACCCACAAAAATGACAAGCCCAGCTGAAGGGGAAAATGCTGTGATTCTTCTTTGGAATCCAGCTTATTTAAACCACACAGGAAAGGGCTGGGCCTGCCCTCTTTCCACAGACAAATCTCCCATGGGATTGGACACTATTGTTATTTAAAATGCTCACAAGGATCCAGGGGCTTTTACCAGCACATTGCTACAGGGGATAATTTCCCCTTTTCTTTTTACAGAGCTGTACCAGTGCTTTGGTTGGCAGGTCTGCAGCACCCTCTTGTGGCTGAAGAATTCACCACTGGCAAAGTTGCTTTTTTTGTGTTTCTGGGTGACGCGTCAGGGTGAACACCACACCCTCGCCTTGCTCTGTGTCACGAGCTGAGACAATCCATGTTCAGCTCGAAAATTATTGCAGGGGCATGTGTAGCTGCATAGGGCGAATGCTGTGCTCCCGTCGCACCTCAACAGACCCGGCAACTTAATCCCGTTCCTATAGAAATACGAATGCTGGTCAAGGCGACAGAATCAAGAGGTTAAGAATAAATTAGAACTGAATCCTTAGAGCCAGACTTCGGCCTGGACGCAGAAAGGTACTTAATCATATGCTTCACTTTAAGCGTGTGAGTAATCACATTGACATCACTGGGACTACATATGTGCTTACAATTTGGCACGTGCTCACACACTTTGCTGGATCATATATATATAAGATTTGGTCCTTTCCTCTATAATGGGCTAGACCAAGCCTATCAGAAACATCCAGGAAGTTATAATTTGACTCTGATTCTGGGTCTAAATGCCATGAATTATGCTCATCTTTTAATATGTGATTTCATTCACAGAAGACCCATTACAACACTATTTTTACAGCGATGGCAGGGAGCCGTGACCAACATGTAAGAACACCAAGTACAATACTGTCTCCAGTGCTCTCTATCAAAAATCCGAGGACAGAGTCTGAATCTGAGCTGAGGCTGAGAGACCCAAAGTCAAGTGTTCCTAACGTTCAAGGGGGCCTACATCCAAAATGCAAGAGAGGGTTGAAAATGTTCCATCAAAATAATGTTTTTGTCCGAAAATGGCTGTTTGATGAACCAGACCATTTTGTGGGAAAATGTCCATTTTGCTAGAAAATTTGTAGGTTTTCGTTGACACACCCAAACTCTAAAAAATGAAAACATTTTGGTTTGTGGTAACCGAAAGCTGGAATTTCTCAGATTCTGGGTTGTCAGTTTTTCACCAAAAGCCAAAAAAAGTAAAAGAAAATTTTCAACAGAAATGGGGAAAAAAACGGTTTGGTCTAAATTTTTCTTAGGGAAAAACAATAATAATTTCCCAACCAGCTCCTCCAAACACAGAGATGGGCTCTGGCTGCCATGTTCACAGCTGAATCTTGGGCTGGACTTTCCTAAAGTTCCCAGGATTTCAAGGTCCTGTGCTCAGCTCTGGGCTGCAGTCAGAGCTTCACCCTTGGTAAAAGACCTCTGAGGACGTTATGGGACGAGACCGGAGATTGGCAGCGGGGCACAAGATGAGCGTTCAGAGTGGAAACCCGAAGTGGCAGCTTTCTGACACTTTCACAACCATGTGGGGAAATCCACTTTTTGATGTTGCTTAAGCGCCAAGCTTTTCAGCCACCAAACCGTTTGCAACCCCACACGCAAAGTGAAACTGACTAACGATGATCCAGCACTTTGTGCTCAAAGAGTTTTGAGCATTTAATATTATGCTGAAAATGTTACAAGCCCCACCCAGAATCCTGAACGAAAGAGACTCATTCAGCTTTTGCAAGGTTTGTTCGCCAATGGCTCCCTCAGTCTCCTTACGGTTCTGTGTCTCCCTTTTCTCTTGCATTTCTCCTGGCTTTGGCTGCACCCCTGTGTTTCCTGGGAAACACCGAAATCTCCCCAAATTCGAGCTGTCTCCCCGAGACATAGCCAAGATGGAACCAAGAGTAAAGCAGTGACATGGTCCTGTTGGAAAAGGCTAACAAGCTGAGTGATGACAAAACTGCAACCAACTGCCCTAAGAGCAAACAAGCTGCTTGTCAGTTCACGCCTGTCTGGGCTCTAAAAACAGGCATTTCCAGGCTTTGTGCTGTGATATTCTAAACTAGCCGAGTGGAAGAAACTCTAATTCATGCTTTGATGTCAGTTTGGACACAGACAAACAAGCTTATTTACTCCATCAGGCACTTAACCCATTCCTAAACTGCCGACAGTGAGCCTGCAGTGAGACAGTGAGCTGCATCTCTGTGCCCCCCGCTCAGGCTGAATCGTGCGCTCCTCGGAGCAAGTTTGTTCTTCATACTTGTCTGTCTGCTAAGGCCACTTTGTGCACACTGGCCTCAGCACGGCCTGAAATGCTCGGCAGAAATTGCTCCTGCCCAGGGGAACGCTCTGCTGTACTAAATCTGGCAGGGGTGGCTCTGTTGCAGGGTGTGTGTGGCGGGCTGCGGACAGTCAAGGGGTGGGACGGAACTCTGCTACGACTGATCCTCCGCTAGCATAAGGTAGCTTTGCACAGGGGCAGCTCTGTCTTGTGCCCGGGCCAGTCGACTGTAAACCAGGCTTCCTGTGGCCATCCCTCTCCACTACAGAGAATCTGGCCAGTGGGTTTATTTTCTTGTAATGTTTCTTATCAGCCAACTGATAGTATTTAGAAATAGGCCCGAGTCCTGGACCCCAAGCTCCCCTGACCTTTGGATGGGCTCAGAAGCCAAACCCTGGTAAAGATCTGAATTTTGTTCCCAGGCTGAATCAAAACCCTGGCACTGAAAATCCTCAAACTGGGGCACTTGGACTCTGGATGTGTATTTTATGGCTTGCCCCATCTCTGCTGTAAGCCGACAATCTCTTGCACCATCCTCTGAAGCATCTGGCACTGGCCACTGCCTGAGGTGGGATACCAGACTGGATGGAGAACTGAGCTGATCCACTCTGGCAACTCCTATGTCCCTAGTCTTTTATGAAGGTCTGTCCATAGCTACCAAGGGGCAGTAAACTCCTAGAACTGGTGCTGCCCCACCCTCCCCTTAAAGTTTCCACATTTCCTCCCCAAAATGGGAGCTTTATTCTTCATGACGGGGGCATCCTACCCCAGTTGCACACCACGCACAAAAAAGAAGCCAAAGTGGTTATTTGTGCTCCTACTGGGACTCAGCTGGAGGTGCTAGACACCAGGTTCAGCTGAACACAAGCATGCTTTATTTATGGGAAATGTTTAGACCATGCTTTGGGCAAACAGTACATTCCCACACATACAATCAGAGAGGAAGGTAAAGAAAGCTCTCTTGTAAGTATGATGCATGCGCCAGCAATTACAGAAGGAAACACCTAAGCTACGCTTTAAATCACCTGCAGGAAGTGGATTCTAAACACAGCCCTCCGGGCTGCGGAGAAAGGCAGCGATGGACAGAAAGAGATCATTAAAAATTTTCTTTGAAAAATCTGAAGTTGAAGTGTTCGCAGTGAGCCTTGACTACCTTGGCAAGAGCCGGAGACCCGCAGAAGAAGACTTGGACTTTCCCTTTATTTTCCTCTGCCATCCTGTGGAACACCTGACATGAAACGAAAGCAGGGAGGAGAAGAAAAGAACAAGGTCTGTTTTAACATCGCGTGGGACCACCATTAACATGCCCTTGGTTCACGAGCTCTCTTTCACCACAAAGCTAAGCAGGTGGCACACCAAAGCACCACCTAGGGAGGTTCTTTTCATGGGTGGCCGTTAACAATTACGAGGGAGGGTGGCTTGTTTCCTGGGCATGGATAAGGGGACGATGTAACAAAGTCTTAAACAGTAGACATGAAACTTGAAGCAGCAATCAAAGAACTCCCATAGAGTTCCCACTTGAAGAGCCACCAGAAACCCTCACTCCTCAGGCATCGCTTTGAGCTCCGTACTCAAGCCAAGCTCCCGTTGACTCTAACAGGAACCTGCCTGGTTGAGGAGGCAGAGACTGGGCCTGGAGCGCCAGACTGAGCTCACTGACACCGTTGTAAATACACACACCCCACTGACTACTCTGGAGTTACTCCAGCATTACCTGGCTCAGGTGCCTCCCCAACAGTGAAGCAGGCGGACGCAGTTTGTTAATTGGGTTTCAAGGATCGTTACCTTGCTCCAGTCAGGGCGGCCTGGTTGGGTTCTGGTCCTCAGTCCTGTGATAGAGTCTTTCTTTTCCTTCTTCGCCAGCAGATCTAAAGCCATCTGCAGACCAATAGCCTTCATATCGTTCTTACTGAGCGCTGAAGTCATGTACAGGTGCATCTCTAGAAAACGGCCTGTGCATTTAAGGGAAAAGCAAAGTGACAGCTGAGCATCTGGAGTTCAGTTTGTTAGTGCAGAATTACTGACCAAGGCTGGCTCAAAACACATTGCCACCAAAACCTCAGCTAGCAGTACACCTGTCCCTGGGAAAATAGGCAGAACATCATGTCACTTTAGCCAGACAGACTCTCTTTAGGTCTGTACCCTGGCCTGATGTTCTAGGCCACTTCCCCTAGGTAGGAGAGTCTCCCACCAATCCATAGACCCCGACTGTATCTGCCTTGTTTCGCTCGTGGAGAGAAGATGCTGCCTCTGGAAGTGGGGACTGTATGTGGTCGGGACATGTTATCAGAAGAACAGCAGCAGCTAGTACCATGAAGTAGCAAAGCAGGGTTATCTGGTGCCAGTGCCAGGCTTCCCACCCAACCATTCGCACAGAGTTCTCCTGCCAGGAGCACGGCAGTCCAAGCAGGGGAAGGAGTGTAGTGGCGGCAGACAGGCCACACTTAAGTCAGGTCCAGGAGTGCCCCCCTTGAAAGGACCTGCCAAGAGCCTGTGGAGTGTAGCCTCAGTGAGCTTTGATGGAGCCAGGATTGGGACACAATGGTTGCAGCTCACAAATCCCTTCCCGGCTGCCTCTTTTCCTGTATTTGCAGATAGGCCAATCACATGACAATAGGGACAATGCAACATCTACTGTGTTACTAAAGACACTTGTACTCTGCTGGGGGGCATGTGTCACGGAGGCTGAGGTCAATAGTATTCCTACATGCCCACTGGAATGGGGGACGGAGGGATTCACTAGCAGAGCCGCCTGGCTTCCACTTACCTTCCGGTTCCTCATCAGTCTGGTCCATTTCCAGCTTTGTGAGCAGGCTGACAAACCACTCAAAGGACTTCTGGTCTCGGTTGATCCAGATGAAGTCAACCTGAAAACACGATCTTTGCTTTGGTGCCAGTGAGCCACACATTTACATACCAAACTACGAATCAGTTGACTTGTTGGTGTTTGTGCCTTTTAAAGCCCCCAGCGCGGCTCTTTGCAGACTGGCAAAGCGACAAGGCCCCAGTCCTCAGCGGCTCTTGGTCACATTAGACAAGGGACAGACAGTTGTGGGACGGAGCCAGGTTCTAATTCTGTCTCTGTCTGGGCCTTTATACCACGTTCATCACCACTGGAACTGGTGAAGGAGCAGGATGGTTAGCAGGCAGCTCTGGAGTCCCACAGACTGGGCCAGTTCAGCCTGAGCAAATCAATGTAGCTTCACTTACTCTAACGGGGCTATGCCAACTTATGCCAGCTGAGGTCGGACCCATTGCCTGGGAGAGTGGTGTATTCAAACGTGTATTAAAATTGTAAACTATCACTTTTAATTTTCAGGGGTTTCCCTGGTACTGCTTGCGAGCACGAGGGCTCTATAGGGAAACATGCAATCTGGGAGCAGTCAGTCAGTCTGCAAACAACCAGCCTAGAGCAAGGTGGGGGAAATTGTCCTCTCTGCCTTAGGGAGCAGCTTGCTTTGTCTCTCTCTGCTCTGGATTCTAAGAAATAAAGTTGTGTTACATTGAAATCTTCCAGAAAGAATATTTTATGTTTCTATCTAATGCCTCTGTCTGTATGCCGTGAACATAGCTCTAGGGCAGTGGTGTTTGTGCATTTATTATTTAGTAAGGATGTCTCTGAGTGGAGGACAAGGGTCTGGAGACCTCTTAGCAGAGGTGCATTGAAGGACCCAAACCCTATAAATGATTGGATGGTTTATACCTCTTACATTATTGTTACAGTTACAACATAGGCGCCAATGGTTTCATTATGAGTCTGCTGGCATCCCTATCATAATCAACTGCAGTGCATCCAAAAGTACATTAGCCCCTCTTGACTTAAACGGGGCATTATAAGTCTCAGCCTGAGGCCAGGTCTACACTACCACTAACTCTGGTGTAAACTTACATCACTCAGGGGTGTGAATAAGCCACCACGCCCAAGCAACATAAGTTGCACTGACCTAAGTGCCAATATGGACAGTGCTATGACATAACTACCATCTCTCGTGGAGGTGGATTTATTATGCTGACGGGAGAGCTCTCGCCCATCGGCCTAGAGCGTCTTCACCAGACCTGCTACAGCTGCACTGATGCAGCACTTCTACTGTAGACAAGCCCTGAGATACAGTTTCTGCAGCAAAAAGCAGCTATTGTTGCATTTTAAAAGTTGGAGCAGTGGTTAGAAGTCGGTAAGCCAGCAGACCCTCGGACAACACAACGCTGGGTCCCGGTCCGGGAAGTTGCTCTGCCCAGGAGCAAACTGCACAGAGCAGCTCACAAGATTTCCCGCAAATATTTACTACCAGCAGTCAGGTCGTCGCTGGGAAGCTTTGAGTTATCCCTATAAGTAGGAGCTCACCTTCCTAAGCTTCATTTCGTCATCCTTGAGGCTCTCAGACCATGAATAGCCACTGCGGGGATCATTTTGTTTTCTCATGCGATACCTAGAAGAATGCAACAGAACCCACATGTGGTAACAAGGACGGTCATGCCAGCTCTTTAGCACCTCCCCGCCCCTTGCTCTCAGCAGTGAAAACTCTCATGAGAAAGTCATTAGAGCTGAGTCATGTTTTTCCAAAATTCAACATTTTCAACAAGTTTTTTCTAGTGTTCACCCTTTTTGACCAGCTCTAGAAAATACCCTTATCTGGCTTCTTTGCAAACTTTCTGTTCGGGTGTCAGTCTTCAGTGTAGTGTCTGTCCATTTGGAAGGATGAGTTTGGTTTTAGGAACATCTTTTCACCCACCTGTAAGGACCAAGTCCTCAATGTCAGGGAGAAAGGATGATCTAGTGGAGAGACTACTGGACTGGCTCAGCCACAAACTTTGTGTCTGACCTCAGGTGAGTCATTTGATCTATGCTGGGCCTCAGTTCCCATCTGTAAAATGGAGATAATAGCAGTTCCCTACCTCAGCAGGGCCCTTGTGAGGTTAAAATCCATTCAATGATAATAAACCGCTCAGCTAACAATACCTACCTCTTACGTAGCACTGTTCGCCCACAGATCTCAAAGCGCTTTCCAAAGGCCATCAGATCATTATCCTCATTTTACAGATGGGTAAACTGAAGCACAGAGGCCCAGAGGTGACTTGTAAAAGATCACCCAGCAGTCCAGTGGGAGAACCAGGAATAGTCTCCAGCTAATATGGTGATGAGGTCTAGATCAGATAGAAAAGAACTGACCCTGAACTTAACACATAACATGAATCTTGAAACCACGGTGTGGCTTTTATTTGGCAATGGAAGAAGAATTCCGCCTCCACAGGTTAGTATTTATTCTACTTATAAAGCCTTAAAAAGGTACAATGCCAACCTGTACATGATGCTTTGCAAGATAGAGGCAAAGGGAGTAATGCCGATCCCAGCGCCTACCAGCACAGCATGTTCCGAGGTGAAGATCCTTCGCGTAGGTGTCCCATAGGGACCGTCAATATAGCACTGAGAGAGAAGAAAGGCTGCAGTTTGGAGCCACACAAGACACATTTGCTTCAGTTTCACAGAGACACTTCTCATTTTTTTATCTAAAATAACCCCGCACTGGCAGCGGGACGGATAACAGCCTAGGGTCTCACCCGGCATTCTTTGCACAGCCAAAACACCTCCTTAGCTCAACAGGGGATTCAGGGTTGAAGACCAGCACCTTCAGGGAGCTTCTCCACCTTGAATGGAAATAGATGACTCTATGACCCACAAGGCAAGTGCTTTGAACCCAACGTGGCCTCAAAAAACTGGTCTTTTCTTTGGGGCCCTAGCTGAGAGCAGAGATTGATTTGAAAGTCTGGTGTTGATGTGGGTGCTATGCCCTTCTACGGCCTTTGTGCTCCTTACTGTAAGACAGGCAAGTCAGGGAGCTCAGTTCTCAGCCCATGTCCATCATTGGAACTCCGTGGGCTCCTTTGGAGCGTTGCTGATTTACACCTGCTAGGGATCTGAACCAGGATTTTTCCTTGAAAAATGTTTCAGTCATTTTAATTATTTCTCTTATTTCCAGCAAGGCGGTTTTGGCAGCATCCTGTCTGGCTGCATAACATGAGTGAACAGAGCTGTAACTGAGAGATTTAATGTCACTTCAGCTCAGCAGCGCTGACAGAAAAGATGGACACAAGAAACTTTCTGGTGGGTTCTCCACCCGCCCAAAAATCCAGGGAGAAAACAATCCACTCAAACATTGCAAAGCAATTGTCAGGTTGGCTTTTCAGCCAGAAACAGCTGCATTTTCTCTGTTTTGTGTAGACGCAGGGCCAGGAGAGTGCTCCAGCACCAGTCCAGTCACACCCCACAATCTCATTGCCTTTAGGGGGAATGGTGGGGCCCATAGTCAGGTGAACAAGGAGGGGAACCTGAGGGAATGAGATTTACTTTAGCCCCGGAGTGGCACTGCTGGCACATGTAAGGACTACTTACAACAGAAAGGAGTTACAGGCCAGAGTCCTACTGCCCTGTCTGGCTGGTGGGTCTTGCCCACGTGCTCAGGGTCTAACTGATCACCATACTTGGGGTAGGGAAGGAATTTTCTCCCAGGTCAGATTGGCAGAGCCCTGGGGGGTTTAACCTTCCTCTGCAGCATGAGGCACGGGTCCCTTGCAGGTTTAAACTAGTGTAAATGGTGGATTCTCTGTAACTTGAAGTCTTTAAACCATGATTTGAGGACTTCAGTAACTCAGCCAGAGGTTAGGGGTCTATAACAGTGCCCCAAGGGTCAGTCCTGGGACCAGTTCTGTTCAATATCTTCATTAATGATCTGGAGGATGGTGTGGATTGCACCCTCAGCAAGTTTGCAGATGACACTAAGCTGGGAGGAGTGGTAGATACACTGGAGGGTAGGGATAGGATACAGAGCGACCTAGACAAATTAGAAGATTGGGCCAAAAGAAATCTGATGAGGTTCAACAAGGACAAGTGCAGAGTCCTGCACTTAAGACGTAAGAATCCCATGCACCGCTACAGACTAGGGACTGAATGGCTCGGCAGCAGTTCTGCAGAAAAGGACCTAGGGGTGACAGTGGACGAGAAGCTGGATATGAGTCAGCAGTGTGCCCTTGTTGCCAAGAAAGCTAATGGCATTTTGGGCTGTATAAGTAGGGGCACTGCCAGCAGATCGAGGGATGTGATCGTTCCCTTTAATTCGACATTGGTGAGGCCTAATCTGGAGTACTGTGTCCAGTTTGGGGCCCCACTCTACAAGAAGGATGTGGAAAAATTGGAAAGAGTCCAGTGGAGGGCAACAAAAATTATTAGGGGGCTGGAGCACATGACTTATGAGGAGAGGCTGAGGGAACTGGGATTGTTTAGTCTGCAGAAGAGAAGAATGAGGGGAGATTTGATAGCTGCCTTCAACTACCTGAAAGAGGGTTCCAAAGAGGATGGATCTAGACTGTTCTCAGTGGTAGCAGATGACAGAACAAGGAGTAATGGTCTCAAGTTGCAGTGGGGGAGGCTTAGGTTGGATGTTAGGAAAAGCTTTCTCACAAGGAGGGTGGTGAAGCACTGGAATAGGTTACCTAGGGAGGTGCTGGAATCTCCTTCCTTTGAGGTTTTTAAGGTCAGGCTTGACAAAGCCCTGGCTGGGATGATTTAGTTGGGGATTGGTCCTGCTTTGAGCAGGGGGTTGGACTAGATGACCTCCTGAGGTCCCTTCCAACCCTGATATTCTATGATTCTATGAACAGGAGTGGGTGGATGAGGATCTGTGGCCTGCAATGTGCAGGAGACCAGACTAGATGATCATGATAATCCCTTCTGATCTTCAAGTCTATGAGTCAATGATCCTGCAATTGGCTTGGGGTCTGTTTGCCCAGAACCAGCTGCAAACGAGGCGCTTTAACCAGCCACGCAAAGGAGAATCTTACCTTGATATTACAAACTCTGTGATTCTCACTCAGCTTGGTAGAAACCTGTTACATAAAGAAAACCATGTTGCCAAGAGTTGCCAAGAGCAAATGACATTGTTCTCAGAATTTATTCCATCTTGAGTATTAAAGTCACCCTTACTCTGACGCGCCAATAGATCTCCTGGTAATACTTATCTACTTCCTCCCAGATTGGCAGAGACATTCATTTTGGTTATATCATTCCTGACCTAATCACTGCACCAGGAATAAGTCAAATACAGTATTATTTTAGCGCTGCAAGAGTCACTTTCAAGGTAGGTGGCCATGTACCCATTCTTCAGAGAGGAGTAACATAAAGTAAAGGTTTTCTATTTACATTCCATGTTAATAAAAGTTCTCATTATCCAAAATGGGAAGGCCCATTAGTTTAGGGGGAAGATTTTCAAAGGCATTAAATCTCACCCAAGATGTCTGTGTAAATATTCCAGATTGTAATTGAATCAAAAAGGTTGATTCAAAAATGCAATTATTCAAATTCCCACAAATCATGCGTTAGTCGGGCCTAGAAGGGAGAATAAAAGAGGTACAAGAATTTTGATCAGATTGACAATGGTAGGAGGATCTCTGCTAACTGAGAGAAAAGAGAATAGTTCAAAAGCAACAGGGAGAGAAACTCATTAAAAACGGTGCATATAAATTTTTTATCTCTAATGACTACTTCAGCTGTGACAGAATCAATATCCTGAGAGCTTTTCATATCAGATGATAAAAGCCAGTAAACGTGGTTCTCCAACTTTCTAACATTAGTATGATTTATATCTAATTTTCCATTTTTTTCCCCTTAAAAAGAGAGTGTGTGAATCTTTGCTGATTTTAAAATGGCTTCATTTCTATTCCTTGTCTGTCTAAACTGGTCCACTAGTGACTACTGTCTTATTACACATTTCAGCTTTGTAGAGGAATCTTTTCTAAATTTCACAATAAGAAATTCATTATTAAGCCACAAGCGTATCGTTTTCCTGACATGCCACTTTCCAAATGATGCAGATCAGTAGCAAACACAGATAAAAAGCACAAACATCATCCAGTGTCTGCCTGTGTATTTTCTCTACAAAGGACAAAAGGTGAATGTCAATGAGAATTTTATGTGTCCACCTATCAGGGATTATCATGATTTGGGCCTTAATCCAGATCACACTTATGTAGTAAACTTACCAGTACTTACCAGTAAACACATAAATAGTCACATTGAAGTCAATGGGAATAGTCAGATGCTTAAAATTAAACACGTTTGCGGTTGCAGGATTGGAGCCTTACCTACCACTCAGTGCAACTTGGATTACATCACACGCATGACAGTGCATGGTAGATGTAGTCTGACTATGGAACCCAGCCCAGAGTGGAGAATAGGGATATGAGACACCCAAACTATAACCCCCCAGGAGGCAATTCCGCATCAACATTTTTACTTTTTGTGGCCAAAAACCAAAAACACTTTGGATTTTTTGGATATCCAGTTTTTCAATGAAAAATAAAATTTTTCAGCCAAAACAGACACTTTTAGCAAAAAAATTTTTTAGTCAAAACCCCAATTTTCTATAAAAAAAAAAAATTTGGTGGAAAGGTTTTGATTCCTGAATACGGGCCCCAAATGTCCAGCATTTACAAGGTCCTCTCCTCTTACTCATCTACCCCTATCTGAAAAGGGCTCATTCACGCCATCCCGACCCAGCCCAGATGGGGCCGATGCAAAGCCGCCTGAACCCAATAGCCTTGGAAGCATGTAATCAATGGTAAGTTGTCTAGCCAACAAATGAAGGGCCTTTACTTCTCTGATGTGCGGGCTCTCTTCTTCATCCCTTCTGGTGACAGTGATGTCAGCAGGTTCACCGTCAGGGTACTTGGTGGCTTTGTAAGACGTCAGTTCAACCGTTTCATCCTTACTGGTGGCTACTGATGCCTCTGAACCAGATGAGCGGAAAAGATGTTCCTAGAGCCAAATTCAAGGAAAACACTGAGAGCCATGTCACTGAGATAGATGAAACTTTCTTCTCTTTATTGACAGGAGCTATTTTGTCCATCCAGGGCTTCTCTGCTTAGGCCCCAGGGCAGAACACAACTCTAATGAGGGTTAACAAAATAGTTGGCTCATGAGGTTGACCTGTAACTAGACAGGACGTTGTTGGGCATTTTTACCTCCTTTCTCGCTACCCATGTTACAGAGGACAATGTCCAGGACACAGGTCTTCCTGCTTTTCTTACATGCACAAATCTGATACCACGTGGGCAGCAGAATGTCGTGAGGATCGCACAGCCGTGAGATACAGAACCAGATCCTTAGCTCGTGTAAACTGGTGTAGCTCCATTCAAGCCAATGGAACGCTGCAGATTTGCACCAGCCCAGGGTCTGTCTTATTTTTTTTCTAGAGGGAGTGTTGCCCAATGGCTAGAGCACTGGACTGAGATGCTGGAGACCTGGGCTCTGTGCCCAGCTCTGCCACTGGCCGGCTGCGTGATCTTGGGCAAGTAACTTCATCCCACTGTGCCTCTGTTTCCCCTTTTGTAAAATGGGGAGACTGGTACTGCCCTCCTTTGTAGTGCACTGTGATATCTGCTGATGAAGAAGCACTGTATAAGAGCAAGGGATTATTATTAGACCTTTCAGATAATGGCCTGGTCTGTTTGTTTCAAGTTTCAGTACCACCATGCTACTTTCCAGTCACCATGAGCATGTAATTCTCTTTCCATCTTGATGGTTTTTATTTTAGAATCAGGAAAATCAGCAAACCCATAAAGAATAGATAGAAAATCCCCATGAGAGAGCAGTATGGGGGACTCCAACCTCAGCCTGGAAATGCTTTACAGCCCTGTTCCTCTTCTGCACACTTCCTACATGTGCCCAGAAGCCCAGATCGTACCTACAGCACACCTGCTGTTTGAGAAATAGGAAGTAGCAATGACTCTACCGGAAGACACACAATTCCGATCCGAAACATAGCAGTGACTGTCCACGGGGAAGCATCAGATACGGAACTCTGTGGCGTGTTTTAATAAGCTAACAGAGCCCTCTGTACGTCTGATACTAGGACATCAGCCTGAGCAACCCAGACATTTCTGATCCCACAAGCCATAGGCTTGTAGCAACTGAATATTCTTACTTTTTTGGGTGTCCTCACCAGGAAGAAATGAACAGCCTCCACCTAGGGCAATGTGCGAGGATAAATACAGGCAGGGTCCCTCTCCCATGCTGATGCCAGTGTCACCGTCACCTAGTGGCAGCTGCAGGCACTATCCTACCCTAACACATTTCACAGAAAGCAAACTAAAGGCACTCCTATTTTAAACTATAAAAAGTGATTCATAAAAATAATCCCTGTCCATTACAAACCTGGGTCCATTTGTGGTACCTCTGCTTTCTTAGATTTCTCATTAGCCGTTTAGGCTCCTGGCTGAGTGGTTCAGGCCACCTGAAATATTCATAGAGTCTGCTGGTCCATTGTCCTTGTGATCTTATATGCAGCCAGATGGTATCTGTGAAATGAAGGCAGACTACGGTGAAATATGAAGGAGCCTTGTATAAATATTCTGATGAGGGAATCATACAGCTGGACTGAAACTTTCTCTAGGCAAGAAGCAGAGTGATGTATTTTAAAATCAACAGGCCAAGTTCTTGTCTCGGTTACACCAGTAAAAATCTAGAGGAATTTCTAAGAAGTCCAGTGCAGTTATCCTGGACTTCACGGAGAACAGATTTTGGCCCAGCATTTAAGTTAAGGCTGAATTCCAAGCTTTCAGAAACACCAGAGGGAGTAACAAGGCTGCTAAGGAAAGCTAACCGAAGAAATGCGCTGGCCATTTCAATTAGGTCAATCATCCAATATATCAGCTGCATTCACAGGATCCGTACATGAGATGACATGTTACCCCTAAGATAGTCAGCCCCTTTCTGAGCATGGAATATACGGCAGTATTTCTTGAATTGCACGGAAATAAGTGATTTGGATGAGACAGTTTTTTCGTCTTTGTTTTTCCTCAGAGAAGCCACATTTCCCATGATTCCAGAAAAGGGGGAAGGGCAGAGTGCAGGGCAGGTGGAAATGTTCCCTTTCAGCAGGGATGGGGGAAGCAGAGGTCAGAGGCGGCTGCTGTGAGTTATGCCCATCTGCTTCTCCTTCCAGAAGTGTGGAGCTCACGTCTGCTGGGCGAAGAAGGTGAGGTGGAATACAAGTCCCAGCTCAGCACAGGGAAACCAGACTGGCAAAGAGCTTCCTTTCTTATATGATTAAAAAAAAAAAAAAACCACACACACCTGCTTCTCGGCATGCCACAGCTAGAGCACCTAATTAAATGATTCTTGGATATTGACTCAGTTACTTCAAACGTAGCCCGTTTGCTGCAAAATCTCGCTGCACCATACCAAATGGTCTCTCTCTGCTACTTTATCATTCTAGCCTTTTTGTAAGTAACCATTCCGATTAAATAGCAAAATGGCGCAGTTCTGGTGTCCAGTATAACCACATACCTTGTTGTTCAGGAGCGCTGCTAATGGTGAAAGGATGCCATTCATACTTCGCAATCGCTGGGATATTCAGGTAAACGTAGTCTCCAGGCTTGTAGTGGAAAAACTGTGGTCTCTTAATCACAAGATGAGTCACCTTGATTGAAATGAAAAGCCAAGAGGTAGAAAATTTCTCTGCACACAAGAGAACCCGGCAGACTGTATGTTACCCTAAGCCTCTTCCACTGGCATAGCTTCTCCAGAGCACAACAGTCTCCAAGTCTGTGCCTGCAGTTTTGAGCATGCAAATAATTGTGGGCATATTTTACAGCATACAGATGTCGAGCTACCTCTCTGTTGGTACAGCCAGGCCCCCTCAACTGCAGAGGTGTGACCGATATCTGCCCCAAGCCTGCTTCCATAGAGAGGCCACTGGGAATGGGTGCCCAGACACGGGCCTTTGTGTCAATGTTTGCTGAAAAGGTACTATTAACGCTGACAGAGGATTGCAGGTAACACACTTTCTGCAGATTGTTTCATTTTCAGACAAGTCAAGATGCAGCTCAAGAGAACGCCTTGACTGGCCAAATACTAAACCATGATTCTGTGCCGTTTGTTGTGCTTTTCACATTGGCTTGTGGAGCAGCGACCCAAAAGAAGGGGGAGGACAACTCTTTAGACACTTAAAATAGATTAATTAATGCCCCGGGCCATATAACGTAAGGACCACTTTTGCACCAGGTGAAAGAATAATAACCCCCAGCTCTTAGCAGATCTCAAATCACTTTACAAAGAGGATCAGTATCCACATTTTACAGAGGAGAAACTGAGGCACAGACACTTGCCCAAAGTCTGGTGAATAGAGACAGGAATTGAACCCAGATCTCCTGAATCCCATGCTGGTGCTTTACCTACTAAGCCAGACTGCCTCCCTATTTCAGCACTGCCATTTCTAATTTCCATGAGTCTAGGGAATGCTGCCACTCCAGCACGTTGCCATAATACACAGTAGACAATCTGAATTTGTCTTTTTAATACCTCTTTTGTCTCACTTTTCCTTCCTTTTCCCGTGTCACATAAGAATAGTTATTATAGAGTGCTTTTCACTGGAATCGCAAAGCACCTTACAAGTGACAAAAGTGCTCCTGTGAAGTAGGGCGAGAATTTTTATCCCCATTTTAGGGAACAGGAAAGAGAGGCAAAGAGGGGTGAAGTGACTTCCCCAAGGTCATGCAGCAAGTCAGTGTTAGAACTAGGAATAGACCCTAGTAAGCTCAATTTCCAATTCTTTATTTCACATCTCACCCCAGCCCCAGCAGTATTTTTAAAACATATTCCCATAACTGCGCATCCTTGGATCACTTTGGGAACAAACCTTTGATGGCAGGAGGTTGATTTCCACAACGTACAGCCCGCCCATGCGTGACACAGCAATGCCAATTGTCTTCTCCACCACAAACAGAAATCCAGGAACCACAAACCATTTCCAGAAATTAGGCCCATGGAGGATTAACAAAGCCCAGATGGAGATGTAGGACAGATGAGTCCAGTAGAAGACCTGCAGGTCACAACAATAACGGATCACTGGGGATACCAGCCTGGCGTCAGTGATGAACAGTAAGAGAGACTAATGAGTGCAGTGGTGGCAAAAGATACAGCCCAGCTGTGGCTGTAGTTTGGGTGAAGTGTCACTAGTTTTCCATCATTCTTTTCTCTGGTATTTCTAGGCACCAGACACAGTACGCTCCAGCTCGGCTTTCCAGCCCAGCCAACAGCGGCCGTGGACAGGTATGAAAAAACAGTCATTCTTAGCAGTAAGGAGCCAGACGTAGCTCTCAGTTATCCTGGTGTAAATGTGGAACCTCCAAGGACTTCAGCATTGCCATTCCTGGCCAACACAAGAGTAACTGAGGTCAGAACCTGCCCCAGGAGGCCCCTGAAATCAGTGGAGTCACTCTGGATTTATAAAGGTGTAACAGAGCGGAAGAGAGGGCACACGACCTCTGTGGCATTGGGGACCGTGCTTCCCAGATGGAGAGTCTGGGCAGGACGTTGTGAAGATCTGGTTGTTGTGCACAGCAAGTTGGTGCCAGGCATAGAGTAAAAGCAAAGCCCTTGTAAGCCCCTCAAGCACTGAACGTCCATCTGCATTGGGCAGCTTTGCAGACAAGGAGCCAGTTCCTGCACTAACCACCCACATGCAGTGGGAGAAGTGTCATTGGATGAGAGTTCCTAACTTGGCCTCACGAGGGATGTAATTACCTGAGTTTGTCTGAATTGCTGGGTTTTATTTCTTAACCCATTAAAGAGCTTTGTTCCCCACCCACCCCCTGCCCTTGTGAGCAGGTTTTTCCTGCTGTCTTTCTACATAGGAGTTTGGCTGCATGGGATTCAGTTAAATGAACCTCTAAGATCAGCTACCAGTTTACACAGTGCCGCCTGGAGAGGGACTAACACGTTATCATCATGCTGCGACTGGAATCGCTGTGGGAAGAAATGTATGAAAATGATCCTGGCAGAAAATATGCAAGTCTCAATGGGATGCAGAATGGGAGACACTGGAGCATACATGACTGCACTGTAACGGAGGGGGCACAAGCAAAACCAAACCCCACTTGCAGAGTGCAGCTGGGGAGTACCTCAAAATGGCCGCTCTTCCGGACAAAGGTGCTGGAACACACTAGCATCATGCAGATGAGGAGCTGCAGTGCAATCCCAGTGAGCGAGGCGCTCCCGTGAATCCAGCCAATCCCGGGCCGAGTGGTGAACAGATATTCCCAAAGCGCGGGGCGATCCTGGATCTGAGTCAGCCTGACTAAACACAGAGAAACATGGGGCTGCAGAGCAGCAGCAGCCAAAGGGATTAGCGCTTTCCACAAGGAGTACAGGATCAACAAGGGGATACTGGGCGTTCCAATGTGGCCATGAACTCCTAGGAGCTGCGGTCCCTGATCCGTTCATTTGTCTGTAAAATGCCACACACACCTCAGATGCAGTGTATCTCAGAGATACACAATGATGACAACAACAAGGGGCCATGTACCAAGGTCTCCCATGGAGTAATATTAACCCTTCTTTGACCAAAAAAGCTTTCAGAGCAATGGAATACAAAGCAATCCTTTCCCTTACTGGGCTGTGGTCCTGGGACCCCATGGCACTAATCCTGTTCCAGTTGCAATCATGTCTCCTTTCTTTATACTTATTAATACAATATATTATTTATGCAAAAAACAAAACTACATCCCACCCTCCCACAAAATACCTCAGGGGTGCCCTTATAAATCAGAGGAAGTTGAAGTCAGGACTGCTGAATGATTTGTCTCAAAGCAGGATCACATTCCACAACTCACTTCAAACATGGGTTGTCAGCAGGGACTGAACCCAAAATCTGGAGCACTTGAGCTAAAGAGAAACTCCATTAGCTGGTAACTGTAAAAAGCTTTTAACCTCATATCAGGGGAAGCCACTAGAGGGGGACAACACACAATGAACCAGTGGATTACGTACAGCGCCAATCCCTTCCTGTCTCATATACACTTCTACCTTAGTTGAAACCTTACACAATTATTAGCAATGGGAAGAGTGAAAATAAAATGCTGAGCTGATCTTACAAGTAAACCTGCCTTAAATCAATTGCTCCCCAAACTTTTGAAAGCTGAACCCCGTCCCCTTTAGGAATATGGAATCAATTTTGCCCCTTCAGTCTCACCGTATCTCATTAAAGGCCTGCTCTTGTTAAATGTATACATCTTCCATGCCCCCCATGCTCTCCCCTGGATAATCCCTAGAACCCCCCTCTACTTTAGGACATGCTGGAGCAAACTTTACAATTCTTCCTCTCTTTTCTTACATCCCTTGATGTGCAGTTAAAAAGGCTGACATTTAAAGAAGCTTTATTATTGGTATCCAAAATGAATGGGGCAAATCACACCTCAGAGTTATTGTTTTTTATTGCAGACTCAGGTAGATGTTGCTATGTCAGTTACACACAAGGCAGTTTCCCCTATCAGAGCTATTGTCTCAGGATCTCTTTAATTCAGGTAGATCAAGGCTACATTGGTTATCCAGGAGTCATGTTTTGAACGGTTTCTTTGCAACCATAACACCTAGAGACCAACTTTTTTGTTAAAAGCTCAGACCCTGGAGAACAATGAAGAGGTTTGTCTGCACCCTGCTGGCTGGTCTTTCATGCCCCCATTACCCTCTCACCAGGGGGTGCACCCCATACTTTAGAAAATGCTGCTTTATCAAGTCTGTATTTAATGTAGATTTCAATCCTTTTTTTTTAGTAGCTGATGTTCTTTATAGTTAAAGAGGAGTTGGCATTTTCCATTTTAATAATTGATGGTTTTTCCTCTTTAGATCACTCAAGATTTTCATAGTACGTTAGAAGAATGGTGGCATGAGCAAAGCATATTGCAAATAAAAGAATCATAGCAATTATTGCATGGGGGCATGGGCAAGCAGAGGATTTACTACTCACCAAAGTTCCCCACATGTGCTCCGGTGTGAACTGCTGTGAGAGCCCCCACCACGTACCCCACGAGCTGGTGGAAGAGGACGTTTTGGTCTAGCGGGAAAACTTTCGCAACCCAGGTAGCTCGCAACCACGTCAGGCAACGGCGCAGCATGAGCACCTTTGAGAACCGGATGACAGTAACAGTCACGCTTTGCTGTTACAGCCCTTTCCATCAGGAGACAGGGCCATAGAGTTTAGGGCCAGAAGGGACCATCAGATCATCTGGTCTGACCTCCGTGTATCACAGCCCTTAACTCCACCCAACAAACTTACTTCAAAGCCCTTTGCTAAGGTGAGGTAGTAACATCATCCTGACAAGACAGATGGTAAAAAGACTCGCCCAGGGTCACAGTCAGGAGCTGAACCCAGCTCTCCTGAGTCCGAGCCCAGTGCCCTTCTCATGGGGCCATCCTACCCCTCTTTACCTTTGAGTAAAAGCTAAAAAAGACCAGAGGGATGTCTTTGTACTGGCTGCTCTGGGGTGAGGACAGTCCTGGTTTTACTTGCTCTCACATAGTTCATATCCTTCTTCCTGTCTGTTATTCTTTAACTTTTTATTTTTAACTTTGATTGTCTGATTCTCGGAAATATTCCCCAGAGAGTGACACGACCACGCGTTCCATTTCCTGCCATTGCAAAGAGCAGTGTGGCCGGCCCAGTGAGTTCCACGGTAACCTGGGCCATGTCTACAGAGGAGCTGGAGGAGTAATTCCCGGCTCGGGTAGACATACCGTGCTAGCTTTGGTCGAGCTAGCGTGCTTAAAATAGTAGCCACAGCTGCAGAAGTGGCAGGACAACCCTAGGTACGTACTCGGGGCAGCTAGCTGACCCTGACACCCGTGCAGCTGCCCCAAGGATGTACCTAGGGCTCTATTTTTAGCTCCATCAGAGTTAGCACGGCTCTACCCAAACTGGAAATAATGCTCCAGCGTGGACATGCCTTATGATTCTTCCAGCTGAAGTGTTGTCAAAGTAACGAGAACACAGTCCTGTGGGGTTTGTCGAGTCTGGTACTAGTCAATATTTTCATTAATAACGTGGATAATGGAGTAGGCTTATACAATTTGTGGATGACACCAAGTTGGGAGGGGTTTCAAGCGCTTTCGAGACAGGATTAGAATTCAAAACAACTGTGACAAATTGGAGAATTGGTCTGAAATCAACAAGATGAAATTCAATAAAGACAAAGGCAAAGTACTTGTCTTAATGATTGCCAACATTTCCCCTTTTGAACATAAGCAAAGCAGAACTGCTGCATGCCCTCACAGAAAAAGCAAGAATCCCCTCTCCCTTAGAAATCCTATTTCCTGAGTGCAGGCGGGGTGAAGGGAAATAACTAGCCAGGTGGCAGTACTGCTGGAAAGGGTCCGGGGGTTGGAGTGGATCACAGATTGAATATGAGTCAACAATGTGATGCAGTTGTGAAAAAGACTAATATCGTTCTGGGATGTTGGCCTCAGCTAGAGAATTGCATCCACCTCTGGGAACCACATATAAGGAAGGATGTGGACAAATTTGAGAGTACAGAGGAGAGAAACCAAAATGATCAACAGTTTAGAAAACCTGACCTGTGAGGAAAGGTTAACAAAACTGGGCATGTTTAGTCTTGAGAAAAGAAGTCTGAAGGGGGACCTGAGAACAGTCTGCAAATATGTTAAGAGCTGTTATAAAGAGGACAGTAATCAATTATTCTCCATGGCCACTGAAGGTAGGACAAGTAGTAATGGGCTCAATCTGCAGCAAGGGAAATGTAGGTTAGATATTAGGAAAAACTTTCTAACCATAAGGGTAGTTAAACTCTGGACCAGGCTCCCAAGGGAGGTTGTGGAATCCCCATCACTGGAGGTTTCTAAGCACAAGTTGGACAACCTCCTGTCAGGCATGGTCTAGGTTTGCGTGGTCCTGCCTCAGTGCAGAGGACTGGACCCGATGACCTCTCCGGGTCCCTTCCAGGCCCACATTTCTACGATTCCATGCTTCACTCTTCTAGAGCCCCTGCCACGCAAGCACTAACCTCAGCCCCTTGTGACCCCTGATTCATGAACCCTCCAAGAGCGCTGGGAGGGAGGTGTGACCGCCCCCATCTGTCTGGAGAGGCACAGGACTCACCCCAAGGAAGGTGCAGTTGAAGTTCAGACACTGCCCGCAGCCTTTCGCCATCATGACCCAGCCCCCGAGGGGCGTGTGCCGCAGAGCAGCCCAGGTGAAGAGGAGGGTATTCAGGCACAGGTAGCTGCCCATGAAGAGCAGCTTGCTCCTGTTGTTGTGCCAGTAGGCTGGGGTTAAGTAGCGCGGCGTGTGCCTCTTCTGTTCCACGGTCGGGGGCTTTAGCCAGTTGGCGGCACTGTTGGAAAGGGAGGGAACATGAAGGGAAGAGGTCTGTTACAAAGCAAACAGCTCCCAGGCTCTGCAGCTGTGAGAAGAGCACTGGGGAAGGCCCTGCACCCACTCTCCAAGGGGAACTCCCAGGGTTGCCAGTGGCAGCAGCTGCAGGATGCTCTCCTTTGGGTTTCAACTGCAAGTAGCGTTCCTGCCCCCAGACTTTACACCTCCATATAATCCATATAAAACTAAGTCCCTGGCCATAGCATCAAACAGCCTCCAGCTCCAGCTTACAACCAGCTTGATATTAACCCATCCGGATGGGTCATCGAGCAGGTGGCAGCTGTCAAATACATGGGCAGTGTCCCAGATAGGGCTGAAGGAGGCTTGTAAGATGTGGACGCTTGCATAGCAGCAGCGGCTTCCATGTTTGGGGCCCACCAGCAGCCTTTGTGGGGAAGTCGTGACATCATGTTTGCTACAAAGCTGCTCTGTTGTATGGATACGAAACATGGGCACAGAGGCGGGCTGAAGGTCACTGGATTGACGTGTTCAATTCTCGTTGTCTCCTCCTGCATGTCAAATGGCAGGACAAGCTCGGCAACAAGGATATTCAAAGCCAAACCCAGCAACCGCCTCCATCAGCACTGGTTCGGTTTTAGCGGCTTGGTTGGTATGGCTATATTATTAGAATGGAAGACCAACGAAGTCTAGCGTGTATGTACCAAGGAATGTTGCTACACGGCCAGTGACTATGAGGGCACCAAAAGCTTCAGTGGCGCAACAAGCTTGCCAGTGCTAGAGAGAAACCGAACGCACAATCAGACCACCTTAACCATCTTGCCAGAGATCGATCTGGGTGGTGCTAGGTTTGCAAGAAGGCCATGTCCCTTTGGGATTTGCCAAGACGATGATGATGACTACATGCCCCTACACGTTGGTGCTGGTCTTCCACCGGGCTGCAGGGAAGAGATTGCAGCCATTTTGCACCATCTTGAGCATATCATACCTCTGGGACCCTTTGGATAGATTGAGAGCAGTAGAAGAGTATAAACTCTGGCTGCCTTTGGCCTGAGCTCTTGGTTTACCATCTGGAATGTCCCCTGGGCTGCTCTGCTCACGCAGTGCACTACTGGTTCCTAGATGAATCAGGATTGGTGGAGAAGGATTTGGATAAAGTTACTGGAACACAAACCCTCCTTCCCGGGGGCTGTAATGGCCACAAAGGTGAGCAGTGGGAGCCTACAATAAATGGACAGATGGAGGCACCCTGAAGTCCCAACTTCTTGAAGCACAGAAAGTGGAAAGGCAGCTGTAAGTCACTAACAGGAGGAAACCGAATAGGTGGAGATGATGTGCCTAAGTCATTCCACAATGCCGGAGAAGGGTCAATGTCCCTCAGTTAATGCTGATTAGGTGGAATCAGGAGATTCGCCTTATGGAAATAAGAATGAGAGGTATCCCACTGGGCTCCTCACATTCTGACGGTATCTCTACTGAAGTATCTATTGAGAGAGGGGAACCATCCTGAATGATACCGCTACCCTCGGCTCTAGATGGGCCTTTAATTGTACAGATTAGGAGGAGAGTCAATTGTGATGTGTAATGTCTAGAACACTACAGTATTTTGCTCCCGTTCACATTCTGATGGTTCACATGGCAAGACTCACTCCTGGCCTCTTCTCCTCCGGGAAGAGCATTTCACAGCACACGACAAGCAGCATTTCTGAAGTGCAACCATGCTCTTCATTTCAGCAGGGGATGCTTGCAGCGCCTCGCAGGAGATGCTCAGGATCTTAGGCCCTTCATTTTTAAACATCACTGCCCTGTTCTGATGGTTAGTCCTGCACTGCAGCAGCACAGAAACTGGTGTCCGGTTTCTCACACTGGGCATCGGTAAGCGAGTGTCACAAACCATGCCAGCTCCCTGCTCGATGGCAGCTGCCAGCAATAGACTCAAGCATGCCAAGTCTGTGTAGTTGGAGCACAGCATGGTGGGCGTCTTGCCCTGAGAATGTCCAAGCAGCCCCATTGTGGACAGAAGGGATGCAGCTTCCTTTAAGTGAGCTGCTTCTCAAAAATCACCTCCAGGCCTCGGACGGGATCCCAGGCCTCGTGCTCTCCCGATGAGGGAAGGGTTTGGTACAGGGACACTTAATCACAAAGGGAAAAAATAAAAAGCACCCCTCCGCGGGGAGGCCGCTATGAGCATAAATAATGATATTGAAGGAGCCTGTGAAATCGGGGAAGAGCAAGGTGCTACCAAGGAAAATGCAGTTCTAATATACAGCGCTGATTAGGAACCCAGAGGGGCCTGTCAAAGCCATTACCTTATGGTTAAGTTCTCCATGACCTCTGGAAAGCATTCTAGTTCCTCCTTGAGTTCCTCAAAAGTGATGGAGCCACTGTTGTCTTTGTCAGCCGACTCAAAAAGAGCCAGCGTGAGGTCATCCAGTTTCTCCTCTGGCAAGGATATTGTGCTCTCCTTCAGACATGATTTCAGGACTGTGCGCAGTTCATCCGGGTCGATGGAACCACTGCCTACAATGAGCAAGAATTTGCATCTGACACAGATGAAAGTAATAACACATTTGCTCCTGTGTTACCAAGACAACAAAAGGATACACAACAGCTAGTGAACGGGTTTATGAAAACCCTGGGTGCTTTTAGTTTTATCTTCCCCTTGGATACAGAAACAGGCCTCCTTCCTTGCACTCAGGATTTTCATTGGGAAATTGTGCCCCAAGGGTAAGGTTGGCTAATTGTTGATAGATTAGAAAAAAATCAGTTTAATGTAGATTAAGTAGTGAGTGATCTATGTGAAACAACTATTTTGAGAATGTGAATTCCAATCTTGATTGACAATGTTCACCATTATGAAATCCACACAGACATGCTTAACTGGCTGCAAAATGTAAAGACAAATTAGCTTGGAAAGAGATCTGGTTCTTAGTTTTGTAGCCAATCCTTTAAGCTCAATTAGGTCAGAGCAGAAAATACTGCCAGGTCAGAACTGGGACGTTTATTTTGCTGATGTTTTCACTTTTCCTAGCCTGTATATAAACCAACGTTTCACATGTACCAGAATTTCAATACTGGACCAAACAAAAAAGCATGACCCTCAAAACTAAACCTCTTTGCAAATTTCAAGTTGAGGCAGGTATGTTTTAGAATCAGGTCCCTAGCTTCAAACTTGCCCCTGTAGTTTTGATCAAACCATTCACTATAAATAATATTTTTGAACAAATATGTTTTGTTAACAAAATACTTTTTATTGTCTTTGACTGCACTTGTTCTTCACTGCGTGTGTTTAAATACTGTGTATAAATAATTAAAATAGTCATTGGTGCAATCAGTGCATTAATTAATCTCTTTCTCTGTGTACCAAAATCAGAGGTGTGACTGCAGCGTGTGTCGACATCCCCAAGCTAGCTGTCATGTAGCTTGCTCGAATAACAATAATAATGATGCTGTGGCAGCATGGGCTAGCCACCTGAATACATATCCAGAATCTTGCATGGACTTGTACAACCAGTGCTGCCATGGCTTCACTGCTATTGATGGGGATGGCTATGCATGCCACAGTCACACCTCTGATTGTGGCGTAGGCATACTCTCTCTCTCTCTGTGGCCCAATTAATATTTAATTATTTATACAGAGTGGAACAGCTCCAACAAGGGAGATTGGGAGGGAGTTACCCCATGATCCAGTGGTGAGAGGACTCAGCTAGGAGGCGACCGATCTGGGTTCAAATCCCTGCTCTACCCCTAGCAGAGTGAGGATTTGAATCGGGGTCTCTCACATCCTGGTGAGTGCTGCAGCCACTGGGCTATTGGGTAAAAGTGGGAGGGGGGTACCCACCTGCCCTGGCTGTATTCTGTGTGGGGTCTGATCCACTAGATGTGCTCTAAGGGGGTCTCTCAGCACACCGACCCGATCAGGCCCCACAAGTGAGATAGATGAAGGAAGGCCTAGTTCAAGAATCCTCCTGGGGCTGAGTTGTGAGTTAGGTGCTGAGCTCCTTGGCAGTGTCAGGACTGAGGTGGCTGTGTATGTACCCCATGACAGAGGTGGAGGTACCTAGGGGACTTTACAAATGGAAACATAGGGACTTAGGCAGCAGTAGCTCTGATGATCTAAAGTTTGGACTTAGGTTCCGAACGTAGCAGTGAGGTGTGTAAGTCCCCTTGGTGAATCTAGCCCTAAAGGTTTGGCTCCTCTCCAGCATCTAGGGTAAGAACATACCGAGGTAGAACTTACAATTGAAGCTAGTTTAATTGCTGCCTTTTATGGGTATTTTTGAGACTTTCATCACAGATGGGGAAGATTGAAAAGTCATGGATTTCAAAGTTAAGCTTGATAGATGGTTTAGAAGTGTCCATTACCGATAGTTCTCAGACAGATTGCTTTAATTCAGGAGAGAAGTCTATGTTGTGCTGGAAGAGGACAAGGGTGGCGCTATAGAATATTAGAGAATGGCTTCAGCTGAGCTGTCCGATTCATATAAATATATGCTAATGGCATGTCCCCTCCACCCATCTTTAAGAAGGCAGAAGCACTCTCATGGTCAGGAGGACAGCAGCATTGATATCCAAATGACAACTGGGGGTAAGTATGTTCTTCAGAATCTTACCATCTACGTCGTAAACTTGGAAGAGGAATCTTAGCTTGTCTGTTTCGTCTCCATGTATGAGAAGGTTCAAGGCTTTGAGTAACTCATCTAAACTAATGGTTCCACTCCCATCAGAATCAAACAATGCAAAGAACCTCTCCGCGAAGAAGGACTACAGAAAGGAGAACAAATATTTTCAACAACACTTGAGGAGAACTCCTTATAAACCCAAGCCAGAACTTTTCCATTAACATCAATGGAAATTTTGGCTTAGTAAGGGCTGAATATCATGGTGATGGGCAACCTTAGGAAAAACTAGTCAGACGAACAGACTAAGACTTAAAGATTTATCCCTAGTCTTTCACCTGTGGTTTCCATCACTGCTAACAATATACGACGAGTACTGTGATAATCAAAGCTCTTTATAACCCTTCTTCATTAGCCCCACCATTCTATTTTTAAGCTTCACTTTTCTAATTAGAAAAGGAGTACTTGTGGCACCTTAGAGACTAACCAATTTATTTGAGCATAAGCTTTCGTGAGCTACAGCTCACTTCATCGGATGCATACTGCGGAAAGTGTAGAAGATCTTTTTATATACACACACAGCATGAAAAAATACCTCCTCCCACCCCACTCTCCTGCTGGTAATAGCTTATCTAAAGTGATCACTCTCCTTTCAATGTGTATGATAATCAAGGTTGGCCATTTCCAGCACAAATCCAGGGTTTAACAAGAACGTCTTGGGGGGGGTGGGGGGCAACAATGGGAAATAGGTTACCTTGCATAATGACTTAGCCACTCCCAATCTCTATTCAAGCCTAAGTTAATTGTATCAAATTTGCAAATGAATTCCAATTCAAAAGTTTCTCGTTGGAGTCTGGATTTGAAGTTTTTTTGTTGTAATATCACAACTTTCATGTCTGTAATTGCGTGACCAGAGAGACTGAAGTGTTCTCCGACTCGTTTATGAATGTTATAATTCTTGACATCTGATTTGTGTCCATTTATTCTTTTACGTAGAGACTGTCCAGTTTGACCAATGTACATGGCAGAGGGGCATTGCTGGCACATGATGCCATATATCACATTGGTGGATGTGCAGGTGAACGAGCCTCTGATAGTGTGGCTGATGTTATTAGGCCCTGTGATGGTGTCCCCTGAATAGATATGTGGGCACAGTTGGCAACGGGCTTTGTTGCAAGGATCGGTTCCTGGGTTAGTGGTTCTGTTGTGTGGTATGTGGTTGCTGGTGAGTATTTGCTTCAGGTTGGGGGGGCAGCAGGAGAGTGGGGTGGGAGGAGGTACTTTTTCATGCTTTGTGTGTATAGAAAAAGATCTTCTACACTTTCCACAGTATGCATCCGATGAAGTGAGCTGTAGCTCACGAAAGCTTATGCTCAAATAAATTGGTTAGTCTCTAAGGTGCCACAAGTACTCCTTTTCTTTTTGCGAATACAGACTAACACGGCTGTTACTCTGAAACTTTTCTAAGGGTATGTCTACACTACGGAATAAGGTCGAATTTATAGAAGTCGGTTTTTTAGAAATCGGTTTTATATATTCGAGTGTGTGTGTCCCCACAGAAAATGCTCTAAGTGCATTAAGTGCATTCACTCGGCGGAGCGCTTCCACAGTACCGAGGCTAGAGTCGACTTCCGGAGCGTTGCACTGTGGATAGCTATCCCACAGTTCCCGCAGTCTCCGCTGCCCATTGGAATTCTGGGTTGAGATCCCAATGCCTGATGGGGCTAAAACATTGTCGCGGGTGGTTCTGGGTACATATCGTCAGGCCCCCGTTCCCTCCCTCCCTCCGTGAAAGCAAGGGCAGACAATCATTTCGCGCCTTTTTTCCTGAGTTACCTGTGCAGACGCCATACCACTGCAAGCATGGAGCCCGCTCAGGTAACCGTCACCCTATGTCTCCTGGGTGCTGGCAGACGCGGTACGGCATTGCTACACAGTAGCAGCAACCCCTTGCCTTGTGGCAGCAGACGGTACAGTACGACTGGTAGCCGTCATCGTCATGTCCGAGGTGCTCCTGGCCACGTCGGCTGGGAGCGCCTGGGCAGACATGGGTGCAGGGACTAAATTTGGAGTGACTTGACCAGGTCATTCTCTTTAGTCCTGCCTGCAGTCAGTCCTATTGAACCGTCTTATGGTGAGCGGGCAGGCGATACGGACTGCTAGCAGTCGTACTGTACCATCTTCTGCCGAGCAGCCATGAGATGTGGATGGCATGCAGTCCTTCTGCACCGTCTGCTGCCAGCCAAAGATGTAAAAGATAGATGGAGTGGATCAAAACAAGAAATAGACCAGATTTGTTTTGTACTCATTTGCTTCCCCCCCTCCCCTGTCTAGGGGACTCATTCTTCTAGATCACACTGCAGTCACTCACAGAGAAGGTGCAGCGAGGTAAATCTAGCCATGTATCAATCAGAGGCCAGGCTAACCTTCTTGTTCCAATAAGGACAATAACTTAGGTGCACCATTTCTTATTGGAACCCTCCGTGAAGTCCTGCCTGAAATACTCCTTGATGTACAGGCACCCCCTTTGTTGATTTTAGCTCCCTGAAGCCAACTCTGTAAGCCGTGTCGTCAGTCGCCCCTCCCTCCGTCAGAGCAACGGCAGACAATCGTTCCGCGCCTTTTTTCTGTGCGGACGCCATACCAAGGCAAGCATGGAGGCCGCTCAGCTCACTTTGGCAATTAGGAGCACATTAAACACCACACGCATTATCCAGCAGTATATGCAGCACCAGAACCTGGCAAAGCGATACCGGGCGAGGAGGCGACGTCAGCGCGGTCACGTGAGTGATCAGGACATGGACACAGATTTCTCTGAAAGCATGGGCCCTGCCAATGCATGCATCATGGTGCTAATGGGGCAGGTTCATGCTGTGGAACGCCGATTCTGGGCTCGGGAAACAAGCACAGACTGGTGGGACCGCATAGTGTTGCAGGTCTGGGACGATTCCCAGTGGCTGCGAAACTTTCGCATGCGTAAGGGCACTTTCATGGAACTTTGTGACTTGCTTTCCCCTGCCCTGAGGCGCATGAATACCAAGATGAGAGCAGCCCTCACAGTTGAGAAGCGAGTGGCGATAGCCCTGTGGAAGCTTGCAACGCCAGACAGCTACCGGTCAGTTGGGAATCAATTTGGAGTGGGCAAATCTACTGTGGGGGCTGCTGTGATGCAAGTAGCCCACGCAATCAAAGATCTGCTGATATCAAGGGTAGAGACCCTGGGAAATGTGCAGGTCATAGTGGATGGCTTTGCTGCAATGGGATTCCCTAACTGTGGTGGGGCTATAGATGGAACCCATATCCCTATCTTGGCACCGGAGCACCAAGCCGCCGAGTACATAAACCGCAAGGGGTACTTTTCAATAGTGCTGCAAGCTCTGGTGGATCACAAGGGACGTTTCACCAACATTAACGTGGGATGGCCGGGAAAGGTGCATGATGCTCGCATCTTCAGGAACTCTGGTCTGTTTCAAAAGCTGCAGGAAGGGACTTTATTCCCAGACCAGAAAATAACTGTTGGGGATGTTGAAATGCCTATAGGTATCCTTGGGGACCCAGCCTACCCCTTAATGCCATGGCTCATGAAGCCGTACACAGGCAGCCTGGACAGTCGTCAGGAGCTGTTCAACTACAGGCTGAGCAAGTGCCGAATGGTGGTAGAATGTGCATTTGGACGTTTAAAGGCGCGCTGGCGCAGTTTACTGACTTGCTTAGACCTCAGCGAAACCAATATTCCCACTGTTATTACTGCTTGCTGTGTGCTCCACAATATCTGTGAGAGTAAGGGGGAGACGTTTATGGCGGGGTGGGAGGTTGAGGCAAATCGCCTGGCTGCTGGTTACGCGCAGCCAGACACCAGGGCGGTTAGAAGAGCACAGGAGGGCACGGTACACATCAGAGAAGCTTTGAAAACCAGTTTCATGACTGGCCAGGCTACGGTGTGAAAGTTCTGTTTGTTTCTCCTTGATGAAACCCCCCGCCCCTTGGTTCACTCTACTTCCCTGTAAGCTAACCACCCGCCCCTCCTCCCTTCGATCACCGCTTGCAGAGGCAATAAAGTCATTGTTGCTTCACATTCATGCATTCTTTATTCATTCATCACACAAATAGGGGGATGACTACCAAGGTAGCCCAGGAGGGGTGGTGGAGGAGGGAAGGAAAATGCCACACAGCACTTTAAAAGTTTACAACTTTAAAATTTATTGAATGACAGCCTTCTTTTTTTTGGGCAATCCTCTGTGGTGGAGTGGCTGGTTGGCCGGAGGCCCCCCCATCGCGTTCTTGGGCGTCTGGGTGTGGAGGCTATGGAACTTGGGGAGGAGGGCGGTTGGTTACAGAGGGGCTGCAGTGGCAGTCTGCGCTCCAGCTGCCTTTGCTGCAGCTCAACCATACACTGGAGCATACTGGTTTTGTCCTGCAGCAGCCTCAGCATTGAATCCTGCCTCCTCTCATCACGCTGCCGCCACATTTGAGCTTCAGCCCTGTCTTCAGCCCGCCACTTACTCTCTTCAGCCCACCACTTACTCTCTTCAGCCCGCCACCTCTCCTCCCGGTCATTTTGTGCTTTCCTGGACTCTGACATTATTTGACATTATTTGCCTCCACGCATTCGTCTGTGCTCTGTCAGTGTGGGAGGACAGCATGAGCTCGGAGAACATTTCATCTCGAGTGCGTTTTTTTTTTTCTTTCTAAGCTTCACTAGCCTCTGGGAAGGAGAAGATCCTGGGATCATTGAAACACATGCAGCTGGTGGAGAAAAAAAAAAGGGACAGCGGTATTTAAAAAGACACATTTTATAAAACAGTGGCTACACTCTTTCAGGGTAAACCTTGCTGTTAACATTACATACATAGCACATGTGCTTTCGTTACAAGGTCGCATTTTGCCTCCTCCCACCGCGTGACTACCCCCTCAACCTTCCCCCCTCCCTGTGGCTAACAGCGGGGAACATTTCTGTTTAGCCACAGGCAAACAGCCCAGCAGGAATGGGCTCATCTGAGTGTCCCCTGAAGAAAAGCACTCTATTTCAACCAGGTGACCATGAATTATATCTCACTCTCCTGAGGATAACACAGAGAGATAAAGACGGATGTTGTTTGAATGCCAGCAAACATACACTGCAATGCTTTGTTCTACAATGATTCCCGAGTACGTGTTACTGGCCTGGAGTGGTAAAGTGTCCTACCATGAAGGACGCAATAAGGCTGCCCTCCCCAGAAACCTTTTGCAAAGGCTTTAGGACTACATCTAGGAGAACCGCAAATGCCAGGGCAAAGTAATCCTTTCACATGCTTGCTTTTAAACCATGTATAGTATTTTAAAAGGTACACTCACCAGAGGTCCCTTCTCCGCCTGCTGGGTCCAGGAGGCAGCCTTGGGTGGGTTCGGGGGGTACTGGCTCCAGGTCTAGGGTGAGAAACAGTTCCTGGCTGTCGGGAAAACCGGTTTCTCCGCTTGCTTGCTGTGAGCTATCTACAACCTCCTCATCATCATCATCTTCTTCGTCCCCAAAACCTGCTTCCGTATTGCCTCCATCTCCACTGAAGGAGTCAAACAACACGGCTGGGGTAGTGGTGGCTGAACCCCCTAAAATGGCATGCAGCTCATCATAGAAGCGGCATGTTTGGGGCTCTGACCCGGAGCGGCTGTTCGCCTCTCTGGTTTTCTGGTAGGCTTGCCTCAGCTCCTTCAGTTTCACGCGGCACTGCTTCGGGTCCCTGTTATGGCCTCTGTCCTTCATGCCCTGGGAGATTTTCAGAAAGGTTTTGGCATTTCGAAAACTGGAACGGAGTTCTGATAGCACGGATTCCTCTCCCCAAACAGCGATCAGATCCCGTACCTCCCGTTCGGTCCATGCTGGAGCTCTTTTGCGATTCTGGGACTCCATCATGGTCACCTCTGCTGATGAGCTCTGCATGGTCACCTGCAGCTTGCCACGCTGGCCAAACAGGAAATGAGATTCAAAAGTTCGCGGTTCTTTTCCTGTCTACCTGGCCAGTGCATCTGAGTTGAGAGTGCTGTCCAGAGCGGTCACAATGGGGCACTCTGGGATAGCTCCCGGAGGCCAGTACCATCAAATTGTGTCCACAGTACCCCAAATTCGAGCCGGCAATGTCGATTTAAGCGCTAATCCACTTGTCAGGGGTGGAGTAAGGAAATCGATTTTAAGAGCCCTTTAAGTCGAAATAAAGGGCTTCATTGTGTGGACGGGTGCAGGTTTACATCGATTTAACGCTGCTAAATTCGACCTAAAGTCCTAGTGTAGACCAGGGCTAATTAAGACAGGACAACAACAGACCACAGACCTTTTCAATCTGCCAGTATTGTTTGGCACTAACTACTAACAAAAGGGTGAAGTCTAATAATACCTCTACAGTCTGAGCTCACATCTGGCTATCTGAACAGAAACACAGCAGATCATCAGCCAAACTCCCCCCAAACCCCAAAGAACTTGCCTCTTTCACTTTCAGAGCAGTTTTGAATTCTTCCAAGTCAATTTCTTTACCTTCCCCAGCGATGCTTTCAAACTGCTTCGTTACCCACTCAAGCCATTGGGTATCATCGTCTATACTCATTGTGCTAGAAATAAAAAAAAGGCACCATTAAACACTGTCACTAGGACTTCATGTTAATTGCTCAGATTTAGAAATGCCTTATTAGGCACATTAGAGAGACAACATGGCTGAGGTAATATCTTTTATTGAACCAACTTCTGTTGGTGAATGAGACAAGCTTTCAAGTTACACCAAGCTCCTCTTTGGCTCTGTGAAATGCACTCAGTGTCACAGTTAAATACAAGGTGGAACAGATTCTTTAGCACAAGTATTTAACACTTATTATAAGAGACCATTCAAGGTGGAGTGGACTGTTAACAACTCTCCAGTCATGGGGCTAGTGGGTTACGGATCATTGTAAGAAGCCATAAATCCGGTTTCAGAGTAACAGCTGTGTTCGTCTGTATTTGCAGAAAGAAAAGGAGTACTTGTGGCACCATAGAGACTAACCAATTTATTTGAGCATGAGCTTTCGTGAGCTACAGCTCACTTCATCGGATGCAACTTCCGATGAAGTGAGCTGTAGCTCACGAAAGCTTATGCTCAAATAAATTGGTTAGTCTCTACGGTGCCACAAGTACTCCTTTTCTTTTCATAAATCCGGTGTCTCTGTTCAGTCCATGATTTTTAGTGTCTAGCAAAGTTATAAATTCAAGTTCCCAGGGGCATCTTTTGAAGCCATTGTGCAGCTTTCCTTTGAGGACGCAGCCTGAGAGGTGAGCTATGGAGTAACTGTTTCGTGAAAGGTGTTTGCCCAGCCTCTTGTATCATTTCTCTGTGTGAGGATGATTGTCTGGTTTCATCCACACAGTTGTTATTAGGGCATTTAGTGCACTGGATCAGACATATAGCAGTAAGGGATCCGTTTTGGTTTGATAATGCTTTGGGAATTGAGAATACTTTGAGAATTATATTTCAATATCTTCCTATCATTGGTGTTTCCCCTAGGCCTCTGTTAAAATAGCAGGTACAGCTGTCCAGCCAGTGCCAGCCTCCTCTGTGTCCAGATCCAGTTGCCAGGTCCCAGTCCCAGTCTCTCCCCACCCCATGGTCCTTGTCCACTACTCCCTCTGCTATGCCCTGCACTCCATTTGCCTCTTATCTTCTGCATTTGAGTCAAGCTGTGTCCTCCGCAACACTGCTTGAGTGCCAGCCCAGGGAGCATTGGGGGTACAATAAAGACCATCTCCTGGCTCTCAGTTCCTATGCCCAGTACCAGAGCAGTCAGGAGCAGCACTTGCCGGCAAAACCCTGCTCATCCCTTGCAGCCACGGGCTGGAGCATGCTCGGTATAGATGGAATCTTCGCAGAATTTAGCTGCCAAACTCTCACATCTCTACTGTGCATGTGCAAACTGAAACTTTTCAAAAGCTAATAACTTAGCCAGATTTGGCATTTTGTCAAGGGAACAGCAAAAATGCATATCCCCAGGCCAGGACAAATTTCACAAATTTACCACAAAACCCTGGGGAGCTAAAGGCTTTAAATGAAACTGCTATAGGAATTTTTTTAACCTGGGCAAAATAAATGTATTTTTCCCTAGTCTTGTTCTCAGAAATGGCAGAACCATTTTTGCTGAAACTTAAAAACAAAAAACAAAAATCAGACCGAGACAGACACCTGGCATGCAAAATTTCAACCCAAATTGTTAACGTCTGGTAAAGTTACAAATAACTGAAAACAGGGTTTTATAATGGGAAGTATCAAGGAACCTTAACTACCAGGCAGAATTACCAGCTTTACTTATCATAAGAACATAAGAATGGCCATAGTGGGTTAGACCAATGGTCCATAAAAACAGGAAAGAGAGAATAGTCAACAAGTCGTTTCAGTATTGTAAATCATCCCATGTGTCATGTTCTATTAAACTAAAACCCTTCCAGATACCAGATCCCATTCTTACATCTCCAGGAGTCAGCCAAATAGGGATCATCATAAGAATTTTACACTCCTCCTGAAAGGATCTTCCAGTAATATATCGGGTATTTTTATATCCAGTTTATATGTGTGTAAGAGAGACACAAACAAACTAGGTATAAAATACTTGACACGGCTACACAGGTTTTATACACTATATTATAAATCTATCTATAAAGGTAAATCATTATCAAGCTCTGTACCACTTCACACTGTCTTTTAATTTATGATTTCACACGTTTCCTGACTCATGTCCACTTATTCTCTCATATGTTAAATTGCAGCTTAGTTATTCTGTTGCCTCATTGTACTTAAAATGTAGCTGACCACAGCTGTTTATGTTATTCTTTTAATTTCCTTTATTTTACATCGCTGGCTCTATTAAATGGTCTAACCTTGAAAACTGCACCCTGCCAAAATCAGTAAAGAGCTCCTATTCACACTGAGTCTCAGTCTTTATTTATTAGCCATCAAGAACACATGGGGAAGTGTCTTTTTTCATGCTGCAACCTTTATTCAATTTTTGAACAAATCCTACTTGTGAGGCAGTAAACTGTGACTAAACTGGGGGGACGTTGCCATGGGAATGTCAGAACCAGAAACCAGATAGTAAACCACTTGCACTTTGCTATGAACTGATGTAATAGGCACTTCAGGTCCATGTGTGATAAGCCAGTTAGTTTAGAAAGTAAAGCGCAGCTCACACATCAAGGGGTATAGTTTCACTTCATCACTGGCATGGAGGCAGCAAATCTAATTTCGAAGGCTCCCTCTGTTTACTTAGTTACTTAAAAACTCAGTAAGTTGGCAAACTGACACACTATGGTTAGTGCAATAAAGGAAAACTCCAAGCCGAATGCAAACATGGCAACAGACAAGGCTCAGCTCCCACACTGCTGTCCTGGGCAACATAGTATGGGGAGGAGGTGAGGAACCCTCAATGGTGAAAGAACAGGTTACGGACTATTTAGAAAAGCTGGACATGCACAAATCCATGGGTCCAAATCTAATGCATCTGAAGGTCTGAGGGATGTGATTGCAGAGTCACTGGCCATTATCTTTGAAAACACATGGCGATCAGGGGAGGTCCCGGATGATTGGAAAAAGGCAAATATAGTGCTCATCTTTAAAAAAGGGAAGGAGGAGAACCTGCGGACCTACAGACCGGTCAGCCTCACCTCAGTCCCTGCAAAAATCATGGAGCAGGTCCTCAACTAAACCATTTTGAAGCACTTGGAGGAGAGAAAGGTGATCAGGAACAGTCAACATGGATTTACCAAGGGCAAGTCATGCCTGACCAACCTGATTGCCTTCTATGATGAGATAACTGGCTCTGTGGATATATGAAAAGCAGTGGATGTGATATATCCTAACTTTAGCAAAGCTTTTGATACGATCTCCCACAGTATGCCTGCTAGCAAGTTAAAAAAGTGTGGACTGGATGAATGGACTATAAGGTGGGTAGAAAGCTGGCTAGATTGTCGGGCTCAACGGGTAGTGATCAATGGCTCCATGTCTAGTTGGCAGCCAGTATCAAGCGGAGTGCCCCAAGGGTCGGTCCTGAGGCCGGTTTTGTTCAACATCTTTATTAATGATCTGGATAATGGGATGGATTGCAACCTCAATGAGTTCGCAGATGACACTAAGCTGGGAGGAAGAGGTAGATATGCTGGAGGGTGGGGATAGGGTCCAGAGTGACCTAGACAAATTGGAGGATTGGGCCAAAAGAAATCTGATGAGATTCAATAAGGACAAGTGCAGAGTCCTGCACTTAGGAAGGAAGAATCCCATGCACTGCTACAGGCTGGGGATCAATTGGCTAAGCAGTAGTTCTGCAGAAAAGGACCTGGGGATTACAATAGATGAGAAGCTGGATATGAGTCAACAGTGTGCCCTTGTTGCCAAGAAGGCTAACGGCATATTGGGCTGCATTAGTAGGACCATTGCCAGCAGATCGAGGGAAGTGATTATTCCCCTCTATTTGGCACTGGTGAGGCCACATCTGGAGTATTGGGTCCAGGTTTGGGTCCCCCACTACAGAAAGGATGTGGACAAATTGAATAGAGTCCAGCGGAGGGCAACGAAAATGATCAAGGGGGCTGGGGCACATGACTTACGAGGAGAAGCTGAGGGAACTGGGCTTGTTTAGTCTGCAGAAGAGAAGAGTAAGGGGAGATTTGATAGCAGCCTTCAACTACCTGAAGGGGGGTTCCAAAGAGAATGGAGTTAGGCTGTTCTCAGTGGTGGCAGATGACAAGAACAAGGAGCAATGGTCTCAAGTTGCAGTGGAGGAGGTCTAGGTTGGATATTAGGAAACACTATTTTACTATGAGGGTGGTGAAGCACTGGAATAGGTTACCTGGGGAGGTGATGGAATCTCCATCCTTAGAGGCTTTAAAGGCCTGGCTTGACAAAGCCCTGGCTGGCATGATTTAGTTGGTGTGGGTACTGCTTTGAGCAGGGGGTTGGACTAGATGACCCCCTGAGGTCTCTTCCAACCATAACCTTTTATGATTCTATGAACACTGAAACAACTTCATTGAGGCTTTAGCACTTCCATGGGTCGAGTCCCAGAAACCTTGTAGTACACAAAGTTTGCAGTGCACAGTTCGTTTTTAGATGAGGTTCTGGGCATAATTTATCTCATTATTTAAATATCACGATAATACTCATCTTACAAGTGTTACAGAAAGGTACAGGGAGATTCTGAGGGAAAGGATCCATGAGACCTTAGCTTGCCCTACAGTGCCAATCAACCACAGCACCAGAAGGTCTCAGAACTCTTCAATCAGAGATCTCAGAACACTTTGCAAACCTTTATTAACATACAACTATCTGGCCACAAGATGACTCAGATTGGTTTTACACCAGTTAATTCCATTAAGTGCAATGGAGCGACTTCTAATTCACATTCCTGTGAGATCAGAATTCATAGAATCATAGAATATCAGGGCTGGAAGGGACCTCAGGAGGTCATCTAGTCCAACCCCCTGCTCAAAGCAGGACCAATCCCCAATTAAATCATCCCAGCCAGGGCTTTGTCAAGCCTGACCTTAAAAACTTCTAAGGAAGGAGATTCTACCACCTCCCTAGGTAACGCATTCCAGTGTTTCACCACCCTCCTAGTGAAAAAGTTTTTCCTAATATCCAACCTAAACCTCTCCCACTGCAACTTGAGACCATTACTCCTTGTCCTGTCCTCTTCTACCACTGAGAATAATCTAGAACCATCCTCTCTGGAACCACCTCTCAGGTAGTTGAAAGCAGCTATCAAATCCCACCTCATTCTTCTCTTCTGCAGACTAAACAATCCCAGTTCCCTCAGCCTCTCCTCATAAGTCATGTGTTCCAGACCCCTAATCATTTTTGTTGCCCTTCGCTGGACTCTCTCCAATTTATCCACATCCTTCTTGTAGTGTGGGGCCCAAAACTGGACACAGTACTCCAGATGAGGCCTCACCAATGTCGAATAGAGGGGAACGATCATGTCCCTCGATCTGCTTGCTATGCCCCTACTTATACATCCCAAAATGCCATTGGCCTTCTTGGCAACAAGGGCACACTGCTGACTCATATCCAGCTTCTCATCCACTGTCACCCCTAGGTCCTTTTCCGCAGAACTGCTGCCTAGCCATTCGGTCCCTAGTCTGTAGCTGTGCATTGGGTTCTTCCGTCCTAAGTGCAGGACCCTACACTTATCCTTATTGAACCTCATCAGATTTCTTTTGGCCCAATCCTCCAATTTGTCTAGGTCCCTCTGTATCCTATCCCTGCCCTCCAGCGTATCTACCACTCCTCCCAGTTTAGTATCATCCGCAAATTTGCTGAGAGTGCAATCCACACCATCCTCCAGATCATTTATGAAGATATTGAACAAAACCGGCCCCAGGACCGACCCCTGGGGCACTCCACTTGACACCGGCTGCCAGCTAGACATGGAGCCATTGATCACTACCCGTTGAGCCCGACAATCTAGCCAACTTTCTACCCACCTTATAGTGCATTCATCCAGCCCGTACTTCTTTGACTTGCTGACAAGAATACTGTGGGAGACCATGTCAAAAGCTTTGCTAAAGTCAAGAAACAATACATCCACTGCTTTCCCTTCATCCACAGAACCAGTAATCTCATCATAGAAGGCGATTAGATTAGTCAGGCATGACCTTCCCTTGGTGAATCCATGCTGACTGTTCCTGATGACTTTCCTCTCATGTAAGTGCTTCAGGATTGATTCTTTGAGGACCTGCTCCATGATTTTTCCGGGGACTGAGGTGAGGCTGACTGGCCTGTAGTTCCCAGGATCCGCCTTCTTCCCTTTTTTAAAGATTGGCACAACATTAGCCTTTTTCCAGTCATCCGGGACTTCCCCCGTTCGCCACGAGTTTTAGGTCCTGCCAGAGAATTAGGTCCTGACTGTCTAAAATAATGTTTTGATTTGCCGGTTGGGTTATTGGTAGATGATATACCTGAACTGTCAGCATTTTCCCCAGAGTGAAGGCAGCATTTTTCTGAAATTCTTCTACTTACTTTTAACAGTTTATAAAGAAAGCCTAGACCATGCAAGTATTTTCAGAGCTCTCTGTGCTGGAAGTGTATTTGTGCTTGGAGCCTCTATGCTCTCTTTATTCTAGTAAAATGTTCAAAATGCTGAACTTCCCTTTAAAACAACAAAATGCATAACTGAATGTATTTCAGACTACAACACTCCTGTCACAGAGAACACACATTACCTGAAACGTCTGTTGTGACTGTGTCCAGAGTCTCTTCCTTTTCCCAATGTCACTGTCCTGAGTTCCATTCTTCCTAACTCAATATCACAAATAAGAGTGCCATGAGACACAAAGTGTTAATTTGCCTAATTTTGATCCAGTGTTTAATATATTTACTTTAAGTTAAAATGACCCTGATGAAGCACATTTGTACTGTATTAAAATAGCAAATGTAATGATAACTATACCTATTCTAATTCATGCAAGAGCTGAAAAACAGGTATTGTAGGCACACCACATAACTGAGTTCAGTGCAAAATAGTACAACATAAAGGGGTTACTTTTATTAATTCCCAATATATTAGTGTTTCTTTTCAATTGCATGTGTTCCACATTAACTCATGGTGTTCCATAGTGGGATTCCAACAGAAACCCTAATACAAGTTTAAAAAACAGATCTAAAAACGTCAACTCAGAATCAAGACACATTTACTAAAACATTATTTTAAAAGGTCATTTTGCCAGATCACATCATATAAGTATTTACTTGGATAAGAGAGAGATAAATCTTGTGTTCAAATATGCCCTGGGCTGATGCAAACAACCCCCCCCCCCCGGACCCTCACAGTATTTCTATTATATATACATGCCTTAAACTTTGCTAATTTGCCTCATGAAATTTTGGCAGTCTGCTACAAAAAGGGCATGATCTAATAGTCAGTACCATGAGCTTGCCTGAAGTGGGAAACTGTGTTATTTTGTCACTTGGGGGCTGGCAGATGGACTGTTCACAGGTATGTTTTATTTCAGCATTTGTCTGTTAAGCTGCTCATCCAAATTTGTTTAAATCGATCAAATATTTCCAGAAAGCCCCTACTGTTGCTCTGAATGCAGAGATTCTCCTTTTCAACTTACAAACATAGCCACAAGACTCAGCCATTTCGCTTTCAAGTTGGAATTTGTACATGCAAATCAAGTAGTCTAGGCAGCTTATAAATAAAAGGCCCAATTCTGAAGACTTACTCAGGTGTGCAGCTTTACTCAGATGAGCTGTTCCATTTAAATCACTACCCACTGGACCACTCACCTGAGTCAAGTTACACGTGTATGTTTGCAGGATGGAGCCTTCAACTTGCCACTGAGCATTTGACTCCATAACCACAAGCAGCTGCTACTGTCACTGTAGCGCACTCCCCCACTGAGTGTGCAGACACTGCCCAATCTTCTCACGCTTCCTGCGCATGGATCCCACACCTCCCATGGAGAGGCCTTTGTGGAATCCAGACCGTAAGGGAGCTGTGCAGTGGAGGTGGCTCAGTACTCTGCCATACACAGAAGAGGAGCTCTGCCCCTCCATGGGACGACTTGGACTTTACTCAAGCAAAGCTCCCATTGACATCAGTAGTTTTACTTGAGTAAGGAATGCATAAAAGCTGAGTACAGGCCCCAGGATTTGGCCCAGGATTTTACAATCAACCCCCATTCCACTAAATAATTTCAGTACGGATTTATTTCAACCCAAACATAACAAACCAATCACCCCAGACAGCTTACTCAGAAATGAAACATGCACAGCTGATGCTACTCCAAAGAGTCATCGTGTCTGGACAGTAGCGTTCAGGGAGCACTAACTCCAGAGACGTGGTTTTGAACTTTACTGAACTGTTTGTTGTCCCAAGTTCAAAAATGGATCCCAAGCCAAATTAATGTCCTTTGAATCAGCAAGCCACCAGAGTATCAAAAAGGAGATACAGCTCAAATGCGACTGGGGTTATTTCTGACCACCATAGAAAGAGGGCCCATTATATTTTGGCTTTTAAGTATTCTGATAGCCCAACCACCACCATCCACAGCTGAGAGTCAGGAAACACTGCTTCTGACAGCTTGTCACAACTATCAAGGAATTCATTAAAAAAAATCAACAAAACTCTCTGCCCGGTTACATTTTGATTTTTATAGGCCTGCTCCTGCACGCCCAGAAGAACTCCCATTGATTGGATGGGCTGACTGTCCTAGCATGCATTACTAGCCGTGTTGGCAACTCTTGCAATTTTAATCACAAGTCTCATAATATTTGGTGTTTTTCTTAAAGCTTCAGCTCCTGGAGTCATATGATTACATGAGAATTTCAGCTTTCTTTTTAAAAATTAGAACTGCAGAGGAAAGCTACGAAGTGACCCCTAATGGCTCAAAAACAAGAAGGCAAATAAAGACCCAAATTTTATTATTTTTTTAAAATATCGTGATTTTTAAGCAAATCCCATGTTTTTTGAAGGACTGGGGTTGGGAATACTTAATAAATATTCCCCTTTCACATTGTGACTTCTTGCTTCAAATGTCCCTAAGACTGATTTAAAGACAACTAATTTGGGAAGTACTGGGTGTTTTGCACAGATGAAAAATACCCTCTCTTTGAAGGCACTTGAAACATCAAAGGTGACTTTTAAGGGTTATACACCATAAGTTGACCGTACAAGAATGTATTTGGCTTCATTTTTAATTAAAGTGGACTATGATGGTAGTTACCAAACGGAGATGCAACGTTATGAATCCGTGTATTTACTCCGTAATGGGTCTCTAGGCAAAGTCAGTCAGAACAAGAAAAACAGCAAAGAGAATAAGAAGAGCTGCTACCACTACCTGTGAAGCTGATGAAAGAAAGACAGAGACAAACAGAGAGGAGAAATAAAGTGTGCATAAATCCCATTTTTTTTAAAATGACAGTGTTTTCTAAAAAACTCCCTTAAAAAGAACTACCATGACTGACCAAAGACAAGTATTGTTTTTAAAGAACCGAAAATAAATAAAATTTAAAGAATAAATTCTGCATGAGCACGATATAACTTTGCCTCTTTCTCAGATGCTAAAAATAGGTGTAAAAGCTAATTAATTAAATTCTGTAAAGATTTTCTTTTTGAGTATTAAACATACTTTTACTACTTTATAATTTCACAAGTTATAAACGACCATACAAACATTAATCGCTCAAGCTGGATACACTTGGTGTAAAAAAATAACAGCCAACAGCTTCTGCATATCAATTTAAAGAATTTTCCTTAAGTATTATATTTCCTTTCTGATTTTTTTCAATAAATACCTATTGAGTTGATTTGATATTTACCAACAGAGTATTTACACTAAAAACAAAGTACATACATGGATCAACATTATATATCACTTATAGTTAGTCATAAAATATTATTTTTAAAATAGGTTTTCCTACTCCAATTTGTAAACATGTTCCTAGAAAACAAATATAACAATTAAAGGTTTTTAAGATCCATAAAATGGTAAGAAATATTTATGACTGTTTTCTTCCTTTTAAGATTTTTGTATCATTGGTGATTTTAATATATTGGTTAATTCACGCATTTTAGATCGAATCATAAAAAATTGCCACATTCTGCAGAATAAAAGCCCTCACCTTAAATGATACATTTGAAATGCCTTTCATTCTTCAGAATTCTGCTTTTCCCAGTAGAAGTATAGGACAATGCTGGTGTATCCTACTTTTCAAGTCTTATCTAATAATTCATCTGTAAATGATTTTACAATAAAATGTAGAGATGTCTCTCTTTTAGAGGTTTAAGTTAACTCTGTCATGCTAACAGGTTTCTGTCTGTCAAATAAAAGGATTTCAACTGAATCATTACAGAACATATGGTGGTGACATCTTAATAATTACCCTATTTCATAATTACTTTTAGAGTGGCTTATGATTACACATCTAAATAGCTTGATAAACAACAGAGAAGACTGTGTTCCCCAAATGCATACAGTAAAATCATTCTGCTATGCCAGTACAATATAAGCTGTGCACTACCAATTGTATGACTCTTTAGTGGCATCAAACTCCACATCTGAATGTTAATGCACAAAATTCCATACAAAAGAAACTTAATTTTATTTTGGAAGACACTTTTTATGGGATGATGCACATGATGGCTAAAGAGAGGATTATGTGTACTTATTCACACTGATTTTATATTTTCATCTGTTTTTTGACGTTTTTATAAATTAAAGGGGAGGTTTTAAAACGTATTTATAGGTGGTAATTTTAGACAGAAAAAATGGTTAGCACATTTAAACTGAATATTAAAAGGGGCCCTCCTAGAAAATTCCACATACAACATTCCTATACAAGAGATCACAGACATCAGGAGCTCAATCCTGGAAGGTGCTGAATACTCAGTCCTTGATCCAGCAAAGCATTTAAGCACATGCTTAACTTCAGGGAATAAAGTGCTTAAAGTTAAACCTGTGCTTAAGTGCTTTGCTGGATCAGGGCCAGACTGCTCAGCATTTTGTAGGCTCAAGCCATGGAATAATAAAGAATATTTTAAAACCTCAAAAGCCAGCCCCATGAAATTACTGTCCTACCTTTCTATAAACTTGTAGTCAATAAATCAATAAATCAAAATCTTTGATCTTGGATTGCACAAAACCTGGCAGGAAATACAGATGTATGATTTCCCCAAATGTGACCTTTTAAAAAAAAAAAAAAAAGGTCAGCAAAGCCCAATCCTTGCCTCTAATGGATATAAAGGTTAAGATAATAAGAGTACATCATTAAAGGTATTTAGAGTATTAGAATGGCACCTCGGCTCTCTTGAATATATTAATATAATTTACCAAGCCACTACAAACACCCCTTCCAAGGCTCATGCTCACCCCCATCTCATGCTTCCCACACAAACATAACACATCACACTTAACTGCTGCACATCTTTCAACCTAAATATTTGCTAATGTTGCTGAGGTGGTTAACAACATTTTGTGCAATGCTGTGAGGAAGATTTATGTATTCTTGTGTTGTAATAAGTTTGTTTATCTATTACAGGCAAAAAAAGTTCCTTATGAAGATGAAGTCTGTTGCTTTCTCTGAACACGAGTTCGAGTACAGTGACAGAGTGTCCAATACCCTGGCATAGATTTGAGTTGGCGGGATGTCACAGTCAACAAACCTTAATTCCTTCTATGAAAAGCTTTTGTTTAAGAAATATATATCAAAGCATAAATGTACTAGCCTATACAGTTATACAAGGAAGAGGCAAAGAGGCAGTTCTTGTAGGAATCATCATTTTTGACTTTCCAAACTTTTGATTTAAAATTGGTTGGAAGGAATCTTTTGTTTTTCTTAAAAAGAAAAGGAGTACTTGTGGCACCTTAGAGACTAACCAATTTATTTGAGCATGAGCTTTAAAGCTCATGCTCAAATAAATTGGTTAGTCTCTAAGGTGCCACAAGTACTCCTTTTCTTTTTGCGAATACAGACTAACACGGCTGTTCCTCTGAAACTTGTTTTTCTTAATATTCCTTACCCCCTATAAAAAGTTATATCATTTTGATTAAATAAAATAGGCAAAATTAAATTTAATGGGAGCAAGATCAAGTCCACATCAGGGCTGGTTGAACAGTTGAACTAATTTCATTCATATTTTCATGAACAACATAAATAAGTTCAGTTTGCTATGAAGTCATTTTCCTTTAATCACACATATTCAGCAACTGCCACGTGAAAATGTTTACAAACCCAAAAGCGTTCATACAATTTATCACAAGTGATTATTTGTCCAAAATCTGTAGTAGAAAGTGCAGTATTTGTTATCCTCTACTCATTATTTCCTGCCTAAAAAGTTTCAATAATTCAATCAGGAAGCAGCATTAACACCATAAGACAAAGACAATCAAGCCTATGAATACCGAACAGCAAACACTCAGTGTGAACATGCTGTAAATAGACCACATGCTGACAGTTATTTATCCTGTCTACAAATGACTACTTATGAACAACAAATTCTGTACATTCAAAAAAACAAAACAAAACCAACAACAACAAAAATAAACCAGGCTTGGTATGTGAATAATTCACTAACTGAAAAAGGAGCTAAATCATAACAATTAGTCGTAACAAAACAGTTCAACAAGCTCTTACGTCCATGCTAGACAACAAACTTCTGATCTGTCAAGTAATCTCTATTTCTGAACTTTCCCATGACAATGCAACTTTTGACCTTACTGGCTTTATTTTTCTCTCCTATATTAAGATTGTCAACATTTACAAAGCCCTGTCATATGACAGTGAGGATTTAAACTCTGTTGTCTTCTGTGGTGCCTTTTGCTTTTCCATTCCATTTCCACTTTTCTATTTCTTTGTAACATTTACTTAGGAAGACACTACCTGCCCAGCCAATAAGTCAAGCCAACTGCTGATTTGGCCAAACTTCTTGTTTCCGGTTTCTTAGAGGGAAAAACAAACCACCAAATAGCAAAGCTTTGATATTTGAAATGAATATCCCAAATCAATAACAGAATGAATGGATGTGTTTAAAAGCCAGAAATATACTTTCAAGTTAAGTGTATTTAAAATTTTTCATCATTTGAGTGGATACTACTAAAAGACCAATAATGAGCATGTTGCAGTAGTCCGACTGTTAGATTAGTACTATCATGGTATGATCCGAGATTTATTAGAAAAAGCTGTAAGAAACTTCACATCAGAGATAGTGAACCAACAAATCTATAAGATCAAAGAGATTTAATATGAAGTTCTGGACAATATGCCAAAAAAACTCTAAAGCTTCAATTTTCAATCAGTTTTTAACATGCACAGATGAAAAATATACAGAAAAGTAGGAACAACAGTATTTGACAAGTCTTTAAGAACTCATGTTATTTTAAAAGAAATCTTGAGAAAACAGAAACAATATAGAACAGCAAGTGCCGATGCACAAGCAGCAGAAAATATAAATTATTTTGAATTGATTAAGAACAACTTGCACATATATATCTGAAGAGATCAGCTCCCCTTAGTAAAGTGAAAAAAGGGTTGGAGCCTTTGATTAGTTAATACTTCACAAGGCTTGGCTTTTCATCCTCCAGATCTCAAAGTTCATTGACCTTTTGGGACCTAGTGAGCAAAAATATGGCTCTGTAAGCAGCATCTATACAGCAGAATTCAGGAGATAAATCTCTCTGATCACTGATTCATGTTGCAGGTCCGGACATCTGCCCTGTCCCAACCTGAAAACACGGTTGATTTGGATTATCTCCTCTTCAAAGGCCACTAGGTATATGGGGAAGGCAGGAAGAAGCCACCAAGAATGTTCAAGGAAACCTCGTTTCATTATGGCTTACTTTCCAAAATAAGTCTCAAAAGCCTTAAAAAAAATTAAGTCATAAGAAAAACCTGGGCTCCAGCAAACAAAGGCAAGAGATATCAGCCTTGTCATACAAAAAATTCACTTGGGGTCAAATGTTGGATACAAAACTTGAATAAATAAGCTTTGAATTAGGAATATCCTCTGACATTGGAGGACAGGGAAAAATCATCCCTTTTCCAGCCCAGAATACCAGCACAGCTCCTACAGTCTAGGAAATTCCCCTATATAATGGGTCTGTGTCTGCATTTTGTCCAGAGCCCCACGTGGTAACAGATTCACTGACCACACTTGCATCTCTCCTGTGCTTCCTTCCTTTGAGCCATGGGGAAAGAGGTCCCATAAAGGAGAGTTCCCATGATGAGTAGGGTTCAATGTTGATAAATGCAAAGTAATGCACATTGGAAAACATAATCCCAAATATACATATAAAACAATGGGGTCTAAATTAGCTGTTACCACTCAAGAAAGAGATTTTGGAGTCCTTGTGGATAGTTCTCTGAAACCATCCACTCAATGTGCAGCGGCAATTAAAAAAGCTAACAGCAAGTTGTGATCATTAGGAAAAGGATAGATAATAAGTTAGAAAATATCATATTACCTCTATATAAATCCACGGTACGCCCCACATCTTGAATACTGCGTGTAGATGTGGTTGCCCCCTCTCAAAAAAAGATATATTTGAATTGGAAAAGGTACACAAAAGGGCAACAAAAATGATTAGAGGTATGGAACAACTTCCATATGAGGAAAGATTAACAAGACTGGGACTTTTCAGCTTGGAAAAGAGACAACTAAGTATGGATATGATAGAGGTCTATAAAGTCATGAAAGGTGTGGAGAAAGTAAATAAGGAAGTGTTATTTACTCCTTCTCGTAACACAAGAACTAGGGGTCACCAAATTAAATTAATAGGCAGCAGGTTTAAAACAAACAAAGGAAATATTTCTTCACACAACAGACAGTCAACCTGTGTAACGCCTTGCCAGAGGATGTTGTGAAAACCAAGACACTTAACAGGGTTCAAAAAAGAATTAGATAAATTCATGTAGGATAGGTCCATCAATGGCTATTAGTCAGGAAGGGCAGAGATGGTGTCCTTAGCTTCTGTTTGCCAGAAGCAGGGAATGGGTGACAGGGCACGGATCACTTGATGATTACTTGTTTTGTTCATTCCCTCAGAAGCACCTGGCTTTGGCCACTGTCGGAAGACAGGACACTGGGATAGATGGACCATTGGTTTGACCCAGTATGGCCGTTCTCAAGTTCTTATGGAGTAGTCCAAGAGGCCCCCTTTGCAACCCACTTCCTTCCTGATGTATCAGAACCATGGTAGTTTGACTGCAGTTAGCGCCTTCTCTACTTGTGAACAAGGGAGCCAAGGGTTGTTCCTTGACATTTATTTGGTAGCTACAGGAACCACTATCCAGTACCAGAGTACTGCATTCCTATTGTTGAGAGCCCCTAGCCCAAGAGTGTAGATCTATTTTGATGTTATATAACTTTAACAAATAAACATTAAAAGACTAAAAGCTTTACTTCAGCCCTCTATACTAACTGGTATGTATTATAGCAGCACTGCAGAACAACCCTTACAAAAGGAAATTGTATGATTTTAAACAATATATCTAAGCATAATTCATTCAGATGCCAACACAAATTTAACAACAGAATAAGCTTATCCAAGCTCAACAATCCATCACGGTAAACACTGAAAATGAACAATTTTTTAAAAATGGTGTTTAATTACTGAGATGAATATTGTTACAGCAAAGACCAGGTCTAGAGGACAATGACGAACTAGAAAATTGATCTTTCAAATTTAAGTAAATGCAATGAAGGGCACCAATAAATAACTATTTTTAAGAGTCTATTCGTGGTTCTTAAGAACTATGTTTAAAAGCTTTATATCATCCTCTAGCAACTTCTTCAACACTTTTTTGTTTTGGTCTGCCTGACTTCCACAGAAAACATGTTTCATAGCATCAAGAACAGCAATGGCTTTTACACTAATATCCTCTGGGACATATTTCTTGTCAGAACTATCAATATATGTAGTTAGCTGAGGACTAAAATCATACAGCAGGTTAATAAATGCTCTTAACTTTCTGATTTCTGCTGTGTCCTGTTCTTCTACTTCTGTGTTCTGTTCTACCTTTTCTTTCGGAGGTGAAGGTTTAGGTTGGTGATACAGCTGACCTAGTGAAGCCTCTGCTTCTTTTTCCAGCATAAGAGATTTCGTTATATAGTTTTCAGATGACTCAACATACTCTTTGAGGTGTGGATTTTGTTTAACATAATCGGGTGGCTTCTGTAACCATTTTTTTAGCTTTTCAATCTTTTCCAAGATTGCTTCACCGGCAGGTCGATGTTTCACTTTGTCATATACATGTATCTTTTTCACCTTTGCAACATGTTTCACGTTTTCTGCTTCTTTGGTGATGGTTTCTGTTTCTGTTAGAGTTTTCTGTTTGAGGTTTTTTACATTCTTTAAAGACTGAACTAGATTTTCCAGGGATCCATTTGTTAACTGATCAAAAGTCTTACTTTTTCTTTTTGAAATAACATTTTTAAATGTAATAAATATTTTTTTCAGTGGTGTTGTTGAGCGAGAAGACTCATTAGAGTGTAAAATAACAGAAACTTCAGTGCCAGTTCGCAGTCTCCAAAATGGGGTTGCTGTAGATGTGGTAAATTTTCTTGTAACAGCAGCCTTTTCCTTTGACTTCTGTGGCTTTCCACCATGTTTCTGGCCCACATTTAACCAAAGAGAGCCAATACTTTCACCAACATACGATTTCACTATTTTGGATGTAACGATGGTTCGTTCAGTTGGTGTGCGTTGTGTAGGAACATCTTGTATCATATCCTGCAGAATCTCCACGAGGCTCCTCAGGGTTTTCTCTTCCTTCTTCTCTTCTGACCCAAAAGGGGTTGTACGAGATTCTATAAAAGATTATCGAATAATTATAAAGTGCACTCATAAAAATTGCAGGTGCACATTTGCCTAATATACTTTCACCTATATCATGAGTAAACAAATTCCAGCTATATCTGGACTTTTGCCATAACTTTATGATTTTCATATTTATAGAAAATCTATGATTTTTGACATTTTTAATGTAACCCTGCCTTATTAAATGAATTATGTAGGATATTTGCATGGAGTTTCTTTTTTGCAAGCCTGCAAGTTGGGGATTTTTCTACTCTTAGTTCTAGAATGCTGAAATATGGGCACGGGCACAGCTCCCCAAGAGCTAGCTGCTTTGAAACAGATCTTGTCACCGCAAATCTAAATGATACAATTTTACAGTTAGGATCTGCAAAGACATTGTTGTGAATGAGAGCGAGGAGTTCTTACCATAGATTGTTAAGTTGTCTGTTCCTAAGCTTGAAACCTGGATAGATGAGGTTGGATGCACACTGATCTGTTAAGCACAAAAATAACTGTAATTGCAATATGACTGTCATTATAACAAAATTTTTCTTCATATTAGTCCACATTATTTTGGGGCAATAATTAAGGCAGATTTCCAGACAAAATAATATGACCTAATCAGAACATTATAGCTGAAACCAAACAAAACAAACGAAGCAAACAAATTAAAAGTTAAGGTTACCAAAAAAAGAGAGAGAAAAAGAGAGATTCCAAACAACAGAGAACATAGATCTCAGATATTTGTGGTACCATACACAATCATAACTTTGCCTCCCTTCTACTCCCGCTATATAAGGTCAATATATGTCTTTGGCAACGTCACAGCTCGCTAAAATGTTAAAACTGGAAATACCGTGGTGGTTCTGCCTGGGAACCTGACATCTGGGAACATCCTCAGAACTGTATACTTAACATTTTGCGATCTTAAACCACATTTTCCATTATTTGCATAGTAGTGTGTGTACTTTATGCACAAAAAAAGAATCCCAAGGTTGGAAATTAAGCACTCAAAAATTAGGAAGTGCCAGAATTAAGACTGCCTATGCAACTTTAATTTGCCCCCTTGTGTAGTCTTTAATTATATGACCACATGCTATTTTTTTCATAGGGCCCCTGCCTTACTGAGAGCACAGGATGGATGGTGCTTATTCATAGCTTGATTCTGCTACTACTGAAATGAGAGTTCAGATTCCTATTGACTTTTGTGGTGCAGGATCAAGTACTGAATACGTAGCTATTCAGTATTTATTTTTATCCTCATCATTCAACGTGCGACCCCATTCATTGTTTACTGCATGCCATTTAAGCCCTGTACTAAATACAGAACTATTTATTTTCTTACATGGGCTTTTCTATGGCATTCATCACTGAAGCGTCTTAGCGCTTCAAAAACATTAATGAATTTATCTTCACAATGCCCTTTGAAGTGATATTATTATTCCCATTTCACAGATGGGAAACTGAGGTTCAGAGCTATTGTCAAAAGTGTCCATTAATTTTGGGTGTCCCCCTCAATGTACCTAGAGCCTAATTTTTCAGCGCACTAAGCATTTTTAGAGCACATTATATGTTCAAAGCACAGCACCCACTGACTTCAGTTGCAGGTATGAGTGCTCAGCACTTCCGCAAATTCAACCCCTGCATCTCATATTGGACACCCAGAAAATGGGGAACACCTAAGAGCCATCTTTAAAAATTTTGGTTTAAGTGACTTTTTCTGGTCTCACATAGAAATTCGGTGATGGAGGCTGAGATATAATCCAGAATGGTAATCACCTGCCTTAACCATGAGACAATCCTTTATCTTCACGCAGTCCCCTGTCTGATTCACTGCATACCTTCCAATTTATACAACTAATGACTTTAAATACATGAGGCAGATATCTTCCAGAAAAGCCCCCATATGGTTGCAGAGAAAAGCTTGAAATGTGAACCCCAATGGCATAAAAGCCAATAAAAAGAAATCCAAATTTTTTATTTTTAAAAAACTCATGATTTTTAAGCCAGACTTGTGATTTTTGGTGCTTTTTGAATGCTTGAGGTTGGTAATATTGCTTATAATTCATCCAAATTTGAGTGAATTTTCACAGAGGCAGCAAAAGGCATCTCTCTGACCCCAGGAGGATCCCCTTGCAAATTTCAAGTCTGTGATCCAAAACACGGTGACGCTAAAACTTTTCAACGAAATAGTTGTAAGAATTTGTTAATATTGGCAAACAACATATATTTCCCCTGACCACTTTCTTGAAAACAGATGAACTGTTTTTGCTGAAACTTTCAAAAACACGGAGACTGGGGAAAACACCTAGCACTGAAAATTTCAGGCTAAACTTCAAATTTGTCAAAATTATGAGTACCTGATAACAGGAGCTTATAATAAATAGTGTGAGGCAATCTTAACCACAAGCATCTTTCAGCTCTGCCTATAATAATCTAAACACAAGGGTAAATGTGTTGGACTGCCTGCACCCGTTGGCAGTTTCAACTACTGTGAACAGAAAAGGGTTAAAATGATATTAAATCTTCCAGTATGTGCAGCATGAGAGAAATACATTAGGAAGGGAGACTGGGAGTTGGATATGTCTTTGAAAAGTACATGAAATTTTGGAAGAAAGATGTTGTGTTCCTGTCTTGTCAAGGAAGGATAAACTAGAAGTGTATTTTGTAATTCTGTAACTGTCTTGTTTATTATCTATTTCACGCTGTAGTTATATTAATTCCACAATGCCTTTTCAGACACATTTGTATGAAAACCCCATACCAAATAAAGTTTATTGTTATTCCATTCTTGTGTTTTTTGGATGTTTTAGCATCTATAATTTCTATTGGATGACTTTCCTTTTCCTGTATTTAAACATTGTCTTTATGTACCACAGTAAATTTGGTACAAGTGTTCAAAGATTCAATCAATCAGTGACACTACATATATTTGATCCATTATAAAACTCTATAAGCTTCTTCCTGAGCTTTCTTTGCCTGACGAACTGAAGAACCATATCAGTTCTCCCTACTAAACTATTTCACTGCCCCTAACACTTCCGACACACAGGGACAAAGTTTGTATTTATTTCTTCTGCATAACCTAAATGATTAATTTCTACTCACTTTTCCTTTTGAACCCCAACCATATTTGGAATAGTCTGCTGATGTCCAAACATGACAAGTGCATTTTGCTGAGTAATTCATAGCAGTTTTCTTTGCTTTCAGTAAAAATGGTAGGTGCATAACTCAGCCTCTGTGACGGTGCTCCAAAACATTCACAACCGTATTTTCAATGTCTGCTTAAATTTTTCCACCTTACCATCTAACTGATGTCAGAGGCCTGATATGGGTTTAATTGATGACCAAACTTTTGTGAACTCAAATATTCAGAACTCAAAATCCATTTCTTGGTGCTAGTTTACTCCTAGAGAAACACCAAATCTAGCGATAAAAGAATTTACTGCAGAGCTATGTAGGGCCTTGTTTTTATATGTGGCCTCTATTTTTAATTTATTATATTATTATTTATTTGTATTACTATAGCACCTAGAAACTCTATTCAAGGGCCAAGACACTTTTATGCTAGACACTGTACAAACATCAAACAAAAAGATGGTCCCTTCCCCCAAAGAGCTTACACTCAACTATAAGACAAGAGACAACAGATGGATATAGACAGCCAGATTACAAGGAAAAATGAGATAGTATTGGTCAGTATGATAGGCAATGGTCACAATACACCAGCAGGTTAACATCTATCTAAACTTGCTTATGCATTTGTTCACATTCAAGTTTTTCCACGTGAAAAAATTCAAACGCATGCAACTTTTCCACATGCAAGCTAGGTAGCTTTGCACTAACAATGTTATTTTAGTGACAAATGCAATTTGCACATATAAATTTGAATTTTTTCCATGCAAAAATTTAGGTATTAATAAATGTATGCAGAAGTTCAATTGAAGACATACATTTAGCGATTGGGATGAGACCTCTTTGAAAATTTGTTCTCCATACTCTAAAACTGTTCATTATTTATTTCAGCAGCAAATTTCTCTGCCTCAAACTTACTCTAATATGCTGAAATAGTCAATGTTGTTTACAACTTATGCCTACAGCAAAAAGGCATGAAGTTAAGGCATATCAGAAATGTATTTGAAGAGCTGTGGGGCCACATGAAAAAGTCTGAAAATATTCTATTTGGAAGTGATTCTGCATCTATATCATCTGTGACTTGCAGATGGACCACTCTAATCTGCAATATCCACAGAGCTCACAATCTAAGCAAAGTCAAGTGTGCTAAGGATTGGGATGAGAGAGAGAGAGAGAGAAAGAAAATACTGGTGCTGTTTTTTTTAATAAAGAATAAAGTGAAAATCAGAAAATTATATATGAACAGAACTGTTCCTAAATACAATATTTTCCAGTTTTTCCCACAAGGCACCAAAGTTTCTTTTAAAATAGAAATGAAAGCACTAACAACAAAGAAACAAAAATCAGCACACATTCTAGAATAACCTAAAAAAAGTGTCACTTAGTAAAAACACTTACCCTGCTTAGTAGAAAGAATAAGCACCTTTACTAAGGTCCTGATCCTGAAAAGATTAAAGTTAAACAGGTGTCTAAATCTTTGCAGGACCGGGACCTAATTAATTAATTGACTATTCTGTCATAGAACATGTCAAATTTTCCTTTCTTCTCAATCTCTCCCAATGTAGGACTTGATCCTGTTCCCACAGAAGTCAATGGAAAAATCTCTTAGCAACAGAATTAGACTTATCGTATACATTGTAATAGTGAAAAGTAGTAATTAACAAGTAAAGTATTTTCCTTTGTTTTTATTTTGGAGAAATAAGAAATGAGAAGACTGATAAACCCAAATTATACTGAAATGTTGTTAGGCATATCTTCTTGGGGCAGGGACAATTACTTCTTTTCTGTTTGAAAGGACCCTAGCACATTGTGGGCAAAACCAGAAATAAATAAATATATTTATTTTCAAAATCCCAAAATTAGAGTTACCTTTATGTGTTTAACATTCTCGAAAGTATGTTGCAATGCTAAAAGAAAAAAACACTTAAAATTAAAATTAGTTCTTGAGCATAACACTTAAATTAGACTATGTCAATGCTGAGGTACAGACTGGTGTTCTTTTATTTTATAAATGTGCCCTGTGCATTGTATTTAGAAGTGTTCACCTCACATTACACCAAACGGGGAAAGAAAGCACACTGGAAAGTTAAAATATGAAATTATAACAAAAAATAAGATAACTTCTCTTTATTTCAAGTAATTGTGAGTTGGAAGTTTAGGGCCAGTTTTTCAAAAATCATTACCAGCCTCTCTGATTTAGGTACCCAAATGAAGTGTTCAGATTTTCAAAACTTGTCAGCTTTCATGTCACCTAATTAACATGAACAATGGGAGCTGCTGGGTGCTGATCTCTTCTGAAAATCTGGCCATTTCAATGTAAGTGCCTAATTTGGAGGCTGAGCTGAGCACTTTTGAAAAGCTAGTCCCTTAACTTCTGCATGAAAAATAGAGAAGAAATTTACAACTGTTTTCCAGAACCCTAATAATGGAGTAAAGAAATGTGACGTTTAGAATTACATGCCATGCCAGGTAATCAGGAATTTTTCCTACTTTCAAATATTATTTCTTTAAATTAGACTGCACTCTTCTGGGGATGTTGGATTGAGTGTTTCTGCCAGCAGATGAAGAAAGAAAACCAAAAAGATTGCTCAAGATCACAGTGTCATCTCTCTCAGTATAAGAAATTCCACTACAGTAATCACTCACTTGTGAAACCACATAACTGTAAAATTAAATACAAGGGAAAAAAAAAGACAGCAGAATCAAGAGAAAATGTAGGATTCTGGACTGATAAAATCCAATTTACAAATGTCATCAAAATATTTTAAGTAACAAAAAATTGTTCATTCTATAAAGTTGGCTGTTATCAATCTAGGACTGCCTTAACTAAGAAGCAATGCAACAAAGGTAAAGCGAAAATCTCTGAAGCAGTACCTGGAGAACTCATCCGCATGAAGTTACTTCTGCAGAAGACCAGACTTCTAGACACAAAGAGTCAGTGGAGGAATGAACAGAACTCTGTATAGCGTTTTAATAAATGTATCGCATCGAAGCATCCTATCAAAGACTCAAGACATTCCAAATGCCTTTATAGAACAATTCTAATGAAACCTGGTCAAGCCTTGTTGTTGACTTTATAGATATTGTAATATACTTTTCTTTCCCGCTCTATGCTGCCTAAATAGTCCTCCAGGTACATTTTGACAGACCCTTAGACATCAACAAAATATTAAATAATGTTGTTAGGATCAAAGATTTGACATAAAGACCCATAAAATAACCTTGTGACCCTAGACAAATTCAAAATTGATTTAAAAAAAAAATTAAGAATATGTCGGGAATGGTGGCACTGAGGCTGGCGGATGGCTCAGGGGTTCTGGGCTGCGGTGCACGAGACAAATCAGGTGTCCGGTGTCACTGACAGCTTGGCCAGCGGGTGGCCGAAGGACTGGCTAGAACAACACAAATGACGTGAGGGCTGATGGACCTATCAATCAAAGTGAAAATTAAGGATAATTCTACAGTATTTTGTCTATGTGAAACTAGAAAAATGGCTTCACCAAAGAAATTCTTACTTGTCCTTTCTGCCTAACAAATAGCCACTAAAAGGAACCTTTGGGAAAAAAAGATGCAAAAAGACAACCTAAGAATTTTAAACTGATCTTCCATTGATGCACAAAGGATCTATGCAAGTTTCCAGCTCAACCAGCAGAAAACCTGAGCACTTAGAACTTTGACTGCCACTTATCAGCATTCAGAGTAACAGCTGTGTTAGGCTGTATTCGCAAAAAGAAAAGGAGTACTTGTGGCACATTAGAGACTAAGAGACTAGAGACTTCATCCGATGAAGTGAGCTGTAGCTCACAAAAGCTTATGCTCAAATAAATTGGTTAGTCTCTAAGGTGCCACAAGTACTCCTTTTCTTTTTACTTATCAGCATGAGTTTCCAAAATTCTTCCTCTGATGTATCAACTACAGCTTCTAGGTTCTTGTCTAGGCCATTGGGGAAAAAATTGTGCAAGTCTCTGTATTTGCTAAAGGTAGCTTGTGATTCTTGCTAAAAGACACAGATCTACTTCTGGACTTCTCCTGCCTTTCATAATGTTTCATGAACATCTCACCATGGAAGTCATATTTTCCAAGACTTGGCTACATCAAATCAGCCTTAATATTGTGGTGAGCTGCTATGTGGTCTATTAAGAAGCCATTCAAATCAAACTGAAGAACTATCAGCATCTGCTGGCTCATAATTTTGATGAGTGAAACTTGGTGCTTCCAAGTCTTATGTTTTTGATACTTCACATCACCACTACAATGTCAAATATGATGTGTACCTGCTTTCTATTTCCTGCTTCTTACTAAAATGAGAGCCTCCATCCTGATCCCCTAGACTCCGAAGAGAGATTATAGCCTTCAAGACTCCTTGTATTGTTAGGATACTGAGCAAGGAGGCACTTTATCACACAAAACTGTTCAGTTTGACCCTTTCTTTGTTGACGCAGCTCACAGGAATACACAATCTTGTGACTCAACCACCACAGACTGAAGCTATCCTGACAATGAAGATACTGGTCCTGTGTACTTTGAGTCCACTGGCTCAAACTGAGGCTTTATAAGCCTTCCAGATAAAAACCTGAGCTAGGGGACAGTATCCATACAAGAAACCATCAGGCTCCAAGCTCTGGTCTAGTCCACAACATAATATAGATCTGGCCCTTGAAGCTGAAAAACTTTTCTTGCATGATCAATTCTCCAACAAAGTTGTTTTATGGAGAGTTTTAAGCTTCTCAAAGGATTGACCTAGAGAGAAAAATAAATTTCATAGTACAGCTGAACAATCATAAGGAACCCAAAACAGGGCCAAGGCTGATAAGAAGAAAAAAAAGTTAATCTTACCCCTACTCAAGTATAGAGAGGATTTGCAAGTCCAAAGTCAAACCAAGTGTATTTAGTACTCATATTGATTACTTAAGAATTCCCAGTTAACACTCTGAGGTTTGATAGGTTCTCGTCCCAAGATCAGGCCCAGTATTATTAAAATTACTGTTCAGTTGGGAACCCCAACTTGCCAGGTTGCAACACTCAAAATCCATAGATCAAGCAACAGGTTTGGTGACCAACCAGGGAAGGGTCCACAATGGCAACCCCTGTAGCTTAAATCTGGGCAACAGGTAACTCACCTGCAATAAAAATATAAATTGAAATCCAAATTAATCTCTCAATTAGAATGCTGTGCCTGTCACAAACACTATATGTTTTCAGACTACAGGACTTCCTCTTTTCCTCTGCTGTTATTCTTCTTTTCTGTTTCTCTGCCTCTACTACATCTACTTGTACTTAGCTGACCAACTCTGCAACAGAAGGAGTATTGTCCTCCTTGGAGGAACAGTAACTAGTGCACACACACGCACGTGCATGCACACACCCCTCAAGCAGGGGTATTTAAGTCCTTGACCATCAGATTCACATGGCATGCCAGAGGCAGGGTAGGACCCTCACAGATAGCAACCTGTCTCCCACCACTAAGTCTCCATGATCATTTTAACTGTGTGAGGATGCGAGTGGGGTGATGTGAGACATCAGCCTCATTACACCCTGATTGCATTCTCATTTGGTGTTATTGACTAGTCATTTGTGTTCAGAATCTCACAAGAGGATGATTCTGTGCCATTTAAAATTTAACAAGTGTTAAGGGGGCTTTGTAAATTGAACTGTTTGTAATATTAAAGGTACCTAAAGTTGAATAAGTAGCAGACTGGAACACCACTTTAAGAACGCCATTTAGGCAGGAATTTGGCAGGACAAATAAAAATTGTAAAGTACAAATCTTTAAAAAACAGAAGTAGCACCCTTGAGGTGAGAGGGGAGCTGATTTCATATTCCTGTTTTAGCCACCAATAGGCCACAGTAATTTAGAATCTCTCCAAATCTGTCTATTCACTTATTTGGTCCCACACCAAAGTTCACAGGCCTCAAAGCCTTATGCTAACTGCTTAAATGTCTAACAGCAGTGGATTTCAACCTGCGGTCCGCAGACCCTTGGGGTCCACAGATGATGTTTAAGATTTCCAAAAGGGTCTGCACCTTCATTTGATATTTTGTAGGGGTGCACAAATTTTAAAAGGTTGAAAACTACTGTCTGACTGGATACAGCCCTGTAGGCTCATGCTTTATTGCCTTAACTTATGCTTATGCCTTACCTAGCAAACACCTATAGGTAATAGGTGAAGACTGATTAAATCAATTTTTGTCTGTGAAATTAGAAAAAAGATACTGTAATTTAGAAGCTGGAAAGCCTCTGGTGACTATACTGTGATTTGTCATCTCTGGAGGACAGATGTAAATTGGAAAGAGAGGAAGAGGACTTGGGCTGTCAAGAAAATATTGATTTGTACTCAGCTGTCTTCTTTTAAATTTCTTCCAAACCTTCATAGAATAGCAAATCATACTGGAGCAGAAGACCTATCAGATGTGACTTGACACTGTATCCTCTTGTCCATAATATTATCAGATAGTCTTTCTATCTTTTGAAATGGGAGTTATGACACAAAAAATGCTGACAGACTATAAATGCTGTCAGCCAGGAACTTAAAAGTCACAGATATTGCATGTACCAATTTCTTAAATATATAAAGAAAAAAGGTATTCCCCATCTCCTGTACCCGTGGACTATAGTTCTAAATATTAGAATCAAGTATAGTGGAACAATTACAAGCTTCAGTGGCATTTGAAAGCTGCCATCTGCTCTCCTCCTTAAGCTCCTTAAGATTCATTGTTCTATCAAATGGCACAGCATTACCTTCTACATGGTTGCATTAACCCTAGAACTTTTGACATGATGATCATGTTTTGGGCATAGTCAATATTAAACCAGAAAAGACTGCAGGTAAGGGATGCCCTTGCAACAGGTTCATCCTGACCCCCCAACCCAAGACTGGAACACCACTTTAAGAACGCCATTTAGGCAGGAATTTGGCAGGACAAATAAAAATTGTAAAGTACAAATCTTTAGTAAAAAACAGAAGTAGACAACATATTAGTTTTTTCATTTCTGTTGAACTGATTTGGAGTGCCTAAATATTGAAGAAAAAAAGTTTTCAGTAAAAAGGTATAGAAAAATTGGATAGAGAAAGTCATAGATCCACCTAGTTCATTCCATCTCCAAGCAGGAAAATCTACTTTTTGGTCTTAATCTTGCAAGTTCTTGCACAGTAAACAGACAGGAAAATAATGTTGTGGTGCGCTAGTGTTAGCAGAAGCTACATGTAAGCAACAAATATTTACCAGTGTAAAAAAGTAAAGCCTCCATTCATTTTGAAAGCCTTTGGTTTTGGTAGCCTGATTTAAGGCTACTATCACCTGCTTTCCAGAGGTGCTGAGCAACCTATTAACCACTTCCTTAAATTTCTGTCAATAATGTGAATCAAGATAAAAGGTAATCTGAATAAATAGGTAGAGAATGAAATGAAGAAACTGAATGCAGAAAAAAAAAAACAAATTATTAACTGCCAGAGACAAATAGAGTGGGGAGAGAGTTGGTCAGATTCATTCATCAATTTGCACCGTACCCCACTTGCTGGTAGAGAGGCTCAATCCATTAAAGTTTCAAAACCACTATTTTGCCTTGCCACTTCCCCAAACATGTGAACATCATATCCCATGTGTTCTGCGTGATGTGATAGATTAGTAGCTTTAACACCTGACCTCTAACGACAGAACATGCTTGTTATTTTTAGCACCATAGAGAAACAGTGTGACTTAGGCCCTTACATTCTTCTTGAAAATATATACGTAAGACATTAATTCTTGGACTAAATCTCCATCCACCACTTTAAAAATGTATATCTAATATTCTCACACCAGATCCCTATCATTTGTTTCAGTTATGTATATAAACACCTTTTCCCTTTTCATTCATTCATAGTTAATAATATTTGTTTGGGAAATATGTATGCAATTAAACACATCAGGCATCTTAGTAGGTCATGCCAATTTTCTATAGCTCTATTGGTAACAATTATTTGACATTACTAGCTCCTTTTACAAGCCTACACTAAACTTCAAAACCATTGAATCTATGCACATGACCTATTGAGGTCAGTGGGGCTACATATTGGTAGACCTTTGAGACAACACATAACTCCAGTGAATTCAATAAGTTCACCCAAGCAGATCTGATTGCAGGATAGGGTTTATATTTGCTGTAAGTACAACAAATGCCTTTTATTGTAATGCGCAGCTGAGTGCCCTCTTATGTATGAAGGAGTCAGGTTTCTCTTCCTGTGGATTCAGGTACTGCCCATATTTTTGTTTCTTCAGCCCCATATCCATAGAAAGCTCCTTCCGAACATTACATGTGCTATACAATTAACCATCTTGAAACAAGGCGTTATAGATCTGATCCATCCAGCTCCAATTGAAAGGCAGAAGGAGCAGGACCTTAGAGACTATTCGGAAGAGCCTCTAGCGATGCATATGGTTTCGTGTTTTCATTTAGAACGTGGCTGCATTTTATCACTGCCAGACGCATGTCCACCATGGGTGTAATACCTTCCATGACAAAAACCCCATGTCTCTGGGGGTTTTCTCCACTGAAAGTGAGCGACGTTATGTGACAAAGCCCATGATCTTTAACATACATGGCTCAACCTGCCCAATGAGGAGTCCAGACAGTAAAACCAGGTAAACTAGGAAATAGCACCATATGGCTGTAAACACCTTCAGCCCGAAAAGGGGATTATTCCTTTGGTTTCTTATCCTCCCCCAGACAATCAGCTGAGCATTAAGCAAATACTGCCCCGTGATTTATCCTTAATTAACGATTCTCGCAGGTACTGCGACACCCTGATGGGGGGGGGGGGGGCAAACGCCATGGCCCCCACACCCCCATTTCCTAGGGCCTGGTTTTTGAAGGCGGCCGGGAGGGCACGGAGCGGGGCGGGGCTGGAGGCCGTCACGGGCCCGCCAGGGCCGAACCAGGAGCCAGGGCGCGGGCGGCGGCGGCGACGCACCGGCGGGCCCCAGCCCAGCTCTGCCTGCTTGGGGGGCAGCTCCGCGCGGCCGGCGGCCTGGGCCACGCCCCCTGCGGGGAGGGGAGCTGGGCCCGCCCCAGCGAGCAGGGACCCCCCCCCCGGGCAGGGCGGTGTCCCGCGCCGTACCCTGCGTGGCGGGGGCCGGCTCCGCCGCGGAGGCGCTCTGGGCCGGGGCAGCCGGCAGGAGGGCGAGCGCCGCGGCGAGCAGGAGCAGCCGCTCCCCGGCCATCCTCCGCGCTACACACGGGCCGCGCGCCCGGGGCTCGTGGCGGGCGGGCGGCCGGGCGAGCGGGCAACCGTCACCGGCCCCGCCCCGCGCGCGCGCCGCTCCGAACCCGCCCCGCGCGGCGGCCGCCCGCTGTGCCCCGCTGCCCCCACAGCGCGCGCGCGCTCACACACACACACACACACACACACACACACGCTGCCCCGCCCCTCAGGACACTACACACTGCGCACCAGCCCCTCCCCACCGACACACACACACACACACACACAAGCTGCCCCGCCCCTCAGGACACTACACAGTGTACCAGCCCCTCCCCACCAACACACACACACACACGAGCTGCCCCGCCCCTCAGGACACTACACACTGCGTACCAGCCCCTCCCCACCAACACACACACACACGAGCTGCCCCGCCCCTCAGGACACTACACACTGCGTACCAGCCCCTCCCCACTGACACACACACACACACACACACACGAGCTGCCCCGCCCCTCAGGACACTACACACTGCGTACCAGCCCCTCCCCACCAACACACACACACACACATGCTGCCCCGCCCCTCAGGACACTACACACTGCGTACCAGCCCCTCCCCACCGACACACACACACACACACACACACGCTGCCCCGCCCCTCAGGACACTACACACTGCGTACCAGCCCCTCCCCACCGACACACACACACACACACACGAGCTGCCCCGCCCCTACAGGGCACTACACACTGCGTACCAGCCCCTCCCCACCGACACACACACACACACACACACGAGCTGCCCCGCCCCTACAGGACACTACACACTGCGTACCAGCCCCTCCCCACCGACACACACACACACACACACACGAGCTGCCCCGCCCCTACAGGGCACTACACACTGCGTACCAGCCCCTCCCCACCGACACACACACACACACACACACGAGCTGCCCCGCCCCTCAGGACACTACACACTGCGTACCAGCCCCTCCCCACCGACACACACACACACACACACACGAGCTGCCCCGCCCCTACAGGGCACTACACAATGTGTACCAGCCCCTCCCCACCAACACACACACACGAGCTGCCCCGCCCCTCAGGACACTACACACTGCGTACCAGCCCCTCCCCACCGACACACACACACACGAGCTGCCCCGCCCCTCAGGACACTACACACTGCGTACCAGCCCCTCTCCACTGACACACACACACACACACGAGCTGCCCCGCCCCTCAGGACACTACACACTGCGTACCAGCCCCTCCCCACTGACACACACACACACACACGAGCTGCCCCGCCCCTCAGGACACTACACACTGCGTACCAGCCCCTCCCCACCGACACACACACACACGAGCTGCCCCGCCCCTCAGGACACTACACACTGCGTACCAGCCCCTCCCCACTGACACACACACACACACACGAGCTGCCCCGCCCCTCAGGACACTACACACTGCGTACCAGCCCCTCCCCACCAACACACACACACACGAGCTGCCCCGCCCCTACAGGACACTACACACTGCGTACCAGCCCCTCCCCACCGACACACACACACACAAGCTGCCCCGCCCCTCAGGACACTACACACTGCGTACCAGCCCCTCCCCACTGACACACACACACACACGAGCTGCCCCGCCCCTCAGGACACTACACACTGCGTACCAGCCCCTCCCCACCGACACACACACACACGAGCTGCCCCGCCCCTACAGGACACTACACACTGCGTACCAGCCCCTCCCCACCGACACACACACACACAAGCTGCCCCGCCCCTCAGGACACTACACACTGCGTACCAGCCCCTCCCCACTGACACACACACACACACAAGATGCCCCGCCCCTCAGGACACTACACACTGCGTACCAGCCCCTCCCCACCGACACACACACACACGAGCTGCCCCGCCCCTACAGGACACTACACACTGCGTACCAGCCCCTCCCCACCAACACACACACACACACGAGCTGCCCCGCCCCTCAGGACACTACACACTGCGTACCAGCCCCTCCCCACCAACACACACACACACGAGCTGCCCCGCCCCTCAGGACACTACACACTGCGTACCAGCCCCTCCCCACTGACACACACACACACACACACACGAGCTGCCCCGCCCCTCAGGACACTACACACTGCGTACCAGCCCCTCCCCACCAACACACACACACACACGCTGCCCCGCCCCTCAGGACACTACACACTGCGTACCAGCCCCTCCCCACCGACACACACACACACACACACACACGCTGCCCCGCCCCTCAGGACACTACACACTGCGTACCAGCCCCTCCCCACCGACACACACACACACACACACGAGCTGCCCCGCCCCTACAGGGCACTACACACTGCGTACCAGCCCCTCCCCACCGACACACACACACACACACACACGAGCTGCCCCGCCCCTACAGGACACTACACACTGCGTACCAGCCCCTCCCCACCGACACACACACACACACACACACACACGAGCTGCCCCGCCCCTACAGGGCACTACACACTGCGTACCAGCCCCTCCCCACCGACACACACACACACACACACACGAGCTGCCCCGCCCCTCAGGACACTACACACTGCGTACCAGCCCCTCCCCACCGACACACACACACACACACACACGAGCTGCCCCGCCCCTACAGGGCACTACACAATGTGTACCAGCCCCTCCCCACCAACACACACACACGAGCTGCCCCGCCCCTCAGGACACTACACACTGCGTACCAGCCCCTCCCCACCGACACACACACACACGAGCTGCCCCGCCCCTCAGGACACTACACACTGCGTACCAGCCCCTCCCCACTGACACACACACACACACACGAGCTGCCCCGCCCCTCAGGACACTACACACTGCGTACCAGCCCCTCCCCACTGACACACACACACACACACGAGCTGCCCCGCCCCTCAGGACACTACACACTGCGTACCAGCCCCTCCCCACCGACACACACACACACGAGCTGCCCCGCCCCTCAGGACACTACACACTGCGTACCAGCCCCTCCCCACTGACACACACACACACACACGAGCTGCCCCGCCCCTCAGGACACTACACACTGCGTACCAGCCCCTCCCCACCGACACACACACACACGAGCTGCCCCGCCCCTACAGGACACTACACACTGCGTACCAGCCCCTCCCCACCGACACACACACACACAAGCTGCCCCGCCCCTCAGGACACTACACACTGCGTACCAGCCCCTCCCCACTGACACACACACACACACGAGCTGCCCCGCCCCTCAGGACACTACACACTGCGTACCAGCCCCTCCCCACCGACACACACACACACGAGCTGCCCCGCCCCTACAGGACACTACACACTGCGTACCAGCCCCTCCCCACCGACACACACACACACAAGCTGCCCCGCCCCTCAGGACACTACACACTGCGTACCAGCCCCTCCCCACCGACACACACACACACGAGCTGCCCCGCCCCTACAGGACACTACACACTGCGTACCAGCCCCTCCCCACCGACACACACACACACGAGCTGCCCCGCCCCTCAGGACACTACACACTGCGTACCAGCCCCTCCCCACTGACACACACACACACACACACGAGCTGCCCCGCCCCTCAGGACACTACACACTGCGTACCAGCCCCTCCCCACCAACACACACACACACGAGCTGCCCCGCCCCTCAGGACACTACACACTGCGTACCAGCCCCTCCCCACCGACACACACACACACACACACACGAGCTGCCCCGCCCCTCAGGACACTACACACTGCGTACCAGCCCCTCCCCACCAACACACACACACACACGCTGCCCCGCCCCTCAGGACACTACACACTGCGTACCAGCCCCTCCCCACCGACACACACACACACACACACACACGCTGCCCCGCCCCTCAGGACACTACACACTGCGTACCAGCCCCTCCCCACCGACACACACACACACACACACGAGCTGCCCCGCCCCTACAGGGCACTACACACTGCGTACCAGCCCCTCCCCACCGACACACACACACACACACACACGAGCTGCCCCGCCCCTACAGGACACTACACACTGCGTACCAGCCCCTCCCCACCGACACACACACACACAAGCTGCCCCGCCCCTACAGGACACTACACACTGCGTACCAGCCCCTCCCCACCGACACACACACACACAAGCTGCCCCGCCCCTCAGGACACTACACACTGCGTACCAGCCCCTCCCCACTGACACACACACACACACACACGAGCTGCCCCGCCCCTCAGGACACTACACACTGCGTACCAGCCCCTCCCCACCGACACACACACACACACACGAGCTGCCCCGCCCCTACAGGACACTACACACTGCGTACCAGCCCCTCCCCACCGACACACACACACACACAAGCTGCCCCGCCCCTCAGGACACTACACACTGTGTACCAGCCCCTCCCCACCAACACACACACACACACGAGCTGCCCCGCCCCTCAGGACACTACACACTGCGTACCAGCCCCTCCCCACCAACACACACACACACACGAGCTGCCCCGCCCCTCAGGACACTACACACTGCGTACCAGCCCCTCCCCACTGACACACACACACACACACACACACACGAGCTGCCCCGCCCCTCAGGACACTACACACTGCGTACCAGCCCCTCCCCACCGACACACACACACACGAGCTGCCCCGCCCCTACAGGACACTACACACTGCGTACCAGCCCCTCCCCACCGACACACACACACACAAGCTGCCCCGCCCCTCAGGACACTACACACTGTGTACCAGCCCCTCCCCACCAACACACACACACACACGAGCTGCCCCGCCCCTCAGGACACTACACACTGCGTACCAGCCCCTCCCCACTGACACACACACACACACACACACACGAGCTGCCCCGCCCCTCAGGACACTACACACTGCGTACCAGCCCCTCCCCACCGACACACACACACACGAGCTGCCCCGCCCCTCAGGACACTACACACTGCGTACCAGCCCCTCCCCACCGACACACACACACACAAGCTGCCCCGCCCCTCAGGACACTACACACTGTGTACCAGCCCCTCCCCACCAACACACACACACACACGAGCTGCCCCTCCCCTCAGGACACTACACACTGCGTACCAGCCCCTCCCCACCAACACACACACACACGAGCTGCCCCGCCCCTACAGGGCACTACACACTGTGTACCAGCCCTTCCCCACCAACACACACACACACACGCTGCCCCGCCCCTACAGGGCACTACACACTGTGTACCAGCCCCTCCCCACCGACACACACACACACGAGCTGCCCCGCCCCTACAGGACACTACACACTGCGTACCAGCCCCTTCCCACCGACACACACACACACACACACACACAAGCTGCCCCGCCCCTCAGGACACTACACACTGCGTACCAGCCCCTCCCCACCGACACACACACACACAAGCTGCCCCGCCCCTCAGACACTACACACTGCGTACCAGCCCCTCCCCACCGACACACACACACACACACACGCTGCCCCGCCCCTACAGGGTACTACACACTGCGTACCAGCCCCTCCCCACCAACACACACACACACACACACACAAGCTGCCCCGCCCCTCAGGACACTACACACTGCGTACCAGCCCCTCCCCACCGACACACACACACACACACGAGCTGCCCCGCCCCTCAGGACACTACACACTGTGTACCAGCCCCTCCACACCGACACACACACACACACACACACTGCCCCACCCCTACAGGACACTACACACTGTGTACCAGCCCCTCCCCACCGACACACACACATACACACAAGCTGCCCCGCCCCTCAGGACACTACACACTGCGTACCAGCCCCTCCCCACCGACACACACACACACAAGCTGCCCCGCCCCTCAGGACACTACACACTGCGTACCAGCCCCTCCCCACCGACACACACACACACACACACACGCTGCCCCGCCCCTACAGGGTACTACACACTGCGTACCAGCCCCTCCCCACCGACACACACACACACACACGCTGCCCCGCCCCTACAGGGCACTGCACACTGTGTACCAGCCCCTCCCCACCGACACACACACACACACACAAGCTGCCCCGCCCCTCAGGACACTACACACTGCGTACCAGCCCCTCCCCACCGACACACACACACACACACACGAGCTGCCCCGCCCCTCAGGACACTACACACTGTGTACCAGCCCCTCCCCACCGACACACACACACACACACACACACACACTGCCCCACCCCTACAGGACACTACACACTGTGTACCAGCCCCTCCCCACCGACACACACACACACACACACACACACACACACACACACACACACACACAAGCTGCCCCGCCCCTCAGGACACTACACACTGCGTACCAGCCCCTCCCCACCGACACACACACACACACACGAGCTGCCCCGCCCCTCAGGACACTACACACTGCGTACCAGCCCCTCCCCACCAACACACACACACACGAGCTGCCCCGCCCCTACAGGGCACTACGCACTGCGTACCAGCCCCTCCCCACCGACACACACACACACACACGCTGCTCCACCCCTACAGGGCACTACACACTGCCTACCAGCCCCTCCCCACCGACACACACACACACACACGCTGCCCCGCCCCTCAGGATACTACACACTGCGTACCAGCCCCTCCCCACCGACACACACACACACACACACGAGCTGCCCCGCCCCTACAGGGCACTACACACTGCGTACCAGCCCCTCCCCACCGACACACACACACACACACACACGCTGCCCCACCCCTACAGGGCACTACACACTGCGTACCAGCCCCTCCCCACCGACACACACACACACACACACACACACGCTGCCCCGCCCCTCAGGATACTACACACTGCGTACCAGCCCCTCCCCACCGACACACACACACACACACTGCCCCGCCCCTACAGGACACTACACACTGCGTACCAGCCCCTCCCCACCGACACACACACACACACAAGCTGCCCCGCCCCTCAGGACACTACACACTGCGTACCAGCCCCTCCCCACCGACACACACACACACGAGCTGCCCCGCCCCTACAGGGCACTACACACTGCGTACCAGCCCCTCCCCACTGACACACACACACACACACACACACAGAGGAGCTGCCCCGCCCCTCAGGACACTACACACTTCATACCAGCCCCTCCCCACCGACACACACACACACACGAGCTGCCCCGCCCCTCAGGACACTACACACTGCGTACCAGCCCCTCCCCACCGACACACACACACACACACGAGCTGCCCCGCCCCTCAGGACACTACACACTGCGTACCAGCCCCTCCCCACCGACACACACACACACACGAGCTGCCCCGCCCCTCAGGACACTACACACTGCGTACCAGCCCCTCCCCACCAACACACACACACACACACGAGCTGCCCCGCCCCTCAGGACACTACACACTGCGTACCAGCCCCTCCCCACCACACACACACTAGCTGCCCCACCCCTACAGGGCACTACACACTGCATACCAGCCCCTCCCCACCAATACACACACACACGAGCTGCCCCGCCCCTACAGGGCCCCGCTCACATACCAGGCACTACACACTGGTACCAGCCCTGCCCCACCAACACACACACACACACGTGTCCTCACATGCACCAAGGCCCCACTTCCCCCTCAGGGTACCAGCCCTGCCGCTCACACGCGCCAGGTGTCCACACGCACACCAAGCTGCCCCCACACACACAAACTGGTCACCTGCTCACCCCTACATGCACATAGGGCACCAGCCCCCCTCCCTTCCTGGCCGTACACACCCAGAGCACCAGCCCTGTGCAAGCAGTGCACCCCCCAGGCATCCGCCTCTTGCCTACACCCCCTCCGCCCATTGTACCTCCTCCTTTCACCCCCCGCCCCACTCCACAGGCAGTATCTGCCTCTCACTCTCTCTGTCTCACACACACATGGCCCATTCTCTATCCCTTCTCTCACACCAGGGGTTATCAGCCCCTACCAGGCATTGTTCCCCTTTGCCCCACTCATGCATACTCCCCAGGCACCAGCACCCCCTCCTGCTCTCTCCCGCACACACAGGGCAGCGGCCCTTCCACCCCTTTTCACAGGCAGCACATATCCCTTTGCACACACACACGCCAGGCACCTGACGCCACCTGTCACAGTCCCTGTACACACACAGATGCATAAAGCCCCCTCCCTCCACCACTCTACTAGCCCCACTGCCCTCTGCACACACACCATCCTCCATGATTTTCACGTCTGGTTCTTAGTTCCTTAGCACTTCCACAACTCAAAGAATTTTCATCCCTGAGAGCAACAGCAATGCCCTCCATACAGCTTGATGCACATTAGTCACAACCAACATTTCAGGGCCTGTCTTTCAAAACCAGCAATTAATTCATGTATTTTACATGCAATTTGCTATAGGAACAGTATAGTGAGCATAATTTATTGCACATGCAAAACTCACACCTGCAAAAAGAAAGGCCCTGATTGAAAAACAACTCTTAGATGGAGATCTGTAGTATGGCACAATGCTTTCATCGGATGTGTTCCAGGAAGCTTAGGTATAGTTATTGTATATTTCAGCTTTACCTTAGAATTTACTTTAAAAAAACAAAACACAGCACTTTAATGATACCTCAATATGTTTTGTTTTTTTAATATCAGAAGGATACCGGATCTCTATAAGAAAGTAAGGGTATGCCTACACAGCAACTAGCCACCGGTGGCTGGCCCATGCTAGCTGACTCAGGCTCTCACTGCAGGGGTGTTTCATTGTTGTGTATAAAGAAAAGGAGTACTTGTGGCACCTTAGAGACTAACCAATTTATTTGAGCATGAGCTTTCGTGAGCTACAGCTCACGAAAGCTCATGCTCAAATAAATTGGTTAGTCTCTAAGGTGCCACAAGTACTCCTTTTCTTTTTGCAAATACAGACTAACACGGCTGTTCCTCTGAAACCTGTCATTGTTGTGTATATTTGCTAGCTCGGGCTGGAGCCTAGGCTCCCAGAGCCTCTCACCTCACAGGCTGCCGGAGCTTCGGCTCCAGCCTGAACTTGGAAGTCTGCACAATAATGAAACAGGCCTGCGAGCCTGAGTAGGCTGGCACAGGCCAGCTGCAGGTGTCTAGTTGGGGAGTAGACATACTCTAAGATTGAGGCTGTCATAAATATAAAGGGAAGGGTAACCACCTTTCTGTATACAGAACTATAAAATCCCTCCTGGCCAGAGGCAAAACTCTTCACCTGGAAAGGGTTAAGAAGCTAGGATAACATCGCTGGCTCCTGACCAAAGTGACCAACGAGGAGACAAGATACTTTCAAAGCTGGAGAGGGGGAGAGGGGAACAAAGGGTCTGTCTGGATGACGCTTTTGTGGGGGAACAGATCAGGAATGCAGGTCAGAACTCCTGTAAAAAGTTAGTAAGTAATCTAGCTAGAAATGCGTTAGATTTCTTTTGTTTAATGGCTGGTAAAATAGCTGTGCTGAAGGGAATGTATATTCCTGTTTTTGTGTCTTTTTGTAACTTAAGGTTTTGCCTAGAGGGATTCTCTGTTTTGAATCTGATTACCCTGTAAGGTATTTACCATCCTGATTTTACAGAGGTGATTCTTTTACTTTTTCTTTAATTAAAATTTTTCTTTTAAGAACCTCTTTGCTTTTTCATTGTTCTTAAGATCCAAGGGTTTGGGTCTGTGTTCACCTGTACAAATTGGTGAGGATTTTTATCAAGTCTTCCCCAGGAAAGGGGGTGAAGGGCTTGGGGGGAAGACATCTCCAAGTGGGCTCTTTCCCTGTTCTTTGTTTAACATGCTTGGTGGTGGCAGCATAGGGTTCAAGGACAAGGCAAAGTTTGTACCTTGAGGAAGTTTTTAACCTCAGCTGGTAAGAATAAGCTTAGGGGGTCTTCATGCAGGTCCCCGTATCTGTACCCTAGAGTTCAGAGTGGGGAAGGAACCTTTACAGAGGCATTTTAGGGATCACCTGTGGAATGTAGAGGAATACATATATGAAGTATGTTTAAGCCAGAACCTGTTGCAGTTAGGATTGAGAAATACAGCCATTTTAAATCAGAATGTAAGACTAAAAATACCTATTTCAATTGTAACATTGTGGCCTGCTGTTATTGATTAGGCATGTGTCCTTGAGAAAGACTTCAGGCAAACCACATATTGATTCTCCTAATTCTCCACGTGCTATTTCATCTGCATGTTTTTGTGGGAGTTTTGCCAAGTGATCCAAAAAACCCACAACCTACACATAAACAGTGTATTTTAATAAAATTTAATCCAATAAAATCTGCAAAATTCAGTTCTGTGCATTTGCACTACAGCCTATAATCATTGGCAAAGATTTGTTTAAATAAGGTAAAAGCCATGATACAAAACAAATAAAGTTAAATCTGCTACTGTCAATGGCCCATGCTGTTGTGGAAGAATGGGGAGAGAAATACAACAACATAAATTTAAGAATGTTAACTGTGGCTTTGAAATTCTCAGCTTTTATATTAACATTATGTGCTTAATATTATTTAAATAGGGAGGTTCTTCATCTCTGAATTTCCTTTCTGAGGGCTAAGTAGATCTATTTATTTATGTATGAATCTCAGTGACATTCTAGAATTTTCAGAAGCCTTCATGACCCTTTGCTAACTTCCAGCACTAAGCAGCTGACCTTCCAGTGATCTGCCGCACATCATCCATCCATCTCCTTGCTAGTTGTCCTCTACTACAATGATTCTCCACCATTCCTTCCATAATAATTTTTCAAGGTTATTTCTCTCTCTATCCCTAATGTGATCAAAGTATTTAAGCACCCAGAAAAAAGGGATGCAGTTCTTTCATGGATGGCAGCTGCTAAACAAACTAACATGGTTGCTCCAGACTTTCAGTAGAACTTATATATGAGCTTTTAAGGCAAGCAAGACTGTCTCTCATCATGGCTCAAATTTTTACAGGAATTCAAGTGTTGTATCAACGTTGCAACACCTGAATCAGAGCCTGAATCTCATTTTCAAAAGGAATTTAGGCACTTGTGGTCTTGAAAAATCTGAGCCTCTACACACTATTGTAATGTTGCTACTCATAATCACCAAGAAATTTTCCTTTAGGAAAGAGGGAGTGGTCTAGGGATGGGTGCCACCAACCTCAACTGGAGAAAACGGACTAGTACCGTTATTAGTCCCGCTTTCTTTCAGCCTTGATTGACCCACCTTATCACACTGTGGTTTGCTGAGCAGAGTTCGGGTGCATTTTGTACTAAAAGGAAGTAGTAAAAAAAAAAAAAGATCTTTTTTGTTCATATTAAGCTAACAATGTTCCTCTAATAGATCCTTCTTACAGCAAATGAATGGTATTATATTGTTAAGCAGGGCCACAAATCATGCACTTAAATGATAGGTAAAAAGAACAGATTCTCTGAGATTCCCTCTGGACATGGAGATTATGTTAGACCCTTTCTAACAAGAACCACATTTAGGTATGGTTTGCTAGAAAGGGTATAACACTTTTTGTGACTTTTCTAGTAGATATTTCTGTATTGGCCAAAGCATTATATGGTGTATAGTAGAAGATACTGATTCATCTCCAACAAATACCAAGGACCACAAATTGTAAGAGGAAAAATGTATCACACCCTTAAGAAGATGAGAGATTATTCAAAACAGTTGGTCAAACTTTCATGCATATTATAAGTGGAGATGAGGCATCAGGAAGATATTGAAATTAGGATTTCTAGCTTCATCTGCAGGGATCAGTAGAATTACAAGAATGGGAAACCTTTGGGCAGTGATGGAGTATTTGGACTGGCAGAGAATGCTGGACCCTTATGGTGTCTGAGGAAAAATGGACAAAAAGCTTTTATACTTAAAGAGGAAATAGAATCGGGGAGTCGTTACTGGGAGCTGACAGAAATAAGTATTCTCTGGATACTGAAAAGATATAATCTGCACTGAGACCTAGCTGTGCAGAAAAAGTGACTGAATGCTCCGTTTCTCTCACACTGTAGTGTTATTTCCAGGCTGTGATAGAAATCCTCTAGGGGGAGTCAGAAAATGGTTTTAAAGACTTCCCTTTAGATAATATCAGAAGATCAAGGGACTGTGAGACATTCTACAAAAAATGATCAATTTAAAAAAAATATAAGAATAATTAAAAAGGTCCCTTTTGTTAATGAGGAATATTTTAAGAAGAAACAGGGGCATTAGGCTTATAAACCAAACAGAACCATTAACATAATAAAGGCAAAGTCTCATATGCTAAGCTGCAGACCAAAAGGGAATCTGCCCCCTTTGACTACTTCAAAGACAGACATTTTCACCTGTCAAGAGATTTTTGGAAATGAAATCCATACAAGCCAAGAGAGCTTCAGGGTTCAAAGACTTACAGTGACACTGCCAGGGTGAGAGTAGCCAGAACAAAGTGAAGGAGTGGGAGGTGGAGGGTCAGCCAGCCAAGGTCAGGATTGTCAGTCTGCAGAAATACAAGATACGCCATTTTAGAGATGCTTGCATCAGCACTTCCAGCTTCCTGGTTAAGTCACCAGATACATAAGTACAGTAAATATTTAATTAGATAGAAGTTTGGCTAATATAACACTGCTGTGTGTTTACTGAATTAAAATTAATTGTAAGTTACAACCATTGTAAATCTTTAGAGGGAATTTAGGCTCTGTTTTTACAAAGAATTTTGGGCAGTGAAATTATATCCAGAAGTTATCATTCCAAGGATAGGTTAAAACTGTGTTCTCATTAACTGGTTTAAGGATCTGATCTTGCAAGCACCTATGTAGCTGTTTTATGCATGTTAGTAGTTCCATTGAAGTCAACGGAATTACATGTGTACAGAGAAAGTTAGAGAGAGAGAATTTCCATAAAGATGAGCAATATTTAGAGATTAATCTGACTTCATCAGTTTCAAGTGCCTCTCGTCTCATGGACTTATCCAGACTATTCCCAGTGGTAGATGGCAGCAGAGTAAACTAGACTGGTTAATAGAGGCATCTATCTTAGGCACCTATCTGGCTCCCATCATTATGGTATCTCCCAACACCCCTATGCGGGAGGGAAATACTATTATCCCCATTTTACAGATAGGGAACTAAGGCACAGAGCAGCTTGACTTGGCTGAGGTCACACAGAAAGTCTATGGCAGAGCAGGGAATCGAACTGAAGTCTTCTAAATCCTGGGCTAGTGACCTAACTGCTGGACCATCCTTCCCCTGTCAAACAAATGGAAGTAACTGAGCACTGATTTGTAATTACTGTCAGTGTGAGGCCATGTCTACGCTACCAACTAAAGCAGCTCTGCTGCGATTGATGGTGAAAAATGCTAGTATCATTCTGGGATGTATTAACAGGAGTGTCATATGTGTGACGAAACATGGGATTTTCTTAGTGCTTGGCATGAATATGGTGGGGGTCTAACTTTTCCCTGTGTGCTGCGTGCTTAGCGAGGTGGTGGGAGACAGGGTTTGTTGTTGCAAAGGACCAGGTGTGATCTCGCCTAGCAGTTGGGACCCTGGACAACAGACTGGAGATTGGGTACCTTAGCAACTGGTGACCAGGAGGCCCACTCCATCTTGGCAGCCAGCCGGTTCTGGCCAGTGGGAGGACAAAAGTCTGAAGAGGGAGGACCCCGGTGACCTGACCAGCCAGTTCCAGGCAGTGGGGGAACAAAGGACGGAAGAGAGGAGGCCCAGGCGGCCTGTTTACCTGGGACCGAAGACAAAAGGATGGGGGAGGAGCTGTTGGAGGAGATGATACAGGATGGTCAGCTGGAAGGAGGGGGCAGCTGTACTGGGAAGAGACCAGAGCCCACCTGGATACGGGAGAGACCTAGATGTACTGTGCTGAGGGATGCTAGGCCTGAGGACCCTGAGAGCTTCCTATGCTGTGTTCAGATGTTCAATAAACCCTTCCGTTTTACGCTGGCTGAGAGTTACTGCAGTCTAAAGATCGGGGTTGCATTATTCCCTCTGGGAGTGGAGGCCCCAGGGGTCCAGAGTGAGTGGATCCCCTGAGGGGGCTCACAGCAAGAGACAGGAGTGCTTAAGGCTCAGAGAGGTGCACTTCCAGGAGGCGGAGGGGCCTATGGTTTAACCTCCAAGAGAGAGTGGACCCCCGTAAAGGGCTGTAACGCTGAAGGGGGTTCCCATACGGAGCGGAGAGACTGCACAAGTCCTGTGAGACTGTGACAATATGTAAGACACAGAAGACGCTACTCACTATCAGTGAGACCTCAGTTGTCTCCAGCTCTAGGTGACAAACATTAGGAAAGATGTCCAGAGAAGAGCTTAAAAAAAAAAAAAAAAAGACGTAAGGTTTAGAAAAGTTAACCAAGAAGAAAGGTTATTTTAAAAAAAAACTGAGCATGTTTAGTCTTGAGAAAAGACGACCAAATATGTTAAGGACTGTTTAAAAAAGGCAGCAATCAATTATTCTCCAGGTGCACTGAAGCTAGGACAAGAAGTAACTGGCTTAATCTGAAGCAAGGGAGATTTAGGATGAATATTAGCCCTGGTCTACACTAGGACTTTAGGTCGAATTTAGCAGCATTAAATCGATGTAAACCTGCACCCGTCCACATGATGAAGCCCTTTATTTTGACTTAAAGGGCTCTTAAAATCGATTTCCTTACTCCACCCGACAAGTGGATTAGCGCTTAAATCGGCCTTGCCGGCTCGAATTTGGGGTACTGTGGACACAATTCGACGGTATTGGCCTCCGGGAGCTATCCCAGAGTGCCCCATTGTGACCGCTCTGGACAGCACTCTCAACTCAGATGCACTGGCCAGGTAGACAGGAAAAGAACCGCGAACTTTTGAATCTCATTTCCTATTTGGCCAGCGTGGCAAGCTGCAGGTGACCATGCAGAGCTCATCAGCAGAGGTGACCATGATGGAGTCCCAGAATCGCAAAAGAGCTCCAGCATGGACCGAACGGGAGGTACGGGATCTGATTGCTGTTTGGGGAGAGGAATCCATGCTATCAGAACTCCATTCCAGTTTTTGAAATGCCAAAACCTTTCTCAAAATCTCCCAGGGCATGAAGGACAGAGGCCATAACAGGGACCCGAAGCAGTGCCGCGTGAAACTGAAGGAGCTGAGGCAAGCCTAACAGAAAACCAGAGAGGCGAACGGCCGCTCCGGGTCAGAGCCCCAAACATGCCGCTTCTATGATGAGCTGCATGCCATTTTAGGGGGTTCAGCTACCACTACCCCAGCTGTGTTGTTTGACTCCTTCAATGGAGATGGAGGCAATACGGAAGCAGGTTTTGGGGACGAAGAAGATGATAGCTCACAGCAAGCAAGCGGAGAAACTGGTTTTCCCGACAGCCAGGAACTGTTTCTCACCCTGGACCTGGAGCCAGTACCCCCGGAACCCACCCAAGGCTGCCTCCTGGACCCAGCAGGCGGAGAAGGGACCTCCGGTGAGTGTACCTTTTAAAATACTATACACGGTCTAAAAGCAAGCATGTGAACGGATTACTTTGCCCTGGCATTCGCGGCTCTCCTGGATGTACTCCCAAAGCCTTTGCAAAAGGTTTCTGGGGAGGGCAGCCTTATTGCGTCCTTCATGGTAGGACACTTTACCACTCCAGGCCAGTAACACGTACTCGGGAATCATTGTACAACAAAGCATTGCAGTGTATGTTTGCTGGCGTTCAAACAACATCCGTTCTTTATCTCTCTGTGTTATTCTCAGGAGAGTGAGATATAATTCATGGTCACCTGGTTGAAATAGAGTGCTTTTCTTCAGGGGACACTCAGAGGAGCCCATTCCTGCTGGGCTGTTTGCCTGTGGCTAAACAGAAATGTTCCCCGCTGTTAGCCACAGGGAGGGGGGAGGGTTGAGGGGGTAGCCACGTGGTGGGGGGAGGCAAAATGTGACCTTGTAACGAAAGCACATGTGCTATGTATGTAATGTTAACAGCAAGGTTTACCCTGAAAGAGTGTAGCCACTGTTTTATAAAACGTGTCTTTTTAAATACCACTGTCCCTTTTTTTTTTCCTCCACCAGCTGTATGTGTCTCAATGATCCCAGGATCTTCTCCTTCCCAGAGGCTAGTGAAGCTTAGAAAGAAAAAAAAAAACGCACTCGAGATGAAATGTTCTCCGAGCTCATGCTGTCCTCCCACACTGACAGAGCACAGACGAATGCGTGGAGGCAAATAATGTCAGAGTGCAGGAAAGCACAAAATGACCGGGAGGAGAGGTGGGGGGCTGAAGACAGGGCTGAAGCTCAAATGTGGCTGCAGCGTGATGAGAGGAGGCAGGATTCAATGCTGAGGCTGCTGGAGGACCAAACCAGTATGCTCCAGTGTATGGTTGAGCTGCAGCAAAGGCAGCTGGAGCACAGACTGCCACTACAGCCCCTGTATAACCAACCGCCCTCCTCCCCAAGTTCCATAGCCTCCACACCCAGACGCCCAAGAACGCGGTGTGGGGGCCACCAGCCAACCAGCCACTCCGCCACAGAGGATTGCCCAAAACAAAGAAGGCTGTCATTCAATAAATTTTGAAGTTGTAAACTTTTAAAATGCTGTGTGGCATTTTCCTTCCCTCCTCCACCACCCCTCCTGGGCTACCTTGGTAGTCATCCCCCTATTTGTGTGATGAATGAATAAAGAATGCATGAATGTGAAGCAACAATGACTTTATTGCCTCTGCAAGCGGTGATCGAAGGGAGGAGGGGCGGGTGGTTAGCTTACAGGGAAGTAGAGTGAACCAAGGGGCGGGGGGTTCATCAAGGAGAAACAAACAGAACTTTCACACCGTAGCCTGGCCAGTCATGAAACTGTTTTTCAAAGCTTCTCTGATGCGTACCGCGCCCTCCTGTGCTCTTCTAACCGCCCTGGTGTCTGGCTGCGCGTAACCAGCAGCCAGGCGATTTGCCTCAACCTCCCACCCCGCCATAAACGTCTCCCCCTTACTCTCACAGATATTGTGGAGCACACAGCAAGCAGTAATAACAGTGGGAATATTGGTTTCGCTGAGGTCTAAGCGAGTCAGTAAACTGCGCCAGCGCGCCTTTAAACGTCCAAATGCACATTCTACCACCATTCTGCACTTGCTCAGCCTGTAGTTGAACAGCTCCTGACCACTGTCCAGGCTGCCTGTATACGGCTTCATGAGCCATGGCATTAAGGGGTAGGCTGGGTTCCCAAGGATACATGTAGGCATTTCAACATCCCCAACGGTTATTTTCTGGTCTGGGAATAAAGTCCCTTCCTGCAGCTTTTGAAACAGACCAGACCAGAGTTCCTGAAGATGCAAGCGTCATGTACCTTTCCCGGCCATCCCACGTTGATGTTGGTGAAACGTCCCTTGTGATCCACCAGAGCTTGCAGCACTATCGAAAAGTACCCCTTGCGGTTTATGTACTCGGCGGCTTGGTGCTCCGGTGCCAAGATAGGGATATGGGTTCCGTCTATGGCCCCACCACAGTTAGGGAATCCCATTGCAGCAAAGCCATCCACTATGACCTGCACATTTCCCAGGGTCACTACCCTTGATATCAGCAGATCTTTGATTGCGTGGGCTACTTGCATCACAGCAGCCCCCACAGTAGATTTTCCCACTCCAAATTGATTCCCAACTGACCGGTAGCTGTCTGGCGTTGCAAGCTTCCACAGGGCTATTGCCACTCGCTTCTCAACTGTGAGTGCTGCTCTCATCTTGGTATTCATGCGCCTCAGGGCAGGGGAAAGCAAGTCACAAAGTTCCATGAAAGTGCCCTTACGCATGCGAAAGTTTCGCAGCCACTGGGAATCGTCCCAGACCTGCAACACTATGCGGTCCCACCAGTCTGTGCTTGTTTCCTGAGCCCAGAATCGGCGTTCCATAGCATGAACTTGCCCCATTAGCACCATGATGCATACATTGGCAGGGCCCATGTTTTCAGAGAAATCTGTGTCCATGTCCTGATCACTCACGTGACCGCGCTGACGTCACCTCCTCGCCCGGTATTGCTTTGCCAGGTTCTGGTGCTGCATATACTGCTGGATAATGCGTGTGGTGTTTAATGTGCTCCTAATTGCCAAAGTGAGCTGAGCGGCCTCCATGCTTGCCTTGGTATGGCGTCTGCACAGAAAAAAGGCACAGAACGATTGTCTGCCATTGCTCTGATGGAGGGAGGGGCGACTGACAACGCGGCTTACAGGGCTGGCTTCAGGGAGCTAAAATCAACAAAGGGGGTGGCTTTACATCAAGGAGTATTTCAGGCAGGACTTCACGGAGGGTTCCAATAAGAAATGGTGCACCTAAGTTATTGTTCTTATTGGAACAAGGAGGTTAGCCTGGCCTCTGATTGATACATGGCTAGATTTACCTTGCTGCACCTTCTCTGTGAGTGACTGCAGTGTGACCTAGAGGAATGAGTCCCCTAGACGGGGGAGGAGGCAAATGAGTACAAAACAAATCTGGTCTTTTTCTTGTTTTGATCCACTCCATCTCTCTTTTACATCTTTGGCTGGCAGCAGACGGTGCAGAAGGACTGCATGCCATCCACGTCTCATGGCTGCTCAGCAGAAGATGGTGCATTAGGACTGCTAGCCATCCTCATCTCTTGCCTGCCCGGCAGAAGATGGTACAATACGACTGCTAGCCATCCTCATCTCTTGCCTGCCCGGCAGAAGATGGTACAATACGACTGCTAGCAATCCGTATCGCCTGCCTGCTCACCATAAGACGGTTCAATAGGACTGACTGCAGGACTAAAGAGAATGACCTGGTCAAGTCACTCCAAATTTAGTCCCTGCGCCCATGTCTGCCCAGGCGCTCCCAGCCAACGTGGCCAGGAGCACCTCAGACACGCCGAGGACGGCTACCAGTCATACTGCACTGTCTGCTACCAGAAGGCAATGGGTTGCTGCTACTGTGTAGCAATGCCATACCGCGTCTGCCAGCACCCAGGAGACATACGGTGACGGTTACCTGAGCGGGCTCCATGCTTGCCGTGGTATGGCGTCTGCACAGGTAACTCAGGAAAAAAGGCGCGAAACGATTGTCTGCCCTTGCTTTCACGGAGGGAGGGAGGGAGGGAAGGGGGGCCTGATGATATGTACCTAGAACCACCCGCGACAATGTTTTAGCCCCATCAGGCATTGGGATCTCAACCCAGAATTCCAATGGGCAGCGGAGACTGCGGGAATTGTGGGATAGCTATCCACAGTGCAACGCTCCGGAAGTCGACGCTAGCCTCGGTACTGTGGAAGCACTCCGCCGAGTTAATGCACTTAGAGCATTTTCTGTGGGGACACACACACTCGAATATATAAAACCGATTTCTAAAAAACCAACTTCTATAAATTCGACCTTATTCCATAGTGTAGACATACCCTTAGGAAAAACTTGCTAACTCTAGCACTGGAATAGGCTTCCACGGGAGGCTGTGGAATCCCCATCACTGGAGGTTTTTAGGAACAGGTTAGACAAACACCTGTCAGGGATGGTCTAGGTCTTCTTAATCCTGCCACAGCGCAGAGGGCTCTTGAGTTCTCTTTCAGCCCTACGTTTCTGTTAATCTCTTCTGTTTGCCCTCAGCTGAAATCTCTTCACAGTAGGGAATGTGTAGCGCACTATGCAGCTCTGCTGTTCTATAGAATTAGTCTTAGTAAGGGCTTGTCTACACAAAGTTTTTATAGTGATTTAACAAAATTGGTTTAGAAACAGATATAGTTAAATCCATGCAGCACCTTAGGTAGATGCAGTTACACAAGTATAAAGGTGTTTTTATCAGGATAGCTAATCAAATAGCCATGCTATTTTCTAAACAGAAAGTTATATAGGTACAAACAAGCCCTAAAGAGAACAAAATATACACTTGGCATCAGTATTTCATTGTAAATTGCCGATAATTAATGTTAAATTGAACCATTCAGTGGTCTTATTTTTAAACTAAAACCTTAGACAAATAGACTTGGCAAATAGCTCAAATGTGAACATTTAGGGCTGGCCTACGAGTCACTGAGTGGAGTTGCAGATGCTCAGCATCTCTGAGCATGTGGCCCTTAAATATTTTGTAACCTTGAATATCCTTTTGACCACACACATGGAAGAACAGGTAAGCAAACATTTAAAGCTAAATTGAGAGTGAGCAAATTGACTCTGAGAAACTATTCTGAATGAAGTAAAGTAGTTCAAGGGAAAGACTCAAAAGGTTTCCTATGTGTGTTAAAGGTGACCTACAATAAAAAAAAATTTTTAACCCTTTTTTGCCTCTTTATGGTATTTACATAATGGTATAACAAGTGGAGTTATTTTGTTTAAAAGAAACCTTTTTCCTGCTTGTTTTTGACATCTTACATTAGCAACTCAGGTCTTGAATACTATGGGTGACTGGAGACTGAGGTGATATCAGAGGTACCATGGAAGGGAAAACTTGATTAAGTGGAAGTGATTTTTATTCAGATGATTTCAAATCCTTTGGGTTTTGTTTGTGTTTGTTAACTAAACTACTTGGGAGAAAAATTTTCCTTCTTAGTCAGGAATTTTGCGACAACTTTTTTTGGTCCGAAAATGCTAATTTGTCAAAAGTGAAACCTGTTGTGGGAACGTATCCATTTCCACCAAACTTTCTGTGAGAGAGAGAGAGAGAGAGAGAGAGAGCGCGCGCGCACGCACATGCCCCTACTTACTCTAATAGCTCAGGGATTAAGGTACCTGGGATGTGGAAGACACAGGTTCAAGTCCCCACTCTGCTTTGAACACGGGTCTCCCACATCTGAGATGAGAGCCCAAACCAGTAGGCTATATGGGCTATTCTGAGATGAACCTCTCTCAATTGCCACTTCTTAAAAATAATTAACCAATTACTGAGCCAAAGAGAAAGCTTAAGGCTGATTCTAAAGCTTGGTGGTTACATCAGTCAACTGGTATATGGGAGACCTAGGTTCAAGTCCCTGGTCTGAACATGGGTTTCCCTGGTGAATGCTCTAACCATTGGCTATTCGGGGGAGGGGTGTCTCTCTCTCTCACATTTTTGCAAATATTTCAAAAGGCTGATTTTGTCCTGATGAAGATTGGGAACACTTTGAAAATCCTTAACATTTTTACAAGACAGGAAGAGTTACTGGCACAGATCTAGCTGAGACTTCAAAATCTTTGCCCCTTCAGTTAAGGGCTGAAAAAGAAGACTTCCAGTAGAAACAAGGAAATTCAAGACTTTACATTTTTGATATTTCAATGGAATAAAACAAGGTGATTTCTTTCTAAGATTACCTTTTAGGCCTCTTTTATACATCATATGGAAGAGAAACATTGCAAATCTATTTCCTCCCTTTTCAAGTCACAACCAGAAAAAGCAGCGTTTCAAGGAATAGCCAATTAAATAATGATACCTTGGGGGTTTCTAATAATAAAACATTTGAAAATAGACAACTCATCTGCCACAAATGATTTGCTAAAATGAAGAAATGAGTTCCAAAAAGCTGTGAAAGTGCTATAAAGACTGTTTTTTTAAATATTCTGATCTTTGAAAAATAGCTGAAGCACTCTTCCATCAACCAAGATTTGGTGAAAAAAAGTAATCCCTCTCACTCAGACATTACATCAAAGAATTATTATTCTTCTTCAAATTTATAATAAAATATTGCAAAAGGCACCCCTCCTGTGCTCTGGGCACCTATACCATAGGTTAAGACACAAAGTAATACAAAAGGTCTGCTCAATATAATCACCCAAAGCTCAGCCCAATGGCCTGAGAGAAGATTTGTTCTGAAGTCTGCCTGGAAAATTAACAAATTTGGACTCTAGCAAACCAGAGGTAGGGAGTTCCGAAATCAAAACCATGGAACTATAAGACCGTGAAAACAGGGGTCTATAATATTAGAATCATCATCTTAAGGCCAATAGTAATAATGTCATATACAAGCAATGATCTCCCTCGTCACACTGGGCACAAGTTAATGTCATTTTAACAATACAAGCTACAATCAATACAGTCACATTCCTTTACACAAAGAAAAGGTGATTTTTATTGTTTTGTGGAAGGTCTGAAATATATATATATATATATATATGAGGCACTGATTTTATTTCATTGCTAAGTTACAGCTTACTGACAGCCAAGTCACATATGCTTTACCTTGAAACAAAGTAAAGTAAATAAGAGAGAAAGGAAAACAAGCCATATGGTTTTGTGGTTGTTATTTGAAAGTTCGGCACTGTCTAGATACACATTTAATTTTCAATCTGCTGCCTTGATATAAAGGTCATATCAAAAAGCAAACAAGTACATATTTAATCCTTTAGCAAAAAAAAAAAAAAAACACAACTAGTGAGAGAGTCTGTTGCCATATTATCACAGAACCATAGAAACCAGATATTTTTCCATCTCCAATATCAACAGCCAAATGTCACCATAGAGCTAACAAGCATGAAATAACTTTCATCAAGTGGTAGTACCACCCACATCAATCTGATTCCAACCCAAATAAACTGCTACTTATTTGTGAAGATATGTGGAGAGTCCTACAGTGACTTGCAGACCTCCCACATCCAATAATACATGCAGAAGGCCCGGAATGCAGTGGAACCATCTCTATTATTCATCAAGGGCCTGATCCAATCTCCACTGAAGTCAGTGGGAACTTTTCTGTTGACTTCAGTGGGAGTTGGATTGGCCCCTATTCCATCCGCCTGCCAATACAGAATGTTCCCTACTATGTTGATGTTTTTAGTTTTAAATATATCAAGCATTAAATGGACTATTAGATGTCTCATAGATCTATATACTCATAGATGGTTGAAAAGACCTCACTTATATGACAATTTTCCTGATATTCAGACTACATTTTGCTTTGCTGAAATTCATCCCATTAATCTTAGTTTTACAAATCTCTAAACCTGCTCCCAGGCTTTGGCTCAGAGATACAGAAGCTGGGTAAAGATTTATCGTGGGCATTCCTAAAAGGAAAACGAAGAGTTAAAACAGCTGAAGCCAAGAGTAAGCCAAAAAGGATGGGTAGCTGTTTCTTGTGGAAATCCAGTACTTACTGGTGACTAAAGTCTCCACTTGCTAGGACCAACCACCTAGCTTCTGTACCCTACAAGTAGGTAGTGACTACCATTCCAATATATCAAAATTACTATCTTTCTAACTTATAAAATACATACCCAAAGATATTATCTATCTGTAGCAACTCTGAAGTCCACATGGGCGGTACTATACAGATGCAGAACATCCTCTGAAATATAGTTAAGCTTGGAAGGATTCGATTTTTTAAATCAGTAAGTGTTGATTTCACTGTACACACCCAAACTGACAGAAAATATTTCCGGGGTGGTAATCATAGAATCATAGGACTGGAATGGACCTCAAGAGGTCATCTAATCCAGATCCTGACAGGTGTTTGTCTAACCTGCTCTTAAAAATCTCCAATGATGGAGATTCCACAACCTCCCTAGGCAATTTATTCCAGTGCTTAACCACCCTGACAGTTAGGAAGTTTTTCCTAATGTGCAGTCTAAACCTCCCTTGCTGCAATTTAAGCCCATTGCTTCTTGTCCTATCCTCAGAGGTTAAGAAAAACAATTTTTCTCCCTCCTCCTTGTAACAATCTTTTACGTACTTGAAAACTTATGTCCCCTCTCAGACTTCTCTTTTCCAGACTAAACAAACCCAATTTGTTCAATCTTCCCTCATAGGTCATGTTTTCTAGACCTTTAATCATTTTTTTTTGTTCTTCTCTGGGCTCTCTCCAATTTGTCCACATCTTTCCTGAAATGTGGTGCCCAGAACTGGACACAATTCTCCAGTTGAGGCCTAATCTGCACAGAGTAGAGTGGAACAATTATTTCTCATGTCTTTCTTACAATGCTCCTGCTAATACATCCCAGAATAACGTTAGCTTTTTTTGCAACAGCGTTATACTGTTGTTCGTATTTAGCTTGTGGTTCACTATAACCCCTAGATCCTTTTCCGCAGTACTCCTTCCTAAGCAGTCATTTCCCATTTTGTATGTGTGCAACTGATTGTTCCTTCCTAAGTGGAGTATTTTGCATTTGTCCTTATTGAATTTCATCCTGTTTACTTCAGACCATTTCTCCAGTTTGTCCAGATAATTTTGAATTTTAATCGTATCCTCCAAAGCACTTGCAACCCCTCCCAGCTTGGTATTGTTAAAGTTTGACTCAGACTCACAATTTATCAGACCACTCTGTTTTATTAGCAAAGCTGCTCTGCTAATACATTTAGAAGTGAGCCCCCCGAGTGGGGCTTGTGTCTTTTAATTTATACAGTTTTTTGGAGAACAAGTTACAGAGAAGTTACAGACAAAAGAAGAAAAAGATTTTAGTCACCACCTTTCGAGATCCCCGAGACCAGTCACGTATCTTCAATTACCTGCCACCCTTAACAATCTCCTTTAACAACTTCCAGTTAACTTAACTAATTGCCCTTCACACCTTCCATTCTGATGCCTGCTTCTTAGACATGCTGGCTCTATCTTAATTGCTTCTCCATTCAAAAGCTAACTGTCCCTACGTGTGCTCCCTCAGATACTTTGTAACATGTTTTGGCATGCCCTCTCATATACAATGTATCCAGCATGTCCCCTTATACAATGTTATACTTCCACAATCCCCCCTTTTGGTCAAGGCTACGCCCACGACCAATGACTTACTGGATTCCATACATCAATCGTTCTTTTTCTTTACTTTCACTGGTGACATTTAACAACATTAGATTAGCACTCTGGTTAGGGGTAACCTGATAGATGGTGTGTCTTGTGCAGTTTTGGATACAACAAGAAATCAACTGAAAACACACAAGATTATTAGAATTCCAAATAGGATAGTCAGAATTCCTTGAAACAACCAGTTTCCCAGACTAGAGAAATTGAATAAGTTACTTATCCATTTCCACAAGGAACTTGGTTCTTCGTGGGGAAGGTATGCAATTTGCTCCAGATGGCTAGCACGATTTATTACCTCATTAGTATTATCAGGTATGTATACACAGCATTCTGTTCCAATTAGAGCACAGGTCCCTCCTTTGGCTGCCAGTATTATATCTAATGCCCGACGGTTTTGGAGGGCCACTTGTCAGACCGCTCCTGCTTCTTTGGCTAGAGCTTTTAAGCTCTCCTGTTTCATTGGCCATGATCTCAACCACCACTTGTAACCTTAAAAGCCTTTTTGCATGGTGGATTACCCCCCCTACTGGGACTAAAGAAATGCCAACAGCTTCTTCCCAAGTTAGGGGGCTTATGTTATCCACATACCATTTAGCATCTGGCAAGTCCCTCCTTTTTCGCCTGAAATTATGGAGGCGATTTCGTGGGAGGGATTGAAGCACCCGGAATTGTGGGAAAAGCTAAGCAGGATAACAGATACCTGACCAATTTGCTGGTAAAACAGTGTAAGCATTTTCCCCACAAACCCAATGATGTCCCATTAAAGCTGGGAAGGGTTGACTGCAACCCTTTAACATGTAAGAATTTACGAAGGAGGAATAGTATCCCCCAAAGGGCACAGGATGATTTTCACTGGGAGAAGAGGTAGCATTCACATGACATTTGTAGATGGTGCTGTTTTTCCCAGGGAGGCTGTAGGGGGAGCAAGAGATTGAATCTTTGGTTTGGTCCCAGGTTGAGAGGAAGTTTATCTTTCCATACCCGGTTCGCCATTCTCCAACCCTGTTTGAATAGTCCCATATACCATGGGACACGATGTATTGGAGACAGCTGCTCCTCCCTAGATTCAGCCCTGTCCCATTACACACCCAGCACCAGTGGCCCTTTCCTTTCACCACACTTATAAATTTAGGAACATATGTTTTTCCCAGCCCCCAAGTGTCATTTTCCTTCCATGTTCTTTTAAGTGGATAGGGTTCTCCAGCAAGCTCTGAGGAATTCAAAGGGATTGCCATGGTGGGGATACTAGCTTGTGAGTGAGCTGGGATGTGGCTGCAGACCCAGCAATTAGAAATATTTAGGATCTGGGCTATCTGCACCTGTTGTTGGATGAAAGAATTGTCACTGTCACTCTGGATTCCCCAGACCTTCAGGACACAGTAGCTGAGGATTAAGCTTCTCAAAGGACACATGTTGGAAGCAGGACCCTTTCTGGTTCCGACAACCCCTTTCGAGGGAACTGCAGTCACGGTTTTACGTCCACCGGGCAGCAGGCACAAGGCTCACTACTGCTTCTTGTTTGCTGGGTCCTGCTGTCTGCTTACCCTCTGCTTCTGGCAATCCTTACGAGAGCGCAGATTGTAAGGTGTTGCAGGCTGTTCCTCTTTGTCTTCTGGGGTTGAAGCTGGTTCGGCGTGGTCTTGCAGAGGTGCTTGGCCCCCTTGAGGTGGCGCTGGCTTACACTGTGAGGCGTGGATCCATGCAGCGATGCCGGATAATTTCACTGCTGTCTGGGTGGTGAGCAGTACCTGGTATGGACTCTTCCACCGGTGTTCCAAGGCGTGCTTCCGAAGGTGGTGCCGCAGGTAGACCCAATCACCAGGCTCAAGAGTGTGACAGGCAGCAGAGGTGGGTTCCATCGGCCAAGCTGCTCGCACCTGCGAATGGAAGGAGCTCACAGCTTGCATTAACCCTTTGCAGTACTGGAGGAGCGTGCTGTGAGTTAGGTTTAGGTCTGGGGCTGGGGTAATAGTAGCCATTGTTCGCATAGGGCGTCCCATGATGATTTCAAGTGGACTCAATTTGTGTCTCTGGGATGGGGATGACCGAATTTCCATAAGGGCCAGTGGTAAAGCAGCTGGCCAGTTTAACCCTGTGGAACTACAGATTTTTGCCAGCTTATTTTTAAGCACACCATTTCGCCTTTCAACTGCCCCTGCACTCTGTGGATGGTAAGGGCAGTGCAACAGGTGGGTGACATGTAATACCTGGTTTAGATGTTGAACAATTTTTCCAGTAAAATGTGTTCCCCAGTCACTAGACAAAGTGGCAGGAATTCCCTTGGTAGGGATAATGTGGTTTAACAGACATTTTGCAACGGACAATGAATCAGCTTTGTGACAGGGAAAGGCTTCAATCCAACCCGAAAACAGACATAGTATAACTAAAATGAATTCATATTTCTGACACTTTGGCATTTTTACAAAATCAAGTTGCCAGTGTAGGAAAGGTGCTTGAGGCAAACCCCGGAACCCTTGTGTTACTTTTACAGATTTGCCTACATTGTGGCTTTGACAAGTAACACAAGCGGCACAGTGGCGGGTTGCAAAGGAGCTGAAATGGGGAGCCCACTACCCCGCCTTACTCATAGCGGAGACCATCCCCTCCTTGCCGACATGCAAAACACCATGTAGCAGGGCGGCTAGAGACGGGTAGAGTGAGAGGGGGGGGCTACAAAGGTACCGGTGGGCGATCGCCAAAGGGAATCAGAATGCAAAGAGCAACCCAAAGCACTCCAGGAGTCTTTCTCTGTTTCTGGGGCAGAATCCTGGAGCTGAGCGAGATGAGACAGCGATGCGTTACAGAGACAGAGAGGGGACCAAGAAACGCTTCTGGTGAAGATTTTATAGTGGCGGCATGTTTTGCAGCAGCATCAGCAAGTGCATTACCTTTTGCCACCTCGGTGTCTGCCGCTGAGTGGCCAGTACACTTAACAATCGCCAAGGCAGACGGTAGTAAAACTGCATACAGGAGGGCGGCAATGTAGGGGCCATTCTTGATAGGGGTACCAGTAGAGGTAAGAAAACCTCGAGCCTGCCAGAGGGTGCCAAAGTCATGCACAACCCCAAAGGCATACCGAGAATCAGTAAAAATAGTGGCAGAGAGCCCCTCGGCTAGAAAGCAGGCACGGGTTAGAGCAATCAGTTCAGCCACCTGGGCAGAGGTCACAGAGGGTAAGGGCGCAGCTTCTATGGTCTCAGAGAGAGAGACCACAGCGTACCCTGCAAGAAGGTGGCCTTGGTCATTTCTATAACAGGACCCACCAGTGAATAATACCAGGTCAGAGTTAGGGAGAGGTACATCTGAAAGGTCGGGGCACGGGACAGTGATAGCGGAGACAGTTGCAAGGCAGTCATGGGGTTCACCATCACTAGGTAAAGGAAGGAGGGTAGCAGGGTTTAACCGGGAGCAGTGCTTAACAGTGATATGTGAGGCTGAAAGCAGCAAAAGTTCATACCTAGTCAGGCGAGCAGAGGAGAGGTGAGCAGTGTTGCGTTGCAGAAGGAGAGTTTCCACAGAATGGGGAACCAGGAGAGTGAGAGGAGAGCGGAGGACAAGGGACTCAGACATCTCGACCAGGCGCACTGCAGCAGCTACAGCACGTAGGCAAGGGGGTAAACCCTGGGCTACAGGGTCCAAGGTTGCAGAAAAATAAGCCACCAGGCGATTTCTGTCACCGTGCTCCTGAGTAAGAACCCCGAGGGCACAAGCAGATTGTTCGTGACAGAAAAGGGTAAAAGGCTTGTCATAGTTAGGTAACCGTAAGGCAGGGGCAGAGGCTAAATTCTGCTTAAGGGAGATGAAAGCAGCATTTGCTTCAAGTGGCTATGGCATGGGGTTAGGTACAGAGGATCGAGTGAGTTCTTGGAGTGGTTTAGCCAGAGAAGCATATTGGGGAATCCATTGCCTACAGAACCCTGTCATGCCTAAGAATTTTCTGACCTGGCGTGGAGAGCAAGGCTGGGGAAAGCTAAGGATGGCTTGTACCCGGGCTGGATAGAGTGTACGGGAGCCCTGGGAGAGAAGGAAGCCTAGGTATGTGACAGAGGTTTGGCAGAGCTGCAATTTTGTGCGAGAAGCCTTATGACCCTTGTTTGCTAAAGCTGTGAGAAGTGTTAGTGAATCAGTTTCTGAAGCAGACAGAGAGGGGGCGCACAGGAGTAAGTCGTCCACATATTGGATCAGTGTGGATCCTGATGGGAAAACCAGATCAGCGAGATCCCTGGCTAGGGCTTGAGAAAAATAGGATGGACTCTCTGTATACCCCTGGGGAAGGGTAGTCCATGTATATTGCTGACCCTTGTAGGAGAAGGCAAAGAGATACTGGGATTCAGAGTGAACTGGGACAGAGAAGAAAGCGGAGCACAAATCTACAACAGTAAAGTGGGTTGCATTTGGAGGAATAGACGCTAGTATTGTAGCAGGGTTAGGAACCACTGGAAAAGAAAGTATGACAATATGGTTAATAGCTCGAAGGTCTTGAACAAATCGCCACGATTTGCCATCAGCCTTTTGAACTGGGAGGATAGGAGTGTTACAGGGGCTGGAACAAGGGACAATAATTCCGTGTTCTTTTAATGCAGATATAACTGGAGCAATCCCAGCCTCTGCCTCAGGATTCAAAGGATACTGAGACAGGCGAGGCAGAGATTTGGAATTGTCTACAGTAATCCGAACTGGGTCAGTATTTAATCAGCCCACTTCAGATGGGTGAGATGGCCATAGGGAGGAAGGAACCTGAGAGATTAGGTGCTCTAGGGACGGAGTTAAGGGACAGCAAGGGACCAGAGCGGAGAGGGAAGTTTCAGACAGGAGGGAGGCTACAGAATCACATAAGGAAGACTGAGGGGTTTGCCTCTTCCCACCACTGCATGAAGCAGTCTACTTCTCCTCTCTCCAATTTGGTTTTGGGAGGACGAGTTTGCTTTTTAAAGCGTCCACTCAATCCTTGTCCCAAGAACCTAACAGTGGCCACTGTAATTTGGGGTTCTCTAGGGCTAATTTGGACCATTTTTCAAGAAACCTACAAGAGTCCGGACCCCTCCTAAAATACATAAAATAAGCTGGAGTTCCCTTAGGGAACTGTTCTACCTTAGACTTCTGATTACCCATCTAGGAGGACTTCACACAGCACTCACACAAGAAGGAAATTCGGGCTCAGCAGAGCGGTACCCGGTGCAACACCTACTGCCTCAACTGCCCTTGCTTTCACACCAGGGGTTATACCCAAGGCGTGGTGCGGCTGCAGCTGTGCAGATTCCACTTATTCAGACCGTGGGGATGGGGATCCCTTGGTCAGCCAGTCTCCGGACAGAGATGGCTCCCAGATTCACACACACACCACAAGGAAGACGGATAGACACAAAGACAAGACAGTCCTCAAACCGGTTAAAGCACAAAAATAATAATTACCTGAGACGTCTCATTCCAGAAGCTGGATCCAAAGACCCCTACCCGAACAGAGTGGGAACCAACAAGTTCAATGGCGTAGACTGCGCTGCTGCTGTGTACCTTTCTGTCTTGTGGAGGATCGCTTGGACTAAGCGTCCAGGCGCCGGCTGCCACGATCGTCCTGCAAGGCAGTCAGGGATCACACAGCCTCAGTGAAGCCGCTTGCCATCTCAGTGGAACCTCCAAATTGTCAAAGTTTGACTCAGACTCACAATTTATCAGACCACTCTGTTTTATTAGCAAAGCTGCTCTGCTAATACATTTAGAAGTGAGCCCCCCGAGTGGGGCTTGTGTCTTTTAATTTATACAGTTTTTTGGAGAACAAGTTACAGAGAAGTTACAGACAAAAGAAGAAAAAGATTTTAGTCACCACCTTTCGAGATCCCTGAGACCAGTCACGTATCTTCAATTACCTGCCACCCTTATCAATCTCCTTTAACAGCTTCCAGTTAACTTAACTAATTGCCCTTCACACCTTCCATTCTGATGCCTGCTTCTTAGACACGCTGGCTCTATCTTAATTGCTTCTCCATTCAAAAGCTAACTGTCCCTATGTGTGCTCCCTCAGATACTTTGTAACATGTTTGGCATGCCCTCTCATATACAATGTATCCAGCATGTCCCCTTATACAATGTTATACTTCCACAGTACCATCTGCAAACTTTATAAGTGTACTCTGTATGCCATGATCTAAATCAGTGGTCCCCAACCTTTCTGTGGGAATAGCACATTCCTATTCCCAAAAGACTGTGGCGGGTGCCGAACACCCCGCTGCCGAAATGCCGCTGAGAAGCGGCAGCAGAAAGAACAGAACCGGACCCAGAACTGATCCCTGCAGAACCCCACTCGTTATGTCCTTCCAGCATGACTGTGAACCACTGATAACTACTCAAAATGTACAGATAGGCAGAGTAAGAAAAATGTTTGAGAAATTTTTTGGAGTTTAATTTAAGGATATTTACTTTGTATATTTTGACCTGTGATGTGTTTTAACAGTTATAAAGCTTCAACTTTTTGAATCTCAAAGTCTACTGTCCTTATTGTCTACTCCCTGCCCATGCCCAATTTCCCATACCTGTAACATTTAAAATAGAAAATGCTTAAAACCCAAAATTTTGCATAACCGTGAACATTTAAAATAGATAAAAATAAAAAAAATGCTTAAAAATAAACATCAATATTAACAACTGATATTAAAAAATATAGGCAACCCTAAATGACTGTAGAAATCCAGCAATAAATTGCTGGGACAATATCAAAAGCCAAATGTTGCTATGGCGCTAACAAGCATGAAATAACTTAAATCAGGTGGTAGTACAACCAACATCAATCCGAGTCCAACCCAAATAAACTGCTACTTAGTTATTGAGAAATCTGGAGTTCTATAGTGACTCGGGGGCAAACGATGGCATCTCCCACACCCAATCATACGTGCCGAATGCCCTGAACACAGAACTAGTAAGACCCTCCCCATGGAGTATCAGCCATGGAAACCACCATAGCCTATAGGCTGTAGCAGATGGCACTGCATCGCCTGTAAGGGAGTGTTCCGTCTCCAAACACTTTTGGAGCACCCCTAAACACAGTCTGTTTACTCTGCCAGGATTATTATACATTTAAAGGTGGGGACGAAAAAATGAATGATTCTATTTTAAACACAGAGGGCCAGATTTTCAAAGGTATTAAAGGTGCAGATAGGCGTCTAGTGGGAATATCAAAAAAGTTAAGTGCCTGACCCGCATTAATTTAAATGAGACTTAGGCATCTAACCTGTTTACGTGCTTTGACAATCCCCTTAGGTGCCTATCTGCATCTTCAGGCATCTACATACCTTTGAAAAGCTGGCCTTCGGGCAACATGGAGGAGGATCATTGATACAGACTTGGACATGCAGCAACTGGAGAGGATTCCCTTCCACCACAAAATTCTTGCTGCTGACTATAATTTACGTTGTTATTGGTTTACAAAGCACCCCAATTCATTGAGTATGACTTCCAGACAATTAAGAGCTGAGAGAATATGACAGTCAGATTGCCTGTATAATGACATTACTATCAATTCTGAGTAAAATACAACATTCCAGGTATGTAAAATTGTCATTATCACCAGGCTATCTAGAAACCTTTGCAAAACAACTTTGCCACTAACCCTTACCCCCAAAAACAGGAATATAGACTGTGGATGGCAGGCTGCACAACTGTTCAATTTCTCATGCTCAGATAGGCTGCTTGTCTTCAGCGCTCATTTTCTGCCTGTAAGTTCCTTTGTCACAACGTTGCATGGCTGAAACACATATGTCAGGCAAAATAACTTGCTAGCAATGTTTGGAATATCATAGCCATAATACTGGCCGTTCCCATTCTAAATAATATTTTGCAAGGAAATTGTTAAAAACCTGATATTGGTTGATGATGCTTCACATATGTTTTGAATCTTCATAGTCATCACTTCCCAAATTTGGCAGATATGTCTCTGACAGTGAAATTCAGCAGCACCAGCCATATCTTTAAAAAGCCACCAGTGTTGGTTCATTTTCTGCAATCAGAACAGTTGATATGTTTCAAAGCTGCTCATATATCAGGGCCTTCATTTTCAGTAGGTTTCCACTGAAGTGCTTTGAAAATTTGCAGGTGCATCTGTTTCTCCATTGAGCAACTTGCATTTATACATCTCAGCTAGCCTTTTTACATACAAAGCAGCCAATATGAGGTTGATTTTTGAAAGTTCAAAAGCCCAGGCCGACTAATAAAAATGAATATATAGTTTGACACAATTTTTACATTCAGTTACCATGATCATGCGCACAAATCAGATATGTGCACATGCAAACACATAATAAGACAATTAAAGATAATTTACACACACAAATACCCTATTTGCAGGCATAACCATGGTAACTGTGTATATAAATTTGGCATGCAATTTTGCACATTTTTTCATGCTACCCTAGGCTTCTTATATTTTAGATCCTGTGAATCTATTTATTTTCTCACATGAACATCCATTTCCCTATGTAAACAGTATTTTTGGTGCAGTTTGAGCAGCCCACTTAGACTGGTCCCCCAAAAATGCCCACAGAAATTTTTCACGTCTATTTTCATACAAATTAACCAGTTAGACATGCATTTACCTGATTTGCAAGCGCAACTACCTCATAGTAAATACAAATGAGTATTCATGCAACATTTCTCAGGGCAATTTCAGAAGTAGGGGAAATAACCAGAGCTGCAGTTTCAAACACTAACTTTGCATGATTTCTAGAACTAAACAAACTACCAGAAGAACTTTTAAGACTGTATTTTAATAAATTATGAACATCCATTCTTTACATATTTCCATTCTTTTAGTTTTAGACCTTCAGTCCCATAATTAAGGTATAAAGAAGCCAAATATGTATAACAAGAACTGGGAGAGAAGATATTTTAAATATTTCAGTAAAAACAGGAAAATTGTCTGTAATGAAGACATCAGATCAAAATATTATTACAGCTTATTTCCAGAATGTCTAATGTGATATTCATAGACTACAGAGGAAAGGATGGGGAATGTGTTTCATTCAATTCCCTTTTTACTGTTTGGCTTTTAAATATACGTAGGATGTTGTAACTTCTGAGAATTTTCAAATTCAGAGCAATGCAGCATAAAAGAAGCAAGAATACTTTTGAGTCTCTGAACATTTCCCTAGCTTAGATCCAAACAGACATTGCAGTGTAAAAGTTTGCGTATTAAGTTTCACTCAGAATGCAAACTAAATGTTGAGTAAATGCAGATATTCTGAACAGCTGTTATCTAAAAAGTCTGATCCGGAAACTGATACCATAAACACAAAGGGCTAACTTATCAAAACTTTGTTGCACACATAATAATGACACAATGTGTTTTGCATGCCTAATTAAGCCCAATTTGTAGCTAAGTAAGCAATGAATTTCAAATTGTGATTGTGAAATGCTGGTGTCTTATTTGCATGCTGCATAGGTGAACGCATGCTGTGAATGGTCTATAAAAGGGATTTGACTTGGTCAGTTTCCTAAATTTTGTCATAGCATTTCTTTGAAGAAAAATTAGTCAGACCTTCACTAATACCAATTTAAATTGAAACGGGGGCAAAGGAATTTTGTTGGGGGAAAATCCCAAGTAAAGTACTACATTTATGTTAGGAAATACATATAAAGAGTCAGACCAACTTGTTGATATGTCTCTCTTTTTTGGTTATATGTTCTTTAGGCTTAGCAAGTGACAAAATCCATTTTGAATATTTAAAATTCTGTATTTAACATCCAAAATTCAATTCCGGGTTCTGGTTTTGTGAGGTCTAAAGGGAGAAGATATAAGAATATTCCCTCTTTTCATTTTCCAGGGATTGGACCACAGCAGAACTGTACCTGCCATGGATAATGATTTAACAAATAGAGTGAAGGTCTCTGTCTGTTTGGACCTTTCTACAACACATGGCAATGTCAACCTTGGAATTCTTTTAATTTGATAACAAGCCATTGTGAGGTTCTGCTGGGCACAGCCTGGCCACTCCTTGACTCTGACCTGTCACAACAATCTGTGATGGTGCTGATGGGAGAGTTTGGATCCCAGCCATTTGGCCTGTGTGCTGTCATGCCTCAATGATCCATTCTGAGACACTTACTCTTTGGTGTCTTTATGTTCCCTTTGAGGTTCATCATTCAGCAGTAGAACCTGGATCTCCATTGTTCGGAGTGACTCCCAGTTTGACACAGATCTACCACAGTGCTGTCCCAGTTCAGACCAACCTCCCTCACGATCAGTCTTGCATGTCGCAAAACTAGGATACCGAATTAAGGCAAAACAAACTGTCAGCCACTCCTAGGTATTTGCTCCTTCTCAGGCAACAGTTTCAATAATTCCCTTTTACCACATCCTTTGTAGAAAGCCTGGGTGCTACATGGACCTTGTGTATTTTTGGTAAGTGTCTTGCCTCTGTCACAAGAGCTTCGTACTGGCATCTTTGAAACTGTCAGATGAATACCCCTGTTCAGCAGGCTCAAATGCTGGTTAATACTATTGTTGTTTCAAGGCTTGATTATTTCATATCTTTATTCACAGGCTACAGTACTAACAGGATAGAACTGTCCGCAGCTCTTACTAAGTTGTTTCAGTGCATTGCCCCTGTTTTAAAGGTCTTTCATTGATTTTTTTGCAAGTTTTCTTATTCCATTACAAAGCCGTCCATATTAGCAATATATTGCCTCTTTCATCACGTCCCTACATCTTCACTGAGATCTGAATCTGCTGATTATGTGGGATGCACTGAACACACTACTGAAATAATGGCAGCAAGAGCTTTCAATAATTTGCTGCATGATGGTTGAATCAGCTTCCAGTTGAATTCCGGAGCCAAGTCCGTCCTAATTTTTAAAACTAAAGACACTTTTGCTTTTTAATTGCAAGACACCCTCTTGGGACTTCTCTTAAGGCCATTACATAAATACATTTTTGTTGTGAAAATTTTATTTTGGCTTTGTATCCCAGATATATGTCAGAGACTGGCTTTTCTCAAAACCACCTATACATATATACATGACTTTGGTCCAGCTGAAGGGCCCAATCACGCTCATTGAAGAAGATAACAGTTTTACCTTTTTCAGAGTAGCAGCCATGTTAGTCTGTATTCGTAAAAAGAAAAAGGAGTACTTGTGGCACCTTAGAGATTAACCAATTTATTTGAGCATAAGCTTTTGTGAGCTACAGCTCACTTCATCGGATGCATTCACAAAAGCTTATGCTCAAATAAATTGGTTAGTCTCTAAGGTGCCACAAGTACAGTTTTACGTTTGACTAGAACAGTACTACAATTGAGCGCTACATTAAATTCCTTTGTCTGAAATTACTTACCAAGAGAATCTTTTGGGTATGGATGTTGCAAGACCAACCACTCCAGAATAAAGACTGGCTCTGTATCAAATTTAGTAGCGTACATGCTGTTACCACCTTGCTAACCCAGCAGACTTGTCCTAAGGAAACAGAAGAATAAGAAAATTGAGCTTACAATGGCCTTAGGAAATTCACCCCTGTGCTGAAGTCTAGCAAAAGACTTACATACCACTTAACTCCCACTTAAGCCATGGGAGGGTGGGAATGTGACATTTACGAGACAACTTTAAAATGCAATACATTTACCTAGAAAAAAAAACCAAGGAGGTAAATCACCTCCTCTTCAATATATTCCTACACAGTAAAAATACATCCCAGATTTTTTCCAGTTTGGGTCACTCAAAGTTACTTCAGTTGTTTTTAAACATTTTTGTACAACACCCAGCGCACTGGATACATGCTTTATAAATGTGACCAAATAAAAGAATTGCCCAGCTATGACCTTGTAAACAAAACATTTCTGTGATACTTTTCCCTAGAGCGATGTAGATAGAGCATATGTTACAAATCAAGGTCTTCACACACAGCCTGAATAAATAGGGAGTTCCACAGACATCAGAATCCTTTCCCCAATGGTCACTGTTGCAGTCTTAAACTACCGTTAACACCTGTGACTGCTCAGAATTAAGTCCTTCCCTCCTGCCTAAAGCTTTCTCTGCGCTAGTACACATGGAAAACTTGTGAAACACACAGCTTTATGGTATGCAGGGTGTGGGCACCTTGTAAGACTCCCCATCTTGCTGCCCATTAGATCTTCCCTACCCAGAGTGGAGGGGGAAGTGCACCTAAGAACCCAGCTCTGTTAGGGTCCTCAAACACTTTTATTGTAATACAGCTTAATCAAAGATGTGACCTAGATCTGACTGCTATAGATCTGGCCTATACTGACCAGGAAACACATCTAACCAAGCATTCTTTACCTTTACTGTGGAATCTGAATTATAGTTACATGATTTCTAAAGAGTTGGGACCTATGTCTGCTCCTGATGGAGCCAACAGAAAAACTCCCATTAACTTCCGTGAGACCAGGTTGGGATGCTGGTATATGCTCATTCCTCTCTGGCAACAGCCTACTATATTTATCCCTAGATAATATTTTGCTTCCACCACTAGGACATTAATGTTGCAGACACGCTGGGATCCTGCCTTGTCAGATTCTAACTAGAATGAATGGCTTCCCCTGTATTTATCTCTCAATACGTACTATCTTTTCACCTCTTTTTCAGCTCTTCATTATGTTTTTCATTCTTCAGTCTGTTTTTAGCAGCCTCTCAGCTACAGCTTGCACTTTTTTCCATGGATTCCCTTGCTTCAGCTAGAAACTATCTTCATGTTTTAGCACTAGTTAGTCAGGATTTCAGTCTGTCTATGCAAGTCACTCCTCTCTTTGGTTGTTTTCTTCCCAATCACCTGAAAAAGTGGCTGCATTTACTTAATAAATGAGCATACAAATGGGAGATGACATGTAATATAGTCAATGGAAATAAAACCACGTTCACAAAATATGAAATGCGTGTACGGATGATTAAGTAAAATAAGCTAGTATGCAAATTTATTTGCAAGATTCAATAATATCAAGGGAGACATTCTACCTAGCAGATCAGGAAGTTAAGATTCTTGGGCTCCACTCCCCCGTGTCCCTGGCTTCTGTATGATGTTGGTCAAGTCATTCAACCTCTTGTCCCTCAATATCCTATCCATAAAATGGATGAAATATTACTTCCCTACTCACAGGTCTTGTGAAAATTGTTTACAATGTGATTGCTACAAGAGATGGAGCTTCAAGCAGTTGTCCCTGGCTCAATCGGGTCCTGTTGGGAAAGAATCAGCAAACATCTCTAGAGACATGACTTTTTCCAGAATAGAAGCTGCACTTTGTGAGGTCATCAGTGATGGACATCAGGCTGTCATCACAGAGGCAAGGTTTAAGCCCCAAAGTCTTTGCATCAAGCAAAAGGTTGGGTGACAAGAGAGAAAAAATGGCCAACAGGGTAGAAACTATTTAGACAACTGCACTAACCCTACTAACAACTCCTAGAACTAAAATCTAATCGTTGGGGTTTTTTAGAACACTATTTCAGAGGAACCACCATTGCATCCTGACACACTGCCAGAAAGCAGAGAGAGGTGTTTGGGTCTGCATGTTAGAGATAGCTGGAAAACGAGTTTCACAAAAGAGTTGGAAATTATTTTTGCTCTGCAGGCTTCAAGATGGAATTATTTTTCACTTACTGGATTTTTTTTTTGAAAAACTTTATTGACCTCCCTCTCATCCAATTATCTTCCTTGAAAAGTGGAAGGGAAAAGAAAAAAATAAAAATGAAAGATTCTCTCTCTCATTTGGAATTTTATTTTTAAAAAATATAAATTTTGGAAAATATGCATTTTGTGGAAACGTTGGCCTTTTTTGAAAATCTTTTACATATTAAAAAAACCATGAAAATTTTGACCAGCCCTATTCTTCTCCTTTTCATGCCCACAGATAGAGGGGGCGGGGGAAGGGTTGGGGGGACACAGGGTGCATGTGGGCCCCAACAGACACTAAAGTTTCCTGACCCATCCATGCACCATGAATGGGATCCACATGGATAGTACTTGAAGAATTGATGTTTCAGTTGATCCTTGCTGGTCATTCTGTGCAAAGAATGTGATTCCAACTGTACCAGTGACAGAGAAGAGATGCAGGATACACAACTTGGTGCAATTAAGGCAGAATCCAAATGTAAGGACAAACAACACTCTGACATGTCGTAGTTTCAGATTAGCATAATAGCTCATCACCACCCTTCTTATAATGGAAGCATGAAGAATTTCAGAGATTTTCTTATGCAAAATCATGACACACTACATTGGAGCTGCATTTCTAGGATCTTTGCTCTAGGACCCACACTCCTGCTCTGACTGAAGTCAATGAGAGTTTTGCCATGGACTTCAATGGGAGCAGAATCAGTACATGTCTAAGGCTCAGTTAGCTCATGATGTATTCTATAAAAGACATAGTTTATAACTGATCCTCCATTTAGAACAGCTCTTTCTCAAAGAAAACCCGCAAAGCCTTTGCTCAGCATACTAAGCAAGAACAGATATATAAAAACCCTCATTTCCCCATTTTTATCCATACGAGAGAAGAGAGAACAGCTGTAATGTAATATCTTCCCTTCTACCAAAACAAAGACATGAAGAAACCCAAAGTTGGGAAGAGTAAAAATGTTATTAATAGTAAAACTGAAACATGATATCCTTGGAAGGGAATGAATGAAATGGAAGGGGCGGGGTCCTTCTCTACTGGTCTGTACACAAGACTGGCTGTCAGGGGAGAATAATCCCCCCCTAGTGCATGGGTGAATTTATTGTCTGTGTTATGCAAGTGTTCAGGCTAGGTATTAGAAATCCCTTCTGCCCTTAAAATCTAAGAATTCCTGAATTAAATCCCAGTCTCTGACACTAACCTACTGTAGGACCTTGAGCTAGTCACTTCCACAAATGATTAAACAAATGGAATTTTACTTACATCTCACTGGTGTGTTGGAAGAGTGAGTTGTGAAGACAAAGTGTTATATATTATTAATGAGAGACAGACTGATGCCTTGGTGATACTGCAGTTCAGAAGATTTGATTTTAATCACAGTCCTATTCCAGTATAAACATCTGAAAAAGTCCAGTAAGGTTTTGGTGCCAAATTCACATCTGGTGCAAAGGGAACTGTAGCCATGTCTGCTTAAGCCATGTCTGAGGTTGACAATTAGATCAAAATGTTACACTATCTCTTCTCCCATCTTTATGGCTTATACTATAAGCGAAAGAGTATTGAACACAGCACAGATTTTATTTACTGCTGGCCGGAGTCACTTCAGCAGCTGCACTAGTAATTATAATGCTAGCTGTATCCTGTGAATCACATTCCTCATATAGTCCGCTGCCCAAGAACTGTCCTCACTTTTATCTGCACTACTTACAGTGCAGCTAGTGCAGCACAGTAAATGCCTCTCTACAAAAAGCAGTGTTTCTTGTTATTTTGAGGGAAAATAATGATTATACTCTGCTCCTTTAAAGAACCTGCTTTACTAGATCAAGAACTAATCACTATGAAAATTAAGTTGTGGTTCTTCTCTCAAATGAATGGAGCTGGGCAAATATTCCTAAACATTATCCAGATTTTAAATGTTAGTTAACTATTAAAGCTCCTTTTGCTTCTCATGCTAGATCTTCTATGAGACACCATATTCTTATGCCCCTTATGTTTTGGCCTCCTGCAAGAATCTGAGTGATCAAGCTTTAGTAAGACAAATGGTCACAGAAAATGAGTTTTGTCCACTGACTTCAAGACAACTGGGATTGGGCTTTAAAGAGGATCTGTGAATTTTATCTATTTTGTTACTCATTTGCCAAGCTTTTAAGTCTCTCTGAAGTTCTTCAGTCTTCTTTAGTAAGAGTTAAATAATTCACAAAAAGCAGTCTTCCTCTAGAAACTTACTTTGATATAATCGTCAAATTATTACCTTACTGTTTCACCACATTTCCCAGATTAATGACAAATATATAATCAATTCTTGGTTTGGAATCTTGGTATAGCCCCTTCTTAATCTTTGGTCATGTTGAAAATGGTCTATTTTTTGTCTCTCTCAGACCATTATTTTATTCTACCATCTCATGACTTGGGAGTTTATGCAATAACTTTTGAGAACTTTATCAAAGGCTTTTTGAGATTCCAATGAAATCACACAGTTTTCCTTTTTCCACTCGGTTGAGGACACACTCATAGACTTCTGGTAGATTAGAGAGGCACAATTTGATATATGTTTAATCTCAAATCTTTTACCTATGTCAGATACACAATTCATTACTGCCTTTTGGTTTTGAAGGAAATGCAGTTCTCCAAGCAGCTTTTAGCAATTTCCTCTGCTGAGCTGTAAGGATTTTACTCAATGTGAGGGAGGAGTTTTATTTACACAGATACTAGACCAAATTCTGCCCTCAGTTACACTGGCATCAATGAGTTACTCAAGATTTACACTGGTTTAACCGAACCCAGTTTGGCTGTGTGTTTAATTGTTACACGTTTTTACACAGAATAAACATTTTCTTTCTAAAAGGTCTCAGCACAACAGGAATACAAATGGATTCGTAATTCTTTTAAACTGTAAACATCCCCCTGCCCTTCCAGTGGGGCTGGAACATTTTTAATAGTGAGAGTGCTGAAAGCCAGCCCCCTTACCCCTGCCCACTCCCCCCGCCCCACCCCTGCCCAGCGAGGCTGGCGGCCACTGCAGCACCCCCCGCATCTCTGGTTTCCGTGCCCATGTGCCCTTCTGGGACCCCACACACAACAACATTGGGCAGAGGACTCTGAAGAATGAAACTGACCCATCTATTTCTTTTGCCCAGGCTGAATCAAATGTCAAATAAATGGTGAAAATTAGATTATAAAAAGTCACACAGTCTCCATCACTTTAAATCTTTATACCAAGCCCAAATAACTTTCTAAAAGATATGCGATAGTTCAGAGGACAGGTTACTTACATTATACCATAACAAGTTCTTTGAGATGTGTCCTGTTACGGTTGTTCTACTTGAGGTGAGCATGTGCCCCATGTGCATTCAATTGGACATTTTTATCACCAATGCTCGTTCGGTCCACGAATGCGCCCTCAGCCATTCTCATGACCCATGCTGAGAATATATAAGACTGTGATGGATGGGCCACACTCAGTTCTTTCTCCACTGCAAAGCCACAAGGAGATGAGGCTCTGAAGCAGAGGGGAAAGGGAGCGGATAGTGGAACACCCGTAGGGGAACACATCTCAAAGATCTAACCTCTCCTTCGCGTGGTGTCCCTATTGGTGCTCCACTTGAGGTGACTCCCAAGCGGTATCCCCTGAAGGAGGTGGGAGTTTGGAACTTGATTTAGGGCTGACTATTAAACTGCAGAGCCAAAAGCAACATCTGCCTGAGAAACATCAACTACAGGATAATGGTCTTGAGAAAGTGTGGACCGAAGCTCATGTAGCACCCTTGCAAATCTCTACAATAGGAATGTCCTTCAGCAAAGAAGTGGACATGGACTGAGATCTGGTAAAAACTGTACCAGAACTATAAACCTAGGTCAGCATAGTATGTTAGTGGCTGTATAGCAAGAGAGGATAGAGACGGAAACCCAGCTGGATAGTCTTTGTATGGACATTGGCACTTCTTTAGCTCTGTCCACAATACAAACAGTCTGAGAGAAGCTCGAAAAAGGTCTGGCCCTGTCCAAATAATATGCCAGCACCCTCCTAACAGTTGGCAGCGGCAAAAAGATCTATCTTCAGAAATTCCCAGGTAAGAAACATCTGAGTATTGATTTGTTTAGTTTCCACTCATTATCTTAAGTGAAGAGTATTCGGAGGTCAGCCGCCACGGTGTTTTGGAGGCTGCATAGATAAAATATGCACCAGTTCCATAACTTTATGGCCTATGCAAAGAGAAAAGGAAATCTGGATTGGTCTTGTATCACAGGAGAAAGTGCCGTCAGGCATACGTTAAAGCTCTGATTTCCAGAATGGTGCTGTATAAGATGAAGTCCACCTGTTTTGATAGATAGGGAATTCAACTTCAGAAGTATACTGAGGAGGGAAGTGTTGGAAACTATTGTAACAGCGGGAGGGGAAGAGTTGAATGGAACCCCTGAACACACCTTGTCTGGATTCCGCCACCAGTTGAGAGAGAGAACAGTACACAACAGGGAATAGAGAATAACTTTACACTGTCTTGCTGGGAGTATAAACTGTCCAGAACCAAGTATGGAAGCAACGCATATGTAGAGAATTATGTAGTGCAACAAAGTACATGCTGCTTTGTGCCCAAGGAGTTGCATACACAATCTGGCAATGACCTGATGGCCCAACTGAATTTGTGCAATTAAGTGTGAGGAGTGAAGAATCTGTCCTCTGATCTATCATGTGGCATTGAGAGTGGGCCCTACGAACTCTACCCTTTGCACAGGTAAGAGGCAGGGACTTCCCGGTGTTGAGCTGAGGACCAAGCCTGTTAAACAGAGCTACAGCCAAGGTTATAGCAGTTCTGTTTCTGACCTTGGTATAGGAATGCCCCTGAGAAGCCAATCATTAAGATAAGGGAAGACAATTACCCACCAATGGTGAAGCTGTGCAGTGCTTATTACAGTAACTTTTGTGAACACTTTGAGGGTGGTAGACAGTCCGAAGGGAAGGACTTGATATTGGTCATGGTCCTGACCTACCACAAAGTGTAAGAGCATATTGATATGAAAGTATGCCTCTCGAAGGTTGAGGGACACTAAGCAGCTCCCCAAATCCAAGAGTGGAATGATAGCTCTAAGTGTCACCATCTTGAATCTCTGTATCTTGACAAAGGTTTAAGTGGTTCTGGTCTTTATCATGTGGGGATACCTTTCAATGCTGTTGCCTACTATGTACATTCATGGTATCCATGACCAAGGAATTAGGGGCAGGACAAAAAACTAAAACTTCCAAACCCCTAGTAGGACATAATATATTTTATCTGCTCTTTTAGCTGTCAGGAGTGGGGAGCAGTAGCAGAACTCTGCCAGATCATTTTGGCAGGTTCTAAGAGCACCTCATTTATAAGCAAGATCACCCATGCTGACGATGGTGTAAGTACAGTGTCAGACAATTTATGCTGGTCTCCTGAACTACTTCTAATGGAATCTTGAGAGCATCTGCCACTCTTTTCATCACCTCCTGAAATGGCTTGAAGTTGTTCATATGAGTTGGTGGGGGCATGACAGCCTCATCTGGGGAAGATGAGGGGACAACTCCACAGACTAATATAGCCTCATCAGCTCTCCTTTCTTGTTTTTCAAATGTCCCCTCCTGTAGAGAGGAATGATACGGTGGGACAGAGAGAACTGGAGTGGGCTGTCTGGTACAGTCCACATGAGTAGCCGATACCCTAAAAAACTCATCGGCAGGCAGCTGAGTATGCCCACGAGGGAGGACTGTAGAGGAATGGGGGAGACAGCCAGTACTAGTCACGCCAGGGAGGATGATTGCCAGGTAGTGGTAGTAAAACTCTGGAAGTGTCCTTTGATGTTCCAGGTACTTCATAATCAAAAGGTCGGTTTTCAGTCAGCATAGCCCTGTGCTGAGTTTAGAGGGAGTCTGAAGAACTTTCTTCTTTGTGTTCCAACAGAGCACCCAAAGGAGGAGTATCTGGCTGTATGTCTGACCAAATCACTTCTGAGGCAGGCAATAACTCAGGTTTTGGTACTAGGAGTCCTGAACTCAGCAAAGACGACTCAGGTTCATTGGAGACAAATAGGTCCTGTGGGAATGTGCACAGGCATTTGACGAATCATAGACACTGAAGCCTGCGGTACCAAGGGATGATCTGCCTCTTGCCGTACTGATGGTCTCAGTACTGAAGAGGCAGCAGCAGATGAGGGTGGTACCAAGTGTTTCAGAAGTACCTCATTCAGGATTCAATGGTACCAAGGGCTTCAGCACTGTGTGATTTTGATGAAGGCTTTCACTTGGAGAAAACCTCAATACCAAGGCTCTGCAGAAACCTTTAAGGGGCATGGGGTCTCCAGTACAGCAGGCCTCTTAAGAATATGGTGTCTCTGACAAGATCAGCATGAGACTTTCCTCATTTCACTTGAAAGTCTGTCTCTCAAAGACCTAGAAGGCAAATGAGCTGCAGACACTGATAGAGTGATATGGTCATTCAGAGGCTGATGTCCCAGGTGGGTCTCTGGGCCTGGATCTGAAGCTGGACAAAGTGAGCACTCCATCACAAAAACCTGAAGTTTTATCTCCCTGTACCTTCTGGAGTGACTCTTGAAGCTTGCACAGGTCTTGCACTTCAAATGGATGTGCATATCCCCGAGGCAGTGGATACAATGCTAGTGGCCATCACTAACTGGAAAGGATTCCCAGCAAGTGCGGCAGTGTTTGAAGCCTGGTTACTTAGAGATGCCCAAAGGAAAAGCAGGCTTCTCTAGAGACAGCTCCTCTGTATGGAGGTGAGGGTGCATGAGAGGCATAGCCTTAGCCAAAAGGAGATAGATCCTCAAAAACTAAAGTAAAACACTTACTACACAAACTATAAAAGATAAAAGTAAAATAAATTTAAAATTAAGTACTGAAGACTAGCTAAGATGAATAGCTATGCAGGCAAGCACTACAAAATGCTCTGTCTCAGGGAGAGGTGGTTGAGAAGGAATTTAGGGCAGTCCATCTGTCACAGCCTTATATATCCATCACAGCCTTATATATCCTCTGTATGGAACATCAAGAAGGCTAGGGCATATGCCCAGACCAAATGAGCACTCCTGCTGAAATATCTCTGATTGAAGGTACATGAGGTGCATGCACACCTCAAGTGGAGAGTCCCTAGGGACACTGCTTGAGGAAGAAAGTTATGGTCTTGATGCAGAAACTACCAGAGAGGTTGCATGGCTTGGGTTGCGCAGATCAGACTGGAAGATTGCAGTAGTCCCTAATAATCTATTACTATTAAGTTTTTCTCATCTAATCTTACCAATAAAAAAGGAATTACATAAATATTTTAACCTTACGACATATATAAATCTGAGACACGCACAAGGTGGGCGAGGTAATATTTTTTGAGTAACTTCTGTTGCTGGCAGGGACAAGCTTCCAAGCTTCACAGAGCTCTTCCTCAAGTCTGGAGAAGGTAACCTCAGTGTCAGCTAAATACAAAGTGGGACAGATTGTTAAGCAGGGGTTGACACATGGTATACCACTTAAAATGAAATGGGCACTTAATACTTTTGCAGTAGGACAAAGGAAGGTTAGTAGACAGCAGAGTGTGTTATAAATTGTAATGAAAAGTGGTGTCTCTAAGTCCATGATTTTTAGTGTCCAGCAGAGTTATGAATTTAAGTTCCCAGCTCGCCTTTTGAAGCTGTTGTGTAGGCTTCAGGACAGGGACTGAGAAGTCAGATATGGAGTTAGTTTTGTGAAAAGTGTTCATCCATGGGGGAACAGGGTGTTTTAATATTTAATCATTTTTCTATATGAGTTCATTCAAGGGCACAGTTTTTGTTGGGGGCACTTGATGCACTGGCTGAGGTATACCACATGTTGTCATAGGAATGTGTAAGACCCATGGATCTTTGAAAAAGATATGTTTGGGGGAGTATTAATCATCACAGCAGTGGAAATAGGTCTGCAGATTCGATATCTGTTGTTCTGGCAGGGTCTGGTGCTGCTCTGAATTTAAATATAGCAGTTAAACTACTTCCTACCATTTCACCATTGCGATCTTTAATGTTTTATACAAAAACAGGTGGATCCTGGGGAGTGACAACTTAATAAGAGAGGGACTACCGGTAGAGCAATGGTATGAATAATCAGAGGCTAGCTACAAAAATATATGCTTTATGTGGTAAAAGCTAGGACTCTTGCTATTGGCTAACCAAGAAGCTATTTAATTATTTGTTAATCTTAGTACGGAAATGTGTTTATAGTCATTACATGAATTATCCGTGATCACTGCTACAGAAAAAACACTCATCTGTGATCACTTCAGAACAAAGTCGCCTGGATATTTGCCATCTGATAGTTAAGATGGGCTTGACTGCCAAAGGGACTTCAAAGTATAAACCTAATGAATACTCTTAGAATTTTGCACACAAAAAAAGCACACTATATCTTACAGATTTTACTTAGCAGATGCAACACATACTAGAATGTATTTAGAATAATCAGCTTCTGCAGGAAAGACTGCCATATATTTAAATATATAAAAATGAAACCTCAGGCTTAGCTTAAAAACTGATACACAGGTTATGAGGATTTATAAGATATTAGTCAATTGCTTTGGCAGATTGGAAAAAAATGGGTGGTATTAATTGATTCTTTCCCTTGTTGTCCTGAAGTTATATATTTCCTGAGCACCCATTCATGTTTGATATTGTACAAATGAAAAGACAAGGTCCAGTGTATGCTAAAACCACTTAGTCTCTTGCCACAGAAATCAATTCACTCACGCCATGTACCGTGGCCAAAAGTAGCATAAGTTGTGCACTAGACAAGTAATGAGAGCAGTATGAAATTCTGAGAAGTTAGTACGTAAAATTACACTATAGTTTTATGCCTTCTACATACTGTGTGTCCAGACCAGCATGAATGAGAAATAGTTAACAGAAAAGAGGGCTTTTCTCTTGGCCAGAGGCCGAGATACTATTATGTAAGGCATGCCAAACAGCATTCAAACACTGGAGTCAAGGTATATTCCTTACTTCTGGTTTGACATGGTATAAAGAAAGCACTCACACTCCACAGAGCCCAGCACAGTGCTCATGTTAACACACACAGCTGAACATTCATTAGGTGGAGGCATAGGTACCCAAACACCATCATCATACATTGCACTTATAAACGCATGCTCACAAGTGTTACCAGATTTGCCCATTACTTTGGGGTACACTCATTTATTATGACAGGTTTCAGAGTAACAGCCGTGTTAGTCTGTATTCGCAAAAAGAAAAGGAGTACTTGTGGCACCTTAGAGACTAACCAATTTATTTGAGCATGAGCTTTCGTGAGCTACAGCTCACTTCATCGGATGCATACCGTGGAAACTGCAGCAGACTTTATATACACACAGAGACCATGAAACAATACCTCCTCACACCCCACTGTCCTGCTGGTAATAGCTTATCTAAAGTGATCATCAGGTTGGGCCATTTCCAGCACAAATCCAGGTTTTCTCCCCCTCCACCCCCCCCCACAAATTCACTCTCCTGCTGGTGATAGCCCATCCAAAGTGACAACTCTTTACACAATGTGCATGATAATCAAGTTGGGCTATTTCCTGCACAAATCCAGGTTCTCTCACATCCCCCTCACCCCCATACACACACAGACTCACTCTCCTGCTGGTAATAGCTCATCCAAACTGACCACTCTCCAAGCTTAAATCCAAGTTAAACCAGAACATCGGGGGGGGGGGGGGGGGGGGAAGGAAAAAACAAGAGGAAATAGGCTACCTTGCATAATGACTTAGCCACTCCCAGTCTCTATTTAAGCCTAAATTAATAGTATCCAATTTGCAAATGAATTCCAATTCAGCAGTTTCTCGCTGGAGTCTGGATTTGAAGTTTTTTTGTTTTAAGATAGCGACCTTCATGTCTGTGATTGCGTGACCAGAGAGATTGAAGTGTTCTCCGACTGGCTTATGAATGTTATAATTCTTGACATCTGATTGGTGTCCATTTATTCTTTTACGTAGAGACTGTCCAGTTTGACCAATGTACATGGCAGAGGGGCATTGCTGGCACATGATGGCATATATCACATTGGTGGATGTGCAGGTGAACGAGCCTCTGATAGTGTGGCTGATGTTATTAGGCCCTGTGATGGTGTCCCCTGAATAGATATGTGGGCACAATTGGCAACGGGCTTTGTTGCAAGGATAAGTTCCTGGGTTAGTGGTTCTGTTGTGTGGTATGTGGTTGTTGGTGAGTATTTGCTTCAGGTTGCGGGGCTGTCTGTAGGCAAGGACTGGCCTGTCTCCCAAGATTTGAGAGAGTGTTGGGTCATCCTTTAGGATAGGTTGTAGATCCTTAATAATGCGTTGGAGGGGTTTTAGTTGGGGGCTGAAGGTGACGGCTAGTGGCGTTCTGTTATTTTCTTTGTTAGGCCTGTCCTGTAGTAGGTAACTTCTGGGAACTCTTCTGGCTCTATCAATCTGTTTCTTTACTTCTGCAGGTGGGTATTGTAGTTGTAAGAAAGCTTGACAGAGATCTTGTAGGTGTTTGTCTCTGTCTGAGGGGTTGGAGCAAATGCGATTGTATCGCAGAGCTTGGCTGTAGACGATGGATCGTGTGGTGTGGTCAGGGTGAAAGCTGGAGGCATGCAGGTAGGAATAGCGGTCAGTAGGTTTCCGGTATAGGGTGGTGTTTATGTGACCATTGTTTATTAGCACTGTAGTGTCCAGGAAGTGGATCTCTTGTGTGGACTGGACCAGGCTGAGGTTGGTGGTGGGATGGAAATTGTTGAAATCATGGTGGAATTCTTCAAGGGCTTCTTTTCCATGGGTCCAGATGATGAAGATGTCATCAATATAGCGCAAGTAGAGTAGGGGCTTTAGTGGACGAGAGCTGAGGAAGCGTTGTTCTAAATCAGCCATAAAAATGTTGGCATACTGTGGGGCCATGCGGGTACCCATAGCAGTGCCGCTGATCTGAAGGTATACATTGTCCCCAAATGTGAAATAGTTATGGGTAAGGACAAAGTCACAAAGTTCAGCCACCAGGTTAGCCGTGACATTATCGGGGATAGTGTTCTTGACGGCTTGTAGTCCATCTTTGTGTGGAATGTTGGTATAGAGGGCTTCTACATCCATAGTGGCCAGGATGGTGTTATCAGGAAGATCACCGATGGATTGAAGTTTCCTCAGGAAGTCAGTGGTGTCTCGAAGGTAGCTGGGAGTGCTGGTAGCATAGGGCCTGAGGAGGGAGTCTACATAGCCAGACAATCCTGCTGTCAGGGTGCCAATGCCTGAGATGACAGGGCGCCCAGGATTTCCAGGTTTATGGATCTTGGGTAGTAGATAGAATATCCCAGATCGGGTTCCAGGGGTGTGTCTGTGCGGATTTGATCTTGTGCTTTTTCAGGAAGTTTCTTGAGCAAATGCTGTAGTTGCTTTTGGTAACTCTCAGTGGGATCATAGGGTAATGGCTTGTAGAAACTCGTGTTGGAGAGCTGCCGAGCAGCCTCTTGTTCATATTCCAACCTATTCATGATGACAACAGCACCTCCTTTGTCAGCCTTTTTGATTATGATGTCAGAGTTGTTTCTGAGGCTGTGGGTGGCATTGCGTTCCGCATGGCTGAGGTTATGGGGCAAGTGATGCTGCTTTTCCACAATTTCAGCCCGTGCACGTCAGCGGAAGCACTCTATGTAGAAGCAGACTGGACTTACCACATACCATATACCACACAACAGAACCACTAACCCAGGAACTTATCCTTGCAACAAAGCCCGTTGCCAATTGTGCCCACATATCTATTCAGGGGACACCATCACAGGGCCTAATAACATCAGCCACACTATCAGAGGCTCGTTCACCTGCACATCCACCAATGTGATATATGCCATCATGTGCCAGCAATGCCCCTCTGCCATGTACATTGGTCAAACTGGACAGTCTCTACGTAAAAGAATAAATGGACACAAATCAGATGTCAAGAATTATAACATTCATAAACCAGTCGGAGAACACTTCAATCTCTCTGGTCACGCAATCACAGACATGAAGGTCGCTATCTTAAAACAAAAAAACTTCAAATCCAGACTCCAGCGAGAAACTGCTGAATTGGAATTCATTTGCAAATTGGATACTATTAATTTAGGCTTAAATAGAGACTGGGAGTGGCTAAGTCATTATGCAAGGTAGCCTATTTCCTCTTGTTTTTTCCTCAACCCCCCCCCCCGATGTTCTGGTTTAACTTGGATTTAAGCTTGGAGAGTGGTCAGTTTGGATGAGCTATTACCAGCAGGAGAGTGAGTCTGTGTGTGTATGGGGGTGAGGGGGATGTGAGAAAACCTGGATTTGTGCAGGAAATGGCCCAACCTGATGATCACTTTAGATAAGCTATTACCAGCAGGACAGTGGGGTGGGAGGAGGTATTGTTTCATATTCTCTGTGTATATATAAAGTCTGCTGCAGTTTCCACGGTATGCATCCGATGAAGTGAGCTGTAGCTCACGAAAGCTCATGCTCAAATAAATTGGTTAGTCTCTAAGGTGCCACAAGTACTCCTTTTCTTTTTTCATTTATTATGGTTACTCTTCTGAGGGGGGGCACTTCTGTAATTCTATCAATATACTGCTTGTCACTTGTATTCTCATATGGAGCTCTACTCCTCCCTGCTGCAAGTTCCCTCCCAATGCAGCTATCCTGCAGGACCTAGGTTCTCCAAGCTCCAGAATCAGGGAAAACACACACACATTGACAGAGAGCATCCAAGAGGACCAAGTTAATCAGCACTCCCAAGCTGACCCCTTATACGCCCCTGGACTCAGCAGGCTGGGTCAAGCAGCACTTCCAAACTGCCACCTTCATATGCCCCAGGTTCAGCATG